>NC_136068.1:1820241449-1822669238 GCF_964261635.1 Lissotriton helveticus | reverse complement strand
CTCAGAAGAATATAAGGATTTACAAAAATAGAATCAATATTTAATTTAATTCGGCGAATCTTTAAGTAGTTAGCTAATATTTTCCCTGCTTTATTTTTACCCCCATAGAATTTAGCGCTGGATTTTAGCGAACCGTCTTCGGTTGACTTCCTATTAAATTCCAGTTTAGCTTTAATAAGGGTTTTTAAGCATTCTTCCGAGTGAGATGTATATTATGAGTGTTCAAGTGTCTGAATATCTTGAAGGAGATCTGTTGTAATCTTACGTGCAGATTTTCGTTTCTTTGCCACAAAATTAATCATTAAATCTCTTGCAGATGCCTTAAATGCATCCCAAATAGTTGCAAGTGATAAAGATTCTGTATGATTTCTCTCAAAGTAGTCAGTAAAAAAGGAAGTAAATGATGCTGAGAATTTGGGATCTAAGAGGAGAGCGTTATTAAAACGCCATCTTCTAGGGGCATTATTCCTGGGCAGTATTTCAAAACCAATGGAGATGGGAACATGGTCTGATAATAAAATGGGGCCAATGTCTGCAAATGTGAGAGATTGTGAAATGTTATGGGAAATAAAGACATAATCAATTCTTGATTGGATATGGTGTGATGAGGAATACAAGGAGTATTCTCTGGTGGTTGGATTGCAGAGGCACCAGGCATCAATTAATTTGTGTTGAGAAATAGTGTGGGTAAAAGACTTGTGTATCTTATTGGGAATGAAAGGCACTTTTTAATTTCTGTCTACAAAGGGATCTAACACTTGATTACAATACCCAGCCATAATAAAATTCTCCTCAATAGAATTGGATATGCGTGTGGCTAAGGTAGGCCAAAAGGAAGTGTCTACACCTGTAGGTGCATAAACATTAAGGAGGGAAACTGGAACACCTTTTAGTGATAATTTAACGATAAGCCACCTTCCTTCAACATCTGTTTCTTGTGACAATAATGTGACTGGAAGAGATTTGTGGCATAATATCACAACACCATTTCATTTACCATCTCTAGGAGAGAAATAAGCCTCACCCACCCAACCTTTTTTAAATTTCATAGACTCAGTTTCCGTAAGATGCGTTTCTTGTAAAAAGACAGTGTCAGCATTTAACTTAATTAAATGTGTTAAAACTCTCTGCCCCTTAATAGGAGAATTTAATCCCCTAATGTTCCAAGAAATCAATTGAAGTGACATAACACATGAAATCAAAGTTCAAATAGCAGTTAAAAACTAAAGTACAATTCAATACAGTGGAATGAACAACAATAAAAGAGTCCGGGCTTGTGATACTAAAATCCAAATTCGCATAAAAACAATGTAGAATATGAGCAGGAAAATGAGAAAATAGGAAGAATGAAGGGAGCTTAGAATAACGTAGGTTATAGAAGATGTATAAGCATAGCCAAAGATGTAGAAAAGGAAGAGTCACATGAGAAAGAGTTTGTGCGCAAGTTAGACAGTTAAGGATAATGATAGAGAAGTGTGATACAGAACATGAAACAAAGAACGCAACAAAAAGCATACTAACAAATAACATACCTACAAAAAGGGAGACTTAGGGAAGTACGTGGGGGAGGATGGAGCCACATGGAGTAGGCGGCTCGTCTGGGGTCAGCTGAATAGGAGGGAACCAGGAGAGACCACGCTACAAGGATGAAAAATCTGTATGGGCGATTAATAATTATAAGGAGTAGGCATTGAAAAAAAAAACAGTAAGATAAGTGTTGAGATAAACAATAACAGAGGTATCAACAGTTAACTGATAAACTGAGCAAAATGAACCAATACCATACAGCTTATGAAATCAGAGGACGGCAAGTAAATGAAAAAAAAGATAAAATATGAAATGTGCAATGGGACAAAGGGTCAAAATAGAACATAGAAAATCATTAAATCGTACAAAATTCAGGTTAAGGAGAAAATAGGGAGTTATAGGAAATAAAATGTAGATAAACTGAGGAAACAACTTATACGTATAACTCCATACAGGAACGACAGGAGCCAGAATAACTTGTGGATAATATGTGCAGAACCAACAATGAATGGATATTAGAACATTGGGAAAAATTAGTATTTAATCCCTGAAAGGTGATAGCTATATGGCTTTGAGGATTTAACAAGATCAAGTATTAACCAATGAAAAGGGCCGTTGAGTGTCCGTAGCAGTTGGGTTACATTAATTAATGAAGCTCTGCAATCTAACTGGATCCTCGTAGGTTATTGTTCTATTATTATACGTAACTTTAAACAAGCAAGGATGAAAGAGGCCATAACGGGCACTTAATGATCGGAGAGCTGGTCTCAGGTTGAGAAAAGCTTTTCATCTGTTAGCAGTAGCTTTGGCATAATCCTGTGCGAAAAACAAAGTTGAACCTGACCAGGTAATGCGTTGAGCCGATTTGACCGCTGATAACACCAACAACAGGTCTGTATATTCCAGGAAGTATATAATTACTCCTCTTGGTCTTTGAGAGGGTGATATGTTGGTGGGAGGAGGACCTAGTATGTGTGCTCTTTGGATGTTGAGTGATGTGCCCTCTGCTAGGCGAAGCACCTTGGGAAGAAAAGAAGTAAAGAAGGTGAGGGGGTCTGATCCCTCAGCTCCCTCCACCAGACCATAAATGCGTAGATTATTTCTCCTACTGCGATTTTCAAGATCCTCGAAATGCCTTTGGAGCGTCGATACTTGAGACTGAAGCTGAGAGACGTTGGAACATGTATCACTGAAGGTGGAGATACTTTGTTTGACAGCAGTGACCCTAGTGTCGAGTTGGTTTCCTCCATAAAGGGCCGCAGGGCTCTTATCTCATCCAACAGCATCTCCAGTAGAGAAGTGTGGCTCAATGGTTAGAGCGGCAGACCCTGATGCAGTAGTCTGACCGGGACCAGGGTTCAATTCCCGCCTCGGCGGGTCTCGGTCTCAATTTCCTCGGACCTGATAATTCTCGCCTCGGTGCCTATTCTGATCATGAGCCCCACTCTGCACCTCTGGGCAATAGCTTGCTTAATCTCTACAACGGCCCCAACAACGCTGAGGATGCCTGACGTCACCTTGGGGGTGCCCAGGAGTGGGCTCCTTACAGGGAAAGGCCAGGAAGGGTTCCTCGGCGGTATTCGTACAAGCGCTGAGATGCCTCCGGGTAGTTGTGCGCTATATAAGTGCGTAATTATCATTATCATTATCCATGGAGACCGGAGAATTTGATTTAGGAGGAGAAGGGGGATTGTGCTTTAGGCGCTTGGTGAGTGTCTTCCCGGATGGTGCAGGTAAGAAATCCATGTCAGCCTCCAGAGAACTTGGTGCGGACTGCTGTGAATCTTCCAACTTAGAGTATGCAGTAAAAATCTTAGAATTTTTAATGAAAACGTGGTCCTGTTGCGGCCTTGTAGATAAAGTCCCTTTTGTTCTTCCCATAGAAATACCAGCTCAGCCGCCCAGCAGAAATAGGCACACAGTTTTGTCGCTGTAATGTTAAGTTAAAAGGAGGAAGGAGATTGTGTGAGTAGCAACCAAAAGTGCGTATACGTCAGCCAAAGCAAGTTTAAAACGACCAGTGAGACACAGCCAGAGTAACCAAAAATCCTAAAAGATGGCAATAAGCAGAACAAGTTGATGTAGCACACACATTAAGGATTAATGCATCGCACGGGTCATGTAGATATTAAAAAGTTCAATTTCTCAGGTGTAATTGCACTGCGAGGAGTCAGGGAGGTAAATAAAATGGCCACCAAAAATAAGTTTCAGTCAGAAAAGCTGAGTAAACATTCAAATGCAGGCATGACATGGGCAGCCACGCAGTGTTTTCTGTAAGAATTATCAGCAGCGGGCACCTCAAAATGGCGGCCGCGACTCCGTGATGAAACTGGAGAGACTCACTTGGAAAATGAGGGCATATCCGCCGTGTTTACAGTGGGGCTGGAGAGCACAGGGCGCTCAGCACGTCTTCCAACATTGTATGCGGCTCCTTATTTCGCCCAACAAAGCTTCTTGATGCGGAAACTCTCTGTCCCGCCGGAGTGCCTCAGCCAGACGCCGCCATTCCCCGCGGACGACAAGCCACGCCCATTGTATTACAATTTTTAATCAAATACAAATGTCCTTTTAAAGTTGTTTACATCTTCTTGTGGGCTCAATATGCTTGCTAATTTTCTTGGCTCTAGCAGGACCAGAAACCATATGGCTGGATGATGCACCTTTGCTCATTTCCTGTCTGGCAGCCTCGCTTTCAAAACTTGCAGGTGTAAGAAGAATTTTAGGACAATAATGAACCTAGGTTAGTATTAATGGATGATATCTAGCACTTCCTCGGGGGGAAGATCCTGCCACCTGTTCGTTAGATACGTTTTCCCTGAGACTAACAAGCTTCTGTCACGTCTTTAAACAATATTGACTTATATTGAGAAAAAACATTACCTACTGGCGGTCGCCAGTAGGTAGTTATAGTTATATATATATATCCAAACGATCGTCACAAAGGTAAAAGAAATGATGTCCAGGCCATTTTATCCTTAACAGTGTGTTTTTATTTCATAAACGCCCAGTCACTCGACGCGTTTCAGAGGGAAACCTTCTTGCTCACAATATATATATATGCCTAATTTTCTCTGAATTTTAGCTCTATGCTCCAAATGACTATTTGCTACAGGTATTTAGAATATTGGAAACAGAACTACCATGGACTAAAAGACTGTGTCAAGACTGTCAAGGACATAAATATTGTGAAGGTAGGTTTATATAGGTAAGCAAAGTTCTACTATATATATATACCTCCACTATGTACCTTGATGATATATATATCTTCAAGGTATGTAGATTTGGAGTTAATAACAGTAAATGTATACTTACCTATTTGCACTTCCCCCCTGTGCCTCAAGCTTGGTGATGTAGAAGAGCTTGGAAATAGTTTTTTGCATTGCGGATACTGAGTCCTCCACTTGTGTCACTCTCCCTTTGGTGTCCGTTATCCTCTCCCCTGCTTGGGCAGATCTTGTGAAAGGAGTGTGACATCAGCCCCCACTGCTCCAATTTTAACATCTAATGCGTTTTGCGACCAGTTAATGGCAGCAATAATCATATATGTCTCCGATTCAGTAACCGGGGCTCCCCAATCGACCTCCACTGGCTCAGCATGCCTTACCTGGCACGTACCGCCCTCCTCCACAGGCTCCCATAGTCAGCAGCATCAGGATACCCAGGGCTCCTGAAGGTTCCCCCCAGCCCCTCCAGTGCACCAGGGGATGCCGTTGGCTCACCTCAGTGTATGGGTCTCCCCCATTAGTCCCTCTTACAGGCCCCATCTGTCCCGCAGCACCGAATACAACTTGAGGCCACTCCGCTACCAGGGGGCCCAGCGCAATCCCTTTCGCAGACAAACGCAGCCTGGTACTTCTCCTTAGCTGGCCTACCCTCCATGTCCAAGGCAGAGGTTGTAAGGCGGGTAGTCCGAGGCGCGCGGAGCTTGAGGATATGCACTCTGCATGGCCAGCACCAGGCCTCTTCCTCTCTATGCTGCAGCTACTCACCAAGCATCTGTCCTGCAGGAAAATCAGCCCCTCCAGGAGGTCCAGGTACACGTCCACATGTCTGTTGGATGGGCAGACTCTAGGGGTGCTCAGGTAGGATTCAGGAGGAGTAAGGATGGAGGGCTCGAAGCCTGTCTAGGTTGCGGCCACCATGTTGACGTTCAGACCATGCCCCAATCATGCTATTGCATAATGTTTGTTACTTATGTATAGATAAGTAAGAACTAGATGGAACTGAAGGGTTGACAATTTTTTAGTTGCATCAAAGAATGGTTGAGCATTTTGGACAGGAGCTGATGATTCTGCAGTAATAAAGCATTTGTATGAAGTTAAATAGACGTATTTTCAATGCTGAGTAAATGTAACCCTGGTCTATGAAAAATAATTCTGAAAATTGTTGAAATGAAAAAGTCATTAGCAAGTCAGAAGTCATCTAAACCAA
The DNA here is from genome assembly GCF_964261635.1 of Lissotriton helveticus. Lineage (NCBI taxonomy): Eukaryota > Metazoa > Chordata > Amphibia > Caudata > Salamandridae > Lissotriton > Lissotriton helveticus. The sequence continues at coordinate 1,822,663,280 of NC_136068.1, read as the reverse complement.
CACAGAAGATGTAATAGATTAAAGAAGCTTATTTAACAATTCGAAAAAATTAAGTAGACTTAACTATCCCAATTGCGGTGCCTAAACAAGTATCGGCAAGCCTTTGGGTATTCTTGTTTTGTTATGGATTTTGCAAAACGTTATTGTTTGGGAAACGAATAAAAGAACATTGACAAAGGCAAAAATGTACTTTAAGTCTTTATAAAACCGCACACTGCCACAGGACTGCAAGGCACTGAAGGGAAATTCTTTGTGTGTGGATGTGCTAATTGACAAAGGGCAGCAATCATTAACTAATAGTGAAGTGAGCCAATGGCTGAAGTGGGCTGACACATCACCCTTTGATACATATGCTGAATTGGGTGGAAGAAAATGTGAATGATACAATCACATACCAAGGGCTGAAGTCTGGTTGAAAACCTCTACAAGTATCTATGTATACACATAGGGCCATATTATCAAGAACGGCGACAACATTATCGCCGCTTTAGCGGCAGGAAACTGCCGCTAAAGCGCGGATAAGGGGCTTGATAATATGCCCTTGTGAATTCCCATACAAGCCCAGGTTTGATGTCCTTCACACCAGAACCTGGGCTTCTATGGGAATTCTCAAAGGCATATTATCAAGCCCCTTATCAGGGTTTTAGCTACAGTTTCCTGCCGCTAAGGCGGCGATAATGTTATTGACGTTCTTGATAATATGGCCCCTAATGTTAGTACAATCAAAAAGTCTTTACTAACACAGACGTATATAAGGAAATTGATCTGGCATTGGCTGCCAGCCTCTTGAATAAAGGAAGGAAGGAAGGAAGGAAGGAAGGCAGGAAGGAAGGAAAAGAAAGGAAAAAAAGAAAGAAGGAAAGGGGGAGATATGAAAGAAAGAAAGAGGGGGAAAATAAAGAAAGAATGAAAGAGGGAGGCATGTAAGAAAGAAAGAAATGTAAGGCACAAAAGAAAAAAGGAAAGAATGTAAAGCATGATGATAAGCGGGAAAGAATGGAAAGCCCAAATAAAAGAAGAAAAGAACAGAAAGCACGAAAGAAAGTAGAAAAGAATGGAAAGCATGAAAGAAAGAAGGAGCAGAAGGCAAGAAAGAAGGAAAGAGGAAGACAAGAAAGAAAGGATGAAAGAGAAGAAGGAAAGAAAACTAAAAAAAGGAAAGAGGAAAGAAGTAAAGAAAAATGGAGGAAAGAAAGAAGGAATTAAAGACAGACAAGGTTGCAAAACTAGAGGACCCTTGTGAAAACACAGCAATCCTGAACTGATAGTGAAGTGAGCCAATGGTTGAAGTGGGCTGACACATTGCCCCCTTGAAGCATGATAGAGTGGGTGGAAGAAAAATGTCAATGATACAACCACATACTAATGGATGAAGTCTGGTTGAAAATCCCTATAACTAACTATGTTATACACATAATTTTAGTACAATTAAAGGTTCTTTGCTAACACATGCATAAAAAGGCAATCTATCAGGTATTGGCTGCCAGCCTTTTGAATTTTGGAAGGAAAAAAAGAAAAAAAAGAAGAAAGAAAGAAAGAAAGAAAGAAAGAAAGAAAGAAAAAAGAAAGAAAGAAAGAAAGAAAGAATGACAAACAGACAGGGTGCAAAGCGAGAGGACCCTCGTGAAAGGGCAGCAAATGTTATCTCATAGTGAAGTCAAAGCAGTGGCTGAAGTGGGATGATGCTTCCTGAAGTGGGTGGAAGAAAAATGTGAATGATAAAAACACAGACTAATGGGTGAAGTCTGGTTCAAAAGCTATATAGTACCTATGTTGTACATATAATTTTAGTAAAATCAAAAGGTCTTGGCAAATAGAGGCATACTTAAAGGTAATTGGTCTGGAATTGACTGCCAGCTTCTCGAATTTGAAAAGAAAGGAAGGTAAGAAAGAAAGACACAGGCAAGAGAGAAAGAAAGACAAAGGCAAGAGAGAAAGAAGGGGAAGGAAAGGAAGAAGGTAAGATGGGGAAGGAAAGATAGACATAAAGAAGGGACGAGTGAGGAAAGAAAGAAAGAAGAAAGAAAGAAAAAAGAAAAAAGGAAGAAAGAAAGGAAAAAGAAAGAAAGAAAGAAAGAAAGAAAAACAGACAGGGTTTCAAAGATAGAGAACCCTTATGAGCTTATGTTCAGAGTTCATCTAAGCTGCTTTTATTGTTTGAAAAAGCAGCAGCTAGTGAAGCGAAGGCCACTTCAAAAGGAGTTGACAGCAGAAGTGAGAGAAGACAGGAACTGTTAATGCTGGAATATACCTAGTGCTCACATCTGATAGAAAGGGGTCTGCTGTCACATCAGGCTTTACAGATAAAGGTAACACTAAAGTAATAAAGTAAACAGAAAAATACAGGCCCTAAAGGGAACTACCTTGCGTGTAGATGTTAAAGGGCTGAATGCAGTCACTCAAAGTGAAATTAGTCAGTGGCTGAAGTAGGCTGGCCAACTGCTCCTCGCTGTATGCTGCAGTGGGCCGAGGGACAATGTGAATAACACAAGAACAGAGCAGTGGATAAAAAGAGTTGAATGAAAGCCCATTTAATTAAGCGTATTATACATATAATTTTAGTAAAATCAAAAGGTCTTGACTGCTGTCAGACCTAAAAATGCCATTGAATTTGTAAAACAGCTCATTATATTTCAGCTTGTGCCAAGACAGCAGAAGGAAAAAACATTTTGGAACTCCACCTAGACCGGCTCAAAAAAATTAGCTCTGATGCTGGTAGGGTATTGCCAATAAAAAAGGATGATGGATACCGGTTAAAAGGTTTCAATTCTGGAAAGAGCAAGTGCAATTATCTTTGTTTTCAGTGAACATAGGGCCAGTGCCATTTGTCATTTGGGTTTATTGGATCCTGAAAGGTTTACAGAGTCTTCCAGGATCACAGAGTTAACCAAATCATGAGAACCTAGGGGCACAGGGGCAGATAATTTATTTAAACAATTGATGAAAGGTCTTGATCTATAAAAATTGTTTATAAAAGGTCATATCCAACGTTCTTGGAGGAGGACCATACTGAGCTCAATGCACAACAATTGCCCAAAATTTGACACAAGAAATGATATGCATATCACCCATTTTGGCACTTCAGGCAAAATGTTTGCTTAAACAATCTAGGATTATTTACAGAACTGAGTAAATGAACATGACATTTTACCAAATGAGTAATTTGGCCTTCTCAAACAATCTTGTTTTGAGTGTTTGAAAGGTGGCCAATGTCATGTAGGATAATTATTCTCGTTATAAAAGGCAGGCGATTTGTGTTGCCTTTATTGTGTTTTTTGGATGTTTTTTACAGGGTGGATAGACCTACACTATGGTGAAAACTATTGTCTATAGACATCTCAGTCCATCCTTTAAGAGCCATGATTTCGCTGCACACTGGTACTTGGTGCGGGATATGAGATGTTGCTAAAGTGGGCCTTTCAGGAAAGGTGTAATACCAAAAGGATTAAAGCAAAGGTGTATTTTCAGCTTGGCCTTTCTGCCTATGTCATCATCACCTGCCCACCATTGTTACGAATGTTCCTAATCCCCCCGTGATTGGAAGTTGCGGTTTACACACATTATCATTATCATTCTTGACGAAACTCAAATCAGTCTTCAGTGAAGTTAGAGGATTCTTCTTACTATGCTGTTACCCTTATTTCAAAATAACATTGGTGAAATCAACATTGCGTTTTTTTAAAATACAACAAAAATGGGACCTCCAATTGGAAAATTGAGAATGAAGTATTAGAAACAGTTACAGCTAGGCATATTAGGGTATGGCTCTACCATGGAATTTGTCATTTAATCTTGTCAAAAATCAATTTATAGATAATGTTAGTGTCCATGTTGCTAGTTTATGGGTTCTCAACACTGTTTCTGATAGAGAACAACTTAATTCTTAAAGTGTGTGATTAACAAAGTCCTTCAACCTTTATAAATGGGCTTGAATGCTTTCGACATTGTCTTTTCTGACCATAAAAGATGACAAGATTCTGATGCATTTTAACAATTAGAATTAGCCTATCAGTTCTAGACATAAGACTTGAACTCGAGCAAATAAGTCCTTTTGCCAGAAGAAATTTCAATTAAGACTCAAGCATGATCTTAATCAAACATGTCTAGTTTGTGTTGAGTCATTCTACCCATATTGATTTCATAAAAAATCTAAATTAAAACGTGACAATTGATTGAAATGTAACTATCTCAAAACAATATTACTAATGGGCTCAAAAATGTTACGTTTTATTTCGGACAAATGCCCTTGTATGTCTATCTCTGGTTTTATCTATATTATAGATTCTGCCAAGCAGAGTAAAATATTTAGGGGCAGATTTATCAAACGATTTTTTTGTACCAAACGCTGCGATTCGTAAAAAAGCAGCGTTTGCGACAAAAAGATCGGAAAATGCGATGTATCATTTAAATCGCATTGCAAAATTAAAGAATTGCACATTTTGAGATTCCTTAATTTTGCGTCAGCATTTAAGGAATCGCAAATTGCGATTCCTTAAATGCTATGTATAAAGCACCCAAGTTGTGCAAATTCCAATTAAGAAATCGCAAATTACCACCAACTTGAAGTTGGTGGTAAATTGCGAATTCCTCCACAAATGCACTTTTTGCCATTTGTGAAGGTGCCATGTGGCGCACATACAAGCCCTTAGGGCATGTATGTGCGCCATATGCACCATATGCACCCTGATGTAGGGGTGCATCAGGGTGTCCTTTTGACATCCTTGCACCCTTGAAATTATTCTCAATTTGCGAATCGCAAATTGAGAATAACTTCCCATTCATTCCTATGGGCCTCCTGGCCCATAGAAATTAATGGGAAATTATTCCTTAATTGCGAATTCGCAATTTGCTATTCGCAAATAAGGAATATTAAAAAATCGTAAAAAAATTGCGATTTTTTTAGATACATACCATTTTGCAATTCTCAAATAGCGATTCTCAAAAAATCGCTATTTGAGAATCGCAAATAGGTATTTTGATACATCTGCCCATTAATCTGTCAATTATTTTTAATTCTGTGCCCAATTAACTCCCATGATGATCACACTTCGGAAAATGCTACTGTATTAAAACTAGGATCTGAATTGTCTCCTGTGTCAATTTTCTAAGCAAGATCTGTCATATGTTCTTTAACAGAAACTCACAGATCCAGTCTCAGTGATCACTGTTAGCAAACAAAGCCACTGCACGAAGTTCTAAAAGAAATAATCACAGGAGAGAAACTTCCAGCCTGCTGCCAGGTTTTCCCTACAAAGAGTGCAGGGTTTCCACAACAGTGGTGACCGAGAAAGGCGCTGTGCTCTGGGGTTGGGGTATGCACTGGAAACTTCACTTAAATGAATGAATAAATACATTATTTTATCGAGCGTAAACAGCTGCCCAAAAGAGCATCCCGGCACTAGAAGTAGAGAGCAAGGCAAGCTAATTACTCAAAAACCACTACCAAGAAGTAAAGAACCTGGGGGCATATTATCAACGGCCAGCGATTATTATCGCTTGCTGTGCTTAGCGATAATTTTATTATCGCAGGCTATCTCTGGTATTTATTTCAGAGATAGTGAGGTTATTGCCGTATTGCAGGGAACATCGCGGGTTTTCCAGAGATGTTCCCTGCAAAACGGCAATAACCTTGCTGATACGACCCAAAGGGTCGTATCAGCATAATCCACCCCAATGTTAGGGATAGGTAAGTCTGCATTTTAGCAGACGTTAGTTTTTGGAGAAAACCGCTAGAAAACAACAGTTTTCTCCAAAAACTAACGTGTGCTAAAATGGTGGGGCAGCCTTGTAAATATCGCAATGTGAACATCAGCGGTATTTGCAAGGTTGTCCATCCGGGGTACACCCACTGACGTCCACTTTGCATCTCATTAGAGATGCAAAGGGAGGCATTGGGAAAAAGGGTGCTAACATGCGAATATGCATGTTAGCACGCTCTTATATATAGGGTGACGGTTTTATCTTTGCTAAGATAAAGCCCTTGTAAATATGCCCCCAAGATTTTTTTTTTAACGAAGCTTCATCCTTAATCATGTGTAACGATAGAAGGCCATTCTATGATTTTGCTGCTAAGAACGAAAAAGATTTACCTCCCATTCTTTGTAGTCTAAACGTGTGCAACTTAAAAAGCACAGACGGCCAGATGCTGAAACCTTGGGTCTTCATCATAGACTGACAGCAGAAGTGACCTTCACCGTGCTTCAAGGGAGTGCGCTGACCAGCTGCTCACGAGGGACACTTCTGTGCTCTCCCACAAGGAAGATGCTGCTCAGAAGGGGAGAACTGTGGACGAGCTGAGGTGGGACGAGCTGAGGACACCTGCACTGCTCCACAAGGGGGAGTCCTATGGATCCAGAAGTGTGAGGGGTTCCGGGTACCACCGGATGGAGGATGGAGAGGATCTCATGTCAGATATGTTCAGTTACAGAACTGAGTGCAAAGAAGCCACACAGCTCGAAGGGAGAATGGACCTGCGGCTTCAGAAGAAGGACCGCGAGGGCCTGAGTAGAACAGCACCGACCAAGAGTCCTGCACCAAGGTCCAGGCATTCAGCGATATCAATCAATCAATCATAGCATTTGTAGAGCGCACTACTCACCCGTGAGGGTCTCAAGCCGCTGGGGGGGGAGAGACGTGCCGCTACTGTTCGAAGATATACAAAAACAATGGCCCTAGACTATTGATTAAATTGACTTAATCCACGGATTAATTTATAGCTTAGAAATGCGATTCAATCTGCATTTAAGAAATCAAGCTGCATGGGAGACGAAGGTTAATGGAAAAGCAATGTACACCAAACCCACATTTCAAAATTTGTATTTATCAAAAAAACGGGATGACACAATTATTTACATTATCGTCAACACTTCAAATAAACGGCGCAAGAGCTGAAAGAGTTAAAGTCAAGGTGAGAAAGGGGTGCTCAGGTGGAGAAGAAAGGAGAGAAATTTAGGGCATAGATTCAATTATTTACAATAAACAATCAAGCGGTATTGTTTCCGCTGGTTAAATAGTCCTGTCCAAATTGGTTTTTTTAGGGGGGAAAAAAAAAGGGGGGACTATGAAAGGTACAGGCACAGAAACTAAAATTGTCGACGTTTCGACCCTCGTGCTCTAGGGAATTTTGCTTCCTCGGCTACGGGTCTTCCTCAGGACTGGGGGGGGGGGGAGGAAGGGGGGGTTGGGAGGGGGGGGGCTGGCCATGATCACAATCGTTGTCTGGATCAGCCACCAACACAGCTGGTTAGGTGCGACTCCCTTCTCGCTGGTTAGGATTCACCTAGTTCGAATTCAGATGGTCTCATATTGAAATTAAATTGTGGTATGAAGGTTAGGACCAGTATTGTATGTGGCAGAAAATTCCTACCGGCGCCTCCAGGGCAGTCCGGTAACACAAGGGATTATTTGACCACCGTGAGTATCCGAATGTCCAACCATATGGCATCAAAATTAAATATGCCACTAATTTGTTCCAGCAGGGGAACAGGTATCGTAGTTGCCTGTAAAGCTAATCCCTGCGTATGGGAATGGATTCAGGGGTTTCGGGCACCAGTCGCCGTCTCTAGTTCCACAGTCTCGAGGCGCTAGATTTTTTAAACCAAAAATACAAGTAGGACGACAATTTCACACCCACCGAGGGGCGCAGAATGACTTAAGAGCAGTGGTGGGAAGTAGAGGGAACCGGTTAGACCGGGTTCCAGCAGCTACTTTAAAGCCGGATCCAGAGAAATATCCCGAAGGTGTCCTGCTGTCACTTTCAGAGACTGGGGCATAATTCAGCGGCGCCCTCATCTTGCTTGCATCCTGTTCAGGGCAGCAATCTGCAGGCAGTGAGGGGGCTTTCTTACTATTACTTCCAATCGGGCCTAAAACAAAGGCCTGAATTAAAATGGAACACACAGGGAAGTGCAAGGAAGTGACAGAGCGTGTCTTTAGCCTCCTTGGCTCATCGCCTCTCTCCACTGAACTAGAGACGGCGACTGGTGCCCGAAACCCCTGAATCCATTCCCATACGCAGGGATTAGCTTTACAGGCAACTACGATACCTGTTCCCCTGCTGGAACAAATTAGTGGCATATTTAATTTTGATGCCATATGGTTGGACATTCGGATACTCACGGTGGTCAAATAATCCCTTGTGTTACCGGACTGCCCTGGAGGCGCCGGTAGGAATTTTCTGCCACATACAATACTGGTCCTAACCTTCATACCACAATTTAATTTCAATATGAGACCATCTGAATTCGAACTAGGTGAATCCTAACCAGCGAGAAGGGAGTCGCACCTAACCAGCTGTGTTGGTGCCTGATCCAGACAACGAGTGTGATCACGGCCAGCCCCCCCCCTCCCAACCCCCCCTTCCTCCCCCCCCCCCAGTCCTGAGGAAGACCCGCAGCCGAGGAAGCAAAATTCCCTAGAGCACGAGGGTCGAAACGTCGACAATTTTAGTTTCTGTGCCTGTACCTTTCATAGTCCCCCCTTTTTTTTTTCCCCCTAAAAAAACCAATTTGGACAGGACTATTTAACCAGCGGAAACAATACCGCTTGATTGTTTATTGTAAATAATTGAATCTATGCCCTAAATTTCTCTCCTTTCTTCTCCACCTGAGCACCCCTTTCTCACCTTGACTTTAACTCTTTCAGCTCTTGCGCCGTTTATTTGAAGTGTTGACGATAATGTAAATAATTGTGTCATCCCGTTTTTTTGATAAATACAAATTTTGAAATGTGGGTTTGGTGTACATTGCTTTTCCATTAACCTTCGTCTCCCATGCAGCTTGATTTCTTAAATGCAGATTGAATCGCATTTCTAAGCTATAAATTAATCCGTGGATTAAGTCAATTTAATCAATAGTCTAGGGCCATTGTTTTTGTATATCATTGATACCCAGGTCCTTTGATTTTGTGGGTGTTACCCCATTGATTTAATGGCTACTGTTCGAAGAGCCAGGTCTTGAGGAGTTTTCTGAAGGTTAGCAGGTCCTAGGTCTGCCGTAGGTCAATGGGGAGGGTGTTCCATGTCTTGGCGGCGAGGTGGGAGAATGATCTGCCACCGGAGGTCGCTCTTCGGATGCGGGGGACGGTGACGAGGGCATGGTCTGTGGAGCAGAGCTGGTGGGTGGGGGTGTAGAAGCTGAGTCGGCTGTTGAGATATGCTGGTCCGGTGTTGTTGACAGACGGGCGCGTGACCAGGGTGGGCGCCCGGCTTGCGTCAGTTGTGGGTTTTGTTTATGGACCCAGGATGAACCCGAGCCACAGGATCCGCTGAGACGCGCACATTGTGACTCCACCGCCTTCTCCTTGACTGATGCTGGTGTAACCTCTGATTACCTCACTGACTGGTAGAACCTCTGCTTACCTCATTCCAACACCTTAGACACTGCCTGGGCATCAGGTGGCAGAGCTTGGGCAAGGTGACTGCCCCTTGAGCTCCAGAGGCCATAAGATGCACACCAAAGAAAGGGGGCGCTGCCATGTATTGTTCATGAAGGAAGGACCACAGACAAGAAAGAGACGATTCATGTGGAATCTGAGCTCTACTTAGGCAGGGAGAGGCTCACTTGGGCTGAGACGCAGGTGTCACCTGAAGGTCACAGGTTCGAATCCCTGCTTCTGCAGGTTATTGCATCTGCAGAATTGAGCTTTGTGTAACCACAGGTCAGATGTACAAATATCCGAGTGCGAACTCGCATGAGACTACTGAGCGTTTACAGCGCTTTGAGCCAGTACCGTCTGTTTTACGTGTTATATATGCGTCGTTGGTTACACAGGCCTGATGTTTCGGTTTGGCGGGTTCCTCGGCTTGAAAATAGCCTGTAGCTGCTGCTTCTGTGAGGAATGTCTGCAGAGAGAATGCTTTGATCAGCGAGCACGCGCCCTTCGGAGTGCTTTTGGGCCCTTCCCCCATGAGCTCTAAGAAAGCGCCTGGTGTCAGATCTAAAGCTTCTGACGCTGTCCAATCCCTACTCAAGCACCAGCTATCAGCACGTGCTCCGGGCCAGGCACCGCTTACAGACGGGCGCTTGCACCAGGCAGAGGCCCTGCCTAGGCCACGTGCATCTCTCAGGTGGGAGGAGGGAGCACAGATCTATCTACCAGGCGCTACCCTGCCATGGAGGGTCTCGAGGCGCTAGATTTTTTAAACCAAAAATACAAGTAGGACGACAATTTCACACCCACCGAGGAGCGCAGAATGACTTAAGAGCAGTGGTGGGAAGTAGAGGGAACCGGTTAGACCGGGTTCCAGCAGCTACTTTAAAGCCGGATCCAGAGAAATATCCCGAAGGTGTCCTGCTGTCACTTTCAGAGACTGGGGCATAATTCAGCGGCGCCCTCATCTTGCTTGCATCCTGTTCAGGGCAGCAATCTGCAGGCAGTGAGGGGGCTTTCTTACTATTACTTCCAATCGGGCCTAAAACAAAGGCCTGAATTAAAATGGAACACACAGGGGATATGTACAAGGAAGTGACAGAGCGTGTCTTTAGCCTCCTTGGCTCAACGCCTCTCTCCGCCACTTCTGAAACGCAAGGCTGCACCATATTTACAAGAATGTGGTGCAGCCTTGCATTTCCCCCAGCGATGGCGCTAAGTTTAGCAACTTAGCGCCAACGCAGGCACCCTTTCACCAGAGTGCACGGGAGTCTGTAAGCAGGGGAGGATTGTTTATGTACAGGAAGGTGTCCCTTCCTGCACATTAACAATCCTAGAAATGCCATCCTGTCACTTTCATGTGTGCTGCTTCATGCAGCACACATGGAAGTGACAAAATGGCTTTTTTAGAAAAATAAAAAGTTTGTTTATCTGCAGGAAGGGACACCTTCCTACACACAAACAAACAATGGCATTTTGCTTTTTGCATGTGTGCTGCACAAGGCAGCACATATAAAAAAAGAAAAAACGAGGAGAAATAATGCATTTCTGCACGTTTCGCCATCCTAAGACCAGTTTTTACCTGGTCTTAATTTTGCTTTCTGCCTCCTATGTACGCCACCCTTGTACATAGGGGGAAGCGTCAAAATGAATGGGTGCTGAGGTGGAATGCCCACCTCAACACCCACAGCCCACCCCTTTCACGCTAACCATAGCATGAAAGGGGGCCTTTAATACAAGGCAGCGTTAAGCCACATTAAGTGACTTATCGCTGCCTTGTACATAAGGCGAAGCCCCAATCGCCACCACAACGTCACTTTAGGTGACGTTGTGGTGGCAATAGTGGCTTGTACATATGCCCCATAACATCTTGTTCTGGAGACCCTCTCTAAAAACAGGGACAAGTGCTGAATTTAGTGGTATTTGCCGGGACAGATGATCAAAAACTTGGACTATCCTGACCAGCCCGGGACACCTTGTCCCCCTACAAAAGAAACACCGTTGTAGTGCGCCTGCACTTGGAGGTGGACGCGCCAACAAATTAACAGGGTGAGCCCTTCTTTTGTATCACTATCCTCTTGGCTGGGAGCCAACTGGAGCCTGACACCCAGATGTCAAGGAAACAATTGCACGCAGCATACCACGTCACAAGACCTTTAGAGAATGCCTTGGGGGCAGGTTTTTGACTTTGTAAGAGATGTGCATGCACTTGTAGAATGCATGATTTATTTGTGTGTATGAGTGTGTACGCAAATAATGATTTTGAAGGTACCTTTTATTTTTGCAATGAATTACTTTATAATGCTACTCATCCCAGTGACTGGACACAGCATTGAACCTTCCAAGAACTGCGTTACCCACTAGAGGTCTCTAACCCCTATTATAACCTCTTAACAATTGCTGGGCCAACAAAGACCTCTGCAGCAGGTGTCTTAACCCTGTAGGATGTTTTAAAAGGCAGCCTCTTTGTAACCAAATAAGTAAGCATACATTGATTTACTATTGAATATGTCCTTATTGTCAATTTCTTTCCAGTAGATTTTTGCTTAAATAATATATAAGTTGACTGTCTGACTCTGCTTTCCAAGGTCCGCCCCCTCAGGACTCCACCCCCTTTTTCTCTGCCACACATTGACCCTCAATTTATTGGTTCCCAGAGTAATTTTTTTCAAATCCAAGCACTGCTTAAACAACAGGTCTTCCTAATGTAGCAGGCACAGACCCAGAGGCACTAAGAGGCAAAAAATAAATACAACTTTTACACAGACTAGAATAAGTGCTAATTACTTGGTTTCTGAAAAGGAGGATACTTAAACAGGCACTGGAACACATGAAAGCTTGTTCTATGGCCCCTCCTTAAAAACTGCGACTAGTGCTGAATTTCGTGGAATCTGCCGGGACAAATGATTAAAAACTGTAACTGTCGGGCAAATCCGGGACACCCGGTCACCCCGCAGAAGAAACACCACTGTAGCGCCCCCTGTATATAGAGGTGGGCAAGTCAACAAATTAACGGGGTGAGCTGGCCATAGCCGAGCCAAGGGTCTGGCTTGGCACTAAAGTTGAGCTGTGAACATGGTTACCATGTAAATCTTTTAACAAACCACATAAAATATGATAACATCTCTTCAAAATTCAAAAAGTGTATTTCTTTAACATCTGGAAGCTTTGACTTTGATATGTCACATTATAGCACTGTACTGAGGATAACTTAGCACCACATGGTTTGGCTCATCAAGGTAGAACTCAGATGACGTACACTTTTACAGAGAGACACCAGACATTTTTATGAGATAAAGTATCCCCTGCTGTACATTATAAGGCTATTGCAAGTCACAGAGGAGATCTGTGACCATAGAGTGAACTGAGGCCAAAGGGCGAGTTGGTTTATAGGGCCGTGGAACTCTGAAGTGACTTGTAGTATCCTTATAATGTATGTCAGGGCCAGGGTACTTCATCATAATACATCATCACAACATAACTTTTCCCAAAAACCACTTAAATCCCTAGTGTGGTGCTGTTTCACGTGAAAGAGAAGGAATGTGTGTTAACATAAAGAATCGTTTTAAAGCGCTGGGATACTCCCGGTTAGCCATGCGCTATATAAAAATCCCTTCATTCATTCATTCAATTCAAGACAGATTTTAAAAAACATCCAGCGCAGAATGTGTAGAACCATGCAAGAGCAGGGATTTGCTTCTCTTTCATCAACTGACAGATTTAATTATTTTGCCAAGCGAAATATATTTCTCCAATGGGAAGGCTTACAATTAGCAATTGGATTCCTCTTTACTGGCTAAGTAATTATGTAGCTCATCGTCCTTTGGTGCTATATTCCAGGTCTGGCGGCTTAGTGGACTAATACACCCACTGTAGGGGTCTGTGTTTGACCTTGTGGTCACAGGTACAAATCTCAGTGGGTCCACTCAGCATTTTATCTTTCTGAGTTTAATAAAATGAGTACCATTGAGTTGGGTAATAAAAAACATCTGTTATGCAGTGCCAGATACCCTGAGGTGAACATGTGCATTACAAATACATATGCCATGTAATGAGTATATATAAGTATTATAAAAAATCTTCAAACTTTACGGAGATTAGCTCTGTCTTATTTATTAAGGATTGTAGGAAAATGCCCCTCTTTGTGTGGTTGCCCCCATATTTTCAGGACTGATGCTGCTAGTTTTTGGCTCTGCGCACTGGGACACGGTTAACCAGGCCCCAGTGTGTGTGATCTGACCCCTAAAACATGTTGAAATTGGCTGCACTCCTGATTGATATATTTATCTAACTAATATATATTTGGTATATGATACAAAATGTTATCCAGGGCCTGTGAGTTAAATGTCACTAGTGGACGTCAGCACATGAGGCGTCACCTCTAAAGTGACAATGCAGCCCCTGCAGCCCCAGTAAGCAGTTTTAAAACTGCCAATTCAACCTGGCAAATTATGCCTTTTACCAGGCCTAACCCTCCCTTTTTAATATTTATGAGTCATTCCTAATGTACGCCCTACATGCCCATTGCAGTACAAAAGGGGGTGGTGATGGACGGAGCATCTGAATCAATCAAACACTCACACCCAGATAAAAAGATCTGGGTTTAATCCATCCCGTTCTTTAGCCCACTCTGCCACCCCAGTTCAGACATGGCTATATGCAAATCAGTCTGACCCTGTGCCTCATGGGAACAGTCCACCCCGAACTGCCAAGTCATGTCTTCCCTAGACCGGAAACAAGCCTCCGAGGACCGGTTTCTGGCATTCCAGCCGTCTTCAGCCCGGCTTGCTTGAATCCAGTGGCAAAGTGAGCAAGGGACTCACGTCTGAGCATACCCTGCCACACTTATGGCGGCGAAAAGCAGTGCAAAAGGGGGTGGTGATGGACGGAGCATCTGAATCAATCAAACACTCACACCCAGTCAAAAGATCTGGGTTTAATCCATCATCGTTCTTTAGCCCACTCTGCCACCCCAGTTCAGACATGGCTATATGCAAATCAGTCTGACCCTGTGCCTCATGGGAACAGTCCAGCCCGAACTGCCAAGCCATGTCTTCCCTGGACCCGAAACAAGCTTCCGAGGACCGGTTTCTGGCATTCCAGCCGTCTTCAGCCCGGCTTGCTTGAATCCAGTGGCAAAGTGAGCAAGGGACTCACGTCTGAGCATACCCTGCCACACTTATGGCGGCCAAAAGCAGTACAAAAGGGGGTGGTGATGGACGGAGCATCTGAATCAATCAAACACTCACACTCAGTCAAAAGATCTGGGTTTAATCCATCACCGTTCTTTAGCCCACTCTGCCATCCCAGTTCAGACATGGCTATATGCAAATCAGTCTGACCCTGTGCCTCATGGGAACAGTCCAGCCCGAACTGCCAAGCCATGTCTTCCCTTGACCGGAAACAAGCTTCCGAGGACCGGTTTCTGGCATTCCATCCGTCTTTAGCCCGGCTTGCTTGAATCCAGTGGCAAAGTGAGCAAGGGACTCACGTCTGAGCATACCCTGCCACACTTATGGCGGCCAAAAGCAGTACAAAAGAGGGTGGTGATGGATGGAGCATCTGAATCAATCAAACACTCACACCCAGTCAAAAGATCTGGGTTTAATCCATCACCGTTCTTTAGCCCACTCTGCCACCCCAGTTCAGACACGGCTATATGCAAATCAGTCTGACCCTGTGCCTCATGGGAACAGTCCAGCCCGAACTGCCAAGCCATGTCTTCCCTGGACCGGATACAAGCTTCCGAGACCCGGTTTCTGGCATTCCAGCCGTCTTCAGCCCGGCTTGCTTAAATCCAGTGGCAAAGTGAGCAAGGGACTCACGTCTGAGCATACCCTGCCACACTTATGGCGGCCAAAAGCAGTACAAAAGGGGGTGGTGATGGACGGAGCATCTGAATCAATCAAACACTCACACCCAGTCAAAAGATCTGGGTTTAATCCATCACCGTTCTTTAGCCCACTCTGCCACCCCAGTTCAGACATGGCTATATGCAAATCAGTCTGACCCTGTGCCTCATGGGAACAGTCCAGCCTGAACTGCCAAGCCATGTCTTCCCTGGATCGGAAACAAGCTTTCGAGGACCGGTTTCTGGCATTCCAGCCGTCTTCAGCCCGGCTTGCTTGAATCCAGTGGCAAAGTGAGCAAGGGACTCACGTCTGAGCATACCCTGCCACACTTATGGCGGCCAAAAGCAGTGCAAAAGGGGGTGGTGATGGACGGAGCATCTGAATCAATCAAACACTCACACCCAGTCAAAAGATCTGGGTTTAATCCATCACCGTTCTTTAGCCCACTCTGCCACCCCAGTTCAGACATGGCCGTATGCAAATCAGTCTGACCCTGTGCCTCATGGGAACAGTCCAGCCCGAACTGCCAAGCCATGTCTTCCCTGGACCAGATACAAGCTTCCGAGAACCGGTTTCTGGCATTCCAGCCGTCTTCAGCCCGGCTTGCTTAAATCCAGTGGCAAAGTGAGCAAGGGACTCACGTCTGAGCATACCCTGCCACACTTATGGCGGCCAAAAGCAGTACAAAAGGGGGTGGTGATGGACGGAGCATCTGAATCAATCAAACACTCACACCCAGTCAAAAGATCTGGGTTTAATCCATCACCGTTCTTTAGCCCACTCTGCCACCCCAGTTCAGACATGGCTATATGCAAAGCAGTTTGACCCTGTGCCTCATGGGAACAGTCCAGCCTGAACTGCCAAGCCATGTCTTCCCTGGATCGGAAACAAGCTTCCGAGGACCGGTTTCTGGCATTCCAGCCATCTTCAGCCCGGCTTGCTTGAATCCAGTGGCAAAGTGAGCAAGGGACTCATGTCTGTGCATACCCTGACACACTTATGGCGGCCAAAAGCAGTATAAAAGGGGGTGGTGATGTACGGAGCATCTGAATCAATCGAGCACTCACACCCAGTCAAAAGATCTGGGTTTAATCCATCACCATTCTTTAGCCCACTCTGGCACCCCAGTTCAGACATGGCTATATGCAAATCAGTCTGACCCTGTGCCTCATGGGAACAGTCCAGCCCGAACTGCCAAGCCATGTCTTCCCTGGACCGGAAACAAGCTTCCGAGGACCGGTTTCTGGCATTCCAGCCGTCTTCAGCCCGGCTTGCTTGAATCCAGTGGCAAAGTGAGCAAGGGACTCACGTCTGAGCATACCCTGCCACACTTATGGCGGCCAAAAACGGTACAAAAGGGGGTGGTGATGGACGGAGCATCTGAATCAATCAAACACTCACACCCAGTAAAAAGATCTGGGTTTAATCCATCACCGTTTTTTAGCCCACTCTGCCACCCCAGTTCAGACATGGCTATATGCAAATCAGTCTGACCCTGTGCCTCATGGGAACAGTCCAGCCCGAACTGCCAAGCCATGTCTTCCCTGGACCGGAAACAAGCTTCCGAGGACCGGTTTCTGGCATTCCAGCCGTCTTCAGCCCGGCTTGCTTGAATCCAGTGGCAAAGTGAGCAAGAGACTCACGTCTGAGCATACCCTGCCACACTTATGGCGGCCAAAATCAGTACAAAAGGGGGTGGTGATCGACGGAGCATCTGAATCAATCAAACACTCACACCCAGTCAAAAGATCTGGGTTTAATCCCTCACCGTTCTTTAGCCCACTCTGCCACCCCAGTTCAGACATGGCTATATGCAAATCAGTCTGACCCTGTGCCTCATGGAAACAGTCCAGCCCGAACTGCAAGTCATGTCTTCCCTGGACCGGAAACAAGCTTCCGAGGACCGGTTTCTGGCATTCCAGCAGTCTTCAGCCCGGCTTGCTTGAATCCAGTGGCAAAGTGAGCAAGGGACTTCCGTCTGAGCATACTCTGCCACACTTAAGGCGGCCAAAAGCAGTACAAAAGGGGGTGGTGATGGACGGAGCATCTGAATCAATCAAACACCAACACCCTGTCAAAAGATCTGGGTTTAATCCATCACTGTTCTTTAGCCCACTCTGCCACCCCAGTTCAGACATGGCTATATGCAAATCAGTCTGACCCTGTGCCTCATGGGAACAGTTCAGCTCGAACTGCCAAGCCATGTCTTCCCTGGACCGGAAACAAGCTTCCGAGGACCGGTTTCTGGCATTCCAGCCGTCTTCAGCCCGGCTTGCTTGAATCCAGTGGCAAAGTGAGCAAGGGACTCACGTCTGAGCATACCCTGCCACACTTATGGCGGCCAAAAGCAGTACAAAAGGGGGTGGTGATGGACGGAGCATCTGAATCAATCAAACACTCACACCCAGTCAAAAGATCTGGGTTTAATCCATCTTCGTTCTTTAGCCCACTCTGCCACCCCAGTTCAGACATGGCTATATGCAAATCAGTCTGACCCTGTGCCTCATGGGAACAGTCCAGCCCGAACTGCCAAGCCATGTCTTCCCTGGACCAGAAACAAGCTTCCGAGGACCGTTTTCTGGCATTCCAGCCGTCTTCAGCCCGGCTTGCTTGAATCCAGTGGCAAAGTGAGCAAGGGACTCACATCTGAGCATACCCTGCCACACTTATGGCGGCCAAAAGCAGTACAAAAGGGGGTGGTGATGGACGGAGCATCTGAATGAATCAAACACTAACACCCAGTCAAAAGATCTGGGTTTAATCCATCACCGTTCTTTAGCCCACTCTGCCACCCCAGTTCAGACATGGCTATATGCAAATCAGTCTGACCCTGTGCCTCATGGGAACAGTCCAGCCCGAACTGCAAGTCATGTCTTCCCTGGACCGGAAACAAGCTTCCGAGGACCGGTTTCTGGCATTCCAGCCTTCTTCAGCCCGGCTTGCTTGAATCCAGTGGCAAAGTGAGCAAGGGACTTCCGTCTGAGCATACCCTGCCACACTTATGGCGGCTAAAAGCAGTACAAAAGGGGGTGGTGATGGACGGAGCATCTGAATGAATCAAACACTCACACCCAGTCAAAAGATCTGGGTTTAATCCATCACCGTTCTTTAGCCCACTCTGCCACCCCAGTTCAGACATGGCTATATGCAAATCAGTCTGACCCTGTGCCTCATGGGAACAGTCCAGCTCGAACTGCCAAGCCAAGTCTTCCCTGGACCAGAAACAAGCTTCCAAAGACCGGTTTCTGGCATTCCAGCCGTCTTCAGTCCGGCTTGCTTGAATCCAGTGGCAAAGTGAACAAGGGAATCACGTCTGAGCATACCATGCCACACTTATGGCGGCCAAAAGCAGTACAAAAGGGGGTGGTGATTGACGGAGCATCTGAATCAATCAAACACTCACACCCAGTCAAAAGATCTGGGTTTAATCCATCACCGTTCTTTAGCCCACTCTGCCACCCCAGTTCAGACATGGCTATATGCAAATCAGTCTGACCCTGTGCCTCATGGGAACAGTCCAGCCCGAACTGCCAAGCCATGTCTTCCCTGGACCAGAAACAAGCTTCCGAGGACCGGTTTCTGGCATTCCAGCCGTCTTCAGCCCGGCTTGCTTGAATCCAGTGGCAAAGTGAGCAAGGGACTCACGTCTGAGCATACGCTGCCACACTTATGGCGGCCAAAAGCGGTACAAAAGGCGGTGGTGATGGACGGAGCATCTGAATCAATCAAACACTCACACCCAGTCAAAAGATCTGGGTTTAATCCATCACCGTTCTTTAGCCCACTCTGCCACCCTAGTTCAGACATGGCTATATGCAAATCAGTCTGACCCTGTGCCTCATGGGAACAGTCCAGCCCGAACTGCCAAGCCATGTCTTCCCTGGACCAGAAACAAGCTTCCGAGGACCGGTTTCTGGCATTCCAGCCGTCTTCAGCCCGGCTTGCTTGAATCCAGTGGCAAAGTGAGCAAGGGACTCACGTCTGAGCATACCCTGCCACACTTATGGCGGCCAAAAGCAGTACAAAAGGGGGTGGTGATTGACGGAGCATCTGAGTCAATCAAACACTCACACCCAGTCAAAAGATCTGGGTTTAATCCATCACCGTTCTTTAGCCCACTCTGCCACCCCAGTTCAGACATGGCTATATGCAAATCAGTCTGACCCTGTGCCTCATGGGAACAGTCCAGCCCGAACTGCCAAGCCATGTCTTCCCTGGACCAGAAACAAGCTTCCGAGGACCAGTTTCTGGCATTCCAGCCGTCTTCAGCCCGGCTTGCTTGAATCCAGTGCAAAGTGAGCAAGGGACTCACGTCTGAGCATACCCTGCCACACTTATGGCGGCCAAAAGCAGTACAAAAGGGGGTGGTGATTGACGGAGCATCTGAATCAATCAAACACTCACACCCAGTCAAAAGATCTGGGTTTAATCCATCACTGTTCTTTAGCCCATTCTGCCACCCCAGTTCAGACATGGCTATATGCAAATCAGTCTGACCCTGTGCCTCATGGGAACAGTCCAGCCCGAACTGCCAAGCCATGTCTTCCCTGGACCAGAAACAAGCTTCGGAGGACCGGTTTCTGGCATTCCAGCCGTCTACAGTCCGGCTTGCTTGAATCCAGTGGCAAAGTGAGCAAGGGACTCACGTCTGAGCATACCCTGCCACACTTATGGTGGCCAAAAGCAGTACAAAAGGGGGTGGTGATGGACGGAGCATCTGAATCAATCAAACACTCACACCCAGTCAAAAGATCTGGGTTTAATCCATCACCGTTCTTTAGCCCACTCTGCCACCCCAGTGCAGACATGGCTATATGCAAATCAGTCTGACCTGTGCCTCATGAGAACAGTCCAGCCCGACTGCCAAGCCATGTCTTCCCTGGACCAGAAACAAGCTTCCGAGGACCGGTTTCTGGCATTCCAGCCGTCTACAGTCCGGCTTGCTTGAATCCAGTGGCAAAGAGAGCAAGGGACTCACGTCTGAGCATACCCTGCCACACTTATGGCGGCCAAAAGCAGTACAAAAGGGGGTGGTGATTGACGGAGCATCTGAATCAATCAAACACTCACACCCAGTCAAAAGATCTGGGTTTAATCCATCACCGTTCTTTAGCCCACTCTACCACCCCAGTGCAGACATGGCTATATGCAAATCAGTCTGACCCTGTGCCTCATGGGAACAGTCCAGCCCGAACTGCCGAGCCATGTCTTCACTGGACCGCAAACAAGCTTCTGAGGAACGGTTTCTGGCATTCCAGCCGTCTTCAGCCCGGCTTGCTTGAATCCAGTGTCAAAGTGAGCAAGGGACTCACGTCTGAGCATACCCTGCCACACTTATGGCGGCAAAAGCAGTACAAAAGGGGGTACTGGGTTTAATCCATCACTGTTCTTCAGCCCACTCTGCTAACCCAGTTCGGGCTGGACTGTTCCCATGAGGCATAGGGTCAGACTGATTTGCATATAGCCATGTCTGAACTGGGGTGGCAGAGTGGGCTAAAGAACGGTGATGGATCAAACACAGATCTTTTGACGGGGTGTGAGTGTTTGATTGGTTTAGATGCTCCGTCCATCACCACCCCCTTTTGTACCGCTTTTGGCCGCCATAAGTGTGGCAGGGTATGCTCAGACGTGAGTCCCTTGCTCACTTTGCCACTGGATTCAAGCAAGCCGGGCTAAAGACGGCTGTAATGCCAGAAACCGGTCCTCGGAAGCTTGTTTCCGGTCCAGGGAAGGCATGGCTTGGCAGTTCGGGCTGGACTGTTCCGATGAGGCACAGGGTCGGACTGATTTGCATATAGCCATGTCTGAACTGGGGTGGCAGAGTGGGCTAAAGAACGGTGATGGATCAAACCCAGATCTTTTGACTGGGTGTCAGTGTTTGATTGGTTCAGATGCTCTGTCCATCACCACCCCCTTTTGTACCGCTTTTGGCCGCCATAAGTGTGGCAGGGTATGCTCAGACGTGAGTCCCTTGCTCACTTTACCACTGGATTCAAGCAAGCCGGGCTGAAGACTGCTGTAATGCCAGAAAACAGTCCTCGGAAGCTTGTTTCCGGTCCAGGGAAGGCATGGCTTGGCAGTTCGGGCTGGACTGTTCCCAGGTGGCACAGGGTCAGACTGATTTGCATATAGCCATGTCTGAACTGGGGTGGCAGAGTGGGCTAAAGAACGGTGATGGATCAAACCCAGATCTTTTGACTGGGTGTCAGTGTTTGATTGGTTCAGATGCTCCGTCCATCACCATCCTCTTTTGTACCGCTTTTGGCCGCCATAAGTGTGGCAGGGTATGCTCAGACGTGAGTCCCTTGCTCACTTTGCCACTGGATTCAAGCAAGCCGGGCTGAAGACGGCTGTAATGCCATAAACCGGTCCTCGGAACCTTGTTTCCGGTCCAGGGAAGGCATGGCTTGGCAGTTCGGGCTGGACTGTTCCGATGAGGCACAGGGTTGGACTGATTTGCATATAGCCATGTCTGAACTGGGGTGGCAGAGTGGGCTAAAGAACGGTGTTGGATCAAACCCAGATCTTTTGACTGGGTGTGAGTGTTTGATTGGTTAATTTGCTCCGTCCATCACCACCCCCTTTTGTACCACTTTTGGCCACCATAAGTGTGGCAGGGTATGCTCAGACCTGAGTCCCTTGCTCACTTTGCCACGGGATTCAAGCAAGCCGGGTTGAAGACGGCTGTAATGCCATAAACCGTTCCTCGGAACCTTGATTCCGGTCCAGGGAAGGCATGGCTTGGCAGTTCGGGCTGGACTGTTCCGATGAGGCACAGGGTCGGACTGATTTGCATATAGCCATGTCTGAACTGGGGTGGCAGAGTGGGCTAAAGAACGGTGATAGATCAAACCCAGATCTTTTGACTGGGTGTCAGTGTTTGATTGGTTCAGATGCTCTGTCCATCACCACCCCCTTTTGTACCGCTTTTGGCCGCCATAAGTGTGGCAGGGTATGCTCAGACGTGAGTCCCTTGCTCACTTTACCACTGGATTCAAGCAAGCCGGGCTGAAGACTGCTGTAATGCCAGAAACCGGTCCTCGGAAGCTTGTTTCCGGTCCAGGGAAGGCATGGCTTGGCAGTTCGGGCTGGACTGTTCCCATGAGGCACAGGGTCAGACTGGTTTGCATATAGCCATGTCTGAACTGGGGTGGCAGAGCGGGCTAAAGAACGGTGATGGATCAAACCCAGATCTTTTGACTGGGTGTCAGTGTTTGATTGGTTCAGATGCTCCGTCCATCACCATTCTCTTTTGTACCGCTTTTGGCCGCCATAAGTGTGGCAGGGTATGCTCAGACGTGAGTCCCTTGCTCACTTTGCCACTGGATTCAAGCAAGCCGGGCTGAAGACGGCTGTAATGCCAGCAACCAGTCCTCGGAAGCTTGTTTCCGGTCCAGGGAAGGCATGGCTTGGCAGTTCGGGCTGGACTGTTCCCAGGTGGCACAGGGTCAGACTGATTTGCATATAGCCATGTCTGAACTGGGGTGGCAGAGTGGGCTAAAGAACGGTGATGGATCAAACCCAGATCTTTTGACTGGGTGTGAGTGTTTGATTGGTTCAGCTGCTCCGTCCATCACCACCCCCTTTTGTACCGCTTCTGGCCGCCATAAGTGTGGCAGGGTGTGCTCAGACGTGAGTCCCTTGCTCACTTTGCCACTGGATTCAAGCAAGCCGGGCTGAAGACGGCTGTAATGCCAGAAACCGGTCCTCGGAAACTTGTTTCCGGTCCAGGGAAGGCATGGCTTGGCAGTTCGGGCTTGACTGTTCCCATGAGGCACAGGGTCAGACTGATTTGCATATAGCCATGTCTGAACTGGGGTGGCAGAGTGGGCTAAAGAACGGTGATGGATCAAACCCAGATCTTTTGACTTGGTGTGAGTGTTTGATTGGTTCAGATGCTCTGTCCATCACCACCCCCTTTTGTACCGCTACATGCCCATTGGGCATGGTGTGTGGTATTTGAAAAGGAGGCCATATGTATTCATGTTTTAGGTGCGCTGGCAGTGAAAAACCTCTAGTCGCTTTTCATTGCAGCAATGCTTTTTCTCCCATATGAAAGTGCTGGGTCAAATTATAACACCTTATAATGCATAACTTCAGTTCGGGACTGGCCAGAAAAAATATTCAAGGATTCATTTTATTAGTAATTTAAAATCCAATCTGTCAAGTCAGATTCTATATATATATATATTTTAAAAAATCCTATTAGTACATAGGTTGTTCACAAGTTACCACACTGGTTGCAAAAATACTGGTCACAAATTGAGACCAGTACAATATTTCGTGAACATGTCCTAGTGCATCTGGCCCTAAGTACTAATCATAGCTACATTTGCTGTTTAGAGTAACTGGAATAATAAAAGGACATTCCATCTTGTATTACTACAGCAGAAAGGTCATCTTATTACCACAGTGCTGCATCATGCAGAATGCAATAAATAGCATAGTACACTAAGCTCTTCTGCATGTATAGTTTATGCCACAGTGTTTTTTCTTGTGTATTAGTAATAAAGAAAGGTATTTCTCCATGACAGGGGATCTAATCCTTAAACAGACACCTAAACTACCCATACTCCCCCACCCTATGCTTCGGCAACATGACGTATTTGTTGTGGGGCAGGGTTTCATCACTGCAACCGAGCAAAGGAGCTGCCCTGCCCCAACAGGTACCCAAACCAACTGGTCAAGTTCAGCCCTCAACCACCCACACTAGAAACACGTTCATCCAGGCACAGAGGCCCTCAGAGCACCGTGGGGTGGGGGTCCCAAGTGATCCTCCTACTGCTCAGGACCACACACTGTGAGTTGGTCAGCAAGGTTGACCTCAGTGTGGGTCCAGGAGAGAGGAATTCCATCTCCCTGCACCCTCTTTCCTTAAAAGCAAGTTATGTTCTTGAAGTCTGTGATGACTCAAGACTAATGTCGACTCTCCGCCATCATGGACACAGCGGTCACTGCATGGTGCTCATTCTCCCATCTATCTTCATTGCTGTGTTGTCTGCATCTCCACGAAGAGCGTGAGCGGCTCCAGAGCTGACCGCGGTTAAGGAACCGCCGCTGGGAGGCGCAGGTCCCCTTCCCCATGGGCTGGTCATTAACCCCTTCCCCGCGGTGCTAATTCCCCCGCGGTGCAGGGGGGCCGCGCGCGGCGTTTCGGTGTTCAGCTCATCACGACTCCGCCCACTCAATGGAACGCCCCGCACAGGAGGGGAATTAGCCCCGCGTGAGCGTTCCACGGCCGTTATGACGAGCTCAACTCGTCATGAGCACAGCTTCACTGTGCCACATGACAAGCTGAGTTCGTCATGAGCGTCCAACGGGTTAAGCCATCAAGTGCCCCGGGGAGGCGGTGGTCCCTGGGGCGCAGGTGGGCCTAGTGAGCATGTTCACATACATATTTCCCAGTGCCCAGGGAGGTGGTAGACAGTCCGCGTTTGTCTTTTAAGAGTGCTTGAATTAGATACAGGAAACAACATTTAACTAACTGCATTTGCCTCTCTAGTCTCATGAGCGCCCAAACCGGAAGTATGCAGATACAATCTACCCCCTACAAGGCATAAAATGGAGTTTAAATGATTTTAAATCCGATACATTTGTTCGAACGTCATAAAAAAAAGCATAGCTGGGGAGCTACTGGAACATTCTTCATAATCTGCAGCGACCTCTCTCATTTTGTTTTTATCAAATGTTGTTTTTGTATCTAATGAAGGGCCTCGCCAAACACTGATATCCAAGGAATTCGTTACATTTCTGAGGACTTTTTTGGAAGAGGGCTGAGGGGTTAAAGTTCACACACAATTCCGGTCAAAGGCAGGGATCTTCAGTCCGAAGCAGTTTGGGAGGTAAGTCAAGTTCCTAGTGGGTGGCAGTCGCCTGCACTACCACACCACCAGCAGGGGGAGCCCAGTCTTCATGAGGCAACCTCTTTGTCACTTTATTGTCCGTCATGGAGAAAATGAGCGGAACTGGAGCAGAGTCTGTGGACAGTTTTTGCACGCAATTTATTTTCTCTTTTTAGACCTCTTTGCAAACTCTGTGATTTAAGATATCTGGCTACTCATTTAAAAGAACAAAAAAATAGGTGAGCATGTGGCATTTGTTAATTTCAGTAAACTTTGTTGTGGTTGTTTGCAATCACATTTCAACATGCTGCAGCCTCAAGTCATAAAAGTTGTTAAAAGAGTGTTGGGCCTATTGTTCTGTGATGCAATTTCCTGTGATGTACCTCGTCAATAAACAATCCTTTGTTTCCTGTCTCTAAACCAGACAATACATATCATCTAGTTTTGGATTACAGACATTTAAACTCTTGTTGCAAAACCTGTGCAGTACAAAATGCACACAGTGCAGCACTAATGAATAACATTGTGCGTAAAAAATATAAAACCACAATAGATATTTCTAATGGTTTCTTCTGTCAAAACACTGCACCTGAAGCAGGTTTTGTGTTAAAGATTAGACTGAAAATGTCAACGTTATCGGCACCATCTTGCTCTCCTTGGGCCCATTCGTGCGCGTAAGCGGCAGCCATTTTGTGCACCATGGCCTCCCTGCCCCTCGCCGATAGCCAGCGTCTCTCTCTCTCTCTCTCCCGACCTCGCTGACAACCCCCCCCCTCCGCTCTCACATGTCTTGGGTCATAAACCCCTCTTCAGCGCGGCTCTGCCTCGGAACCCCATCCTGTTCCCAGCGCAACACTTCCCTTCCTTCCTTTCATGGTCCCAGGCCCTTTTTGATACAAATCCCCTTTTCCTGTGTGCCCGTTTGTCTTCCTCGTTCCCAGGCCGACACCTAGCTCTGCTGATACTGTTCTTTGCCCCTCCCCGTACAGTAGAGAGCTTCCCTCATCAAAGGACCCCCGAGTTGATCAAAGCCCTCACCCTATGAGATCCGACCAAACCCCCACATTCCATGAATCGGCGGAATGTCCAGCTGCGCGGTAGTCATCACCTGTTGTGACCGGGGTGAGGACTTCAACTGTAAATGTGTGTGGGAACGGGCCTGAAGGGGAGATTCGGAGGATATCCCTCCGTACATCAAAGCATTGCCAAGAATGTGTTGTATGTAATAAAGCAATAAACCTGTGTATAAGAGGCCAGGCCTCAGAGATGCGGTTAGAGCACCTCGTGACGATACTTGCTGTCCGAACTGATGTGTTCTCCTCCGGAGAGAATAAAAAAACCCTTGTTTCCTGCCTTCTAGTCTCCAGCGCCTGCCTCTTCATTGGTTAATAACTTGTGGGTTTAAGAGGCGACACCGCCGGGCAATACTTAAGGTTCTTTTAATTCGGATGGTAGCCTGACCTTTAACAATTGGCGTCCCAAACGTGGGGCCCATCAGTGACTCGTGGATCCAGTGGGAGAGGTCCTGACGACAGAGTGAACGACTGCAACGATCGGGAGCGCGCCTGTCCGATAGACCCTCGTCTGACAGCCGATCATCCGAACTTCACTGGTTCCGAACAGACCTCTCTCGAGTGATCTACGGTCCTGACTGGGAACCATCAGGAGTGCCGCGAGGAATACGAGGAAAAGAGGACGATCGGGCGCTGGATTCGGAAGACGAGAAACTGTCCATGCGGTCCGGGTAAGGTCGTGTAAACACGACGAATTACGAAATGGTCATTTTGAATTGTCTAGAAAATACTAGTATTACTCTTTGTTAATTTATTTGGAGATCCTCTGTCTGCAAACGGAGAAACAACAGGCTCTCCCTTTGCAAACGGTGGAGGATAGGTAATACAACTGCCGTGTCTATCTTTCTCCCCCACTGATTAATTACTTGAAACTGAACTATTGTTCACAGACTGTTTTTCTGGAGATTCTCTGTCTGCAAACAGGAAAGAGCCCCTCTCCCCACCCTTTTTACAGATAGTGAAAGGGTAGGTAACGCAGACCTTTGCGAGCCTACTTATTCTCCCCACTGAATTGTTTTTTAATTTTTTATATTGGTTCATGAGGTATTCACTGCTTGCAAACAACGTAGAATAGAAATATTCTGTCTAGTCTTTGCACACAGTGATAAGATAGGCAGTGCTGACTTTTTGTCCCTCGTTGCGAGCCGTCATGTCTGTCTTCTCCCCACTGATCGGTAGCCTGTTTAGCCGGACCGCTTATTAGAGATGAACCATCCGGCTCCACCGGAAGGCACCCCTAATAAGGACATGTTCATGAAGCATGGATTGATCGCTATAGCCTATAACAAACTGTGGCATAAATATACGAAAAAGAATGGAGAAAGTCAATGGCCACTGACAGGATCCTTCGATGATGACAAAATAAACACGCTAGAAACAGACTTAGGTAAAAATAAGACAACGCCCGCTATGCTTGATAGTTTTGGCATGTGGCGCAAAGAAACTGAACAACGTAAAAGGAAAATTGAGAGTAGGTTGGAAAAAGAGCTGCGAAAAGCAGCCCACCTAGCTGCTCAGAAACTAGAAGGAGAGATAAAGGAAAGAGAGAAAGCCAAACAGAAACTAGAAATGGAAACATCAAGCCAGTGCCCGGTTAGAACGCCCTCCATGCTCTACCCTGATTTATCCTCGAGACAAAAACGAGCGAGCGATGATCTGCTGTTAGGCCCTCCGACCATCTACATGCCCCCTCCATATGCCCCTTCCCAACCCTTAGCACAACACCCAGCACCCCCAGGTGCAAATGAGGGTAGTGCCACAGCTTCGGCCCCCATGGTCTCTGTGTCGGCCGAACCTCTTGTACCAAATACTCCGCAAACGGCAACGTTGGGCGACCCTGAGACCCGAGGGACCGGTTCCGCAAGAATAAACAGACTAAGCAAAGATGAGCGAACAGGGATCGACAAGATAGTAAGAACCCTGGTAGAAAGGAAGGAAGGTGAAGAGTACATCACGGATATGTTTAAATCATATACAGGGAGTCACAGACGACACTTTACTGTACGACTGTGTTACCATGTCTTGAACGCATACGAGGACCGATATCGAGACCAAGGTCCCGAGAGCCTAGCGACTCTGTACCGGAAGGTCGATATCGGGGATGAGGGCGAGTGTGATGTGACGGACCTCCTTACGCGTACGCTTGAGGTTTTCCGCCACCTCACTGAACGTGAATCGGGAACTAAACCCACGACATCCGTGGCGACCGAACCACAAACTGAGCAACCTAGCGCCATGATGCCAATACGAGAGGCTGCCCCTTACTGGGTGCCTCCACGAGGTGCAGGGACTCACGATGATGCAAACCACCAAGATGCAAAAGGAAGAGTAGTGTACAACTGGGTCTACCAGCCATGGGACCGACAAGAGATTCTGACATTCCGGAAATCTCTACCCGACCTACGTAAAAACCCCACTGCCTTCTATACTGAATTGGGTACAGCCCTAGGTTCAACGATTATGACCCTGGCTGACATCGACTTGTTTTTCGGGTTATGTCTACCAGCTGATGTGTGGAAGCAAATCCGGAAAGTCGACCACCATGAGCTGCTCGGACATACCTGGACACAATTCGAGGAAATTGATAAACAACGAGGACCGGGACAAAAGCCTTTGAAATCCATTTTAGACCTCCCAGATAAAATCGTACAGAAATTGAAAACCCTGATTCCAGAAAAGAAAGTGGACTGGTCGATAGTAACGGCCTGTCGCCAGAAACCCCAGGAGGATGTATCGGAATACTTCTCTCGGTTCGAAACAGTGTTCTCCGATTACAGCGGCCAGGACATGACCACTGCAACCGGACACCATCTGTTTGTCCAGAATTATGTTAAGGGTCTGTCATCCGAGGTCTCCCAGAAACTGCAGGCTAGCGAGAGTAGTTGGGCAGCCTCCAAACCTACGGCTATCCTCCAGATGGCCCAATATTATGAACATCAGAAAAATGAAAACGATAGGGCAACCGAGAGAAAGAAGAAGGATTTGAAAGAGAGGGTGATGATAGCCCAGCTGCAAGGGGTGACTGTAGGACGAGACCAATACCGGGGAAACTATCAGACGAACGCCCCTAAGTCCCAAGACCGTACTTCGACTCCCCACAGTGGACGTACAGACATTAGAGAGGACCAGTGTGCTTTCTGTAAAGGGACTGGCCATTGGAAATCCCAGTGCCCAGTTCTTCTGGACATGATCAGAAACAAAGACCCCAAGGACATAGCAAATGGGCCGAGAAATAAGGGACAACAGCGAGGGCCCCCAAATGACACGACTAACAACAGATCAGGTAGACCAAATACATTTGATCGACCCAGGCAGAACCAATACCAGCAATCTGACTATGATGACACCCACAACTTTGCATAGGACTGCCAAGGGCAAGGGAGGGATCCAGTCGAGCTCTATGTTGACCAGCAAGGCCCTTACGTCACTGCTAAGGTCCTGGGTACCAAGTCTCCATTTCTGGTAGACACTGGCGCAACACGTAGTGCGTTATCTAAACGACTGATTCCGGGGGCACCCTTGTCTGGCTCACTTATAACATCGACAGGTTTCGATGGAACGCCCTCCACTAACCCTTTGTCCGCCCCGATCCTCTTTGACGTAGAAAACAACACCACTGACACCACGTTTTTGCTTTCCTCCAATAGCCCTGACGCCATTATGGGACTTGACCTATTGAAACACTTCCGAGCGACGATTAGATGTTCTCAAGACGGAGTTCGAGTTCTTCTTTACGACAACCCTGTCCTGCTTAGACATTGCCCTCCCCGACGCATGTTTTCCATCACCGACACTGACACATCCCTGCTTGACACTCTGCCTCCATATCTATGGGCCAAGACGGATTCGGACGTAGGGCGCATGTTGATCGACCCAGTGCACATTACTGTCCGACCAGACGCAACTCTCCCAAAACTTCCACAATATCGGATATCGCCCGAGGGCGAGAAGGCATTGGTAAAAATTATTCAGTCGCTAGTCGACGCCGCAGTGGTGGAGGAAGTAGTTAGCAACGTTTGCAACAGCCCTATCTTGCCCATCATCAAGAAACAGGGAGAGGGAGATGAGAAAGCATACCATTTTATCATTGACCTTCGAGAGATCAACAAAGTGGTGGTACCCCAGTACCCTGTGGTCTTGGACATCACCACCATCCTGACTTTGATTCCTTCTACTGCCACCACCTTCACTGTCATTGACCTCAAAAATGCATTCTTTTTCCATCCCCATCCACCCAGACAGCCGATACCTCTTCGGCTTCACCCTAAAAAACCGCTCATATAGGTTCTGCCGAGCACCCCAGGGCTACACAGAAAGCCCTAGCATCTACAGTCAGGCCCTCAAGAGGCAACTAGATCAAGTCCAGTTACCCGACGGAGTGGTGTTAGTGCAATATGTCGATGACATCCTCTTAGCAGCCGACACCACTCCATTAGCAGTCACAGCCACCATTCAACTCCTGCACTTCCTTGCGGAAAATGGCCACAAGGTCTCCAAGAAGAAGTTGCAATTCTGCCAACCCCAGGTCACTTACCTAGGCCACCTTTTGTCCAAAGAAGGAAGAAAACTCACTCCTGATCGAATCCAAACCATTCTGGATACTCCTGTCCCTAAGACCCAGAAGCAGGTCCGCTCCCTATTAGGCCTCACCTCCTTCTGCCGACATTGGTTACCAAACTTTAGCCTCGTTGTGAAACCGCTGCTTTCTCTGCTAGGTAAAGACGTCCCTTTCCCACTCCCTTGGACCCCTGAGTGTCAAACCTCCTTCACGGAACTACGAGATGCCCTCTGTTCAGCCCCCGTCCTAGGTACCCCTGATTACAAAAAGCCCTTCTCCCTTTACACTCACGAAAGGGAGGGGTGCGCTTTATCTGTCCTGACCCAGGCCATTGGCCCTAAGCAACGACCGTGCGCTTACTTCTCTGCCACTCTTGACCCTGTAGCCAGAGCCCTGCCTGCCTGCCTTCGAGCCGTAGCTGCTGCTGCGATCTCTATCCGACAGAGTGAGGGGATCGTGCTTTCGAATTCCCTCGCGGTACTGGTACCCCATGCGGTCGACACCCTCCTGAACCAAACCAAGACGCAACACCTGACGAGTGCACGACTGACTGGATACGAACTGACCTTGCTTGCACCCCATATCGCCCTGAAAAGATGCACCACACTGAACCCGGCAACTCTGTTACCCTTGCCAGAGAACGATCCCAACGTGCACCCTGTACATGACTGTGTGACTCTTACGGACGAACAGACTAGAAGTAGGGTTGACCTCAGAGACACGGCATTCCCTGACCCTGACGGAGAGCTGTGGGTGGACGGTTCTTGTATCAAACTCCCCGATGGCACCACTTCCGCTGCCTATGCAGTCACCACGGCCCGAACTGTAGTTGAGACAGCCCGTATCACGCAACGATCTGCCCAGGCAGCGGAACTGATTGCCCTGACCCGAGCCTGCATCCTGGCAACAGGAACTACAGCGAACATTTACACCGACAGCCAGTATGCCTTTGGGGTGGTTCACCATTTTGGGCTCCTTTGGAGGGAAAGGGGATTCTTGACCTCACACGGCACCCCCATTTTGCACGGGGATCTAGTCTCCGCCTTGATCGAGGCCGTCCTTCTCCCCAACAAGCTGGCAGTCGTCAAGTGCCAGGCACACAAAAAGGTGACAGACATCATTGGGCAGGGAAATGCGCTAGCCGACATCACTGCCCGAACGACAGCTGAAAATAGGACGACAACACATATGTACGTGACCAGGTCACAAGCAGAAAAATGGACTGACGCTAGAGACACTATTAAAGACATTCAAACGGCTAGCACACAACACGAGTTGACTGAATGGACACGGGTGGGATTAAAAGACGATGAAGGCTGCTGGCGGACAAGAGACACAAACAAGTGGTTGCTACCTGATTCATACTTGATTCCCATACTGGCTATGGCTCACTCCCCTGCCCACATAGGATCAGCCCCCATGATTGAACTTGTCTCCAGGGTTTGGCACAATGATAAAATCACAGATTCCGCCAAACGTCTGGTCCAACAATGCTTGATATGCCTGCAACACAACCCCGGGAAAGGAACTGTAGTGCCCCGGGGAGGATTTGGGGTCCCAAACCACCCATTTGAGGTCCTGCAAATGGACTACATCCAGCTAGATAGGTGCCAAGGCCTGAAATATGTACTTGTCGTGGTGTGCGCCTTTAGCAAATGGGTGGAAGCATACCCAACCCGTGACAACACTGCTATGGCCACCGCAAAGGTACTGTTAAAGGAGTTTTTCCCCCGTTACGGCCTTTGTCGTATTTTATGGAGCGATAATGGCCCCCACTTCATAGCCGAAGTCATCCAGTTCCTCTTAAAGGGGTTGGGCATCAAGCAGAAATTTCACGCAGTCTTTCACCCCCAGTCCGCTGGACTTGTTGAGCGACACAATGCCACACTAAAACTTAAACTGGCCAAGATAGTAGCTACCACGGGTCTGAAATGGCCAGACGCCCTCCCACTAGCATTGCTATCGATGCGTTCCACCCCCACCAGACATCACTTAACCCCTTATGAAGTTGTTTTCGGCCGACCCATGAGTATCTGGTCTGCACCAAAGCCAACTTCCATTCATGACGTCCCGGACGTCCTAATGTCTGATTATCTGTATAAATTGACTGAAACTCTGTCTGTCATTCATCAGCAGGTGCAGCAGGCCATCCCCGATGCTTCCAGGGGTCCGGGTCACGTCATCCAACCCGGGGATTTCGTGCTGATCCGAAACTTTCAGCGGACGAAAAGTTTGGAACCCCGGTGGACGGGCCCCTGGCAAGTGTTAATCACCACCCGGACGGCTCTTCGTGTGGAGGGGAAAAGGCATTGGCTGCACGCGCACCACTGTAAGAAGGTCTCCCCGACCCTGGTTACGACAGAAAACATCGGCGACCAAGAAGAGCTCCTGAACAAGGACCGACCGTCACTAACCTGCTATCCTGATACCGATGCACTTGAACTTTCAAGATTCTCTGATCCCACTGTGCCATCCAGAGAAGGGTATTTCCTGCGTCGAAAGGAGGGAGCTTCGGCTAAGTAGACCACAAACTAAGTTGAATCTCAAAACGGTGACCCAAAGCAATCAAGGGCTGCCTGGAGAGAAGCTAAACTAAGTCTGTGGTTCTGCCCACTACCGAGCACCTTGAAGATGAAGATGATGGAAGCGCCAGATAAGAAGATGATGGAAGCGCCAAATAAGAAGATGATGGAGACAACAGGAAATACCCACTACAGAAACCCAAGAACAGACAGACTCCACAGCTCAAAGACAATTGCACTCTTCATCGCAATCCTTTTTTGCTTTCTCCTCATGACCACACTCTGGATTGTGGAAGAAAATGCACCTGCTCATGAAACATTCCTGACCACTGCTCAGCCTATCACCGCGAAGGAACATTATCTGATTTCGCTCTCTCCCCAACTCAGAGAGAGGCGAAAGGAGTTTTGGAATAACTCTTTCGTACAGCTCCTTCACCAGCACAATCTCGCCACCAATGCCACCAACTGTTGGATCTGTGGGTTGCTACCCCACGCCACTGGACACTCGATACCATTCATCCCCTCACCCTTCTCGGTTCATGGCTCCTGCCTTGCTTGGCTGATCCTCCTGCAAGAAAGCTATAAGGACAATGCCACCTCCAGCAAAACCGTAACGCCTTTCTCCCACGGGGTCCGGCGAAACAAAACAAAGACCCACTTCTGCCCACAGACCTCCAACGACTCCATCCACATGGACATCCCTGCTAAAGAACGAATTGAAATGCAGGTGTTCAACAATCCAACCAGACCCACCTTCTCCTACCTGCGAAAACGAACGGCTGCCACTCTGACTGTGGCCCTATCAGTCATCAACGTCACAGGCCACATGTGCATAGAAGGACATGGGACACAGCTGGTGGGCCGCAGCGTGTGCCGATTTACCCGAACTTTGGACACTACGGATCCACCTTCCTTTGTGTCGTCCCCAAACATGTATTTCGTCTGCGGCACAAAGGCCTACACCTGGCTCCCCAAAGGCTGGGGGGGCACTTGTTTCATCTCCTTCGTCCTTCCTCCGACTTATGTGGCCCCAGCGAATCATCATAGGCAAAAACGAGCCAAGGACATTGAGCAAGCCGACTCAACAGGAGCGCAGTTCCTCGATGCTATGAAGGGACTTGTTCCTCTTTGGGGCCCGATGGCAAACAGCCGGGCCATCCGACATTTGACTCAGGCAGTTGAGACAACAATGAACATCACAGCTGGTATCTTTGCCAACAACACCGCCGAACTCCAAGCGGTCCGCTTGGTGGCCCTACAGAACCGCCTTGTCCTAGATGTGGTTCTTGCGGACCGTGGTGGAGCATGCCGCATTATTGGGTCCAGCTGCTGTACATACATACCGGACAACTCGCCCTCAGTGTACAAAGCCATCGAACATCTTCACAGACTCTCTTCAGAAGTCTACCAGGATCAGGAAGAATGGTCGCTTGGTGGTTGGTTTTGGAACACCGTTAAGAACTGGGGCTGGAGACTGTTCACCATTATCCTAATTCCGGTAGTAGTAATATGTGGCCTATGCTTAGGAATTCAATGTCTGCCACCCCTGTGTTCATTATGTGCAAACTGTATTTGCCCTAAGGCCGTGGACTTTGGAAATGAACGCATGGGAGCATTATATGATGCCGAGGTTGGGAATTTGATGAAGATTGACATTGAGTAGACAAGTTGGCTAGATATGTTGAAAAGGGAGGACTGTTAAAGATTAGACTGAAAATGTCAACGTTATCGGCACCATCTTGCTCTCCTTGGGCCCATTCGTGCGCGTAAGCGGCAGCCATTTTGTGCACCATGGCCTCCCTGCCCCTCGCCGATAGCCAGCGTCTCTCTCTCTCTCTCTCCCGACCTCGCTGACAACCCCCCCCCCTCCGCTCTCACATGTCTTGGGTCATAAACCCCTCTTCAGCGCGGCTCTGCCTCGGAACCCCATCCTGTTCCCAGCGCGACACTTCCCTTCCTTCCTTTCATGGTCCCAGGCCCTTTTTGATACAAATCCCCTTTTCCTGTGTGCCCGTTTGTCTTCCTCGTTCCCAGGCCGACACCTAGCTCTGCCGATACTGTTCCTTGCCCCTCCCCGTACAGTAGAGAGCTTCCCTCATCAAAGGACCCCCGAGTTGATCAAAGCCCTCACCCTATGAGATCCGACCAAACCCCCACATTCCATGAATCGGCGGAATGTCCAGCTGCGCGGTAGTCATCACCTGTTGTGACCGGGGTGAGGACTTCAACTGTAAATGTGTGTGGGAACGGGCCTGAAGGGGAGATTCGGAGGATATCCCTCCGTACATCAAAGCATTGCCAAGAATGTGTTGTATGTAATAAAGCAATAAACCTGTGTATAAGAGGCCAGGCCTCAGAGATGCGGTTAGAGCACCTCGTGACGATACTTGCTGTCCGAACTGATGTGTTCTCCTCCGGAGAGAATAAAAAAACCCTTGTTTCCTGCCTTCCAGTCTCCAGCGCCTGCCTCTTCATTGGTTAATAACTTGTGGGTTTAAGAGGCGACACCGCCGGGCAATACTTAAGGTTCTTTTAATTCGGATGGTAGCCTGACCTTTAACATTTGACCGCTTTCTCAATTATGGGGACATGACGTCACTTCTGTCGTCTCCCCCAGGGATTCAAGAATAGTCTGGGGTTATTTTTAGCTAGAATAACAGAGTTACTACAAACGTATGATGATGAGGCATTATCTTATGTCGATGACATCTATCTAACAGACCTTGGACAGGCACTTGAACAGAGTAAATACCATTATACTTGTGATTCGCCTCTGAAGGGTATAAATTCAACTTTAAGAAATCAAGAATTGCCCACCTCAACGTCCTTTTTTTAGGATACGAGTTATCAAGTGAAGGCAAAAGCCTGGCAGCCAACTTTTTAGAAAAGTGTGTGCTGCTCCAACCTCCAAAAATGCTGAAAAACTTACAGTCAATTCTAGGTTTCCTAAATATCAGAAAAACATATATTCTAAATTACGCAGGAAGGGTTAAACCTCTCTATGAAATAATCAAACCTGATTTCAAAACAACTAATTGGACTCAGAATCATACAGAAGTTTTGTGTTCAGTGCAAGCAGACATGTTAGCAACAACACATTTACAGACACACGTAAACGTACGCAATGTTGTAATCGAATCATCCCAGGAAGATGCGGATTCACATACTTAACCTTTAATGAAGGTGAAAAAATACCAATTGCTTATAAATCACTCTTGTACACACAAGCTGAAATTAAATTCAGCTCTACAGAAAAAATTCTGACAGCGGTTCAAACTGCAGTAGCAAAAGAGAGAGCCCTCGCACAGGGTAAGCGCATAATGGTCGTTACTCCTGTACCTGGATTAGAGTCAGTGACAAAAGCAAGCATTAAGAATGCAAAGGCATTACATCCAAGATGGATACAATGGGTTAACTCTCTTGTTGCAACAGACGTTGAATACGTTTTTGACCCATACTTTAAAACTCAAGAATTTCTACAATACAAACAAGAATGTCCTCTGCCCACTGAGATTCTGCCTCTGGAACAATATGAATGTATAATTTATACAGACTGATCAGCACAGCCCACAATTGGGGGTAAACAAGCTTATAGTGCTGCGAGCGCGATCGTTAAAGGTCGCTGGTGCGATGGTTAATTCCGACCTATGGTCACAAAAACGCAATCTCTCGGAGATTGTACTGCTCAGCGAGCTGAACTACAAGCATTCCAGATGGCGCTTAAAAATACCGATCGCGAATTCCCCACACTCATAGTGTGCGATTCTATTACTGCGTTCAATCTTACAATGAATACTTGCAGAACTGGATTCAAAACGGTTTCAAAGAGGCAAAAGGTGGCACAATCAAGCATAAGTTGCTTTGGGAACAAGTAGTTCAGTTACAAAAAGAACTACAAAAGACTCACGTGATCCATACACTGAGTCATCAACGTGATGGCATTCACGTTGCCGGGAATTCATTGGCTGATGAAGCCGCGAAGGCAGCTGTGTAAACAGCTTCTGTAGCTGCAATCACTCGTTCAAAAACAAAAATAGACAGCGAAATAATGCAAGCTGTCACCGCTTTCAACAAAGACAGCGGTAAAACATTACCGAAAGGCTTTCCACTCAAATACTCATATATAACTGATGCAAATAATGTTCCGTTTGCTCGAATCCCTGGAGTGGGGGATAGAGTAATTCCAAACATGGAACATAGATTAGGACTAATCTTGGCAACACATGAAGGGCTTGCCTCTGCACATGCAGGTGTTTCCGCCACAGTATCATTATTAAAACAAAGATACTGGTGGCCGCGCATGAGGAAACAGACCAGAAACTATTTTTGGAATGTGAAATCTGCCAAAAGATGAAGGTTTCAACAGTGAAACGCCCGGCGCAGACACCCCTGTTAATTTCAGATAAACCATTTGTAGCAAATAAAGTTCTTGAATCCAGTATGTAAAGTAAATATAATTTATTGTAGATTAATCCAATTCTAATTCTATTAGATGCAGTGGCTAAGCAATGGGGAAATCTAAGTAAGGGAAATGCAAAGCATGAGCAAGATGTAACACCATTAGCTTGCGTTTACCTGGATCACTGCGGTCCCTTACAGAGGGATATTAACTATAAATATATCATTGTCACAGTGGATTCATGCTCAAGCCTCATTTGGATGTGGCCTCAGCGCTCGGCTGACGCCCGAACTGTTATAAAAGATTCGCGAGTCTTTATTGGCACATACGCAGTCGGCACGCTACATTCTGACCAGGGTCCTGCATTTAGCTCCAAAGCTTACAAGGAGGCCATGGTTAATCTGGGTGTTGCATTGCGGTATTCTAGTCCATTCCATCCTGAGGGAAATTCTGTAGTGGAG
Organism: Lissotriton helveticus; assembly: GCF_964261635.1. NCBI lineage: Eukaryota > Metazoa > Chordata > Amphibia > Caudata > Salamandridae > Lissotriton > Lissotriton helveticus. Next base: position 1,822,625,204 of record NC_136068.1, on the reverse strand, counting down.
AGAAAAAACGGGACATACAGCAATCTATAACACCTTGGGTATTAGGCTCGAGTGACGGGTGGGTCAAACATCTAATAAGTGTCCAACGTAGTCTAAATATTCTGCCAAGAAGTTCCCTGAGTGGACTTACTCCATATGAAATCCATTTGGTACTAGAATGATTGTCCAGGACCTTGATCGTCACACTTCAGTGGTAGAACAAAAACCTTTTGATACCAAAGACCGTTTGGCTGTTTTACAGGACTTAAATGAAACAAGGAGAAGTCAAAGCCACACATTACAGAAGTCAACGACCACTGAAGGGGAACCACCCATCCCAGCAAGGCCTACCTGGATTCCAAAGAATGGGGATCTAGTCAGAGAAAAGATCGCGGATAAGAAGGAATTTGGGCCTTCTTACAGACAACCAGTACCTGCGCTAGCATCCACGGATCAAGAACAGTGTTTCTGCCGCCCCTTGCTGGAAGAAAGGAGAACCAGTACGTATCTATCGACCTGGTCAAACCACATCATGTGGCCAATCATAAGTTGTAGGCCAAGTAGACTCCAAAGATGTAGCAGACAACCAAATCTGGCTACTATCCAAGAGGTTCAAACTGAGAGACTTATCACCTTTGAAGAATCTGCAGTGCAAAAAGAAGGACTAAGCAATAAAGCCATGGAACTAGTGCCTCTTGAGACCCAAATAACAGTTCGTCAAGAAACACCAGTCTACAATGATATAGCATCTGACTATACTAATATGACAAAGGATTCAGTAGATCCAGCGATTTCAAGTAATCCTGATGCAATACCTACAATTGACAAAACTGCCTCTGGCTATTTCATGAACTTTGATACGTTTTCCGAGGATCCCAGCGAGCCTGAAATGACGCCAGCAAAAAGAACTTTAAAAAAACAAGCAACAGAACTTTTTCATCAACTTGAAAAAACTTATCTGGTTTCACCATGGGTTGAAGTTTGGATTGTGCTAGGTGTACTTTTTCTCCTACTTTGGCTAATTCTTGTATTAAATTTGGGAATGCTGATAAATGGAAGCTATAGTAAGAAGGACACAGCAAGTAAAAACATCAACTTACTCCTCAAGCCACACAAATCATCTCATCGTGAACAAAGAGACTTGACATCAGTGAACATCCCAGCCGTTCCTATACCTGGTGGTATAGCTTGGGACAGAACTGATTATGACATCTTTGGTCTTGCAGAGCTGTTGAAGATTCCACACCAATTCAAGGTTTCCTTGAGTGACTTTGTTTCACCCAGCACATTTTCTGATGATTGGGACTTTGAGACTGTTAATAATATTATGTCAGACTTAGAGATGTCTTCAAAATGTATAAAACATGAATACTTAGAAGGTTCATCAGATTTTGAACAAGTGTACTGTTATAATCACTATGGTCATCATTATTTGCACAAATCTGCAAACCCGAGAAATGTTTATGCTTTTAATCAATGGGAACATTGTCCAATGCCACCGAAGGGTAGCTCAAAAACATTCTATGAAAAATGTCCATACTTCTCAGGTTTTAATGTCTCGAATCCAGAAACATTTTACTTTAAAAATGTTAATAAGAGAGGAACGAAAAGTATGTTGACTAATACTAAGCAAATTTATTCTGCGGCCTTTTATGCTCAGCTGTCCACATTAGGGGCCCTATTAGGATGGCGGACGGACCTGCGTACGTCCGCCATCCCCGAGGAAAAGGGACCGTCCGCATGGGCAGCGGCGGTCCCTCCATGGCAATTAGGATGTGACCGCCACCATGGCGGTCACATCCTGTATTTTTAACATTGCGGCGGATGCTGCTTCAAGCAGCGCCCGCCGCAAGGTTAAAAAGTGCATGTTGACCTCTGCATGCACGAAGCGGCAGGCACCGCGTGGTGCCTGCCGCTTCGTGCACGCAAAGGCAGGGGGGTACCATAGGTACCCCCCATGTGCAACCCCCCCCCCCCCCTTCTCCCCTGGGTGCCCGCAACGGGCCCCCAAACATAAGACCGTATGCCTTTCCACGGCGGAAATGCCGCCGTGGAAAGGCATAGGACCGCAGCCATCCTAATATGCCTGGCGGTGTCTGATAGAAACCGCCAGCCACGTTAGAGCTTTTCCGCCGCGGTCGGAAGGCGACCGCGGCGGAAAAGCTGCGGACAGTAAAAATATCCCCCGCCATCCTAATCCTAATTTCTTCAGTCCGTAGCGGATAATCCGTATCCTCCGGCCCGGCGGTGGCTTCCGTCGGCCCGGAGGATGCAGATTATCCGCTATCATAATCGGCCCCTTTGTTTTGACTTTTGGAGAGACAACGTTTAGACGAAAACTGTCTGGAGCACAAAAGACTGGCAGGTGCAGGGATTAGAAGCTTTATTTTGAGCTTGCATCATCCCTGAACAAATAATGTTTTTGAAAGACACTGTCCAACAGACATCCTGGCTTGGCCTAGCTAAGATAAAAGATTTGAACAAACCGTCCATAGCCACACCTACACCTGATAGTAAAAACACTACATAGGGGGTGGTCGACGTAAAAACTATTTTACTTCAGAACAGAACTGATCCTGATTGGAAGAAATGGTTAATCTGGCCCACAGGAACAAACAACTGTCAAGATAGATTCCTGAATAAAACACAAGGGTTTACATTCATTAGGCCAGATTCAAGATATGTCCAGAGACAACATCCAGGGGTAGTAACAACATAGAGTGTAGGAAAACTGCCTTGAGTGGCTACTAACATCCACACTAACAGAGGTAAAACAACACTTATCTTCACATAAAGATGGTGTTAATTTAAGGGACTTCTTACAAGGACCAACTAAACCGCGTCATAAACGTTTGATTTTCGCTGGTATATATGCTATTTATAATTAAGCTTGGAAAGCGACACAAGCAGAGACTGCAGAACGAATACGAGAAATTGATCTTATTAATTTAGAGAAATCTCTCTCTGTAGTTGACAATGGGTTAACGACTCTGTCATCCAGAATTTATTCTTTGGACAGCATAGTATCCTCTGCCATAGACATAATGGAACAGGACTTGCTCATGCTACAGCATGAACAGTCACAATTGCGTTCTATAATGCTTTTAGGCTGGACATTACAAAATCTTCGTCCTGGATATGTGCTATTGCGTCTAATCAACACCACGTCATTGTTTTCTGTATTTAACCTTACAGATAAAGAAATCACTTTGGCACAAAGAGGAGCAGACTATACAGTGCTGAGAAAAACCTGCAACAGAATGGCTAATACACGGGACAATCACTCTGCTTGTCACAATTTTCCATTTTCAATATTGTTTGAAACATATACCAGCAGGCGTATATGGAAGGTTGGGTAAAGAGTACATCAAGTCAACCTGGGATTTACCATATACACACAGATGTTGGAGTGGGGAAAAGAAGTATTTCTTAGTGGTAGAAACTGCAAAAGCGCACTACGTGGTACACTTTTATGTCAGGGTATTAACTCACACAGGGCCTGCGATGGTTCTTCGACCAACTTATCCTACCACCTGCAAGGTTCTCCAGCTGCAGTGATAGATCCAATTTTTAGGCAGCTTTCTAATGGAAGCTATATTATGTTGAATGATCACAGCAGCTATTGAATGTTCTCAGGAATAGCCTATCTCGTAACTGTGTCAGCCAGGGTCACATGCTGTATACAAGTATTATTTCCTAAAACTAAGACAGACGGTGGGTCACCGTTATGGCCTTCACTGAACATCTCTTTTATAAGAATTGATACTTTAAGCAGAATAAAAGCCATTCTTTTACAAAAAACTGTGCCACTGACCTCGTCCAAAGAGACGTATGAACTACAGTTGCAAGGTCCTTTGCAGAGATACATGCCCTTTTATCGACAAACTGCCCTATACATTTTGCAGAAATGTTAGGTCGTATCTTAAACATGTCTGATACCAGTGGTATTATACATGTATTTAAGACAGTTTTCTCGGGACTGTTAGCACCATTTGAAGCAGTCCTCTGCATATTTCCGAACTTTGCGCACTCTGTGTTCGGCGGCCTGCCTCTCATTTTGGGACTCGTAGCAGGAATACTATTTTTGTTCCTTCTGCTCCGATATGGCAAGTCCAGTCACCAGCGACACCCAGATTACCTTAGAGAACACTCTCCTGGCAATGAAGTGTCGTGAGCGCATGATACAGATTCTGGGCTTGGCTCGTTTAAGAGATCTGAATACCACGTGGTTTCTATCATTCCGACCAATCTGGCAAGATTGCATCTTACCTGTTCTACAATGCCTGCTATGTGAAGAAGAATGCATGTTAGACATCTGTCTGACACTCCCATCAGTGCTGCCAACGGATGTTGACACTTTTCTTGGATCGGTAACGGCTCATGCATTGTGTTGTCCACAGCGGCTACCAATCCTGATGACGGCATTCATTGAGGTCTCACAGACGCAAACTGCTGACGGTGAGATACGTGGATCGACAGGCACACCGGTACCATCTCCATCTCCTTCGAACATTGCTAATGCAGCTAACACTGATGGCAATGCTTCTCATTTTTGTGCAATCGATCTACTTAATGAAGTGGTCCAACTTTCAACTACTGTGGTAGACAAATTCTTTACCAACTTAGAAGATTTGATGTTTTCCCCAACCAATGAGACTGACTTTTGAAGTTAGCACACAGTGTTCTATGGGACTCTGTTCGACCTTCACTTTTCAAAACAAACTTCTGACTTTGGAACTCTATTTTATTTTACTTTTTTCCAAAACCTGGTTTATTTGTTTTTTTGCACAAAGTAATCTGCTTAAAGTAAAACTATTCCTAGAGAACAAGAATTCTTTGAATACTTCCAAGAGACAATATTTGACCTTGTCCACAACCAAAAAAATGTATATATGTTATAAGCTGTTTTGTATGTTATATGTTATAAGCTGTTTTTTAACGCTCTCAATTACTACCGGAGTATCCTGGCGCGGTATACCGCTGGGGAACCCGTCCTGGCTTTCCCTGTGGGATGGTCCCTACTGGGAGTCCCCAAGGTGAAGCCAGGCATCCCCGGCGTTGATGGGACCGTTGTGGAGATTAGGCAAGCTAATGCCAAGAGTTGCCGAGTGGGACCCCTGGTTAGAGTAGGCACCGAGGCGAGAATTATCGAGTCCGCTGACCCTGGTCCACGACCCTGCCGTGTCGGGAATTGAACCCTATATATTTTGTCATGGAATGGTCCCGACTTTTTCTTCTGTATCTAAGAGCCATTTCATAAATGTATTTTTAGTGATTCATTTGCATAGTATTTCCATTGTCATATTATATGCTTTGAATGAAAACATTGCTTTTAAAATGCGTACAGCACAAATACCATTTTCATGTACAACCATTTCGGAAGCATTACTTTGTATTTGGGTGGGGTTTTAACACATCATGCTTTAGATATGTTTTATGTGCTCAAAATTTAGTAATGTTGAACATAATAAAGTGGAGTGGATGTTGTATGACGTTTTAGGATCCAAGCAAAATTTCCCGATTCATGCCCTTATATAGGTACAATTCACATTGCCCTAATATAGCCAAAGAAATCATACCCATATTTAGACATAACCCATGCATTCCAAATACAGGCATGGCAACTTCCACCAGTACCAAAACTTCACAACAATTTCTTGGAAAATCGGCTTAAGCAGTCAGGGACCTCCCCTTGCTTAAATATTGATTTGTCCAAGAACTCATGGAGTTTACAAAGAACTACTATTCCCTTGGGGTTCTTTACTGAAGTTAGTATGCCCGATTTTACATCAAACTAGGCACCTTCAAGGTATAAATATGCCTTCACTTGGTCTAGCAAGACACGGTGGTTCGGAGCAGTTTGGCTATCTACTTGCCCGACGCAACTCGCTATAGCAAGTGCCGAAGGAAGCCGACCCTCCACCTGACACACTGATCGAGAAGCTGTCCTTTCTCTCGCTGAGAATCCAGCTCCAGTGTTTCCAAGTTCCCCTTGCGGGGTATTGGGAAATCGAGTCCCGAGACAGAGATATAAAACCTCCTTCATTCTAAACTAAGGTATGGAGCTGATTAGACCCTAAGAGAAATCTTGGATAGATTCTTGGCAAAGAAAACCAAACCTATGCTAGACAATACTTACTCCCTCCCACGTACTAGACTTAGGTAGGCGTATTTCAGATAGCACTAGTTGAGTATTTTTACTCTGAGTATTTAGACATAAGTCCTACGTCACATCTATAGGATGAATTATTCCAATGCGCAGAACCTATTGCGAATATAGGAACTACACTACAGTTTGCTGAAGAAGTCCTACCTTCAAAGCTCTGTATTTTTGGCCTCTCTACAGAGCTCTGCATTCTTGGCCTCTCTTCAGAGCTCTGTATTTTTGGCCTCTCTTCAGAGCTCTGTATCTCTTACCCTCTCTTCAGAGCTCTGTATCTCTTAGCCTCTCTTCAGAGCTCTGTACCTTTTGGCCTCTCTTCAGAGCTCTGTATTCTTGGCCTCTCTTTAGAGCTCTGTATCTCTTAGCCTCTCTTCAGACCTCTGTATGTATTTGCCTCTATATAGAACTCTGTATTATTGGCCTCCCTTCCGAGCTCTGTACTCTTGGCCTCTCGTCAGCCTCTGTATCTCTTGGCCTCTCTTCAGAGCCAGCCGTGGCCCATGGAGGGAGTTGCGGTGGGGCAGAAAGGCGGGGCGGGGAAGGGGCAGGGTGGGGGGTGCTAAAAACCGGAATATGGATAATTTAATTAATAAAACAAATTTTGTAGCGCGCGCTGCATCGCATTTTGCAATGCAGGCAGCAGCTGTTCAGAGCTCTGTATCTCCTGGCCTCTCTTCAGAGCTCTGTATCTTTGGCCTCTCTTCAGAGCTCTGTATCTTTGGCCTCTCTTCAGAGCTCTGTATGTTTGGCCTCTCTTCAGAGCTCTGTATCTTTGGCCTCTCTTCAGAGCTCTGTATCTTTGGCCTCTCTTCAAAGCTCTGTATTTCTGGCCTCTCTTCGGAGCGCTGTATATATTGGCCTCTCTTTAGAGCTGTGTTTTCTTGGCCGCTCAGCCCATCTGGGCTGGGGATAACAAAGAGAAAGGTGGCTGCCACTACGTTGATCCTGGCCCCTTCCACCAGCCCCTACATGGTTTGTTCTCAGGGCAGGGGTGCCAATCGAAAGGGGGCTCAACCCATACTCATCGGCTCGTGAGGATGAATGGCAGAAGCGCCACTAAGGCACTTTGCCCCTGAGACTTGCATGTTACATCAGGAGCACGTGTCCGCTGAGCTGTATAATGCTTGCACTTAGAACCTGCTACATGCAGCGCTCTCTGGCAGGTGCACTGACCCACTGAACTATCCCACTCCCGCTAGAGGCTGTGGCCTGACTGTTACATGCATCGCTCTCTGACAGGTGCACTAACCCACTGAACTATCCCACTCCAGCTAGAGGCTGTGGCCTGACTGTTACATGCAGCGCTCCCTGGCAGGTGCACTAACCCACTGAACTATCCCACTCCAGCTAGAGGCTGTGGCCTGCGTTTTTCATGCCATTCTCTGCTGCACCTTGTGCCTTCCGGGGCGGAGGGAGAGGTCTACGTGGGGAGCCGCAGCCAGGAACCAGCGTCAGGCCTCCGGGGCAGCGCGTGACAATGAGAGGCCTTACCTGCAGCGCCCGCACCGCCAGCATCATAGCTTTCATCCTTCTGAAGCACCTGGATTGTTTGTGCGGCCGCCACCTGTTTACTGTTGACAAAACCAGTTGTGCACAAACCAGAAACTCGAGATATGTCTCTGGCCTGCACCAACGCTACAGGTGGGTCCGAAGTATGGCTCTGGTGACGTCGGCACCTGATGCTCTGAACTTATGTCGACGAACAGGCATGGCCTTCAAAGAACGTCCTTCCGGAACCTGAAGCGTTCCCGTTGGCCCGGGATGAAGTGTTATTTCTTCTGAACATTAAATCAATAAACAACTAACAAATAATGGATTATGTTTTAGGGAATATGTTTTCTTCGAATATGGACCATCATCCTAAAAGAACATTTTAGAGGAGAGGGACCGTGGAGTACAGAAGCAAATAAAAACATTAACGCTCCTAGTTATGTTTACATATTCAGAGGTCTGCTCCATCCACAGCATCTCTCAATCCAAGATGGCTGCTTTCCCAATCCGATCCATTATGAGGAATTCATTTCCTGTTTACTTCACGCCCTGTTCCTGTAACATCATCTCCCACTCACTACTATTTAAGGACCACTGAACCAGTGCACATCGCGTTGCAAATACTTTCTGTATCATTTTTTCTTTGCCTATATATTTTTTCCCCTCTATTTTTGCTTTCTTTATTTTTGCTTCGTACTTACTTCATCTTGCCTTCTTGGTTAGGATCCTCTTTCAATCCGTTGTAGTTAGTTTGGGTGACTGGGTGTTTCCTCCCCTAACTACTCCACACAGTATTCTTCAACCAAGTATCTATAGTCCTGACTGTCCAGGCAGGTTTCTCATGCTTCCATTGGCTGTTTCCTCCAGTCGTGGCCTGTCTTCGGAGACGCTGGCCACCGTCATGTGGTCTTCCAGTGTGAGCGAGAAGAGGTCACTGGACAGAGGCAACCTCTCCTTTGGCAATCCAGGGTCAACTGAAGGATGCTTGCTATCCGATCACTTACCCCCTGAGCAAGCCGACTCCATTGGAAGGTGTGACCTGCAGATTACACAGATGACACTACCCCACTGAGCTATTTTCTTTCAATGGAACGTGCACCCCATAGCAGCACTTCTTAACGTTTTAACTTTTGTGGACCACCTCTGTGTCATCACTAGAAGGCGGGGACCCCCGCTAAATCAGTATTAGAAGCAGGGGACTCCTGGCAAAAGCAATTTCTATGATCTGAACCTCAAAGCAATCCATAAAAAAAATAAAAAACAAGTGTGCACCAAAAATATGCTCAAATATTGAAATATTCTGTTTAATTCTCAATCAAATATAAAACAAGTTTTACAATTTTCATTTTTTCTTCTTTAATTGTATGTACTTTATTCATTTGAATGTATCAATTTTAATAATATTGAATTTTGTAAGAGTCACAGACCCCCAGAGTAGGTCTCACGTAACCCCAGAGGTTTCCAGACCACAGGTTAAGAACCACTGACCTATGGCATAGACTCTGTTTCTGCAGCATGAGCACTGACTAGGTCAGGGTAAAAGTTTCAGTACACCAGGGCAATTTGTATAATGTTGTGAATTTCGCACTAGGCTTGTTAGAAGAAATTACCCAAATTATGTCAGTCGTGCAATCACACCACCGTTTTATGGAATCCAAGAAGCTGCTGTTCATGGAAATTGTGTTTTTTGTGTGCTTTTTCTTAAGTGTGAAATGTGCCCTGGGGTCAAAAATTCAGACCTGCCAACTTGTAAATGTTTCTCACCTGCTACGAGGAGGGGGCGTGACCATGAAGGGGTGGGGCTTAGTGCCAGCACAGCTCGAAACACTTCTACATCTACCGCTCCCCCTCCCACAACACCTCACCTTCCCCCTACACCCCTCCCCTTTTCCAAAAACCAAAATGAAAGCTTTTGAGGCAGCCGCTGATGTCCCGGGGAGGTTTCACATCTGGTAATTGACATGGCTGAGCTAAACCTGCAACCAATTAGCTGGAACCCTGCCCCCTGCAGGCGCTTCCAGTGCGTTGTTTGCCCACCGTGTGAGATCGGCTCCCCACTCGGTGACCGTGTTCAAGGAGCCGAGGTCGTGTGACACCCGGTGGCACCGTGTGATTTGGCAGGTCTGAAAATTGAAGCAAGGATGCATTTTGCTCTAAAACATAGTGAGCAATTACAGATTTGAATTTCATATAATTACACACCTAATTTCAAGTAAAGTAGCCGAAATTTAAGGTAATTATGTGAAATCCAACAACTCATTTTTCGCACACCCCTAGTGTTAACCCACTGGGCTTTTTTACTGTCATCAGATCATGTCACCTGTTGTTAGACTCAGCTCTTTGGCAGGTACTCAACACGGAACTATCTCACTGGGCTTTGAACCCGTGGTCAGCAGGGAGTAGGCACATCTGTGCAGCAGCTGCTTCAAGCTTCTCAGCTATGTTAATGGCACTGGAGCCTGCGACCTAAAAGTTTACACTCACACATCTGTGAACAAATCCTGAGCACACGTATAGACTCAATAGTTAATACAATTTTGGAAATATGATGCAGTCGACACCGGTGGTTTTCTTAAGGGTTGTGTATGTGAAGATGTTCATGAGGAAAACAACTCCAGCCGACACGTGTTTTGTCAACAGCCTGTGACTCTTCAGGGCTTAATATGCGTAGTACAGGTATCCGACTAGAGACGAGCAACGACGTGGACCCTGCACCACCAGGCTCTACTCCCACACGGACGTACCCGCCGGTTTAATATCATCACTACCAGACAGCCACACCACGGCTGTCTCGGCACCGGTACACCGGGTTGGAATTATCACCGGTCTTTCAATACCTGTACTACGCGTTTTAAGCCCTGAAGAGTCACAGGCATTGATTGACCTGTTGACGAAACACGTGTCGGCAGGCATTGTTTTCCTCATGAACATCTTCACATAAACCACCGGTGTCAACTGCATCATATTTCCAAAATTGTATTAACTATTGAGTCTATACGTGTGCCCAGGATTTGTTCATGTTTGTTTGGCGAAGGGCTATTAGCTCTTCCCTCATTCAGGGGTTTTGGGTCTTCCTCTGACCTGGCAGCACTACACGCGTTTGTTCCCCATTCTGTCAGTATCCTGTAAAGTTACCTACCCGAGCGCCACCTGCCTGCTACCCTAAAACCCTGTGCAGAATCTACACTCACACATCTATCAGGAGTGCATTAGACTTTTAAGTAACTATAGAGGACGCTTTGAATGTATTCTACTGCCAGGAACTGCAGGGTTTGCTTTGTTTAATATTAGGGTACAGGTCAGCCTATTCTCTGCACCTCAGCTCTTAGTGCACTGCAGTGTGCAGACTCCCTGCTGACCTTCCTCCAGCCAAGGCAACTTTTAGGGGCATATGTACAGGAAAATGCTGCAGTAGGTGCTACGCCAAATGTGTCAATGCAGCGCTCCGACATTTTCTAAACGCAGGGATGCACCATATTTACAAAACTACGGTCCAGTGCTTAATTTGAGCCGGTGATTTCCGGTGCTTGGCACCAGCACTTAATTGTCAAAACCAGTACTTTTGACATGGGTATTATTTCAATATAGGTTAAAAATTAATAATATCTGACACCAAAGCCATTATTATTTTTCGTGCATGGAATAGTCTGAATTGTCACTCTTGTAGGTGTATGATGGGTAGTAGTTGTGTTGCTTCTATCACTGGCGGTGCTGGCGGGGGCAATGGGCGGTGCAAGCATCAGTGGCCACCTGATGAGGGCCCTGGCACTTATATTTGAACAAATGAAGCAGTGGGCGCACTCCTGCATGTCCTCTAGCACAGGCGTGAAAAAAGCTGCCTAGCGCCAGTGCAGGCACTCTGATGCCATGTTGCAAGGGTGCCTGCCCTGCAGGGGCGATTGTTTATGTACAGGAAGGGGCACCTTCCTGCACGTAAATAATCAGTAATGGCAATTTGCTCTTTCTATGTGTGCTGCAGAATGCAGCACACATAGAAAGAGCAAAAAACTAGGAGACATTAATTTCTCAGCATAACACCATTCTAACGCCAGGTGTTACCGGGCCTAGTTTTTGGCACTACCCAAGCCTTCTAAATCTGGGGCAGAATCAAAAAGTACTGGGTGCTGCATTGGAACACCCACTGCAACAAATATTGCACACCTCTTTGCTGCAGTGCACTGTGGTGGAAAGGGGCATATTTACAAGGTGGTGGTAAGCCCCATTAAGTGGGTTAGTGCTACCTCGTAAATATTGGGAATAGCGCAACGCCACCAGAGGATCAAAAAGGTGATGCTCCAGTGGCTTGAAAATGTGCCCCTTAGTGTTTCCTGAGACAACCACTTATTGGGGAGTGCTCCAAACGTAAGTGTCCAGCACCGTGTTCCAAACTGTATGCGAATATCTAATCAATAAAGTGCAGAACGCCACTTTACACGCGAGAAGACTAAACTAAACGACACGTACACGTGTGATGCGAGAGATAGGATTGGAATACCAAGAGATTGAAATATAACGAGATTAGGAGGATGCTACGTGATTAGATATTCGCATACAGTTTGGAACACGGTGCTGGACACTTACGTTTGGAGCCCTGAGGAAGTCAATGGTCCTACTGACCAGACGAAACACGTGTTGGCTGCATCGTTTCATAATTTTGGATGTATGATTGGAACACAATTGAAGATATTGGACATTAAATGGATTGGTGAAAACCAGAAAAAACTTGTTTTGATATTGAACGAGTGCTCGGATGGACAATTTATAGTTTGTACCCTTGTGGTTGATCTGTGGGGCTGTGGTAACCATCCCCCTCATTCTTTGAGCACCATATTTACTTTTGATTCAAGGACTTTACTTGTACCTCAACTGTGTTGAGCGCTCATACTAACTGTTACCGTCAAGAATTGTGTCACTTATTGGGGAGTGGAGCCTGGCCACAATAGAGTAGCACACAGCCCGAGGGAGGTACCCAGCTGCCGAGACACTCCGTGTCATCCCGCCACCCAGACCAAGATGTGGGGCCCCTAGCTAAGGGAGAACACCATTGGTGACTCTTGGTGGGTCCCTCGGACAGTGTTTCGTCTTTGATGATTGTACGGCATATGGGAAGCTGTGTATCGATCCAGCCACGTGGTTGAAATCCAAGATGGTGGCACACGGCCTACGCTGTGGTGACTGACCCGGGTGACTACTGTGGAGTCTAAGTGCCCTTGTAGAGACCTGCTGTGCTTAGAGAAATCTGTGTAGCCCCTTTGGGGGTTCAAGACTGATGGCGTGCCCCCTGCTGTGTTTCTGCTGGTGTTAGATGCTGGCTGCCCTGCTCCTGGGGAGATGTTCGCACATTTTCTTTGGAATGGAGGCGATGATGGCCCCGGGACCTGGTCTGCATATGCTGGGGAACCTGTGGTTTTGCGGCACTTGCCGATAGCTCTCCTTGAAGCGCCACTGGATGAATACCTAGTTTGCCTGCACTGCTCTGCAGGAAATGACTCGTTGCCACCTATAGTGAGGGCAAGCTGAAGGCTCGAACCATTTGGCCTGTGGCTTCCTGGGGGCCTACTGATTTGTGGGGCTGTCCCGAGTTCTGCACCTTCTGGAGGGTGTATGCCACTGACTGGGGCTCCTCTGCTGGCTGTGAGGGTTCTTTTTGCCTGGCTTAGTACCATTTGGCACCGATTGTTGCTAAGTTGACTGATCACTGCCCCCACAATGGGCAGGCACCTGCAACACCAGGAGGAGGGTGCAACCAAACTCGGCGCTGTGCCTAGCAGACCACCTGAAAAAAGTGCACCAGCAACGACTGACTGCCTGGACTCTGACAAACTGGATGGGATCTTGGCAGCCATTGGCTACACCCGTGACCTGGTGGAGAATAAAATTGATAGCTTAATAGGACCCGGAACCCCCAGCATGCTCCCCGCTCCCTCTTGATAACCTGAAACCCACATTAAATCATCGACAGAGATTTGCGTGGGTGTAAAACGGCCTTGTTTAATATTTGACATTTCATAAACATGACAAGGCATTCCAAATTCCTTATTTACAGTTATCAACACAATTTTATTATTGACTTTCATATTCTTTTTCAGCAAGATTCTGATCCTCCAGCACTAAGGGGCCTTCCAGCTCGCATCCTCCCTGCCGAGCTTCCACGCAAGGTGCAACCCACCTGCGCACATGAGGAGTGGGACCCAAACCTCTGATCCTTGTCCATCCTACCCAGGGGCCCGCCCACAGACCACCAGGCTGCCCAGGGTCCCAGGAGGCTTGTAACCTGTCGCCCTAGCCTCCCCAGCCGGGGCCATATTTTACAGCGGAGAGCTTACCGTCTCCCCCCTCAGTGCTGGCCTAGGGAGTACGCAAGGCGGACTCCCGTCCATTCCGTCGGTCAATTTTACTGTTCCAAGGTCTTTCTACCGCAACACGCTCCTCCAACCTACTGAGCTAAAGGGACGGATGGGTGGGAGTTAAACTTAAAGGAAAGAAGTGGGGGGCGCTTCTGCGAGCCCGCAGCCGGTCCGGTGCAGCAGAGGACGAAGAGACTGAGGTCCCTGCCCCAGGACACTAAATAGGTCCCTAGTCTCCACCCTCTGCCCCACCGGAAACGCGTCATCTCGTGCTCCGGAAGTCTTAAGAGGCCGGTCTCCCCTTAGGGCTGACCGGCCGCCACCTTGTCTAACGAGGTAGGGGTGGCGACCCGGGGGGCCGGATCATAAGTGCGCGCGCCTTGATGCTCGCGCTTGTCATAGGACCCGGATCCCCCAGCATGCTCCCAGCTCCCTCTTGATAACCTGAAACCCACATTAAATCATCGACAGAGATTTGCGTGGGTGTAAAACGGCCATGTTTAATATTTGACATTTCATAAACATGACAAGGCATTTCAAATTCCCTATTTACAGTTATCAACACAATTTTATTATTGACTTTCATATTCTTCTTCAGCAAGATTCTGATCCTCCAGCACTAAGGGGCCTTCCAGCTCGCATCCTCCCTGCCGAGCATCCACGCAAGGTGCAACCCACCTGCGCCCATGAGGAGTGGGCCCCAAACCTCTGATCCTTGTCCGTCCTACCCAGGGGCCCGCCCACAGACCACCAGGCTGCCCAGGGTCCCAGGAGGCTTGTAACCTGTCGCCCTAGCCTCCCCAGCCGGGGCCATATTTTACAGCGGAGAGCTTACCGTCTCCCCCCTCAGTGCTGGCCTAGGGAGTACGCAAGGCGGCCTCCCGTCCATTCCGTCGGTCAATTTTACTATTCCAAGGTCTTTCTACCACCACAAAGGTGACCAGGGCCCACAGGTCCGTCACCTTCCCCACCAGCGCTCTGAATGAAAGACCCCCATTCCCTAATCCAGGTATACGTACAAATGCATGCTAACTGCACTCCCTCTTTGTGATACATCACCTCCCTGGAGACCATTCGGTGTGGAATGTGCCACAAGCGGCCCTTCACTGAGCACGACTCGGCCCATTTCCCCTTGAGCCGCCTCACCGAGACCTTCCAGGCTCTTTGGCCCCGTTCCGGGTCCATCTTTGTTATACCTCACCTCACCAGAAATCATTTGGTGCCGGATGTGACGCAAGCGGCCCTTCGCTGAGCGCGACTTGGCCCCATTCCCCTTTGAGCTGCTTCGCCGCGACATTCCAGGCTCCTGGTCGCGGTATCATGCCTGACCATGCCATTTCTGAAATGAAAATGAGTTTTATAGAGCGCAGATTAGCTGCCCGGAGGCGTCCCAGCGCTGAAGAGCTGAACACGTATTGCCCTTAGGCAGAATACAAGAAGAAAATACTATTTGTTAAACAAAAAAGTTTTTAAATTTTTCCTAAAAGAGGTGAGATCTGAGTTGGACCTAAGTTGAAGAGGAAGGCTGTTCCACAATTTGGCCGCGTTCAGAGAGAAAGAGCGACCTCCTGATCTAGATCTTTTGACCTTTGGCACAACAGCCAGTAAGGCATTGGTGGACCGAAGTTGTCTGCTTGGAAGATAGGGGGTGATTAAAGGGCGATTTCTGCCAAGGAAAAGACCCTCTCCGGACAGGCAAACTCAGTTAGCAGTGCTTCTTTGCCACTAGGCTCTCCAGTACCCCTTCCGCCTTGACAGGGCACACTAATGAACAGGAGAGAAATGGAAAAGTCAGGCACAGTCATGACAAAATGCAAGCATCGTTTACCAGCCACCCGGGCTTGATATGAAGGTGTAACCCCAGCATAAGAAATGCACTGCTACACTCGTAATACTGGTTCTCAAGTTCAATGTATATACTGACAGTGTTATCGAGTAGTACTGTAAAAGCATTATATGATTTCCAAGCCATAAGTTGCTTAAAACATATCAAATAAGTACCATGCCAACAGTATGGTTAAACATTACTCCACTAGCGCTACTGGAGTACGCCTCCCCTGGAGAACCTAACCTAAGCACAGTACAAAGGAATGCATAATTGAGAAGTAGCTTAAGTCTACCAACTCCCCGCCAGGTGACTATCCAAGAGTTCTCAATGGGCTTAATCAGCTACATCCCTTCGGTTTTTGAATGAAGGAGGTCCTGTATGTGTCTTGCGGAACTTAATTTCCCAGCCACCAGCAAGGGTAAACAGGGAATACTGGAGCTGTAATTCTCGACCAGAGAAATACAGCCTATCTCAGTGCGTCTGCTGGATGGGTCGGCCCCCCTTCCAGCACTTGCAACTGCAAGGCGTCGAGCAAGTAGTAAGTCGATATGCTCCACACCACAGTGAGCTTGTCCGGATAAATCTGGGCATAAGTATACTCTGAAGAGAGGGGGGCCGAGTCTGAAGTACAATTGACTTAATAACGCCGTACAAGGAATCATAACATAGGCAATTCTCTGATTCCTAGGAAATTAGCCCACCGGCCAGGGGCAGTCCCCATCTGCTGCAGGCAGGTTCCTTCTAAGAAACCGTAGTTGATTCTAGGGACTTAGTGGAAGTAGCCAAGTCGTATTCGGTCTGCATAGGCACAGCCCGGCTAAAGTATTGATTTCTATGTCTATATAAGTTTATGACCCTCCATACCCCTATAAGGGGATGAATCGGGAGGACTACACTAGGGTCCCTGGTTTATTTACAACCCAGGTCTGATCCTCCCATCCTGGGGTGGGTGGGCATCCGCCACCCCCCAAAAC
Source organism: Lissotriton helveticus (assembly GCF_964261635.1). Classification (NCBI taxonomy): domain Eukaryota; kingdom Metazoa; phylum Chordata; class Amphibia; order Caudata; family Salamandridae; genus Lissotriton; species Lissotriton helveticus. The sequence goes on along the minus strand of NC_136068.1, from coordinate 1,822,608,422 downwards.
ATTCTGGGTCGGGGCCATCACCTAACATGCACCGTGGACTTGTGTCCAGAAACTGGCTAGCAGCTGCAAAAATCCCCTCTTTGGCTAAAATATACTAAGACCATTTGCTAGAAGGCCCCCCCCTTAGTGTTCCAAGCTCAGGGACACCCCTGTACCGAAGGGAAGAAAGAGATCGTGACCCCTTCCTAGTTACATGTTTTACCTCTTTGCATAAGGGTGGATACGTTACTCCAGATGGAGGAAGAGATATTGCACTGTAAAAACCTGATCACCATTTCTGTAAGGGATGGTGGAAAGGGAAATTGTAGCCACCAAAGGTTTCCCTCCAAGCCCGGTATACCTCCGAACAGACACCAAGGAAGTAGTGGGTGGCACGAGTGCTGCAGCTTACTACTAACAATTAATTTCCAGTCCCTGGGGACTTGTAGTACCATATAGTAGGGACTTATAAGTAAATTAAATGTGCCAATCAGTGTATGTCAATTTCAACATGTTTCAAAAGAGAGCACATAATGTTACTTCTGGTTAACAGGAGTAATGTGTGCAAAGTCCTAATGCCAACAAAAACAATTCCTGCTAAAATCCGAGGGAATACCACACAAGAGATGGTCATTTTCCAACACATATGCATTGTACGGTCAGGTGTTCCCACACTAGATGATCATAAATGGTATAATCAGTCATAAGATGTAAGGCGGGCAATTGTTTTCAGAACACAACTAATCCTATTGTTGGACTCAATGCGGGACTGTCATCTTGTTGAACTCTAATGTACTTTTGTCCAAATGTTAAAACACCTGCTGTATCGTGCTAAACAAAACAGCACATTTGTACAAGACATATAAATTGCTCTTGTTTACATAGCTCGTCCACTTTTTCCCTGTTCACTAAATTGTTATTATTTGTTACATCTCTTGGCGGAACGATCCCACTGGGTGGATAAATATATTAAGTGATTATTTAATTAATATGGACTAGTGTGGCGCAGAGGGTTTCTGTGACTCCAGGGAATGGGTGAGCTCGTGAGGATGGCGTTTAAGTCTGGCCGCCGAGGGCATCCTCGTGTTAGTCTCGGAAGTTAGTGATAGCTGGTGGACAGAGAGTCATGACGTCTGGCCATATAGCATTCCCTGACTGAGACATCTCGCATCTGTACACAGACGCCATGTTGCGCTCTTCCAATGGCCCAGCCTTGCCGGCACCCTCGCCATGAAAGGCAAGACAGCAAGACCGCGTGTTCTCTCTATATGTACACGGACAATGCCTGTGATGTTTACTTGTTCTGTCACGTATTATGTGCTATGTTTTGTATGTTGTGAATATCTCACCTGCTGTTAGTCCAGAAGTTCAAATAAGTAAACAAATACATGGATTTAAGTTTGGCTTTCAGCATACACCGTGATACCCGTATACTGGGTGTGAGTTATTCGGTGTTACACACCCAAATTTCTTCTCGCTTACCCAGTCCCACCCTTTGTGAATGCGAACCCGAAGCATAAAGTTGTACGGAATGTTCGAATTTAATTCTTGTCGTGGAATGACAACTTTTGAGTATCCCAGCATCTGGTACCCCGTTGTAGACGCTCAGTCTGATGAATATCATTTTAAGAGAACTTTCTATTCGTGACTGATGATGACAAATCCTATATAAACAATACAAACAATATACACCTTTGTGTGTGTTTATATATATATGCCCTTAAGGAGCCGACGATGTGTCCCGGCAGCAACTGCCCGCTCTAGGCCAGACCGACACCACAGACACAACACAAGCCCGTCCACTACAGGCGGCCCCCAGCATGTGTGAAAGGGCGGAGAAGACACAACACTCGTGCCTGAAGCACACACCGATGACCCTAGACTGCGCCTCAAACCACGCCGTGGAAGGCCAACGCCACCGGGCCAAGTCAGGTCCCCCGACCTCTATCTCTTCTCCCCTCGCCTGGTATAATTAAACCACAAACCTACTCTCGGCCAACGGAGCGAGAACTGCCTCTCCCCACCAGTGCCGACGTCGTACCCTACTCACAATCACCCCCGGGCATCCCCCGGGGCGAAAAAACGTGTGCACGTGTGCATCACTTTCCTCGACGTGTAATCTCTAAAATTATGTAATTTCTGTGATATATTCCGCGGTATCACTCGATGTACCCCAACGGATTTGGGCATGCTATTGTCTTTAACTGTTAAGGCTACGGCTTTGCCAGCCCGCTTTCATTAGTGTTCTTTAAGGCAATCAGCTTGCCAACATTTTTCACATTTTTTACCACGGGGCAGAACGCGCCATGACGGGAGGGGGGTAGTCACCTCCTATGAGGCCACAACCAAGGTGCGCCCTTCCACTCTCTGTACCGGGCCGCCGCCGGGCAAAAAAGGACGCGCCAGGGGCATGCGTGACCCACCCTCCCCTTCACTCATCAACGATGCACCCAGCGCACTTCCCGTGTGCCTACCTCACAACAAAGCCACATCGATAGGGAGGTGAACTGCACGCCCAGGGGGCCCCGTCAGCAGCTGCAAACCACCAACCCGGAACAGGCTAATAGCCCGCCACTTACACTATCTACGGCTGCCCACCGACCCCCCCAAGTGCACCCCCCACCTCACCTGGCGAGATGGACGCCTCCTCAACGCCGACGCGACACCGCGTAGTCTCGACAGCGCTCGACGTCCCCTCCTTCTGCGAGATCCGGACTCGGCTGCGCGCTGGCCTCCAACTCCACACGAGGGGATAATCGTTAAACCAAAAGGAGTTAAACTAAAACTACAAGGAGTTAAACTTAAAGGAAGGAAGTGGGGGGCGCTTCTGCGAGCCCGCAGCCAGTCCGGTGCAGCAGTGGACGAAGAGACTGAGGTCCCTGCCCCAGGACCCTAAATAGGTCCCTAGTCTCCGCCCTCTGCCCCACCGGAAACGCGTGACCTCGTGCTCCGGAAGTCTTAGGAGGCCGGTCGCCCCTTAGGGCTGACCGGCCGCCACCTGGTCTAACGAGGTAGGGGCGGGGGCCGGGGGGGCCGGAGGGGCCGGATCCTAAGTGCGCGCTCCTTGATGCTTGCGCTTGTCACAGTTGATCTTGAACCGTTGCGAAATGACCATAGGAAAATGAATGAGCGTGTACACAAGGAAGCAGCAACAGCTGCTGACCTTGCTCCAGACGTTGGCAAACTTAAACAACGCTTCACAGACCTGACAGATCTGGTACAGGATTTGGAGTGAGGGTGGAGGACCAAGAGGGAGGTGCTTGATGGAACAAACTTTGGGTGATGGGCTTCCCTGAAAAGATTGTAAAGTCCACCATGATATTCTTCCTTGAAACCACTGGCTGCAAGAGACCGAGGCCCCAGAAGGCCTCTCCAGGTTCCATACCTTCAAGATAACTCACAGAGTACCCTCTAGCATAACTAAGCCTGGCACGCTTCCGTGACCGTGGTTGCCAGTCTACTAACATACAGGGATTGCAACTGTGTCTTGCAGCAACATACCTGTCAAATTGAAGAACAATTTCTCAGTGTGAGGAGGGGGTGGGCTCTTCACAGGGACGGGACCTCATGCCGAGAAGTACCAAGGAGGCACTTTTAAACCCCACACCGCCCCTAAGCCCCCTCCTCCCAAACAAAAAAACTTGCTGAGGCTGGTGCTGATGTCCTCGGGTGTTTTCACACCTCTTGATGGATGTCAGTAGTTCAAAGCTTCTAAAAAACGAGCTGGAAAACCACAATTTTTTTCTCTACTCCAAGAGAGGTGTGGGACTGGGTGGACAGATATAGTGTAAAGGTGAGGGCGGAGGGCCCGAGCAATCCCCCCTCTAAGGCTCTGAAATGCACCGAACCCTGTGGCAGATGCGGGACGTGAAGGCCCAGGTGGTGGTGGCACCTTTCGGTGTGACTTCGGAAGAAGCTAAGGCTACCGTGAATCAGATTAGAGACTCAAGTGAGGTGCCAAGCCACGATTCTGGGAGCACGTAACATTTGGACGATAATAGGGGCATACCGGTGGTGACTTCGGGCATGGCGGATGAGATAATATGACCTCCTGAGCCTGTAATGCCTACTTGCTGTTCTTGATTTGTGTCGCTGTTTGCATGGGTGGCGTTGTACCCTCTATTTGTGTTTGCTGGTGACCTTGGGCTGGTCGGTGAGAGGATGGATGGTATACAGGCTCCTTTAGAGAGCTCTGGCCTCCCCCCTCTTACCAGTGCTTGCTGAAGTGGGTCAGGATGGATCAGCTCCAGTGGTGCTCTATTGTCAGGTTCTGCTCAGTATGGACAGGGTGCAGTTGGCACCTAGTCCTGGGAGGAGTTTGTTGGGGGTCGTGCTGGGCTAGTTTCAGGTGTTTTCTGTTTTCACTGCTGGGTTGGACTTCTAACAGATGTGCCATGTGGGGTGGGCGGGCGTGGGTGGGGAGGAGCCCCACATTTATGCCAAATGACCAATGCATTTACTACTAAGGGCTGCCTGAAACTACTAACTACCCTGGTCAGAGATACAATATACAGTCATATATTAAGAGGTGGGGTGCACATACTGCTATGTTACAGGAAACACATTTAACGAAATCTGAGGGCCAGGCTCTCCAGAGATGATGGTGGAGTTTGATCTACCTCACGTTATATTGTGCTTTCCCACTGGGGGGGAAAGATGTTCAAGTATGGCTTGGCCCTCACCATGCTGTTCTGATACACTACCCTAGAGTAGTTGGGGGTAACTTCGGTTGTGTTATGGATGTAAATCTGGATAGGTCACATCCCCATCCCTGAATCGTCTACATGGAAGACTGCCAAGGTATTTACTTCCTGGATAGCACAGTGGGAATTGATTGATTAATGGAGGGCGCTTAACCCTCCCCTGAAGGGGTGTTATTATTTCTCCGAGTCCCAATGAGCTGCATGTCAGATTGGATAGGCTATTGTGTTGCTCCATGATACACACTAGGGTGCCTGGGACTGAGCATCAGGCTAAGACGATATATGATCATAACCCTTCTCTGCTTGAGCTTGCGTGGTCCATCTTCCTCCCCGCAGCTATTCTTGCCTAGATGATCTGCATGGATGTGCTGAAGGACACCATGTTTAGATCAGGCCTGGGGGAAGCCATTATTAATAACTTCACTGAGAACATGGGCATGGCCTTACCCCCGCTGGTCTAATGGGAAGCGTTGAAAGTGGTGGTCAGGGGACAGTGTATAGTGGCCATGGTTGGTGTCAGGGTGCAGCTGCACGAGGACATCTGCACTCAGGAAACACATCTGAACATACCCATGAGGAAGTTCCTGCAAAACCCTGTGGTTGGGGACCAGTTCTGGTTGGCGAGAGAACACCTCTTGCAGCTCCTAGAGCGTCTTAAGAGCTGTGACTCCAAACAACATCTGCGACGGCGAATTGTGGACAGATGTGTTGCCGCTTCGGGACTCTGCACATTGATTACAGCCCCCGTTTTTCTGGAGGGAGCTCTCCTTTCTTTGACCGCTTGGGACCTGCTGGGTACATCGCTGAGTTTACGCATTCCTTCTGGCGCCCTGTGATCTTTTCTAACAGCACCACGGTCTCTTCTAGCTCCCCTTGCAGTCCTAATTGACTAGCACCTTATCGAAATTGGCGTCCCCTGTGTCCTTTTGCAGAAAGTTTTTTTGAGGGCACTTTCCCCTGGATTTCAGGTAGCAATCGGCTACACTGATAAGAGGCGGGTTTGATCTAGACCTCTTGAGAGTTAATATACTCGCTATCACCAGCCTCAAGAAATAGCCCTTGTGATTTTGGTATCTCCTATTAAGGACAGATTAATTGAAAGTTGAAGAAATCCACGCTTTTGAAGAAATTGTATATATAATATGTTTTTCCTTGCGCCCTGACGAAGGAACCGTGGATATTTGTCATTTCCGAAACGCGCGTCAGCGCTTTTTTGCTTGTATTATCATGTTCCTTTTCCTTATACCTTTGTTTTGTTATATTTGTATTGTTTTTGTGTTATTGTGTGTGGCATTGTGGTTGCTTGAGAGGATCCCTGGATGTGTGAGAATGATTGGGGGCTATATGATGTGTTTATTTGACTGAACTGCATTGTACATATATATATATTTTTTGTGAAACAGTTATCATTGATGGATTTCAAATAATAAAATTATATGTTTTTCTAAATAATTTTGCTTGTGTGGGACAATGATGATATATATATAAATTAATGGATACATTACCTACAGATTTATAATGTTCTAGGAGAGGTTTTTCCGTGTTTTTTGATATCCAAACAACATCTGTCCAGGGTGCATGACCAAGGGAATGAGGCCAGGAGGCTACGAGCAGAGCTTATTGACCTGGACATGTCTCCCACCCCTATACTGGGTAGCAGAGACGAGACAGGCACCTTAGTGCACTAATGAAAGGAAACCAACAACACCTTCAAAACGTACTATAATATGCTCTACTCCTTGCGGTATGGCACTGACACTTCTATGTTGATGTGGGCATTGCCACTGGATCACCCCATGATGAGGTGGAGGGTCTGGGCTCTGAAATCTTGGTACAGGAAGTCTTGGCAGTTATTAAGGCGCTGGCTCAGAGCAAGGTGCCCATTACTGATGGATAGCCCGTTGAGCTTTATGCGTCCTTGGTGGACAGGCTAGCACCCAAGATCACAACAGTGTTTAACAAAGCTTGACGAATGAGTAGCCTACCTCAACTATGAGAGGTGCTTATTATCTCGCTTACAAAAAAAGGGTGTTTTCCTATAGGCCCCCGCTGATGCTCGATATCGACGACAAGATATTGAGCAAGATCTTGTAAATAGGTTCTTACCCAAGATAAGTGGCCTGATTCACCCAGACCAAACTGGATTTTTCCCTAACCACAACACAATGCCTAGCATTTGGAGGTTAATACAAGTGCTGCATTGAGTGTTTCTGGACTGCCCTTGGCGCTGATTCTCAGTGGATATGGAGAAAGCCTTCATCTTCCCTCAGCCGGAGTACCTGAATTGGCTAATGGAAGAATTCGACCTAGACAGTAGAGTCCTAGAATGGACTTGACCATTTTACACCACCCATTAGCCCGGATCATGAACGGGGTACTCATATCGGATCGTCATTGAGAGGGGTACAAAACAAGGATGCCCCCATCTCCTGTCCTGTTGCCAATGCCATGGAGCCATTGGCTTGTACTAGGGGGCAAGGTGGGTGTTATCAGGGTTTCCAGGTTGGATAGGATACATTGCTTATCTCGCTATACGCTGATGACATGCTCCTGTACACTCGGGGTGAGGAGAGGGACATGTAGGGAACAATGTTTGCACTGGACACTTTTCTCACAACAGACGAACCCCACTTTCTCACACCAGATGAACTCCACCATCGCCCAACAGATGAACCCCACCTTCTCACAACAGAGTAAATCCACCATTGCCCAACAGCAGAACCCCACTTTTAAGCAACAGATGAATCCCACCTTCTCAGAACAGATGAGCTCCACCTTTTTATTACAGAAGAACCCTGCCTTTTCACAACAGAAGAGACCCACCTTTTCACAACAAACAAACCCCCCTTCTCACAGCAGATTAACCCCACCTTCGCCCAACAGATACAACTCCTCCTTCTCACAACTAATGAACCCACCTACTACAAACAGATGAATCCCACATTCTCTCAACCGAGGCACCCCACCATCTCACAATCGAGCACTCCTTCCTGCTCACAACAGATGAACCCCACCTTCTCACAACAGATGACTCCCATCTTCCCACAACAGATTAATCTCACCTTTCCACAACAAATGAATCCCACATTCCTTCTCACAACAGATGAACCCCACCTTCTCACAGCAGATGACTCCCACCTTCTCACAACAGATGAACCCCACCTTCTCACAGCAGATGACTTCCACCTTCTCACAACAGATGAACCTCACCTTTTCACAACAAATGAACCCCACCTCCCTTCACACAAGAGATGAACCTCCCATTTCACAACAAATGAACCCCACCTCCCTTCACACAAGAGATGAACCTCCCATTTCACAACAAATGAACCCAATCTTCCTTCTCACAACAGAGGAACCCTACCTTTTCACAACAAAAGATCGCCTTTTCACAACAGAAGAAGCCCCCTTTCACAAAAAATGAACCCCAACTTCTCATAACAGATGACGCCCAACTTCTCACAAATGAAGAACCCCACCTTCTCACAACAGACAACTCCCACCTTCTCACAACAGATGTACCTAACCTTTACAGATAAAACACACTTTTCACAACAGTAGAACCTCCTTTACAAATGAAACCCACCTTTTCACAAGAGATTAACCCCACCTTCATTCTCACACAAGATGAACCTCGCCTTTACAGATAAAACCCACCTTTTCACAAAAGATGAACCCCCATCTTCCTTCTCACAACAGACGAACCCCGTCTTCTCACAAAATATGAACCTCACCTTCTCACACCAGATGAAACCCACCTCCCACACCAGATGAAATTCACCATCGCTCAACTGACGAGCCCTATCTTCTCACAATAGATTAACTCCACTATTGCCCAGCAGACAAACCCCACCTTTTCACAACAGATGAACCCCACCTTTTTCACAACAGACCCACCCCACCTTATCACAACAGAAGAATCCCACATTTTCACAACAAACAATCCCCACCTTCTCACAACAGATGACCCCAACCTTCTCACAACAGATGAGACTCCACCTTTTCACAACAGATGAACCCCACCTTCTACAAACAAATGAACTGCACCTTCCTTCTCACAACACATGACTCCCACCTTCTCACAACAGAGGAAATCCACCTTTTAAAAAAATTAAAAGATGAATCTCACCTTTGCAGATGAAATCCACCTTTTCACATCAGATGAACCCCACCATTACAGATAAAACCAACATCACAACAGAAGATACTGTCCTTTTCACAATAGATGAACCCCACCATCCTTAACACAACAGATGAACCCCACCTTCTCACAACAGATGAAACCCACTTTCTCACAACAGATGAACCCCCTTTTTTTACAATAAAAGAACCTCACCCTTTCACAACATGTATTTGTAAAGCGCACGTTCACCACTAAGGGTATCTTGGCGCTGAATAACAGATGTTTATTGTTACCCAACTCAAGGGAACTCATTTTATTGACCTCACAAAGATGAAAGGCTGAGTGGACCTGCCGCAATTTGAATCTGTGACCATGAGGTCAAACACAGGCTGATGCATTAGTCCAATAAGTCAGCAGGCCCGACTTTTACAGATAAAACCCACCTTTAAAGGTGAACCCCCACCTTTTCACACAGAAGAAACTCACAGTTTCATAACAGATGACCCTACCTTCGCTCAACATATAACACCCCACTTTTTCACAACAGACGAACCCCACCTTTAAAGATAAACCACACCTTTCAACAAGAGATGACCTCTCTCACCATGCATGGCCTTTCCCGCTCAGGTTTAGTGGGTCTCACAAGGGCCCTTTTATGGTACCTTCTGCACTACTACTGTAAGGATATGGTGCACACATGAACCTGCGACAGTCACAACCAGAGCAGGCCTTTGCTCAGAGAGTGGCCTGCGTAAAACTAAATTTGGCACCCCCTCCTACATGTCCTCTTTAATTGTTTGTATGCCATGGTTAATTTGTCATTAAAAAAAGCCAGGTCCAGCACTTCATACAAGCCATCACATATTTTACACTATTACAAGCCACCTAGAGTTGTAAGAATAGACTAGAAGGGTTCCCTGACAAAATATCCTGTCTCAAAATATCTACCAAAATTTTGTGACCAAAATATTGTTGTAAAATATATTGTCATCCTATATTTATAATGGTAAGTACAAAATATTGGAAAAATATTGGTGTCATTAATATTTTTGTATTAAATATTGTTTTTTAAAATATATATTGGTCGGAAACCATCCAAATGACGGCGGTCAGAGTTCAAAGCGGCCATGGAATCTGACTTGGTTCCGACAGACTCAAGGAGCCCGTCTGCCGGTTGGCAGCTCGTCATGATCCCTAACGGATGGCGTTTCCGCTGTCGGGATTATGATGGCACTTTCCAACAGCAGTTCCATGTCGGCCTTTCTGACATGGAACTACTATCAGAGAGTGTCTTTGGGGGCCCCTAGCAGGTCCCCATTCTACCCTGTTCTTCCGTGTGTGGCCCTTGGGGGCATCTATGGTGCCCTCCTGAAAATCCCTGCACCGTGTGGCTGGCACCAGGAGGTACCGTGTTGCAGGACACGGTGCAGGGATTTACACAAACTCCCATTACTCAATGGGAGCTTGTGCTGAGGGCAGTTTCAGCCTGCCGCACCAACTCCCATAGAGAAATGGGAGTTTGCGACTGCACCATGTGCAGTCGTATCATAATGAAGTGTGCGGAACCGCCGACCAATGGTCCGGTAGTTCACACGCCGGAACGGAGTCGGTCGGATGCAATACCAAAGATTTCGTAATCAGACCCTTGATATATTAAATAGTAACATTAATGTAATAAAAATAAAATAGATTTAATTGATATTTAAACAAATATAGCAATTAAACTTATTTTTTAAAAGTTAAACACATATATATTAATATATATATCTAATTAAAAAACTAATATTGAACTAATAACTGTAATTTATATTACAATTCCAGATTAAAAAAAAAATGTAATAATGCAACTCACACACACACACACACACACACACACACACACACACACACACACACACACACACACACACTGATCCAGCGGCCTATAGAAAATATATCATAAACAACGCTACCCAACTTCATAACCTATAAACAAAATTCTACACTAACTTATGGACCCATTTATGAACATGACATATTTTGGGCCTACTGAATCAGGTGGTCAGATTAAACCTATATACACATTATTTATAATCTATATACAATTATATACATCTGCGGAAGGAATATTGTCATTAGAATAAATCCTAACCATTTAAACGACCACCATTGGCGATGGGATCTAGCTAATAGTAACCTGCACTTCTGAATAACCAAGACCAGCTTGTTTGTCAAAAGTAAGATTTTATTTATTAAATTATGGTATTTCAAATTGTAAATTTATTATTGTAATTTTATTAACATTAAAGTAAGCATATTTGTAAAGAATCATGAAAAAATACAATTTAAGCAAGAAAGTCAAAGTTTAAGTAAGAATTTAACAGTTTAGTATTTCTAAAGCCTAAGTCCCTAGCTAAGCTAAATAAATGGAAATTAAAGTAAATTTCTTTGAGGATTCTTACGTGCTCCACGCAAAGTCCAGTAGCACTTCACCCTCATCGGAAAGTCAGAAAGCAGCAGCCAGCCCATCCCTAAGGGTATGACTTTTTATACCTTTCTATGCTAGCTAAACTAAGCGAAGGAAAGTTTTCAAAAATCCTCGAAGTCCCATTGGTTGAGAGTGACAAGTGACATGTCACCCACATTTCAAAAGTTCCATTAGGTCACGTTTCTTAAAGACCATTGTCTTTTCCGAATGCAACCAGGAGCTTCCTTGGTTTGCAACAATTGTAAATTAATGTTCTCACAGTGTTCATTTCATTTCCGCGGGTGCCAAGTTAGAGTTGACAAAATTGTCTTTTATCACTGACTTCCGACCTTGGCCACGTCCGACAAAATGTTGACAGCATGTCAGATTTGCTTAGTGAATGCAGCTTTGACGAACACTTTTTCAGAATGAACTTCTCGTGTCTTGTGCAGAAGTAAAATTCAGCTTTAGCAAACTCGAGCAAACTAGGCCCAAAAGTAGGCAACTTATGCTTTCTAGTAATAAACAAAAACAAGAAAAGTATTAATGTTAGAAATAATGTTGATTCTGTATCCACCCTTGGTTTACTAATTAATTAACCCTCCCGATTAGTCTAATGTTACCTAGCAAATGCAAACAAATAAAGCAGCGTTTATATCTACCAGTCTTCATTAATCCATGAAACTTATGTGCACCTAGAATAGTAGAAATGACATCACATAGACAAGGAAAAGCAAAATAAGCACATGCCTCTTTTAGATTTGCAGCAGTTAGTAATGACAAAAATGAAAACAACAAATTATTTTTATTATTTTACACGAACAAAAGATGCAACATTTATGCACGTTTATGAGCACACATGTTAGTCCCCCCATGTGTAAAGTTTAATCTAGGTTGTATTAACACGATACATTACAAATTATTAATATTATTATTCATGTTATGGAAATGTGACTTTGCGAGTTTAAACAAAACTTTGTTTTCTATCTCGCTCCATCAACTCCCTCATCTGGTGATTAACAAATCACAACACCAACACCCAAAATTTTGGTAATTTAAATTTCCGAGAAATTGATTCAAATTCATTTGTATCAGTAATCCTAAAAATCTATTTCTGCATAATCTTTGGAATTAGCATAACGCTCTCTATGTAACTCTTGTAATTCAATCTCCCTTTCCTCTTCTTTTCTAAGTTTATAGATTCTTTTCTTTTCTTTCAATTGCTTCTTTCTTTTATGCAACAAACAACCTATTTTTATCAAAATAAAAATGAATACTATTATAATCAAAGGTGCCAAAATCTTACCAAGAATTGAACTACCAATATCATGAAACCAATTTTTAATTGCTTGGAATCTTTTTGAAAGTTTCCCTGTAAAATCATCTTCTTCTAAAGGAATTATCTCAGAATGCATTTGTGTAATGTTTTTAATGTACATCTCAATATTCTTACTTTCATCAGGTATGTATGTGCAACAATGTTGTACATGTAAAATGCCACAGACTCCTCCCTCTTTTGCTAGGAGTATGTCTAAAGCAAGGCGATCTTGAATCACCATAGATCTGATTGCAACTACTTCGACATTCACTAATTGGAATCCATCAGCTGTGTCTGTTGACAATCTGTCAACAATTGTGGACAATTTTCTAATTCTCCCTGCGTTTAGGGTTATACCAACAAAAGGTATCACTGCTTGAAAAATATCTCCCAGAACTTCTGTAAAAGTTTCTCTTTTGACTCTATTTACATAATTATGAATTTTGAACAATCCTTCTGTATCTCTATCAACATGAAACACTTTAGGAAAAACAATTCCCACATAACAAGTTCCATACCAATGGTCTGGAAGGTTGTAGTAGGCTTTGTCACCACAAACAAAATAAATCCCAGGGAAGATTGGATCTTTTCCACCTTTGAATCCCCAACCTCCCAAAATCTGATAAGTATCTTCACAGTTACTTGCACCTACAAAATAATTATTAAAAAGTGTATTATCTCTTCTAATGCAAAGCTTTCCACTAATTGGTTTATCTATGTGAATTGCAACATTTTCAAGCATTTTGCCATTTAATTTCTCATCCTCTTTTTGCCAGAATTTTGACTTAGTCTGCTTGACTAATTCGTTTCTTTTGTAAATTGCTCTTCTCTCTTCAACCATATTCAAAAATTTCTTTCCCTCAGCACTTAATTTGCAGGTTAGATTATTCTTGTAAGCATACTCATAAGTAAGTTCGTTAGTAACAAGGAAAAATTCTCTCATTTGTTTTGCTTTCTTGTGCTTATTTAAAGCACCATCAATCTTTATATTCGCAAAAATCTCGTCAAAATCTGAATAGTAATATTCTAAACGTCCAGTTTGATAAAATAAGCTAGTTAACACACTACATGTTACACCATATGTGAGAGGAAGCATATTGTATGTCACTCCCTCAGAAACAGAAGCAGGTAACTTGACGCAGACATAGCAGTCTTTTGCATCCATTACCTTGACATATTCACTCAAAAGCTTTGTGAATGTATTACTTGAAAAATCACTAATAGATTTATCTTGATGAAAGTTAGGTTGATGATCAATAACTTTAGCAGATGCACTATGTTTAGTTTGACTAACTAAAGCTTTGCTTGTCATGTTAACTTTGTGTAATTCTCTATTCATCTCTAATGGGATGATTACAGCTAAAACTAACCAGAGTAGAATTAAAATGAGCAGACACACCAGAGTCATCTTACAGCATCTCTTAAAAACGGAACACTTTGAAGTGCTTTCCTTAACATAAGGCATTTTTGGTTAGTTTTAGTTTTGCCACAAAATTAAAAACAAAATTAATTTTAAAATTTCTAAGACTTAAACTATTTATACCCCCCTTTTAAAATAATTTTATTTTTAAAACCCTAAACAAGTTTTCTTCGACCTTATGTCATACATAAGATTTCTTCAACTAAACAGTTTTTCTTCGACCTTATGTCAGCTAACAAAATTTCTTCGGCCTTTTGCCAAATTAAAATTTCTGTATTTCAATCATTGTCACTAATTTCTTCTATTTCGTTTTCTTCTTCACTACTACCATAAATGTCAATAACGGGTGGAATTACTAAATAAGTCCACTCAGGAGATTTGTATTTCTGGTTTGGTCTCACTATTCTTTTTCCTTTTCTCGACACCACTTCAATTTTCCTTCCAACTCCCACTTCCTTTCCAGGACTCTTTTGACTACTGATTTCTTCAACTTGCTCTTTAGGTTTCTTGATCAACCTGACTCTCAATCTTCCACCAGGCCAGTAGTCTGCTTTTCTCACGTATTTCTTCTTTGGTTCAGAAGCATTTGATTCTGACTTCCAAGCCCTTTTCTTTCTGTTTTCACTTGCACCATCCACGTCACTTTCTTCAGTTTCGTAGTCTGAAATTTCAATTGACTCAGGAACTTCTCTATTCGGCAGTTTTACTCCTTCAGGAACACTTCTCTGATTTCCAATACTGGTACTTGGTAATTCGTCTTCTTCTTCTTCTTCAATTACCTCCAACTTCCCAGACTTTGGATTTCTGTTCCTTACTTCAGAGCTTGTTTTCTGCTTTTCGATACTCTCCTGGTCTGAAACTTCTTTTTGTTTCGCTTCTCTGTTTTTAACAGAAACAACTGAATCCTCTGTTATCTTTCCTTTTAACAGATTCTCTTCACCTTCAGAATCGATTTCAATAATTTCCAAGTCTTTTCTTGTTGAATTTTCATTCACAGATACAGGTTCCAGATGTCGACCTTCTTGTCGATCTTCAGGATCTGGATTTATTTCACCTTCTGCTTCAGAATCAGAATCATCTGTAGTATCACTTTCAACATCAGAACTCTCAGGAGTTGGTACTGGAATAGTATGACTAGGATGAATCCAACGTTTCAATCCTTTGCATTTTACAGCATTAGTAGTGATCAAAATTATTTGCCTAGGCTTCTGCCATCTAGGAGCCAGACAATTTCTTCTCCGATGTACTTTCGTTCTGACCCAGTCACCAGGTCTCAGGTCATGTGTCAAAACTTTCTCATTTGATTGTGCTTCAGTTCCCACCTGATTAGACACAGAAGTCACTATATCAGATAACCTTTTACAGTAATCCAAAATAGCACTGTCATTTATGCTTAACAGTTTACCTACAGGTACAAAAGCTTGTCTCATAACTCTTCCCATTAAAATTTCATGAGGACTCAAACCTGTCTTTTTATCTGGTGTACTTCTTAATGACATCAAAACAAGTGGAAGAGCATCTGTCCACTTTACACCTGTTTCAAGACACATTTTTCCAATTCTGTTTTTAATTGTTCCATTAATCTGTTCAACTACCCCAGATGCCTCTGGTCTGTATGCACAGTGTATTTTCTGCTCAATGCTCAAAGCTTCACAAATTAACTTCATCAGTTTGTTATCGAAATGGCTTCCTCCATCACTCTCAATAGTGACTGGAAAACCGTACCTTGGGATAATTTCTCTGAGCAGTAGTTTTGCTACTGTAATTGAATCACAATGTCTTGTAGGAAATGCTTCTACCCATCTTGAAAATAAACAAACGATTACAAGAACGTATTTCAAGCAATTGTGTAAGGGCATTTCAATGAAATCCATCTGTAACCTGGTAAAAGGACCACCCTCTCGACCAATTATTCCTGTCCCCACCAATGATTTTCTGTTTGGATTCATTTGTTGGCAAGACAAACACCTTTGACAAAAAGATTCTGCAATTGTTCTGAATTTAGTATTGAACCAAGTTTCTCTGAAAAGTCTAATCATAGAATCTCTTCCAAGATGTGCTGGACCATGATATAATCTGGCCATATATGCAATCAAGCAATTTGGTAAGACTACTCTACCATCTTTGTAAACCCACACTCCATCTTCTTCACGTGGTCTACAATCTGATCTTAACCACAGATCTTTTTCCTCATCATCTGCTTCATTTTGTAATTCTTTAATCTCATTCCATGTTTCTACAACTGTTGTTAGCATTAATGAATTTGAATCAGTTTCTTTACTCCTTTCCCGATTGTATGAATAACCTTTTCTTGCACAGTATTTTGCCGTTTCATCTGCAAATGCATTGCCTTTTGAGATATAATCAACTCCTTTAGTGTGCGCTGCACACTTGACAATTGCGATTTCTTTCGGTAATTGTATTGCTTCAATTAATCTCCTTATGAAAATTGCATTTTTAATCGGAGATCCTGCTGATGTCATATAGCCTCTCTGAGACCAGAGTTGTCCATAATCATGTACAACTCCATACCCATACTGACTATCAGTAATGATGGTAACTCTTATATCTTTTGATACTTCACAAGCACGAATTAAAGCAATCAATTCAGCCACTTGTGCTGATCGAACTCCTTCAAGACATGATGCTTCTTCAACTTCTTTAACTGTACAGACTGAATATGAGGCTTTCAAGACACCTCCCTCTGATCTCAAACATGAGCCATCTACAAAGTAGACAAAATCTGATTCAGATAGAGGTCTATCTTTGATATCATGTCTTGGTTTCGTGCAGAATTCCATAACATCTAAACATTCATGTTCTGTTTCGATGTTATCAATGATTTCAGAATCAGGCAGTAATGTAGAAGGATTCAGATTCAAACATCTTGAAATCGAAACATTATCTGCTCCTAGTATGATTTTCTCATACTTTGTCAATCTGCTGCTTATCAGATGCTGAGTTTTACCTCTTGTCAGCAATATTTCAACTGAATGAGGCACAAAAACTTTCACAGGAAATCCCATAATGATTCCTTCACTCTGTTCAAGACTAACACTTGTAGCTGCAACTGCTTTTAAGCAACCTGGTAATGCTTTTGCAATGGGATCAAGAACTGCAGAGAAGTATGCAATAGGTTTCTTTAAATTCCCATGTCTCTGAATTAACACAGACAATGCACATCCTTCTCTCTCGCTGCAATACAGTTCAAAATCTTTCTCATAATTCGGCATACCTAAAGCAGGAGCTTGGCATAAGCTCTTTTTCAAATTCTCAAAGGATTCCATCTCAATTTCATTGAGAATAATTGGATCTTTTACATCGGACTTTGTCAGTCTTTGTAGTGGTTTTGCAATTACTGAAAATCCACTTATCCATTGTCGACAGTAACCAACCATTCCTAAGAACATTCTGACCTGTCTTTGTGTCCTTGGAGGTTGCATTGCTTGAATCATTTTAATTCTCTCAATTGTTACTTGCCTTTTCCCCTTTGCAATTCTGTGACCAAGGTATTTTACTTCTTGTTTGCAAAATTGTAATTTTGCTGGAGACACTTTATGTCCCTCTTCTGCAAGGCGATTTAACAGTATTATTGTGTCTGTCACACAATTTTCTCTTGTCTTTGCAGCTATCAACAAATCGTCAATATACTGCACTAACGTAGACCTACCTGGTAAGTCCAAGTTTTCCAAAGATCTTTTTAACAACTCATTAAAGATTGAAGGACTTTCTGTATAGCCCTGTGGGATTCTTGACCATCCGAGGGTCTTACCTTGGAATCTGAAAGCAAAGATTTCATAACTGTCTGGATGTAAGGGAACAGTAAAGAATGCATTGCAAAGATCAATGACAGTGTACCATTCAGCATCATGTGGAATCTGGTACAGAATTACTGCTGGATTTGGAACCACAGGACAACATGGAACAACGATTTGATTAACCTTTCTCAAATCTTGTACGATTCTAAATGCTCCATTTGACTTTTTAACTCCCATAATTGGTGAATTACAAGGACTACTCTCCATTTCTTTTAATACACCTTGTTTGATTAATTTTTCAATTATAGGTGTAATACCTTCAATTGTTTCTGCTTTCATTTTATACTGTGGAATGTTAGGAAATTCTATTCCCTGTTTCAATGTAATTTTTACTGGATCTACGTTTTTCATCAGACCCATCTCGTTCCCGGTAAAATCCCATATATCAGATTTCACTGTTTCCTTGAGCTCTTCAGGCAAATCTTTCTCTTCAAATGCAGGAAACAATTTTATTTCTTCTGCGTCCATCATCATCATTGTCATTCTGTATAAACCATCTTCCTCCATTGTTTGTAACTCAACTCCATCAGGAGAACAATATATTCTGCAATTCATTTTACACAGAATATCTCTGCCTAGTAAATTTACTGGACTACTATTACAAACCACAAATCTGTGTTTGTCTCTATAATTTCCAATTTCAACTGGAACTGGATCAGTTAAATCAGTTTTAATTTGTTGATTGCTTACTCCAACAACTTGGATGGTATCCCCAGAGAGAGGTAGGTTTTCAATTTCCACTGATCTAACAGTAGAACGGGTAGCACCAGTGTCCACTAGAAAAGTGATGTCTACATCGTTAACTTTCCCGTTTACAAATGGACCAGACTGGTCAACCTCAAGAGTGGCTCCAACAACACACTCTTCCTCCTCTCTCGGGCACCGTCAGCAATAATCATCAGAATCACTGTCTTGGCTTTCTGTTAACAAAAATTGTTGTGAAGCATTTTGCATTTGCACCCTTTGTTGCTTTTGCTGTTTTTGCGGTCTTATTACCTGTTCATTTCCCTGAAATCCCACATTAGGATTATATTTTTGAACTCCCCCACAATTCGGAAATGGTGGTTGTGGCAATTGATCCTGGCAGTTCTTCACCTGTTGTTGTTGCTGTCGCTGAATGTTTAACTCGTTTAACCCCTGTTGCATCTGTAGCTGTTGCTGCAGGTCAACACCATTCTGCATCTGTGGATTTAATAAGGGATTCTTTAAGTTTCTAGGAGGTTTAGGACACTCGTCTCTCCAATGTCCAATTTCGCCACAATTAAAACAAGGTAATCTTTGTTTCAACTCCTCAATCTTTGGGCTAAATTTTCTTGGAAAAATATTACCTTTAAGCTTTCCTTGTATCTGGTTCGTATTTCCAGTTTGAACAAAATTTGTGTTCTTATTACCCATGCTGGCAATTTGTTGCTCAGCTACTTTTACCTGAGCCCACATGGCTTTCTCCTTGAGCTTCTTTTGTCTCACCTCTAATTCATCACTGCAATACTTAGCTTTTCTCAGAATATCGTCTACAGAAAGTGATTGCCATCCTACAATGCTATTCCTGATCATGTCTGCAATTTCAGGTTTTAGTCCATAAACAAATCTATAGATAAAATGACTCATGTCCTTTTCATCTAATTTTTCATAGCCACTGTATTGTTTAAAAATTAACAGTAACCTCTCATAAAAGGAATGAACTGATTCTTTTGTTTCCTGATTTGTCCTTTCTATTTTAACCCAATCAACTTCTTTGGGTGGAATTTTGTTTTTCATCCAAACGATCACTTTTTCGTAAAAATCCATTACAAGAGGATTTGGGGCACCTGTTTCTTTGATTCGTTCAGGTTCTGTTTTTGGCCAACTTATTGATATTTTACATTCTGTCCAAAGATCTGATGGTACGACAATGTCGAAAAATCCATCTAAATCGATCCACAGAACTTTTGACACTTTGATAAATCTATCCACTTGTCTATACCACTCTACCGGTTTCTCCCTCAATTTTGGAAAATCATTTGTAAATAGCAGTATGTCCTGTCTTGACCAAGGGACATGAACATATCCTCCACCTGCAATTTCTCTCATTGGAAATTGTTTTGACAATTTTTCCAATCTTTCATCTTCCTTCTTTTTCGTCCATTTTACTCTCCATTTATTGAGTTCTCCCAGCTTTTTGATGTAAACAATCAAATCTTTTATATGCACTATTCTTCCCATTGAGTTCAAACTCTCAATGTCACTTTCTGAAAAGTCTAGTCTGTAATGTTTTGCAAAATTCTTTTGTTTACTCACATCGATTTCAAGTTCCGCTGCTAGATCTTCTAATTGATCATATTTATTTTTAGTTTTCCACTGTATACTTTTACAAATGAACAGTAGTTCATCATCTCGATAATAATTTAAACTATCTGGACCAATAGTTCCAATTATTAATTCTTCGATATTTGCTTTTAATTTAGCCACATCAAGTTTTGGAGTAGTTACACTAACTTCAGGACTCCCTACATCTGAAATAGCACCCATTGGTGTTTTTGGAGATAAATCTTCATTAAAGGTTAAATCTGGCATTTTCGATCTCGAAGAGTTTATTTCTGATATGTCTGAGTAAAATTTTTCAGCAGCTTTTTGAATTTCTGCATTTAAAGGAATAGTTAACCCTGTTTTGTTTGATTTTCTTTGGTCAAATACAGGCTGAACAGGACCAATCGTTACTGGAACTGTCACAGCTTCCATGCTTTTTGTCATTCGTTTAATTAATTCTTCTTTAGATTTAAAATATTCAGCAGAATCAACAGCCTCAACGTTTCTTGTTTCCCTTGCATAGTCTTTTGGAGCTTCTCTTGCTCTTGGGGTCATTGCAAAATGTCTACCTTCATTTCGAACATTATCAAATTCTGGTCTTCTTGGAGTTTCAATAATTTCACAGTTATTTGGATAAAGTTTTGGAGCTTCATTAATTGGAGGTGCACTCGGTGAAGTTTCAGTAGAAACCACCGGAGTAGACCATGATCTAGGAGGTCTCAAAGGTTGATTCTTTCTAGCTGTAGTGTATATTTCTTCCATAACTGCATCTTCAGATTCGCTTTCTATAGATTTCCCAGCAGGAGTACCCATGACCATTTCCTGAATTAAATACAATCCTTCACTCATGTTTCCCTGCCTCCACATTCGCAATCTGTCTTCATGAGTTTCTCTTCTCCAAGGTGGAGTTTTAGTAGGTCTTTTGATTCCACTAGCTTCTCTTTGTAACTGATACATCTCATCTTCCCACTCAACTAAAGCTTCAAATTGAGTTGGTCTCGGTTTTGGAGTAAGAGCGTTCATTTTCTCTCGTAAATTTCTCAAGACTTTTACATTAAATGAACCATCATCAGGCCAAGTTAAAACACCGTCGTTCTTTGTATAGCGTTTCCAGCTATCGAACCATAAAACAGTATGATATCCATATTCACCTTCCATGTACGCTGCAGGTGTTTTATACTTATGAAGTAATTTACCACCTCGCGTTTCAATTTTCTTGTCGGGTGAAAATAAATTTTTACGTTTCTGAAATAATGTTGGCTTTTTCTCAACATGTTTGAAATGATAACTCATTTTTAAAAGTTAAATTTAATTCGTAAAATCGTTCGTAAAATATTTCCGGGATGTTCCGCAAAGCAACCAATCCGTGCGCGAAACACACCAACAAGCCAATGACAGTTGAGCTACGTCAGTTTCTTGCTCAACGAATAAAAATGGAGTTTTTCTGAAGGACCAATCAGCTTACAGGTCGTCAGAGACTCAAGAGCCAATCAGAGTATAGCTTGTGACGTAGGTCACCCAATCCCAGCGCGGCTCTGTGACGTACACAGCAGCTGCGATTTCTCGCTTCTCACTCCTAGCGCTTACCCCTCCTTCACAAAATCTTTTCACAGCGCCATTTTAAGGGCACTTTTCAGTGTAAATTAATTCTTTAACAATGACAATAAGGACTCATCTGTTCGTTTCACTATTTAGGATAGTTTACATACATTCAAGTATCCACACTTCGGAATAGTCGGCGCTATTCACACTAAGGATAATTTTCAATCGTCGGTAGAGTAACTCTTACCCCACCCTTCTAACACGTAAAATTATGAACTCGTTTTCCTCTGAACGCACCGCGAAGTGACAGTTCTAAGAGTTCCACTTGAACATAAATTACAAATCAAATTCGCACTTTCACACGGAAAATTCCCTAATTTCAAACACACATGAAATCCGTACAGGACTCTCACCTGTTTATAGAAATCATGCACCGTTAGCGAAATAACGACGTTATCCGTACAGGACTCTAACCTGTTTATAGATATAAAACATGTACCCTTACAGGACTCTAACCTGTTTATAGATAATCATGCACCGACGCTACTCTGCCCTTCATTCGAGCTCGGATATAACTAATACTTTTATCACAGTGAGTTTTATGGAAGGCGCTTTGTCCCTATTCTCATGCTGCTCTAATTTCTTAGAAAACCCTCACTTTACAAGATTCACACCTAGCCCTAACACTGTGCTGCACGGCGACAACACTATGGTACACGGCGATACCTCTTGTGATACTCGGCGATATCACTGCAAACAGAACAGATGACTTGCGTGACTAATTTCTCGCCACACAATCTATACCGGTATAGCTTACAGATAGCACGAAAAACGAACTCAACATGTGTTAAAACATCGATCCTATTTCCATACCATAACACTTTAGTAACCTTTAGCAATCAACATATTACCTTGGTTACCCTTAGCAACCATCAATTTCTGCTACCAGAGAATTGATCCAGCGGCCTATAGAAAATATATCATAAACAACGCTACCCAACTTCATAACCTATAAACAAAATTCTACACTAACTTATGGACCCATTTATGAACATGACATATTTTGGGCCTACTGAATCAGGTGGTCAGATTAAACCTATATACACATTATTTATAAACTATATACAATTATATACATCTGCGGAAGGAATATTGTCATTAGAATAAATCCTAACCATTTAAACGACCACCATTGGCGATGGGATCTAGCTAATAGTAACCTGCACTTCTGAATAACCAAGACCAGCTTGTTTGTCAAAAGTAAGATTTTATTTATTAAATTATGGTATTTCAAATTGTAAATTTATTATTGTAATTTTATTAACATTAAAGTAAGCATATTTGTAAAGAATCATGAAAAAATACAATTTAAGCAAGAAAGTCAAAGTTTAAGTAAGAATTTAACAGTTTAGCATTTCTAAAGCCTAAGTCCCTAGCTAAGCTAAATAAATGGAAATTAAAGTAAATTTCTTTGAGGATTCTTACGTGCTCCACGCAAAGTCCAGTAGCACTTCACCCTCATCGGAAAGTCAGAAAGCAGCAGCCAGCCCATCCCTAAGGGTATGACTTTTTATACCTTTCTATGCTAGCTAAACTAAGCGAAGGAAAGTTTTCAAAAATCCTCGAAGTCCCATTGGTTGAGAGTGACAAGTGACATGTCACCCACATTTCAAAAGTTCCATTAGGTCAAGTTTCTTAAAGACCATTGTCTTTTCCGAATGCAACCAGGAGCTTCCTTGGTTTGCAACAATTGTAAATTAATGTTCTCACAGTGTTCATTTCATTTCCGCGGGTGCCAAGTTAGAGTTGACAAAATTGTCTTTTATCACTGACTTCCGACCTTGGCCACGTCCGACAAAATGTTGACAGCATGTCAGATTTGCTTAGTGAATGCAGCTTTGACGAACACTTTTTCAGAATGAACTTCTCGTGTCTTGTGCAGAAGTAAAATTCAGCTTTAGCAAACTCGAGCAAACTAGGCCCAAAAGTAGGCAACTTATGCTTTCTAGTAATAAACAAAAACAAGAAAAGTATTAATGTAAGAAATAATGTTGATTCTGTATCCACCCTTGGTTTACTAATTAATTAACCCTCCCGATTAGTCTAATGTTACCTAGCAAATGCAAACAAATAAAGCAGCGTTTATATCTACCAGTCTTCATTAATCCATGAAACTTATGTGCACCTAGAATAGTAGAAATGACATCACATAGACAAGGAAAAGCAAAATAAGCACATGCCTCTTTTAGATTTGCAGCAGTTAGTAATGACAAAAATGAAAACAACAAATTATTTTTATTATTTTACACGAACAAAAGATGCAACATTTATGCACGTTTATGAGCACACATGTTAGTCCCCCCATGTGTAAAGTTTAATCTAGGTTGTATTAACACGATACATTACAAATTATTAATATTATTATTCATGTTATGGAAATGTGACTTTGCGAGTTTAAACAAAACTTTGTTTTCTATCTCGCTCCATCAACACACACACACACACACACACACACACACATATATATATATATATATATATATATATATATATATATATATATATATATATATATATATATATATATATATATATATATATATACTGGTCGCCAGTAGGTAGTTATAGTTAGGACCTTGATCACCATAGGAAAATGACACCATTCTATTCCCAATAACTTTGGCGCCGATTGACGAATCTTCGTGACATTTTCAAAATGAATTCTTTGTTGATATCAGCTCCTATGTTAAAAGTTTGGGGTGATTGGTCAAGGGGGGGCTGAGAAAAAAGGGGGTCCCAAAACATGTTTTCTCCATGTTAATTTCCATAGGAAACTTTAGACAAGGCTACAGGTCGAACGGGTGAACGGAATTACTCCAAATTTGACAGGGGGACGGTTCTTGGTCTAGAAAGCACGCCTTTGTTTATTTGGTGTAAATGTGTTCAGTAGTTTTGGAGAAATATCGAACTTTACAGATATCAATACTTGGAAATTCTGCCATCTGATTGGCTGAGGCGTTATGAGCACGAGCTTGCTGCTGATTGCCTACGAGCGGTGCAAGCGGTTGCAACTAGGAAGTGTTGGCCCCCATTTTGGGATTCCGTTGAAGCGAGTAAGGGGAAAAAGGGAGAAAAAAGTGGGAAAGAGGAGGGTAGGAGCACTGTAACCTCCGTGGGGTGTTTGGGGTGTGCTATAGAGGGGGTGTGAATTGAAGTATTCACCCCTACCGGTGTGAAAGTGGTAGGCTACGGAAATTAAGTGAGGTATTGCGTAGAGTCTGATGCTGCTAAGGTGAGCTGGTGCAGAAATCCTGTATTAAAGCGTGAGCCTACATTGTATGTCTTATGCTGTGAAGTCATGTGCCGTGGCCGCTGCTCTACACTTGTGGAAGTAGTGTCAGCATGTGTTTATAACTACTAGGACGAACTACTGACCTGTACTGGTCTGAAAGTCCTGGGGTACGGAAATATGTGAGGTACTGTCTAGAGTCTCATGCTGCTAAGCTGAGCTGCTGCCGGACTCGGGGATGAAAGCGCAAGTCCAAACTGTGTGTCATATTCTGTGAAGTCATGTGCTCTGACCGCTGTGCCACATCTGTCCAAGTAGTGTCAGCATGTAGTTATAGCTACTCGGAGGAACTTTTGTTTCGAACATTGTAACTTGTGTATGGTGCTTAGGGGGTGTTATACAGGGAGTACGAAGGTACATTTGCACATATCAAATTAGTTCGGCATTTATTTATTTATTTAGTGAATTTTGGTATCGCGCACAGCTACCCCAACGGGGTGTCCCGGCGCTCCTATGTGATTGCATACAGCCTGGTGATTTTAAATGAGACCGAGGTCGATCAGCAGAACAAATAAGTTTTGAGGGTTTGTGAAGTACAAACTAATCACTCCTACGGGTGTGATGGCGCTGGGGCATAAGCAGAGCTGCTAAAGGAGTTGGGGTAAAGTCACTGAACTACTGACCCCTACCGGTCTGAAAGTGCTGGGTACGGAAATTAAGTGAGGTATTGCCTAGAGTGTCGTGCTGGTAAATTGAGCTGCTGCTGGACTCGGGGATGAAACCTTGAGCCCAAATTGTGTGCCCATGCTGTGAAGTCATGTGCTCTGGGCGCTGTGCCACACCTGTCCAACTTGTATATGGTGCTTAGGTGGTGTTGTATAGGGAGTGCAGAGGTAAATCAATATGGTATTTTGTAAAATGAAAACTACTGACCCCTATGGGTGAGTAGAGCCGGTGATCAAAGCGAGAGCTCTGTGCTGCAAAGTGAGATGGTGTGACCACCGAACCACAGCTGTGTGGAGAATACATTTTAGCGAGGGTCCGGGAGCTGCCATTACCTGGCCCTAAAATAGCGGACCTAAGTTGTAAGTTATAGGGTGGCTCTAAAAAGAGCCCTTGTGTTTATTAGTTGGAGCTACACATAAGTGCGGATGCAAAGCTTCAAGTTATTCAGGAAAACTCGATTTCCCTGATCTGTGAAGTGTACTCCAACACTTCTGTAGATATCAGCCATATCAAAACGCATGTTGTTGTTGTAGATGGACCCCATTTTGTTGTCTCTGAGGTATGCAGACACAGCTTTGTTGACTTTCTTCCTAGATTTTTCAATCTGAGGATAAAATTGTTTTGACCATTTCCACTTCTACCTTTTGCATATATTGGAATACACAAAGACAGTTTGAGGAAAAAGTAACATCAGTTGTCCAAAGGTGTCCTTCATAAGCATTTCCAAACCTACCCCAGTCAATGTGCCTAGGGCGTTTCCTCCACAGTGCACAATCATGAGGTCAGGGTGTTGCAGATGCAAACAGGTTTTAATCAAAGGAAACAATTGGTGCCACTTCAATCCTCTCTGTGGAAACCATTTAATGACCAAATTTTGTAAACCTAGGTCTAAGTCAATACTTCTGTGTTCTGCATACCTCTTGCACCAGAACACAGAGCTATGTCCAACGATCCACACTAGTATTTTGAAGGTATGGCTGAAAGGTATAGAAAGATGTCTGTAAGTCATGCAGTTCCTATGTTTAAAGACGAGGAACTAGTTTTTTTTCACATACAAAACGATACCTGATTGGGAGATGAAAAGCATTGTTTTTTAAAAGTAGGGTGCACATTCGTTTTGTGGAAAAGCATGTTTGTGATTGGTTTAGAAAAAGCAGTTTGAAAAGGAGTACATATTATAGGATAACATTTGCTCAACTCAACCACACCTGGTTCTTGCATTTAGAAGGCACTGTTCGAACTTAAACCAATTGTGAACTTTTAACCTGCATGTGCCGTTAAATGTTCGAGAAAATGTTGCAAAAAATATTGTTAGGTTTAAAAAAATTGATGAACTTTTAACCTGCACATGTTGTAGAATGTTCTAGAAAGTGTGTTGATAGAATACGTTGCACTGCTGACTTCGATGTGTTGTTGAATATGAAAAATACTGTTTTTATGGAAAATTAAAAAGAAACTAATAGAGAGAAGTTTTGAAACGTAAAAGAATCAAGGAAGTATTCTAATTTGTTCGTTACTTGTATTCATGTGTGAGGAATAAAATTATAGAAACAGCACAAGGAAGAGGAAGAAGCAGGGAGTGGGGGGACGGAGGGAGATGGGCACAATGGCACACATGTACAATGAAGTACAGCACAAGTGTAGACAAAGAATGGCCAAAATGAAACACACCGACAAGGAGCATAAGTCAAACAACCTGGGAACATCACACCACTGAACAAGCATAGAATTGAAAACCACGCTGCATT
Source organism: Lissotriton helveticus (assembly GCF_964261635.1). Lineage (NCBI taxonomy): Eukaryota > Metazoa > Chordata > Amphibia > Caudata > Salamandridae > Lissotriton > Lissotriton helveticus. The sequence continues at coordinate 1,822,581,024 of NC_136068.1, read as the reverse complement.
CATACAGGATGTGTAGAAAGGCCGGTCGCGGGTGTTGTGGGATGTCTGTGACCATGGTCATCATGGATTAGATCCCCTGCCAGTGGCACATGGGCGGATTGACTGTGTGTTACGTTGCCAAACAGCTGCTCCTCCCTCCCGCGAGCCCCCACACTTTTTGTGCGGTTCGCTGTTGTATCCCTTGCACTAGTACTGCACAGCATTGTAATGTCTATTCCGGCATGTCTTGTGGCATTCAAACTACACCATGAGAGTGCCTTTTGGTGGTGGTGTATCTCACTTTACAACATCATCTGCTCCGGCTCTTGTGGCAGGCCACACCAGAACACAGAGACACACTTACCGCACTTCCTGCACACCGAGACACCCAGTTTCCCTTACCGGATAGGCACACCCCTGCAGTGACCTGTGTACACAGGACCAGCACAAGTGTGTTGTGCTTGCTTTAGGATGCGTGCATAGCTACATGTCCAGGGTCACTGCCAACACTGAGGTGACATGGTAACGTCTGCTGAAGACAGCACACTGTGATGTTGCATGGCCCGTGCCTATCATGGTAACACAATGACCATACGGACACACTTGCTCAGATGCGGGTTTGGGGAGCGTTGGTGGTCCTGGTGTTATTTGCAATGAGCCTTGCGGCCCTTATGGGTATCCCTGCATCATGCTCATTGACTCTATGGCATGTGTGGGTGTTCTGACTCTTGGCTGTGTTTCCTTTCATGCTGCAGGTAGTCGCCCTGATTAGCACCAGGAAAAAGCAGGTGTACAATTCCTGGTGGTAATATGGGTTATCACCGGAATTAATTTTGCATTGCAATTGTGAAAGTTGTGATGTCATTTTTTCGTGTGCAGAACAATATACAAACTGGGCAGTGTATCCCATCAAGATGTAGTACCTGATGCACTATTCCTAATCAATATAAATACAATGAGATTTCTTCATTGATTTTGTGTGTCCGCTGTAAGTGGAGGCACTACCTATGTGCAATTCAATTCAGGATTTTAGTATTTTGAATACATCGCAAAGGTGCACCTTGTATGTATTCTGCATTTCTTTATCAGCACTTTAGTGCAACTAAAGTTGAGATAAATCTAACACAGTATTCAGAAGTTGGTGCAAACTGCAGAGATCACCAGTATTCCCATGATAAGTGCTCCAAAATGTAATATCATGGTGGATACCAGCAAATAACAGTAATAAGAACAAGAAAGAGTCACACAGCAGTTGAGAAAACAACCGAAAAGGTTAATAATTTTTTGGGGTCAAACTTTATTTTTTTATAAACATATATAAACCATAAACTATTTTTATATATTTTTTTTTATTAATATATATATAAACAATAAACCAATAACCAAAATGTAACAAACATAATAGAAAAGGACAAGGCGGAAGAGTGCTGTGGGGACCATGGATGTCGGCGGCAGAGCCTGGAAAATAAAGCACAAAATAAGGACGTGTGTAATGCGCATATCAAAGGACTTGTCGTGTATTTCTATAGGTTCTGAATCGATCCCCCTATTCCTGACCCTATTCTGGTTAAACTACCTAGCTAGTTAACTAACAGTCAGCCCATGAGGCAAGAAATCCCCCATGATGCAGATACCGTTATCTGACGCAGTCACACTACGGCACAGGAACGTGTTATCTGATTAGGTCATAACGCTTGAGATCTAATTAGACAAGCGACATTCCTCCAGCCCCTGATAAGGCATACGACGTTCTCATAACAAATCAAACCTATGACAACCTGGAAAATCCGTGCGGCCATTGTTTTGATTTCACAGAGAACTTTTGCAAAAGAATGTGCTAACGAGCAAGTCGTATGACATCTTTATTGACGTACCTATGTCCATCCTTACGTCAATCTCGGCACCTTTAAGGTATAAATATTGCCGACCTTGCCCTATGCAAACACACGCGTGGTGACAAGACGGAGCAGCCATACTTGCCGAAGCCGAGAGCAGAAGCAGACCCCGCTGGCAGCAGCCCCGCCTTCCTGACGCGCTGAGAGACGCGCTGCTATCTCAAGCCGAGAGACCCAGCACCGGCGCTTCTGGGCAGCCCTCGCAGGCAGCCTGGAATATCGAGAGCAGAGAAAGAGATACCATTCCTCATTCATCCTAAACTTCCAGGTACAGAACTGAATAACCCCTCACAGAGAATTCTTTAGTTATTCACTTGGCAAAAACAAACTTAACTAAAACTGTAACTTTCTATTCCTGCCCACGCATTAGACTTAGGTCAGGTACACGGGGTAGGCGTATTTAGAAACACCAGTTGAGTACGTTTAGTCAAATGTATATGTGTATGTAAATATATTTTAATCATTTTAAACATCATATGGCTCAGAAACCATATCAATGTTTTTACAGTATTATTTTATACTATTGCTTTTAATGTATGCACTTTACTTAACTATAAGTATTGCAATAATATCGATCCATTTCTCTTGTACGAGAAAAGAGACTGATCAATAAATAACACCTTTTTATTGAACACGCCCGTCTCTTCCTTTTCTCTACATTCTGATGAGACTAAGAATGCACGTACTGACTGAGTAAAATAATTGCCTTGTGCTCACACGACTCTTGAGATTGACTCTTGATTAGGGGAGAGCAAAGTTGTCATGTTCTATGGTTGTCAGAAACTAAATCCCTTCTTGTCTAATCAGGGAAGTTAATCCTTCCTTGAACATTCGAGAAAGTTTCTAGCGAACTCTGAGCTTAGCTGGCAAACCCAAAAATTAAGTCTAGTATCGACAGTAGTAGACCTAGTTAACGTCTGGCCTAGGCCTCTACTGCTGTAGGTACTATTCCAATGCGCAGAGCCTATTGGGAAGATAGGAACTACACTACATGGCGCCCAACGCGTTTGGAAAGGGCGATAAAACTAACGTAAGACATTTAGAGTAACTCAGTCGTGCTTTCTCACTCAGACCCCTTTTCCCAAATACTCCAAAGACGTCTGGAGTGGGTGAAAGGTTATTATATCCTCCAAAACCTCGCAGGAGGGAACTCCTATGTATGGTTCTTGGTCTAGTCAACGTTGAAGGATAAAACAGTTCCAGAATATTGTGCATCTAATCTCTGTTTCCATAAGAAACCTGATCTGCAAACAAACATAATACCATCCTGTCTGTAAAATGGCAGAGAGTGATGATGAAAGAGAGGCAATTAGATTAGCTACTGAAATAGCAGATGCTGATGCTACCATGCAAACAGCAGACCCGGATATAATACTCATCCAGGTCGCCAAAAGGAGATCTATAACCTTAAAACTTATAGAAAATGGACTGACACCTAGAGGTGGCACAGTCATATTCGTAATTGAGGCACACGAATATCGGCAGACAGAGGTATACTATACATGGATACATTTTCCAGCAGCAAATGCTGTAACAAAGTACTTCCACTATTACAAAGTAGAGGAACCTCCTGAAACGTACACTCCTTTCGAGGAGGTGGAAGTACCACTCAAATTCCAAGAGCATTTGCTCTTATTTGATGGCGCCCTAAAACATAACAATCACATTACAAGGCTCGGTCCTTTAGGAAGACCAGGAGCAACGTGGCCGGTCCTAGCCGGATACACACCACATCCAGACATCGAAAGAATGCCTGCAGCAGAGCTGTTAATACAGCTAAAACAACTACTAAAAATTCACAGACAATTAGTTCAGTATGTAATGCGGACTTCAACAATTCAGCCAGCGATTAAACTTCCACAGCTGACCCCTCACCAGGGGAACACAAATAAAATTACACCACAGAACATCCAATCCTGCCTAGGTAAAGTTCCAGCTAAACGGGAACAGATACCATTCTGGTTGGCACAGAAAATTACCCAAATAGAGGCGGTGTTTCCTGACACCACCCCATTAGAAAAACACAGGATTCTGACTATATGTCTCCCAATGGGAATCGCACCACACATTGAGGACTGTGACACTTGGGGTACAGTCTTTGCTTCCATCTATACAAAAACGCACGGTGTTCCATCCATTTCGGTGATACCAGATGTGCTAAAACAAATTCAAGATGAATACGGTCCAGAACCAGCTTTAACTCTTGGTATGAAATTACTAAAAGACTTCAAGCAGGTCTCGGCTATATTATTAGCCAACATAAAAGGTGAAGCAGCAAACGTGGCGATCCGCCAGAGGTTAAAAGAGACAGATATACCAGCTGAAATTGCCAGAATCATAGAAAAATCCTATGAAGAACTAGGCAGAGATAGTCTAGGTGGAATACCAGTAAAACCGCAACTGACTACAAGTCCAGAAAAAATGTTTTTTAATAATAATAATAATTCACCAAAAAAGAACTGGGATGGGAACAAACAATCCAATCCTAAAGAAAAGAAATTCCAGTCCAGAGGAAGGTCTCCTAGGCGAAGAGAGAAATCTCCAAACCCGAGACAAAGGTCACCCCAGAGTGACCCCTCTGGGAATAGATATAACCTTAGAAATAGGGATAATATTAAAAAACCTGATAGATATCAAGACATTGATACACGTCCCTCTCAATCTTTTCAGAATTCCTCGCAGAAATCGGAAAGAAGAGGACGATCAGAAGAGCACGCCAAGTCCAAAGACAAGGAACCTGCTCAACTGAAAAAGAAATTACAATTTCCAAAAAAGAAGGTAGCCAGTATCAAGGTAGTTAACAATGCCGAGAATACTGAGGACACAACTGAAAAACGGAGAGTGGGCTCAGACAATGCTAGACAGCGCAGCAGAGGTGAGCATAGCTCGCAAAGTCCTTATGAATCATCTGGAGACAGTGGACACGAATGAATACCTTCAAGTGGAAACTGCAGATACCAGAGTTAGCAAGCCCCACAAAATATACGAGATAACATTACGTATAGAGGGAGATAAGACTAGGAAAATAAGGGGACTATTTTGGGATAACCTCTCCAAGGGCTATGACATCCTTCTAGCTGAAAAAGACTGGCCACCAGAGTTTGTCAGGGAGTGCCCTCATGGCGAAGAAGTAATTATGCCTGCCTTCTCGAATCAAATGCCGATTCATAAAAAATATACACTTGCTAGAAAGTGGGCAGTGGCCTTAGCACCTGCTTTATATAAAAATCATGTAGGATGGGATGAGGATTCTCCTCCTCACAAAATCCAGTTAAAATCACAACCAACTGCACAAAGGCAGTACCCAATTAAGCAAGAAGCAAAAAAACAAGTAAATGAAATACTAGATCAGCTAGAATACCAGGGGGTGATTGAAACTTGCACCTCACAAATGAACAATCCTTTGTTTCCGGTCTCCAAACCAGACAATTCATATCGCCTAGTTTTGGATTACCGACACCTTAACACATGTTGCAAAACTTTTGCAGTGCAAAACTCACACAGTGCTGCACTAATGAATAACATAGTGCGCAAAAAATACAAAACTACCTTGGACATCTCCAACGGATTCTTTTGTCAAAACATAGCACCAGAGAGCAGATATTTAACAGCTTTCTCAGTAAATGGCACTCAAAAACAATTCTGTCGGTTAGCCCAGGGGTACAAGAACAGCCCGGGGGTATTCTCAGCGAGAGTAACAGAATTACTACAACTATATGATGATGAAGCATTATCTTATGTCGATGACATTTACTTAACAGATGATGACTTGGAGACTCACTTGAAAAGAGTGAACACCATAATACTTGGTTTCGCTGCAGAGGGTTACAAATTCAACTTCAAAAAGTCCAGAATTGCCCATCTGACGGTCCTATTCTTAGGATATGAGCTATCAAGTGAAGGTAAAAGCCTGGCAGACAATTTCCTAGAGAAATGTGCCGTTATCCAAGCTCCTAAAACACTAAAAAACCTACAGTCAATTTTAGGCTTCCTAAATTTCGGAAGAACATACATTGCAAATTACGCAGAAAGGGTGAAACCCCTTTACGATCTAATTAAACCAGACTTTAAAAGATCCAGTTGGACTCAAACACACACAGAAATTTTGAGATCCTTACAAACAGACATGCTAATTAAGACAAAATTAGAAACCCGTGATAATACACGCAACCTTGTGATCCGAGTCATCCCAGGGAGATGCGGATTCACATACCTGACCTCTAATGAGGGAGAAAAGGTACCAATTGCATTCAAATCACACTTGTACACAAAAGCTGAACAGAGATTCAGCAACAAAGGAAAAATTGTTCAAGCAGTTCAAACCGCAATAGCTAGAGAAAAAGACATAGCTGACGGTAGACATATCACAGTCAGAACAGCTGAATCAGCTTTTGAGGCATTAACAACACCGTGTAATTTACCATCAACAACATTGGATCCAGAATGGATACAATGGGTGAATTCAATCACAACGGACAAAGTATACTACTACTTTGATCCAGAACTAGAAGAATTAAAAAATCTAAAATATGAAAAGACGTATCCTCTGCCAATCGACATTCTGCCTCTACGACATTACGCCTGTGTAATCTATACAGACGGACATGCTCAACCCTCCGTTTGGGGAGAACATGCATACAATCCCACATGTGAGATTACAAAAGAAGTGTGGCGCGGAGGTAAACTAAAACCTCTATTAACAAAATCACACTCAGTAGAAACTAATTCAGAACTACAAACTGAAATAATAGCTTTGAAAATGGCGCTAGATAATGCGGATCGCGAATTCCCGACACTTATAGTGTCAGATTCATATTTCTGCGTCAAAGCATATAACAAGGATTTGCAGACATGGATTCAGAACGGTTACAAAGATGACACAGATGCACCAATAAAGCAGAGACTGCTCTGGGAACAAGTAGCTCTTTTGAAAAAAGAACTACCAAAGACTCACGTGACACACTCACTGAGTCACCAGCGTGATGGCGTTCACGTTGTAGGGAATTCATTGGCTGAAACAGCCGCAGCGGCAGCCAGTAAACCGGCTCCCGTAGATCGAAAAAAGCGTACATTAAAATACATTGACGGCGAAACATTGCTGGCGGTGAAAACGTCATCAAAAGGCGACTGCTCAGCGTTACCGATCAACTATCCACTCAATTATACATACATAATCGATGCAAACTCCGTCCCTTTTGCTCGAATCCCTGGAGTGGGGGATAGAGTGATTCCAAACATGGACAGGAGAAACTTGTTAATCGCAGACGCACACATGGGCGAGGGTCTCAGACACCTTAAATTAAAAGATTCTCTGGAAGAATTACAATCACGGTACTGGTGGCCAGGCATGAGCCTGCACTACACCATGTTTGTAAAAAACTGCCCAAACTGCAACAGAGATCGCAGTGGGGAGAGAAGCAGTTTAATACCTCGTCGTAGCAAGGCAGATAATATTACCAACAAAAAGAATGGCTTGCGATTAACATACACAGGCTAGTTCCACTTATCATGTAGATCCACAGCACTCGGCTGACGTCCGGACTGTTATACAAGATTTGCGAGTCTAAATGGCATATACGCTAAGAGCATGCTACGTTCGACCATTTCTTTCACTCAGGCAATCCAGCCTGGGGGGGAAACATGGCCAAATGAGCACAGCCCAGCGGGAATCTTCTCACTTCCTTCCTGAGGGTATGGGATGGTGTAAAGAAAAAACCAAGGCAGAAAGCAATCTATAATGGAAAGGACATTAGGTTCGGGAGCTGGGTGGGTCAAACATCTAATAAGTGTCCAACGTAGTCTAAATAACTTGCCAAGAAATTCTCTGAAGGGATTCAGTCCGTACGAATTATTATTCGGAACTAGGATGTTGATCTCTGACCTTGATAGTCAGACTTCAGTGGTAATAGAAAAAACCTTTGATGTCAAAGACCGTTTGGCTATTTTGCAGGACTTAAACAAAACAAGAAAAGACCTGAGCAACATACAGTTGAAACAACAGCCAACAACCACTGAAGAATCACCACCTGTCCCAGCAAGACCTGTCTGGATTCCAAAAGTCGGGGATCTAGTCAGGGAAAAGATCGCGGTAAAGAAGGAATTTGGGCCTTCTTACAGAAAAGCAGTTCCTGTCTTGTCTGTCAACGGGACAAGATCAGTTGTACTACCGCCACTTGCTGGAAAAAAGGAGAACCGAGTTGTATCCATCGACCTGGTAAAACCACAACATGTGGCCGATAACAAACAGTAGGCCAAGTGGACTCCCAATAAGTAGCAGAACACCAAGGTTTGCTACCAGTACAGAGGTCCTATCAAAGAGGCTCATCACATTCGAAACGCCTACAGAAGAACAACAAGGACTATGCAACAATGCAATAGAACTAAGACCTCTGAAAACCCAAATAAAAACATTTAGCAGAGACACACCAATCTATACTGAAGTACCAAGTGACAATGCAAAAAACAAGAATCCTGAACCAATTGGAACAATTGACAGAACTGCATCTGGTTACTTCATCAACTTCGATGATTCCTCTGAAGGTTTCAGCGAACAAAAGACACAGCCATCATCAAAATCCTTTAAAGACAAAGCTAAGGAACTTTTGAAACAACTGAAAGAAACATATCTGGTTTCTCCATGGATTGAATTTTGGGTGGGTTTTGGTGCATTTATCCTCATACTTTGGCTCATCATGGTATTTACCTTGGGACGCTTCATTGAGGGAAAATATGCTAAAATGGACACAGCAAGTCAGAACATCAACTTGGTCCTCAAACCACACACATCTTCACACGTCGAAAAACGAGAACTTTCTTCAGAACTTTCTTCAGCCAACTTCACAGCAATTCCAATACCTGGTGGGGTAGCCTGGGACAACACTGACTATGAAATTTATGGTCCGGTCGAGATCCTGAAATATCCACACCAAATCAAGATCTCCTTGAGTGACTTTGCAAAACCAAACTCATTTGCTGATGATTGGGACTTTGAAAGTAGAAACAATATGATGTCTGACTTAGTAATGTCTGCTAAATTTACAAAACATGATTATTTGCAAGGTTCTACAAATTATGATAGTATGTATTGCTATAACCATTATGGTAACCATTTCTTGCATAAATCTGCACAACCTAGAAATGTTTTAAATTATAATCAATGGGAACATTGTGCTACACCTCCAAAAGGGAGCTCTAGAACCGTTTATGACAAATATTCATATTTTTCAGGTTTTAACATAACTAATGCTGAAACATTTTATTACAAATTGTCAAACAAGACAGGGATGAAAACCATGATAACCAACACGAAATTGATATATTCAGATTCATTCTTTGAAAAAATTAATATTTTTGGATTTGATTATTGGGACAAAAATGTTGATTTGAAAAGTGTTTGGGGTACAAAAGAATGGCAAGTACAGGGTATAGAAGCTTTGTTTAGAGCCTGCATGATCCCAGAACAAATGATATTTTTAAATGACACTGTTCAACAAACCACCTGTCTTGGCTTAGCCAAAATCAAAGATTTAAATAACCTGTCTATTCCGAAGCCAACAATGTTTAGCAATAACTCTGATACAGATGAAGGAATAGACATAAACCATATACTTAACCAAAACAGAACACATCCTGATTGGAAACAATGGTTGATCTGGCCCACAGATACAAATAACTGTCAAGATAGATTCCTGAATAAAACGCAGGGTTTCAAAATGACCAGGCCAGACCCTAGATATCCCCAAAGACATCACCCAGGGATAATAACAACCTACAGTGTGGGCAAAATATGCCTTCAATGGCTACAAACTTCCACACTGCCTGAAATTAAGCAACACCTAACTTTACTTACTGATGGTGCTGACTTGCGTGATTTCATACTGGGACCACGCAAACAGCGTCAAAAGCGTTTCATAGCAGCCTCTGTATATGCAGCATACAATGAGGCCTGGAAGGTTACTCAAATTGAAACAGCAGAGAGAATACGTGAAATTGATCGTATTAATTTGGAAAAATCACTTTCTGTAGTGGACAATGGGTTAATGACTCTGTCCTCCAGAATATTTTCATTGGACAGCATTGTGTCTTCAGCAATCGATATATTATCGCAAGACTTACTGTTATTACAACATGGTCAGTCACAATTGCGCTCTATTGTACAGCTTGGCTGGACGTTACAAAATCTGCGTTCAGGCTATGTGCCTTGGCGTTTAATCAACACAACGTCACTATTCCAAATCTTTAACCTTACTGATAGACAAATCGGTATGGCGCAGAAGGGTGCTGATTATACAATCTTGAGCATTGAAAAACTAGAAAGATTACCAATGACAATGTCAGAACGACCTGTCAGTGAATGGATAATCCACGGAATCATAAATATTCCAATCTCAACCTTCAGGTTTCAATACTGCCAAAAATATATACAGGCTGGCATGTACGAGAAATTGGGAAAGGGGTACCTTAAAACAACTTGGAACCTGCCCTATTCACATGCATGTGTCAGTAACAAAGGACAGAAAGTGTTTCTTAGTGGCAACAATTGTGATATGTCACTAAGCGGCACGCTTCTGTGTAACGGTATTAGTTTGCACGGAGCCTGTGAAGGGAATTCATACAACCTTTCATGTCACCAGCAAGGCGCACCTGCAACTGAAATAGAACCATTCTTTCAAAGACTCTATAATGGGAGTTACATTCTTATTGTAGACCGCAGATGTTGCAGTCTTATGCCCGGGACTCCTTATCTAGTAACTACAACGGCGAAGGTCAAGTGCTGTGGACGTTCTTTATTCCCCAGCTCCTTTCCAGACAGGGAGGCAAGGGCATGGCCCGGTTTGAAAATTACTTCTATTCGAATAGACACTTTAAGCAGAATGAAAACAGTGCTTCTTCAGACGCCTACAAGGCTCACGTCATCTAAAGAAACGTATGATCTACAAGTCGCAAGGACGACTGCAGAGATACATACATTATTATCAACTAATTCCCCCGTACATTTCGCGGAAATCCTGAGCGAAATCTTAAATATTTCTGATACCACTGGGGTCTCAAAGGTATTTAAGACAGTATTTTCGATGGCATTAACACCATTCAAAGCCATACTGGGTATTTTTCCAGATTTCGTCCATTCGATTTTTGGCGGACTTCCCCTGATCCTGGGACTAATTGCAGGAATCCTATTCCTAGTCCTTATTTTTCGTTATGGCAACCCATGTCACAGATCAAACTCTCGCGACAATGGAAGATACGATCCTAGCCATTGGATACCGGGACCGGATATCAAAAATCCTGGGAATCTCCCGGCTTAGAGACCTAAACATGACTTGGTTTCTATCATTTCGACCAATGTGGCAAAGGTGTGTTTTACCTGTACTAAGGTGTCTGCTATGCGGAGAAGAATGCGTGTTAGACACCTGTCTGACGCTACAATCGGATGCGCCGGTGGATGCAGATACTCTGTTGGTTCCTACCAAGGTTCACGCACTGTGCTGCCCTCAAAGGCTGCCAATTCTGATGACGGCATTCCTGGAATCTTCACCACTACGATTGAAGAGTAGTGAAGTTCAAGATGAAAGCAGCATCGAACAGGTACGACCTTCTGTCAGCAATGCTAATCAGAATGTCAATGGAGACAATCATGCGCACGAATGCATGGTTACCCCTATTTCCGACTTAGTGGAACTTTCCCATGAAGCTGTTGACAGTTTTTTCGAAAGCCTAAATGATATGATGTTCTCTCCGGAACAGAAATAGAGACTTTTGAGTAAACTCGCACACGGCGTTCCCTGAATTCGGCCTTCAACCTTTAAAAATAAAGTCACATGAACAATTACAATCCAGTTCACGGACAGCAACTTTTTTCAGCAAACCCTTAAAATATTTTTCTATATATTTTTTCCCCGGGACACTGATCTTCTGCTTAAAGTAAGAAACTATTCCTAGAGAACTAAGATTTCTATTTTAGATACTTTATATAGACCTTAGCTGCCCGCTGGTATGTTCACAAATATTTTATTATGTGATGAAATGGTCTCGACCTTCCATTCTGTATAGCTATATTAAGAGCCATTTCATGTGTATTTCTCATATACCAAAAAGCAATAATGCATAACAATACGTGTTTACTTTTGCATTTAATTCATAGCGTAAGTGCATACAATATATATGACTGCAATTTTTCAGTATATTTGAAAATTTCGAAATGCATTTATGTATTTTGGGGTGGTAAGGTATACACTATACTCTATAGTATGTTGTACTATGTTATACTATGCATAGATTTGTAGATATGACCATAGTTAGCGTGGAGTGGGTGTCGTGTATTTCTATAGGTTCTGAATCGATCCCCCTATTCCTGACCCTATTCTGGTTAAACTACCTAGCTAGTTAACTAACAGTCAGCCCATGAGGCAAGAAATCCCCCATGATGCAGATACCGTTATCTGACGCAGTCACACTACGGCACAGGAACGTGTTATCTGATTAGGTCATAACGCTTGAGATCTAATTAGACAAGCGACATTCCTCCAGCCCCTGATAAGGCATACGACGTTCTCATAACAAATCAAACCTATGACAACCTGGAAAATCCGTGCGGCCATTGTTTTGATTTCACAGAGAACTTTTGCAAAAGAATGTGCTAACGAGCAAGTCGTATGACATCTTTATTGACGTACCTATGTCCATCCTTACGTCAATCTCGGCACCTTTAAGGTATAAATATTGCCGACCTTGCCCTATGCAAACACACGCGTGGTGACAAGACGGAGCAGCCATACTTGCCGAAGCCGAGAGCAGAAGCAGACCCCGCTGGCAGCAGCCCCGCCTTCCTGACGCGCTGAGAGACGCGCTGCTATCTCAAGCCGAGAGACCCAGCACCGGCGCTTCTGGGCAGCCCTCGCAGGCAGCCTGGAATATCGAGAGCAGAGAAAGAGATACCATTCCTCATTCATCCTAAACTTCCAGGTACAGAACTGAATAACCCCTCACAGAGAATTCTTTAGTTATTCACTTGGCAAAAACAAACTTAACTAAAACTGTAACTTTCTATTCCTGCCCACGCATTAGACTTAGGTCAGGTACACGGGGTAGGCGTATTTAGAAACACCAGTTGAGTACGTTTAGTCAAATGTATATGTGTATGTAAATATATTTTAATCATTTTAAACATCATATGGCTCAGAAACCATATCAATGTTTTTACAGTATTATTTTATACTATTGCTTTTAATGTATGCACTTTACTTAACTATAAGTATTGCAATAATATCGATCCATTTCTCTTGTACGAGAAAAGAGACTGATCAATAAATAACACCTTTTTATTGAACACGCCCGTCTCTTCCTTTTCTCTACATTCTGATGAGACTAAGAATGCACGTACTGACTGAGTAAAATAATTGCCTTGTGCTCACACGACTCTTGAGATTGACTCTTGATTAGGGGAGAGCAAAGTTGTCATGTTCTATGGTTGTCAGAAACTAAATCCCTTCTTGTCTAATCAGGGAAGTTAATCCTTCCTTGAACATTCGAGAAAGTTTCTAGCGAACTCTGAGCTTAGCTGGCAAACCCAAAAATTAAGTCTAGTATCGACAGTAGTAGACCTAGTTAACGTCTGGCCTAGGCCTCTACTGCTGTAGGTACTATTCCAATGCGCAGAGCCTATTGGGAAGATAGGAACTACACTACAGACTGAGAGAGAGAAACAGAGAAGGAAAAACAAGCCACAGAGAAAAAGAGCGGGAAGGAAAGAAAGCGAGTGAGAAAGGGAGAAGGGAGAAGGGAGAGAGAGAGATAGAAGGAAAGGAATGGAGAGTGATAGAGAGAGAGAGAAGAGAGAGAAGAGAGAGAAGTGAGAAAGAGGGAGAGAGAGAGGGAGAGAGAGAGACTGTCGCCTCTGCGCATCCATGAGCAAATCATTGCCTGGTGCCAGCGGAGTGTGCAGCAGTGGGCCGATCCACGTGCCCGTCAAAACCCCGCCGATCTCATATTTGTTGCTGAGTCCTGAGTCCTGAATGACGGAGACCACATCAGATACTCCGCCGATTTCAGATGTGTTGCTGAGTCCTGAGTCATAAATGGCGAAGACCACATAAGATTCTGTGTGGATCTTACAGATGTCCTGAATGGCGGACACCACATCAGCTTCTTTGAGGATCTCCCAGATTCGCTGAGTCCTGAATGGTGAAGACCACTACAGTTTTTCCGTGGCCCAGCAGATCTCACACGTGTCGCTGAGTCCTGAGTCATCAATGGCAGAGACCACCTCAAGGTTTTGTGCTGCTAAGCCTGTGGAACTCCAGTTCGCGCCACGTGGTGGTAAGCTCCTGATGGCCACATAAGTTTGGGGTGGCTCTAACCGTATGCATATGAAGTCCGCGCCAAGGGGACGGTAGGCCCCTGACGGCCATACATCTGAGGGTGCGTTCAACCTTCTGCGCAACTTTTCATGGACTCTTTATGGTTGAGACCCGTGGAGCGTTCGCCTGCTAGTTAGCACTGGCAATAAAGGATGTGACGTTGTTGATCTATTATTTTTGCGTGGTCACATGGCTTGTGCTGCATGTGCCGGATGGGTGTGGTGTGTGTGCAAACCTGCCCTCAGGGAGTGGCCGTGAGATGTTGAGAACTAGACCACTGACCTGCACACCAACAGCGAGTACGCCTGCGACAGGTAGCTATGTAGGGCCAATGTTGGAACGTGATCAGAGTGGTGTGGCGTGGCGTGGCGTACGATGGAACAGAGCAGGGATAGACACAATGACGCAGATGGCTTGTAGTACTGCGTCTGGGAGTCGAGCGGACGGGCCGCAGCTGTCCCTCTGCGAACCTGGATTCGAGCTGGCATCTGTCCGAGGCATTTGTGAAAACATATTTCTATTTCTATTTCTATCATTTATAGAGTGCGACACCTGCCCCAGCCAAGAGAAGTCCCGGCACTAACAACAGAATAGGCAACATCAGCACAGGAAGCAGTCTACACAGTGTGGAAAAGAAAGGTTTTAATAGCTTTCCTAAATTCAGACAAGTTGTCAAGCCCTCGAATATAGGGTGGCAAAGAGTTCCAGATATTCGCCGCTCTATATCAGAAGGAATGGCCTCCGGCCCGGGTTCTCCTGACCCGAGGTACCACCAACAAGTGTTGGCCCATGGAGCGAAGCGGACGGGAAGGGACATAAGAGGAGAGCAAGTCTGTCAGGATATTAGGAAAGGTCAGTTTCAAGATCTTGATGGCTATACAAAGAGCCTTAAACTCAATTCGCTGAGCCACAGGCAACCAGTGAAGGCGACGAATTGTACTGGTCACCGAACAGACTCTACACAGGCCCAAAAGAGCTCTTGCCGCGGCGTTCTGTACTCTCTGTAGCCTATGTATTTCGGCCTTGTTGGCCCCAAGGTACAGAGAGCTCACATAATCAAGTCTGGATGTAATCAAGGCTTGAATAATGATCTGTCTGGTCGGTGCATCAAAGAAACCTAAGATATGTTTCAGCCCGCGCAATAAATCAAAACAGGTACCCGCCACCTTCTTCGTTTGAGTCTCGAAGCTGAGAGAGGAATCCATCCAAACCCCTAAGTTATTTATCAACTTTTTAGGAGGAGGGGGTGCCTACATTCATGGGCCACCAGTATTCATTCCATAACTCAAAACCCATTCCATAACCCATGATCCCTTCCCACCAGCAACACCATCAGAGTTATTTCTGTGAGTGATATCCCTGTGACGCTCCCTCTCCCCACATTAGCCGGTAACGTACCCTCTTCCCACATTACCAACATACCCCCAACAACCTTCTTGGGCCCGGAAGTGTCCCTATGCGGTTGGAGAAAGAAGAATCTTAGTCATATATAGATTAAATATAAAAAACAACAAATAAGACTGAAGGGAGTTGTTGCTGTGGTCGCTGCCACAAGTTGTATTGTATTGTATTGTATTGATGATTTGTAAAGCGCGTTGGCTACCCAGGGGCGTCCCAGCGCTATAGAAAAGAGTGAGTTGGGCTGGAGAGGCTGGAGTAAGAGAAGCTGAGTGAAAAGTTAGATTGGAATTTTGCTGAAGAGCCAAGTTTTTAATAGTTTACGGAAGGTGAGAAGGTTAAGTTCTGATCTGATAGGGAGGGGAAGGGAGTTCCAGATCCTAGCCAGGTTGTAAGAAAGCGAGCGGCCTCCACATCTGGCCTTCCTAATGCGTGGTACTGAGGCGAGGTGGGAGGTCGTAGACCTGAGTGGGCGGGAGGGTAGATAGGCTTTCATCAGGGGGGAGTTAATAGAGGGGCCTGTACCCCAGTAGGATCGGTGTGCGATGCACATGCTCTTAAATTCAATTCTGGATCTCACCGGGAGCCAGTGAAGATCCTTCAGTCTGGCTCTGACTGAAGTTCGGCGGGGGATATCCAGGAGGATTCTTGCCGCACAGTTTTGAATGACCTGGAGTCTGTTAAGTGTAGATTGTGGGGCCCCCAGATATAGGGGTCAGTTGGGGTCACTGTCGTTCAGGACTCAGGACACATTTACACATGTGGGATTGGTTTGTGTTAAATAGGGTTAGTGGTACCAGAAGCATTGTGACTGTATGAGCCTGTGATGATGGTTGATGTGGATGGGTCGCACTGGAAGCAATGTCTCTTACCTACTGGACTGCGTCGTGTGGAATCGGGACTGTATCTGAATTGTGAGGCCTGCCTGAACATAGTGTAGGCCAAAGGCAGTAATGAGGAAGGGCCCACAGGCATGTGCAAACGTTTGTGGCCCCACCGGCCTGCGTAGTGCTGGTTCAGTGGCACCACTTGTCGGCAGGCTTCAATCTGTAAATACTCCTCACTAATCAAAGGGAGTGAGGTGCTGCGGTTGCTGCCACGAAGTTGGGGTCGCTGTAATTCAGGACTCTGGACACACTTGTATTAAAGAGGGTTAGTGGGACTACGTGTTGCCGGCCTTGCATATCGAAATATGCCTCACTGATAGAAGGGAGTGTGGTGCTGTGGTCGCTGCCACGGACTTGGGGTCATTGCGATTCAGGACTCGGGACACAGTTAATTATGTGGGATTGGCTTGTGTTGAATAAAGTTTGTGGCACCACCTGTCGCCCGTCTTCCACAGTGTAGGTCAGAGGTAGCGGTGAGCAAGGGCCCATAGCCATGTGCATACGTTGGTGGCGCCACCGGCCTGCGTAGTACAAGTTCAGTGGCACCACGTGTCGCTGGCCTTCCATATGCAAATCTCCTTCACTGATTGAAGGGAGTCTGGTGTTGTGGGTGCTGCCATGAAATTGGGATCGCTGCCCTTCACGACTCAGGAACCAGTTACACATGTGGGATCGGATTGCGTTGAACAGGGTTAGTTGGCACCACGTGTTGCCGGTCTTCCACAGTGTAGACCAGAGGTAGTGGTCAGCAAAGGCTCACAGGCAGGTGACGTTGACTTGAGCTGCACAGATTGGGAGCATTTGGTCTTCTTAACCCATTACAGTCTCTTGCACAATTTACTTCGCTACTAATCTTGAATTGTGAACCGTGTAACCACAGTGTAGGGTGCAGGCAGCGGTCAGGATGGACGCACAGCCATGTGGCATTGAGTTGAGCTGCAAAGTTAGTGGCACCTGGCTGAATTCAAATTATGAACTCTGCTGTCCGCAGTGTAGATCGAAGGCAGTAGTCGGTAGAGACATAAGTCTGCGGTGCTGTGCCGCTGGGTTCGCAGGGGCTTGTGTGGAGGAGGCCTGCGGTCATGGCGGCAGCTACATGCCAGGGTGAGTGCCTCCGCTCTGCAGACTCGTTGGTCTTCCCAGAAGTGAACCACACCCAGGGTCTGGCCTATTTATTCATACTCCTACGCTGGAGTGACGTACGTTGGACCAGCCCACTCTGCTTCCGCTTCTAGGGGGGGACAACATAGCTACATGACCAAGATCTTCCCCACTGTTCGAGGTAACATGGTTGCGTCTACTGTGCACTACAGTACAAGTATCAATAGTATATCTCCACATGGAGAGGTTTGTGGTTTGCATAGTGAGGTTTGTGCTGCACATCAGCGTTACACTTGCCATTGTGTGCATTATTATTGATGGGTGACTTGCCTTCTTCATATATAGTTGGTTGCCACTTCTCCCAACATTCAGCTATTGTGCGGCTGAGGGGCCATCGTATTTTGGGAAGGTCCGTTGTCCTGTTTTGCGCTGCCTCGGTGGTAGTTGGGGGGGTGTCCGGGGGGAGGTTCTGGTGGTGGTGGCGCTGGGTGTTGTGGTGTTGTTGGGTGTTGGAGCTGTATGATCAGTAGCTCTATCACATGTTGGTCTTTAGATGCGGCTGTGAGTTGGGTCTAATTCACGATAGTCGACCTATTTACACCAATTAAAGGTTGATGTTAATTTGTTACTGGTAAGTCGGCTTATCGTCTGCTTTTTGGATCGCATTGCAGATTTGGCTGGTTGTTGAAAATATGGGGAAGTGGTGTTTTTTTGCACAGAAACCCCCACTTTGCATATCATTAGCATTAGTTGTGGCTCTCCTTTGTGCAATTTTGTTGGCGGAAGGTATCGATGGAAGAGTGCTGAGATTTGCAGTTTTCACCAGGTTGAGAATGGGATGATAAGTAAAAAACACAGAAAAAAAGATATGCTTAATAAAAATTATAATTAGAAATTATCATTTAAAAAACCTTTGAAATTCACTGAAAAAACCATTGGTTTTACAGACGTTATAGTAAGGAATTACCATTTAAAAAAACCTAAGAAATTCACAGAAAAAACCATAGGTTTTAAGGACGTTATAGTTAGGTGGACATTTCACTCATACAAAACAATAGAAAT
This sequence comes from Lissotriton helveticus, assembly GCF_964261635.1. NCBI lineage: Eukaryota > Metazoa > Chordata > Amphibia > Caudata > Salamandridae > Lissotriton > Lissotriton helveticus. The sequence goes on along the minus strand of NC_136068.1, from coordinate 1,822,562,343 downwards.
TCCGCTGTTATAGTTAGTTGAGCTAACTATAACTCGCACCCCCGCAATGCACTGCTGGTGACGTCACATATTACATCATTCATGACATGGTCAGTGACATCACTGATGACATCACTGATGACATCTCAAATGACATCACTGATGACATCACTGATGACATCATCCAAGTGAAAAACTGATGCACCTCCTCACACCTTAATAAAACCTTTGATACACCCACTTAAAATATAGACTACCATTTTCAAAATAATAGAGACACCAATACCAGTTACTACGTACGCACTCACTGATTCCTAGGTTTACACACGCATCCACTCATTCACCCATACAGTCACCCATACATGCAGTGACTCATCAATACAACACTATCATAGGCACTCATACACCTATACAAACACTCACACACTGCCACTCATCCGGAGTTACTCACACATCTAGTCACTCATGCAAAGAATCAAAAACACTTCTATTTACTCACCTATACTGTTATACACAGACAACCTCACTTATTCATACAGATACTAACATATACTTACTCTTATATACAATCACTGATACAAGTACACACTCATCCATACAGCCACTCTCAGAATCACTGACTCTCATGTATAGTCATTTATATACTCCAACTCTCACATGCAATGTGTTTTACGTATTTAGTTACTTGGACATGTTGCAGTGAGATATCCATTCACTCACCAACACACCAATACAAACACTCAACCACCCATAAAGCTGTTTTCACATGCACTTTTGAATCCATACACCCAGTAAATAAAGAACTCACACATCTATGCACAGAGTCACACACCTCCCACCCACCCACACACACACTGAGGCACCCATACAAATACTCAGGCAACAAATCAATAACCCATATATACACTCATGGAGCTACTCACCAACCAATGCAGCAGCTTATACAGCAATAGACAAACTGAGACAGATATTCACACAGTTTAGTGACTAACTCATGCATTCACTATGACACATGTATTCACTCCCTTATACAGACAGTCACGCACCTACTAAATCCTCCATCCAGACACTTATACACCCAGTCATTCTTCAATACACCTTGGCCAATATGTATATAAATGGATATTCATGGATTAGCCCACCCCATCTAGCTCTGGAATCAGTATGCAGTGCCAGGACGCCCTTGGGCATAAGTGCGCTTTATAAGCTCATAAATAAATAAATAAATTAATATAAAACATATTTAAACTTTACAGAAACACACAGTCACTGGATGATGTCATCAGTGATGACATTTGAGATGTCAACAGTGATGTCATCAGTGATGTCACTGACCATGTCATGAATGATGTAATATGTGACGTCATCAGCAGTGCATTGCGGGGGTGCGAGTTATAGTTAGCTCAACTAACTATAACCGCAGAATTTCTATCGTTTTGTATGAGTGAAATGTCCAACTAACTATAACGTCCCTAAAACCTATGCTTTTTTCTGTGAATATATATATATACTAGCAGCCCGTCCCGACCTTGTCCGGAAGCATTCAGGCTTCCCCTACCCCTGCCTCCCCCGACATTGCCCAGCAGCCCGTGCCCCCGCCCGCCCCGTCCCCCGCCTGCCCCGACCCCCGCCTGCCCCGACATTGCCTTTCCTCAGCCGATCTGTTTTCCCGCCTGGCCCGACCCCCGCCTGTCCTGAGTTAATGGAGGTCGGACAAAATGTTCCACCCGTCACCTTGTTAGACCCCGTCCCCTGCCTGCCCCGACCCCCGCCTGCCCCGACATTGCCTTTCCTCAGCCGATCTGTTCTGTTGTAACTCCCCGTGGACAGTAGTACGTGCAAAATGTTCCACCCGTCACCTTGTTAGTCCCCGTCCCCCGCCTGCCCCGAGCCCCGCCTGCCCCGACATTGCCTTTCCTCAGCCGATCTGTTCTGTTGTAACTCCCCGTCCCCCGCCTGGCCCGACACCCGCCTGCCCCGACATTGTCCCCGGAGCCTTACCTCAGCCGCCGCTCCTCAGTTCACCGCTCCTCGCCGCTCTGCTCCTCACCGCCGGTCCGCCACCGCTCCTCCCCCACGCCATGTCCGCCTCTCCGCTGCTCGCACCGCCGCTGGCCTGTCCGCTGCTCCTCACGTCACCGCTCCTCCCCCGCGCCATATCCGCCGCTTCTCGGACGCCGCTCCTCCCCGTGCTCCTGACGTGAGCACGCACGTCGCGGCCGGCGCTACTTTGGAGGGACTACTTTTTTTTTAATATAAGTTTTGTAAATAACGTTTATTTTTTATATTTATATAGCCTATAACTATCTACACACCCTGACGATTTCAACGGTGTATCAGGTGTGTAGATTGGAGCTGTGGTTCCCGAGTTTACCCGCCTCAAAGCCTGAAAGTTCTTACTTTATTATAGTAGTATAGATTTGCAATTTAAATTTTTGACATAACTGCATTATTGACCCCGTTTCTACAGTTCATAAATAATATAATTAATAAATAATGTGATGATGACTAAAAAGTGCTCCCTAAACGTGGAAATGAAAACATATCTACATAAATTATCCAAACAAGTTGGAAAAATTACATATAGATACACCTAATAAAAAATAATGGATATGAATACTACAGTTACTTGATTCCTTGTGTTGCCCTGCATATAAGTCATTTATTATTCTTATATTTATTGATCTATATAGTGTGGCTCCAGCTTGTGCCATTACTCAAAGAGGCCATTTCACTGAAGTACATTCTTTCATTCTATAGCTAATGCTATTTATGTGCTTCAGAAAACGTATTTAATTACTAGTTACACGCCTCCCTTTCTCAATAAATAATTAAGTGACTTAGTGCTACAGTACTTGGAATCAAAGTGACTCATGACAAAAAAAATGTGGTCCCGGAAACATTCTTAGTTCAAGTTGTCTCAGGTGTGCAAACGTATGCTATGTGCTGTTGAAATTCATCTGATAAGGATTCTATCCAAGATGTGGAAAGGCTAATGGAAAAAAAACTCATTAAAACACCAAATAAATAGCAAATACAAAAAGACAACCCTACTTAAAAATGACCAGTAAAAAGACACAAAGATAAAAACTACCCTTCTGGCTAAAAACCAATCATTAAAACCAAGGTCAAAAATCTGTTCTGCGCATAAATGTTGCTCCTGTGGCAAATCCCAAATGATGTAAGAAGGTCTACAATTCATCAATTCCTAGATATTTTACATAAAGATACAAACAAACAGTTTCGTCCTAAATTCATATCTCATGCGTTAGCGGTTGACCATTCTACAGTTATTTGCTAGATAGAAATAAAATTGGCAATCATAAAAAGGTATAAAGATCTTCAGTTACGTTAAGCCCACCCGGAGACATGGAGTCAAACTCCAAAATGTAGCTAGTCTCCAGGCGTCATAATTCAGCCTCTCTATCCCCCCCTCTTTTTGTCATGGGGATAGCTTCGATAGTAAAATAACGTAGATGTTGTTGATTGCTGTCATGTACTGTCTGTCTATATATCTTACGGCTCTGGTTCCAAATAATAGACCAGCGCTCACAATAGAGGTTAAATCCTCACTTAGGATTTATTTGTTGTTTTGTACAAATAAATCCTAAGTGAGGATTTAACCTCTATCGTGACTGCTGCTCTATTCTTTGGAATTGGATCTGTAATTTATACGCAAGCCTTCCCTCGTTTGACCAGGCACCTGTGACTAGGTGCAGTAGTGAATGGCAGGAGCAAAATATATGTATATATATATATACACAAACTCGTCTGAGAAGAGGAGCCTGCAAACCTGCAAGGTGGCTACGGGCACAACAGGCACGGAGCAGCGTGTCAATTAATAAACAACAGGCATTCCGAAGCCCAGTTTTGGAACAGCAATGCATTTATTTAAAGTACACAATGCAGCGTGCTATCAAGTCTTTTTCTTACGCGTTTCAACTCCAAATGAGCCTTGATCAGAGGTGAGGCTGCTTGCCTGTAAGCTGACTAAATGCCAATTGCATGTAGCCAGGCTGACTCCCATAATGCAAAAGAATACATGTCCCAAAATGCACTGTTAATGTGAAATCTTCCTTTACAACTGCAAATGTATTTTCAAACATCAAACATAATTATGTCCAAATATTGCAGTAGTCTATCGCCATGTCATGCCTTTCAGTGCATTTATATAATAAGAACCACATGCGTTTTTCAAAACAGTCTGGCACAGCAAGCCGTAGTATTTTTCAAGCCTAGCCTTAATGATACTGCCAGAAAATGTCTTGTATATTGCAAAGTGTCCAGAAAGTCGAGAGGAGAGGGATTCCCCACCTCTCACATCCATTTCTCACCTCCACACGCCGGTTTCAGGAAAATCCTCTTGTTGGTGGGGAATGCCTCTCCTCTTGACTTTCGGTGGGTGGAAAAGGCCTACAGCACAAGCTGCCATAGTAAATTGGATGTTTAGAAATTCACTGTGCCAGCCACACGGTGCAAGGATGTTTAAGGGGGCACCATAGGGGCCCCCCCAAAACCCATGTCAGAAAGACACTTTCTGTAATAAGCTGCAAATTTAACTGCCCTGTCCCCCATGTCAACGACATGCGCTACGGAGACTTAGTCCCAGAGTCGTCAATCAACTTTGCCCAGCAACATCGATCCTCCTAACAAGAACACCAACTGGACCGATTCCAAACTAACTATCACATCTTGGAAAACGAGCGGGCTAAAGTCAACCCTTGCTTCAAAATCAGCTGTTGAATTCCTGAACAAAAGCGACATAATTTGTTTTCAGGAGACCTGGTCTCTATCCCCATCGCCTCTGCTTGGCTATCATGAACTTTTTCAACCGGCCGCTAAGGTCAATTCTTACGGAAGACCCTCAGGGGGCCTCCATTTTCATCAGTCACAGGTGCAAGTTAACGGCCACACCTGTCACTCGGAACCTGACGGCAGGGCAGACGGTTCTGATTACCGGTCTGTCTTTTTCAGGCAGGGCACGCTCTATCCTCCTAATTAACATTTATCATAATACAGCAACAACCGCAAAATCAACTGCAACGGATCTGATGATAAAACAACTGGAAGACCTTCTAGCGGAATTTGCATCCACGGAGGTACTGCTACTAGGAGACTTCAACATCAAAGACCTCGCATCCAACGGCCTCTTAGCAAGGAAAAATAAAGAGCAAGAAGCAATGATCACTTTTCTAACAACCCATAACTTCCGCTCGGCTCAGCAAATCTCGCTGGAACTGCACCCGGACGCTCATTTCTTGCCAACATTCAGGAGAATCTCAACCATTGATTACATCTTTCTTTCCCCGCTTCTGGGTAATCGTCTGGCCAGGATGGAAATTCCCTATCGTTTGGAGAGTGACCATAACCCCATAGTGGCCACACTGGACCTGCAAGTGCAAGTCGCCCTCGATACGACAGATGTGGGGCATTCAACGCGAGCTGCATTGCACACTATGGTTAGAAGAATCAAATGGGACTCACGGGAATCCGCCAAGGTGGGAACCTGGCTCAAGGGCGAAACGCGTAACTTCAGACATAGTGCCCCGACAGAATCACAACACCGGTGGGATAACTCCATTGCTAAGCTACAGGATCTCCTGGCAGGGCCCGTGGTTCATCATAGAATATTCGGGCCACATCCGAAGCAAACCCATGACCCATTGTTAGCCTCCCAAAGAAAGACCCTCAGGAAGGCCGTCCGCCAGCACAAACTGATTGGAACCGTGCACACCGCCAAAAAGGTGGCATTGCTGCGGACGACCTACAAGAAATCCCTATGGGAGACCAAGAGACTCAAATAACAGTCTGAGTGGGTAAAAATTTTCGACCTTCTCAAGAGCAAAAGTCAGTCCCAGTTTTGGAATTATATGAACAAACTCCGCTCCACCAACAAGACGAGAGGAAATGCAGTCTGTGAAGAAGCCTGGGCCCTGCATGTGTCCGATCTTTATCGCAGTGACCCTGGCGACCCCGCGGTGATAGAACTAAGAGATCGTGCTGCTTCCATTCAAATAGAAACTTTCGAACTGACCACTGCAGCCGAGGTCACCAAGTATCTGCAAGCCATGAAAAAAGACGGAGCTCCAGGGCCCAACGGTCTCCCAGCCGGGTTATTTAAATGTGTCCCGGAAGAGTGGGCGGACCTTCTGACTCCCCTATTTAACAACGTTTTCGCGACAGGCCAGCTCCCAGACTCTTGGTTAGGTTCGACTCTATGCCCCATATTCAAGAAAGTTGACCCTGCGTCACCGGCTAACTACCGCCTCATTGCCCTATTAGACCTGGAGGCAAAGGCATACGCTCGATGTCTTCTTCGGTTACTTGAAAAATGGGTCGAAGAAAATGACATAATACCATACTACCAAACTGGGTTCCGGGCATCGGCCTCCACAATAGACAACATCATTACTCTAGCCACTCTGAGTCAAAAAGCAGCACAAAAAAACCATCTTCCACTATATTGCTGCTTTATAGACTACAGCGCGGCTTTTGATAAAGTGTCTCGGAACATCTTGTGGAGGAAGCTGAACAAATGGGGGATTCCGCATGACCTACTAGGTGCACTTATTTCCCTGCATAAGAACACGTGGGTGTGAATTAAAACCAGCCCAAAGACACTTTCTTCAAGAATTGCCGTCGAAGATGGGCTAAAGCAAGGCTGTGTTCTTGCCCCGCTGTTGTTCAATCTCTACACAGCCGACCTCGGTACATTCTTGGAGAATAGTAATCTTCTCCCGCCAAAACTGGGACCTGCTAAAAAGCCTCTTCACATATTACAATATGCAGATGATATTGTAATAATGGACAAAGCAAAATCGGGTCTCCAACGGGCATTAAGTATGCTTCATACATATAACTCCGCCAATGCCCTGAAAATCAACCAGGCAAAGACGAAGGTACTGGTATTTGGCAGATGTAAGAACAAGAAAAGGCTGGCATGGAACATCGGGCCCACCAGGATTAACACAACAGTAAAATATAATTACTTGGGAGTCTGGTTCAACGAGACATCCAGGCCTACAGCTCACCTAGCCGCTTTGCAAAAGAGAGCAGGCGCAATCACATACTCCCTGACCCGGCTGAACCAAACTCTGAGCAGCCCCTCTGCAGAAGCCATCCTGAAGGTGGCTAAAGCTACTTTACTTCCTGCATTAACTTACGGACACCAGGCCTTTCCTGGAGCATGCTCCTCCAGTCTTGAGCTCGCCCAAATCTCCACCTACAAAAAACTTTTCCATCTGCCAAGTTTTATTCAGCGGGCAAGACTACGATTGGAGCTGGGCCTACAAAGACAATCTCTTCACTGCGAGGCCGACATCCTGAAATAATTTATTAGGACCCTAAAAGCAGGTGATAACACTCTTAAATTCCAGCTAAAAGGAATCCTGTCTAGCCCTGGCAATCCCTGGAATACCCAGATTATAAAGGCCATAAGAGTGTTAGAGATTGACGAGTCATCTCTCCCCTCAGTCACTATCCCATACTCGGCCTGGAAAAGCACCATCAATAAGCAAGTCAAACTTATTTCTCAGTCCATGGATCTGCAGGCTCTAAAGACATCAATCATTCTGCTCCCCTTGAACTCTTCGTATCTTCTTGGGCGTCCACAAGCATACTGCCAGGAAAACTTTAGCAAAGTGGCTCGGAAGAACATAATGTTTATGCGACTTCTAGGCCTGCGCTCAACGGCCTTCAACAAATGGGCCCCAACAAGCGAGGGGGGGCTTGCAGGCTGTGTAAATACCACTCCGAATCATGGCTCTATCTCCTGTGCTGCTGCCCGGCACTAGCAGCCCCCAGAAGGTCCCTTTTGAAACCCTTGTTCTTAAAATGGGGCGCCAGGACGAGCTGGGAGGCCTCGGCCTTGTGTTTTACATCTACTGACATTCAAGTGCTCGCTAGGTTTGGAAAATTTGTGAGACTTTTGGACAATCTTCTATTACCTCCCTTGGTTGCCATGCTTCCTCCCCCTCCCCCTCAAAGACTCATTACAGACTTTTTCCGTCCTTTGGCCCAGTACTCTCGGTCTTAACTATTTTATCCGGCCAAGCATAGCAAAACGCTCACATAGGCAACTATAATGCTGCTCCTCAATAAGCATATTGGTCTCCAAGCCTTGAAAATTGTTCTTTAGCCTTGTTTTTATTTGATAAATGTGCTAAAAGCTAAATGTTATACTCGTGCTAAAGTAGACTTTGTATAGCAATGGTTTTAAGTAACTGTGCTAAATTAATAAAAACTTGAACTTGAATGGCAGGAGCAAAATATATGTATATATATATATATATATATACACACAAACTCGTCTGAGAAGAGGAGCCTGCAAACCTGCAGGGTGGCTACGGGCACAACAGGCACGGAGCAGCTTGTCAATTAATAAACAACAGGCATTCCGAAGCCCAGTTTTGGAACAGCAATGCATTTATTTAAAGTACACAAAGCAGCGTGCTCTCAAGTCTTTTTCTTACGCGTTTCTACTCCAAATGAGCCTTGATCACAGGTGAGGCTGCTTGCCTGTAAGCTGACTAGGTGCTAATTTGCATGTAGCCAGGCTGTCACGTGACTCCCATAGTGCAAAAGAATACATGTCCCAAAATGCACTGTTAATGTGAAATCTTCCTTTACAAATTCAAATGTATTTTCAAATATCAAACATAATGATGTCCAAATATTGCAGTAGTCTATCGCCATGTCATGCCTTTCAGTGCATTTGTATAGAAAGAACCGCATGTATTTTTCAAAACAGTCTGGCACAGCAAGTCGTAGTATTTTTCAAGCCTAGCCTTAATGTTACTGCCAGAAAATGTCTTGTATATTGCAAAGTGTCCAGAAAGTCGAGAGGAGAGGGATTCCCCACCTCTCATATCCCTTTCTCACCTCCACAAGCCGATGTCAGGGAAAATCCTCTTGTTGGTGGGGAATCCCTCTCCTCTTGACTTTCGGTGGGTGGAAAAGGCCTACAGCACAAGCTGCCATAGTAAATTGGATGTTTAGAAATTCACGATGCCAGCCACATGGTGCAAGGATGTTTAAGGGGGCACCATAGGGCCCCCCCCCCCTCCTAAAACCCATGTCAGAAAGACACTTTCTGACAGCCTTTCCATGTCGGAAAGGCCAACATGAAAAGGCTGTTAGAAAGTGCCATCATAATACCGAAGGCGAAGCCGAGCCTGGCTCCACCGTCATTAGGGGATTATGGTGGCTTCCAATGCTCCGACGGGCTCTTTGAGCCCGTTGGAACCGCAGAGGAATCCCCCTGCTGGTTTCACTCCGACCACCGTCATCCTAATATGGCTGTTGGACTGAAACCTATGATGTTGGGCGAAAAGCCACTGACAGCAGGTCGGAGGATATCAGCCCGACATCGTAATGAGGCCCTTAGTGTCATTTTAAGAAATATTGAGGCCCCAAGCGCAAAATATTTTTAGGGCCCCTGTCTGGAACAACTTCAAATATTTTACTAATTTTCTACAAATGTAAGCCTTATGTTCCATAACATTGAATTATATGTTGTAGGTTGACATAAAGAAATACAAAGTAATGAGCTAGAGAGCTGGGGGCTCGCGCCTTTGCCCACTTTGCCCATTTCTTAAAAGGTGTCTGATTACACTGCTTGTGTTTAGTGGTACCAATGGTGCTTAATTTGAGGAAAAATGAGTGCCAGTCAAGGCTTAATGTGGAATGATAAAAAGAGGGGATGGTCTCTGGAAGAGGTAGTAGATATTTAATTAAGGTTGTGGCTTAAACATATACATTAAAATTCCCATAGAAGGCCACCTCACCCACACACTGGCATAGAATCACAACTGCAGCTGGCATACCTGACCATTACCCTGTGCACTGTGCAGGGAGGCCAGGGATTGGATGACCAGATATTCCTAACACCTTTTTGCCCCACTGACAGGCACAGTCAGAAACTTGCACCGCCCTCAGCCATGTCTTAATTGTGCCCGATTATAAACACCTGGTCGTGACTCATTTCAAATCAAATCAAAATGAAGTTTGTTAGTTAATAAAACCCATAAAAAACAACAATTCTGCAACTTAGGGCCAAATGTATAAGGTACCAATTAGCGATTCTGTAATAGTGATTTTTAAGAAATCGCTACTTCAGAATCGCTAATTGGTATGTATCAAGGAAATCACATTTTTTTGCAATTTCTTGATATTCCTTAATTGCGAATTCGCAAATTGCGAATTCGCAATTAAGGAATACTTTCCCATTCATTTCTATGGGCCTGGAGGCCCATAGGAAGGAATAGGAAGAGGTGTGGCGCCGCGGCCAGGGCGACTGACGCTGGAATCTGGGGACCACGGTTCGATCCCCGGCTCCGGCGGCAGGTTAGCCCAGCACCATGTGACTCTGGGCAATAGCTCGCTTAATCTTCCCGACGGCCCCCCAGCGCCTAGAGACCCTAACGGGTGATTGTGCGCTATACAAATGTGGATTATTTATTATTCTCAATTTGCGATTCGCAATTTGCGAATCGCAAATTGAGAATAATTTCAAGGGTGCAGGGGTGTCCTAAGGACACCCTATTGCACCCCTGAAATAAGTATGGGTGCACATACATGCCCTAAGGCAAAATATAGCGATCACGTGGAGCTTTGACCTGGTAATTATACAACTGAGTCGGACGAAGCGGTTTGTTCCGAATAACGGAGTGAGAAACGAGCTTGATCAAACGCCATACGCCAAATGCTGAATTAGCTTCCTGCCACGAACAAAAACATCCACCATTACTGTAATACGATAATCCCTCTTCAGTTTGCAGTCATTCACCAGCTACTGAAAACAAAGAACTGAGAGTATCTTAATTCACCTTCCATCCGGATTGATTAGAATGCCGCTTTTTTAAGACTTGCAACCACTGCGTAGAAGCATAACTTTACAGCCACGAATCCACTTTGGCAACATACAGTTGTCAAAGACAAGACTAATCCAGCCCTGATGAGAGTTTGGTAACTCATAAAGCCAGAACTCGAAACGCGTCGGCTATGTGGGATTCAAGTCTTTACTAAATCTTTGGAACACCTAGAGTATTAGGATTAGTTGCTCTCTGGGTGAAAAGAGCTTTTTTGAGTTGTTTGATTTAATTCGCAACTTATTGAGATTGAGCATATGTGTATATAAACAGCCTTTTTTTGACATGTTGAATGATTTGTAATGTATTGATGTATTGAATTTCCCCGTGTGTTTAAATGTATTGTAAATCTATGTGGAGATTTATGTTTAATATGAAATAATTCAGTTTTTGTTAGTCTGGTTCGTATTAATGTGATATTCTGTTTGGCAGATGATGTGTTCTTATTGTGGTTAAACAAATATCTATCTTCTTTTCTACAAAATAATTTAAAATAAAGAGGCAAAAATTACTGCCAAGATAAACGTAATCTATTTTGTTTATCTTATTTTTGGATCGGAAACCTGATCTTAAATTAACGGAGGTGTGGGTAAATTTTTCTAATTGTTGATACTGAGGCCCGACCCCCCTCCTTCCCCTTTGGGCCAAACCCCTTCTTTCTATATAACTAAGGCAAAAATGGGCATTTTTCAAGAAATTCGCAAATTACCACCAACTTGGAGTTGGTGGTAATTTGCGATTCCTTAGGGACAATTAACAATTTTTTTTAGCTTCATACACGCAAATTTTGCGATTCCTTATTTTGCACCGGATTTTCATTCATACGTCCCATTTAGCAAATTCGCATTCGCAAAGGCCATAATTCTGCGAATTTCGGCCTTTGCGAATGCGAATTTCTATAATACATATGGCCCTTAGTCACCAATAGAATCCATGAAAAAAAGCACATAAAAATCAATGAATCTCTGCTTCAGGCTGTCTAAGGCTGTGTCAATCAGAGGTGCATAGAAGCATATCAAAAAGCACGCCATACATAGACGGATAAACTAGTAATTCAATGGATCTCATTGCTCAAACAATAGGATAACAATTTGGGAATTTTGTCTAATTAAAAATCATTGTCCTTCCTGCATCGTGTAAGAAGGCACAGGGGAGTCACGAGGAGTAAATTATAAAACACCACTATAGATATATGATCTTGCACTCACTGAGAATCATACAGTCTGTACAAAATGCAAACATCCATAATTTACTATACACAAAAGCATAAACAATGTAAACATTTTAAAACGATTTTTCATCTCGTGTCAACCTGCTTAGGTTAAACGCACAAAAACATTTAGCAGAATGCTTTAAGCAAACATTGACATAACTGTGCAAAAAGGCATTAACAAGGTATTTTTTTTAAAAAGTGTACATTAACACAACTTTGTAAAGAGAATAAGTGGTTTGATCATATTAAAACGCTCCTACCACCTGATAAAAATGAATGCGACTCAAATTATGCACTATTCAAGAGTAATTTACTGCCTGAAAAAAAAAACTAGAACACAGGATCCTGGAAAAAGCTGACACTGGTAAGTAAAGTATGTGCAATATAAGCAGGAAGGACATGGGTTTCCTTAACATTTTTTACACTCATTGTTCAGAAATCGATCAGTGTTTTACATGAAAAGTTAAGGGCATGAATACAGAGCCCGAGAGGGGCCGTTTCAATGTCGTTTTAAATTAGTACCAGGTCTCAGACCCGGCCCACTTAACCGCGTGGGTAATTCCCCTCCTGTGCGGGGGGGAGGGGAGTCGCGCGATGCCGCGGTGCTCATGACGAGTCCAGCTCAAGTCCCACGTCTACTGTGCGACAATGGAGACATAGGAGTGTGCAGTATTTACCACGGACTTCCAATGATCGTTTTGGCTTGGCGAGCCTCTCCAGATATATTGAAAATGGGGAGAGGCGTCTGCGCATAAAATTTATAAGGGAAGGTCACGATTAGAAAGAGGGAGTGATTTAGTCACGATACGGAGTGACCAACTAGCACGTGGTCGGGATCCGGTTTATTCCTTGATCCCCTCATTTATGTGTATAACCCTGTCCTGAAGAGGCCAAAGAGGATAAGACTGAAACGTGGTCGCGTCGACAGTCAATTGGAGGGATCTGCATAAATTAGAAATTCATTGAATTGTTATGTGCCATATTTGAGTTAGATACACATGTTGCACAGCCATATTAAGGCACATTGGTCAGATTTCCTCTGAGTGGTTCTCCTGGATGTTATAAGGTGACACTCGTATGTATATATTTTTTTGTCGGTTATATTATGTGTAGGATTTTTTTACTGGTCTTATGTATGTGTGAATAATTGTATTGAGTGGTTCTTTTGCACTGCTCATGGGCACTAGTGCCTTTGTGTATGGACAAGATATATTCATGATGAACAATAGTCATCCCAGAGAGAGTAATTAAATGAACTCGACTCACGTTTAGTTTGTTGTATTTATTCCTTTGATACCAATTTTTGTTTGTATAACAATTTTTTCTTTACCCAGGTATTGAAGGGGTATTTGGGTATATCCCTGTTGTTCGTTCACAGCTCGTCATGAGGCACAGTGCAGCTGCGCTCATGAGGAGCTGGGCTTGTTATGACTCCGCCCACTCCCGTAGAACGTCCGCACAGGTGTGGAATTCACCGCGCGGGGAGTGGCGTGGCTGTTATGACGAGCCCAGTTTGTCATGAGCACAGCTCCACTGTGCCTCATGACGAGCTGGGCTCGTCATCAGCAGGCAAGGGGTTAAAGCCCTGCTGCCAGTGCTGAAGCTGTGCTCAGAAGCCCTCAGTCAGCACCCATGCGCCGAATACCAATGCTGTGGAATCCACCTCATGCCGCTTTAATTACCCAAAAGACACCTCCCTATCACTAGGGTCGTGCTGAGAACCCAAAGCAGACCTGGCAAATGTTGTCAGACCAGCCCCCCCTACGGTGCACAGCGAGGGAACCTGAATACTACAAGGGGGAATGAGGGTTCCATCCCCAAGACAATTTGGGGAAAAATGACAAACATTGTGCATTCTACAACACATCTTTCATTATATATTCAACGGTTTTGGTTTTTAAAGCATAGTAAATGATGACCTTACAGTGCGCCAGGATAGGAGAATCTTTGATGGGGCTCTTCAATGATTCCCTCACTATCACCCTCCAACAGGGCCCCTCAGCTCTCCACAGCCCCTCTCTGACGTGTTTTATTTGTTTCATACCATTGTAGGGTGTTGGAGCATTTTACATCACACATACATACAGAGACAATGAATCATACGTGTGTAAATCAGAGTACAGAAAATGTTCACATAAAACAAAAGGGTCTACAATGGGGAAGGAATCACACCATCCATTCTGGTGGGCATTTTCTAAGAGTGATTGGTCTGGAAAAGCAGAAACTCGGGATTCAGAACATGACATAGGGTTTAGGGTTGGCTTTAATAAAAATGTATTTTTACCCAAACAAAGCCTGTTTAGCAAATTCACGATAATGAAAGACTGGGAAAAAAACATAACTTTCTAACCCAGATTACAATTGTGATTTATGTGCTGCACAGTGACAAAAGGATCTCTGTGACAAAATCAGTAACCCACTGAGCTAGGCACATAAAATACTCTTCTGTGATCTGTATGGTACATGCTCTTCGCAGCAGGCACATTAATCCTCTGCGCAGGGGTAACGAAACTTGAGGGCACCCACTGCAAGGTATGTGGAGGGGCCCCCTCTGGACTCAATCAGGAGCTTTCTGGCCAGAGTACTGTGCTGAGGGCCCCTCCCTGGAGCGTGTGCACCCCCCCCCTCCATTGGTACACCACTGCCTCTAGGCTACCTTAGATGAATCGAAGTTGCCTCTAGATATAACTCCATCAGCAGGTGCATTAATCCACTGAAAACTGTTGGATATACAAGGAACTCTACAGTGTTTTTAGAACTGCTGCACTGACCCCTCCCTGCCCCCCCTCCCCCCCCCACACACACAACCTCTCTCGCGCTCGGAAAAGTAAGTGCAGGTCCCCACCCACCGGCTCAAGTTAAGCACGGCGATGCAGAATCTCCTTTTACCAAATGACTTTCTCGTTAAATTGGCTGAAAGCTCCTCCTTTTATAGACAGTTCTTTAAAGCAACTAGGAACATATTCCAGCCACCTTTCAGCGTAGCACTAGATGGAAGTTAGGGGTGCAAAGGGCATTAGTGCAGCAGGTGCAGTGGCGCTGAGGCCTAAATGAGATAGGGACTCGCTCTTCTTGGCAAGAAATATGCCATAAACGAATGTTTTCAATCAATTTCTATGTTACTACACTCCCCTAAACAGTTCCAGCGCTAAGAAACCTCGTCGATGTGCGCTACACTTTACAAATGATTTGATGTGGATTTGTAGAGCGCAAATTGCTGCCCTGAGGCGTCCAAGCGCTAGCAATAACCAAAACCTACCAGAGAGACAGATGGGGAAGAGGGAAGGTCTAAAAAGGTGAGTTAAAAAGGAAGGTTTTAAGCTGAACTAAACATAAGTACTGCGTCCCGATTGTGGCTGTTTTTAAATACCCGGCCAGCAGTGCCTGAAATGGAGGAATAGAAGTACCAGAGTACCGGCTTGTTTCTGAGAAGTGCCGGTACTAGCCAATTAAAAGTATTACGTTTTTCTTGAGAAGTGCAGGTACTATGCCTCTCAAAATAAAAAAGTGCCGGTACTCAGTACCGGCCCATTTAAAGCACTGCCAGCCAGGGAGACAAAGCTCCATAACCTTTGCCTGAGCTTGGAGCCATGGCTGGGAGCATCATTTATCAACAACAGCACATCGGGCACATCCATATAAGAAGACGAGTTCACTAACTCCCCAGCCCCTCTGGCTGGTGACAGGACAAGGGGTTGTGCCTCGCTCAGTCCACCCACTTCAGCCCTGGACTCCCAAGAGCAGCATACCCCGGGCCACTGGAATTTTGCAATTCTGTAGCAGCGGTGTTTTCAGCGTAATGACGGATTTGCCACATAATCCACGCCACCTGCTGCGTAATCTTCTGAGTTCAACAAACAAAATGCCTGGCTCGGCTCAGAAGTCACGAAAAACGCAGCCACGTGTGCAACTTGGGGCCAGGTTTTTGCAAATATGAACTGGGCCCTTTTTCAGTTGCTGAATTCTGCATTTCGGTGTTAAACGCACATTAATTCGGTGAAATGTTTGTGGAGTGTGTCTTAATGCCAAAGCAATGCCGGCACAAAGTGTGTCGCATGAAGCTGCCTAGTTTGCCTTTTTACCGCACAGTTTAGTCAAGCCTGCCGCCTAACTCTGGTGTTCCATAATCCAGGTGACCCGCTGACCCTTTGCACAGCACACCTCTGTCCGTGCTAGCTTCCTTCCTCTCCCAGGTCCAGCCTTCTCTCACCAGGACAGTGGGGCAGGAGGTCTTTTCTATGGGACTGTTAACAAGGGGTTTGTCCAGAATAGCGCCTAGAAGAAGGGATTGCTGCTGGATCCTGTGTGGCTATTGAGTCTCAGGTGGCTGCGCCATGACGGCACACTCCACCGCCTTTGGTGGGCGAGGCGCACTGGCGCCCCTTCCAGGCGCTACCTCCTTCCACGCCCTGGCAGCCTCGTGTTTCACGAGACGGGGGTGCGGCTTTGGGCTCGGCCTCGTGCCGCCTCCCGACCAACAGGTTCGGCGCAGCAGCATTTTTGACGGTCCTCACGAACACCCGAGGGGTGAAGCAGGCGAGGTGCAAGGGCCGGCCGAGTGCAGCTCTCCATGGCGGTGAAGGCGCCTCGAGGACTGCGCCTCTGAGGGACTCCGGGGCGGCGCTGCGACCCCCAGGATGAAGGCGCTCCTAGGGACCCTGCTGCTCTTCCTCCCGCTCGGTAAGTGGGGTCTCCGAGCATTATTTAGGGGTGTCGGCCAATCCACAGCACATGCCTTGGTGACCTGGCTTCTGATCTCGGCTTCACGCGTGGCTGTAATTGTGTGATTCTGGGCACATCACTTCATCTCTCTCTCTGTCTCAAATTGTGATTTTTAATACAGTCTCATTATAAATATGTGAACGGACACGCGCTTGTAATATTCTAAGATATACATTTCCACTGGATGCGCACCTCTTGTGTCGTATCCCAGCCGCTAAGTGTATAGCGCTGCGTGGTTCGTGACTTGCTGCATCACTACAGAGAGTCTCGCTGAATATGTCGTATGGATTATTGGGCCGGCAACGATAACATTAGTGTTTATTCCTATATAGCACTTAAACTCTTTGGTGTATACAAGCGCTACATATAAATGATTTTGTTGGCAGAGGCGTAGCTTCACGGGGGTGTTTGGGTTGTCAAACCCCACTAATAAATGCACGTGGGATAAAAAGTTGGTGGCAGGTGCTTTTACTTGGGTATGCTGAGGTGACTTGGATGACACCTGGATTTTTTTCTGTACACAGAAAAAAACACACACACTTTCTAACGCTCTCTGTTTCGAAAGACTTTACAAATGTTGGTTATTTCACAAATAACCTGCTTTCTCTCACCTTGTACCCCTATCAATACGAATTCCTTTCCTTTTCCTCTGCCCCGTAAGCTTCTCTCGTGCGCGCTGCTTGTCGTATAATGTGTTTTAATATTGGTTGTGTAAGCGTGATTGTTGGGAAATTTGAAGCTCTCCCCCAATCTTACTGACCAAGCTAGGGCCCTGAGTGTTGGTGAGTATAAAAGGTGTCCATCTTTTATTCATGTCGCTTCGCACCGGTGTGTTCTGCTCTGGGGTGGCCCAGAGTGGTGTACACTCAGTTATAGTTAAGGAAGACCCGCGGCACCGGGCGCTCGTGCGACTGGCTCAAACCCGCCAAACTAGCCACCTCATGGTGGTTACTCCAGGGTGCTGGGAATACCCAGAGCAAGGTGACCTCTGACCCCACCTTATGATTTGGATTTTAAAAGAACAGTCTGTGATCTAAGTGTGCTACATGGA
Source organism: Lissotriton helveticus (assembly GCF_964261635.1). NCBI lineage: Eukaryota > Metazoa > Chordata > Amphibia > Caudata > Salamandridae > Lissotriton > Lissotriton helveticus. Next base: position 1,822,544,510 of record NC_136068.1, on the reverse strand, counting down.
TAAAAGAATGTGTGAATATGTATCTGCCGACTCTGGAACTGTGGAACCCTATCGAAGAAACCAACAGCAGACGCCAACACCCTCCGCGGCTACAGACCCATCTCGCTCCCGCCTTTTCCATCTAAAGTAATTGAAAGTTGTCAATACCCACCTCACAGACCACCTAGAACTCCATCAACTCCTAGGCAGCTCTCAATCAGGCTTTCGCACCAACCGCAGCGCAGAGACAGTCCTCATTGCGGCCACTGATGACATTAGAAGCATCCGCGACCGAGGAGAAATGGCCGCACTCATCTTCCTTGACCTCTCCGCAGCTTTCGATACAGTCTCCCACAAGTCACTCGTCAGAAAGTTTCAGCACATGGGTATCCGCGGACCGGCCCTCAAGTGGATGCCCTCCTTCCTCAGAGACAGAACTCAACAAGTTAGACTCGACCCCCACCCCACACCTCAGAACCCAAGAAACTCAAAAGCGGAGTCCGTCAATGATCATTGCTCAGCCCAACACTCCTCAACGCAGGGCCGGCGCTAGGCATGGGCAGCGTGGGCGGCTGCACAGGGCCTCGCACTGAGCCCACCAGCATGGGGCCACGCACCGGTGATGTGTCCTTTTGTTTCCCTGGTGATCTATTTAAAAAAAAAAGGTGTCGCCTTGATTAATGTCCATTGGAGGGGGCCCCCTCCCCGGGCCTCTCAGGGATGGTGTCTGTCTGGAGGCATAGGGGAGGGAGACGCTCCCTCAATTGCAAGGAGACCATTCACAGACACTGTGGGGGGGCCATTGTCTAGCATTTTGGCACCCCCCTCAGTTTTAACTTTTAGACCACAATCAATTCTCACACCTATCGGACTGAAGGTGTGAGAAATGCTTGTGGAGTAAACGTTAAAACTGTGGGGGCGCAAAAATGCTGGACAATGGGCCCCCCAAAGTGTCCCTGAATGGTCTCCTTGCAAGGGGCCACTTATCTAAATTAGAGGGGGCCTCCCACGTTGCCTTTTAGCCCAGGGCCTCGCAAATCCTAGGACCGGCCCTGCCTCAACGTGTACATGAGTAGCGTCCTACGCCAATGACACACAGCTCATCCTCTCCCTTACTGATCCATACAGCATCTCGAAAGCAAACTTCACCACCTGCATGAGCAATGTCTCTGCTTGGATGAAAAACAACAGCCTCCAGCTCCACACAGACCAAACCGAAGTTCAAATCTTCTGCAACAACCACTCCCCGGGACACCTCTTGGTGTCCCTGCAAACTTTTCCCCTCAACCGCTCCTGCAAAACATGCCAAGAACCCTGGGATCATACTGCACACCAACCTCTCAATTATCAGACAGATCAATGCTGTCTCCTCATCATGCTTCTACGTCCTGCGAATGCTATGCAAGATTTACTCACCAACGCCTGCAAAGCTCCCCACAACACCAGTCCAGCTTACCTCAACCACAGCATCAGCTTCTACCAACCCACCAGATGCCCTTTGGTCTGTGTCCCCGGCGAAAGCACACCTTCCACACATCAAGAAGACAAGAAGCAGAGGATGCTCCTTCTTATACCTCGCAATCAAGACCTAGAACGACTTCTGGAAACATCTCAGAACCCCCGTCCCCCTTATGGACTTCCGAAGGAACCTCCAGATATGCTCTTCCAGGCGAAACAGGCATTTTCTCCTTCATACCCCTCAGGCCTGCCCTACTCAGTGCCTGGATATACTCATGAGTGATTAGCTACACTCTACAAACTATGGAGGAGTGTGGCTCAATGGTTAGAGCGGCAGACCCTGATGCAGAGTTCTGGCCAGGGACCAGGGTTCGATTCCTGCCTCGGTGGGGTCTCGGGCTCAATTTCCTCTGACCTGTTTAATCTCGCCTCGGTGCCTACTCTAATCACAGGCCCCACGCTGCAACTCTGGGCAATAGCTTGCTTAGCCTCCACACCGGCCCCAACAGTGCTAAGGATGCCTGGCTTCACCCTCGGGGTGCCCAGGAGTGGACGCTTCACACGGAAAGCCAGGAGGGGTTTCACAGCGGTATGAGTATCAGCGCCAGGAAGCCGCATAGGCGACACCGCAAGGTGACCGTCTGATGACAGTGCGCTCTATAAGTACCATGACAATTACATTTTATTTACAAACTCACATAACATAACAGATTTGGAGCATATCTCTCTCCCTTGCTAGCACGCTTCGGCTACAGCTCGCAATTCAGCGGGCAGATACAGCTCCATTTTACCCTCCCATTGCTTGGGTTATATTGAATGGACTACTTTCCGATCACTCGAGGCACGCAACATGGATGCTCTCTACCACCTTTCCTTTTCGCAATAGTGATGGAATCACTGATGGCAAGGCTCAGGCAATATCATGTGATAGGGACATTGGCTTCACCGCTGGTGGGCTGGTGGTTTCGATGTATGCTGATGATATTACGCTCTACGCTAGTGACCCGCATGTGAGCCTGGCCCCCTTGACACACGAGGTGGTCCAATATGGAGGATACAAATCCATTCTATTTCCCCTTACGGACTGGACACTGCCATCCCACATGGAATACCCCCTCAAATGGCAACAGAGCCGGTTCGGTACGTAGATCTATGGCTTAGTTGTGACCCTGAAGAACTATTCCATGGTAACTATGGTCCAGCCATTGATCGGGTTGAAGTCAGAATACCTGTCAGGTCTTTACTTCTATTATCTCTTGCCCGACAAATTGTGATAGCAAAGGTGATAGTCCTCCCCAAATATCCTATACCTGTTTTTTAATATTCCCCTTCCACTGATAGTACAGTTTTTTTAAGTGCATTAATTCCAACATGATGACATTTATTTGGGTGAATAAATAACTGCGTGTATCGTGGGATCACCTCACTTTGCCACTCTCAGAAGGCAGTTTGGGAGTGCCTGACATGAGGCTGTAAGACCTGCATGCCCAAGCATCAATTCATTTGCTATTGGCTCCATCCTACTCCATTCCAGCCCCACTAGGCCATAGAGCTAGACCATAGTGGAGTGGTGTGGCTCACTGGTTAGAGGCGGCAGACCCGGAAGCAGAGGACGGCCCGGGACCAGGGTTCAATTCCCGACGCGGCAGGGTCGTGGACCAGGGTCAACGGACTCGATAATTCTCGCCTCAGTGCCTACTCTAACCAGGGATCACACTCGGCAACTCTGGGCATTAGCTTGCCTCATCTCCACAACGGCCCCCCACAAACGCCGGGGATGCCTGGTTTCACCTTGGAGATACCCAGTTGGGACCATCTCACAGGGAAAGCCAGGACGGGTTCCGCAGCGGTCTATAGCGCAGAGATACTCCTTCGGAAGTCGATTCTAGCGCTTTAGAAACCCACAATTAATTAATTAATTAATCCCCATGGCCATCGACAACGGCGCCTTATGCACCTTACCAAACACAGAGGGCACAAATTGACACAGTAGCATGTTTACACTAGGCATGGGAGGGATTGCGAAAGTGAGCTGAGCTGGGGTGTCTATATGCCCATCCATCCCTGTAGGCAATATCCCTCAGATCCCGCTGCGCCACAAGAGGGGTGATGCGATGTGGGCGCACGTGGGACAACTCAAGACATTCTTAGATCTATACCCGAGGATCAATTCATCCCTCCATTCAATACTACATCCTCCCAGACTCCTACCCTCTAGACACTCTACTTTATTGCCAACTCAGAGCTGCTTGTTGTGCAATTCATGCCACTTCCCTTCTCCTCCACCGCCATCCCAGCACTTGAACCTATCCACTCTTCCCCATCCCTGCACCAATGAATCACTCACCTATACAACAGTATGCAATACACTATACCGATCTTCACACCGACTGCCCGCAAGGCATGTGTTGAGGATACAGCTCCTCTTCTAATGGATAAGCAGTGGGTGTTTTGCTGTGGACAGCTGGAATCCCTCTCTTCCAAATATAAATTGCATTTAATGTACTTCATATTTCTCTATCGCACTTCGCTCTAGCTTTTCAAAATGGGGCTTGCTCCTTACCGTCCCTGTTTCCGCCGCGGTCCTCCCAGGCTTCCTATATGCATCTGGCATGGCAGTGCCCAAGAGTAGCAACATTCTGGGAGGAAGTAGGCATGACCCTACATACAATCCCTGGGCTCTTACCACCCTACACCCCCTGGTAGGCTTCCTAGGGTACAGCTTGGATACACCTGCCTCTTGCTGCCGACTTACTGCCATGCTGTTACTATTAGCCAAACGGAGGGTGGCCATCCAGGGGGGGGCGGAATCCGGCTGCTACCTCCTGGGCATGGCTGAGCGATGTCACCTACTGTCAGGAGCAACTATCCACTTACCGGTAGATAATGCCAGTACGCCCCTGTCCCAAAGACATATGGGAGCCTTTCTTATCCTTCCTTCATCAAAGAGATGCAACTTACGGACGAGACCGCTTAGGGGGCAGCGGGCACACACAGACTAAAAGGGCAATCAGCCGCCCGCCCTTGCGTCCCAGCAGTAATATTGTATGCTAAGTCCAGTAATGTTCAAATTGTTTGTATTCACTAAATGTTCTGCATTGTAAATAAGTATTTGCTTAGTATTCTCTGTTAGCGTTCAAGAAGTACCAGTCACTTATCAGTAGTCTTCATGCACTAGCCTTCCCAAAAAGAACACTATTGAATACTAAAATTGGCCTAAAATAGTCTTCGAATGCTATAAAAAGACAGGTTAACCACTAAGTGTAGTATTCATCTTCGATAAGGGAATCTTGCTGGGATCTGCAGATGTGAGTCTGTGGTAGTGTCGTGGCCCAGATGGCGGCCACACCCTATGCATGATGACATATTGTAAAATGCTGAGTGTATGTGGCTCAAGATTTAAATCCTAGCCTATGTCTTTAATTCACTCTAACTATCTTGCAAAAAGGAACTGTTCTTCATAAACACCAGGGGCCAGATGTAGGTTGGCCAATACCGGTCGGTAATGGCCGAAATTACCGAATTTCGACCGCTACCGACCGGTATAGGGCTTTTTAGATGTAGGTGGCATTTTTGTAGGATTCGGTATTTTACCGAATTGGTAATTTAAGGATTCGGTAAAATACCGAATTCCTAACAATTACCGAATCCAGGATGTAGGGAGCACTCAAGTTAGTGCATTCCTCAGTTAAGGATTCGTTATTTACCACCAACTACAAGTTGGTGGTAAATAATGAAAACCTTCGAAAAAGCATTTTCTTTGCTTTTCCAACAGTGCACCCCCTTCCCCCCAAGCTCACTTCCTGTTGTAATGTTCTTTAGTGATGAATAGCAACACAAAAATTAAAGAAAAAACATAACAGGTTTGAGTCCTGGTGTCCGATCAACTTGCTGTGATTCTGGGCACATGATGTAATCTTTCCCTGCCTAAAAAAACAACCTTGTAAAATGCAAGCTGCTACTTATGTAAAGCGCTCCAGTGCCTTTGGACCAAGTTTGCGCTATTTAAAACTGCAACAAAATAAAAGTGAAACGCTCATCCTGCTTCAAAAGGGCTGATGAAGTGAGGCGTTCTCACCCTGTGGCGTTTGGAGGCTCGTTTATAGGATGAACCTAGTGGCGTGTTCTGCTGCTTCGTTGTCCAGGTGCTTTATACGTGACTTTAGGACTGCGTGAATATGACCACAACTGAAAAAGGTTTAATACAATACGTAGTTGCACAGTTGATGTAGGTACGTCATGTATATGTAACTTTAGACCTACACTTGAATTCAGAGCAGTGGACCGTTATGTCCACCTCTGGCCAACACCTGTTTTTATGATAACCGTGGGACCCACAAATTAAGCGAATCCTTAGGGTTTCCGTTAGTTATTTTTAGATTCACCATACACCAGCCTACTCACTTACAGCATCTTCACGTGGCACCTCACGCTTCATGTCGGCAGCTTAAAAAGACCTCCGGCAAAGAGCGCCCCCTCCCGCGGGGCCCCTGGGGCATTTCAGCGCTGGCTCAACAAGGACCTGCCCAATGATGAAGCATGGCACCCCCGGGGGTGTGTGAGGGCCCGTGCTCCTGATGGATCAGATCCCCTGATTTGACACATCGGGTAACTCCGACCTTCGACCTCTTCCACCCCCCTTCCCTTGGGAACTGCCTACCTCTGAATGTAGATCTACCTAAAAAGTGGCTAAAAGTTTTTTCTGGATAACCTAACATTAATGATATTATGTTCATACAAAATCTGAGTATCTTGTGCACTAGTAACATTTGCTAGGTAGAAGTCCCCCCCCTCTATCAGTAGCGGGCTCTGGAGATAGGTACAGACTGCTTGTTTCTCTTGTTTTTTCCCTTTCGCTTATACTCTGCCTTCGATAAAACATATTAATAACCTTTTGCTTTGAAACCTGTCTACATGCCAACGGGTCCTTAAATAGGTCAGGAAGGCCAATAACCTTAAATACTAACTCTACATACCGGAGCCACCTAGACCTTCTGTGGTTTTCCATATTTAGGCAATTCCTTATTATAGTTTGGGTCAGAGTCACTGTGTCCCTCCGCCAAATTGTATGCCACAGGAGAATTGGGGCTAACTGAATTGAATCTAGGGGAGGCGCACTTCCAAATGTAAGATAAAATTAGAGAGGAAGGCTCACTATGGACTTAAAGTTATTTTTAATAGTTTGAAGTGCGTCTATCGCTACCGTACCAAAGACGCCAGCCCCATATGTTACTGCCGCCTTTGTTTTGGCCAGGTAAATTTTTTTGATCGGTAGTAATGGTTTTCCGCCCAATTTTTTAGTAAAAGATTTTATGGCCAAGAGACTTCTCTCCATTACTAGCTACCTTATTCCACCAGCTTTGACCATGATAGATTTTTATCAAAAAGGCCCCCCAGGTAGGGAAAAGTATCAACTACCTCTATTCTTCCTGAGTCCACATGTAGATACGGGATTTTGTCTCGTTTTCTTGCCACAGCTATAATTACATAAGGCTTAGTTTGATTTACCTTGAGATCTATTGAATCCATAAAGGATACATACGGGGTTATCAAACATTGGAGGGCAAGCCCTGTTCTAGTGAATAACACCGCATTATCCGCGTAGGCCAATATAGGTAATGATTGGGAGTCAAACAGTGGGACATCCCGTGTTGCCACCGTAAGCGTATTCCTCAACTCAATTTGTGTAAATGGGGAAGAGGAATGGGGCCAGGACGCAGCCCTGTCGTACCCCCCTAGCAATTTTAAATGGGCGAGTACAGTCCCCGTTTTTGGTATAACGGACTGATGCTGTAACATTTGAGTACAGCTGTCTGATGAAATTAATTATAGATGGTTCGACCCCCCATCTCCTCCATTATGTTCCATAGTTTAACGTGGACCACACAGTTGAACGCTGCCGACAGGTCTATGAAAGCCATGTAGATCTTTTCTTCCTTCCTGGTATATTTTTCTATTATCAGTGCTAGATTCAAGCACTGATCCACAGGACCCCTTCCCTGCTGGGACCCATACTGGGCCAGGATTAAGATGTTGTTCTCCTTGGTCCACCCCTCTACCCTAGAAAGGAGGAGCCGGCCCATAAGCATCGATGTAGTATCCTGCAGGGAGAATGTTCTACAATTCTTTGGGTTTGCCCTAACCTCCTTTTTTTTGGATGGGAACAATAACACCCGCTGACCATGAGGGGGGAGAACCTACCAGAGCTATGCTATTGAGGACGTTTGTTAGTAGAGGTGCCCATACGTCCGGTGTTTCCTGATATAAATCAATTGGGACACCATCTGGTCCTGGGGCCCTTCCAATACTGCATGACATAGACCTTTTTTCACTTCCATGAGTGAGAAAAAGAGAGGAGCCTGTGAGTTTGACTGTGTGGAGAGAAATGGTGTCGAAGGGTGCATGCTTGGAGCAAAGATATTCTCAAAGTGAGCCAGCCAGGCATCTTCATCTACATTGGTGTTTTTCGTGGGATCTCTGGAATTTTTAAAGTGTGGTGCATTTACTATTTACCAGAAATCTCGACTATTGCCCATACTAGCTGCCTCTTCGAGATCTGCCTTGCCTCGTCCTTAATAGCTCTTTCTCAGTTTTTATGTGCTAAGTTATAAGCGACCCGCAATGCTTTTATTTGGTCCGGATTTCTGGACTAATGTTCAGTGCAGACAATAACGCCTGCCTTGCTTTTGTACAAAGAGGGTCAAACCAACCCCTGCCACTGCCGCTGTTTGGCGCTTTTGTGCTTGTAAGGGCCAGATTTACCTTTCAAAAACACCAAGATCCACCCTTAGATAGATATATGGAAATAATGTACTCACGGGTTATGTGCGTTTACTACAGTGATTGGAAGCACATAGTGTTTCTTTAAATACCCCTCACACCAAAAGGGCCCTTGGTGTCCTGCTTCATCATAGGGGTCTTCCCGCCCCGCTGCGGCTTGGGGCGTGCTATGACCTACGACTACGTGGGAGCACTGATATTCAGAACTATGTGTAGTGTAGGAATAAGTGAGTGGAAGGGTCAGGGGTGAGTGAGAAGGTGAGCTAAAAAAAACCTAGCTCCTGCGGAATAGAAGATTTAATATTCCTTAGAATTGGTACTGTTAAAGGCGTGGGTTGGACGTATACTGCTTTAATGAGCGATCCCTCCTGTGTATGTCAACATGTCTCGAAGCTCAAGGCTTCTTCCTCAGGACAGAATAAAGATACCTTCTGTTCTCACTTAACTGTCGAGACAATGTCGGTTAAGGTATACTGAGTGAGCGAATATATAAATAAATATGATATATGTACAAGTAGTGTATACTACGTAAAAAGGGAATAAAGTAATACACAAGATACAATACCCACTATGTATTCTATATGGCAATTTGTTTTTTAAGGAGACAATGCCCCATGAGCCTTAGAACGGGAGGGAAGGGTGCCGATAGACGCACTTCAATCAAGGACACTCTCTTGCCTAGGTATCACCTCCCAGCGAATCCGTTGAACTTCTCCAAGAGGCAACAGAAGGAGTACACCACTGCCCCAGGGTCAGCGTCTGGTTCTAGGCATGTTGATATATTACCCTGTATACTAGATACCATTTTTGGAATCTTCTTTAATTTATCAATGCGGGCCCACTTTAGTTGGAAACCATTTCTCCGTGCCACAATTGGTGTTCCAACTTTCTGGTGGGAGGTTGAGTCCCTTGTGAGTACTTTTCACTTTAGGGATAAAATAGCATGGTCACTAAAAATCGTAAACTAATTTTCCAACTTAGTGGCCCTTAAGCTAAGGGGGTTAGGAACTAATATATAATCAATCGTTGACACAGAGCCACCACGCTGGAAAGTTCACCCTGAATCACCTGTTTTGAGTGAAGTGTTTAGTTCTGGCAGTGCAATGTATTTTTATACTATTTAAAATGTCTTTTTAGTGAAGTGGGCTGCTCTTTCTGTGGGATTTATTATGCAAATTAAAAGGTCCTTTTAGTGAAGTGTACAGCTCTGGGAGTGGGGTGTTCTGCTGATTAAATGGCCGTTTGTGTTTGTTATGCTGTTGAAAGGTCTTAAGGGAAGTGTTTATCTCCGACAGTGGACTGTTTGTGTTTTATACTATTGAAAATGTCTTTTTAGTGAAGTGTTTATCCCCTATAATGGACTGTTTGTGTTTTATACTATTTAAAATGTCTTTTCAGTGAAGTGTTTAGCTCTGGCAGTGGGCTGTTTGTGTTTTATACTATTTAAAATGTCTTTTTAAGTGAAGTGTTTAGCTCTGGCAGTGGGCTGTTTGTGTTTTATACTATGTAAACTGTCTCTTCAGTGTAGTGTTTACCTCTGGCAGTGGACTGTTTGTTTTTTATACTATTGAAAATGTCTTTTTAGTGACTTGTTTATCCCCTATAATGGACTGTTTGTGTTTTATACTATTTAAAATGTCTTTTCAGTGAAGTGTTTACCTCTGGCAGTGGGCTGTTTGTGTTTTATACTATTTAAAATGTCTTTTCAGTGAAGTGTTTATTTTATTTATTTATTTATTTTTAAAATTTATAAAGCGCGACGTATGCCCTTGGGCGTCTTGGCGCTAGAAACTCATAGGTGCCTCAGTATGCTCAATTACAGTTTTAATCGTGGGATTTAGTAACGGGGTGAAACTTATAGGTCAAACAACCATGTCTTTACCAGTTTTCTAAACTGTAACAGCGTGGGGGTAGATCTTATCTCCAATGGCAGAGTATTCCAGAGTCTGGCTGCAGCGATGGTAAAGCATCTATCTCCCCAAGTAACTGTCCTCGTTCTTGGTACAAGCAGATGAAAAGAATTGATTGACCTTAATTGTCTATTGGGGCGATATAGCAAGAGCCTCTGTTTGAAGAATTGGGGCCCATGCTGTTGAATCGCTTTAAAGGTAAGACACAGTGTTTTAAATTTAATCCGGTTTTTAACCGTCAGCCAGTAATAACTCCTGATTGCCTGTTTAATCGGTTTATACTTGGGGGTCCCAGATAGCAGTCTCGCTGCAGCATTCTGAATCAGTTGGAGCTTGGCAACCACCCGGGTTTGAGCATTAAGGAATAGACTGTTGCAGTAATCCAAGGCTGACAAAACCAGTGAGCTCACCACCGTTTTCCCTCCAGATTCTGAGAGAAATGGGATTATTTTTCTTAGGAGTTTAAGTTTAAAAAATGCTGTGGAAGTTGTTTGATTGGCATGGTCGATGAAATTTAATTTCTCGTCGAAAATAACTCCTAGATTTCGGACTTTCTGCACGGGAGATGGTAGTACTCCGAGTAACGGAGGCCACCAAATTGATGACCAAATGGGAAGAAGTTTACCAAAAATAATCACCTCAGTTTTCTCTGAGTTCAACCTTAAACAGTTGCAGGCCATCCACTCCTTAATTGCCAACATGCCTTCCTGAAACCGGGCTGCCACCTCTTCTCCATCTTTATTGATGGCTAGCACCAGCTGCGTGTCGTCGGCATAGTTGGTAAGACTCATCTGGTAGATCTTAATAACCCTAGCTAAGTCCGACACATAAATGTTAAAAAGTGTCGGACTTAGAGATGAGCCCTGCGGCACTCCACATGGTAGCGCTAGGTCGGCCGATCTGAAAGGCCCCAAGGTTACTGCCTGTGTTCTTGCAGCCAGAAATGAGGTAAGCAAAGCTCCAGCCATAGAGTGGATACCCAGCTTACCGACACGGTCAATCAAGATGGAATGATTGACCGTGTCGAACGCCGCGGACAGATCTAACATAACCAGCACCGCTGTACCACCCTGGTCTCTAATGGCCCTGATATCATCAGCTACCTTGATGAGTGCAGTCTCGGTTCCATGCATTTTCCGGAAGCCAAACTGTGACTCATCGAGCAAATCATTCTGTTCAATGTATTCTGACAGCTGAACATTCATTATTTTCTCCGCCACTTTGGCTAAGAAAGGCAAGCTAGCAATTGGCCTGTAATTTTTTAGTAACTCTTTATCCAGGCCTGGTTTCTTCAGGAGAGGTTTTAGTAGCGTGTTCTTTAATCTGTCAGGAAAAACACCAGATGTAAACATCGCATTACAGATTTGCATGGTAAAAACACTTATTAAGTCAATTATAGGGGGAAAAATCTTGGGAGGACAAGGATCCAGAGCCGAGCCTGATTTAATTGACCTAATAATATCTGTAATTTGATCCTCCTGTACCTCTTTAAATTGGGTGAATGAGCACTCAAATTGTCTATTAGATGGACTAGGTCCCACATGAATTGGTTTATTAATAATAGCAAAATCGGCGTACATGTCGTTCACTTTTGCAAAGAAAAAATTTGCCAAGGCGTTGCAAAAAGCCTGAGAGGATGGTGGGGCCAAATCATGTGATTTACCAGCTAGTGACTTTACTACCTCAAACAGTTGTCTGCTGGAGTTTTCAATCAATCAATCGTTGACACAGAGCCACCACGCTGGAAAGTTCGCCCTGAATTACCTGTTTTGAGTGAAGTGTTTAGTTCTGGCAGTGCAATGTATTTTTATACTATTTAAAATGTCTTTTTAGTGAAGTGGGCTGCTCTTTCTGTGGGATTTATTATGCAAATTAAAAGGTCCTTTTAGTGAAGTGTACAGCTCTGGGAGTGGGGTGTTCTGCTGATTAAATGGCCGTTTGTGTTTGTTATGCTGTTGAAAGGTCTTAAGGGAAGTGTTTATCTCCGACAGTGGACTGTTTGTGTTTTATACTATTGAAAATGTCTTTTTAGTGAAGTGTTTATCCCCTATAATGGACTGTTTGTGTTTTATACTATTTAAAATGTCTTTTCAGTGAAGTGTTTAGCTCTGGCAGTGGGCTGTTTGTGTTTTATACTATTTAAAATGTCTTTTTAAGTGAAGTGTTTAGCTCTGGCAGTGGGCTGTTTGTGTTTTATACTATGTAAACTGTCTCTTCAGTGTAGTGTTTACCTCTGGCAGTGGACTGTTTGTTTTTTATACTATTGAAAATGTCTTTTTAGTGACTTGTTTATCCCCTATAATGGACTGTTTGTGTTTTATACTATTTAAAATGTCTTTTCAGTGAAATGTTTACCTCTGGCAGTGGGCTGTTTGTGTTTTATACTATTTAAAATGTCTTTTCAGTGAAGTGTTTATTTTATTTATTTATTTATTTTTAAAATTTATAAAGCGCGACGTATGCCCTTGGGCGTCTTGGCGCTAGAAACTCATAGGTGCCTCAGTATGCTCAATTACAGTTTTAATCGTGGGATTTAGTAACGGGGTGAAACTTATAGGTCAAACAACCATGTCTTTACCAGTTTTCTAAACTGTAACAGCGTGGGGGTAGATCTTATCTCCAATGGCAGAGTATTCCAGAGTCTGGCTGCAGCGATGGTAAAGCATCTATCTCCCCAAGTAACTGTCCTCGTTCTTGGTACAAGCAGATGAAAAGAATTGATTGACCTTAATTGTCTATTGGGGCGATATAGCAAGAGCCTCTGTTTGAGGAATTGGGGCCCATGCTGTTGAATCGCTTTAAAGGTAAGACACAGTGTTTTAAATTTAATCCGGTTTTTAACCGTCAGCCAGTAATAACTCCTGATTGCCTGTTTAATCGGTTTATACTTGGGGGTCCCAGATAGCAGTCTCGCTGCAGCATTCTGAATCAGTTGGAGCTTGGCAACCACCCGGGTTTGAGCATTAAGGAATAGACTGTTGCAGTAATCCAAGGCTGACAAAACCAGTGAGCTCACCACCGTTTTCCCTCCAGATTCTGAGAGAAATGGGATTATTTTTCTTAGGAGTTTAAGTTTAAAAAATGCTGTGGAAGTTGTTTGATTGGCATGGTCGATGAAATTTAATTTCTCGTCGAAAATAACTCCTAGATTTCGGACTTTCTGCACGGGAGATGGTAGTACTCCGAGTAACGGAGGCCACCAAATTGATGACCAAATGGGAAGAAGTTTACCAAAAATAATCACCTCAGTTTTCTCTGAGTTCAACCTTAAACAGTTGCAGGCCATCCACTCCTTAATTGCCAACATGCCTTCCTGAAACCGGGCTGCCACCTCTTCTCCATCTTTATTGATGGCTAGCACCAGCTGCGTGTCGTCGGCATAGGTGGTAAGACTCATCTGGTAGATCTTAATAACCCTAGCTAAGTCCGACACATAAATGTTAAAAAGTGTCGGACTTAGAGATGAGCCCTGCGGCACTCCACATGGTAGCGCTAGGTCGGCCGATCTGAAAGGCCCCAAGGTTACTGCCTGTGTTCTTGCAGCCAGAAATGAGGTAAGCAAAGCTCCAGACATAGAGTGGATACCCAGCTTACCGACACGGTCAATCAAGATGGAATGATTGACCGTGTCGAACGCCGCGGACAGATCTAACATAACCAGCACCGCTGTACCACCCTGGTCTCTAATGGCCCTGATATCATCAGCTACCTTGATGAGTGCAGTCTCGGTTCCATGCATTTTCCGGAAGCCAAACTGTGACTCATCGAGCAAATCATTCTGTTCAATGTATTCTGACAGCTGAACATTCATTATTTTCTCCGCCACTTTGGCTAAGAAAGGCAAGCTAGCAATTGGCCTGTAATTTTTTAGTAACTCTTTATCCAGGCCTGGTTTCTTCAGGAGAGGTTTTAGTAGCGTGTTCTTTAATCTGTCAGGAAAAACACCAGATGTAAACATCGCATTACAGATTTGCATGGTAAAAACACTTATTAAGTCAATTATAGGGGGAAAAATCTTGGGAGGACAAGGATCCAGAGCCGAGCCTGATTTAATTGACCTAATAATATCTGTAATTTGATCCTCCTGTACCTCTTTAAATTGGGTGAATGAGCACTCAAATTGTCTATTAGATGGACTAGGTCCCACATCAATTGGTTTATTAATAATAGCAAAATCGGCGTACATGTCGTTCACTTTTGCAAAGAAAAAATTTGCCAAGGCGTTGCAAAAAGCCTGAGAGGATGGTGGGGCCAAATCATGTGATTTACCAGCTAGTGACTTTACTACCTCAAACAGTTGTCTGCTGGAGTTTTTTGCGCTTTCAATTTGTTCCTCATAATATTTCTTTTTGGCCTCAAAAATCAGTTTTTTATAGACAGCTAGCGTCTGTTTATATATTATTTTACTCTCACTATCGTAGGCTTTTCGCCATGTTCTCTCATGACTCCTGCAAATCTGTTTTTGCCTTCTTAATGTTTCCGTGAACCAAGGAGCTGAAGGCATCTTTCTATTTTTAGAGAATGTTTTTAATGGGACAGCTATTTCTAATGCTGAGCCTAACCACTCTGAAAATTGTTGCACAGCTACATTAGAGTCTCCGGAAATGTTCGGCCAGGTGTCAGTATGGGAGGTTCTTAATATAACCTTATCAATATCCTTCCAAACTCTAAAAGGTTATTGCGTTGGGAGGTATTGATTAAACCTATTGGTCTGGTTAATACTGATGCTGCTCATAATAACAAAATGATCAGACCAGGTAAGGGGTAGTATTTCCTTTATTGTTATCTCATTTGTATTAGTGAAAATGCCGTCTAGTGTGTGACCAGCCTCATGTGTGGATGTTGTCACCAACTGGGTTAAGCCTAGAGTAGCACAATCAGCCATCAGAGATAAGGTTTCGGAATCATTAAAATTTTCCAAATGGAAATTTAGATCTCCCAAAACCATAAAGGTATCTTCGATTGCCAGGGGTTCAATAAGAGACAGGAAAGAGGACAAAAATTCAGCACGTGCCCCTGGAGGTCTATATATAAGTACTCCTTTGAGATTGTATGTAGAAGTAAGCCTGATGGAAAAATGCAATGCTTCGCATGTTTTCGAGGATAAGGACAGAGTTCTGACTGAGAAATTACTCCGGGCAATAATTGCCAACCCCCCACCTCTTTTCCCCTGTCTATCTTGACGATATACCGAAAAACCATTGGGAACGGCCACCACAAGATCCGGACCAGATGTGTCATCCATCCAGGTCTCTGTAATAAAGAGTAGATCTATTTCCTTATCCTGAATTAAGTCGGTGATTTCCTGCCTATGTTTTCCCAAAGAGCGCGCGTTTATAAGTGAGATAATAATATCATTATGCTTGTTTTTAAGTTTTTGAGATGATATGGCTTTTTGATCAACAAGCGGTACATAGTGTTTACAACTAGGGCAGAAAGTACTCACTCCGTCAATATTATTGATGTCGTATTGGGGGCATCCCTGCTCCCTGTAGGGTCTCAACTGATGTAGATCGGCAGCAGAATACCTCGTCCAATCCCGCCTCACTGAACCAGGGGTCGTGGCGCTGGGCGCGGGTCCGGCGCGGACCGGCGCAGACGGGCTTGCCTTTGGCGCGCCTTTGGCACGCCTCCGGCGCGCCCGCTGCGCCCGTCCGCTGCGCGGACGAGCCATCGATCCTCTTTTATCCAGTGCTGAGGAGGGTGGTAGGCGTCCAGCTACTGGACCGCCACCCTTCCTTCTCCCAATATGGCGGCTGTAATCCCCGGCGTCAGCACGTAGTCTGCTGCGCTGGGAAGAGCGTGGGGAAGCGGCGATTCCTTCTAGTGAGGCTTGCAAGGTTAAAAGGGACCAAAGTTTCAAATGAAATGCCACAAATAATAATAAAATGCACACTTTTAAAAATTATAAATTGAGCCCCCGGCTTCCGCCTCAGGGGTGAAGACCACAAATGAAGTCAGCGCGCTTTGACAGAGCGATGATTAAATAGTCTGGGAGGGTGGGAGGCGTCCAGCTACTGGACCGCCACCCTTCCTTCTCCCAATATGGCGGCTGTAATCCCCGGCGTCAGCACGTAGTCTGCTGCGCTGGGAAGAGCGTGGGGAAGCGGCGATTCCTTCTAGTGAGGCTCGCAAGGTTAAAAGGGACCAAAGTTTCAAATGAAATGCCACTACCTCTGGCAGTGGGCTGTTGGTGTTTTATACTATTTAAAATGTCTTTTCAGTGAAGTGTTTACCTCTGGCAGTGGGCTGTTTTTGTGTTATACTATTTAAAATGTCTTTTTAAGTGAAGTGTTTACCTCTGGCAGTGGGCTGTTGGTGTTTTTTACTATTTAAAATGTCTTTTCAGTGAAGTGTTTACCTCTGGCAGTGAACTGTTTGTGTTTTATACTATTTAAAATGTCTTTTTAAGTGAAGTGTTTACCTCTGGCAGTGGGCTGTTGGTGTTTTATACTATTTAAAGTGTCTTTTTAAGTGAAGTGTTTAGCTCTGGCAGTGGGCTGTTTGTGTTTTATAAGGAGCACTTTGAACTAGCAGAAAGAGGGTTGGATTACTATGCATTAATAACCACAAACATGTTGGAGTGGCATCTATTATTCATGCTTATGGCAACTGTTGCTGTAGCAATATTATTTGCCTTCATTTTGATTACAATTCACATTGTGAGCACTAGACTAAGTATTTAACAAGTCGTTTTAGGCCGAGCCTGTGACATCGACAGCGCATGCAAAAGACTATTGTACACAAAACGTGCTTGCAAGCCACCCATTACACTCCATTTGTTGGCTTCTGTGTCAGTCTTTTGTGCTGCTTCCTAATTGGCCAGATTATCCCGGTGTCCCGCCCTTCCTTTTCTGTGGAGCATGGACAAAACACTGATTGATCCTACTTAATTTAGTGCCCCTCTGCAGCATGCTCTGTGATTCAGATACTATTTCTTCCCTCCTCAACTTACACTGCCACCCCTCCCTGTTTCTCCCTCTTTCCTGTACCTTTCACGTAACACAGTTTTAAAAAAGGCGCTATGACGCGGTCAATGCTGGCAGCGTCATACCGCTTTTTTCTTTCTTCTGCGTTCCTCTTGCATTTTTGTTTGTCAGTTAAGTTTCTGTGACCTTTCGAACAGTCAACAACAATTGAACGTCGCAGGAAGAGACAATCCCACGAGTGGTATTTCCAGCAGATAGCTTCACTCATACACTTTTCAGAAACTACCGTTGAGCAGTCAGAATCTGCCAGACGGATCAGCCGTCTGACAATATACGTCATCATCTGTGAGTGGCTGTAAAGGTGCAAAACTGCTAATTATAAATGTGACATTTAGTGTACGTGCAATGTAGAAATGAAACTGCAAGGACGACGGCCTTGCACCACAGTGACGCGTGACACCTCTCATGCTTATGATGTCGAGCGGACGCACTTGAGGCCATCCACACAAGAGGCGGCTGGCGGAAAACCCTTGGTGGTGAAGCAGTCAACTGCCGAAAAACAAGATCTTGTTTTATTTGAGGCAACCTCCCTTCCTCCCTAGCGTTAATCGCATCTCAGCAATTAACCCTTTCCCTGCTAGGCCTTTTCCTCCCTATGGTAAGCCTTTGTTTTGCTATTTGGGGTAGTTCGCGCTTAGGCCCCTGTAACTTTTTGTCCACATAAGGTATCCACACCAAATTTTCGCCCTTTTCTTCCAACATCATAGGAATTTTAAAGGTACCCAGGGTTAGTGGATTCCCCTGGAGGGGGCCGTACATAAGCCAAAATACAGCTAAATGTAGGATTTTTGGGGGAAAATGGGGAAATAGTGCTGCAAAAGAAAGCAGCTGATTTTTCCCCTGCAACAAAGGGTCCCTTATCAACAAAGGGTTTGTGGTGCTGAAATCATCATCTTCCCAGTTTTCAGGGACGAGCAGACTTTTCCTGGAAAAACAACTTTTTTTACACAGTTTTGGCATTTTACAGGGACATAGCCTATTTTTGCTTTCAACCTCTTTCCAGTTAGTTACAGAAATGGGGGTGAAAGCAATATTGGATCCTGGAAAGCTATACATCTCTGAAAAGTAGACACACTTTTGAATTCAGTAAGGGGTCATTTGTGTAGATTCCTCAAGGTTTTCTTATAGAAACTAACCGTTGAAAATAAGAAAGAATGAAAATGAGTTGGAAAAAACAGCAACATTTTTAGCTGTAGCTTCTTCTAAGTATGACACAGATGTTTGAAAGCAATATACCGTTACATCCGCTGGATCCTTATGGTTGCGGAGATATATAGGACTTGTAGGTTCACGAAGAACCGGAGAAACCCAGAGCCAAGCACTGAGCAGCGTCTTGCAGTGGTTTTTCACGGTGTACCGGGTAGATAGCAATTAATTTGGTAAAATATAAAGAGTTGAAAATGGATATCAAAGACACCTATGCATTTCTGAAATGCAAAACACCAAATATAGAGTTTAGAAACAGTAGCTATGTTGCACATCTGTGAAATTGTGGTTATCCATACAAGCCTGTGAATTGTAGGACATTTTTCAAAGTGGCTTTTTTTTTACAAATTATTTTACATTAAGTAGGCAAAAATGCACAGAATGACAGTTATTCAAAAATTCTGAATTCTCCTAAGTCTCTCGTTAAAAATAGTACCTCACATGTGTGGGCAGGCCTAGTGCCCACAACAGGAAACAGCCCAAAATGCAACTTGGACACACCACATTTTTACTGTGAAAAATAGACCCTTTTTTTTGCACAGTGCCTATCTGTGGATTTCAAACCCTAGCTCAGCCGACACTTAGGGAAACCTAGCAAACCTATACATTTTTTAAAACCAGACACCCAGAGGAACCCAGGATGGGGTTATGTTACCCAGAATCCTTTGCACACCTCAAACTTTGTTAAAAAAACGAATTTTCATAACATTTCTTTTTTTATAATATTTTTTTTATTAACAATGCTCGTGAGACCATACAGTACAAAATAGTGCCAAAAGTCCATACTTGGAGATACCACAGAAATCAGCGGTAAAACAATCGTGAGGGAACAACAAGAACAATCAGTAACCCCCCATCCCACCAACCTCTATATGCCCACCCCAGATTCTCTGTATTTACACCAGGGCGCCCACATTCTTTCATTTTTTAGCACACCCCCTACTTTTGTACACAGTTTCTTCTGCCCTTTGGCACCAATCAAGGTCCACTTCCATTCCTCCAGTTGCGGGGGTGTCAGCTTCCCACATCCCCCAGCAATATTACATTTCGTAATTCCCGCAGCCAGGACCAACCATATTTCCATATACCTAGAGCAATCAGTGTCACCTTAAATCATCAGCAAGAGCCACTTCGGCTCCATCGGGACCTACTCCCCCACCACCCTAGACATGGTATCGGTGACTTTCTTCCAGAAGTGAATTATCTCGGGGCATTCCCAAAGGATATGGAGGAAGGTGCCCTCTTGCTGACATCCCCTAACACACAACACTGACGGAATCCTGCCCCATGTGTAGAGGTGCGTGCAGATATAGTAAGTGCAGTGTAGGATCTTTAGCTGCACTAGTCTAAATAGAGCGTGGATTGTAATCTCTCTATGGCTCTGCAATGCTTCCTGCTAATCCTCGTCGTCTATGCTTCCAAGGTCTTTGGCCCAAGCTTCTCGGAGAGTGATTATGGGGTGAGGTACATTGTTTATTAGTTTGCAATAGATCGTGGATGTCAGTTTCTCTGTGATGGGGTCGAGTAATAACCTATCCTCCAGCGGGGAGTATTCAGAAATAGCCGTATCACTATGTATATGTGTTCGTAAGGCATGCAAGAGTCGAATATAATGGTACCTCTGTGACTGGTGAAGGTTATATTCCCTTTGGAGAAACTCTAATGTGTGGGTGGAGTCCCCTTTCCATACATTCCCAAAGTAATCGATCCCTATCAGTTTCCACCCCTGGAAGCCAGTTAAAGCAGCTACTTCTCGCAATTGTTCGCCCAACCACAGCGGGGTCTACCGGTCAGTTTACCTTGCCACCCTAATTTTCCTCACATTTCTGTGATGGAAAGTTCTGGAATCTGCGTGGATCCACAGAATTCCACCAACCCAGCGTTCCCCAAAGTCTCATGATAAAAATGGTACCTCACTTGTGTGGGTAGGCCTAGTGCCCGCTACAGGAAACGGGTCAAAACCCAAAGTAGACACACCACATTTTTACAGTGAAAACTGCCCTTTTTTTTTGCAAAGTGCCTAGCTGTAGATTTTGAACCCTAGCTGTGCCAGCACCTAGGGAAACCGTGCAGACCTATACATTTTTGAAAACTAGATACCCAGGGGAATCCAGGCAGGGGTGACTTGTGTGGCTCTCACCACGTTCTGGTACCCAGAACCCTTTGCAAACTTCTAACTTTGTAAAAACACATTTCCTCACATTTTTGTGGTGGAAAGATCTGGAATCTGCGCGGGTACACAAACTCTACCCACCATGCATTCCACAAAGTCTTTCGATAAAAATGGTACCTCACTTGTGTGGGTAGGCCTAGTGCCCGTGACTGGAAACAGCCCAAAACGCAACGTGGACACACCACATTTTTTTTGCACAGTGCCTATCTGTGGATTTTAAACCCTACTTCTGCCGGCACCTAGGGAAACCGTGCAAACCTATACATTTTTTAAAAGTATATAACCAGAGGAACCCAGTATGGGGTGACTTGAGAGTCTCTCACAGCGTTCTGCTACCCAGAATCCCTTGCAAACCTTAAACTTTGTAAAAAAAAACATATTTTCCTCACATTTCTATGGTGGAAAGTTCTAGAATCTGCGTGGATCCACAAAATTCCACTCACCCTACATTTCGAAAGTCTTCCGATAAAAATGGTACCTTACTTGTGTGGGTAAGCCTAGTGCCCGAGACAGGGAACGGCCCAAAATCCAACATAGACATACAACATTTTTACAGTGAACATTGACTCATTTTTTGCAAAGTGCCTAGCTGTGGAATTTGAACCCTAGCTCTGCCAGCACCTAGGGAAATCTAGCAAACCTATACATTTTTGAAAACTAGACACCCAGAGGAATCCAGTAAGGGATGACTTGTGTGGCTCCCACCAGGTTCTGTTACAGAGAACACTTTGCAAACCTCAAACTTGTAAAAAAAAAATGTTCCTCAAATTTCTGGGATGGTAAGTTCTGGAATCCGCGTGGGTACACAAAATTCCACCCACCACGCATTCCCCAAATTCTTTTGATAAAAATGGTACCTCACTTGTGTGGGTAGGCCTAGTGCCCGCGACAGAAAACGGCCCAAAACGCAACATGGACACACCACATTTTTACTGTGAAAATTGACCCTTTTTTGGCAAAGTACCTAGCATTAGATTTTGAACCTAGCTCTGCCACCACCTAGGGAAACCTAGCAACCCTATTCATTTTTTAAAACTAGACACCCAGGGGAATCCAGGCAGGGTGACTTGTGTGGCTCTTACCAGGTTCTGTTACTCAGAATCCACTGCAAACGTTTAAAAAAAACACATTTTCCTCACATTTCTAGGATGGAAAGGACTGGAATGTGCGTGGATCCACAAAATGCCACCCTCCCTGCATTCCCCCAGGTCTTCAGACAAAAATGGTACCTCACTCGCGTGAGTGGGTCTTGTACCCGCGACAGGCAAAGGCCCAAAATGTATTGCGGAAACATCAGAATTACCTATCACAAAACTACCTGGTTTTGCAAGGGGGGTCAACTGAGGTACCATTTTTATCAGGAGACCTGGGGGAAGGCTGGGTGGTAGGAAATTAGTGTCTGCCACAACTTTCCAACACAGAAAAAGTGATGTTGTCACGTCAGCTAGATTTGAGGTTTGCAGGCTATTCTGGGTAGGAAAACGTTGGGGGATCCACGCAAGCCATACTTCCTTGGACTCCCCAGGGTTTCTAGTCTTCAGAAATGTGTGGGTTTAGTAGGTTTTGCTAGATGGCATGCCAAGCCCGGGGCCAAAAACCCAGTTGACGTTCCTTGCAAAACCAGGTTGTTTTGTGATAGGTAATTTTGATGTCTCCACAATACGTTTTGGGCCCTTGCCTGTCGCTGGTACTTGGCCCACCCATGCAAGAGAGGTGCATTTTTTATCAGGAGACCTGGGGGAATGCTGGGTGGTATTACATTTGTGTCAACCCAGTGATCCTACAACTTTCCCACACAGAAATATGAGAACATGTGTTTTTTTCAGCTAAATTTGAGGTATGCAGGGGATTCTGGATGGGAAAACTTTGATGTGTCCATGCAAGCCATACCTCCCTCGACTTCCCCGGGTGTCTAGTTTTTAGAAATGTGTGGGTTTGGTAGGTTTTGCTAGGTGGCCGGTGAGCCTAGGACCAACAACATAGGTGACCCCCTTGAAAAACCAGGTACTTTTTGTGATAGATAGATGGGCACCTGTGTTTTTGGTCCTGGGTTTGCAGACATCTTGGGGAACTTAAACAAGCCAAACATGTCTGAAAACTAGACCCAGGGAGGTGGGGCTTGTGTTGATCCCCCAACATTTTCTTTCCAAAAATATGCAGCAAACCTCACATTTAGCTAAAAAGTCACATTTTCCAGTAATATCTGTGTGGGAAAGTTGAGGGATCACCGCTCTGCACAAATTTCCTACTACCCAGCATTCCACTCAGTTTCCCGATAAAAATTATACCTTACTTGTGTGGATGGGCCAAGTGCCTATGACAGCAAGGGCCAAAAACGTGTAGAAATTGAGGGGGGCCCAAAGCTGGTGTAAAAGGGCAGTTGCATTAATTGTTTTTCGTCTGACGCTAATTTGGGCATCCACACAAGTGAGGTATTATTTTACTCAGGAGACCAAGGGGAATGCTGGGAAATTTGTGCCTGCACGGTGATCCTACAACTTACCCACACAGAAATGTGAGGACAATTTTACTTTCTAAGTAAATGTGAGGTTTGC
Source organism: Lissotriton helveticus (assembly GCF_964261635.1). Taxonomy (NCBI): domain Eukaryota; kingdom Metazoa; phylum Chordata; class Amphibia; order Caudata; family Salamandridae; genus Lissotriton; species Lissotriton helveticus. The sequence continues at coordinate 1,822,521,460 of NC_136068.1, read as the reverse complement.
GGGGATTCTGGGTAAGAAAACACTGGGGGATCCATACAAGCCACAATACCAGCCAAAAGTCAGTACACACAACCATCCACACACTCCATCAGCCAAGCTCCATCCACGCACACCGCCAGCCAAGCACCATCCACACACACTGCCAGCCAAGCGCCCCTATGTATAAATAAAACAACAAAGTCCCAGGCTCCTAGTGGGCTTTCTGCCCCCCTGGAGGGTATATTAGGTCCTATTGCCCCCATCTGCCTCTCGGGGGATGCAGAAATGCTGTGGCAATTTGGGGGGAGGGGTGGAGGCATTGGCATGCTCATTTTGGGCAGCCCCCACCGCTACATTTAAAAAAAAAACAATCCCTAGTCGTTAAGTGGGCTTTCTACCCCCTTGCTGGGCAGATCAGGGGCTATTGCCCCATCTGCCTCTGTGGGGGGAGCAGAAAGAGTGTGGCATATGGGGGGCATTGGCACGCCCATATTAGGCAGCCCCCTCCCCTAAATTCAATTTAAAAAAACCTGGTGTCGAGTCAGCTTTCTACCCTCCCCCCCCCCTCCCAGGGAGGCAGATTAGGGGCTACTGCCCCTATCTGCCCCCTGGGGGGCAGAAAGACTGTTATTTTGTTGGGTTGGGTGGGGGCATTGAAATGCCCATCTTGGGCAGCCCCCACCCCTAATTGCAGTAAAGAAAATAATCCCTGTTATCAATTGGGCTTTCTGCCCCCACCGGGGGGGGGGCAGAAAGACAGTAATTTTGTAGGGGTGGGTAGTGGGCTTTCTGCCTCCGGGGGGCAGATTGGAGGCGGGTGTTTGGGGCTTTGGCATGCCCATATTGGGCAGCCCCCACCCCTAATTCACAATGGAAAACAAATCCCTGGTTTCTAGTGGGCTTTCTGCCCCCCAGGGGGCACATGGTTGCTACTGCCTCCATCTTCCCCCCAGGGGGGCAGAAAGACTGAGTTCATCCAAAATAGTTTGAAGGAGAAAAGGCCCTTGCCCAAGGGGCTGCTCCCTCCTCCCTGGTGCCTAGTGGATGGATCCCTGCTTGGGGTTCTCCCTCCTGGTGCCCCACCAGAGGGATTTCAAATGCCACGAGCGAGAACGGCCCCCGGCCGTCCGACGCCCCGAAGGGGTTATGAGGGCTGCGAGGAGAAGTCAGATAGTAGTTTACCTGGGCTTACTAAAGCTTGCCCAAAATGAGAAGAGTCTACTTTATCAACTCCCTGTGTGATGAGGGTTATTTAAGCCATCACAACCTTGTGCAGTAATGGGTGTCACTGACTTAAGTAAACACAGCCTCTGTCTGAGTGCTGGCGTAAATATGCAATTGAGCACAACACCTTGGATGAATATATGCGATCAATCAATCTCAGTGCCGTGAGGTTCTATGGTCATAAAAACCTATCCCACATGTTATTCTCAATCCCAGCATAGCAACTGCGTAGTTGTGTGCTTACAACTGCCTGGGCAATAATATTTCTGTATGGTTAATATATTTTCCAGAGGCATTTCTTGTTCCTGATTTTTTGGGCCAAGTTGGGGTGAGGGGCTGGGTGTAAACACTTTTTCGATCATTTCAATGTAGTGTGCGAACATACATGCATACGTGAGAGCTATTGGCTTTGGCAATGTCTTTTGGCCACGTGGTAGAACAGCATGGCTGCTGGGCATCATGACTAAAAGTAATTAAAAAAAGACCTATAAAAGTTTTCTTTAAAAAAAAGGCACTACGACGCTAAAAGAAAAAAAAAGCTCATTACGCTTTTTTCTATAATGATTAGCCATGTTGCAGAGCAGCCATGCTGCGCTACCAGAGGGTTAAAAGACATTGGCAAAGCCAATACTCACACATAGGCGAGACCTATTAGCTTTGCCAATGCTTGTTGTTCTAGTGTTCTTGAGAGTGTAATTCCTTAATGAAAGAGGGTTTGGAGTTCTACATCTCATCTGATTGATCGTTACCTAGAACACATCTTGCTCAAGGTTTCTCAGTGGGTTGGGTAATGGTTGCAGCACAAATGTTTTTCTGATTCGGGTCAGAAAAATGACTAAGGGGCTGATTACAACTTCAGTCTGTCCGCCATTGTTTTGTATTTGGGGCTGCCTGCCTACAAGGCAGCAGTCCCACAGTACGAATTACAATGCGACCAACACCAAGGTGGCCGCATTGCCCATGTTTTGCATTGTGGCGAGTGCTGCTGACTGCACCCCCCGCACGGCAAAAAAGGGAAAATGTATATATCCCAGCACATGATAGGTACTGCATGCCTGCCATATGGTCCTGTGTCTGGGTGATAAGCGGCCCTCAAAGTCCCTGTCTTACATGCCTGTTCATGCCAGGTTAACCGCCAAGTACAGGCAGGCGGAAAGGGACATCGTAATCCCTACAGTGGTGCCTGGGAGGCCCCCCCACCCTTGTAGGGACTAAGAGCCTCCCCGTCGGATGCGTGGCAGTCGGTCTTTGCAACTGCTACACATCCGCCTGTCTTCCTAATATGGCTGGCGGTGAAGTTGTTTAAGATGGCGGGAAGACCGACAGCCTGTCAGTGGCGGTCTCCCCGCCATCGTAATCGGACCCTAAATCCTTAGTGGCAGGGTATCTAAAAATTGATCTTCATATCGCTAGAAGAATCTAGGGAACATATCAACAAATCCCTTTTAACGTGAGGGGAAGATGGAAATAGGGGTGTGGGGGATTGACATGATAGAGTAGGAATTTACACTCTGTATTTAAATTTTTTTTTGCTGCTTGACATATGAAATTTATTTAATGTGTTTGTTAAATACAGTATTTAATGATGTTGATAATATCTTGAAAATGGCTAAGATTGTACATTAGTGTTACAAAAAACAACAAGCAACACATTATGTCAAAGGGAAGCTGGGTAAAAGTAAATATAGGGAACAATGGTTCACCAAGGACTCATTCAGTATAAATTTGAAGGCTGGATAGCAATTAAATTACTAGAAATGTAGGACAATGCCCCTTTTGCATGGTCACACCGATTTTTTTGCTATATTTGTCTGCTAATTTTTGGACTTTGCATACCGGAGCACTCCTCTTTCATGCTTAGTGTATGTGCCAAGAACCCTAAATTTTTTGGGAATAGGTATACACCTCATTGCCATATTTAACTTGCCTATAAATCCCTAGTAAGTGTTACAAAATGTACCAGGACCTTTAAGTTAAATGTCACTAGTGGAATGCAAAACATGACTTCAGGTCTGACACCAGTAACCTGGTTGTGCAGGTATGAACTGCAAATTCGACCTGTCAAAATAATTCCTTTTGACAGGTCTAAATCCTCTTATTAAATATTAATACACCAACCCAGTCACACTAGGTGCAGAGGGTGAGTATCCGATGATGAAGCACGCCACTCCTTGCACCTGTGGCCGAGGATCCTACTAATACATCCATGAGATGCCAGGGAAGCACCACTTTACATTGGTGCAGACCCCCCACCATCTTTAGATATATATAAGACCTGATAACTGACCTATTAGGCTTTAAGAGTTAATTAAAAGTTAATTTCTATGCTGAGGGATACCCCTGTCTAGCCTCTCACTCCCTCATGGTTATTTACCAGGGGTTAAGCTCAGGTTTAAATTACTGAAACCTTTACTAGAGCTAACAAGAATATTGCCATTATTACTTGTGGCAGGCAACCATCCACTTTCACACATGAAGCAATTAATGTTGAACATGAAAGCAGATGCTAGCCTCTATTTTCACAGAATCCTGCCATGGACATAGTTAGTAACTCTTCACTATAAGAGAAAAAACAAAGTTTTTCTTGTAAAACACTCAACCGCCAGGGTTACCCCTTGGTGGAATGCTTCATCATATGGTCCATCCCAATCCGCAATGGATCGGGCCGTGCTGCGACCTATGAAATGCGCTGGAGCACTATTTCCTTTTACAATGATAAAAGATGGTGTTTAATGAGGAGGGGGTGGCGGTATGGTTTAAAAATACCTGGCAGGAAGGAATACCTTATTTTATTTCTACCTCCGGTCGCCATGGTTAAAAGGGACAGGGGAAGATTTGGCAAGAAAGTAAGTTATGATATTGATTTCCTAAAGGTCAACATGTTTCAAGCCGTACCCCTAATTTGGCTTTTCTTCAGACCTAGGGAATTCAGTTCCCTGGTTCCGCTTCTTTTGTTTCTCAGTTTGTGCACCCTATTTGCATACCAAAAAATGTAGAAAATATACATTTACCACCTAGTTAGGTTTCAATCTCTGATTGTATAAAACTAGTTTCAGAGTTGATTCATGGTACCCAGAGGTACTAAGTGAGGGTTTTACAAGAAAACTTTTTTTTTTTTTTTTATAGAGGAGAGTTACCATCTATGTTTGTGACAGAACAGGATTTCTCTGTTTTTGGAATGACTCCTTAATTCAGTTTATTTTTTTTATATGAGTAGACCAAACACGTATGTTGCTGTGTTGATGACGTTTCAACTGCTTGCATTGTTTTCTGAAGTCATCATCTGGCAGTTATTGTATAATAATCTTCTAGAAACCATTTAAGGTTGATGCTGATTTTTGCAAATCTTAATGTAAATGTGGGTTTACTTGTAAAGCGCACTGCCACCCTACTCAGGGTATCCTGGCGCTGTATACCACTGTGGAACCCTTCCTGGTTTTCCCTGTGAGATGCCCCCTACTGGGCACCCCCAAGGTGGAACCAGGCATCCCAGCGCCACTGGGGCCGTTGTGGAGATTAAGCAAGCTATTGCCCAGAGTTGCAGAGTGGGACCCATGATTAGAGTAGGCACCGAGGCGAGAATTATCAGGTCCGGGGATATTGAGCCCAAGACCCTGCCGCGTCAGGAATTGAACCCTGGTCCCGGGCCCGACCTCTGCATCACGGTCTGCCGCCTCTAACCAGTGAGCCACACTTCTTCACTTCTTCACTAATGGTATGCTGTAAGGTGCTTCCAAACAATTAATACAAGGAGGTTCTCGATAGGGCAATGCAAACATCATAGCCTGATGACCCAAAGAAAATGGCTACCATCAAACAAACTAGAGTGCACAGTGCTGGTACCAGCAGGGCAGTCATCGCTGTCCAACTAGAGAAGGCTTCTGTTCAGGCAGAGCAAGATGTAGTTGCACACAAACTCTAAAAAAGATAGAACACAACATCAATTTAGTGCCACTTCAATCCAAAAATTAACTTTTCTCATTAAGTGGCAAGTTATAAGCCACATCCCATTTATAAGCCAATTCAATAGCTTCCTATGCATTTAAAATGCCACAACTGAAAATGTATTTGAAACGTTTTTGAAAATGTTTAGAAGAATTACAATAAAAGGTGTGCAGAATGAATATTAACTTTCTGATTTAGACATTTCAGTCTCATTTCATAAAGATCTGTGATCATTTGCAAAACCTACCATACCCTGAGGTAGGCTTGAGCATGAATATTGAATTATCTATTTTATTTAAGATTTATATAGTACTGGCTAGACCAGAGGGTATCTGAGCACTTTACATCAGCACATGCTCATGTCAAGATAACAAGTAAAATCAGTACAGTTGAAATTAATTAGATCAAACCAATTTTGGCCACAATGGAGAGAGGGTACGGAGGAAAACAGGGGGGTAAAGGTCCTCTCTTGCTGATCGGTTGCCGTCCACTAGTTCGGTTGCTGGTTGAGGAGGTGATTCTTTAGCTCTTTCTTGACGCTCAAGAAGGAGGGGTTCGTCCTGATATGTGTAGGTATGGAGTTCCTGATTTTGGGGGTGTTGCTTGAGAGGAACGTGCCATAGTTTTGTGTATGTGCACTTTGGATGGGATGAGGAGAGGGTGTTTGAGCTTCCAAGGTTTCTCGACTGAACTGCCTTTTTGAGTTTTGAGGTGAAGTAAGCTCGTTTTCCAGTGTAAAGAGCTTTGTGAGTAAGACAAGCAGTTCTGAAGCTGCAACGAGCATCAATAGGCAGCCAGTTCAGTTCTTTCAGGGCAGGGGAGATGTGGTCATATTGTTTGATTCCTGTGACCATTCTTGCTGCTGCATTGAGAGTGGTTTTAAGAGGTGCAAGGTGGGATTTCGCAGAGGCCCGTGAGGGTGGCGTTCCCATAGTCTAATCTGGATAGCACCAGGGCTTGCATGGCAGATTTAAAATCATTCAGCGGTAGGTAGCGTTTCATTTTGTTCAGAAGTTTCAGGTTGTAGAAGGCCCTCTTCACACTATTCTTTATATGATCTTTCATGGTCAGTTTAGAGTCCAGTGTGATTCCGAGAGACTTGTTGGAGTCAGCTAGGGTTAGATTGCAGTTAAGAGCGTTTATGGAGTCACACCATTCTTGCATCTGGTGTGACTGCTCTGCCTTTGATAAAGGAAGAATGACTGTCTTATCTTGGTTGAGTTTTAGGTGGTTGTGAGATAGCCACCGTTGGACTTCTTTGAGGGTGGCATTTAACAAGTCTATGTTGTCATGTAAGGTGATTTCCATGTAGAGCTTGGTGTTATCTGTATATAGATTGAAGGGGATGTTTGCTTGGTTGAGAATGACTGTGAGTGGCCCCATGTAGATACGGAACAGTGTGGGCAAGAAGACTGAGCTTCGGGGGACACCCTGGGTAATTGCCGTTGTGTTTGAGGTTAGATTGTTTATTTTTATTTGTTGAGAGAGGTTTTGTAGAAAGGATATGAACCAGAGAAGGACCATCTGATTCACACCGATTTTTTAGGGAGGGGGTCCAAGAGAAGCTTGTATTGAAGGCTGCCAATAGGTCTAGGAGAATCAGAAGGCAGCCTCGGTCTGTATCCAGGTGTTTATGTAGGTCATCAATTATGTTCAGGATAGCTGTTTCCGTGCTGCACCCTTTTCCGAAGCCTGACTGATGGGGTCCAGGAGGTTGTTCTTGTTGATGTGTTGGATTAGTTGTGAGAGAAGATGTCTCTCCAGAGTTTTGGCTACGAAGGGTAGACTGGAAACGGGTCTGAAGGAATTGAGGTCATTCGGGGCTGTTCCTGGTTTTTTGAGTAGTGGTGTGACTTTACCTACTTCGAGACAGTCTGCCATCACACTTGTCATCAGGGAGCTGTTTATGATCTTGGTCCAGAGGGGTGTTAGGGTTTTTTTTCCAGGGAGGCTGGGAAGGGGTCCCCAATTTGGGAGGACGATTTGTAATAGTTTAAAGCCTTTTTCTTTGAGCAAGAATATAATGTCCTCACATCAATTGGAATGTTATATTGTGCCTGGGTGAAATGCTCTACTATGGGCAGTTACACTGTTGGGGTCATGTATTGTTGGATGCTGTTCCTTTGGTTGGAATAAATGTCCTCATTGATCCTTGTTAGTGTGTTTGACTTCTTCACTGATGATTTGTGAAAAGTTAGACAACTTAACAAGTTTAAAAGGTTTTCTCACTTCCTAATTCTAAAACAATGATCAATATCAAAAGTACTCAAGGTTAGAGCGATTCACTATACTGCGCTTTGCAAAAGTTATGTCCATGGGATGGCTAACTCCAATTATTTTGGCAAGAAAGCCTAGTGAATAGGTACAAATGTGATTTGAATGACTGCATTTGGGTAGATCTCCTTCTGCTTCAAACATCAAGACATGTTGAGTACCCTGGAAGAGGGAAGATTTGTTTCAACAGTAGACTTATCAATAGCTTATTGGCAGCGAGTGTTATATCCACAATTTAGGCATGTGATGTCATTTGTGACCCAAAGGGGGTATTAAGATACTTAAGAATATCATCTGGTTTAGCATTTGCTCCTGCAGTTGTTTAGTGAGCCTTGCAAAAACCTATAGTTGGAATGAAAGAGAGGCATTATTTCAAGAAGGCATACCGGTTGTTGAAAGAGACAATTGGACCATGACAGAATTTTAAGTCATATGTTGGAAAAATTGAGGGTTCTGGTTTGAACACTGAAGTAGAATTGGAAAACTTAGAGCATATCCTCAGTGGCGATGGTATTCGGACAGAATTGAAATTGCTGGAGGCTGTAAAAAGACTGCCATGTCCAATGAACAAAGAGCAGTTAAAACCACTCTGAAATTCAACAGAATATTATACCAAGTTTGATAATCATTTTGTCAAGAGAACTAGTCTATTAGAGTGTTGTACAAGGAAGGAGAAAAATATAATTGTAAAGGAATGCTTATTAAAAGCTCCAATATCTACACCACCTGATTCCAAATATAAACTAGTGGCGATTATGAATACAAGTGAAAATGACCTGTATTAATATAAATGGATCAAGAATCCTACAGGGTTTTGAAGGAAGCTGTTCAATTATTTAAAATAAAGTACTTGCTTTTTAGTGGAGAAGGCAGCATTTTCAGCACGATTTTAGTTAAGAATTGACAATACACTGCTAATTCAATTCAATTTAATTAATTTCCTTTATTGGGTTCAAATAAACCAAAAAAGCACATCAAATTTAAAACATTTTAAAATACAAAAATCTTAAAATCAAACAAAGGTCCATACATATATATGGAGCGACAGCACAAAACTGCACTTGAGCAGCAACATGTACTAGTATAACACAACTGGAGAGAGACACATGATAATGATTATAAAACCTAAAATAAATATCATCCCTCAAAGTGTATGGTGCAAGACAGAATAACTGAAACCAAATGTCGCGAAAAGCGCCCAGTCCGGCGCCAAGTAGTCATAATGTATGCCAAGAATGGAGGCCCAGCAACAGCCCTGAAGCTACACAGCTCAGTAAACTTTGAGTCAGCTGCAGTGACACAGTTTCTCTACGCTGCAAGGCATACCTGAAAAAGGCAGCCACACCTATACATACTTCCACGGTGGGGAGTTTCTCTAAATATAAAAGTCCCGAAGTGTATCTAAGAACGAAAACACATTTGAGGAGTGGGATTAAAAACCTTCGGGTATAGCAACAATAGTTACTACAAGAACAAAAAACACAGAATGTGCCAAAGTGCTCATCACAAGGGAAAACCAAAATTAAGTTGGGATCGAACTGGCCCAAGGGAAAGGAGAGTTGGCTCCTGATCTGGCCAAACCTAAATCTGGTCAGTAGTACCCTATCCCCCCTTCTCCGGGTAGGGTCCCAGCCCTAAAGTTGTTTGAACCAGGGTGGAGAAGTGTGGCTCACTGGTTAGAGGAGGCAGACCTTGAAGCAGAGGTCAGACCCGGGACCAGGGTTCAATTCCTGACACGGCAGGGTCTTGAGCCCAAATGTCCACGGACTCGATAATTCTCGCTTCGTGCCTACTCGAATCGTGGGTTCACACTCTGCAACTCTGGGCAATAGCTAGATTAATCTCCACTACGGCCCACCCGCGGCGGGATGCCTGGCTTTCACCTTGGGGATGCCCAGTAGGGGTTATCTCACAGGGAAAAGCCAGGACGGGTTCCCAAAGCAAGCGCCTTGAGACCTTACGGTGATAAGGCGCTATATAAGAACCTTTGACATTTGACCAGCTGATACTCCCTCTTAATGGGCTTCTTCAGCTCCAGCTGTTCTCTTTCACACCTTCTGAGATCTCCAAAACTGTATTTAATCAAATTTTTATCCTTCAAAGAGATATTACAGGCAGGGAAAAAGGTTGTGTCTGCTGAGTCTGTGGCAGGTGTCCCGAACATCCTTAACGAGGGATAGAAAGACCTCTGTCACAGGAAAGTCAGTCCCGCACGATCGCCCTGTTCATGAAAGCTTCTGAATTGTGCCCTATAAAGCACCATAACAGTGGCAGGAAACAGCGTTTACAACGCTGGTAATACCACGCGGGTAGGTTACAATGCGGACGTTACACCGTCCGCAGTGTTACCACGGATGGCATTACATCGCAAGTCGTTTCTACGACTTGCACTAGATGGCGCACAACACCAGGAAATGTGTTGGGTTTTAAACAAAGTACAGCATCTCTTTGGTGGATTTTTATATTCATGGGCATCTGCCTGAAGTCTGCTGCTGATGTCGAGATTGTATCAATGGGCCTTGAGGTTTGAGCTTTAATGCCGGGCGACAATATAACTGGATGCCAATAAGAGTCAATTAGAGCCGCGTCATCTCTACTATGAACATACCATTGGGACATTATCATTATTGAAAATTTGTGGTCCCTTGGCTATGCAGCATTCTTGTGCAAGAACTATGAAGCAGTGAGGTTTAATACCTAGAGTAGTTTGTTTTCAGGACTATTCCACTATGAACCAATTTGGTTTAATACCTACAATAGTTTGTTGTCACACTATGAAACAATTCAGGTGTAAACCTACAATAGTTTAATTCCAAGGCCTGTGCCACTATGAAACAATTCAGTTGTAAACCTACCATAGTTTATTTTTATCCTTTTCAAACATTACTTTGAGTGTTTTGATTCAGTATCTAAGGCATCAGCCAGAGATACTTGCACATTTTCTAGGGAACTATCTGCAGCATTTTGGAGAAATAGCTGTAGGATGTCGGTGTAGTGTCCAAAAGGTTTTGGGGTTATAGCTACAAGAGATCCAGACAGATATACAGCATTATTGTTTTGAAAGTGTGAAAACAAAATTTAGACAGATTTCCAACGTCGTGCGGTAAGAGTTACAACATGGTCGATGGTAGAAATATGCACGTATGAGTCACATTTGGAGATATTTTGTTCTTTTGTCTTGCATTTTATGGTTTTTATGGAGCAAGCGTTTGCCCTCAGGCAATGAAGACAGATACAATGGCTGCTTCACTTCACGAGTGTGACTATAAACAATATTTACTGCTGTCAGCTTCATTCCAGGCATACCTGCAGAGAGTCCATTTTCCACAGACACAATGCAGGCTCGACCTCTTAGCTGTGGCCTGTCGGAAGGCTGGTCCTTGAACATGGCAGACGATACCATGTAAACCTTTATGTTGAGGGGAAACCTTTTGGCCATAAACAGATTTATCTGCCAAAGTTACTGCTGTTAGTTTGATTACCTCAGCAACCATAGGCCAACACTGATGATAGGCGATGTATTAAGTTTTTAAAAGTGTATTTAAAAGTGTGTTTAAGATAACATACAGTAGAATAAAACAAGCGATTAATCAACAAATACAGAAAAGGAAGAGAGAATTTTTGTTTAAGAAAAACAAAATAAGAAGCATACAATGCATAAAAATTGACAGTCTGATTATTTATCAACCATACATATTAGTGGAAATAGAGGGGAATAATTTATATAAATGTTTCTTAAAAACTTGACAGGGAAGTCAGGGAGGTTGCAGAATGTCTTGGAGATGAGGTGGGGGGGGCAAACGTTGTGATAGGGGAACAATCGAGCAATTGCACAACAGGTGACCAAAGGGTCTTTCGTTTTAAAACGGGGGCATATCTGCAGTATCCAGTCGGTGGTTTTGACAAACAGCATATCAAGACGCCTTAAAAGACAATTGTGTAAAATCCTCCCAATTACGGGTTAATTGTTCAAAAAGCAAGTGCTAATAATAAATCTAACACCTGTTTATTAAAAGGAGTATTTATCCTAAACTTCGGATACACTACCCAAAAATACATTGGAAATAGAGAAAATGAGATTAATTGGACGACACACTTGTAGCCAGAATGTAGAGACTAGGGGACAAGTGAAAAGTAAGTGTTTCAAGTCACCTTGCGGTGCAGAACAAGTCCAACAGGTGTCAGGAATATCTTGATTATTCTCATGAAGGGTGTCTGATGTCATAAAAAGTCTGTTGTAAAAGAAAAAAAAGTGTTTGTTTAGTGCTAGCTGCACAGGAGGATTTTCTAATTTTTGTCCAGATTCGTTTCCAGGTGGATATGGGCACACGTATGGAAAGATCTACCTCCCATTAAAGCTCAGTCTTAGACTTGGGTCTCAAAGTGGAAGCTTCAAGTAAATGGGAATAAATAAGGGATGCCTTAGGGCACGTAGGTAAAATAACAGCTAATTGTGTAGATGATGAAGTAACAGAGGACAGAACAGATTTGAAATAATTATATACCTGAAGTAGAGCCCCAAGTAAAAGTAGAAATTTTACTAGGAAGGTAGACGGAAGGCTAAAGAGATTCTGAACTTGAGAAAAAGTAAGAAGTGAATCTCGATCAAATAATTAATGAACCAAATCAACCCTTTAGTTCTCCAGGAATGCCTATAAATTGGATGTTTCTTCGCCTGAATAAATTGGTTGGTCCATATAGTAGAGTTAGGAAAAGAGTAAAGATCTGTGGGAGAATAAGAAATTAGAGAAGATAATCATTTGCAAGTGTTATTAATAATAGGATTAGACAATTTTTGAGGTTTTTGCATGAATGACAGGAATTCTGGAAAAGTATAAGGGGATAAAAAAGTTCATTCCAAATCAACCCATAACAGAGTGTATAGGGAAGAGGGTGCAATCCAATGAGAAGATTGTTGCAAAAGGAAAGACTTATGGTATTTTGGGAAATCAGGAAAGAGTACTCCACCCTCAAATTTAGGCTGTTTCAGCTTAGCTAAAGACATACGAGGTTTCTTATTATTCCAAAGTAAAGCAGACAGTTTTGAATTTAGTGTCTTGCAATGCTTGAGGAGAACATGTAGGGAAATATTAGAACGGGTAAACAGAATATTAGGAACCAGAATCCCCATGTAGTTTAAAAAAAAGAAGACACCAAACTGTTATCACAAATGGCTGCCTTGGGGGAAGTATAGAGGAGAGAAATGAAAGCCATAAATTTCGGTTCAAAACCAAACCAAGTTTCAGTTTTATATAATAAAAAAACAAAGAACACAATTGAAAGCCTTTACGGCATCCAAGGCAATGGCCACTAAAGAATCAGATAGGCTTGCAGACCTAGAAATAATATTAAAAAAACAAATCGGTGTTGTCCGAAAGATATCTTCTCTTGTCAAAACCAAGAGATCAGGAAGAAGCACTTCTAACCGTAAAGCCAATGATTTAGATTTTTTTTTATAATCTAAGTTAACTAAAGAGATGGGTCGATAGTTTTTACAAAGATGTGGATCTTTAGCCACTTTTGGGATTAAACAAATGAAGACATCAAGAAACGAGCCGGAAGAGGTAGCCAAATTAATAAAAGAGTGAATTAACAGACAGAGTTTAGGAAGAAGCAATTTGGAAAAATGTGTATAGAACTTAGCTGTAAAGCCATCTGGCCCTGGAGCTTTGTCTTTTTTAAAGGAAATCAATGTGAGCTGAAGTTCTGTTTGTGTGATATCTGTCTCTAGGGAAATAAAGTCAATTTGAGAATAAACCGGTTTTAAAGCAGAGGATAAATAGGTTAATACTGTAGACATTCCGGTGTGTATAGATTTGTATAAAATTGTTGGAATTGAGCAAGGATAGCCTGGTCTCGATGATGCAAAGAGCCATTGGTGTCAATAATTGATTTAATGTATAGTTTATTTTGTTTAATTTTAAGATCATTTGCTAGTAACCTTCCAGGCTTATTTTGGCCTTTATAATACTTAACGCTGCTTCTTACACTCTTAAATCTAGTGCTATCAGTGGATACTTTATTAAAATTAAGTTTGGCTTTAATAAGCTGATTTAGAGCTTGTTTTGAATGGGATGTATAGTAAGACTGTTCTAAAAGTTTAAATTCATTAAGAATTAGTTTAAGCTGTGATTGAGATACTCACCTCTTTTTAGAAACATAATTAATTATAAAATCTCGAGTTGAGGCTTTAAATGTATCCCATACCATTTGAAAGGGAACGTCGTCTGTCAGATTGAAGTGGAAAAAATCTTGGGCAAAAGCAGTAAAGGAAGAGGTAAAAGAGTCCAATAATAGAGAAATATTAAATACCCGTGGAAGGGTAGCTTTGGGCATGATGTCTAAATGCATGACCAGAGATCAAAATGGATCCAGTGTCTGCTGAATGTAGTTAGGTGATGTGAAACAAAAACATAATAATTTCAGGATTGTGTACTGGGGAGAAAATGTGTATTCCCTTAGGGTTGGATTGCATAATCACCATGCATCAGTAAGGTTGTGTCTCTGAAAAGCTTGTGTGAAAGCTTTTTGTGATTTGTTTGGGATGTAGTGTGATGAAGAGTGCCTATCTAAAAAAGGGTCAACAGGTAAGTTGCAATCACCAGCCAGATTTAGATTATCATCAGCATACTGAAAATGCTTCTTAGAAATGAAAAACCAAAATTGACAATCAGAGCATTAGGCTCATATATGTTAAACAGAGCAATTGGGATCTTATCACAATACACTTGAAGAATTAGCCACCTTCCCTCCTCGTCTTTTTATGGGGAGATCAGCTGAATTTTTAAAGACATGTGTCACAATATTACAACTCCGTGTTTTTCCCCTAAACAAGTGAAAAAAAACTTGATCAATACATCCCCTTAGTGGAGTGGTGTGGCTCACTGGTTAGAGGCGGCAGACCCGGGAGCAGAAGTCGGCCGGTACCAGGGTTCAATTCCCGACGCGGCAGGGTCGTGGACAAGGGTCAGTGGACTCGACAATTCTCGCCTCGGTGCCTAATCTAACCTGGGGTCCCACTCTGCAACTCTGGGCATTAGCTTGCCTAATCTCCACAAAGGCCCCATCAACGCTGGGGATGCCTTGCTCCACCTTGGGGATTCCCAGTGGGGACCATCCCACAGGGAAAGCCAGGACGGGTTCCCCAGCGGTATATAGTGCCGGGACACCCCTTTGTTGGGGCAGCTGTGCGCTTTACAAGTATACGACATTTAACATTTAACACATTCTCAGTTTCGTACAGTCTGTAGCCAAAAGATGAGATTCCTGCAAAAAAACTATGTGAGCATTAAGTTGTGATAAATGGGTGAGGACACGTTGTCCTTTAATTGAGGAGTTCAGACCCCTGACATTCCAGGAAACCATTGTCAACACCATCGCAAACAAACAGAATGAGGAGAACAATCAGACCCTAATAGAGAGAGAGTACAGTAAAGCCACGAAAGTTGTAGAGAAATAAATATTCACCAAGAAATAAGACAGTATAACACGTTTGAAATAAAAGGGAAGAGTAAAGACATAAAGGAGGAGAAAAAGAAAAAGGAACTGGTAACGAGAAAAGAAAAAATTCATCGAACATTTTTATAGCATAGACCGGGAAAACCAACAAATGGAAAGAATGACATGCCTAACAAAAACCAGTTGAAGTTAGGGGAGGGACCGCATGAAGAAGACATCACGTCCATCCAGAGGGAGTTGCATGATGCGGGAGGGGGACGGTGCGACAAGAAATGGGGAACTAAGAAAACCATAACATAGTAAAAGCATCTGTAGGGCAAAAGAGAAAAATATGAAGACGTTAGATTAAAAAATACATCCTAAATTGGGGGCCGACCGCCCTCGGAAGCCCACCTACCACCTCAGCCCACGCCAAGAACCTGGGCATCGTACTCAACTCATCACTCACCAAGAACCGACAGGTCAATGCCGTCACCTCCAGTTGCTTCAACACCCTCCACATCCTCTGCAAGACCTTCAAGTGGATCCTCCCCGAGTCAAGGAAGACAGTCTCCCACGCACTTATCACCAGCAGACTGGACTATGGAAACGCACTCTACGCCGGCATCAACAAGTCCCTACTCCGCACACTCCAGACAATACAGAACACCACCGCCAGACTCTTCCTCGGCATCCCCTCACACGAACACTTCAGCCAACATCTACGAAGTCTCTACTGGCTCCCCGTGGAGAAAAGAGTCACTTTCAAAATCCTCACTCACGCTACAAATGCCTACACAACAACGGATACAGATACCTCAACGACAGAATCACGTATCCAAAAGAAACCTCCGATCTTCCAACCTCACACTGGCCTAAACCCCGCGCATCCACAGAGCCAGAGCAGGCGGAAGATCTTTCTCTCACATTGCAGCCAAGACCTGTAACAAGCTACCGGCAGACATCAGAGGTGCCCCCTCCCTGAACACCTGCAGGAAGACCCTCAAGACCTGCCTCTTCGCCTAAACAGATCTGCCTGTCAGTCATTTCCCATGAGGACTGAACTGACTCCTCTCATAGCAAGGATGGCTGCCAGCTCTGAGGGAAAGAATCTGCTTATTAAAACCATGCTTTTCTGGCCCCAAAAATCGTAACCTCTGTGCACACCCTGTAAAAATGGGTTACACAGCAAGAAACACAGCAGGTGAGCCGCCGGTGCACTGCCGACATCCGCACCCTCCTCCAGAGCGTTAAACGAACGTGGCCATCTTTGACGCGTGGTAAGCCATGCCCCCACGATAGGCGATGTATGATATGTCAATTTCCCTCATAGGAGAACTCTAACATGTTCAGGCTTTTCTAGAGTGCGAACATTACCCAAGAAGGAATTTGGAGTGCTTTACAAAAGAGTGTAAATATAATGGAGTCGAAGTGCACAGTAAACATTGGGAAGGAAGAAGGAACATGTTGACTGTCTAAAGCATTTTAGCAAGGGACAGGCAGGACATCAATTGGAGCTAAGATGCACTAACACTTAATAGGGTATTGGTAGCTTAATACTGAAGGCCAGTGGTAGTACCAAGTACAGCATAAGGCACCCGGAGACAGGTAGCCAGCCATAAGAATGGGTTGAGGAATGTTACATAAAGTGGTGAGTCTTAGAGGGGTGCAGTGAATCATGTTAAGTCGGTACAGAGAGGGCACAAGAATCTGCTAGTAGGCGGTCAGTGGTTCCAAAAAAAGTAATTTTTAGTCTTTTTTGAAAGATGGATCTTGTTTAATACTTAACTGGATGTCCTTCCAGACCTTTGGGCAAACCTGAAAAGAATGAGATCAGAGTGGAGATTTTATTGCAGTGAACTGTTCCCATTTGTTTTTCCGAGGGTGGGAGTGGTTATTTTCAGAACTTTGAGGATCATGATGTGGACCTGAATGGGCAAGGGCTGGAAAAGAAGCCATGTTGCTCACTGGTGCTCACGTAAAGCGCTCTGATACCTTTGAGTTCTTGCCATAGAAAGCTAAAAAAATATATATATATGTATGCTTGATATGCCCAAACTTCCATGTGTCGGTGATCAATCTCATAAAGGCATTTTGAATCAATTGAATGTTATTGATCCCTTTTTATGGCAGTCTCAAGTACTTCATATTGCTGTAATGTAGCCATGTTAATACAAACATATATAATCAACACCACATTAAGAAGAAAGGCAAACACATCTAGGGGCATGTTTATGACCCAGTTTGTGTTACATTTGCACCATGCAACATAGTACATGTGTGATGCAAACCTTAAATGTGATTTATGAAGCCACGCAAGGCCACTTTGCATGGCCCGGAGTGGCTCTGTAAATGTGAAGTAAGGCAAAGCAGAACAAATTGCTGCCTTGTTTACTCTGCCATGGGAAGGTGTTCTAACGTTATTATGTGCGTGTTCAAACACAACTCCCATGTTTTTTTCTGCATTCTCAAATTTAGCAGAACTGGTAAACCTGCGAATGCACCAATAGGGTACCCCTGCCCATGAGAGGGGCAACAAGGAGAAATATCTTTATTTCGCCTTGTTAATTCCTCTTTCTATGTGTCCAGCATTCTGCAGCACACATAGTAAGAGGAATTTGGGGGCAGATGTATCATTCGTTGTTTTGTCGCAAACGCTGTGATTAAAAAAAAAGCAGCGTTTGTGACAAAGAAATCGGCAAATGCGATGTATGAAAAAATCGCATCGCAACGCAAAATTAAGGAATTAATTTTGCGCAAGCATTTAAGGAATCGCAAAAAGCGATTCCTTAAATGCTATGTAAGAAACAATAATGTTTTGCGATTTCACACTAAGAAATCGCAAATTACCACCAACTTGTAGTTGGTGGTATTTTGCGAATTCTTTTACAAATGCACTTTTTGGCATTTGTAAAGGTGCCATGTGGCGCTCGCATGTGTGTGTGCCATATGCGCACACATGTAAATTTCAGGGGTGCAGCAGGGTGCCCTTAAGACACCCTTGCACCCTTGAAATTATTCTCAATTTGCTATTAGCAAATTGCAAATCGCAAATTGAGAATTTTATTTATTTGTTTATTTATTTATTTCCATTTATATAGCGCATTATCACCCCGAGGTCTCTAAGCGCTTGTACACAAAAGGAAACCAGTACTGCCGAAACCAGATGTCTAAACTTATAGCACTCCCCACGCTTCCCGAAAAAGTATTGTTTTTAATGTTCGGCGAAAGAGCAATAGATTGGACTCCTTGCGGAGACTAATTGGCAATTTATTCCACGCTGCTGGAAGCAAAGTAGAAAGAGCACGCCCGCCCATAGTGGACAGGCGAAAGCGTGGATTGGCCAGAAGAGTAGCTTCAGAGGACCGTAGCGCCCTACCAGGGGTATAACCAGTGAGTCTGGTCTTGATGTAGCTAGGCGCATTGCCATAGAGTACCTTGTGTGAAATGCACAGTCCTTTCAACAACGCCCTCTGTCTAACTGGGAGCCAATGTAACTGATGCAGGAGAGGGGTAGCACGCGTTTTCCTTGGCATCTTAGAAATTAATCTCGCGGCATCATTCATTACGATCTGCAGCCTCGCAAGTTGCCGCTGGGGAAGTCCTAAGTATAACACATTGCCGTAATCCAGACGCCCCAGGATCATAGCTGACACAACACTTCTTAAGGTGGAAA
This sequence comes from Lissotriton helveticus, assembly GCF_964261635.1. Classification (NCBI taxonomy): domain Eukaryota; kingdom Metazoa; phylum Chordata; class Amphibia; order Caudata; family Salamandridae; genus Lissotriton; species Lissotriton helveticus. The sequence goes on along the minus strand of NC_136068.1, from coordinate 1,822,502,925 downwards.
AAGACAGCAGTTGAGAAATCTTGCGAAGCTGTCTCAGAAGACCAACACATGTGCCAACCACTACGGACACCTGTTTGTTCATAGACAGGTTACTATCAATGTGAATTCCCAAGCTTTTCACCACGGTTGCTGGTTCCGGTGCCCTACCCAACTCCTTGGGCCAAAAACCGTCATTCCAGGGGCTGCCCGAGGTGACTATGGGCAGCACCTCAGTTTTGTCCGGATTGATCTTCAAGGAGTTGGCGGACATCCAATTCACTGTGTACCTTAGGATGTTATGCAACCTGGTTTGCACCCCTGGAGAATCCCCTAATTGGATAATAATCTGCGTGTCATCAGCGTAGTTAAAGATCTGACACTCCATCTGATTCAGAGCAGAAATCAGTGGCTGCAAATAGATGTTGAAAAGGAGTGGTGAGAGGGCAGAGCCTTGCGGTACTCCACAGGTGATAGCAGAAGATGTTGAAACTAGGTCAGACAGCTGCACCTTCTGCGATCTATCTTGCAGAAAGGATGCAAGCCAGCCTAGTACGGGGCCCCCTATGCCCAGATCTCTCACACGTGCCAGCAATTGACTATGACAAACAGTGTCAAAAGCCGCGGAGAGATCGAGTAGCACCAGGGCCCCCGGGAGCCTCTTATCAGCTCTGCACCTCAATTCGTCTAAAATAGACGCCATAACCAACTCTGTGCTGTGATATGGCCGGAAGCCAGCCTGATTTTGCTCTAGCAGATCATTAGTCTCCAGATGCTTGGAAAGATGAGATAGCACGTGTTGTTCCAGGACCTTTGCTAAAAAAGGTAATTGGGAGATAGGCCTGAAATTTTTTAACATTTTCGTATCCGCCCCTGGCTTCTTTAGCAGCGGAATCAGCCGGGCCTCCTTAAACATAGCCGGAACGTGTCCAGTTTTCAGAGATATGTTGAGGAGGTGGAGAACGTCCTCCTCCAACCCTGGCATGGCTAGCTTAAAGACTTTCGGGGGGCAAGGATCTCCTTGTGAACCTGACTTTACCCTCCCCACCAGGCTTGCTAGCAACTCTTTCGTAATCAGAGAGAAGCTATTCAGGGGAAAATCTACTTTAGGAGTAAGGGGCTTCACTTGAAGCGAGCATTCCAGCACAGGGGTGCAAGAAATTTCTGACAGAAGATCTTCAATTTTATTGACAAAAAAGTCCTGGAAGCTTTGACAGTCCTTTTGTGAAAAGTCAGGCCTCTGCTCCTTATTTTTTCTCAGCTCCGAGAGCACCTTGAAAATTTCTTTCTGGGGATTTTGGGCAGTTGCAATCCTTGTCTCGAAAAACTCGGATTTGCGGGCTACAATAGCCTTTTTATACGAGGCCAACTCCTGCTGATATAGACTCCGTGCCCTCGTATTGTAATCCTGCCTCCAGGCTCTCTCAGCCTTCCGCAGGGCCTGTTTCTTTGACCTCAAGAAATCATTATACCAGGGGGCTCCTGCACCTTTGTCCACTATTTTCATTCTTTTGGCCGGTGCCACTAAATCAATGGACAATTTTAATTTGTCCACTACCCTCTGACATGTGACCTCTATATTATCGTCACATGTGGTTGGTGCGGCAGAGTTTAGTAAGTTTCCCACCAGATCTTTCTCATTAATGGAGTTCCATCGCCTCACTGTTCTCCATGATGGCCTAACTTTCCCTCCATATTTTGGTGCTGCCTTCTGTCCCCTAATCAATTAATAGTCTGACCATGCACATGGACTGCCAGCCATCGGTCCAACTCCAGGATAACTTCCCATTCCTTCCTATGGGCCTCCTGGCCCATATAAATGAATGGGAAATTATTCCTTAATTGCGATTAGCAATTTGCTAATCGCAAAATAAGGAATTTTAAGAAATTGCTAACAAATAGCGATTTTCTACATACATCCAAAATTACAATTCTCAAATAGCGATTTCCAAAAAATAGCTATTTGAGAATCGCAAATGATGGTGATGAAACATCTGCCCCTTGCTTCCCAGGATGTTTGTGTGCAGGAAGGTGTCCCTTCCTGTACAAAAGCAATCCTGCATGCAACACAGGAACCCTTGCACCATAGTGCAAGGTTGCCTGCACTGGCGCTGGCACTGGCGCTAGGCAGCCAAAGGGGCCCCAACGCAAGGGGAAAAGGCAGCAATCCGCCGTATTTTCTTAAATATGGCACATTCCTGCCCTTCCCCTGGTGACTTGCTGCGCTGCGTGACAGTCTCGTAAATCTACCCTTTTAGTACATAGTTGGGAGTGTACAGCTGAAAAAAGGAATGGCAGCCTTAATCTGTGACGTCATCAGTAATTGTATTATAATTTTGCCCAAAGTTCTGTATTTAGCTTCTGTCTTAAAACCCCTGAGGGAGGTGAGATTACAAGGTGGATGAACCTCTCCTTGTCTTAGATGGGTTTTAGTCTGTTATTAGACCACCCCGCGGGCCACGGCCTGAAGGCATTCCTGAAGGGAGGGAGCGGTCACCTTAGGATTAGAGGCCACTTTCAGAAGCAGCTGGGTGTCGTCCACTCACATGAAGAATCCCAGCCTGAATGAATACCATACCCACGACTGTCCATCAGTCTGTCCACATCCTGGGGGCACCAGGTTTGTCATGTTTCATGAATTGCACCACTGCCTTGGGTGGCAAAGGCAGAGCATTGTTGTGAACGTAGGGTATTCTTCAAACTCTACTAAAGGCCATCCAATACCTTCATTAGATGCCATGGGTGAGGGTTAGAGTCAGCCAGGACCATCACATCACTGACTAGACCTCTACTAAGAGAGAGATGGAGAAGGGGTGTGGGTGTTGGCAATGTTCAGCCTCTACAGAAGGTCTTGGGTGGCACTTGAAGGCGCAAGGTCATTTGCGGCATCGTTAAGGCTGTAACGCATCCAGGTCGTCCATTATGCTGATAATATGACCATGGTGGATGGTTCTTCTGCAGAGAGTCCTTGTTGTCTTGTATAGTTATAATTCACAAAATAAAATTGAATTTAATAGCAAGAAAATTAAAATAATGAAATTCAGTCGATCTAATTAGCTAACCATGTAGTAAAGGGTTTAAGGTCATTTTTGTATCACTTGTCAAGTTTAAAAAGTAAAAGGTCGCCCCTAATCTTCTCCATAAACATGTTGTTTGCCAGAGTTCATCTTCTGAAGCTGCAGTTTTGATGCTAGTGTGAGATTATTGCCTTTGCTAGTGCACTCTAGCTTTTTGGTTAGAAAAGGCACAGCACCTTTCAGAAAATGTGAGGGCTTCTGTTTTCAAGATGGAGGGCTCACATACATTTTGCCTGATTAAGCTGGATTTGCTGGTTAGATCCTAATATCTGAAGATTTTTCTGTATGGGGGAATCGCTGTCTTTCAAAAAATTTATTCTGTGCCAATATATGAACAGAGTGGAGGATGCATAATCGACCACTTGGGCGGAGGTACTTCGAGAGGCCCCATATCTCGTAGAAGCAAGAGAAACCTGTTGTGGCGTCGCTCTTCTGTAGCTTCAAGGGGTCTACTGGAATCCAATTGGCTGTTAAAGTGTAGGTATTCAATAACAAAGACCTTTTGAAGAAGAGCTTTCCTCCTTACATTATCGCAGTATATGGATCTCGCATGATACAAGAGTACTTAAGTGCCACTCTTAAGTGTGACATTAAATAGCTGGTAATCGACCTACAGTTTCTCCAATGTTCAACAAGAGACTTTAGAGACAATTGAAAATAGCTTCTCAGTAAAGAAGGTCATACATACAGTCTTTGCTCATGTAAAAATGAATCCATCACCCATCACCGATGCAATGCTCTGTGTATGTGCCTGATCTGAATGTAAATTCAAGAAGCAAACAGTTCGTGAATTGAAAATTGGGTATTGTACCTTTCTGCAAAGCGGCAGATGTGGGATCCCCTTACACCTTTGTGGATAAAGCTGTGGAGGAGGAAAAGCTTACTTGAGTTCCTGATGAAGGGTTGAATCCTTTGGCATGCATCCACAAAGTTTCACTGAGGAGCCAATGCAAATGGTGGATAACCGCTTTATTTAAGTTTTGATGGGACGAAACCAATGGAAAGTTATTTGTGGTGGAAAGAGGACCCTGTTCTTGGGTGGTTTGAGTAATGTTCACTTGGCATTTCATTAGATTACTACAGACCTGATCCAGTTTTATTTTTGGATGAAGCTGACAGTGTTATATCTAAGGTGAAATGAGAATTCCCCCGAAGTTTGTTCAGGGTTTGTGGGAAGCAAGATGATTCTCAAACAGAGAGCCAAACCTGCTGAACACTAAGGGCCTGATTCCGATCTCGTTTGATTAGAATTTATATAGCGCACGATTGCCCAGAGGCGTCTAGACACTTTGCGGAGGAAAATGCCGGAGATGGTGTCTTTTAAATTGAAAAAAGCCATGTCTTTAGAAGCTTTCTGAAACCGAGCAGTGTTGGACAGCTTTTGATATTTAATGGAAGCAAGATCCACAACCTCACAGAACCCAAGACAAAGATTCTTCCACCCCAGCTTGCTTTTTTGGAAAGCATACTGACCAAATTGGTTCCAGCATGCTTTCCGTATGTCTCGGATTGGGGGAGTCTGACCGACTGAGTATGATGCATCTGTATGCATCCGGATACGTTTTGGTCGGACTCCCATTGACTTCAATGGGAGATGAGTTCCGAACGTGTTCCAAACGTAAACACAGGCTCCCAATGAAAAAAGGGATGGTTTGGAAACCTTGCACCCTGTGACGGGCACACCATGGTGCCTGCCACACTGGACATGGTTGGGAAGATGGGACCCTAATGTACCCCCACGGTCCCGATTTGTAGGGACCCGGGTGAAGGGGGACTTGCTATGGGCATCCAAAGAACGATACCGGCACCTGGTTCATTCCAGGCAAACCGAATCGTAAAGGCTGTCCAAATCAGTCATCTTACTCGCTCGCTCGGAAACAGAGTCCAGAGATGTGTACGAATCAGCTCCAGAGGGGCTCGACCTGTCTGAATGCCTTTTGGAACCAATTCGGTCAACCCTAACAGTTTCCAGTCATTCTACTGGGTCGTTCGAAACTGGGAACAAATTAATCGGAAACAACGGCTCGGGATCGGATTCAGCAAACCCAAATCAGATTCAGAGCCCAGGTGTTAACTATGACCAAGGGAGTGAAGTAGTTCTCTTCTATCGACCTTGTGCGGAATTCCATCAGTTACCACTACATTCCAAAAGCAAGGCTTTGTCGACCTTTATCACATTTGTGTTTTCAATTTGTGTGGATGCCTTTTGGCTCTGCTTATGTGACTGCTGTCTTCCAGCCACTTATGTTCCAGCTTCTTTAGGAGGTGAAGGGAGTTGTTATTTTCCAAGACAATGTGTTAGTAATGTCACGAAGGAGCAGGATTAGCGCTTGGAGCAGGATTAGCGCTTAACCACTTGGATGCTAAGCCTATTTGTTGATTCCCATTGACTTTCCATTGAAATCAATGGAAACTCCATGACGAGTTACCCTTGTCATTAGCACTGAAGGGCTTAAAGCTCGTTTTAAGCAATTTTAGGAAGAAGGGTTTAAATGGTGCGTACAGCAGGCGCAAATGTTTGTCACAAAAGGTGTTGTATCTAGAACATCAGGTGAGAAAGGACAGAATTTGCCCAAGGAAGAGTCGTTTGCAGCTATGAGGAATGCACCCTTTGTAGCTAACAAGGATGATATGAGGTCTTCTGTGGGCTGGTCACTTTGTATTTCATGTTTGTTAGATAGTTTCGGTGAATCCCTTCAGTCTCAGGCAGTTTCAAAGAACAAACATAAGTTAGAGTGGACAGCTGAGCTTCAGGAAGATTTTGACATTATTAAAAGACATCTGCGAGATAACATCTGTGCAACCCCACAGCAAGAAGCATCACCAGCACCGATGCCAATGGCAAAGGCTCAAATGCAGTTCTTGCCAAAGAGGAAAGGAATTGACGGGAAGTGACTATCCCTTTAGCATCTGTTCCCTTACACCAACGTTAATCCATCATCAAAGGGACACCCTTGCACCTGTGTGGGGTATGGTGCACTGCAGGCAACTTATCTGTGGATCAGAGTTAACTCTGAGGACACACCAAAATCCTTTTGAATACATTTCGTACCACAAGTGTGTTATTTAGAGCATGTCCCCGCATCCAAAGATTGTCAATGAGGCTACATGATTTTAATTTCATGATACAGAATGGGCCTCTTGTCCAGATAAGTAGATTACCTGTACATTTGGAGGAATGCTCTGAGCAACTGAAGGAGAATTAGTGTCCAGAAGCGCAGGATACAGAGGTGATCAGTCGTGAGAAGTGGGAGTAATTTAGTGCAAAAAGACTGTGACTTCAGGGAGATGTGAAGGTGTTTTAAGACCTTGTTGGCCTGAGAAAACAATGTGTAACAGGAGATCTCAGATAATTTGGGGAGGTGAGGGACAAACTAATTATTATTGAGAAGTGGAAGAGTGAAATTTGGTGTGGGAGAACAGATTATTCAGTCGTGCCATGATGGTCATTGTGGTATAGAGATAAGCAAAAAGACTATTGAAGCCCTAGCACTGGTGGACAGGAATGGACGCGGAAATTGAAGAGTTGTTTGGAATTATATGGAAAGCAGGAGAGCTGACAAATCACAGTCACTTTTAGAACTCCTTTATGTTTTGTGAAGGTCCCCGAAATGTCTAAGAACTTGATCATGATTATCATTATGGATCAGTATAGGATGAGGAAGGGAAGAAAAGTTTATCATTGCTTGCTGGGCTACTTCTCCAGGTGGCTGGACCGTACCACTACGAAGAGGGCGGGTGTTGATACTGTGATGAAAGCTCTGAATGGAATCTTCCAAATAGGGGGTTAGCTGAAACCATTCTCAGTGGCAGGGTCTGCAGTTTCAGTCAGAGGGTAGAGTGGTTTTGTGCATAAAACTGCTGCTTTCTATCACTCTCAGTGGTAATGGAGCCATTGAGATGCAATTGAATTGTCAGGGGATTAATGAAGTTAGCTTGAAGGAGGCTTGGGAGCTGGAGGTCAAGAAAATGGTTTGGGCTTACAGGGTGGCTCTGACTCTGAGAGGTCACTGCCCTTTTGTCATCTTATAGTGAAGGTCAGCCATCACCAAGGATGTACATGGTTGGATCTCTGTTTTGAGGCAGAAGTTGTGGTCTCTTGACAAAGTAAGGAAATATATCAGAAAGGCACAGGTCGCCTGCACTCGGGTGGAACAGAATACTGAAGGGGGAGACGTTTTGAAGTAGCAGGCGGCGGCGGGATACCGAGATTACTGAATTTCAATCGGCAAATGCGAGACCGGCTAGCAACACGTGTAGCTTTGAATTGGAATCTGCGGCGCCAGGTTGAAAAACTGTATACCGCACGCCCTGCTTTAAATACGCAGAACGAACACGGGTACAATCTTATTTATTGAGAGAACCTTCAGTGAGAATTGAGAACTGGAAAGGAAGTTATTGATGCCAAGGAGATACGGAGGAGTAGAAGGAGTTGAGCCCTGAGGAAGACGGAGGGTTTTCTTTAACCAAGGCGAAACGCGTTGGCATGGCATAAGGGATTGGAGTTGAGAAACAATGAAAAAGAAGAAAGAAATCTTCAGGAGCCCAATGAATTGTCTTATGGCTTCCATATTGTTGTTGTGATAAGTGGTGTGCTGCGATTTCTGTTGTTATAATTTGTGCTCAAACTCCGGATTGCGCAGTGAGAAATAGGGTGTTCTCTTCTCCCAATTTTATTGCAAGCACCCAATTGAATAATGTTAAAATAGACTAACGAGTGTATTGCTACATGAGCGCTATAATCTCCTATACACCCAACGTTTAAAACTACAGGGAGGCTCTGACCCAGAGAGATCACTGCCCTTTTGACATCTTATAGTGAAGGTTAACCATCACCAAGGATGTACATAGTTGGATCTCTGTTTTGTGGCAGAAGTTGTGGTCTCTTGACAAGGTAAGGGAATTTATCAGAAAGGCACAGGTGGAAAACAAACAATCAAATGACAACAGAAATGAGTGAGGCCAGTGAACTTGGAGGCTGACAATGAGTGCACGCGAAAAAGGGGTAAGGCGAAGTGTAAGAGCAGCGTGTAAGTTGAACTGTTAGAGTAGATTTGTGAACCTGTTGCACGGGGTCAAAGCATTTTCCAAATTTGTTGAATTGAGTGATGGCAAAGTTTGACATTTTAACCACCTAGCCAAGGGTGAGGCAGTCCTCAACCAGTCGTTGGATGAGGTCCAGATTAAAACTGCCCCTTGGAGGTGGTTGGATAAGGAAGAGTTCCACCCTGCAAGAGAAGTCAAGAGCCTGAGGATGAGCGTGTTTGTGATGGTCAACCAGAGGATATGATAAACGGAGGACACAGCTCATCACTGGTGTTGGAGTTGATAGTAGCTCTGCACATCAGGAGATGGCTGTAAGAGTTCCACCCTGCAAGAGGGAAGTCAAGAGCCTGAGGATGAGCGGGTTAGTGATGGTCAACCAGAGGATATGATGAACGGAGGACACAACTCGTCACTACTGATGGGGATGATAGTAGCTCTGGCACATCAGGATATAGCTGCTAGAAGATGAATAGAATGCAACTTTCCATGAAGGTTCCAAAAAAGTACTGCAAACATGTGATGGGGTAACATACCTCCTTACTTATGTTTACCACAATGTGGTTCATTTTGCATTGTTGACAGTTGTTACTCTCAGAGTAGTTGGGGCTTGAGTTGTGCGTGTTAGTTTAAGTGTTGGTGTTTTGCTCCTGTTAAGTGGTAGGTGTGTTGTTTGCCTACTGCAGAATTTTCTTGTGCTTTCCTTGTATTCTCCTTGTGTACTCTACTTCACATATGTGAGTATTGGAATGTTAGGGGCAAGGGGGAGGTTTAACATAAGTGGCGGCTGCTGAACCTGGAAGTGAGTAGTTGAATCCCAGATTTGTCTATAAAACACATTACTCTACTATCTGTTTGTAACTTGATTCTTACACGCATGTATTGTTTTACTTGTACTAACATTATTCAATTTTTTAAATAGAACTGCTGTTTATGAATTTACACGTTGATTATAGCCTTCTAATAAAAAAAAAATCATATTTTAAAAATCAGCAAGACTAGAGGTTTGTTGTTGAAGAGGATTGGTGAAAGAATCTGCTGAAGGGACAACCCACACGTTCACCTTTTGACTGATTGGTGGTGAGGAAGCAGCATCTGCAGTGTGTGCAGAGACAAATGCTTTTAGGCGGGGAGGTCTAGGCCATAGATCTTTAATCTTTAAAGGCGATCCATTAGAATGGTATGACCTACGGTGTTGAATGCTGTTAAGAGGTACAGTAAGCTCATGATGATGAGAAAACTGGAATTATCACTTCTTCAGTGCTCATTCTGAACTGAGGTCACCACCATTTCTGGGCATTGTCTGGTTTGCAGTTTGTGCTAGATGCATGAACATTTTAGACTCTTTACATTTCTGCAGTCATTATTTGCACACTGCTTTTTCAAGGAGTTTATGTGTAAGGGAGCTGAGAGATGGGCCAACGCTTGTCCAGTTCATTGGGATTCTGTGAAGGTTTCTTTAAGAGGGGAGTGAAATACATTCTCTGACAAGGGTTCCCATCATTTTGGTACTTGGAGTATTGCATTTTTGGGCTATTATCAGGGCATTTTCAGAGCAGTTTAGTGGTTTTTATGGGTGTATGTGAACTATTTTGGATTTAAATAATGCTGCTTTATATATGAGGGTAACACTTTCAATGTGAAGTGTGCGTTGGTATGCATCACAGGTAACAGAAGTGGGTGTGTTATTCAACAGCGGGGGTAACGTAATGCAATCTGGACCTCATAGCTGCACCACGATGGACGGGCCATCTTGTATACATGGACAGTATTTTCTGCCCTGAATACCATTATGAGACCAGTGCAGGATCTGCCCCACACAGCCTTCCTAGTTTCATCATAGGACAATTACCTGATACAACGAATCATTCACACAAGTTTCAGAATCACACAGAGATGCTGCATGTACCACCTTTACAGGGAGCTGGTGAACCGGAGAAGTTTACTGTAGATGACATTGTTTTCCTCGATTATGTTTTTGGAAGGGAAAAGCTACCCAGGATGATTATTTCAGATAATGGTCCACAGTTTACTAGTAGAATATTTCCAGAGTTTTTCAGGCAGAGTTGCTTTAAAAATGAGAGGGAAGCTTTATTTCACCCTGGAACCAATGGGCAGGTAGAAAGATTTAATAGGGTTGTTAAGGTTTGTGTAATTAGCCATTAAGGGAGGTGTAGATTGGAGGAAAGTTGTTCATACTGCTCCTTTAACTCACACAGTAGTTGCTAATAGAGTGTCTGGGTGCTCTCCTTTTGAGCTCACGTTCCTGGATTGAAACGTTTCCCTTACTGATTAAGAGATGACATTTAAAAAAGCAAGAAGTTGCCTATCCTCTTATTAATCATAAGGTGAGTGGATATGTAGATTTTAGGATGGCTTACAAGTCTAAAAAGAAGGGGGAAATCACCATAGTGAGTCAAAGTAGAGGTGTATGTTTGAATTACAAAACAAAATAAAGGATTCAGGGACAGGCCCCACTGTGTTGTCTGATCCTGTCAAACTTACTGCAATTTGTGGCTATTCTGTAAGAGTTGAAGGAGAGAAGATGTGAAACTTAGGTCCCATTTCTGTTTACAAAGGTGGATGTGAGGGGAACAGTGGAAGTAACAATGTTGGTAGTAGTCTCTCAAGTGGCGGTAGTAACAATGTTGGGCGGTAGTCTCTGCAGTGGGGTAGTAGCAATGTTGGTAGTAGTCAATGCAGTGGTGGTAGTAAAAATGTTGGCGGTAGTCTATGCAGTGGCGTAGTAACAGTGTTGGCAGTAGTCTATGCAGTGGCGTAGTAACAGTGTTGGCAGTAGTCTATGCAGTGGCGTAGTAACAATGTTGGAGGTAGTCTCTCTAGTGGCAGTGGTAACAACGTTGGTGGTAGTCTCTCCAGTGGTGGCAGTAACAATGTTTCCACTGAGTTTGCCTTTGGTAATTCTTCCTCCTGAGTTGGCAGTGTGTTTTTCCTTTTGATAATAGTTAGACTGTTCATTTCTCCTGCAGAGGCATTTCTTTTTGTGACTTTCATAGATTTTATATGAGCCAGTGCCGATGATTGCATGAGCAAGGTTGGTCAATTAGTGCATAAGGAGTTTTCATGTTGTGGATCTTGCTTTTTCTTGAGATGTAGTATAAGGACGAAGACTATACCATTTTGTTTCTTGCAGTTTTAAAAAGCGTGAACTCGACCCTAAGGTATCAGAACATGAGCACCAGTTGCAATACACAAGGACACATTCAGTTATTTTTAGGCACGGGGAGATTAAGTGATTTGCCCAGAATCGCAGGGTGCTTGAGCCTCCCGCCAGACTCGAACCCGGTTCCCCAGCTTCAAAGTCCGCCGCTCTAGCCGCTAAGACACATCCTCACCCATACCTGTTAAGATTTGAGATTATTCAATGCAATGTTTCTCGTTTTTATCCTTTTCTTGCATTCAGCCTTTGTTTTATATGGCATTGTCTGGTCTGTATGTTTTGTGTACAGGTGTTGGACTCTCTGTGGTGCATGCGTGGGAAATGGCTTGATGTCAGTGTTTGTTGTGTGAGTCTAGACCGGGTGCGCAGTGGAATGTAGCCTTTGGAATGTATGCCTCGGAATGTAGGTTTCGGAATGTGAGGCATTTGGCGGCTGGGAGCTGTTTGTACCCGATGCTCTTAAATGTGTCTTCAGTAAATCCTTTGTAGGTCTCGCCTATGCAGCGCGCAAGACCTTTTGAAATCGATTTGCTTTTGCAGTCAAAAACGTGCAAGTGTTGCATTGCTTTGAATGGCAACGCGTGCATTGCACGTTTGGCGATTCCCTTGCGTGAGCGAGCTTTGACAGATGGTTCCTGCTCGCTATCGCAAGGTAAACAGGCGCAGGCCCCCTCCTCTCTCCCCTCCCCCTGCTTTCTCTTGTCAAACTTCTTAAATCATGCCTGAAATAAGCAGTTCAGAAATCCTGCACAGCTGTTCATTTTACTCTGCGAGGAAACAAAGTCTCGGTAAGGAGCCATGTTTTGATCCACCCAGTTCCTGAACTAGAATAGATGGAACTGCAGCGCAGATTCGATTCAGATGGCCATTGTTTCTTTCCTTGAAGAATGCTATTTCCGGAGTCTGAGGGTGTGAGCTCTGTTTGCGCACAGTGCCGACTGTTCACCAGTACACAGCAGTGGCAATCAGTAGCTAAAATTCGCTGCAATCATGTGATATGAACGACTGGAAGATTTTTAACCTTGGATGTCCGGTTCAATTTAAAACCGTTCGGTTTGTTTAAAAACGAACCCTCTCAGATGCGGACGTTTAAAAGTCCTGGTGAGGAAAAGGTTCAAAAAATGTTAACTGCATGCTAATGCAATTATTAAACATCCATAAATAACATCAAGAAGGTCCTTCTACTGGAAATACAATTGTGCTGTCGGATGAGGGCGGAAGCCATCTTTCTATTGCTGGATATTCGTCTGGCAGCCTTATAACTCTTGAGGCCTGCAGTACACATATTGTTGTGATGTGTCTGACTAGATGAAGAGAACACCGCATGAGAACCGGTGCAGAGTTTTATGTGCATCAGGGGCACGCACGCACCCGCAAACTAGAGATCCGCTCAGCGTCTGCATGCAACAGAGTCCTGATGTCCATAGAACTGCCTCACGACCCCGATACGCCCACCAGGATTCTACTGCACAAGATGTCATACACAACTGAGTCTGGTAAGCAAGCACCATGCTAAGTAAAAAGCATGTAATGAATAAATAGTCTAACACATGAGTCAAGCAGTACAATAAAGGTAATGCAAAGAAAAGGAATTTCACATTCCATGAATTGTGACAGGATATAAACAATCCCCTGACTACCCTGTCGCGCCGCCTTTTGGAGAAATGTTTTAGGACACCAAATAGAATATCTAAAAGAATTGACATATGACCACATGATCGGTTTTTCTGTTTTATTTCGGTGAACTCTTGAGCGATGAACGTATTTCAAGTGACAATTTTGTGCTGAAAAACATAGATGACTATTCAACAGCATCTGCCCTCGTGCAGGATGACTCTGGGCTAAATAAAATCAAACAACTGAGCAAAACCAAGGGGGAGGAAGGATTTGTCTAATATGCTGCAGGTAGGTCGCTCCCCCTCCGCACAGCACCGCCTGTGCCCGTTCTCTCCCTCGCTGCCCCCGTGTCTCTCTGCCTGGTTTCTCCTTCTGCTCCCCTCGTGGCCCCCGTGTCTCTCTGCCCGTTTTGCCTTCTGTTGCTTAGCTGCCCCTACATTTCTGTGACCTTTGTGCCCTTTCTTGGGACCTTTCTGCCTTTGTGCCACTCGTTTCTTCCCGTTTTTTTGTGACCTTTCTTGTGAGCTTTCTGCCTCTGTGCGACTCATTTCCCTCCATTTTTTGGGACCTTTCTGCCCTTTCTTGGGATCTTTCTGCCTCCTGTGCCACTCGTTTCCCCACGTTTTTGTGTGACCTTTCTGCCCTTTCTTGTGAGCTTTGTGCCTCTGTGCCACTCGTTTCCCCCCATTTTTTGTGACCTTTCTGCCCTTTCTTGGAACCTTTATGCCTCTGTGCCACTCGTTTCCCCCCATTTTTTCTGACCTTTCTGCCCTTTCTTGTAACTTTTCTGCCTCTGTGCCACTTGTTTCCCCTGTTTTTTGTGACCTTTTCTGCCCTTTCTTGTGACCTTTGTGCCTCTTTGCCACTCGTTTCCCCCCATCTTTTGGGACCTTCCTGTGTTTTTTTGTGACCTTTGACCCTGCTCGCAGGCAGGTCGCCCCCATGCTTCTGCTCGTCACCTGACTGCCTGGTTCCTGCCTCCCTGCTGCCTCTTTGTTTCCTGGGTTTTTCCCTCCCCTTTGCCCTGTGCGCCAGTTCCCCCTGCCCCGCAGCGCCCCCGATCCGGCCCTTTCCCGCCGCTGCTTCCCTAAGGCCCGCCGCCCCTGCACACCCATTCGCCTCCCGGCTCCCGCCTCGCAACTGCCCGTCCCTCCCAAGACACCTCCTATGCAGGCCGAGAAGCGGCCACACAGCGTGTGTGACGCTGGCGCGCCGAAGGCGCAACTAAGGCAAGCCCGTCTGCGCCTGTCTGCGCCTGGACCACACCCAGCGCCAGAACCCAGGGACCCCGCGAACGCCACCACGACACCAGAATCCACTATGATGCCAGCACCCTCCACGCACTCAATGCCAGCCGAAACCACACCTGCTTCGAGGCTGCCCCGAAACGGACCCACGGACCCTTCTCCTGCCACACCTGCAGCTTCACCTGCAACAGAACCACCAAACCTCCAAGGACTGGACCCAACCACCTCCACTGCATACTGCTCAACACCGCTCCGCACGCAAACACGCCGTCGAGCTCTGGGATCTGCTCGACACCTCCGCCCCAGACATGACCTTCCTGACCGAGACCTGGCGGCACGACTCCTCGGCGCCCGATAACGCCATAACCATCCCAGACGGCTACAAGATCACCCGCAGGGATCGCGCCAACGGAATCAGAGGAGGAATAGCCATCATCCACAAGTCCACCCTCAAGGTCGCCACCCACGCAGACGGCACTCTCAACACCGCCGAACACCTGCACTTCCGGATCCACACCGACCCCAACACCACCCTCAGAGGAACACTCATCTACAGACGCCCCGGACCCTGGGCTCAGTTCAGCGACTCGATCGCCGACCTTGCCAGCACCCACGCACTCACCTCCACGGACTACATCCTCCTCGGGGACCTGAACTTCCACCTTGAGAACAACAACGACGCCAACTCCGCCACCCTGATCGACAACCTCGCTAACCTCGGCCTCAGACAACTCGTCACCGCACCCACCCATGCTGCCGGCCACACACTGGATCCCGTCTTCTCCACAGGCTCCCACCTCGCCTTCGACCACACCACGGACCTCCACTGGACCGACCACCGCTGCATCCATTTCACCTTCAAGAAACCAACCACGCACCACCGCACCCAACAGCTGCCTCGCCGCTGCTGGAGCAAAGTCTCTGAAGACCAGCTGATCACCTCCCTCGCCAAGAACCCACCTACTGACCACACCAACCCAGATGCAGCAGCCCAAAACCTCAGACAGTGGATCAACATCTGCGCCAACACCCTCGCCCCACTCAATAAACCCTCCACCAGCCACGCCAACAAGTGCGCCACCTGGTTCACCGTCGAGCTCCAGACCTCTAAACGTGCATGCCGGAAACTGGGGAAGACATGGCTCCACGGACGCACATCGGACAACAACGTAGCCCACAGGACGCCACCCGCAGACACCACCACCTCATCAGATTAGCCAAGAGATCCTCCTTCAAAGACCGCTTGGATAACAACGCGCATGACAAGAAAGAGCTCTTCAGCATCGTAAAAGAACTCTCCAACCCCAGCGCCAACGCCAATGACATCCCGCCCTCACAAGAACTGTGCGACTCACTAGCCATCTTCTTCCACCGCTTGATCGCTGACATCCACGACCGCTTCAACACCACGACCGCCCCGACTACGCCAGACTCCACCTCCCCTGTGAACACCAACACCTATGACGACTACAACGCATCCAAAGCGCCTCCGTCTGACTGATCGTCAAGGTCCCCCGCCGCAGCCACATCAACCCCCACCTGAGAGACCTACACTGGCTCCCCATCGACTAGAGGATCACCTTCAAGCTCCTCACCCACGCACACAAAGCACTCCACAATGCCGGAACAGCCTGCAGGCCCGGACTGGCCGTTGCGGGCACCGGGCAATCCCCCGGTGCGCCGCAAGGTTGGGGGCTGGTTTTGGGCCCCTGGGGGCTGGTTTTGGGCCCCTGGGGGCCGTTTTTGTTACCGGGCCGTTTTTGCAGGGTTGCTCCAAAAACGGCCCGCAACAAAATCGGCCGAAAACCGGCCCCGGGAAAGAGCTCGGCGGCACCCCCAACGCCCCCGAGGGGGTGAGGAGGCCGGTCGAGCACTTTGCCAGGGCCGGTTTTGGTTCCCAGCCTACCTGAACAGCAGACTCCGCTTCTACACCCGTACCCGCCAGCTCCGCTCCGCCAGCCTCGCCCTCGCCGCTGTCCCCCGCATCCAACGAACGACCTCTGGCGGCAGATCCTTCTCCTACCTCACCGCCAAGACCTGGAAGTCCCTCCCTACCCACATATGGCAGACCCAAGACCTACTCGCCTTCAGAAGACTCCTCAAGACCTGGTTCTTCGAGCAGTAGCAGCACCCCCTCCCCCCCTCAGCGCCTTGAGACCCTCACGGGTAAGTAGCGCGCTTTACAAGTACTCTGATTGAATTATTGATTGATTGAAGCAGTATTCCCCCACCCCCACGGACGGCAATAATGCCCTCTAACAGTAACACACCAGCTAGCACATCTAGGTCCTCTACATGTCAGTTCATCTGATTCCAAAGTGTTTTCCTTACGTGTTGTAATGTAAAAACATTTGATGATAAAAAGTTGGCACTGCGCATTACAATTTCAGACCAAGCCATTGAGAGGAAATGTAAGGAACACCAAGGGGACCCGACCTGGTATTAAAGTAGAGCGGGTCCGCACGCGCGCCATTTTTTATTTCGTTTCATTGGTTCTAAAAGCCTTTTGCCGCTAAGTAGTGCGAGAGTTAACAAGACTTCAATTTCAGGTCAGTGAACATGTTCAATATTTCAAAACCTCCGCTCCAGAACACTAAAACTCTTTCAGCAACATGCGAAGTCCCCGCACGCTTACCACGTGACAGGAGTGTGACGCAATCACTGGAGCCGCATTGAGCATACTTACTGGCGTACAGTGTGGGCAAACACCACCCCAGTTGGATTCAGCTGCAAGATGGAGGAGGTGTTGAAACTGTCAGTACAGCAGAGGGGACACAGACACCGGAGCACTAGAGAGGCCGTATTCCTAATGAGACTTTACACATAAGGAATTAAAATGATTCCGACCAAAAGAAAGGAAATTGTGCGTCGAAGGGATTTATTTATGCAAATCATCACAGTGGCTGAATTACACCAAGACTGGCGTAAGGTAAACACAATTATTATCTAGAAAGCAGACTAAAATATACCCTAACGCGGTAGCCTCAAATTAAGTCATCACCTTCTAAATTTTAGGGTGTCAGGAGCTAAGATCTACTTATACCCAATTATGATGCAGTGTACTGTGCAACTATCTTGTTGTGTTCATTATACGTGTGTCCCTCTTGGGACACCTTACCCTGCGTGCGCGTTAGTGTCCCTGTGAGGACACCGTAGCAGCAGTGAGGTCACCAGCTGATAACTGTCAGAACGGACAGTTATCAGCTGATCGCCGAGCTGACTGCAGCTGCGCCCCACGTTTAGGAGCATGCGTGTTGGTCTATTAATAAAGGAGTTAAGAACGTACATCTTGTCCTGGTATTCTTTGCCTTATTGAGCTGAAGTGTATGGAGGAACAAATCTAGAACGTTTAAAATATGCTGAGCTGTCTATGCTTTTCAAATTGGGAAGTTGCGTCACTTTGTTCATTTTATCATAGAAGCGAGATGAAACATCCACACAAGGCTGGACAATGAGTTGTACTGAACTATTTCCTTAAGTTAGGGTATAAAAATGTGGGGAACGACCGCTCCACTTTAATCAGGAGGATATACAGAAGATTTACACAAACCCTAAAATTCTTATTGAACAACTAGAGATTTCAGCAGAATGTTCCCAAAAATTAAAAGAAATTGAAACCAGGCATTCATGGTAAAATCTTGCAAAAGTGCTTTTTTCAGGCCTGGTGAAATGCAAGCACTATCTTGCTTCTTACTTGTGGGAGCTTGGAACCACAACAGTACCTTCGAGAGTTCATTAAAGCTTAAATAACACATATATTTTTCCTTCAGACTGCACCACACAACTGCATTTGTAAATTGGGGAAATGGTCCTTCCCTTCAATTGATTTTTGGTTCCGACTGTGTGGGATGGCAAGCACATGCAATCCATTACTGTGTGCATATGACTAGCCCTGGCAGGACTGAGCAATACCTGTTTGAAACGTTTTTTTAATTACCATGAAGTCCGATGTATGCAGAACCATCTGTAACTATGCTAAAACAAGCATAGGCATAGCCAATATGTCTTGCCTTTGGGACCTTATAAGTGTTTAGCCATGCAACAGTTGATGTTGTTGCACCAAGGATATTGGGCTGGATAACTAAACACTTATAAGGTCCCAAAGGCGAGACCTATTGGCTATGCCAATGCTTGTTTCTTCTGCCGCTCTTCATGTTGTTACATGAACCAGGTTATGACCCATGGGCCGAGGTTACGGATCACTGAACTAGGTTACCATTCATAGAGCAAGGTTACCATTCATTGAACTTGGTTACGATTCATTGAACTAAGTTACGTTCATTGAACTAGGTTCCCGTTTATAGAGCTAAGTTACGATTCATTGACCTAGGTTACCATTCACTGAGCTAGGTTACCATTCACTGAACTAGATTACCAGTCACTGAGCTAAGTTATGATTCACAGATCTAGGTTATGATTAACGCTCCCTGTTTTCCATTTTTATTGATTTTTCCAGATAAATACAGACAGAAAACATTCATTTTCTTGTTTGTATTTATTTATAAATGTGGATAAAAACAGAAATTGGGATGCTTTTTGAATAATTCCAAATACTTTCTGCCATAACTGCCAGGCCAGTAGATGTGTGGATTGATAGATGAGGGGTGTTAAAAACTAAAGGAATTGTAGTAAAGAGTCTTTAACAGCAATACATATGCAAAAGGTTGATACTGAACATTTCATATTTTCATATAAGTGCACTGATTCATCTTCTCTGAATTTTCACAGCACTGAAACCTGGCAGACAATCAAGCATGAGTGCATATTTATCATTTAAATATACTTATTTCAGCTTAATTTTTTCCACAAACCCCAAAATAAATATGGATAACTACAGATAGAAATTAGCAAAAAATAAATATGGATAAATACTGATGGAAATGGCAGAAAAATAAATACAATAAAACTGGGACCCCTAGTTATGATTCACAGAGCTAGGCTATGGTTTATTGAACTAGGTTACCATTCACTGAGCTATGTTGCCATTTACTGAGCTGGGTTACAGTTCACTGAACTAGGTTACGGTTCATTGAACTAGGTTACGGTTCATTGAACTAAGTTACCGTTCATTGAACTATGTTACGATTCACTGAAAAAGGTTATAGGTCATTGAAGTAGGCCAGGGTTCACTCAACTAGGTTATTATTCATTGAATTATGTTACAGTTGATTAGCCTAGGTTATAGTTCATTGAAGTACGTTACAGTTTAGCAAACTAGGTTAAGAGTTATTGAACTATATTATGGTTAATTGAACTAGGCTATGTTTTATAGAACTTGGTTGTGATTCATTAAACTAGGTTGATTTTTTTTAACTAGTTTACGGTTCATTGAACTAAGTTAGGCTGCCAGGCCTTTAAAGGTGTTGGTTAGCCTCCCAGAACTATGCTCAACTGATTTGTTTTAACTAATTGTGCATGCATTGGTTACAGTTCATTGAACTAGGTAATGATATATTGAACTAGGTTACAATTAGGGCTCTAAGCCCTTTAACGTTTTCATCTGTATTTATCCATATTTCTTTTATGTCCATTTTATTGGTATTTATTCATATTTATTTTAAGTCTTGAGGGGAAAATAGAGTCGTAAAATGGTATATTTTCACATTTATTTAACTCATAAATATACACTCGTACTTTGTGATTATCGCATTTTAGCAAATTAAGAAGCCAAATATATCAAAACACTAAACCGGCAGGTAAATATTATTATTATATGCAAATAAATGTTAATGTATGTCAGCATTTAAGGGAATGTTACTTACAAGGGAGCAGCTTTTTAAGGCAAATGGGTGAATGTTCGATGTGAGGTCATCTTTAAAAATTCGTGGTTAAAAACTAATGAGACGGGCTAGTTGAAGTTACTATAACTCCTCGGTCCTTAAGTGTGATCAACTAGTTTCTGCTACGTATCGCAATCCAGTGGCTTTCATCAGGATCAGTATGCCTCCATACCCTTTTGGGCAAGGTTGCTGGTTATTTATAAATCATTCACACCGTGACAAGCACATACAGGGTATACTACCACAATAACCTTTCTTAGAAGAGAGTCCACCAGTTGAGTGGACGCCTGGTGCCCCATTGGACTCCCCGGAGGGTAGTGTGCCCGGTAGTCACACCGTCTTCATGGGTCCGCTTCAGTCCAAGACCTGTTCACCTCCTCCAGAGCCGGACACTGTATAAGAGGAGGGTGTGTCATGGCCCCCATTTCTCTCTTCCTTCCTTCTTTTGATTTTTATATCCATACTCAGGGAGAAGTTCGGCACAGTAGTTCAAGGCACAGTAGTTCAAGTAAATCACAGGCACAAATATGGTGACAATCACATAGAGATGCTGCAACATGCACCTCCAGACAACAAATGGCATCAGATTTCACGCGAAACATACAGACCAGGTCAGCCTTGGAGTGGAACAGCCACAACCATCACACGCCTTTTGGCTTCTGCAAAAGGTTCAGATTTCGGTGAGGTTTATTATTAAAATTGCAAATCTTCATGTTCAGACGACGCAGACTATGCCGGGCGCAAAGTTTGGTAATGATTGGGCCCCACTTGGTGACTAAGGGACATATTTACTAGCCTCCTGCATCACCAGGATGTCACTTTTCGTGACGTACTGGTGGCGCAGGGGGCTCCTCCATATTTACAGGGAGAAGAAAAGCCACCCAGTGTGACTTTTCCTCTCCTTGTAAATACGGCCCCTTCGCACGCAGCACTTTGCGTTGAAGGAGCGTTCCTTGGGTGTTGCTGTGGGTGTTCCCACGCAACACCCATGGAACAAGACCCATTTCCACATTTACGAGAAATCGCAAATCTGTAGATGCGTTTGGATGCTACGCCACCATAGAGGTGGCGTAGCGAGGCGCAATGAAGAGAACTGTATTAATTTCTCCTCGTTTTCTCCTCTTTCAATGCTTGCTGCATTCTGAAAGAGGAAAATGCCTGTGGTGATTGTTTTTGCGCAGAAAGGGGCACCTTCCTGCAGAAAAACAATCTTCCCACGACGCAGGCATCCTTGCACCATGGTGCAAGGGTGCCTGCGCCAGCGCATGGCTGCAGTTTGTGCGCCAGCGCAGGGGGAAGCACAGAGATGCGACATATTCTTGTAAATATGTCGCATCACTGTGCTTCGGAAGTGCTGTAGCGTGGCGCAGCCAAATAGCTTGCGATGCCACGCTGCGGCACTTCCTTGTAGATCTGCCCCCCAGTTTATTACAGACGTTCGTTTCTGGTGGCGCGTGCGAGGACTGCGTTTTGAATTTGTTTCATTTTTCTATTTTCATGGCATTTCACCAGTGAAAAGTTCACATCTGGCATTTCAGACATGGTTTTGAGCAGACCTTTTGTTGCAAATGAAAGAAAACACTTCTGTCTGTTAGCTTCTTTAGAAAGGTTTCTGCAACAATATTGAGCGGAAACCCAAAGAGTTCAGCAAATATAAAACTCTTCATCGCCTCAGCAGCATTTTGATAATGTTACTGATATCACTTCCCTCTGCAAATATGTAACATCCACTGTGATAGCTTCATGATTGTGAAAAAAAATAACATAGGAACCTTGCGAACTTCTGGAGTTTTGTGAAACAGAGATCACCACGTTACGTTTCAATTTTTATTATTATTTTTTTGCATGCGGTACATTTATGAAAGGTATTCTTCGGGGTGTCGTTAAGACCCCCGCAGAAACCGAGTGTTAACAACTGCAGCTTTGAAAGAAAAAAAGAAAAATGTTCTGATGTTAGGGCCCCGTGCAAAAAGTGAAGAAACGGGGCTAAGGGCAGGATGTATGACTGTTTTTTGCAGTCGCAAACAGGAGATCGGCCCGTTTGCAAACGCTAAAAAGGGTCCTGGCATGTACAAACGCAATTTTGTGAATCACTGACTTGCAAAATAGCGTTTGCTTCTCTCGCTATTAGGAAGGCGCATCCCTTCCTGATAAATAGCGAATGTCAATGCAATGTACCATTGTTTTGCGACCGCATTTGCGGCCGCAAAACACTTGCAGTTTACCACCTACTTCAAGTAGGTGGTAAACTACTCACAAACTGGAAGGGGTCCCCTGAAGACCCCCTTCCCCTTTGTGAGTGTGTGCAAAAATATTTTTTAAGAGCAGGCCCTGGTCCCTGGGACCACTGCCTGCCCTTAAAACATGAAACTGAAAAGTTTTTTTTAATGCAGCCCGTTTTCCTGTAGGGAAAACGGACTGCATTTAAAAATGGAAAAATGCTTTATTTAAAAAGCAGTTCCAGACATGGTGGTCTGCTGACCCCAGCAGGCCACCATCCCAGGGAGTTCGAGCCATTCCCAATGGGGTCGCAAATTGCGCTTGGCATGAATATTGATGAGGCATGCAATTTGCGACCCCATCGGGAATCACAAACAGTGTCTGAGACACTGGTGTACATTCAATTTTGCGAGTCTCAATTCGACGCAATTTGCGACTCGCTAAAGTGAATGGTCGTACATTTGGCCCTAAGTGATTGAAGTCTCACCACCAAGCGCTAGTTGCCAAGCCCAAATCCTCAAACTGCGCATTCAGAAGACCCTCCCATTGCTTGTTTTGCTAGCATCGGGGGCAGCAAGTAACACCCTCTACTCACAACTTGGAGTTAAAGTATATTAAGGAAAGCACAGCCGAAGAGGTCTCATAGTGGAAGTGTTCGTTCTGTAAAACAGCTTTTCGCTCTACTGTTAGGGACGGGCCTTCTCGTTCTCTGTGTTGTTCTGCAGCTGGATGAAGTCCCTGTTAATTTGCAATATTATTAATTTAAAGCCTTTTGGAGCATTATCATGTCCCCACCATGCTCTGTACCTGACTTGCAGCTGACTCTGCCCCAACCCTCCTGTCCTTTCAAAGGTCTGTCAGTTTCACCTGTGTTTTCTGCTGGGGATCAGTACCACTTTATTAGCAAGCTTATTGGTCCTACGCCCAGTCTCCATTGCAAAGCTGGACTTTCAGGTCTGCCCTAGTTGTCTTTGAAACAGCTGTGGGCTTAATTTGATGGTGGCTCCCTCAGGCCAGTCCCTCCCCTGTAATCTCCCATTCCTCCCTGCTGATTTACGAGGGCTCTGAGTCTCAGCTCAGACGCCCCTAGGGAAGAAGGTAGGGCTGTGGGTGGAGACCTTGACGTCAACTTCAAGAATTAAACTATGTGACATTTCCAGTGGACTCTCCTGTTTTCCTCTGTGAGTCAAACCTGTGCCACACTCATAACACCAGGGCCTGCCTTCACACTTCATTTGTAGGTGAGGCAGCAGCCTCTGTTTTGGGTAAATGATTGAATAGAAAATGGGACTGTAAGCTCTGGCTTCAGTCAGTGATGTCATCACATGTGGGACAGTGGACTCTGACTTGAGACTACAGATCACCTGTGTGACTATAGGCACCAGCAGATGGCCTGAGACTTATGTCATCAACTGTGCGACCTAGGTTCTGGCTTGACTATGTGATGTCATCACACGCGGGACAGTGGACTCTGGCTTAAGACAATATATCACCTGTGTGAAAATAGACACCAGCAGATGGCTTGAGACTGATGTCATCAGCTGTGCGACCTAGGATCTGGCTTGACTCTGTGATGTCATCACATGTGGGACAGTGAACTCTGGCTTGAGA
This sequence comes from Lissotriton helveticus, assembly GCF_964261635.1. NCBI lineage: Eukaryota > Metazoa > Chordata > Amphibia > Caudata > Salamandridae > Lissotriton > Lissotriton helveticus. Next base: position 1,822,479,173 of record NC_136068.1, on the reverse strand, counting down.
CGATATATCACCTGTGTGACTATAGGCACCAGCAGATGGCCTGAGACTGATGTCATCAACTGTGCGACCTAGGATCTGTCTTGACTCTGTGATGTCATCACATGCGAGACAGTGTACTCTGGCTTGAGACTACAGATCACCTACGTGACTATATGCACCAGCAGATGGCCTGTACAAAAAGGCATTATATTGTGCTGTTAGTAGTGGTATAGTGTGGATAAGTAATAGCTAGATTTTGAAAAATGAAATGTTAGAGGGAAATAATAGAATTAATTGATGTAATAGCAATATTATGTGTTTAGAGGAGTTCTGACAACTTTTAGGCCTAGTGCAACTGCACCTGCTGCATCATTCAAATCAGGTCCCTAGTGCCTGCAAGATAACTGAATTTTTGACTTCCTTTTTAGTAGTAGAATATAGCAATAATTGGTGTTTAGAGGAGTTAGGACAACTTTTGGCCCCGGTGCTGGAGCACCATTGAGCTCAAACCCCTTTTAACTGCAAGATAACTGCAATTGTGTCTGCCTGTATAAGAGGAAAATATAGCTATGTCAGGTGTTTCGAGGCGGCCTCTGCACCTGCTGCACCATTCCAATCATGACCCTGTTGTCTGAAAGATAACTGCACGTGTGACTGCCTGTTTAGTAGTAAAATATAGCAATATTAGGTGTTTAGTGGGATGCCTAGAGCTTTTGGTCCTGGAGCTACTGCACCTGCTGCACCATGCACATCATAACCCTGTTGCCTGCTAGATAAATCCACTTGTGACTGTCTTATTTAGTAGTAAAATTTAGCAATAATTTGGGTTTAGTGGGGTACTAAAGCTTTTGGCACCAGTGCCACTGCACCTGTTGCACCATTCAAATCAAGTTCCTTTAAACTGCAATTGTGACTGCCAGTTTAGTGGTCAAATATAGCAATATTATGTATTTAGATGAGTTCAGACAAGTTTTCGGCTCAGTGCTACTGCACCTGCCGCACCATTCAAACCATGAACTTGCTGTCTGCAAGGTAACTGCTCTTGTGGCTGCCTGTTTAGTAGTAAAATATAGCATAGCTCTTGTATATCAAGTTTATTTTTAATGTGCAACGTTTATTACAACTTTTAGATTTTGATCATAATGGCCAAATAAAATAAATTGAGAAAATCAATCTGATAATGTCTACAAGGTGCAACGAAAGGTACTGAGGCGTGAACAGGGAATGCCTCAAAGGTTCTAAGGATAAAGCATCTGCTTTACACAACGAAGTAATAAAAAGCAAGCATTCCAGCATACTGTTAGAAGTTGTCTGCCTTTACCGTGGGTAAAGATCTTATCTTGACAGTGAATGGGGCTTAAACAGTGTGAACAGCTTTAGTAGAAGAATTGTAAATGCATGCAGCCAGGGGAAGTCAACAAAAAAAAGTTCCACACAAAAGCAAATTAACACAGTAATTCCGTAATGGGAACTGATAAGAGCCCCTTTATAAGATATATTAAATACAAGAGATTTCACAAGCACAGCACAAGCGAAACCTAACAAATGGCTTTGAAATGAGTGTAGTTTGACTGGGTACGCTTTAAAATCATTTGGTATGCTCTCTTTCTAAAGAGTTGAAGTGCTTTAGGCAGTCCCAGTCTCCTGCAATAAAACCATCCCTCTCCAGCAATAAAACCAGCCCCACCCTGCCAGCTCACCAGTGAAACTCCCTGTGCAGCCACACCAGGCCTGAAGTTGCCCTTCATGCATTGCGGCCTAATTGGCCTTCAGCTGGGGAATATTCGGCTGGTTAGATGTGTATTCGTTGCGATCCTGGTGCGTTCTGCGCGGGTATAAAACCCTAGGATGTAAAATAAAAACTAATACTGAAACGATCAAAAGAAAAGTGTAAAAAAACTTTATTGAACTGGACAAAATCACACGATAGAGATACGAAACTGAGCCCAGGGGACATACCCCACGATTATGGGGATGCTATCATTGATCTAATACACGCACTCAAGTTCGGAGAGTGATACCCAGAAGAACGTAGAACTCAAGGAACTAGGGGAGAATTCTCTGCTGTGCATGCACTACCTAATCTGTAAAAGATTTTTATGATATCATCATTGGCTGAGACTTAAGATTTGTGTTTTCTGTCTGTTGTATGATCTCTCATGTCTCTGTAAATTGAGTGTTAATTTTGCTCTATAAGCCTGTGATTTGTGATACATGAATTAGAAGTGGTAATGCTGACTGACATGAAGGTGACTACGAACGTCACGACCATCGACAATTGCAGAGCGTTAAAGCTGTTATAGGAGATTTCACCTGCAGAAGAGGGGAACCCCCCTTTAAGTTTCACAGAAGCTGGACCAGGTACCCTGCCAAGCTGCCACACCCCTGAATTATGGAAACCCCTTCAGTTAATGCCCAGGATCAGTGGCTGCACAATGGACGTCTCCATGCAGACCACAATTCTTTTTTCCAGATAGAGACACTCTAGGTTGAGATACTGAAGTTTCTCATTCATGTGTCAATGCAGTCTGTTGCTATCCGGCACCTCTCCACACAGGTCCATCTTCATAAACAAGTAGATATTGAACTTCAAAAGATTCATTGAGAAGGGTTAAAAAGAACCAGGTCCTGGATCACCCCAACAGCAGTTACCAAGAAAGCATAAGCGACCACTCTATGTAAGTTTAAGCGTTGACATGAGGCTGCCCTACCGTACAAACAAGCTCTAAAGGCACCGGATCCCCTGCATCAATTACCTCATGGTGGACCTCTCAATGATGCTCTAATTTATATCTCAGAGATCAGAAATATAACCATGGTCTCTACTGTAAAGCTCTAGCTGTACAAGAGGTCCAGCTTCAGTGTTTAATAAGCCACAGAAGCCTTTCAAATCGCATAAAAGGAGATCTTGGCCAGCCTCCCAGAGGGTCCGGCAATGGCGTTTAAAAATATGCTAAGTCCTATTACAAATACTATGATTGAGGCCTGCTCTGGGGAGGCTACAAGAATGTGGTTTGACTCTCCTGAGGGATACGTTTGAATTATTAAAGACTCACCTCAGATTGTTTAAATGCATCTTTATTTTGCAGCTGGGTACAAGACATAAATTCACCTGAAGTCTCTGAAAGAAGAGCCAAGGAATGTACTAGGTAGAGTTGCATATTGCTGGCAATTCGTTCCAGACATAGCAACACAGACCAATCCCATGTGAGCAATAAGGGCGACAACACACACCGAGTGGGACCGTATAGATGATGGTTCCAGATCTTGGTGGAAAGCTGGTTGTGACTCCACAAACAAGGAGAAAGATGATGTGGCACCGGCCAGCCATGCCAGTAAAGTACTGACCTGCACCAAGCAGGGCTACTCCCAAATTGAACACATAGCTACTTCTATCTTAGAGGACCACAGAGTTTTCCACAATTTACTAGCAATTACACAATTTTTGAGCTCCAGCTGACCAAAAAGGACTAGTCCCTTTATGCCAGACATCTGTGCCATCCTACTCCCCCAAGCTCCAGAAGTATGAAAAGGCAGCTGGCAGCTGCAGGAACAGTTTCACAGTTGAGGGTTTGCCATGAACAGACACCACTACTGTTAAACACTATACAAGGCAGGGTAGCACCAGTCTTGCAGTAAATCACCAGCTACGCATTGGGAGCCACTATATGAGGGGAAACATCCTTTACAACGCAACTTTTACCACGTAGTGCTATTACAATGCAGGTTTTACAACGAAAACCATTACAACGCATTGCGCTGGGGGGCGCTCTAGGATAGGGAATAGATTTAATTTACTATCCAACACATTCCCTAGTGTCCACGGGGACTGGAGTTGGAATAGTAAATTAAACTATTCACTATCCAGCACCCCAAAGCGCTATGCGTTGTAATGGTATGCGTTGTAAAAACGCGTTGTAGCAGCATGCGTGGTAAAAGCATGCGTTGTAACGTCATACATCCCTATATGAGTGTGCCTTTGGGCCAGAGGATGATATCACTGCTGTCTGTCACACTTTGTTTGGGACACAAAATTGTGTGCCTAGCATTCAGTAACAGTCAATGAAACCAAAAGATCAGGTGTTGCCAGTATTTAACCAAAACCAGTATGCAAGGGGCTAAATTTGTATGTATTTATCAAATATTAGGTTCTTTGTATTGTACAACATGACAAAGTATAAACAGCAATGTTTTAAAGGGACTGGTAAAATATGGCAACATTTCACAGGTCGCTGTTAAATATGGTCATTATTTAATGGCAACCCTCTACAACTCTGCAGAGCTTTATTGCTGTCCTGCCACCAGAATTATGTGGCAATGGAGGACCAAATTATGTGGCAGGGTTATCTAAATGTAGCCAGAAAAGGTCAATTATGCACCATGATGCAGCACTGTTCCCAGCAGTATAATTTAATCCTTTAGAGCTAAAAAGAAATTTTCTGCCGAAATCTGCAAATCATGTGGCAAATTATAAAACAAAAGTGGAACATTTATAATTATATAGTATACCCTGCAGCCACAGAATCACAAAGTTTCACTGCCCTGACCACTGTCCATGGTTTTATCAATAATCCATTCATGAAAGGTAAACCTAGCCTTCCAATTCCAATGAGTTTTAACACCCTCTCCCTTACAGACAGAAGGCTCTCTTAACAGAACAAAGGGTGTTTTAAAAAACAAAAAACACAACTTTACATTCTTAACCACATAATTATTACTCTCTTCTTTCTATTGCTGATAACAAAGCAGTATAGTGCAGTATTTCACTTACTATTTTCAGTAACCCTTTCCCTCCTTCACAGAAACATAATTTCAAAGCTAACTACCTCAAAATAAAACTATAGTATAAAAACATACACACTGGTAGCAGGCATATTAAGGTCCTATGTGGCCTTCTCCAGTTCTGGGGACATTAAAAAACCATTTGGACTTGTGTTTTTGAATGTCACCAGAAATAAATGTATATATTGGGCTGGTGACACTGCATGGTATATGCTTCTACTTATATAGTTTGTGTCATTCTGGTGTATCATCTGTAGTAGTTATACACAAAGATATTTAAGTAGAACAGGGTACTATGGTCTAAAATCCAGATATTGAAATGAATTAACCCTGAATAAGCCTTGCAACTATTGTTTTGCTTGCAATAGTAATTGTAACCTGCATTATTTGCGACAATAAGTGTCTGCTCAAGTAGATTGCACTATTGTGGTAACAACATGCAATTTGGCCTTTGCCACTGCGTATGACCTTTGCTTTGACCATGTTCAGCGTATATTGGACGCAGAGCTAGGCATGTCGCTAGGCTTTCAACCCAACCATCCCTATGCCTAGACCCTGACACTCATGGTCTTGAGTCAGTGACTTACCGAAACTTGAGGGTCTCCCCCTGCAGACTACATAGAAGGCCCCCTCTGAGTGAATAGAAGGGGCCCCCCAACCATGCTCCAGACCCAGTCAGGAGCTCTCAGCTGCTGCCCGTGCTCAGTGCTGGAGGGGACCCCCCAGAGCTTACAGCCGCCTGCACCGGGGGCTAGTGTTACGCCACTGTCTTTAGTAGTGTCTCATGAGGATTGGATGCCAGGCCTGCACTCAACCGACAACGTGGTACCAACACATACGCCCAGGGTTCGAGTCGGGGTACCACGCGGGAGGACGGTGTCCCCCCACCTATTTTACCGGGGTGACTCCGTCCCCCCTGCCAACACTTCCTGTTGTGACATCACTTCCGGTGACAGCGTCCCCCCACTTCTTTTTTTACGACTTGTGCCCTGCATACGCCACGTTTTATAACTCACTCTGCCTGCCATGTTGTTATCTTGATAGCTTTTCTCTTTGTTTCTGTGCCGTTCACAAATGTATGGTTTGAGCGTGGCATGAGCTATGGCATATTTGTGTGTGGTGGCAGTGACAAAACGAAAGTTGAGGGGGCCTGCCTGCAAGGTACTCGGAGGGGCCCCTTCTCTGGATTTAATCCGGAGCTCTCCGGCCTGAGAACTGTGCTGAGGGGCCCCTCTGCAGCTTGGGCCCACCCGCACTGCGGGAGCTGCGGGGGCCTGTGTTATGCCCCTGTGTGGTGGTAACCATAGCTTGCAAATTTCACTGGTTTTGCGCATATGAACCAGAAACAGAATTTGGTTTTTAGGTCTCGTGACCTACAATGCGTGCAAGCGCATTGAGGGATCGAGAATTAAAGTGCTCGAAATCCTCGTCAAACCAAGGGCTTCTTGCGCTGCGGTTTTCTTAGAGTTCACGTGAATCACGTGACAAAACAAGCACGCGCATTCACGGCCGCAGAGCACATCAAAGTGCTTCGCCCAGCGTGCGCTCTACAGCTTCTCCTCCCCTAATTGAATCATGGCCGGCCGCAGGCCGGCCGTACTGTCAGTTTCCCGGCCGCCGCTCTGCCACCGCTCTGCATTATCAGGTACGTGTTGTTTTCACTTGTATCAGGCGCTTGCATGGAGCTTGCATGGAAGTGCATGACGAACTACTTTATAACTAAAGCCCTCTCTGTCTACGCCTCTGTTTCTGCATGTGTTTTGCTCGAATGTGGTAACTCTGTCTGCATTAGCACATTAAACCGATCCCTGTTTGCTATGCCAATGCTTCGTAACTGTTCGGGAACTGACATCACCTAGTAACTATGCCATACACTGCTTCATAAAATCTTTCAACGTTTTTTCAAACCGACCCCATTCATTTTTTTTTTTTTTTGTTTTGCTGAATTTTTTGTATAGTCACAGAACTTGTTTTATTTGCTGCGGTGTCCGCTTTCACTTTAGCGGCGCGCTTCTTTACTTAACTAATTTGCATGCTTCACGGTCCGCTTTCAGTTAAGTGGCCACGCTTTTTTATTGTTTAATTAATTGCAGCAGCGTCCGCTTTCACTTTAGCGGCCATGCTTGTTTATAAACACTGCTCTAGACCGGTTTGTCTTCCCAGCCCCCAGTGCCTGCACAACACGTGATTAATTAGCATGCTCTCCTTCCTCCCCGGAGCGCTGTCCTACACCAGTGTGGCCAGATCTAGCTGAACACACTCGCACCAGTGCCAGACACCTATGGTCACTCAGCCTGACTGAGGAGTGAGTGTGTGTGTGTGTGTGTGTGTGTGGGTGGGTCGGGCAGGGGGATAAACTGCTGCTGAACAGGAAATGTCGGACAGAATCGCAACACATGTAACAGAAATAATCTGTGTGAAGTAAAGTCAATGGAAAGTTCCCGCAGTATGTTGTGAATTTGTAAGCATTGTGTGTACATACTCCTTCGACCTCTGTGGCCGGTCTTGTATGTCGGAGCTCGTGGCTGCAGATAACCGGTCTCCATAGAAAGTCTTGTTTTCAAGCTGCGCAGGTGATGGGCACTGACTAACTGCGTCCTATTCCTTCTACCTTTTTACCGCATCTTGCTCGCCACTTTCCTTCTCATCCTGCCCCCACCTCTTCTTTTGCCTCTCCTTCCCACCCTGCCGCGCGCCGCGTCCTCCATAATCCCTTTCCCTCATATGTCACCTCATTGTCTCTCCTATCTCTGTGTAGTGCTTTAGGGGTGGCCCGTTAAGCGCCATACAGACAACCAACGTGACATGATAGCAACTAGCGGGAAACAAGGCGCCCAAGTAGCCCGTACTTAATCTTACTGTATTTTAATATTGCCATGCTTTAAATGGTTAACTTGTTAGCAGTTAGTCTGTTTCTGGTGGGATTTGCTAAGAGTGATGTTTTACACGGTAGTGAACTGGTGCAACACATTTAAATTTATGCGATTTTTCAGAATAATAATTGTAATCATTTGGCAAGAATTTATATATATATATATATATATATATATATATATATATATATATATATATATATATATATATTTTTTTTTTTTTACTTTATTTATATTGTTTGGCGTTTACATACATTATTGGTCGATGTATAGAGAAAAATGACATTTGGAGCTATTACAATTGCAAATAACAATGCCTTTTATTTTTATTTTCATTTTAAAAACATAAAGGGCTTTGTCATTTACAAAACCAATAGCTCCAACTTTCCTACTGCGAGACCTATTGGCAACGCCAGTGCTTGTTAACTGTGGTTTTTCTCTGATATGGATTTATACCGGAGAGGGATGTGGCCTAACGGCTATAGCGGTCGACCTCGTAGATGGGAACCAGGTACGAGTCTCTGCACAGACACTCAAACATCTTGTGATTCTGGGCACATCCCTTAATCTCCCTGTGCCTAACAAAACAAATGTCTGTCTGTAACGCAACTGGTGCTCATGTAAAGCGCTCCAATCCCTTGGGGTCTACCTTGAGCTATATAAAACTCCCCCAAAAATATGCATATATTTTTTCAACTATAGCAACTCAGTCGTTGTTTCCGTATATTCTTTTTGGCACCCTCTGACGAGTCATTGCATACGCGAATACGATTTGACATGTGACCTTTCATGCAGATCAATCAATCAATCAATCAAAGCATTTGTATAGCGCGCTACTCACCCGGAGGGTCCCAAGGCGCTTGGGGAGGGGGGGTCCGCTACTGCTCGAACAGCCAGGTCTTGAGCTGCTTCCTGAAGGCGAGGTGGTCCTGGGTCAGGCGGAGGTGGGTCGGGAGGGAGTTCCAGGTCTTGGCGGCGAGGTAGGAGAAGGACCTTCCCCCTGTGGTGACTCTTCGGATGCGGGGGACGGCGGCGAGGGCGTGGCCGGTCGATCGGAGCTGGCGTTTGGGAGCGTAGAAATTGAGGCGGCTGTTGAGGTATCCTGGTCCTTGGTTGTGCAGGGCTTTGTGTGCGTGGGTGAGGAGACGGAAGGTGATTCTCTTGTTGACCGGGAGCCAGTGCAGGTCTCGCAGGTGTCCGGAGATGTGGTTGCGACGGGGGATGTCCAGGATGAGCCTTGCTGAGGCGTTCTGGATCCGCTGGAGTCTCTTCTGGAGTTTGGCGGTGGTTCTGGCGTAGAGGGCGTTGCCGTAGTCCAGTCGGCTGGTGACGAGGGCCTGGGTGACCGTCTTCCTGGTCTCGGTGGGGATCCACCGGAAGATCTTGCGTAGCATGCGTAGGATGTTGAAGCACAACGAGGAGACGGCGTTGACTTGTCTGGTCATGGAGAGGGATGAGTCCAGGATGAAGCCCAGGTTGCGTGCGTGGTCTGTTGGTTTGGGTGCGCTGCCCAGGGCGGGGGGCCACCAGGAGTCGTCCCAGGCGGAGGGTGAGGATCCCAGGATGAGGACTTCCGTCTTGTCCGAGTTCAGTTTCAGGCGGCTGTTCTTCATCCATTCGGCTACCTCCTTCATCCCTTCATGTAGGTTGGCTCTGGCGGTGGCGGGGTCGTTGGTGAGGGAGAGGATCAGCTGGGTGTCGTCGGCGTAGGAGATGATGTTGAGGTTGTGCTGTCGTGCGATGGCTGCGAGGGGACTCATGTAGACGTTGAAGAGAGTTGGGCTGAGCGAGGAGCCTTGAGGAACGCCGCAGATGACTTCGGTGGCTTCTGATCTGAACGGTGGGAGGCGGACTCTCTGTGTCCTTCCGGCGAGGAAGGAGATGGTCCACTGCAGCGCCTTCTCCCGGATTCCGACGTTGCTGAGGCGCTGTACTAGGGTACGGTGTCAGACGGTGTCGAAGGCCGCGGAGAGGTCTAGGAGGATGAGGGCCGCTGTTTCTCCGTTGTCGAGCAGGGCTCGGATGTCATCGGTGGCTGCGATCAGGGCGGTCTCGGTGCTGTGGTTGGTCCTGAAGCCAGACTGCGAGAGGTCGAGGGATCCGTTCGTCTCGAGGAAGGCGGCCAGCTGCTTGTTGACGGTCTTCTCAATTACTTTTGCGGGGAACGGGAGCAGCGAGATGGGTCGGTAGTTCTTGAGGTCGGAGGGGTCGGCTGATGGCTTCTTTAGTAGGGCGCTGAGTTCGGCGTGCTTCCAGCTCTCCGGGAAGGTAGCGGTGTCGAAGGAGGTGCTGATGATGTCCCGCAGGTGGGGTGCGATGACAGCGTCGGCCTTGTTGAAGACGTGGTGAGGGCAGGGGTCTGTCGGAGATCCGGAGTGGATGGTGTTCATCGTGCGGATGGTGTCTTCGGTGCTGATCGGGGTCCAGGCGCGGAGGGTGGTGGTGGGGGGCGGTGGTTCGGTCGTGGCGTGCGTCGGTTGAGTGCTGAAGCTGTTGTGTATGTCCGTGATCTTGTCGTGGAAGTAGGAGGCGAGGGAGTTGCAGAGGTCTTGCGAAGGGGTGATGTTGTTGTTTCCGGCATTGGGGTTGGAGAGCTCTTTGACGATGTTGAAGAGTTCCTTGCTGTTGTGTGCGTTGTTGTCCAGTCGTTCCTTGAATGCAGTTTTCTTGGTGGTGTGGATCAGTTGGTGGTGTTTTCGGGTGGCGAGCTTGAGGGTAGTCATGTTGTCCGATGTTGGGTCTCTGCGCCAGGCTTTCTCAAGGGCTCTGCAGTTCTTCTTCGAGTTCTTGAGTTCGTCGGTGAACCATGGGGCTTTCTTACTGCCGGGTCTGTTAGGCGGGGTCCTTAGAGGGGCGAGGTCGTCTGCGCAGTCGCTGATCCACATCGTGAGGTTGGTGGCCGCTTGGCTGGGGTTCGCTGCGCTGGTGGGTGGGTTCCAGGTTGGAGAAAGCTACAGGGGGCTTACACAGAGTTTGTTTTTTTCACTTTTATGCGACAAGGGCCTTTCCATCACCTGGCGAGCATATGTGAAAAAAAAATCCCTGGAAGCTGTCGGTCTGTTTCACATTTTTTTGGACAGAGCGCCGCGGGCAGCCGATGGCAGGAAGCAAGGACAGGCTCTGTTGTTACATCAAGCCAAGGGAGAGGGGCGGCGGCTGGAAGGTCTTACACTAAGCGCTATAAATTATTTGCATCTTAACCTTGGAGGTATTTCAACAACTCATTTGTGGAATATAAGTAAGAGCTGGGAAAGAGTTGTACTGTGAGATATCCCCTCTGCTTCTCGCGTGGACATCAGCTAAGCTCGATTCCAGGGTACGTCCTTGTGACAATGTGTAAACAGACCATGATACATTTTCTGTTATTCTGCAGATATTATAAACTGGACACCAAAAGGTTTCTTGCACTCTTTCTGAGGCTTATAAATCTACGGTTTTGCTCACAGGCTCATCATTTTTCACAAGCACTGCCAGATGATGAAATGTGTGTCTGCGTAACCTCATTTCTTCCAGCTGCAGTCCGCTCTAGAAGGTCGATGCTTCCAGACGAATTTATTGGTTGTTTTGAGTAGATTGATGATTCAGCACATGGCTCTTTGTGCTATTCACATTGATGCCCACTTTTTATTTTAATATATATATATATATATATATATTTTTTTTTTTTTACTTTATTTATATTGTTTGGCGTTTACATACATTATTGGTCGATGTATAGAGAAAAATGACATTTGGAGCTATTACAATTGCAAATAACAATGCCTTTTATTTTTATTTTAAAAACATAAAGGGCTTTGTCATTTACAAAACCAATAGCTCCAACTTTCCTACTGCGAGACCTATTGGCAACGCCAGTGCTTGTTAACTGTGGTTTTTCTCTGATATGGATTTATACCGGAGAGGGATGTGGCCTAACGGCTATAGCGGTCGACCTCGTAGATGGGAACCAGGTACGAGTCTCTGCACAGACACTCAAACATCTTGTGATTCTGGGCACATCCCTTAATCTCCCTGTGCCTAACAAAACAAATGTCTGTCTGTAACGCAACTGGTGCTCATGTAAAGCGCTCCAATCCCTTGGGGTCTACCTTGAGCTATATAAAACTCCCCCAAAAATATGCATATATTTTTTCAACTATAGCAACTCAGTCGTTGTTTCCGTATATTCTTTTTGGCACCCTCTGACGAGTCATTGCATACGCGAATACGATTTGACATGTGACCTTTCATGCAGATCAATCAATCAATCAATCAAAGCGTTTGTATAGCGCGCTACTCACCCGGAGGGTCCCAAGGCGCTTGGGGAGGGGGGGTCCGCTACTGCTCGAACAGCCAGGTCTTGAGCTGCTTCCTGAAGGCGAGGTGGTCCTGGGTCAGGCGGAGGTGGGTCGGGAGGGAGTTCCAGGTCTTGGCGGCGAGGTAGGAGAAGGACCTTCCCCCTGTGGTGACTCTTCGGATGCGGGGGACGGCGGCGAGGGCGTGGCCGGTCGATCGGAGCTGGCGTTTGGGAGAGTAGAAATTGAGGCGGCTGTTGAGGTATCCTGGTCCTTGGTTGTGCAGGGCTTTGTGTGCGTGGGTGAGGAGACGGAAGGTGATTCTCTTGTTGACCGGGAGCCAGTGCAGGTCTCGCAGGTGTCCGGAGATGTGGTTGCGACGGGGGATGTCCAGGATGAGCCTTGCTGAGGCGTTCTGGATCCGCTGGAGTCTCTTCTGGAGTTTGGCGGTGGTTCTGGCGTAGAGGGCGTTGCCGTAGTCCAGTCGGCTGGTGACGAGGGCCTGGGTGACCGTCTTCCTGGTCTCGGTGGGGATCCACTGGAAGATCTTGCGTAGCATGCGTAGGATGTTGAAGCACAACGAGGAGACGGCGTTGACTTGTCTGGTCATGGAGAGGGATGAGTCCAGGATGAAGCCCAGGTTGCGTGCGTGGTCTGTTGGTTTGGGTGCGCTGCCCAGGGCGGGGGGCCACCAGGAGTCGTCCCAGGCGGAGGGTGAGGATCCCAGGATGAGGACTTCCGTCTTGTCCGAGTTCAGTTTCAGGCGGCTGTTCTTCATCCATTCGGCTACCTCCTTCATCCCTTCATGTAGGTTGGCTCTGGCGGTGGCGGGGTCGTTGGTGAGGGAGAGGATCAGCTGGGTGTCGTCGGCGTAGGAGATGATGTTGAGGTTGTGCTGTCGTGCGATGGCTGCGAGGGGACTCATGTAGACGTTGAAGAGGGTTGGGCTGAGCGAGGAGCCTTGAGGAACGCCGCAGATGACTTCGGTGGCTTCTGATCTGAACGGTGGGAGGCGGACTCTCTGTGTCCTTCCGGCGAGGAAGGAGATGGTCCACTGCAGCGCCTTCTCCCGGATTCCGACGTTGCTGAGGCGCTGTACTAGGGTACGGTGTCAGACGGTGTCGAAGGCCGCGGAGAGGTCTAGGAGGATGAGGGCCGCTGTTTCTCCGTTGTCGAGCAGGGCTCGGATGTCATCGGTGGCTGCGATCAGGGCGGTCTCGGTGCTGTGGTTGGTCCTGAAGCCAGACTGCGAGAGGTCGAGGGATCCGTTCGTCTCGAGGAAGGCGGCCAGCTGCTTGTTGACGGTCTTCTCAATGACTTTTGCGGGGAACGGGAGCAGCGAGATGGGTCGGTAGTTCTTGAGGTCGGAGGGGTCGGCTGATGGCTTCTTTAGTAGGGCGCTGAGTTCGGCGTGCTTCCAGCTCTCCGGGAAGGTAGCGGTGTCGAAGGAGGTGCTGATGATGTCCCGCAGGTGGGGTGCGATGACAGCGTCGGCCTTGTTGAAGACGTGGTGAGGGCAGGGGTCTGTCGGAGATCCGGAGTGGATGGTGTTCATCGTGCGGATGGTGTCTTCGGTGCTGATCGGGGTCCAGGCGCGGAGGGTGGTGGTGGGGGGCGGTGGTTCGGTCGTGGCGTGCGTCGGTTGAGTGCTGAAGCTGTTGTGTATGTCCGTGATCTTGTCGTGGAAGTAGGAGGCGAGGGAGTTGCAGAGGTCTTGCGAAGGGGTGATGTTGTTGTTTCCGGCATTGGGGTTGGAGAGCTCTTTGACGATGTTGAAGAGTTCCTTGCTGTTGTGTGCGTTGTTGTCCAGTCGTTCCTTGAATGCAGTTTTCTTGGTGGTGTGGATCAGTTGGTGGTGTTTTCGGGTGGCAAGCTTGAGGGTAGTCATGTTGTCCGATGTTGGGTCTCTGCGCCAGGCTTTCTCAAGGGCTCTGCAGTTCTTCTTCGAGTTCTTGAGTTCGTCGGTGAACCATGGGGCTTTCTTGCTGCCGGGTCTGTTAGGCGGGGTCTTTAGAGGGGCGAGGTCGTCTGCGCAGTCGCTGATCCACATCGTGAGGTTGGTGGCCGCTTGGCTGGGGTTCGCTGCGCTGGTGGGTGGGTTCCAGGTTGGAGAAAGCTACAGGGGGCTTACACAGAGTTTGTTTTTTTTCACTTTTATGCGACAAGGGCCTTTCCATCACCTGGCGAGCATATGTGAAAAAAAAATCCCTGGAAGCTGTCGGTCTGTTTCACATTTTTTTGGACAGAGCGCCGCGGGCAGCCGATGGCAGGAAGCAAGGACAGGCTCTGTTGTTACATCAAGCCAAGGGAGAGGGGCGGCGGCTGGAAGGTCTTACACTAAGCGCTATAAATTATTTGCATCTTAACCTTGGAGGTATTTCAACAACTCATTTGTGGAATATAAGTAAGAGCTGGGAAAGAGTTGTACTGTGAGATATCCCCTCTGCTTCTCGCGTGGACATCAGCTAAGCTCGATTCCAGGGTACGTCCTTGTGACAATGTGTAAACAGACCATGATACATTTTCTGTTATTCTGCAGATATTATAAACTGGACACCAAAAGGTTTCTTGCACTCTTTCTGAGGCTTATAAATCTACGGTTTTGCTCACAGGCTCATCATTTTTCACAAGCACTGCCAGATGATGAAATGTGTGTCTGCGTAACCTCATTTCTTCCAGCTGCAGTCCGCTCTAGAAGGTCGATGCTTCCAGACGAATTTATTGGTTGTTTTGAGTAGATTGATGATTCAGCACATGGCTCTTTGTGCTATTCACATTGATGCCCACTTTTTATTTTAATATTGATGATTTTTGATGTATTTTATATGTGCATTTTTTAAAAATCTTATGGAGCGACATGTGTTTTGCTGCCAATTTTGCACATATTGTGTCTTCTTTTATGGCTGTTTGCAGCTGAATAAAGATGATTCTGATGTGATTGGTTGAGCAGTGTTTATTCAAATGTGTTGTTATTGCTGACGGTAATGATTTTACATGAAAGGTGGCAATGCTTTATTAATGATCACATTTGCAGATGGGTTATAGTTACTAAAGTCAGTGCTAGCGTGATGCATTGTGAAGTGATTGTGGTCTTTAAGTGTGATAACATTGATGAAGACAAAAGGCCTGCTTGATTCAACGTAACACTCCCCTATATGGTAATGTGCTGTATGACATGGAGGGGGCTGGGGAGGCACTGTGATTTTGGGGGTCACGATCCTTTAGGAGTCAAATGTATTTCCACCAGCCTTGCATATATTTGCAAATGACTGCATGATATTAAGTAGGTGAAGCTGGGAAGTGGGACCCATCTGTCCTCCAAAGTTCGTACGACCAAAGGGCTAAAACAAGGGTGCGTGTTGGCCCCGACCTTGTTCAATCTGTTTATGGCAGATTTATCAGGCCGACTCGACACATGCAACTCCCACTCTCCGAGGCTGGGAGGAAAAACCCTAAGCAATCTATTATATGCGGATGACGTGGTGCTTCTAAGCCACACACACATTGGCCTCCAGAATTTGCTAATCGAAATGCACAGTTACGCACCGGAAAACAACCTAAAAATCAACTTAAGTAAAACGAGTACGATGTTGATCAATACCAGGAACAAACATCAGAAGCCCTGGACTCTGGGCGGCCAAAAAATAGAGTCTTCATGAGAATATAAATACTTGGGACTTATCTTTGACACCGAAGGCTCATTTGTCCGGCAGATGGAGGACACCAAAAGAAGAGGGGCCTCGATCGCGATCACATTGAAAAATTTAGCAAATCAACTATCGGGGCTGACTCTAACACCATATTTAAAAGTCATCCAGGCCAAATTGCTGCCTTCAATTTCCTATGGCAGCGAGGCACTACGAGGAAGAGACTCCAGGAACCTAGACAACATCCAGGTAAAAACATATAGAACTCTGTTCTCACTTCCATCCTACACCTCGCCTGCCCAAATAAGGCTTGAGTTTGGCTTAAAAAAACAAGACCTTGCAAGACAAGGAGCTTTCATTATCTGCTGCCACAAACTCCGCACAGCCCTCAAGGACACCTTAAACGCGATGCTGTGGCAAGACATACAAAGCAGGGATGAATCTCAGGCACGCTCCTACTTGAAGGCAGCTTTGGGGGCAGTCAAGGCAACCGCACTCTGGGACATGCAACTGGGGCACAACCCCTTTAAAAAAGTGGTTTGGAAAAACGTAAAAACTATTTCTTTAATAGAGGACAAGACCGCTTTTGCAAAAAGAAACCATGCGTGGATGACATTAAACACGTACAAATCCCTGACACCACAACCTTACTTCAGCCAGGGCTACCCAAAAATTACAAAACTGAAGTTTTTGAAATATAGATTAGGGATCCTGCCCAGCAGAGAGCATCAACCACCATGGCTCAGGAGCAATGGCCACGACGTCTGTCCGCTCTGCAATCTAGCAACCGGAGACATATTACACATGACCTGTCTCTGTGAAGAGTTCCGACAAGTCAGTCGACAGCTATTAAGGGACCAGCTCAAGCAGATAGGGACCAGCACGCGAAGGCAGGCTGTGCTTGCATGCTTAAACTCTGTAAACATAAAACTGAACTGTAGATATGTCAAATTTCTGACTACGATAGAGCAAAGCCTGCAAAACTTACAACTGGCAGCAACTCTTGGCTCTGGGACCTAATGGACGAACCTTGGGCCAGAAAAATCTAGTCTGCCCTGGCTCAGGGAATACTGCTCGACAACTACCCTCGGTCTCTCACCGCATGCCTTTTGACAAAGACGATTACACAGACTATATTTTTTTATCATATTTTAAGAAATTGTTTTAAATGTAGCGAATGTACCGGTTTTAATTAACTATACATAATAAAATTTACTTACTTAAAAAGTAGCGTGTCTGGAGTGAATGAACTTCTCTTATTCTGAATTAAAATCAGACTGGACAGTCATTTATTGAGTGTTATTATTGCGTGCCAGCGAGCGGTGATTACTGGCCCACACCACTTCCCTTGAGTGGGCCTTGACTGCTTTGCTTCACTGCCCTGAGAAAGTCAAGTGCTACAATGGGGTGCTTGGTTCCCAGGAAGTGAAAACGGATGACCTATTACTTGCACAGGGCTCTTATTCTGCACAACTAATAGCCCGGTTTTCATACAGTCCCTTCAAATGAGAACTGTTGGCCCTGGCTCAAATTAAGTACTGCCGCCAAGCTATGTTAAGGTGCCTTAAGTGTTTGATGTCCACTGAGTGGTTGAACAGATCCCTAGTACATCCGTACAACAGTGGTGGCCACAAAAAACGTATATGCTTGGCACCTCATGAGTGCTTCAAGGCTCTTCAACACCTGCCTGGATGTGGAGTGGTAGAGAAGTCCGGAGGTGGGTTGGGAACAGCTTGGTATAACTTACCAGCATGAGCATTAAAAGCAATGAGTACGATGGCGTATACTAGGGGCATCCCTTAACAAAGTGTCGCAGCGGGATCACGGCATGTACATTTTATTGTAAGAACTGTTTGGACACTGACAATACGCCAGATGGACTCGGGACACATTTGCGGATTCTGAATTTTAATTGTATTATATTGTGTTAAAACATTTGAGGGTGGGAGGGGTTCATTGGCACCTCCAATAGTATAGTCGACAGAGAAGAATGAAGAGACAGAGGCTAGAAGACAGTCTACGGTATTAGATATTTACAAAGCACTGTGCACACTATGTGTGTTTTTTCAGGGCGCTAAGGCAAAGCTGTTGAGAAGTAAAAACTATCACTATGACAATTACATTGACCGAATGGCAATGGCCATATAGCTGTTCTTTTTTAGTAATGTCAGTTACTTTTTAGAGAACTCAAATCTGTCGATGTGCCTGAATAACATATGAGACAAAGTCCTGTGCACAAGTAAATAGAGTAGTTAGGCTTTGTTGTCAAAGCCCAAAGTATACAACATTGTTCTTAGAAAAAGTAATGAAGGTCGACTTCCAAGGTTTCATGTGGTATAGATTGTATTTCAATTGGATCAGCACAAACGAAAACAAACCAGCCGACAAGTGTTTCGTCACACTATGCAACAGTGTGACTCTTCAGGGCTGTGGGTTTGATAGAAGTAACGAAAATCGCGGCGCCGGTGTGCAAATCAACCCGGTCGCGGTCTAATGAGGGTTCAAGGGTAATGCAGGGAAACGGTATCCGGAATCCCTGATGTCTCAAGTTGTGGAAATACGAAAGCCGAAAGAACGGGGGCGTCCAAACGTTAAAATGTTATGTTATGTTATGTTATGTTATTATAAGCTTGTAGAGCGCTATATCACCCAGGGGTATCTAAGCGCTATCAGCGGATACACAACATCAGTAGGTGAAAAAGCAGATCACAGAGGTCCCCACGCCTCCGCAAAAAGCACTGTCTTCAGCTTTTTCCTGAACAGCAATAGGTTTGTTTCCTTCCTAAGTTCAACCGGGAGAAGGTTCCATGCCAGAGGGACAGTGCTAGAAAAGGCTCTGCCGCCCTTGGATGTGAGGTTGTACCGATGGGCAAAGAAGGTTACATGCCTCAGCCGACCGGAGAGACCTAGTGGGTAGATACCTAGGGAGCCGATCTTTGATATATTTAGGGGCTGAGCCGTAAACCACTTTGTGTGCAATGCAGAGACTTTTAAATTTAGTTCTTTGGGCAATGGGTAGCCAGTGTAAGCTGCGGAGTAGGGGCGTAGCACGAGTATGCCTAGGTTTTTTAAAAATAAGCCTCGCCGCATCATTCATTACGACCTGTAGTCGGGCCAGAAGGTAGTTTGGGAGGCCATAGTAAAGGGAATTACCATAGTCCAGCCGTGCCAGAACTAAGGCGGAGACTGCCAGCCTCAAAGTGGAAAAGGATAGAAATGAGGAGAGTTTCCTCAGCTGGCGGATCAGACTCACACAGATGCCAACCACTGATGATACCTGCTGAGTCATAGATAGTCGGGCATCAATTTTGATGCCAAGACTTTAACTGCTGGCGCTGGGGCTGGAAGTGGCCCCAATTCAACCGGCCAAAACTGGTCGCACCAAGGATTCGCAGCTGTAGTGATTGCCAGAACTTCCGTTTTGTCTGGATTTATTTTTAGAGAGTTGTTCGACATCCAGCTGATTATAAATTTGAGAGTGTTCTGCATTCTCAAATGAGCCTGAGCATTGTCGTCAATCTGAATCAGGATTTGTGTGTCGTCTGCGTAATTGTAGACTCTACAGTCCATCCTGTTCAGTGACGCGATCATTGGCTGCAGGTATATGTTAAAAAGTAGAGGTGACAGGGCCGAACCTTGGGGCACGCCGCTAGTCAATTTTGCTGGTTTGGATACAAGATCAGCAAGATGCACTCGTTGCGACCTATCTTCAAGGAAGGATGTCAACCAGGCGAAGGCTGTACCCTGAATCCCCAGGTCCTGTATCAGCGATAGAAGTTGGCAGTGATTGACGGTATCAAATGCCGCGGATAAGTCCAAGAGGATCAGGGCACAAGGTTTCTTGTTATCCGCCTTGAGTCTCAGGTCACCCAGCACGGATAGCATCACCAGTTCCGTGCTGTGGTGAGCTCTGAAACCCGCCTGGTTAGGCTCACGGAGGTGGTTACTTTCCAGGAAGTGGGTGAGAGTATGTAGAACATGCTGCTCCAGGATCTTCGCAAGAAAGGGAAGCTGGGAAATTGGCCTAAAGTTTTTTAGGTTTTTTGGGTCCGCACCAGCTTTCTTAAGTAACGGAACCACCCTTGCCTCTTTAAAATTAGAGGGCACCAGTCCCTGCTCTATGGAATGGTTTAGCAGCGTAAGGACATTGTCCTCCAATCCAGGCCAACCCAGCTTAAAGATCTGAGGTGGACAGGGGTCAGCTGGAGAACCAGATTTCACCCGGTTCAGTATAGTCGCTAGGCACTCCTTTGTTAGAGCTGGTAGAACTGATAGTTTTTGCCCGGTGAGTCTGGTGGGGGGTGGGAGGGGTTCTGTAGAGCTGTAGAGCACGGGAGGATTGGAATCTGATTGATTTCCAAGACCAATTTCTTAATTTTATTCATGAAGAAGTATTGAAAGTCCTGACAATCTTTGGAGTCAAAGAAAGGTTTTGGCTCTTTGATAGTACGTAGGTCATTCAGGACTTTAAAAACCTCTTTCTGGGGGTTAGTTGCCGTTAGTATGGCTGTTTCGTAAAATTCCGCTTTCCTCAAACGAATGGCTTTTTTATAAAGTGCAAGCTGCAATGTATGGAGACCTGAGCTCCTGTAGCTGTGTATCGTTAAAGCGTCACCTGATCCACATAATTACGCTGGTTTGTTTACGTTTGTATTGATCCAATTCCAGCTTTCAATCTAAGATGCAATCGGTGGAGATGGCTTCCCTGGGCCCGGTTACTATGGAGGAAGTTCTGGCGGTTCTGGGCTCAATGAAGAGTGGCTCTCCGAAAGACCCAGCACCTATTAAATATCTCAAACAGGTGTCCTCTGTGATTGGTGGCCCGGTGACGGACCTGATAAACCTGTCCTTTGCCCATGGGGTAGTCCCCCCCAGTTGGAAAGGAGCGGTGGTTAAGGCCCTTTTGAAGAAGCCTAACCTTGATCCCGCTGACCTCGCCAACTTTCGGCCTATCTCCTTGCTGCCGGGTATCAGTAAGGTGGCTGAGAAGCTGGCGAACAGACGCCTCTCGGACTTCTTGGAAGCCAATTCCCTCCTGGGCGATTCCCAAACGGGTTTCCGTCCCGGTCAGGGGACTGACACTGCCCTGTTGGCGGTCGTGGAGAATGCCAGGAGCATGCTGGATGCGGGGGGATCAGTGGCAGTGATCCTCCTGGACCTCAGCGCTGCTTTTGATACCGTGGACCATCAGGTGCTTCTCCAACGGCTGTCAGGGGTGGGGGTCACGGGTCCGGCCCTCAAATGGTTCGCTTCCTTTTTGGAAGATCGTTCATTTGAGGTGTGGGAAGGCCATGAAAAATCATCTTCAACCCCTCTCCAGTGTGGTGTGCCACAGGGCTCTTCATTGAGCCCTACTTTATTCAACGTTTACATGGCCCCCCTGGAGAGTGTGGTACTGCCGCTGGGTATTAAAATCATCAGTTATGCTGATGATACTCAGCTGGTGGTAGGCCTTTCCCAGTCGGCGTACCATCCCGACCGGCTGCACACATGTCTTGAGAAGATCTACACGTGGATGTGCAGCTCAGCCCTAAAGTTAAATGGCTCCAAGACGGAACTGATGCTGCTGGGGAACTCCTCTCCATCTTTGTCCCCCAGCAGCTGGCCAGACTGTCTGGGACCGGTTCCCCCCTCCAAACGGGAGATTAAGAGCTTGGGGGTATGGCTGGAGCAGGACCTATCGTTTAAAACTCATGCCAAAAAGACTGCTGGCGTGTGCTTTGGCCTGCTCCGTGCAGCCCAGAAGATTTTGCCTCTGCTTCCAGTAACCACCCGAAGGCTTCTCATCCAGGGACTTATCATCTCGCGGCTGGATTTCAGCAATGCGTTATTCCTGGGTGCACCCGAATCTACCCTGAATAAACTGCAGCAAGTGCAGAACGCGGCAGCCAGACTTCTGACGGGTCTCCGTAGGCGTCAATCTGCTCGACCGGCGTTGAGGGCACTGCACTGGCTCCCTGTGAGAGACAGGGTGAAATTTAAGTCACTTTGTATCGCTCACAAAGTCCTGCACGGGGTAGGTCCACCTATTCTGGGGGAGATGGTCCAGCCCTACAAGGTCCCTCGCTCTCTTCGCTCTGACGATCAACATCTCCTTCAGGTTGGCAGGGTGAAGAAGGCAAGAACGGGTGGCAGAAGGTTTTCAATAAATGTGGCCTCTTTGTGGAACTCGTTGCCCCTACAACTGCGCTCGGAAGCTAGCCTGCTTCGGTTTCGAAAACTTTTAAAAACTTTTCTGTTTTCTGTTTAATCCCTTCATTCTTTAGTAGTGTTATGTTCTGGTAAGCGCTGGGATGCCTATAGGTAACCAGGCGCTATACAAAACTCAGAATAATAATAATAATAATAATTGAAATATAATCTACACTACATGAAACCTTGGAAGTCGACCTCCATTACTTTTTCTAAGAACAGTGTTGTATACATTGGGCTTTGACAACAAAGCCTAACTACTCTATTTATGTGTGCAAAGGACTTTGTCTCATATGTGTTGTGTGGGTCTTAACCCACACACTTGCAGGTTGTTTGTCCTCTGGGTTTGGTTCCCCTGACCTGTCTGCACCGTGGACTCACGAGCCATGAACTTCAACTCCTAAACATACACGCAAGAGCGCCACTTCTTCCTGTACCTAATTGAAACCCTTCACAGTGTTTCATTGTGCCTGAATTACATGGTCATTGGTCATTGGTATGGCTGGATCGCAAGATCCACACTCATGTTCCAGAATACTTGTGCCCAAGGCTGCCCCAGAATCACATGGACTGACAAAACAGGACCGTCCTACTTCTATGTAGAAATACATTCAATACTCACAGTGAAGTCACGTTTTATGTCATAGCTATGATACGTGTCCACGGCCAGAATTAACATCAACCCCAGCCCCTGAGTTATAACCAATACCGACTTCCAGAGTTATGCTCAATAACCCATGTGGAGTCCTAATGAACACCCAGTGTCAGATATATGTAATCAATACTTCAGGTAAGGTTCATAGTGAACACTTAGCCACATCCTTCTGGGAAACGTCTAATGCCAGAGTATTAATGAGTATCCAATGCTAAACCTAGACGTGATGCCCAATGCTGGAGATAGAACCACAAATATAACCATATAACCATACCAGCAAGTTATGACAAATATTAATGGTAGTAGATATAAAAGTCTATTCCATTAACGAATATCCAGCTCATCCTTTGTAGCAAACTTGACAGCAAATTATCTCCTCAGAAAAAAAAAACCATCTGGCCACATCAACAATACATTTCTAAACAATAATGGCTGGTACTGCTCAGAGCTCCGTGGAGCCGACAGCGCCTTTGCACGCCCTCATCAGCCCCGGCTCAGCCCACTGCGGGAACCAGGACCCCAGCAGCTGCCCGGGAAGAGCAACGGTGGCCAGCGGTGGCCCGTCTGGGGCCCAGCGGCAGGGAGGCGCCCATACGCCGGCAGTGACCAATTCGAGGCCGGGGACGCGGCCTGGTACGGGAGGTGCCTGGGTCGGGCGCCATGGCCCGCAGCGGCGGAGAGACCCACTCGGTGAGGTGACCGGCTGGGGCGGACGTGCCAGGAGAGACGGTACACCTGAAGCGCAACTCCACCACTGGCGGGAGAGGGCCCGGAGGGGCACCGGACGGGTTTGGAGGCAGGCCCGGGAATCGGGCTGAGCAGAGTGCCGGGTTTCGGTGGAGGCCCCATCACGCACACAGACACAGACGGTGAGGAGTAGCGGGAGGAGCGGTACCGCAGTGGCGGCCCTCGCAGCTTGATCGACACAGCGGCGAACGCAAGCCTAGCACACGTGGAGGGCTCCAGGGAGGGAGACAGAGAAGGTGAAGGCCGCCGGGCCTGCCGCCCTAGCTCAGCCCTCTGTGAGACTAGCGGAGAGTGTGCACAGTCGGCCTCTAGCCCGCTAAGGGAACGGTCCCGAGGCCCTGTACTTCGGCCTACGGGCCTAGGGGGCGGATCAGATCGGGATCGTCTACTACCGAACCGGGCATACGGAGAAGTGCCGCCAGCCACCTTACAAGCAGTCACAGACACACACCAGTGAGATTCGGGGGAGAAGCCATCAGCTCAGGCCTACGGCCCCACCGTCGCGGCCTTCCTGAAATGCTGGGCAAAGGACCGCCATAGGTAGACAAAGGGCACACGTCTCCGAGCTCGAACAGGAGCCTGCAGGAGCCCAATGACAGCGAAGTGCCCATTACTAAGTCCTTTCTAGAGACTCTCTTCAATTCCCTCAGAGAAGACTTTCATTCCCTGAAGCAAGAGGTGGCAGGAGAAATCCGGGAGATGAGGAGAGAGGTGGATGGCCTTGGCGAAAGGTTGCTCGGTATCGAGGAAACGGGGCACGCAAGGGACGAGGAACTGGAACAACTCCAACAAGAAGTGACACGACTGAAGGACCACCAACTGGTCCTCCAAGCACACACCGAGGACCTGGAAAACCGGTCCCGACGCAATAACATTCGCGTCCGGGGCGTCCCATCTAAAGAAGAGGGGACGGATGTCACAGGGTACCTGCAAGCCTTATTTCGAGAGGTCCTGGGTGCACCAGCAGACTTTGAGGTACGCATAGACAGAGCTCATAAAGAAGGACTTGCGCGGCGTTCATCTGCCCCTCCACCAGACATCCTGGCTTTTTTACCAGACTACCCCCTCAAAGAACGCATACTCAGGGAAGTGAGGCGACAGCAACCCCTGCGCTTCCGGGGACACCCCATAGCTCTTTTTCAGGATCTATCAGCAATAACACTCCAGAAGCGAAAGTCCTTCAAGATAGCCACGGACTTCCTAAGAGAGAAAGAAATACCCTATGCTTGGGGACATCCCTTTCGACTCATTTTCCGCTGGAACGGAGCTCTGCATCAACTACGCTCACTACAAGAGACTTGTACCGCTCTGGGCATCACTCTGACCGAGGAAGGTACATCGCAGCAACGACCTGAGCGTTCGACTAGAGATGGCTGGCACCGAGTGCCCAGGAGACGGACGTCGGGCACCGGTTCCAAACCTGATGCAAACACCATCAAGTAGGAGATGACCAACGCCATTCTAGAAGTGGCCAAAGACACCGCGCTCACAGAATAACATGCCTCCGGGGGGAGAACGCATTAGCACTGTTCATATTGCAGGTCCGGGGGGGAGGGGTGGGAGGGCTCGGGATACGCAGTGGCTGGACGTCCACTCAGGTAACTCGCCACAGACCTGCTCGGTAGGGGTAGGACTGGGACTATCATTCTTCGATAGGGGCACTAGGCCCGGGATGCACGGGGAGCTGGGGAGTTGGGGGTGGTTGGGGAGTTGGGGGGGGGGCTGAGAGGGTGGAGGGGTTTGGTAGTTTTGAGAAGGGGGGTTGTTTCTGGGGAGGGTCCTTCTGTCCACCCTTTTTTCTTTTTGTTTCCTGCACTTTGGTCACTATGCACTCTTTCTGGAGCCTTACACTCTGCCCTAATTAAGGCTCGCACACACTAGACTCAAGGTCCTCTCCCTTAATGTGCAGGGGCTTAATAATCCAATCAAACATCGAGCGGTCCTGTCCCTGCTAGAACACTCCACAGCTGATATCTGCCTTCTTCAAGAGACACACCTCCTGCCCAAAGACCACCACAGGTTTAAATCACGGGCCTTTCCTACACAACTCTTCTCATCTGCATTCAAAAAGGTAGCCGGGGTGGCGATATTAGTATCCAAGGCATTTAAGGGCAAGGTGTTGCAGAAAGAAGCAGAGATGAAGGGGTGATTGCTGGTGTACCGCTTCCTAGTGGCTGGTATGACACTATTGATAGGCTCAATCTATTCACCCAATGAGAAACAGGTGGCATTCCTCCGAACTGCACTAGCGGCAACTACAGCTACCACTGAAAGGCACCTACTAATAGGGGGGATCTCAACCTAGTCTTCCACAACACAGCAGACCGTTCATGCCAACGTACGGGGCAAGTGGGAGCCCTCTCCGAATCAGGCCACGCACATCTTCGGGAGCTTGGTCTCATCGACTTATGGAGACGTCTCCATCCCCGCAGCGCGGCCTACACCTATCACTCAGGGGCACACCAATCCTATGCGAGGCTCGATTACTTTCTTTGCACGTCCCAGTTAGCGACGCAAACGCGTGACATAGAGATACTACCAGCCTCTCTCTCCGACCACTCACCGATAGTGGCCACTTTCTCTTTACCGACAACACCGGCCCCGCAGCGACACTGGCGCCTTCGGGAATCCCTTCTTCATACCCCCATGACAATAGAGCGAAACAAGGGCGCCATTACGTAATTCTTGACTCACAACGATAATGCAGATACCACGCGAGCGACGCAATGGTCGGCCCTCAAGGCGGTCCTACGAGGTGAATTCATCTCTGTGGCCGCTGCCAACAATAAAGATAGGGAACAGAAGCGCGCAGAGCTCATGCAGCGCGTGGCGGAACTAGAGTAAATGCACCAGCGCACTGGAGCCATGAGGGCCTGGCGCCAACTCTGTAAAGAGAGGAAAATGCTGGCAGCTTGACCAAGATGCGGCAGAGTATGCTGCTCTTCGCCTTCGGGAGGCATACTACACTGGAGGGGATCGCTGTGGTCGGCTGTTGGCGACCAAATTGAGGGAACAACGCGTGTGACAGGGAGTGCAAGCCCTGCGAACGGCCGGGGGGGAGCTAGTCACGGATGACTCAGAAATAGCAGAGACCTTTGGGGCATTCTATCAGTCCCTTTATACGGGCGATGCCCTGGAAATCCAGGCAGGTCGGACATACCTACAGGCCGCGCAGCTGCCGTCCTTAAATACAGCCCAAGATGACCTCCTGGACAGGCCCATAGCCCTAGAGGAGGTTGTGTCCGCAATCTCCCGCCTCAAACTAGGGAAATCGCTGGGACCTGATGGGTACCCTGCGATTTTTTATAAAACTTTCTGCCACCAGGTAGCCCCCCTGCTCCGAGACCTTTTTAACTCCTTTGACCAACCAGGTGCGATTCCTGCTGACCTCCTGGAGGCCTCTATCTCGGTCATACCGAAACCTGGCAGGGATAAGACTAGTTGCGGCTCTTACCGGCTGATTTCGTTATTGAATATAGATTTGAAACTTTATTCAGGTATTCTTGCAACCCGGCTCGCACCGTATATGCAACAACTCATTGAAACAGACCAGGCCGGGTTCATACCCCAGCATCAAACTAGCGACAACACCAGGAGAGTTTTACATCTTATCGAGGCCGGGTCGCGCACACGACCAGACTGCATGCTTCACACCATCGATGCAGAGAAAGCATTTGACAGGGTGCATTGGCCCTACTTAGAGCAGGTCCTACGTCTTTTTGGTCTCGAGGACAAACTATGCACCCACATCCTAAACTGCTATAGGCTACCCAATGCCATGGTACGCATCAATGGTCACACCTCCCCTAGATTTCCGATCGGCAGAGGGACCAGACTAGGGTGCCCCCTCTCCCCAATCCTCTTTGCCTTATACATGGAACTACTGGCTCAGAGGATTAGGCAACATGCCCTTATTAAAGGTATTACATTTGGGGGCGACATTCACAAGATCAGCCTCTACGCGGATGACATCCTGCTCTCTGTACCGATCCGATACCCTCACTACGTGCACTCTTCGTAGAACTCCATAGCTTTGCACTCGCCTCGGGATTCAGGGTGAATGAGGACAAATCGATCGCCCTCAACATCTCGCTATCGCCCGAAACCCTGGCTGCTGTACGGGAGTGCAAAAAAACGATGGATTTAGGCCCAGATCCTTGTACTGGGGTGAATGTATGACATTGTTCTACATTCTGTCCATCAACTGTGTTTTTTGCAATTTTCACCCCAAGTGGGCTGGGTATGCTCAGACGTGAGTCCCAGGCTCTCCACACCACTGGAGTCAAGCTATCCAGGCTATATGAAGGCTGATAGCCAGAAACCGGTCCTTGGATGCTTCATTCCGGTCTGGGAAAGGCATGGCTTGGTAGTTCGGACTGGACTGTTCCCATGAGGCACAGGGTCAGAGCTGATTTGCATATAGCCAGTGTCTAACCCAGGTTGGTGTGGAGTGCAAAAAACGATGGATTTAGGCCTAGATCCTTGTACTTGGGTGAATGTATGACATTGTTCTACATTCTGTCCATCAACTGTGTTTTTTGCAATTTTCACCCCGAGTGGGCTGGGTATGCTCAGACGTGAGTCCCAGGCTCTCCACACCACTGGAGTCAAGCTATCCAGGCTGAATGAAGGCTGATAGCCAGAAACCGGTCCTTGGATGCTTGATTCCGGTCTGGGAAAGACATGGCTTGGTAGTTCGGACTGGACTGTTCCCATGAGGCACAGGGTCAGAGCTGATTTGCATATAGCCAGTGTCTAACCCAGGGTGGTGTGGAGTGCAAAAAAACGATGGATTTAGGCCCAGATCCTTGTACTGGGGTGAATGTATGACATTGTTCTACATTCTGTCCATCAACTGTGTTTTTTGCAATTAACAGGTTAGTGAGGCCAGTGGCGTAGCAAAGTCAGGTGGTACCCAGTGGGGAAAATTTCTTGTCACCCCCGGCTTGACAAAATTGCAAAAATATGTGTTTAAAACAAATTTGTGCCATTTTGTCCATCCCCCTCAGTGATGACCCGCATCCACCGCACCCGCCTTCCTACCCCACTGAGTGAGGCTCTCCTCTGTTTGAGAGTAGTCATAAGCCTCAATCCCTTCTTTATCTCTAGCTGTAAATTCCAGCCTTGGAAAATCCCAACCCTTTGATGTCCCATCTGCATGTACCCCATGGGGAGAGGGGTGTTGCTTGTCTGAGGATGTCCCGTCTATATAGAAGTGACCACATTTTATGTATGGATTTCCAGGGGGATACCTGACTTGGGTGCGTGGAGCTATGTTCCCTTCCTTTGTCAAAGCTGCAAAGTTGTAATGTCTTAGATATGTGCATTCACCATCATACTCTGAAAAAACTCCAATGCCTACAGAATGCAGCAGCTCGACTTCCAAAGAAATCCCCAAAGTTCAAGCCAGTTTCAGGAGCTCTACATGAGCTCACCTGTCTGTCTGTAAAGAAAAGAGTCATGTTCAAGACCTTATGTCTGGCACAGAAGACTCTTACCGTGACGGCCCAGCATTTTGGAAAAATGACTAGCGGGTATATGTATCGCCCGTTTTTTTAGTCGCAAACGCCGCTTATGACACCCTTGCACCCTTGAAATTATTCTCAATTTGTAATTCTGAAATTGGGAATCGCAAATTGAGAATGACTTCCCAATCATTTCTATGGGCCTCCTGGTCCATAGAAATGAATGGGAAGGTATTCATTAATTGCGATTTCGCAATTTGCTAATCGCAATTAAGGAATATTAAGAATTCGCAAAAGAATTGTGAATTTTTAAATACATCCCATTTTGCAACTCTCAAATTGCGATTCTCAAAAAATCGCTATTTGAGAATCGCAAACACGGATGTTGATACATCTGCCCCTTAGCCTGGTATAGTCTCTGAAGCACCCTGCACTCAACCAACTCCAAGGCAGCAAATGTTTGCAAAATCAGAAGAAAGAAATGGGGAGATAGACGTGTTATTCACACCACGGCACAACTCTGGAATGACCTACCTGAACACCTCAGCGGCCAGCCTGGCTTACTCAGTTGCAGGAAATATCTTAAAACCTGTGGAGTGGCCACTTCAAGACCCGGGACAGATTTGATGTGAAAGGGGATAATGTTCCTCGCGACAGCGGGCCACACCGGTGGAAAGGCTATTAGCTCATTGCAAACCATGTTGATGGCCTTCAGTAAAGCAATGTGCAAATGGGATAGTCAATCAAAATCTAATGTGTCCTTTGACTTGGTTAAACCAGTTTACCCCCATGCTGCAAATTTGAAGCTTGTACAATTTCCCTAGGAAACGTTAAGTAAGTCATGGTTTGGCCAATGACCCGCTTTGAAACGCGGCCTCGTCAGCTGTTTGCATACGCATGGCCTCTGAAGCTCATGCTACTTTTCCGATGCATGTGGGAAGATACCTCCTGCAATCTTGCATCACCTGTTTGAACTTTGTGCGGCCATCCAAGAACAGGTAACCAACATTTCAAATATAGCAAATCGATAGCAACATTGTTTTGTCAGTTTCGGACATAGTATCTGAAATATCAGATCAAATGTAGTAGTACTTGTAGTACTTGTAGTAGTACTTGTATAGCGCACGAATGACCCATGAGGGTATCTCGGCGCTTGTACGCTCCTTGCTCCGGATCATCAGATCAGACTACTCCTTAGTCCAATACTGCATGTCTGGGGTGTGTTTTTGTATTTGCAGTCCATGTGAACAGAGTCTGGGACAGGAAGGTGTGTGGCGGTGTACTGCCTGTGTACAATCTACCTGTTAATGGTTGGTGCAGGTTGTTTACCATTGGTTTGCACACTTAATAATTGGTTAGAGCAGGAAGGCAATCGACCAAGGGTTTCCCTGATAAAGATTGTAGAGCTGCAAGGTCCCCCTTAATAATCACCAGCACACAAGTAGTGGTTTGCAGGGTGTGTATTTATTTATATATATAACCTACAAGGAAGAGCGCCGCGCGTCTGGCTCTGATCGCGCTCCGACTCTCTCTAAGGCGCGAACCGCCGTTCACGCATGCGCACTCGCGTGCGCTCTGCCCCCAGTGCGTGTTACGTCACACGCACATCAGCGCGACTAGAGCGCTGACACCACATATCTCCTCCTTTTACACAAAGGGGAAAGTTCAAGTCCAAAGTCTAATGTTCTATCACTCAAAGTCTCTGCGGTGTGCAGGTCTGACTATCACTCTCCCCGCACGCGTGCGCCTTACCGGAGTGGAGGCTTCGTGGACACCCTTGGCCGCTGGGCTACCCTCCTTTACTCTCTCCTGACCTTGTTCATTCTTCCGGGGTGTCGCTTCTTCGTTAGCTGATGAACCGCTCACACTCGGCTCGCTCGGTTCTCCACTTTCCCTACACGCACCTTCTTCCTCATGGCTTCCGTTGCTGGATGCACTTCCTCCTGCTTCACCTTCTAGTCTGTGGACAGGAGGGCTGTTACTTTTCTCCTCCGGCCACTGCACGATTTTATTTATCTTTGCCATGCGATCTTGGGACCACACTTTGCCATCGCTAAGAAGTGCTGCTCTGCTGTACACCTCTTCCACTTGTAGAGGTGTGCTGTACTTACTTTCTCCTTTCTTTCTCAGTACCGCTTGCTTGACTCTCACCTACTCTCCCTTCTCCAGAACCGATTCCTTCACCTTTCTCCTCTGGTTGTAGTGTTCTGTGTATACTTTCTGGGCCTTCTCCAAATTATGTTGGACTACGGCAGGTGACCATTTACTGGTGATGGTCTTTTCCCTCCATACCACATTGTCTTTCGTGAACGGGTGCCTGCCCTTTAGGATCTGGAAGGGACTATACCCCGTTGCGGTAGGGGTGATTCTGTATGCCCACATCATTTTCTGAATTTCTGCTTCCCAGTCTTTGCCCTGCATGATGGCCGCTTGGATGGACCCCATGAGGACTCGGTTAAACCTCTCCACCTGTCCGTTGCTTGCCGGATGGTACACTGAGGTGTGCTTGGATTTTATGCCGTTTCTCTCGGTGTATCGGTGCCACTTATCGGATGTGAACTGCGGACCATTGTCTGTCAATATTGTCCTAGGGATTCCTTCCCTTAGGAACACCGAGGTGAGAAACCTGATCACCACCTCTGAGTCCATCTCCTCTTGCACGTGTACTTCCGGCCATTTAGAGCACTTGTCAACAATGACACATATGTATTTGGCCGTCCCATGGCCATCCAAACTGGCCCTAGTATGTCAACCGCCAGGTCCTCCCAGGGATTGTGGGGTTGTTCAAATTTCCCCAACGCAGGTCTCAATGGCTTGAGTACTTTGTCTGACTCCTGGCATTGACTGCAGTCTCTAACATGTCTCTCAATCTGGATATCCATTCCTGGCCACCAGTACATCTGTTTCACCCATGACTTGGTCTTCACTATGCCCAGGTGACCCTCATGTAGCAGGTTCAGCAGGGTCAGGATCAGCTTTTCCGGCGGCACCACTTTGTCACTGCGATATAGGAAGATTCCCGAATCACTCATGGATAATTCTTCTCTTATTTCATACAGTCTCCTGGGTAACTCCTTCAATCTTGTTTTTTCCGGCCATCCTTTTACAAGGTTCCTCTTAACTTCTACCAGGTTCACGTCTTCCTCGTACGCTTGCTCCCACTCCTGTAAGCTGATAGCCTTCTCCATGTCTTCCATCACCGCTACCATCTCCTCGTTCTCTGCTACCGGCGTGGGCGCATCCTCCATGGCTGAGGCCCTGCTGAGGTAGTCTGCTACCTTGTTGCGTGTCCCCGGGATGTACTCCACATACGTGTATTCTAGGAGCTTCAGAGTCAATTTTGCAATCCGCGGGGTGGCAGTGTCGTGTCCGCATGAGGTAAGCACTTTAACCAAAGGCTTGTGGTCAGTCTGTACGCGGAACCTTGTTCCCCACAGGAACTGTCGGAACTTCCCCATGGCCCAAGTGACAGCTAGCATCTCTTTTTCGATCACGCTGAACTTTTGTTCGCTGTGTGACAATGCTCTGGATGCAAAGCTGAGTATTTCCACGGTGTTGTCATCTCTCTCCTGTGCCAGGACTGCACCTAAACCTTTCTCGCTGGCATCCGTGGTGAGGATGGTCTTTCCTGCGGGATCATGCCCATGCAGAGGCACGGCTTGGCTGATGTTCCCTTTAAGCTCCTCAAACTCCTTCTGAGCCTCATTGTCCCACTGGAACGTTATTTTGTCTCTTACCAGTTGTCTCAACTTGTGCGTTTTTGTTGCAAAGTGTTGGACGAATTTGCTATAATACTCTGCCATTCCAAGGAATGACCGCACTTCGTCTTTGTTGGCTGGGGCTCTGGCTTCACAGATTGCTCTCACATTTTCCTTCTTGGGAGTGATCCCGTGTTCGCTATCTCGCGACCCAGATAGGTGACGGATGTCATCCCAAATCTGCACTTTTCCCATTCTGCAGTTAGCCCTTTCTCCTGCAGCACGCCAAGTACTTTATTCAGTTTTTCGTCGTGGTCTTTGCGATCCTTCCCCATTATTAGGATGTCATCCTGAAAGTACTGGATGCCGTCGACGTCTTGGAACAGGCGATGCATGAGTTTTTGGAACACCGCTGCAGCAGACGCTAGCCCAAAGGGCATCCTGCGAAACTGGTAACAACCATATGGTGTGATGAAGGACGTGAGTTTTCTGCTTGACGGGTGCAGGTCAATCTGATGATATGCAGACGTGAGGTCCACCGTTGAGAACCATTTCACACATCTTGTCTTGGCCAGCACTTCCTTGATTCTTGGGAGCGGAAACTTCTCTACCACCAAGCATTTGTTCAACTCGCGCAGGTCCACACATAGGCGCACTTTGCCATTGGGTTTCCTGGTGACCACCAAGGGGGCCAACCACTCCGAGCTGTCTATGGGCTCTATGATCCCTTGTTCTTCAAGTCTGCGCAGTTCTAGTTGCACCGCTTCCCTCACCGCTATGGGCACATTCCGGACTTTGTGGGACCCCGGCTGGGAGTTTTCCTTGAGGATGATCTTGTGCATGAATTTCTCGAGTTTCCCTACCTTTCCTCCAAAGACCTTTGGAAACTCTCTCCTCACTCTTTCCAGGTCGGGCCAGCTTTCATTGTCAGTGAGCAGTATTTGTTCCTTGCCGCCTGGGTCTAGTTTGATTCCTAGGTCTCCCTGGTCTCTCCATCCTAGGACCGATGGACCTTTCTCTGCCACGTACAGCTTACATGTCGCTGTC
Source organism: Lissotriton helveticus (assembly GCF_964261635.1). Classification (NCBI taxonomy): domain Eukaryota; kingdom Metazoa; phylum Chordata; class Amphibia; order Caudata; family Salamandridae; genus Lissotriton; species Lissotriton helveticus. The sequence continues at coordinate 1,822,445,814 of NC_136068.1, read as the reverse complement.
CTCCCTCTGAACTCGAACCTCAGGCTCGGGTATCCTACCATCGGAATCAGGTTGTTCGTGTATGACACTGGTCGTATGTCCGGTGGCTCCAGTTTGGGGCCTAGGCTGGGTTTGAATTCCTCTTCCCATACCGACCTCTGCACTATGGTGTATGGGGATCCCGAGTCAATCGTGATTCTAATTTTGACTCCCCCAATTAGCATGTCCGCTCGCGGTTTGTCCGAGCATTTGGTGTCAATACCTAGCACTAGTTCTTCGATGCACAGCACTCTGTCGTCTTCGTCCGATTCCTCGTCAGCTCCCTCTTCGTGCTGCGGTTGCGCAATGTACTTCACAACCGATCTCTTCTCCTTCCTTCGACACACCTTCTCGTGAAACGCCGGGCAGCGTTTGTCTTGGGCTGCATGGTTCGCACTCCCACACCGATAGCACGTGGGCTTGGTGTGCGGGAACTGTTTTCCTGCTTGTCCGGGTCTTCCTGCCCATTTTGTGGTATCTCTGCTGTCTCCGGCGCCATCTTGTGTCTTCCCGGTGGTTCCGCGTCATCCACTTTGTTGACCATGATTCTTTGCGCACTCTCCCTTTTTGCGGCATCAGAACAATGCTTAGAAAGTTCAGCCTTCTTCACCATCGCAATTACTTCCTTTAGCGTCGCCTCGCCGTGAGCCCACAGCTTGTCCTGTACGTTCCTGTTGGTGGTGTGCATTACTATCTGGTCTTTTGTAAAAATCTTCTTCATACGCCCCATACTTGCACGTAACCACTAACCTTCTCGGGGCTGCCACGTAGTCGTCAACTGACTCTCCTTCTCCTTGTTTCCTCTGTTGGAAATTGTACCGATCAATTGAGACACACACCGCTGGGCGGTAGTGGGCATCTAGATCTTCCAGAGCTTGTTTGAAAACGTCTGCTTCGGCTGCTTGTAGGGGTGTCGTCGCTATGTTCGTGAACACCCTTATACCTTCCGGGCCCAGGTTGTGTAGTAGTATGCGTTTCCTTCTTGCAGGGGTGAACTCGTCACTGGATTCGTCTTCTAGGGCTTCTAGGTAGTTCTGGAAGTATTCCCTCCAGTCCTCCCACTTCATCTGGGGTTCCCCTGGCCTGGGTAGGAATGGGATGGGTGCCGTGAGTGAGGACGCCTGGTTACTCATTCTGGCTTGTCTGTCTGGCTCACTGTTCTGATTCCTGGGGCTGCCTGGCGCGCTGTCGGTCTCTCTCTGATTCCTGGGGCTGCCCGGTGTGCTGGCACTCACTGCTTGCGACGTGTTGGGGCTCGATTCTCCTCTCCCCCTTTCCACGTGGTCACCCTTTTCCGCCAGGGCCTTTGCGGGGACGCTCGCTTACCCCTGCCGTGCTTCTGTGCAGGTCTCTGCGTTGCTGGGCTCTTGGCCACGTGGTGTGTTTGTCTAGGTCACTGTGCCTCTGCCACGCTCTACCCTTTGTGTCCTGCGGCGGTTTGTGCCTCACCTTCTCTACTGTCGATGGGCAGTATCAGTTGGTGTCTCTCGGGCCCTTGATTTCCTCCACTCTACTGTTTGTCTTCTTTTTTTTGTGTGGAAACAGATCCCACTCCTCGTCGCCACTGTAGAGCTGCAAGGTCCCCCTCAATAATCGCCAGCACACAAGTAGTGGTTTGCAGGGTGTGTATTTATTTATATATATAACCTACAAGGAAGAGCGCCGGGCGTCTGGCTCTGATCGCGCTCCGACTCTCTCTAAGGCACGAACCACCGTTCGCGCATGCGCACTCGCGTGCGCTCTGCCCCCAGTGCGTGTTACGTCACACGCACATCAGCGCGACTAGAGCGCTGACATCACAAAGATCAGGATTGGGAACTGTAAATATGTTAAAAACAAAGATATTGTGTTCATGTAACCAGACTCCTGCTGCTGTACCACAATAGGGCTCAGGGCTCTCTTTTCACGGGTTACCAACAGATAATACTCACCAGCCAAGCCATGAAAATTCAGCTGGATGACTGGGTAAATTCGATCAGAATTAAATGGTTCAAGGTTAATTCTGAGCAAGTGGGCAAATATCTCTTCCTTTCCAGTCTACAACCATCTCCACAGGCGCTTACCTGATGACAATGCATGTTCAGTCAGTCTCTGGCTTAGATTTGACCCTGCCTGGCCCTCCAATCTGCAACCGTTTCCCCAAACACTTTCCTGACGTGAATTATGCTCAGCCAAGCAACTGGCGTAGATTTGACTTTGAGCCCCATTGTAGTGTGTCGCCATTTCCACAGACACTTCCCTGATGAGCATGTATGCTCAGCCAGCCACTGGCGTAGATCTTACCTCGCGTGCCCTCGTAATCGGCAACCATTACCACAGGCACTTTTCCCTGATGAGATTGTATGCTCACCAGCCACTGGCCAAGATCTTACCTCGCGTGCCCTCGTAATCTGTCAACATTTCCACAGGCACTTCCCTGATGAGCATGTATGCTCACCAGCCACTGGCGTAGATCTTACCTCGCGTGCCCTCGTAATCGGCAACCATTACCACAGGCACTTTTCCCTGATGAGCGTGTATGCTCACCAGCCACTGGCCTAGATCTTACCTCGCGTGCCCTCGTAATCTGTCAACATTTCCAGAGGCACTTCCCTGATGAGCATGTATGCTCACCAGCCACTGGCGTAGATCTTACCTCGCGTGCCCTCGTAATCGGCAACCATTACCACAGGCACTTTTCCCTGATGAGCGTGTATGCTCACCAGCCACTGGCCTAGATCTTACCTCGCGTGCCCTCGTAATCTGTCAACATTTCCACAGGCACTTGGCTGATGAGCATGTATGCTCACCAGCCACTGGCGTAGATCTTACCTCGCGTGCCCTCGTAATCGGCAACCATTACCACAGGCACTTTTCCCTGATGAGGATGTTTGCTCACCAGCCACTGGCATAGATCTTACCTCGCGTGCCCTCGTAATCGGCAACCATTACCACAGGCACTTTTCCCTGATGAGATTGTATGCTCACCAGCCACTGGCCTAGATCTTGCCTCGCGTGCCCTCGTAATCGGCAACCATTACCACAGGCACTTTTCCCTGATGAGCGTGTATGCTCACCAGCCACTGGCGAAGATCTTACCTCGCGTGCCCTCGTAATCTGTCACCATTTCCACAGGCACTTCCTTGATGAGGGTGTATGCTCACCAGCCACTGGCGTAGATCTTACCTCGCGTGCCCTCATAAACGGCAACAGGCACTTCTCTGATGAGGATGTATGCTCAGCCAGCCACTGGCCTAGATCTTAACTCGCGTGCCCTCGTAATCTGTCACCATTTCCACAGGCACTTCCCTGATGAGCATGTATGCTGTTTATGGAGCTTGAAGATTACATAAATGTCCTGAGAAGGAATGAGGTGTCACCCAGGAAATGTAGGGAACAACAATGTACACTTTGTTTATTTATATATAACTTTGCATGCGTATATATCAGTCAAGAGGACGTTGCCTAACTGCTAAGGCGATCAATCTAAAATCTGCAGAACTGGGTTCGAGTCTCAGCAATGACGCTCAACATCCTGTGATTTTGGGCAAATCACTTAATCTCCCTGTGCCTAACAAAAATGAATGAGTCCTTGTGTAAAGCAACTGGTGCTCATGTGAAGCGCTCTGATACTCTGTACCTTCGGGTCAAGTTCGTGCTATATAAAACTCAGAGAAAAAAAACTATATCTACCTAGGCATCCTGTCGGTGGACGCCGAAGGCCTGATGAATTCATAGTTCTGCTCCTCTAGCCCTATGTTTCCAGAAGCACATTTTCACAGATGAGCTTCAAAAGGCCGGTCAGGGGAAGCTGACCCACTTCATGTATGTACCAAATTAAGACAGTAAGTTAAGGACCAAATGTACAATGCTTTTATGAGGTCACTAACAGCCCAATTCATAGAATCGAGCCATTTGCTACCACAAAAACAATATTTGTATCTACAAATGTCAAGTAACCTATTTCCAAATTGCAAATTGAGTTTACGATGCACTATTAGAAGGGGATGTTTAGGGTGTCCCTTTCAAATAGCCACTCACAGTGGTATTTGTGAATGCTTTGTGAAAATTCAGTCCCAAAACATTCACATTTTACCACCGACTCAAAGTTGGTGGTAACCCATTCGCAAAAGCCTCTTGTGGGCCCTTTCCCCTTTGTGAATATTGGGGAATTTTTTTTTAAGAGCAGACAGTGGTCCCACAGACGACTGCCTACTCTTAAAAAATAAAAAGAAAACTTTCCATTTTACGTTTTGAAACTCATCCCGTTTTCTTTTAAGGAAAACATTCTGCATATCGAAACAAGCATTTGCAATGCAATAGGTCTTGCATTACTGACAGTTTGAGCTGTTGACGTTGCAAAAGAAAATGTTTGTTAGATTTATTTTTTTGTTAAAAAATATCCCAGCCGTAGCACAGGTAATCAAAGAAGTTCCATAAAAGCAAGGAAAGGGTGCAATACCACAGGCTGTTACTAGGTGTCCCTGTGGAGTCATAAAGGGTCCTCTATTAGCCACATAAGGTACTGTCCCCTTTAAGCAAGTATAAAGAGAAATATTGCAGCTGAGCATACATTTCTATTTGTCTATATTGGAAAATAGAATTTTGTTAGCTTCCGCCATTGTTGTTTATTTAGCTTTATTTCACAAACAAAGCTAAATGAACAACGGTGCATTTTTAAAACACAAGGTAACAAAATCTCACTTCCAATACAAACAAATGAAACATATATTCAGCTGCAATCTTTCGCTTTATAATTGTATTAAGGGTGCAGTACCTTAAGTGGCTAATAGAGGTCCCTTTATAACTCCAAAGAGCCACCTTGTAACAACCCGTGGTACTGCACCATTTATTTGCTTCATGGAGTTGCAGCTGCCATTGATGAAGGTGAAGTGCTGCATGCCTCACTGCTGAAAAGATCTTTTACTTTTGTGAAAATAAATTGGGGGAGCCACACAAAATAAAAGAAAGGCGCACGGCGGCCAATATTAAAGACTAACAGCTAGATTCATGAAAGGAAATTGCGCTCGCAAAGGATCTGGCCCTTTGCAAGCGCAATTTTTGCATTTGGGATTCATCATCCCAAATGCAAAAATCGCTAATAAAGAATTCACAAATTTGCGAGGATTAGCATTTAAGGAATCTCTATTAGAGATTCCTTAAATGCCATTCATGAAACATTGAAAAATTGCGATTTCGCAATTTAGGACCGCTATTTACCACGAGGTCAAACCTCGTGGTAAATAGCGAAAACTTAGAAAAATGCATTTTAATGCATTTTTCTAAGTTGCATGTTACACACCTTTGGACATGTGTGTGCACAACATCAGTGTAAATTCACATTTCAGGGGTGCTACAGGGTGTCCTTTGGAATCGCATCCTTATTTGCGATTAGCAAATTGCTAATCGCAAATAAGGAATAACTCCCTATTCATTCCTATGGGCCTTTGGCCTTTGGCCCACAGGAATGAATAGGGAGTTATTCCTTATTTGCGATTAGCAATTTGCTAATCGCAAATAAGGAAGCTGTAGGAATCGCAATTTATTTTGCAATTCCTACATGAATCCCGTTTTGCAAGTCCTTAATAGCGATTCCTTATGAATCGCTATTAAAGACTCGCAAAACGGGTCTTTGATGAATCTAGGCGTAAGCATCGAGCAAACTGTAGAAACAAATAACTGCAAATTAATCCTATCTGATTAGCCACTGTTCAATGAGACATTGGTGTTCCAGGGAGCCAGTGGTATGTCCCTGGCAGCATGTGTAGTACTGAGTGCCAGCATGCTTTAGGCTCGCTTGCAGGCAGCGCAGCTGGCAATATTTTAGAGTAAGCGTGCAGTACGCCACACTGCTTACCCTTTGATGAAGGAGCGTGGCATGCAGCGATTCTGAAAAAAAGTATGTAATATACAAAAAATGAAGATGTGCGAGCCACGTAGAATAAAAGAAAGGTGCATGGCCACCATTATTAAAGATTAAGCGTGTAGCACGCAGAGGTGCTTAGCCATTGATGAAGATGAAGTGTGGCGTGCGGCGCTTCTGAAAAAATATTGAATATTTTTTAAATGTAGTTGTGCGAGCCGTACAAAATAAAAGAAGGGTTCACGGCTGCCTTTATTAAAGATTAAGTCCGTGGCACGCCACACTGCTTAAAAAACACGTAGAGCTACCATCTACGTGCCAGTTATGCAGTTGTGCTTGCAATCGCATTAAGAAAATAGCGCTCACCAACTGTAAACAAAACCAATTGATTAACAACACACGTAAGAGGGGCTGTCCTTGTGGAAGGTTACAACAGAAGAACTGTAGGTACTAAAGAGGGACAAGGAGGGACTACTAAACAAATAAACCAATGAAATGTAAACAATTCAAAAAGACACTTAAAGCAGTTAAAAAGATACATGGCGGAATATAGGCATAGCTTAAAGCTTACATCCTGAGTCCAGCATGTCTCGAAGAGACAGCACAAGCACTGCCTAGGCGAGACCTAAAAAAAATATTGCTTTATTTGAAAGCAATCACATACATGGTGGTATGTTGACCCCAGCCGGCCATCATCCCTGTGATTTTTACGATCACCAATGGGTCGGAAACAGAGAGCTACCTCATAAATATGAATGAGGTACGTTTATTTGCGACCCACTGGGAATCACTAAATGTGTTTACACATATTTGTACATCACTGTTTACAATTACTAAATGTCGAATCGCTAAAATTCAATATTTGGTGATTGCGAAACCTAGGATCCGTATATCTGGCCCTAAATCAGACCCAGTGGTTATGGCACGATTACGCGTTGTTCATAATGCAAACATAGGACAGATTCTTGCCCTGTTTGCATTGCACCCTTTCCTGCAGCCGCCATGCGCCTGGATCTCACCGATAGATGGCATCGGTGCTATCCACATCGGGCAAAGCTCTATGGACAATGTGTTGCACCACCTTTACATGCAGCAACTTAAATTACACACATGACTTATTTTACACAAGCAGAAGAACACGTTAACTAATAAGCTATGTGCAAAATGTACCTTTGGGCAAATTACAAAAATATGTTGGGAATGTGGGCCATGGTGCGTACTTGGCAACTAGCCATACTCGTCATCAATTCCCTGAGAGGCAGGAAGGGTGGGGCCGATTTTGTAACTGAGGGCCAATTTTGTAGCAGTGTGGGAATACCTACTTTCTAGTAACAAATTAATGAGACCAACTAATCCTCTCCGGCTTTAGGGTGATGTGAGCTTTGCCACCCCACCCCACTGCACTGAGAGCTGAGTTGGGTGAGTGGGGGGGCTCTGTGTTTTAAAAACACCTGCTGCTGAGTTCCCTGTGTATGTTGGCTCTGCTGATTAAGAGTTTTGTCTAGTTGCAGTTTTGACACACCATGAAGTGGTATAGCGGGTAAATTATGCCTGCAGCAAAGAATGTACATTATGCAATTCACCGAACTGGATCCCTCAGTGGCTTACTGCTTTTGTCACAGAGATCCTTTTGTTACTTGCCGTTCATAGGTTTCAATCGTAATATAGCACAGTGAGCTATAAGCTGGCGTCAAAGAGCTGAATGCAAACTGTATCATACGGATGTATGACATTACAATGCATGCTTTTATATCGCATGCCTTTACAATGCAAGTATTACAACGCAGTCCATTACAACGCATATTGCTTTGGGGCGCTGGATAGTGAATAGTTTAATTTACTATTCCAACTCCAGTCCCCGTGGACACTAGGGAAGGTTATTTGATAGTAAATTAACCTATTCCCTATCCTAGAGCGCCCCCAGAGCAATGCGTTGTAATAGTGTGCGTTGTAATGGTTGTGTTGTAAAGGCTCTGCGATGTAAAAGTTGTGTTGTAAAGGTTGTTTACCGTATCATACAGGTTAGTAAGTTATGTTTTTTCTCAGTCTTTCATTATCCCTATTTTGCTAAGAAAAGGGTTTGTTTGGGTAGAAACTTGTCTTATTAGTAAAGCCAACCCGAACCACTGCTCCATTTTGAATCCTCAGGGGCAGATTTATGTCGGACTTGCGCCATGTTTACGCCGCCGTTGCGTCACGCAACAGCAGCGTAAACGTGGCGCATCCCTGCGACCCATTTACAACGTGACGCATCTAGGCAGATGCGTCACGTTGTAAAGCCCTGCGCCACATGTCGGCGTTCTGGCGCAGGGTGGGCGTTCCGGGGCAGGTGCGCCTCGCAAAAGTGCCTGCGTGAAATCTACAAGATTTCAAGCAGGCACTTTTAGGCCAATATTGCGTCAAAACCCTGCACCTGCTTGAAGCAGGCGTAAGGCTTGACGCAGCATTGGACAGATAGGGCCCCCCAGAGCATTGCTGGAGCTGCGTCGCGCTTGCGACGCAACTCCAGCAATGCGCCACTTTACGGCACAGATGCGTCAGGCATCTGTGCCGTTTTTGCCCCATGGTGCGCCGCATTGTAAATGCGGCGCACCATGGGTGGCGGAGCTGCGGCGCACAATAACTGGCGCATCCCTGGGGATGCGCCAGTTATTGTAAATCTGCCCCTAAGTTTTTGCTTCTCCAGACGAGGTGTTCTTTAAAAATGCCTATCAGTATGGATGGCATGTGAATCCCACGCCTTGTAGGCCCCTTTGTCTTATGTAACATCTTCTATACACTGATTTACACACAAATTCATTGTCTAAGTATGTGTGTGATGTAAAATGGTCCCATATTCTATACTGGTGAGAAACAAGTGAAATATGTGTGAGAGAGGAGCTGCTGAGAGATGAGAGACACTGTTGGAGGGTGATAGTGAGGGAATCAGCAGAGATTGTCGCACTGTCAGCACTACACCCAGACCTGCCCTTCTTGCAGCGAGAAGCTCCCTGCAAATAGTCAGAAAGCAACCTCCCCTTCTAGAATCAGTGGCAGTAGGGGAAGCAAATGGCCAGCGTGAAGGACTGAATTATGTAAATGTAGGAATGTAAATGTAAATGTAGGAATTTGTAAAGCGCACAGCTACCTCCACCGGAGGTGTCCCGGCGCTGTCCGTATACCGCTTAGGAACCCTTCCTGGCTTCCCTGGGAAATGTCCACTCCTGGGCACCTCCCAGGTGCAGCCAGGCATCCCAGCGCTTTTGGGGCCGTTGTGGAGACTAAGTAAGCTATTGCCCAGAGTTGCAGCGTGGGACCCATGATCAGAACAGGCACTGAGGCGAGAATATCCAGTCAGGGGAATTAAGGAGCCGGAGACCCGCCGAGGCAGGAATCGAACCCTGGTCCCTGGCCAGAGCTCTGCATCAAGGTCTGCCTGCTCTAACCATTGAGCCACACTTCTCCACGATCCAATTATCTTCATAGGCTTTCCTGTGTTAATCACCTAGCAATTCGGTAATTGAGGCAGATATGAATTGTACATCACGGAAATACAAATTGTGGTGGTGCGGGGGAGGAAGAGAGGGGTTTTATGGGGAGGTGGGATTAGGTAAAGAAGAAAAAGAATACCTGTCCTGACGCTGACACTGCCGGTCGCCACGGTGCTCCTCTTCTCTTCTGCACCTGATGGTTTCCCAGCAGTCCCTTGGACCCATGCACAGGCTCCCCACCCAATCCTGGCACTCCTCTCAATAGCATGAGAGCAGAGCCAGGATTGGTCTCAGTGGTCTGGTTTGCTGCTAAGACAGTACCTGGGTGTTAGAAGGGGCGATCTCAGAGGGCCAGGTTATGCTCACCCGGTCACCCCAAGACCCACCTCTTCCACAGAACTTGCCGAGTCTTGATTGTAAGGTCCTTCACCGGGGAGGACTTCGGGTCTAGGATCGTACACACTGAGCTCATACCACACTACGAACAGACACCACGCCGTTGGATTCTAGTAACAAGTTCTTTAAATAAGCAATAAATGAAGAAAGCACTCTTATATACACAGTGATCGAGGGACCACAAAGTCTTTGAGGATTCGGGAAGGGGGAAGCGGGACAGTCTTTTAGTCTCTGGGTCAGTACGAGGCGTACCCTGCGCACAGCTCTCAATCCTCGAGCCGGGGGGTACGGGATGATGGTCTTACCGACTGCTTCACCTCTGTCGGGTCGGCTCGGTCGTGATGGTGGTCTCGATGGTCCAGCCGGACCAGAGTACTCCTCGAGCCGCGACGAGGTCAGCAGGGCTCGATCTGGAGAAGTTCGTGAGGAGCCGCGACAGCGTCAGCAGGGCTTGGATGGTTGCAGGTTCCAGCTTGAGCCGCGACAGCGTCAGCAGGGCTCCGGTGGTCTTAGAGGACGAGCCGCGACAGCGTCAGCAGGGCTCCGACGGTACGAGTTCAAGCTCGAGCCGCGACAGCGTCAGCAGGGCTCCGAGGTCTTTAGAGAGGATGAGCCGCGACAGCATCAGCAGGGCTCTGGTGGTCTTAGAGGTCGAGCCGCGACAGCGTCAGCAGGGCTCCGATGGTTACGAGTTCAGCTCGAGCCGCGACAGCGTCAGCAGGGCTCAGGTAGTTCAGTTCCTTGAGGCGAAGAGGGAGCCGCGACAGCGTCAGCAGGGCTCAGAGGTTCAAGATGAGTTCTTCTTAGGGTCAGCCGCGACCAGGTCAGCAGGCTTCAGGTCCAAGATACAACTGCCCGCTAGTTGTCGGGCGGGCCCAGTTATAGTCCTTTTGCTCTTTGATCTCCGGACCCTTGCAGGCAGAGGTCTCCTGCCCGGGGGGGCTGGTCGTTGGCGGGGTCCGGCGGTCGGCTCTTTGATCCCTTTGAAAGATGGGTCTGGGAATTCCCAGACGCCCAGCGGGTCTGGAGCCAGCCCTCGGGGAGGCCAGAGGGGTGATCGAAACTGGCCCACAGGGGAGGGCCAAAGGTGTGACAGATACCAGTCTCTCAGGGGAGGCCGGAGGTGCCAACGAAACTCCCTGGCTTATCTCACTCGGGGAGCCCTTTACCCCCCATCCGGGACTGGCGCGCCTTTGGAGTCTGGGTTCCGCTGGGGCCGGGGTCACGCTAGGCCCAGGGAGACAGGGATGTCGGAAAGGGAAGATGGCGTCCGGGCCTTGTGGGGCATGCAAGGTTAGGCGCTCGGAGCCGGACGTGGAGCGGGAAAGGCAGGCCTGGTCGAGGTTCTAGGGGGATCTAGGCTTAACTGGAGTAGGACGACCAGGCTCGGGGTGCAGGCTACACTAACGGGGAGGCTGCGCAGGGGACTCGGGGTACAGGCCTACGCTCACAGGGTGTGGAGGGACAGAGATGAACCACGCCACGAGGCCGGGTCCAACACGCGTCCCCCCCAGCTGAAGGCGGGGAGAACTACCCATCCTCTTGGGGGTTCTCTTCGCTGAGGCGGAAGAATCGGGACAGGCCGTCTGCGTTGGCGTGGTCAGAACCAGGCCGGTGCTCAACAGTGAAGTCCATCCCCTGGAGGGAGATGGACCAGCGCAGCAATTTGGGATTCTCCCCTCTCATCTGCATTAGCCACCGGAGAGGTCGGTGGTCGGTCTGGACTCGGAAGTGAGTACCGAACAGGTAGGGCCTCAGCTTCTTCAGGGCCCAAACTACCGCAAAGGCCTCCCGCTCGATGGTGCTCCACCTTTGTTCTCGAGGGAGTAGCCTCCGGCTAATGAATGCCACTGGTTGGTCTAGGCCGCTCTCGTTCACTTGGGACAGGACGGCTTCGATGCCATGCTCGGACGCGTCCGTCTGAACTACAAACTCTTGGAAGTAGTCGGGGGCCTGGAGGACTGGGGCAGTGCACATGGCGTCTTTTAAAGTTTCGAACGCCTCTTGGCAGGCGGAGGTCCAGCTGACTTTCTTCGGCTGGTTTTTGGAGGTTAACTCCGTGAGGGGGGCTACGATGCTGCCGTACCCCTTGATGAACCGTCGGTAGTACCCCGTGAGCCCTAGGAATGCCCGCACTTCCGTCTGGGTCGTGGGGGCCTCCCAGGCCACGATTGCATCGATCTTGGGCTAGAAGAGGGCTACGAGGCCGCTTCCGACCTGGTGCCCGAGGTAGACTACGGACCCTTGTCCGATCTGGCACTTGCTCGCCTTAATGGTGAGACCGGCCCTTCTCAGGGCTGTCAGCACCGCCCAGAGGTGCTGGAGGTGCTCGGGCCAGTGGGAACTGTACACTGCGATATCGTCCAGATACGCAGCACTGAACGCCTCCAACCCCGCCAGTACCTGGTTCACCAGCCTCTGGAAGGTGGCGGGGGCGTTTTTCATCCCGAAGGGCATCACCCGAAAATGGTAGTGACCATCCGGGGCGGAAAACGCTGATCTTTCCTTGGCTCCCTCGGTGAGGGCGATCTGCCAGTAGCCACTGGTCAGGTCGAACGTGCTAAGGAAGCGAGCAGCCCCGAGGCGATCGATAAGCTCGTCGGCTCGGGGATGGGATGCGCATCAGTTCTGGTGACTGCGTTGAGCCCGCGGTAGTCAACGCAGAACCTCAGCTCGGGGACAGCACCGGGGGCGGCTGCCTTCGGAACCAGGACCATGGGGCTAGCCCAAGGGCTGTCCGAGGCTTCGACCACCCCGAGAGCTAGCATCTTTGATACCTCGGCCTTGATACAGGCCCGGACTCGGTCAGGGACGCGGTAGGCTCTGTGTCGTACCGGTGGGCTGTCCCCGGTGTCCACGTCATGGACGCACCAGCTGGTGACGCCGGGGGTGAGGGAGAAGAGGTCCGAGAACTGTCCCAACAACTGGCGACAGTCCTCGCGCTGCTCGGGAGAGAGGGAGGAGGAGAGACTCACCCCCTCTACGGAGCCATCTTTTTCTTTCACGCACAGGAGATCGGGGAGAGGCTCCGTTTCTTCTTCTTCCCCATCGTCCGTGGCGAGGAGCAAGCTCAACTCGGACCGGGCGAAGTGGGGCTTGAGGCGGTTCACGTGAAGGACCCGCAAGGGGTTCCTGGGGGACTCTACATCGATGAGGTAGGTCACCTGACTCTTGCGCTCCACTACCTTGAAGGGCCCTGTCCACTTGTCTTGCAAGGCACAGGGCTCCACGGGGGCGATCACCCAGACCTGTTGTCCGGGCTGAAACTCGGCCAGAGTGGCATTCTGGTCGTACCACCGTCTCATTTCTTCTTGACTAGCCTCGAGGTTGGCCTCGGCCAGTTCTCTGAACTTCCTCGTCTGGTTCCGGAGGGCCAGAATGTATCGAAACACATCGGGAGGGGGCTCTGGGGCCGCCGTCTCCCACCCTTCCTTGACCAGGGTGAGGGGTCCCCTGACGGGGTGCCCGTAGAGGAGCTCAAAGGGGCTGAACCCCAGGGACTTCTGGGGGACTTCGCGGTAAGCGAAGAGGAGACATGGAAGGAGGACGTCCCACTTACGCCTCAGGGGCTCTTCAAGACCCATGATCATCCCCTTGAGGGTCCGGTTGAATCACTCCACCAGACCGTTACCCTGGGGGTGATATGGGGTGGTAAATTTGTACGTCACCCCACATTGCTGCCAAAGGGATTTCATGTACTTGGAGATGAAGTTGGTCCCTCGGTCGCTGACGACTTCTCGGGGGAATCCCACCCGGGAGAAGATGGCCATAAGGGCCCGCCCCACTACGGGGGCGGTCACCGTTCGGAGGGGAATGGCTTCGAGGTATCGGGTGGCATGGTCCACCAAGACAAGGATAAAGCGGTGACCCAAGGAGGTCCGGGGGTCGAGGGGGCCCACGATGTCGATTCCCACCCTTTCAAAGGGGGTACTGACCACGGGGAAGGGTTGGAGAGGGGCCTTGCGCTTCCCTCCGCTCTTTCCGCTGGACTGACACGTGGGGCAGGACTTACAATGGGCCTCCACATCGGAGCGCATGCCCGGCCAGTAGAAGTGGGTGACTAGCCGGTGATATGTTTTGTCTTGGCCCAAGTGTCCCGCCAGGGGCACATCGTGGGCCAGGTTCAGGAGAAAGCCGCGGAAGCGTAGGGGTACCACCAGCACTCGGGCTGACCCTAGCTCGGCAGACTTTTGTTCGCTGTACAAGAGGCCGTTTTCCCAATAGACAAAGTGGGAGCCGGACTGGTCACCGGCGGCCTGGGCGGCGGCCTGGGCGGCGGCCTGCTGCTGCGGCCCAACCAAGGATGGACAAGAGGTTTGCTCCAGGCAGAATTCTTCCCGGGACGGCCCTCCTTCCTGGCGCCACTGGGCCAGCTCGGGAAGGTCGTCCAAGCTACGGGGGCCGGCTCGACGCCGGGGCCGAGGGGCCCTACGTCGGGGGTCTCAGAGGATTCAGGGACCTCGGGGTCCTCGGGGGTAGCCGGTGCTGCCTCTAGGGTCGCCCCTTCGGGGGTGGCTTCTCGGGCGGTCATCGACCGGGTGCTCACACAGGCCCACTCGGGCAGGCCCACCATCTCCAAGTGGGTCCTTTTCTCAACCCGCTGCCATGGGGAGCTCTCCAGATCGTTGCCGAGCAGGCAGTCCACGGGCATGTATGAGCGGACCGCCACTCGTAACTCTCCGGAGACGCCCCCCCCATTCAAACGGGACTTGAGCTATCCGGCAGGTGCGGACGGAGTTATCAGCTGCGATCACCCTGCAGGAGATGTGGGGAACAATCGGGGCTTCGGTGACTAGGTGCCGTTTGACGACGGTGATACTGGCCCCCGTGTCTCGGAGCGCCCCTATGTGGTGGCCATTGACAGTCACCTGCTGTCGGTATTTCTCTGTGTTGTCGGGCAGGGGGGCTCCTGGGACCATTTCCCTATCACCCAGGGAGACTAACATCATAGCTGCGGGATCAGCCCCCTCAAACTCTTCCTCCCCCTCCTCTTCTAGGGCTACTGAGGTGATGTGGCGCACTGGGGGCCCTGTAGCGGCGAGCTTCTTGAACAAAGGGCATCGGGGTCATTGGCATAGTGCCCTGGTTGCTAGCAATGGAAGCAGGCTTGGCTGACTCGGGGCCCTGGCTTAGCTGGGGGGAACCCTGCGCGCGCTGAGGGAGGCGAGGCGCCGGGCTGGTTTCTGGGGGGACTGCGCGGGGACCCTACCTGGGATCCCCTCTGTCTATTCTGACCCCCTCCTCCCCTCGGGCGGGATGGTCCTTGTTCGTTTCGGCCAGAGTCTCCCCCGGGCCCCTGGGGTACTCTGGTGCTCACCCAGCGATCGGCCTCGACGGCCAGCTTCCGGGGGTCGGCCAACTTGCTGGCCAGGAGGTGCTGTCGGAGTTCCACAAAGCAATTCAGGGACAAATGTTCATATGCAATGAGGTCGATGAGCCCCTCGAAGGTGGATACTTTGCTGCCCTTGATCCACCCTTCCAGGGCCCTGCTGTAGAAATTGACACATTCTACCCATGTGGTGCCGGGGATCTTCTTGCATTCTCGGAAGCGTTGGCGGTACATTTCTGGAGTGAGCCCGTACCTTGTGAGGAGGGCCTCCTTCATGTGGCTGTAGGAGGTCTGCTCGGCAGACGGTAGGTCGAGTAGGGTGTCTCTCCCCTCGCTCAGGAATCGACCCCACAACCCGGCTCCCTAATCTTTCTGCGGAACTCGGTGTGAGGTCATGGCGACCTCGTAGGCCTTGAACCATTGCTGGATATCATCGTTTTTATAATATTCTTTGACCACATCCTTGGGGATGTGGACCTTGGGTTCCACCGGGGGAACGGCCTCTCGGGTCGCCGCTGTTCGGTTGTCTTCATTCCGGGCCTTTAGTTCGATTTCCATCATGCTGCGCTCGTGCTCCAGCTGGAGCCTCTTCCCTTCGTGTTCTCTCTGGAGTTTCGTCTCCTCCAGTTCTCTTTAGAGTTTCTTCTCCTCCAGTTCTCTCTGGAGTTTTTTGTCCTCCAGTTCTCCTTGTAGCCGCAGCTGCTCGATGGCTAGCTTCTTCTCAGCCAGCTTGAGTTCTACTTCCATTTTCAAACGGACTAGTTCTAGCTCGTGGTTTCGGTTGCGTTCTCGGTCGGTCATCTCTTCTCGAGACAGACCTCTCTCGGTGCTGTGAGTCCGCGTCGGGGACTCTGCTCTTTCTTGCTCTGGGGCGTGGGTTTCGATCAGGGGTGCTCCCCCTCCATCGGCTTCTGTCGGTGCTGGAGTTTGGGCTCCGGTCTCCACCCGGGCTGTTAGAGCTTGTTGAAGGTCTTCTTTGGTGTTTAATCCCGTTGTCGGGATATGGAGATCTTTGCAGAATTGTTTGAGCTCTCGGTGCGAATAGTCTTTCAGAAGCTCCATCTGGAAGGTGGTCTCGTCGATTGTGAGGCTCATGGTTGTTCTTCGTTTGGGTAGTGTGTCAGTACTGTACGATCCCTAGACGTAGGTTCTTATCGCGACGCTGCCACCAATGTTAGAAGGGGCGATCTCAGAGGGCCAGGTTATGCTCACCCGGTCACCCCAAGACCCACCTCTTCCACAGAACTTGCCGAGTCTTGATTGTAAGGTCCTTCACCGGGGAGGACTTCGGGTCTAGGATCGTACACACTGAGCTCATACCACACTACGAACAGACACCACGCCGTTGGATTCTAGTAACAAGTTCTTTATATAAGCAATAAATGAAGAAAGCACTCTTATATACACAGTGATCGAGGGACCACAAAGTCTTTGAGGATTCGGGAAGGGGGAAGCGGGACAGTCTTTTAGTCTCTGGGTCAGTACGAGGCGTACCCTGCGCACAGCTCTCAATCCTTGAGCCGGGGGGTACGGGATGATGGTCGTACCGACTGCTTCACCTCTGTCGGGTCGGCTCGGTCGTGATGGTGGTCTCGATGGTCCAGCCGGACCAGAGTACTCCTCGAGCCGCGACGAGGTCAGCAGGGCTCGATCTGGAGAAGTTCGTGAGGAGCCGCGACAGCGTCAGCAGGGCTTGGATGGTTGCAGGTTCCAGCTTGAGCCGCGACAGCGTCAGCAGGGCTCCGGTGGTCTTAGAGGACGAGCTGCGACAGCGTGAGCAGGGCTCCGACGGTACGAGTTCAAGCTCGAGCCGCGACAGCGTCAGCAGGGCTCCGAGGTCTTTAGAGAGGACGAGCCGCGACAGCGTCAGCAGGGCTCCGGTGGTCTTAGAGGTCGAGCCGCGACAGCGTCAGCAGGGCTCCGATGGTTACGAGTTCAGCTCGAGCCGCGACAGCGTCAGCAGGGTTCAGGTAGTTCAGTTCCTTGAGGCGAAGAGGGAGCCGCGACAGCGTCAGCAGGGCTCAGAGGTTCAAGATGAGTTCTTCTTAGGGTCAGCCGCGACCAGGTCAGCAGGCTTCAGGTCCAAGATACAACTGCCCGCTAGTTGTCGGGCGGGCCCAGTTATAGTCCTTTTGCTCTTTGATCTCCGGACCCTCGCAGGCAGAGGTCTCCTGCCCGGGGGGCTGGTCGTTGGCGGGGTCCGGCGGTCGGCTCTTTGATCCCTTTGAAAGATGGGTCCGGGAATTCCCAGACGCCCAGCGGGTCTGGAGCCAGCCCTCGGGGAGGCCAGAGGGGTGATCGAAACTGGCCCACAGGGGAGGGCCCAAGGTGTGACAGATACCAGTCTCTCAGGGGAGGCCGGAGGTGCCATCGAAACTCCCTGGCTTATCTCACTCGGGGAGCCCTTTACCCCCCATCCGGGACTGGCGCGCCTTTGGAGTCTGGGTTTCGCTGGGGCCGGGGTCACACTAGGCCCAGGGAGACAGGGATGTCGGAAAGGGAAGATGGCGTCCGGGCCATGTGGGGCATGCAAGGTTAGGCGCTCGGAGCCGGACGTGGAGCGGGAAAGGCAGGCCTGGTCGAGGTTCTAGGGGGATCTAGGCTTAACTGGAGTAGGACGACCAGGCTCGGGGTGCAGGCTACACTAACGGGGAGGCTGCGCAGGGGACTCGGGGTACAGGCCTACGCTCACAGGGTGTGGAGGGACAGAGATGAACCATGCCACGAGGCCGGGTCCAACACTGGGAGTCTGTGCTGTTTCTCTAACCTGAATGTGCAACACAGCTGGGTTGGAGAAACATAAGTGCGCATGTCTGTTTGGCCGGCCTAAATGATGTACACACTTTACAGTGCACCTACCAATCCTTCTCTCTGTCATGGCCTTGCCCCTACCAGACTCCCTAGCCCAGTCAGTCTTTGGAAAAATTTGATAATATTGTTTTATTATCAATTTATGCTTCACTGACTGACTCAGTGGGGGGACGCTTATCCGCCATTACGGAGGAGCTGCCCCTGGATAAGAGGATGATATGATTAACAAACTCTATCTTTCTTGTTATTACATCAATAAAGAAATTGCTTTCCAACATGTCTACAGTGCCTGTGTTTTGCGCAATGATGGCGTGACTCCTTGAAAGGGCATCTTAACTGCACTTCGACGTCTAATTATAATTGTTTAAGTGGCGTAGGGAGCCTGGTGCACGGTAGGGTCATCATTTACTATGCTTTAAAAAATATTAATATTGAACATATATTGAAAAATGTGTTGTAGAATGCACCATAAAAAAAAATCCCCAAATTTGTGTGGGGGAGAACCCCCCTCCCACACCCCGTTAGTGGTCAGGCTCCCTCACTCGCTGGCAGCGTACGAGGTCTGGTCTGACCAAAGGTGCCAGGGCTGCTTAGGGTTCCTGTCCGGCTCTCAATGGAGACAGTCAGGAACATGCCAGCCCACTGGCTCTAAAAGGGCAGTCATACCTGGTGCCCAGAGAGTGACATGTCAAGGTGACCTTCAGCCAGCCAGTGAAGAATCCTGACATATCCAGCACATCTCCAACAGGGAGGGGGTGTAGGGAAGAGCCAGCAGGCCAGTTGTGAATGTCACCAATTATCACTATTTCTGACCTGTGATCCATGCTCACTGCTGGAACCTGTCGGGGTTCTTTACCAGAGTCAAACGGTGCACTCACTCGGATCAAACAAGAGGTATAGGGGTATTTATTGGAGCACATGTCTAAAAAGCTTGTAGAAATCAAATTGAGGCTTGTGTGATCTCTGAATAAAATGTTATATACTAAATGCTTACCATTTTTTACTGATCCTTGCTGAAAAGGCTGTTGTGAACTATGTTCATAACAGCCTAAAATCCTTGTCTACTGCATGTGGGGTGAATGTATGTTAATATGCCGCAGTATTTCTTCCTGCAGGGAATCACAACGCGGTCATTACAACGACCACGTTGTGATTCCGCATACCATTACTCCGCAAGTCGGAAGAACGACTTGCGGAGGGGGGCGCTGGATGTTGGAATAGTATAATTTACTATTCCAACTCCAGTCTTTATGTACACTAGGGAAGGGGTTGGATTTTAAATCCAACACCTTCCCACCCCCTCCGCAAGTTGTTGTTCCGACTTGCGGAGTAAAGGTATGCCGAATCACAACGCGGTCATTGTAACGACCGCGTTGTGATTCCCTGCGTTGAGAAAAATTCATGGTAAACGTTGTTTACCATGTGGGGTATCCCCAGTGGTAAAGTGCATGATGACACAGTCGACTGCGCTGAGCGGCCCTCCATAGTGGCAGAGGACGGGGTAGGTCTTGTGTGGAGTGCACTCCTGATCACCATTGTTCTAACGCCAATGAGCGTCTTCCCTGCCACTCATGCTGACGCAGAGTACTCCCCCTACCATGGTCGTTTTTTAACCTTGAAGGTATGATGTATACATGTGTCAATGCCTTTGGGTACAATTAAAATATTGTTGTACTCTTTGGCAACCCAAATCACGAGTAGATTAGGATTCTGGTTTTAATGAATTGCCATGATCAGTTTTGACATTAAATAGGCAAGAAACATGTCGACCTACTACTAATATATCACCTCCTATAACAAGGGCACCTGTGTATTTAAAGACTTTGGAGCATATGTATCAAACGATTTTTCATTCACAAACCCTGCGATTCGCAGAAATACAGCGTTTGCGAATGAAAAATCGCTAAACGCGATGTATGACCTGTTTTCGCATCGCAAAATTAAGGAATTGCAAAATTTGTGATTCTTTAATTTTGCGTAAGCATTTAAGGAATCGCAAATTGCGATTCCTTAAATGCTATGTATCAAGCACGCAAGTTGTGCGATTTCTCATTAAGAAATCGCAAATTATCACCAACTTCAAGTTGGTGGTAATTTGCGATTTCTTTCACAAATGCACTTTTTTGCATTTGTAAAGGTGCCATGTGGCGCACATACATGCCCCTAGGGCATGTATGTGCGCCATATGCGCACACATGTTCATTTGAGGGGTGCATCAGGGTGTCCTTATGACACCCTTGCACCCTTGAAATTATTCTCAATTTGCGAGTCTCAAATTGCGAATCGCAAATTGAGAATGACTTCACATTCATTCCTATGGGCCTCCTGGCCCATAGAAATGAATGGGAAAGTATTCCTTAATTGCGATTTCGCAATTTGCGAATTCCCAATTAAGGAATATCAAAAAATCGCTAAAAAAATTGCGATTTTCTACATACATCCCTTTTTTCAATTCTCAAATAGCGATTCTCTAAAAATCACTATTTGAGAATCGCAAACGGGGATTTTCATACATAGGCCCCTTTAACCTCACCTTTCACTAATCTACTCACATAATCACACTGAAAACTGCACGTCACACTTCACATCAGCAAAAAATAAAATAACTCCAACAAATAGCCCCCTTGTGGAGCCCGTTGGGCACTGCTGCGCCGGCCCAACGAGGAGCTGCCCTATGATGAAGCATGACACCCCCGGGGGGGGGTGTGACGGCTCGTGCTCCTGATGGATCAGATCCCTCTATCTGGTGCCTCTGGCTATCCAGACCTATATCTCCTCCATTCACTCAGGAACAGCATACTCCTTCTACCTACATAGCCTGATTGGGGGTGGGGGGGATGCTGGACCTTTATTTGCCTCCTTTCCCCTCTTCTTGTATTTTGACCAAAGATAATGAAACGTAGGTCACATCCTGTACTAGTACCACTGCGGCCACACATCTAGGCCTTGGCTACTTGAATGTCCTGTGTGCCTGTCACTGACTCTTTCACTTGCACATAGTAATCGCAGTGGTGCAGCTGTCAGCAACATTAATGTAATTGTAATTGTAAGCAGAACTTATAAAGCGCACTGTAACCCAAGCAGGCATCCTGGCGCTAATTATCCACAGATCATTGAGTACCTGCTGCGACAACTACAGGCATCTAGCATAGCATTGCTCCAGCATACACCCAGGCAACACCTTGGCATACACCCTGGTATACACCCTGGCATACAACCTGGGGTCCAACCTGGGATACACCCTGCCATACACCCTGGCATACACCCTGGCATACACCCTGGTATACACCCTGGCATACACCCTGCCATACACCCTGGCATACACCCTGGCATACAACCTGGGGTCCAACCTGCCATACACCCTGGCATAAACTCTGGAATACACCCTGGCATAAACCCTGGAATACACCCTGGCATACACCCTGGCATACACCCTGGGGTCCAACCTGGGATACACCCTGCCATACACCCTGGCATACACCCTGGCATACAACCTGGGGTCCAACCTGCCATACACCCTGGCATAAACTCTGGAATACACCCTGGCATAAACCCTGGAATACACCCTGGCATAAACCCTGGAATACACCCTGGCATACACCCTGGCATACACCCTGGGGTCCAACCTGGGATACACCCTGCCATACACCCTGGCATACACCCTGGCATACACCCTGGGGTCCAACCTGCCATACACCCTGGCATAAACTCTGGAATATACCCTGGCATAAACCCTGGAATACACCCTGGCATATAACCTGACATACAACCTACCATACACCCTGGCATACAGTCTGGAATACAACCTTGCATACAACCTGGAATACACCCTACCATACACCCTGGCATACACCTTGGCGTACACCCTGGCATACAAGCTGGCATACACCCTGGCATACAACCTGGCATACACCCTGGCATACAACCTTTCATA
Organism: Lissotriton helveticus; assembly: GCF_964261635.1. Classification (NCBI taxonomy): domain Eukaryota; kingdom Metazoa; phylum Chordata; class Amphibia; order Caudata; family Salamandridae; genus Lissotriton; species Lissotriton helveticus. The sequence goes on along the minus strand of NC_136068.1, from coordinate 1,822,424,014 downwards.
CTCCCTGCCATACACCCTGAAATACAACCTTCCATACACCCCGCCATAAACCCTGGCATACAGCCTACCGTACAACCTGCCACACTCCCTGAAATACACCCCGGCATATACCTTGGAATACACCCTGACTTGCAACTTGGCATACACCCTGGCATACAACCTGGCATACACCGTGGAATACACCCTGGCATGCACCCTGGCATACACCCTGGCATACAACCTGGCATGCACCCTGGCATACACCCTGGCATGCACCCTGGCATACACCCTGGCATACACCCTGGCATGCACCCTGGCATACACCCTGGCATACAACCTGGCATGTATCTTCACATACACCAGGCATACACCCTAGCAGTTGCAAATCCTCGTCATGCCCTATTGAACCCTGTGACGTGGGAGATGACCACTACCTGCTGACATAGTGCCAAGAGGCATTAGCAGTGGCCGGTGTAAACAGTGCATTGGTAGAGTCGCAAATGTGTATTGCCATGCTGTAAAAATATCTGCCCCCCCAGCTGACTGTTTCTGTTCCACCATGTACTCTTTCACAACTGAGCTGCAGTTTGCATTTTTAACAGGTCAATTTCCAACATATTGTAGGTAAACAAACTGTCAGGAAATGTCACCTTGGAATGGGTGAACAGAGCATCTGTGCACGACCAAGTGGGGCATGGGGTCACAGGAATTATTTTTACAGGGTTTGTTGTCGCGTGAGCCTCGCCCAAAGGCATTAGAGCACTTCACAACGAAACCAGACTGCGCGACACTTTTTTAGTCACAGGGAGACTGATTTTTACAGAAAACACGAGCCAGGAGTCCCCATGTCCTTTAGCTAGCACCTGTGGCCATTAAGCGATACCTGGTCTTTACCCTACATCAAGACCATTGACTGGCAACGGGCCCATGGTGCCACCACAGGAGGCCATAAGTTGGTGCCAGATTGCAATTAATGGCCCAAAAAGAGACCTTGATGCCAGGGAAGAGATGGGGCTTGCATTGATGCATCTCTGATTGTTTCCGAATAGCAGGCATTACGCCGCGATTTTGAATATTGTATAAGGACCCACAATACCAACGATATTATCTCCTAGAAACAATACCGCGCCCTGAGGAATCCCCAAGCCGGATGGCCATGTAATGGGGCGAAACGCGTGTTGGGTGCCTGTTACTTTCTTGCACACCCGCTCAGTTTTTTAGGTCTCGCCTGTCGATGCGCATGCGCATCGAGCTTGCGAGACTATGGGGGCTTATCCACTCTTTGTCCAACTTGCAAGGAATCGTGGCGATTCCTTGCAGTGCCCGTGACTTTTAAGCTCAATGCGCATGAGCATTGAGCTTAAAAGCGCGTGCACATGCCCCCAGCCGCCTGCCTTGCCTACTCTCCCGCCCCCTCACTTCTTGATTGCACGGCCGCTAGGCCGTGCCTCCCCTACTCTCCTCCCCCCTCCTCCTCCTACTCTCCTCCCCTGTCTGCCTGCCGTGTCGCACCTCTCCCCTCTCCGCCCCCTCCCCTGCCCGCCGTGCTCTCCCCTCCTCTCCTTTCCCACGCTCGCCTCCTGAAAGTCGTCTTCGTTTTGTCTCACCGCTCTCCGTTTACTTTCCTGCCTCCCCCTCTTTCACCCCTTTCTATTTTATATCCCCAATTTTCTCCTTTTTAGTTTTTATTTATTCCACTTCCCCAGCAGCACCGCACACACGCCCCTCCCCCGCTGTCCCCTGGAGCAGCGCGCAGACACCCGCTCCCTCCCCCGGTGACATGTCTCTCGCTGCCTCTGTTTGTGTTGGTGCAGCGAGAAATGTTCTGTCACAATCCCGTCCGTCAAATCCGGCTTCGTATCCTCACTCACAATGTCACGGGCACCGCGGCCTGTGCCCTCACACCTCCGACGACCACTCGGTGCAAATACGGACTCTCTCCCTCAGTACTGCGTCATCAGTGCCTCCCACGGCGACCCCCTCTTCCAACAGACCACCCTCCCAGACCAGCAGCCCTCCTCTCCCTTTCACCCCACAGAAACCGTGCCCGCACTCATGACGTACACGCCGTCCTTTCCTACCCACACACCTGCACTCACACTGCCTCTCATCTTCTGCATCTCACAGCGACAGTCTCTCCTATCCCAGGCGTCCCACGCTGAGTCTATTTCAACTCCGGCTTCCCACAATGACCGTTTCTCCCGCCTCATTGACAGTCTCTCGTTTCCAGTGTCTCTATCTCCTGCATCCCACACTGACAGTCTCTCTCGTATCCTGCACGCCACACTGACAATCTCTCTCATTTGCTGCACCCACCCTACATGACAGTCTCCCACGCCTCGTACACCCAGCAATTACAATATCTTACGTCCCCTGCACGCCACACCGACGGTCTCTCTCGCCTCCTGCACTCCATACTGACAAGTCTCTCTCTCATCCTGCACGCCACACTGACGGTCTCTCTCGCCTCCTGCACTCCACACTGACAAGTCTCTCTCGAATCCTGCACGCCACACTGACGCTCTCTCTCATTCCTATACTCCACACTGACAGTCTCTCTCGAATACTGCACGCCACACTGACGCTCTCTCTCATTCCTATACTCCACACTGACAGTCTCTCTCGAATCCTGCACTCCACACTGACGGTCTTTCTCGCCTCCTGGATCTTAGGCTGGCAGTCCCTCTCATCTCCAGCATTCTACAGTGACACTCCTCTTTCATCCTGCATGTCTCAGCTGCCTTTTAAATCATCTACGCTCCGCGCTCCACCAGACAAAGGCACCACAAAGCTTTGCTGAGCGGCTATAACTGTCAATGCCTAGAGCGTGGAAACAAATGTCTGGAGCTCGTGTTACAAACACCCTACAGTTGTAGCTAACATGGCATAGCCTCGGGCAACTAATGGTATAATATTGTGCTCTCCATAGCTACACAGTCCTGGACGGCTGCATTGCCCATTGTTGCTCCACCGGGGCAAGAGCTGTGCCACCCTTTGAAGATCCCCGCTGGCTTTGTAAATAAGCCCCGTCTGGGTTATATATATGCCATTTGGCTATCATTAACATCGAGCAGAAGACCTTTCTGTGCCTCCCCTACTCTCCTCCCCCCTCCTCCTCCTACTCTCCTCCCCTGCCTGCCGTGTCGCACCTCTCCGCCCCACCCCTGCCCGCCGTGCTCTCCCCTCCTCTCCTTTCCCGCGCTCGCCTCCTGAAAGTCGTCTTCGTTTTGTCTCACCGCTCTCCGTTTACTTTCCTGCCTCCCCCTCTTTCACCCCTTTCTATTTAATATCCCCAATTTTCTACTTTTTAGTTTTATTTATTCCAGTTCGTGTGTCACCTCTTTCTTCCTTTGCCCATCCAACCTCCGTTTTTGTTCTGCCTTTGTCCCTGCTCAGCAGCCCCGCATGCCTTCCCCAGCAGCACCGCACACACGCCCCTCCCCCGCTGTCCCCGGAGCAGCGCGCAGACACCCGCCCCCTCCCCAGTTACAGCTTTTATAAATATTTATGGCTTTTTTTATTTGTAATTCTTTAGCATTGGCTACAGGAAACAAAAATGCTAAACATTTACAATAAAAACCCATAAACAATTCTAAAAGCACTAACTCTAATGGTGCGAGACCTATTGCATTTCCAATGCTTGTCTTCAATGAGTGAGAAAATCTATAAATATTATTTTCACAGTGAATCCAGCTAATTGGAATCATTCCTGAAATACTACGATTACCTGTACTTGCCCTGACACCCACATTGGAACTCGTTAAAGTTTAGGGGGCAGGGGTAGCCCCCTGTCAAGTAACCTAACAACACATTTTTGTCAATATCCAACGGCTAGTAAGGGATTGGGACCCATCACCCCTCTACCTATGAAACTAAAATCAGCCCTGGTAAAAATATTCCAACCAGCCTCACACCGCAGGAGGCCATGACAATCGGGCCATGGACATCCATCTTGCTCTAAAATCAGCGTGGGGCATTCTGGGGAAATGCCAGAGTGGCTGGATGGCTACTCAAGTCTTGGGCTGGAGAGTGCTTTACATACAAACTGGCATGTGTCCTCTGGTTCAGAGAATCCTTGCACTGAGGGTCTTTCACATGACTAATTCGGCCCTTGTAGGTGGTTTGTGGGGGCACTATCACCATCTGTTTTTACATCTACAGCTCTCACTTACCTATGGTTCTCTCATCCTCTTTAAATTGCAGCCTACAGCCTGAAATGCCTCAAGTGCCAGGGGTCGTCGAGCTTCTGTCGAATGAGGAAACAATCGTGTGCGGCCTACGAGACCACGTGCATATCACTGGCATACCTGTCTCAAGGTAAGGACTTGTGCAGCGCGGGAGCGCTCAATGGTCTGCCTATTTATCCTGACACATTGTACAGAAAACATGGTTTGATGAAAGAATATATTTAAAATAACCGGTTCGGAGAAATATAAATCATAGAAATACTTTTATTTGAAATTAGTGAAGCAACAAAGAGGAAAGGGGCATGATTAGGGTTTCAGATTTAGAGTTTGAGTAATTAATAGAGCTAGGATGGTCCAGTTTAGAAAAGGGCTAAGCACAAGTCTAGAATTGAGGAATGGGCGAGTTAAGGCTTTGGTTTCAGGTGAGGGTAAAAGTTAGAAACCAGGTTTGGGCAGGATTTACCTTTGGAAACGTTATTGTTAGGTTTGGTGTTGGTGTCATGGCTAGTTTTTGGGACATTGTGAAAAGTATTTTAGAAATACCAATACAAGCTATTTCAGCAACAATTTCAGAAAATATGCACACAAATGCAACAAAAGAAATGGAGGGTGTCACTAAAAATAAAAACAGTTTTCAATGAAAAGAGACTTGAACCAAATGTGTTCCCTTGAAATGCCAATGAAATGCAGTACTACAACAAAATCTGAACTTTTCATTACACTGGGTCCCAGTGAAAATATTTCTTTGAAATTTAATTTTATTGGAATATATGGGAATGAATGACATAGATCCAGGCAATCATTGGTGTTCCACTGGAAAATTGGTTTGTAGGGCTGGTGTTTACCATTTACCTTATCCCAGCCTATCTGACCACAGACCAACAGACATGGTGGCCCACTGCTCACTAACTACTGAACCACCTGTCTAGGATTGTTATTAATCTTAATAGATTCATTCATTTTCTTGGTGAGGCGACCCAACAACATAAGAAAAGATTTTAATTGGTAGAGTAATTGAAGTTAAAGTTAACAAGGTAAAAACAGTGGCCGGATTCACAAAGGTAAACTGAGATTAAAGTCTAACTTTACGACTTTCGGTATCCAGAAAGATCATTTACAAGTAGTAAATTTAGACTTTTGTCTCACTTAAACTTACATTTTGGTCTTAATTTTAACTGAGACCTTAAGACTAAGGACCTTTGGTCTCAGTCAAACTTAATACAAAAACTTGAGTTTAACTGGGGCAAAAATCTAACTTTACTACTCGTAAATGCCCTTTCTGAATACCGACATTCCCAAAGTTAGACCTTCGTCTCAGTTTACCTTGGTGAATCGGGCCCACTGTGAATAAACATCTCTAGTTTGTGACGGTGAGAATGAAATCTCTAATTCTATGCAGTCATTTATCATACGAGATCACATCAGTAGATGTGAAGTCACAGAGGCACCAGAGACTTTGGGGCAGATGTAGCAAGATACCCATTTGCGATTCTCAAATAGCGATTTTTTGAGAATTGCTATTTGAGAATTGCAAAATGGTATGTATCTAGAAATTCGCTATTTTTTAACGATTTCTTAAAATTCCTTAATTGCGATTAGCAAATTGCTAATCGCAATTAAGGAATAATTTCCCGTTCATTTCTATGGGCCAGGAGGCCCATAGGAAGGAATGGGAAGTTATTCTCAATTTGCGATTCGCAATTTGCTAATCGCAAATTGAGAATAATTTCGAGGGTGCAAGGGTGTCTTAAGGAGACCCTGCTGCACCCCTGAAATTTACATGTGTGCCCATATGGCGCACATACATGACCTAAGGGCATGTATGAGCACCACATGGCACCTTTACAAATGCATTTGTTAAAGAATTCGCAAATTACCACCAACTACAAGTTGGTGGTAATTTGCGATTTCTTAGTGTAAATTCGCAAAACATTATTGTTTCTTGCATAGCATTTAAAGAATCGCTTTTTGCGATTCCTTAAATGCTTGCGCAAAATTAAGGAATCGCAAATTTTGCGATTCCTTAATTTTGCAATGCGATTTTTTCATACATCGCATTTGCCGATTTGTTTGTCGCAAACGCTGCTTTTTTGCGAATTGCAGCGTTTGCGACAAAAAAACGGATGATACATCTGCCCCTTTATTTCTTTTATAAATTATATGCCAATTTTTGTTTATTTATATGTAATCCTTCAGTAACTTTGATCCTGTAACTCTTTTATTTTTTCCTTTCTTCTTTTTTGTAACAAATTCCTTAAGACTACACTTACATTTTTACTGCAGGTTTTTTCATAAATATTCTCATAATATACGGCTAAAGTGTGTACTATTTAAATACTTTTAAATGAAAACTGTTCTTAGACTGTTATCTTATACTTATTAAGTTGCTCTATTACATGCTGTTATTTTCAACTAAACCATTTGAAAAAATGGCAAACTGGAAAAAGACATACAGGTTTGGTCAAGGTTTTGTAGCCTGGTGTTGCCAGTCAGTCAGTGTATGATGAGAAAACCGGAGTTTGTAGGATATAGGTGTAGATTCTGCCTTTACATTGAGCTCTCGCATCTAGTGATTCAATTCACATAGAGCCCTCTCATCTACTGGTTCAATGCACATAGAGCTGTCTCATCTACTGGTTCAATTCACGTCTAATGGTTCAAATTACACAGAGCTCTCTAATTTAGTGTTTCAATTCGTATAGAGCGCTCCTCTACTAGTTCAATTCACATAGAGAGCTCATCTAGTGGTTCAATTCACTTAGAGCTCTCTCCTGTAGTGATTCAATTCACATGGAGCACTTTCATCTAGTAATTCAATTCGCATGGAGCTCTATCGCCTACTGGTTCAATTCACATTGCGTTCTCTCATCTACTGGTTCAATTCACATAGAGCTCTCTCATCTAGTGGTTTAATTCACAGAGAGCGCTCTCATCTTGTGATTCAATTCACATAGATCTCTCTAGTCTACTGGTTCAATTCACATAGAGCTCTCTCATCTAGTGATTCAATACACATAGAGGTCTCTCATTTAGTGATTCAATTCACATAGAGCTCTCTCATCTAGTGATTCAATTCACATCGAGCTCTCTCCTCCACTGGTTCAATTCAAATTGCGCTGTCATCTAGTGATTCAATTCACATTGAGCTCTATCGTCTACTGGTTCAATTCACATTGAACTCTCTCATCTAGTGATTCAAGTCACATCAAGCTCTCTCATATAGGGATTCAATTCTCATAGAGCTCTCTTCTAGCGATACAATTCACATGGAGCACTTTCATCTAGTAATTCAATTCGCATAGAGCTCTATCGTCTACTGGTTCAATTCACATTGAGCTCTCTCATCTAGTGATTTAATCCATATCGAGCTCTCTCATCTACTGGTTCAATTCACATTGCATTCTCTCATCTACTGGTTCAATTCACATAGAGCTCTCTTATCTTGTGATTTAATTCACATAGAGCTCTCTCATCTAGTGGTTCAATTCACATAGAGCTCTCTCATCTAGGGATTTAATTCACATAGAGCTCTCTCATCTAGTGATTTAATTCACAGAGAGTTCTTTCATCTAGTGGTTCAATTCACATAGATCTCTCTTGTCTACTGGTTCAATTCACAAAGAGCTCTCTCATCTACTGGTTCAATGCACATAGAGCTCTCTCATCAAGTGATTCAATTCACATAGAGCTCTCTCATCTAGTGATTCAATTCACATAGAGCTCTCTCATCTAGTGATTCAATTCACATTGAACTCTCACATCTACTGGTTCAATTCACATCGAGCTCTCTCATCTACTGGTTAAACTCACATCGCGCTCTCTCATCTAGTGATTCAATTCACATAGAGCTCTCTCATCTAGAGATTCGATTCACCTAGAGCTGTCTCGTCTACTGGTTCAATTTACACAGAGCTCTATCATCTACTAATTCAATTCACCTTGAGCTCTCTCATCTAGTGATTCAATTCACATCGAGCTCTATCATCTAGTGATTCAATTCACATCGAGCTCTATCATCTAGTGATTCAATTCACATCGAGCTCTATCATCTAGTGATTCAATTCACATCGCGCTCTCTCATCTAGAGATTCGATTCACCTAGAGCTGCCTCGTCTACTGGTTCAATTTACACAGAGCTCTCTCATCTACTAATTCGATTCACCTTGAGCTCTCTCATCTAGTGATTCAATTCACCTTGAGCTCTCTCATCTAGACCCCGATGTAGGTAAATCTAATTTACCCACTCATAAATACCCAATTTTAGCAATTCTGTATTTATGAATCGGTAAATTGGAAGGAGGCAGATGTAGGTAATTTTTAGTTTTCAATTACCGAATCTGTAAGATTCGGTATTTACCGATTCGGTAAATACCGAATCGGTATTCCCCATTGATTCCTATGGGCTTTGAAGCCAATAGGAATCAATTGAAAATACTGATTCGGTATTTACCGAATCGGTAAATACCGAATCCTGGAAGGGGGAACGGGGTGTCACTTTGACACCCTGTAGCACCCCAATTGCAGGCTTGTGTGCCATGTGGCACACAGACACGCCCTAAGGGCATGTCTGTGTGTCACATGGCATAGGTGTACATGCAGAGATGTGCATGTACACTGGAATTCGGTATTTTACCACCCAATAGGATTGGGTGGTAAATACCGACTCCTAAAGGGCCTGTGGCACTCTTTGAATTGACACCTACATCTTGATTTACAGAATAGGTAAATTTACCGATTCGGTATTTTACCGATTCTGTATATTTACCGAATCGGTAAATATACCGATTCTGTAAATGAGATGCGCCCTACATGCCAAATCCCAAATACCGGTCAGTAACGGCCGAAATCGGCCGTTACCGACCGGTAAATGGCGACCTACATCTGGCCCCAGGTGATTCAATTCACATAGAGCTCTCTCATCTACTGGTTCAATTTACATAGAGCTCTCTCATCTAGTAATTTAATTCACAGAGAGCTCTTTCATATAGTGGTTCAATTCTCATAGAGCGCTCTCATCTAGTGATTCGATTCACCTAGAGCTGTCTCGTCTACTGGTTCAATTTACACAGGGCTCTCTCATCTACTAGTTCAATTCACCTTGAGCTCTCTCATCTACTGGTTCAATTTACATAGAGCTCTCTCATCTAGTAATTTAATTCACAGAGAGCTCTTTCATATAGTGATTCAATTCACATTGAGCTCTATCATCTAGTGATTCAATTCACATCGAGCTCTCTGGTCTACTGGTTCAATTTACACAGAGCTCTCTCATTTAGTGATTCAATTCACAAAGAGCTTTCTGATCTACTGCTTTAATTCACCTTTCTTTTTTCTACTAATTTATGTGAGGTAGAGTCATGCGAAAATGGAGCCTCTGATTGCAATTTCTTATTTCTGTTATTTCTACATTACAATTTCAGTCATTAGACAGCCTTAATGCGACCTTAAAAACATTACAAGGAGTTCTTGCTTTGTAGTACACTCAGCAATCAAGAGGGCATACTCCCAACTTTGGCACACTGTCAACTAAGCAAAAGATTCTTAAAGTTACCCTTCACAAGCATTGTCCCAATAAAGCTATTGGTTTACATAATGCTGCTTCCTTCTGGCTATGTTCAAGTATATGCATTCATTGTATATAGACAGGGTCGGACTGGCCTGTAGGGCACTCTGGCAGTGTCCGAAGCGCTGGTCTTACAGATCAGTGTATGCGCTGGGTTTTTTGGATGAATAGGAGCCTGTTTGATGGTGTGGTGGACTGGATTCTAATTTTGATTTCTCTGATACTACCACAAACATGGCATGCATGTTAAATAAATAAAATAAAATAAAATAAAAATAAATGCAGAAAGCACAAATGCAGGCTTTCTCCCATACCTTGAAAAACCCCTTTTATAATTTGTCTTTACAAGTTGAAACCCTCCCTAATTTGCAAATCTGGTTCCCCGAACAAGCTCCCCACTGCACCCCCTTCAATCATTTCCAGCACTTTTGCCTCCAGCCCACTTTTTCTCCTGCTAACCTCCTTTTGCTTCCTCCTAACTTTTACTTTTTAGTATTTTGTCTCCTTGTAACTCCCTCTTTTCCAGCACTTTTGCCTCTTCCTAACTTCTTTCTTGTTTCAGCATTTTGCCTCCTCCTAACTCATAATTTGTTTAGTATTTTGCCACCTTCTAACTCGTTCTTTTTCCAGCATTTGGCCTCCTCATTTACCTGTTCTTTTTCTCCTCCCTAACTGCATATTGTCTCCCCCTTTACTCTCTTTTTTCCTCCTTGTCCAAAACAGCATTTTTCCTCATTAAACTTGTTTTTCGTCCCATCTAACACCCGCTTAGTTTTTTTGGTTTTCCCACACTAACACTTTTTCCACTCATTTTCCCGCCTTCAGTGCCGTTCTCACTCCCACTTCCTTCCTCTTGTTGACTCCACCCAGAGGCCCTCCCCCACTCCCAGGAACCTACTTAATGGAGGCCGCAGCCCGACCCATTGGGCAGGTCCCCGGGCCAGCGCCCCACTGTTGCTGCCCGCTCAAACAATCTTCTGGAGCTCCGCGATTGAACTGCCGAATTGTTGATACGCATTCCACTGCATTTTACTTTTCTCTCTCCCTAACAGCTCACTTTTCTGCACCTTACCTCTTTTTATGCCTAATCATAACTCCTGCTTTTTCAGAATTTTGCCTCCTCCTAACTCATTATTTTCAGTATGTTGCTGCCTCATAACTTGTTCTTTTTTCAGTATTGTGCCTCCTTCTTGCTTTGCTATTTTCAAGCACTTTTGCCTCCTCCTAACTTTGTTCTCCTTTCAGCATTTTGCCTTCTCCTAACTTGTTCTTTTTTCAGGATTATTTTGCCTGCTTATAACTCGTTCTTTTTCCAGCATTTTGCCTTCTCCTTAACCAGCTCCTTTTCTCCTCCTAACCTCATTTTGTCTTCTTAACTTGCTCTCTTCCTCCTCTTAAACAGCATGTTTTCCTCCTTAAACCTATTTTTCCTCAAACCTAACACTCGCTTAGTTTTTTCCACGCTAACACTTCCTCTCTCTACTTGCTTTCCCGCCTTCAGCACCGCTCTCTCTCCTTCTTCCCATCTCTTGCTAACCCCGCCCAGCGCACCTATCCAGGAACCTACATAATGGATGCCCTAGCGCATCTGCTTAGCGGGTGCAGCGCCAGCGTGTCAAAGGCGAGCCCGTCTGTGCCTGTCCATCCTGGACCGCGCCCAACACCAGGAACTTTGGATCTCTGCCCACCTACTGCCACATCAGTGCCGAGATATCAGAGCTGAACCCCGGACACATCCCACAGCCGCACATCCCCATGCTCAACACCAGGACCTTTCTCCTGTGACATCATAATTACCGGCCACCATTACTGAGCTGGGACAACTCCACTGCCTCCTGGTCAACACCCAATTGCGCCACAAATATGCAACCGAGATCTGGGAAACCAATACCGACGTCCTCTTCCTCATCGAGTCTTGGCTCAACTGAACACATCCACAACAAATCACCACCATAGGTGTCATAGAACCCCTCAACTTCCAACTCAACACTCACGGCAAAACCACCATTAGAGGCACCCTAGCCTACAGACCACCAGGACCACCTTCTGCCTTCTGCGAGGCCATTCCAGACTTCATCGCCGTACTGGCTATCAACTCCGAGAAATTAATCCTTTTTGGAAATGTCAACTTTCACTTCGATGATCCCAATGATGCCAATACAGTTTACCTCCTCAAGAGCATGAACAACCTCTGCCTCTCCCAACTGGTCACCGACCCCACTCATATCGCCAGGTACATGCTGAGCCAGAAACAGAGTCAGGTACAACCATGTAACCAAACTCACCTGGTTGGACCACCCAATCATCCACTTCACAATCACATCTGCCCCCACCGCAAACCAGCCAGCAACACCCACAGGAGCTGGAGCAAGATACCCAAAAATCAATGGAGCAACACCCTGAGCTCCTGCATTCTGGACACCACTTCCAGCCTCAAACAGATTGTCGAAAATGTCCATGCCTGGTTCACCAACTGCACTGTCAAAATGATGCCCAGCAAACCCGCCAAACCAAGCAGGCCCACCAACCACACCAGCTGGTTCACACCGGAACTAAAAAACACCAAACGGAACTGCAAGCATTTTGAAAGGATTGGGCACTCTAGCAAAGAGCCAAATGACCGTGCCACATTCAAGCTGGCGCTCACAACTACCACCAGCACCTGAAAGCACAAACAAAAACACTCGCTACCGTCCTCAAAGCCAACTCTAACCACAGCAAATAACTCTTCAACATCATCAAGCAGCTCACCAACCGCGCAGCAACCTAAAACATTGTCACCCCTTCCCAAGATCTCAGTGACACCCTAGCAGACATCTATCACAGCAAGTTCTCCACCATCAACGAACACTTCGACCCCCCGCCCCAAACCACCGTTACCAGCATCCACAGCCATCTTAAGCTCACCGATTCCCACCCAAACCTCGGGATCACAACGTTGCACCAACTCGTCACGCAGACCACTTCTGCCATCATGAACTCCATCCACTCAGGAGCACCAAGGGACCACAGCCCCTACTACATGTAAAACCTGGGCAGTGCTTAATTTGTAAAACATTTAGTACCAGGACCCTTATTGGAAGGCCACTGCAGCCTGTACCACCCATACCCTGCCAGCACTGCGAATAACAGTACCGACATAACACCTAACCATCACACTTGTACAAGTGTGACGATTCAGACTATTTCAGGCCACACAAAGCTATAATAATCTCATGAGAGGCTAGTATTATTCATTTTTAATGAATACTGACTTAACAATCTCTTTTGTTGTGCTTATCTGAAACTAAAAAGACAGTGCTACCATGTAGTGGACTGTTACTAGTGCTGGTGCTGACAATTAAGTGCAGGTGCTGAGCATCGAAAACCACAGGCACAAATTAAGCACTGAACCTGGGGAACAATACAATCAGCAAGGAACTCTCTACCACCTTCAACATTTCCATCACCCCTGCCACTTTCTCAGTTGACTGGAAACACGCGGAAGTCAAACCACTCCTCAAAAAAACATCCTCAGACCTGAAAGATCTCAAGAACTACCAGCCCATCTTTCTGCTCCCTTTCCTTGCCAAAGTCCTGGAAAAATCCATTATCCACCAACTCACTAACTACCTAGAGAGCAACGACCTCCTGGGCCTATCCCAATCTGGGTTCCAATCGAACCACAGCACAGACACAACCCTAATCACAGCCATTGATATCATCAGGACTCCCTAGACGTGGGGGAAACTACTGCCCTCATCCGTCTGGACCTCTCGGCAGCCTTCGATACTGTGTCTCTCTGCACCTTTAAAAAAGTCTCCACCATAGGGGGCTTCAAGGGGACGCCCTCAAGTGGTTTGCATCCTTCCTCACCAGACGAACCTTGAGACATCCGTCTTCCACCCTTCACCTGGAATCCCAAGAACATCATCAAGGGCGATCCTCAAGGATCCTTTCTCAGCCCTACCCTGTTCAATGCCTACATAACCCCGTTGGCCAAAGTGGTCAGGACCCATGGACTGAACATCATATCCTTTGCAGACGACATCCAGCTAATCTCTCTCCATCCGCAGACTCCGCCACTACCAAGGCCAACTTCAACCTGTGCATGACCAGCATCGCCTTATGTGTGAAAAAATACTGCCTCAAACTCAATACAGACAGAACAGAGGTACTCATTTTAGGAGCAACACATCCCCATGGAATGACTCCTGGTAGCATGCAGAATGGGCACCCTTACCCACACCTACAGAACACACCAGGAACCAGAGCATCATACTGGACTGCAAACTCACCATGAAAAACCAGATCAACGCAGTATCCTCAGCCTGCTTCCTCACTCTTCGCACGCTCCAGAAAGCCTTCACATGGCTCTTGGCCAGTACCATACGCACCGCCACCCATGCCCTTATCACCAGCCACCTGAAATAAGGCAACACTCTACGTAGGAATCAACTCACACCTGCTAAAGAGACTACAGACCATTCAGACCTCAGCCGCCAGACTCGTTCTCGATCTATCCATGTCACCCCACCTCCGGAAACTCTATGGGCTCTCCATCCACAAGAGGTGCCAATTCAAGATGCTAAAACACGACTACAAGGCCCTGTAAATCAGGGATCAGCCTACACCAACCACCATTTGAGCTTCCACCAGCCCTCCAGACAATGGCTCCCTGCCTCCCTCACCGAGACCCACTGCATTTGCCGGAGCAAGAGCAGCCGACGCTCTCTCTCCTTCCTGGCCACCAAGATGAGGAACCACCTTTGGACCTCTCCCTCCCTGCAGGAATTCGGAAAGGATCTGCATACCTGGTTGTTCGACTCACTCTTCCTAGCAGCAGAAACCCCCAGCTCCTAGATGCCCTCACACGTGATAAACAGCACTCTGCGAATCACTTTTTGATTTTATTGGATTTTTTTAGTTCTCTGATTTACTCATGGGTGCCACTTTTAATTTGGGGCATGGGTCTATTTTATGTTCCAGTCCGACTCTGAATAGACATTGCTTCAACATATAGTTTAACCCTGCTTTTATATGTCTGAGCCCTGCATGAGTTTTAGTTTGATAAATTATTTACATTTATACGTACTTCAGTGTAAAGTGCCCAGTTGTCAATAGCAACGTGATGCATGCTATATTACACTGCAGAATAATTAAATGCACATTATTTCTTCTGGGTTTATGTTTTAATTATTCATCTTTCAGGAGCCCAGCTGCTCCTGTCCATTTCTATTCTACAAAAAAATTGTGTTTTCCTGCTACGACCACTGCCCATCAAAAATAAATCTTTGATGGGCAGTGGTTGTAGTTCCATCTCAGGGGGCATCTCCATACTGAACTCTGTCTGTTCTGAGTAGGCCTGGGCGGTAAAGTCCGTTCCGCTCGTGGAATTTGCGGTATGTAGGTAATTTCGCATTCCACGAAGAATGCAAAATTGCCAAAAATGCCGCGATCCGAGGCTTCACAGAATTTTTTGCTTGTTTGCGCTTTCAAAGTTCATGTCCACAAGATATTTCCCCCCCAAGCTGGCAAACAGCGTTTGCCAACAGGAAACAAGCATCGCGAAAGGGCGGAACAAGCAATTCCGAGTGTTCGCGGAACTCTGCGTGCTCGCTGAGATTTTTTACCATTTTGCGGACCTTTGGGGAGCTTTGTGGAGCTCTGCCGAGCAAATTCCGCCCACCCCTACTTCTGAGATCATAACGCTCAGAAGTTACCTTCAGCGATATGCACCGCTAGGAACGTGAATCCAATGGAAAATGATCAAATATATATAAATAGCCTACTTCTGAAGTAAAACGAAAATAAATGTTGAAAGACAAATAAAACAGAAAGGAGCAAGGGAAAATAAAAAACTTAGCCAGGTACAAGAAGTGCCATAAACAAAGGAGATGTAAGTCTTGGAGCAAAGGGCATGGGTGGGTTAAAAAACCAGAGAAGGCAAAGTGGGCTGCATAGAAGTAGAGAGGAAAGAGGAACAGATAGCCGAGCAGAGAAGAGACAGCAGTGTTAGAAGGAGGACTAGGAGCAAAGAGAAGAAGTAAGAGAGGGAGTGACTATAAAAGCAATGAGCTGAGGTGCAGAGAGAGGCTCACTTGTAAAGCCGCGTGAAAGGAGAACGGCAGCGCCAACATGTGCCTCGACAGATAAGGCGCTGTCTGCTCACCAAAAGAGTATCTGAGATGCGCTGTGCAGAGGTGAAAGGATGCGAACCGTAAACCTTTGCCCACATCCTTCTGAGAACTGGCAACTGCACAAGCTGACACTTTTTCTATCTAAAATTGGCCTATGGCGATTCTCACTCTCCAGCTTGGCAGCATCGCGGTACTCAGGGCCATATGTATCAAGCAAATTCGCATTCGCAAAGGCCGAAATTCTGTGAATTTCGGCCATTGCGAATGCGAATTTGCTAAATGGTATGTATAAAGCAAAATCTGGTGCAAAACAAGGAATCGCAAAATGTGCGATTCCCTAAATGCAATATATGAAGCAAAAAAATGTGCAAAATGTCCTTAAGGAATTGCAAATTACCACCAACTTCTAGTTGGTGGTAAATTGCGAATTCCTTGAAAAATGCACATTTCTGCATTTTCAAAGTGCCATGTGACGCACATACATGCCCTTAGGGCATGTATGGGTGCCACATGTGCACCCATGCATATTTCAGGGGTGCAACAGGGTGTCCTTTGGACACCCCTGCACCCTTGAAATTATTCTCAATTTGCGATTAGCAAATTGCGAATCGCAAATTGAGAATAACTTCCCATTCATTCCTATGGGCCTCCTGGCCCATAGAAATGAATGGGAAAGTATTCCTTAATTGCGATTCGCAATTTGCTAATCGCAATTAAGGAATTTTAAGAAATCGCAAAAAAAATGCGATTTTGTACATACATACCTATTTGCGATTCTCAAATAGCGATTTCTTAAAAATCGCTATTTGAGAATCGCAAATCAGGTTGATGATACATATGGCCCTCAGTCACGGGGACAGTCTCTGCCATCGATGCATGGCTATCTAGGCTTTCAGTCCACTGTCAAACTGTACTGTGTGCTTAAACAATGCCGGCACCTGTAAGAAGCACTAGTCTGCTAGGTCACCAAGGTGCTGTTTGCTGCGCATGCTCAGGCAAAAGGGGTATAAGCATTACGCATGCACACAGGCATTTACGCAGAGACCTATTAGAGCGCACATGCACAGATGATATAACATATCTTTTTTGCAGTCGTACTAGCTGGATAGTAGCACGCACTGTCGCACTGGCACAGAAATGAAATGCACCTCTCCACCACAGAGAGCATGCTCCGTACAGGAGGCACCAAATGTGCGCATGCGCAATGAGAAGGTAGCCTCACAGGCTAGCAGTGGCTGAGAGCTCTACCTCTCAAGACTAGGGAATTGTGCCTCTGTCAACAAGGTGAGCAGTCGATGTCACCCAATATGCTTGAGCGCTACCGGGGAGAGGTATACCAATGTAACAACGCGGTCATTGTAATGGCATGCGTTGTGAACATTTGCGGACTAATGTGCCATATTCCGGGAGGGGTGAAGGACAGGACAGGAGCACCAGGCACAAGAGGGGGGGTGGGAGGGGCTGCAATGCTAAAGACAAAGAGTATGCTGTACTTAGGGAAGTGGAGGGAAGAAGGAGATGACAGGCCACGTCAGTGATGGTAGTAATCAGAAGGTGCTAGATAGGACAAGGTAGCGAGTGTTTGTCCAGGAATAGCTCCAATAAGGAGCAAGGGCCCTCACACACTCCGAGGGGTGTCATGCTTTATCATAGTTTCAACAAGGGGTGGTGAGGGACAGAGTCTCTGAATTAAGCAGAATACTCTCACCCAGTCAAAAGATCAGGGCTAGATCCAACACCGTTTTTTAGCTCATTGCACCATCCCAGTTTCAGAACCTGGCTGTATGCAAATTAGTCTGTTCCTGTCCCAGTGCATGATGGGAACAGGGCAAACCAAACTACAAAAGCCATTTCTTACACTGGGAAGGAAACAAGCTTCTGGGGGCCGGTTTCTGGCATTACAGCCGTCTTCGGCCCGGCTTGCTTGAATCCTGATGGTGCAATGAGCAAGGGACTCATGTCTGAGTATACCCTTCCACGCTTAGGGTGGACAAAAATATTTACAACAAGGGGTGGTGAGGGACAGAGTCTCTGAATTAAGCAGAGTACTCTCACCCAGTCAAAAGATCAGGGCTAGATCCAATACCGTTTTTTAGCTCATTGCACCATCCCAGTTTCAGAACCTGGCTGTATGCAAATTAGTCTGTTCCTGTCCCAGTGCATGATGGGAACAGGGCAAACCAAACTACAAAAGCCAATTCTTACACTGGGAAGGAAACAAGCTTCCGGGGACCGGTTTCTGGCATTACAGCCGTCTTCGGCCTGGCTTGCTTGAATCCTGATGGTGCAATGAGCAAGGGACTCTTGTCTGAGTATACCCTTCCACGCTTAGGGTGGACAAAATTATTTACAACAAGGGGTGGTGAGGGACAGAGTCTCTGAATTAAGCAGAATACTCTCACCCAGTCAAAAGATCAGGGCTAGATCCAACACCGTTTTTTAGCCCTGATCTCTTGACTGGGTGAGAGTATTCTGCTTAATTCAGAGACTCTGTCCATCACCACCCCTTGTTGTAAATATGCTTTATCATAGGGCAGCTCCTCGTAGGGCCGGCGCTGCAATGCCCAACGGGCCCTAATGCACACCCGGGGGTGTCATGCTTCATCATTGGGCAGCTCCTTGTTGAGCTGGTGCTGCAATGCCCAACGGGCCCTCACGCACCCCGAAGGGTGTCATGCTTTATCATAGGGCAGCTCCTCATTGGGCCGGCGCTGCAATGCCCAACTGGCCCTCACACACTCCGAGGGGTGTCATGCTTTATCATAGGGCAGCTCCTTGTTGAGCTGGTGCTGCAATGCCCGACGGGCCCTCACACACCCCGAAGGGTGTCATGCTTTATCATTGGGCAGCTCCTCATTGGGCCGGCGCTGCAATGCCCAACGGGCCCTCACACACTCCGAGGGGTGTCATGCTTAATCATAGGGCAGCTCCTCGTTGGGCCGGCACTGCAATGCCCAACGGGCCCTCACACACCCCGAAGGGTGTCAGGCTTTATCATAGGGAAGCTCCTCGTTGGGCCGGCGCTGCAATGCCCGACGGGCCCCGCAGGGGTGCTCTTTGCCAGAGGTCTTTTAGGTTTTGCTGTTGTGAAGCTTAATGATGTTTTATGAGGGTGCCTATGTGTAGTGAGTAGAGATGGGCATATGTGAATGTGATTTAAAAATGGCTCCTCTATTCTCCAAAAACAGTTTATTCGAGGAGTACCTGGGCCATGAGTAAAAACAGAGTAGAAAGTCGTGACCTGAGAGGGGATAATTAAACCTGTGTCAGGTCTAGTGGGTTGTGCAGGTGGTCAACATGTTTCATGCTTATAAGTCTGTTAGGATCTCTGCAATTCTTCAGGACCTATAATTTTCTACTCATAGGGTGCAGCAAGTGGTGTTAGGATAAGAGGGAGCTAAGAGTTACGTCCGCTAGGTCATGATTCCGTAGTAGTCCTAATGTGTGAAAATACAGTGGATCAATGAGGCACAATTATACCTTCCGGAAAGTGGTGCACCAGAGGATAGGGATAGTGGTGCCCCAACAGAGACAAGCCGGGGTGCTCGCAGAAGTTGCGAGAAGGACCAATTTCAGTCCGCAGGATTCCTAGTGTGGGAAATACCCATGGCCGACTGTCCCTGGGCCCATGGCATCACGGAAACCAGGAGCAACGTACTGACGCTCCATGCGCTGCGAAAAGCAGAACCATATATAACTAAACTTGGGGTAAAAACAGGGATGGGTAGAAACAGCAAGGTTCTTGTTAAAGAAGCCTGGAGTACTGCTGGGATGGAGGAACGCAGTAGTACCTGGATGCTAAACTTGCGTTCCATTTTGACAGGTGCGTCTCAGTCAGGCGGCAACACCCATTGGGCTCACCGGGCTTCAGCCCCCACCGTCGTGTGTGTCAGCCCGGGCTCACACAGCTTCGCGGCTGGCGACGTCTAATTGCAGCTGCACCCGAGTACTTCACAGGTCTGTAAAAGACCATTTAAATGTAAATGAGGCTTTTGTTATGTTTTCACCGCTTCTTACAGCCACTCTGGCTACGGCTGGAAGAATTAGCCCCCCCCGCCCCCAAAATCTTATTCAGCCCCCCCCCCTGAAATTTGGCTCTAGTTGCCCGCCTGGTCTCAGTCGCCATCTGAACCTGAAAATGAGCCAAACCGAGGAAAAAATTACTTCACTGTCATACACATACAATAAGTACAGAGTAAGCATATATGTAACAGAGGCAGGCCCCGTGTAGGTAACCAAGCCAAGAAAGGAGGGACAAATACAATGTAGTGTCAAGTAAAAAAACATTCATTTACGAGAGGCACTACAGAGAACCAATTACAAGCAAGAGGCATCAATGCGTGCACACACCCCACAGTCAAAGCGACAGTGGATGGGCTGCCTAGGCAAGACCTAAAATCCTGCCTCAAACACTGAGCACAAGAACATTAGGACATGAAGGGCCATATTACACAAGCGGCCAGGGGCACAGTGGGCGTTTGTGCCCACGTTATGCACCCCCAGGGCACTTTGGTGTTACAGAAGGAGCTGCTGATGCTTGAGGCGCCTTCTGTATTACCGATAGCTCTGGTGCACATACAGCACCAGCGCTATTATTAGAGGATGTTTCCTCATTTGCATAGGGGTGTGGCCCCATGCAAATAAGGGAATCAGTTTGCAATTGCGCTATATTATCAATGTGGGGGCAAAGGCAAACATGCCTTCAGAAGGTGCACTGAAAGCGTGCCACAAAATGGCGGCAAACTTTCTGTGTGCCTTCTAAATGCAGCCGAGTCAATGGGTCGCACTCCGACTCCACCCACCAGCGGGTGAACCCCAGGAGCATCATGGTAGATGCAGTTTTGTAGCGAGTGCGCTATTTCGAAAATACGTGTGTTTTATGCAAGTTTGCAGCACCAACTCTGGACACCGGTGTTTCGGAATTATTGTTCCTCGTCAGCAGAGTGTAGGTCGGTCAGGGGTTTGCTGTGCAGGCTGCCAAATGTTCTCAGGTTGATACCTCTCAAGGCGCGGGTGCGGGTTCCGAGCTCGTCAGCTCATAGCTCGAGGGAGCCATTTAAGTAGAGTCAATGGGTCGCACTCCGACTCCACCCACCAGCGGGTGAACCCCAGGAGCATCATGGTAGATGCAGTTTTGTAGCGAGTGCGCTATTTCAAAAATACGTGTGTTTTATTCAAGTTTGCAGCACCAACTCTGGACACCGGTGTTTTGGAATTATTGTTCCTCGTCAGCAGAGTGTAGGTCGGTCAGGGGTTTGCTGTGCAGGCTGCCAAATGTTCTCAGGTTGATACCTCTCAAGGCGCAGGTGCGGGATCCGAGCTCGTCAGCTCATAGCTCGAGGGAGCCATTTAAGTAGAGTCAATGGGTCGCACTCCGACTCCACCCACCAGCGGGTGAACCCCAGGAGCATCATGGTAGATGCAGTTTTGTAGCGAGTGCGCTATTTCGAAAATACGTGTGTTTTATGCAAGTTTGCAGCACCAACTCTGGACACCGGTGTTTCGGAATTATTGTTCCTCATCAGCAGAGTGTAGGTCGGTCAGGGGTTTGCTGTGCAGGCTGCCAAATGTTCTAAATGCAGCCCTCCAGAGGGATGATAGGGGCTCCAGACATCCAGACAGTCAGTCACTTCACCCCCTGCAAGGGGATCTCTAATCTCTTTTAAAAGTGCAGGCTGGTTGCCACCTGCACAGAACACAGGGCAGCTTTTAAACAGTTGCTCTGTATTTCTGTTGAATGCGCTGCCCTGGGGGTAATGCAAGTTTTCGGTGGCCCGAGGGCAGTGCATTCTTCGTGATAGGGCACAGTATCCATGTTTGCCCCCGGCGCACCTGCTTTAACCCGTTGGCTGCGCTGAACGTTCAGCGCCAATGCGGAACGTTCTAAGAAACGGGCGGGCCGCGTCGGCGAACGGAAGTATGCAGCACTACCGAGGTAGTGCTCGCGACGGCCGTTGGCCCACAACAGCAGCCAACTGGCACATGGCTCAAACGTGGAACGTGCGCTCTGTCTGTAATACGGGCCCAGGAAGGCCGAGGGTTTTGTTGCTTCTGTCCCAGTTGCGGGTTTCCCACCTTTCTCTCTGGGATTTGGCGTAGCATAACATTCAGCTTGGGTGGTCGTCCCATAAACCTTGGGTGGTCGTCCTGATCTCTTTGAAGTCTCCGTGACTCAATGGTCCAGAGATATTATGCTTGAAAATCAGTGAAGAGAACAGAGCACTTGCCTTTCCCTAGTTCTGCACCTTTTAACAATCGGCTCAGTAGGCCTTCTAGAGTGTCTGTTTCATGATGTCTGCTGAGGTTGCGGGACATAATGTGACATCATTCATAGCCCTGCCCCCTCTTTGAATGTATCATTGGACCGACCACTAATCCCTGCTCCACCAGTTGCTAGTAGGAAGCAGTGGTTGCTCATGAACCTAAATATTTTGATGCAACCAGCCGTTCCTCAGATATGGGTCCCTAACATGTGGCCCCTGCCTGTGCCCTGGTGCGCGCGCGTTCATCACCCCGGCTGAACCCTAACATTGGGGAGCAGATGAGCCGTATCTGGTGCTCGCACCCGAACTCCCCAGGCCTCTTGAGCACCCCCGGTGGTCCTGCTACCTTGGATGTCGTCGAAGGTGGACTTGGTCGCTGTTGGGCCCACTTCGCCCTTACCAGCCTCCAGGGGGCGAGAGGCGGGTGTATGGCACCCCTCGCACATCTCCAGGCTCACAGTGGGCACCATTCCTTCTAGTCCAGTGCCACGGAGAAGAGGCGGGGTGCCCTCCGTGTGAGTGAGCGGGCTAGTAGTATTCTCATCGACCTTGGAAGGAAGAAAGGCTGGGAGCAGATTACGGGTGTTTGCATCTTTGACCTCCTGGTTGCAGACAGATCTCGGGGGGGGGGGGGGACTCCACCTGGCTCCATGAACGAACAATACATATAAGGGATTCAGTGCAAAGCTCTGGTCTGTGGGAGGGAATGCAAAAAACGGAATACGTGATGAGACAGAGGACACATAGAGCAGTGGTGTCGTGTACCTATGCACCCTCCCCCCAGATTCAGCAGCTTCAGAGGTGGGGTCCTTTCTGGGTCTCTTCTGTCTGCAAAGCGGTGGGTAAAAGCTGACAAATTCTGCTATAAAGTAAAGCAACGTCAACAGAAAAGCAGCAGAAGCAAGAAGGAAAGAAAGATGGGTAAACTGAAGAGGGAAGATGGAAGGAAAGGTGTATGGATGAGTGGGTGGATGAATAAGTGGGTGGGTAGGTGGATAAGTGGGTGAAAACATGAGTGAATGCATAGGTGGATGGACAGGTAAAAGGATGGCAAAGTAAATAGATGGGTGAATGGGTGAGTGAATGGATAGGTGGGTGAACAGGTGAAAGGATTATTGAGTAACAAGATAGGTGGATAAACAGGTATAAGGATGAAGGAGTATAGGGGTGGATGAGTGGGTAAAAGCACGCGTGAATAGATGGCAGAGTGGACGGCAAGTGGATGGATGGACAAGTGGATGACAGAGTGTGTGAACGCATGATGGCTGGATGTATGGGGGTGTCAAACGGACAGCAGAGCGGATGAATGGACGGCGAGTGGATGGATGAATGGAAGGCAGAATGGATGGATGACTAGTGGATAGATGAATGGACGGCAGAGCGGATGGATGGATTAATAAATGGCATAGTGGATGGATGGAGTGGGTGGATGGATGGGTGGAATAGGGAAAGATTTAATGATGGATGAATTAATAGACGACAGAATCTAAAGGTGAAATAGTGGATATCAGAGGGTGGATGGAAGCGTTACATGATGAATAGATAGGTGCTTGAATAGAAGAGACAAGGGGGCTCTGCTGGGGAGGCTTGGGCTCACTAGATTTGCTTTCTTTGTGCCATCAAAAGCTTTAATTCAAAATGGGGAGTATTTTAATTTTCTGGTTACTCCCTTGACGTAGAATATTTGATATTCTGATCATGATAGACTGAAAAATACAGACCCTTGTCCATTAAAGTATATTATAGAGTTATGATATCCCCTCCAGTGACACCCCTTCATGCAGCCTATACCAGCTAGCCTCCCCTCACTTGTTTTGTTTATCTCTTGTTCACTGCCTACCAGTAAGCCCCTGTTACAATTTTTTAGATTAGTAGTAAACTTTTCTTTGTAGTTTGCCTTTTTTTGGCGGTTGGGTAGTGTGAGTCCCAAATTTCAGTGACCATATTCTTAACCGCTACCGCGCTAGCGGGTTTTCCCGCTGTGCGCTGATTTTTGAAAAACGCGCGGTTTGTGACAAAGCCAGCTCGTCATCCGCGTAGCGCAGGTAACGCCCATGACGAGCTGGCTTTGTCATCAGCGCGGAAGGGGTTAAACTGCAAAGGTGCTAATTGATTTAATAAATGATCATAAATTGGGGGGGGTTCCCTCTGCCAATAATGGCCTCTAGCCACCCCACTGTAGCCCACCAGAGCAGCATCCCCCTTGGACCAGACTTCTCCTGGCCCGGAAATTGATGGAGCGCCCCCTGCAGCTCATGTCTAAGAGCAGCTCTGAGGGGTAGAGAGAAAACCCAGGGAGCAGATGTGTTGCGTCCACATGCTACGCCCTGCGTGGGTGATGTATCCAGTGCAGTTAGTTTCCTTGGTGAGCAGCCATGTTGGCAATCTTTACCTAGCTGCGTGAAGAACTTAAAGCTTCACAGATCCCTCACTGTGGGCTGTCAGTCTGTGGGTAGATTATCTGCTCTCTGGGTTCAAACCATTTCATTTTCCTGCCTTTACTCACTGAGCAACTAAGGAGCCGGGATAAAGGACTGATGAATCATGGTGTCCCTTACACATGGCTGCTTTGATGCCCCTTTTAGGGTCTCGCCTTCGCAGCGCGTATGCGCTGCAAAGGAAAAAGACCTTTTCCGACCGCCTAGGCTTTTCAGCCAAGCACGTGCACGCGTTCCATTGCCTTCAATTGCAACGCGTGCACGTCAGAAGATTCACTCGCGGGTGCGCGCGGCCCATCTGGTCGCAATTATCGCTCCCGCGAGTGAATCCCTCCCCCCTGCTGCCGCGCGAGCTATTGTTTATGGCGCTGTTTCCCGCGCCGTCAGGACACGTGTTTCTCGGTGAAGCTGATAAAAAAAAACACACTGTGCTGCTTGCTCTATACATTGGTTCTGTAAAATATACTGAAAACACTGCTTATTTTAGCAAATAAATATAACCTAAAACAATTGAGAAAGGGAGAGACGACTCTGCACGCACACTGGCGGTGTAGGTTGTTAACTAATTAACTTATACATTTCCTGCTTTGCAGGTCTTGGCCAGCGGAGTTTCTGTGGTAATTAGCTAGCGTTGCTACAAGTGGGCAAAGGTGTGGCAGTGTTTAAACGAACTGTGGGCGGCAATTCAAAACAAATCACCGAGGCTAGAACATTTCCCGGATTCTAATTACACATTTGCAGCTTTACATCCTACACAGGTTAACCTCACGACCAACAAGCTCGCTTAAATGCGATCCCTGCAACATATAGTGCAGCAGAAAACTGTGCAAGTCGTTTTGTCATGAAAACATTTGTGAAAGCAGACTGACGCCATCAGTTATCCAACAGGGGCTTATTTAACTTTTGCACATGCACTCTTGTAGAATGTATGTGTCTATAGTGCCTCTTCCTCACCCCACCCTTGTCCCGCTATCCGTTTTGTTTCACCCAACCCCCTTCACTTCTCCGACTATCTGTTCTGTTACGCCAGCCCCGCCATTCTCTGATCATTTGTCTGTCCTTTTGCAGTCTGTTCAGTTTAAACCAACCCCCACCCTTCTCAAGCTGTCCGTTCTGTTTAACCCACCCCTGGTGTCCTCCCGCTGTTCGTTCTTTGTAATTCACATTCACCTCGAACCCCCTACCACTCGCTGGACGCGGCAGCTTGCTTTCTGTGAGTGCACAGGGCAAGGGCCATAAGAGCGGTGAAGAAAGTTTGGGTGTTTTGAATTGTAGGTGGGGTGGGGGGTGCAGGGGTTACGTCATGTTATCGATTGCTGGCATTTGAGTTCTGTTTATTGCTAGTACACTGGAAGGAAGACAGATGCTTTTAAGTCTTGTTTTAAATAGTTTGTTTATTTTAGCTTTGCAGGGGCGGGAGATGGGGTCAGCACGCATTTGCCACATTGCAGCCTTATTTCATGGGCCCCAAGCCTGTCCACTGAGAGAGGGATGGTTTGATAAGGGAGATAGCTTGCAGCTGGGCTCTCTCACATAACACACCACCCCGGCCATTCATGGCCACGTGAGCGCGATGGTGCGTCATTGGCTTTGTTAAGTTAGTGGACCGATAACTTCTCCCCGTGACATTTTCTAACAAGCGTTTGCAATGCAATAGATCTCGCATGTTAGAAACTCTGACCTATTAGTATTGCAAATGACAAATGCCTTTTATTAGTGCAGGTTTTTTAAACACATAAAAAAGGCATTGTCATTTACAATGCCAATAGCTCAAAATCTCGCAATTGCGAGACCTATTGCATTGCAAATGCTTGTTGCTGACTTGGCGCTGTATGCAAAGCCCACCGCAAGCCCTAAGACTCAGTTACTTCCAGGGATTCCCTCAGGATGGCTTTGCCTTTGACGCCTGTGTTTGAATTCTAGCGCTGTCCTGCCAACCAAGGTTTGGAGCTGTCTCTATCTTCCAGAAGGTGCTAGAACATTCTGGATTTTTGTGCTGTTTGTCTCTATTAGAGCCTACTTTGCTACTTATATATTAAATACGTGGTGGCTTCATTTACTACAAAATGACGCAGTGTTTCACCGTAAGCCATTATGCTGTGCCGAGCTCCATCATTTTAAAAGCACGGTGGTGCATTGTATTAACAACAATACAACTCATCCTTGTGCTTTCCCCTGCACTGGCACACAATTGGCTGCCATGCATGAGTGCACGGACCCTTGCATTATGTTGCAAGGTTGCTCGTGCTGCAGAAATGATTCTTTTTGTGCAGGAAGGGATACCGTTTGCACAAAATCATTGTTGGCATTTTCCTCTTTCTATGCGTGCTTCAGAATACCACCTGAAGAGGCGAAGGATTCTGCTGCATTCCGAACTTTTCAAAATATCGTAAATGCGGAAATGTGTCAGGTTAGATGAATGTTGCGCGGGAACACCCATAACAACACCCATGGAATGCCTCTTTCACGCAGAGTAATGCATGAAAGGGGCCCATATTTACAAGGCCAAGAAAAGTCACGCAGGGTGACTTCACGTGGCCTTGTTAATATGGACAGGCACCAGCGCCGCCGGTGCGTCAAAAGAAGTGTCACACCGGCGGCGCGCAGGGCTTGTAAATGAGGCCACTAGTCTTCTGCTGCTTTGACTGGACATTGTGGTTAAGGTGAGCCACTACTCTGTGAGATGTGACTAAACTCCAAACCCTGCACTATGTCTCTTTTAACTGCTCCCCTTTACTACCACAGGAGTGTCAGTTGGGCCAAAGAAGTGACTTGGGGCCAGATGTACGATGGCCAAAATAGCACCTCGCAATTTGCAAGTCTTTTGCGACTCGAAATTTGCGAGACGCTATTTTTGGTGTACAACAGTGTATAACACACTGTTAGCGATTCCAAATGGGGTTGCAAATAGAGAGGCTCATGAATATTAATGAGCCTCTCGCAATTTGCGACCCCATTGGGAATGGGAGGCTCTCCCAAGGATGGTGACCTGCTGGGCTCAGCAGACCTCCATGTCTGAAAGACGAACGCGGAAGAGAAACGCCTTGCGTACACGCGACCTTTTCGCTATGGCGATGGAACTTATCATGGCTCCCACAAGCTTTTATTAAAATATATACTACTGAGTGACAAATGGATGTGATGCACAATAACTTCATGGAACAATCTTCGCATCTACAATTCTAAGGCTTTAAGGACTAGGGATCAAAAGATCGACTTTTTATTGACTCATATGAATATACGCCACTCACCATACTATTATTTTTGCCTTGAAAAAGCCCGCGAAGCCCTTAAAGGAAAACGGGATGCTTTTTTTAAATAAAATAAACGTTTTTGTTGAATTTTTTAAGGGCAGGCAGTTGTCCTTGTGACCACTGGCTGCCTTTAAAAAATGTTTTCCCCTGTGTTTGTAAAGGGGAAGAGGGTGGTAATTTGCGAGAGTTTTGCACCCGCAAAACCTTTGTCCATGTGGTAGCACCTGCTATTAGGAAGGGAATACCCCCTTCCTAATAGCGACTTGCAATACCATTACTATTTTAGTATTGTACATAACCCTAATGGCTTTTGCATGCACGAACGGGTTCGCAAACCTGTTTGCGCATGCCAAAACCGTCGTACATCTGGCCCCTAGGTTATTTGCGCGTAGCGCATTGTATTTAAGGCACTCTTACACCAGCATTAAACGATGGACACCATTAGGGACTACTACTGCTGATGACCCCTGGCCACAGAGAAGAGGCCTCGCAAACACTTGGATTCGCTGGCACTTACCTCTCCATTGATTTATCTCATCTTCTTTTACATTTATGTTGTACTCCAATTACTACTGAAGCATGTCTTTAATTATGGAAAACATTTTTAACAGGATGGCATTAGTTGGGAAATAGAAGAAAACCCATGTGGGGCAGTTTTGAGATGTAAGAAGTAAGGTTGAAAAGTACCAGAGTAGGCTTGGATAGAGTCGCCCAGGACAGAGGGGGTTGCTCCAGAACAAACTGCATGAAGATCTGAATCTGGACTCCAGGAGAGAGACATGGGGATGGGAAACAACCTTTACAACGCAACTTTTACAACGCACTACCATTACAATGAAACTTTTACAACGCAACATCCATTACAACGCATGTCTTTACAACGCAACCATTACAACGAATTACACTACAACACATACCATTATAACGCATGTCATTACAACGCAGTCATTACAACGCATACTATTACAACGCATACCCCTGGAGTTAGAATAGTAATTTTTACCCTTACACTATCCAACACTTACCCTACTGTTACACCCCCTGGTGTTAGAATAGTAATTTTTACCCCTACACTATCCAACACTTACCCTACTGTTGCACCCCCTGGAGTAAGAATAGTAATTTTTACCCCTACACTATCCAACACTTACCCTGCTGTTGCACCCCCTGGAGTTAGAATAGTAATTTTTACCCCTACACTATCCAACACTTACCCTACTGTTGCACCCCCTGGAGTTAGAATAGTAATTTTTACCCCTACACTATCCAACACTTACCCTGCTGTTGCACCCCCTGGAGTTAGAATAGTAATTTTTACCCCTACACTATCCAACACTTACCCTACTGTTGCACCCCCTGGAGTTAGAATAGTAATTTTTACCCCTATGCTATCCAATACTTACCAATAATGCAATGTAATTTTTTGCGTTGTAATGGTATGCGTTGTAAAGGTAGTATGCGTTGTAATGGAATGCGTTGTAAAGGTAGTTTAACAATATTTGTTGTAATAGCATGCGTTGTACTGGAATGCGTTGTACTGGATTTTGCATTGTAAAAAATGCGTTGTAATGGTATGCGTTGTAAAAGTATGCGTTGTAACGTCATACATCCCATGGGGATGGAAAGTGCCCAAGATGATAGAAGCAGCAAAGGCCCTCAGGTGTTGGGCCTGTGTTTGAGAACCTGCGTTCTGTTTAGTCGTGGACCTGCCAGTGATGGAGAGGTGGCCCACCCATGCTTGATGGTTGGGGACAAGTACTCTGAGAAATTCCTAACTAGTTTTGGTAACTGCTTCTCTTTTACAGGCAGTACATCTGTTGACACAGTGATGAAAGGTTGCTCCACCACCGCACTCTGCAACACCACCTCGGTCCTGAGCATCGGAGCCGGCTCCATCTTCATGACTGCCACCTGCTGCGAGAGCAACTACTGCAACCTCAACAGCTTCTCAGGTGAGTGCAGGACAGAATGCGACCGGCTCAAGAGATTCGCTTAACACCCTAGTGATGGGGGAGGCATAAACTGTGCAGTGGCGGCTGGCACATATTGGGGATGGCAGGGCAGGCGGGTAGGGTGGCAAAAAGATACACTTACCTTGTCACAGCCACTCCTCTCCTCCGCTTCTCTTCCAGATGAGTTCTGAGACAGAAGCAGGAAGCACACAGACTCCCCTAAGCCAATTCTGCTGCTGCTGTCAACGTGACAGCAGCGTCTTGATTGGTCAGTGCACCATGGTTTGGTGCTCAGGCGGGGACTATGAGCCTACGCAGTTTCTCCTCCCAGGCTGTAATACAGCCTGTTGGAGAAAATGCAAAGTGCGCATGACTGTTTGGCCGGCCCAAGACGGACAGCCAAACCGTCATGCACACTTAGAAATTGCCCCACCACTCCTCCGCCTGCTCTGTGAGCAGTCCAGCCCTACCCCGTAATGATAATAACATTGTGTTATTATTATTTTATTTTTCCTTTTTTTCACTGCTCTAAGAGTAGTGAGACGACGCTCCTCCGCCCTGGCGGAGGAGCCGCCACTGAAACTGTGCATGGTCCAGCAATGCATGAGATGAAGAAATCCGAAAGTCACCCAGGTCTCATGTGTGGCAGAGTTTACTGGTATTTACCAAACTAACTGGTGCTCACACATAATGGAGGAAAGGGGCAATGAATAGGAGGTATTTCAGACCTGGTTTCTCTGTGAATTCTCCTGAATGTTTTTTTTCCCAGTGTGATTAATTTGAATGAAGCCTGAAACAAACAGGAACTTTTATTTACAAAAACACAAAGAAAATTGTGACCTACATTTTCTTTATTAAATATGTGGGGAGGAGGTATTAGTAGGGCTCCCATCAGAGCCATTGTGGACCCTGGGAACCCCATCACCCAGGGCTGTATATATTAAGGGAATAGGAACGCACAGCCACCCTCCCCAAGCCCAGTTAGGCCCCAGAGGCTTCATCTATGGGCTTAAATCGTAAAAAGAGGGTATGGGCCCGCGCCCCCAGGATCCCAAAAGAGGAGAAGGGCCATACCTCACCATGCACAGTGTTCTCATAAATAATTTCATTGCAAACGTTGCAGTGATATTATCAATGATGTCATAGGAGATGTCATGGGTGATGGAATATGTGGGGTAATTAGCAGTGCATGGCAGGGGCGTGAGTTATAGTTTCCTTAAGGCACGAGTTATAGTTACTAAAGATAATCATAATAACCATAGATATACTTACTAAAGATAAGCCTGGCCTGCGGCCTTGTGGCCAACCCCACCATTGGGAAACCCCAGGGCCTTCTGCCATGTGTGACGAGGGGTTAGCCTATGGCCAGGCCCTGTGGCCACCCCACCCCCTGCAGTCAGCCAACCCTCTGCCGTACCCGGTCACCAGCCGTCTGCAGCAGGAAGCTGAGCCTTTGCCACGTGGCACAGGATTGGTCTTTGGACCCCAGGAACCCATCCTTTGGTCCAAATATAATATAAAAGGGGAGGGAATGATGAAGCCCTCCTTCTCAAGCCTTATTAGGACCTATGTATTTTAAAGGGGAGAGGGCATACAGCCCCACTTCTTGAGCTTTCTGGGGTCCCGGGTACCCCATATCCTGGGGCCAAATAAAATTAAAAGGGGGGGAAGCCACAGGCCCACCTCCTGGAGCCTAATTAGGCCCCCATCTCCCAGGGATCAATGTATTTTAAAGGAGAGGGGGGCAAGTGACCCTTTCTCTGAGCCACATTAGGGCCTGGAAACCCCATCCTCTAGGTCCATTCTTTACAAGGAGGGCTACACAACCCCCCTCACTGAGTCCTTTCCAGCACCGAGCCTCCAGGGCCCAACCTCCTAATTAAAAGGAGGGGCTGCATGGCCCCCATCAACAAGCACTAAAAAGGCCCTGGGATTGCATCCCCCTGGGCTGTGCTTTTTTAAAGGGATGAGGGACGTGCAGCCTCCCTACCCAAGCCTATTCTTGCCCCGGAGATCCCCTACCCTAGGACCTGTGTTTCATTTAGGTGGGTGCCCTGGTGCCCACCCACGAGCACCCACATGTCCCTCTAGGGGGATGCTGGGCGATGCAGTGCCCTGTAACACCAGCCTACTCCCCGCATGCTGCTGCATCTGGCATTGCTCCTGCCTGCAGGCAGCAGCTGTTCATGCTGCTCCCTCTGGGAAGGGGCAATATCTTGATGTGTTTCCATGTTGGCATCAGTGATGGGGTTCAAGGCCTTTTGAGGGGAAACATCACTTACAACGCAACTTTTACCACGCAATGCTTTTACATCGCAGCTTTTACAATGCAAACCATTACAACGCATTGCGCTGGGGGGCGCTCTAGGATAGGGAATATATTTAATTTACTATCCAACACCTTCCCTACTATCCACGGGGACTGGAGTTGGAATAGTAAATTAAATATTTCACTATCCAGCGCCCCAAAGCACTATGCGTTGTAATGGTATGCGTTGTAAAACTCGCGTTGTAAAAGCATGCGATGTAAAAGCATGCGTTGTAATGTCGTACATCCCCTTTAGAGGCTTAGGGAGGGGTGCTGTATGGCACCCCTTCCCTTAGAAAATACAGTGAGTCCCGGGTGATGGTGTTTTTGGGTCCATGTGGCCCCCTCCCCCTGGAGTCAAAAACATCCAGGTGAGTAGGGACATATGCTTGTTGCCCTTATTAAATGCTTTGAGCCCCGGGGTACTCAGGGCAAAAATGGCCTGTGTAGGCGGCAATGTGCCCCCCAACAAAATTAATAATTGCCTTGTCCCCCCAAGCCCTGGCCCACCTAAGGTGGGGGGGTTTAAAAATGAAGCACATGAATCCATGCTTTTTTTGCCTAATTTTGCAGCAGATTCACAGATCCCCCTACAAATTGGCAGCAACATTTCTAAATGGGCCGCACTGCCCCTCTCCCGGGCTGACCTTGGGCCTGGGGATCCCATCCCCTGGGGCTGGGCATTAGAAATTAGGTGTGAGGGGACTGTGTGGGCCCCCTCCCAAGCCAATTCTGGCCCCGGGGAACCCATCGCCCTTGGCCCTTGGCCCAGCCTTAGAAACTAAGTGAGAGGGGCCACGGGGCCCCCCCTCCCAGGCCAGTTTCCCCAGGGACCACCACACTTTGGGTATGGACTAAAGAGATAGGGGAGAGCGGCTGCCATTTTTGGCCCCAGGGACCCCTGCCCCTGATGCCAGGAAGTACCCAACAAATGAGAGGGAGGGCCTTGGCTGACTCCAGCTGTGTCCCAAAGTATTGTCCCCTGAGACATAGCGTTTTTTCTGCCTGCAATGGTGCCAGCGGGTAAACATGTGTTTGCTTTCGTTTGGCGGGAGCAGTTTCAGAGCTCTTGACAAGTGAGAGCAACCACTAAATCCACTGCCAGCAGGCTGGAGAATGCGAAAGGCTCCCGCCCACACGGAGCTAACTTCACAGCGGGCAGGAAAAAGATGAAAAAATTGCTCCAGCCAACAGGAAGCAGCATTTTTAGCTGCTCCCTGTGGACAGGAGCAATTTCGGCTCTCGCTGGGGGCGAGGAGTTGGCTGGGGCCATGGGTGCAATTGTGCTCCCTTCGCAGCCTCCAACAAAGAGGAAGTGTGTGCCCTGAGTGGGTTCTAGGGCACCCACCATTTACTGGTGCCTTTGGCCAGAAATAAACCCAGAGAGGGGGCTGTGTGCCCCCACCCAATTTACAATAAAGCCAGGTCTCGGGAGATGGGGTCTCTGGGACAAAAATACGGCCCAGGGATGGGGAGCACCTACCCCCTGCTTCAAAATGTTAGTCTTTCGCGGGGATTTTTTTTATAAGTCCTACCGAGGACTCCCATTGGCTAGATGTTGTAGCACTAGAAAGCGTACAGGGAAAGTTCCATCCTTCGAGTGTTTTGCCGCTTTCTTACTCTGAAGTCCCCAGATGCTGAACACAGATCCCGCTACCTGGAACATGCCCTTGGAGTCCAAAGCAAGGTACAGTGACCCACCCTGGCATACAATAATGTTCTCCAATATGGCGCTCCTATAAATTAGCAGGATCTCCTTGGCGGATTGCATCGTTGCCAGGCAACCCCGTCAGCAGATCATCTGCTCCCTCTCCCCGATACCAACAGTCCAGGTCGGGGGGCGCCACGTTGTGCAGTCCGTGCACCTAATCCAAGAAGTTTTGCCGGCATACGTGGAGCTCCTATATATATATATTATTTTTTTTTCTACCTTTTTATCCCCACTCTCTATCACTTGAAATTATAGTTCATGCTGATTTATCCATCTTAAATGATGGACGGTTGACATATTGTTGGAAATATTGTTATAAATGGACAATCTCATTTAGGAAATAATGCTTCTTGCTTTTTAAGACATTTTGGATTGAGAGTGCCTTACTATAAATTAAGTTGGTATATCTGTCTTCATCACGTGTTGCTTGAAATTGAGTATTTTACTATGATTTATGTTGAAAGGTCAGTTTCACTGACCACCAAAAATGAAAAAAAATTGACTTATTTAAAACAAAAAATAATTGATGCACGCGGTGGTGGTTGTATTAAAGTACGGTAATTATATACTATTTTATATTACAAAAATCAACATTTACTGAAAAAAACCAAAGGTTATATGGATATTATAGTTAGGTTCATGTTTTACCTCTAAAAAACTATAGAAATTAGGTAGTTAATACTATACTGATAGGTATACCTATCTGAACAATCTACAACTCGTACCGTTAAGTAACTTTAGGCCACAAGTTATAGTTTCCTAACAACGTTACTATATCCACCAGTCCACACAATCCGCTGAACTGAATAGGAAATCATTTTCTTTGTCGGAGTGATATGCTTGTAAAATCGGACCTGACTATCGAAGACACCCCCCGTTTGTTTGTATTCATATGTCTTCATTGTCACTTCATGTATAGCACTACAGTAACTAATCACCTAAAGTCACTCAGGATACACCTGAGTGTTGTATTGTTCTTGTTTGTGTAGCTGGTCACTTGACAGCCATATTTAAGCATGTAAAGTAAAAATACTAATCACTGCTGATTAAGAGCCGTGTTTATTTCTGTTCTGTTGGTGTGTTGTTTACAAATATTTCCAGAGTATTGATTACTGTGTATAAATTAGTTGTCCTACCCAACAGAACCACTAACACTCCAGTTCCAGCAGGCGAGAGTTGTCAAAGTGCTCCTGCTTGCTGGAAGGGGAGGTTCCATCTCTTTTCCTGCCCTCAGTCATGCAGGCCAGGAAAGAGGTGAAAGGGTTGATCCTGCACACAGGTAGATGCATTTTCAGCAGCTACCTGTGTGCAGCAGCAATGCTGGCTCCCCCCGGAGGTGGGGAGCTGGCTGGGAGAGGGGCTTTGAGGCTCCCCCCGTGGTCCTTGGGAGGAAGATCAGAAGTGAGCAGAAAAAAAAGTCAAAATTAGATCAGAAACAAGCAGAAAGAGGCAAAGTAAAGGCCAGCAATTATCAGAAAGAGGCAAAATAAAGGTGAGAAACGATCCAAAAGAGGCAGAATATAGGTCAGAAACAAGCAGAAACAGGCAAAATAAAGGTGAGAAACTAGCAGAAACAGGCAAAATAGTGGTCAGAAATCAGCAGGAAGAGGCAAAATAGTGGTGAGAAATGAGGAGAAAGAGGCAAAATGAGGGTAACACACAAGTAAGGGGCAAAATAAAGGTGAGAAACTAGCATAAAGAGGACAACTAAAGGTCAGGCAAGAGTATAAAGAGGCAAAATAATGGTCAGAATAGGCAGAAAGAGGCAAGATAGAGGTGAGAAACATCAGAAATGAGCAGTAAGAGGTAGAATCAAGGGTGGGGAGAGAGGAAATAGGCAAAATAATTGGCAGAACAAGCATTAAGAGGCAACAGAGATGGCAGGAGCAAGCAGAGAAAAGGCAGGAAAACAAGGGGAAAACATGCAGAGGAGGCACAAAACTGAAGGCTGCAAGCAAGCTGGACAGGAGGAACATCACAGGGGGAGCTGGCACGAGGACCTGCTCCTGTGTGCCCCTCTACTTTTTTTGCTGCAAACCACTCATAGACCAACTGGCGCACCCACTGGCAGACCCACTGAGAGACTCACATACCCACTGACAGACACATATACATCAATTCAAGCACTCATTCACCTACTCAGACATACTGAGAGACTTACACACACATTCAGAGACCCACTCAAAGACACACACACCTACTTACACACTCATGCCCCTACTCACAGACCCACTCAGAGACTCACACACTCACTCACTGATCCACTTGGACACTCACGCACCCACTCACAGATCCACACAGACACTCATACACCCACACACAGACCGAATCAGAGACTCTTGCATGCTCTCACAGACCCAATCAAACACTCATGCCCCTACTCACAGACCCACTCAGAGACTCACACACTCACTCACTGATCCACTTGGACACTCACGCACCCACTCACAGATCCACACAGACACTCATACACCCACACACAGACCGAATCAGAGACTCTTGCATGCTCTCACAGACCCAATCAAACACTTATCCACTCACTCACAGACACTCATACACCCACACACAGACCGAATCAGAGACTCTTGCATGCTCTCACAGACCCAATCAGACACTTATCCACTCACTCACAGACACTCATACACCCACTCCATGACCCACTCAGAGAATTACAGACCCACATACAGACCCACTCTGATACTCACACACCCACTCACCTACATATACAGTCACTCACACACCCACCCTCAAAGGTTACAGGTTACAGTTAGGAAGTAAAATCTGAATAAACATTGAAATTCAGTGAAAAAGACCAACGGTTACAGGGATGTTATAGTTAGGAGATACAATTTTTTCAAACGTAGAAATTCACTGAAAAAACAGGTTATAGGCATGTTATAGTTAGGATATAGAGTTAAAAAAACTTAGATATTCACTCAATAAACAAAGGTTACAGCGATGTTATAGTTAGGAAAAAAAATGTTTTAACTTCAAGATGTACTGAGAAAAATAAAGGTTACAGAGACGTTATAGTTAGGCTCAAATTTCACGCATACAAAACAATTAAAATTCAGCAGTTATAGTTACCTAAGTTAACTATACCTTATGCCTGCAATGCATTGCTTATGACCTCACATATTACATCACACATGACACATGGTCAGTGAGATCACTGATGACATCTCAAATGATATAACTGATGACATCATCCAGTGAGTGTTCGTTTTTCGTAAAAGTTTCTGAGAGGTAAAGATATACTACGCTACTGCATAAGTTAAATTACTATTCTTTATTGTTTATATATATATATATATATATATATATATATACATATATATATATATATATATATATATATATATGGATATCTTTATATACATATATATCTATATACACACACATACAAACACACACACAGCAGGCATAGTACCTTTGTAAGTGGAAATAAATATTGAAACTTAGAGTGCAAATTGGTGCATATAAATAAAGTTTTATTTTGTGGCACATGTAAACTGAAGTGCATTTTTTTTAGTTCAAACATCTTCAACTCTAACTCTAATTAAATATGAAACTTTGAGAAAAACGTTATGAAATGTGAAACACTTTAGAAAGCAAATGATAATCAGATTAGAAACTGATGTATAAATCTATAATTTGGTGATTAAAGTTTAACTATCTGAAACCTCTGTGGGACATACCTTTGCAAGGGCATCTGCAGCTTAAGGATCCTGCATCAAATGGGAAGTGCACCTCAGTGGAACATGCACAGTCCACCTCACCCTTCTCCAGCCCTGCCAGGGGAAACAACATTTACATTGTGGATTTTACACTGCGATGCAAACACAACGCGTTCGTTACAACGACTTGCGCTAGATGGCACTCTAGACTAAGGAATAGTACGATTTACTATTCTAACACCTTCCCTAGTGTTGCAAACACTGGAGTTGGAATAGTAAATCATGCTACTCCTAAATCCAGTGCGCCATCTAGCGCAAGTCGTTGTAATGACATGCGTTGTAACAATGTGGTCATTGTAACAACTGCATTGTGACTGCATCGCGGTGTAAAAACCGTTACATAAAGTGTTATTTTCCCCTGCCAGCCTTTCAGTGGCACTGGTGTGTGGGAGCAAGCTTCAGACTATCAGTTATTAGTGACACACAAACAGCCTTCCTTGTTAAAAATATGAGAGAAATATAGAAGCTGTTAATCCCAACATCAGAGCATGACTCCGCCATGAAAACTCAAGCTACTCTTCTCACTCGTCATGAGGACACACACATACCTCCTTGCACTTTGCTCACTATGTGGGAAAAGATTCAAAAAGGGCAGAGCTCTATAGAACAGGTAGAGGGGACCAAGTGATGCAGAGAGCAGAGGGCTCCAACGACACCAGGGGTTATCCCAGACAGTCCAGCTCCAACAGTGGGTTGTGCAAGAGAAAGCTGTGTCAGGGAAGAAGTTCTCTCACCTCACTTCTCAGCATGCCAGGTTAACTGGTCACTAGCTACTAGGGCATGCACAGTTTTGTAAAGAGACACAGACAAACTGACACAGACAGGCAGGCAGACAGACAGACAGCGACAGTGAGTGTTTGGGGGTTTCATTCTCTATACTTTGTGGTTGCTGTAGCCCATATGACCCTGATGTTTGCTTCCATTTTGTTGCATGTCTTCTGTACTATGTTGGTGCATGGAACTGAGCACCAGTATGTACATGCGCAGTGCATTTTCTAATGCTGAGGTCGGATGCAGGAACTCATTACCAACCCGCTGGATCACTGGCGCGGTTCTAGTTCACTGCGAGTGAGGGGTCGTGCTGGACCTGCCTGTTTGCCTGATTTACCCACTGATGGGGACACCTTCCGGGTATGGGCCAGGAGTGAACTACTGGGTGTGTGCAAACCACTCTTGGCACATACCAGGCCAGTGCGGATGTATGACATTACAACACATGCTATTACAACGCATGCCTTTACGACGCACGTTTTACAGCGCAACTTTTACAACGACTTGCGTTGGGGGGGGCGCTGGATAGTGAATAGTTTAATTTACTATTCCACCTCCAGTCCCAGTGGATAGTAGGGAAGGTGTTGGAAACTATTCCCTATCCTAGAGCGCCCCCCAGCGCAAGTCATTGTAAAAGTTGCGTTGTAATGGTTGCATCGTAAAGATACTTCGTTGTAACAGTTGCGTTGTAAAGGGTGTTTACCGGCCAGTGCATGTTCTCAGGGACACGTCGCATGTTGGGTCACGTGCCTTGACTTCTCATCTTCAGTAACTGTCCAATGAAATGACTTGGATGCCTGGTTGATTTGTTGAGTGTTCCACAACCCTTTGCTCACCTGGATCACCTTTCCCTCTGCAGCTGCGAAGGTCACCTCCAACGAGCTGCAGTGCAAGAGCTGCTCCACGCCCTCAGAGTGCCAAACTCCAGGTAGTGTGATCTGCAGGGAGACCAACAACAACTGCATGGATGTGTCGACTCTATCAGTTACCAATGGTAAGGCCCTGGCTGGGAGAAGGAGGGAGACATTGTGTGCTGGGAGGAAGGGAGCAATGCTTGGCACAGGGCTGGAGAGGCATGTTGAAGCCCAAGGTCTGTCCTGGGTCTCTATAAATCCAAACTGTGAACCCTCCTGATCTCTGTTTCTGATGTGTTCTGCACTGATCCCAGTGGGCTGCAGTTGCTCTAATGAGATATATATCCTCAAGGTGTGTAGATGTGAAATTAACAATAGCAAATCTATGCTTTAATTTGACAATTTAGTGGTTGTTGATATCCTGCACTGAACCTTGATGGACTCTAAACCTACACCATGCACTGAAACCTGCTGTTATCTCTTTACTAGTGTTGACTGACCCTGCATTGAAACCTGTGGTTCTCTCTCTCAGGTCATATTGACTCACACAGAAGTGAAACCTGTGGTTCCTCCTAGCATATATTTACCCCATGCAATGAAATCTGTGGTTCTCTTACCTCATATTGGCTCACCCAGCAGTGAAACCTGTGTTTCTTTCTTAGGTCATATTCACTTACACTGCAGTGAAGCCTGTGATTCTCTCCTAGAGTACATTGAACCCCCCCATGAAAAGAAAGCTGTGGTTCTCTTTTAGCTCATAATGAACAGCCCTGCAGTGAAACCTGTGGCCCTCTTACCTCATATTGACACACCTTGCAGCCAAAACTGTGCTTCTCTTAGCTCATATTGGCTCACTCTGCAATGAAACCTGTGGTTCTCCCTTAGCTCATATTGACACACCTTGCAGTCAAACCTATGTTTTTTTGGAGTTTTATGTAGCGCACACTTGACCCGTAGGTATAAGAGTGCTTTACATGAACACCAGTTTCATTATAGATGGACACATTCATGTTTTTTCTGTTTGGCACAGGTAGATTAAGTGATTTGCCCAGACTCACATGAAGTTGAGCGTCCATTGCTGACTTGAACTCAGTTCTCTAGCTTCGAGATTGACCGCTATAGACATTTGGCTACATTCACCCACACATGGCTCTCTCCAACTTTATATAGACTCACCCTGTGGTGAAGTCTGTAGTTTCTTTTAGCTCGTATTGACTCACCATGCAGTAAAACCTGTGGTTCTCTTGTATCTTATATTGACTCACCCTGCAGTGAGACCTGTGGTTCTCTTGTATCTTACATTGACTCATGCTGCAGTGAGGCCTGTGGTTCTCTTGTATCATACATTGACTCACCCTGCAGTGAGACCTGTGGTTCTCTTGTCTCTTACATTGACTCATGCTGCAGTGAGGCCTGTGGTTCTCTTGTATCTTACATTGACTCACCCTGCAGTGAAACCTGTGGTTCTCTTGTATCTTACATTGACTCACCCTGCAGTGAGACCTGTGCTTCTCTTGTATCTTACAATGACTCACCCTGCAGTGAGACCTGTGCTTCTCTTGTATCCTACATTGACTCACCCTGCAGTGAGACCTGTGCTTCTCTTGTATCTTACATTGACTCACGCTGCAGTGAGGCCTGTGGTTCTCTTGTATCTTACATTAACTCACCCTGCAGTGAGTGAGACCTGTGGTTCTCTTGTATCTTACATTGATTAATGCTGCAGTGAGGCCTGTGGTTCTCTTGTATCCTACATTGACTCACCCTGTAGTGAGACCTGTGCTTCTCTTGTATCTTACATTGACTCAGGCTGCAGTGAGGCATGTGGTTCTCTTGTATCTTACATTGACTCACCCTGCAGTGAGGCCTGTGGTTCTCTTGTATCTTACATTGACTCACCCTGCAGTGAGTGAGACCTGTGGTTCTCTTGTATCTTACACTGACTCATGCTGCAGTGAGACCTGTGGTTCTCTTGTATCTTACATTGACTCACCCTGCAGGGAGACCTGTGGTTCTCTTGTATCTTACATTGACTCACCCTGCAGTGAGACCTGTGCTTCTCTTGTATCTTACAATGACTCACCCTGCAGTGAGACCTGTGCTTCTCTTGTATCCTACATTGACTCACCACCTGCAGTGAGACTTGTGCTTCTTTTGTATCTTACATTGACTCACCCTGCAGTGAAACCTGTAGTTCTCTCTTATCTCATATTGACTCACACACAGTGACTACAGTAATTCTATTTTAGCTCATGCTGACTCACCCTGAAGCAAAACCTATGTTTCTCTCGTAGTTCATATTGTCTCACTCGGCAGTGAAACCTTTGGTCCTCTTAATTTATATTGACTCATCCCCTGCAATTAAACCTGTGGTCCTTTCATAGTTCATATTGATTCATTCCCCAGTGAAACCTATGATTCTCTCCTAACTCATACTGACTCACCCTGCAGTGAAACTTGTGTTTCTCTCTCAGCTCATACTGACTCACCAAGCAGTGAATCTTGTGTTTCTCTCTTAGATCATACTAACTCACCCTGCAGTGAAACCTGAGGTTCTCTTTTAGCTCATACTGACTCACCCTGCAGTGAATCTTGTGTTTCTCTCTTAGCTCTTACTGACTCACCCTGCAGTGAATCTTGTGTTTCTCTCTTAGCTCATACTGACTCACCCTGCAGTGAATCTTGTGTTTCTCTCTTAGCTCTTACTGACTCACCCTGCAGTGAAACTTGTGCTTCTCTCTTAGCTCATACTGACTCACCAAGCAGTGACAACAAGGGACTCTCTTAGGTCAAATCAACTCATGTGCAGTGAACCACGTTGGACCTCTCAGATCATAGACTCACACTTCATTAAACACATCGACTCTCTTAGTTCCTACTGACTCATTCCAGAGTGACACCCAGAGGCATATTGACCCCACACATTTGCCAGTGGCCACTCTTCGCTCATTTTCATCCCCACAGTGGTAAACTGCACCCTGGTGGCCTCTTGTAACTCACATTGACTCACTCTGGAGTGGCACCCAGTGGACGATCTGCCTCTTAGCACATATTTACTTATCCCGCTATCGATGGTGTAACAATAGCCCCCACGACGTGGGGGGGGGCCCAAGCTGCATGCTGCCCCCTCTGGCACTGTGCAAGGGGTCCTGCTTGGGTCCAGGTATGGGGGAGACCTCCATGATCTTTGTAGGGGAGCCCCTCAAGTTTTGTTACGCCACTGCCTGCCGTGACCGCTAATGGTCTCTCTTAGCTCATACTGGATAAGCCTCTAGTACCCGAAGGAGTCTATCCTAGCTCACAGCAACACACCATGCAGTGATCAATAGCGGACTCTCTTAGATGAATTTGAGTCTCTCAGCTCATTTTAACTCGCTCTGTAGTGACCTCTACTGGACTCATAGGGATTTGCTCTTTAGGGATGCCTGCTGGGCCACATTAGTCGATATAAGCGTGCATGCAGTGACTACCAGTTGACTTGCATGCAGTGATTGCCAGTTGGTTTGCATGCAGTATCCGCCAGTTGCCACATGCAGTGACTGCCAGTTGAAGTTGACTTGCATGCAGTGACTGCCAGTTGGCTTGCATGCAGTGATTGCCAGTTGGCTTGCATGCACGCAGTGACTGCCAGTTGACTTGCATGCAGTGACCACCAGTTGACTTGCATGCAGTGATTGCCAGTTGGCTTACATGCAGTGACTGCCAGTTGGCTTGCATGCAGTGACCACCAGTTTACTTGCATACAGTGGCTGCCAGCTGGCCTGCATGCAGTGACCACCAGTTGACTTGCATGCAGTGACTGCCAGTTGGTTTGCATGCAGTGACCACCAGTTGACTTGCATGCAGTGACCGCCAGTTGACTTGCATGCAGTGACCACCAGTTGACTTGCATGCAGTGACCACCAGTTGACTTGCATGCAGTGACCGCCAGTTGACTTGCATGCAGTGACCGCCAGTTGACTTGCATGCAGTGACCGCCAGTTGACTTGCATGCAGTGACCGGCAGTTGGCTTGCATGCAGTGATTGCCAGTTGGCTTGCATGCAGTGACCACCAGTTTACTTGCATTCAGTGGCTGCCAGCTGGCCTGCATGCAGTGACCACCAGTTGACTTGCATGCAGTGACTGCCAGTTGGCTTGCATGCAGTGACTGCCAGTTGGCTTGCATGCAGTGACTGGCAGTTGGCTTGCATGCAGTATCCGCAAGTTGGCTTGCAT
Organism: Lissotriton helveticus; assembly: GCF_964261635.1. Classification (NCBI taxonomy): domain Eukaryota; kingdom Metazoa; phylum Chordata; class Amphibia; order Caudata; family Salamandridae; genus Lissotriton; species Lissotriton helveticus. The sequence continues at coordinate 1,822,380,661 of NC_136068.1, read as the reverse complement.
GCAGTGACTGCCAGTTGAAGTTGACTTGCATGCAGTGATTGCCAGTTGGTTTGCATGCAGTATCCGCCAGTTGGCTTGCATGCAGTGACTGCCAGTTGACTTGCATGCAGTGACTGCCAGTTAGCTTGCATGCAGGGATTGCCAGTTGGCTTGCAAGCAGTGACTGCCAGTTGACTTGCATGCAGTGACCGGCAGTTGGCTTGCATGCAGTGATTGCAAGTTGGCTTGCATGCAGTGACCACCAGTTTACTTGCATTCAGTGGCTGCCAGCTGGCCTGCATGCAGTGACTCCCAGTTGGCTTGCATGCAGTGACCACCAGTTGACTTGCATGCAGTGACTGCCAGTTGGCTTGCATGCAGTGACTGGCAGTTGGCTTGCATGCAGTGACTGGCAGTTGGCTTGCATGCAGTATCCGCAAGTTGGCTTGCATGCAGTGACTGCCAGTTGAAGTTGACTTGCATGCAGTGATTGCCAGTTGGTTTGCATGCAGTGACTGACAGTTGGCTTGCATGCAGTGATTGCCAGTTGGCTTGCATGCAGTGACTGCCAGTTGACTTGCATGCAGTGACCACCAGTTGACTTGCATGCAGTGATTGCCATTTGGCTTGCATGCAGTATCCGCCAGTTGGCTTGCATGCAGTGACTGCCAGATGGCTTGTATGCAGTGGCTGCCAGTTGCTTGCATGCAGTGACCGCCAGTTGACTTGCATGCAGTGACCACCAGTTGACTTGCATGCAGTGACCACCAGTTGACTTGCATGCAGTGACCGCCAGTTGACTTGCATGCAGTGACCGCCAGTTGACTTGCATGCAGTGACCGGCAGTTGGCTTGCATGCAGTGACCGGCAGTTGGCTTGCATGCAGTGATTGCCAGTTGGCTTGCATGCAGTGACCACCAGTTTACTTGCATTCAGTGGCTGCCAGCTGGCCTGCATGCAGTGACCACCAGTTGACTTGCATGCAGTGACCACCAGTTGACTTGAATGCAGTGACTGCCAGTTGGCTTGCATGCAGTGACTGCCAGTTGGCTTGCATGCAGTGACTGGCAGATGGCTTGCATGCAGTATCCGCAAGTTGGCTTGCATGCAGTGACTGCCAGTTGAAGTTGACTTGCATGCAGTGATTGCCAGTTGGTTTGCATGCAGTATCCGCCAGTTGGCTTGCATGCAGTGACTGCCAGTTGACTTGCATGCAGTGACTGCCAGTTGGCTTGCATGCAGGGATTGCCAGTTGGCTTGCAAGCAGTGACTGCCAGTTGACTTGCATGCAGTGACCGGCAGTTGGCTTGCATGCAGTGATTGCAAGTTGGCTTGCATGCAGTGACCACCAGTTTAGTTGCATTCAGTGGCTGCCAGCTGGCCTGCATGCAGTGACTCCCAGTTGGCTTGCATGCAGTGACCACCAGTTGACTTGCATGCAGTGACTGCCAGTTGGCTTGCATGCAGTGACTGCCAGTTGGCTTGCATGCAGTGACTGGCAGTTGGCTTGCATGCAGTATCCGCAAGTTGGCTTGCATGCAGTGACTGCCAGTTGAAGTTGACTTGCATGCAGTGATTGCCAGTTGGTTTGCATGCAGTGACTGACAGTTGGCTTGCATGCAGTGATTGCCAGTTGGCTTGCATGCAGTGACTGCCAGTTGACTTGCATGCAGTGACCACCAGTTGACTTGCATGCAGTGATTGCCATTTGGCTTGCATGCAGTATCCGCCAGTTGGCTTGCATGCAGTGACTGCCAGATGGCTTGTATGCAGTGGCTGCCAGTTGCTTGCATGCAGTGACCACCAGTTTACTTGCATGCAGTGACTGCCAGTTGAAGTTGACTTGCATGCAGTGACTGCCAGTTGAAGTTGACTTGCATGCAGTGACTGCCAGTTGAAGTTGACTTGCATGCAGTATCTGCGAGTTGGCTTGTATGCAGTGACTGCCAGTTGGCTTGCATGCAGTGACCACCAGTTTACTTGCATGCAGTGACTGCCAGTTGAAGTTGACTTGCATGCAGTGACTGCCAGTTGAAGTTGACTTGCATGCAGTATCCGCCAGTTGGCCTGCATGCAGTGACTGCCAGTTGAAGTTGACTTGCATGCAATGACTGCCAGTTGGCTTGCATGCAGTGACCACCAGTTGACTTGCATGCAGTGACTGCCAGTTGGCTTTCATGCAGTGATTGCCAGTTGGCTTGCATGCAGTGACTGGCAGTTGGCTTGCATGCAGTGACCGCCAGTTGGCTTGCATGCAGTGACTGCCAGTTGGCTTTCATGCAGTGATTGCCAGTTGGCTTGCATGTAGTGACTGCCAGTTGGCTTTCATGCAGTGATTGCCAGTTGGCTTGCATGCAGTGACTGCCAGTTGGCTTGCATGCAGTGATTGACAGTTGGCTTGCATACAGTGATTGCCAGTTGGCTTGCATGCAGTGACCACCAGTTGACTTGCATGCAGTAACCGCCAGTTGACTTGCATGCAGTGACCACCAGTTGACTTGCATGCAGTGACCACCAGTTGACTTGCATGCAGTGACCGCCAGTTGACTTGCATGCAGTGAACGCCAGTTGACTTGCATGCAGTGACCGCCAGTTGACTTGCATGCAGTGACCGCCAGTTGACTTGCATGCAGTGACCGCCAGTTGGCTTGCATGCAGTGACTGCCAGTTGACTTACATGCAGTGACTGCCAGTCGACTTGCATGCAGTGACTGCCAGTTGACTTGCATGCAGTGACCGCCAGTTGATTAGCATGCAGTGTCTGCCAGTTGACTTGCATGCAGTGACTGCCAGTTGGCTTGCATGCAGTGATCACCAGTGGCTGTCTTAGCTCATTATATGACTCGTCACTAGCATGTAGCTGGTGTCTGACCCTGAGGTGACTCCTGGCGGTCTCTCTCTGAAAATGTTTTGACTCACTCTTTAGCGACCCCTAGAGGATGCTCTCAGCTCATTAAGAATTGCTCTTTAGTGACACCTACTGGACTGCATGTGCTGATATTGACTTGCATGCAGTGGCATCCAGCTGGCTGTTGTAGCTCTTCTTCCTTCATCTCCAGCTGGGTAGCTGACCCGACATTGGCCCCATTGACTCACTCTATAGGGACCTCTAGTGGCCCGCACTAGCTGATACTGACTTGCATGCAGTGGCCTTCATTTGATTGGCTGACCTTGCGGTGACCCCTAGTGACCTCTCCCAGCATACATTGTTTATTGCTGACCAAGACTGTAGACACTCATGCAGGAGTGAGCTCCATTCTAGGGCCTGCCCCGACCATATCTGCAATGTGATTTCTCAATTTCTTCATTTCAGCGACTATGACCAGTACCTACACCAAGGGCTGCGGTTCGGGGGATTCTTGCGGAAAGCTCATGGCCTACGACACCGGGGTTACCCAGCAGTACTCCCTGATCAGCTGCTGCGCCAACAACAACTGCAACGTCAAGCTTTTTAACGGTAGGATGGTCTCTCATGTGGGGCAGGAAAGATGTGTTTATAGGTGCCAATTTATTTATTCTCCTGGCAGAACTGGATAGAAGTCTAGGATTTTGTCCTTAGTTTGTCACAATGCCAACTCATGGACTTTATGGCTAACTCTGTCTTAGGCGAGTATTCTACCACAAAGATTGTTTGCAGGAATAGTCTGTGGCAAACAGTGCTTTCATGATATTTATTTTTTCAGCTATGTGAAAAAACACAGTATTTATTTTGCTCAGTAACATGGTAACAATTTTCAATTTTTTCCACCAAAAGCATCTCTGAGTAGGTTTTCTTTCCATATGTAAAAAGAAAAGTGTGTATACCTGTTTGAGACGTTCCGCAAAAAGTTTCTCAAAGTGTGCAGTAGCCATGACAATCAATTTTGCGCAGCCTTGACACTAGTCGGAGACCTAGAGTGCCTAGAGTGAAATAGTAGTGCTATTACCCAGAGTAAGGGCCCTGTCATTGAATGCATCCAGGACGCCTAGAAGCATTAATACAAAGGTGCCCCACCGTGGAGTTGGGTTGGGTGACTTGCCATCAGGATAAACTCTTGGGTTACAACTCAAGGACCCTTGAATCCACCCCTAGGTCTCTGTAAGAGGTCCCAGTTTACTTTTTGAGAATTGTTATATTCTATCCATTTCTTGCAAGTTCTCTGGCACTGGACCACATATAACCAGCAGAAAAAACAAGGGATTTTCAGATGGTTGAAAACAATACCAACTAAAATCAGCCAACTCAGCTTTTCCTGCTTACAAGGTTAGCACATTGAGTAACATTAAATTGGGCAATAGTAACAGCTGTTTTCTTCCATAGGTTCCAGATCATAGTCATAAACACTATGGGGCCGATTACGATGAGTGTTGGAAAGCCTCCGACTTCAGGTCAGAGGCTTTCCAACACTTATCATCTGTTTCCCTTCCGACCGCCTAATTACAATCTAGGCGGTCGGAATTGAAACTGGACGGTCATTCTGGCAGGATTCCGACAGGCTCAATGAGCCCGTCTGCCAGTCTGAGACCAGCCCGCAATCCCAATGGACAATGTTACTGCTGTTGGGATTACAATGCTCGGTTTCCCACAGGCTTACCATGCCGAGCTTTACGACATGGAAAGCATGTCGGAAAGGGAGTTTGGGTCCCCCTAGTAGGCCCTCCTTCTCCTTGCAGCCTCTGGTTAGGGCCCTTGTTGGTCCCTGCACCATGTGGCAGGCACTTTGAGGTACCTGTCACGCAGTGCAGGGATAATCACAATCCCCATTTCTCTATGGGAGCTTGTGCTACGGCCGGTTTAAGACAACAGCACAAGCTCCCATAGATAAATGGAAGTATAAGACCGCACTATGCGCGGTCGCATTGTAATAGTGGCGTTGGGACCGCAGACCGGAGGTCCTGAAACCACGATGGTGACATCGTAATAAGGCCCAAAATAGTCACGACCTCACGTGGGGATCTCAGAGCATTCCTAAAAACCAACATAGTTGATGTATAAATAGGATTGCACCCTAGTACATTACATATATGTTTGCAGTCTTTAGAAAGAATTTCTGGACAAGAAATATTACAGCCTTTAGGTTATGTAGCCTTTCTGTAGGCTGTAAACACATATGTAATGTACAATGGTAAAATCGTGTGTGTGTAGTTTTATATGATTGTAAAAGTGCTCTGGGATGCCCACGCGGGACTATTCATTGCTTATGACTTTTAATGAGAATTCCCCTTGAAGAGAACTAGAGTTAACCGCATGCGTGCGGGCGGAATTCCGCTCGTACGCTGAGATTTTCAAAAGCGCACTTTACGTGACGAGCTGGGCTCGTCATGAGCATGCGAGGAGGCTACGCCATGACGAGCCCAGCTCGTCATCAGCGTCGAAGGGGTTAAAGGTGAGCAACTTTTCTTTGTTCGCAGAACTTAGAAGCGAAAAAGTGTGGCATGGTCGTCTCTATAAAAAACAATAAAAAAAAGAATTCTATCAGTTTTCCTTTTCCAACAAAACAAAACACTTCACTATTTCATATGTGATGGTTATCAGTTCCTCCGACTAGTCTGTCAATTGGCAACAAGGCAATTCTGTTGCGAGATAAGCGGTGGGCGAGGACGCCGGATCTTCATCTCGCCGTCCTCCTTCTCTCCCCCCTCGTCCAGGCTTGGCCTCACCCTCCCATCATCCCTGATTATACCGATTTGCCCATTCGGTGATAGGACTGGCCAGGCGACCGTGGTCTCCCAGGCCAAATTATAGTAGGTTGGCCATTGTCCCCGCACCCTGGGTATTTCCTCGGGCAGCCCCTTGCCATGTAAACCACTCTCTCTTCCTCTATGCAGCACATCGTGCCAGTTTCCCATTCTTTTTTGCAGCTTCCCCACTTGCTGATATATCCCATTTTGCTATGCAGAAGCCCAGGGAGCAGAATGAGTTGCCTTCTGGAGAGGTCTACATCTCCCAATATTCCCAGAATTAAGAATTGTGGCATACAATGGATGTCACCCTCCAGAACAGCTGCCAGCTCTGTAAATGCCTCCATACATTATCAGAGAAGTGTTAAGGCATGGGCAACGTGGGCTCTGGCCCAGGGTCCCCAGCTTTCGAGGGCTCCCATCATTAAGCTTTCAGGACAGTTCTAGAGAGTGGCATAACACACCAATGATGGGGCACCCTTCAGAATATGAAAAGGGGCTCCCAGGCCTCCAAAATATCATAAATATTCAAAAGCTTTGCACTGAATGGTTGCCCCCTGATGGACTGGGGACCCCTTAAAGATTTGGGGGCCAACAAAGAGGTTGTGTCAATGATCAGATCTTAGTTGCTGAAAGTGGGAATGAGCTAGAAAGGGATGATGAATTCAGAGTTTATCCACGCATGAGGACCCAAATTATGTTTGGCCCAGCACCCCCGAAATCCTATAGATGTCCCTGTACATTATGCCTGTAGGTGTAGACAAGAACTAACAACCTGGATAAAGTTGCCTGCGTCCACTCCACATCGTAGACGGTTAGGAGTTTGTGCCCCTGTGTATCCTACTTTCTAGGGGTCTACTGAACTCCATTGTTTCCCAAGGTACGTCCTCTGCTTGCAGGGCATCGTGTATTTGAATGTATTGGAAGAGGTATGTATCATGCAGATCATACTCTGCCGGTAGCCCCGGTGAAGGATTTAATCCTCCCCTTCCTTCCCCAGGTCAATGAGCGTCGAGATCCTGATCAAGTCCCAAGCGGTCTTTCTTGGCAGTCCTCAGAGTACCTTTAGCGTGTCCCCTGTCGAAAGCGGGATCAACAAGGAGAGTTTGTCTCTCCAACCTATATAGGTGATGGTCTTACCCCAGGCCTCTAGGGTACTGTTTGTAGGGCTTAGCAAGTGTGAACGGTGCGCCCTTAGGTCTGGAAGTGGGATGCCCCCATTATATACATTCATCTGCAGGGTTCGAAAGGCGGTGCGCAGGGAGCCTCCATACCGGAGGAGGGTGCAAAGCATGTATCAACTTTATTAAAAACAATTCTTCGGGGATCGGCTATGGGGTATTCTGTAGGAATTTGGGCAAGGTAATCATCTTAAATATGGCCACTCTTCTCATAATCAAGAGGTGCACCTGCCTCCAGCAGTCGACATCCTGCTGAAAGGTCTAATTGACTGTCTCCATGTTCCCTTTGACCATTGGCTGTTTAGAAAACCTTATTTCCAATCCCAGGGATTAGAAAGCTTCCCTAGTGCTCACTATCTGGGATGGGATAAGTACATCCATGGGCCAAGCGCCCATTTGGTATGGTACTGATTTATCCTAAGCTGATTTTATATCCTATGTATCTGTCAACATTTTGGAACACTGAAAGGACTGTCGGGATCAAAACAACTATGTTGTAAAAGAATAGTAATATATCGTCCACGTACAGGGAAAGATTTTCCTCTTCTCCTGTGACTTTTGAAAAGATGACCCAAATCTCTCCTGACCCTCAGCTAGCAGGCCAGAGGCTCCAGACACAGTGTGAACAGGAGTAGCGAGAGGGGACATCCCTGGGATGTCCTTTTATTCAGTCTAAACTTCTTCAAGAAGGTATTATTCACCATGAACCTCGACACCAGGTTGTGGTATGAGAGACATACCCAAAGACAGACAGTCGGGCAAATTCCCAGCCTTGCCATGCCCCGAAGGATATAATCCCACTGTATAGAATCAGTCGCCTTCTCTGCATCCAGGGATACAAATGCGAGGGGCAGTTGCGTGTCCCTTTGATATTCCAGCCAACAGCAGAGACACAGAGATTCTGTCGTAGATATGAAATTGAATACAACATATTTTGCTTAAGTTTAAATTTAAAAAATCAATTCCCATCTAAAGTATAATAAAGTTTTTATTATGCATTAATAAATATTAAAAGTGGTGTATGGAATTAGTTTAACATAATTGAATTATATTTTATTAAAATGGAATTTCATATTAATTTAAAAATTCAAGAAAGGGTATTAAAAAGTTGTATTATGAAATTATAAATTTAGTGTTACATATATTTTACATTAAATTTAAAGTATATGTTTGACTATTTTACATTATTTCATTTAATTTAGTATTCTTTCAGACTGGGTTTTATTTTAAGTCCCTCACTCCATGGGATGGTGTTGCAGTATCAGTGGTTGGTCATTTGGGGTGCTGGACTTCCTTCAGTTCTGAGCGGGAATAATGTACTTCTATTTTGGGTCCCTTTTTGGCTGAAATAACTTTAGAACTGCAGCTTTTGAATAGCAGTTGGGTTACTCTTTTGTGAATGTGTGCATGCTCCTCCTTATGCCACTCTCTAAGCATTCTCATACCGCTCCTTATTCCTTCCTAATCTCCTCCCCTTTTAGCGTATGTTTTCCTCATTTTCCAGCCAATCCCCTCTGTCCCTCACACATTTAGGGGCTCATTAGGATGGCGGACGGACTTGCGTCCGTCCGCCACCCTAGAGTAGGAGGGACCGTCCTCATGGCCTGCGGCGGTCCCTCCGTGCAAATTAGGATGTGACCGCCACACTGGCGGTCACATCCTGGATATTTAACAATGCGGCGGGTGCAGCTTCAAGCTGCACCCGCCGCAATGTTAAAAAAGCATACATTGCATATGTATGCAGCAAGCAGCAGGCACCGCGCGGTGCCTGCCGCTTGCTGCATACATATGCAGGGGGGTACCATAGGTACCCCCCATGTGCACCCCCCACCCCCCCTTCACCCAGGGGGCCCGCAACGGGCCCCCGCAGTGAAGCACCGTATGCTTTTACACGGCGGAATATCCGCCGTGTAAAAGCATTTCTTTCTGTGCATCCTAATATGGTGGACGGTGTCTGAGAGACACCGTCACCATATTACAGCTAGCTTTTCCGCCGCGGTTGTAAGCCAACCGCGGCGGAAAAGCTGCGGACAGAAACCAGGACCCACCAGCCATCCTAATGTGGCGGTGGGTCTTTGGTGGGTCCGCTGCGGTTTTTCCGCATCCTCCGGGCCGGCGGTGGATTCCGCCGGCCCAGAGGATGCGGAAAAACCGCAATCCTAATGAGCCCCTTAGTACTAAAACATATACTTACGTATGAGGAGACCCTACCAGTCTGATATGAGATCTCCACACAGAAAACGATAGAAGAGATGTAACCTCTGCATGTAAATTTGTGAATAGCATTTTGTAGTACGGTTGAAGTACTATTGGGGTATACGAAGCATATTACAAAATGCAGTTAATGAATAGGGCCCTGGATGTTGTCCCAGTTTAAAGGATGGAATTGCTTCTGCCTTGAAATTAGGCCAAGCTACTGCTTTGTGTACATTTTCCACAATGTAAATATGGCACTGTAGTTAATAAATATTTTTATTTTCAATCAGTAAATGATGTGGTTGTATTAGCTAGGATAGACGTCGACACGCGTCTGCCTGGTGTGACAATTCTCCTTTCTCCTTTCAGCGACAAAGCCCCCGTATCACAACGGCATCACATGCTGGGGGTGCAATGAGACGGGCAGGAATGAGTGTGCTCTTGAGAACCAGTCAGTGGTTAGATGCAACGGTAGCCTGGCTCGCTGCTTCCAGATGTTCGGTAAGTCTGCGGCGACGTGGCTGCTCGTCGCTCAGTTGGCTAGAGCATAGCTTTGTGGTCCAGTCGCAGGGTGGCCGCCTTTCTCTTGTTAATTTTTTGATGTTGGGCTTGGAGCTGGTATTTGAAAAAGTGTTTGCTCACTATCCATTTTTACCATGACAAGTCCTCCTTTGTGCAGCTAAATCATGTAATAATATTTTAGAGTACTTTAAAATACCTTTGAAGTGATGTTTTCTTCATTTATTATTATTATACATTTGTAAAGCGCAACTATCACTCACCGTGCATCTTGGCGCTAGTAGCTTTGGCTGTTTTGCTGTTGTGGGTTTAGATTTTAAATGGGATCAACATACTGATCCTTTCCAGAAAGATGTTTTGTGGTACGCAAGGTAATAAGTAAGTAAACATTTGTAAAGTGCAACGAATGGCGAGGCGTCTTGGCGCTAGTACCCATGCACTACTCTTAAGTACATGCCATTTTGAACTCCACCCAAAGCATCCAAAAGGAAACTAAAAATGGGAATATTCAGGAAATAATAATATACAATTAGTGCAAATAGAAACAACTGAGCCCTCGTCACAATTTTACTAATAGGGAGTTTGATGTTTTAGGATTGATTCACTCAGGCAATAAAGAGTATACAATAATACTCTTGTAGCACTACTTCCTGTACCCATATTCAGCCCCAGTGCCGTTTGTTGATTCTCCCAGTTCTTCTTTCACTGGCCTTGACATACAAATACCTGCCACAAATGTAAAATAGGTGCTTGGAAGCAACTTTCTTCAAGAGCAATTAACAGAGATAAAGGACTGTATTTGTCACACCACTGGCTAGTTCAGTAAACATTTGATACACCACTCTTCAAAGAGGATTGGATTATAATGTTATTGTGGCTTTCGCACAAAACATTTCTACCATTGACAATTAAATTTAAATCTAGAAAAAGAAATCTGAAAATAAAAAATATTCACTTTACCAACAATATTTAAATTGAATTTGGCCCAACATCAGAAAGTGAAAGGAAAGAGAGGGTACGATGAGAAAGAATGAATGTAGGAAGAAAAGGAGAGGAAATGCAGTAGAGAGAAATCAGGGAGGGGAGAGAGGGAGTTGAAACATCGGATAATGTATTCATACCACATCCTGATGAATATTGCAGGTGTTTTTTGTAAGCCGTACTTGTACGTTTCCGGGTCAGTTTCATCGCTATTTGCCACCAGTGTTTTCTGATCAGGATCTTTGAGCTAACCCTGGGATTGCATCCCTCTTCTGTTCCCGTGATAAGCCTTTGATCCCTTTCAAGATGGCGACACCCTGACTTTCGTATGTTCCAGGCGCCCGTCAGCCATCTTAGTCACGCCTTTCTCAGTCTTACTCACCATGAGCCCCACTGTCAATACAGTTCATGTTGGTTCATTCAAAGATGTCTTCTTCTTCTCAGGTTTCTACACTGAGAAGCTACAAATATGAAGCACTAAGGAACACATGTACTAAACTCTGGTCGAAAAACACCAACTGAAGGAGGATTGGAAATGTCAAGGCTAACACTTTTGAAATATAATTCAAGGTTATTCCCAAAAAAACAGAGCCCTTCGGTGCCCCCACTGTGGGTTGAGTACTGAGTGGGAGAGAGAGGCCATGGCACTGTGGCATTTCCCCCCCCTTCTTTCTCATTGGTGGAGACTACAAATATGGGATGTTCTACACAATGGTGTTCCACAACTAAGGGGCATATGTAGGAAGTCGTTTGCGATTCGCAAACGCCGGAATTCACAGAATTCTGGCGTTTGCCAATCGCGAACGGCGTTTTGGTATGTATGGGCCACATAGCAAAATAAGGAATCGCAAAAATTGCTATTTTTTATTTTGCTCAAGCATTTAAGGAATCGCAATTTTGCGATTCCTTAAATGCTATGTAGGGGTGCCTCGCAAATTTGCGATTTTGGCCTAAGGAATCGCAAAATACCGCCTACTCCAAGTAGATGGTATTTTGCGATTTCCTGTTAAAGTGCATTTTTAAAAAAAAATCAAAGTGCCATGTGGCGCACAGATATGCCCTGAGGGCATGTATGTGCACCACATGTACATACATGCACATTCCAGGGGTGCAACAGGTGTCCTTTGGACACCCTGGCACCCTTGGAATTGCTATTCTCAAATTGCGATTTTCTCATAGAAAATCACAATTTGAGAAAATATCCACATTCATTCCAATTTGCGAATCGCAATTAAGAAATTTTAGAGATTCGCAAAAAAATTGCGCTTTATTACATTCATTCCATTTTGCAATTCTCAAATAGCGATTCCTTAAAAATCGCTATTTGAGAATCGCAAAATGTACATTACATACATATGCCCCTAGATGCTTTCTGATTTCATTGCATCATCTAATGCGGTCAATGCCTTGTGATGCTCTCAGGGAGGAAACTGAAAGGCCTGGCTTGTGAAGTCTCCAGAGTCAGAGAACCCCTTGTTGCTTCCACCGGGCAAGTAGTCTAGAAGGGCGATATGAAGTCCTGGGTGAATGGCATCTGGGATATCTTCTCGAAGCAGAGCCACGTTCCACAGAATGTCAACTAAAGTGGTGGCACTGGATGGAAGAAAGCAGCCGAGTGCCCCTTTGGGAAATGAGTGGTCTCTAGCTTCACAGCTGTAGAGACAGGCCGATGAACCAGAGAAGATACAGTCACTTCCTGAGGGTTGAAAGACAGATCAGAGAGCTCACTCAACCAATGAGATCTTGTCTGATCTGTGTGAGTGCTGCCAGACGCGACAAGCGGTGCTCCGTCCATTCCTTGGATCCTGATCCACTGTAATGCAGCTGCCTGGCCTTTTTCAGAATCTCAAGGGATAAAAAAGTAAGACATGGCCCCTGCTTTGGACACTCACTCTGAAGGAGAGTCTTTCCAAAGTTTGGAAGTTCATTAGTTATTATCGGCTAAGCCCTTCAGCGGGGGTGAGGGGTCGGAGCATGTTCAACCCTCAGCACTGTGTCCATGGTCTTTCAGTGAGTGACCAGGACTTACCCCTCTCTTTCACAACTTTGGCCAGTGAGGAGTCTAAGCCTGCCTCAGTTTCTTGCCATGTTGTCAGGAGCATTTCGCTTGCGTGGTTGAGGGGTGATGGGGGACTGGGACCTCTCCCTCCCAATTGCTTTTTTCTCTACTGCGTTACAGAGGGAGATTGGACCCCGCTCGTTCGTCTTTCCTGGGTTTGGTTGTTAGGTCGCAGCCTACCCAATGCGCAAAGACATCTTGGGGATTAAGAAAGTTGACAGTGTAATGCATTCTGCCTGTTGCTTAGTAGAGGCTTTGTGGTTTGTAACCCACATTTTCTCCCTTTCTATTTGCTGGCTTGATTTTGATTAGGCTGCCTAGATCGAGTCTGGCCCTCCTGTTGCTCAAACCTTGTTTACTGTATTCTTCCACAAACATGCTTTCTGTAAACAGGCCTTTAAATCTTGTTCTTATCTCGTCACATTTGCTGTGCATTCAAAGACAGGTCAAATGTCGGACTGTGCCTTCTAGTGAGTTTGTTGTTTATTTTTCTTTCTTTCACTTTAAAGTGAGAGAATTTATGTGACAATCATGCTGGCGAGGGGAGCTCCTTGAGGAAGGCTATATAGATGGTAATTTTTTTCTAGCACCCAAAATGTAAACGTCTGTAAATTAACTGTGCTGGCAATTGCTGGACATGGCCCTTCTTAAGGGAATTTCCTTGAAACATTTTTCTTTTTGACCTTTATGGTTTTTGCCAACTATCTTTTCCTGAGCGTAGGACTCTAGGCACTTTCCCCCTGTACTGCAGCGAGAAAGTGAGCGTGCCCTTCCTGCACATTTCAGAATAGGGCACTTACTTGATTGAGTTAGGGGGCATACCCGTGAGTGCCCCGTAAAAAGGTACACCACATACCCAGGTCGTGCGTTACTGGCTAATAAGTAGCCTGTCAAAAATATCTTATACTCAGTTTAGCCGGTCTCACACCATAGCCTGCGCTGAGGGGGTTGTTCGGTACCACCAAACCTGGGGAGGGGAATGGCTGAGAAGGGGCATCCGCGTATGCTCCTCCCAGGTAGGGAGCAAACCCCATGTGGGTTTTCTCTACTTACGGGGTCGGCTCTCCCTATGAGACACTTACTGGGTGTGACCAATTCTCTTATTAGGGTCTTAGGGCCTGGGGCACTTCAGCACTGTAAAGATAGTACGACAGTGCGCTCATCTTCCTACAAACATTAGGAAGTAGTGCTTCCCTCGTGTCTCTACATACGTGTCTGGCCTGCCGCGTCCGGCCTGCCATTGCAAGCTGGTGGGTGCTCTGCACCAATGATGCTTATACATATGTGTCCTGCCATTGCAGGGAGATACGCCTCATTGCGCGCTTACTGAGACTGGCCTGTCTAAGTCACTAGCCATCTTGATGGAACCTTTCACTTTCACCCGAGTACCCCAAGGGTACATCCTAAGGGTGAAGGGAGTGGTAGGTCAGAGGCAGGGCAGGTGCACATGTGTGTCACCTGTCCAGGTAGAGAGGAATAACCTTGTGTGCTTTTACGACCTATGAGGATTTCTCTTCCCATTAGCTGACGTAGAGAAATGGCTGATATTACTTCAGCCTGCAATGGTGAATTGCAGTGGGGCAGTCTCATGATGTTTCCTATCATTCGATTTGCAGTGACAACCCCTTGCCAGTGTTCAAGGTGGCTTTTTCGTGATTTGCAAAGAAATGTAAAAACTAAAACGTGGGCATTTCTATGCTCTCAAACACTATATGTGCCTGGGGCTGACTCCAGACCGCACTGGAGGTTGAGGGAGCACATCTGGGCATTCCACAGCAACAGCTATAAAACAAGGGGCATTCAATTGGAACAACTGGCCTCTGCCATTTACGGGCCTGGTTACACAGATTGTAGGAGAAGGATTTGACACTTGGCCTCCAGAGCCAGATCGAGGTCCCACTAAAGATTAAGATCGGCATTCCATGGCCTCAAGGCAGACAGGACAGAAATCTAGGGGAGACATCTGTAGTTCAAAGTGAGACTCTATGAACAACCCCTAACTTTAAAGGCACACTCCAGTAAATGGCTTCATCCTGCAGCAAAAGGTGAAATACGCTTGTGGGGACGTGGGACCAGAGAACCTGGAAATACCTGGTGGACATTGTCAGAGGACTCTGTTGTGCACAAGGAGGAGAACTGCCATTAAAAAGGGCTGCATGCCCTTCCTGAAAAGTGGCTGACCTGGGCCGGCTACCTGCTGCTGTGTGGCACCCTGTAGTGTGCTCTCCAAGGGCTCAATGAGCTTACCCGCTGTTCTCTCAGAGATCTCAGGGACATCAAGGCTCTCCTACGAGGCACCAACACCATCTACCTGTGACACCTGGAGAACGGTGCCCTCTCATGTGCCTACATCGTCTGCTGGATTCCAACTGGTAGTGTGGTGAAAGCTTGGAACTAAGGGCCATATGTATCAAGCAAAATTGCGATCGCAAACGCCGAAATTCGCAGATTGCAATTTTGCTAAATGCTATGTATGACGGCAAATCTGAGTACAAAATAAGGAATCGCAAAATTTGCGATTCCTTATTTTGCGATTGCATTTAGGGAATCGTACATTTTACGATTCCTTAAATGCAATGTAAGAAGCACCAAAAAAGTGCAATTTGGCATTAAGGAATCGCAAATTACCACCAACTTTAAGTTGGTGGTAATTTGCGATTTCTTTGAAAAATGCACTTTTTTGCATTTTTCAAAGTGCAATGTGAAGCACATACATGCCCTTAGGGCATGCATGTGCGCCACATATGCACCCATGCTTATTTCAGGGGTGCAACAGGGTGTCCTTTTGACACCCTTGCACCCTCGAAATTGCATTCTCATTTTGCGATTCTCTAATTGCTAATCGCAAATTGAGAATGTCTTCCCATTCATTCCTATGGACCTCTAGGCCCATAAGAATGAATGGGGAGATATTCCTTAATTGCAAATCGCAATTTGAGATTCGCAATTAAGGAATATGTAGGATTCGCAAAATGTATTGCAAATCCTACATACATAGCATTTTGTGATCCTCAAATAGCGATTCGCAAAAAATCGCTTTTTGGTAATCGCAAAAGAGTATTTTGATACATATGGCCTGTTGTAGTTTGCCTGGAGATCGGGTCACCTTGTGTGGAGCTCCATAGTCTTGCCTGCATCTAAGGTGTGCGGTCCCCTCATTGTGGGGACCTTGGCACGCCTAAGTGTCTTGTTGGTGGTGAGCGGGTGGCCTGCTTCATCGTCCGTTCTGCATCTCTCGTGTGCGATACACTGACTACATGCTCAGTGCTTGTGGTATCTGATTCACAGGTTGCAACCCTCGGAGCCAGTGCTTCATTCTACCTCATGAGGCATTGCTGAACTTGCGATTGTGTGCGTGACCGGAACTGTCTGGTGCGACCAATATCGACATGCACCAGAGGGTTTGCCTCATTTCCAAAGAGATAGGGAATTTGCAACTCTAAAGTGGTATATTTTGGTGTATATTCATATTTCTGATATTGTTGCGACCCGAGGTGCACCCTCTAATTTTGTGGCATTGAATTATTAGAATCGTTGGGGTGGGCCTGGGGTAGACAATGAATGGTACCACATCTGGGTGCTGAGCAGGTGTTTATCTTAGGATCTTTCCCAAGTGTGCATATTACTGATGTTGTTTGAACACGACTGGGCCTAGTACTGCTAGTAATAATTACGAATGTGATTTATGCACAGAAATACATAATATTCATGTTGTGTTGATTATTATTTGTGTTGTATACAAACATTCTTTTCATATATCATGTGTGAAGTCTCTTTTATGACGTTCAAGGTACTCATCGTGAGTTAGTGCTGTCCCATTGCTTTACACATTGCCTCAGTGATAAGCCTGACTTATCGGTGCCAAGCTATCAAAGGGTGAGCACAGGTTATACATTGAGTGTAATCTATGACCCGTGACAGGAGTGGTAGGTTCTGCCTAGCTGGGTCATCATCGTAGCCAACCAGAAAGTGCCAGCTCCAACAACAATCAAATCAATTAATTAGGTGATATCATTTCCACACTTTATCGTTTTTGCGCTGTATAATGTTATCAGTAAAACTGTATGTGAGTACAAATATAACTTCAATTTTAGATGTGCTGTCTGTAATGGCAGTACACTACATGGATACTCCATGTTACCCCACTCCATTATACTCTGCACCACTCCACGCCACTGCACGCTACTCTGCACCACTCCACACTACACCACTCCACACTACACCACTCCACACTGCACTCTTCTCTGCACCACTCCACCCTATGCCTCTCTACTTTGTCAATCTACACCATTGTGCTCTACGTCAATGTACTCTATGCCACTCTATTCTACTCTGCACCACTGTACTCTACGTCACTGCTCTCTGAACCACTCTACTGTCCACTACTCTACTCTGCACCACTTTGACACACTACTCTGTGTGACTGCACTCTATGCGTCTGCACTCTACTCTACATCACTCAACTCAACGCCACTCTACACCACTGCACCCTACTCCACTGCACTCCACACCACTCTATTCAACACCTCTGAACGCTGCCTGCACTACTCCACTCTATGCCACTTCAGTCTACGCCACTTTACTCAACTCTGCCCCACTCTACTTTACGCCATTGCACTTTGCACTACTGCAATCTACTCTATGCCATTGCACTCTAGCTACTCTACATCACTGCACTCTACGCCAATGCACTCTACACCACTTTACACAAAATCAATCCACTCTACACCACTGCACTCTATTCCAATCTACTCTGCACCACTGTACTGTATGCCACTTCACTCTAGGCCACCCTAATACACTCCACTCTACAACACTCCACTCCATGATTCTCCACTCTATGATGCTTTACTCCATTAAACTCTGCTCGACTGACACTGTACTCCTCCCAGCGCTACTGCACTCTACAACACTCTACTGCACTCCATGCCATTTTAGGACAATACTCTACAATGCGCTACGCAACTCCCTCTCTACCACTCCATGCCACTTTATTCCACTCTCTTCTATGACACACTACTCCACTCCAATCTATGCCACGGCACTCTATGACGATCTACTCCACTGTACGCCACTCTATTCTCCAACACTCTACTCCACTCTACGCAACGCTGTCTATGTCACTCCACTCTTCTGTACACCACTCCACGACACTATGCCACTCCACTCTCAACACTCTACCCAGCTCCGGCACTGTGCTCCACTATACACCACTCAACTCTACATCCTTCCACTCTACGACACTCTACTCCCTCCATGACTCTTCACAACACTATACGCTACTCCATGGCACTCCACTTAACTACTTTCCACAACACTCAACTCTACTCTACTCCACACCACTCTACACCACTACATAAGTCTACTTTATGACACTCTACTCCACGCCACTCTTTTACCCTACTAACTTTTAGCCATGCTGAACAACAGCCACTCTGGTGTACATCATTGCTAAAACATATTGGCAAAGCCAATAGCTCTTGCATAGGCGAGACCTATTGGCTTTACCAGTGCTTGTTTTTATTGTGTAGCACAATGAACAGGGAGGGAGTGAAAGCAGTGGAAAGAACATTTAGGACAGCCAGGAGCATGAAAATTGAGTGAGAAGTGAAAATACCCTTTGCCGTTATCCTAATACATACCTCTCTCCATTCTCTGTAGGGGGACCGAACCGGCAGACGTTGAAGAAGGGATGCTGCTCTGAACCTCTGTGCTCCAGCATCTTTCCTGCCGTGCAGGGAATCCCCGCCAACACTGAGATCCAGTGCTGTGCTGGCAACCTATGCAATAAGTGGCCCAACACCTACCCCTGCCCTGCGGACTACAGTGCAGGCTGGCGACCATGGAGGAGCCGAGGCCTGCTGGTGGCCACCCTCTGCATCAGCATACTGAGCATAATCCTCTAACTGCACATGCAGCACCCTTGAACAATGTATTTATAGAGATGAAAAATATTTATAAACCTATATTAACTCTGATGGACAGGCCTGATTGCTGAGATTGGGGCGCGGTGTGCATTGACGCGTCCTGGTGGCTCACCGTCAGACTCACAGAAGAAGCAGCCCTGATGTGGACCATAGCACAGACAGCAGAGGAAGAACTTGCACTTGTTCCACAAAAAAGGGAACAGTAATGGGTGCAAACATGGCCCCGCCATATGCAACCTTACAAATATTGGCTTGAGTTGAAGACTTCTAAGGAGGATGGAATGCCATGTGATTCACTGCCCAACCCTCACTGCCTTTCAGAGTCAAGCCTGACGTAACTGATTCTGCCCTGCAGCGGCTAGACTCACAGTTACATTGACCTGCTGGGAATGTCCTTGCCTTCGCTCCAGGCCCAACCGGCACCGATCAGTGTGGCGTCAGTGATGTTGGCACTGCTTGATTGGCTGCAAAAGGGACAGTTTTGGTAACTCGCCGAGCTTTCAGTCAAAACATGTCGTGCCTTTTCTTGTTTGTCTGCAGCATTTAGTCGAATGCAGCATGTATAGGGTTTCTGCCAAAGACACATGCGGAACAGTCTACAGCTAAGGACTGTGTCGATCAGGGCCTGTACTCAAAGCACTGTGGGGACATTCCCTACTAGCTCCGGTGGGTTGGTGTTGTCTGAGATATCCCTGGACATCTCACCACTATGTACCGCTAACCTCCCTTCCTTTGATCTCAATAAAGTGGTCCAGCCATTGCTGAACAATCTGCTGGCAAAACTTTCTGAAAAAAGCATGATGCATTATGGGATTTGCAGTTTTGCTTTTAACGTTGTATGTTTGGCTTACAAATTCCAGCCTGCACTGGGCTGTTTTATAAAAAACAAGGAAAAGTAGAATGTGTCACATGCTACATAGCCCCTTTGGAAGGTATGAATAATAATGCCTTCATAAGCATACGGATTCCAAAATCTACAGCTCCCCCGCTAACGTCCTCCAGGAGGTTCTGCAAGAACGGTGACCAGTTTAGGCCCAGGAGAGCGAGGCCCATACCTGATGTTTAGGGTGATTACCAGCAATGTAAATAAGATACACTACGCGCATTTTCATGTGGATATTCTGAAAAAAGTGGCCCAGACTCAGGCCTCCTGGGCCACGTCGGACACACCTGTTCTCGGAGCTGCAATGTTGGCGGGTGTCTCGTTGGGCCGACGGGTTAGTGACTGATGGTGCCCTTACGCGACACTGCGCCCGGGGCATCTCTCAGAGAAGTATTTCCTTGATGTGCTCAAAGTCTCGTGGTGGCCATAATAACACGCCCCAGAAGCTCTGCAATGCTGACGGGCCGCATTGTTTCATCTCTTCGCCATGACGAGCTTGACAGGCGCAGGGCTGCAGAGGCTGGCGAGCAGGGAGGGCTGGTGGACACCCCCATCCTCCGCCGAGCCCCCAAGAAAGCACCCCTTGCTCCCTCCCCTTCTTGCCTTGGGGGCAGTGTCTCTGCAGCCCTCGCCCCTGCAGCCTTGCCCTCTTTCTTAGGGAGAAACATCACCCCCCTCACCCAGGAATGTACCTGTCCTGGGCACACTCCAGGCCTGGCGTCTTCACCCCAAACACTCACCCTGCTCCCCGGCACCCTGCTCTCTCTATGTGTTACCCCCTTGCTTTCTAGTTCTTTAAAGGGGTTTCTGTGCTCTGTCCAAACTACTGTCTGAAACAGCATCTACCAGATTGTAAAACAGTACAGCCGACTCCCTCACCCCAACCCTCCCTACCTCCCCCCAACACACTCCCCAGGCGCCCTGAAGGCACCCTACTTCTTTGACCTTAATTAGAGAACGCCTCGTCTGCTTGAATACACTGAGGAGGGCATGTTAACCACACACACACTGCTCCCCTCCACCCACCACCATTGCCCCACCCACAGCTGCTCCTGGGCTCTGGCAGGAGGGCAGACCCTGCCCCCTCACTCTCACACCCTGGCTCACCCCCTCCCCCCCTTGCACCCCTGAAAGAGGCGCGCAGGAATCTGGTGAACCTGGCTCCTGACACCCTTGTATCCCCGACTCCCTCGGTGCCAGCAGCAGCCCTACGTTATCCCTACCGCCCCCTAGTGGCATCTGCCCCCCTCTTTCATGAACGCCCAAACTGAAGGTCACCTGAGGGAACCCGGGCTCTGAGGAGCGCAAACAACGGCCCCAGAGCTGCTTCAAGTTGTTGCAATTAACCCCACACTCACTAGCTCACCCCAAGCCTCGAAGAACACGAACCTTCACACCGCCGCCTAGCGGCCCCTATCATGTAGGACAAGTTGAGCCCGCCCAGCCGATCTTTATTTATTGTCCTGGATTTGTAAGCCACGCAATGTAAAAAGTAAAACGACATGTTCCAGAATGCACTTTGTTTCCTAAACAAAAAAAATCAATACGAGGAATGGCTAATGGCCTCACAAAAAATACAGGGGCTACTCAACAGCGTTACACGTTCAGCCTCCTATAGAGGCCCTATAGAACATACATTGAGCCAAGTAGACTATTAGCTTTCCCAATCCCTTGTGGGTTTCAAGTTTCCCAGTTCCAGGCGTGAGTGGCTCACACTTTGCATTTCCTCCTATTACTATTATAGAATGAAGACTACAAGTCCCAGAATGCACATAAAACACGGGCCTGGATGAGCTACTCACGCATGGGAAACTTACGAGTGCTACTTTTTCACATCCAAGCCATAACGTTTTAAGCTCACCCCTACAAACTTCGTGCTCCCCAAGCATTGCTTAATGCACTCTCAGCAGAGGGGCCAGATATTGTTTGGGATTGAGAGTCGACTGGATATTTATCGCACCCCTAAAGCAGGTGTGGAGCATACCCAGCGCCCTCACAACCAGAATGAGAACATCATCTGCATTTCGGTGCCTCAAGGGGAACTAGTTAACGGTGCCTGTCACGTGCAGCTGAAGAGTGCATCGATGGAAAAGGTCTGCTGTCTAGATCTCTTTTTTTAACACTTCTTAGTCTCCAGTCTGATGTTGTCCTGCCTCTGGGTGTGCCAAGAACCACAAGAGATGGTGAACTTGTCTGCAAGATAAGCAGGGGTGCTGGTTGTGATGGTATTATAAATGATGAAGTTGGTTTTTGGGCTTCGAAACAGTCACGGCTCATGACATTGACCACGTTTGGACTGTATATGGTTTGTTGTTCTTGGCAAGTAATGGGAATTCTGTCTTGGCTGGGCTGAGCTTCAGGTAGGCGCTGGACATCCAGATGTGGATGACATGCAGACGGTGTTTGAGGGATGAAATGTCCGAAGCAGGGCTGTGTATCATCAGCATATTGGTGAATATAGATGCAGATACCTGTGAGCTGAGCACCAAGCGGTTCCATGCAGAGGTTGAAGACAATAGGACATAGTATGGAATCCTGGGACCCTCCACATGTGGTAGGGATCTTCTGTGACCTTGCCGGGGGGGGGGGGGGGGGGGGGGGGTGAGCAAACTGGTGTCGTTTGGAAGGGTAGGAGGAGAAGCAGTGAAAGACACTGTTGTTTAATCCCATTTGTGTTTCGAGGATGCATTTGAGGGTAGGGTGGCTGACTGTGTCGAAGGCAGCTGGGAGCTCCAGGAACATCAGGAGATGTTGGTCATTAGAAAAAATATATATATTTTTTTTTACTGAAAAAGCTCAGTAGAAAACACAGTCATCATATCCAAGGTACATATACAGATTATTACATAGTTATTGACAATATATCCACAGTCATCCTCCTTTCCCTGCGTCCATAGTGAACTCTCGCAGTGTTCTAATCTAATCTGGAATAGCCCCTCTCCCCCTGAATCTTCCTAACATCCCCGGTATTTCTGCCACTCCCCCCAAACTTTATGCCATTTACGTGGACAATCTCTGGCTTTGTAAATAACTTTCTCTGCCCTGGAGCACCAGTCCATGTCAGATGATTTCCAGACTCTCAGTTCCTGCACTTGTCTAGCCCCCCATTGTTGGGCTATATTTCGTTTTGCCACTATCGCAGCCACATTCAGCCAAATAGTTGTTTATTTCGGCCATTTGTCTTCCCCTGTGACAGCAGAATCATCCAGCGTGAGTCCGCTGGAATTGTTATTCCTGTGACTTTCGACACAGCTTTTGTCACTCCCTACAATGTTGGTCATTTCAATCTGTGGTCAAGAGGGCATTGTCTATGATGTGTCGGTGGCGGTCTCCGTGCTGCAGCCTGATCTGAAGCCAGGCTGGCAGCCGTGCTGCAGATGGTTAGCATTGATGTGATCTTGGAGTTGAACATAAACTGCTTTTCAATGATCTTGCCGATGAGTGGTGGGTGAGTGATGGACAGTTGTGTGAAGGTCATCAGGAACTAATAAAAGTTTCTTTAGGAATGGGGGGAATCTGACCAGTCTTGAGAGCTTCAGGGAAGATGCCTTGATCGAGGGACAATGGTAACTGGGGGTAGGAGAGCATCCCCAGACAGAGCTTCGATGAAGGACGATAGTAAGACATCATCTTCATAAGAAGTGGCTTTGAGGGTCGGGCTGCCAGGTCTGGGAGAGATAGAGCTCCGAAGGATGACCACCGCAGAATTCTAAGTCGCTTGTCCATTTTAGAACCTGTCGCAGTGTCCCATTGAATCACTCTCACCCATACCCAGAACCCAGGACCCTCTCCTGTCACTCATTGGCTGCATGGGGAAGCAACCTTTACAACGCAACTTTTACAACGCACTACCAATACAACAAAACTTTTACAACGCAACATCCATTACATAGCATGCCATTACAACGCATGACACTACAACGCATACAATTACAACGCGTGTCATTTCAACGCAGTCATTACAACGCATACCATTACAACGCATACAATTACCATCCAACACTTACCCTACTGTTGCACCCCCTGGAGTTAGAATAGTAAATGTTACCCCTACACTATCCAACACTTGTCCTACTGTTGCACCCCCTGGAGTTAGAATAGTAATTTTTACCCCTACACTATCCAATACTTACCATACATGCAATGTAATGTTATGCGTTGTAATGGTATGCGTTGTAAAGGTATTATGCGTTGTAATGGAATGCGTTGTAAAGGTAGTTTTTGAAAATTCGTTGTAATGGCATGCGTTGTAATGGATGTTGTGTTGTAAAAAATGCGTTGTATAGGTGTGCGTTGTAAAAGTATGCTTTGTAACGTCATACATACGGCTGCATGCTTGCCTTTGATTCTGTACAGCGCTCTGTTGTCTTTTGGTTAGGTTGGCGCTATGCAATGACCACATACATGCATACAGAGCCATTAAAGCCCTGTTTGACTGCATGCAGGACATGCAGCATCTGTGTCCTGCTCCAGGCTTTTATTGGGGCACAAAAGGAAATTCTGAGCCCAGTGAAAGACTCCTCTGCCCAATCAGACTCTCTGAGGCCCCGCCAGCTGCTAATGAAGAGAAAAGGGAAATGGTGCAGAGACCCACAGACACAGCAAATTAAATAGTCATGCTCTGGGGCACCTACAAAGTCCCCATCAGGCCCATCTCAGGGATCTAACTCCACGCCCCTGCCCCACAGAAGAGGCTAATCCTTCCATTGATGTACATAGAGAGAAAATGTTTACTATTTTTATATGCAGCAAAGTCAATGTACTGTAATTTGGGGGGTTGCTTTTGGGGAAGTGCCAACACCCCCCCTTCACGAATGGAATTAAACCATACTCAGAACTGCGTTGTGTTTGTATTGTTTTTGTGGTGTAGAGACTTCTAAAAAATGTCACTTTCAATATTGCTTTGGATCTTAGATGGTCTCTATAAGGTCTTGAATTACGATTATCTGGAAGAATTCTGACAAGATGGGATGAATTTTTAAATAATCCAATGGATCAAGTCTCTGCTTTCAACTAAATAGGGCCAGGTGTACAAAGCCATTTAGTGCTCACAAACCTTGCAATTCACTACATCACAGGGTTTGCAACTGGTAAATGGATTATTGGCATGTAATAAATCCATCTATCAATTTTGCAATAGGTTGCCAAATTGATGAATAGGCTTAAAAGTGCATTATGTATATATATATATATATATTTGTAAGGGACATGTTTAGGGTATCCCTTCCAAATAGCGATTCGTGATGCAATGTAGCAAAGTTTTGGGACTGAAAAGTTACTGACTCCCAAGTAGGGCTTGTAACCCATTCAAATCTCCGTTTGGGATCACTTCCCCTTTGTGAACGTGAAACAAAAGTTTGTTTAGGAGCGGGCAGTGGGATCACTATCAAATCTTAAATACATCCCCATTACTTAAAAGAAAAGGGGCGGCTTTAACAAAAAAGAAGTACTTTATTTAAATGCCATCACAGACACGATGGTCTACTGACCTCAGCAGGCCATGCTCTCAGTGATGACATCCAATCAGAGAGAGTCTCCGTGTGTGACATACCTCAGGAATATTGATGAGGTAGGTCTGATGGCGACCCACTACAGTTTGGAATTCTGTAACCTGGCCTATTAGTACATAAGTCGATTCGCAAAATTCAATTCTGGTCAGAAAATACTAGCCACTATGATCCACATGCATCAAAGCAAAAACCGGTCGCAAACGGGCAGATTCTCAGAATCTGCCCCTTTGCGACCGGTATCTTTACATTTGGGATGCATCACCCCAATGCAAAAATTGCAATTTAAGTAATCTCTAAATTGCGATTACTTAAATTGCCATTGCATTTATGTAATCCAAAATTGAGATTCCTTAAATGCAATGCATTAAAGTAAAAAAACTAGCGATTTCGCTAATAGGGTTGCGCAAATTACCATGAAGTTGAACTTCATGGTAATTTGCAAAAACTTTGAAAAATGCACTAAAGTGCATTTTTCAAAGTTCCATTTTACACACACACATGCCCTTGGGGCATATGTGTGTGCAATATGTACTCATATGCAAATTTCAGGGGTGCAACAGGGTGTCCTTTTGACATCCTGGCACCCTTGAAATTGCATTCTTAATTTGCGATTTTCTAATTGAGAATCGCAAATTGAGAATGTCTTCCCATTCAATCCTATGGGCCTGTAGGCCCATAGGAATGAATGGGGAGGTATTCCTTAATTGCGGCTCACAATTTGCGAGTCGCAATTAAGGAATGTTTAGAAATCGCTATTTTTTAAGCATTTTTACATGCATAGCCTTCTCCTATTCCTTAGTAGCAAATCCTTATTTTTCGCTAATAAGGAATCGCAAATGGCATTGTTGATGCATGTGCCAGTATATCACTTACAAACACTTGTCATATTTTGCGACCAGTATTTTGTAAATTTGACCTGTAGTTTTTCTATGGCACGCTTTAAATAAGACTGTTTTGCTTTTTACAACACTAACTTTAAAAATGTTTAACTGGATAAGAGTATAATGATTTGCTAAAAAATAAATGGTCATGAGATCAAAAACAAAAGTAGATTATCAGCATATAAAGGTGAGTGACTATCGAAATAAACTTAATTGGGGAGGAAAATATGAATACAGCAGAAAGAAGCAGGAAAATGATATCAATATTTTGAAAAAGTAAAAGTGTTAAACAGCATCCTGTTTTAAACCATTCTGTGTTTTGATCTTACTGGGAATCCCTCTGTACATATTATCCTGAATAAAACAGTTTAATAATTCCAAACAAAATAATTTTTCCTGATATGTATATAAACTGGCCAAGTTCTAGACAAATTGGTAATTTAGAGCTAAGGTCAAAGGTGTTTCACGACTGATGAAGATACCCCATATTTTGTAGCAAGCAAGGAATTTTAACTTGTCTGACCTTGCTTAAACCCCATTAGTGTTTTGGAAATTGTTATGCTTTATTAGAGCAAACATCTATTCCTTAACTCTGAAAGACACCACTAGAATCCAGAATAAAAAAGGGAAATAAAGTAGAGTTCAATTTGATCAGAGAAGATAGATAGTTTATATTATTCTGGATCTTGGCCACTTTCATATCTGTTGTTTGCACTAAGTGTCACTGCACATGAAGGAGAGATTTTATATGAGATCTATTCAAGAGGAGACAAGAAATCTCTGGGAGAAGCCATTTAAGGTTCTATCAAAACCTTATTTGATTGTAAAGTGGGAGAGGTGGACACATCAGACGATTGAGTTGTGATTACATTCCTTCTAAAAAATTCCATAGGCTGAGGATTTAAGATACATCCAAGAGAGATGTTGCACATCAGGTGAGCCCTTCAATGATTGGAGGACAGATCTCCCTAATTGCATCTACAGATTCAGGCTAGTTCTGAAAATGTAAGAGTCTTCAATTTGTTTTTTGGATGCCTGTGTTTTTTCACTTTTTTCTTATCATACTTCTTTGGCAGCCACTTTGGATGCTTGTTCATTGTTTCAGATGCAGGGCACTGATTTACTTTGGCCTCTTTTTTAATTTGCTTCTTATTTAGCTCTTTTGCAGAGTCTGGAGTTTTTGCAACTAAAGATCCATCGAGGTGGATCGGGCTACGGTTGCAAGCTTTGGAACAATTGGACAACAAGCTATTTAGCCTGAATTTCCTTCCATTTGTCTAGATGGAGAACATGCTGGATATTCTACAAACAATTTAAGAAATAAATAGTATCAGGATACAGTGATGGAACATAGATTTTAACATTATATAGTGATGGACCTGGTGGAATTTCTCTTGCTTTCTCATAGTTCTCTTGGTAGCATCAAAGGCAGAAGCAATCTGTACATTTTTGATTCCATTTGAAATGTTTAACTCTGCATGTATAAAGACATTAGAATCTGGGACCTCCTTTCAAGAACAGATCAGAGTGGCAAGATGATTTTTGTAACAAACAAAATATAACTCACTCAACTTGCAGCTTTAAAAGCTTTGGAAAGTAGGGGATGGTCACCGGGTAAATTTAAATTTAAGGAAGCAGATACATTAAATTCATGGTCAAGTTTTTTTATTTGGGGTTATAACTAAGAGATTCAATGTTTTGTTTTTTTGCAATGAGTTTTGATGGAATTAAATTCTTAAATGAGTTCAACATCTGAAAGAATATAGTCCATCAGCAATCAATTATTAGGGTCTGTGGAGTTATTATTTTGGGGAAATTGGACGTAGGAGCTCCCGTTTTTTCCATAGATCAGGATCTTCAGATCAATTTATGGTGCCCAAATGTGTAGTTTGGTTTTCCAAAATCCATCGTTCATCTGTTAAGGGGGTTTATTGGTGGTCATTAGATGTTGTAGAATTTGCAAATTAAGGCAGGAAAAGTAGACAGTTCTGGTGTGAACCCTACATATGAAGGCACTCATGTGCAGACTTTCAGAAATTGTGCTAGTGAGAATCTTTTGGTAACTTTTGTTCCATGTAATAGTTTTTAATCTGAATTTTTATTGTAAAAATGCCCTTCTTCTACTTGTAAGAATTCGAGGAAACTACTTCATCCTTAATGAAGTGGGAGACATAGTGTACAGGTTCACCATCAAAATAAAGAGCACAGTGGGACAGAGACATCCGCCAAACATTCTCACTGCCTACGAACTCTCAGTTTCTAGATACCACCTTCACAGTAAAAAAGCAAATCAAATCAAGAGTTACTCAAAAATAAAACTGGTGAATAACATGAAAAAATGAGGATAATAAAGTGACGTCTGTAGTGTTGAGATCAACTCAAATAACCATCACTGGAGCTGCAAGCCACATCACTCTTAGCTGCTAATTTAATCAATCAATCAATCAGTAGATTTGTAGAGCGCTACTTGTCACCCGTGAGGGTATCGGGTGCGGCACAATCCAAGGGAGGTGAAAACACATCAATACTCCTCTGTTAGCTCCAATACATGATAATACTGAAAATATTTAGAGGCACTTGAGCCAGACAGTTTATGGGAACAGCCGAGCCAGGAGTCCGGCTTGTCTCTTACAGCCCAACTACGAGCCGAAACGCAAACAAAATCAGCAGCATCCACACTGTGACATAAAATGGAGAGCAACTAGGAGGGAGATGGAGGAGGGAAGGTGTTAGACCTGGCATCTTTTGGCGTGTTTCCCCGGTCTTTTTGCATTCTTTCCTCACGGATTTGACTCCTTACCACCCACAAGGTAACGGTTTGGTGGAGGGTTTTAACCAAACCTTGAAGGGCACAATCAATAGTCTAACAGAACCCATGATGCGTAAGTGGGACGTCCTCTTGCCATGTCTTCGCTTTGTATAGAGGGAGGTACCACAGAAGTCTCTAGGATTCAGTCCCTTTGAGCTTCTGTATGGGCACCCTGTGAGAGAACCTCTTTGCTTGGTCAAGGAAGGCTGGGAGGCAGCTCCCATGAAAACTTCCCAGGATGTATTTAGTTTCATGCTGGCCTACAGGAACCAAACTGCCCACTTTAGGAAACTCGCTCAGGCGAACCTGTACGCAAGCCAGGAGGAGATGAAACACGGGTACATCCAGAATGCCATTATGGTAGAGTTTCAGCCTGGCTAGAAAGTGTGGGTCATGGCCCCAGTGGAACCTTGTGCCTTGCAGGACAAGTGGACTGGGCCTTTAGAGGCAGTGGAGCGCAAAAACAATGTCAACTACCTGGTAAACTTGAGGACTCCCAGGAACCCTATGAGGGTCCTCCATGTGAATCGCCTCAAACCACACTTTGAGAGGTCCGAAGTGAGCATGCTCTTGGCGGCAGATGATGGGTGGAAGAGGAGAGTGAACCTCTCACTTACCTCCTTTCTACCAAAATAGGTCAGTGGAAGGTGTGATCCTCTCCCCTACACTAATCCCAGAGCAGCATGGTGACTGTCACCAATTGTTGGGACAGTTTGCCACACTGTTCTCTCTGACCCCCGGTGTTACTCACTGGTGCACCCATGACATGGACACTGGTGACAGCCCTCCAGTAAAGCACAAGATTTACAGGTTGACTGACCAGGTCAGGGCCAGAATCAAAGAGGAGGTCCCTTAGATGTTGTTGTTAGGGGTAATCTAGTCTTCCATCAGTCCTTGGGCCAGTCCAATGCTCTTGGTCCCAAAAGCTGCTGCACTCGATTCCACTCCAGAACTGCAATTCTGTGTGGACTACCGTGGGATCAATGCTGTCACCAAGACTAACACGCACCCCATCCCCAGAGCTGATGAGCTCATTGATCAGTTGGGAGCTGCCAAGTTCCTCAGCACATTTGATTTGATCTCTGGGTACTGGCAGATTGCTTAACCAAAGGGGCCAAGGAGAGGTCAGCATTTTCAACCCCAGAGGGGCACTACCAGTTTGGGGTAATGGCCTTTGGGTTGAAAAATGCCTCTGCCACCTTTCAAAGGTTGGTCAAAAAGGTGTTGGCTGGATTGGAGGATTTCAGTGCCACCTACCTGGATGACATTCCCATGTTCAGTTCCAACTGGGAAGATGCCTGCAGCATTTCTGAGAAGTATTGAAGACTCTAAAGAGAGCAGGCCTCACGGTCAAAGCCAGTAAGTGGCAGATCGGGCTGGGCTCTTTGGTGTACTTGGGACACCAGGATTGACGCCATTCTGGCTTGGGAGCCCCCCAAGACCCAGACAGAGGTGAGAGCCAATTTAGGTCTCACCAATTACTACAGGAGATTTATTAAGGGCTATGGCACCATTGTTTCCCTCTTAACCAAGCTGACTTCCAGGAAGCAGGCCAAGAAGGTGATCTGGACTGAGGCCCACCTGAAAGCTTTTGATGCCCTGAAGGCTGCCATGTGCCCGGTGCCCGTGCTCAAGGCACCTGACTTCTCCAAGGAATTGGTAGTGCAGACAGAACACCCCAACGCTGATGGTCTGTCCAGGTTCTTCCGCCTTAGTGAAGAGAACTCCAAGGAGGTTGGGTAGTTCTCCCTACTTTCAAATAGAGGGGACATGTGTTAGACCAGGCATCGTCTGGCGTGTTTCCATATCTTTTTGCTTTCTGACCTCCTGGTTTTGACTCTATTTTTGATGGTTTAGTGTCTATGCCCAGTTTGTCACTGCTGTTCAGTGTTAAAGTGCAAATGCTCCTGTGGCAAATTGTGTAATGGATTGGTGTTTCCCTGATTGGCATATTTGATTCACGGGTAAGTCCCTAGTACAGTACACTAAGAGGGCCAGGGCCTGTAAATCAAATGCTACTAGTGGGCCTGCAACACTTATTGTGCAATCCAGAGAAGTAGCCCGGTAAATGGAACTCAGACCTGCCACTGCAGAGTCCATGCACAGATTGTAAACTGCCCTGTCGACCTGTCAAGTGTACCCACTTGCCGGGTACTAAACGTCCCTTTTCTTTCATATAAGTCACCCCTAAGGTAGGCCCAAAGTACTGCATATGTTAAGATGAGCGTCCACTGACATTTTTCCAGGGGGGGGGGGGGGGCAAAATGTTAACGTCATCACCATCCTCCGACATGATGTGTGCCAGGTGTGGCACAAGAAACACTGGGGCGCAGAACTGGGATAGACTCAATTAAATGCCAGGAATCCAGGACATGTGACTGACCCTGCCACAGGCCAACAAACACCACCTGTAGGGAAAACGCTAAACTTTCTGACAAGGTGCTTTATCTCAGTCTGCTAGGGTGCAGACTTCCGGGTCCTCGATCCAACACCAATCAAAGCTGCCTTCAGCACGATTCGATTTTTATCAGAATACTTTAAAATAGCCTATGATTAAAGCACCATATTAAATATACTGTATGCACAGTGTATGTTAGGGATTATTTGTAGCACACATATTTACCAATATTGGCTTCTTGGTGCTAGAATTCGTGATAACTTTTATCCAAAGTTAAAGCACAACGTCAAAGTTAGTAATAAATAATGCAGCAATCACATAAGCTAGTGATTCGTCAATGGGTGCTCCCTTTACTAGAATTCCCCGGGTATTGCTAAAGTTTACAAACATTCAATTAATTTATACAAAATAAAATGTATAGGTCCAAATGTTAGCTATATTTTTGAAAAGAAACTCAGATTCCCTCTATGTGTAGTCAATGTCAAACTGACAACGGGCGCACGTTTAGGGATACAATAATGGCCAGCTCCCTTATGCGGAAGCCCGGCACCGTAAATATGTGGCACATGCGGCGCCCGCAGCGGCGGCACATCACAGGTCCAGGGATGCTGAGTCTTACACAGTGGTCGAAGTGGGGGAAAAAAAGTAGGGGAGCAGTGGGCGGAGAATCAGAGGGTGGAAATAACCCAAGTATTGGATCTGTGGCTGGAGCCAGGGGTGTGGCCATAATGCGCAGACATCCCAATTTTTAGTATTTGTTTGGCATTTCACTGCCCAGTTTAATCAATCAATGGATACAAATGATTATTTAAGGTTATAATGAGTTATTGACATTAAAATATATTCACAAAGTGGGATATGCTTCTAATCACAGAATGTACCAAATACGATAAAATGTGGAACAACAAGCCATTAGTCTCCAAACCATGGAGTTTCTGTCATCAGCACTACTCCCTTTTTCCACAACACCAGTTCAAACATGAATGGCAAAATATCCTAGTTTGCAAATGTTTTCTCTAAAATTACGGCTCTGCCATATTTGCCTCATAATGCAAGATCTGCTGCATGATCTGACCATTTAATCTAATAAATTGTTTGTAGCTAAAACATATCAAAAGTTAATATAAAATGTGACTTGTGTTGCTGGCCTATTGTAAAGGTTGACTGGTCACCTTTCTCACTGCTGCGTTTGTATGTTACACCGGTACTAATAAGGCAAAATCTTTCCAGAGACTGTTAGCATGTGTACACACGTCAAAATAATAAAATATCTAAAAATATACTGCATTACGCTGCAGCCTTTTTTTAATGCATAATTTAGTCAACACTACGGCATAATGCTGTCATCCTTTGCTGCATAATTAATTCCAGTGGCCCCACAGCAGGCAGCACATGTTAAAAGTGCTTGTGAAAGAAGCAGGGAGAATGTGAAGTTTGCAAACTTAGGGGTCGATTAGGATCGCGGACGGACTTGAGTCCGTCCGCGACCCCTGAGGAGGAGGGAACGTCCGCATGGGCTGCGGCGTTCCCTCCAATCTGATTAGGATGTGACCGCCAGGGTGGCGGTCACATCCTCTATCTCTAACATTGCGGCGGGTGCAGCTTCAAGCTGCACCCGCCCCAATGTAAAAAATGCATGCACAGCATTTGCGTGCACAAAGCGGCAGGCACCGCGCGGTGCCTGCTGCATTGTGCACGCAAATGAAGGGGGGTACCATAGGTACCCCCCATGTGCACCCACCACCACCCCTTCACCCAGGGGGCCCGCAACGGGCCCCCGAAGTGAAGGTCCGTATGCTTTTCCATGGCGGCAATGCCGCCGTGGAAAAGCATATTTACACACACATCATAATATGGCGGACGGTGTCTCATAGACACCGCCTGCCATGTTATAGCTTTTCCGCCGCGGTCGGAAGCCGACCGCGGCGGAAAAGCGGCGGACGGAATTCCAGACCCACCAGCCATCCTAATTTGGCGGTGGGTCTTTGGAGTCTCCGCCGCGGTTTTTCCGCATCCTCCAGGCCGGCGGACACTTCCGCCGGCCCGGAGGATGCGGAAAAACCGCCATCCTAATCGGCCCCTTAGTTTGGTGTGCGTGCAAATCCTGCAATGCCAATCACTGGTGATTTGCAGCTACTACTGCTGAAACAAGGCCAATGGAGGTACCTATGGGTGAGGCAGACTGGCCTCAAGGGTAGGGTCAGCCATAGCACTGGTGGTGTCCTGTGCATTAATGTTTGGTAGTGCCCCCCAATGACCACCTCTGCCATGGATTCCCTCACTACCACCCGTTAACTGTGCCCCCCAAGTTTCCATACCCACTCTCTCTCAGATGCATTTAATTTGATTTACAGCGCCACTCATACCATTGTAGGGTGTCAGAGCACTTTACATCACACACATTACACAGAGACAATCAATATGTGTGTAAATCACTGTATAGAAAATGTTACATAAGACTAAGGACTACAAGGTGTAGGAGTCACATGACAACCATACTAGTAGCCCATATAGTTTTATAGTGATTGGTCTGGAGAAACACAATACCCGGAATTTAAAACATAATACCATGGTTGGGGGTTCTCCTTAATAATCAGAATGGATTTCTGTCCAAAAGAACACTTTTTGAGACATTAGGATAATCAAAGACTGGGAGGGGGAAGGTGGGGGGTGGGGGGAAACATAACGCTCTCATTTATACCTTGCAGTTTGTATGCAGCTCTTAGATGACAGTTGATAGCTCACTGTTCTAAGTTAGGAATTTAAATTATAAACTGCAAGAAACAAAAGGATCTCTATGACAAAAACAGTAGCCCACTGACATATTTACATTATGTGCACTTTGTGATCTGCATGGCACATGTTCTTTGCAGCCGGTACATTAACTCTCTGAACTACCTTTCCATGAGCCAAAACTTCCACTAGATACAATTCTGATCTCTCTCTAGGAAGAACATTAATCACCAGAGTCATCATGACATTTTTTTGTTGCCAAAAATTGCTGGAGGCCAGGAAGGAGGCAGCAAGCATTTTTAAAACCATAATATACTTGCAAACATGATACCTCCACCTAAAGTCAGCACCCGGTGCGGTCATACTGGTTGCACCGCCCTAGAGCTGGCCCTTCTCAAGGGTCCTGTGACCTCAGTGACTGTTGTTCTAGGGTGTGCTGCTTCATAAGCCTGCCCACAAGACTTGAGGTGAACTTCAGTATGGATAGTGGTGGACAAGCCTTGAAGGTTTAGCTACACTTGTCATGCTAGGGTCCACCTGCTGGTGCGAAGACACCAGGACTTCTAAGGTGTTGCGCAGCCTTCTAAGGTCTAGCATGTCATTGTGCTCTCGCAGGAGAGTGGTCTGGTGGACTGGTTATTAAGGCTGAACCTGGTTCCCTGTTCCAAATTCAGCAGCTCTGACTATAGTGCCACATCTTCTCCCCCACTGAACACTGTACTGCCCCACTGAGAAAAACTCCCACTGTCTTCAACTACAACCCAATTGTTGCCCGCTATAAACACCTGGATGGGGCTTAATTTAAATTACGCACTAGACAAGAGCAATATGCGGCCTACAAAAAAAAAGTAACAACATCCTGGAAAAAGCAAACACTTATAGGGAATGCAACATTTAGCAAACCATGGGAAATGTAAGCAGGAACAACTTGGTTACCGTAATGCGTTTACACTCACTATTCAGAAATCAGTGAGTGCTTTTGCCTGAAAAGTTAAGGACACGACTACAGGGCCCTGAATGGACCCATTTCAATGGCCATTGCTTATATCCTTGCAAAACGTAAGCAGTATGGTATAAAGACCACATCCCTGCACACCGAGCCGCAGCACACATTTTGTTTTCCAATCCACACATTGCAGTACCTCCAGGATTGGTGCACTAGGTCCAAGTCCAGGGAAAACAAAGACAAGAAAACAAAAATAGCGCTTCACTGGCAAACTCTGTAAAAGTGGCACTAATGTGTTTCAGTGTGAATAAAATCAGTTTGGCCAGTTTGCTACCACTCTGTCTTACTTTATTTAGTTATTCATCTATTTTTCATATTTTTAGCCTTTTATCCCAATGTTGCACTTTGAGGAATTAAACTGTCAGAAAAATACGACATTTCCAGCAAAAGCGTCTTTCTTTTTTGGATCCATTTCACAGGGAAGCAAATAAAAGAAAGGAGAGGAAAGAGAGTGAGAACCCCATCTTGAAGTAACTGTTTTCATGGGTGTCCACAGGGGGGGCAAGGAGGGTCGATCCAGGGGTGGGCAAGCGCCCCTCCTTTCCCCCTCCGCGGACGCCCATGTATGTTAAAGGTAGGACATGTACTGGTGTGCGTGACATGTCCTAATGGTGAACTACAGTGTATTTCGTTTTTCACCACTGCAAGGCTATCTGTCCAATAGGAAGGAATGGGAGTTTTACATTTTACATCTCATAAACATAACTCCCCATTGGGACAAGATAGGGAAGTGGAGTTTAGTATGCCTGGACTCAGAATGTAAAAATGCATCTTTTAGTAAAGATGATTTTAATGTTCTGTGTTCGAAAATACCACTTTTAGAAAGTGGGTATTTTCTTGCTTAGCCATCCTTTGTGCCTCTGCTGGGTTTGTTGATTCACTGTCTGGCTTTGGAGTGACAGGGGCTGGGGTTTCGCATTCTCTTCAGATAGCCACGGGAGGTCGATGTGTGTCCTGCCTTTCCTGGATGATTCCGAGCAGGGCTGAATAGACCTGAGCTGCATTTAGAGTAGTGGGAGGTGATTTCCTTGCATCTGAATGGGCCTGCTCTGACTTGGACAATGCTGTCTCCACCTCCTGCTGGGAAGCTGGGCCAGAGGGGACCAAACTGGTTTGGACTAAGTACAGACACTCTATCTGCGAGAACAAAGGAATTTTGAGTATAAATATTGGGGCTCTGACCCCAGAACTTTAGAACTCGCTGCAATCAAGGAGCCTGCCAAGAAGAAAAGCTGCCAGGAGGATTACTGCCCCTTTGCTGTGTTGTTGCTTTGTTGGGTTGGTCAGCAGTTGCTGCTTCGGCACTGAACTTTCTTTAATCGTGCTGAGTATCTCCAAGGGCTTGAAGTAGAGCTTGCCTCCGGTTCTGAAGTCTCAGGGACTGCAAAGACTTCACCAACCTCTGGGTACCCCTTCTGGAACTGCTGTTTCAGTTGTTACAGAGAATGGAAAATCATCCGACTCAGTCGCTGGCTCTATGTCCTTCAGGCACCGCCACATCTCGCACCGCAAATCTGGTCTCACTGATGACGACGATCGCCGACGCTGCTTGCACCATGCCCTGAGGCCACTGTCCTCCACACCGCCTCGCTTCACTTTGCCGCCCTAGTCTCACAGAAACTGTTGCTGCACGCTGACCACGACTTCCATGACTGCATCGTGGCATGGGGGAACAGCTCGTAAGTCATACATCGCACCTCCACGTCCCACACCGTAGTCTGGACCTACCAATGCCAGCTTCCCGCAACCGGCTCTGTGGGCTACACTGGGATATGTCAGCACTGAAACGAGCACCTCCTTCACTATGCACCTCGGCCCTGGTCTCACCGCCGCCGCTGGACAACTGTCACCGAGCTGCTGCCTGCACCTTGACTTGAGGGCACCACACGCCGCACCGCTCCACTTTACACTGCAACCGTGACTGTTGCCACGAGCAGCCCGCACCAACGTGTTGGCCACAACACAAAAGCTACTGTTTACAAGTCTGTTGATGCCCCAAATGGAACTGTTGGAGTCTGAGGTTTACAGCACTGCGGTAGTACCAGACGGAGCTACTGACTACAAGGAACTGTTTCTTTAAAAGTATTCTTGCAAAGTGCCTTGAGACCCTCATGTGTGAGTAGCGAGCTTTATAAACCCCCTGATTGATTGATAAAGTACTATCAGCCAGATTCATGAAAGACAATTCGGCTCGCAAAGGGCCAGAATCTGCGAATCTGGCCCTTTGCGAGCGCAATTTTTCCATTTGGGATTCATCATCCCAAATGCAAAAATCGCTATTAGCGAAATCACATATTTGCGAGGAATTGCATTTAAGGAATCTCTATTTGAGATTCCTTAAATACAATTCATTAACCATTTTTAAATTGCGAATTCGCAATTTTGGTCGCTATTTACCACGAAGTCTGACTTTGTGGTAAATAGCGAAAAAATAGAAAAAAGCACTTTAGTGCATTTTTTTCAATTGCATGTTACACACCCACATGTCCTTTGGACATGTGTGTGCGCAACACCTGTGTAAATGTGCATTTCAGGGGTGCTACAGGGTGTCCTTTGGACACCCCTGGCACCCTTGAATTCGCATCCTTATTTGCGATTAGCTAATTGCTAATCGCAAATAAGGAATAACTCCCCATTCACTCCTATGGGCCTTTAGGAGTGAGGCCCATAGGAGTGAATGGGGAGTTATTCCTTATTTGCGATTAGCAATTAGCTAATCGCAAATAAGGAAGCTGTAGGAATCGCAATAAATATTGCGATTCCTACATGAATCCCGTTTTGCGAGTCTGTAATAGCGATTCCTTATGAATCGCTATTAAAGACTCGCAAAACGGGTCTTTGATAAATCTAGCTGTATATATTTGATTTTTGTCGCTTTGGTCTTGTTTTGGATATAAAAATATTGGATATTTTTCTTCTGGTGGGGTGTCCTTTGGAAGAGTTTTCACTGTTTTACTGTTGGTTATGTGAAAATTCTTTACACACTGTCTCTGAAATAAACCTGACTGCTCCTGCAAAGCTACCGGGGGGGGGGGAGCGGGGGTTGTTTTAGGAGTGCAATTCGTTTACCCTGACTAGGAAGAAGGGCCGCTACTTGGACAAAGGTACCTACCTCTGCCAACTAGAGACCCCCATTCCTACAACAGGGTCCAGGCAACTTGCTGGTATGTGATGCCACAGTGTCTGTTCTCCCTGGATAAGGATCACTGGACAGTGCTGCAGAGTTGAGTGCCCTTTTATCCCAGTCCTTGTCTGCCCCCCTCAAAACTCCCAAACTCCACCTCCTCCCGGTGGTGGCCCCTCCGTA
This sequence comes from Lissotriton helveticus, assembly GCF_964261635.1. Classification (NCBI taxonomy): domain Eukaryota; kingdom Metazoa; phylum Chordata; class Amphibia; order Caudata; family Salamandridae; genus Lissotriton; species Lissotriton helveticus. The sequence continues at coordinate 1,822,342,631 of NC_136068.1, read as the reverse complement.
ATGGCGGAGGAGCAGCGCCCCACTGCCTGGCTCAGAGTCAGCAAATGAAAAATAAAACGATGTTCTTGCATTGTTTTAATTTACATTTGCTGGCTCTTTGCCAGCGCTGTTGGGAGGGGTGTTGCCGAGGTACGGGAAGGCGGAGGAGGAGTTCTCGTGCACTTCACTCGTGAAGTGTGCATATGTGTTTGGCCAGCCATCTCAAGCCGACCAAAACACACATGTGCACTTAGGTTTTCTCTAGCCCAGCTGCATTGAGCAGCTGGGCTGGAGAAACCCCACAGACTCCCTGGTGTGAGCAGGGCATCTTTCCTGCCTGCTCAGACCAATCCCCGTGCTGCTCTGCTGGAGGAGGCCGGTGGCAAAAGGTATTTTTTTTCTTATTTTTAAATATTGTATTCACCCTCCCTCCGCGTGACGCCTCCTACGTGTCCCCACCCCTCTTCGTTTATGGCAGCCACTGCTGTCTCCTCCCACCCATTTCAGGTGCGCCCGAGGGAGGATTGTCAAATGCCTAGCTCCAGCAGCTGTGAGTGTGCGGGGGATGGAAGGGGCTGGCATTTCACACCCTCTTTAGGTTCCCTGCTGAGCGAAGTCCACTGCAAGCTTCTTTAGGGGAAATCTAATTGCCCTGTTAAGAGCCTCACTGACCATTTTCACACTGTCCAGACCTGAGAGGGTGGGGATCGAGGGGGGTTATTGAAAATTCAAAGGGCCCCTGCATTCACACTGGCTTCCACAGGCTGCCACCTTTGCAAAAGAAAAATACTTGCCATGTGTGCATGTATAAGAGGCTGCTGAGGCCTCTGCACTAAACTCAAAAGAACTTCATATCAAGTCATCTGTATTCATTTGTAACATGGCCTTTCTTTGTATGTTTTACTTGTCAGTCAGGAATCCCTGCGGCAGCTCTAGAGAATGTTTTAAAGCACTGTTTTGTTGTGTTTTCTATTTAAAGAATGTACTTATAAGAGAGAAAAATACCGGCGGCTGCCCCACCCCTTCCCTTGACCTCTGGAGTGCTTTAGGTAAGTGGCAATTACCTTACACAAGGGGACCTTTTTTTTCTTTTTTTTAGGCGCGGGGAATTGCCCAGAATCAAAGAATCTTGAGCAAACACTGAGGTTAAAACCTGGATACCAAAGCCCTCATTTACTTATTTGTGGTGTAGAGCAGCGCTGCAAGCCTTCCTGGTGCGCTGCCCTGCATCAAAAGCAAATGGCATTAATGTGCTGTGTCTATGAGATATGGCACATTCCTGTCCTATTTACTGTGCTGGCACTCACATGTCTGCCATGCACCCACACAGGCACTCCTGCACCATGGTGCAAGGGTGTCGGCATTGAAATCAGGTTGTTTTTGTGCAGGAATGGGGACACATTCATTCACAAAAACAACACTTACACCACCCCTGGTGAGGCGCAGGCTTTTGACGCATTCCCAGGTTCACAGCATGTTGTAAATCTGGAAATGTGTCAAATGCCTGGGTGCTACATGGGAACTCCCACCGTAACGCCCATGCCATATCTTCTTGGAGCAGTGTGAGACAACATATCGACTTACGCTGCGTTGCCTCACACCATAAGAAATATCATACTGTTAAGGAACCTCTGAACTGACCTATATTATTTTAGATCGAGTCAATCTACAATTTTAAATGGATGCAACACATAAACGAGTCTCGAACAGAAATACTATTTTTCATTGTATTTATTTTTCTTTTTCTGATTGTTTACTTTCATTGCAAAAAATGTTTTTCAAAGGAAGACATTTTTTATAGAATTTTATAAAATACATTATAGTGATACTTGCAAAGCATGACTGAACAATAAATATTGTATCAAAAATTCAAACATGAAAAAGAAACTCAAACCCCCCCCAGCTGTGCTAAAGTAGTGCAATTATATCCATAAGGACATCATTCATACTTAACTATCTCACCATATATTCATACACACTCACTCTCATACTGTGCAAAAAAGCTAAAAACGGCAGACATAAGGACAATACACCTGAGATACAAAATATACTAGCAATTCATTACATCTGTAGTATGGTACATTGCTGTCCCAAAATTGGGATTATTATTTTGAATCTTGGTTTGTTCAATTCTTCCAGGGGTAGATCTCAGATGTATAGGGCCTACGTACGTTTCGGTGAATGTAAGTTATTTAAATCACCTTCTTCAGGGCCAACATTAACACAAATGAATATAGAAATATACAATAAAAACCAGGGGGTCTTCTCATCTGTAAATAAATGCATAACACAATACATAATTTATTTGTGCTGCATCCATAGCATGTCAAGTAATCTATTTCTTAGGCTTTGTAACTAGGTACGTGTGCAAGGAATTAGGGAGAAGAAATAGAAAGCTAGCTGAGGGATAGCGTCTATTAGTTAAGAGAACAACAAGACTATGTTGTTAGTTGTTGGGCAAAGAGTTATTAGACACATCATACAGGTGTTGAAGAGAGATGCGAATCCACAAGTGGGAAGAAACACATACTTGGGAGAGAGTGCTCCAGTCCCTCACCCAAGGTCATCAATAAAATGCTCACTGCGGATACATACATACGTATAAATGTGGCAGTGTCTCTCAGAGGGGACGGAATATGCTCTGACTCTTCTTATGCGGTAACAACTATGTGAAGAAAGTTATGAGAAGAACAAAATGAAATCAACTAAGTAGATGAGACCTCTATTATGGGCGCTATCTAAAAATGGCCAACCTATGCTTACATGTGAGGATATAAAGGCGTCTCCACTGGTCAATGATATTCATAAAATAGTGCCCGGATTTGCTCAACCTGGATTGGAACAATAAAGACCAGGATATGAGCTATCTGACCTGTGGTTTATTGAATCTCTGTGCTGCTAAAACGTATATATAGCGAGATCACTTCTCACCTTATGGGTAGCAAACGTTTCAGTAAATGTTTCCAAAATGCCCAGTAGTATTCATGGAGTAGTGACAAACTTGTCAGAACCTGAGTAAGAACAAAGGGTGTCAACAGTATGCGCTAACTGGCCAATCGTTAGTTAACTTACTAAGGGCCACATGTAGGTGTCAAAATACCGGTCGGAATCGGCCGAAAATACCGATTTTCGGCCGTTTCCGACCGGTATCTTGACATTGGTATGTAGGGGCACTGAAAACATACAGATTCGGTAACTTTACCGAATCGGTAAATTTACCGATCGGTAAAATTACCGAATCTGTATTTTCCTATGTAGGTAGCACTTCTAACAGTGCTACAGGACCTTTAGAATTCGTTATTTACCATGTAATACAATTGCATGGTAAATTACGAATTCTTGTGTACATGCACATCTGTGCATGTACACCTGCGCCATGTGGCACACAGACATGCACAGACATGCCCTAAGGGCATGTCTGTGTGCCACATGGCGCACAAGCCAGTTACAGGGGTGCAACAGGGTGTCAAAGTGACACCCTGTCCCCCTTTGCAATTCGGTATTTTTACCGATTCGGTAAATACCGAATCGGTACTTACTATTGAATCCTATGAGCTTCAAGGCCCATAGGATTCAATAGCAAATACCGATTCGGTATTTACCGAATCGGTAAATACCGAATCTTGCCGATTCGGTAAAAAATACCAAATTATTACCCACATCAGATTTACCGATTCTAAAATACCGAATCGGTAAAATTCGGTATTTTAGAATCGGTAAATCTAAATTACCTACATCTAGCCCTAAATAGCTTAGGTGTATCCTATCATCTTCTCACCTTTTGCTTAATACGCTTGATTACGAGTTAATCCAAAGTATCCCAACGGGCGCACCAGTCGCGTAGTACTGCTTACAAGGACGGGATATGCCTATTTGGGAGGATAAGCACAATAGTAATCCCATAATTCAAGTAAAAGGTATAATGTCCTAGGGCGGGTTAGCGAGGCGGCCAGTACCAAGAACTGGGCACGCATTCTAATAAGAACAAGCGTTTGCCCTTACTATAACCTGCCCACAAAACCAAGGGATTCTAAAACGGACCTTGACCCGAAGAGTCTATCCACACTTACTTGTATCTATTAGTGCATCCTCTTCCAGATACACCGTAGCACGACGACTAAGAACTCGTCGATCAAACCATATTTATGTAGGAGATACTTCGGCTACGTGCGTAAGTTCAGATTACTAGTTGACGTTCGACGTAAGTAATAAAGATGGACAACGGACTAAAGATGTTTCACATGTTTGAATTTTTGATACAATATTTATTGTTCAGTCATGCTTTGCAAGTACCACTATAATGTATTTTATAAAATTCTATAAAAAATGTCTTCCTTTGAAAAAAAATGTTTGCAATGAAAGTAAACAATCAGAAAAAGAAAAATAAATACAATGAAAAATAGCATTTCTGTTTGAGACTCGTTTATGTGTTGCATCCATTTAAAATTGTAGATTGACTCGATCTAAAATAATATAGGTCAGTTTAGAGGTTCCTTAACGGTATGATATTTCCTTTGTTTCTCCCTCCTCTAGACCTAAAGTTAACTGTGGGGGTACCCTTCTTTTGTTCTTATTTGCCTCACACCATATCTACGAGGTCATGGAAAGCCGTGGAGGAGCTGGGCTTGGATCGTGTTAGACTCGAGGGCCCATGAGGAGCCAGAGCCGGGCATCTGGCTCGAGCCTGGCTCAAGCACTCAAGGGCTCCCCATCCTCTAAGAATAGCCCAGTGCAGATAACTCAGCACAAGAGTCTTGCTACATTGCTGTAGGTCTTGTTACGTGGATCTTCAGGTCGCGTGCTGCTGTCACACCAGAATATCACCAGGTTGAGATTCTATGTATTTCTTGAAATGTAATGTTCCATGCTGGACAGTTCCGCGGCCAGCGTGGCAGGCGGTCGCACAGAGCTGTAGCGGCAATAAAGATCAGCGTACGAGTACGAATTGATGTGCCCGGGCGTTTATTCTACAAGTCTTCAGCAGAAGACAATCTGAGACCCTCTCTAAGGCGACCAACGAAGGAGGCCAGAGTCAATGAACCTGTAGTAATGAAGGTCCACACGTAGTAAGATTCAAGAACATTTATTCAGTTCTATTTAACATAGGTGCTCCCAGCTTGACAGAATCGAGAGACTCGCTAACATTCTATCGCTGCGTTAAGGTGACAGCACGGGCGATACCAAGGGGGGAAAGAGGCGAGGGGGAAACGGAAAGGGATGGAAGGGACCAAGAGGAAAGTTACAACACTTCATCCTCCCTAGGGAAACCACGGTAGGTTGGGGAAGAGAGGGGGGAAGAGAGAGAGAGAAAGAGAGAGAAGGTGGGAGGAAGGAAAAACAGGAGAACTAAGGTGGGGGTGGTAACAACATATGCGCAAAGGAACGCAACAGTGGGTCTTGCATAAAAGGCCCTTCCCAGGTAAAGCACCTGGGTTGACCTGATGGGAGAGGCCCAAAACCAGGACCTAAGGTGGCGAGGGATCCCATAACTCCTCTTGTACAGTCAAGCCAGGACAGTTTAGAGTGCCAATGTAACAGAAGTCCTTCCATGGGAAACGAAGGATGAATGGTACAAGGTATATCAAATGTGACCTGGGGTTATTTGGCTACCAAAGTCAATGCATAATGCGGCCATGTCTTTACAGATAAACAGTTGCATTCTACGTAGTCATAATCTGCGTTTAGTCCAAACACAGACGTATGGTTGTCACCCATTCTCAATTCAAAAGTAGGGTTGCCTTGAACAGTGTTCATTTGTTCTGTGTGGGCCCATTCCCAGGTCTGTCCATTCCCCCCCAACGAGGAAGAATGAATGTAACAAAAGAAACAGGTGAGCCTACCGATAACCTGAACTTGAGCTCACGCGCAAATCCTAAAAACAAAAGAAAACACCCCCTAAATATACTTCATGGTGTGGGCATAGAAGGGGAGAGATGCCAACTTCTTCTCTTCCCCTAATACCTCAGGGTGCCACTAGCCACAGCGATCCCCTTCACTATTGTGCTCTAGTCCACAATTACTTGTACCACTTCTCCATCCAAGTGTGTGACCACATCCTTATAATTCTTTTTCTTGGGAAATTTCCTGGACCATGTAACGCTGCGTCTACGCCTACTCATATAACCGGTTTCCTTCCCATCCTCATGATCAGCGTTGGGTCTAACGTCAGTTCTCTTGTTGTACTCTGAACCAGAGCCACTTGTAAATCCTTCGGTACGTGCCTCATCAAAGACCGGTCTTTCTTCAGATTCCTTCAAACACGATTTACTGGAGAATGTGGCTGATTCTTCTGTGTCTCTGAACACATATTCTCTCCTGCCTGCTGTAAGCATCCTGTTCCCTCCTAACAGAACTTTGGGGTGCGGATATCGTACGATATTGTGTGCCTCCTCACTTTCCATCTCAGACACTTCGCTATATAACCAGTCCAAATACTCTCCTTGCTTGTTACACTTTGATTCAATCAGACTCTGACCATCAACTCCTCCTAGGTCAATGTCCTCAGAACATTTCTCCCTTGTCAAAGGTTTGGACTCGGCCAGTGCAGTAGAGCGCCACGCTTTCTCTTCTTTGTGGCGGGTGGACTTACCAAGGTCCTCCTCTGCCCTCGTGAATAGTGTTACCGCACAAGTTCCCTTATAAGCAAGTGCTTTTTTTTTCCTTCATACATCATCCTCACAGATCTTTTCACCAAAATTTTTCCTTATATTTCCTTCCCCATCTTTACTCCAGGATGTATTTTGATTTCTTTTGAATTTGTCAACTGCTGTTTCTCTTATCCGCTCATCCTCCCAACAGCCCTTGTCCCTCCAACACCGTCCATGGATACTGGTGTTCTCACCATCAAACATCTCCAACTTGGTAATTTGTCTACTTTTGATTATGGGCAGCCTACCCATAGGTTCTGAGCTTTTGGGAATTTGCGTAATTCTTAATTTCAATTGTTCATCCCATCCTAGTACGGAGAACTCTTCTTCCGATATATGCACATTACTCCATGTACTTCTCTCCCTGTAAATCAACTTCATCTCTCTCCTTCCAATCAAGATAATGCTTTCCCCAGTGTATGTTTCCAGGGACGTGTCAGCTTCTTCCAATTCATTCCCTAGTGTTATAGCCAATTGACTCTTCCATATTCTTTTGCTTATTACTGTACAATGTGACCCTGAGTCACCGTTAATGTCAATATCTACTCCCCCTATATTGATGGTATACTCATGTTTAGTTTCACACTTGTTCACTACTATTTTGATATCTCCCTCTTCTCTGTATATTTTGTTCCTTTGTGCATCTCCATTCATTATTTGCTTATAATGTTCATCCAAAACATGCATGACATTATCAAATGCATTCCTGTCTGTTCCCTTATAGATTTTCTTTTCTATGTCATAGTACTCTTTCCGTCCACCGGCTCCTAAACTGTGTAACAGTATTCCTACCTTTTCCTCTGGTTTTAAAGGTTCTTCCTCCTCATCAAAAATGGAAATATAATTGTAAAAATATTCCTTCCACTCTTCCCATTCAGCAATATTAGCCTCACCTCCTTTCATAAATGGCTCAGGTGGCGGTAATTTAAACATCATGTTTTTATCCATATTCATATCGCAACAAACCAAAACTCGTACTATTATATTTTCTTCTATGTTTCAACTGTACAGTAATATCTTCCTGTTTTTATATATGATCAGCACGAAGAATACAGTCTCCGTACTCTTACTATTGAATTTCCATATGACAAGCTACAGATGATTAGCTTAGATCAGTTGTTCCTTCTCACCCTATTAAGCACAGTTCATGTCCTTCTCCCATAGCACATTTAGTTAATTTTCCTCAAAATTTAACTTAGAAGTGGGTGTTCAGGCTTTTAACTAAACTTGGGTGTATTCTCCTTAAAATGTCCTTCTATATGCCATTTTTTTTTTAGTGTATCAAGTAAACTTTTCCCAAAAACATTTTTTTATTTTCTGAAGTGCTGCTCATAAGTTCCACCCTAAGAAGTACTAATCTTATCCACTCTTGTTTTCGCTCACCACGCTTTTATTAGATAATCCTTTGCTGCACCACTCGATTAAATTTTTGTCAGGAATTGTCGAGAGAAGGTGCAAATGCGGCAAACAACAGTAAGGTGGTGCCACTACGTGAAGTGCGTCTCTCTCCCTTTCGCGCCAAAAAGCTGAGGAAAGAGCAACGCTCGTTGAGCGCCGCCAGGAACTGTTAACCGTGTTCACCTCAAGTTCCTGAAACTACTGCTTCAAGGTAAGATAATTATTTCTTTTAAATCATTCAGAAGAAGTGTTACAAGAACAGTCGACATTCGCTCATGCTGATTTACTCTTATTGTGTGGTTGAGTTTCTCCGCTTTGCGCTGAGGAGAGTCGCACTTCTTACAATCAGTCTGTTAACACATCCGAAGGATTCCACCGCTCAACATGCGACACACATTCCCTTAAAACACGGCTAAATTGTAATGCCCTGGTTCTGAAACATGAGTCTGTAACAAATCCCAAACTACAACAGCGCGCACAGCTAGTACAGTCTAGAGTTGTAGGTCTACCAACTGAGGGGCAAGGGAATCAGCAACCAGGAGCCGCACTCAAAAATTACCTAAATTTAACATCAGACCAGGGGGAGTGGCAAGGATGTCCGAGTGTGGTAGGTCAATCAAGCATGGGGCCCAATGGGCAGCAGCCAGAATCCACTCACATAAACCCTTTAAATTTCAATAACCAGAGGCTTAAGCCACAGGGAGAAGGGGTGAGTTTGTGCTACATCACACAAAAAAACAAACAATCCACCTATGAGCTGCAGTTAACCCCAAGGTACACAGCAAAAGGCCCATTTGACATCTTGAACAGGTCCAACATTGTCCGCCTCTTTGGCCATATTGCCTCGCTGGCCCAAATCACCTCAGAAAATATTGAGTGGGTGATATTCAAGAGATTGGAGATAGACACTCATGACGATTCCACCATAATTGGACTTGCGAGTCAGCAAGTCCAACAGGCTGTCCTTAAGGAAGAACACTGTTCGCTGAATGGGGCATTGACGTCGCTGCTCCAAGAACACTGAAATATCCACACGTCCTGTTGCCGCAACCGGACGCACACGAACCGTCATCTATTCTGTGGAAAAGTAAATTTTGCCATGTTCTGTGTCCCTACGTGTCCTCCATCTTATGTTATGTGTGCATGATTAATATGCATATGTATTCCCCATGTTCGATTAAAGACGCAATTATAGTTGTGTCCATCTCTAGTATGCCAGTTTCCAGTTCTCGTGAATACTACGAATATCAGGCCTATGTAAAGCTACGTTGCCACGTTTCCCAGTGTGCACGTTATTTCATTGTAAAGTCCCCGTTTCTAGGCCTCAAAAGGGCCTGGACACCAGATTCAGCTCCTGTCTCCTGAGTCCTCGCTGAGGAGCGATACAGCCCCCACCTGTATTCCTGACCCTTCACTTACTTCCTGCCTCACAGTGCCCGGTTCAGCCTGGCTCTGCCTACGAGTCTGCCAAGAGTATGTTATGATTCTAGTTATCAGTCCAGCCATCCTTCTCTGCATTCCTAAACTACTGAATCGCATCAATAGTTTCCGTCATAGTCTAGCCTTTACGTCTCCATGCAAGAGAAATACTGTATTTATGGTCATTTAATATTCTTCAACACGCACTACATGTAGAATAATGCATGCACCAGTCTTAGAGTCTGTTAGCCTTTACCCCGATAACTTTCGGATTCTATCAACATGTTCTCTAAACATCAGATACTAGATACTGTTTAGGCACATGTCGCCCTAACTCTCCAGACTTCAGTCTCTGCTCCTAGCACAGAGTTCATAGCCCCCAGCTTCTCCTAGTAACACGTCATTGTCAGTTTGCGCGCACCATTAGGTTAGAGGTCCCGGCTCCTTAGGTAGCCCCCTCCATGTTTCCGCCCCATTTATGACATATTCTGTTACGTTTACATCACATGTCTATGTATACGCCTCTTGTTACACCCACTTTCACCCTTATCTTTCGCGACTGCTATTGACCACACCCACTGCTCCGCCTACTGTATTCATTGTAATGCAACTGTTTTAGTATATATGCTTGTGTATTGTTATTAAATGTTAGCGCGCTCATCCCAGATCCTGCCCGACAGCTGTCGGGGCCCCCCTGTCAGGCCCTGTCATCCTAGTCCCATGCAGGTTGTTCTGTTCCTGTCCTTTATGCTGTATTAAACCTGCAAACTCCTACTACCTCGAATCTTGACTCTTATTTATTGAGCTATCTGTTATTGCTATGTCCAGTAAAACCTAGATCCGGTATTATTTATTTATATACCACATAATGGCGCCCGAACAGGGACTTGCCCTTTCCCCACGCGCCGGTGAAGCCACGTATGCCCCCTGATCCTCTGCAGCCGTGACGGAACCATACCGTGCACGTGCAGATATTTCTGCTTCAAGTATCCCTCAGGCCCACGGAGGAGACGGAGGTTGCGGTCCAGCATCCAGACGAGGCGGTGGAGGAACGCGGCGAGTCCCGACCAGAGCCCAAGCCGAGAGTCCAAGGTCCGAGGTATCCGGAGGCCCACCCGTAACAGAAGTCCGAAGTTCGTCCGTCCGGCGTCGAAGCAGTCCCGTCCAGTCCGAGGCCTTCCGTTCTTGCTGCCCGGTGAGTACCGTTGCTGGGGTAGTATCTAGACAGGGTCAATCTAATTGTCTCTGGTCCGTGGGGTTTGGTGGTACACAAATCCCAAAACGAATTGTCCACTTCGGTGGATGCGGGTCCTGACATGTCTCTTTATGAGACCGGTGAGTTTCGTACTGTTTTAGCAGTGCATCTAGTTTCTGTTCTAGTCAGTTCTGTTCTCGAGAAAATTCATGTATTCTGTTTTCCGTATTCCAGGTAGTATTCTGTTCGAACTGTTATTTGTAAATGTTCTTCATGTATTTTAATGTCGTGGTATGAATGTGGAGTAATTATCGTGTTCATTGTGTATTGTAATTACGTATTGTGTCTAAGTTATAGTTCAGTCATGCCCTTATTTTCTAAACTACGTCAGTTAAAAACCAGAAAAGGTCTGCTAGAAGCAGCAGTTCCTGTCCCGCCTAGGGACAGTCCAGGTCATTTTATGTATCAGAAGCATGGCATAAGTGCCATATTGTATCTAGATTTATGGGTAGAGTATACCAAACAGTTAGAGGAAAAGTATAGATGGCCCGTATCAGGTACGTGGGATGCCGAGTGCATCATGCGAGTAGAAGAAGCATTATGGAAAAAGAAAGCCAGACAGTCACAGAAAGATGCCATCGAGTTATGGCGCAAAGAATCTCATAAAAGAACCGAAAAAGAAATCAGAAAGTCAGAATTAAGTAGAGAATCCTTAGAACGAGCCCAAGAAAGGGAATTAATCGAGATAGGTGAACGAGTCAAAACCGAACAGTCAGACAGACAGAGGCATGCCCTTATTAAGGGTATGTATCCTCTTCTTGCCGAGGGCTTGCCAAAAGCGACCCCGGAGGCATCCAGTAATTTTCCGCCACCCTTAGTTCCGACCAAGCTACGTCACAAACCGACCGCAGCTGATATTTTCATTGCGTCCTATTTGGACGACACAGTCCCGGAATATGCAAATCCTGTTCCGCCAGTCCCTGTAAATCATGCCGTAAGGAAATAATAAAGTTACACGAGAAACGCAAAGAAGCACAAGTAAGCGAGAAAGAGAATGACTCTCCTACGGAAGAGGTAGAGGACGAGAATCCCGCCAGAATAGCGTATGTAGGAAAATCTAGATTTCCAGACCGCCATTTACGCCTAGAACACAAGTCAGTTTTTCATCATCCAGCACCAGAACAAGGTTCTCTGGAACAAGTATTTCAAGCTACCGATCATATTCTGAAATCACGAATCGGTTATAATGAGTTAAGTACTATGCATGAACAAGAACTAGTCCGATCAGCAGTCCGATGGATTACTGATTCTACCACTTTTCCAGATGAAATAGTGGCACAAATGTTCCTGAAATTGCCCCCAGCCGAGCAGCGACTGGTGGGTATGTATATGATCCAGCACCTCATTACATTGTATGAGGGTCAACATTCTGATCCAGGTCCGTTACACGATGTCCTGAACGAGTTACTCCAGTATAAATGGAAAGGTTTAGGTACCGATTTAATTAGTGTCATTCTAGAACAGCGCCACAAATATAGTATGTTTTTGAACCCGCATTTTGTTCATGTCTCACCCCCAGAAAGTAAACCGTTTTACATAGATAGACAGAATCCGTTACGAGAAGTACACCCAGTCAGGACAACAGATGGTGAAATGCAACGAGTGTTTGTTTACACCCCGATTACAAAGATGGAACTCTTAGAGATGAAGAAATTAATTCCTTGTCATGATAAAGATCCAGCAGGGTTCCACCGAGAATTAAAAGACATGCTCCGTATGGGAGAATACACGTATCCAGATATTATTAAAATGTTAAAGGTCCTGTTGCCCGCAGGGGTATACGAGAAACTCAAGGAAAAGGATTGGGAGGTGGGAGAGAAAAAGATCGATTGGGCAGTCCTAGAAGCTGAAGATAAGATACGAGTACCAGGTACCGGTCTTGGAGAGAAATGTAAAGAATTACCAGAACTATTAATACAAGTTTTGCCTAGATTATTAACCACTAAAAAGGAAGACTGGGATGCAATCTCAGCCTGTAAACAGAAACAAGACGAAGACACTAGTGATTTTTATTCTAGATTTGAGAAATGTTTTATTATAAACAATGGCTTGAAGACGAGTAGCGAGTCATACCCTCATCTTTTTGTTACCAAACTAGTCGAGAATTCAAGTCCACAAGTTAAGAATCGAGTTTTGAAAGTCGAAAGTACGTGGCAAGCTAGTACCCCGTCCCAGATGTTGCAGATGCTCCAGTACCACCAGAATAGAATCAGAGAAGAGCAAGAACATGAGAGAAAACGTATGAAAGACACGAAAATGAAAGTACTAGTTGCACAATCTGTTCCACAAGACAGTCAGAAGAGGGGTCCGATTCAAGCGAGTCATCCTGCAGCTCCCGTTAAAGGGACATGCAATTATTGTAAACAGCCAGGTCATTTTATAAACGAGTGTGCAGTTCTGAAACATAATATAGCTACTGGTAAGACTAAAGAAAGACCACGTCCGCCTAGACAAGAACAAGTTTCACAGACTTCTCAGCCACAGAATGCACAACAGACAGTTACAGCACCGCAGCCTATTGCTGCAACACAGCATGTTACACAGCAGATGTACCAGTATGCCCAGTCCGAGTATCCAGAGTATCAACCGTATTCATGAAACAGCCTAGAGAGGGAGGTAGGCTTGCCTCTCATCGAGATTCCTGTAGATCAAGAAGGTCCCTATGTTCATAGTCAAGTATTAGGGAAAGACAGAAAGTTTCTGATTGATACAGGGGCAAGTAGGACCACCATCAGTCACGCCGAAGTTCCAGGGGCTCCGCTCTCAGGCTCTAGAAATGTTTCCCTTGGATTTTCAGGAAAGCCTATTGTAAACGAGATATCTCAGCCAGTTACTCTAGAAGTAGGTCCATTGTCCCGCACTACTGATCTGTTACTTACGAAGTCATGTCCAGAAAATTTGTTAGGTATTAAGACACTGAAAGAATTAGGTGCAGTTATTTGCTGCTCCCCAGAGGGAATACGATTGTTCCTACGTGACTTCAAGGGTCACTATGTGTTACGAGATTTTGATCCGAGATTGTCTAATGTCCCGCAGCATCTATGGGCGCAAGGTCCAACTGATGTTGGTTATATGCAAATCACACCCCATCGTGTGACTCTCAAGCCAGGTGTAGTCCTGCCACGAATCAGACAGTACAGATTGCCGCCTGAGGCTGTAGCAGCCTTATCCAAAATTATTGACGAGCTCATGGCTCAAGGAGTAGTTGTAGAAACTGACTCCAATGTATGTAATTCTCCGATTATTCCCGTCATGAAACGTACTGATCCGAATGCACCTCCAGTATATCGATTAGTGATTGACCTTCGAGAACTCAATAAATGTATTATTCCCCAGTACCCAGTTGTCCCAGATATTTCTTCCCTATTGACAGCCATTGATTCCGAAGCCTCATTTTTCACAGTCATAGATCTCAAGAACGCGTTTTTCAGTGTCCCCATTCATCCAGACAGCCAGTTTCTTTTCGGATTTTGTTTAAATGGAAGGAGCTATATGTTTACACGAGCTCCTCAAGGTTTTACAGAAAGTCCTAGTATTTACAGTCAAGCACTTAAAAGACAACTAGACGACATTCACATGCCAACTGACACTGCCCTGCTCCAGTATGTCGATGATCTACTGATCACAGCCCGTTCTGAACGTGCTTGCGAGCGAGCATCACTTACAGTCTTGTATTTCCTTGCCGAGATGGGGCACAAGGTGTCCCCTTCGAAGCTTCAATTCTGTGTACAGCAAGTGATCTACTTAGGCCACTTACTGTCCAAGTGGGGTAGGCAGTTGACACCAGACCGTATCCAGTTAATAGCGAGTCTTCCTCAGCCCAAGACACAGAAGGAGGTACGTGCTTTTATCGGCCTTACTTCTTATTGTAGACAATGGATTCCTCAGTATGCATTTCTAGCTAAACCACTGATACAGTTAACGACACAGGAGGCAGCCGTATCGACTGTCCTCCCTTGGACATCTGAACATACACTTAGTTTCAATGAGTTAAAGAAAGCTTTATGCCAAGCTCCAGTTCTAGCTACACCGAACTACAGTAAGCCTTTTACACTTTTCGTCACAGAACGTGAAGGTACAGCATTATCTGTTCTCACACAAGATCAAGCAGGACAGTACAAGCCGTGTGCTTATTTTTCGAGCACATTAGATCCTGTAGCCCAGGCTCTGCCTGCGTGCCTCAAGTCAGTTGCAGCCACAGCACTAGCTATCAGACAAAGTGATTCCATAGTATTAGGACATTCCTTGACAGTACAAGTTCCACACTCCGTGGAAGTTCTTTTAAACTGAACACAAACTCAGCACTTAACAATTGCACGTTTAACAGGTTATGAATTGACACTGTTCCAGCCACACATAGAAATCAGACGCTGCAACGTTTTAAATCCTGCTACACTGTTACCGTCAGTTAATTCGAATCCTGCCACACACGACTGTGTGGAAGTAGTTAACACTATGACTAAGCCCAGACAAGATCTGACAGATATTCCATTACCAGATCCCGACCTGACACTTTATGTGGATGGTTCATGTATGAGAACGAGTACAGGAGAACTAGTAGCCGCGTATGCAGTGACTACTAACACTGAAGTTATTGAAACACACCGTATTGACACCCTGTCTGCTCAAGCAGCAGAGCTAGTTGCTCTGACCCAAGCCTGCATACACGCTAAGAACCTGAAAGTTAATGTTTACACAGATTCACGCTACGCATTTGGAGTTGTACACGACTTCGGAGTGCTCTGGCAGGAGAGAGGTTTCATGACTTCTCATGGAACCAAGATTCAGCATGGTCTCCTTATTCAGGCTCTGTTAGATGCCATACATTTACCGACATCTATTGCTATTATGAAGTGCAAAGCACATACGAAAGTTACTGACATTATTTCTCAAGGTAATGATCTAGCAGATCGCACAGCCAAGCTTACAGCACAGACTCCAGACATGCCAGTTAATCCGACACAGACACATATTCCAGATCCGACTACATGTATGACAGTTAAGGACCCTACTCAAGATGTCATAGATATCCAGTTACATGCTACTCCCGATGAAATCAAGAAATGGTCCGAACAAGGAGGGGTCCAGACAGATCAGGGATGGGTAACGAAGGGAAGAGCCACATGGTTTCTCCCCGACTCTATGGTTCAAGTCATTATCAATACCGCACATAGTCCAGCACATTTAGGAGAAAAAGCTATGTTAGACAGTATCCAGAACATTTGGTTCAACAAGCATTTACGAGCTGCAGCCAAGCAGAAAGTCCGTACCTGTATGATATGTTGCCAGTTTAATCCAGGTAAAAGTGTCCCGGTGGAACAAGGTGGATTCCAGCCCCCTGACCACCCTTTTGAAGTCCTCCAGATGGATTATATTCAGATGGAGCGATGTCGAGGTTTCAAGTATGTCCTTGTAGTTGTATGCGCTTTGTCCAGGTGGACAGAGGCATATCCAGTCCCAGATTACACAGCAGCGACCACTGCCAAACAGTTGGTTCGTGAGTTCTTCCCCCGTTATGGACTCCCTAGAGTCGTATATTCTGACAACGGCCAGCCATTCTCATCTGAGTTGATGAAACATGTTTCCCTGTTGTTAGGGTACCAGTGGAAGTTCCATTGTGTACGCCATCCAGAAGCAGCTGGTCTCGTAGAGAGACATAATCAGACCCTGAAAATCCGCCTTGCCAAAATATGTAAAGAGAAAGGTGTAGACTGGATAGTAGCTCGGCCAGTCGCTTTATTTTATATGCGCATGGTCGCACATTCCAGATCAGGTCTGTCCCCGTATGAGGTCGTATTCGGCCGCCCCCCTAACATGTGGGGTACACCTAGACCCCGAAGTATTACCGATGTTTCAAGTAATATGCTGACAGATTACCTAGCTTCCTTGATGTCTGCCCTCAACTCTTGTCGTTCACAGGTTGCTGCCGCATTTCCAGACAATACCGAGGTGGCACCGCATGAAATCGTTCCCGGATGCATGGTTCTCGTGAGGAACTTTGATCGTTCAAGTCCGCTGGAGCCTCGCTGGAAGGAACCCCGACAGGTCCTCCTGGCCACCCGTACTGCCGTCAAGCTGGAAGGCAGGAAGGGCTGGGTCCATTTGTCTCATGTGAAGAAATTTTACGGACTAAAGCCTGTTTCTAAGAACATTTCCGAGGATCTTAAAGACTGCCAAAGTACTATTCTTAAGGACTGTCCCGCAAAAGACAATGATACTGAACCCTCCCTGTTAGAGAAAACTCCGCAACAGGAGTATAAGCTCAAATTAAGGTCTAGTAAAATAAGTCAGCCAGTTTGATTGTCTAAGTCCTCCCCTAGGTGAAACGGTTAGACCGGTTTCTGACATGTATAAAATAGACCCCCATAGTGAGAGAGTTAGTCAAAACTCAATCCGATGTATCGTTTTTCTAAGTTTCATATTGTTTTTCAGCCTTATGACTACCTGCACCAGTTATGCTTTTTATTTGTATTTTCCAGTCCCTCATGTAAATAAGTCTTCTATTGTTACAGTAGAACACATGTTTAGTGATCTGCCTCCTCATGAACTATCTTATCGTCTTGCTATGCGTAATAATTCCTTTATCCGCATGTTACATTATTCACATCAGACCAGCAATGCCACTAATTGTTGGGTGTGTGGTCGACTCCCCTCTTTCCAGACACCGAAGGGAGTTCTGCCACTCTTTCCTTATCCATTTTCACATAATGGTTTGTGTGGAGCATGGTCCACGTTAACGTCATCCTCAACAGATATGTCTTTTCTTAACAGTACATGTTTTCCAGACAAGCAAGGTCTTCCCCACAGAACAGGGTTAGATCTAGAAAATGAAGTTTATAACTTAGGTAATTATTCTTCGAATTTCATGGTCCTGAATGTTCAGTCTGATACTACTCCAGATTTACCTGCTATTTCAGTACTACCAGTTAAAGGCGAATTATGTGTCCGAAATAATGGTTCCATACATGTAGGACATAGTGATTGTACTACTATTGTCAAGTATAGTGACAGTAGGAAATCTATTTTCAAAGCTTCACGTCATTCTTATTTTGTTTGTGGTCAGACCGCATATGTTCGTCTGCCCCTCGATTGGGAGGGAACCTGTTACATTGCCTTCCTACTGCCACCAGTTTTCCTAGCCCCATCTGATTATCATAGAAACACACATCTAGTACACATTAGACATAGAAGGGAGATCGAGTCCCCGATTGTCGATTATACTGAAACTGCTCTAGAACAGTATACAGATTTCAATAAAGGTTTCTTCTTCTTTATAGGACCTGTCCAGAATAGTAAGTTAATACTTAGATTAACCAGAACCCTTGAAGCAGTAGTGAATGAGACTGCCTCTGCTCTAGGTAACTTAACCGAAGAACAATCTGCTATGAGATTTGTCGTGCTCCAGAATCGTCTCGTCCTTGACGTCATACTGGCCGATAGGGGCGGGGCTTGTAGAGTCATCGGATCTAGTTGCTGCATTTTCATTCCTAATAACGCGCCGTCTGTTTATTCAGCTATAACCAGACTCCATAAAATTGCCCATATGTTACACCAAGATCCAGGCACCTGGACATGGTCCGGTTGGTTCTGGAATATAATTTCCGCCTGGGGATGGAAAGTATTGTCCTTTCTAGGTATTGCAGTAGCGATCATATTCAGTTGCTGCCTATGTATACAATGTGGCCCTGCGATTTGTGGCATTTGTGCTACCTCTTGTATTCCTAGTCCCAAGTCCCGTTCTAAATCCCGTTCCAAGAAAATTCGAGACGAGCAAATGATACTGTATGAAATGATAGATGGTATCATGAATATTGATGTTTCCTGATGGAAACGTAGTGACAAGGAGGGAATGTGGAAAAGTAAATTTTGCCATGTTCTGTGTCCCTACGTGTCCTCCATCTTATGTTATGTGTGCATGATTAATATGCATATGTATTCCCCATGTTCGATTAAAGACGCAATTATAGTTGTGTCCATCTCTAGTATGCCAGTTTCCAGTTCTCGTGAATACTACGAATATCAGGCCTATGTAAAGCTACGTTGCCACGTTTCCCAGTGTGCACGTTATTTCATTGTAAAGTCCCCGTTTCTAGGCCTCAAAAGGGCCTGGACACCAGATTCAGCTCCTGTCTCCTGAGTCCTCGCTGAGGAGCGATACAGCCCCCACCTGTATTCCTGACCCTTCACTTACTTCCTGCCTCACAGTGCCCGGTTCAGCCTGGCTCTGCCTACGAGTCTGCCAAGAGTATGTTATGATTCTAGTTATCAGTCCAGCCCTCCTTCTCTGCATTCCTAAACTACTGAATCGCATCAATAGTTTCCGTCATAGTCTAGCCTTTACGTCTCCATGCAAGAGAAATACTGTATTTATGGTCATTTAATATTCTTCAACACGCACTACATGTAGAATAATGCATGCACCAGTCTTAGAGTCTGTTAGCCTTTACCCCGATAACTTTCGGATTCTATCAACATGTTCTCTAAACATCAGATACTAGATACTGTTTAGGCACATGTCGCCCTAACTCTCCAGACTTCAGTCTCTGCTCCTAGCACAGAGTTCATAGCCCCCAGCTTCTCCTAGTAACACGTCATTGTCAGTTTGCGCGCACCATTAGGTTAGAGGTCCCGGCTCCTTAGGTAGCCCCCTCCATGTTTCCGCCCCATTTATGACATATTCTGTTACGTTTACATCACATGTCTATGTATACGCCTCTTGTTACACCCACTTTCACCCTTATCTTTCGCGACTGCTATTGACCACACCCACTGCTCCGCCTACTGTATTCATTGTAATGCAACTGTTTTAGTATATATGCTTGTGTATTGTTATTAAATGTTAGCGCGCTCATCCCAGATCCTGCCCGACAGCTGTCGGGGCCCCCCTGTCAGGCCCTGTCATCCTAGTCCCATGCAGGTTGTTCTGTTCCTGTCCTTTATGCTGTATTAAACCTGCAAACTCCTACTACCTCGAATCTTGACTCTTATTTATTGAGCTATCTGTTATTGCTATGTCCAGTAAAACCTAGATCCGGTATTATTTATTTATATACCACAATTCTTAAAGGCATAAGGCACACCCGCCCAGAAATAGGGGCGAAATCAGGGCGGGCAAAAACCCCGCTAAAAATCAAAATCCAGCAAAACGACGGGCAACGGAGCGTGCAGCGGCATTTCCAGACATCGGATCATCTGGAGGCCACATGGAGAAAGTGTCCCTAACCTAATAAACAGCCATGTAAAAAACGCCTGCTCAAATCCACTCAGGGGCCTAGTCCGCGAGTTATCCATTATTTCATGGAATATTGCGGGGGTGAGTAACATCTTTAGGGACATAACTACACCTGAATACCTCGCACAAGGGGACATACTGTGTATTCAGGAAACCTGGGCAAGGGCAACGACCGCCATTGGTGGCTTTTACGAACATTTTAAACCAGCGACCAAAAGGACAATCTTTGGACGCCCGTCAGGGGGTCTCTCTATCTACGTAAGTCATGCGTGCAAAATTAACACAACTGAATTAAAGTTGGAGTCTCCTGATCTTCAAGCCATCCTAATCAGTGGGTTGTCATCGGGTCAAAAATCTCGCCCCCTCCTATTAATTAATTGCTATTTCAACTCAATTAAGTATCAATCCTCCCAGGCCATGGAATCACTTATCTCAATTTTAGAAGATCTTTTAATAAATTGGAAGGACCAAGACGTAATAATCGCAGGCGACTTCAATCACAGAGGCCTGGGTTTAATTCCGGAGGCTCCATCAAGCAAGAAGTCAGCCTTACTGACTGAATTTCTCGCAAACTTTAAGCTGCAATCCATCCATGGAATACAAAAAAAGACCCAACCTGAATGGACCACCATCCCGACTTTTAGAAATGTCTCTACTATAGACTACATCTTTATCAACGAAGGGCTTGCCCACAATCTTTGCAACTTCACAGTGGACGACAGAGAGGAAAGCGACCATAGGCCCCTCCGCACCACATTCAATCTGGCGCGGGTACAAGCAGAATTACAAGTAGCTATTGGAACAACCACGGGGGAGGAACATCACAAAGTGCTTAAAAGAATAAAATGGTCAACCAATCTCTGTCATAGCCTGCTTGACTATATAGCTAGAAGGGAGGAAGAGCCTAACCCAGTTCAAACTAAGAACATCATTCACCTCTGGGAAACTCTGACCTCCGACTTATTGGAACGCCTGGGCAATAATCACCATTCAGGAAGTCGCCAATTCCACTCTGATCCTTGCCGTGCAACATCGTGGTGCCTGTCACAGTGTAAGCGTGCTCTAAATAAGGCAATCAGGGCACTAAAGAAAGGCACTCATTTGTCAGGGAGATAATCCATTGCTGCTCTGCGAACAGACTATAAAAAGAAAGTCTGGGCCCACAAAAAACGGCAGACTGAACAGAATTGGTTGACCGTGTTCTCCTTAATTAAAGGAAATGACAATAGCAAGCTTTGGCGTTTCATTAACAGTCTGACCCCCAGAGGAGAGCAAAAGGAAAACAGTGTTGCAGTAAAAGCGTGGGAACAGTATGCCAAAGGGTTGTATACCTGCGAGTCAAATCAGGCCACTGCAGGAAGCCGTGCATGGTCCAAGGAGGCGGCGGAAATTATCGAACCCGAAAGAGCTACGTCAGAAGGCGTAAATTCGACCTGCACCAGATTGTTCACAGAAATGGAGGTACTAAAGTGCATCAAGGCCATTAGAACTGATGGCGCTCCAGGCCCAAATGGGATTCCGGCCCAGGTACTGAAAACTGCCTCAGCCTTTTTTGCATCCAGACTCACCCCTTTATTTAACCATTCTTTTGCCACGGCAATGTTGCCATCCTCTTGGAAAGGTACTATTCTATTCCCCATCCATAAAAAGGGGGACCACACGAACCCGGCTAATTATAGGCTTATAGCTCTCCTCGACGTAGAAGCAAAGATATATGCCCGCCTTCTTCTCAGGGATCTGGAGGACTGGGTGGACAAGAATGGCATTCTTCCGCCCACACAGACTGGCTTTAGGGCTCATAGTTCCACTCTTGACAACATCTTAGCCCTTTCCTACCTTGCGAAGAAGGCCAATACGAGGAACAAACCGCCCCTGTTCTGCTGTTTCATAGACTACTCCACAGCCTTTGACCGAGTGAACAGGGGTCGGCTCTGGGCAAAACTTGACTCGTGGGGGCTACCACAGGCTCTGCTAAAAGCTATAAAAGCGCTCTATGAGGGCACCTGGGTTAAGGTGAAGCTAAGCCCCACAATAACAACTGCAAGAATTGAAACCAACTCGGGCCTCAAGCAAGGGTGCGTCTTGGCCCCCATGCTTTTCAACTTGTATACTGCGGACATGGGGACAGCTCTGAAAGATGCCAACTTAGCACCTCCAAAACTGGGGGGGCTCGTCTTGGGAACACTCCAGTATGCAGACGACACGCTGATCATGGACCACACCAGGGTGGGGCTCCAAAGAGCCTTAAGCAGTTTGGCATTATACAATAAGTCAAATGACTTAAGGATCAACGTGGGCAAGACCATAATCGTCATTTTTGGCAAATACCCCCTCAAAAAAGAAGCTTCATGGTCTCTGGGAGAGCACCGTATCGTCACTGCCCCTTCCTACAACTATTTGGGCACCTGGGTCTCTGAGAGTGCCTCTGCAGCCAAACATCTGAAGGAGCTTAAACCTAAAATTGACAAAACCATTCTGTCGCTAAGACGCTTATGCCACCGCTCGGACAGTCCCTCAGCAGAACCAATGTTGACAGTGCTCCGGGCAAAACTGATCCCTGCCATTGCATATGGGCACATAGCCTACCCTGGTGAATTTGACAAAATGGTCAACGCGGCCCAGGCGAAAGCCTATAAGATGGTGCTACAGGTCCCTAGATACGCAAGGGACACTAGATTAAGGCTAGAAATAGGCCTTAAGCGACCTGAGCTGGTATTACTGGGGGACCTTTTAAAACTGTATATTAGAGTACTGAAAGCACCAGAACATTCGCTAAAGCACTCCCTAAAATCAATCTTTGACGAGGTGGGCTCCCCCTGGTACTCAAAGGTAGGACAAGCTATTGCAGCATTGAAAATCGAAAGAAAGAGCTTGCACCTGCACGAAATTCCTTTCTCAGCTTGGGCCCAAGCAGTTAAGCGACAAGTCCGGATCATCTCCTTTGGTCTTGACCTAGCATCTCTTCGGCAAAATCCACTAACTCAGGCCCTGGACAAATCATATATTCCAGGTAAACCCCAACCTTACCTGCAAGATCCAGTATCCACCTACGCGAGAAAGAAAATTTTGTACTTTCGACTTTTGGCCCTCAGGATCATGGACTTCAACCCCAAATGGGCCCGTACGGATGGCACCTTGGCCTGTCGTCTATGCAATTACCGTAGAGAATCCTGGCTTCACTTGCTGTGCTGCTGCACAAAGCTGGCCAATGACCGCCATCGCTTGCTGCTCCCGATTTTACGGAACACGAATTATAGAACTTGCAGAGAGGCTTCGGACTGGTGCCTCTCAGTCTCCACGACCTGTTTGATAGCCAGAGTTGGGAAATTTATATACCAGGTAAAAATGGCACTCGACTCCCACTTAACGGCATTGTCTGCAAAGTAACCGGTAGCCTTCCGCCCCAGTTATCCAACTTGGGCTGGTTTAAAGATCTACGAAGAATCCATCTTTCGTTAACAGCCCCTGGTACATGAATTGACTCTACCGAACTTTAATGTACCTCCTCTTATCAGCTGGGAAACACTTGTACAACCTATACATCACTCCTTTTATAAAGAACTCTGTTTTGGACAGCTAATCAGGATTAATATGTTAGTATTTTAACTTAAAGTGATTTTCATTTTTATGTTTGGATGGAACTTGGGTGAGGGGTGAGTCGGGACGTTCATAAAGCTTTTTATTTTTTATACTGTAAAGATTTTAAGTAATCATGCAGTTTATTAATAAATAAATAAATAAACTACTCATAATGTCTATTTGTTAAAAAAAAAAAAAAAAATTTGTTAATGCCCTGCTCTATTAAAAGAGTCACATAAGCCCAAGCATCGACGCTGTGGAGAATTTCACTTTACTCATTAAAGTACCTTAAATCAGCACAAACGAAGTAACGCTGTTCCAAATATTCGTAAAAATCTCCACAATCTATCTCGCCGATACCTTTTCCTTGCTCAAGTCTTTTTAATTGCTCAATCTTATTTTCCCTCTTCACTTTAAAATGTACATAAATATTAATGATCAGTGCCACTTTTTATTCCTCCACTTGCCATTCATTTCAAAATAAGTCTTTATCCCTCCTTACCAGAGTATTTTCACATGGTTTCTTGGTTTCTTTGTCAAAATGGCCACTCAGCGGCAGAGCGTTATCCCGTCTGCTATTGGGTTTGCGCTGTAGATATGTAGAGAATCTCACCTCACACGCTTTAACGTTAAAACGTTTTCCTTGGCCGCACACTGGAGATCTGAGGAGAATTTCACTTCAAACGCCGTTTGCGCTGATTCACAACAAATTCAAATGCGGTTACAGAGAACACTTAGTCCCCTTTTTCGCTCACTTCTCCTCGAATTAGTCACCAAGGCTCTTCACATAAGACTAGCACAGAATCCAGTACTAAGCTACAAAGGTTCCTTATCATAACCTCAACTTTTCTCACGATGAATCAAAGTCCACTTTTATTCACAGGTCACGCTCCTTATGCAACACATGCGAGGCTCCATTTATCAACTTCAAAACGCAGTGTCAGAGATTCAAATTCGTTCCCTGCTCCGCTAAATCTCCTCACACAGCTTAAACTTGCGCTTATTCCAGTGTTCATCAACTTGGGTCTTACTTCTCTTTAATATTTCAGTTTCACAAGAACGCCCAAGGTAAGTCATCACTTCATTTCTTCTTATTTTCCTTTTCCTCGTCCAAGCTCATACCATTCCAGGTGGGAAACACCACACTGACCCTGGCTCAGCTCCGTCACCTCCGTCGCCAAAAGTGTAGTAATGAAGGTCCACACGTGGTAAGATTCAAGAACATTTATTCAGTTCTTTTTAACATAGGTGCTCCCAGCTTGACAGGATCGTGAGACTCGCTAACATTCTATCGCTGCCTTAAGGTGACAGCACGGGCGATACCAAGGGGGGAAAGAGGCGAGGGGGAAACGGAAAGGGATGGAAGGGACCAAGAGGAAAGTTACAACAGAACCCCTTCAAAACAAGCATTTACAATGCAATAGGTCTCGCATTACTAAAATTTAGAGCTATTGGTGTTGCAAAGGATGAATTTTTTTTGTTGTTGTGTGAAATAATAGCCCAGCCGTAGCATAAGTCTTAAAACAAAATCCACGAAGAAAGGAAAGGGTGCTGTACCACAGGCTGCTACTAGGTGTCCCTGTGGAGCTGTAAAGAGACTTCTATTAGCGAGAATAGGTACTTCACCCGTAATTAATACAATTACATGATTAGTAGCTGAACACAGGTTAGGATGTGCTCAGCCTAGCACAGTATGACACAGGGCCTGCAGACCAAGGCTTAGGCAATACACAGCTGGCACAGGGATGCAGAGGTTAATTTAGGATGTGCTGAGCATGGCACAGCATGCAGAGCATCGCACAGTGCTTGCAGACCATGGCTTCGGCATGCACACCTGGCACAGGGATGTACAGCATAGCACAGGAGTCAAAAGACCAAGATGTCCCGAATGGGTGGACAATAGTCCTATTTGTATGTTAATCGTAGGGATATAGTATTATCAACAGCATACCATTCAATGGAAGGGAAAGGCAAACGTACAGTAAGATTTGATGAAAATTGTCTAGACCCGTAAATTAAACAGTATCGTACACAGCACATTTGTGGATTCTAACCACTTATAAGCGTTTGTCGAGGCAAAGGGAATTAAATCAATAAAACTTGTCAAACAAACATATTAAAAAACATATGAAAAAACATGTATTGGTAAAACTGTGTTGAATTTATTTGCACAATCAAATTTAGGTCATAATTCATATCAAACCATCATTTTTTTTAAAAACATTTCACAATAGACATGTAAAATCTTTATGAAATACACAGTAAAAACAAGAAGAATCAAAGAGGTCGACGCGGCGTTTCAGCGTTCTTTTTAGTACACCTTCATCAGGACTGATTCTAGACAAGTAAAACATTAAGAACACAGAGTTACTAACCATTTTTTCTTTGGAACAAGTTTTACATCTTTTTAGGAACATCTCTATCTTTCCCCCATCGTTGCACTGTTATTGCCACAGACAAATCGTACTGTTTTTTTAGAGAACACAGGTTCAAATGTACATGGTATGTTCATATTCTATATTCTGCCTAATATCTTGGTGTACATTTAGACACAAAGTTGTTTGCCTCTTCCTAGGACATAGGTCCAATACTGTTAACCCCACAATTAACAATACAAAAATTAGTTTGTTGTTTCAGCATTCATACCTTATTCCAGATGGAATCCAACTGGAAAATGCTGGGTGGATATAAAAGTCTTATGAACTTTTAAACCGTTTGCAGATGCTTTTCTCAATTTTGCACTGCCCGAAGTTACTGAATGAGAGAATAAGGATTATCAATACCATCCTTTGTTATCGTCCCAACAGCTGTCTACTTATATAGGGTAGGCGATGTTCACATAACGTACCTACTGGGAGATTAGTGACTACAAGGTTTCTGTGATGTCGTCTCTATCTGTTAGTCCAATTTTTCGTTTCTGTAATTATATTTATAGAAATGGAATTTCCATTACTGACTGGATTTCCAAAAATCATCCCCATGTATTTTAGGAAGTGTATTATGATGTACCTATTACCTCTTGTTCAGGATGTGGTCCTGCTTATATGTCTGCCAGGAGGAGCCACCGTTTTTATACAGGTTGTAAGGATTCTTCTCCCTATGGGGTTGGAATTGATACTCTTATCAGGATTATACATAATTATATCACCTGATTATCATGATTTGGTCACACGCCCATTATTCACTCACCATGGGAGCTATATGATCAATCGTTGCAGTCTGGAGCCTTTTTCAATTAGGACAGCCTTGTGCAGAGGATCAATTATGTAATCCGGGTTGGCCTCTCGGGTATGATTATTTTCTGTAAAAGTATGTAATGAAATGGTTTATGTGCTTTATAATTCTGAATATTACCAAATGGGTTAAATATTATTCTCAATATTCTGTCTGTCCGTTATTATTGTGTTAGGCATGACGGACTTTACATTCTATCTCCATTCTCTGGTGTGTTTTTTTTATATATATACCTTGAACCTTGACGTATACTATTTTCATAATCGAAATTCGCCTCTAAATGCATTGCCACTTTATATGACTCCATTTAAATATATACCACATCGATAGGGCTATCTCCATGGTCTATTTGAATATAAGATATTCCTGATAGCGGGACATATTTAAACTAGCACGGTTCACACGCTTATTACAATTTTGCTTACTCGTATCTATCTGCTATCATTTCTTATACTGCTCTTCCGCGATTCGAGCACCATTACCAGGAATCTTTTCGTTTTCCTTACCTACAATGCTAGGTACGGCCTCCCTGCTCCTATTTCCTGGCAGTCTTCCCTCGTGTTGTTCACTCAATCTCCAACGACGGGAACAAAGAATTAATCGAGTCTGTAGTTCCGGGTTTATATGCGTCCCTTTTTCTAATTGGGCGCCTTTCTCCTACCATCTGATTGGTTCAAAGTTATCCAATCCAGGTGGAGTTTCTATGGTAACCAAACGCATATGCTCGCTTCTTCTCATTCGATCATTGCATTTTAGGATGATTCCTCTCATTGGCTGTTATGTGCAATGCGTTTCCCTGGAGATGTCAACATGTCTCGTATGCGATTTTTTGCATTGCCGGAAAACTGTCGCATGTTATTACCACAATAGGTAATCCTGTTCAAGTACTAATTCTCCTTAACTACTCCCTGGACTCCTTTCCCCAAGCCATGAACCCATTTGTCATGTTAGATTTCCTTACCGCTTTCACGCAAAACTATCGCGTCTTCTTGCCTCATTTTGCACTACGATCTCGCAGGCTACATGGTTTCACTTACTTCACACTCCCCTTACCATTATTAATACCTATTTAAGTCTTACCTTATTAAACTATTGCCTTGATTCTGAATACCGCACTTGGTCAAGGTATGTTCTAAGCGAGCCCGCTGTGAGTCCCCCAATCTATTACTCTGATATATCATCATTACTGAATAAGTTTTTCCCAATCCTCTCTTGAGTTCAAACCGCATCTGACACTATTAAAGGTGGACATATAGAATTGTTCCCTCCGTTTCCTCTTATTTTCCAAATTGCCTCCTCTCTTGCTGCCTGTGATTTTTTCGAGCCCACACCACTTCAGGTCCTCAATAAGATGACCAGCCGTTCGCCAATGGTCGGTGAGTGGTGCTCCTACTTTGTTAGTTCTTAATGCTGATCGATGTTCGTTCAATCGCAGCCTGATCTCCCTGGATGTCTCACCTACATACGACTTATGACATGGACATTGGATCAAATAGATTAAGTTTTTGGTCCTACAGTTAATGAAGCTTTTGATGTTCGCTGATCTGTCATTCACTGCAATTTTACTGCCTTTGATGATACTCGCACAATTGACACAGCCCAAACAGGGGTAAGTGCCCGTTGGTAAGGGGTTGTCATTTATAGTCGGTTGGGAATTTCTGGCATTTTCTCTATATGTGTGGACAGTCTAAAAACTAAATTCTCAGAAAGAGGCTACCCAAAAAGGATGATTAGGCACGCCTACAAACGGGCTAAATATTTTAACAGAGAAAACTTGTTTTTGACAAAAGATGATACCCAGAAAAGCCAACAACCGATTATGTTTGTCACTAATTTTTCACAAGTAAGCCATAAAGTCAAGAACATCATAAACAGGAATTGGCACTTGGTGGTAGATAAAACACATATTCCAATCCCCAAGCCTATCTTCTCATATAGGAGAAACAGAACCATCAGGAACTCTCTTGTCCACACATATAGAGAAAATGCCAGAAATTCCCAACCGACTATAAATGACAACCCCTTACCAACGGGCACTTACCCCTGTTTGGGCACCTCCCGAAGACACTATGCGAGTGTCCGAAATGACATGCTCTCCTCATGAGTAATAAACTCTGTTCTTGTTTTCCTGCTTCCAGTGCCCGTCTCTTTGTTTGGTAATTATTCAAGATGGGAACTAAGAGTCGTCCTGCACCAGCAGCCTGGGCATTGGGTGCGATATGGGCTGACTTTTCCACAATTGGCGTCCCAACGCGTGGTCCATCAGCGACATAAGGTCCGGTAAGAGAGGTCCAGACGATGGGGTGAACATCTAAATGATTGGAGTATACCTGCCTTGAGAGGGCCCTCGTCCGGCTGCCGATTGAATGAACTTCACCGATTCCGAACGGACCTCTCTCAAGTGACCTATTGTCCTGACTGGAATCCCACAGGACTGCTGCGGTAAAAACATGGAGAAAAGAGAACGATCGGGCGCTGGAAAAAGGAAGGCGAAGAACTGCCCACATGGTCCGGTCCGGGTAAGGTCGTGACACACGACAAATTGCGAAATTGATTGTTTGATTGTTTGAAAATACTAGTATTACTCACTTTATTGACTCTGAGAGATTCTCTATTTGCAAACAAGCACAGAGTCGCCATACTCTGTTTAGTCTTTGCAGATAGTGAAGGATAGGTAATGCAGACTTTTGTCCCCATTGTAATCCGTCATACCTATTTTTCTCCCCATTGATTGATTGTTTGATCGAGCATTGAATTGTTCGAAGTTGGTTCTCTTAAGGATCTTCTCTGCCTGCAAACGGGGAAGAATAGGAACATTCTCTCTCCCTTTGCAGATAGTGAAGGGTAGGTAACGCAAGCTTTTAACCCGTCGTACCTATTTCATTCCTCATTGATTGATTGATTGTCAGAACATTGACTGTTTGGAATTGTTCTTTTTGGAGGTATTCTCTGTTTGCAAATAACGTGGAATAGAAACGTTCTGTCTAGTCTTTGCAAGTAAGGAAGGGTAGGTAATGCGGACCTTTGTCCCCCGTTGTAATCTGTCATGCCTATCTACTCCCCACTGATTGAAGCACCAGTCTCACCCGGACCATTCACTAGAGGTAGGTCATCTGGCCCGACCGGAGAGCACCCCTAGTAAAAAGGACATATGCAATAACAACGAAGTGATCACTGTATCCTGTTAACAGAAACTTTAGCATGAAACAACCTGGAAAGAAAGGAATAGGAAAACGAAATCAGTAGGCCACTGATGAACTTTTTATTAAATAACGAACAAGGAAACGATAACAATACTTAATGATAAAACCTATTATTGTCCTAGAAACAAGAAACGTTAGAAATAAGCCCTTAATAAGAAACCTGAAAATGATAAGAGAAGCCAAGCTTGACATTGCGACGGCCACGAGGCAACGAGGCTTCATCGCCCCTCATTGTTCCAAACATGTCTGTCCCACCGCCTGCCACGCCCAAATAACGGCAACCTGGGAAAGATACAAGTCAGCAGACATCCGCCCCTTTCTGGAAACTCCCAAAGTGCAACAGGTTTGCGGCTACGCCCTGCCGGAAGCAACACATATAGGGCGGGTCCTGCTGCCAACCGTCGGCCGGAGATCATCACATAGGGTGTAGCCGGAGGAGAGGCCGAGGCCGACGGGACCCGGCCAAGGGGACTGCTACGACAACCCTGGAGAGTTGCAGGGGGGGAATGTCTGTGTCCTCGACCCCCCCCTCTCTCTCCCAGTCTGGACCAGCATCCATGGAGGGCCTGGGAGTGGAGAGGCCACTGCACGAAAGGCCCAGGAGAGGCGCCACACGCCAAGGCTTACCCCACCAGATGAACCAAGGAACCCGTTCCTGGGGCCAGGGCAAAGAGCGTCCGGCCGCCATCCACCGGAGGCCCGGCCCGAAAACATGCCAGGCGCCACTTCTTTCTTTTATAATGGCTGCAACAACCCTGGGGGGGATGTCTTGCACATGCCTCCGACCCCCCCCCCCGTCCTCATCGCCTGGTCCGGCCATAACAAATGTCAAGCGAGGCGCCGCGGGGTGCACCGGGAGGGAGAGGCGGCGCGAACGAGCCTCTCCCACCTCCTCAGGTGGAGGCTCCCCAGCTGCGCCCTCAACGCACCTCGCACCCGGCAAAGGGTTCGTCCACTCTTGCGGTGCAGCGACGCTCCACGCATTCGGAAAAGTGTTCATCCACTGTGGCGATGCTGCAACACCTCGCCCGGCGGGTTGGAGCCCGTCTGCTCATTTGACCCCGCGATCGCCGGTAGCTGCCGAACTCTCAAAATGGCGGTCGACCTTGCAAGAGCGGGCCCAACATGAAGGAATGGCCCGGTTGCTTGTGGATGCCACCATCATAAAAGTTCTCCTCGTCCATGAAGATTCTAGAGGAGCCGCGGGAGTCCCCGACTCCCGCAGATACCCCCGATGGGGAATGACTGCCATGATTGCCCACGGAACGATGGAAATGTAGCCGCAGGACGTCGGCGCTCCCATGCTGTCGCCAGCCTCAGTTTGAATGACTAGAATCCTGCAGACTACAGTTCGGATCAGTTCCGGTGAAAACACAGTATGACCCGGTAGGAAAATTGTTGCCTCCCTCCCCTTTTTGACTGATGGTTCAGACCACCGATCCTTTCTTTTGCCCTTTGACGGAACTTTTTGGACTGCCAAAAGGAAGCTCTGGGCCAACCACGAGTTAGTGGAGATTTAGACTATGCCTGGATCTGCCTGACTGCACCCAAAATGGCGCCGATGCAAATGAAACTCTCAACTCCTTATTGTACCCCGATTGCTCAGCCTTGGTGTCATAGGATATGTATGAAGTTTTTTAAAAGAAAAAACATATAGATTGATATAGGATGTGTACTGATTATGAGTTCGGACAATGTATTGATATAGGATGTATACTGTCAGCTCGGACAATGAATTGATATGAGATGGGTACTGATTGTGTGTTCGGACAATAAAGGACAATGAATTGACATGAGATGGGTATCGATTGAACATTCGGACAATGAATTATTGTTAAGTTTGGCGCATCATGATTATTGAAAGTTCGAAATTTCAATGCTTATGATACTCGCTCACACTAAAGATTCGATATGATTTTTATTGCACTTGGCGCACTTTTTAGGAAATTAACGACCACCGACTCCATTAAGTTTTCCCCTAATAAAGTATCCCCACATCTACAGTTCCAGCCTGCTCCGTGGCCGGCCCACGGGGTTGTAGGCCCGTATTTGTACACCGACATTCTTATTAAAGATTTTTGGAAAAAGCAAACGTAGTTGTCACGCGTAAGTTGATAAGTTTCAAATGAATGATCACTATTTACGATATAACTAAAAATACAGGTGAAATGGCTCAGCTCGATTAGTTAAGGGTTAAAACGTATAGTACGCAGAAATAGTGAAAATATGAATGGTCCAGGTTTTTGTTGTAGGTACTTTGCACATTCTTGTACAGCCTAAAGCAACCGCTAAAAAAAAACCTGGAATTCAGCCTATACTTTATGTGCTACCTGTATCAGGAAAATTGTGCTGAAATGTCCCTAAGTCGCCCCGAAGGAGTGCCACCTGGCCTCCCTACATACGGTCCATAATACCACACACTGGCTTCCGATAATCATCTCTCACACACTAAAAGGTTCATCTGGGCTTAAATGCCGAGTTGGCAAGAACTGCGCTCCGTGGAGATAGACCGAGTATGTAGTAAGTAAAAGCCTTTTTCGGGTTTATGCGCGCTGATGTGTTTTAAATGTTGCCCCGCCCCTTCTTTTTCCCTCTTTCTGCAGGTCACTTTGGAACATCGATTAAAGATAAGAAAAGGAAAATGGTGATCTAACGAACGAAGAGAAGGGAAAAAGGCATTTGATTATGGCACCTAACCACGACAAACCCCGAATAAGGCAACCAAAAATGACGTTCAATAATAAATACATTCCTACGGTTAACTAAGTAGGGAAAAGTTTAGGGTATTTCGAGGTAAGGTTTACCCAAGCATCCTCCGCCGAGAGGACTAGGGATATTGCCAATATTTAAAAACCTACTACCTCCTTTTTCGCATCCTCATAGACATGTAACTCAAAGCTGCCCCATTGTTCTCCAACTGACACCGACTATTGTCTCAGCCTGGAAACACCGTTGCTAAAATGACTCGAAAATACCACCGTGGGCATTAGCCCGACCAGGTTAGTTCATGACCAAGTGGCAGAGACGTAAGTGTGCGCAACCACAACCTCCAGTAAAGGCAGCCGACAATAAAAAGAGAAGAAACAGTAAAGAGAGCTTAAGATACTGAGAATGCGCAGCGTACAGGAGGAGATCATTTTTGGCCAATAACTGTTCTATGTTTTGTCTTGGATTTCTGTATATAATACATGTACTGTCTCCCTCGTCTGAGTTTGTGTGTACGTGATGCATGAATCTACGTCATCCCTCTGCCTGTGTTTCCGTGTTACTTAACCCCTGTTGTTCTGTGTTGTGCACGCACTGAATAGCCCATTATTGTACACATCTCTCTCTCTCTCTTTCTCTCTCCATGTCATACGTGTACCGAATGGACCATTTAAGGTGCGGTCTCTCTCTCTCTCTCTCTCTCTCTCTCTCTCTCTCTCTCTCTCTCTCTCTCTCTCTCTCTCTCTCTCTCTCTCTCCTCTCTCTCTCTCTCCCTCTCTCTCTCTCTCTCTTTCTCTCTCAAAAAGCCCCCTGTTTCCTCTTTTCTTGTATGGTGATGTTGTGCCCCTCCGGCACAAAACATAATTGGGTTTCCTCGAACGCAAAGGTGTTCAGCAAAATTGACCAAAAATCAAAAACGATTGTGGCTTGCCATGGTACTACCTCTCCTTTCTGCAAAACGATAGAACCCGAGTTGGTAATGAAGGAAAGGACAGGTAAGACGACGGACGTCCCCTAATCTGGCCTTTTATAAGGGAACTATAACGTCAATGGTCTTCTGTTTCTCAGTTCGTTAGAAATGCGATCCCCAATGCCCCGATTGCCCCACCCCCCTGCGCCTAAGTGCGGATATCCAGAGTACCCCACTTCTCCCGATCGACCCCAGCTCCCAGTCCAAAGCACCCAAGCGCCCCCGATTAACCCTAGCCTCATGTCAGCTACCCACGAAACGTAATTGATGACCTTGATTAACGGTCATTTCCCAGGAAAGCCATGTTTAACATCTGCCCCCTTCCCCCTTCTTCATGACGATAACGCCCCTGCTTGCAAGAATTAGCCGACCCCGAAGGGAGATGTAAGATTGTCGATACTTGGGTTAAAGGGAAGGACGAGTCTCTACATAAGGACTCGATTTTGAATTTGACGTAATACACTGTGTATAAAAGTCCAACTTCTCTCATCATATGTCGCGAATGAACGCTAAGCAGGTCTATGAATTCAATAAGCAATGCCCTTCTACAGACTCCATAAGTGACGACTTCTGACTGTGACCGATGAACTTATTCCCCACCTACATAGGATTGGGGACGGAATTGAGATGTATAAATGTCTTCTCCTGCCAGTTTTTCTAAAACTTGTTTTCTACCCATTCAAAGATA
Source organism: Lissotriton helveticus (assembly GCF_964261635.1). Classification (NCBI taxonomy): domain Eukaryota; kingdom Metazoa; phylum Chordata; class Amphibia; order Caudata; family Salamandridae; genus Lissotriton; species Lissotriton helveticus. The sequence goes on along the minus strand of NC_136068.1, from coordinate 1,822,308,321 downwards.
CAATCACCGGAGGAGAGGAGCTGGACGTGACGCACAGCCTGGCCACAGATCATGGAACACGTGTGACCGCAACCAAAGGTGGAGCCGCAGAGCAACAAGACGCGGGACGAGGCATAACTTTCAAACTCAGCAGATGGAGGAATGAAGGGCTACCTTGAAGCCCTCGACTCGCTGACCCACTCGTGCCTGAAGTCCCCCGCCCCCTTTTGAGTCCGACTGTTGGGCTTGCCTGCTCGTTGTCCTTTGCTCCCTTGGTCCCTTGGTGTGTTCAAAGATCTGGCCCCACTCCGCCCTCTCTTCCCTTGATTATCCAACAAAACTCACCCTTTTCTTGCACAAACTTTGACTATAGAAATTAGGTTTTGCCACTGAAGAAGAAAGACACGCAGGTGCCCAGCATAAGGCACCCCTAAGAAGATCAGTTAGGAAACAGGACTGTGATCTAACAGCAGAGGACTGATCGCACCCTGCAACGCGTAAGGATGATTCAGAGCTGGACTTATAGCTCCACCGCCGGTGCTCAAAAGCGCCAACGAAAAGAAAACGGACTACCCGAGTCTACCAGTGGTGGCTCGTCGTTGAAAAGACATTTTCGCTAAACCCCCCCTTCCTGAACTTTCTACCCACCCCTTGACTAGTTGCTTACATCGAACTGAATTCCTCCCTCAACTATTTTTATTGCTTTTAAAAATGTTTCATCGATCACTCAGGTCCAAAAGTCTCATATAGCACTTCTTACTGTATGTTGATGTCATCGGAGAAAAAGTCAGAACCTGATTCCTTGATTGACCCCGACAAAGTGTTATGCCGATCTCTAGATTTGTATGAATAACGCAACGACTGTAAACTCATATGTACTGCATTCCGCCAATTTTATCGACTGCATATGGTTACACGCAATTTACTAGCATTTGACGAACGTTATTTCATTTTGCCACGCATGACTATACGTACACCCCGTCAGTTAGTATAAACACAAAAGAACTAGCTTACGTTAAAAAGCGGCGACTGTTGAAAATAGCAATGTGTATGTACATAAGCGGCGTTCATTTGTGTTCACTGTACCACTTGTCGTAAGCAGAATGGACATTGCAGATCACAGACTGTGTTATCCCGCCAGCATAGACCCATACACGCATATATACAACAGCCATTTTAGGTGCCGTGGTCACTCTGTTTTCGATCACCAGCTCCCTTCCCTGACCCTGCAAGCTTCCCCCATGCACCCTGATCGCCCCCGCTCTCACATGCACAAGTCATGAGCCCTCCCCTCCCGCATGACTCTGTCTCTGAGAATCGCACCCCGCGCCTGACCAACACCTCCTTTCCCTCCATGAATACCCCTCCTTTGATGACCTCTTCCTCTGACCCTAATTGTCTACATGGACCGCTGGTCATCCCTTAGCCTGAGGATACAGTTTATTGCCCACTACTGTATGCACTCGCCTCTCTTGAAAAGAGCTACTATTGATCATGACTTCCCCACCCCCTGAGATTCGATCAGGAGCACACATTCCAAAAGAATCAGCAGAACACTCAGCTGCGTGACAGCCCCCTCCTATTGTATGGAGGATAAGGGCCCCTACTGTAGCCACGTGTTGGAATATCTTCGTACTTCACAATGTCTTGATTGTAATAAAGGATGCATGTGTGCCACAAACCTGTGTATAAAAGACGAAGCCTCAGAGAAACTTGTTAGAGCACCTCCCGAAGACACTATGCGAGTGTCCGAAATGACATGCTCTCCTCATGAGTAATAAACTCTGTTCTTGTTTTCCTGCTTCCAGTGCCCGTCTCTTTGTTTGGTAATTATTCAAGATGGGAACTAAGAGTCGCCCTGCACCAGCAGCCTGGGCATCGGGTGCGATATGGGCTGACTTTTCCACAGTACACAGCTTTGTAGAGCATGATTCAGGACATGCCGAGCATTGCACATGCCTGGCACATGACTGCAGATCGTACCGATGAATGTGCTCCGCGTTGCACAGGCCGCAGACCTTGGGTGAGAGTGGAGAGCGCAGAGACACTGGGGGTGAGTGTGGGATCAACAACAACACACTGGGGCATCGTTTTTCAGTACCATAATACTGTGGGCTCCTTAATGTTGAGGCATCTTAAATCAACAGATGTGTGCATATAAACCACAGAAAACTGGCCGCACATATCTGCAGCGCTTCACATGAGCACCAGTTACTTTACAGAAGGACACCTTTGTGGTCAGCGAGACAATATTGGCGCACCTAAAATAAATTCATACGTAATTCTTTCTTAAAAATCGGTTCCAATCAAGCTTTCTATGCAAATTCGTACAATGAATAGTTTGTGCCCGACGCTATTCCTCATTTAACGCAGCTGTAGCAGAGAAGTATTCGGACGCCAAGGATTCCCTGCGTCCAACCCTTCCGCCCCTCCAGAAACCATAAATCACTCTGGCAGGTAGCTGGGAAGCAGCTGCTAATGATAGTTTTGCTCTGGAGTACAGGAAGTCACCCTTTAACCCCGCCTGCTGCTGTTTGTGTCAGACTGGTGACAAAAGAACGGGGGGGGTGGGGCAGGAGGAAGCGGGGGTAGGGGGAGGGGCATATTAACAAGGCGGAGCTTTAAAATTATCGCTGCTTTGCCGCCGAAAAGCGGAGATAATTTTATCGCCTTATCAACAAAGACACGCTATCGCGTTTTGCTGACAGTGCCCGTTTCCAGCACGCCTAACTTTGCATCGCTAATGAGATGCAAAGTAGGCGTGGCTGTGAAACCAGCCAGGAAAAATATCGCGAAGGCAGCTTCGCGATATTAACAAGGAAGGGTAGCGATTATTTAAATAGCGTTAAGTATGCCTTAACGTAGGAATTTAACGTCTGTTAAATTCCTGAGTAAGGCATACCTAACACGGGGGGGTGGATTCTGTGGCTAAGACCACAGGCCCTATCATCAAGGATATCGCCATTTTCCACCATGGAAAACGGCGATATCCACACAATCTCTGGAATTTTTCTCACATCGGCGAAGCATGCTGTTGATAACGTGCTGACCGGGCGACAAATTACAGAGATAGCCGGCAATAAATATGCAAGCGCTAAGTGGCTTTGCGATATTTATCTCTGGCCCTTGTTAATATGCCCCCAAGCATTTGTAATGCAATAGGTCTCGCATCCCTGAAAGTTTGAGCCATTGGCGCTGCAAATAACAATGCAACGCCAATAGCTCAAACTTTCAGTATTGCTTTTTTGGGGGTCAGGGGGAGAGTAAGTGATTTGCCCTGAATCACAGGACAATGAGCATCCCTGCCGAGACTCGAAGCTGGTTCCCCAGCTTCGAGGTTGACCGCTCTCGCCATTAGGCCACATCCTCTCCTACAACTTTAAAAATACTCCAAGACAACTCTTTAGCTCTATGTTCAAAACCGGCTCGAAAGCCTCGCCTTTTCTTCAAGTCTCGTTGCCAAGAATGTTTTGTCATTTGTGAGACTGGCTGCATTAGTGTAATTTGTCTGGTTTTAAAGAACGTGCCTTTTTTTCCTGTTTACATCAGCCTGAGAATATTTTAGCCGCATTTATAGTTGCGCTGCAAATAAATAAAGCGGACACCATTACTAAAACTGGCTTCCCACCAGTGTTGCTGCATCGCACCTTCACTTTAATGGAAAAAAGTGCTTACCCACTAATGAAGGAGACAGTGTAACGCCACAAGTAAAACCTGTCTATCCACCTATGCACCCATCCCTTTACTCTGTCATTCTTATGCCTGTCTATCTGCCTATGCATCCATCCCTTTACTCTGTCATCCTTATGCCTGTCTCTCTACCTATGCATCCATCCCTTTACTCTGTCATCCTTATGCCTGTCTCTCTACCTATGCATCCATCCCTTTACTCTGTCATCCTTATGCCTGTCTCTCTACCTATGCATCCATCCCTTTACTCTGTCATCCTTATGCCTGTCTCTCTACCTATGCATCCATCCCTTTACTCTGTCATCCTTATGCCTGTCTCTCTACCTATGCATCCATCCCTTTACTCTGTCATCCTTATGCCTGTCTATCTGCCTATGCATCCATCCCTTTACTCTGTCATCCTTATGCCTGTATCTCTACCTATGCATCCATCCCTTTACTCTGTCGTCCTTATGCCTGTCTCTCTACCTATGCATCCATCCCTTTACTCTGTCGTCCTTATGCCTGTCTCTCTACCTATGCATCCATCCCTTTACTCTGTCATCCTTATGCCTGTCTCTCTGCCTATGCATCCATCCCTTTACTCTGTCATCCTTATGCCTGTCTCTCTACCTATGCATCCATCCCTTTACTCTGTCATCCTTATGTCTGTCTCTCTACCTATGCATCCATCCCTTTACTCTGTCATCCTTATGCCTGTCTCTCTACCTATGCATCCATCCCTTTACTCTGTCATCCTTATGCCTGTCTCTCTACCTATGCATCCATCCCTTTACTCTGTCATCCTTATGCCTGTCTCTCTACCTATGCATCCATCCCTTTACTCTGTCATCCTTATGCTTGTCTCTCTACCTATGCATCCATCCCTTTACTCTGTCATCCTTATGCCTGTCTATCTAACTATGCAGAGTGTCTTATGGTTACACTAAACCACATTAGGGAGCAAAAAAAGGGAGAACGGCCTCACTTAGGATGTTAAAGAAAGCCCTCGCTCACCACCTGGTGATGACATGCTTCATCATAGGGCTCCACCAAAGAGACCAAGTGTCTCTTTGGTGTGCTACCACGCCAGGACTACTGCGGAGCAGGTTAGTGAGATTTAGGACGTGTTTGTGCAAACTAAACTAATGGGTGGTGAGGGTATTAAAAATTGTCTGTAGTGTATCAAAAAGGAACTTTATTCTATGATCACTACAGACATTATATTAAAATCTATGTGTATGGAAGCAGTCCACATTTAGTTGAGTGGTAGATTCCTAGATATCAGTCGACATGTTTCTTGCCACGAAACGGTGTTATTTTACCAGGCAATTCTTCAGGATTAAAAGTGTGTTTTAAACCCTGGCGGTATGGACGCGCTAAGGCCCACCCTTACCTAGGGACGTGAAAGTGAAAATAAGGAAAACAGTGAAAAAGTGCAAAAAATATTAGGAAGAAAGGATTGTCTCCCTAATCACTCCTGGTTTAGGAGGCTTCAACTTTACGGTTTCTGCACTTTGTTGGTGTTAAGGAGGAACACCATGGGTCACAGGAGGGGGTGGGAACATAATTGGCACACCGCCCTCGACGCTCGGCACCCTCAGTGCCGATGGGTCCAGTAGAGGCTGATCCAGGTACACTGAGGGTGCCGAGCGTCGAGGGCGGTGTGCCAATTACGTTCCCACCCCCCTCCTGTGACCCATGGTGTTCCTCCTTAACACCAACAAAGTGCAGAAACCGTAAAGTTGAAGCCTCCTAAACCAGGAGTGATTAGGGAGACAATCCTTTCTTCCTAATATTTTTTGCACTTTTTCACTGTTTTCCTTATTTTCACTTTCACGTCCCTAGGTAAGGGTGGGCCTTAGCGCGTCCATACCGCCAGGGTTTAAAACACAATTTTAGTCCTGAAGAATTGCCTGGTAAAATAACACCGTTTCGTGGCAAGAAACATGTTGACTGATATCTAGGAATCTACCAGCCAACTAAATGTGGACTGCTTCCATACTCATAGATTTTAATATAATGTCTTTAGTGATCATAGAATAAAGTTCCTTTTTGATACACTACAGACAATTTTTAATACCCTCACCACCCATTAGTTTAGTTTGCACAAACATGTCCTAAATCTCACTAACCTGCTCCGCAGTAGTCCTGGCGTGGTAGCACACCAAAGAGACATTCGGTCTCTTTGGTGGAGCCCTATGATGAAGCATGTCATCACCAGGTGGTGAGTGAGTGCTTTCTTTAACGTCCTAAGTGAGGCCGTTCTCCCTTTTTTTGCTCCCTAATGTGGTTTAGTGTAACCATAAGACACTCTTTGCTTGTTTATTGATCATAACCGGGGAATAAGAGTGTCAGTCTACTCTCCCTACCTCTCTCTTTGTTTAAAGATATCTAACTATGCATCCATCCCTTTAGTCTGTCATCCTTATGCCTGTCTATCCACCTATGCATCCATCACTTTACTCTGTCATCCTTATACCTGTCTATCTACCTATGCATCCATCCTTTTACCATGTCATCCTTATACCCTGGGAACGGTGGGGGGTAGCAAGATGCACTGCTCCCGGTTTTCTTACAGGGGGGCGATATTGCGGCACTGCTGCACAACTGGCACCCTGTAAGATAAGCAGCCTCTGTGGCCACAAAACCGCCCCCTACTCCTCCAGCCTACTGGGGAAATGCCCGGTGCCCACTACGTCCAGTCCGGCCCTGCACCAGCAAGATCCAGGGCAGGTCCAGTTGACACTGGTTAACTAGGCTTTTTCAGGAACGTGGTCTACTTGCAGCTTTTGTGTCCCTGTAGCTTAGAAGTTACAGGTCACAGCAGCAGGTGCAGTCTTTATTCTGATTTCCATAGGCTCAGTAGTGTTCTGAAGAAGGTACCCAGGAATTCTACATTTATGCTTGCCACTAGTCTACGGGTGCTAGTGACTCCTGACCCCTCTCGGACCAATAGGAGAAAAAATGCCCAATGATTTTTTTCCCACAATTTTGCAGCAGTTCCTCTGTGCCATACTGCAAACAATCCCAGGATGCCCTTCTCTACCTACATCCAACATGGAATAACCTTTCATCCCCTGTGAAGAGCTCTTGTACCTACCCTAGAGGTGTGGTGATGAAAATTAGCAACCCCTACTCTGTGGTAGCTCAAAACTAGTTCCTGGGTCTTCCTCTCTCCTACTAGCATTGGGGAATGGTTGCCTAGTAAGACAAAGGGAGGCAGGCCCAAGTGTGAGCTACATCTGCTAGTAACCAGGTAGGCATCCTTTGAAGGTAAGGAAGGGGCGACCATTGTCTTTTGGCGATGGACACCCCACTTAATTGTCAGCATCAACTCTGGTAACAGTCCACCACATGGTGGCACTGTCTAGCTAATTTTAAGATGAGCACAACAACTGTGTTTATTAAGTCAATTTACATAAAAAATTAATAATACCTGCTGCTCACGCCATTATTATAGCTTTGGGTGGCCTGAAATAGTCTGAATTGTCACACAATTCTAGGAGTGTGATGGTTAGTAGTTGTGTTGGTAATGTCATTGGCAGCACTGGAGGAGCAATGGGTGGTGCAGGCTGTAGTGGCTCCTCCGAGAAGGGATCTGGCACTTACTTTTTATACAAATTTAGCATTGGGCTAGACACAGCCCCCATGCCATACTTTCAGGTGAAAGTCAACTTCTCCCCAGGCTCAAGGCTTTTGTCTCATCACTTGCAGCTAATTCACACCTCATTAAAGGAACTATTTAGCTTCTGGATGTCAATTGTAAGCTTCAGGCAAATGGGCTTTTAAAGTCTTTTAGCTGGCTAAAGGTAACCTTTTCAAAATGAGGTACCTTTCATAAAAGTTTTGTTACACATCCAACTTTACCATTTAATTGAGTTTGTCTTTTGTAATAAATATTCTAAAAAGTCCAAAAATGAACGTTTTATCTGGTACTTCAATCAAGTATTCCAGTGTTTTCCTATGGAACAGTCCTGCTACAGTGAACATAGCTTTCAGTGCTTTGTGACTGTAAGGACAAGTTGAACTCTAAACTCTGAAAAAACAATCACGACATTTTTAGAGCGCACTACTCACCCGTAGGGTCTCAAGGCGCTGGGGGGGGGGGGGCCGTTACTGCTCGAACAGCCAGGTCTTGAGCTTCTTCCTGAAGGCGAGGTGGTCTTGGGTCAGGCGCAGGTCAGTCGGGAGGGAGTTCCAGGTCTTGGCGGCCAGGTGGGAGAAGGACCTTCCTCCTGTTGTCGCTCTTCGGATGCGGGGGACGGCGGCGAGGGCGAGGCTGGTTGATCTGAGGTGGCGCTTGGGAGCGTAGAAGTTGATTCGGTTGTTGAGGTAGCTCGGGCCTTGGTCGTGTAGGGCTTTGTGTGCGTGGGTGAGGAGACGGAATGTGATTCTTTTCTTGACGGGGAGCCAGTGCAGGTCTCTCAGATGTCCGGAGATGTGGCTGTTTCGTGGGAGGTCGAGGATGAGTCTGGCTGAGGCGTTCTGGACCCGCTGGAGTCTCTTCTGGAGCTTGGCGGTGGTTCCGGCGTAGAGAGCGTTGCCGTAGTCCAGTCGGCTGGTGACGAGGGCCTGGGTGACGGTCTTCCTGGTCTCGGTGGGGATCCACCAGAAGATCTTCCGTAGCATGCGTAGGATGTTGAAGCATGATGAGGAGACGGCGTTGACTTGTCTGGTCATGGAGAGGGAGGAGTCCAGGATGAAGCCCAGGTTACGTGCGTGGTCAGTCGGTTTGGGTGCGGTGCCCAGGGCGGGGGGCCACCAGGAGTCGTCCCAGGCGGAGGGCGAGGAGCCCAGGATGAGGACCTCCGTCTTGTCCGAGTTCAGTTTCAGGTGGCTGGTCGTCATCCACTCGGCTACGTCTCTCATCCCTTTGTGCAGGTTGGTTCTGGCGGCGGCGGGGTTGTTGGTCAGGGAGAGGATCAGCTGGGTGTCGTCGGCGTAGGAGATTATGCTGAGGTTGTGTTTGCGTGCGATGGCCGCGAGGGGGCTCATGTAGACGTTGAAGAGGGTGGGACTTAGCGAGGATCCTTGGGGGACGCCGCAGATGACTTCGGTGGCCTCTGACTTGTACGGTGGTAGGCGGACTCTCTGTGTTCTTCCGTCGAGGAGGGAGGTGATCCATTCCAGTGCCTTCTCCTGGATTCCGATGTTGCCGAGGCGCTGTATTAGGGTGCGGTGGCAGACAGTGTCGAACGCCGCGGAGAGGTCAAGGAGGATGAGGGCCGCTGTTTCTCCGTTGTCCATCAGGGTTCGGATGTCGTCGGTGGCAGCGATGAGGGCGGTCTCGGTGCTGTGGTTGGCTCGGAAGCCAGACTGAGGAGTCGAGGGATCCATTCGTCTCGAGGAAGGCGGCCAGCTGTTTGTTGACGGTCTTTTCGATGACTTTGGCCGGGAACGGGAGGAGCGAGATGGGACGGTAATTCTTGAGTTTGGTGGGGTCCGCTGTGGGTTTCTTGAGTAGAGCGCTGAGTTCTGCGTGCTTCCAGCTCTCCGGGAAGGTGGCGGTGTCGAAGGAGGTGTTGATAATGTCCCGCAGGTGGTGTGCGATGACCGCGTCGGCCTTGTTGAAGACGTGGTGAGGGCAGGGGTCGGTTGGAGATCCGGAGTGGATGGAGTTCATTGTGCGGATGGTGTCTTCGGTGCTGATCGGAGTCCAGGCGCGGAGAGTGGTGGTGGGTGGCGTTGCTGTGGTCGTGGCGTGCGTCGGTTGGGTGCTGAAGCTGTTGTGTATGTCCGCGATCTTGTTGTGGAAGAAGGAGGCGAGGGAGTTGCAGAGGTCTTGCGACGGGGTGATGTCGTTGTTTCCGGCGTTGGGGTTGGAGAGCTCCTTTACGATGCTGAAGAGTTCCTTGCAGTTGTGTGCGTTGTTGTCAAGCCGGTCCTTGTATGCATTTTTCTTGGTGGCGCGGATCAGTTGGTGGTGTTTCCGGGTGGCGAGCTTGAGGGTAGCCATGTTGTCCCTTGTTTGTTCCCTTCTCCACACTTTCTCGAGGGCTCGGCAGTTCTTCTTGGAGCTCTTGAGTTCGTCGGTGAACCATGGGGCTTTTCTGCTGCCGGGTCTGCTGGGCGGGGTCCTCAGAGGGGCGAGTTCGTCCGCGCAGTTGCTGATCCACTTCGTGAGGTTGTCGGCGGCCTGGCTGGGGTTCGTTGAGCCGGCGGGAGGGTGCTGGCTCAGGGAGGCGGTGAGCTGGTCGGCTGTGATCTTGTTCCAGCTTCTTCGGGCAACCTGTTGCTGGTGGTGGTGGATCGTCGTTCTTTTGAAGGTGAAGTGGACGCAGCTGTGGTCCGTCCAGTGGAGTCCTGTTGCGTGGCTGAAGGCGATGTCTTTGCTGGATGAGAAGACGGCGTCGAGTGTGTGTCCGGCGAGGTGGGTGGGGGTGGTCACCAGTTGCTTGAGTCCGAGGTTAGCGAGGTTGTCGAGCAGGGTGATGGTGTTGCGGTCGCTGTTGTTCTCCAGGTGGAAGTTGAGGTCCCCCAGGAAGATGTAGTCGGCGGAGGGGAGGGCATGCGGGCTGATGAAGTCGGCGATGTCCTCGCTGAATCGTGTGCGTGGTCCCGGGGGTCGGTAGATCAGGGTGCCTCTGAGGGTGGTCCTCGGGTCGGTGTGGATCTGGAAGTGCAGGTGTTCGGCGGTGGTCAGGGTGTCGTCGGTGTTGGTCGTGATGCGGATGGTGTTTCTGTGGATGATGGCGATGCCTCCTCCCGTCTGGTTGGCGGTGCGGTCCCTCCGTGTGATCTTGTAGCCTTCTGGGATGGCGATGGCGATGGGGATTCTATCAATGTGAAGTGAATTGTTTTTTGTCTATTATCAATTTTAAGGTGGAGGGAAGTGGAATCGGCTCTCTTTGCGGGTGGCGGAGAAGGAGCACTATGTGCTTTTAAAATACCCCTCACACACTAAGAATCCCTTAGTGTCATGCTTCATCATAGGGGTCTTCCCGTCCCTCTACGGGGCGGGGCGTGCTACGACCTACGAGCTACGCGGGAGCACTAATTGTAAATGACGATAGGCTATGTGTGGTGTAGAACAGTGATAAGTGATAAGAGTGTAGGGACCTAAGTACGTGAAAGTAAAAAAGGTTTAAGTGATAAGAGTGTAGGGACCTAAGTACGTGAAAGTAAAAAAGGTTAAACCTTTTTTACTTTCACGTACTTAGGTCCCTACACTCTTATCGCTGTTCTACACCACACATAGCCTATCGTCATTTACATTAGTACTCCCGCGTAGCTCGTAGGTCGTAGCACGCCCCGCCCCGTAGAGGGACGGGAAGACCCCTATGATGAAGCATGACACTAAGGGATTATTAGTGTGTGAGGGGTATTTTAAAAGAACATAGTGCTCCTTCTCCGCCACCCGCGAAGAGAGCCGATTCCACTTCCCTCCACCTTCAATCAATCAATCAATCAAAGCATTTATAAAGCGCACTACTCACCCGGGGGGGTCTCAAGGCGCAAGGGGAGGGGGGGTCTGCTACTGCTCGAACAGCCAGGTCTTGAGCTGCTTCCTGAAGGCAAGGTGGTCCTGGGTCAAGCGGAGGTGGGTCGGGAGGGAGTTCCAAGTCTTGGCGGCCAGGTAGGAGAAGGACCTTCCTCCTGTGGTGGCTCTTCGGATGCGGGGGACGGCGGCGAGGGCGTGGCCGGTCGATCGAAGCTGGCGTGTGGGAGCGTAGAAGTTGAGGCGGCTGTTGAGGTATCCTGGGCCTTGGTTGTGTAGGGCTTTGTGTGCGTGGGTGAGGAGACAGAAGGTGATTCTCTTGTTGACCGGGAGCCAGTGCAGATCTCTCAGGCGTCCGGAGATGTGGTTGCGACGGGGGATGTCCAGGATGAGTCGTGCTGAGGCGTTCTGAATCCGCTGGAGTCTCTTCTGGAGTTTGGCGGTGGTTCCGGCGTAGAGCGAGTTGCCGTAGTCCAGTCGGCTGGTGACGAGGGCCTCGGTGACCGTCTTCCTGGTCTCGGTGGGGATCCACCGGAAGATCTTACGTAGCATGCGCAGGATGTTGAAGCATGATGAGGAGACGGCGTTGGCTTGTCTGGTCATGGAGAGGGAGGAGTCCAGGATGAATCCCAGGTTGCGTGCGTGGTCTGTTGGTATGGGTGCGCTGCCCAGGGCGGGGGGCCACCAGGAGTTGTCCCAGGCGGAGGGTGAAGATCCCAGGATGAGGACTTCCGTCTTGTCCGAGTTCAGTTTCAGGCGGCTGTTCATCATCCACTTGGCTACGTCTGTCATCCCTTCGTGTAGGTTGGCTCTGGCGGTGGCGGGGTCGTTGGTGAGGGAGAGGATCAGCTGGGTGTCGTCGGCGTAGGAGATGATGTTGAGGTTGTGTTGGCGTGCGATGGCTGCGAGGGGGCTCATGTAGACGTTGAAGAGGGTTGGGCTGAGCGAGGAGCCTTGAGGAACGCCGCAGATGACTTCGGTGGCGTCCGATCTGAACGGGGGGAGGTGGACTCTCTGTGTCCTTCCGGCGAGGAACGAGACGATCCATTCCAGTGCCTTCTCCTGGATTCCGACGTTTCTGAGGCGCTGCACTAGGGTGCGGTGGCAGACAGTGTCGAAGGCCGCGGAGAGGTCTAGGAGGATGAGGGCCGCTGTTTCTCCGTTGTCGAGCAGGGCTCGAATGTCGTCGGTGGCTGCGATCAGGGCGGTCTCGGTGCTGTGGTTGGCCCGGAAAACAAGTGGTCCCGAGCTTAAGGAAAATAGTTTTAGCAAAATAGTATATAGACCACAATGGGCTACTATATAGTATGTAAAATCCCTTGCCCAGCCGGGCAGGGTATCTTTATTCAAGTAGTGATTTGTCTAGATGTAGGAATAAAACAGGTAACCAAAGACATCAAGGTTACTGTAAGGCACAGTCCTGTGCCATACACAAAGGAAGAAGTAAAGAGGACAGTGAGTACAAACAATATCAGGCAAACAAAGTGAGCTAGCAGGCCACTGACATAAATTGAAATCAACAGTGTGACCTGGAGTTAGACAACCATACTCTAATGCAATAAATTTCAAATATGGGACACTCTTAAAGCAGTCGACGGACGTTTCGATCCCAAGCTCAATTATAAAGGGATCATCTTCAGGACTTTCACAATCAAAGCTTGTGCCTGAATATAACCTTTTAACATAAAACCGCCAGAATTGTAACTGTTATTGAGGTTTTTTGGTCTTCAATGATTAAGGCAATAACACAACAACCATGTTTGGAGGTGGGATTCCGACCTGGACTTCAATTGCGCACAGCAAGGATGTAGTTCTGGTATAGCGCCACTTTTGGAGTCCGGGTTGGACTTACAATATAATCCCTCCGGATTTGCACCGTTAGTCCCGGTCTTTTGCGCTTAAAGTGGATTTTCTGTACAAAAAAGTCAACTTCTATATAGGGTGTTAGTGAATGTATTCATATGTGGTGGGTATTGACTGGGACCCATTATCGAAAACTTCTGGTCTCCCTTTTTAAATTACAGATTCCGGTAAGTTTAACTGCATTGCTTTTGGGAAGCAATCCTGCTGACCAGAACGCGCCATCGCTGCACGCAAAGCCACGGTACCTCGAGGAGACCTCTAATTGTCGGGCCCTCACGGAGGATACCAGAGTCGCTTTTCGATTTGCAGTACGAACAGATTTCTACTGCAGTTAAACTTACCGGAATCTGTAATTTAAAAAGGGAGACCAGAAGTTTTCGATAATGGGTCCCAGTCAATACCCACCACATATGAATACATTCACTAACACCCTATATAGAAGTTGACTTTTTTGTACAGAAAATCCACTTTAAGCGCAAAAGACCGGGACTAACGGTGCAAATCCGGAGGGATTATATTGTAAGTCCAACCCGGACTCCAAAAGTGGCGCTATACCAGAACTACATCCTTGCTGTGCGCAATTGAAGTCCAGCTCGGAATCCCACCTCCAAACATGGTTGTTGTGTTATTGCCTTAATCATTGAAGACCAAAAAACCTCAATAACAGTTACAATTCTGGCGGTTTTATGTTAAAAGGTTATATTCAGGCACAAGCTTTGATTGTGAAAGTCCTGAAGATGATCCCTTTATAATTGAGCTTGGGATCGAAACGTCCGTCGACTGCTTTAAGAGTGTCCCATATTTGAAATTTATTGCATTAGAGTATGGTTGTCTAACTCCAGGTCACACTGTTGATTTCAATTTATGTCAGTGGCCTGCTAGCTCACTTTGTTTGCCTGATATTGTTTGTACTCACTGTCCTCTTTACTTCTTCCTTTGTGTATGGCACAGGACTGTGCCTTACAGTAACCTTGATGTCTTTGGTTACCTGTTTTATTCCTACATCTAGACAAATCACTACTTGAATAAAGATACCCTGCCCGGCTGGGCAAGGGATTTTACATACTATATAGTAGCCCATTGTGGTCTATATACTATTTTGCTAAAACTATTTTCCTTAAGCTTGGGACCACTTGTTTTCCTTGAAATAATTGACACCCATGGTCCTTGGCCATTTATTGGGTTCCCCTTGTTTTCTATAAAATATAATATATAGTGGTTGGCCCGGAAGCCAGACTGCGAGAGGTCGAGGGATCCGTTGGTCTCGAGGAAGGCGGCCAGCTGCTTGTTGACGGTCTTCTCGATGACTTTTGCAGGGAACGGGAGCAGCGAGATGGGGCGGTAGTTCTTGAGGTCGGTGGGGTCGGCTGATGGTTTCTTAAGTAGAGCGCTGAGTTCGGCGTGCTTCCAGCTCTCCGGGAAGGTAGCGGTGTCGAAGGAGGTGTTGATGATGTCCCGCAGGTGGGGCGCGATGACAGCGTCGGCCTTGTTGAAGACGTGGTGAGGGCAGGGGTCGGTCGGAGATCCGGAGTGGATGGAGTTCATCGTGCGGATGGTGTCTTCGGTGTTGATCGGGGTCCAGGTGCGGAGGGTGGTGGTGGGGGGCGGTGGTTCAGTCGTGGCGCACGTCGGTTGAGTGCTGAAGCTGTTGTGTATGTCCGCGATTTTGTTGTGGAAGTAGGAGGCGAGGGAGTTGGAGAGGTCTTGCGAAGGGGTGATGTCGTTGTTTCCGGCGTTTGGGTTGGAGAGCTCTTTGACGATGTTGAAAAGTTCCTTGCTGTTGTGTGCGTTGTTGTGCAGTCGTTCCTTGAATGCAGTTTTCTTGGTGGCGTGGATCAGTTGGTGGTGTTTTCGGGTGGCGAGCTTGAGGGCAGTCATGTTGTTTGGTGTTGGGACTCTGCGCCAGGCTTTCTCGAGTGCTCGGCAGTTCTTCTTGGAGCTCTTGAGTTCGTCGGTGAACCATGGGGCTTTCTTGCTGATGGGTCTGCTAGGCGGGGTCTTCAGAGGGCCGAGGTCATCTGCGCAGTTGCTGATCCATTTTGCGAGGTTGGTGGCCGCCTGGATTGGGTTCGTTGCGCTGCTGGGAGGGTTCATGCTCAGGGAAGTCGCGAGCTGGTCGGCTGTAATCTTGGTCCAGTTTCTTCGTGCAACCTGTTGCTGGTGGTGGTGGGTCGTGGTCCTTCTGAAGCTGAAGTGGACGCAGCTGTGGTCCGTCCAGTGGAGTCCGGTGGCGTGGCAGAAGGTGATGTCTTTGCTGGATGAGAACACGGGGTCGAGTGTGTGTCCGGCGAGGTGGGTGGGTGTAGTCACCAGTTGCTTGAGACCGAGGTTGGCGAGGTTGTCCAGCAGGGTGGTGGTGTTGCGGTCGTTGTTGTTCTCCAGGTGGAAGTTGAGGTCCCCGAGGAGGATGTAGTCGGCGGAGAGGAGGGCGTGCGGGCTGATGAAGTCGGCGATGTCTTCGCTGAATTGTGTGCGTGGTCCCGGGGGTCTGTAGATGAGGGTGCCTCTGAGAGTGGTCTTGGGGTTGACGTGGATCTGGAAGTGCAGGTGTTCGGCGGGTGCGAGGGTGTCGTCGGTGTTGGTCGTGATGCGGATGGTGTTCCTGTGGATGATGGCGATGCCTCCTCCTGTCTGGTTGACGCGGTCCCTCCGGATGATCTTGTAGCCGTCCGGGATGGCGATGGCGATGTCGGGCGATGAGGAGGCATTCATCCAGGTTTCCGTGAGGAAGGCGACGTCTGGGGTTGTGGTGTCGAGCAGGTTCCAGAGCTCGACGGCGTGTCTGTGGATGGAGCGGGTGTTGAGCAGGATGCACTTGAGGTGGTTGCTGCTGGTGTTCGGCTTGGTCGGTGCTGGTGTAGTGCAGGTCCGGATGCAGGCGAACTTGCAGGAGTGGCAGCAGAAGGGTCCGTGGGTGCGTCTCGGGGTGGCTTGATAGCAGCCCGGGATTCGACCGGAGTTGAGTACGTAGAGGTCGGTGGCGTCGTAGGTCCGGCGGGTGGGCTGGTGTCTGCGGGAGACAGGGGTCCTGGCACTGGGCGCGGTCCAGGCACGGACGGGCGTAGACGGGCTTACCTTTGGCGCGCCTTCGGCGCACAATCGGCGTGCACGCTGCGCGTTTGCCACTCTGCCATATGTGGAGAGTGGGGGGGCGGAGCGAGGGAGGAGCAGCTGGGAGGCGGGAGCGGGGCGGCGAATGGGAAGGGCTGCAGAGGGAAGGGGCGGGGAGCGGGGAGGTGGCGGGAAGCGCGGCAGGGGCCGGGGGCGACAAGAGGGGGACAAAATCACAGGGGTACAAAATTTAAACAACACGGGGGGCAGGAAATAAACAAGGAGCAGAGAACACACCGGGGGAAAAAACAATCGGAATCACAGAGGTACAAGATTAAACAGCACGGGGAACAGAAAGTAAACAAGGAGCAGAGAACACACCGGGGGAAAAAACAATCGGAATCGCAAATACAAACGCGGCGCAGGCGGGGCAAGAGCAGCAACAGCGGTGTTACAGGATCGCTGCTGCGGGCAGCGGCGGCACTGGCGGGAACGAGGGGCAGCCTGGGCTCACTCACAAGGAGTGTGTGCGGTGCGTGGGGGTGACCGGCCCCGAGGGACAGAGGTCACTACTCTCCACCGTGCCCACTTTGTCATATACGGCCCAGTGGGTGGGAGGAGCAGCTGGGAGGCGGGAGCGGGGCGGCGAATGGGAAGGGATGCAGAGGGAAGGGGCGGGGCCGCAGGGGGCAGCGGCGGGGAGTGGGGAGGTGGCGGGAAGCGCGGCAGGGGCCGGGGGCGACAAGAGGGGGACAAATCACAGGGGTACAAAATTTAAACAACACGGGGAGCAGGAAATAAACAAGGGGCAGAGAACACACCGGGGGAAAAAACAATCGGAATCACAGAGGTACCAGATTAAACAGCACGGGGAACAGAAAGTAAACAAGGAGCAGAGAACCCACCGGGGGAAAAAACTATCGGAATCGCAAATACAAACGCGGCGCAGGCGGGGCAAGAGCAGCAACAGCGGTGTTACAGGATCGCAGCTGCGGGCAGCGGCGGCACTGGCGGGAACGAGGGGCAGCCTGGGCTCACTCACAAGGAGTGTGCGCGGTGCGTGGGGGTGACCGGCCCAGAGGGACAGAGGTTGATAATAGACAAAAAAACGATTCACTTCACATTGATAGAATCCCATTGTTTTTTCATATCATATTGGAGGGTGATTCTATCACCACTACCTCTACACTTCCTCTATTGTTTTTTGAACTCTAAACTCTTACATGTCCTTATTTTAAATACCATGCACCTAGCAGTATTGCCATTTAAGGCCTACTTATGGGTGACTTTTTAATATTTAAAAGGAGTGTTTTGGCCTGCATAAGGAGTTATTTCAACAGGTCCAATTTGCAGATTAATCCTGCATAGCCAGGTTACAGGTGACAGACCTGAAGTCATGTTTCTCATTTTCAATTTAGTGGTGTCTCTATATTTGCTGCACGCCACTAGCGACATCTAACTCACAGGCCCCAGGGACATTTAGTACCACATGCTAGTGACTTATAGGAAAGAGTTACATGCACCAATTAGGAGTATAGTCAATGTCAACATGTTTTAGGGGTCTGAAAACTTGTACTGGTGCTTGGTTAGCAGAGTACTAGTGCACAGAGTCAAAAGACCAGCAGCATCAGCCCAAATAACTTGGGGGTGATCACATCAAAAAGAGACATTTTCCTACAGTGAGAAAATATTTGTTTTTGTTACATGTTAAAAGTACAGATTTGTGTAGTGTTGGTTGGGGTGGGGTTTTAGGTTCAAGTTTAATTTATAGGAGTGAGTTTTTTTTTAAAGTTTGAGTTTATAAAAGAATAACAAGATAAAGAACAACAATGAAATGAATACAACAAATCCTATTTGACAGAAAATGTGTAGGGAAACAAGAATATATGAGGAATATAACTATCAGGCTGTATGCAAAATGGAATATACACAATATAAACAATAGGGGGAGGTGGCTAGGGGAGGGGAGCAATAGAGAATTAGTTTGTAACAATTAAGAGTAAAATTCATGAAAAATAAATAATTTAACACTGTACGCATAACAATAAGTAAAACTGAAAAGCATGATGTAAATATAGGGGTATAAAAATCTTCCTAATCACCTAGGAAAAGAGAGGCAAAGGGTGAAGTGAAGGTGGCTCCCATACATCATCTGACATATTAGTAACTCTAACAATAGCAGCAGCAGATAAAGATAAATACGTTGTTAATGGAAGCCAAAAGAGATCTCTTTTAATTGCTGGAGATGCAGGGAAAACATAGGGGCTCATTAGGATGGCAGATGGACTGGAGTCCGTCTGCCATCCTGGTGTAAACCGGGACCGTCCGCCATGCATGCGGCGGTCCCGCACACCTGATCAGGATGCGACCGCCACCATGGCAGTCGGATCTTGATTTTTAACATTGCGGCAGGTGCGGCTGCATTCAACAGCACTACGTGGCAGGCACCACACGGTGCCTGCCACATAGTGCTGGGAAATGTAGGGGGGGGTACCATGGATACCCCCCAAGTGCACCTTCGCCTCCCATAACACAAGGGGGGGCCACAACGGGCCCGCAAACCCAATCCCCTCCAGCCTTTCCATGGCAGCTTGTTTTAGGGAAAAAGCAGAGTGATAAGTGTTGAAGTCGGGAAATCTTAAGACCTCGATTAGTTCTATCCTTTTTAAAGAAGATAAAGCCGTGCGAGGGAGTTTGCCTTTCCATAGAAATTTTGTTATGATAAAATCAAATTTTATAGAATAATACCCAGGAATGTGAACCGGATTAATGGAGATAATATATAGTATCAGAGAAGAGAGCATCATTTTAATCGAGTCCATTCAGCCCCACCAAGAAAGACAAAGGGGTTGCCAATGTGTAATAATGTCATTTAGTTTTTTGGTAATGTGATCAAAGTCTAATTTTAGTGTTTCAGGAATTGTCGGGGTGAACCACAAGCCCAAATATTTTATTTTAGATGGTTGCCATGAAAAACCGGAGTGGACACCAAGATATTTTTGACACAAAACATTTCAAGGTAAAACTTTACATTTATCGGTATTAAGACAATATCCTGAAAGTTGAGAACAAGTGGCTACTTGTTAAAGAAAAGGGGGAAGAGAGGTTACAGGATTAGAACAGTATTAGAGAATGTCATCGGGGTATACTGACATTTTGACCTGTTGAGGACCAAATTGAAAACGCGAAATATGAACATCTTGTCTAATTTTGGTTAAAAAGGGTTCTAACGCTATGACAAACAATAAAGGTAATAAGGGGTACCCGTGTTGTACTCCTCTAAGTAAAGGAAAGTTATCAGAGGTTTTACCATTGACAAATATTGAGGCTTTGGGACCTGAGTATAACAGAGAAATTAAAGCAATCAACTTAGGTGGAAAGCCAACCCATTTTAAGGCGTGTAACATAAAATCCCAACAATCCTATCAAAGGCTTTTTCTGCGTCTAAAGCGATAGCAGAAATTGGATAATCTAAAGATGAGGCTTTGCTGAGAACATTGAAAAAGATTTGATAATTGTCAGAGGCTAGTCTTCCCTTAACAAAGCCGGATTGTTCAGGAACTATTAGATCAGGCATGACGGGGTCAATACGAAGAGCCAAAATCTTTGCTAAGATCTTGTAGTCAGTATTGACTAAGGAGATGGGACAATAGTTCTTGCAGAGAGATTGATCCTTATCATCTTTTGGAGTTAAGCAGATCAAGGCTTCTTGGAATGTGACCTGAGATGTACCATTTTTGGAAAAATAAAAGTTAAAGATTGGGTAGGAGGAGTCTAGCAAAGTGATCATAAAACTCAATCGTAAAGCCATCCAGCCCAGGTGCCTTCCCTCATTGTAACACCGAGACTGCATGGGAAATTTCCTCTAAAGAAATGTCTATGGGGCATGGCCAAGATGGCGCGGTGGCAAGACATGCCTTAACTGCTCTCCAGCAGACCGCCGTCCCACTGAGGTGCCGGGTTTTTAGGGACCCGGTGGTGCCAGGGGATAACACCCGAAGACCTCTGAGTTCTCCCTTGTTCCGGACCACAGAAACGCTGAGTCTTCTAGTCGCAGTCAGAGATCAAGTTTATTGGTAGCTACCAAGTAACACGTGTCCTAGAAGCACGACAAACACGGGTCATGTGTTCTCAGGAGACTGTTCGTTTTTACAGAACCAGCCTTCTCCTTATATACAGAAATAATAGCTGCAAGCAAGAATTCTTGAGTTTATGATACGGCTGTAAACATATTTCTACAATAATACAAAGAGCGAAGTCATGTAAGCAAGCCCACATTTTAGATGTCCAGTTCGTGATAGATTACCCAGCCAGACCCGGAACTTCCATCAGATATCAATGAAACACCAATAAAGGAAGGTACCACCCAGTCATAAAACTGGCCATAAACAAGGAGTATGGACAGGTGCATGTTTGTAGAAAGCATGGTCTGTATGTAGTGAATGGTTTGAGGAATGTTATGTATTGATGCTATCGTATTTGGCCACTGGGCGAGGGGCTGCCCAAACAGGTTTGGCTAAAGGCAATGGAGTCGGTTGGGACAGGTCAGGGGGAAGTCAGGGAAGGTGGACGTGTCCTTTTAGATCAAGCTCGACCTTTAATTGACTTATCATGAGGGCAAGACGTAAGATGGATGTCGTTCACAAAATGGAGTCTAAGGGGTCGGGACGGAAACTACGATTTAGGGGCGTTGGCGACCCTCGATTATGACGCAAATGTATAGGAATGATGTCCTAATCATTATCGGTTCGTGGATACCAAATTCGTCATGGTACGTTGATATTTTGTGACACGGGTTTTGGACCTCGATATCGGGATAACAACAGGGTCCAGATTTTCAGAACCACAGACCCTCCTTTTGCCCTTATGTAAGGCAATAATTCATGTTAATCTGAGTCCAAATCTGTATGAAGGAATTCGTGGAGATGCTGCTGTAACATCATTCTGTTGCTCAGTTCGTCCCTTGACACAGGCTTCCGTACACATGAAGTAGCACAGAGGCCACAGAGTGCAGGAGCGCACTGTACACACAGGCAGAACATAAACAGAAGTGCTAAGATCATCCCAATGAAGATCAATGTTTTTCATCCCCAGGCAGTGATCAGTCCCCAGAACCACCCTAGCAAGGACCAATCTCCTTTTTCCACGTGAAGGGAACCAGATATTTCGTGTAGTTTAGAGATGGCTTGGTACACTGTCGGTGCGTTATCAGGGATGAAAATGCAACAACTAGATTGGATCACTCTACACACACCACCACGATCGGCGAGTATGATATCTAGGGCAACTCGGTTCTGAAGGGTCATAAGTCGATCCGACTGAAGCTCGGTCGTCAAATTGCCAAGTGCTCCGGCCGTTGTGATCACGGCGGATTCGACTATCCTTGATAACTGGCGAATATTCCTGCTGTTCACCATAGGCCCCCAAAATGGCAGAAAACCCTTTGCGAAGTCAGCGAATTCCTGACACGCGGTGTCGTCGTTACTCACGACACCTCTAGCTGTCCTTGTCCGATGGTAATCTGCTCGGGCCGTGTAGGTGGGAGGCAGCAGAAATGAGATGAAACACGTGCCTGAGAAGTCAGGGGGCAACCATGTATATGCTTGGTCGTGGCAGACGAAATACATGCCTTTGGCTGCTAAGAGTATAGGGGAAGTTCGAGAAGCGAACACATATGTTTCCGTGCATATGCTCTTTCCTAATTGTGCTTTGGGATCCCTACCAATACCTTGTAAACATAAGTGACCTCGGTGGGGTACTATACAAACTGGGCGGGATTTCTTCGCTGTCTGGCTCTTACTCAGGTAAACCCCATAGTTAGTTACGTTCCAACGAGTGTATGGAGTGAGTTCATCTTTGGGGATCGTTAGATATGTGTCGAACTCTCTACTCATGTTTCTTATCCCTGCCACTAGTGCCTTGTTGTTAGAATCGCTTTCAATGGAACCGGTTGGGTATGGTTCTAGGGCGAACAGGAACATGGTCTGGAAAGCCCACAGAGAACCATAATAACTGAATGGCAGGATGAAGTATGGGATACCCTTATCAGTCGTGTGCGGCATGAGTCCGCATATCCAACAGTTTGATGTGTTCATTATGGACTGGTGTTGGTGTAGGAGTTGAATAAATGAGTTATTTACAAATTCGAGTCTTCTGGCAGACTCGTGTTCAGGTAGATGGTGAAAGGAGTGTGGAGAGAGAGTGGGAGGAGGCGTTGGCCGGGTGTCATTTTGGAATAAGGAAACTTGAAATACGAATAGAGCATAACCAGTCAAGAACATTACTATGCTACACAGCATTAAAACACATATTATTAAAAATCGTCTTCTGGACAGTATTGTACACAATTGTCTTTCAAAGTTCGTGAATCTGGCAGGTCTCTCTACCCTTGGAAACTCCATCCTCTACTTGCTGCCCGCGGTGGTAGGTTGATTCTGCCAGGGAGTGCGCTCCGTTCAGTCCAGGGTAACTCCCTCGGACCAACCAGAACCGTTGACCTAAAACTTCCCCGGTTGCACTCCCCACATTTCAACCGCGGCCCTAGCAGCGGAACCGGATGGCGGTTCGAAAATCTAAAATGAGCTAGTTCCCTGGGACGAGAGAGCTGAAAAAATCAAAAAATAGTTCTTAGGGGAAAAGAAATCACATTAGTTTGCTCTTTTATTAGTCTCTGGGGTTAGATCTCAAGTTGTACCGTCGTTTCCCAGGTACGGAAGTGTCTTCAAACAATGTCTCGGGTTCGGTAGTGTCCAACTGCATAGACGGTGACACAAGTCCTTGCAAAATACGATCACTCTCCTTTTCGGTGCCAGTCTCTTTTAAACGTGCATCGCTAAAAGGGATGAAACGAGGTATGGATTCTGTTTCAGAGTCGACAAGTCCTTTATTGACCCACAGGTCGTATGGAAGGGGCAGAGGGACCCGTTTACAATGGGTCCCGTGCACCCAGTTCTTTTTGCCTTCCACCCGAACAGCGGACCTCGTGGAAAGAAGTACCAGGTATGGTCCGGTCCACCTCGGCTGTCCGTTGTTGGTGCGCTGGAAATTCCGCACCAGGACCCACGTGCCGGGTTCGATGGTATGACCTGGATCGTCAGAGGCTGGCGGAGAGGAACTGTGAACCTGTTGGTGTAAAACACGCAATTTAGCTGTCAATTCGCACAAATAGTCAAGCAGTACGGGGTGTTCTATTTCGCTGAGTTTCTTTGGTCTTGGCACGCCCCAGACGTTGGCTGGGCGGCCAAACACTATCTCGTGAGGGCTAAGTCCTAATCTGGAATGGACAGTCATTCTCGTTGACAAGAGTGCTAGGGGCAAGGTGTCAGGCCATTTAAGACCTGTACTGGCTTGGATCTTGGCTAGCTTGAGTTTCAACGTGCCATTGTAGCACTCTACTAATCCAGCTGATTGGGGGTGATTTGCAGCGTGGAACTTCTGGTGTATGCCTAGACACTCACACACTCTCTTCATCACGCGTCCTACGAATTCACTTCCATTATCACTCCAGACAATTCTAGGCATACCAAATCTAGGGAAGAACTCTTTGACAAGGGCTTTGGCAGTTGTAAAGGCGGTATTGTCCTTAAGGGGGTACGCTACCACCCACCTGGAAAAGGCGCAAACAACAACGAGCACATACTTTAGATTGTTGCACCTCTCCATGTGGATGAAATCGAGCTGCAAAACCTCGAACGGATACGCTGGAGGCGCAAAATGACCAGCTGGAGTTGGAGTTCCCCTACCGGGATTGTGTTTTAGACATATCATACAGTTTCTGACCACATTCTCTGCATATTTTGGGATATTGCTATTCTGCCATACTGGGGCCAATAGTTTACATATTCCTTTCGAACTGATGTGCGCAATGCCGTGAGCCATCGTTACTACTGCAAGTACGTATGCATTAGGTAATAGCCATCGCTGGTGTTCCGACAATTCGACCCAACAACCATTCGCATCTAGTCTACCCTTACTTTCTCCCCACTCATTCAACTCTTTCTCAGTTACCTCGGCTTGTATAGATTTCACGCTTTCAATGGTGTCTTCACACATTCCCACATCAGCAATCCATCTAGCGGGCCCGCAACATACATCCGACTCATTGTGTTCCTTGCAGTCTCTTTCGCAACCTCGTCTGCAAATGCATTCCCGCGGCCAACATCGTCCTGAATCTTTTTGTGTGCATTGCCTTTCATAACGGCAACTTGTAGGGGCAAGGTCAGTGACTCAAGGAGTTCATTAACTAGCTGACCATGTTGTATCTTTGCACCATGTGATGTAAGGAAACCACGTTCTCGCCACAATCTCCCAAAACTGTGAGCCACACCAAAGGCGTACTGGCTGTCAGTGTACACATTCACTCGCTTTCCTTTTGCTAACACACATGCTCTGGTAAGTGCAATAAGTTCTGCCGCTTGTGCAGAATGGTGGGAAATACGCGCGGTCTCTATAATGGTGTGTAATGTTGTTACGGCATATGCTGCAGTCGTGTCACCATTCGGCAGCTTGAAACATGAACCATCAACCCATAAAGTGTCATTGCATTCAAGAAGGGGAGTGTCCTGTAAGTCTACTCTCCCTTTTGTCTCTTCTTCTGTCCTAAAGCAGCAGTCATGTTTATCCATCTCGTCTGTTTCTGTCGGGATGGGTAATAGCGAGGCGGATAGGCCTGCTGGAGAAGAACCTTAGTTTTCAAATCGTTCGTCTTCTTATCTGCTTTATCTAGCTCGTCTTTACGCCTATTTTCATAGTACTGGGCTGTAGCTAAAATCTGCGCCGACGCAGAGACAGCCCAAGCACTCTCCGAATCTTTCAGTTTGTTACATAGTTCAGGAAGCAAATTATGTACGAACTTGTCTACAAACAATCTTTGGCCACCTTCGGTAGCCATATCTTGACCACTATGATCGGTGAAAGTTTCCTCAAATCTCGTGAAGAAGTCAGACACATTCTCATCTTTCTTTTGCTTACATGCGGATAGCTTGTCCCAGTTTACGCGTACTTCAGGCATTATTGTTTTCATGTACGCTATAATCCTACCGGGAAGTTCAGCTATTAACGGCTCAGGTTTAAAACCACCGACTTGTCTAGCATCTGTAGTCGCAATGTTCGCCCACGAGTCACCTAGTTCCTGATCGTGATCCGTATGACGGATTTTGCTCCATAGAGGATGTGGAACAACGTTCCCAAACAACATGTCTACATCCGCTAAATTCATTATACATGAGCTTGCAGTTTGCGATAACTCCTTATAATACCCAGTCGGGTTTTTACGAGGGTCAGGTAGTGACTGCTTGAGTGCCAACACTTCCGATCTTTTCCAGGGGACATGTACCCATACACGCTGGAAATGGGGCAGAATTGGCGGTACTGCATTCGCATCACCTTCCCTCCAAACCGGAGGAACCTCTCTCATGGGGTACTGTCTCGCTCTCTTCCTACTAGACGTACCACATTCAGATGATGACCCAGAATTACCACCCGTACTTCGATATGATAATAATATCCCAACTGCTTTTTCGACATCGGGACCTATGATCATGCCTTCCCCAAATTTAAATCGTACATTGCACAACTCTCGAGCGTTGCTCTCTTGACCATTATCTTCCATATCCTCACACAGAAAAACACACATCTGTTCAAAAACATATCTTTGCGTCGGTTCATCCCATTGACGGAAGAAGTTCACGACAGACTCTACATCATATCTCGCTGTATCCATAGCCCAATTCCGTGCTAACTTATTCAGTGATTCCCTCTCTTGATAATCAGGCATTTGGCTTCGTAATTGTCTTGGTCCCGTATTAGGGGTCGTTTTAGGCGACCGAAAAAGTGGTGAAGGAATGTTAGTAGCAATGCTGGCCATTTTATGCCAGACGAAAGGTGAAAGCGGAGGAATAACTGGTGGCAGAACAGAGTCACGCAAAGTAGGAACAGAAGCATTCGTAGAGCGAGTATCAGAAGAAATAGAAGGTGTGCTAGGCGAAGTTGTAGGAGGAACAGTAGGAGAAATAGATGTAATCGGTGAGCCTTGAGGAGGCTGCACCAGAGAAATAGAAGCCAGTTGAAGAGCAGCTGGTGAGTGCTGTAAAGGAGCCGGCATAACAGCTACCAGAGGTGCAACTAAAGGTTGCGGAGGTGCTGTGGCATTTTGTGCATAGGGCGGTGGCGAACTTAGCAGATGTGCCATTAATGGATCTTTTTCACGCTCTTTTATTGTTTCTTGCTGAGGAGATTGTAAAACAGGATAGCATTTATCTATTGCCATTTTACGTTGCCTGTGCAACTGCTCACTTATTTGTTCTTCTTCATTGTCTTTAAATTTTATTGCGGCTTGCATTACTGAAATACCTCTTTCTCTCTTATTTTTCTTCTCTAATTTAATTTCCTTTTGTTTGGCCTCTTTACGCCATAAGCGGAAAGAGTCAAACATCGCCGGCCGGGCTTTCTTCTTGAACAATTTGACCTCTAGATTATCTAAAATTTCTGAGTCGAAACTACCATATTGGGGCCACTTTAAAACACCATCCTTACGGGTGTATTTTATCCACACTTCATTATATGCGATAGGACCTACGCCATGCTTCACATAGAGCTCATACGTTGGAGTTCCAATCGGAGGAACCGGACAGGAATCCTCTAATCGGGAGTCCTTACTATAACCAAGACAAAACAAGTTTCCAAGTCTGCTAAAACCAGGCATCTTCGCTCACTAGTCTAGCTTCAAACTTCAAAAGATTATCTATTACGATATTTCTCGTGAAAACACGAGTCCTTCGGCTTTGGGGCTTGCAAGTACCAAATCAAGTCGTATCTCAAGGATACCAAAAACTAAGGACAAACTAAGGACTGGGAGACGCTCCACTTATACTTAACTGAAGTATTTGAAGATCTGTGACGTCGCTAGAAGACTCGTCTATCGTTTCGCTCTACCAAGGATCACTGGGTCCAAAACAAGGCGATAGTCAGGGCAGCAGTCCTTCGTAGCCGTCGGGACGCGGGGAACCTCGCAGCAAAGACCTTCGGAACCACTTCGACATACAGGGGTCGCTGAAGTGGCTGGCCGTCCTCTGGAATTTTCACACGAAGCTCCTCACGAACATCTGGCTTGGACCGTCGCCGCTTGATACCGCCCCGAGTTGGGCGCCAACTGAGGTGCCGGGTTTTTAGGGACCCGGTGGTGCCAGGGGATAACACCCGAAGACCTCTGAGTTCTCCCTTGTTCCGGACCACAGAAACGCTGAGTCTTCTAGTCGCAGTCAGAGATCAAGTTTATTGGTAGCTACCAAGTAACACGTGTCCTAGAAGCACGACAAACACGGGTCATGTGTTCTCAGGAGACTGTTCGTTTTTACAGAACCAGCCTTCTCCTTATATACAGAAATAATAGCTGCAAGCAAGAATTCTTGAGTTTATGATACGGCTGTAAACATATTTCTACAATAATACAAAGAGCGAAGTCATGTAAGCAAGCCCACATTTTAGATGTCCTGTTCGTGATAGATTACCCAGCCAGACCCGGAACTTCCATCAGATATCAATGAAACACCAATAAAGGAAGGTACCACCCAGTCATAAAACTGGCCATAAACAAGGAGTATGGACAGGTGCATGTTTGTAGAAAGCATGGTCTGTATGTAGTGAATGGTTTGAGGAATGTTATGTATTGATGCTATCGTATTTGGCCACTGGGCGAGGGGCTGCCCAAACAGGTTTGGCTAAAGGCAATGGAGTCGGTTGGGACAGGTCAGGGGGAAGTCAGGGAAGGTGGACGTGTCCTTTTAGATCAAGCTCGACCTTTAATTGACTTATCATGAGGGCAAGACGTAAGATGGATGTCGTTCACAAAATGGAGTCTAAGGGGTCGGGACGGAAACTACGATTTAGGGGCGTTGGCGACCCTCGATTATGACGCAAATGTATAGGAATGATGTCCTAATCATTATCGGTTCGTGGATACCAAATTCGTCATGGTACGTTGATATTTTGTGACACGGGTATTGGACCTCGATATCGGGATAACAACAGGGTCCAGATTTTCAGAACCACACCACGCAGCACTCTCCAGGTCCGTGAAAGGGCGTTTAAGGCATCAAAGGGTTCCCTGACCCTTGGAGTGCAGGGGGCTCCGGTGCACTGCAATTGGAGCTGCGGGAGAGCCGTGATTCACCCCTACAGCAGACAGCGGGGCGCTGGAGGCAGAGCGACTGAGACGTGTGAGCCCGAGGCGGCCATGTCTGAACGTGGGCCACGCCTCGGCGGCCTAGTTCCTGGAGGTGGGCTGTGTCCCGGAGACCCGAGCGCAGTGCCTGGCGGCCCTGCAAACACCAATGGCCGGCACTCTCAGGTGGAGGCCCAGGAAGACACAGCAGCTGACCGGCATGGCCGGGAGATCCCCCAGCGCCGAGAAGAGGCAGAAAACACCCACACCCTCGCCCGCACCTGCAGCGGTTGGACTCCAGACCCACTGGCGGGGCCCACTGGGTGAGTGAAACGCTTGGCTGGGCCTCCATCGGCGGGCAGTTTGGCCCGTTTGGAGCGCTCCTGGGGTCAGCCCTGTTGTCGGCAAAGGGCTCATGTGGGGTGGCCCGACAAAGCCTTTGAAGCTAGGGACCGGGGCTCGGTGGTTGGTTGCGCGTGGTGGTGCCCCGATGCCCGCCTGCCCCTCATCAGCAAGTTTTGCAACTGTGTGCGCACCTAGGGGGGCAGTATCTTTGCACATTGCTAGTCCCCTAGGCGTGGGGCTGGGACGGCCTGCATCGGGGGACTGAACAGTGCTCCACAACCCAGCAAAGTCCTGTTGACGGCCTGGATTTGCATGAGGGGCCCCTCCTGGTCATCGACAGGCATTTCAGCCGGGGGCAGGATAGAGTTGCCGGTGTGAGGGGGTGTGCAGGCCCCCCTGGAGCAACGAGAGGTGGTTCCGTGCCACATGGAGGGAGCAGAGCAGCAGCTTGGGGGGCGCGCATGAGTGGCCTACTCTTCACCCCAAGCTGGCTTCGGGGCGCTGGCAGCGGATCTCCCGGGAGGGGCCTTCGCTGTTCTGGGCTGGAGTGTGCAGCCACCTTGCGGTCACTCTGCGCAGCGGGGGAGGTCTAGAGTGCCTGAGCTGCCTGGTCCAACACACATAAACTGCACCTGGAGGGGCTTGGAGACCCCTGGGGAATGACCAAAGCAATTTCTCCACCATGGCGACCGGACGCCTCAAGAAGGACCGCACGATTAAGGACCTTCTCTACTGTCGAGGTGGGAGATCACTGCAGAAGTGCCGTTCATTTCATTCGGCGATGGCACAACTCTGCGGTCTTGGTGTCTCCTACTCCTGGGGGCATCCTTTTCACCTCATCTTCCAATGGGAGGGAAGGGTCTGCCAGCTGCGTTCTCTGGTGGAGACCTGCCAAGTGCTGGGAATAGCACCCCCAGAGGAGCAGCATCCAAAGGATAGGCCACCGTTGTCTCAAAAAATAAAACAGAATGGCTGGCAGAGAGTGAGCCGTCGCCGCACCCCGAATAAACCAGACCCGGAGGAGATAGCTAGGCCTTGAAACAGTCCCCTCCACATTGGCTAAGAGTGTTGTCCCCTAATCAGGGTCCCAGTTTCTACGATGTGTATACTTAGAGCGCAGCGGCGGGGGGGGGGGGTCGTGCCCTTGACCATATTCCAACCCCCATTAGACCCACCATGTGACTTTGCCATTCCACAGGACTAGAAATGTGTTCTTCTCTCTTCTCATGGTCATTGTTATTGTTGGGTTTTGTTGCGAGGGATTTTATTGGGGTCAACACTCATCTACAAAGAGTTCCTTTTTTTTGCTTTTTTTTGTAGGGATTCCTCTGGGTGCCTGGGATGTGGGGAACAGGGGGGGCTCCAGTTGTACCCAGAGGCAGGCAGGGCTGTAAACACCTCACTCCACACATGACGAGTAGGCACATCCAGGTTCTGTCGCTAAACATATGAGGGCTCAATAACCAGACTAAATGGCGGGCCATCCTTAACTTTCTGGAGTCCCTATGGGCAGATATATGCCTTTTACAGGAGACCCATCTCCTAGCCACAGACTGTCATAGGCTGAAGTCTCGGGCATTCCTGCAGCTATTTTTTTCGTCTAACCCTTCAAAGTCGGCTGTCGTAGCAATCTTGGTCAGCAAGTTTTTCTCCTGGGCTGTAAAGCACAAGGTAAGCTAAATCAGGGGGCGCATGCTAGTGCCCATATTTACCATTGCAGACAGGTCCCTTGTGATCGGCTCTATATATGCTCCTAATGAGAAACAAGAGGAGTTCCTGCACGGAGCACTGGACAGGGCACTGGGTTCGGGAGACCAACTAGTGTTAATAGGGGGGATCTTAACCTGGTCTTTGATAATTCTTTGGACAGATCAGCCCAGCGGTTCAGACAGGCAAGGGCATTGTCTGCGGAAGCCCTGGTCCCTCTCAAACAACTAGGGGTGGTGGATTTATGGAGGGCCAAACAGCCACAGTCCATAACTTTCTCCTACTACTCTCATGCGCACAAAAGGTATGCCCGGTTGGATCATTTCTTGGGCACTAGGGAGCTTCTTTCACTCACCAAGGAGGTTGAGATACACACAGCTGTGCTGTCAGACCATGGTGCGGTGACACTATCTCTTTCTATGCCCCCGACTGCACGTCCCCCCATGTTTTGGCGACTCCGGGAGTCCTTACTGCATAGGGCGGAGGTTGAAAAGCAAATCCAGTCCGCCCTTGATTACTTCCTACACCACAATGCTATCCCTGAGAAGTCGCCGGCCATCCTCTGGGGTGCGCTCAAAGCTGTCTTCAGAGGGGAATTTATAGCCATTTCCTCCGCAGATAATCAATTGCGCAGGACTAAGAGAGAGGACCTCACCGACTGCGTGAAGAAACTCGAATTAATACATCAATGTTCGGGCGCTCTGAAAGTGTGGCGCCAACTGTCCAGCGCCTGTACGCAGCTTGCGGTGCTGGACCTGGACAGAGCGGAATACTCCGCCCTCCGCCTGCGCCACTCCTTCTATGTCTGAGGGGACAAGTGTGGTAGGCGTCTGGCCATTACTCTCCATGCTAAATGCAATGAAGAAGGTATGACTGAGATTTTCTCCCCCACAGGGTCTCTGGACATAGAGTGCCCAGACGTTGCAAACGCTTTTCAAAATGTTTATAAACGCCTGTATGACAGCCAGCAACTCGATCCAGAGGCCGGTTCTTGCTACCTGAAAGGGGCTAATACCTCGCCTCTCACCTCAGACCAGGCTGAACACCTGGAAGAAGACATCCGTATAGAAGATGCAATATCGGCGACAGAGCACCTCAAGCTGGGCCAGTCCCCAGGCCCTGACGGGCTTTCAGCGATCATTTACAAATCTTCTGCACCACCCTTGCCCCTGTCCTCACGAAATGATTTAACTCCTTCTCAGAGCCTGAGTCCTTCCCCACCGAGATGTTAAAAGCCTCGATAATTGTTCTTCCCAATCCCGGGAAGGACAGGCAACACTGCAGTTCTTACCGGCCCATCTCCCTTTTAGACATCAATTTTAAACTATTCATGAGCATCATCGCCCACAGACTTAATGATCATATGCCCTTCCTAGTGGACCTGGACCAAGCGGGCTTCGTTCCCCATCGCCAAGCAAGCGATAACACCAAGAGAGCACTGCACATCATTGATAAGCCGAACAGGTTCCAGGGGGAATACATGTTGCTGGCAGTCGACGCCGAGAAGGCGTTCAACCGGGTCCACTGGCTATACCTTAACCAAGTGCTGGAGCACTTCGGGAAAGGGGACAGATGCAGGGCTGGCATTCTTAATTGTTACCACGCCCCCACCGCGTCAGTCCGGGTCAACGTCTTCATCTCTTCTCCCTTTCCAATCCATAGAGGTACCCGTCAGGACTACCCGCTCTCGCCCCTATTATTTGCTCTGTATATGGAGCCCATGGCGCACAGGGTCAGGGATCACCCGGACATCGTGGTGACAGGCACATTATCAATCTATATGACAGTGATGTCATAGCTTTTCTAGCACATCCAACTGTCTCCCTCCGGGCCTTCTGGGAGGAACTGCAGACCTTTGGTGTGGCTGTGGGGTTTCTTGGGCTTGTAACGCACCACTTGCAGTAAACTAAGTGTAACTAGCTAACCGGGAGACTTCTCCCTGAACTTTCTTTTGCTGCTATTTCTGTTTGCCCTCTTTACAAAATGCTAATAAAAGAGTTAAACCATAAATAAATATCTATTCCCAAGAAATCAAAATCAATGTGGTGAGTGGGAGGAGAAGCAATGGACTGAAAATAAGAAGAAAGATCAGACTGATCTGGTTGTTTTTCAGGCGATTATAAATTTTTATAAAAATGAAAACAAATTCATTTAAAATATAATTATCTTTAAAAAATAGGAGTACCTGTAGTGCCCTGTAAAGATTCTATTCCTGTTCTCTCTTTTCTTACTTTTAAATAGTCAGCCAGCAGTTTCCCCATTTTATTTTGACCCCCATAATAGCGAGTACTACTTTTCAGTAAGTAAGAGGAGGCAGCGTCCATAGACTATCAATTAAAAGTAAGTTTAGCTTCAACAAGATGTTTCAAGGAAGACTCATTATTAGATTGATAGTAAATATATCCTACCTGTTTCATTTCATTACGTAATTAAGTGGATTGGGCCTCTAGGGATTTTTTCTTTTGTGATTCAAATTTTATTATAATACCCCTGGCGGCTGCCTTAAATGATTCCCAAATCATTACAAAAGAAGATTCTGGGGTTCAGTTGATAGTAAAAAATTCAGAGGCAAATTAATTGAATTGTTAACTGAATTTAGGATCTAGAAGTAGGCAATTATTAAAGCACCATCTACCTGGGTGGGGAGAATATTGGATAAGGTCTATATCTACATGTACTGGAGCGTGATCTGAGATTAAAATTGATCCAATTTCAGATTGAATAACATGCTGGGCCAAAGATTTGCTCAGGAATAGATAATCAATACAGGATTGTGAGTGATGAGGAGCTAAATAGAAACTATATTCCTGAAGGAATGGGTGTCAAAGGAACCAAATATCAACCAATGAGTTGTGACGTATTGTGGGGGTACATTTTAAATGCATTTTAGAGGGAACAAACTTAACTGTGGAGTGTCTGACTAATATGGGATCATAAATTTGATTACAGTCACCACCAAATATAATGTAGTCATCATCATATAAAAGCAGTTTATCAGAAACGTTTGTCCAAAAAACGTTATCAACAGAAGTAGGGCTATATACATTAAAATAACTGAAGGTATCTTATCTATAAGAAGCTTAACAATAACCAATCAAACTTTAGTATCAGATTCCTGATGAACTACTGAGATATGTAATTTGTTATGGCATATGATAAAAAACCAATTTTTCTTACCTAAAGCTGGAGAGTTAAACACATGACCCTCCCAACATTTCTTCAACTTAGAAGCTTCAGCTTCGTAAATATGAGATGCTTGAAGCAATGCAATGCCAGTTTTAGTTTAGTTAGATGGGATAACACCCATGGCCCTTTAATTGGGTTGCTTAGCCCTTTAATATTCCAAGTAGTAACATGAATTGTAACTTAAAGATAAGAGCCTGAACGACAATATGCTTACAAGAGCGAGAATAACATTAAAATAAGACAGATATAAGGAAGACAAGTAAAAGAAATAAGGCATTTGTTTAATGAAAGAAAGCACGAAGGAGGTCGAGGTGAAATAAATAAGGTAAAAAAGAGAATGACTGAAAGAAGACATGAAAGAAAACACTAATAGAAAAAAGATAAAACAGAGAACAAAAAGACAGTAAAAGTCATACAAATGAGGACTTAAGAACATACCTACAGAACACAAAGACGGAATGGGGGTGGCGACACCAGACGACGACAGCGCTTGAACTCTACTGAACCTCAGGGAAACCATGGATGGGTAAGGATATCAACATATATAGGAGACCATATAGGAAACGGGAAGTGAAAAGAATACACCTGTATTAGGAAGAAATGAGACATTTCGAATAAGATATTTCCCTAAAAAAAGTGGGATAAGAAAATAGACATAAAGACTTAATATTGGAGCATCATCAAATTTAACAAGAGAAAAACAACAGTGTGCTTCTTGAGGAGAGATATTTCAGACTCTAGAAATGAAATGCGCGAGCATGAGGATTGAAGGAAATCTGTTCTCTGTTCCACAACTAGTACATGAGATTCTAATGAAACTCCTCAAGAATTACATCCATGCAAGCTGAGGAGGAATCACTGGAGATGGAGGGTCTATTTTTTGGTTGTTTGGTGGATATCAGAAATATGTTGCTTGAAAGCTGTGATTTTGGGATGGTGCCTGTTGTAAGGTCAGATTTATGAGGAGGAATGTCTTCCATTTCGTTATGGGTAGTGTCTGAGTGCCCAATATGTTTGGAGGTCTAAGGTTTCTTAGTCTCCCTATAAAAAAGAAAAGCAGGTGTTGTACCTAAGAAATCAAATGTTGAGGGTATTAGCAACGCTCCTCCTCCATCCAACAAGGAACAGTTACTTTCCTTCACAGGCATGTGTGAGTACTATAGCAAATTTGTAAATAATTTTGCAGCGAAAATGGAGCTGCTTAGGAAACTACTCAGACAAAGTAATGTGTTTATATGGGGTACTGAACAGCAGGCTGCTTTTGAAAATATAAAATTGGAAATTTTAAATGCCCCAACACTATAACCTTTCTGTTTAAACAAGACTTGTATTATCACTGTTTATCTGCAATCTTGTGAGCAACATCATTAATGACTACCTCAGAAAAAGGTTTACCAGCACATTTCTCTTTGATCCACCAAGGACAGATATTAGAGGCAGGATCGCGTCCTTTAAGAAGACGGAAAGGACTAACTTCAGTGGTTGAATGTGGGGTTGTATCGCAGTCCATTAAGATAACTGACTCTGAAGGCTAGTAGAACATAGGAGTTCCAATGGGACTATAAGCAACTAAAACATAACAAGGAGTATTTAAAGATACAGTGATAATATGCAATAATGAAAATGTAACAGCAGGTTTTGTAAATTGAATCTTCAAAAGATGTACGACAGAATCAGACATACTGTGAGAGGAAGAAAACCACTACTCCAAAAGAGTGAAGCACACTGGAATATATCAGGAAACCGCAGGGTCAACCCCCTTATCCAACAGTAGTAGTATAAGTTAAAACAACAGAGAATAATGTTCCATAATGACGGTAATCAACCCATCCAACTTATAATTAAGAAACTTCTCCACAAAAGTGAGTTACTCTAAGAGAAAAAGGGTTCAAAAAACGAAATAAGCATGTTTACTTGTAAATGAATATAACATCAGCGTAAAAAAAAGAGAGAAAACGAAATCACTGAGAAGAGGCTTCGAATTAACCCAATTAAGGATGTCTTAGGCATAGGAGTGCAGTATATCTGAAGAAGGCAGGCCCATCTGGGAAGGAAACATGCTCTCGGCTTTCAAGATGGCGGCTGCAACCTTAATATGAGGCGGAATACCTTGAAGTCATCATAGCACTGAAAGCACTGCAGCATGGATTTTAAACAGTTCCAGCGACTCACCACTGCGTGAGGAAGAGATGCCTCAAGTCTTGTCCCTCTGTGAATGCTGGAAATGGTCCCTGGCCATGAAGAACGTTCCTCGGTCCGGCAGAGCTTCCTGCGACACGCCATCTTGGACCCAAAACCACGCCCCTTATTTTATTTTTATAACTGTTTTTATTATGTTTATTATGTTTACTTTGAAATTGCCTTTGTCCAGGTTTACGAGTGTGAAGTTGGATTTTTTGTTGCGCAGCACTTCGTTTTTGCTGGTGTTTCTTTAGTATCCAAGGATTAATATTCATAGTAAATGCAGTGGCGTAACAAAGACCCCTGCAGCCCCAACTATGGGGGGGGGGGGCAAGATCCAGGCCCCCCCACTCAACACAATACTCTGTCTGGAGAGATCCTGCTTGAGTCTCGAGGGGGCCCCTCTATGCACCTTGCTGGGGGGCCCCTCAAGTTTCATTACGCCAGTGAGTAAAAGAGAGAGGTTTGTAATTTATTTATAAATTTGTGTTTTAAATTCATGTTAGGTTACATTGTAGTTAAGTGCATTTTAGACTTACTTGTGAAGATGCATTGTTATTTTGTTGACTTTTGCCTTCTAGCTTTTCTTCGTGTTGTGTCTCAGTATTGTTTTCTTGCAGTTGCTAAGCAATCCAGTGAACAATAGTGAGGTCTTGTGCTCTTTTTATAGTGTTCACTTAATTTGTTTTTTATTTTGTATTGGTTAGTTAGGCTAGACTGGTCAATTCATTATTTATGATATGCATGTGTCCACCCATGGCGGGCCGGCCATGGAAGTGCTTCAATTTTTCATGCATTTCAGTAAGTACACAGAAGAAGGTAAATCTCTGGAGACAAATCTGTTGCTAATTATCATGAGACATTCCACCTACCACCTCCTCTGCTGTGGTTATTAACAAGGTGCAGGTAAAATGAGAGGTGGATTTAGGAGGCAGATTATGACAGGTTCAAGTTACTATACTGCAAGTCCTAATGTTATCCCTGTCACAGTGTGGCCACTGTTGTCCCTAACATCAATCCAGTCTTCTGCTCTGATTGGCTCAGAAGCTCAGTGATGCTGCAGACTATTGGCACATGTGGTGGGGATGTGCAGAGATATCACTATCCTGGGTTGTGGGGCATTTGGCTGATTTCCTTGCTTGCCATTTGGGGCTATTACTGAGTAAAACAATGCTCTTTTGACAACTGTGGCTCCTGGCCTTCAGATTATTTCCGGGCTAAACAGCACATTTCTATGACGTAGAAGAGTAGTGTGGAACCTTTGGCTTGTAGATGTCACAAACAAATGAATTTATAGAGGAAGGTACTCAAAGGTATTCTGTCCAATCGTAAAGCGCTTGAATTTGGAGTGTTGGGTTAACACATGAAGTCTCGGATTGGAAACTGTTATCTATACCTCTTGATCGTCTAAGCAAATATATCTATTATAATATCAGAATAGAAATGACTAGGATAGTGATTTTTAACCTGTGGTCCGCGGAACCCTGGGCATCCGAGACACTTACTCAGGGGGTCCGCAACTGTTTAGAATATTAGCAGATTAAGGAAGTATATATACATATAAAAGCAAAACTGTAAATTTCAAAAACACACAGGGCCCAATTACAATGAGGTTCGGAAAGCCTCCGACCACAAGTAGAAGGCTATCCGAGCCTCATCGCGGTTTTAGTTTTGACTGCTGCATTACAATGCAGGAGCTTGAAACTGAAACCGGACGGTCATTCCGGCTGGATTCTGATGGGCTCAAGGAGCCCATCGGCCAGTCTCCGACTGGCACTTAATCCCTATGGATGGCGTTTCCACCGTAGGGATTACGATGTCGGTTCTCAACGGGCTTTCCATGTCGGGTTTTCTGACATGGAACACCTGTCGGGAAGTGACATTGGGAGCCCCTAGCAGCGACCTCTTCATCCTGCGGCCTCCAGTTGGTGGCCAAGGGGGCACCTATGGTACCCCCGTGTTGATCCCTGCACCGTGTGGCAGGCACCCTGAGATGCCTGCCACCCTGTGCAGGGATAAACATATTCTCCAATTTCTCTATGGGAGCTTGTGCTACTGCCGGTACATGGCCGCAGCACAAGCTCCCATACGGAAATGGGAGTATGCGACCACACCATGTGTGGTCGCCTCGTAATAAGGTACGGGGAACCGCTGACCCATGTTCGGGTGGTTCCCATACCGACACGGTGTCGTTCGCCCGACATCGTAATAAGGCCCTGTGTGTAGGGATTTGGAATTGGAGGCTAAAAATTAAGCTGGTATCCTTATTTTGATTTGGGGGAGCAGCACAAGTATAACAAAAGTAATCTAATATGAAGGATTGGTGGCCCCATTTGAAGCACTGGGGAATGTCAACAAAAAAAAGCACGCATTTTGACATCGCAGCTTAGTGCTTCGCGCTCTCTCCGCTGAATAGCGTTTTAATCTCAACCTGTTTTGTATTTACTTTTATTTTATTTTTGTTGTTAGCCCTGGTTTTTAAAGTGCCCTCTCACCTGCACCTTAATTGGAGTCCACCGCTGTTTGAGCGGGTCCGGTCCCCGGGGTGGGCTCATTTAGGAGCCGCCATCTTGGAGTGGGGTAGTTGTTTATTCGGGCGCCATCTTTAGCGTGCGCTCGAGTGCGCAGAAGCCTAGGTGGGACGCCTACTTAAAGCTCCCTGCCTAGCGCAGCGGTATCGCGCAGCGGGAGCGCCTTCGCGTAGCCTGAGTCGTGCCAGAGTCCTGCCCGTCTGCGCCCGTCCGCGCTGAGGTCGCGCGGGGCGCTGCGGCCCAGTGGGCCGTTTGAGGTAAACCCCCTTGTGTATCGCGATGCTTACCTACTCTAGAGAGAGCCTTTGGTCAATTGGGCAGACCGTCCCGAGATGTGACCTAGCACCAATTCATCCTCTATGCGGCCCGTACCATTGTGCCTGCAAGAGATGGATGCTCGACCCCCCCTGTGCCTATTCGCCAGAGGGACATTTCATCTGTCCCTCGGAGCAATTGCTCCGTGCGCACGCTTCGGGTGTTGAATCTAAATGCTAGATCTGTGGTGAAACACCACCAAGCTATCTATGACCTCATTAAGGACGAGTCACCTGATATATTTTCCATCACTGAAACCTGGCTTCAGGAGGTTGATGTGGCCATTATTAACTTAGCCTGCCCCCCTGAGTACTCTATTTACACCTTGAATCGGCCTACTAGAGGTGGTGGCATTGCCCTCATAGTTAGGTCTTGTTTTCCCTGTATTTGGAAGGGCCTTAACATCGCTGGCTGCGAAAGTGCCTCTTTTAAGATCCTAATCAGCCCCCAGTTTACGCTTTCTGGGATGGTTGTCTACCGACCTCCGGGTAGCGATGTAGTGTTCAGAGAAGCCTTTCCAGACGCCGTTAGTGCGTTAGTTATGGGCTGTGCCAACTTCTCCATCTTGGGTGACCTGAACCTTCATTTCGACAATCAGACCATCCCGGCGGTTAGTAGTATTTTAGCTGATTTAGAGGCCCTTCAGCTATTCCAACAGGTATCTCAGCCTACCCATGTAGGGGGCCATACTTTGGACCCCTTTTTTACTAACTTAGTTGAGGCTAGTGTTCTGTCCATTTCACCATTAGGGTGGACGGATCACTTCCTTGTGTCCATTCGGTACCCACTGCCAGAGACCCCTTCCACTCCTTTGGTGAGACGGGTCCCTAGGCGCCACTGGACTAAACTCAGGCTGGATGACTTGCATCGTATCCTAGAGGAAGAGCCGGTAGGCCCTTTGGACAACGTGGAAATGGGGTACGATCAGTTTTGTAGGTGGATCTCCAGGGCGCTGCACTCTCTGATCCCCATCACTTCGAGCAAATTGAGCTCTAGAGAGTCGAGTCCCTGGTATGATGGTGCCTTACGTGCTTTGAAGGGTACGTGTAGACGGGTGGAAAGAGCATGGCGGAAGTCATATGAGGCCGATAAGAAAGCCGCATATGTCGCTTCCATCAGGCTCTACCATCAAGCCATCTGCAGAGCTCGCGCGGCGTTCTATGCCTTGGAATTCCGCAACAGTTCGAACCCGTCGAAGACTATCTTTAAAGCCGTTAAAGATCTTCTGGCGAAAAGGACTTCTTCCTTGGCAGCCGGTTCCATCTCCCATTGTGAGGCTCTGGCTTCCTTTTTTCTGGAGAAGGTCCAGGTTATTTACCAGGCCTTCCCTAGTATCGGGCCAGTTTCGGGAGCTCTAAATTGCGCTCAAGGTCACACCACCCTGCACTCTTTCCCCCCGTTACTCCCGGAGGGGTTTAATAAACTGGCCCTGCAAATTAAGTCTGGCTCTCCTTCGGATCCTTTAAGACCAGCTCTTTTTAGAGACCAGTCTTTTCTGGGACGCTCGACGGTGTGTTCCCTAATTAACCTCTCGCTGGCCTCGGGTGTGGTTCCAACCAAATGGAAGCAGGCAGTGGTTTCTCCAATTTTGAAGAAGCCTTCTTTGGATCCTTCGAAACCCGAGAGCTACCGCCCTATTTCATTACTCCCTTGGCCGGCGAAGGTCGCGGAGGCCCATGTTAACCTGGCCCTGTCAGACCACCTTGCTCGGGCCAATGTCCTGGACCCCACGCAGAATGGCCCTTCTTGCCATGGTGGAGCATTTGCGGGCGGTGTTGGATGCTGGTCAGACGGCGGCGCTTGTATTATTAGACCTCAGCGCCGCCTTTGACACCGTCTCTCACAGCATTCTGCTGCACCGTTTGGAGGAGATTGGCATTGGGGGGCTGGCTCTGCAGTGGTTTCGCTCCTTCCTCGACAATCGTTCTTTTTGCGTGGCCATCCCACCTTACCAGTCCAAATTCCAGCCTCTGGCCATGGGGGTTCCGCAGGGATCCTCGCTGAGTCCCACGTTATTCAATCTTTACGTGAGACCGCTGGCTGAGGTCGTTAAGCAGTGGGGCTTGACTATGGTCTCATATGCTGACGACACTCAGCTGGCGGTTACTCTCAGTGGGGATGCGGAGCTGGATGCCCCTAGGTTTCAGAACGGACTGAAGGCGGTGGCCAGCTGGATGACGGCGAATTGTCTCCAGCTTAACGCAAGTAAGACAGAAGTTATGATTGTCGGTAAGAGATCGGAGCTTTGGGGGGACAGGTGGTGGCCTTCGGAATTGGGACCATCTCCGACTCCGGTCTCGGAATTAAGAAACTTGGGAGTCTGGCTGGACTCTAGCCTTAGCTTCGTTGGCCATACTAAGAAAACCGCGGCATGTTGCTTTGGTGTTCTCCGGGGCTTAAGACCTGTCCTCAAATTCTTTGATGCCCCGACCAGGCAGCTGGTGATTCAGGCGACGGTAATCTCCCGGCTTGATTACGCCAGCTCTCTCCTGGTGGGGGCTAACCAGGCAGAATTCACTCGCCTGCAGCGCGTCCAAAATGCTGCTGCTAGAGCGATAGTTGGCTTGCCCAGATTTTGCCCCGTTTCTAACACCCTTCGCTCCCTGCATTGGTTGCCGGTGAGGATGAGAATTCATTTTAAGGTCTTATGTTTGGCCTTTAAAATCTTGAAAGGCACTGCCCCCCAGATCCTGACCAATCTTTTATCTTTGTATGTCCCGACACGCTCTCTCCGATCCTTGGGCCAGGCCCTCGCCGTGGTCCCCCGGTTCAAGCTCTGTCGTGCCGGGGGCCGATCCTTTCGAGTGAGAGCCGCGGCTATCTGGAACTCTCTCCCGGTTGAGATCCGTTTGTTGGAGGATCTTCTGCAGTTTCGTAAGGCCATTAAAACCTTCCTGTTTTAATTCTGCCCCATAGTCGTTCCTTTTCTTGTTCTTGCTTTAGTGGTGTTATGTTTTACCCTGTCTGGCGCCAGGACGCTCCTTTGCTGGAGCAGCTGTGCGCTCAATAAATAACTGTAAAAAAAAACAAAAAACATTTGGAGCAAAAAAGACAAAATAATATGCGGGGCTCCAGCATCTCACTTCATTTTTTAGAAATAAAACTACATTTTGAAACATTCCAATCTACTGATTAAAATGTAAAAGTTTGCATTGTTTTAGTTTGTAAATTGAATAAAATATTTCATAATTTGTGTAATGATGTACACTTGTTTCTGTATTTTGTGTATTGTTTTAAGGTTCAAATCATAGCAGTTACTTAAGTAGGGGGTCCCGGCTTCCAGATATGATTCAGTGGGGTCCATGAAAGTCAAAAGGTTAAGGTTTGCTCGCTTAGGATACTGATTCTAGTAATGCACATCTACCCATTTCAACAGAGTCATTTGAGGGACAGGCAGGTTTGTTTAGCACTAACCCCCAGATACATCAAGCATCCATTTTGCGATTCCTTATTAGCGAAAAATAAGGAATCGCTAATAAGGAATAGCAAAATGCTATGCAAGAAGAACTTGCACAAAAAATAGCGATTTCTTAAAATTCCTTAATTGCGAGTCACAAATTGCGAGTCGCAATTAAGGAATACCTCCCCATTCATTCCTATGGGCCTAGAGACCCATAGGAATGAATGGGAAGACATTCTCAATTCGCGAATCGCAATTAGCGAATCGCAAATTGAGAATGCATTTTCAAGGGTGCAGGGGTGTCCAAAGCACACCCTGTTGCACCCCTGAAATTGATCTGTGCACATATTTTGCACACACACATGCCCTTAGGGCATGTGTGTGCGCAACATGAAACTTTGAAAAATGCACAAAAGTGCATTTTTCAAAGTTTTTGCAAATTACCATGAAGTTGAACTTCATGGTAATTTGCTACTCCTATTAGCGAAATCGCTAATTTTTTAACTTTGATGCATTGCATTTAAGGAATCTCAATTTGAGATTCCTTAAATGCAAGTAATTGCAATTTTGCGAATTCTTAATTTGCGATTTTTGCATTTGGAATGATGCATCCCAATGAGAGAGACACTGGTAAACACTTTCAATTATCACCGAGAATGGGGATTCTGGACATATGGGAGGCCACCGACCTGACAGACTTAGAGCAACAGTGGGTGGGACTGGGATACTTACTGGTGTAGCGAGCTATAGCAATGCACTGGGGATCCAACACACGGCCATTAACGGTGGGATGGCTGGCAGAGATGGACCGATGCATGATTGCAGAGAAGGAGGTCTACAAGTAGCGGGCTGCCCTAAGAAGTGGGATTAGGAAATGGGGTGGGTGGAATGCATTCAGGGGGGATATCTGCACCTTTCCATCAGAAGATGTGGCGATGAGGAGAAATCGAAACTGAACTGCCAGACCTCTAGATATTTGTAATCTATGTATATTGAAATACATTTAAGGGGAAATCTGTACCTCTCCAACAGAGGGTATGGCGATGAAAGGAAGTCGTAACAGTGACCTTCCAAATCTTTAAATAACTGTAGTCTATGTATAATGAGGTACTATGGTGCATATAAATTGGACTGTTATGTGATTTTGTAATGATGACATTGTGCTTTAATTTTAATAAAAAATAAAAATTAAAAATTAAATGCGTTAATATTAAACAACAATTTTAGTGGAGCAATTTTCCAAATTATCTGTTAGTCAAGAAATAGAATTGTTTCGGTTATCAAATGTTGAGCTACATGTAGGTATCGGTTATAGTACACAAGTATCATAGAAACCTAGTGTAGCAGTCTGCAAAGGGATAACTGGTCCTCCTCAGAGGCGGTTGACATAAGCACTGTGAGAAGTTGGCCTCGTATATGCTGACTACTAATTACAGTGGGCACCGTGTACTAGTCCAAACAACCCTTACCGATTATAGGTTAAAGACAACCTTTATTGAAAGCTAACCTAGTGGTAGCTGTAGAGAGCAGCCTTTAGGCTAAGTCTCGAAGGAATGTAAAGCAGCTTGTTCTACCAGATTAGAACCTCATGAATGACCAAATAAAAGGAGAACCACACAAGGAATATATACAATATATGTATTTATTACTAAGCACTCTGTACTAACCTCTGTATGAGATTAGAGAACAAAGCACAGGAGGCTCCAGGGGGAGCAAATCATATACTAACCATATACTAAGAAAGTGGTATAACAACCACGACTTGACGAGACACAGTGACTAGAGCACGTAGAATCGCCGGGACCCCAAGGAACCACCCAAGGTAGTGACACAGGGGACCCAAGGAGGATGGGTGCAGTGCGAGAACACAGACGCGAGCTCCGTACAACTCTATGGGAAAGTCACGGTTGGAATTTTAAAGCTTAAAGGACACTTCGAAGAGGACTTTAAGCAAAGCCAGTTAAACATAGAAGGTTTTAAGGCCAGCAACCTTGAGCGTACCAAAATACCTGTGTTACCTATCCCAGAGGAGCCGGGTGCATAGGGGTCACGTGATGTCGGGAACCTTTGTCGTTTTTAATGGCGTGATGCAGGAAAGTGCTGCTGCCAGGAAGATGAAAAGTGTCCGGTGGAATCCAGCCTGGATGGAACAGAGTCTGGGTCACTTCACAGTGACCAGGGGCACGATAGACGAATGCGCACCGATGTCGGTTATTTCAGGTGAGAAGAGGTGAAGCTTGACTCTGCAGCCACGGGGACCAGGAGACGCCAATGATGACCAAAGTCCGGAGGTGAGCTGTCCCACAAAGGATGTCGAGTGCTGGGGGGTCAGTGTCTGGATTGAACACCAACAAGCCTTGGCAACTGAAACCCATAGGGTCAGAGGAAAGATGCTTCGGTGAGGACCAGCAAGGTCCTGGGGACTCTCCAAGCTATGGAGAATCAGGGTACATCTGGAGCAACCAGGAAAGCCCAGGGAAAGTTAAAGTTTCCTTCACAGGGACACACAGGTCAACGGACCAGGGATCACAAAGGGACATCAAGCTGATTCACTAAATACCAGCCTACGGAACACTCGTGGAGTGTAGGCCAGAAGTCTTCAGTGGAATTACTGCTCAGGGTCA
Organism: Lissotriton helveticus; assembly: GCF_964261635.1. NCBI lineage: Eukaryota > Metazoa > Chordata > Amphibia > Caudata > Salamandridae > Lissotriton > Lissotriton helveticus. Next base: position 1,822,263,869 of record NC_136068.1, on the reverse strand, counting down.
TGACTAGAAGTAGCCCAAAGCACAGCCTCAGGGATTGCCAAAAAGCATATGCAGCTGCAAATGTACGCAGTGCACAGGGGTTCGGGTTGCATGGTCCTGCACGAGGGATACAGGCCTACGAATTGCTGAGAGCACACATCAAACTAAGAGACCTCGGGAACCCACCTCCTGTGTTGCAGAAATCTTCAGAGTCCTCAGGAGCTCAGGAGATGTAAACCGGTCAGATGAGTTTAGGTGCCTGTCTTACAGGGGAGTAACTCCTTTACTCCAAGGGAGATTCTTCAGTCATCCAGCCTTGTGCAGATCGTCGAAGTACTTGGTTCCTGTAGTAGAGTTTAGTCTAGGTAAATTCTAAAGTCCTGTAGTCAGGGGTTTCTACTTTATACCCAAGGAAGGGGTGGGACAAACTTTGGGGAGCCACCTATGGGAGGGTCTGGACAGAGGGGTGGCTATATCGATGTCCTTTGTCCAGTTTTGTGTCAGAGCAGGAGCAAATGGTTCCTGCAACCGGTTTGAGCTGGACTATGCACAGGGACACCAAATGTGCCCCCTGTGCAGACACCAAAGCACTCTCAGAGTGCACCCACCCAGCCCCAATACACTAAAGCCTGTCTGGGTGGGTGTGACAGAAGCCTATTGTTAAGCCTTCCCCTGCTCGAGTTTGGCACAGCAGCAGGAGGGCAGACCATTGTCTGTGGCTGGCAGCATCCATTTTGTGATGCCCAGGTCGAGAAAGCTGGTACTGGGTGTACCGGTGGGTCGCATATGTCCCTTTAGGAGCATGGAATCATACCTCCCCCACCAGTTACTGGCGGAGAGGTATTATTCCAAGGTGTTTGACACCAAACACGACATGTTTCTATGCAGCAGTAATAAAGTTAGCATTTACCGCAAGGTTATAATGCACTTAAGTATATATGGTTGGCTGCATCACAAACAACCCCGGAAAATAGGTTCCGAAGGCTGCAGAGGGGCTCTGCTCATGCAGGTGCACCCCCTCACATATAACCGAGCATCCTGCCTTCAGGATTGATAAGGCCTGCCATAGGGGCGACTGATAGGTTTATTTGTGCAGTGATATTGAATAGATATAGTGAACCTATATCAGAGTAAGGGGTGCATGCACCACCTTACACAGGCTGATGCAGCAGACCTGTGGTGTCATTTTGAATGGTCTCTAAGGGGTGGCACAATACATGCTGTAGCCCCTGGGAGGCCTCTGGGGTACCTATGTCCTGGGTACATAGTATACCATATACTAGGGACTTATGAGGGTACCTCAGAATCCAATCTGGAGTGTACCTAAAGTACATGCAATCAATTTAGGAAGAAACCAGATAAACTGGGGTCCTGATTAGCAGGATTCCAGTCAGACTAGTCAAAAACCAGCAAAACTCCAGATAAAAAGTAGGGGTAACCATGCAGTCAAATTCCACATTCCTACAAGCACCACCACAAACACAAACTGAGCAATTAAAAGCATGCCTCACTGCGTTTACATTGAAAACAACCATAAATAAAAGCTGTAGTTAGAACCAAACTATTGTCACCTCCAAGGTTACATGGAGTATACTATATTTATTGTATTGATAGTGTTTTTATCAAACAGTCTATACAGCTAAGAATCAACTTCAAAGCGCGGAGTATACAATGTGTGTGTCCTTTCATATATTACTTGAATGGTGATTCATATTACCAAACTGTATTCCAAATGGGCAAAAGAAAATACTTAAGTGTAAGTGAATAGTAATTTTTTTAAGGCGTTCAGTGCCTTTGTTGGGCTTTAACAATTAAATGCCACACCTAATTAGCATTTACAAATAATATTTAAGCTCCTTTCTGTAAAACCCTAGATTGTCTCGTATAAATCTACATAAATGAAAAGAGCAGGCTACCACGAACAAGAACCTGGTATTGATTCTCTTGCGGTGCAGTAAAGCATCTCCTTTCTATTCGGCTGCTGGCAAAGCCACTCTTAAACAGCTGGAGTCAAACTGCACTGTTTACAGCAAGAGCCTTGTCAAGTGGACCATGAGTATTTGATTTGATTTGATTTGATTTTTAGATTTATAGAGCGCAACGAATGCCCGGAGGCGTTTTGGCGCTATTCAAATGGCACTCTACCACACAAACCGCTGATTTGATGAAACCCTGCCTCGGTGACTGAGGCCAGGATGAAGCCATATATTTCAGGCTTTCGTCTCTAAAAATAATTAAATTCTGCTTAAATACATCAAGGCAAATTTGACTACAATAACCACGTTAAAATGGCGGCGCACCATAAAATCAAAGCGTAAGTCGTTTGTAAGCCGGAGTTCCACTCTGATAAATGTTTGCATACGAAATCACTTTGAAGTGAAGCCAGAATTGTTAGATCTCTTTCTGCCGTCATGCACACATTTCAAAGATAGCATTGGCGGTCCGTTCTTTGCAACATCTGCTTAAACTTTAAAACGTTTTACTGTGTGCTATTTATGCATCGCAACAAGTGGAAATTAAAACTAAAAAATGTGCCACATGAAAAAGGAATAGATTGAAACCCGATAAAGGCGCGACAGTGCAAAGCCACGCAGTATTGTCTAATATGACTATTTTTCATCAGAAAATTTAGATTTCTTGGTTCAAGGCGCAGTGCGATGTTTTTCGCACTGCACCTTGAATCATTTCTGACAAGATACGCCATTTGTAAAACTATTCAGAAAAGGGGGTGGTGATGAACAGAGTGTCTGAATTAAGCAGACCACTCTTACCCAGTCCAAAGATCAGGGCTTGATCCATCACCGTTATTTAGCTCACTGCCCCATCCCAGCTCAGAACCTGGCTATATGCAAATTAGTCTGTCCCTGGCCCAGTGCATCATGGGAACAGGGCAGACCAAACTACCAAGCCAATTCTTCACCAGAAAGGAGACAAGCTACCGGGGACCGGTTTCTGGCATTTCAGCCTCGTCGGCCCGGCTTGCTTGAATCCTGATGGAGCAGTGAGCAAGGAACTCATGTCTGAGTATACCCTGCCACACCTATAGTGGCCAAAAACGATTCAGAAAAGGGGGTGGTGATGAACAGAGTGTCTGAATTAAGCAGACCACTCTTACCCAGTCCAAAGATCAGGGCTTGATCCATCACCGTTATTTAGCTCACTGCCCCATCCCAGCTCAGAACCTGGCTATATGCAAATTAGTCTGTCCCTGGCCCAGAGCATCATGGGAAAAGGGCAGACCAAACTACCAAGCCAATTCTTCACCAGAAAGGAGACAAGCTACCGGGGACCGGTTTCTGGCATTTCAGCCTCGTCGGCCCGGCTTGCTTGAATCCTGATGGAGCAGTGAGCAAGGGACTCATGTCTGAGTATACCCTGCCACACCTATAGTGGCCAAAAACGATTCAGAAAAGGGGGTGGTGATGAACAGAGTGTCTGAATTAAGCAGACCACTCTTACCCAGTCCAAAGATCAGGGCTTGATCCATCACCGTTATTTAGCTCACTGCCCCATCCCAGCTCAGAACCTGGCTATATGCAAATTAGTCTGTCCCTGGCCCAGTGCATCATGGGAACAGGGCAGACCAAACTACCAAGCCAATTCTTCACCAGAAAGGAGACAAGCTACCGGGGACCGGTTTCTGGCATTTCAGCCTCGTCGGCCCGGCTTGCTTGAATCCTGATGGAGCAGTGAGCAAGGGATTCATGTCTGAGTATACCCTGCCACACCTATAGTGGCCAAAAACGATTCAGAAAAGGGGGTGGTGATGAACAGAGTGTCTGAATTAAGCAGACCACTCTTACCCAGTCCAAAGATCAGGGCTTGATCCATCACCGTTATTTAGCTCACTGCCCCATCCCAGCTCAGAACCTGGCTATATGCAGATTAGTCTGTCCCTGGCCCAGTGCATCATGGGAACAGGGCAGACCAAACTACCAAGCCAATTCTTCACCAGAAAGGAGACAAGCTACCGGGGACCGGTTTCTGGCATTTCAGCCTCGTCGGCCCGGCTTGCTTGAATCCTGATGGAGCAGTGAGCAAGGGACTCATGTCTGAGTATACCCTGCCACACCTATAGTGGCCAAAAACGATTCAGAAAAGGGGGTGGTGATGAACAGAGTGTCTGAATTAAGCAGACCACTCTTACCCAGTCCAAAGATCAGGGCTTGATCCATCACCGTTATTTAGCTCACTGCCCCATCCCAGCTCAAATGGGCAAAAGAAAATACTTAAGTGTAAGTGAATAGTAATTTTTTTAAGGCGTTCAGTGCCTTTGTTGGGCTTTAACAATTAAATGCCACACCTAATTAGCATTTACAAATAACATTTAAGCTCCTTTCTGTAAAACCCTAGATTGTCTCGTATAAATCTACATAAATGAAAAGAGCAGGCTACCACGAACAAGAACCTGGTATTGATTTTCTTGCGGTGCAGTAAAGCATCTCCTTTCTATTCGGCTGCTGGCAAAGCCACTCTTAAACAGCTGGAGTCAAACTGCACTGTTTACAGCAAGAGCCTTGTCAAGTGGACCATGAGTATTTGATTTGATTTGATTTGATTTGTAGATTTATAGAGCGCAACGAATGCCCGGAGGCGTCCTGGCGCTATTCAAATGGCACTCTACCACACAAACCTCTGATTTGATGAAATCCTGCCTCGGTGACTGAGGCCAGGAAGAAGCCGTATATTTCGGGCTTTCTTCTCTAAAAATAATTCATTCTGCTTAAATACATCAAGGCAAATTTGACTACAATAACCGCGTTAAAATGGCGGCGCACCATAAAATCAAAGCGTAAATCGTTTGTAAGCCGGAGTTCCACTCTGATAAATGTTTGCATACGAAATCACTTTGAAGGGAAGCCAGAATTGTTAGATCTCTTTCTGCCGTCGTGCACACATTTCAAAGATAGAATTGGCTGTCCGTTCTTTGCAACATCTGCTTAAACTTTAAAACGTTTTACTGTGTGCTATTTAGAATTCTTGGTTCAAGGCGCAGTGCGATGTTTTTCGCCTTTAACAGCATTTCAAAACATTTCTGACAAGATACGTCATTTGTAAAACTAAGCATAGGAATGAGAAAGGGAAGAAAAATAACCCATTTAAAAATGCATGAAAATTATAGGGAAGCCATTGTCCCGGCTGAGCATGTTGTCTAATGGAATGACGGCCCCCCGGGGAAGTGAAGGTCGCAGACCAGTCTTTCCCTGGGGCTATTCACGCAATGGCGGAAGGACAAGGTGGGGGAGGGATTAGAACAGTAGGGCAGGGGGCGGGAGTGGGGAGGGTATAAAGGTGTCAGGAGAGGAGGATCCGACCTATTCCTGACACCTTAGCACCACCAGGAAGGGAGAGTGAAAGTTAGTCCACCCACCCACCCTGCAGGTCTTAGGTGATGGACTTGGGTTTGGATTGGTTTTAGCAGGCCAGTTTAGGGCAGGTTGCAGGGTAGTTACGTTACGGTACTTTGGAGGGGTGGTGAGTTACATACGGCCGGATCCACCCCTCTGCGGAGAAGAACAGTACACAGGTTACTGATAGAGGGCACGGGAGGCAATGGGCAATGAAGGAAAGTCAACAGAGGATGCTTGGAGGGCAAGTGAAGGTGAGAATGGGGAGAGGAAGGAGGTCACCGAGTGAATGGGCAAGAGTCAAATAGGTGAGATGGTTTTGCGAAGGCTGAAGGGAGAATGAGTCGGTATGGGATGGTAAAAGTATATTTGTTGCATTTATGTACTGTGAATAAAGTCTAAATGAGGCAACCTTGACCTAATAAAATGGCCTTTTATTATTCAAGTAACAGCGTGGAGTGTAGTTTTTGCGTGATCCGGCGTTTGAGAGAGAACAGAGACAGTTACCGGACAGTTGCCTAAAGTCAACAACGTGCGCGGCGCCCATGTTGAAAGAGTTAGCGCAGGGCAAATAAATCAAAGTAAACAAAACGCTAATAAAAGGCAGTACAACAACAACAAAAAGCTGTGAAATAGGAGCACTTACGAAAACGTGGAAGACCCGTGCAGCTGGGAACCGCGATGGGAGGGACTCAAGCTGCCTCCTCCATACAGGAGGAGGGAAGAGGGGCCAACATTATCAGAGTGAAATCCCCGGAAAGAGAGGTAAACTCAAAAAGAGGGGACTTTAACAGAAATGCACCAATAGCAATCCAGCATTTCTGAATGCTACAACTAACAGTCAATAGCAATGGGTGGGTTTGCCAAAGCCAACACAGAGATATACAACAGGTCAACGCTGATGCCCAACCTAAAAAGATAAACAATTATTTGTATGAGACAAAGCAATTGCTTATCTGCTTGCCAGCGTCCTAAGGGAAAGCCGGTGGCTCCTATTCTGGAAAACAGTATATGAAATATCTTTATGTCCACAGAGATCATTTAACCCCCAAGCAAAGTAGTCATCAATGCAACATTTGGGCTCCAAAGAAGATGGAAGTTGAGCCTTCATCAGACCAGGGAATATTAGATGGAGCACTATACCACAATTATGTATAAAGAATAATTATTGACTTTTTATTAGTTACCATGAAGATTGGACTTGAACATTTCAAGCTAGGAAGTTGTTTGAAATATATATGTTGGTATTTTTTGCATGTGGGAAGGGTATGCCCAGACGTGGGTCCTGTGCTCTCTAAGCCACTGGAATCAAGCTATCCTGGCTGAAGATGGCTGATAGCCAGAAACCGGTCCTAGGATGCTTGATTCCGGTCCAGAGAAGACATGGCCTGGCAGTTTGGTCTGGACTGTTCCCATGAGGCACAGGGTCAAGACTGATTTGCATATGGCCATGTCTGAACTGGGGTGGCTTGGTGTGCAAAATAACGATGGATTAAACCCAGATCCGTGACTGGGGTGAATGTTTTGCCATTGTGCAACATTCCATCCATCATCTTGTGTGTTTTGCTGTTCACCCTATGTGGGAAGGTATGCCCAGACGTGGGTTCCGGGCTCACTACGCCACTGGAGTCAAGCTATCCTGGCTGAAGACAGCTGATAGCCAGAAACAGGTCCTAGGATGCTTGAATCCGATCCAGGGAAGACATGGCTTGGCAGTTCGGTCTGGACTGTTCCCATGAGACACAGGGTCAAGACTGATTTACATATGGCCATGTCTAAAAAGGGGTGGGTTGGTGAGCAAAATAATGATGGATTAAACCCAGATCTGTGACTGGGGGTGAATGTTTTGCCATTGTGCAACATTCCGTCCATCATCTTGTGTGTTTTGGAGTAAATAAGGATTCCCACTGACCAGTGCCAAGACCCATGACGCCATGTGGTGAGAAATACTTGATCCCTGGAGCCAGGATTCCTGGTTGCTGGCTTCCTTTTTTGGAGGGGGCAACTTGGCAAGACCACTGCAAGTGAGAGCCCAGGCCTGCCTAGTGAAAGGAAACTGCTTGCTGTAGAAACTGACTGATTGGCTACATCCACTAGAGGAGAGACAGACTTATGGAGTCATGAGCCAGGCTGTTTGGTGGCCAAGAAGCTTTGCAAGGGGCCAGGGGCCTGGGTCCTAACCCAGCTGGAGGAGCTGCAATTGCCTCGAGGAAAGAGAGCAACTTGCTGTGAAAGAGGCACTGCCATCTGTACCCTCTAAAAAGGGAGACCACAACAGTGTAGAAAGGGTGAAGAACTAGGAGTAACCAGGTATGGGAGTTAGGAGGCCCCTTGAAGGTGGTGCTGGTGGCTGAGCCCACCACCAGGGAGAGAAGGCAGAGACACATGCCAAACCTTGCACTTACCTTATTGAGAGATAGGATGTAGGGAGTTAGTTCTCCACTATGACACTTCTGTAATATATGTGATGTATCCCCTGGGTACCTCCTCCCATTAGTAGGGGGCTTGTAATTGTTATTCCCAAAAATATCTCGTATACCAGTTGGCATAATGGTTTGCCAACAATGTATTGTCTATATAACATGTGTATATTCCTTTGTAAGATTAAAAACAATGACTGGGCGATGTTTTCTTAAATATTCTTATGTGTTTTCTTGAGTTCTGAGTTTGGAGCCCTCATCACCCCAGTGAAGGAGCCTAGAACTGCTGAACCTGCACAGCTAGGGCTGTGCTGTAAAAATACCACAAAATACATACAAACTTAAAGGAGATTTGCTTACTTTTCCAATTCAATTCAATTTAAATAAGTGAGGCCCCATAACCTGTGGATCCTCTTGCTCCCCCCCCCAACCAGTCCTCACACCTGGTAATGAAAACAACCTGCAATTTTTGTTATGTTATGTTAACAGTTTATTAAGCGTGCAAATGCCAATCGGCGTCTTGTCGCTGGTGTCAAACATGAACCTACGGAGAAAAGCAATGTAAAGAGCTCATTAAGCAGTGAAGTGAAAAGCCAGGTTTTCAGTTGTTTCCTGAATTTTAGGAGATTTGAATGCGCTCTGAGGTGGTCAGGCATTGCATTTCAACATTAATGTGTGGAATAGGGGAAACTTCTTCCACCCAATATGCCTCTTTAATTCTTGGGTTGACTACCTGTCTTGTCACACTAGACTGCAGGGTATGGGTGGGTATATACAATTTGAAAATATTCTGAAAGAAGCATGAGCCGGTCTTGTGCAGGGCCTTATGAGCACAGAACAGGGCTTTAAGCTTGATTTTCTCCCTGATCGGTAGCCAATGAAGATCGATAATGGTTTGAGAGATAGAGCAGAATTTAGGGAGATTCACCGGCACCTGAGCAGCAGTGTTCTCGAGAGTCTTTTGAACAAGAGTCCTAAAGTATCTGTAGTTATTAAGTTTTATGCACATCATACATGTTTACACTTATAAAAATCAGTTTACCTATTGTTGGAGAGTGGGTTATTAGTAGTGCTAAATGTATATCTACCATTGGCAATTAGGCCACGAACACAATATAGGGCTCAGTACAGGACCTAAAAAATGATTCCCATGCTCAATCCTTGGTAGCATGGCTGTAAGGAGGCAGGATTAACTTCAAAGACAGGCGTATAAAGCATTTAAGAACACTAATTCAGTAAATAATTAAGACACAACACACAATAAAAATCCAACACCAATTTATAAAAATAGGAAATATGTTTACCTATAAGATGACACCAAAACAAAAAGAATACAATGTGGGGAACCTGAGATATGAATTTTTAAAGATTTAGCATTTTTTAGCACATATAAACCAATAGCGCCTATCGGGACATCTGGTTGCCCTAGACAGTGACAGAGTCAAAGTTTCAGGCTGACCCAGATGGAGCCCAATGTGGCTACCCCTCGCGGTAGGTCTCAGTCAAAGTTTTTACCTTCTGACTTAGAAACTTTTCTGGATCTTTTCTTCTTGGTGTCTCTTGAAGCTCTCAGCCAGTCCGGATTTGGTGATGGTTTGCTGGCCCCTTTCTCTGAGTTCCCCTCCTTCTCCCTCCCCTTCCGTGAAAGCGCTTGGTTTCAAGATTAACGATCAACTCACTCTGCACTCCCAGGTGAGCTCGGTGGTGTCCTCTTCTTTCCTTTCCCTCCGCACCATCCGTAAGGTATCCCGCTTCTTTTCCTTCCCCGCTCTAAAACTTATTGTACTGGCTATGGTCGTTTCTAAATTAGACTATGGCAATGCCTTATACTGCGGTATGCCTGCCTACAGTGTTCGACGGCTCCAACTGGTCCAGAACCAGGCCGCTCGACTAGTCTATAAGTTGGCCAAGTCACACCATGTTACTCCACTCCTGAAATCCCTGCATTGGCTCCCTATCCGCGAACGCTCATTGTTCAAGATGGGTTGTATTACCTTTCAGGCTCACTCAGGATTCGCCCCGGCCTTTATCTCGTCTGAGATAAAGCTCTATACCCCGGCCAGAGAACTACGATCATCTTCTCAACATCTGCTGGCTGTCCCCCGGTTTCGTCGGAAAAAATGGGGTGGTTCCAAATTCTCCACCATCGCTCCTATTTTCTGGAATTCACTCCCCCCTCAACTTAGGTCCCTCACGCAATATCCTCTGTTCCGTAAAGCGTTAAAAACTTTTCTTTTTTCACAAGCCTTTCCCCAATGAGTTACCCTGTTTCCCGGCTCTTTTTCCTGCTAATTGAGGCTTAAGTGAACCCTAGCGCCATGAAACCGCCAGGTGCACGTGCGCTTTAGAAGTGATTTAAACTTAAACTTAAACTTTGCAGGCCTGCCTTGCAACAAGCTCTCAGTCAAACTTGTGGTAGTTTGATCTCTGGAACAAAGGATCCAGGCCAGCTCGTGGTTGAAGCTGGCAGTTTAGCTCTCGCAGTTGGTCCCGATGACCTCTCCTACGTTCGGACTTCGAAACATTTTACAAAGCTTTTTCTTGCAGGTCCCTCGATGCTATTCACCAGGCTGGATATAGCGAGGGTTAGCTGGCGTGAGTTTCAGCCTACTCCCGGTCAAACTCTGTAAATTGGACCTCCAAAGCTTTTCAGTAGGACAAACCTGGACGGCAGTCAGGCTTGCAGTTAAGGGATTGTGGCTGGTTAGGTGAAGTTGGTCCATTTATGGAGCTTTTTTCCAAAGTTGCCCCAAACATCTCCAAACTTCTGGAACCTCTTCCTGAAGTTCCCCAAACAGTCCCAAAGTGTCCAAAATGTAGTAAAGGGTCTAAAAACTCCAAGATGGTCCTTGAAAGTGTGGGACTTCAGTTCCTACAATTCACTTGTACAAAACCATTACAAATCCACTGGTAGTACTCCAGGCTGAAGATTTCTGGTGATAATGTTCCAGGTGAGCTCTGTTAACCTGTAGCTTGCAGGGAGTCAAATCAAATCAAATCAAAATAAGCTTTATTCGATTTTGTCAAAAAAATCATAAAAGCGTACAAGTACAATTTATGCACAAGAATTAAAAGACAATTTTTTTTTTTTTAAACTCACTTGAGCAAAGTTACGAAATAGTTAAAACATTTCTCTAAGATTTAAAATCTACAAGCAATCATTGGACAAAGGGCCTCGTATTCCACTGGTCAATATTGACGTGTACTACTTAACACATTGAATTTCTAAATTTCATCACTGAATTCAAAAAGCAAGAAACAGCAAAGATAACATCCACATCTTCTAAAAGCAATAATTTCAAATATGCAGGTTTACATGTTCTTGTCCCCCAGCGCTTAAGTAGGGGTAGAAGGAATAGTTTTCTGGGGCTAGTATACAGATTACAAAAGAACATGATGTGAATATTGCTTTGTGTTGAATGGTCGTCACATGGACATATTAATTTCAGCGAGGTCCAATCATTCTGTTTCGGTAGAGTGACCATGCGGAAGAAAATCCCTAGGCGCAGCCTAGTCAGAAGCATGCGAGGATAGGGTGCTATTTCGATCCCAAGATAAGATTGTAAGCCTTCAGTAGGGGTAATTTGCTGATAACTTAGGATTGTACCTTTAAATTTCTCTATGTCCCATCTTGCACTTTCCAGGTGTGGAATTAGTGATTTTTTAAGGGCCGGCCTAGTCATGCTTTGTAAAGTCTCTGGGTCATCGTAAAATTCAGGGTGTCCAATGTTAGAAAACATCGTTTGTACATGTCGCAGCCATTTGACTTTTGCTGCACCATCAAGAACCATGCAGTCTTTAATGAGGTTTCTATTCAATTTACACTCCTCTGTAGTCCAAATCTTGTGCCAAAGCAAACAGGGTGATATTTTTATGATGTCGCTAAGGTATTTAACACCAGTCTCAATGTGAGTCATAAAAGTCGACGTCGTTTTTGACACGCCCAGTAGGTGACAAATGAAAATGTTCTCACAAGTTTGTAAAGAGGACACATTCTCAAAGCCCCAGAGACCTGCGCCATATGTAGCCGTGGCTATGCACTTTGCCCGGTAGATCTGTATCATTTCTCGAATGGGTTTACCCCCAATTTTGCCTGCAAAGGTTCGTAGAGCACCTATGGCACGACTGAAAGCGAGTTTCCTGGCTGACACTGCATGTTTCCACCTTCCCCACCTATCAAACACAATGCCCAGGTAGCAAAATGTGTCTGTTATGGCAATCTTTTGCTGGTCCAGAAATATTGAGCATGGGGGTCTATTGGTCTTTTGGGAGCAGGACATGGAGAAAGTTTTCACCTTCAAGTTTCTTTTACCCATATAAGATGAGAATTCGTTTACTGCTCTCTGCAAGCCTACTTTTGTCCTTGACATGATTGCCGCGTCGTCGGCGTATAAAAGAATGGGTACGGGCCTACCATTGACAGCCGGATAATCGCTTGACAGAGTTAATAAACTCTCAGCAATAGAATTTATATAAAATGTAAAAAGCAAGGGTGCAAGTATGCAGCCTTGCCTCACTCCTCTATTTATGGCAAATTTTTGTGAACATTCCCCCTGAGTCCCAAACCTTACTCTAGCCCCTGCGTCTCTATATAATTCCTTAATGAATGTGAGAATAGTTGAATCCACCCCAATGTCCTCCAACGTCGACCAGAGCAGCACGTGGTCCACGCAGTCGAATGCGGAGCTGAGGTCGACAAAGGTTACAAATAGGTCCCCTTTTTTAGCCTGCGTGTACTTAGAGACTAATAGGGACAAATTTAGACATTGCTCAAGTGTCCCTAGTCCCTTTTGGAACCCATATTGGAACTCCGAGATAACCTTTTTCTCTTCTTCCCAGTGTTGTATTTTCTTGAGAAGTATCCTTCCTGCGACTTTCATAAGTCCGTCCAATAGCGATATTGGACGGTAACAAGCAGGGTCGTCCCTATTCCCTTTTTTAAATATGGGGACTACAATCGCGTCCGACCAGGTGGTAATGAACCCGCATTTATTTCCCATATTCAATACGTTTGTAAGCAAAGGAACCCAAAAATGCGGCTCTGATTTATAAACATCCACTGGGGTGTAATCAGGGCCGGGGGCTTTGCCTGAGGCACTTTCCCTAAGGGCATCTTCAACTTCTAAGGTAGTAAATACCAGTTCAATCGGGTAAGGGGGTGCTGGGGAGACAGTTAGCCGATTATCCTGTGTTATACTATCTGCAGATGAAACCGCCCTACATGGGTTCAGGGCGTTCCCCTGGGTATTATTAGAATAAAGGTTACCGTAATGTTCTGCCCAGAGCTCACCCGTTATAGCTACTTCCACGGAGTTATCTCTATCTCTTAAATTATAGACAGATCTTATAACTTTCCAAAAGGCATTGCTATCCTTGTTCCTAGCGGCTTCCCCCAAAGCTTCCCAGGCCTCCTTCTTCAGTGTCGCCCTCCGCTGTTTGATAGCCAGCTTATATTCTTGTCTCGCCTGACGGATTTGGATCCTATTTTTTGGATCAGCGGACAGAGCTTTCTTTAAATTTTTCAATGTAGATGTACATCTAGAGTCAAACCACCCACGGGTATGCCTCCCATTATCCTTATAGTTCCTAGTAAGTGCATTTTTTATGTGACGCTGTATGTTAGAAAAAGCAGCCATAATGCTCTTTGGATCAGTATCTTCCTCTAAGCAGGCAAGAATGTCCGTGGAACAAGAGGATAGAAGGTTTTGAAAGAAGGATGTTGGGTTCATTTTCACCCATTTAATTACATACCCGTTAGTCTTAGTTAGGGTAACCTCATACGGGTATGAAACCCTGCTAGGTTCGTTTGCTTTGTCCCCCAGCAGTTTTACCCCGAAGGTGATGGGGTAATGATCGCTCATAGGGTCATCCCCAATTTCCCAGTAGGTTATAAAATCAGGATGAGTTGGTGATATCAACGCAAAATCAATTGTGGTTTTACAACCGCTTCCATTATACGTTGGGGCAAAGGGAACTGGGGGGGAGCTTGCCTTGTTGATAAAAGTGAGGTCAAAGGTAAATATAACGTTGTTAAGGAGAGACCCCATGTTGGTGTGGGAGAAGTGCAAGGGACCATCCTCCCCGAGATCTGACAGGCCGCACAAACCTAGCTCACAAGACGGGCAGATGGTACAATTGAAGTCACCCACCCACAACATTACATGATCCCCTGTACCTTGTTCTCTCAGTTTGTGGATATGATGCATCATAATGTTCATATTTGATTCCACTTCACTAATTGGCAAGTTATTATAGAAGTTCACAAGAACCACCCTTTGCGAAGTGCCCCATTTAAATGATATAATTTGGAAATACTGACTGGAGTGGAAATTGCAAACTTTTACATCCCCTACATTCGAGATGTATGTGCACAAGCCCCCTTTGTTGCGACCCTGGGCTGATGGCACGGCAGGAGAGTGAAAGGTTCGATCGCCCAACAAGTGGGCTTCCTCTATAAGCCAAGTTTCTTGAAGACACAGGATGCCATACTTCTGCACAATCTCCAGCCAAGGTTTGTGGGTGATTTTACTACCAAGGCCTGCTACATTCCAGGAAAGAAGAGAGTGCATTGGGTTTCTATGTCCCTGTGGATGAGGCCCTCCATTCCCCTTTATGCCTTTCAGATCTTGCGAGTGTGCAGGCTCTACCTGTCGTATAACCTGGGCAGTGAGATTGTGCTGTTCAGGGGGGTTTAAGTCTAGCCCAATGTGACCTGGAACTTGGGATCTAGGCATTGATTTTTCACTCGAGTCAGTCTCCATTGGGGGATTATGGGCATTGGTAAGGATTAGAGCAACACTCATTCCCAGTCAATCCACCTGATCCAGACACTCAAACCTATTCATAGTGGGCGCTCCTTCCCACCAGTTGTTAATGGGTTGCCAACCATCCCCGTGTCCTTTCCATCTGCAATTGTGAACTATTGACCAAGCCCCAGGTGGCTCGACAATCTGTTTTGGAGGATAGAAAAAAGTAAGGGGTCTGATGACAATGGATTGATCAATATCACCTGAACCCCATGAACTGATATATTGGGCTGTGTGGGGGTCTGCAAATGAAACCACTATGCAGTCGCCAGGGATGGATTTATGTGTAGGACCCACCCATGGCACTCTCCTAACCATTAGAACCCTACTCCTAAGAGCGTTAGGAAGCTGCCTATTGACATTAAGCCAGTGAATCACCTTATTCTTTAGGGACCACTGGGTCTCCATGGAATGTGGGTCAAGTGCTGGTACACCAGCCAGTACAACGACATAGGGTCCGGCGTCAGGAGGGAGATCAATATAACCCCCACGAAAGTTCTGGCGACCATGGTGCTGATTGGCTATGCGTGCAGTAGGAGGCATGTTAATCTTATTGGGCTTGTGGGCAACCTTAGGGACTGGTTTGGGTAAAGTCACGTTCTCAGGGCCTTTTGTCACTGGTATTGAGAGTTTTGGTATGAAGGGATCTAGAACATTTGGCTTAGACCGGGGTTTGGGTATTGGGGTAGGTTTAGGTAGGGGTGGAGGCAAGACAAGGGGCACCATTGCAGGGGCAGGGGGACTAACGTCAGTCACTGGAGCCGGATGGATACCATCATCACCATCCTGGGGAGTACCTTCAGCAATACGAGGAAAACTTGCTTCCAGTTGCTTTAGGCTAAAAGTGGCCAGGGAGACTACGGTCTTATCCATCTCTAAGAGATTGTTCTCGATACGTGAAAGTCTGAGTTTCAAAGGCGACAGTAACTGTTTTAATGTGACCCAAACTGTTTTAAGAAAATCTTCGTCATCACTCCCCTTGTCTCTGTCCCTCCCTGGCTCACTTTGCCCTCCCTCTATAAGTTTCTCGTCGTGTGTGGAAAAAGGCCCTAAAGTAGGGTCAGGGACTACGTTAAGATTGCTGTGTTCATTGCCCCCCCTATTAGGTGGCTATCCAAATTTGGCGCTTCTATGATCTCCCCCGTGGTGGGTAGTGTTCGCCTATTATTAAAGAACTGCAACCTTGCGATTTTAGCTTTCTTGCGAGCGTAGGCAGACCTCGCGTACCTTTTCTTTTTTAGAATTGGCCCATCTTTATTTTTATTTTTCGCTGCGGGGGGAGGAGGGTCGGGTTTGTCCGGCAAAATAATGGCAGTGGGCACGATTCCCTCTGGAGTTTTAGGGGGCACAGCAGTTGGAATGGGTATAGGCTCTAGTGGTAGAGAAAGGGGAACATGGTGAACATCAGCATGAATTAACAGTGAGGGTGGGCAAGAAGCATGTTGTGGTGATACAGCAGACGCAATTTTCCCCAGAGAAGATTTTTTGGAATGGGCAAAGGTCTGTGAAAGCCTACGTGCAGCGTCAAGCTCTAATGACACCCTCTTCTGCATTTTAGTGATTTCAACGTCAATTGCCAAGTTAGTCTTCACAATAAAATCATCCAATGTCCCGCTGGGCTTACTCAGCCCCATGGCAGTTTTACTGCGACTACCCCGTGTGTTCATAATAAGTATGAATCACAGTACCAACAATGTACTTAATGATAACAGTAGGCAGGCCAGCAAACACGAACCAAGGAGGGTGGGCCAGGCCAGTCCTCTTTGTCCTCGAACGGCCTCAAACGGCCCGCTCTTAGCCCGGTCTTTGCCCCGGGCTGCGTCCCGCGCTGCGGGAGTATCAATCCTAAATATAGTGGACGTAGAGGGCGTTGGGCGGGCCAACAGGGAGAGCGGACCGGAAGCTCTCAGCCGGTCACGCAGGGACTACTGGGCAATGGAGTCCCTGCAACGCTCGCAGCCCTGCTGCAACCGCTTACCCACGTCCTGCGCAGTTCCTCCTCCCTGCAGCAGCCAGAATCCAGCCCCACACACAGGCGGCGAGGTTCCTTAGGGCAAGGTGAAGTGTCCGTGAAGAAAGCGCCTCCAGGTAAAAGCGCTGTAAAAACAATTTGATATCCCAAGGAAGGAGTGGGTTCAGGGGTTTAAGAAGCCTCCAGCGGGCGGTGAGCGGGCCAACAGGGAGAGCGGACCGGAAGCTCTCAGCCGGTCACGCAGGGACTCCTGGGCAATGGAGTCCCTGCAACGCTCGCAGCCCTGCTGCAACCGCTTACCCACGTCCTGCGCAGTTCCTCCTCCCTGCAGCAGCCAGAATCCAGCCCCACACACAGGCGGCGAGGTTCCTTAGGGCAAGGTGAAGTGTCCGTGAAGAAAGCGCCTCCAGGTAAAAGCGTTTGTTTTTTGTAGGAGCAGGAACCGGAAACCGATGAAAAAAACTGGACCGGAATTGGAAATGACGCCGAGACCGGAGCTTGCAGAGTTGAAGCCTTCGCAGCACCGTCGGACCTCCGAGGAAGCGATGATGAAGGTAAGTGGGAATGAGAGGAGGGGAGAGATGCGGAGTAGAAGCAGCCAGGCGGGAGATGAAATCAGGTAAGCGGCGGGAGATTCTGGGAGGTCGGGCGGATCCTGGAACTTGAAATACAGGAACGCTCGCAAGGACGCTGAGTTGAGATCTTTAGTCCTCTTGAAACAAGGTAGTCCACCGGGCTGTAGTTTTGGATTGTGCAGCAGGAGCAGTCTTCAGAGTTCAGGGCTGGTTGGTGCAAATCAAACTTCTTAGCATGGACCCTTCTTCTTTCTTGAACTTCAAGCAGCAGATCTGAGACGCTCTGCCCCTTTCAGATACTTATTCCAAGCTCTCTGGGTCAAGCAGGAGGACATTCCTCCCAAATGAGGTTCAGGGCAACACCCCTGGATGTGACTACATCCTCCAAAGTGTGGCACTTATTCCTCCCAGAGAGCTCCAACTCTTCAAAATTAATAATGGCTGATTTTCCTGCAGAGAGAGAAGTGCTGGTTGAACACACTTTCAGGCTAATCTCCATAGTCTCTCCACATTGCATCTGCTAATTCCTTCCTTAATCCTACCATCTAGCTGGGTCCAAAGAGTAGAGGTGTAAATGAAACTGGGTTCTTCTTTCTGCCTGTCTCCTCCTTCCATTGAAGAATATTGTACATGGCCCCTCCCCCTGCTCTGGCATTCCTCTGTGGCAGAACCCTGCCCTCCCAGAAGAGCTGGCTAACCTGCCCCCCCCCCACCCACCCCCGGAGCAATTTGTCATCCCATCAAAGGAGCCTGGCTAATCCACTTAACTCTGACCAATCAGGACAGACCACTGGAAGGCTGACTTTTGGCTTACAGACAAGAAATTCTTATAACGTCTTGTCCGTAAACTTAAAGAGAAAATCAACTATACCGAATTGTTGGATTTAGCAATACCATTTTAGGAAGTCTTTGAATGGCCTTTTTATGATTCTGCTAGCAGGAATTATTAATTAATAACTTCTTCCCATATTAACCTATGCGGCAGGGGATTTGCAATGGGGAAAATGACAGGCAATTTTTCTACATCAGCGCTTACAAAAACATATTTTTTAAGTACCCTGCTTAGATCTACAGGACCCTCTGCCCCTGGAACACCTAGGGGACAAGTGAGGGGTTCGGAATACGTAAAAAGGTTTGAGATCCTGCCTCCACAGTGCTCTTAGCACAAAAGTCAATTTTGTGAAGCACTTTATCACAATTGGGGAGTGTAATGTACAAGTTCACTTTACCCAGGGCATATAAAACTCAGGGGCATGTTACCAAGGGCCTTATCGCCGCTTTAGCAGCACTTTTTGCCGCTAAAGCGGCGATATTATTATCACCCTATCAGCAAGCTGTTGCTAACAGGAGTTAGCGACAGCTTTCTGGCGATAGCGGCTTGTTTTCCTGTCGCCTTGCATGCCAGCGATAATTATCGCTAATGACATGCAAGGTAGGTGTTCCCAACTAAAAGCAACGGAAAACAGTCGCTAACACAACTTTCCCCTATTAGCAACGCAGGCGAAGCGATGAAAAAAGTTACGCTAAGCACGATTATCGCTAGAATTTAACACTTGCTTAAAACATGACTTACCTGTTTCTTGAATGGGAGGTGGATTGTCAGGCAAAGTCCACCATGGCGTTAATGCGTGAATTCAAACAAAGGAAAATATCCAAGTGCACACGTTTTTTTAAATAATTGTTTCAATGTCGTTGTTCACAAGTTTAGTCTGTTGTGCGTGCTGCCTGGAATCGTGGTCTGCCCTACAGCCACGTCTCTAAAATTTCGTCAAGAACTGGAGCGAAGTCTCCCTCCATGCCGGACGTACAGCTTTATCCGTGAAAAGATTCACAAACTATTCCACTTTCAATGCAGTTTTAGTTCATTTCATTTTATACCAAAGTTTCATATGTAGTCCTTTCTTTTACTCATGTCACAAGAGAGATGCAATGTATTTGTAGTCTAATGCAGCAGATATGCCTATCCAGGCCTTTTTCTGTAGCAAGAACAATACATTATTCATCCTTAGTAGTGGGTGTTATTTCCATTCCCAATGCATTTCGGGCCTATCTTGGCCCTTCTTCAGGGGTTCACTACACATTAAACAACATCAACATTAGTTTGTATGTTCGAATCTGCATGTCTTTTAAATGTGCTCAAATGCATTGGGAATGGAAATAACACCGACTACTAAGGATGAATAATGTATTGTTATTGCTACAGAAAAAGGCCTGGATGGGCATATCTGCTGCATTAGACGTACAAATACATTGCATCTCTCTTGTGACATGAGTAAAAGAAAGGACTACGGGGCATATTACCAAGGGTGGCGATAGGCAATTATCGCGGGTTTAGTGGCCGTTTTCGGCCGCTAAGCGGCGAGAATTCTATCGCTCTATTAAGCTGTCGCTAACTGATGTTAGCGACAGCTTTTAGGCGATAGCGAGCGGTTTGGGGCCCGCTTTGCATGTCAGAGATATTTATCGCTAATGACATGCAAAGTGGGCGTACCCAACCTATTAGCGACTGAAAGCAGTCGCCAACGTCGCTATCGCCTATTAGCAAGGCAGGCGTAGCTATGGAAATATTCCTGCTATCGCCAAAAACCAACGCCTGCTCAGACCAGTTCTTAGCCATGTTATCCAATGGGAGGTGGATAACATGGCTAAGAGCATTTCGTCGCTGATGCGTGATTATCGTTGTATTCTCAGCGATATTCACGCATTTCGCCGCTTTCGCTGGATATTTTAGCACAATGGAGAAAAACTTTGCTAATAGCATGTTTTCTCCGCTAACATATCCAGCGATAGGCAGCGATAAAAAAAATCATTGGGTGTGCTTTACTTTCACACTACTAACCATAAGTCATACGTAGGTTGTGAAGACTCATGGGAACTGTTTATTTGGTTACAGCCCTGAGGAAGTTAAAGTGTTGTAATACTGCACGACGAAACACGTGTTGGCTGATGTATCGAGTGCCCATGTTTTTTTTTAAGAAAATGAGAATAAATACAGAAGAACCTTAATCTGGAGAAGATTTGGACTTCTTTACATACAAATAAGGACAGTGACATTTGCCTATTGATTTGTGTTATAACTAATATTGGACTGATAACTAGAGTGATAATATTTCCTGCTGGGTTATTCACACTTATATCTTCATATCACAAGATATGGATATGAAGAAAAATGTGTTTAATAGGAAGGTTTGATCATGTACGCCGGTGTCAGTACTGTTTGCTTTAACTGGCTACAGGTGATTGAAATGCATGTGTTTCTCCCTCCATGCTGTGCTTCCATAATAATATTAATAATAATAGGGAGATTTGTAGAACGCCTGGTTACGCACACCGGCGTGTCCCTGCGCTGTGACAAGTGGAAGTGACAGAATCAGGCGGCTAGTCGCAGTGCCAGACTAGCGGATAAAAGGTAGGTTTTAAGTTTCCCCCTGAATCTGGCTTCGGATGACTCTTGGCGCAGCTCTAACGGTAGTTCATTCCAGCTTCTGGCTGCCAGATACCGGAAGGACCTGCCCCCCATCCGAGCCTTTCTTACTTTGGGGACTTTTAGTAGCCCCACACCGGTGGAACGCAGGGCACGAATGGTCATAGCGAGAAATCAGGTCCCGTAGCGGTAACGGCGCCTTACCGTGCAAGATGCGGTGGCATGTACACATTGCCTTATACTCAATCCTGCTCCTCACTGGAAGCCAGTGAAGTGCCTGAAGCGCTTTTCCAGAGGCCGACCTTCGGGGTAGTCTCAGGACCAGACGGGCTGCGGCATTCTGCAATACCTGGAGTCGACTGATATTCTTTCCCATCGCCCCCAGATACAGCAGATTGCCGTAGTCCAGTCGCGCCGTTACCAGGGCGTGCACCAGCGTCCTACGGGCCTCCATCGGAAGGAGATCAAGGATCTTCCGTAGTCTTTTTAGGACACTGAAGCATACCCCCACCACTCGGATAATCTGGGGTCCAAAAGTGAGGTCAGCATCCAGCCATACCCCAAGATTTTTGGCTTCTTGACATGGTGTGGGTGTCAACCCCAGACAAGATGGCCACCATGCCGACGACCACACTGACGGGCCTCCCCCCACCACGAGCACCTCTGACTTGCTGCCGTTTAACTTTAGGCAGTTGGCAGACATCCAGGTTGCCAACTCCTGCATGCAAACTCTAAATTTCTCTGCAGCAAGACTGGGCGCACGCGATAGGGAGATGGCCAGCTGCGTGTCGTCGGCATACGACACTATGCAAAGCCCATGGCTTTCCACTATAGTGCCCACTGGGGAGACATACAGGTTAAAAAGAGTAGGGCTTAGGGATACTTGAGCAGCAGAGCATACTTGGTCTTTTTACTGTGTGTTTCCTCTGTAAGCTGGCCGGCCTTCTTTCCCGACCTTCAATCATAAACAATGCCGGCCACTTCTGTATGAACTGATAGCCTGATGTATTCCTCAGCTCTTGAGGTCTGCAGAGGAAATACATGGCTATGCCTGGTGCTGAAACACTGCAGAATACTCATCAGATTCAGAGGAGAGGCCTGGTCAGTCTCTGGCTTTCATGTGTGTTCTGACCAAGCTTCTGCCAGGATGCACAGACTCTGTGCTCGGAATATAAAGGGAGAGATGCACTCTTCTGTCTCTCATGGCCTCCACCAGTGACCACACGCACAGGAATATGAGGGTCAGTGATCGATAAAGGGAAATGGGAATGGGCTAAGAGAGAAAAGAGAGACTCTGGAAACCAACACTCCGACTCAGCACATCTGCTGTCAAGGATCGCCACAGGATGCCGCGTATACCGAAAGATAAAAGATATCTTTAATAATGAAAAATAACGTGTATTTGTAAAGTGTAGATTCACCCATGGACATCTTGACGCTGAATAACAAATGTATATTTTTACCCAAATCAATGTTACTCATTTTATCAACCTTAGAAGGATGAAAGGCTGAGTGAACCTGCCAGGATTTGAACCTGTGGCTATGAGGTCAAACACAGGCCCCTACAGTGGACGCATTAGTTCACTGAGACACCAGACCTGACTAATTACCTAAAAGGGTTTGTTATAGACCTGAAAACTATGGGCCTCATTTACACAGAATTGGCGTAGGGCAGCATTAGAAGTCATTTTGTGGCGCTGCCCTCTGCCAATTCGAAAGGGCAGAAATGCACTGTACAGACCCTCCAGCTTATCGCGATTTCGCGATTTGCAAAAAAATCGCGAAATCTCGCGATCTCGGGAAATGCCGCGATAATTGCAAAAAAGGCCGCGAAATTATTTACAAAATATGGTGCATTCCTCTCCTTTCAGCCAGCACCGGCGCACAATTTGCCGCTGAGCGCCAACCAAGCACCCTTACACCATGGTGCAAAGTTGTCTGTGTTGTTGGCATGATTGTTTTTGTGAAGGAAGGGGTGCCATCCTACACAAAAACAATCACAAGAGGTGTTTTCCTTGTTCTATGTGTCTATGTGTGCTGCAGTATACAGTACATTCGGAAAGAGGAAAAAAACGAGGAGAACATTTCTCTTTGTTTTACCTGCTCTGGGAGGGCGTACGTTTTTGTCAATGCCCTAGGTTAATGTGATTAAGTAAATATGGGGCTGAGGCAAAATCCATGGGTCTTGAGTGGAAGCAGCCACAGCACCACGCATAGTACGCCTCATTGACATTGAGCAAGGCAAAGTGGCACTTTTCGCTGCTGTGTCTTACTCCATATCTATGAGGCCATGCAAAGCTGTGCCAGTGGCTTTGAGTCGCCTCATAGATATGATCGAGAGGCCTGCACCACCGGAGCGTCACATAAAGTGGCGCTCCAGCGGCGCTGGCCTCTTGTTCTGCATTCTGTCCATCAACTGTTGGTTATGTTCTTGTAAATGAGGGCATATATGCATTAAAGATAGGTACCTTTATATGATGTGCTAGTTCTTTTCCCTAAGAGTTGACTAACTACCTTTAGCTTCATCACTTAGCATTCTCTGTATAAGAAAAGTTATAGTTTCTGTTTGATCCTATTAGCCCTACAAGATAACCACGAATGTTAATATTCTTCCCATCCCTAATTCAACAAATCATATAAACAAACCACAACTCTAATATGTTAGACTTTGACATTGATAAAGAGCATGTGCAACACAGTCCAGTCTGGGATTCCTTCCGCTTCCATCACAAGATGACCTTTAATAAATGCAACAAACCTAAGTCTTAGAATAGTTCATATAAATGTTTGAAAAGTAGATCAGAGTTTGGTTCCATTAACAGCACGAGTTCCTGAAATACTTCTCTGAATATTTACTAATGTGCTTCAACATAAATACACAAGGTATCTGTTGGTTCTTGGCAAGGAAATCTAATGTGTTCATATCAAGGTCCTGCTGCAGCAACATTCCATCGTGATTGCCTAGCAAAGACACCGAAGGCCACAAGGAAAATAATACCCAGATATCCAATATGGGTGTCATCTCTTCAACCTACACAAGGGATCATGTTACTGTAGTGTAGTTCCTATATTCCCAATAGGCTCTGCGCATTGGAATAATATATCCGATAGATTAGACGTAGGACTGAGGTCGACTAGGTCTCTATCGCATATATTAAACTTAATAGTGAGTGCCAGTTAGCTCAGAGGTCACTAGAAACTTTCTCGAATTCACAAGAAAGGATTCGTTTCTGACAACCGCATAAACATGACAACTTTGTTTCCAATAATAAAAAATATATCTCTAGAGTCGCGGAAACAATTGATAAGTATTTCACTCAGTCAATCGTGCATGCTTCGTTTCAACAGAGTTTATAGAGAAATAGAGAGACAGGCGTTTTCAATAAAAGGGTTTATTAAACAGTCTTTTTTCTCATACAAGAGAAGTGAACTGCTACAATCGTTAAGCAGACTACAAAGTATAATGCGTACAGCGAGAATAGTATTATAAAATAATACTGTAAGAGGACTGTATGATTTCTAAGCCATATAAAAATACATACATACATAATATTGACTAAAAATACTCAACTGGCGCTTCTAAATACGCCTACACCAATGTACTTAACCTAAGCCTAGTACGCGGGAAGAAGTAAGTATTGTGTAGCATAGGTTTAGTTGTTTTTGCCAAGAATCGACCAAAGGTTTCTCTAGGTTCTAATCAGCTCCATACCTTGGTTAGAACGAAGGAGGTCTGGTATCTCTGTCTCAGGACTCGATTTCCCAACACCCCGCAAGGGGCGCTTGGAAACACTGGAGCTGGATTCTTGGCAAGAAAAAGGCAGCCTCTTGATCAGTGCGTCAGCTGGAGGGTCGGCTTCCTTCCGCACTTGCTGTAGCGAGCTGCGTCGGGCAAGTAGATAGTCGAATTGCTCCAAAACCACTGTAGTTTGCCATAGCAAGTGAAGGTATATTTATACCTTGAATGTGTTTAGGAATGCCATAGATTGATGTAAAGTCGGGCATAATAACGTCAGGAAAGAACCCCTAGGGGATAGTTGTTCTTTGCAAAGTACATGAGTTCCTGGACAAATAATATTCAAGCAAGGGGAAGTTCCCTAACTGCTTAAGCCGATTTTCCAAGAAATCGTTGTGACGTTTGGTACGGGTGGAAGTAGCCATGTCTGTTTTTGGTCTGCATGGGCTATGTCTAAATAAGGGATTGATTTCTATGCCTATATAAGGGCAATGTGAATTGTACCTATATAAGGGCATGGATCAGGAAAATTCACTCGGAGCCTAAAACGCCACATAACATTATGCTATGTTACCTTGTTTTGTAGAGGGCGTGGCTACCCAAACACGGGCTTCCCAGGGCTAGCAGACAAAGTCATAGTCGAGCGATGTATTGACCAAATGAACAGATGTCTTCCATTGTTTTCTAAAACTCATGAGTTTGCAGTTTGCTCTCAGATGTGTGGGGGGGGGGAGTTCCAGAGCTTGCAAAGGACCGTCCTCCACTTCTGGCTCTTATAATTCTTGGGATGGCCAGGAGAGAGTGGTTATTTGACCTCAAGTCTTGAAGACTGCTGTCTGTGCAAAACAAATAGCTGGTTCAAATAGTTTGGGCCCTGTGAATATTTGATCTTTTGTGCTATGCACAGGGCTTTAAACTCTCTCATTCTCTTTACTGGGAGCCAGTGGAGACTGGCAAAATAACATCCCGGTGAGACTTTTCCTCATTCGCAATCAGCAACATCACGAGCATGGAAAATAAACCTCCTGGCGAGATTCTCAACGTGGGGAGGTCAGGTTTCTCATTACGAGTGGTCACGTATGCTCGCACGATGAGAAACTACCAGTCTGCATTGAGAAAGCTGCCGCTCGAGTACAAATCTACTCGAGCAGCAGAAAACGACCGCTTGCACTGTGCAAGATGCGGTTTCCAATGGTTGCACAGTGTGGACAAGCATTCGGCACTGTGAAATCAGTGCGAACAGCATTTTGCACAGTGCACTACACAGTTCGCGTAGCTACGCGTATCGCACCTACGCGAACTACGCCCAGGGTTACTCATCAAGCCCTCTAAATATTTGATCCTATGTGCTATGCACAGGGCTTTAAACTCTCTCCTTCTCTTTACTGGGAGCCAGTGGAGATTGGCCAGCGTGCAGGGCGTGCAGAATGATATTTAGAAATGTTCAATAAGAAGCGAGCAGCAGCATTTTGTGTAATCTGCAGTGTTTTTATAACGTAGGCAGGATTGCCCAGGTAGTTCGAGTTGCAATAGTAGTCAAGTTGTGAGAGTATGTTTTGGCCATTTCAGTGTCTTCCTCAATGCTCTTAACAGGCCAAACATGTCCCTGCCAGTTTTTGTTTTTACCTGGAAGGCCATAGTGATGCCAGCATCCAAAAGAACTCCCAGGCTCTTGGCTTCCGGTGTAGGAGACAGGTGATCCCCTAGGCATAAGGGCCAAGTGAGCTGGTCCCAGAGAGATGGGTCATTCACCACCACCTCAACCTCTGTCTTGTCCCCAGTTAATTTAAAGCGACTGGAAGCCATCCAGTTTGTGACAGGTGGACAGGATCGACACAGTTTGATTGACATTAGGTGTCAGAGAGACAACAATTTGGGTGTCACCATAGTAAAGCCAAATGAGCAGATAATGTCAGCTATGGGCTGAACATGTATGTAGAAAAGCATGGGGCTCAGGTAGGAGCCCTGAGGCACACCACACTGCTGCTGAACTTCTGAGAGATATGGACCTTCCCTAGGGGAAATATATATGTACCGCCCAAGTTACCGTCACTGCTTTCCCTAGACGAATTAGAACCAAAATGTGTAAACGAACTTGGCCATAAATGATGTTATGTAATGACACTGAGATATGCACCCCGCACCATTGACATCAAAGACACCCTGTTTGTAATAACTGGAAATCTGTATTGTTATTATTGTTCATAATAAAAAAAAATATATAAAAAAATACGGGCCTTCCCTGCCCTAGATACATCTGTTTTCTAGGAAAGAGGTCAACCTTTCAAGTCCTTTTCCCGTTATCCCAAGCACCTCCAATCTAAGCCGGAGGACGGGCGGGACACAAGGGCATATTCTCAAGAACGTTGTTAAAATTAGAGCTGTTTTAGCGGCAGGAAACCGCCGCTAAAGCCGCGATAATGAGCTTCATAAGATGCCCTTGAGAATTCCCATCGAAGCCCAAGTTCACACCAGAACATGGGCTTCTATGGTGAATCACAAGGGCATATTATCAAGCCCATTATCGCGGCTTTAACGGCAGTTTCCTGCCGATAAAACGCCGATAATTTTAACACGGTTTCTTGATAGTATGCCCAACAGTGTCGAAAGCTGCGCTCAAATCAAGAAGAAAGAGCGCAGCCGCCCCTCCTTGGTCGGGGTCCCTGAGATCTTCCGTGGCTCACAGCCAGGCCACTTCAGTGCTATAGCCATGCCTGAAACCGGGCTGCACACAAAACCGTGGTCTGCTGGGATGTGTATTATTTGCGGGCTCTTGTGCAGTGCATTCTCAGAGCACATGCAGCTTCAGTCTAGACAACGCGCACCCACACTCTGAATGACTGCCAGATCTTCCTCCCCTGAAGCAATTTCAGCATGAGTGGGTTTGGAATATCACTTCCGGCGACCTCCGGTTTCAAGGGGTAAGCAATGCCCGCAGCCCTGCTCCCAGACAGCTTGACTCTCCTGTCCTGGTTAATCTCGACCAACTAACAGTTTCTTACCCAGAGGTCCCTTTGCACATACCAGCACATGCGTAAAAGAAGTGCTATTTTTCTAAAATACTTTTCTACGGCTGTCTCTAGGCCTTGATTGGGAAACTCTGGGCATATTATCAAGACAGGCGATAAAATTATCTCCACTTTAGCGGCAGAAAACTGACACTAAAACGGCGATAATGGGCTTGATACCATGCTCTATGGAATTCGAATTGAAGCCCATATTAGATTTGAAGAATATCTAACCTGAGCTTCAATTGGAATACCATAGAGCATATTATCAGGCCCATTATCGCCGTTTTAGCAGCAGTTTTCTGCCGCTAATGCGGCGATAATTTATTCGCCTGTCTTGGTAATATGCCCCTCCATTCGTACATCTGAACTAGATGTATGACGTTACAACGCATACTTTTACAACGCCTACCTTTACAACGAGGTTTTTACATCGCATACCATTACAATGCATAGTGCTTTTAGGCGCTGGATAGTGATTTATTTAATTTACTGTTCCAACTCCAGTCCCCGTGGATAGTAGGGAAGGTGTTGGATAGTATATTAAATACATTCCCTATCCTAGAGCGCCCCCCAGCGCTATGCATTGTAATGGTTTGCGTTGTAAAAGTTGCGTCGTAATGGTAGTGCGTTGGGAAAGTTTCGTTGTAAAGGATGTTTCCCATCTGAACTCTACTATAAAGTGAAGGGATTTCAAAACACAGGATCTGAAAATGGAACATAGCTTTATTTCATTTTAAATGTAAATAAACATTTAGGAAAAGTATTACGTTATGTTTAATAGGCATCTCACATATTTTTATTTCAATGTTTCTTGGACGCCTTTACACATTCTTAGCCCTGATAAAGGCACAATTTGATTACCTTCTGCTGTTGCATATGTTTAGGCTTTCCTGTTAACAGTGTTTATTTTTTGGGGACTAAAGTTGGTATTTTCCAGTGTTTTCACACATTCTGAAAATCAGTGGTTATAAGTGTTTATACATTTCGTTGCTTTAAACCGTTTTCTAGGTAGTGCCTAAATACATTCACCAAGGAAATTTTTATTGTAGCCGGACCCTCTCTACTGCCAAGCGATATACTCAGAGGTTTTCAATGTATTTGTAGATAAGCTACTTGGAGTTTTGCAGCAATGACATCCTTTCTGATATGACAGATTTGAGAGCAGAGACAATATTCAGGGTTGCATAGGCTGTTTCTGAGAAAGGCAGGTGAGGTAGTAAAACAAAATTGTGGAAAGGGTGGGTAAGGAGAACGCGCTTTCATTGGCGAAACCACTAAAGAAAAGTCAAACATAAGAGATTGGTGTGTTATCATCTCTGCATCTCTGGAGTATGGCTGTAACCAAATCTGGAAACACACATGCCTTCCCTTTCATACCACTGCAGACAAACATGACCCCATGGCCAAAGGTGCATACAGCGCCGGCTTTAGGGCAGTGCGACCGGTGCGGCCGCATTGGGCGCTTTTCTGGAGAGGGGACCCTGATGGGGGGGGGGAGGGCGCTGTGTTTAGCATAACTTACATATAAAAGCACCTGCTGCAGAGGTGTTTGTAAATCCAACTTTTTAGTTCTAGGAACCGTGGTGGCGCCATCATTTTAAATAGCGCTGCTCTGCCTAGCAGCGTTATCGGGAGGTTCTTCCGAATGGCGGTGTCTCGCTGGAGCTGTTGTAGTGGTGGCAAGAGGTTCTGCTCGTATCTCGCGGCACGGTCCTTTGAGATGTAAATTCCGAGGTATGCGAAGCCGTCACTAGCCATTTGGATCGGGCAATCATCCGGCGTCCGCGGGGGGCACTGTGCAAGACATACATGAGAGATTTTCCCCCAGTTAATGCTGTATCCGGAGTATTCTCCGAACCTCCTAAAAATATCCAGTGCTGCAGTAAGGGACTCGTGCGGCGCCGTAAAGTACAGGAGGATATCATCCGCATAAAACGAAATCCTGTCCTCCCATCCGTCCGTCCACCGTATCTCCTTCAGGGATGGGTCTGCCTAATCCAGGCTACCAACGGTTCTAGGGCCAGAGCGTAGAGCAGGGGTGAGAGGGGGCATCCCTGTCTCGTCCCCCTCCCCAATGTAAAAACCTCCGAGAGTTTATTATTGATTACTACTTGAGCTGAAGGTTCTGTGTAGAGAAGCCGTACCCAGCTAACGAAGTTAGCACCGAACTCCAACTTCCGAAGTACGGCCATCAAGTACGACCATTCAAGGGTGTCAAAAGCCATTGCCGGGTCTAAGGACACCACCACTGCATCCTCACGCAACCGGTGGCAGCATCCCAGCTCCCCATGGAGATGGCGTAAATTAAGTGCCGTATTTCGGGGAGGCATAAAGCCCGATTGGTCCGGGTGTACCAGGGTATGGAGGACCGGCTTGATTCTGTTGGCCAAGACCTTGGCTAGGAGTTTCGGCTCCACATTGAGCAGTGATATTGGTCTATAAGAGGCACAGGACTCTCTGGGGAGTTAAGGCATACTTAACGCGATTTAAATAATCGCTACTCTTCCTTGTTAATATCAAGAAGCTGCCTTTGCGATATTTTCCCTGGTTGGTTTCACAGTCACGCCTACTTTGCATCTCATTAGCGATTGAAAGTTAGGCGTGCTGGAAACGGGAGCTAAGTCAGTAAAACACACGATAGAGTGTCTTTGCTGATAAGGCGATAAAATTATCACCGCTTTTTGGCCAAAAACAGGCACAAAAGTGGCGATAATTTTATAGCGCCGCCTTGTTAATATGCCCCCAAGCCTCTAGAACCTGCGATCGGAAACAAATCCTTATAATCTCTGAAGCAAAATAGACATTTGCCTTATGTACAGACAGTTACGATGGTTACATTCCTTATTCAACCTGTCAGTGGCCTCTTACGGTGTTTGCCTGGTGGGGAAAGAAGAGGATGGGTCTGTGAACTGGCCATTGACTCTCTTTGGCTTTGGTAAGCCTGCATGTGGCTACCAAGCAGGTCCAGGCCACAGGCCTGCTAATTTAGTGGCACTGCCCAGCATGTGCTCACATTATTTCTCACTGGCATCTTTGAAGTGCTTGCATGTGTTGTGTTTATTAGCACACAATCTCTACTTCAGTCCACCCAACCAAGGACCTTGCAGAAAACCTGGCCTGTCACAGGCCCTGTGCACAGCTGATGATCAGGGGGTGAGCCTCTACAAGGGGCACTGAACCAGGGTCCTTTCTAAAGCACCTCCCATCACAGCTCTACCAGAGGAGACAGCATGACAACGCGGGCTTTACACCGTGCTGCCATTACGACACTGCCATCACAATGGAAGTCGTTACAATGACTTGCGCTGGATGGCGCTAGATACTAAAGAATAGTAGATTTACTATTCCAACACCTACCCTACTGTTGCGTAGGCTGGAGTTGGAATAGTAAATCATACTATTCCAAAATCCAGCGCCTACAGTGCAAGTCGTTGTAACGACTTGCGTTGTAATGGATGCGTGGTAATGGGAGCGCGGTGTAAAAGCCCGCGTTGTCATGACATACATCCCCTACCAGAGCATCACAAGATGCTCTTGCAACAAGCAGGGAGAACTTCTTGTTCCAGGCCGTTGCTGGATGATCTGTTGGTCTTTGGTGCAAATGTTGAAGAGCGCAACAGGGTTTTAGAAACAGAGGTCTCTAGCTTGAAAACCACTGGGGTGACACCAAGGAAAGAGAAGTGTAGAACAGGGTTAGGTTCTGTGATTGACTTAGGTCATAGAGTATCCGACACGGTCATTGAACCCACAGAGTGCCGATTGAATCGATTGTGAGGCTCCCAGCCCTGAAAAGAAAGTTAATAGTCAAAGATTCCGGCTAGATTTATCAAGGTTTTGCACAGTGCTTGCACCAAGCAAGTTAACGCAACACCTAAGTGAGATTTATCAAGCCATGCAAGGCCACCTGCAAGGTAGCACAAGTTGCTGCCTTGCGTTACTCTGTGGTGGGGAGGTCTTCCATGGGTGGAGCGTGGGTGTTCCCGTGCATTCATATATGGATTTTGGAGCGTTCCCAGATTTACCATTAGTGGTAGACCTACGGATGCGTCACAATGCTGCACCTCCTCAGGTGAGGCGTAGCGCACATCAGAGTGGTGGCTTTCTGCGTTGCGCTGCGTGACAGAATGATAAGCCTGCCCCTTCGAAGGGGGCGGGTTCTTGAATCTAGCTGTCTTTACCAGGCTTCCAGGGTCTCTGAAGAGCGATGTTGGTGGACGCCTAGCTTCAGCCACTTTTCCTATGGTGGTCTGTAAAAGGAATGGACTGTACGTGTGGTGGTCTGAACCGAAGAAGAAATGGGTGGAGGGTATCCATGATGGTCTGTAGAAATGGTGGACGATATTACCCATGATGCTCTATGCTTCATGGTCTGTAAAAGAGATGGATGGATTGTTCCAATGGTGGTCTGAAGTAAGGTTGATTGGACCGAACCACTGGTGTTGGGTAGAAATGGTAGGAGGGCTTAGACAGGAGGGATGAGTGGGCGGCCCCCTGGGTGGTCTGTAGAAGTCAAGGGTGCGTGCACTCATGGCAGGCTGCAGGTGGGCCATACCTCTGATGCTCTGTAGAAGGGATGGACAGATCTATGCAGAGGCGCTAGATGGACTGTTGCCACTGGTGGTCAGCCTACAGACGAGGTGTATAGACAGACCAGGTGGTCTGTTGAAAGGACCGGCACACAGTGCCTATAGCCGCCTGAAGAAGTGATTGCGGTTCTGTTTCCCTTGCTGTCTGTAGACGTGTTGGATAAACGCGCCGTGCGGTCTGCAGAGGGGGGGGGGTGTCTGTCTGTGGAAGGGAGGCATACATGCCCAGTGCCAGTCGACGTCTCTGGAGGGGTGCATGTATGATACCCATGGAGGTGTGTAGAAGGGGTGGATGAATGGATGGATGTTGCTGTGCCAGTCTGTGGAGGGAATGAATGGGCGGTACCCGTGGAGGTCTGTAGAAGAGATGGATGAATGCACAATGTCATGTCAGTCTGTGGTGGGGATGAATGGACGGTGCCAGAGAGGTCTGTAGATGGGATGGATGCCACCCTCTACCCACGCCAGTCTGTATCATGGGTCGGTGCCCGTGGCGGTCTGTAGAAGGGAAGGATGACGCCCTCTACCCACGCCAGTCTGTATCATAGAACGGTGGGGTCTGCAGAAGGCATAGATGACGCCCTCTACCCATGCCAGTCTGTATCATGGAACGGTGGGGTCTGTAGAAGGCATAGAAGACGCCCTCTACCCACGCCAGTCTCTACCATGGAATGGTGGGGTCTGTAGAAGGCATAGATGACGCCCTCTACCCATGCCAGTCTGTATCATGGAACGGTGGGGTCTGTAGAAGGCATAGAAGACGCCCTCTACCCACGCCAGTCTCTATCATGGAACGGTGGGGTCTGTAGAAGGCATAGATGACGCCCTCTACCCATGCTAGTCTGTATCATAGAACGGTGGGGTCTGTAGAAGGCATAGATGACGCCCTCTACCCACGCCAGTCTGTATCATTGAACGGTGGGGTCTGTAGAAAGCATAGATGACGCCCTCTACCCATGCCAGTCTGTATCATGGAACGGTGGGGTCTGTAGAAGGCATAGATGACGCCCTCTACCCACGCCAGCCTGTATCATGGAACGGTGGGGTTTGTAGAAGGCATAGATGACGCCCTCTACCCACGCCAGTCTGTATCATTGAACGGTGGGGTCTGTAGAAAGCATAGATGACGCCCTCTACCCATGCCAGTCTGTATCATGGAACGGTGGGGTCTGTAGAAGGCATAGATGACGCCCTCTACCCATACCAGTCTGTATCATGGAACGGTGGGGTTTGTAGAAGGCATAGATGACGCCCTCTACCCACGCCAGTCTGTATCAGGGGGCGATGGGGTCTGTAGAAGGCATAGATGACGTCCTCTACCCATGCCAGTCTGTATCAAGGGGCGGCGCCAGTGGGGGTCTGTAGAAGGGAAGGATGATGCCCTCTACCAACGCCAGTCTGTTTCAGCGGGCGGTGGGGGTCTGTAGAAGGGATGTATGTAGCCCTCTGCCCACGCCAGTCGGTATCAGGGGGCGGTGGGGGTCTGTATAAGGCATGGATGACACCCTCTGCCCACGCCAGTCGGTATCAGGGGGCGGTGGGGGTCTGTAGAAGGCATGGATGACGCCCTCTACCCACGCCAGTCTGTATCAGGGGGCGGGCGAAGGGGGTCTGTAGAAGGGATGCATGTAGCCCTCTACCCACGCCTGTCTGTATCAGGGGGCGGAGGGGGTCAGTAGAAGGGATGTAGGTAGCCCTCTACCCACGCCAGTCTGTATCAGGGGGCGGAGGGGGTCTGTAGAAGGCATGGATGACGCCCTCTACCCACGCCTGTCTGTATCAGGGGGCGGAGGGGGTCTGTAGAAGGCATGGATGACGCCCTCTACCCACGCCTGTCTGTATCAGGGGGCGGTGGGGGTCTGTAGAAGGACGGATGAATCTCGTTGGTGGATCCCCACCCAGACGTCATCGCTCTGGCTGGATCCTCTCCACCCACACATACCCGGCTCTGAAGAGAGCTCGCGGCCAGGCCCCCATCTTCCCTCTGATGCACGCGCTCCCCCTCGCCCCCTCCCCCTGCCTCCGCATAGGCACTGCACCCCGAGGCAGTGCAGCTGAGCAGCGCAGAGGAGCAGCCGAGCCGCATCCATCCCTCGACGCCTCCCCGGACCGCCATGAAGCTTCTCCCGCCCGTCGCCTGCTTCCTGGCCGCCGTGATCTCTGGAGGTGAGACCCCCGCCTCGCCCCCTGCCCACCTGGAGCTGTGTCCGGGCGCCCACCCTTGCCCCCCCCCCAATCCCCCCCCGCCCTCCCATTGCAGCTATGACCTATCGCATGATGCCCCTGCCCTCAACCTGTGTCCGGCCGTCCAGCCGCGCACCCCTGGATCGGACCCCTACGCTACACCCGAGCCCAGGTGGCAGGCGCTCGTCCTTGTCAGCTCCCAAGGGTGAGGCACGCACGTGCCCGGCTGCCCACCCGTGTCCACACAATCACGACATGGGTCACATCCTCCTGCTGGGACCGGGCACCTTCCTTCAGTCACCCGCACCCCCTGCTGCGACCACCCACTCCTCAGCAATCTACGGGGCCAACACCACCCACGCTGGAAATCCCAGGGCGAGGCCACCCATCCAGGGCAATCTACGACCACCCCACGGTGCGACTGCCCACCCTGGATAGCAAGCAGTGAGGCCACCCCTCGGTGCGACTGCCCACCCAGGGCAATCCACGACCACCCCACGGTGCGACTGCCCACCCTGGATAGCAAGCAGTGAGGCCACCCCTCGGTGCGACTGCCCACCCACGGCAATCCACGACCACCCCTCGGTGCGACTGACTACCATTGGACAACCCACAGTGAGATCACCAGTGAGAGAAGAAGAGAGGTGCTGCGGAGAGACCACAGGGAGTAGAGACGAGAAGAGGGGGAGAAGAGATGAGGAGAGGGAAAGAAGAGATGAGGAGAGGGAGAGAAGAGATGAGGAGAGGGAGAGAAGAGATGAGGAGAGGAAGAGAAGAGATGAGGAGAGGGAGAGAAGAGATGAGGAGAGGGAGAGAACATTTGAGGAGAGGGAGAGAAGAGATGAGGAGAGGGAGAGAACATTTGAGGAGAGGGAGAGAAGAGATGAGGAGAGGGAAAGAAGAGATGAGGAGAGGAAGAGAAGAGATGAGGAGAGGGAGAGGGAGAGAGGAGATGAGGAGAGGGAGATAAGATTTGAGGAGAGGGAGAGAAGAGATGAGGAGAGGGAAAGAAGAGATGAGGAGCGGGAGAGAACAGATGAGGAGAGGGAAAGAAGAGATGAGGAGCGGGAGAGAACAGATGAGGAGAGGGAGAGTAGAGATGAGGAGAGGGAGAGTAGATTTAAGGAGAGGGAGAGAAGAGATGAGGAGAGGGAGAGAAGATTTAAGGAGAGGGAGAGAAGAGATGAGGAGCGGGAGAGAAGATTTGAGGAGAGGGAGAGAAGAGATGAGGAGAGGGAGAGAAGAGAAGAGATGAGGAGAGGGAGAGACAATATGAGGAGAGGGAGAGAAGAGATAGGGAGAGGGAAAGAAGAGATAAGGAGAGGGAGAGAAGAGATGAGGAGAGGGAGAGAAGAGATGAGGAGCGGGAGAGAACAGATGAGGAGGGGGAGAGATGATTTGAGGAGAGGGAGAGAAGAGATGAGGAGAGGGAGAGAAGATTTAAGGAGAGGGAGAGAAGAGATGAGGAGAGGGAGAGAAGAGATGAGGAGAGGGAGAGAAGAGATGAGGAGAGGGAAAGAAGAGATGAGGAGAGGGAAAGAAGAGATGAGGAGAGGGAGAGAAGAGATGAGGAGAGGGAAAGAAGAGATGAGGAGAGGGAGAGAAGAGATGAGATGAGGAGCGGGAAAGAAGAAATGAGGAGAGAGAGAGAAGAGATAGGGAGAGGGAAAGAAGAGATAAGGAGAGGGAGAGAAGAGATGAGGAGAGGGAGAGAAGAGATGAGGAGCGGGAGAGAACAGATGAGGAGGGGGAGAGATGATTTGAGGAGAGGGAGAGAAGAGATGAGGAGAGGGAGAGAAGATTTAAGGAGAGGGAGAGAAGAGATGAGGAGAGGGAGAGAAGAGATGAGGAGAGGGAGAGAAGATTTGAGGAGAGGGAGAGAAGAGATGAGGAGAGGGAAAGAAGAGATGAGGAGAGGGAAAGAAGAGATGAGGAGAGGGAGAGAAGAGATGAGGAGAGGGAAAGAAGAGATGAGGAGAGGGAGAGAAGAGATGAGATGAGGAGCGGGAGAGAACAGATGAGGAGGGGGAGAGATGATTTGAGGAGAGGGAGAGAAGAGATGAGGAGAGGGAGAGAAGATTTAAGGAGAGGGAGAGAAGAGATGAGGAGAGGGAGAGAAGATTTGAGGAGAGGGAGAGAAGAGATGAGGAGAGGGAAAGAAGAGATGAGGAGAGGGAGAGAAGAGATGAGGAGCGGGAGAGAACAGATGAGGAGGGGGAGTGATGATTTGAGGAGAGGGAGAGAAGAGATGAGGAGCGGGAGAGAAGATTTAAGGAGAGGGAGAGAAGAGATAAGAAGAGGGAGAGAAGAAGAGAGGTGCTGCGGAGAGACCACAAGGAGAAGAGATGAGGAGAGGGGGGAGAAGAGATGAGGAGAGGGAAAGAAGAGATAAGGAGAGGGAGAGAAGAGATGAGGAGAGGGAAAGAAGAGATGAGGAGAGGGAAAGAAGAGATAAGGAGAGGGAGAGAAGATTTAAGGAGAGGGGGAGAAGAGATGAGGAGAGGGAGAGAAGAGATGAGTAGAGGGAAAGAAGAAAGGAGGAGAGGGAGAGAAGAGATAGGGAGAGGGAAAGAAGAGATAAGGAGAGGGAGAGAAGAAATGAGGAGAGGGAAAGAAGAGCTGAGGAGAGGGAAAGAAGAGATAAGGAGAGGGAGAGAAGAAATGAGGAGAGGGAAAGAAGAGATGAGGAGAGTGAGAGAAGATTTAAGGAGAGGGAGAGAAGAGATGAGGAGAGGGAGAGAAGAAGAGTGGTGGTTTAGGGAGAGGCCACAGAGAGAAGAGATAAGGAGAGGGAGAGAAGAAGAGAGGTGGTGAGGAGAGGCCACAGAGAGGAGAGATGAGGAGAGGGAGATAAGAGATGAGGAGAGGGAGAGGGAGAGAAGAGATGAGGAGAGGGAGAGACAATATGAGGAGAGGGAGAGCAGAGATGAGGAGAGGGAGAGAAGAGATGAGGAGAGGGAGTGAAGAGATGAGGAGAGGAAGAGAAGAGATGAGGAGAGGGAGAGAAGAGATGAGGAGAGGGAGAGAAGATTTAAGGAGAGGGAGAGAAGAGATGAAGAGAGGGAGAGAAGAAGAGAGGTGGTGAGGAGAGGCCACAGAGAGGAGAGATGAGGAGAGGGAGATAAGAGATGAGGAGAGGGAGAGGGAGAGAAGAGATGAGGAGAGGGAGAGACAATATGAGGAGAGGGAGAGAAGAGAGGAGGAGAGGGAGAGGAGATGAGGAGAGGGAGGGAACAGATAAGGAGAGGGAGAGAACAGATGAGGAGAGGGGGAGAAGATATGAGGAGAGGGAGAAAAGAAGAGAGGCGGTGAGGAGAGGCCACAGAGAGGAGGTTAGGGAGGAGAGGGAGAGAAGAAGAGAGGTGGTTTAGAGAGGAGAGGGGGAAGAGAAGAGAGGTGGTACAGAGAGAAGAGATGAGGAGAGGAAGAGGAGAAGAGAGGTGGTGCGGAGAGGCCTTCGAGAGAAGAGATGAGGAGAGGGCCAGAAGAAGAGAGGTAGTACAGAGAGGAGAGGAAGGGAAGAAGAGAGGAGGAGAGGGGGAGAAGAAAAGAGGTGGCGTGGAGAGGCCACAGAGAGGAGAGACGAGGAGAGAGAGAGAAGAAGAGAGGTGGTGCGGAGAGGAGAGGGAGAAGAGATGAGGAGAGGGAGAGAAGAAATGAGGAAAGGGAGAGAAGAAGAGAGATGGTGAGGAGAGGCCACAGAGAGAAGAGATGAGGAGAGGGGAGAAGAAGAGAGATGGTACAGAGAGGAGAGGGAGGAGATTGAGGGAAAAAGAGAGGTGGGGATGAGAGGGAGGAGATGGAGAGAAGAGAAAGGTGGTGCAGAGAGGGCACAGAGAAAAGAGAAGAGATGAGGAGAGGGAGAGAAGAAGAGAGAAGGAGATGGAGAGAAGAAGAAAGGTGGTACACAGAGGCCACAGAGAGAAGAGGCGAGGATAGGGAGAGAAGAAAAGAGGTGGGACAGAGAGGCCACAGAGAGAAGATATGCTGGGAGAGGGATAGATGAAGAGTGGTGGTACGGAGAGACTACAGAGAGGAGATGGAGGAAATGGAGAGATGGAGAGAATAAGAGGGGTGGTGCAGAGAGGCCACAGAGAGGAGAGACGAGGAGAGGGAGTGAACAAAAGAGGTGGCGAGGAGAGGAGAGGGAGGAGATCGAGAGAAGATGAGGGGGAGGGGGGGTGCAGAGAGGGTACAGAGCGTACATGAGAGAGAAGAAGAGAGGTGGCGAGGAGAGGCCACAGAGAGGAGAGATGAGGAGAGGGGGAGAAAAAGAGAGGTGGAGATGAGAGGGAGGAGATAGAGAGAAGAGAAAGGTGGTGCAGAGAGGCCACGGAGATAAGAGAAGAGATGAGGAGAGGAGAGGGAGAGAAGAAGAGAGGAGGAAATGGAGAGAAGAAGAAAGGTGGTGCAGTGATGAGAGGGAGGGGAGGGAGAGAAGAAGAGAGGTGGTGCGGAGAGGCCACAGAGAGAAGAGGTGAGGAGAGGGAGAGAAGAAGAGAGGAGGAAATGGAGAGAAGAAGAAAGGTGGTGCACAGAGGCCACAGAGAGAAGAGGTGAGGATAGGGAGAGAGAAGAAACGAGGTGGTGCGGAGAGGAGAGGGAGGAGATGGAGAGAAAAAAGGGAGAAAAGAGAGGTGGTGAGGATAGGCCACAAAGAGAAGCGATAAGGAGAGGGGAGAAGAAGAGAGATGGTGCGTAGAAGCCAAAGAGAGAAGAGACGAGGAGAGGGAGAAAGAAGAGAGGAGGCCGGAGGGGAGGGAGAGAAGAAGAGAGTCGCTGCGGTGAGGCCACAGAGAGAAGAGAGGAGGTGATGGAGAGAAGAAGAGAGGTGGTGCAGAGAGGCAACAGGGAGAAGAGAAGAGAGGGAGAGAAGAAGGGAGGTGGTGAGGAGAGGCCACAGAGAGAAGAGAGGAGGTGATGGAGTGGAGAAGAGAGGTGGGGAGAAGAGGCCACAGAGAGAAGCGATGAGGAGAGGGAGAGAAGAACAGAGGTTGTGTGGAGAGGCCACAGAGAGGAGATTTGGGAGGGGAGGGAGAGAAGAGGAGAGGTGGTGTGGAGAGGCCACAGAGGGAAGAGATGAGGAGAGGAAGAGAGGTGGTGAGGAGAGGCCACAGAGAGAAGAGGTGAGGAGAGGGAGAGAGGAAGGGAGGTGGAGATGAGAGGGAGGAGATGGAGAGAAGAGAAAGGTTTGTGCAGAGAGGCCACAGAGAGAAGAGAAGAGAGGAGGAGAGGGAGAGAAGAAGAGAGGTGGTACAAAGAAGGAGAGGGAGAGAAGAGAGGTGGTGAGGAGAGGAGAGGGAGGAGATCGAGAGAAGATGAGGGGGGGGGGGTGCAGAGAGGGTACAGAGCGTACATGAGAGAGAAGAAAAGAGGTGGTACAAAGATGGGAGGGAGAAGATAGAGAGAAGGAAATAGGTGGTGCGGAGAGGCCACAGAGAGAAGCGATAAGGAGAGGGAGAGAAGAATAGAGGTGGGGCGGCGAGGAGAGGGAGGAGATGGAGAGAAGAAGAGGGTTGGTGTGGAGAGGCCACAGAGAGAATAGATGGGGAGAGTGGGGGAAGAAGAGATGAGGAGAGGGAGGGAAGAAGAGAGGTGGTGCAAAGATGAGAGGGAGGAGATAGAGAGAAAAAGAGAGGTGGTGCGAGAGTCCACAGAGAGAAGAGATGAGGAGAGGGAGAGAAGAAGAGAGGTGGTACAGGGAGAAGAGAGGAGGAGAGGGAGAGAAGAAGAGAGGTGGGGAGGAGAGGCCACAGAGAGAAGAGATGAGGAGAGGGAGAGAAGAAGAGAGGTGGGGAGGAGAGGCCACAGAGAGCAGAGATGAGGAGAGGGAGAGAAGAAGAGAGGTGGTACAGGGAGAAGAGAGGAGGAGAGGGAGAGAAGAAGAGAGGTGGGGAGGAGAGGCCACAGAGAGCAGAGATGAGGAGAGGGAGAGAAGAAGAGAGGTGGGGAGGAGAGGCCACAGAGAGCAGAGATGAGGAGAGGGAGAGAAGAAGAGAGGTGGTACAGGGAGAAGAGAGGAGGAGAGGGAGAGAAGAAGAGAGGTGGGGAGGAGAGGCCACAGAGAGCAGAGATGAGGAGAGGGAGAGAAGAAGAGAGGTGGGACAGAGAGGAGAGGGAGAGAAGAAGAGAGGTGGTACAGGGAGAAGAGAGGAGGAGAGGGGGAGAAGAGATGAGGAGAGGGAGAGAAGAGATTAGTAGAGGGACAGACGAGATGAGGAGAGGGAGAGAAGAAGAGAGGCCACGGAGAGAAGGGAATAGGGAGAAGTATAGAGGTGGGACAGAGAGGCCACAGAGAGAAGAGATGAGAGGGAGAGAAGAGGAGAGGTGGTACAGAGAGGAGAGGGAGGGAAGAAAAGAGGTGCTACAGAGAGAGGAAATGAGGAGAGGGAGAGAAGAGAGGTGGTGCGGAGAGGCCACAGAGAGAAGAGATAAGGAGAGGAGAGGGAGAGAAGAAGGGGGTGCTGAGGTGAGGCCACAGAGAGAAGAGAGGAGGTGAGGGGGAGAAGAAGAGAGTTGGTACAGAGAGGCCACAGAGAGAAGAGATCGGGAGAGGGAGAGGGTGAGAAGAAAAGCCGTGGTACAGAAAGGCCCCAGAGAGGAGGTTAGGGAGAGAAGAAGAGAGGTAGTGCAGAGAAGCTACAGAGAGAATAGATGAGGAGAGGGAGAAGAAGGGATGAGGAGAGGGAGAGAAGAAGAGAGGTGGTGTGGAGAGGCCACAGAGAGGAGGTTAGGAAGGGGAGGGAGAGAAGAAGGGAGGTGGTGTGGAGAGGCCAAAGAGAGAAGAGATGAGGAGAGGGAGAAAGAAGAGCGGTGGTAAAAAGAGGAGAGGGAAAGAAGAAGAGAGTCGCTGCGGTGAGGCCACAGAGAGAAGAAAGGAGGTGATGGAGAGAAGAAGAGAGGTGGTGCAGAGAGGCAACAGGGAGAAGAGAAGAGAGGGAGAGAAGAAGGAGGTGGTGAGGAGAAGCCACAGAGAGAAGAGAGGAGGGGAGGGAGAGAAGAAGAAAGGTGGTGCGGAGAGGCCACAGAGAGAAGCGATGAGGAGAGGGAGAGAAGAAGAGAGGTGGAGAAGAGAGGCAACAGAGAGAAGAGTCAATGTCAAGTCAAAGTCAAAATATGCTTAATTGGATTTTAGCCATTTAAAATCATAAAAGCAAACAGGCAAAATACAAATATGCACAATAATTCCACAGTTCATTTGATAAAAAGAGAAGACAATGCAAAAGCTGAGCATATTAAAACATTTAAGAACAGCTAATAATACGAGCAAATTCATTCAGAGAGAGGAGAGAAAAAGCGAGGAGAGGCCACATTGAGAAGAGATGCTGAGAGAGGGAGAGATGAAGAGAGATGGTGCTTATGAAATGAAATTAATGAATTTGTACTTGTAAAGCGCACTGCTGCCCCAGCAACGGGGCGTCCTGGCGCTGTTGGGGCAGTTGTGGAGATTAAGCAAGCTATTGCCCAGAGGTGCAGAGTGGGACCCAAGATTAGAATAGCCACCGAGGCGAGAATGATCAGGTCCGGGGAAATTGAGCCCAAGACCCGCCGAGGTAGGAATTGAACCCTGGTCCCGGGCCAGACCTCTGCATCAGGGTCTGCCGCTCTAACCATTGAGCCACACTTCTCCACTGGCTTAGAGGCTACAGAGAGAAGATATGAGGAGAGGGAGAGGAAGAGAGGAGGTACAGAGAGGCTACAGAGAAAATAGATGAGGAGAGAGAGAGAAGAAGAGATGAGGAGAGAGAGAGAAGAAGAGATGAGGGGAGAGAGAGAAGAAGAGATGAGGAGAGGGAGAGAAGAAGAGATGAGGAGAGGGAGAGAAGAAGAGATGAGGGGAGAGGGAGAAGAAGAGATGAGGAGAGAGAGAGAAGAAGAGATGAGGGGAGAGAGAGAAGAAGAGATGAGGAGAGAGAGAGAAGAAGAGATGAGGGGAGAGAGAGAAGAAGAGATGAGGAGAGAGAGAGAAGAAGAGATGAGGAGAGAGAGAGAAGAAGAGATGAGGAGAGAGAGAGAAGAAGAGATGAGGAGAGGGAGAGAAGAAGAGATGAGGAGAGGGAGAGAAGAAGAGATGAGGAGAGAGAGAGAAGAAGAGATGAGGGGAGAGGGAGAAGAAGAGATGAGGAGAGAGAGAGAAGAAGAGATGAGGGGAGAGAGAGAAGAAGAGATGAGGAGAGAGAGAGAAGAAGAGATGAGGGGAGAGAGAGAAGAAGAGATGAGGAGAGAGAGAGAAGAAGAGATGAGGAGAGAGAGAGAAGAAGAGATGAGGAGAGAGAGAGAAGAAGAGATGAGGGGAGAGAGAGAAGAAGAGATGAGGAGAGGGAGAGAAGAAGAGATGAGGAGAGGGAGAGAAGAAGAGATGAGGAGAGGGAGAGAAGAAGAGATGAGGAGAGGGAGAGAAGAAGAGATGAGGAGAGGGAGAGAAGAAGAGATGAGGAGAGAGAGAAGAAGAGATGAGGAGAGGGAGAGAAGAAGAGATGAGGAGAGGGAGAGAAGAAGAGAGGTTTTATGGAGAGGCCACAGAGAGGAGGTTAGGGAGGAGAGGGAGAGAAGATGAAAGGTGGTGCGGAGAGGCCACAGAGAGACGAGATGAGGAGAGGGAGAGAAGAAGAGCCATGGTACAGAGAGGGGCCTCTCTGTACCATGGCTCTTCTCTCCCAGAGAGGAGGTTAGGGAGGAGAGGGAGAGAAGAAGAGAGGTTTTATGGAGAGGCCACAGAGAGGAGGTTAGGGAGGAGAGGGAGAGAAGATGAAAGGTGGTGCGAGAGGCCACAGAGAGGAGATGAGGAGAGGGAGAGAAGGAGAGCGGTGGTACAGAGAGGCCCCAGAGAGGCCCCAGAGAGGAGGTTAGGGAGAGAAGAAGAGAGGTAGTACAGAGAGGCTACAGAGAGAATAAATGAGGAGAGGGAGAAGAAGAGATGAGGAGAGGGAGAGAATAAGAGAGGTGGTGCGGAGAGGCCACAGAGAGAAGAGGGGAGGAGAGGGAGAGAAGAGGAGAGGTGGTGGGGAGATGCTACAGAGTGTACATGGTAGAGAAGGGGCATGAGAGAGATCAGGGTGAAGATAGGGAGACATTCTGTGGAGGAAAGAGGGTTGATGAAGAGGGTGTGGGGGGGAAGATGAGAGTATCGGGTGCTCTTTCTTAGCTCCTACCCTCTGACCTTTGAACCCTCCTGAGTGGGCTGTGTAGCAGAGTGTTTTCCACATATGACTAATTCTGTGATGACATTATGTATGTCCATATGGCTGTTGACCTTTCTATTACATTGAACTACAGAGTAGTGAGTAGTGAGTACTCGCAGCCTCCATTGAACTACAGAGTAGTAAGTGCCCGCAGCATGTTTTGAGCTACAGAGTAGTAAGTGCCCGCAGCATGTTTTGAGCTACAGAGTAGTAAGTGCCCGCAGCATGTTTTGAGCTACAGAGTAGTAAGTGCTCGCAGAATGTTTTGAAATACAGAGTAGTGAGTGCTCGCAGCCTCTGGCTGCAGTGCTGGTCCTGTGAGTAGCTCCTTAGCATGTAAGCATGCTGTGTGCTTCCCTACTGATTCTCTGCTGCTTCCCTGCTGCTTCCTGACTGATTCTCAGCTTCTTCCTTACTGTTTACCTGTGCTTGCCTGCTGCTTACCTACTGCTTCTCAATTGCTTCCCTGGGCTTCCCTAATGATTCTCTGCTGCTTCCTTACTGCTTACCTGTGCTTCCCTGCTGATTGTCTGCTGCTTCCCTACTGCTTCCCTGCTGCTTCCCTACTAATTCTCTGCTGCTTCCCTACTGCCTCTCTGTGCTTCCCTAGTGCTTCCCTGCTGCTTCCCTACGGATTCTCTGCTGCTTCCCTACTCCTTCCCTACTGATTCTCAGCTGCCTCCCTACTGCTCCCCTCTGCTTCCCTATGGATTCTCTGCTGCTTCCTTGTGCTTCCCTGCTGATTCTCTGCAGCTTCCTTGCTGCTTCCCTGCTGCTTCCCGGCTGATTCTCTGCTGCTTCCTACTGATTCTCTGCTGCTTCACTTCTGCTGCTCTGTGCTTCCCCACTGATTCACTTCAATTCTCTGTGCTTCACTTCTGCTGCTCTGTGCTTCCCCACTGATTCTCTTCTGCTTACCTGATGCTTCCTTGTGCTTCCCTACTGATTCTCTGCTGCTTCCCTACTGGTTCCTTGCTGCTTCCCTATTGCTTCCCTGTGCTTCCCCACTGGTCCCCGGTGCTTCCCTACTGTGTCTAAGCTTCTTCTATACTGCTTCTCTGTACTTCCCTATTGATTCTCTGCTACTTCCCTACTGCTTGTCTGTGCTTTCCTGCTGCTTACCTACTGCTTCACTACTGTTTCCCTGCTGCTTACCTGTGCTTCCCTACTGCTTCCCTACTATCTACTACTTCTCTGTACTTCCCTACTGCTTCCCTATTGATTATCTGCTGCTT
Organism: Lissotriton helveticus; assembly: GCF_964261635.1. Lineage (NCBI taxonomy): Eukaryota > Metazoa > Chordata > Amphibia > Caudata > Salamandridae > Lissotriton > Lissotriton helveticus. The sequence goes on along the minus strand of NC_136068.1, from coordinate 1,822,219,411 downwards.
AACTACTGCTTCGCTGCACTTCCCTACTGCTTCCCTACTGCTTTCCTACTGTTTCCCTAATGCTTCTCTGTGCTTCCCCACTGCAGTACTACTCCTTGTCTGATGTTTTCCTGTGCTTTCCTACTGCTTCCCTACTGATTCTCTGCTGCTTCCCTGTGCTTCCCTACTGCTTTCCTACTGTTTCCCTAATGCTTCCCTGTGCTTCCCTACTGCAGTACTACTGCTTCTCTGCTGCTTTCATGTGCTTCCCTATTGAGTATCTGCTGCTTCCCTGCTGATTCTCTGCTGATTCACTTCTGCTTCTCTGTGCTTCCTTCTGCTTCCCTAGTGATTCTCTGCTACTTCCCTACTGGTTCCTTGCTGCTTCCCTATTGCTTCCCTGTGCTTCCCTACTGCTTCTCTGTGCTTCCATACTACTCCCAGGTGCATTCCTACTGTGTCTTAGCTTCTTCCCTACTGCTTCTCAGTACTTCCCCGTTGATTCTCTGCTGCTTCCCTACTGCTTCCCTGTGCTTCCCTGCTGCTTCCCTACTGCTTACATGTGCTTACCTGCTGCTTACTTACTGCTTCACTACTGCTTCCCTGTGCTTCCCTACTGCTTCCCTACTGGCTATCTACTGCTTCCCTGTACTTCCCTACTGCTTTCCTACTGACTATCTACTGATTCCCCTCACCCCCATATGGATAGCGCTCACCGAATTCGCGGACGCCTCGGGCCTCCGTGTCAATTGGGATAAATCCGCGATATATCCCTTTCAACCAGGCCTACCACCACGCGATACCTGGCTGGGAACGCAAAGGATCTCGTGGTCCACGGATGCCCCCCGATACCTAGGGGTTCGGCTTTACCATACTCCCGCTGACATCTTCGAGGGCAATCACTGCAGGGCGCTCGCGGGCCTCCGATCGACAGTTGCCTTCTGGACCAGACTCCCACTGGCCCCGATAGGACGCGTTGCCCTAGCTAAAATGGTGATGCTCCCCCGGCTCCTCTTTCACTTCACCAACTTACCGGTAGTCCCGCCCAGGTCCTTCTTCCAGGACCTCAATTCTCTCCTAGGCACCCTAATTTGGGGATCGGGCCGCCACAGGGTGGCCTTGAAAACCCTCCAGCTTCCCACCACCCAGGGGGGCCTCGGAGCCCCTTCATTCGAGTCCTACTTTCTAGCGGCCCAGCTCCAATGGCTGTCGTATTGGACGGCAGACCGGTACACGCAAGAGACCACTACCCCGACGGGTAGGATCAAGTCACCGGAACTAACCTGTATACTTCTCCCGGGCACTAAACCACGGCGCACATATCCTCTGCAGGTCTCAGTGGCGCGTCAATGTATGCTCCGGATTCACCGGTTATCACCCGGGACAACCCCATACTCCCCATTGTTCCCGTTGATCGGCTGGCCCAGATCGGACTCCTACTTCCCAGCCCCCAGGCTCGCCGAGTGGACGCGGTGCGGCATCACGGATATGGAGTCGCTCTTTGAGGAAGGTCAGATTAAATCTTTCGATCGCCTAATCGCCGAATTCGATCTCCCTACCGGTCAATTCCTTCGATATCGCCAACTCCTCGATTGTTTCCGCCCTTACCACAACCTCCAGACATGCGAACCGGACACGCATCCGGTTATACACGCCATTTTGCACATGGGCACTGGACGACATCTGGTCACCTGGTTATATAAAGCGATACGGGAACTCTCAATTGTTCCCCTAGTGTCCTTGCGCACCACCTGGGAGGAGGACATCGGGCGCCCGCTGCACGACTCGGAATGGACCAAGGCGCTTGAAGCCCCAAAACGTACATCTCGGAACGCCCGTTTTAAGAACATCCAATATTACATATTGCACAGGGCGTACCTGACGCCGGCGCGACTGCAGAAATTTTACCCCACCACTCACTTCCTATGCCCCAGATGCCGCTCCCCGACTGCAGATTTCCGTCACATGTTCTGGAGCTGCCCTGACCTCCACCCCCTATGGCGAATGGTACACGACACATTGAAAGACCTCACGGGCCTCACAACCCTAGACACCTGGGAGTCCAGCGCGTTGGGCATTTTCCACATTTCGAAACAGCTTCCTGCACACAAGCGCTTTGTATCCCTAGCACTACTACTAGCAAAAGGATGTATAGCTATGCACTGGCGTTCATCAGAGTGCCCCCCACAGCGACATGGACAGGGGCGGTGTGTAAGTGGGCGGCGGCGGAAGACGACGCCCTGCGAGAGGAGGAGGCGAAGGGCGCCCGTAAAAACCACATTTCTATGGAATGGGCCGTGTTATTACATCGTTTCCGGCAGCTGACGCGCCCTGATGATCCGAGCACTCCCACCCCCACAACTACGTCCACCCCAGCAGACCCCTCCGCCCCCGCGATCCTACAGCCCCTAGACAACAGTTAATGCCGGATGTGGGCGACCCCCCCGGTCCCACACAGCTACCCTGCTCCTAGAGCGCCTGGCCCGATGCTCAATCTGACCCGACACCCCCGTCTTCTAGCAACCCAGCCCACTGTAAGCACGAACCCCTGACCCCTCGTACGCCCTGCCCCGTATCTTTTCAATATGCCCATGCAAACACCCAGATGCCCCTTCCCCGAGTTTTGTCCCCCCAGTTACTTGGCAACACCAACGTACAGTCTCTGCAGAGCCATACCGATGCTCCCCATGATGTTAATTCACATGCCTGTGCCCTTTCCCTTCTTTTTGAATTTTCTTTTCTCCTGCATTTGCCGGCATATGTGATTACTTGAATGGTCTGTACTGCTGTAATAACGAAATGCCAATAAAAATATGTTTAAAAAAAAAAATATCTACTGATTCCCTTTACTTCCCTACTGCTTCTCTACTGATTATCTGCTGCTTCCCTACTGATCCCTGTGCTTCCCTACTGCTTTCCTACTGTTTCCCTAATGCTTCCCTGTGCTTCCCTACTGCAGTACTACTGTTTATCTGATGCTTTCCTTTGCGTCCCTGTGCTTTCCTACTATTTACAACAAGGGGTGGTGATGGACAGAGTCTCTGAATTAAGCAGAATACTCTCACCCAGTCAAGAGATCAGGGCTAGATCCAACACCGTTTTTTAGCTCATTGCACCATCCCAGTTTCAGAACCTGGCTGTATGCAAATTAGTCTGTCCCTGGCCCAGTGCATCATGGGAACAGGGCAGACCAGACTACAAAAGCCAATTCTTACACTGGGAAGGAAACAAGCTTCCGGGGACCGGTTTCTGCCATTTCAGGCGTCTTCGGCCCGGCTTGCTTGAATCCTGATGGTGCAATGAGCAAGGGACTCACATCTGAGTATACCCTTCCACGCTTAGGGTGGACAAAATTATTTACAACAAGGGGTGGTGATGGACAGAGTCTCTGAATTAAGCAGAGTACCTGTGCTTTCCTACTGCTTCCCTACTGCTTATCTGCTGCTTCCCTGTACTTGCCTACTGCTTCCCTACTGATTGTCTGCTGCTTCCCTACTGCTTCCCTGCACTTCCCTATTGCTCCCCTACTGCTTTCCTACTGTTTCTCTAATGCTTCCATGTGCTTCCCTACTGCATTACTACTGCTTATCTGATACTTTCCTGTACTTCCCTACTGCTTCTCTACTGATTATCTGCTGCTTCCCTGCTGATCCCTGTGCTTCCCTACTGCTTCCCTACTGCTTCCCTACTGCTTCCCTACTGCTTCCCTACTGCTTTCCTACTGTTTCCTTAATGCTTCCCTGTGATTCCCTACTGCAGTACTACTGCTTATCTGATGCTTTCCTGTGCTTCCCCCGCTTTCCTACTGCTTCCCTATTGATTATCTGCTGCTTCCCTGCTGATTCTCTGCAGCTTCCCTACTGCTTCCCTACCTATTTCATTACAAGACCGGAGACTACTATTATGCAATAACCTTTATTGCTGCCCCCACATGTAGCCCTTTAAAGATCATCAAAATACATCTCAAAGCATTAGAATGTTAAGACAATGTATGCATATATTTATACATACATCTCCAATGGACGCAGTCGCCATTCTCTTTTATTAGCTGCTCCTATAGAGATAAGTCCATGCTTGCTTATATCTCATCTATGATTGTTTATTACATTTGGTGAAGTCTAAGGGGGGATTTCGAGGGACGATGCAGAGGGAAAATTAATTATTTATTACACACGGCCCCACCGCTGTTACCTGCAGGGACCGCGGCTGCTGGTGGAAGTTTTATTACTGTATTGTTTTGGTGCCTGTCATAATGGGCGTGAGATTACCCTTTCCAATTTATGGATGTGCCCAGTAAGTAATTTAAGTCCGAATGTGACATTTTATATGTTAGTACATTTTAGTACCTGTTAGCTCCTTGGCAGAGGCAGTGCTTTACAAATCTGATGGTGTATTTATTGGCTTGTTTCACCTAAAGCCATGGGGGCCAACTGATTCCTGACTCCGTGCATGAGCCGTTAGGAGGCCGCTCCCATCTTCAGGAAGCGTGGTATCGCTGCAGACGTATGGGCAGTCGCGGTCGGTAGTGGGTGTACCTGCGGGGCGGTGATGTGGGGAGGGGGTGGGGCAGGGTGGGGGGTAGTATTCTATGGATTACGGAGGTTTACAGGTAAGTAAACATATAAATAAATAAAACGATTTTCGTGACGTGCACTGCATCGGGATCGGCTCGGCTTTTTCTGCCTTACTGAGTGCAATTGCAGGAGTGGACAGCCGGTACACCGAAGTGGTTTTCCCTTTTAATTTGGGAAACGCGAGATCGCGAGATCATTGGCTCTGCGATCATGTTTGCTAGAAAGAGAGCGGACTAGACATCCGCCATGTTTGATTTTGCAGGTTGTTTGGTAACATGCCTGTAAAGAAAGCACAATACCTTAGCAGCGAGGGTGGCATTTTTTACCTTGATCCAAATGCAAAGGGTTTAATCACTTTTTACTCTTTGTCGAGAATACAGCAGCACTTGGGCTCCCCCTGCGGCCTTATTAAAGGTAGATTTATCAACTTGGGTGGGAGAAAACCTGACTGAATAGGGACTTATAGAGTATTATATATTACTCTTCCATTTAAGAGATTATAATGGATATGACCAGCCCCCATATTCAGCCAGCGGTTGAATTTGTCGGGGACTCTATTAAGAAATTCTCGTAAGAGGAGCTGAGATCCTCTGTTAAAGAAGCAGTGGACTTCACACTTGCTCAAAAGAAGAGTGTTAGACCTGGCACCTTGGCGTGGGTTTCCCTTCCACTTTTTGCTGTTGTGCCTCAAATGTTTTGCTGGTGTCTGCTACTCAGGGCACTGCGCCACGGCCAACCCGTGCCGCAGTGCAAGTGCTCCCTACTGTAAAGTGTACATGTGATTGATGTCCATGATTGGTTCATTGGATTTACTGTTAGTCCCTAGTAAAGGGCACCAGGAGTGCCAGGGCTTGTGAATGCCAACACTGCTAGTGGGCCTGCAGCTCTGGTTGCGCCACCCACAGAAGCAGCCTTAAAATGTGTCTAGGGTCTGCCATTGCAGAACCTGCGTGCAGTCTGGTGTTGCAGGGTTTCTGTACTCACACAGAACTGTGCACAGAGGAGTGGAACCTTGGCAAATTAGGGTGTCCCAAAACTTACCTTAGCAACCAACTCACCCCTTACCGAGCTAGCTACAGTGTCTCATTGGACATATCAAACACCCAATGTTTAGACAAACCAGAACATGAACTTACAGTACCTCAGGGTACGTGGGACTCATGAACACTCTTTCGTTATATTATCATTACAAACCAGAACATGGAGTAAAGAAGACACATGTGCATTTGAAATGTTTATTTACTAATGCCGTCTTCTCAGGCGCAGTATCTTTGATAATACAAGTATACTTATTATCAGTAGCAAAATTATCAGCATAGTTACTAAGACATAAAAAGCGAATGGTGACAGCATGTTAACATGCTGTAATGAATAAGAGTTAACAACACTTATATCTCACCCTCCCTAACACATATATTATATTATTATCTAAGAAGGTCTCTTTGGGTTGTTTTAGGGCGGGCCCATACCTTAGTGTCCTAGCATGAAGGAATCACATCAGCATACACCAGCTCTCTCTGCATGTGCACCGCATCAAGTGTGTTAACAATTCTCGTGCAAAGCAATATCAATCCCGCCTCAAGCCCAAGTTGGCAAAGGCTGCACTTGTGTTATGACTATGAAGGCGTGGAGATCAGACCTCATAACAATTCCATATCGTGTTGCTCCTGAAACTTCAGCACTCTCCGTGCAGACATGGTTTATTAAACAAAACTGATATCAGAGCAATAACATATTATTCTCACATACACCACGGCAAACCACTAGGTTGAAAGCTAAGTCAACAATTAAGGGTCGTGTGCAGAAGTTGCAAGAAAGGAAAAATGGCGTTTAAATCTCAAATGTACCTATGCTAACTTAACACGATATAAGGATATATAGGAGCTATACAACACCCCCCCATGATCCGAGAACGGACTAAATAAGATAACAGAAGTGCCATCACATGAGAGCAGAATCCAATTATAAACGAGCATGAATAAAAATTCAATTATAAAAACTAATGCTAAAAAATAGCCCACAAGTATAATGTGGCTCAAGCCAATAGGCAAGCAAAAATAAAATGTCTTGACCAAAAGTCAATAAAATCAAGGAAATGCTATCAATCAGCATGTCAATTTGAGGCAGTGTCTATGATAAGACTGTATATGAAAAGTAAGCTGCAACAGCCTCCAGGAGGAAGTCACTGTCCTCATCCGAAAACAGTTCAGCCATCCAATTTAAAAGATGAAAGGAACATACGTGATCTTCCAGCACCGGATCCTCTATAACCATCAGAGGACAGCTCGGTGGGTTTTCAAGAAAACTTTGTTCCAAGAAATTTTGCGCTGCCGACAACACATCCCAGGGACCCATTAGTCCATGTGCCACCGCCAAGGCCATAATCCTTTCGTCAGAACAAACCAACTCGTGAGCAATGATAGGACTCATCAGTTGATCAAAATCGACGTCAGAAGATATTGGTCCGCAGAGACACAAATCAATGGCCCAAAGGAAATCACAGGTCAGGCAGCGAAATACAGGCTGGACACAGGTGAAATAGGAGAACCGAAAAGATAATCCAAACGCCGTGCTTAGAGTCGCCAACGGCAGTGTGCCATAATAATCAAGCATGCGGTTGCGAAACCGCGTCAGTAGCAGCTGAGCGTGGTCTTGCACAGGAAGGGCATCCATATTTAAAAAGGCAGAAAACCACCAATGCGCCAGCCGCTAATGCAAGTAAAAACGGGAACCCTCCAAATAAGGACGAAAAAATAGAATGGAAGAAGGCAGGGATGACTCCAAAAATCTTCTCAAAGGAAGTCACGAGACCACCGCTAACAACTTTAAAAAAATGTGCTAGGCCCGTTGTGGAGGACGCGTTAAAGATAGAACGGACCATGGCTCCGAAATGCAAAGGCAAATCAGTGTTTAAAAGAGCCTGAACCTCCGTACGGGTGTTAGCAATGTGAAGCACGAAAGTTTCACGGGCCGAGCTCAAGGCCACCTCTTTCTGGGACAATAGAGCTCTTATTCTAGCCATGCCGCTGAATTCTGCTCCCAAGGTCGGTATCTGTGGCCAAATGGAAGACTCCCTATGTTCACGTGTGGGAGGATAAAGAACATTTCTGCAGCAAATAACTCGCTCACTTACTGTTACTATGAAAGCTATACCTTTAATTAAACCACAACAGTTTTCATTATTGAGCATTAAATAACTACCATTCTCTAACAATTTAAACGTGGGGATGATAGCAGGAACTGGCGTGCCCTGTAAAACGCAAGCCATATTCGGTCGGTCCTTGTTACATGAACCGTGTAACTGTATGTGTCTGCACATTAAAGAATGATCTGGCGTCTCAGTACACTCATCCCCTGTTAGATAAACCTCCTGTTCATCCTTGAAACATCTGTATGTGTATGGGAGTGACCAGACCTCATGAAGAAAACCGCTACCCAAGGGTTCAAAACGACCTATTGGCACATATTTCATACAATTTGAAAACTTATATAAAGCAAACGGCAGCGTTATTAAACCGTGGATAAGCCACGTAGCAGCAGTGGTCTCTGCCACAGAAAAAGGTAAAGATTCCAATCTTTCAATATGGAGCATAGAAAAGGAAGCATCACGCATTGAAAGCAAGCGTTGTTTGTCTGTCAAATTAAACGGTGCAAATAAAGAGGAAACGTTCATGTATCCCCAGGGAACTTTACCCATTTTTAGAGTCTGTAGTGTCCATGCAAACTGCATGATTGAACGTAATTGATTTTGACCATGGTATAATACAGACACTTCATCATGCACAATATCAACAACAGACGACACAATATTATCTAATGTGTAAATTCTAGAGGAAAGCACGTTAATGCTATTGTCAACAACTGCAAGCACTTTCTCAAGATTTGCCTGATCAATAGCCCTAAGGCGTGAAGCAGCCTCAATCTGTGAGAGTTTCCAAATTTCATTGTAAACACCATATAACCACCTTTTCGACCTGCCACTAGCTGGGCCCTTAATGAAATCATTCAAATCCACGTCTGCATTCAGTTTGGAAAGGTGATACTTAACCGCAGGTAAAGTTGAATGTTTCAGCCAAGCTTGACACAACTTGCCAACAGAGTAAGAGGTGACAGTATGACTCAAATCAAAACGGGGATCAGATCTAACAGCCTTAAAACCGTCAGTTATATTTAAAAATCTCTTTTGGCAAGAATCAGCACTACGGTGCCAAAGCAGCCAACCCTTGGGATTCATACTGGAAATGTTAAAGGAGGAATTCAGAAGCAGAGCCTGTATATCTCTAATGGACAATTTAGTAAAATTACTCCAATTCCCATATTCCTCCAACTCCGGGAAAGACGGGGTGTTTAACCTTTTAGATGTAGCCAATCCAAAGCACGTGGTCTGGGAAATGGTTTCATTTAAAAACCACATATGATTTGGGATGAGACATGCACGGTGCAAAGCCTCAGTGCCTTGTACCTGCCAGGCCCTTGAGCCCCAAACTGATTTAAGGTCTATGGTATCCTTCCATAACTCATACCCTCCAGTAACTAAATGATCCAGGAAGGCCTTTGAATATAACAATTTTGTATTTGTAAGTCGAACCTTGGACAGTGGCTGTTTGTGAAATTTAAAATAAAAGGACTCGGGATTGGACTGATTAAAGTCAGTGAAATAAGTATATTTTTTAAGAAACGTTTCTGAACTCCCTTGTGTTGGTGCTGGGCAATGTTCCCACTGAGTAAAATTAACCGCATCCCTTCGGGAAGATGTCTTGTGTAAGAAGTGATTGCCATAATGTTGGTAACAGAACAATTCACCATAATTAGCAGAATCTAAATATAAATCCTCAGCATCAAAAGCAGCATAATATTTCAAATCAGAAAACAAACTTTCCACAGCATTAACATCCCAATCATCAGAACGAATGTTTTGTTTCACCACATCCCCCATATTAACTCTTAGTACATTAGGGACATTAACGACTTCCGTTGGACCATGTATCTGAAAACGAACTGCATCCCACGCGATTCCATCCAGAACAGGCCACGCTGTGATGTTAACCAAAGTCAAGTCTCTTTTTAATCTGTGTGTAGAATGTGAAGAGGAAAGTGGGGCCAAAGTTCCATTCAAATGAGTAATGCAAGTTCTCTCCTCGACATAGTGTCCATTCATAATCCGAAAAAAATAAAACACAAAACCAATTGACATAAAAAGGTAAACTGAAAAAAGGACCAGCCAAATGTATATCCAAGGAGGTATCAAAAAATGTTTTTTAAACAGGCTAGCATATAATGCAATTTTAGAGGGTTTTTTCGAGGCAAGGGAAGCAGAGTCAAATGAAAATCTGGATTCCGTGGCTAAACGAGCTTGCAGGTCAGGCATGGACAAATCAGTGGGGTATGTATAGTCTGTCTCATCAAGGTTAGTTCCTGGTAAATTATTCAATAATGGACTGGAAACAGCAGGTAATTCGATGGCCACCTCAGGTTCATTATTAGAAGCAGTGGGCATAATTGAATTTCTCACAATGGAAGGACAGGAAACAGCCGGTGTCATGCTAAGAAGAATCGGCCACTCTGTGTATCTTGACATTGTCAATAGAAATAAACCTGTTTTCCTTACGACCTGGAAGTGGTGGTAAAATGACTGTTCTTGTGCCCTTCACTCCAAGCACTGGGACCGGAGCTCGATAGGAGGGACCAAACTCTTTCTTGTTGTCGATCTTCTCTCGAACCAGTTCTCCAACTTGGGGTAGCCAGCCAACTACCGGGATCTGCAACGCATCATCCGATGTGGAGGGCAAATGTTCCTTTGCAAGAGTGTCTCTCGTCTTTTGTAGATTCTGTAAAACATTGCAATGTTCATCTGCGTCAAAGGAAGTGGCGCGAACCACCGAGTCTAGACCGTCAAGGTCAGGGACGAACATCTTGATGCCAAAGAGCATTTCGTATGGGGTCCGCCCACCCAGAGACCTTCTAGGGAGATTATTAAGAGCACGCTGCACGCCATAGAGGTGAGCCAGCCAATTTCTGCCAGTGCCTATAACTCGGGCTGTCAAAGATTGCTTTAAATCACGGTTCATTCGTTCAACTACACTATTACCCTCGGGTCTGTAGGGTGACGAAAACTTGACTTGGACCCCCATCGAAGTCATGGCATCCTTATACGCCTTAGAGGCGAAAGCCGGACCCTGATCCGAATGGAAGGTACCACAGGCAAAAATCCCTATAAAGATACGCAAATCTCTGATGACAGTCCGGGAATCAGCGCTGCGATGTGGCCATACCCACACAAAGCGTGTGCATGAGTCAACTGCTACTAAGATGTATTTATACGCAGTATCAGATGAAAATGGACCGCAGTGATCTAAATAAACACAGCCTAGTGGTTTATTAGAAATGTACAACTGAGTCTGAGGCGGACGCGTAGCAGTTGAAGGTTTAATCTGCTGGCATATGTCACAAAGAAGGACATAATCACGCGTCTGTTTGTACAGTCCCCGCCACCAGAAACGTTGTTGTAGTTGCGTTACAGTGGCTGAGACGCCCGCATGCGCAGACGCCACACCTTCATGAGCCGCTGTAATCAAGTCTGTTCTGCGATCCGAGTTGGGAATCAGCCGTTCCCCAACATCAGGAATTGTCACAAAAGGAACCTTTTCGGGACTTAAGTGGTATTTATACTTCGAAGGGAATCCCGAAGGATGTTTACTTCCCTTCTCAGAGGCAGCAATCGCTGCCAAGATGTCGCTATCAATCTTGGTTTTAGACCTAGTAACTGCTGCAACTAAGTATGTAGATACTGCTGATTTCGCTGCTTCATCAGCAAGCGAGTTGCCAACAGCGTGAACTCCCACGCGCTGATGACCGAGAGTATGAATCACATAAACGAGTGGCAACATAGCCTTAAGCTCGGCCACTCGAACCCAGATCATTTTATGTTTTATCGTGCTACCCTTGGAATCATGAAAATCATTTTGAATCCAAAAGAACAAGTTCTCATTGTAAGACTGGACACAGTAGTAAGAATCACTTACAATTAGAGTAGTAACACTTGGATCTGCGTACTCCAAAGCTAGTAAGAGAGCACGAAGCTCTGCCAATTGTGCGGTGCAATCGCCCAGGGGCAACGTGTGTACCTCCCTGGAAATGAACTCATCATTCAACATAGCACCGACCACAATGGCGCATGCGGAAACGTAGGCATGTTTAGAGCCATGCGCAACCTGCGCCGACCCATCAGTGTAAATGATGCAATGGAAGTCCTCCAAAGGTCGCATCGCCAGAGGAGCAGGGTGAACGAATTCATACTGCAAGAACTCCTGCGACCGTAAGGAAGCGTCAAAAATAAACATGACATCCGCGGATGACAATGACGCAGCCCACTGAATCCACCGAGGGTGCAAAGCTTTTGAATTTGGTACACTGGCTTTCGTGACTGCCTCCAAATGAGGACAGGGTGTTACCACTAGCATGCGTTTCCCCTGTGACAAAGCTCGTTCCTTTAGAATAGCCATCTGTACAGCAGTTAAAACCTTTTCTATGGTGGGAAACCGCATCTCAGCCGAGGTGTACAAGTGTGACTTGTAAGCAATAGGTACTGTGTCACCTTCATTAAAAGTGAGGTAAGTGAAACCCACCGTCCCAGGAATTATTCTTATGACCAGGTTGGTGTGGTTATCACGAGTCAGTAAATATTTGGAAGCGAGCAGATCAGCCTGCAAGGATTGCAAAATGGCTGAATGCTCAGGCAGCCAGCATGATTTTGAGAAAGTTGGTTGTATCAAAGCATACAAAGGCTTGATACGCTGGGCATATTCCGGAATGTAAGTTCTGCCGAAATTCAAAAAGCCCAGTAAGGATTGTAATTTTTTCAGAGTTGTTGGTGCGCGCAATTGTGCGCACTTCTCCAAGAAGTGAGGAGCCAAACCTCTACCTTCATTGTTGAGCTCATAGCCCAAAAACAACACTGTGTGTTCAGCAATGTGCGATTTTGCAAAGTTGAATTTGTAACCCATGTCTGCGAAGTTGCAAACAAGAGAATTAACACGACACAGATGCTCCCAAATATCGTCGTCTGTGAGATATATGTCATCCACATACGAAAAAGCATCAGGGTCGAGTGCCTCCAGAATAGAGACAATTCGAGCGGTAAATACACCAGGACTATTCTTGTAGCCCATTGGAAGACGCCGGAATTGCTTTTGGACTCCAGCGCTTGTAAAACTGGTCCATTGGGAGCTAAAGCTGTCCAATCTGTGGGCATAAAAACCATTGGATATGTCAAGCGTTGTCTTGAAACGCTTACGCACGAGACTATCCACTAGGGCAGAGCCGTGGGTATTCTGTACTGCACAGTTACGGCAATGCGAGTTCAAATGCCGGTAATCCAAAACCAAACGATATGATCCGTCAGGTTTATTCACAGTAAAAAGGGGATTATTCATCGGTGACACACACGTTTCAATAACTCCCTGATATTCCAATTGTTCAAGGATTTCCGCGACGGAAGATTTTGCTTCACGCCGAATGGGATATTGAGGTTGAGGCTGCGGCTGAGACCGCAACGGAATTTCGTGGCAAGGCGACAATTTATCCCAACCACATTGGTTACGGTACAGAGCCGGCGCGAGAGCCCGAGCCCACTCTTCTGCAAAATGCTGCGCATGCTCTTTCGAGACAGTGTTCGCGAAACTGGGTAGGATTACCTCCTCCCCTCGCGGCGCCGCGAGCACAAAAGGCGGGGGCCAGTCAGCCTCCGAAAGTAAAATATCATATGTAGAAGACAGATTCTCCCAAAATACACCTTTAACGGTACGCTGTATGTCACCTTCAATTAACAGGACAATTTCATATAGTCTTTCAGGGGGAGCAAGTCTCGTATCCGCTGTTTCTATCACAACGTAGACATCAGTCGCTGTCACCCTCAGTAGTGGACGCAGCGCCTCTCTGACTATGGTTATCTCCGCCGCGCTGTCCAGCAAGGTCAGAGCCCACGTCAGATTCCGAAGCCGCGTTCTCACTATCTGTGGCATATCGATGCGCTGTTAAGGCTGCGACTTTCTTTTTCGCAAACTGCGGACGCCTAGGCGTAGAATCCTCCTGCTTCACTGCGCCGTCCGTCTGGCGGGACTGACCACGTCCTTGTTGGCCACCACGTCCACGTCCACCCCCTCCTCCTCCACCGGTCTTGGGAGCCGATGTGTCCTGAAAGGAACGAGGAGAGCGTTGATCAGAACCCTGAAAACGATCAGGCGATTTAATCATCGCGCGGTCGCGCAAATCATAAACTTTTTCGGGTGGCGCAGGAGCTTGTATTGCAGGAAAAGTACCCTGAGTCTGCGTTGTCTGCTTCCCCTGTGTCTGTTTTTTAGGCCAATTTTGTTTCTTGGACTTGGGCTGGGCATCTGTCACTGCAGATTGTCCCTGTGGTTGTTTTTTCTCCTTTACTGGAAAATATTTTAGACCTCTACTTGTGCGGCCAATTGTTTTATAAGCGGCCACCACAATCTTTGCTAACTGGCGGGGTTTGTCGGCATCGGGCAGAGCAGCCAAAGCATTCGACACCTGAAAGTTAACCGCATCTCCTTTAACATTGGAGAGAATGAGATCACTTACAATCTCAAAAGAACCACACAGGCGCATACCCAATTCAACCGCTGCCTCTGGACCGTGATCATTCTGAACACGTCTAACGATTTCAGGCAGGGCAGTCATAGACGGGGTGCCGAAGCACCTTGTATAAACCGCCGCAAATGTTTTTCCCCAGCTGTCACAGTCAGCAAGTTCAGGAGTAATATCCTTCGGTAGAGTAATCGTTAACATTCTATGTTTATCAGCAGGAGTAGAATTCGGAAAAACCGCCTCCAGTTGATCAAACTTCTCTGCTAGCCAGAATGGGAAGTCATCGTTGTCAACAGGACGCGCACCAAAAACCGAATTTACCATCACTGGATTGAGACGCATTCCGCCTCGTTCCATGGGAGCGGCCGCACCCCCCTGGGGACCACCAGGAAGATGTCGACCGATGTATTGCACTAAAGCACGAATCACGGAAATGGAAACTACATGCAGCCTGCGAATTTCAGCCAGGGTGCAAGCCCCGTGATTCGGGTGCGGGGTAAAGCCACCCAACGCAGGCCAATTAGTACCTGGAATTGAGAGTGGACCTAACCTCGCAGGGGACATAGAGTGGGGGAGGGCGCCATCAAACCAAACTCGATGCTGCCAATGATCAATAGGTATTTCCAATGCCCTGTACGGCGTATATTCAGCTGGGACATCTGAGGCGGTGTAGGAGTGGAACAAACCAGAATTAGCGTCCACAGCCGGAAACGTAACCCAAGAGTAAAACAACTCGTAAGGAAACGCCGGATCTGCACATACCACGAAAATCACAGCCATCCCATCTACTGGGACCTGGTACGTCTGAAGATGGTTGCGTACCGCTACGCGACTATGCTGCGCAATAGCCACCGCTGCCGCCATTACAGAATTGGAAACAAGAAAAAACAAAGAATACTTTGTAGCACAACTGGGTAGTAATTCAAAGAAACCTTTTGAGAAAGAATCAAGCTTGAATAAAGACCTATTTCAAAAAATAGGTAGGTTTCACCGACACCCCGTTTTCCGGAAACGGATGTGAAGGGGTTAAGGCATGAATGATAAACTACTCGAGTGTCATGATATAAGACCACCGAAAACCGTTGGGCGCCATGTTGCAGGGTTTCTGTACTCACACAGAACTGTGCACAGAGGAGTGGAACCTTGGCAAATTAGGGTGTCCCAAAACTTACCTTAGCAACCAACTCACCCCTTACCGAGCTAGCTACAGTGTCTCATTGGACATATCAAACACCCAATGTTTAGACAAACCAGAACATGAACTTACAGTACCTCAGGGTACGTGGGACTCATGAACACTCTTTCGTTATATTATCATTACAAACCAGAACATGGAGTAAAGAAGACACATGTGCATTTGAAATGTTTATTTACTAATGCCGTCTTCTCAGGCGCAGTATCTTTGATAATACAAGTATACTTATTATCAGTAGCAAAATTATCAGCATAGTTACTAAGACATAAAAAGCGAATGGTGACAGCATGTTAACATGCTGTAATGAATAAGAGTTAACAACACTTATATCTCACCCTCCCTAACACATATATTATATTATTATCTAAGAAGGTCTCTTTGGGTTGTTTTAGGGCGGGCCCATACCTTAGTGTCCTAGCATGAAGGAATCACATCAGCATACACCAGCTCTCTCTGCATGTGCACCGCATCAAGTGTGTTAACAATTCTCGTGCAAAGCAATATCAATCCCGCCTCAAGCCCAAGTTGGCAAAGGCTGCACTTGTGTTATGACTATGAAGGCGTGGAGATCAGACCTCATAACAATTCCATATCGTGTTGCTCCTGAAACTTCAGCACTCTCCGTGCAGACATGGTTTATTAAACAAAACTGATATCAGAGCAATAACATATTATTCTCACATACACCACGGCAAACCACTAGGTTGAAAGCTAAGTCAACAATTAAGGGTCGTGTGCAGAAGTTGCAAGAAAGGAAAAATGGCGTTTAAATCTCAAATGTACCTATGCTAACTTAACACGATATAAGGATATATAGGAGCTATACAACACTGGTACTGTCATGCTGGCTTGGCAAGTGCACACACTTGCCAGCCCCTGAACCTTCCCTTAACTTCATATTAGTCACCCCTATGGCAGGCCTGAGGGCAGGGTGCATTGTAGTGTAAGGTAGAACATGCCCTGATGTGTGGGGCATGTTCTAATAGTGAATTACTGCCAAATTCGTTTTTCACTATTGTAAGGCTACCAGTTCCCTTCTAGGCCAGATGGGCTGCTGGAATTATTACACTCTATAATCCCAGCAGGCTCAGGGAACATGGTAGAAATTAATGTTTAGTATGCCTGAACTCAGAATAATAAAATACTTCTTTTAGTAAAGTTTATTTTAATATCCTGTGTTTGCAAATGCTACTTTTAGAAAGTTAGCATTTGCTTGCCTAACCATTTCAGCCCGCCTCTGCTTGGATGTGGATCTGACTGTCTGGTGTGTGTGAGTGACAGGGCTGGGAGTTGACAGGTAGTGATTAGCAGGAGGACCCCTTAGTGGGTGGTGGGAGTTTCCCCTGAATGATGCATCAGGCTGTGCCCCTGCCTCCACAATGCTGGCTCCGCCCTCCTGGGGAGCGACTGATGACTCAGCCTGCACCTGGCCCAGGAAGGACCGAAGCTTGTCAACAAAGTGCTCAGGCCACTCCTGTCCTCACAAAGCCGGCTCCGCCCCCCTGGGGAGCGGCTGATGTGCCTGCCCTCACACTGAATACAGAAGTCATAAGTACCCACAACAAGTGCTCAGAGACTGGAGCAGTTATGCAGAGGCCCCCCTGGCTTGCTAGAACAAAAGAAACTGGGTATAAAAGTAGGAGCCCTGCTCCTTGTAAATTAGATCCTGTTTGTGCTACAAGAGAAACTCTGCCCGAAGAGAAGGACCTGGAAGGACTACAAGGAGGAGTGCTGACTCTGGCCTGTGTCTGGTGCCTTGCTGCCAAAGGAGAGGAAGAGAAAAGACTACAAGAGACTTTTGCTTTTTATTTTGACTTTGTGCCAAACTCTGCTGAAAAGATCTCCAAGGGCTTGCTGTTGAACTTGCCCCCTGACCAGCGCTCCAGGAACAGTGAGCGCTAACCCCTGACCAAGGCATCTGCTGTGTGTGCTGCTTATCGCTGCAGCGCTGATTGAGGAGGACGAGGGCATCCATCCCCCTGCACACCGTGACCGTGGGATCAGCCAGCCGCCCTAGCACCGTGAGGCCCAGCCGCCGCTGGCCCGAGCACCGCGACGGCGTCTGCCTTTCGCCCCACGAGAACAAAGTAACGGAGGACCCGTCCGGTCCAAGCATCGAGGTCTACTGGGCAAGCACCGTAGACTCCCCCGCAAAGACGGACTGCCGCCCTTCTGTCCTCCCCCGCTATCAGCGTCCTGTCCGACTGCCCCGCTGAAAGGGCATCACCGCGACCGGCACTTTGGCTGGGTACGTTCCGCACTTGGGGACCGTACTGCCACTGCGCCACACCCAGCCGCCGCCGTCAGGACTGAAGAGGAGACTGAGTGAAGGACCTGAGACCCCATCGAGCACCGCCGCCCCCGGGTGACCCGTGACCTGCTGCCTCGAGCCGCAACTCGCCTCGCCCGTCAAGGAAGCAACGCGACGTGGGACAGCTTCCCCCTGCAGCCGTCCTCTTCGAAGATCACCACAAGAAGTTCAAGGTACTGTCTTTTGCCCTCCACGGTGCGAGCGTCCTGCAACCCGAGCTCGCACCGCGCTGACTGATCTCCGGCACCCCGGGAGCCTCGCAGCGGCTGTCTGCTGGCAGCGCGAGCCGCCCTTGAATCAGAGGCTCGCTCTGCTCTTGGCCCCCGAGGCCCCGCCTGACGCTCTCTGAGGCCCGCGGCCCCCTCTCCCCGAGTCGAGCCCCGCCGGGTGACTCATTTCTGGAGCTGGGACAGCGGAAAGCGCCTTGAAGCGCTCTAAGACACTTGAACCTTCGTAAAGCTGGGCAGAAGGCCCAAAGAGTGCGTTTATTTAAGAACTGTGACTACTGATAAAGATAACTGGAACCTGCCTACAAGAAAGTAACCAAGACTGTATTTACAAGCCTGCTTGAAACTTATATAAAAGATATATATTTTTACAAATACAGTTTGGTGTCATTGTGTGGTGGGTTGGTGGTGATGGTGTAATATTGCAAATGTTTAACCCTACATGCCCCAGAGATTAGCCTAAGACTGCTTAAGCCACACTACCTAGAGGGTAAGCAGAGGTTGTCTTGAAGGTAACCCTCAGCCCTGACGGGGAAGAGAGAGTCCCTGCTTGTCGCCAGTGCTGCACTGCGCCAACTAGAGACTCCCCCTTCCTACAAAGAGCGACACTTCTTTGGAGAGAAATAATTTTTCCTTGTCAGAGAAGGGTATACTTTCTACCTCTAATACCTGCATAAGGGGTAAAGTTTCCCAGAAGAAGAAACAGCTTGCGAAAGCTGAAACTAATGCCTATAGTAGACATGGTCTAAGCGTTACATTATTTGATGGTGCTCGCAGCAACACTAGCGGAAAAGAACACCTTGACGGGACACTGGGAAAGGCTGTCCAATGTGGCATGTTGAGAAAGAGGGACCTAGATTGCACAAAAGAGTTGTAAGATGGGCAGAGTTCCTTGGCGGAGGAGGAAGCTATTGAGTATGAGGATGTAGGGCCCGATTCACAGAACTAACTTAAGACAAAATCCTAAACTTACTACCATTTTGGTTTTCACAGAAGGCGCTTACTCATTTTGTTATTCACAGAAGGCACTTACTCATTTCGGTATTCACAGAAGTTAGGAATCCTAACTTTAGGACTCCTAAATGCCTTCTGTGAATACTGAAAGTCTAAAATTAGTATTTTTCTCAGTTTAGTAGTAGTAAAGTTAGGACTCCTAGCTTTAGGACTCCTAAATGCCTTCTGTGAATACCGAAAGTCTTAAAATTAGGATTGTTCTCAGTTTAGTAGTAGTAAAGTTAGGACTCCTAACTTTAGAACTCCTAAATGCCTTCTGTGAATACCGAAAGTTGTAAAGTTAGGATTTTTCTCAGTTTAGGAGTAGTAAAGTTAGGAGTCCTATCTTTACTACTACTAAATTGAGAAAAATCCTAATTTTAAGACTTTCAGGGCCCTATTCACAGAACTAACTGAAGGCAAAATCCTATACTTACTACCATTTTGATATTTACAGAAGGCACTTACTCATTTTGGTAAGCGGGTGATATGTTTGACCCTCATTTGATTAGACACCCTTGAAGTGCAGAGTAGCGTCCCATTGGTCATTCGGCTATATTTTTTAAATGATGGGTCAGGAAATCTTTGGATAAGGATACGTGCAATTCATTGAGAGCTGAGTGCCTCAACCATCCACTGGAGATAAGATTTGTACTACACCTAATTTAGACCAAGAACTCATTGCCTTCTTATTCAGGTTTGGAAAGAACCCCAGAAAGGGGCTAGAAATTGCCCAAAGCAATAACATGACAATGTCCTTGATATGCTGGGACCCTTGACTTGCATACTTTATATGACTGAGGAGGCCAGAAGCAAGAACATCAGGGTCAACGTGAACCTCCTGAGAGGCTGAGCCCAGTGCGCTATTTGCATCCTAGTGAACACAAATGCTGGCCTGGAAAGGAGAAAAGACCTGCTGTTGAGAATGCACCCCAAATGAACCGACTTGTCCAACAGAGGGGATATCGGGGACCCAAAGGGGCTTCTCTTTGGGGAGAGCTTTGTTTAATCCCTGGGGAAGCATGTCTCCATGTTGACGTCCGTTAGGAAGTCTCAAATCAACATGAGGCGCATGTTTGGGTCAAGAGATGTTTTTGGAAGGGCTGACAGGCTGTCAGCTGTGGATACCCTAGGTCCCAATACTTCTCTCTGGAGCCCAGAAACCTTGGGGATTATGGTAGTAACTACTGATCCACTTCAAGTTTCTACCCTCAGAGCGTAGGAAATTCAAATTTTTATGGAGGAAGATCAAGACCTCAAGGTGCAGAATCGCAAGGTGAGCTTAAACTCCACAATTGGTTCTTCCCATTTAAAAGTTGGGTCAAGATTGAAATTCTTCTTCACCTGCAATAGGGAGAAATCAACTGGAGATGGTTTGGTCCTAGAGACCGGAGTTGGTTACAGGATAGAGTTCTGGGGAACAGCGATACAAGATAAACAGCCAAGGGAGATGGCCGTGGATGCCCAAACGATGGACCTGATAAAGACAGAGGTTGTCCAGATGTTAGAGAAAGGGTCACTGGTCCAAATAGCAGAGTTTGAGGAAGTGGAAAGTTTTGTGAGTACAGTTTTTCACATAAAAAAGAAGGACAAAGTTTGGCATTCTGTAATAAATTTAAGGGAGCTAAACAATTTCCTTGTTTACAGACATTTCAAGATGAAAGGGATCCATTGGTTAAGGGACGTTTTGCAGGAAAAAGATTGGTTGGTGAAATTGGATTTAATGGCTACATATTTCACAATTCTGATGGCAAAGGACAGTCAGAAGTATTTACGATTCAGGTAGAGAGGTGTCCTATACCAGTTTCTTTGCCTACCCTGTGGGCTGTCCTCAGCTCCATGATGTTTCACCAAGGCGATGTGCCCAGTAGCAGCCTTCCTGAGAGAGAGGCGACCATTTAATAATCTATTTGCACAACATTTGCTAATGTCCGAGAACAGGTTCGTTTTGCTGAAACATCTTGCTTGGATAAGTGCTCTCTGAGAGAGTTTTAGGTTTATAATATAGCCTTCTTGCCCGCCGTAGCGGGCTATACCGGCTATTAAAGGCCCGCTGAATCGTTGAAGGCCCGAGCCGAAGGCGAGGGACTTTAACGAAACAGCGGGACTTTAATAGCCGGTATAGCCCTGCTACGAAGGGCTATAAGGCTATTAGGACATTCTGCCACTAGAGGGCAGAATGTTCTAACAAATTAAACAAAGGTTTCTCGAAGCTCGAGGGGATATAAATCCCCTCGAACTTCGAGAAGCCTTTGTAGAACATTGGAATGTTGCTCTGCGGGCCTTTACCGGCCCGTAGAAGCAGGGAGCACTCCATTGTCTGCAATGGAGCTCCCAACATTCCAATGTTCTAATAAACATGAAAAATGTTGTTGTGGTCCCCACACAGAACATGGAATCCCTGGGTTGCAGGTAGATACTATCTTATCCTAACTAATTCTACTGCAGTTGAAGGTTACAAAGATAAGGAAGGAGATCAGAGTGGTCTTCCATTCAGGCCATTTCCCCAGAGCACTTACATTACAGAACCTGAAGGCTTCGAGTCTGAGGAACGGTTCATCGTATGGAGTTAGTTAATGTTCGAGAGGATCTGGAATGATGTTTGAAAAATGTTGAGGCTTGGAATGGCAAAACCACCTCCAGGAATGTTTTCGTATTTGTTCTAGAATGAGATGCCAGCAGTATTGGCTGGAGGAGCATTTGAACACGTTGGAAAAAGGAGGAAGATGGTCCAGGGAGGAACAATCATTTCACATAAACTGATTAGAGATGTTAGCGGGTTTAAATGCATTGATAAGTTTCAGACAGTGTGACTGTGAATTGTTTAGACAACCTTACAGCCGTTTCATATATAAATCATCTGGGCGGCTCGAGATTGAACATTTTTGCTGATTTGGCAAAACAGATATGGTATTTCTGTTGGAATCACAAGATACGTTTGGAACAGAATCATTCCTGGTCAGGAAAATGTATTGGTGGATTGGAAGTCCAGGTACTTCAGGGACCTCAGTGACTGGAAGTTGAATCCAGAGGTTTTTGGTTTGATTTAGAGGCTATGTGGTCCTGTTCAGGTGGACTTGCTTGACGAACCAGGCACCCATTTATTTCAGTTGGGGACCAGACCTTGGGGCAATGGCGATCGATGCCTTTCTCCAGGACATATTGTTAACCTCAGTAGCTTTCAGTGAAATGAAGATTCTGCTTGCATGTTAATTGGAGAATCTCCATTCTCTACTGCTTCCCTAGTGTTTCCTTGCGCTTCCCTACTCTGATTATTTTCTGCTTCCCTACTGTTTGTCTGTGCTTCCCTACTGATTCTATGCTGCTTCCTTACTGCTTCCCTACTGCTTCCCCTCTGCTTCCCTACTGATTCCCTATTGCTTCCCTTCTACTGCTTCCCCTCTGCTTCCCTACTGATTCTATGCTGCTTCCCTACTGGTTCCCTACTGCTTCCCTACTTTTTCCCTACTCTGATTCTCTTCTGTTTCCCTATAGTTTGTATGTGATTCCCTACTGATTCTCTACTGCTCCCCTACTGCTTCCCTACTGCTTCCCTACTGCTTCCCTACTGCTTCCCTACTCTGATTCTCTTCTGCTTCCCTACTGTTGGTCTGTGCTTCCCCACTGATTCTCTGCTGCTTCCCTGTGCTTCCCTTTGATTTCCTACTTCTTTCCAACTGATTCTCTGCTGCTTCCATACTTCTTCCCTGCTGATGCTCTGCTGATTCTCTACTGATTCTCTGCTGCTTCCCTGCTGTTTCCTTTTGCTTCCCTACTCTGGTTCTCTTCTGCGTCTCTACTGCTTGTCTGTGCTTCCCTACTGCTTCCCTGCGCTTCCCTACGTCTTCCCTTCCGATTCTCTGCTGCTTTCCTACTGCTTCTCTGCTGCTTCCCTACTGCTTCTCTACTGCTCATCACTCCACCGTCTTAGATGTAGGCCTGCACTGCATTCAAGACAGTTTATTGATACAGCAAATAAACGAACTTTTAAGGTGTGATCTCAAGCTTTTGTTACAAGAAATAGTTGTGAATGTGATGTTAAGATCACAGTTTGGATGTTGTTTTATAGTAGCCTAACCAATGACTGACCTGGACACATATGTGCGGGCTCCAATCCAGCCTCTAAGGGTGGCTGAGGGAGTGCTAGACATAGGCACTTGCAGCCTTATTCATCAACGGGCCGTTTTGCGAGCCCCTAATAGCGATTCATAGCGAATCGCTATTAAGGACTTGCAAAACGGTATTCATGTAGGAATTGCTAAATAAATAGCGATTCCTACACATTCCTTATTTGCGAGTAGCAAATTGCTAATCGCAAATAAGGAATAACTCCCCATTCATTCCTATGGGCCAAAAGGCCCATAGGAATGAAAGGGGAGTATTCCTTATTTGCGATTAGCAATTAGCTAATCGCAAATAAGATAGCGATTGAAAGGGTACCAGGGGTGTCCAAAGGACACCCTGTAGCACCCCTGAAATGCAAATTGAAACAGGTGTTGCGCACACACATGTCCAAGGGACATGTGTGTGTGCAACATGCAACTTAGAAAAATGCTTTTAAAAGCATTTTTCTAAGTTTTTGCTATTTACCGAGAGGTCTGACCTCTCGGTAAATAGCGGCCCAAAATTGCATTTTCGCAATTTTAAAATGCTTCATGAATTGCATTTAAGGAATCTCAAATAGAGATTCCTTAAATATAATTCCTCGCAATTTAGCGAATTAGCAATTACCGATTTTTGCATTTGGGATGATGAATCCCAAATGCAAAAATTGCGCTCGCAAAGGGCCAGATTCTCAGAATCTGGCCCTTTGCGAGCGCAATTCGGCTTGATGAATCAGGCTGTTAGGCACAGTACAGCTGTATCGTTTGTAGTGTGCTTGCTGCAGCTTTGGACTTCTGCAGCCCAGGCTGTGGGACCTGTCAATACAACCCACCCAGACTGCAGCTCTCATGTGACTTCTGACACTGAGTCCACGTGCCTGCTTCTCCTTGTTTCATTGTGGGTTTACTAAAGGTCAGCTACTGAGGAGGGCATTAATAGTCACACCACTGGGTGTAGAGCACATGCACACCTAGAGGTGTTTATTATCAAAGCACAGAGTTAAAAAATGTCAGAGATCCAGTCAAACCTCGGTGATCCACTGGATAAAAGGCACTCTCCTACAACTGTTCTCACAGCCATAAATCATTTTCAATAATAGTGCCGGGATAGTCTTTTCAGTAGCTTCAGAAATCTCATTACATCAACATTAATTTATGTGAATGACATCAATGTCATGAATTATGCATATCATGGAGTAGATAGTCTTGCAATCAGTTAATCGGTTTGACATCTTTGCCACTAATTACTTCGAGCCATACTTAGAATTTGGCAGATGGGATACTCTATCAAAAGGTGACGGACATGCCGTCCGATGGATTGCAGGTTGGAAAGCAGCTGTTGGGACAGCTAAGGTGTTGTGACATAGTTTCCTGTCCATCAAACTTTAAATAAGGTCTTTAGGGCCAGATTAATCAAGGTTTTGCATTATCCTTTCACCACGCAAGGCAACGCAGTCCTACACAAAACCTAGAATGAGATTTACAAAGCCACCCAAGGACACCTTGATACATCTAGAGTGATGCAAGGCAGTGCAAGCCATTGCTTTGAGTTACTCTGCCCAGGGAAGGCTGATAGAGCGCGCGAGGTCACCCAACCAATAATTTCGCCGCTTCTGGCTTCAGGCCCATATATTTCAATTCACCATATACATTGACCGGGTGACTTCACGGGCTGCTACCAATTTGTGTGAATTCCCTACTGTTATTCCTCAGCGTACCCGACTTACCATCCACCGACACGGGTACCTATGACTACAATGGATCAGGGAGCTAGCTGTAAAAGGAAAGGCAGCAAAATACAACTCAAAATGACATTCAATACTTTTGTAAATGACCACGGACAACTGGAAGTTTTAAAATGTTTATCTAAAGTTTGTTTTCAGATATCATGAGATTTACAAGAATAAGGCAATCAATAATCAAGATAACGAAAAGTACATAACTATAGAGAAATAAAGTCAGGGTAATCATGGAAATGCTAATATGGGATGCAACCGGAAACGCTATGCATCTAGGGCAAAAGTTCTTTAGACAGTTTAAGTAAGGCCGTTCTAGACCATATCAGAAAATGACAAACTGCAATGCAAAATATGATTTCTAACAGGTAGGGTAACATGGGAACATATTAAGAAAATATGCAAATGACTTTTACGTTTTCAATAGTTGCGGAAAGCATGGAAAATTAACATATGCCAAGGCGTCTCTTTATTGAAGCAAAAGACAGAAAAATAGAAAGGTGCAAGTTTAAAGAATTTAGAGCAATATTTACCTAGACTGGTGTGGAAACCAAACCCTGGCCAAGGGTCAGTTAAAGACAGGAAACCCTCAAGGAAGGATACCCCTCAATGGACAGCAGGTGCAGAATGGACACCCAGGACAGGACAGGAAACCCTCAGATTAGGAATCAGGACAGGACCCTCAGGACAGGACAGGAAACCCTCAGGACAGGACCAGCACCCGCAGTTCGGAAGCAACGCCTGCGCTCCACCCTCTCTGCAGCTATCGATCAAGACCCCGATTGGGTCAGCGAACTTCCAGCAAAGTGCTCCGCCAGCACTTTAAGGTTTAGTAAAACCTTAGTCTATGGTCAATTTCGGACAGAGTGCTCCGCAGCTCTCTGTATCTTCAGTCACCTATTGAGTGCGTTGGGTCAGTGACAGGTCAGCTAAACCAGACAAGTCGGACAATTTCCCTAGGTGAACCCAGGGTAGATATACTGTTTTGGGGCAGTGTACCACCCCCCAATGTTGCAAAGTGTCAGAATCCCTCAATTTGGATTGGTCCTAAGATAGGATTTGGGTAACACACCAATCAGAACACACTATTTGGAGGCCTTATTTACATCTCTGGGTACCGCCTAGCGAGATTGGGGTTCCCATGAGAAAATTGCGCAGAGTACAGGGAAAGAATACATTTTAGCAACATAATAGAACAATATTGTGATGCTGCGGGTCGAAGGTGCCGCTTTCCCAGGGTGGCTTCTGGTATCAACCTTCTTTGGCAGCCATTCAATGACAAGATGCCTTTTGTCGAGTCTGCGCACAAGTACCCTCCAAGATGGCTTTCGGCTCAGTCAGACCCCCGTTCCCCGCGGTACATGAAAAGTAAGCGAGAACAAATTAATACATAAAAATAACATTATGAAAACACATCACAGGGTTTGTACTTTCAACTTATCGCTAAGAAATATACTTACGCAGTCTAAATGTTAGCTACATATAAACAAGTACAAGAGCAGTGGCACGAGCAGTACCACGTTACTGGCAAAGCTATGCATTACGCATGCGCAACTATTTCCCTCCAAACCTGCAAACACATCAGGACACGTGAGTGTGACTGACGCATGCGCAGACACTTATTTCAAAGCAGCGGCCATTTTTAAAGACTCGAATTAATTATTTTAGTAAAAACACATAGGCAAGCTTCGTGGACCTTGTTTAAACATAAAATATAAACGTTAGTAAGACGTACAAATTATTACTGGATTACACACAGCCGAGGTTCATGAATAAAGCACGTCGCAAATGCGAAGCTTTGCTTCATCAATCCCCTCTTTGATGATATTTACTATCATCACAAAAATAAATGGAACCAGATGCCAACTTCTCACACTCTATACAGCTCTATCTCTTCCAGCAAGCGATTCAATTTCTCTTTTTCATCTTTTGTAGGGTGAGAATTCTTCACCCTTTTGTATATCTGATTATTTATCTCCTCCAATTCAAGCTCATCCACACTTCTTTTCACCCCTCTTGCATTCACTTCATGCTTTCTGGTGTGCTTACGACATTTGCAACAGACAAAAATGAAGAATAGGATGAGACCTATAATTCCAATTGGCATCAGTACTTTGAACAATAAGCTTTTACCTAAACTAGCAAACCAATGACCTACATTTGAGAGACCATCTACCAGTCTCTTCCAGGCACTATCAACCTCGAGTGGTTTGAGTTCCTTTTCCAAATTAGTAATGTTTTTCACATATCTTTTGAGCTGCACACTTTTGTCAGGAATATAAGTGCAACAATGTTGCGACTTCAACATCCGGCAGACTCCGCCCTCTTTTGCTAATAAGGTGTCAAGAGCAAGTCTGTTCTGCAAAACCATTGATCTGATCGCAACCATTTCGGTATTGACCAGCAGAAATCCATGAGCTGTGTCAGTAGACAACACATCCACTATAGTAGATAATTTGCAAATTCTGTGAGTGTTCAGAACCACTCCCACTCCAGGTATCAGTGCACTGAAAATACTACCCATTATTTCACCTACACTTTCTCTTTTACTACGCACTAAGCCATTAGTATTTTCACTGCTTCCAGCAACTTCATTCACATGGTATATTTTCGGGAAGACAATGCCAAAGTAGCAACTTCCATACCAGTGATCCGGCAATTTGAAATAAGCCTTGTCCCCACAAATATAATAAATTCCAGGAAACACAGGCTCTGACCCATTTTTGAAACCCCATCCTCCAATTACCTTGTAATTATGTTCGCATTCACTGGAACCAATGAAAATGTTATTATAATAGCTAGTCTTCTCGCGGTGAAGACATAGCTTGCCTTTCTTTTCAATCCAGCAACAGAGCAGGACCCGCCCCACCATTTGAGGTGCCTTCCATGTTTTCCGCCCATTTTGGCCTTTTCTGACTTTCGTCATTTGCCTTTCTTTGTATTTTTATTCTCCTTTTCTCTGCCATGTTCAGGAACATCTTTTCCTGCTCACGCAAAGAACAAGTCAAGTTATCTCTGTGTGCGTCACCTATGTCGATATTACCTATAGTCAGAAAGTATTCGCCCATATAGCGAGTAACGTCACTTTTGGTATGTACAGGATTCAAGTTCCCACGTATAGGAAGTTCAGAAAAGATCACGTCATTGTTAGAGTAATAGTACTGTAACGGTCCTCTTTTGTAAAATAAACTAGCTAAAATGCTACAGGAGATTCCATACGTCAGGGGCAGGTGATGGTATGTCACGCCTTCAGCTACAGAGGTAGGTAGCTTCATGCAGACATAGCAATCTTCAATTACCATAGTCTCTACATAGTGTATTAACAAGTTTGCGAAAACATTCAAATGTGTCTTGTTCTTAACTTCGTGATAATGTAGTCCTCCCTCATCTGATGCTTCTAAGTCTCGTTGTGTTTGTTTCAGTGCTCTCTCACGTCTTGCTACACTCTGTGTTGTCAGTTCTTCAGTCTCAGTATTTACAATTTCAGTAGGGACAACATTAGTATTTTTGCTCACCGCAAAAGGAATGAAAACTGTTAGTCCTATCCAAACTAATATCAGTACAACTATACTACATACACATACCTTGCAGCATGTTTTGCAACAGCTGCGACTAGGTCTACCATTCACGTTTGAATCAGACATTTTGGCTCAGAAGAAGTTTCTCGACCCCTCTTTGTGTCTTTACACGAGTAGTTTACTTTGTGCAAATTCACGGTGGCTCGTCTTCTTCCTCGGCCGAGTACTCAGGGACGGGTTCTCCGTCACTTTCGTCAGTGATATCAAGATCTTCAAATTCTTCCAAAACGAGCGTCCATTCAGGAGACTTGTACTTTTTGTTTTGTCTTTTTATTCGATCACTCCTTCTTTTGGAAGTACTTTCTTGTTGCTCAGCTATGCGAGCACTTCTCCTTTCTTCAGCACGTTTTTCTTCCACTGTCTTTATCCTTAGTCTCAATTTCTTTACGAAGCCAGGCTCCACGTGCTTTCTTTTCTTAAGTCTTTTAGTTGGCACTTGGACTTCGTTTCCTTCTCTTGCCCTTTTTTTTTCATTAACTTGTGGCAATTCTGTTTCAGTTTCTTCTTCTTCTATCTGACTAATTCCAGGGCTAGCATCTATTTCTTCTGCCTGGTCACTAATCTGGCCTTGTTCAGGACAGTTTTGTGTTTGCCTTTCAAATGTCTCTGTTTCTGGTTCCTGAACACGTTCTTCTAATTCTATCTGATCCTGTTCAAGCACTTCGATCTCTGGACTTTCTTCTGCTCGAACTATCACGCTATGTCTAGTCTGTCCCTTCCCGACATCAGGAGTCAGTGGAGGAGTATCAATCACTTGCTCTGTATCCTTCACTTGTTCTGTATCAATCACTTGTTCTGTATCAATCACTTGTTCTGTCCCTGTCTGACCTTCTCCTTCCTCAGTTTTGATGTGAATCTCAAGATCCTGAGGTTCTTCGCCTGTGCCTTGCTTTTCCTCCCTAGTCCACTCTCTACCTTCCCAAAGTCTCTCACTGGTTCGAATGGGGTCTTCAGTGAGATCAATCAATGGTATCCACTCCTCTGGCCATATGCTCGGCAGCTCGTCTTCAGCTACTTCTGACTCAGCTTCTTGGACCCCTTCAGCAGGCTGGGCTCTCGGTAGTTCGTTATCAACTATTCTTGGGCCAACGTCTGCTGATTCTGCAGTTCGACTGGTACTGGGCTGTACGTCGTCAGCTACTTCCGGTCTGGCTCCTGCAGAGTCCTCTGCTGGACGCCCTTCTTCTTCAGGCTCTTCGTCTGGTAATACCTTCTGGGTGTGGCTGGCGTGTATCCAACGTGGAACCCCTGCACACTTTACTGCTGTGGTAGTTACCAGGATCACCTGACGTTTCTCTCCCCACCTTGGTTCCAGGCAGCTCTTCCGAGTATGCTTCTTTATCTTTACCCAGTCCCCCGGGACCAGCTTGTGGAGAGGAGTCGTTGGATTGAGGATGGCGTCTTCTCCGATCTGGCGAGAGATAGAACACACTTGGTCACCCAATCTCTTGCAGTATTCAAGCACCAAATCATCAGTAATACTCAACAGTTTGCTTCCTGGCACCCATGCTTGTCTCATCACTCTTCCCATAATGATTTCATGGGGACTTGGGCCTGTCTTGCGGTCAGGGACACTTCTGAGTCCCATCAGGACCAGGGGCAGGGCCTTCACCCAGGTCATGCCAGATGCATCACATAGTTTTGCTAGTCTGTTTTTGATAGTTCCATTTATTTGTTCCACTATTCCAGAAGCCTCTGGACGGTATGCACAGTGAAGCTTTTGTGATATTCCAAAGGCCTTACAGAGTTCGGCGATCACCTCATTCTGAAAATGTGAGCCTTGATCTGATTCAAGAGTGACTGGAACCCCGAACCTAGGTATTAGTTCTTTTAGTAAACACTTAGCTACTGTCTTTGCGTCATTTTGGGGAGTAGGGAAAGCTTCCACCCACTTTGAAAATAAACAGACCATGACAAGGACATATCGCTTCCCTTCACAACGGGGCATGGTGATGAAATCAATCTGTATTCTCACAAAGGGACCCCCGGACCTCCCAATTTTCCCCAGTTCCACCACAGTTTTCTTCCCTGGGTTCATCTTTTGACATGACGGGCACCTCTGGCAGAGGGACTCTGCTACTTTCCTGAACTCTTTACTGTACCAAGTCTGTTGGAACACTAGAATCATGGCGTCCCTACCAATGTGTGATCCTTCATGTATCAACCTCGCCATTGTGCTAAGTAAGTGTCTAGGTAACACAGGCATACCAGTTGGACCTAAGATGACACCATCCACACGTCTTGGTCTACACCCATCTTCCTTCCACTTCTCTCTCTCTTGCCAAGGTGCCGCCTGCTGCCACTCTTTCACTTCATCCCATGTAGGCACTTCTTCATACACCTGAAGTTGGCAGCTGGTTCCTGGCCCCCCTCGTTTTGGATTTACGATATACCGATCTCTGGCGCACCATTGGGCCACTCGATCAGCAAAATCATTTCCCAGTGATACAGTGTCAATGCCCTTCTTATGAGCAACACATTTTACCACTGCCAGTTCCTTTGGTAACTGGATTGCCTCTAAAAGGTCCTGAACAACTTTTCCATTTCGAATAGGGGTACCAGATGAAGTCAGGAACTCCCTTTGTAGCCACAATTGGCCAAAGTCATGCACAACCACATAACAGTACTGACTGTCAGTATACACTGTTATGCTTAGGTTTTTCCCAATTTTGCAAGCTTTTATCATAGCGATCAATTCGGCTACTTGTGCAGACTTTACGTCAAATAGATAACCTGCTTCTTCAATTTTCGTTAAGGAGACTACCGCATAGGCAGCACTCAGGCCTCCTTGTTCATGTCTTAGACATGAACCATCCACAAATAGTTCTTTATCATGCACAGGCAATGGTGTTTCTTTAATGTCTGGGCGTGGCTTGGTATTGAATTCTGTTAAATCAATGCAATCATGCTCATCATCCACCCCACCTTCCATATCCATTGGGTCGGGGAGTAAAGTGGCAGGGTTCAAAATACTGCACCTAACGATGTTTACATTTGCAGCACCCACAAGAATCCTTTCGTATTTAGTCAGCCGACTAGGGGTGAGATACTGAGTTTTTGTTCTGGTCAGTAAAATTACCACTCCATGTGGAACATACACAGTTACAGGATGTCCCATGACAATGGACTCACTCTGCTCTAAACTTGCGCAGGTAGCAGCTACTGCTTTCAGACATCCTGGTAATCCAGCAGCCACTGGATCCAGGGTGGCAGAGAAATATGCCACAGGCCTTCTGGTCGTGCCATGTTCTTGCGTTAGGACTGACAACGCGCAGTTATCGCGAGTGTCACAGAATAGGGCAAATTCCTTGGAATAGTCTGGCATTCCTAACGCAGGGGCTGTACACAGACAATCCCGTAGTTTTGTGAAGGCTGTTAAGCTTTCATCATCCCATTCTACAATATCTGGTGTTCCTCTCTTGGTCATTTTTATCAAGGGCCTAGCTAGGACTGCAAATCCCAGAATCCATTGCCTGCAGTATCCTATCACTCCCAGGAACATTCTGATCTCTTTCTGAGTACGGGGTAACTGCATCTTTTGAATTATTCTCACCCTTTCTGATGTTACTTTCCTGACACCTTTCTCTATCTGGTGCCCCAGATATTTCACTGATTTTGCACAGAACTGTAATTTTTCAGGGGGCACTTTATGTCCCTTCTCACTCAGGTGATTCAGTAGGGCAATGGTGTCAATCACACAATCCCTATGACTTTTAGACGCCACCAAGAGGTCGTCTATGTATTGCACTAGGACAGAGTTCCCAGGTAAGACCAAAGTTTCCAAACATTTTTTCAAGATCTGATTAAAGATAGAGGGGCTCTCTGTGTACCCTTGAGGGACCCTGTTCCAGACATACACGTGACCATTGAAGGCAAATGAGAAAATAAATTTGCTATCTGGATG
Source organism: Lissotriton helveticus (assembly GCF_964261635.1). Taxonomy (NCBI): domain Eukaryota; kingdom Metazoa; phylum Chordata; class Amphibia; order Caudata; family Salamandridae; genus Lissotriton; species Lissotriton helveticus. Next base: position 1,822,187,202 of record NC_136068.1, on the reverse strand, counting down.
CAAGGGAATGGAAAAGAATGCATGACACAGGTCTATCACAGTGAACCACTCAGCATCCCAGGGAATCTGATACAGAATCACTGCTGGGTTCGGGACAATAGGGCAACAGGGGACCACTATTTTGTTGACTTTTCGTAGGTCCTGCACTACTCTGTACTTGCCACTAGGCTTCTTAATGCCCATAATCGGTGAGTTACATGGGCTACTCATTACTTCCTGTATGATGTTTCCTTCTAGCAATTTCTGTATTTCCAGGGTAACACCAGCTCTCACTTCTGCATTCATTCTGTAGGGTTTAGTATTGGGGTATACCGCATTGTCCTTTATTGCTATCTGTATGGGGTCCACATTTTTCATTAACCCCACATCCTTCCCAGTAAAATCCCATACCTCTGGCTTCACCGCTTCTTGAAGTTCTTGGGGCAAATCCTGCAAAGTCATTTGTTTAATTTCTGAGTCGGGTCTGATTAGCATTAATTTATAAATGCCATCTTCATCTGGGGTCTGAATTTCAACACCCTTTGGTGTGCAAAAGATGGTACAGTTCATTTTGCACAGCAAATCACGTCCCAGTAAGTTTACTGGGCTGGTGTCACAAACGACAAATCTATGCATTTCCTTAAAGTTTCCAATTGAGATCTCCATGGGCTTGGTAACAGGAGTACTAATCAATTGATTAGATACACCCACTACTTGGATGGCTTCTCCCGAGAGGGGTAGGTTTGGAACGTCCACTGTTCTCACAGTAGAACGGGTAGCACCAGTGTCCAACAGAAAAGTGACATCATTTCCGTCAACCTTTCCTTCAATGTATGGTCCGGACTGGTCTACCGGCAAGGAGGCGCCAAGTACGCACTCCTCGTCCTCCCCTCTCAGGCCCCGTCAGTACTGGTCATCACAAAGGAAGGTATCATTTAACAAATACTGCGAAGTTGCTGCATTTCTGTTCTCATTGCTTTCCCAGACTTCTATCTCATCACCCCCTGTGTCTTTTCCCTTATGTACTTGCTTTGGAGCTCAGGGCACCTGAACCGTTTTTACCTGTGGTTGAGTCTTTCTTGGTCTTTCTTTCTGCGTCTGTGGAGTTAAATCAGGTGTTTTGGGGTTATCGTCAGGCAAATAAGGACACTCGTTACGCCAGTGTCCAATTTCTCCGCACTGGTGACAGGGAAATTTCTTCATAGCTTCTTCCCTGCTCATTTTGGGCCGGGGCTTTCCTCCTCCCCCACCCCCTGGACCTTGGTTCTGAGTGTTTTTGACCATGTTACTCAACTGTTTTTCCTGCTGTTCTGCGAGCTTCACTTGAGCCCACATGACCTTCTCCTTGAGAGCCTTTTTCTTTTCTGCCATCTCGTCCTCGCAGTACTTTGCGTACCGCAGGACCTCATCTATCTTTTTGGAGTGCCAACAGATTTTGTTATCTTTTATCCACTGACAAATTTCAGGCCTTAAACCGTTTACAAACCTGTAAATGAAATGCGTCATATCCTTCATCTCGATGTTATCTATACCACTGTATGTTTTAAACACCTGCAACAGCCTTTCATAATAGGAGTGCACTGTCTCGTCTCTCTCCTGCGTTGTTCTATCTATCCTGGTCCAATCAGTTTCCTTTGCTGGCACCTTATTTTTCAAATGCAGCATTACTTGTTCGTATTTTTTCATCACTTCAATCGACGGCTCCCCTGTGTTAGAGTCCCTCGGGTACTCCTCACTAGGCCAGCCTATGGCTATATTACACTCGGTCCATAGATCTACCGGGACCACAATATCGAAAAATCCATCCAGGTCTTTCCACAGGCATTTTTGCACCTTTACGAACCTTTCCACCTGCCGGTACCAGTCAACTGGCTTTTCGCGCAGTTTCGGGAAATCGTTAGTAAAGGACACAATATCCTGTCTGGACCATGGAACGTGCACAGACCTCCCACCTGGTACTTCACGCATGGGACATAACGTTTCGGGCTTGTCTACTTCTCTCAAAGGGAACTCAGGGGTGGCTTGTCTGGATCGAGCCTCATCTTTCTTTCGTGCCCACCTGCTTTTCCATTTTTCCACGTCTCCCCATTTTTGCAAAATGGCTAGCAACTCCTTAATCTGCAACTTTTTCCCTGACACATTCAAGTTCTCTATATCCTTGTCTGAGAATTCAGCTCGGTATGGTTTCTGCAAGGGCTTCGATCTGGAAATATCTATCCCCATACTAGCTGCAGTGTCTGTCAGCTTTTCATGGAGCACTCTTGTACTTCTGGTAAGGCTTTTACACATAAACAGCAACTCTTCTTCAGAATAGGTGTCTAATCTGTCTAATCCCACATTTCCTGCCATTAATTCCTCTATTTCTACTCTCAGTTTGTAGAGGTCCAAAGGTTTTGTTTGCGGAGTCTGCTTTTCTAATTCACGACTCCAGTTTTCAATTTCTTCCGGAGTTACCAGAGAGACACTCCTAGTACCTGACGTTGATTCTAATTTAATTTCTTTCGCATTAAAAGGATTTTGCCTCTTCTGCACTCCCTTTCCGTTCTGTTTGTTTGGCAGGTCCAAGAACACAACTTCAGACTCGCACTCACTGGACTGATCGTCTATCAGTAGGGGTTCCTGCCTCGGCGGGGCCATGATTGGGTTCATAACTGGAGGGTTTAGACTTCCCTGATTATTCCCATACAACGGAACCACTGGTCCGATTGTTACCGGAATAGTCAAAGCCTCAGGACTGTTATTTAACTGGGAGATTTTCTGAATTATTTCTGTTCTCTGTCTAGCTATGGCCTCTTGCTCCCTTTCATCTAGTACTCTTCCTAATGTCCGGTCAGGTATTATCTGTGGGGTCAGGTGAGGGGTAAAACTCGGGGCAGTAGGATGCGTTTCACTCGGTCCTCCACCATAATTTGGTTTAGGGAACAAAGCTCCTGTGCCAAATGACCTACGCTCTTCCCCATACGGAGGCTGTAAAAAGGGCATTCCTGAACTCAATTGTTTTTCTTCGTTTTCATAAAGAGGTCTGGGGAAAAAGGATCTCTCACGGGAATATTTTTCCTCCGGGCTCACGGGCACTCTAGGATATATCTCTCTTACCTCCGCGGGTTCGGGTTTCTCAAAATAGGGCAGTACCTGACCCCCTCCCCGTCTACTTAGGGATCTGTCCTCTTCCTTAATAGATGGACGCTGGGGATTCTCTCCTGCACTGGAAGGTCGGGCTCCCTCATTATAAGGCGGCGGACTTCTCGTAAAGATGTCATCTAACAACTCATCGTCTGACTCCCCGAGAGCTCCCCAATGCTTACTCTTTTCTGTCTTTTTCTCCCCCGCAGAAGGGGTACCTGCTGGCATCATGGGAAACAGGCCCTCAACAATCATACTCTGTCTTCATTGTTTCATCCTCTTGTCCCTGGTCTCTTGTTTCAGCCTGGGGTACCACTTGGTCAGACCTTTGTCCATCCGAGGTTTCTCTCTTTCAAAAGCCTCAATCTCCCATTCCTCTAATGCCTCATACTGCGTTAGTCTCGGTCTGGGATGCAATTCATTCATTCGGGTTCTTAGATTAAATAAAATCCTACCATTGAAAGTACCGTCTAACGGAAAAGCCAATATTCCGTCATCTTTTGTGTATTTCACCCAATTCTCCAACCACACACAGGTATTATACCCTCGGTCAAACATCATGAACGAGGCGGGAGTATTCGGTGGTGGGACAATAACGCCCTCTCTGGACTTAATCGGTTTGTCCGTTTTTTTTCACAACAATTTTATTGATAAAGATGAGCAGATGAAATTGAGTGGTACCCCACAGTCAGGATAGTACCACCAACATACCGATACAATCATGAAATAGGACTGGGTGTCCAGTCGAGGAACCAATGTAACACAAGGATACAAAGAGACATTTTCCCCTTCTTTATCATTTCGGTCACTTACCTACCCAACTCCCAGATCCCTCCCCGGAACCCGCCCTAACCCCATGCATGTGTGTACGTACTGTGCCGATGCAAAGTCCTGATGCGGCAATTATGTGAGTGGGAAACGGGGTCACCGGGCCATATGGGGCTAAAGGTCTTCCTCCTGCTCCGCTGGGGGGTCCAGTGTCAAGCCCCTGTAGTCCGCCCACCGCCTCCATACCTTAAAGTGCTTACGGGGGCATCCCCGTGCTTCAAAGATCGGTCTCTCCAGACCCATGCAGAAGTCCATGCCAGCCTTCCATGCGCTCAGGGGGGGGGGCCTCACATCTTTCCATGCGCGGGCCGGGTCTCGTTTGGCCACCACTAGCCCCAGTAGGAGCAGGTGTCTCTTATAGACATTACCCCCAACCCCCTCCAGGATGTGCAATAGGCCCAGACGGTGAGTACGGGGGAGGGTCCAGCCCAGCACCTCCGACAAGCAGCCCCACACACCCCTCCAGAAGCCAACCAGTCTGGGGCACGACCATACAGTGTGGAAACCAACTGAGCTAACCGCGGTTTGTCCGTTTTGAAATAATTCTTTACCCTATTTACAAGGGACATTTTTCTCTTAGCTCCGTACATAATATCGTATCTATTGGCTTTCCACTGATCTCTTTCAAACCCTTGGTTTCTCGGATCGGGTCTAGTCTCTGGACAAAACGAGTGCCACATACGATTTCTACGCTTAACTTTGTTTACAAAGTTACCTCCAATCAAAATGCGTTTTGCAATTCCGTGCGACCAATGGGGTGCACGCGTTCAATATAGTTTCGACCAATGGGTGCGCGGCCCCTTCGTGAGACAGTTCTCACTCCTCGGCGCTTCACCCCTCCTTTACAATTCCAGCCCCGCTACCCGCCCGCTGCGTCTACCAATCCCAGCGCGGCACGGAGTGACGTCAGAGACGCTTCGCGGCTGACTCCCTCCCTTCACAAGGTAACGGAAACTTTCTTTCTTTCTAAAGTGCTCAGTGCTTGGTTATTTAACAATGAATACACATTCGCCACAGTGCTCAAGTGTCTAGACAGGATAGCTTTGTTTTACTGCAAGTAAACTACTTCCATTTACTTTTCACGCGCTGCGGGTAGATCTCTTCCGCCTACCCTTCACTCTAGCATTAGTGAACCTGTTATTCCCCTAAACTCATCCACTTCTCCGGGATATATCTGAGTCTAAGGTTTCTCAGCGGACCCCTCTGCTTTCACCCAAGCTCCGATGAACCTGCTACTCTTCCGATGTGACCCTTACTAGGTTACGCCACTATGGGAATTTTGCCAATGAACCTCGTTACTGACATTTATTCACACAAGTATTCAAGAAAAACCCTAGTTAGTGCTTCCCGGTCCACTTAACCTGCACCTAACTTTCCTCGAGCCTGCGACCTCAGGACAATGGATTCTATTCACCACTTGCCCTTTCACATCCCCGGGGAGTTCGGACAACATAGAACGAGACGGTTTACAAATGCATGGATTAATACATATAACAATATAAGAACAAGAATAACAATGATAAAACAATTCATGAATTTCAAAGCAGCGTATTCTCAAGAGATTGATCAGGTCCCTCGGAACAGCCGCTCTTATAGCAGCATCAATATACTAGCAGCTACCGACTTAACTAGCCTAACTAGTCCTACCTATCCTTTCACTAGTCCCTAACCATCCTCTGCGCTACCAGAAAAACTGATAGAGCGCGCGAGGTCACCCAACCAATAATTTCGCCGCTTCTGGCTTCGGGCCCATATATTTCAATTCACCATATACATTGACCGGGTGACTTCACGGGCTGCTACCAATTTGTGTGAATTCCCTACTGTTATTCCTCAGCGTACCCGACTTACCATCCACCGACACGGGTACCTATGACTACAATGGATCAGGGAGCTAGCTGTAAAAGGAAAGGCAGCAAAATACAACTCAAAATGACATTCAATACTTTTGTAAATGACCACGGACAACTGGAAGTTTTAAAATGTTTATCTAAAGTTCGTTTTCAGATATCATGAGATTTACAAGAATAAGGCAATCAATAATCAAGATAACGAAAAGTACATAACTATAGAGAAATAAAGTCAGGGTAATCATGGAAATGCTAATATGGGATGCAACCGGAAACGCTATGCATCTAGGGCAAAAGTTCTTTAGACAGTTTAAGTAAGGCCGTTCTAGACCATATCAGAAAATGACAAACTGCAATGCAAAATATAATTTCTAACAGGTAGGGTAACATGGGAACATATTAAGAAAATATGCAAATGACTTTTACGTTTTCAATAGTTGCGGAAAGCATGGAAAATTAACATATGCCAAGGCGTCTCTTTATTGAAGCAAAAGACAGAAAAATAGAAAGGTGCAAGTTTAAAGAATTTAGAGCAATGTTTACCTAGACTGGTGTGGAAACCAAACCCTGGCCAAGGGTCAGTTAAAGACAGGAAACCCTCAAGGAAGGATACCCCTCAATGGACAGCAGGTGCAGAATGGACACCCAGGACAGGACAGGAAACCCTCAGATTAGGAATCAGGACAGGACCCTCAGGACAGGACAGGAAACCCTCAGGACAGGACCAGCACCCGCAGTTCGGAAGCAACGCCTGCGCTCCACCCTCTCTGCAGCTATCGATCAAGACCCCGATTGGGTCAGCGAACTTCCAGCAAAGTGCTCCGCCAGCACTTTAAGGTTTAGTAAAACCTTAGTCTATGGTCAATTTCGGACAGAGTGCTCTGCAGCTCTCTGTATCTTCAGTCACCTATTGAGTGCGTTGGGTCAGTGACAGGTCAGCTAAACCAGACAAGTCGGACAATTTCCCTAGGTGAACCCAGGGTAGATATACTGTTTTGGGGCAGTGTACCACCCCCCAATGTTGCAAAGTGTCAGAATCCCTCAATTTGGATTGGTCCTAAGATAGGATTTGGGTAACACACCAATCAGAACACACTATTTGGAGGCCTTATTTACATCTCTGGGTACCGCCTAGCGAGATTGGGGTTCCCATGAGAAAATTGCGCAGAGTACAGGGAAAGAATACATTTTAGCAACATAATAGAACAATATTGTGATGCTGCGGGTCGAAGGTGCCGCTTTCCCAGGGTGGCTTCTGGTATCAACCTTCTTTGGCAGCCATTCAATGACAAGATGCCTTTTGTCGAGTCTGCGCACAAGTACCCTCCAAGATGGCTTTCGGCTCAGTCAGACCCCCATACCCCGCGGTACATGAAAAGTAAGCGAGAACAAATTAATACATAAAAATAACATTATGAAAACACATCACAGGGTTTGTACTTTCAACTTATCGCTAAGAAATATACTTACGCAGTCTAAATGTTAGCTACATATAAACAAGTACAAGAGCAGTGGCACGAGCAGTACCACGTTACTGGCAAAGCTATGCATTACGCATGCGCAACTATTTCCCTCCAAACCTGCAAACACATCAGGACACGTGAGTGTGACTGACGCATGCGCAGACACTTATTTCAAAGCAGCGGCCATTTTTAAAGACTCAAATTAATTATTTTAGTAAGAACACATAGGCAAGCTTCGTGGACCTTGTTTAAACATAAAATATAAACGTTAGTAAGACGTACAAATTATTACTGGATTACACACAGCCGAGGTTCATGAATAAAGCACGTCGCAAATGCGAAGCTTTGCTTCATCAGGCGTTCCATAGGTGGAGCCTGGGTGTTCCCACGCATGCACCTATGGATTTAGACACATTCCCAGAATTACCAAGACAGGTAATCCTGGGAATACATCAAAATGCTAAATTTTCCCAGGAGAGGCGCAATGAGAAGAAATGTTTGTATTTCTTGCTACAAAGAAAAAAATCTTTATTTCTCCTCCTCGTTTCCTCTTTCTAAATGTGGTGTATTCTGCAGCACTCATAGAAAGAGGGAAATGCCTGTGAGGAAATAACATTCTGCCTACAACGCAGGCACCCTTGCACCACGGGACAAGGATGCCTGCATTAGCGCAAGGCAGCACATAGTGCGCCGGCGCAAGGAGAGCACAGGCACGTGGCATATACAGCCTGATTCATCAAGCTAAATTGCACTCGCAAAGGGCAAGATTCTCAGAATCTTGCCTTTTGCGAGTGCAATTTTTGCATTTGGGATTCATCATCTCAAATGCAAAAATCGCTATTTAAGAATTCGCATATTTGCGAGGAATTGGATTTAAGGAATCTCTAATAGAGATTCCTTAAATGCAATTCATCAACCAATTAGAAATAGCAAAATCGCAATATTTGGTCTCAATTTACCACCAAGTCTGACTTGGTGGTAAATTGCGAAAATAGTGTAAAAAGCACTTTAGTGCATTTTTTTCTTTTGCATGTTGCGCACACACATGTCCCTTGGACATGTGTGCGCGCAACACCTGTTCAAATGTGCATTTAAGGGGTGCTACAGGGTGTCCTTTGGACACCCCTGGCACCCTTAAAATCGCTATCTTATTTGCGAGTAGCAAATTGCTACTCGCAAATAAGGGATACTCCCCATTCATTCCTATAGGCCTTTTGGCCCATAGGAATGAATGGGGAGTTATTCCTTATTTGAGAGTAGCAATTTGCTACTCGCAAATAAGGAATGTGTAGGAATCGCTATTTATTTAGCAATTCCTACGTGAATACCGTTTTGCGAGTCCTCAATAGCGAATCGCTATGATTCGCTATTAGGGGCTCGCAAAATGGCCCCTTGATGAATCAGGCTAATAATGTTAAATATTGCGCATTGCTAAGGGGCCTTGCTGTGTTGGCGTTGCTAAGATGGCCACCGGCAAAGCGGAATAGAGAGAGCGCTTGCTTTGTGGAAAAGACCGAGTTAAGGATCCGAGCAAGAAAAGACGAGCCTTCTTGTTTTCGCCGGCAAAGAAGAAATCAGAGTCCGAGTTACTGCCGGGCTCGGCAAGAGAAGGCAGCCCAGTGAAAGTTATACATTCCAGTACCTACGAACTGATAAAGTTCAAAACGGAAGCAAGGAGACCCGTTTACAGTAATTAGGACTCTGACCTTCAAAACAGAGATACTCGCCCCTGAAGAAGGGAACAGGGTTTCCCGAAATGCATTGGGCGACATCTTTTCGCAAGTTTAGTGACCGAGAAAGAAAATGATGTAATGTGTTCTTGTGATTCTGTACATACGAACACTATGAGTGGTTGCATTCATTTTAGAAAAGTATTGTACAGTTTAATATAGGCATTTCAATCAATTTATGTTTTGCATTACAAATTGTAGTCATGTAACTACAACTAAATAGAAAATAATGGTAACAAATCAGAATATGTTCTATCACAAATAAAATGTGTTTCTTTGAAAGAGATAATGTGTTGATTACATACCTTTAAGAATAAATAATTTGTAAGAAATTGTGAGAAATATTGTCCCTAGGAACAGTGCATCCTGCATGTAGGCTCAGCTTACATTTCATTTGCGTGAAAGTATGACACATCTGTCCCTTCGAGTCTAAGCATCACTCGCCTCTAATTAATAGAAGCGTCAAAGCTCACTGTCCTGCTTAGCCCATGCTGACACTGAATCATCATTAACCCCTTATAATGTCCCGTTGATACGTGGTACCCTGGGTACACAGGTCTCTCTCGCCTCCACTGGACTCTCAGTGTCAGCATCCGGCCCCTCAGACCTCTTGCTAGTGTGCCCAGGCGCTGTGCATTAGCCCCGGGAAAAGCTAGTCACCCTTTCAATCTGCATAAGTGAGTCTGGTGATGGCAGTAAGCTGCTCCAGCCCCGCCAGCTTCCCCAGATCCTCCCCAATTTTAGCGGAGCTGTGCAAATAGGTAGTTATTCGGATTTGTGCATGCTCCCACGAAATAAGCATTGGAATGCACATTGGTTCCCTTGCATGCCTGTAATATCAACACTAGACACACGAGGGCACTAGAATACCATGCATCTGAAACTGTGAATCAGACATTTACTCCACCATAACACTGGCCAGATTATGGAAAGTCCGCTGCAGTGTATTCATCCGTCGTATGCGGGGCCTAGTGCTGTGCTGAATTGAGGGGCACAGGCTCAAGACTGATTTGCATATGGCTGGGTTCAAAATGGAACGGCATGGTGAGCAGAAAAACGATGAATTTAGGCCCAGATGTCTGTACTGGGGTGAATGTATGACATTGTTCTGCATTCTGTCCATCAACTGTTGTTTTTGCATTTGTCACCCCGAGTGGGACGGGTATGCTCAGACGTGAGTCCCGTGCTCTCCATGCCACTGGAGTCAAGCTATCCTGGCTGATGAGGGCTGAAAGCCCGAAACCGGTCCTAGGATGCTTGTTTCCAGTCTAGGGAGGACCTGGCTTGGCAGTTCGGGCTGGACTGTTCCCATGGGGCACAGGGGCAAGACTGATTTGCATATGGCTAGGTTCAAACTGGAAGGGCATGGTGAGCAAAGAAACAATGGATTTAGGCCCAGATCTCTGTACTGGGATGGATGTATGACATTGTTCTGCCTTCTGTCCATCACCTGTTGTTTTTGCATTTGACTCAGACTGACGGAGAGAGTGAGCTGGGCTGCACCCTAAGGATCGAGCAGAGTGCCTTGAAAGTGCACAACAGGCACAGAAGCGGAAGGGGGCACATGGGATTCCGTGGGGAGGACTCAAGTCCAGTTCTTATGTTTGTCTTCTCCGCTTTAAGCCCCCCGCTTTGTGAGCTTTCACAGCTGGTAATCTCTCATTCAAAGACCGCTCAGGTGCTAGTTTTAAGGTCCAACCAGTGTTAGATACTCACAGTGAGCAGTGGGTCAGTCCATGATTGGAAGCGATTCCTCTTCAGTGTAGCGCCTTATACCATCAGAAGAGAAGTCTACTCCATGGAAGTCATTTAGGAGTCGCCAGGGGTCGCAGCTGTGACCCCTGGCTTGCCCCATGCTACCCCTGGCACTGCTTTTGCGACCTCTGACCTCGCAGGTGGAAGATCAGTGCCTGGCCCACAGGGGCAGCTCTTTCTAATGGACTTTGGTTGTAGCTCCACTTGCCTGGTTTTCTGCCAAATGTTTGTTAGTTTAATAAAAATGGAGCACGTTATCTGGATTATGACCCTATCTGGAAGCTGAGGTAAGTAAAACATGCTGTTAAACCTATGTTGTATGAATGTTTGCGGGTGCAAGTGTGTTTATGTGCGTGAATGTGTTAGTATGTGTAAGCCGTGTGTGTTTGAGCCAATGTAAAGGTAAAATGGGGTGCAATGTCACTTCCACTACCCCTGACATCTTGGTGAATTTGACGTCCATGGTCTACCCCGCCATACTCTGTTCTCCAGTGCCGTGAGTTGTCTACATGTGTATGTGGGCACCTACAGTAAAGTATAAAGGCGACCCCCTATTAGTTTAGGCCTAAGAGGAGGGGGAAGGAAATAAATACAACGAGAAACCTCTTATCTGACCTATATTACTTTTCAAATGGCAATGACTCTACACAAAGCATTTATCTTACAGCATAGACACTATACACAAAAATCAATCTCATGTTGAGGTTTGTTTATATATCAAAAATTTTTTATATATTTAGATTGATTTTTGTGTATAGTGTCTATGCTGTAAGATACATGCTTTGTGTAGAGTCATTATTATTATTATTATTATTATTATTATTATTTTAATTTTATAGAGCGCGTAGTCACCCGTAGGTATCCCAGCGCTAGGATCAGTACACCTGGCGGGTCAGCGGGGGGGGAAGGAAAGTTTAAGGGAAGAGGTGCGTTTTCAGCAGCTTCCTGAACCTTAAGTAGATAGGTTCAGTTCTCAGATGGTAAGGAAGGGCATTCCAGAGGCGTGCGGTATGGACCGAGAAGCGCCTGCCTCCAGTTCGAGCCTTCTTGACTCTAGGGATGACGATTAGATGTTCCTGATCGGATCGAAGGGATCTGGGGGCTTTGTAGGGTTTGATACATTTTTTTAGTCCAGGGGGGCCAGTATTTTGAATCAGCCTGTGTGCCAGGCAGAGGGCTTTGAACTTTACCCGTTCTCTCACCGGGAGCCAATGGAGGCTCTTCAGAGCTGGTTTGGCCGAGACTCTGGCGGGGGTGTTAGTGAGGATCCGGGCCGCTGTGTTTTGGATCCTTTGAAGTTTGTTCAGAGTTGCCTCCGGGGCCCCAAGATAAATGGAGTTGCTAAAATCGAGCCTGGAGAGAATCAGGCCTTGAATCAGAAGTTTTTGGGAGTTGAAAGGTAATATAGGCCATTTGAAAAGTAATATAGGCCAGATAAGAGGTTTTTCATTGTGTGGGCACCTACAGATCATACCATGGGAACAGGACCTTGGTAGGGTGTGACTACACTAAGTAAACAGCATCTCTACGGGGACTGCTTATCCAAGGGTACTGCCCCTCATGGTGCTTTATCACATGTTTATCGCATATTTATGTTTTTAAAGTGTGCGATGTCTGTGTCCAATGATGTCTTAAGCAGTTGCTGCATACACCCATGTCCTTTGTTCTTTTGAGCAGTTGTTATGTGTACCGTGGTCCCATGCTCCCTTGAGCAGTTGCTGAGTGTACCCTGCCCCAGGCTGCCTTGAGATGCATTTGCCTGTACTCTGGTCCTGTTCTCCTGTGAACACCTTCCCTGGGTGTTCTGGGCACATGCTCCAGTGGCTCTTACACGTGGTTCAATAGCTCTGCTTTTCGACTCAGCTCTTGGACTGTAGTCTCAGCCGAGGTGCAGGGCAGGGGTGGCTGGGCAGGGGCGGGTGGCTGCCAATCGCCCACCTCAACTCCAACTCTTTCGGTCGAGAGAAAACAGGAATCCTGAGCTTCCTTGCTCCACTTTGGGATTCCTGGTCAAACAATGAGGCCGAAGTCCAGGCGGAGGGCTAAATGAGATCCCTGTAACTCTCAATCAAACCATGGCTGGTCTAACCACGAACTCAATTTACTGAACGTGGAGTAGAGGCAGCGGATTTGTCCATGGTGCTGGCAATGTGGCTCTGTCCAAGCTGCTGAAGCCTGTGTGTAAACAGCTCTTTCAGGGGCAGTATATGTGGCTCCGTCCAGGTGCTGAAGTCTTGGGATCTGCCCTGTCTTTCAACATCTGGCCATATGGATCTGTCCAAGGTGCTGAAATCTGTGTGTGGCCAGCTCTTTCAGTGGCAGTGCCTGTGGCGCTGTCCATGGTGTTGTAATATGTCTGTGGACAGCTCTTTCAGTGGTAGTGTCTGTCGATCTGTCCATGGTGCTGAAGCCTGTCCGTCGATAGTTCTTTCAGTGGCAGTAACTGTTGCTCTGTCCATGGACACCTCTTTCAGTTGCAGTGTCTGTCGATCTGTCCATGGTGCTGACGTGTGTCCGTACACAGCTCTTTCAGCAGCAGGTCTTGTGCCACTGTCCATGCTGCTGAAGCCTGTCCGCGGACAGTTCTTTCGGTGGTAATACCTGTGGTCCTGTCCATGGTGCTGCAGTACACTTCTCCTGATTCTAAATGTTGCAATTAACAGGTGTGTGAGTGTACTCAGTTTAGCGACCCCCGGAAGGATGGAAGGCTGAGTTGTTCCTACTAGATTTAAACTCAGCAGGTAAGGCTGCTGTTGATAAGAGGGGGACTGGTCCCCTGTGACAGGCACCCCCTTAGCCTAGTGCCAGCCGGGGCGCTACCTACGGGTAGGGTGACCAACTGGCATGGGGGAAAATTCAGGACGGCAAGTGTACAAATTCAGGAGAAAGGGTTCAAATTCAGGACAAAAATTCAGGACAAAACATTGGGACAAAAGGTAAGTTTTACAGATGCATCAGAGGAGGTCACGCAATAGTATATAAGTAAGTAAATAGACAACACCTTAAGTATAAGTCAAAATAGGTTTATATTAGGTTGCGACAATCGTGCACTTCACGTTTTTTCAGTATGGCCACTGCTTACTACCTTAAACGATTCAAAACTGGCATCTCGCTCCAGCAGGTACATTAATCACCAGACGATGGTGAACCACAACTGAATATAAGTGAGGCCGCTTTTTTGGTTGATTGAAAACTACTGGATATGCAATAACTTGGCATTGCCAGCCCCAAGTAACAAAACCGCTCGCTCCCCTTTCCAGCCTCCCAGGGAAACACCTGATGCCCGGTTGGCGAGTCTGGCCTTGCTACCACCCTCCAAAGTGCCCCTCATCTTCACTTAGACCGTCTCTCATGTGTATTTAATTTCTTTTATAGTGTTACTCATCCCAATCATGTAGGGCAGGGTGTCAGAGTGTGTTACGTCACACACACATTATGTAGAGACAATGACTCATAAACGTGAAAGTCAATGTATAGGAAATGTTACTTAGGATAATGGATGCTACAAGGTGTAATCCTTCTTTTATCTATCATTCAGTCTTTCACCATTCATTCTGTCCTTCCATCTATGTGCCCATCTATAGCCAAACATATTCAACCATTTGCAAACCTATCCACCATGTATCCTTCCATCCATCATTTCACTCATTCATCCCTCCATCCACCTTTTCAATCATCCATCCATTATTCATCTACCCACCCTTTCACCCCATCCATCCGTACAGTCATCCATCCACTCTTCTACCCATCCATCTATTCACTCATCTATCCAGCCATTTACCCTTTCACCCATCCAGCCATCCTTTCACTTACTCGTTCATCCACCCAGTCAGGCCCGGACTGGCCGTTATGGGCACCGGGCAATCCCCCGGTCGGCCGCAAGGGTGGGGGCCGGTTTTGGGCCCTGGGGGCCGTTTTTGTTGCAGAGCCGGTTTTGCAGCATAGCTGCAAAATCGGCCCTGTAACAAAATCGGCTTAAAAGCGGCCCTGGCAAAGCGCTCGCCCCCCTCCCGCCCGGGGGGCTGGGGGGCCGGCCGAGCACTTTGCCAGGGCCGGTTTTGGTTCCCAGTCCGGCCCTGCACCCAGTCACTTATTCTTCCACCCATTCACCCTTTTAGTCATTCATCCTCCCTTTCTCTCTCCATCCCCCTTTCACTTATCATCCATCCATCCACCCATTTATTCCTCCATTCATGAATCCATCCATTGACCCTATTACTCATCTGTCTGTTCTCTCATCCATTTACCCTTTCACTTCTTCGCACATCTATCCATCCTTTTGTCCATCTACACCCTTTCACTCACTCATCAATCCTTACATCCACCCTTTAACTTATCCATCCATCCATCCATCCATCCACCCTTTCACTTATCAATACATCAATCTATCCATCCTTTCACTCATCCATTCACCCATTATCTACCCTTTCACTCATCCATCCATCCATCTTTTCATACACCTATTCACCCTTTTACCCATACATCTACCCTTCCACCCATACATCCATCTATTTACCTTTTCTCTCATCCATACTTCCACTCACTCACTCACTCATCCATCCATCCTTTCTTTCATTATCTATCCATTCACCCTTTCATTCATCCATTCATCCTTTCACTAATTCATCCAGCCATTCACACATTCCTTCCCTTATTCACTCACCCACCTTTTTACATGAGCTGAGCCTTTGTCTGCAGAGTTGCAGACAGAAGAGGCCCACAAGAACTGCACCCCTGCTGTAGTTCCTAAAGCAAGGGGTGGGGTGGGGGAGGGTTCACTATGCCCCTGCACATAGGCAATCTGAAAACTAGAAGTCATGAGTCATGCATGATGCACAGTGCCAGGATGTGAAGTGACTGTGACGTGGTGCTGTTTCCAGGACTTTAAGTGGCATTAAAAAACTGTGGGGGGAGGTCTCTTTAAAGGGGGTGTTCAATGTAATTAAGGGTGTGGTTTAAAACACCTAGGCTAAAAATCTGTTCTTAGCATAGTGTTTCGCGCGACTGGTATTATGTTGTTTCTGTCATTGCATCCTGACATATAATACAGCAAGTATCATTACACCAACAACAAGCCAGGACTATTGGCTTTGTCAATGGTTGTTAATTGCTTAAAATAAAAAAGCATCAACATGGCTTTGTTGAATATAATATTGAAAATACTTCAGTTCTAAAATGATGCGACAGTGAAAGAACGATAACACGTTCTTTTTAACTTGTTTTACAGGTTTCTTTATATAAACTGTTTTCTAACGTTGCAGCGTGGGCGTTTTACCTTTTATCTTACAGAATGCCCTGCTGTAGACTGAGGCCGGAGGAGGCCACAACAGGCTGTCACACCCCAGAGTGCCCCATTGACATTCTGTATGTGGCAATCAGCCGCAGACAGAATGACAAAGGGTGGGTGGGGCTGCTCTTGTGATCCAGGAGGAGTGTGAGGCAGCCCCATCAGGGGGGTGGGGCCTCTCACAGGGGATCAGTGCTGCTCCCTGTGATGGCCAAAATTACAGACAAAAGGCGTCCGTAAAAGGGATCCTCATGGACAACGAATGTGAGGTCCTAATTATGGACGGTCCGTGAAATTTACGGACGGTTGGTCACCCTACCTACGGGCTACGAAGTACTGGTTTACCTATTGTAATGGAACTCGGGTTGGTTCAAGACACTGGGTCCCAAGGTGGCTCCAAAGAAAAGCTTCGCTAGAGTTCGGCCAACTACCTAGCCCTGCCTAGCAACACGTCACCTCCACGTCAGGGCAGACTTTGCACAGCATCTTTGGCGTCTTTTAAACAAATACCATTTTTGTGCATACATTTTTTTTTATTTCTAGACAATTGAGCTTATGGAAAAAAATGTTAGGTCCGTCGAACGACGAATTTAGCTTATGGCCAAAGCTTAGGTCATGAAATTAAAAACTGCACAGTTTCCCTATTGATAATACAGAACAACCAATTGGCAAGTAGTTACGAGGACTCGGTGGCAAACCCCCTATCAGGGTGGGGTCTGGCTTTAGGCCCAGTTGGGCAGTTGCACTTGTCCGCTCTAATGTGGTTTTCGATTCTAGCTCGGCCGAGCTCATTCCAACACGCAAGCCTCGTGTATAACATTGTCAAAGGTGGATCAAAATCAGCGGATTTACAGACTTTTTTTCGTGTCTATGTGCAGCCTAGACTGACATAAAAGAAGCGCTCAGAAACTGTATCCACTCAGAGGGCTCACTCTAGCTCTTCTAGGCGCTACACTGGCGAGACCGGGGTGCCCAGGTTTCGGATCAGAGGCAAATCTCCCCCTAGAAGACGGGGTACTCCAGTGTTTAATACTGACTTTATTCTTTGAGCCTTTCTCTTTTGATTATATGATTGATTATTGGTTGGCTATTATAATCTGACAGTTTCCTAGAGTTTTCTGTCTATAAAACGTAATTCTAAGCAAACCAGTTCAATTTGAAACCGTCAGATATTCACTCATGAACTCTGGCACTCATTCTCTGCCCCCTCGCCGCCCCCCTCGCCACAGTCTAAGAATGGGGGTCTTGGCTCATCCACTGGATAGGCTTTTACATACCCCATTTTATGCTTGTTTAAAATGTATTATTATAAATGTACCCTCCTGTATCTAATACTACTCCATAATAGTGGATTGCATCTTATGTATACTTTTTATTTGAAAGTTTTTTTGATAACTCTAACTGCTAGCCTAAGGCACTTTAATTTCTGCTGCTATTCGTTGGAGTGTATCCCATGTATCGAACTGTTTTAAATGTAACACCATAATGGTGGATGGCATTTTATGTACACTTTTTTAGGATACAATTTTACCTGATGATTCTAAGCTGCTAGCACAAGGCACTTTAATTTCTGCTGCTAATTGTGTGTTGTATTTCAAGTAGCTTTAAGAATTTAAAAAGTTTACATGCAATTTTTTTTCTGCTAGCACAATGCACTTTAATTTCTGCTGCTAATTGTTTATTAGTAAACTGTTTATTTGCAAGTTGAACAAATCGTGTTAGGGCTTAGCTGTGGATCTCATCTTCGTTATAAAAACCCACTGTATCTATATATTTTAATCAGATTTTGTTTTGGATTTGTACTTTGCTGTTTGTAATGATTTTAAGTGATCAACAGATAAGCCTTTACTTACTTACTTACCCATCTAAAAGGGGAGATCACAGCCCCACACAGGGCAGGCCCCCTCACTCATCCTGGGAGGGAGAAAGACAGGATACGGCAGAGGCCCAGGTCTTTCAGGCTCTTAGGAGAAGGCGAGGACTGAGGTAAAAGTTACTGTAGGTTTGTATCTTTTTTGTGTGACGAGGAAGGCTACGACTGGGAGTAAAGAACGGTTAACCTCATCCACATGCTTTCTCACTCTCCAACATACTCACTCACATGCCCTCATTCCCACCCCTGTGCTCCCTCTCATGGTCACTCACTGAATGCCTCACCCGCTGTTCTCTGCTCCCCAGGTCACTCCCTGATGTGTGACACCTGCAGCAATGCGAACGGAGACAGCTGCACGGGGCCCCCCAACACCTGTGACGCGGCCCAGGACCGCTGCATCTCCACCCTGACGGAGACGGTGACGTGTGAGTACGGGCGCGCGCCGGGGAGCGCGCCTTCCAGCGGTGCTGCGGTGCCGCCCTCTGCCCCCTACCTCCGACACCCTGCCTGTGCTCCCTTATCTGTGCTTTCCCCCATCCTCTGGTACCCTGCCTGTGCTCCAAGTCTTCTTCCTGTCTCTGTCACTCTGCCTGCGCCTTCCTCCCATCCTCTGACACCCTGCCTGTGTCCTCCTTCCTGTCCCTCTGCTTGTGGTTTTCTCCCAACCCCTGCCTGTCCTCTGCCACACTGCCTGTGTAATCCTTCCTGTCTCTGACACTCTGCCTGTGCTCTTCTTCCTGTCCCTGTGGTTTTACCCCAACCTCTGATACCTGCCTCTGCTCTCCTTACTGTGCTTGTGCCTTCCTCCCGTCCTCTGCCACTGTGCCTGTGCTCTCCTTCCTGTCTCTGTGCTTTCTCCCGACCTCTGCTCTGACACCCTGCCTGTGCTCTCCTTCTTGTCTCTACCAGACTTCCTGTTCCTTCCTCCCATCATCTGACGCCCTGTCGGTGCTCTCTGATCTCTGGCACTCTGCCTCTGTTCTCCTTCGACACTCTGCTCTCTGATATCATGTCTATTTTTTTCCCCACTGTTGGCACTCTGCCTGTGCTCCCCTCTGACACTCTGCCTCTGTTCTCCTCTGCTCCCTGATACCCTCTCTGATCTCTCCTCCTCTGGTGACTCCCTGCTTCTGCTGCCTGGCAGCATGCCTGTGCTCTCCTTCGACACCCTGTCTCTGTGCTCCTCTGCTCTCTGACACTCTGTCTGCTCTCTCCTCCAATGGTGGCACCATGCCTCTGTTCTCTGGCTCTCTGCCTGTGCTCTCCTCTGACGCCCTGCCTCTGCCCTTTGACACCCTCTCTGATCTCTCGTCCTCTGGTGATACCCAGTCTGAAAGCCTGCCTGTGATTTCTTTGGACACCCTGCCTTCCCTCTCATCTGCTCTCTGACGCTCTGCCCGTGCTCTCCTCTGAAACACTCCCTCTGTGCTCCTCCGCTCTCTGTCACCATGTCTGCTCTCTCCTCCAATGGTGGTACCATGCCTCTGCTGTAAAACAGCTTGCCTCTGCTTTCCTTGGGCACTGTCTTTCCTCTCCCCTGCTCTCTGATACTCTGCCCGTGTTCTCTTCTGCTGATACCCTTCCTCTGCTCCCCTCTGATATCCATACCTTTGCTGTGCTTGAGCTTTACATGAATACCCTTCCTCTGCTCTCCTCTGACATCCATACCTTTGCTGTGCTTGAGCTTTACATGAATACCCTTCCTCTGCTCTCCTCTGACATCCATACCTTTGCTGTGCCGGAGCTTTCCATGGATACCCTTCCTCTGCTCTCCTCTGATATCCATACCTTTGCTGTGCTTGAGCTTTCTATGGATACCCTCCCCCTGGTCTCCTCTGATATCCATACCTATGCTGTGCTTGAGCTTTCTATGGATACCCTGCCCCTGGTCTCCTCTGATATCCATACCTTTGCTGTGCTTGAGCTTTCTATGGATACCCTGCCCCTGGTCTCCTCTGATATCCATACCTTTGCTGTGCTTGAGATTTCTATGGATACCCTGCCTCTGGTCTCCTCTGATATCCATACCTTTGCTGTGCTTGAGCTTTCCATGGATACCCTTCCTCTGCTCTCCTCTGATATCCATACCTTTGCTGTGCTTGAGCTTTACATGGATGCCCTGCCTCTGGTCTCCTCTGATATCCATACCGTTGCTGTGTTTGAGCTCTCCATGGATACCCTTCCTCTGCTCTCCTCTGACATCCATACCTTTGCTGTGCTTGAGCTCTCCATGGATACCCTTCCTCTGCTCTCCTCTGATATCCATACCTTTGCTGTGCTCGAGCTATCCATGGACACCCTTCCTCTGCTCTCCTCTGATATCCATACCTTTGCTGTGCTTGAGCTTTCCATAGATATCCTGCCTCTGGTCTCCTCTGACATCCATACCTTTGCTGTGCTTGAGCTTTCCATGGATACCCTTCATTTGCTCTCCTCTGACATCCATACCTTTGCTATGCTTGAGCTTTCCATGGATACCCTTCCTCTGCTCTCCTCTGATATCCATACGTTTGCTGTGCTGGGGCTTTCCATGGACACCCTTCCTCTGCTCTCCTCTGATATCCATACCTTTGCTGTGCTTGAGCTTTCCATGGATACCCTTCCTCTGCTCTCCTCTGATATCCATACCTTTGCTGTGCTTGAGCTTTCAATGGCTACCCTTCCTCTGCTCTCCTCTGATATCCATACCTTTGCTGTGCTCGAGCTATCCATGGACACCCTTCCTCTGCTCTCCTCTGATATCCATACCTTTGTTGTGCCTGAGCGTTCCATGGATACCCTGCCTCTGGTCTCCTCTGATATCCATACCTTTGCTGTGTCTGAGCTTTCCATGGATACCCTTCCTCTGCTCTCCTCTGATATCCATACATTTGCTGTGCTTGAGCTTTCCGTGGATACCCTGCCTCTGCTCTCCTCTGATATCCATACCTTTGCTGTGCTTGAGCTTTCCAAGGATACCCTGCCTCTGGTCTCCTCTGATATCCATACCTTTGCTGTGCTAGAGCGTTCCATGGACACCCTTCCTCTGCTCTCCTCTGATATCCACATCTTTGCTGTGCTCGAACTTTCCATGGATACCCTTCCTCTGCTCTCCTCTGATGTCCACACCTTTGCTGTGCTCGAGCTTTCCATGGACACTCTTCCTCTGCTCTCCTCTGATATCCATACCTTTGCTGTGCTTGAGCTTTCCATGGACACCCTCCCTCTGCTCTCCACTGATATCCATACCGTTGCTGTGCTTGAGCTTTCTATGGATACCCTGCCCCTGGTCTCCTCTGATATCCATACCTTTGCTGTGCGTAAGCTGTCCAAGGATACCCTTCCTCTGCTCTCCTCTGATATCCATACATTTGCTGTGCTTGAGCTTTCAATGGCTACCCTTCCACTGCTCTCCTCTGATATCCATACCTTTGCTGTGCTTGAGCTTTTCATGGATACCCTTCCTCTGCTCTCCTCTGATATCCATACCTTTGCTGTGCTTGAGCTTTCTATGGATACCCTGCATCTGTTCGCCTCTGATATCCATACCTCTGCTGTGCTTGAGCTTTCCATGGATACCCTTCCTCTGCTCTCCTCTGACATCCATACCTTTGCTGTGCTTGAGCTTTCCATGGATACCCTTCCTCTGCTCTCCTCTATCCATACCTTTGCTGTGCTTGAGCTTTCCTTGGATACCCTTCCTCTGCTCTCCTCTGCTCTACATACCTTTGCTGTGCTTGAGCTTTCCATGGATACCCTTCCTCTGCTCTCCTCTGATATCCATACCTTTGCTGTGCTTGAGCTTTCCATGGATACCCTTCCTCTGCTCTCCTCTGCTATCCATACCTTTACTGTGCGTGAGGTTTCCCTGGATACCCTTCCTCTGCTCTCCTCTGATATCCATACCTTTGCTGTGCTTGAGCTTTACATGAATACCCTTCCTCTGCTCTCCTCTGATATCCATACCTTTGCTGTGCTTGAGCTTTCCATGGATACCCTTCCTCTGCTCTCCTCTATCCATACCTTTGCTGTGCTTGAGCTTTCCTTGGATACTCTTCCTCTGCTCTCCTCTGCTCTCCATACCTTTGCTGTGCTTGAGCTTTCCATGGATACCCTTCCTCTGCTCTCCTCTGATATCCATACCTTTGCTGTGCTTGAGCTTTCCATGGATACCCTTCCTCTGCTCTCCTCTGACATCCATACCTTTGCTGTGCTTGAGCTTTCCATGGATACCCTTCATCTGCTCTCCTCTGATATCCATACGTTTGCTGTGTGGGGGGCTTTCCATGGACACCCTTCCTCTGCTCTCCTCTGATATCCATACCTTTGCTGTGCCTGAGCTTTCCATGGATACACTGCCTTTGCTCTCCTCTGATATCCATACCTTTGCTGTGCTTGAGCTTTCCATGGATACACTGCCTCTGGTCTCCTCTGATATCCATACCTTTGCTGTGCTTGAGCTTTCCATGGATACCCTTCCTCTGCTCTCTTCTGATATCCATACCTTTGCTGCGCTTGAGCTTTGCATGAACGCATTGACTCTGCTATCCTCTGATATCCATACCTTTGCTGTGCTTGAGCTTTCCATGGACACCCTTCCTCTGCTCTCCTCTGATATCCATACCTTTGCTGTGCCTGAGCTTTCCATGGATACACTGCCCCTGGTCTCCTCTGATATCCATACCTTTGCTGTGCTTGAGCTTTCCATGGACACCCTTCCTCTGCTCTCCTCTGATATCCATACCTTTGCTGTGCCTGAGCTTTCTA
Source organism: Lissotriton helveticus (assembly GCF_964261635.1). NCBI lineage: Eukaryota > Metazoa > Chordata > Amphibia > Caudata > Salamandridae > Lissotriton > Lissotriton helveticus. The sequence continues at coordinate 1,822,164,568 of NC_136068.1, read as the reverse complement.
TGGATACACTGCCTCTGCTCTCCTCTGATATCCATACCTTTGCTGTGCTTGAGCTTTCCATGGATACACTGCCGCTGGTCTCCTCTGATATCCATACCTTTGCTGTGCTTGAGCTTTCCATGGATACCCTTCCTCTGCTCTCCTCTGATATCCATACCTTTGCTGCGCTTGAGCTTTCCATGAACGCATTGACTCTGCTATCCTCTGATATCCATACCTTTGATGTGCTTGAGCTTTCCATGGATACCCTTCCTCTGCTCTCCTCTGATATCCATACCTTTGCTGTGCCTGAGCTTTCCATGGATACACTGCCTCTGCTCTCCTCTGATATCCATACCTTTGCTGTGCTTGAGCTTTCCATGGATACACTGCCTCTGCTCTCCTCTGATATCCATACCTTTGCTGCGCTTGAGCTTTCCATGGATACCCTTCCTCTGCTCTCCTCTGATATCCATACCTTTGCTGCGCTTGAGCTTTACATGAATACCCTTCATCTGCTCTCCTCTGATATCCATACCTATGCTGTGCTTGAGCTTTCTATGGATACCCTCCCCCTGGTCTCCTCTGATATCCATACCTATGCTGTGCTTGAGCTTTCCATGGATACACTGCCTCTGCTCTCCTCTGATATCCATACCTTTGCTGCGCTTGAGCTTTCCATGGATACCCTTCCTCTGCTCTCCTCTGATATCCATACCTTTGCTGTGCTTGAGCTTTCCATGGATACACTGCCCCTGGTCTCCTCTGATATCCATACCTTTGCTGTGCTTGAGCTTTCCATGGACACCCTTCCTCTGCTCTCCTCTGATATCCATACCTTTGCTGTGCCTGAGCTTTCTATGGATACACTGCCTCTGCTCTCCTCTGATATCCATACCTTTGCTGTGCTTGAGCTTTCCATGGATACACTGCCGCTGGTCTCCTCTGATATCCATACCTTTGCTGTGCTTGAGCTTTCCATGGATACCCTTCCTCTGCTCTCCTCTGATATCCATACCTTTGCTGCGCTTGAGCTTTCCATGAACGCATTGACTCTGCTATCCTCTGATATCCATACCTTTGATGTGCTTGAGCTTTCCATGGATACCCTTCCTCTGCTCTCCTCTGATATCCATACCTTTGCTGTGCCTGAGCTTTCCATGGATACACTGCCTCTGCTCTCCTCTGATATCCATACCTTTGCTGTGCTTGAGCTTTCCATGGATACACTGCCTCTGCTCTCCTCTGATATCCATACCTTTGCTGCGCTTGAGCTTTCCATGGATACCCTTCCTCTGCTCTCCTCTGATATCCATACCTTTGCTGCGCTTGAGCTTTACATGAATACCCTTCATCTGCTCTCCTCTGATATCCATACCTATGCTGTGCTTGAGCTTTCTATGGATACCCTCCCCCTGGTCTCCTCTGATATCCATACCTATGCTGTGCTTGAGCTTTCCATGGATACCCTTCCTCTGCTCTCCTCTGATATCCATACCTTTGCTGCGCTTGAGCTTTACATGAATACCCTTCATCTGCTCTCCTCTGATATCCATACCTTTGCTGTGCTTGAGCTTTCTATGGATACCCTCCCCCTGGTCTCCTCTGATATCCATACCTTTGCTGCGCTTGAGCTTTACATGAATACCCTGCCTCTGGTCCCCTCTGATATCAATACTTTTGCTGTGCTGGGGCTTTCCATGGATGCCCCGCCTCTGGTCTCCTCTGCTCCCTGACACCCGTCAATGCTTTCCTCTTCTGGCTTTGCTCTCCTATTATGCCTATTATGCTGACCACACGTATTTGCTGCCTGACACTCTCTCTGTGCTCTCCTCTGACACCAGGCCTCCGTTCTCCTGTGCTCTCAGACATCCTATATTATCTCTCCTTTCTTCTGACACCATGCCTCCGCTGTCTGACACTCTGTTTGTGCTCTCATAGGACGCCCTGCTGTTTCCCTCCACCCTGACACCCTGCCTGTGCTCTCCTCTGACACCATGCCTCGCTTCACTGCCACCCTGGTGGTCTTCCTGGACACCCTGCCTCCCCTCTCCTCTGCTCTCTGACACCTTGCATAGGCTCTCTTCTGCCCACACCAGTCTCTGCTCTCCTCTGACCCCATGCCAGTGCTCTCCTTGGACACCCCGCCTTTCCTCTCTCTCCTCTGCTGTCTGACACCTTGCATAGGCTCTCTTCTGCCCACACCTGTCTCTGCTCTCCTCTGACCCCATGCCAGTGCTCTCCTTGGACACCCCGCCTTTCCTCTCTCTCCTCTGCTGTCTGACACCTTGCATAGGCTCTCTTCTGCCCACACCTGTCTCTGCTCTCCTCTGACCCCATGCCAGTGCTCTCCTTGGACACCCTGCCTCCCCTCTCCTCTGCTCTCTGACACCTTGCATAGGCTCTCTTCTGCCCACACCTGTCTCTGCTCTCCTCTGACCCCATGCCAGTGCTCTCCTTGGACACCCCGCCTTTCCTCTCTCTCCTCTGCTGTCTGACACCTTGCATAGGCTCTCTTCTGCCCACACCTGTCTCTGCTCTCCTCTGACCCCATGCCAGTGCTCTCCTTGGACACCCTGCCTCCCCTCTCCTCTGCTCTCTGACACCTTGCATAGGCTCTCTTCTGCCCACACCAGTCTCTGCTCTCCTCTGACCCCATGCCAGTGCTCTCCTTGGACACCCCGCCTTTCCTCTCTCTCCTCTGCTGTCTGACACCTTGCATAGGCTCTCTTCTGCCCACACCTGTCTCTGCTCTCCTCTGACCCCATGCCTGTGCTCTCCTTGGACACTCTGCCTTCCCTCTCCTCTGCTCTCTGACACCTTGCATAGGCTCTCTTCTGCCCACACCTGTCTCTGCTCTCCTCTGACCCCATGCCAGTGCTCTCCTTGGACACCCCGCCTTTCCTCTCTCTCCTCTGCTGTCTGACACCTTGCATAGGCTCTCCTCTGCCCACACCTGTCTCTGCTCTCCTCTGACCCCATGCCAGTGCTCTCCTTGGACACCCTGCCTCCCCTCTCCTCTGCTGTCTGACACCTTGCATAGGCTCTCCTCTGCCCACACCTGTCTCTGCTCTCCTCTGACCCCATGCCAGTGCTCTCCTTGGACACCCTGCCTCCCCTCTCCTCTGCTGTCTGACACCTTGCATAGGCTCTCCTCTGCCCACACCTGTCTCTGCTCTCCTCTGACCCCATGCCAGTGCTCTCCTTGGACACCCTGCCTCCCCTCTCCTCTGCTCTCTGACACCTTGCATAGGCTCTCTTCTGCCCACACCTGTCTCTGCTCTCCTCTGACCCCATGCCAGTGCTCTCCTTGGACACCCCGCCTTTCCTCTCTCTCCTCTGCTGTCTGACACCTTGCATAGGCTCTCTTCTGCCCACACCTGTCTCTGCTCTCCTCTGACCCCATGCCTTCCCTCTCCTCTGCTGTCTGACACCTTGCATAGGCTCTCTTCTGCCCACACCAGTCTCTGCTCTCCTCTGACCCCATGCCAGTGCTCTCCTTGGACACCCTGCCTCCCCTCTCCTCTGCTCTCTGACACCTTGCATAGGCTCTCCTCTGCCCACACCTGTCTCTGCTCTCCTCTGACCCCATGCCAGTGCTCTCCTTGGACACCCTGCCTCCCCTCTCCTCTGCTCTCTGACACCTTGCATAGGCTCTCTTCTGCCCACACCTGTCTCTGCTCTCCTCTGACCCCATGCCAGTGCTCTCCTTGGACACCCCGCCTTTCCTCTCTCTCCTCTGCTGTCTGACACCTTGCATAGGCTCTCCTCTGCCCACACCTGTCTCTGCTCTCCTCTGACCCCATGCCAGTGCTCTCCTTGGACACCCTGCCTCCCCTCTCCTCTGCTCTCTGACACCTTGCATAGGCTCTCCTCTGCCCACACCAGTCTCTGCTCTCCTCTGACCCCATGCCTTCCCTCTCCTCTGCTGTCTGACACCTTGCATAGGCTCTCTTCTGCCCAGACCTGTCTCACCTCTGCTCTGACACCCAGCCTCCACTCTTCTCTGATTCACAGCTAAAGGCAAGGCCCACAGCTTCGCCCGGGGCTGCGGGAGGGCGAAGGAGTGTGGTCGCCTGTCCACTCTCAGCAACGAGCAGGTGAAGGTCAGTTCCAGCAGCAAGTGCTGTTCCACGGACCGCTGCCCCGCGGAGACAGTCAGTGGTGAGTGCCCCCTGCTCGCAGACGCCTCAGGGATTCACGTGGCACTGGCGTGTGCCTATTGTGGGTTAACTCAATGAGAAAAAGAAGCTTGATGGGTTTCTAGCTGTCTGTGAGTGTCGTTTGCTTGTCTTCAGCTGCATGTGACCCATTATTTCCAGCTGTGTGTGCTTCTGTGTTCTCTGTGCCCATGTGTGTACATTGGTGCGCCATTAGATCTGGCTGTATATGTGTGTCCGCATCATTGTGCCACTTGTTCCCTTTGGCTCTATGCACCAGACAGACTGACACACTCAAACACAAATATGCAGTAAGTTTGGGTGCTTTGCTGCAGAAAAGGCAGTGGTTTCAAAATCCATTTTCCTTAAACCCAGACACCTCTCCACCCGTCCCCAGTCTCTCATTGTGTCCTCTATGCCCATTCTTTTATCATTTAGGTACAGCAGCATGTCATCTGCATACAGCGAGATACAATGTGTGATGCCTCTGGGGGGCTTATGCAACTACATGGTGTCTCCTGTCAAGTTATGCATTCCAGTGGCTAGAACCCTAGGGCACCAAGCAACAGGGACAATAGACATCCCAGCTGCATGACCCACCCTGCTGTCTATGCCCTGGATATGCTACTGGTTTGAACTTGGGGTGTAGGGTTCGTGTTTATCAATTCTGTCCAGACCTTGACGCTTGCCCCCATGCCCATCGTTTCCATCACCACACATTTTAAACTTCACCGCAAGGTATCAGAGGCTTCCTCGAGATCTAATAAAAGTATTAATAGGCTTGGAAGCAAGTCTGAGGAATGATCTATTACCTACATTAATCTTCCTACCATAGAGTGTGTGTGACTGTGCGCATGGCTCGGACTGCATGCGAGGGTAAGTGGAGTAGACTGCCTGTATGAGGCTGTCTGTGGCTCTGTCCATGTTATATGCGTGTACACATGTCTGACATATGTATTATTACTCCATCCCTCCCAGTTTGCTGTGAGTTTGCCAATGTAGGTTTCGGTGTGTGCCAGAGCCTGTGTCCTGGAGTTACAAGGCCACTCTCATTCCTAGTGAGCGGCACCGAGGGAGAGGTGTGTTGCAGTGGCCAGAGCGGCTGACTCTGGAGCGCAGGGTTCATGGTTCGATCCCGGCACTGCGGCAGCTCAGTTCAGCATTATGTGACTCTGTGCAATAGCTCACTTAGGGCCAGATGTAGGAGAGCAAATACCGGTCGGTAACGGCCAAATTCGGCCGTTACCGACCGGTATTTGGGTTTTCAGATGTAGGGGCCAATATTTTACAGAATCGGTAAATTTACGATTCTGTAAAATACCGAATCGGTAATTTTACAGATTCGGTAATTCCAAATGTAGGTGACACTCCTGAGAGTGTCACAGGCCCTTAAGAGTCGGTATTTTACCACACAATCCTATTGTGTGGTAAAATACCGAATCCAGGTGTGCATGCACATCTGTGCATGCACACTGTGCAATGTGACACACAGACATGCCCTAAGGGCATGTATGTGTGCCACATGTCACACATGCCTTTACTTCGGGTGCTAGAGGGTGTCAAAGTGACACCCCCTGCACCCTTGCAACATTCGGTGTTTACCGATTCGGTAAATACCGATTCGGTATTTCCCATTGATGCCTATGGGCTTCAGAGCCCATAGGAATCAATAGGGAATACCGATTCGGTATTTACCGAATCGGTAAATACCGGATGTTACGATTCGGTATTTCAATTTTTAAAATTAGCTACATCTCCCCCTTCACAATTACCGATTCATAAATACCGAATCGGTAAAATTTGGTATTTATGAATCGGTAAATACGAATTACCTACATCTGGCCCTTAATCTCCCCGACAGCCCTGATGGGGCTGGGTTCCACATTCTAGATTTACTCGGGAACCCCTGGTCGATGGATCGTTGGTTCCTGCTTAAGAGTGTAGAAGGGAGAAAGGACTCTGAAGAATCACTGACTCCAGGTTCTAAGTTTACTTAGTTTATCACAAAGCCAAGAACAATTGGATGAGGGTGTAGAAATACTTCAGAACTAATACAAAGCCAAACCTACAGGCGAAATTTAGTCTGTGACGCATACAAAGAATAACTCATTCTAGAATCAAGACGCAGAAGATAACTGCGCCGACATCGAGAGTCTTTTTCATTGGTTCATTGGAGGTTTGGAAGTAAAAAGCATTAGTCTGTCCCCACAGTACAACTAACGTGGCATCCCTACTTAGCATTAACCAGGCAGTTCAGAAAAAGGTGTCAGCGTGTGAAGACATCCTAAGAAGTCCACTCACATTGAATGGGTCAAGTAGCATAAAGCTACAGAGCTCGTTCGAAGATGCTCCTTCTCTCTCCAGTCAGATCTCTTCTCCTAACCCAATCCCCTAGGGGCACTGTCCCTAACCCCAACAACAAAATCTCAGGACACACCCATCTTCACATCACACGATCGTCCCATCCAGCTAGACACCTCCCCGTAGGTAACTTTCCAGTTGGTTTCCATACTCCCAGCCTCTTGCTCGATAACCTTGATTCCCAGGCCTTCTCCAGTGAGAAAGAACACCGTCCCATATTATCAGTGCTTCTTGTTCAAATGTATCCTCTGCTCACTGAGCCTAACTCCTAAAACAAAAGCGTTATTCTAAATAGCAAAGACGAACTTCTCCACCTGCAACAGAAATGTGAGAAAGAAAAGATTCTGCATTCACATGAATATTACAAACAAAGGTTTTTAGAGATCCAAGGAAAAATACACATAAGGCCTACAAATCGGCTAACAGAAGAATCAACATGAATCTTCATTAATCACACGTATACATGAACATTATTACTGTGCATGTTTAAATCCGTGTGTTACATATCAGCAAGTTAATTTTTCATTAGTCATGTGTAAAAACAAATATTAAACTTCATCATGTAGAGCACAATTACGTTGCTTTCTCTACGGTGCACAAAATATCTCTATCACTTCACTTTACACGTTATTGCATTACAGATTCTAATAACCAAATGTCAACATGACAAGAGAATACAAGCAGGTGCAAACTACTTGTGATTATAATGCACCCCTACAAATTGGAGAGCGCCATCGCCCTCTATCAGCCCCAAGCACCTGCATATACTTAGGGGTGATAAGTCGCGCTTTACAAATCTGGAATTACAATAACAAGGGCAACTCTGCTCCCACCAACCCCACCCCTCAGTAAGACACATAGGGATGTGGCCTTATGGCTAGAGCTGCCAATTTTGGATCTGGGAACCAGGTTCGAGCTTCGGCTCGGCTTCCCGTGATTCTGGACAAATGACATAATCTTCCCATGCCTAGCAAAAATGAATGTGTCCTTGTGTAATGTAACTGGTGCTCATGTAAAGCACTCCAATACCTTTTGGGTCGAATTCGCGCTATATAAATATGCAACAAAATAAAGGACAGGGGTCTCGGCCGCCATCTTTGTTTCATGGCTCATGACTGCAGGAAGGAGACGAGCTGCTGACGCAGGCAGGCACGCACGGTTCTGGCCAATAGGGACTTCCAGTCACTGGCTGTAACATCGCTTCCGCATTTACACGACGGTCAGGACTAAAGCTGGTATTAAATCGATGTGCACGTGCAGGAGGAGTGCAGGCATGAAACAGTAGCTTACTTTGCATCCAGTTGAAATGCTTCCGGACCTGATTCACATATGAGTGGAAATGTATACCATGAATAATGTGCTCCATCATGTGGTGGAAATGACAGCAGTGGAGCAGATTATGCCACCATCACCTCAAGGAGGACTGCAGTTACTTACCACCCTTGTCTAAGCCAGGCTTTCAGACCTACCGCTCACAGGTGCACTTACCGCGTTAGTAATGGTGCTGCAGATAGGCAGTCATTCAAGCGACCTACGGAAGAAAGTTGCCCGTACAATCTAGATGGAGATGATTGGGCCTGCTCAGGCCAGACACAGCAGAGCTATACTTCAGATACTACTGAGGCAGGTAAGACAGCAGAGCTATCACCCAGGATACACAGGCTGAGCCCATACATACACAGAGGAGCTACACTTTATATATTACTGGGGCAGGTAACACAGCAGAGCTATCACCCCAGGGTCATATGCATTAAAGTTATACTCCAGATTGGGGCACCTGAGGCAGCAGAACTATTACACAAGATGCAAAGGCCATACGCAGCAGAACTATCCTTCAGGTAACACAGCTATTATTGGGACTGGTAAGGGAGCAGAGCATCATCCCAGGATACACATGTTCAGTTCATACACAGCAGAGCTATCCTTCAGCTAACACAGGAATTACTAGGGAGGGTAAGACAGCTAAACTGTCCCCCAGGATACCCATGCTCAGGCAGTACACAGCAGAGGTATCCTTCAGGCAACACACCTATTACTGGAGCAGGTAAGACAGCAGAGCTATACCCCAGGAGGCACATGCTCAGTTCATACACAGCAGAGCTATCCTTTAGGCAACAGACCTATTGCTGGATTGGGTAAGACAGGCTCAGGCCGTACACAGCAGAGCTATCCTTCAGGTAACAAAGGAATTACTGGGGAGGGTGAGACATCTAAGCTGACCCACAGGATACACAGGCACAGGCCGTACACTGAAGAGTTATCCTTCAGGCAACACAGCTGTGACACGTTGTGCGCGGTACCCACGTCTAGATATACCCGGACTGTTCCCATTGGAGCAAGGTCAGAACTGATTTGGGTATAGCTGGCTCCAAACTGAGGTGGCACGGTGTGCAAAATAACAATGGACTGGGATCCTGCCCCAGGTAATTACCAGTGGCTGAGATTAATTCAAGTATTTCATCCATTACTTTTTTGTATACTTTAGTGTGTCTCCCTAAGTGGGACTGGTATACCCATATATGGGTCCTGTGCACACTGTGGGCCCGATTCACAGAACTAACTTAAGACAAAATCCTAAACTTCCTACTTTTGGTATTCACAGAATGGATTTACGACTACTAACTTTACGTCCGCACTCGGGCCGGAAATTCCGGCCCGGAGGCAGAGCTTCCGGCCCAGAGGCAGAGCTTCCGGCCCAGAGGCAGAGCTTCTGGCTTGGAGGCGGAGCTTGCAGCCCGGAGGCGGAGCTTCTGGACCAGAGGTGGAGATTTCAGCCAGGCTAAATCCCCGCCTCCAAGCCTGGAAGCTCTGCCTCCAATCCAGAAGCTCCGCCTCCGCACCGGAATTTCCGGCCCGAGTGCAGACGTAAAGTTAGTAGTCGTAAATCCATTCTGTGAATACCAAAAGTAGTAAGTTTAGGATTTTGTCTTAAGTTAATTCTGTGAATCGGGCCCTGTGTCACTGGAACCAAACTGCACCTGTCTTGGCAGTTGGGGCTGGACTGATGGATTGGGATGCAGCCAGAGATATTACCAGTGGATGAGATTGATTCAAGCATTCCATCCATCACCCTTTTGTATACTTTAGCTTCTCAGTGCCAATGTCATCAAAGAGCACAAGGCCAAATTGTTTATGTCCCATATGTGCGACAAACTCCAGGTTCAATGCCGGTAGCTGTCAAGGTCAGGCACGTTCCTCTCTGTCCTCCAAGTCCTCTAAAGAGAGGAAGAGGAAACACATGAAGCAGAGGAGATGGCACAATGACCCCTCTTGACAGTACCTCCTCCTCGGAACTTCAACTGAGGAGCCCCCTCTGGCGGCCCCACCGTCTCTGGCTCCCATCACAGAGCTCTCTACCATGTGCTGCGCCGGCAGCAATGCAGGCCTATCGAGAGCTTCCAGCTCACTTGCTTCACAATATGATGAGTCTATTTTGGCTAACTGCAGACCCCGTTGGTGCACCTCCAAGCCCTATGTGTCCATTTTGGCCTTTGGTTGCATTCCACCCGGCAGGTCCTCCCCTGGGAATAGGACACGTTACAACACAAACATTTACAAAACATTCCTTCACAATGCAGTTTTTACATTGCAACATCCATTAGAATGCATGATTTTACAATGCATGCCATCACAACGCATTTTTAGAAACTATATTTACAACGCATTCCATTACAACGCATACTGTTACAACGCATACCATTACAATGCATAAGACTTTAAGAGAAACAGTAGGGTAAGTGTTGGATAGTGTAGGGGTAAAAATTACTATTCTCACTCCAGTGAGTGCAACAGTAGGGTAAGTGTTGGATAGTGTAGTGGTAAAAATTACTATTCTCACTCCAGTGAGTGCAACAGTAGGGAAAGCGGTGGATAGTGTAGGGGTAAAAATTACTATTCTCACTCCAGTGAGTGCAACAGTAGGGTAAGTGTTGGATAGTGTAGGGGTAAAAGTTACTATTCTCACTCCAGTGAGTGCAACAGTAGGGTAAGTGTTGGATAGTGTAGGGATAGTCCCCATTACTTACCTTATAATGCATTGTAATGGCATGCGTTGTGGTGACATGCGTTGTAATGGCTGCGTTTTAATGGTATGCGATGTAAAGGCAGTTGCATTGTAATGACTGTGTTGTAAATGTAGTGTGTTGTAATGACTGCGTTGTAATGGTTGTTTCCCCTCCCTGGCACCACTCAAACCCAGAGTTCCCCCTGAGGAACTCCTCTGGGGTGACTGGAGTCATCCTGGCACTGAGGCCTTTGCCAGTGGCCCCTTCAACAGTGTCGACACTGATATCCGCTCCGGCGCCATTACCAGGGCTGGTACCTCCGTAGACACAGGGAGGAGTCTCAGCCCGAACCCTCTTTGCATCCGCGTCACTGACAGACCCTCGATTATATTTTCCTTTCTGACTGATCCAGATGCAGCAAAAGGTGCCTCATCTCAAAAATAAAAAACAACAGCCTTAAGTTCAACCAGCATTTAATAAAAGAAAAGCAAGAAGCAAAGCAAAAGATCAAAAGACAATTGTCATTTCAGCTGACTAGGGCTCTCACTGGAAAATGGTCAGTTGGTGCAAAGAGCAAAAATTCATATAAAATTAACACAGTCCTATACATTTTCTCTCAGTATTAATCAATGCAGCACAATTGCATGACGGAAACTAGTTACTCTCAGCTAAAGCTTATCTAACATGCAGGTGTCAGGATCTTCCCCTCAAGGAAGGCAAAATGTCTTTGAGGAGAATACTTCATTATTGCCCCGCTACCCTTACCAGGCTTGAAAAGAAGGTTACGTTGTATGGAAATTGCCCAAGTACAATAAATACTGAGCTTTATAGATCACAGGAAACTTCACAATAATACAAAACAACATGCATATATGAATAAAGGATTGGTACATTCAAGATGACACATGTCATTACTACTACATCACTTTAAAAGGAATAAATATTTGTTGCACAATCTAAAGTTTATTTTCACACTCATGAAGATGATAACAGCAAGGAGGAAGCCATTTTTGCTGCACCCCCATCTTCAGTCATGGCCGCCCACCTGATGTTGCAGAATCCTAGTGGCTTGGGGACGGAGTGCCCCAGAAGTCGCTTCTTTTCATGTCATCGTGAGAAAGGCGGCACTTACTGTCCTTACTGGCATTTGAAAACTGGTAAAACATTCCTACAGAGGTCCTTCAGTACACTTCAGGGGAATAAGAGTACTCACTACCTTTTAACAAGTCACTGTTCAACCCAATGAAGGAAGCCAGGACTAAACCCACCTCTGCCCCAGCCATGAATTTGCATGATTGAAAGAAGGGATAGACCATCCCCTGGAGATCAAGCTTTCTCTTTGTCCATCCATCACGAGGAAGTGTGACGGTGTGGGTCTTATCGTGCCCAAAACAAAATTCAGGTGCTCTCCTAACACCTCAAAAGACAGAGAATCTAAAACATTGGAAGCAGTAGGCAAGAAGGTGCTCTCAACCGGTAGTTTAGCCTTTTGGTCGATAAATGCCACTTGCCTACCCACACCTTGGGACTTGGTGGCCATGGACATGACGAACCTTCGCGACCACCTCCAGGATCATTTTGCAGAGGTAGTAAAAAATGACCAAGAGACTTCCAGGCAGATCATAGGAGCAGGCCAGGATACAACAGACTCCGGGGCATATTATGAAGCCCCTTATCGCCGCGTTATCATCACTTTTCTGCCAATAACGCGCCGATATTTACATCGCCCTATTATCAAGGCAGCGTTAAGTCAATTAACGTGGCTTAAAGCCACGTTAATTGACTTAACGCTGCCTTGATAATAGGGCCCCTTTCACGATAAACTCATAGTGAAAGGGGCGTGCAGTGGGTGTTTCGGTGGGCGTTCCACCGCAACACCCTTTCACTTTGACGCTGCCACCTATTATCAAGCTTGGTGATAATAGGTGGCTGCGCCAAATTTAAGACCAGAAAAATCCTGGTGCTAAGGTGGCGAAACGAGGAGAAATGATTCATTTCTCCTCGTTTTTGCTTTTTCCATGTGTGCTGCCTTGTGCAGCAAACATGGAAAAAGCAAAACGCCAACGTTTCTTTACGTACAGGAAGGTGCCCCTTCCTGTGCATAAACAAAACTCTTTTTAAAAATGCCAATTTGTAACTTACATGTGTGCTGCATAAAGCAGCACACATGTAAGTTACAAAATGTCATTCAAGGTTTGTTTATGTGCAGGAAGGAAATCCTTCCTGAACATAAACAAACCTCCCTGCTCGCAGACACCCTTGCACTCTGGTGCAAGGGTGCCTGCGCTGGCGTTAAGTTGTAAAACCTACCGCCATCACAGGGGGAAACGCTAGGCTGCACCGTATCCTTGGTTATATGGTGCAGCCTAGCGTTTCCGAATTGGCAAAGAGAGGCGTTAAGCCAAGATGGCTAACACCTCTCTTCGCCACTTTGTTGGTAACATGCCCCTCTGTCTCCACTGCCATGGCTCATCAGTGGCCATGAGAAGGCATTCATGGCTAAGATCAATGCGCTCTTCTGGTGATGTGTGGGCAACACTAATGGTCCTGCAATTCAATGCTGGATGTCTGTTTGGAGACAACACCAATTCGGTCTTTGATAGGTTCAAAGCAGGGAGAGGGATGGCCCAATTGTTGGGTCTTCAGAAATGCAGTGCTGTTCCAAAAGATTCACCTTTCGCCTGGCTCAGCCATCCCAGCAGGTTCAGCAACTCAATTGTTCCTAAAACAGTACAAGAGCAGAGGTAAAGGAAAGGACCAGGAAGCCCAGCAGCCCTCCTCCTCCTTAGTCCCACCTGGGAAGCCAATTGAGCTCCCTTTGAAGGACCTTGTGCAGCCAGTTGACGTGAGTGTTATCCATTCTACAGGCCTGCAGGGCCAACATTTTAGACCAGTGGGACTTACAGAGAGCAGAACAAGCTCCTCCACATGTACCCCAAACCAGTCTCTTCAGTTGGAAGTTCACTTGCGGACACTGCAGTAGGAGGTGGCAGTCCTGCTTCACAAAGAGTCGGTGGAGCTGGTCCCCAAACATAAATGGAGCAGGGGTGCTGTTCCTGGTACTGCCTGATCCCCAAAAGGTTTGGTAATCTTCATCTGATACTAGACCTCAGGCTCTTGAATTTTTACCTGCATAAGGAAATGTTCAGGATACTATCCCTATCCAATTATGGAAGTGGAAGACTGCACTGTGTCCCTCAACTATTAGAAAGTGTACTTTCACACACCAATTCTGCAGTCATACGGCAGGTACTTCCGGTGCATCAAAGGTTGGACCCATTATCAGTTCATATTCCTTCCATTAGTTTTAACATCCCATCTGAGTCTTAGTCAAGGTGATGCTGGGGGTGGAAGCACATCCGCTATGGTCGCTGATCTCGCGTGTTACCATACCTTGGTGATTGGCTGGCTAAGGCTGGCTCACAACAGCTGGTGTTAGACCATCTTCAGGTAGCAGCATGCCAGTTGTATGTCCTGGGATTTTCCATCAATGTGCCCACGTCTTACCTATAGCCCTCATTTTCATAGAGCCGGTAAAGGACATAACTTTCTTGAGATGCTTTTCTCCTCCTTAGAAGATCCAGGACATTTGGGATATGACTCAGAGGGAGGAAGCCCAGGTTCCAGTCCTTTTTATTTTTTTTTATTTTTTACAGTTTCCTTTTTTTTGTTCAATAAGTTTATTAATTTTTAGAAGAGCATAAAAATATTTAAATATCATAAAGGTCATACATATGAGAAAAGAAATTGAATAAGAAATAAGATATCAAACATGAGAAAAAACAATATGAATTCAACGTAGACTGCTACTTAAATATAGAATAATGTGTAAATCGAAGAACCGTGAACACATCAGAGGTATCACCATGGGGTAAAAAAGAGATTAATAAGAAAAAGGGGAAAGAAAGAGAAAGAAACAGATGAGAAAGGGAAGAGAAGGAAGAGAGAGGAAGAAAGAAAAGAAAAGAGACAGATCTTCTGGGAAGCTACACATGGACACAATAACAACACTCACGTAGACGAATCAAAAGGATATTGGGCAACCAAACCCTTAGAAGCCGAATCCATATATGAATCCAAAGTTCTCCAAACACCACTAGAAATTGAGGGAGAAAGATGAGCCTCATCAACTGAGGTGTGTGCACCTCTCAAAAAGGAGACCCATGCCCACCAAGTGTGATAAGAGACAGAGGTTCCAGTCCTGATAGTTCTTCGCCTGCTGGGTCTACTGGCTTCCTGCAGCCTGCAGTTCATTTACACATGCATGCACATGAGGGCTCTCCAGGGATGGCAGTCGTCCAGCATTGGGTAGACCTGTCAGCCTTCATAAAGCTCTCCATGGCACAGGAGTGGACTTGCACCTGCTTTAGGTGGAGGGCATCTTGCTAAAGATATTTCCTTCTGCCCCCTTCAGCAGTGGCCAGGGAAGTGACTGACACATCCATCTGGAGGAGGAAGAGATCAAGGTCCTTTGGTCTTTAGAGAGCAGGCTCTTCACATCAACCTCCTCGAACTGGGGACAATTCGCCAGGCCTTTAAGCCTTCATTCTCTCCCTTCGCAGTCAGTGTTTCCAAATCCTTATGGACAATGTGATGGTGATGTGTTATGTAAACAAGCAGGGACGAGAACCTTCTCTGTTGAGCAGCTTCGAGACTCTGGGACTGGGCAGACGCCCAAGGCATCTAGCTGATGGTCTACCAACTGGCAGGCTCTATGTACACCAGAGCTGACAGCCTGAATCTGCATCACTTTGCTAACTACGAGGGGCACCTCCACCCGGGGGTGACCCTGAACATCCTTGCCTTGTGGTGCACTTCTTAAGTAGACCTCTTTGCCACGTGTAATAATGCACACTGCCCACATTTCTGTGTTCTTCAGAATCTGTAGCAGGGATCCTCAGGGATGCATTTCATTTAAGGTAGTGCTTTCCACTTCATTATGCATTTCCTCTCCTACCCATGAATCCTCGGGTCTTGAGGAAGCAGCACCAAAACCAGGTCCAAGCCATTCTCATCACTCCAGAGAGGTCAAGGAGGGTGTGGTACACAGACCTCATGCAGTTCTCGCTGTTCACCCCGCTTCACCTGTCACTCACAGTGTACCTTCTCTCCCTGGCAAAGAGATGGATGCTACACCCACAGCTGCTGCCTTCATGCCTGGAGATTAAGCAGGGCCAAAGAGCTCTGGTGTCCTTCAAGCTGCCACCAGAGGTGATCCATATCAGAGAGGCGTTACCCCTCCACAAAATCTGCTTATTCAGGAAGGTAGAGTCGGGTTATCACATGGTGTACAGAGCAGAACGTGGATCCATTAAAGGCACATCTTTTGGAGGTCTTATGTTTTGCCTTGTTGCTGGCACAGCAGCGCTGCTCTACTTAGTACACATTTGAACAAAAAAGGTTGCTAAAATGTTGAAGTGGTAACGGCTCACTGCTCCAGAGACACACATGTGCCTGAGGGTGATCGCGCCTATAATTTCAAGGTAAGTGGCAGGGTAGTATGTGGGTACTCAGTCCCCGTCTTTAAGGGTATTGTACTATGCTGGTTAACACTGCAAGATTCATCAAGAAATCTCAAGGTCTCATCATGACAACAACTAGATAAGGAGAGTAGCTATCCCGCAAAGATGGAATCAGGGGCACTGTGACTGGGTGTTGGAATAAAAACACACGTACAGATGAACTGTTGATAGTGCTTGTGCGGTATAGGACTTTTAGTGATTATCTCCAGTAGGATACAATTCAAGTGTTCTCTTAGGGACAGATGCACAAACATTAGGAATACTTATCTTCTATTTGTATAATTATCTACGAATCGCAATTAGGAAATCAGTATTTTATTCCCCAAATAGTGAATTCGAGTATGTCGCAAATCGATCTACCTCATATTCATGAGGTAGGTATATTTTGCGACCCACTAGGAATTGCAGCCATCACAGGCAGTGGTCCGTAGACAGCTGTCAGTGGGACCAATACCTGCTCCTAAAAATAATTTTTCAACATGTTCAAAGAGAAAGGTGTCTTACAGGGACCCCTTCCCATTTGTGAATGGCTTACTACTGCTTTTAAAATGGGGGTAAAGTATTACTGTTTTGCATCCGGAATGCTGTGGCAAAACAGTATTACATACCATACTGATTCGTTATTTGGAAGGGGTGCCCAACACACACTTCTTCCAAATACCGAATCGCAATGCAAATTGTGAGTCAGTATCAAGTTACTGAATTGCATTTTGTATATTTGAAAAAGCATTTTTCCGGTCGCAAATGGCCTATTCTGCGAATTGAGCCAATGGTGACTGGAAAAATACTTTGCAAATCTGGTCCTAAATGCCTAAGCTATTAGAGAAATGAGGCTGAAAGAAAGTAATGTCCTGATTACTCAATGGTTCCAGGGATATTGGGCTTTCCCTGTTTGTTTTCACTTCCCCCTTCCATCTGGGGCAATCTATCACCTTTGCCACCTTTTATCTGCAACCCTATCACACTCAAGAAGGGGGGAGATTACACCTGCTGCCAGTTATTACATCGACCAGACTAGGCAGTACAGGTCTGATGACCATCTCTTTGTTGGGTCGAAGGCAGCAGAAAAAGCATGTCAGTCCAGACGAGGACCTTGTCGCAGTCGATCATTGTCTGCATCAATATGTGTTATGTCTCAGCTAAGAAGGATATATAATCAAAGAGAACTAGCTTGAAGGGTGATGTTTGCGTTCTATGTGTCTGCATAGAAAACCATTTGGTTTTTATGAAGGCCCTCACCCACCAACCTAGTTGGTGGAAAGCTTCATCATCGGGTCCCGCCCGAGGCACCGAGTGCACCTCAGGTGTGCTGCAACACCTGATTACTGCAGAGCGGGTTTTGGAACGTGAGTGTCCTGTGCTGATGTGTTGTGTGAGGTTTTAAAATACCGTCCTTGGGGTCCCAAGAAGATACTTTATTGGTGGGCCCCTGGCAGTAAATAAAAACAAAGGCTTCGGACTTGTAGGGGTGGACTTATGGTCTCCCACATCTACTGGACCCGATGATGAAGCATGCCACCAACTAGGTTGGTGGGTGAGGGCCTTCATAAAAACCAAATGGTTTTCCATGCAGACACATAGAACGCAAACATCACCCTTGAAGCTAGTTCTTTTTGATTATACATTATACTTCGGGGAAACAAACTAGCCACACTAGTTCCTCCCTCTCTTCCTTGATTACAAGACTCAGCTAACAAGAAGCCACTCAAGGGAATCCATACCGCTCCACTAGAGTAAAGCATTCAACGTCAGCACTGACCAGAAGTGGCTGGCCTTTCTCATGTGGTGGCATGGGCATCTCTTCACAATTTCCTTAAACATTGTTTCTTGGATTCAGAGGTCAGAAGAGATGGACGTTTCACGTGTTCTGTGCTCCCGGATTTTCTTGTCTATCCATTCCTTCAGGCCCACCACCTGGGATGAGATACTGCTTTTGCATCTATTCAAAAAAGGGTCGGGGAAGTCCAAAGGTAAAATTAACAATCAGAAGAAAAAGGTACTTACCTTCAGATCTTTCTGGTGGCTACTGCATGTGCCTGCAGATTCTTCACATCCTCGTCTCCTGTCTGTAGGTGCTTCAGGCTGAACAGTCTTTTTGTTAAGTGCCATCTTGCCAGACTGGAGCACAAGCAAGTCCAGTGATTTCACACATGTTTGGTCAAGTGAGGAAGCTGGTATAATTGTTGCTAGTAGGTCCTTCATCTGTTAAACCCATTGCACCCATTTCTGCTTGAGATAAAGGTGTGTCACAAGACCAGACATAGAGGTGCAAATGGCTAAGACTGAACCTTGATAGATTTCACAGGGAACTTGCAAGAGAACTCCATGGATGATCAACATACATAAAAAATCTATGCACGTTTAGGTTTTCTGCACCAATGCGCCATAAATGGTCATAGAAGCAGGAATTCCATAAGAATAGCTCTCCACTCAAAGGCAAATGTAAGGGCATACAGAGACAGGATTGTGAAGCAACCAGGCGTGTGTGAAAATGTGACTGTTAAGCCAACAGATGTTCACACAGGTGTCTAGTGGGGGAAGATGGTGACAGGAATAGAGGTCCCCAATTGACAGAGCAGGGGAAACAAGGACCAAGACGTCCCTGCATGCTGCTACACACTCACCTTTTTCTTCTCCTTGTTTTGTCTTTTAATTCCCCAGTGCCACGCAGGGAAACCCAAGCAAATGGGCTAATGTGCCCGGCCTGCTTTGCACCAGGCACAGAAGAATGCACGGGTCAGAGCACGGTGCCCTGCGCAGGAGTGGAAAACCAATGCATCAAGTACGGCATGCCTGTGCAAATGGGTAAGTGTGCCAGGGGTTCATGGAAGTGGGCATGGGGGCACTGCCATGGAGCAAGATGGGACATTGCTCTATACAGATGGAGGGACAAAGCAGATCTTGAGGGGCTAGTGAGCAATTGTCAGGGGGCTTTTAGGAATTTGAGGGGCAAAAAGGAGCCGCAGAGACAGTGAACTGCTAATACTGACTACTGTAGAACTAAAGAGGGCAGTGAAGAGCTGAATGGGCAGAGAGGAGATGGCAGGGAACCTTAGGACCAGACAGGACCATGTGGACACCAAGGGAGATCACAAAAATGTTATCTAAACATGCATCCCTGCCCCCTCTGCAGAAACAAACTACTCATTTTCCTACACATTGAACTGGTACCTTGTCACACTATCTTTTCCTTCCCCAAAGACCCATTGCTCTAATACTGTCCATCTATCAGAGTCTTATCTTTTGCCACTTTCTTCTGCCTGCATCCTTTGTTACTAACCTACTTCCCCCCTCACGTCTCCTGACCTACAACCCTTCCTACCCTCCGTACGTTGCACCCCTCAGCTAGCCTGTCATGGGACAGAATTGCTGTGCATCTGAATCTCCCATGACACATATCTCAGCCTGGGCGGTGAACTCTGCTCCGCTCGTGAAGTATGCAGAGTATTACGCGATCCAAGTTACGCGGAGCTCGCGGAGTTCCGAAAAACTTCGCTCCGCATAGCAGAGCAGAGTTTTTTTCTCGCTCGCGTTTGTCAGCGTCAAGTTGGCGAGAGCGAGCAAGGTAAATCCACATCCCGGCAAGATTTTTCCTCGTTTGCAATCAACACTAAGTTGCCGAGCACGAGCGTGGAAAATAAACCTTCCTGTGAGATTTCTCAACGTAGGGGGGTCAGGGTTCTCATTACGAGTGGTCGCGTATACTCACGAGCGCTCGCATTGAGAAACTGCCTGTTTGTGTGGAGTTAAAATCTACTCGACCGGCAGAAAGTAAAGCAGCGCCCGCTTGCGCTGTGCATGGTACTGTTCGCGATGATTGCACAGTGCGGACAGGCATCCGGCACTGAAAATCACTACGAACTGCATTTTTCTATCCCACTCCACCGCTTGTGGACGTCCATGTAGCGCGGTGGAGGTTTTTTTCCACCACACAGAGTTTCACGCAGCGCATCTCCGCAAACTCCGCTCAGGGTTACACATATCCTATGTCCAGCTTCAGCATCACAGTTCCTTCTGTTGTCTACATTCTGGCATCCAGAAAATGATCCTCACAGGTGTTATTCATCTCATCTTTCTCAGTTGTTTCTTCTTAACAGCCTCCTCTACCACGGCAGCCAGCTCTTCAAACATGTCTCTACTACTAAAAATGACAGGTGAGCCCCTGCTTGTCTGAACAATGGGGGCCAAACATTTTCTTCATGCCTCACTCAACCGATTCCTTTAAAAAAAACATAATTTTTGTGTGACTCGTTAAGAGTCACTGTTTTTTACTTACCCTCCTGGGCCATAACAGGGTCTTCAAGTAGGTGGTAAGCCATTGGCAAATGGGAAGAGGTCCAAAAGGGACCCCTTCCCCTTTGTGAATGTTTGCAAATAAGTTTTTTACGAGCAGGCAATGGTCCCACGGACCACTCCCTACTCTTAAAAAATGAAAGAAAAACTTTTCATTTTTCTTTTTGAAACGCATCTCGTTTTCCTTTAAGGAATACAGGCTGCATTTAAAAAAGAAATTGCTTTATTGAAAAGCAACCACAGACATGGTGGCCTTCTGACCCCAGTAGGCCACCATTCCTGGGATCTTTGCGATCCTCAATGGGTTGCAAACCGAGACCTACCTCATTAATATTAAGGACGTAGGCCTATTTGTGACCCAGTGGGAATCGCAAAATGTGTCAAAGACACATTTGTACATGGGTTTGCAATTACCCAAAAGCGAATCGAAAAATGTTGCTATTTGGTAATCGCAAACGATTACCAACGCACATCTGAGCCCATATCCTATACCGCCTGGGTCTGATTTATTTTTGATTCACGCTCTGGCACAACAGCAAAGACTTGAAGTTTGTGCTGCAACTGGACATGCCCCAGGTGTCCATAGTTCCTCCCACGTCTGAACTCTGAGGAATCCAGGGCTTCCAACGAACATCTGCTTGTGCAGGAGACGATCTGTGGTTCTTGATAGGAACCCTGATAAACCTGCCTCCATCCGGGCCCTAACCCTAGGCTTCATGCCTGAACCAAACTTCCAGAATATTCTTCCTAAAGTCTCTTCAAGCAGATGTAAGCTCTGGGCGAAATTAGTTTGATTTCCTTGAGGAAAATTTCATAAAATGCCCCAAAAAACGACAAAAAATTATGTATGGTTATACGAAATGCCAGTCCAGCATTTGTAGCAAGGATGCATTGCATGCTAAAAACAGCGCAAGCTTGCACGTGATATGAACAACAGCCCCACGTGTTCGGTTAGTTTGCGTTGTATCCATGTTCCCGCAATAGTGGTTTTACCCAAATGAGATCTCATATAAGCAACTTAGGGCCAGATGTACA
The DNA here is from genome assembly GCF_964261635.1 of Lissotriton helveticus. Taxonomy (NCBI): domain Eukaryota; kingdom Metazoa; phylum Chordata; class Amphibia; order Caudata; family Salamandridae; genus Lissotriton; species Lissotriton helveticus. Next base: position 1,822,143,214 of record NC_136068.1, on the reverse strand, counting down.
AAGCATTTTTCCAGTCGCAAATGGCCCAATTTGCAGAATCAGGCATTTGCAACTGGAAACATGCTTTTCCAAATGTACAAACATCCAAACTGTGATTCTCCAGAATGGCATTTTGGGTGTAGAAATCGCTATTTGGATGGGGCGTGTTTAGGGCGTCCATTCCAAATAGCAATTTCCAGTGTTATGTATCAGGGTTTTGCGACCAAAATGTGGTTGCGAAACCTTGGTATTTGACCACCAACTCAAATTTGGTGGTAATGTATTTATTAACATCACGACGTCACGGGCCGTACCAACACACAATAGGTAACCAAAGGGGAGAGGTGATGGGGCATACTATCACCCATCCCTCCTACGGCATGAAGCAGTCCTGATCCTTTTAATTACATATGACCTCACAGACCATACCAACATGCATTGGTAACTGAAGGGGAGAGGTAGTGGGGCATACCATCCCCATCAACCCAACCAATATGGAGCTCCTTTTTCTTTTAGTAACGTTGACCTCACAGGCCATACCAACATAGAAGGCAACCAAAGGGGAGAGGTAATGGGGCATACTATCACCCTTCACCCCTACGGCATGGTGCACTCCTGATCCATTTACTAACACCATGACCTCATAGGTCTTACCAACACATATGTAACAGAAGGGGTGAACTAATGGGGCATACTATCACCCATCACCCTTCGGACATGGATCACCCCTGGTCTTTTTTTTATTAACATTGACCTCACAGGCCACACCAAAACACACTGGTAACATAAAAATAAGAGATAGGAAGCAGCCGGGTCATAGGTGACTGCACCACCAAACTAGTCACAATGGTACATCATATTGCCCACCTCATGTGATCTGCTGTTTGTAGATCACAAAAAATAACTATACCTAATTTGGTTGGCTGAGAGGCAATATATAGAAAACAAATATTTATATCTTGTGAAGCATCCTGAAATTCATTCATCTGTAATTGCATGTGCTTACATGTTCGTATGGGCCTAAATAGTTGTTTTCTATATATTGCCTCTCATCCAATCACATTGGTAACATCATAGCTGCCAAGTTTCCCAGGCCTATGTAAGATGGGCTGGTCCAACCCAGGTTTTCCCTTTGAATTCTGGGATTTTTAGTCCTGATTTATGATGAAATAGACAAGAATACAAGTCCCAGAATTCAAGGAAAAAACCTGGACTGGAGCAGAACATCACACATGAACCTACCATGCAGATAGCACTGGGGAGTACACAAGGCATTGTATGCAGGCATGAGTATTGGGTAGCGACCCAATGCCCTTGAAGATCTGTAAGACCCCTCAGGTAACCCAGAGAACAAAGCGGAAGACATTCATGAGCAGGCACCATACACTGAGGAGCAGGCAGGGGATGAGGGTGAAGCAGGTGATACCAAAGAGTAGGCAGTGGGTAATGAGGATCAGATAGGGGACAAGAAGGGTCAAGAAGGTGACACTAAATAGTAGACAATAGGTAATGGGGTGCAGGCAGGGGACACCAGGAATGCTGTGCATCATGTCGCGTGTGAAGGGCTGGCACAGGGCATAGAGGTTCAGACAGTACTTACATCATGCCACACACAGGTGTTCTCAGGAGACTGACAGTACATGTGTTTCCTTCTAGGTGGAGAGCCTCCATATGCCATGCGCGGCTGCGCTAATGCGGCCATGTGTGAGTCCAAAGGCAAGCTCTCCTTCCCGGGCATCACAGTAGATCTGAAGAAATTTGAGTGCAGCCATGGAAGCCATTTGCAACACAGCTTCTCCCTGTCAGTTTTAGTTGGGTTCCCGCTACTCTTCAGGCTGCTCTCCTAAGCGTCATCCAGGACCGAACACCGGACACGGGCTCCCCAGACTCAACACAGCCTGCACTGTTGGGCCGTTGCCTTTCCTCATACATGCTTCGACGCACATATAGCATGCTGAAGATACTCACTGCCCCCATACTTGCAGGGAGGGCGCAGGGAACATGGCTGTTGTATTCTTAACCAAGACTTGATTTCTATGCTGATAATGAATGAGAGTGACACAGATTCCCTGCTTGGACTTGGAAGATGAGTAGGTGTTCTCAGCCCCAAAGCCATCATTATAATTGGAAGTGATTTCCTCATCCAGCCCAGTGAAGGGATTCAATGGAAGTGGCCAGTGGGAAGTAAACGCCCTCTACTGGATCTCTGCACTGTGAAGCCACTGATTCCATTGGTTGACAACTGATATCCTATCATGTCTATTGGGGGTTGTTTCTGCAATAGGAAGCTAAAGCTCAAATAGGAGTTGGGGTGATATTGTCTGCCGACCAGTTGTGGCCATCATGCACTTTACTTCTAACAGCCTTAGACAATATTGAATTGCTCATTAGGGCTCTTGTCGTCCATTAAGAAGCTGAAAGCCAGATTCGTATAGGGACAACATCCTTGTTTCAAGTAGAGGTTCGCTCTGATCAAAGAATTCAAATGTCTAATTGGTGTAGATGAGTTGCTCTTATATCAGTAGAGATCTTCTCGTTACTAAGAATTCAAATGCCCGATTGGCTTAGATGACATGCTCTAATGTCAATTAGGGATCTTCTTTGTATCAAGAATTCAAATAATGTCCAACCGGTATACTTGATACGCTGCAATATCCTGTAGGGATCTTCTCTTTACTAAGAATCCAAATGTTCAATTGGTATAGATAATGTAGTCTAATGTCCATTAGGCATCTTCTCTGTATTAGGAATTCAAATATTCGATTGATATGTACGATGCGGTCTAATATCTATTAGGAATCTTCTTCGAACTAAGAATTCAAATGCCCGATTGGCTTTGATGACATGCTCTAATGTCAATTAGGGATCTTCTTTGTATCAAGAATTCAAATAATGTCCAACCGGTATACTTGATACACTGCAATATCCATTAGGGATCTTCTCTTTACTAAGAATTCAAATGTTCAATTGGCATAGACAATGCAGTCTAATGTCGATTAGGCATCTTTTCTGTATTAAGAATTCAAATGTTCAATTCAGATGTACGATACGGTCTAATATCTATTAGGAATCTTCTTTGTAGTAAGAACACAAATGTCTGATTGGCATTGGCGATACGCTGTTATATGTATTAGGGATCTTCTGTACTATAAACCTAAATGCCCGATTGGTATAGATGAGCGGTCTTAGATCCAGTAGGGTTCTTCTAGTAAAGTGAATTGCTCCGAAGTCTGGTCAGGATCTTCTCTGTACTAAGAATTCAAATATCTGATTGGTATAGATGATACACTGTAATGTCCATTAGGAATCTTCTCTGTATTAAGTATTCCTATGTCCGATTGGTATAGATGATACGCTCTAATTTTCAGTAGGGGTCTTCTCTGTACTAAGAATTGAGATGTCCAGTTGGTATAGATGATACACTCTAATGTCCAGTAGGGATCTTATTTGTACTAAGAATTCAGATGTCCAATTGGTATAGATGATACGCTCTAATGTCCAGTAGGGATCTTCTCTGTACTAAGAATTCAGATGTCCAGTTGGTATAGATGATATGCTCTAATGTCCAGTAGGGATCTTCTCTGTACTAAGAATTCAGATGTACAGTTGGTATAGATGATATGCTCTAATGTCCAGTAGGGATATTCTCTGTACTAAGAATTCAGATGTCCAGTTGGTATAGATGATACGCTCTAATGTCCAGTAGGGATCTTCTTTGTACTAAGAATTCAGATCTCCAATTGGTATAGATGATACGCTCTAATGTCCAGCAGGGATCTTCTTTGTACTAAGAATTCAGATGTCCAATTGGTATAGATGATACGCTCTAATGTCCAGCAGGGATCTTCTTTGTACTAAGAATTCAGATGTTCAATTGGTATAGATGATACGCTCTAATGTCCAGTAGGGATCTTCTCTGTAATAAGAATTCAGATGTCCAGTTGGCATAGATGATACGCTCTAATGTCCAGTAGGGATCTTCTTTGTATTAAGAAGTCAACTGCCCGATTGGTATTGATGATATGCTGTAATGTCCAGTAGGGGTCTTCTTTGTACTAATAATTCAGATGTCCAATTGGTATTGATGAAACCCTCTAATGTCCAGTAGGGATCTTCTTTTTATTAAGAAGTCAAATGTCCAGTGGTATATATGATATGCTGTCATGTCTAGTAGGGATCTTCTTTGTACTAAGAATTCAGGTGTCCAATTGGTAAAGATGATATACACTAATGTCCTTTAGCGATCTTCTTTGTATCAAGTATTCAAATGTCCAACTGGTATAGATGAAACGCTATAATATAAATTAGGGATCTTCTCTGAACAAAGAATTCAAATGTTAAATTGGTATATAGACAATGAAGTCTAATATTAATTAGGGATCTTTTCTGTAATAAGAATTAAAATATTTTATTAGTATAGGTGATACACTCTAATATCCAGTATGGATCTTCTCTGAAATAAGATTTCAAATATCTGATTAGTATAGATGATACTTTGTAATGTCCATTAAGGACCTTCTCTGTAATAAGAAATGAAATATCTGATCATTAAAGAAGATTCACCGTAATGTCCAGTAGGGATCTTCTCTATATTCAGAATTAAAGAATCTGATTAGTATAGATGATACCCTGTAATGTCCATTTAGGATCTTCTCTGTAATAAGACCTCAAATGCCCAGTTGGTATAGACGATATCCTCTAATGTCTACGACGGGGATTTTATCCACAGTGCAAGGCTGAAGGTCCCATTGCTATGATTCTCAACACAGTAAATTGTCCACCTCTCTTTACAGACCCCATGACTAGATACACTCTCCGCATCCCTACCTTTGAACCTTTCAGCTAGGTTCACGCTGTGCAAAGTCAAGATACGTACAGACATACATATAAATATGATATGCTCTTATGTTTGTCATGAGTCTTCTCTGTTTGCCGAATCGGAAGACCCTATTAGTCGAGAGACAATATTCTCTTATCCTCTATATTGATCTTTAATTTTCTATGAAACTGAAAGCTATATTGGTATTGAGACAATAGCATCTAGGAGACAATATCATCTTAGGTTCAGCTGAGAGTCCAAAGGTTCAGTTTGTATAGTGATAATATCATCTTGTGTTTAGTACTGGTGATCACCGCACTAAGAATTGAAAAGCCCAATAGTATAGACATGATATTGTCCGTATGAGACGTCTCTGTACAACAAAGCCAAAGATTCAAATGGAATGGAATCAGCATCCTTTAAAGTTCATGATCTCTAACTTTGGCACTGAGAAACCATTGGCTTGATGAGTTTAGAAACAATATCATCACAAGCACATTTGGCGCAATTACTGCACAAAAAGGTCAAGTGCCTTCCGGCTGGCTAAGGGATTGCTTCACATATGTATTAGGGGTCACTTCTGCACTAAGAAGCCTGGGACCTGATTGGCCTTGTCCAGCAGGGGTAATCAGAGATCACCTCTGCACTAAGAAGTCAAAGGCCTGATTGGTGTAGGAATGATATTGTGTGAAGTCCAGCAGGGAAGAGGGGTCACTCCTGCACAAAGAAGCCAAAGGTCTTATCACTATACAGCTATTGCGTCATGTCCTGCAGCGGTCAGTAGTTACCTCTACATAAAGAAGCCAAAGGTTTGGTTAGTCTAGAGACAATATTGTGTGACATCCTGCAGGAGTCAGGGGTCACCTCTGCACTAAGAAGGCATTGGTTTGATTAGTATAAGATGGTTTGATTAGTATAAGAGTTATATTGTGTTATGTCCAGCAAGGTCAGAGGTCACCGCTCCATAAGAAGGCAATGACCCAGTTGGTACAGAAACATTCTCCCCTCAACTGTGTTAGGTGAGATCTTAGCAGCAGTGGGATGACGCGGCCTCATTCGGAAGTTCCTCTGGTCCATTCCTGGTGAACTTCAGATGAGGAGGAAATGGCTCTGTTGTAAGGAAATGATATCTTCTCATATCTATTTGTGGTCCATAGATGGTTTAGCAGGCTAAGGATGTAGTACCAAGGGCTTGTCTATTTGGAAATAGATAACCCCTTCCAAAGCCCTGTGATCTCCAAACTAAGACAACAAGTCGTTTGATCGCATTGAGACGATACCTTTCCTCTAAAGCCTTTCAGAGATTTCCATGCCTGAGGCCTTCTCCTGCTATGAAAAATATAGAGTTTCAGGGCCATCTGGGACTATCTTACTCTGAGACAACAAGGTTTTATTGCATGTAGAAATGGTCCTATCATGTCCACAGTGGTTACTTCAGCACTTATCCAGACCTCATTGATGTAGACCTATCATCTCCTATTCAATACATTTGACCAAACCACTGAACGATAAAGTCTCAATAGTATTTGGGACAACAGCTGTTCATGTTCATCAGGCTTGTTCTTGGCACTGAGTCGACAAGGGCTTGAGTGGAATACAAGCAACATTCTGCCACATTCAATCTCCGGTGATCCTTGCAGAAGTACCCCAAGGTTTCTATTGACACAGGGAGACAGTATCCGTTGCCATCAATTGCAAGAGATCTTTGTACTATGAATATAAAGGGTTGGATGGGTACAGTGATGAAAACTGGTAATAACTGGAAAAGCCCATCCAAGGTGACCTTTAGAGGGCTTTAAAAATCTGTTAGTTTAGAAACAGTGTCCTCTTGCCAAATGGGAGCCAACCCTCACACTGGAAGGCAGCATATTATATCCGTAGCGAATGCTCTAATGAGTAGCCAAGCACTGAAACTGTCACTAGACGTTGTGCCCTGTGATGGGTGTGAATTAATAGAAAACGGAAACGGAGAAACGACATTGGAGGAAACCAAATCGTGGAAAAACTATTTTAAGGAAAGACAATTTGCAAAAAAAAACATAAAAATCGAAAATTAAAGGAAACATTTTAAAGGAAAAATAATTTTAAGGAAAAATCCCAAATTACATAAAAATTAGGAGGAGTTTAGGATTACTGTGGAGTTTTGGGTTCAGGGATTGGCAATGTTTAGGGTGATTTTAAGGGTCAGGAATAATTGGAGTTTCGGCATCAAAGGGGGTTTTTAGGGTTCAGAGATGGGTGCAGTGTAGAGGTGGTGAGAATTTTTTGGGGTCCATGGATGAGTGGTGTTTAGGTGTGTGAGGTGTTTTTAGCTTTCATGGATGGGTGGAGTGTACCAGTGTTGAGGGGTTTTAGGGTTCATGGATGGACGAAGTTTAGGGCTGGTGAGGATTTTGGAGGTAAAATTATGGGTAGTGGCTGGGGTGGTGAAGAGTTTTTTACGGTTCAGTATGGGGTGAAGTTTACAGTGATGAGGAGTTCTTATGGGTTATGGAGAGTTGGTGTTTTAGGGCGGTGAGGGTTTTATAGGGTTCAGGGGTGGGTGGGGTGGGGGTAAACTGAGGTGTTTTAAGGGGTCTGTGATGGGTGTGGATTAGGTTTGAAAGGGGTTTTTAGGGTTCAGAAATGGGTGGAATTAGGGCTAGTGAATTATTTTATTGTTCAGAGATGGTGGATTTTTGGGGTAGAAAGGGCTTTTGGGATGAGTGCAGTTTAGGTATGGTAAGGGGCTTTGGGGGGCAGGGATTGATGGTGTTTACGGGTTGTGATGGGTCAGCGATGGATGGTGTTTATGGGTGGTGATGGGTCAGTGAATTCAAAATAGCCACAGTATTTTTTTGACAGTGTAAAAGATATAAATATGACATAATGTCCCTTGAAGTAAAGCACAGAAATAAATATCTCAGACAAAACCGTTTCTGAAATTTAGACCTGCAATCATTGCCATCACCCTTAAAAAATAAGCTTTCAAAAGCCAATTTCTGCCAAAAAGACATTCTATGAATTGGTTTCTACGGAAAGGTAAATAATATTAATTTTGAAAATTTCTTTTAAACAGTTTAGCTGAAATGGTTTCTCAATAATGGTATTCCATGAAATAGTTTTTCCATGAAATCACATACAACCTGTGCCCTGAACCTTCCCCCTGCCATTTCTATAAGAGGGCACCTTTCTGCCGAAAGACAAGAGCGCCCGGTGGAGATTCTTTAATGGTATCTGTAAGTAAGTAGGTGTTGTCTTAAATCTGCCTACCACTTTTCGAAAGGAGAAAATGAGCACCTATAGCTGAACTGCACCTTACGTCAGGAGTCAGTTCACACCAAACAGTTCTAATCCATTTCCTGACAGTCCAAGGGCTATGTTAGAAAGAGATAAGTCTTCATCCAAGCATTTTATGGTTCTGGATGAGAATTTAAGACTTATAATGTTGAGGTTACATCATCAGAGGTCTCCAAGGGTTGCCATGAGCAGAGGTGACATCATTTTATCCTATGTTCAGTAGACTTCAAGTTGGATGTGCTCCACTTGAGGCATCTAGGTGTCATCTGGACTTGGCAAGCTTTGAAAGATTCCAGAAGGTTTATCCACGTGATTAAAGAGAACCCCGGACATATTTCCTTAATGGTGCACTGCTCTTCTTTTCCTGGCACCCTCTTAACATCTCCCTAAGGGCCGTCTGTCTTCTGTATATAAATGGGAGTTTCTGCTTCCTGGAATAGTCAGGAACAAAGGTCAGCAGCTGTGAATTGGACACTTGGGGGCATATTAGCAAGAACCTCCTTCAAATGATCGCTGTTTTAGTGGCACGAAACTGCCGCTAAAACGGCGATAATGGGCTTGCTAATATGCGTTATAGAATTCCAAAAGAAGCCCAGGTTAGAAAACGGCAATAATGGGCTTGCTAATATGCGTTATAGAATTCCAATAGAAGCCCAGGTTAGAAAACGGCAATAATGGGCTTGCTAATATGCGTTATAGAATTCCAATAGAAGCCCAGGTTAGAAAACGGCAATAATGGGCCTGCTAATATGCGTTATAGAATTCCAATAGAAGCCCGGGTTAGATGTGCAGGACATCTAACCTGGGCTTCTATTGGAATTCTATAACGCATATTAGCAAGCCCATTATCGCCATTTTAGCTGCAGTTTCCTGCCGCTAAAACGGTGATAATTTTAACCAGGTTCTTGCTAATATGCCCCTTGTTTCTCTAACACTTGAAAATAGCAGAGTCTGTTAAATTGGCAGTGGGCATAGGGGTAGCATGGAGGAGTGTGGCTGGTTTCTGCTTCTCTGGGAGGGTGCTGCAGGGGGCAGTGCTCATCATTTTGGTAGAGGACCCTGATTGGAGCTCATGGTCCAGGGGGCAGAGCCCATCAGTTTGGCAAAGGACTCTTGATTGGAGTTGATAGTCCAGGGGGTGGAGCCCATGAGTTCGGCAGAGAACTCTGATTGGAGCTGATAGTCCAGGGGGCGGAGCCCTCAGTTTGGCAAAGGACTCTTGATTGGAGCTGATAGTCCAGGGGGTGGAGCCCTCAGTTCGGCAGAGGACTCTCGCTGGAGCCAATAGTATGGGTCCTCAAACTCCTGAAAGTAAAGCCCTTCACAGGCCCGACACACCACTTCGTTTCATTGGCCCTTTAAGTTTTTGCAAACCATTACTTCAACCTGCTCTGAATTTAGGAAAGACTTTGCTGATGGTAATGTGGCCCATGACCTGCGTGACGTATATTGTTCACTTTTAATAAACTATATAAAATAACATGTATCTTGTATGTAATAAAACATTTGTCTCCTTTGCTGCATGGTCGAACGCCTCCTGTGTACCTCATTCACAAACAAATAAATTATAATAAAAAAAGAAAATCCGTCTTGTTTGCTGTAATATCATCTCTGCCTACAGACTGCATGTCCTGTTTGTGAAACATTGTTGGATTATCTCACGGGTGAGACCCCCCCTGCGGTGTCTCATAGGAGTGAGGACCCAGGCATACCTTCCTTTCAGTCCAGTAACGGTCAGTCCCAGAACACTCCTTAGTGCGCTCTCACTCCAGGGAGAAACACGGCATGGATCACTCCTTAGCTATACATCACTCCAGTGAGAAATACTGCATGGATCACTCCTTAGATATACCTCACTCCAGTGAGAAACGCTGCATGGATCACTCCTTAGATATACCTCACTCCAGTGAGAAACACTGCATGGATCAGTCCTTAGATATCTCACTCCAGTGAGAAACACGGCATGGATCACTCCTTAGATCTACCTCACTCCAGTGAGAAACACGGCATGGATCACTCCTTAGATCTACCTCACTCCAGTGAGAAACACTTCATGGATTGCTCCTTAGATCTCTCTCACTCCAGATAGAAACATTGCATGGATCACTCCTTAGATCTCTCTCACTCCAGATAGAAACATTGCATGGATCACTCCTTAGATCTCCTTCACTCCAGTGAGAAACACTTCATGGATCGCTCCTTAGATCTCTCTCACTCCAGATAGAAACACTTCATGGATCGCTCCTTAGATCTCTCTCACTCCAGTGAGAAACACTGCATGGATCACTCCTTAGATCTACCTCACTCCAGTGAGAAACACGGCATGGATCACTCCTTAGATCTACCTCACTCCAGTGAGAAACACTTCATGGATCGCTCCTTAGATCTCTCTCACTCCAGATAGAAACACTTCATGGATCGCTCCTTAGATCTCTCTCACTCCAGATAGAAACATTGCATGGATCACTCCTTAGATCTCCTTCACTCCAGTGAGAACCACTACATTGATCACTCCTTAGATCTCCCTCACTCCAGTAAGAAGCACTGCATCTAGAATCAGGTCGTCTACAAATGATTTAGCACCACGTGCCCCACGAACATGCGGTGCACTAAGGGCGAAGGAGGCGGCCCCCTTCCGTCCGTGCTCCGGTCCCCAAGCAAACGGCTCTACGCACCGGCTTCCCGAGAGAGGCCAGCTATCCCAGGCCAACCGAAGCTCCACGGCACTGCGGTATCGTCACGGTTTTGGGGGGATCTCCCTCACTCCAGTGAGAAACACGGCATGGATCACTCCTTAGATCTCCCTCACTCCAGTGAGAAACACGGCATGGATCACTCCTTAGATCTCCCTCACTCCAGTGAGAAACACGGCATGGATCACTCCTTAGATCTCCCTCACTCCAGTGAGAAACACTGCATGGATCACTCCCTAGATCTCCCCAACTTTAGTGAGAAACACGGCATGGATCACTCCTTAGATCTCCCTCACTCCAGTGAGGAGCATTGCATGGATCCCCCCTTAGATCTCTCTCACTCCCGTGAAAAACACTGCATGGATCACTCCTTAGATCTCTCTCACTCCAGATAGAAACACTGCATGGATCACTCCTTAGATCTACCTCACTCTAGTGAGGAGCACTGCATGGATCACTCCTTAGATCTCTCTCACTCCAGTGATAACCACTGCATGGATCACTCCTTAGATCTCTCTCACTCCGGTGAGAACCACTGCATGGATCACTCCCTAGATCTCCCCAACTTTAGTGAGAAACACGGCATGGATCACTCCTTAGATATCTCACTCTAGTGAGGAGCACTGCATGGATCACTCCTTAGATCTCTCTCACTCCAGTGATAACCACTGCATGGATCACTCCCTAGATCTCCCCAACTTTAGTGAGAAACACGGCATGGATCACTCCTTAGATCTCCCTCACGCCAGTGAGGAGCACTGCATGGATCCCCCCTTAGATCTCTCTCACTCCCGTGAAAAACACTGCATGGATCACTCCTTAGATCTCTCTCACTCCAGATAGAAACACTGTATGGATCACTCCTTAGATATCTCACTCTAGTGAGGAGCACTGCATGGATCACTCCTTAGAACTCTCTCACTCCAGTGATAACCACTGCATGGATCAATCCATAGATCTCTCTCACTCCAGTGAGAACCACTGCATAGATCACTCCTTCGAGCTCTCTCACTCCGGTGAGAAACACTGCATGGATCACTCCTTAGATCTCTCTCACTCCAGTGAGGAGCACTACATGGATCACTCCTTAGATCTCTCTCACTCCAGTGAGGAGCCTGCATGGATCACTCCTTAGATCTCTCTCACTCCGGTGAGAACCACTGCATGGATCACTTTTTCGAGCTCTCTCACTCCGGTGAGAACCACTGCATGGATCATTCCTTAGATCTCTCTCTCTCAAGTGAGGAGCCTGCATGGATCACTCCTTAGATCTCTCTCACTCCGGTGAGAACCACTGCATGGATCACTTTTTCGAGCTCTCTCACTCCGGTGAGAACCACTGCATGGATCATTCCTTAGATCTCTCTCTCTCCAGTGAGGAGCCTGCATGGATCACTCCTTAGATCTCTCTCACTCCGGTGAGAAACACTGTATGGATCACTCCTCAGATCTCTCTCACTCCAGTGAGGAGCACTGCATGGATCACTCCTTAGATCTCTCTCACTTCAGTGAGAACCACTGCATGGAACACTCCTTAGATCTCTCTCACTCCAGTGAGAACCACTGCATGGATCACTCCTTAGATCTCGCTGACTCCAGTGAGAACCACTGCATGGAACACTCCTTAGATCTGTCTCACTCCAGTGAGAACCACTGCATGGATCACTCCTTAGATCTCTCTCACTCCGGTGAGAAACACTGCATGGATCACTCCTTCGAGCTCTTGACGCCGGTGAGAAACAATGCAAGGATCACTCCTTCGAGCTCTCTCACTCCGGTGAGAAATACTGCATGGATCACTCCTTAGATCTCTCTCACTCCGGTGAGAAACACTGCATGGATCACTCCTTCGTGCTCTTGACGCCGGTGAGAAACAATGCAAGGATCACTCCTTCGAGCTCTCTCACTCCGGTGAGAAATACTGCATGTATCACTCCTCAGATCCCTCTCACTCCTGTGAGAAACACTGCATGGATCACTCCTCCGAGCTCTCTCACTCCGGTGAGAAACACTGCATGGATCACTCCTTCAAGCTCTTGACGCCGGTGAGAAACATTGCAAGGATCACTCCTTTGAGCTCTCTCACTCCGGTGAGAAATACTGCAAGGATCACTCCGTCGAGCTCTTGACGCTGGTGAGAAACACTGCAAGGATCACTCCTTCGAGCTCTCTCACTCCGGTGAGAAATACTGCAAGGATCACTCCTTCGAGCTCTTGACGCCGGTGAGAAACACTGCAAGGATCACTCCTTCGAGCTCTCTCACTCCGGTGAGAAACACTGCAAAGATCACTCCTTCGAGCTCTCTCACTGCGGTGAGAAACACTGCATGGATCACTCCTTCGAGCACTCTCACTCCGGTGAGAAACACTGCATGGACGACTCCCCAGATTTATTAGGGTCCATGGATGAGTGGTGTTTAGGTGTGTGAGGTATTTTTAGCTTTCAGGGATGGGTGGAGTGTACCAGTGTTGAGGGGTTTTAGGGTTCATGGATGGCAACAGTTTAGGGCTGTGAGGATTTTGGAGGTAAAATTATAGGTAGTGGCTGGGGTGGCGAAGAATTTTTTTATGGTTCAGTATGGGGTGAAGTTTACAGTGATGAGGAGTTCTTATGGGTTATGGAGAGTTGGTGTTTTAGGGCGGTGAGGGTTTTATAGGGTTCAGGGATGGGTAGAGTTTGGGTGTACTGAGGTGTTTTAAGGGGTCTGGGATGGGTGTGGGTTAGGTTTGAAAGGGGTTTTTAGGGTTCAGAAATGGGTGGGATTAGGGCTAGTGAATTATTTTATTGTTCAGAGATGGTGGATTTTTGGGGTAGAAAGGGCTTTTAGGATGAGTGCAGTTTAGGTATGGTAAGGGGCTTTGGGGGGCAGGGATTGATGGTGTTAACGGGTTGTGATGGGTCAGCGATGGATGGTGTTTATGGGTGGTGATGGGTCAGTGAATTCAAAGTAGCCACAGTATTTGTTTGACAGTGTAAAAGATATAAATATGAAATAATGTCCCTTGCATTAAAGCACAGAAATAAATATCTCAGACAAAACCGTTTCTGAAATTTAGACCTGCAACCATTGTCTTCACCCTAAAAAATAAGCTTTCAAAAGCCAATTTCAGCCAAAAAGACATTCTATGAATTGGTTTCTACAGAAAGGTAAATAACATTAATTTTGAAAATTTCTTTTAAACAGTTTAGCTGAAATGGTTTCTCAATAATGGTATTCCATGAAATAGTTTTTCTATGAAATCACATACAACCTGTGCACTGAACCTTCCCCCTACCATTTCTACAAGAGGGCACCTTTCTGCCGAAAGACAAGAGCGCCCGGTGGAGATTCTTTAATGGTATCTGTAAGTAAGTAAGTGTTGACTTAAATCTGCCTACCACTTTTCGAAAGGAGAAAATGAGGACCTATAGCTGAACTGCACCTTACGTCAGGAGTCAGTTCACACCAAACAGTTCTAATCCATTTCCTGACGGTCCAAGGGCTATGTTGGAAAGAGGTAAGTCTTCATCCAAGCATTTTATGGTTCTGGATGAGAATTTAAAACTTGTAATGTTGAGGTTACATCATCAGAGGTCTCCGAGGGTTGCCATGAGCAGAGGTGACGTAATTTTTTCCTATGTTCAGTAGACTTCAAGTTGGATGTGCTCCACTCGAGGCATCTAGGTGTCATCTGGACTTGGAAGCTTTTTAAGATTCCAGAAGGTTTATCCACGTGATAAAAGAGAACCCCGGACATACTTCCTTCATGGTGCACTGCTCGTCTTCTCTTCCTGGCACCCTCTTAACATCTCCCTAAGGGCCGTCTGTCTTCTGTAAATAAATGTGAGTTTCTGCTTCTTGGAATAGTCAGGAACCAAGGTCAGCAACTGTGAATTGGACACTTGGGGGCATATTAGCAAGAACCTCCTTAAAATTATCGCTGTTTTACTGGCAGGAAACTGCCGCTAAAACAGCGATAATGGGCTTGCTAATATGCATTATAGAATTCCAATAGAAGCCCGGGTTAGAAAACGGCGATAATGGGCTTGCTAATATACGTTATAGAATTCCAATAGAAGCCCGGGTTAGATGTGCAGGACATCTAACCTGGGCTTCTATTGGAATTCTATAACGCATATTAGCAAGCTCATTATCGCTGTTTTAGCGGCAGTTTCCTGCCACTAAAATGGCGATTATTTTAACTAGGTTCTTGCTAATATGCCCCTTGTTTCTCTAACACCTGAAAATAGCAGAGTCTGTTAAATTGGCAGTGGGCATAGGGGTACCATGGAGGAGTGTGGCTGGTTTCTGCTACTCTGGGAGGGTGCTGCTGGACCAGGGGGCAGAGCTCATCAGTTTGGCAGAGGACTCTGATTGGAGCTGATAGTCAAGGGGGCGGAGCCCCTCTGTTTGACAGAGGACCTTGATTGGAGCTGATAGTCCAGGGGGCGGAGCCCATCAGTTTGGCAAAGGACTCTTGATTGGAGTTGATAGTCCAGAGGGTGGAGAACGTGCGTTCGGCAGAGGACTCTGATTGGAGCTGATAGTCCAGGGGGCGGAGCCCTCAGTTCAGCAGAGGACTCTGATTAGAGCTGATAGTATGGGTCCTCAAATTCCTGAAAGTCAAGCCCTTCACAGGCCCGACACACCACTACGTTTCATTGGCCCTTTAAGTTTTTGCAAACCATTACTTCAACCTGCTCTGAATTCAGGAAAGACTTTGCTGATGGTACTGTGGCCCGTGACCTGCGTGACGTATATTGTTCACTTTTAATAAACTATATAAAATAACATGTATCTTGTATGTAATAAAACATTTGTCTCCTTTGCTGCATGGTCGAACGCCTCCTGTGTACATCATTCACAAACAAATAAATTATAATATAAAAGAAAATCCATCTTGTTTGCTGTAATATCATCTCTGCCTACAGACTGCATGTCCTGTTTGTGAAAAATTGTTGGATTATCTCACTGGTGAGTCCCCGCTGCGGTGTCTCATAGGAGTGAGGACCCGGCCATACCTTCTTTTCAGTCCAGTATCGGTCAGTCAGAGATCACTCCTTCGAGCTCTCTCACTCCAGTGAGAAACACTGCATGGATCACTCCTTGGATCTCTCTCACTCCAGTGAGAACCTCTGCATGGATCACTCCTTGGATCTCTCTCACTCCAGTAAGAACCTCTGCATGGATCACTCCTTAGATCTCGCTCACTCCAGTGAGGAGCACTGCATGGATCACTCCTTAGATCTCGCTCACTCCAGTGAGAACCTCTGCATGGATCACTCCTTGGATCTCTCTCACTCCAGTAAGAACCTCTGCATGGATCACTCCTTAGATCTCGCTCACTCCAGTGAGGAGCACTGCATGGATCACTCCTTAGATCTTGCTCACTCCAGTGAGAACCTCCGCATGGATCATTTCCTAGATCCCTCTCACTCCAGTGAGGAACACTGCATGGATCACTCCTTAGATCTCTCTCACTCCGGTGAGATCCACTGCATGGATCACTCCTTAGATCTCGCTCACTCCAGTGAGGAGCACTGCATGGATCATTCCTTAGATCTCTCTCACTCCAGTGAGAAACACTGCATGGATCACTCCTTAGATCTCTCTCACTCCAGTGAGAAACACTGCATGGATCACTCCTTAGATCTACCTCACTCCAGTGAGAAACACTGCATCGATCATTCCTTGGATCTCTCTCACTCAAGTGAGAAACACTGCATGGATCACTCCTTAGATCTCTCTCACTCCAGTGAGAAACACTGCATGGATCACTCCTTAGATCTACCTCACTCCAGTGAGAAACACTGCATGGATCATTCCTTGGAACTCTCTCACTCCAGTGAGAAACACTGCATGGATCACTCCTTAGATCTCTCTCACTCCAGTGAGAAACACTGCATGGATCACTCCTTAGATCTACCTCACTCCAGTGAGAAACACTGCATGGATCACTCCTTAGATCTCTCTCACTCCAGTGAGAAACACTGCATGGGTCATTCCTTTGATCTCTCTCACTCGAGTGAGAAACACTGCATGGATCACTCCTTAGATCTACCTCACTCCAGTGAGAAGCACTGCATGGATCACTCCTTAGATCTCGCTCACTCCAGTGAGAACCTCTGCATGGATCACTCCTTGGATCTCTCTCACTCCATTAAGAACCTCTACATGGATCACTCCTTAGATCTCGCTCATTCCAGTGAGGAGCACTGCATGGCTCACTCCTTAGATCTCGCTCACTCCAGTGAGAACCTCTGCATGGATCATTCCTTAGATCCCTCTCACTCCAGTGAGGAGCACTGCATGGATCACTCCTTAGATCTCTCTCACTTCGGTGAGATCCACTGTATGGATCACTCCTTAGATCTCGCTCACTCCAGTGAGGAGCACTGCATGGATCATTCCTTAGATCTCTCTCACTCCAGTGAGAAACACTGCATGGATCACTCCTTAGATCTCTCTCACTTCAGTGAGAAACACTGCATGGATCACTCCTTAGATCTACCTCACTCCAGTGAGAAACACTGCATGGATCATTCTTTGGATCTCTCTCACTCCAGTGAGAAACACTGCATGGATCACTCCTTAGATCTCTCTCACTCCAGTGAGAAACACTGCATGGATCACTCCTTAGATCTCTCTCACTCCAGTGAGAAACACTGCATGGATCATTCCTTTGATCTCTCTCACTCGAGTGAGAAACACTGCATGGATCACTCCTTAGATCTACCTCACTCCAGTGAGAAACACGGCATGGATCACTCCTTAGCTCTACCTTACTCCAGTGAGAAACACTGCATGGATCACTCCTTAGATCTACCTCACTCCAGTGAGAAACACTGCATGGATTGCTCCTTAGATCTCTCTCACTCCAGTGAGAAACACTGCCTGGATCATTCCTTAGATCTCTCTCACTCCAGTGAGAAACACTGCATGGATCACTCCTTAGATCTCTCTCACTCCAGTGAGAAACACTGCATGGATCACTCCTTAGATCTACCTCACTCCAGTGAGAAACACTGCATGGATCACTCCTTAGATCTCTCTCACTCCAGTGAGAAACACTGCATGGATCATTCCTTTGATCTCTCTCGCTCGAGTGAGAAACACTGCATGGATCACTCCTTAGATCTACCTCACTCCAGTGAGAAACACGGCATGGATCACTCTTTAGATCTACCTTACTCCAGTGAGAAACACTGCATGGATCACTCCTTAGATCTACCTCACTCCAGTGGGAAACACTGCATGGATTGCTCCTTAGATCTCTCTCACTCCAGTGAGAAACACTGCCTGTATCATTCCTTAGATCTCTCTCACTCCAGTGAGAAACACTGCATGGATCACTCCTTAGATCTCTCTCACTCCAGTGAGAAACACTGCATGGATCGCTCCTTAGATCTCTCTCACTCCAGTGGGAAACACTGCATGGATCACTCCTTAGATCTCTCTCACTCCAGTGAGAAACACTGCATGGATCGCTCCTTAGATCTCTCTCACTCCAGTGAGAAACACTGCATGAATCATTCCTTAGATCTCTCTCACTCAAGTGAGAAACACTGCATGGATCACTCCTTAGATCTACCTCACTCCAGTGAGAAACACGGCATGGATCACTCCTTAGATCTACCTTACTCCAGTGAGAAACATTGCATGGATCACTCCTTAGATCTCCCTCACTCCAGCGAGAAACACTGCATGGATCACTCCTTAGATCTACCTCACTTCAGTGAGAAACACTGCATGGATCGCTCCTTAGATCTCTCTCACTCCAGTGAGAAACACTGCATGGATCATTCCTTAGATCTCTCTCACTCCAGTGAGAAACACTGCATGGATCGCTCCTTAGATCTCTCTCACTCCAGTGAGAAACACTGCATGGATCACTCCTTAGATCTCCCTCACTCCAGTGACAAACAATGCATGGATCACTCCTTGGATCTACCTCACTCCATTCAGAAACACTGCATGGATCGCTCCTTAGATCTCTCTCACTCCAGTGAGAAACACTGCATGGATAATTCCTTAGAACTCTCTCACTCCAGTGAGAAACACTGCATGGATCGCTCCTTAGATCTCTCTCACTCCAGTGAGAAACACTGCATGGTTCACTCCTTAGATCTCTCTCACTCCAGTGAGAAATACTGCATGGATCGCTCCTTAGGTCTCTCGCACTCCAGTGAGAAACACTGCATGGATCACTCCTTAGATCTCTCTCACTCGAGTGAGAAACACTGCATGGATCACTCCTTAGATCTACCTCACTCCAGTGAGAAACACGGCATGGATCACTCCTTAGATCTACCTCACTCCAGTGAGATACACTGCATGGATCACTCCTTAGATCTCTCTCACTTCAGTGAGAAACACTGCATGGATCACTCCTTAGATCTACCTCACTCCAGTGAGAAACACTGCATGGATCACTCCTTAGATCTACCTCACTCCAGTGAGAAACACTGCATGGATCACTCCTTAGATCTCCCTCACTCCAGTGAGAAACACTGCATGGATCACTCCTTAGATCTACCTCACTCCAGTGAGAAACACTGCATGGATCACTCCTTAGATCTACCTCACTCCAGTGAGAAACACTGCATGGATCACTCCTTAGATTGTAGTGTAGTTCCTATATTCCCAATAGGCTTTGCGCATTGGAATAATATCTTCAATAGTATAGACGTAGGGCAGAGGATAACTAGGTCTTCTACTGACGATATTAGACTTAAGTTTTGTGTGCCAGCTAGCTCAGAGTTCACTAGAAACTTTCTCGAATAGGCGAGGAGGAGTTTAACCTCCCTGGATAGACAAGAAGGGATTTAGTTTCTGACAACCATAGAACATGACAACTTTGCTCTCCCTGATCAAGAGTATATCTCTAGAGTTGTGTGAAAACAAAAGACAGCTATTTTACTCAGTCAATACGTGCATACTTAGTTTCACCAGATTGTAGAGAAAAGAAGAGAAGGGCGTTTTCAATAAAAGGTGTTATTTATTGATCAGTCTCTTTTCTCATACAAGAGAAATGGATCGCTACAATTGCAATACTTAGGGTTAAGTAGAATGCATATAATAAAAGCAGGATTATAAAATAATACTGTAAAAGCATTGATATGGTTTCTTAGCCATATTATACTTTAAAATGGATAAAAGATATACATACATATATACATTGACTAATCGTACTCAACTGGTGCTTCTAACTACGCCTACACCGGTGTACCTGACCTAACCCTAATACATGGGAGGGAGTAAGTAAGTAGCAGTTTAAGTTAAGTTTCTTTTGCCAAGAATCTGACTCAAGAATTCTCTGTAAGGGTTTAGTCAGCTCAGTACCTAGGATTTAGAAGGCTGGAGGGCTGGTATCTCTTTCTCAGGACTCGGTATCCCAGTCACCCGCGAAGGTGGGCTGGAAACGCTGGAGGCTGGATTTCTCGGCAAGAGAAAAGACAGCGTCTTCCTCAGCGCGTCAAAAGGGGAGGGGAAGCGTCCGTGGGCTCTCGCATCAGCTGGGCTCTCCGGCAAGTACTCACTGCTCCAGGTTCATCACCACCGTGTCTCTGCTTAGGGCAGCGTTGGTATATTTATACCTGAGAGGTGCTGGGTTTGACGTAAGGATGGACATAAGACGTCAATAAGGATGTCTCTAAGAACAGAGCGTTCTTGCAGTGCTTTACAGGAGTTCTTGGACTAAATCAAAACATAGCAGGCAGGGATTTCCCAGGTTTGCTCGAGGCTTGGATTTGTTTAAGAACTCGGTGTGCTTTCTAGGGGGCTGGAGGAATAGTGCTTGCTTAATGTGACAGCATGCGCAATGACTAATTTGAAACGGGTTTCTGTGCCGTTGTATGGATATTAGTGAATTATAACCAGACAAGGGTCAGAAATAGGAGTATCGATACAGGTCCCTAGATTAACATACTACACTCACTCCACGAATTCATGTCTATATTTACTAACCTAAGCAATAGTAAACATAACTAATAGTGCATGTGTATATCGAACCACCCCAAAATACATTTTTTGTATTCGAAAAATGGCATATGAGAAATACACGAAAATGAGTATAGGCACTGTATGCATTCAAGCAGTGTAATCATTCAAAAGAGATGCACATATATATCAGTATGAATGATTTGCGAAATTACACATGAAATGGCTCTTAATACAGAAGAAAAAGTGCAAGACCACTCCATCACATATAAATACAGTTACTTGTAAATACGCTAGAGGCTGAGGTAATGTATTGTCTCTAGAGTTCCTAAAAATAGAAGCTCTGTTCTCTAAGAATAGTTCTACTTTAAGCAGAAGATAAGTGCCAAAAAAGGTAAATATTTTGGATTTGGAAAAAAGTTTTCGTTTTCAGGGGAAGAAAAAATAGTTCTCAGTAGCTTTGTTTTTTAAAGCTGAAGGCCAAATTCAGAGTTCGGGGAATGCTGTGTGCTCGTCTGCTTAAAGTCATTCTTTCTGTTCGGGTGAAAACATCATGTCAGACAGAATTTCAAAAAAACAGTCTACTGCCTCAGGTGAAAGTTCGACTAGGTTGGAGAATGTCGCTACCATGCAGTCGTGCGCATGATCGCTTTCAATGATGTTTCGATCAGCATTGCTTACAGAAGGTCGTACCTGGTTGATGCTGCTCTCATCCTGTACTTCACTACTCTTCAATCATAGTGGTGAAGTTTCCACGAATGCCGTCATCAGGATAGGTAGCCGCTGGGGACAACACAATGCATGAGCCTTTACTGGACCCAACAAGGTATCTGTATACAATGGTACTTCTGATTGTAGTGTAAGACAGGTGTCCAACACGCATTCTTGGCCGCATAGCATACATCTTAACACAGGTAAGACACAATTCTGCCATATGGGTCTGAACGAAAGAAACCAGGTCATATTCAGATCTCTTAGCCGGGCTAATCCAAGGACTTTAGTTATGCAGTCCTGATAGCGTATAGCTAGGATCGTTTCTTCCATTGTTGCTGGAGTCTTGTCTGTGACATGGCTTGCCATAACGAACCAGGAGTAGCAAAAATAAGATGCCTGCTACGAGTCCCAACAGGAGTGAAAGTCCGCCAAAGACAGAATGGACAAAATTGGGAAATAGTCCCAGGATTGCTTTGAATGGGGTTAATAGTCCCGAAAAAACGGTCTTAAATACACTTGCGATACCATTTCTATCAGAAATGTTTAAGATTTCGTTTAGCATTTCTGCGAAGTGTAGGGGGCAATTTGTTGATAACAATGCATGTATCTCTCCCGTTGTCCTTGCAACTTGGAGATCATACGTTTCTTTTGATGACGTCAAGTGAACTGGCGTCTGTAGGAGCACAGTCTTCATTCTGCTTAAAGTATCAATTCGAATAGAAGAGATTTTCAAACTGGGCCAAATTTTTTCCTCCCTGTCTGGAGTGTCATTCGGAAACAATACTCTCTCACAGCAAGTGACCATGGAGCTCACGCTTACTAGATAAGGTTTTCCTGGCAGAAAGCCACAACATCTGGGATCCACAATTAGAATGTAGCTCCCGTTAGAAAGCCGTCTAAAGAATGGCTCTATTTGCGTTGCAGGTGTGCCGAGCTGGTGACATGAAAGGTTATTTGAACTCCCCTCACAGGCCCCATGTAAACTTATACCCTGACACAGAAGTATACCACTCAGTGATTTTTTACAATTATTACCACTAAGAAATACACTCTGTCCCTTATTACTATAACATGTGTGTGTATAAGGTAAGTTCCATGTTGACTTAATGTATCCTTTACCCAACCTTTCATACTGGCCTGCCTGTATATATTTTTGGCAGTATCGAAATTGGAAAGTCGTTATCGGAATAGTTATGATTCCATGTATTATCCATTCAATGACAGGTCGTTCTGACATTGTCAATGGTAATCTCTCAAGTTTTTCAATGCTCAGAATTGTATACTCTGCACCCTTTTGTGCCAAGCTGATTTGTGTATCAGTAAGGTTATAGATAGAGAATAATGACGTTGTGTTGATTAAACGCCAAGGCACGTAGCCTGAACACAGATTTTGTAACGTCCAGCCAAGCTGTACAATAGAACGCAATTGGGACTGACCGTGTTGCAACATCAGTAAGTCTTGCTCTATTATATCGATTGCAGATGATACAATACTGTCCAGTGAATATATTCTGGAAGACAGAGTCATTAACCCATTGTCCACAACAGAAAGTGATTTTTCCAAATTAACACGGTCAATTTCCCGTATTTTCTCTGCTGTCTCAATTTGAGTTTCTTTCCAAGCTTCGTTGTAAGCTGCATATATAGAGGCCGCTATGAAACGTTTTTGATGCTGTTTGCGTGGTCCCATAATGAAATCACGCAAGTCAGCACCTTCTTTAAGTAAAGTCAAATGTTGCTTAATTTCAACCAGTGTGGATGTTTGCAGCCATTCGAGGCAGAGTTTCCCTACACTGTAAGTTGTTATAATCCCTGGATGTTGTCTCTGGGAGTATCTAGGGTCTGGCCTGGTCAATGTGAACCCCTGTATTTTGTTCAGGAATCTACCTTGACAGTTATTTGTGTCTGTGGGCCAGATCAACCATTTTTTCCAATCAGGATGTGTTCTGTTTTGGTTTAAAATATGCGATACGTCTATTTCAACATCTGTAGTGCCATTACTGTCAGGTGTTGGTTTTGGAATAGACGGTTTGTTCAAGTCTTTAATTTTGGCTAGGCCAAGACAGGTTGTCTGTTGAATTGTGTCATTCAAGAATATAATTTGTTCTGGGATCATGCAGGCTCTAAAAAAATGATTCTAAACCTTGCACTTGCCAATCTTTTGTACCCCAGATTGTTTTCGTTTCAATATTATTGTTCCAGAAATCAAAACCGAATGTATTCATTTTTTCAAAAAATGATTCTGAATAGATCAATTTTGTATTTGTAAGCATGGTTTTCATTCCTGTCTTATTTAACAGCTTGAAATAAAAAGTTTCTGCAATACTTGTGTTAAACCCTGAGAAATATGAAAATTTTTCATAAAATGTTTTTGAACTGCCTTTTGGTGGAGTTGCACAATGTTCCCATTGGTTATAATTAAAAATATTTCTAGGTTGAGCAGATTTATGCAGAAAATGGTTACCATAGTGATTGTAACAGTACATCTGGTCATAATTAGACGAACCCTGTAAATAATCATGTTTTGTAAATTTAGCTGACATCACTAGATCTGACATCATATCATTAATACTTTCAAAGTCCCAATCATCAGCGAATGTGCTCGGTTTTACAAAGTCACTTAATGAAATCTTAAATTGATGTGGATACTTCAAGAGCTCGACCGGGCCATAGATTTCGTAATCAGTTTTGTCCCATGCTACCCCACCGGGTATAGGATTGGCTGTGAAGTTTACTGAAGAAAGTTCTCTTTTCTCGATGTGTGAAGACTTGTGTGGTTTCAGGACCAAGTTGATATTCTGACTTGCTGTGTCCATTGTAACATATTTTCCCTCAATGAAATGTCCCAAGCATAGTACCATGATGAGCCAAAGTATGAGGACAAATACACCTTCTGCCACCCAAAATTCAATCCATGGAGAAATCAGATAGGTTTCTTGTAGTTGATGAAAGAGTTCTTTTGCTTTGTCTTTAAAAGTCTTTGATGTTGTGGGCTGTTCCTCAGGTTCGCTCGGATCCTCAGAAAAATCATCGAAGTTGATGAAGTAGCCTGATGCTGTTCTGTCAATTGTTTCAATTGTTTCTGGATTCCATTTTGCTTTTGGAATTTTCTTTGTTTCATTAGCATAGTCAGTGGTAACACCATTGTAGACTGGTGTTTCTTGATGCATTATTGTGATTTGGGTTTCAAGAGGTTTAAGTTCCATGGCTTTGTTGCATAGTCCTTGTTGATTCACTGTGGGTTTCTCAAATGTGATTAGTCTCTCAGTTTGAACCTCTGTGTTTGTAGCAAACTTTGGTGTTCTGCTACTCCTTGGGAGTCCACTAGGCCTACTACTTATTATCGGCCACATGATTGTGGTTTAACCAGGTCGATGGATACAACTGGGTTCTCCTTTTTACCAGCAAGGGGCGGTAATACAACTGATCTTGTCCCGTTGATAGACAAGACAGGTACTGCTTTTCTGTAAGAAGGCCCAAATTCCTTCTTCACCGCGATCTTCTCTCTGACCAGATCCCCGATATTTGGAATCCAGACAGGCCTTGCTGGGACAGGTGGTTTCTCTTCAGTGGTTGTTGGCTGATGTTTCAACTTTATGTTGCTCAGGTCTTTTTTCGTTTAAGTCCTGTAAAATAGCCAAACGATCTTTGATATCAAAGCATTTTCCTTTCACCACTGAAGTTTGACTATCGAGGTCCTGGATTAACATTCTAGTCCCAAACAATAGTTTGTATGGACTGAGACTTCTCAGAGAATATCTTGGCAGATTATTAAGACTACGTTGGACACTTATTAAATGTTTGACCCACCCAGCTCCCGAACCTAATACCTTTGCCGTTATAGATTGCTATATGTCACGGTTTTTTCTTTCCACAATTCCGTATCCCTCAGGATGAAAGGGACAAGAGTACCGCAATGCAATGCCCATGCTGGTCATGGCCTCCTTATAAGCTCGAGAACTAAAAGCAGGACCCTGGTCAGAATGTAGCATGCCAATTGCGTATGTGCCGATAAAGACTCGCAAATCTTTTATAACAGTTCTGGCGTCAGCCGAGCGCTGGGGCCACATCCAAATGAATCTCGTGCATGAATCCACTGCGACCATGATATATTTATAGTTGCCGTCCCTTTGTAAGGGACCGCAGTGGTCCAGGTAAACACATGCTAATGGTTTATCTGAGATTAGAAGGGGCGTCTGTACTGGTCGTTTCACGGTTGATACCTTCATTCTTTGACATATTTCACATTCTAGAACATAGTTCCTGGTTTGTCTTCTCATTTGTGGCCACCAGTATCTCTGTTTTAATAACGATACTGTGGCTGAAATGCCAGCATGTACAGAAGCTAGCCCCTCGTGTGCCGCTATAATGAGTACTAACCTATATTCCATGTTTGGAATTGCCCTATCCCCCACTCCAGGGATTCGAGCAAATGGAACGTTATTCACGTCAGTTATGTATGAGTACTTTACTGGAAAGCCTTTCGGGAGTGTTTCTATCGCATCTTTTACTGTAGCGCTGACAGCCTGTAATATTTCGCTGTCTATTTTTGTTTTTGACCGGGTGATGGCAGCTACGGAAGCCGTTTGGACAGCTGCCTTCGCTGCCTCATCAGCCAATGAATTCCCTGCAACGTGAACGCCATCACGTTGATGACTCAGTGTATGTATCACGTGAGTCTTTTGTAGTTCCTTTTGTAAAAGAACTACTTGTTCCCAAAGCGTTTTATGCTTGATTGTGCCACCTTTTGCATCTTTAAAACCGTTCTGAACCCAGATCTGCAAGTATTCATTGTAAGACTGCACGCAATAATATGAATCGCACACTATGAGTGTGGGGAATTCGCGATCGGTATTTTCAAGCGCCATCTTAAATGCTAGTAGTTCTGCTCGCTGAGCTGTACAATCTCCTAGAGATTGCGTTTTAGTGACCAGTGGTCTAAATTTTCCTCCGTGCCAGCGACCTTTAACAATCGCGCACGCAGCACTGTAAGCTTGTTTACCCCCAACTGCGGGCTGTGCTGATCCGTCCGTATATATTATACAGGCGTAGTGTTCTAGAGGCAGGATTTCGGTCGGCAGAGGACATTCAAATTCATATTGGAGAAATTCTTGTGTTTTTAAATTAGGATCAAATTCGTATACCACGTCTGTTGCAGCAAGAGAATTAACCCACTGTATCCATCTCGGATGTAGTGCTTTAGCATTTGGAATGCTTGCCTTTGTTACCGCCTCTAGGGCTGGTATTGGTGTAATGATGATTATTCGTTTACCTTGTGCTAGGGCTCTTTCTTTCACTACAGCAGTCTGTACCGCGGTTAGAATTTTTTCCGTTGGGCTAAATTTCATTTCAGCTTTTGTGTACAAATGTGATTTGTATGCTATTGGTACCGTTTCTCCCTCATTAGAGGTTAGGTATGTGAATCCGCATCTTCCTGGGATGACTCGGATTACAAGGTTGCGTGTGTTATCGCGTGTTTGCAGTTTTGTTTTTGCTAACATGTCTGTTTGTAATGATCTCAAAATCTCTGTGTGTTTTTGAGTCCAATTGATTGTTTTAAAATCTGTTTTTATTAGGTCATAGAGAGGTTTAACCCTCTCTGCATAATTTATAATGTAAGTTCTTCCGAAATTCAGGAAACCAAGAATTGATTGTAAGTTTTTCAGCGTTCTTGGTGCTTGGATTACAGCACATTTCTCTAGGAAATTGTCAGCCAGGCTTTTGCCTTCACTTGATAATTCATATCCTAAAAACAGGACAGTTAGATGGGCAATTCTTGACTTTTTGAAGTTGAATTTGTAACCCTCTGCTGCGAACCCAAGTATTATGGTGTTCACTCTTTTCAAGTGAGTATCCAAGTCATCATCTGTTAGATAGATGTCATTGACATAAGATAATGCCTCATCATCATATATTTGTAGTAACTCTGTTACTCTCGCTGAGAATAATCCTGGGCTGTTCTTGAACCCCTGTGGCAAACAACAGAAATTTTTTTGCGAGCCATTTATTGAGAACGCGGTCAAATATCTGCTTTCAGGTGCTATATTTTGACAAAAGAATCCATTAGAGATGTCTAATGTTGTTTTGTATTTTTTGCGCACTATGGTATTCATTAGTGCTGCACTGTGTGAGTTTTGTACTGCAAAAGTTTTGCAACATGAGTTTAGGTGTTTGTAGTCCAAAACTAGACGATATGAATCGTCTGGCTTGGAGACAGGAAACAAAAGATTGTTCATTTGTGAGGTGCAAGTTTCAATCACCCCCTGGTATTCAAGTTGATCTAAGATCTCCCTGACCTGTTTTTTAGCTTCTTGCTTAATTGGGTACTGCCTTTGTGCAGTTGGTTGAGATTTTAACTGGAT
Source organism: Lissotriton helveticus (assembly GCF_964261635.1). Taxonomy (NCBI): domain Eukaryota; kingdom Metazoa; phylum Chordata; class Amphibia; order Caudata; family Salamandridae; genus Lissotriton; species Lissotriton helveticus. The sequence goes on along the minus strand of NC_136068.1, from coordinate 1,822,115,448 downwards.
TTTGTGAGGAGGAGAGTCCTCGTCCCATCCCACATGGTTTTTATATAATGCAGGAGCTTGGGCTACTGCCCACTTTCTTGCAAGTGTATATTTTTTATGTATTGGAATGTGATTTGAGAAGGCAGGCATAATCATTTCTTCGCCATGAGGGCACTCCCTGACAAACTCCGGTGGCCAGTCTTTTTCAGCTAAAAGGATGTCATAGCCTTTGGACAGATTATCCCAAAATAGACCCCTTATTTTCCTAGTCTTATCTCCCTCTATACGCAATGTTATTTCATATATTTTATGAGGTTTGCTAACTCTGGTATCTGCAGTTTCCACTTGAATGTATTCATTCGTGTCCACTGTCTCCAGATGATTCATCAGGATCTTGCGAGCTATGCTCACTTCTGCTGCGCTGTCTAGCATTGTCTGAGCCCACTCTCTGTTTTTCAGTTGTGTCCTCAGTATCCTCGGCATGTTTGATTACTTTAATACTGGCTACCTTCTTCTTTGGAAATTGTAACTTTTTACTTTGATGAGCAGGTTACTTGTCTTTGGACTTGGCGTGCTCTTCCCTGTGTTCTGACCGTCCTCTTCTTTCCGATTTCTGTGAGGAAGTCTGAAAAGATCGAGAGGGACGTGTATCAATATCTTGATATCTATCAGGTTTCTTTAAATTATCCCTATTTCTAAGGTTGTATCTTTTCTCAGAGGGCTCCCTTTGGGGAGACTTGTGTCCTTGGTCCGGAGATCTTTCTCTCCGTCGAGGAGATCTTCCTCTGGACTGGAATCTTTTTTCTTTGGGAGTGGATTGTTTATTTCCATCCCAGCTCTTTTTTGGAGTGTTTAGATTATTTTTAATAAATACCTTTTCAGGATTTTCAGTTAGTTGGGGTTTCACTGGTTTCCCACCCAAACTATCTCTTCCTAGTTCTTCATAGGATTTTTCTATGATTCTGGCAAGTTCAAATGGTTGTTCTGCTATATCTGTTTCTTTCAGTTTCTGGCGGATCGCCACAGATGCTGCTTCTCCTTTTATGTTGGATAACAATAAAGCTGAGACCTGCTTGAAGTCTTTCAGTAATTTCATACCCAGAGTTAAAGCAGGCTCTGGACCGTATTCATTTTGAATCTGTTTTAGCACTTCTGGTATTACCGCCATGGACGGAACACCATGTGTTTTTGTGTAAATGGAAGCAAAGACCGTGCCCCAAGTGTCACAGTCCTCCACATGTGGTGCGATCCCCATTGGAAGACAGATAGTCAGAATTCTGTGTTTCTCAACAGGGGTAGTATCCGGAAATACCGCCTCTATTTGAGTGATTTTTTGTGCTAACCAGAATGGAATTTGTTCCCGTTTAATGGGTACTTTACCTAAACAGGACTGTATGTTCTGTGGTGTGATTTTAATTGTGTTCCCCTGATGAGGGGTCAGCTGTGGAGTTTTAATAGCTGGTTGGACTGTTGAAGTCCGCATTACACATTGGACTAATTGTCTATGTATTTTAAACAGTATTCTAAGCTGTGTTAAAAGTTCTGGTATAGACATTTTTTCAATGTCTGGATGTGGTGTGTAGCTGGCTAGAACCGGCGACGTTGCTCCTGGTCTACCTAGTGGACCGAGCCTGGTGATGTGATTATTATGTTTTAGGGCGCCTTTAAACCAGAGGAGATGCTCTTGGTATTTTAATGGTATTTCCACCTCCTCGAAAGGAGTGTACTCTTCCGGAGGTTCCTCTATTTTGTAATAGTGGAATTCCTTTGTTACAGCGTTTGCTGCTGGAAAGTTTATCCATGAATAGAATACCTCTGTCTGCCGATATTCATGTGCCTCAATTACGAATATGACTGTACCACCTCTCGATGTCAGTCCATTTTCTATAAGTTTTAAAGTTATAGTATTCCTTATGTTGACCGGGATGAGTATTGCGTCCGGGTCAGTTTGCAGGAGACTTGTGTCATCCGCTAGGAGTTGAGCTGCTATTCTAGCTGCCTCCCTTTCTCCTTCGCTGTCTGACATTTTACTGACAGGAAGGTTTTTTTATTACAGATCAGGTTTCCAAGGAAACAAAGATTAGGTGCACAATATTTTGGAACACTGTATCCTTCAACGTTGAATAAACCAAAAACCATACATAGGAGTCTCCTCCTACTAAGTTTGGCGGATTTTAACCTTTGACCCACTCGAGACGTCTTTGGAGTATTTACGGGAGAAAGGGTCTGTGTGAAAAAGCACGACTTAGTTACTCTAATGCCTTGCGTTAGATTTATCGCCTTACCAAACCGTTGGGCGCCATGTAGTGTAGTTCCAATATTCCCAGTAGGCTCTGCGCATTGGAATAATATCTTCAATAGTATAGACTTAGGACAGAGGTTAACTAGGTCTTCTACTGACGATATTAGACTTAAGTTTTGTGTGCCAGCTAGCTCAGAGTTCACTAGAAACTTTCTCGAATAGGCGAGGAGGAGTTTAACCTCCCTGGATAGACAAGAAGGGATTTAGTTTCTGACAACCATAGAACATGACAACTTTGCTCTCCCTGATCAAGAGTATATCTCTAGAGTCGTGTGAAAACAAAAGACAGCTATTTTACTCAGTCAATACGTGCATACTTAGTTTCACCAGATTGTAGAGAAAAGAAGAGACGGGCGTTTTCAATAAAAGGTGTTATTTATTGATCAGTCTCTTTTCTCATACAAGAGAAATGGATCGCTACAATTGCAATACTTAGGGTTAAGTAGAATGCATATAATAAAAGCAGGATTATAAAATAATACTGTAAAAGCATTGATATGGTTTCTTAGCCATATGATACTTTAAAATGGATAAAAGATATACATACATATATACATTGACTAATCGTACTCAACTGGTGCTTCTAACTACGCCTACCCCGGTGTACCTGACCTAAGCCTAATACATGGGAGGGAGTAAGTAAGTAGTAGTTTAAGTTAAGTTTGTTTTGCCAAGAATCTGACTCAAGAATTCTCTGTAAGGGTTTAGTCAGCTCAGTACCTGGGATTAAGAAGGCTGGAGGGCTGGTATCTCTTTCTCAGGACTCGGTATCCCAGTCACCCGCGAAGGTGGGCTGGAAACGCTGGAGGCTGGATTTCTCGGCAAGAGAAAAGACAGCGTCTTCCTCAGCACGTCAAAAGGGGAGGGGCAGCATCCGTGGGCTGTCGCCTCAGCTGGGCTCTCCGGCAAGTAGTCACTGCTCCAGGTTCATCACCATCGTGTCTCTGCTTAGGGCAGCATTGGTATATTTATACCTGAGAGGTGCTGGGTTTGACGTAAGGATGGACATAAGACGTCAATAAGGATGACACTAAGAACTGAGTGTTCTTGCAGTGCTTTACAGGAGTTCTTGGACTAAATCAAAACATAGCAGGCGGGGATTTCCCAGGTTTGCTCGAGGCTTGGATTTGTTTAAGAACTCGGTGTGCTTTCTAGGGGGCTGGAGGAATAGTGCTTGCTTAATGTGACAGCATGCGCTATGACTAATTTGAAACGGGTTTCTGTGCCGTTGTATGGATATTAGTGAATTATAACCGGACAAGGGTCAGAAATAGGAGTATCGATACAGGTCCCTAGATAAACATACTACAAGATCTCCCTCACTCCAGTGTGAAACACTGCATGGATCACTCCTTAGATCTCTCACTCCAGTGTAAAACACTGCATGGATCACTACTTAGATCTCTCACTCCAGTGAGAAACACTGCATGGATCACTCCTCAGATCTCTCTCACTGCAGTGAGAACCACTGCATGGATCACTCCTTCGAGCTCTCTCATCCAGTGAGAACCACTGCATGGATCACTCCTTCGAGCCCTCTCATCCAGATAGAAACACTGCATGGATCACTCCTTCGAGCTCTCTCATCCAGTGAGAACCACTTCATGGATCGCTCCTTAGATCTCTCTCACTCCAGTGATAACCACTGCATGGACCACTCCTTTGAGCCCTCTTACTCCAGTGAGAACCACTGAATGGATCACTCCTTAGATCTCTCTCACTCCAGTGAGAACCACTGCAGGAATCACTCCTTAAAGCTCTCTCACTCCGGTGAGAAACACTGCATGGATCACTCCTTAGATCTCTGTCACTCCAGTGAGAGCCACTGCATGGATCACTCCTTAGATCTCTCTCACTCCAGTGAAAACCACTGCATGGATCACTCCTTAGATCTCTCTCACTCCAGTGAAAACCACTGCATGGATCACTCCTTAGATCTCTCTCACTCCAGTGAGAACCACTGCATGGATCACTCCTTAGAGCTCTTTCACTCCGGTGAGAACCACTGCAGGGATCACTCCTTCAAGCTATCTCACTCCGGTGAGAAACACTGCATGGATCACTCCTTCGAGCTCTCTCACTCCGGTGAGAAACACTGCATGGATCACTCCTTAGATCTTCCTCACTCCGGTGAGAAACACTGCATGGATCACTCGTCAGATCTCCCTCACTCCAGTGAGAAACACTATAAGGATCACTCCTTAGATCCCTCTCACTCCTCAGATCCCTCTCACTCCGGTGAGAACCACTGCATGGATCACTCCTTAGATCCCTCTCAGTCCGGTAAGAACCACCACATGGATCACTCCTCAGATCTCTCTCACTCCAGTGAGGAGCACTACACAGATCACTCCTTAGATCTCCCTGACTCCGGTGAGAAACACTGCATGGATCACTCCTTAGATCTCTCTCACTGCAGTGAGAAAAACTGCATGGATCACTCCTTAGATCTCTCTCACTGCAGTGAGAAATACTGCATGGATCACTCCTTAGATCTCTCTCACTCCAGATAGGAACACTGCATGGATCACTCCTTCGAGCTCTCTCACTCCAGTGAGAGCCACTGCATGGATCACTCCTTAGATCTCTCTCACTCCAGTGAGAAACACTGAATGGATCACTCCTTAGATCTCTCTCACTGCAGTGAGAAACACTGAATGGATCACTCCTTAGATCTCTCTCACTGCAGTGAGAAATACTAAATGGATCACTCCTTAGATCTCTCTCACTCCAGATAGAAACACTGCATGGATCACTCCTTCGAGCTCTCTCATCCAGTGAGAACCACTTCATGGATCACTCCTTAGATCTCTCTCACTCCAGTGAGAGCCACTGCATGGATCACTCCTTAGATCTCTCTCAATCCAGATAGAAACACAGCATGGATCACTCCTTCGAGCTCTCTCACTGCAGTGAGAGCCACTGCATGGATCACTCCTTAGATCTCTCTCACTCCAGTGAGAAACACTGCATGGATCACTCCTTAGATCTCTCTCACTGCAGTGAGAAACACTGAATGGATCACTCCTTAGATCTCTCTCACTGCAGTGAGAAATACTAAATGGATCACTTCTTAGATCTCTCTCACTCCAGATAGAAACACTGCATGGATCACTCCTTCGAGCTCTCTCATCCAGTGAGAACCACTTCATGGATCACTCCTTAGATCTCTCTCACTCCAGTGAGAGCCACTGCATGGATCACTCCTTAGATCTCTCTCAATCCAGATAGAAACACAGCATGGATCACTCCTTCGAGCTCTCTCACTGCAGTGAGAGCCACTGCATGGATCACTCCTTCGAGCTCTCTCACTCCAGTGAAAACCACTTCATGGATCACTCCTATAGATCTCTCTCACTCCAGTGACAGTCACTGCATGGATCACTCCTTAGATCTCTCTCAATGCAGTGAGAAACACTGCATGGATCACTCCTTAGATCTCTCTCACTGCAGTGAGAAACACTGCATGGATCACTCCTTAGATCTCTCTCACTGCAGTGAGAAACACTGCATGGAGCACTCCTTAAAACTCTCTTATCCAGTAAAAACCACTTCATGGATCACTCCTTAGATCTCTCTCACTCCAGTGAGAGCCACTGCATGGATCACTCCTTAGATCTCTCTCACTGCAGTGAGAAACACTGCATGGATCACTCCTTAGATCTCTCTCACTGCAGTGAGAGCCACTGCATGGATCGCTCCTTCGAGCTCTCTCACTCCAGTGAGAACCACTTCATGGATCACTCCTTTAGATCTCTCTCACTCCAGCGAGAGCCACTGCATAGATCACTCCTTAGATCTCTCTCACTGCAGTGAGAAACACTGCATGGATCACTCCTTAGATCTCTCTCACTGCAGTGAGAAACACTGCATGGATCACTCCTTCGAGCTCTCTCATCCAGTGAGAACCACTTCATGGATCACTCCTTAGATCTCTCTCACTCCAGTGAGAGCCACTGCCTGGATCACTCCTTAGATCTCTCTCACTCCAGTGAGAAACACTGCATGGATCACTCCTTAGATCTCTCTCACTCCAGATAGAAACACTGCATGGATCACTCCTTTCAGCTCTCTCACTGCAGTGAGAAATAATGCATGGATCACTCCTTAGATCTCTCTCACTCCAGTGAGAGCCACTGCATGGATCACTCCTTAGATCTCTCTCACTCCAGTGAGAAACACTGCATGGATCACTCCTTAGATCTCTCACTCCAGTGAGAACCACTGCATGGATCACTCCTTAGATCTCTCTCACTCCAGTGAGAAACACTGCATGGACCACTCCTTAGATCTCTCTCACTGCAGTGTGAAACACTGCATGGATCACTCCTTAGATCTCTCTCACTGCAGTGAGAAACACTGCATGGATCACTTCTTAGATCTCTCTCACCACAGTGAGAAACACTGCATGGATCACTCCTTCGAGCTCTCTCATCCAGTGAGAACCACTTCATGGATCACTCCTTAGATCTCTCTCATTCCAATGAGAGCCACTGCATGGATCACTCCTTAGATCTCTCTCACTCCAGTGAGAAACACTGCATGGATCACTGCTTATATCTCTCTCACTCCAGATAGAAACACTGCATGGATCACTCCTTCGAGCTCTCTCATCCAGTGAGAACCACTTCATGGATCACTCCTTAGATCTCTCTCACTCCAGTGAGAGCCCCTGCATGGATCACTCCTTAGATCTCTCTCACTCCAGTGAGAAACACTGCATGGATCACTCCTTAGATCTCTCTCACTGCAGTGAGAAACACTGCATGGATCACTCATTAGATCTCTCTCACTCCAGATAGAAAAACTCCATGGATCACTCCTTCGAGCTCTCTCATCCAGTGAGAACCACTTCTTGGATCACTCCTTAGATCTCTCTCACTCCAGTGAGAGCCACTGCATGGATCTCTCCTTAGATCTCTCTCAATCCAGATAGAAACACAGCATGGATCACTCCTTCGAGCTCTCTCACTGCAGTGAGAAATACTGGATGGATCACTCCTGAGATCTCTCTCACTCCAGTGAGAGCCACTGCATGGATCACTCCTTAGATCTCTCTCACTCCAGTGAGAACCACTGCATGGATCACTCCTTAGATCTCTCTCAATCCAGATAGAAATACAGCATGGATCATTCCTTCGAGCTCTCTCACTGCAGTGAGAACCTCTGCATGGATCATTCTTCTGATTTCTCTCTCACTGCAGTAAGGACCAGGGCATATCTCTTTTTCAGTCCAGAAATGGTCAGACACAGATCACTCCTTAGTGCGCTCTTACTCCAGTGAAGAGCACTACAGAGAGGACTACTTAAATCGCTCACATCTCTCTCACTTTGGTGAGGACCATTGGTGTAAATCACTCCCTAGTACTCTGTCACTCCAGGAAGGAGCACTGCATAGATCACTACTTAGATCTCACTCACCTCTCTCACTCCAGTGAGAACACCTGCCTAGACCATTCCTTAGATCTCTTTCATCTCTCACACTCCAGTGCGAAACACTGCATGGATCACTCCTTACATCTCTCACTCAAGTGAGAAACACTGCATGGATCACTCCTTACATCTCTCACTCAAGTGAGAAACACTGCATGGATCACTCCTTACATCTCTCACTCAAGTGAGAAAAACTGCATGGATCCCTCCTTAGATCTCTCACTCCAGTGAGAACCACTGCATGGATCACTCCTTAGATCTCTCACTCCAGTGAGAACCACTGCATGGATCACTCCTTAGATCTCTCACTCCAGTGTGAAACACTGCATGGATCACTCCTTAGATCTCTCACTCCAGCGGGAACCACTGCATGGATCACTCCTTAGATCTCTCACTCCAGTGAGATTCACTGCATGGATCACTCCTTCGATCTCTCACTCCAGTGAGAAACACTGCATGGATCGCTCCTTAGATCTCTTCCACTCCAGAAGAGCACTACAGAGATCACTACTTACATCTCTCTCATCTCTCTCACTCTAGTAAGAACCACTGCATAGATCATTCCTTAGCTCTCTCTTACTGATGACCACTGAATGGATCACTGCATAGATCTCTCTCATCTCTGCCACTCCTGTGACGACCACTGCATGGATCACTGCATAGATCTCTCTCATCTCTGCCACTCCAGTGATGAGCACTGCATAGAGCACTACTTAGATCCCTCTCATCTCTGCCACTCCAGGCACGACCACAGCATGGATCACTGCTTAGATCTCTCTCATCTCTGCCACTCCGGTGATGATCACTGCATAGATCACTACTTAGATCCCTTTCATCTCTGCCACTCTAACGACGACCACTGCATAGATCACTGCATAGATTCCTCTCATCTCCGCCACTCCGTCGACGACCACTGCATAGATCACTGCTTAGATCTCTATCATCTCTGCCACTCCGGCGACAACCACTGCATGGATCACTGCATAGATCTCTCTCATCTCTGCCACTCCGGCGACGACCACTGCATGGATAACTGCTTAGATCACTCTCATCTCTGCCACTCCGGTGACGACCACTGCATAGATCACTGCATAGATCCCTTTCATCTCTGCCACTCCGGCGACGACCACTGCATGGATCACTGCTTAGATCTCTCTCATCCCTGACACTCAGGCGACGACCACTGCATAGATCACTACTTAGATCTCTCTCATCTCTGTCACTCCGGTGACGACCACTGCATGGATCACTGCTTAGATGTCTCTCATCTCTGCCACTCCGGCGACGACCACTGCATGGATCACTGATTAGATCTCTCTCATCTCTGCCACTCCGGCGACAACCACTGCATGGATCACTGCATAGATCTCTCTCATCTCTGCCACTCTGGCGACGACCACTGCATAGATCACTGCATAGATTCCTCTCATCTCTGCCACTCCGGCAACGACCACTGCATGAATCACTGCTTAGATCACTCTCATCTCTGCCACTCTGGTGATGACCACTGCATAGATCACTACTTAGATCTTTCTCCTCTCTGCCACTCCGGCGACGACCACTGCATAGATTGCTACTTAGATCTCTCTCATCTCTGCCACTCAGGCGATGACCACTGCATGGATCACTGCTTAGATCACTCTCATCTCTGCCACTCTGGCGACGACCACTGCATAGATCACTGCTTAGATCCCTCTCATCTCTGCCACTCAGGCGACGACCACTGCATGGATCACTGCTTAGATCCCTCTCATCTCTGCCTCTCCGGCGACGACCACTTCATGGATCACTGCTTAGATCTCTCTCATCTCTGCCACTCTGGCGACGACCACTGCATAGATCACTGCTTAGATCCTTCTTATCTCTGCCACTCTGGAGACGACCACTGCATAGATCACTGCTTAGATCGCTCTCATCTCTGCCACTCTGGTGACGACCACTGCATGGACCCCTGCTTAGATCCCTCTCATCTCTGCCACTCCGGCGACGACCACTGCATGGATCACTGCATAGATCTCTCTAATCCCTGCCACTCCGGTGACGACCACTGCATGGACCCCTGCTTAGATCTCTCTCATCTATGCCACTCCGGCGATGACCACTGCATAGATGACTGCTTAGATCACTCTCATCTCTGCCACTCCGGCGTCGACCACTGCATGGATCACTGCTTAGATCCCTCTCATCTCTGCCTCTCCGGCGACGACCACTTTATGGATCACTGCTTAGATCTCTCTCATCTCTGCCACTCTGGCGACGACCACTGCATAGATCACTGCTTAGATCGCTCTCATCTCTGCCACTCTGGTGACGACCACTGCATGGATCACTGCTTAGATCCCTCTCATCTCTGCCTCTCCGGCTGTGGTATATAAATAAATAATACCGGATCTATTTTTGGATGAATGAATGAATAACAGATAGCTCAATAAAATAAGAGTCAAGATTCGAGGTAGTAGGAGTTTCTGCAGGTTTATTACAGCATAAGGACAGGATCAGGACAACCTGCATAGGAACAGAGGTAACAGGGCCCAGCAGGACAACTGGGGCCCAGCAGCTGCCGGGGCTTGATCTGGGATGAGCGCGCTAACTTTTAACAACAATACATTGACTTATATACATAGCGCAAACACATAGCATTACATTGCAGTAGGCGTAGCAGTGGGTGGAGCAGAAGGCGTGACGCGTAGCAGTCGCGAAAGATAACAGTAAAAAGAGGTGTAACTGGGAGTATACTTAGGCATGTGGTGCAAACGTAACAGAATATGTCATGAATGGGCGGAAACATAGGAGGGGGCTACCTAAGGAGCCGGGACCTCTAACCTAATGGTGCGCGAAAACTGGCAATGACGTGTTACTAGGAGAAGCTGGGGGCTACGAACTCTGTGCTAGGAGCAGAGACTAGAGTCTGGAGGGTCGGAGCGACATGTACCTAAACCTTATCTGGTATCTAATGTTTAGGGAACATGTTGATATAAACTAGAAGTCATGAGGGGAAAAGCTAACTTGATTCTAAGACTGGACCATGCATTATTCTACATGTAGTGCGTGATGAAGAATATTAAATGACCATTAATACAGTATTTCTCTAACGTGGAGCCGAATAGGCTAGACAATGACGGAAACTATTGATGCAGTTCAGTAGCTCAGGAATGCAGAAGAGGAGGACTGAACTGATAACTGGAACTATAACATACTTTTGGCAGACTCAGAGGCAGAGCCAAGCTGCACCGGGCACTGCGAGGCAGGAAGTAAGTGAAGGGTCGAGGATACAGGTGGGGGCTGTATCGCTCCTCAGCGAGGCTTTCAGGAGACAGGAGCTGAATCCAGGGTCCGGGCCCTTTTGAGGCCTGGAAACGGGGACTTTATAATGGAATAATGGAATAACGTGCACACTGAGAAACGTGGCAACATTACTTTACATAGGCCTGATATTCGTAGTATTCACGAGGACTGGAAACTAACATACTAGAGGTGGACACAACTGGAATTGCGTCATTAATCGGACATGGGGAACAACATATGCATATTGGTCATGCACACATAACATATGATGGATGAGGCGTAGGGACACAGAACATGGCAAAATTTACTTTTCCACATTCCCTCCTTGTCACTACGCTTCCATCAGGAAACATCAATTTTCATGATACCATCTATCATTTCATACAGTACCATTTGCTCGTCTCGAATTGTCTTGGAACGGGATTTAGAACGGGGCTTGGGACTAGGAATACAAGAGGTAGCACACATGCTGCAAATCGCAGGGCCACATTGTATACAGAGGCAGCAGCTGAATATGATCGCTACTGCAATACCTAAAAAAGACAGGACTTTCCATCCCCATGCGGAAATTATATTCCAGAACCAACCGGACCATGTCCAGGTGCCTGGATCTTGGTGTAACAGATGGGCAATTTTATGGAGTCTGGTTATAGCTGAATAAACAGACGGCGCGTTATTTGGAATGAAAATGCAGCAACTAGATCCGATGACTCTACAGGCCCCGCCCCTATCGGCCAGTATGACGTCAAGGACGAGACGATTTTGCAAAACGACAAATCTCATAGCAGATTGTTCTTCGGTTAAGTTACCTAGAGCAGAGGCAGTCTCATTTACTACAGCTTCAAGGGTTCTTGTTAACCTACGGATCAGTTTACTATTCTGGACAGGTCCTACAAAGAAGAAGAAACCTTTATTGAAATCTGTATACTGTTCTAGAGTAGTTTCAGTATAATCGACAATTGGGGACTCCCTTCTATGTCTAATGTGTACTAGATGTGTGTTTCTGTGATAATCAGATGGGGCTAGGAAAACAGGTGGCAGTAGGAAGGCAATGTAACAGGTTCCCTCCCAATCGAGGGGCAGATGGACATATGCAGTTTGACCACAAATAAAATAAGAATGACGTGAAGCTTTGAAAACAGATTTCCTACTGTCACTATACTGGATAACAGTAGTACATTCACTATGACCTACATGTACGGAACCATAACTACGGACACATAATTCGCCTTTGACTGGTAGTACTGAAATAGCAGGTAAGTCTGGAGTAGTATCAGACTGAACATTCAGGACCATAAAATTCGACGAATAATTACCTAAATTATATACTTCATTTTCTAGATCTAAACCTGTTCTGTGGGGGAAACCTTGCTTGTCTGGAAAACATGTACTGTTAAGAAAAGACATATCTGTTGAGGATGACGTTAACGTGGACCATGCTCCACACGAACCATTATGTGAGAATGGATAAGGAAAGAGTGGCAGAACTCCCTTCGGTGTCTGAAAAGGGGGGAGTCGACCACACACCCAACAATTAGTGGCATTGCTGGTCTGGTGTGAATAATGTAACATACGGATAAATGTGTTGTTACGCATAGCAAGGCGGTAAGAATATTCGTGAGGAGGCAGATCACTAAACGTGTGCTCTACTGTAGCATTAGCAGACATATTTACATGAGGAACTGGACAATACAGATAGAACGCATAGCTGGTGCAGGAAATCATTATGCTGATGAATAATATGAAACTCAGAAAAACGATACATCTGATTGAACTTTGACTGACTCTCTCACTATGGGGGTCTATTTTATACATGTCAGAAACAGTCTAACCGTTTCACCTAGGGGAGGACTTATACAATCAAACTGACTGACTTATTTTACTAGACCTAAGCTTTAACTTATACTCCTGCTGCGGAGTTTTCTCTAACAAGGGAGGGGTTGTAATAATGTCTTGTGCGGGACAGTCCTTAAGAGCAATATTTTGGCAGTCCTTCAAATCCTGGGAAATGTTTTTAGAAACGGATTTCAATCCATTGTAAAGTTTAATATGAGAAAGATGGACCCATCCTTTTCTGCCTTCCAACTTCACGGCTGTACGGGTGGTGAGGAGGACCTGACGTGGCTCCTTCCAACGTGGTTCCAGCGGACTTGATCTGTCGAAATTCCGGACCATCACTAGGGAGCCTGGAACGATTTCATGTGGTGCCACCTCGGTATTGTCTGGAAAGGTGGCAGCAACCTGTGAACGACATGAGTTGAGGGCAGACATCAAGGAAGCTAGGTAATCTGTCAGCATATTACATGAAACATCGGTAATACTTCGGGGTCTAGGAGTACCCCACATGTTAGGGGGGCGGCCGAATACGACCTCATACGGGGACAGACCTGATCTGGAATGTGCGACCATGCGCATATAAAACAAAGCGACTGGCAGAGCTACTAGCCAGTCCACACCTTTTTCTTTACAGACTTTGGCAATACGGATTTTCAGGGTCTGATTATGTCTCTCGACCAGACCGGCTGCTTCAGGATGGCGTACACAATGGAACTTCCACTGGTACCCTAACAAAAGGGAAACGTGCTTCATTAACTCTGAGGAGAATGGCTGACCGTTATCAGAATATACGACTCTAGGGAGTCCATATCTAGGGAAAAACTCACGAACCAACTGCTTGGCAGTGGTCGCGGCTGTGTAATCTGGGACTGGATATGCTTCTGTCCACCTGGACAAAGCGCATACAACTACAAGGACATACTTGAAACCTCGACATCGCTCCATCTGAATATAATCCATCTGGAGGACCTCAAAAGGGTGGTCAGGGGGCTGGAAACCACCTTGTTCCACCGGAACACTTTTACCTGGATTAAACTGACAACATATCATACAGGTACGGACTTTCTGCTTGGCTGCAGCTCGTAAATGCTTGTTGAACCAAATGTTCTGGATACTGTCTAACATAGCTTTTTCTCCTAAATGTGCTGGACTATGTGCGGTACTGATAATGACTTGAACCATAGAGTCGGGGAGAAACCATGTGGCTCTACCCTTCGTTAACCATCCTTGATCTGTCTGGACCCCTCCTTGTTCAGACCATTTCTTGATTTCATCGGGAGTAGCGTGTAACTGTATATCTATGACGTCTTGAGTAGGGTCCTTAACTGTCATGCATGTAGTCGGATCTGGAGTATGTGTCATGTTAACTGGAATGTCTGGAGTCTGTGCTGTAAGCTTGGCTGTGCGATCTGCTAGATCATTACCTTGGGAAATAATGTCAGTAACTTTCGTATGTGCTTTGCATTTCATAATAGCAATGGATGTCGGTAAATGTATGGCATCTAACAGGGCTTGAATAAGGAGACCATGCTGAATCTTGGTTCCATGAGAAGTCATGAAACCTCTCTCCTGCCAGAGCACTCCGAAGTCGTGTACAACTCCGAATGCGTAACGTGAATCTGTGTAAACATTAACATTCAAGTTCTTGGCATGTATACAGGCTTGTGTCAGAGCAACTAGCTCTGCTGCTTGAGCGGACAGGGTATCAATACGGTGTGTTTCAATAACTTCGGTGTCAGTAGTCACTGCATACGCGGCGACTAGTTCTCCTGTACTAGTTCTCATACATGAACCATCCACATAAAGTGTCAGGTCGGGATCTGGTAACGGAATATCTGTCAGGTCTTGTCTTGGCTTTGTCGTAATGTTAACTACTTCCACACAATCATGTGGGTCTGGATTTAAACTAACTGATGGTAACAGTGTAGCAGGATTCAGGACGTTGCAGCGTCTAATTTCTATGTGTGGCTGGAACAGTGTCAATTCATAACCTGTTAAACGTGCAATTGTCAAGTGCTGTGTTTGTGTTCGGTTTAAAAGAACTTCTACTGAATGTGGGACTTGTACTGTCAGGGAATGTCCTAAAACTATGGAATCACTTTGTCTGATAGCTAGTGCTGTGGCTGCAACTGACTTGAGGCACGCAGGCAACGCCTGGGCGACTGGATCTAATGTGCTCGAAAAATAAGCACAGGGCTTGTATTGTCCTGCTTGATCTTGTGTGAGAACAGATAATGCTGTACCTTCCCGTTCAGTAACGAAAAGTGTAAAAGGCTTACTATAGTTCGGTGTAGCTAGAACTGGAGCTTGACATAGGGCTTTCTTTAACTCGTTGAAACTAAGTGTATGGTCAGATGTCCAAGGGAGGACAGTCGATACGGCTGCCTCCTGTGTCGTTAACTGTATCAGTGGCTTGGCTAGAAATGCATACTGGGAAATCCATTGTCTACAATAAGAAGTAAGGCCGATAAAAGCACGTACCTCCTTCTGGGTTCTGGGCTGGGGAAGACTCACTATTAACTGGATACGGTCGGGTGTCAACTGCCTACCCCTCTTGGACAGCAAGTGTCCTAAGTATACCACTTGCTGGACACAGAATTGAAGCTTCGAAGGTGACACCTTGTGCCCCATCTCGGCAAGGAAATACAGGACTGTAAGGGATGCTCGCTCGCAGGCACGTTCAGAACGGGCTGTGATCAGTAGATCATCGACATACTGGAGCAGGGCAGTGTCAGTTGGCATGTGAATATTGTCTAGTTGTCTCTTGAGTGCCTGACTGTAAATACTAGGGCTTTCTGTGAAACCTTGAGGAGCGCGTGTGAACATATAGCTCCTTCCATTTAAACAAAATCCGAAAAGAAACTGGCTGTCTGGATGAATTGGAACACTAAAAAATGCATTCTTGAGGTCTATGACAGTGAAAAACATGGCTTCGGAATCAATAGCAGTTAACAGGGAAGAAATATCTGGGACAACTGGGTACTGAGGAATAATACATTTGTTAAGCTCTCGTAAATCAATCACTAATCGATATACTGGGGGTGCATTTGGATCAGTACGTTTCATGACTGGAATGATCGGAGAATTGCATACATTGGAGTCAGTTTCTACAACTACTCCTTGAGCCATGAGCTCGTCAATAATTTTGGCTAAGGCTGCTACAGCCTCAGGTGGCAATCTGTACTGTCTGATTCGTGGTAACACTACACCTGGTTTGAGAGTCACACGATGGGGTGTGATTTGCATGTAACCTACATCAGTTGGACCTTGCGCCCATAAATGCTGCGGAACATTAGACAGTCTGGAATCAAAATCTCGTAATACATAGTGACCCTTAAAGTCACGTAGGAACAGACGTATTCCCTCTGGGGAACAGCAAATAACTGCACCTAATTCTTTCAGTGTCTTAATGCCTAATAAATTTTCTGGACATGACTTAGTAAGTAACAGATCAGTAGTGCGGGACAATGGACCTACTTCTAGAGTAACTGGCTTAGATATCTCATTAACTATTGGCTTTCCTGAAAATCCAAGGGAAACATTTCTTGAGCCTGAGAGCGGAGCCCCTGGAACTTCGGCGTGACTAATTGTGGTCCTACTTGCCCCTGTATCGATCAAAAACTTTCTGTCTTTCCCTAATACTTGACTGTGAACATAGGGACCTTCTTGATCTACAGGTATCTCGATGAGAGGCAAGCCTACCTCCCTCTCTAGGCTGTTTCATGAATATGGCTGGTACTCTGGATACTCGGACTGTGCATACTGGTACATCTGTGATGTAACGTGCTGTGTTGCAGCAATAGGCTGCGGTGCGGAAACTGTCTGTTGTGCATTCTGTGACTGAGGAATCTGTGAAACTTGTTCTTGTCTAGGCGGACGTGGTCTTTCTTTAGTCTTACCAGTAGCTATGTTGTGTTTCAGAACTGCACACTCGTTTATAAAATGACCTGGCTGTTTACAATAATTGCAGTTCCCTTTAACGGGAGCTGCAGGATGACTGGTTTGATTCGGACCCCTCTTCTGACTGTCTTGAGGAACAGATTGTGCAACTAGCACTTTCATTTTCGTGTCTTTCATACGTTTTCTTTCGTGTTCTTGCTCTTCCCTGATTCTATTCTGGTGGTACTGAAGCATCTGGAGCATCTGGGACGGAGTATTTGCTTGCCAGGTGCTTTCGACTTTCAAAACTCGATTTTTAATTTGTGGACTTGAATTCTCGACTAATTTGGTAACAAAAAGATGAGGGTATGACTCACTACTTGTCTTGAGACCACTGTTAATACTGAAACATTTCTCAAATCTAGAATAAAAATCACTAATATCTTCATCTTGTTTCTGTTTACAGGCTGAGATTGCATCCCAGTCTTCTTTTCTCGTTGTCAATAATCTGGGTAAAACTTGAATCAGTAATTCTGGTAATTCTTTACATTTATCTCCAAGACCGGTACCTGGTACTCGTGCCTTGTCTTCAGCTTCTAGAGCTGCCCAATCGATCTTTTTCTCTCCCACCTCCCATTCTTTTTCCTTTAACTTTTCATACACCCCTGCGGGTAGCAGAACCTTTAACATTTTAATGATATCTGGGTAAGTGTATTCTCCCATACGGAGCATGTCTTTTAATTCTCTATGGAACCCTGCTGGATCTTTGTCATGACAGGGAATTAATTTCTTCATTTCAAGAAGTTCCATCTTTGATATTGGAGTGTATACAAACACTCGTTGCATTACGCCACCCGCCCCTTGGACTGGGTGGACTTCTCGTAACGGATTCTGTCTGTCTATGTCGAATGATTTACTTTCTGGGGGTGAGACATGAACAAAATGCGGGTTCAGGAACGTTCTATATTTGTGACGCTGTTCTAGAATGACACTAATTAAATCGGTACCTAGACCTCTCCATCTATACTGGAGTAACTCGTTCAGGATATCATGTAACGGGCCTGGATCAGAGTGTTGACCCTCATACAGAGTAATGAGGTACTGGATCATATACATACCCACCAGTCGTTGCTTGGCTGGGGGCAGTTTCAGAAACATTTGTGCCACTATTTCGTCTGGAAAAGTGGTAGAATCAGTAATCCATCGGACTGCTGATCGGGCTAGTTCTTGTTCATGCATAGTACTTAATTCACTGTAACCGACTCGTGATTTCAGAATGTGATCGGTAGCTTGAAATACTTGTTCTAGAGAACCTTGTTCTGGTGCTTGATGATGAAAAATAGACTTGTGTTCTAGGCGTAAATGGCGATCTGGAAATCTAGATTTTCCTACATACGCTATTCTGGCGGGATTCTCGTTCTCTTCCTCTTCAGGATCAGAGATACTTTCTTTCTCGCTTACTTGTGCTGCTTTACGCTGGTCGTGTAACCTTATTATTTCTTTACGAATTTTCTTGTACATACTCTCCATGGCACCGACGGTCTTGTGCTTACCCTCGGCTATATTATCACTCCACCTTGTCAGGATTCTCATTTCGGCGGAATCTTTAGACGGGTAATCTTGTTCTCTTATTAGACAATTGATCAGGAACTTTAATATCATGAGCTGAATCTCGGCTTTCCTTTGAGACATAGTCTCGCTAATACTTTCTGGATCATCCCCTGTACGGATGAAACGATATATTCTGTCTAGATCTTCTTTCATATTCGGTAAGGTGACCAGATACTCGGCCACCTTTCTTACGCGGAATGAATATAAAACCATATTATCCTCGCCTGGGACTGGATCATAGCAACATTCGGCAAGGGATTTTCTTATTTCTGCAACAGACTGATATCTAGGCGTACGCTGTGATGCTTGTGCATGTAATTCGGCTAACGTTAAACGCTTGTGTGGCGGCGGGGTTTGAGGAAGACCTCCTCCCGCGGCCCCTAAACTAGAATCGTCGACTGACATTCTTCGTGCTGACAGGGTCGGTAGTTGTAACGTGGGCTGGACTTGTATGGCGGACTGACCCGGGGGGGCTGTTAAGGGCACCCCGGTATCTGAAGGAGCAGGAAGTGCCTGATTTACAGGGACTGGCGGAGCGCGAACAGGATTTGCATATTCGGGGACTGTGTCGTCCAGATAGGACGAAATAAAAATATCAGCTGCGGTTGGTTTGTGACGTAGCTTGGTCGGAACTAACGGTGGCGGGAAATTACTGGATGCCTCTGGGGTCGCTTTTGGCAAATCTTCGGCAAGAAGAGGATACATACCCTTAATGAGGGCATGCCTCTGTCTGTCTGACTGTTCGGCTTTGACTTGTTCACCTATCTCGATTAATTCTCTTTCTTGGGCTCGTTCCTGGGATTCTCTACTTAACTCTGACTTTCTGACTTCCTTTTCGGTTCTTCTATGCGCTTCTTTACGCCATAACTCGATGGCATCTTTCTGTGACTGTCTGGCTTTCTTTTTCCATAATGCTTCTTCTACTCGCATGATACATTCGGCATCCCATGTACCCGATACGGGCCATCTATACTTTTCTTCTAACTGTTTGGTATACTCTACCCATAAATCTAGATACAATATGGCGCTTATGCCATGTTTCTGATACATAAAGTGACCTGGACTGTCCCTAGGCGGAACAGGAACTGCTTCCTCTAATAAACCCTTTCTAGTTTTTAACTGTCGTAACTTGGAAAAGAGCGGCATTGTAAACTTGAATCGGAACACAATACAATACACAAAGAACAATAACAATTGGGAAAACAATTCAGGCATACCACGACATTGGAATTACATTAAACAATATCATAACATAACAGTTCGAACAGAATACTACCTGAAAATACTGAAAACAGAAATAGAACAGAATTTCTCGAGAACGGAACAGACTAGAGTTACTGGATGCACTGCTGTAACAGTACGGAACATACCGGTCCCATAAAGGGACGCATCAAGACCCGTATCCACCTAGGTGAACACTTCGTTTGTGAGTCTGGGCACCACCAACCCACGGACCAGGAGTCAATTTAGATTGGTCCTGTCTAGATACTACCCCAGCAATGGTACTCACCGGGCAGCACGGAACGGAAGGCCTCGGACGGGACTGTACTGCTACGACGACGAACTTCGGACTTCGGACTTCAGTTACGGGTGGGCCTCCGGATACCTCGGACCTTGGACTCTCGGCTTGGGCTCTGGTCGGGACTCGCCGCGTTCCTCCACCGTCTCGTTTGGATGCTGGACCGCCTCCTCCGTCTCCTCCGTGGGCCTGAGGGATACTTGAGCAGAAATATCTGCCACTGCGCAGAAGAGTTCTGTCACGACTGTAGAGGGTCAGGGGGTCGGCGTGGCTTCACCGACGCGTGGGGAAAGGGCAAGTCCCTATTCGGGCGCCATTATGTGGTATATAAATAAATAATACCGGATCTATTTTTGGATGAATGAATGAATAACAGATAGCTCAATAAAATAAGAGTCAAGATTCGAGGTAGTAGGAGTTTCTGCAGGTTTATTACAGCATAAGGACAGGATCAGGACAACCTGCATAGGAACAGAGGTAACAGGGCCCAGCAGGACAACTGGGGCCCAGCAGCTGCCGGGGCTTGATCTGGGATGAGCGCGCTAACTTTTAACAACAATACATTGACTTATATACATAGCGCAAACACATAGCATTACATTGCAGTAGGCGTAGCAGTGGGTGGAGCAGAAGGCGTGACGCGTAGCAGTCGCGAAAGATAACAGTAAAAAGAGGTGTAACTGGGAGTATACTTAGGCATGTGGTGCAAACGTAACAGAATATGTCATGAATGGGCGGAAACATAGGAGGGGGCTACCTAAGGAGCCGGGACCTCTAACCTAATGGTGCGCGAAAACTGGCAATGACGTGTTACTAGGAGAAGCTGGGGGCTACGAACTCTGTGCTAGGAGCAGAGACTAGAGTCTGGAGGGTCGGAGCGACATGTACCTAAACCTTATCTGGTATCTAATGTTTAGGGAACATGTTGATATAAACTAGAAGTCATGAGGGGAAAAGCTAACTTGATTCTAAGACTGGACCATGCATTATTCTACATGTAGTGCGTGATGAAGAATATTAAATGACCATTAATACAGTATTTCTCTAACGTGGAGCCGAATAGGCTAGACAATGACGGAAACTATTGATGCAGTTCAGTAGCTCAGGAATGCAGAAGAGGAGGACTGAACTGATAACTGGAACTATAACATACTTTTGGCAGACTCAGAGGCAGAGCCAAGCTGCACCGGGCACTGCGAGGCAGGAAGTAAGTGAAGGGTCGAGGATACAGGTGGGGGCTGTATCGCTCCTCAGCGAGGCTTTCAGGAGACAGGAGCTGAATCCAGGGTCCGGGCCCTTTTGAGGCCTGGAAACGGGGACTTTATAATGGAATAATGGAATAACGTGCACACTGAGAAACGTGGCAACATTACTTTACATAGGCCTGATATTCGTAGTATTCACGAGGACTGGAAACTAACATACTAGAGGTGGACACAACTGGAATTGCGTCATTAATCGGACATGGGGAACAACATATGCATATTGGTCATGCACACATAACATATGATGGATGAGGCGTAGGGACACAGAACATGGCAAAATTTACTTTTCCACACGGCGACGACCACTTCATGGATCACTGCTTAGATCTCTCTCATCTCTGCCACTCTGGTGACGACCACTGCATAGATCACTGCTTAGATCCTTCTTATCTCTGCCACTCTGGAGACGACCACTGCATAGATCACTGCTTAGATCGCTCTCATCTCTGCCACTCTGGTGACGACCACTGCATGGACCCCTGCTTAGATCCCTCTCATCTCTGCCACTCCGGCGACGACCACTGCATGGATCACTGCATAGATCTCTCTAATCCCTGCCACTCCGGTGACGACCACTGCATGGACCCCTGCTTAGATCTCTCTCATCTATGCCACTCCGGCGATGACCACTGCATAGATGACTGCTTAGATCACTCTCATCTCTGCCACTCCGGCGTCGACCACTGCATGGATCACTGCTTAGATCCCTCTCATCTCTGCCTCTCCGGCGACGACCATTTTATGGATCACTGCTTAGATCTCTCTCATCTCTGCCACTCTGGCGACGACCACTGCATAGATCACTGCTTAGATCGCTCTCATCTCTGCCACTCTGGTGACGACCACTGCATGGACCCCTGCTGAGATCTCTCTCATCTCTGCCACTCCGGCGATGACCACTGCATAGATCACTGCATAGATCTCTCTCATCTCTGCCACTCCGGCGATGACCACTGCATAGATCACTACTTAGATCTTTCTCATCTCTGCCACTCCAGCGACGACCACTGTCACATCACATCCTCTCCAGCATTTTAGCATACAATCTGTGGAGTGTAGCCAGGTAATAAAGTCAACCCAGGAGAAGTGTACAGTGGGCTTCTCTGCCAGATGTGCTGTGTATTGCCTGATGAAAGTCCCTGCAAACCATGGGACATTGTGTGCCAGACAGAGGGTCACTGGTTAGATCCTGCAACCTCTGACATTGTTTGGTGTGGTCCAAGAGTGTAGTGTTCAGTACAAGTGCACAACGTTGTGTGATCAGGCCTGTAGATACTGTAGTCTGCTTTATCCAGGTTTCAAAGAGGGTACAGTCACTTCTTCTTTAAGACCTGACTGGAGCACCCAGTGCCCTAAATGTGTGTAGAAGAATCTCTCGTCTTGCCCATTTCAAAGATTTATTTGCACTCACCAAAACATTTAATCTCCAATTTAAAATAAATTGGAAATCATGTGGCTATCCCCATTATGCCAAGATCTGGATGAGTCTGGGGAAAGAGCTGGTGGAAATGCAGGACTAAAGTATATGGGGTGTGTGTGGGTAAGGGTATGTAGTTGTGTCACCATCAATCTATTGTGTTCCGTGTTGTAAGGGATGTGACACAGGGGTCTATTTGGGAGACAAGTCCATTGGCCTTAGGTGGGTGACTGTCAGATCCCATTCGGAGCGCCACGGACATGGGGGGGATACCAGCCCTCAGGTGTGGGTGCTGGGGGCATTTGCATCTGATGCCCTGGGTTCTGTACGACTATAGCTCTGTAAAACTGGGCCAAGTGCCCAGCCCCTTCAGTAGCTGATTCTCAGTGGAAGTGATGGCAGCAAGGGACCAGATTCAGGCAGTAATGGGGTACACAATCCAAGAACTTAACAATCACCCCAAAAGCTGATTGTCCTACCAAGAGCTTCACTTCAGCAAAAGAAAAGTACTTTAATCTTCACACTTGAAATGTAATACTCCACAGAACAGGTAACAGGTGCAAATATCTCACTGTCTCTCTGACTACTGTGCCTTGTATTCTGCTGCAGGTCACCCCCTTTCCCGGGTGTCTCTCCCTTTCTTAATTCTAGGTCTTCCCCTGGGATTTTAGAATTTCCATTGGGTTGATATCAAGGCTCAGGTACAGAATGCACCTTTAAATCATTACATAGCGCTTTATTAATTAAAAAGTCTAGTGGCGGCCCCTGCATGTAAGTGCAGTGGGGTCGTAGGGGTGGGCAGGAGGGGTGTATGGGCTAGAAGTGACATAGGACGGGTTGGTGAAATAAAATAAATATATAAAACCACTTACCTTGCACTTTCCGCCTCACCGACACGGTGAGCGCAAGATACATGGTTTTATTTATTTATTTTCACTAACCCATTGTATGTCGCTTCCACCACCCTGCCCCTCCGCCCCACTGCGCTTACCTGCAAGGGCTGCCACTGAAAGTCTCTTTCCAGCACAGTCTCACCACAAAGCAAGCATCAGAGTCGTATCCCGGCAGCCGGCAGGAAGCAGTAGCGTATCAATTTCTTTGATCCCATTTTTGGGTCAAGAAGCAATGGCTGGCAGCATGGCCTGTGATTTGAAGAAAGGCCACAGGAGAACGGCAGCGGGGACACAGGCAGTCGTCCTCGCAGACGGGTGCTGACTCTGGTTGAGCTGAGGTCTCTAGTGGTCGTAGAGCTCACTTATGTGTCTCAGGTAAGGTGCAGCAAATGGGCGTTCAATAGTCAGGGACTTTAAGGCATACAAGAGCCACACATCAACCAATTAGAACCTGGATATGGACATATATGCAACCACTGTAGTTCACAAGGACTCAGGGCCTGGTTTAGATGTTGGCGGTTCTGTGACCACCATCACTTTTTGGTGATTCGACCGCCCGCATACTAGGCCGTCTGACCACCTGATTACAATGCAAGCAATGAGACTGACATCTGACCAACTCCAGACTCCAGACCATGGCCAATGCCAAGATTTAAGCTCATGCTGTGGTGGGAGAGTGGAAAAACACCACTGGGTACGGACTCCCAAGCAGCAAGGCCAAGCCACAGCCTAAAGTAATATAATCAACAATTTGCCAATGCTGCCAACACTATTTCACCAATAGCTTAGTTTCCTTCCTCACTTTCAACTAAAACATAAAGCGAGCGGCTTCTTATTTCCTTGAATCAATCTGAATTATTTATTTTTCTTTTACTTCATAGAATTTTGTTTGTTCAACTTTTTACAAAACACTTTTTGCAATTCAAATGTAATACATAACATACAAAATTATTCATTTTTGAAAACATTTTCGTCTCTTAAAACACTCCCTTTCTCTCATTCATACAACAACTTGTGAGTGAATCACTTGCATACACTATCATACACTCTAATAGACACCACAATATTTACAATCAATTAACAAAACTTTTTTTGAAAAACTCATGCACTGTGAATACAATGCTGCCATAGATATCAAGCTAGTATATTTTTCAGTTCATTTATACAGATTTTTATTCATTCCTAATCTTATGGCATATTATCCATTCGGTCTACGCGTTTCGAACTCTATTTATTCTTGAGTTCTCATCAGGACCAAACTGTAAAATAAAGAAGGGGAAACCTTAATTAGGATTCGGTTCGCTATCATAACAGAAACTACTCGGTAGCTCAACATCCACCGTAAGCAGCTTACCTCGTTTGTTAGTCACCGTTACTTGTGAGCTATATGTGAAAGAGACGACGCTGGACAACCTAAATGACATCAAGAATACTCCTTTAGTTCTCCTACAACTCATGCATCTTATCACAAAAATGTATTCAGCCTAACTGTTAAGTTACTCACCACTATTGCTTGGTGACCCTGTGAATGAATAATATAGGGTGTCAGTTTATGGTTTGTTTATTTTTTCAATGCTCTATTTACAAGGTTGGTGGATGTTAGTTTCTCACCTATTTTCATCTTTTCGAGGGATCCCCAATTCTTAAAAATGATTTTTGTCGTGACGGGGTCTCTGTGGGGGCAACCACATTTAGTTTGTGTTGGTTAAATGCTCGAGGAACTTGGTGTGAAGTAAAGCACAAAAACGGCGTGTGTTTACCTTATTTAAGGAGACGCCATGACTTGGAGCCAGCTCGAAGACCTGTAATAGTAGTGCAATGCGTCTATGTTTATATCGCTCCTTTCCATGTTACATATTACTATGTTCATTGCCAGATTAAGCGGCCGGGCTCATTGGTTTGGAGTTTACCTTATTCTTCTTCGCGGTAATGACTTGTACGCCGGCTCCTTGGGATCCGTGTGCACACCGGTCGGCATCCGATCGAGTGCGCATGCGTTCCAGTAATGAATTTTCAATGCAGAAAACGTTCCTTCGGGCCCCAATGTTGGAGTGAGTCAAATGTGAGCGCCATTTTGGAAGGTGGTGGCGTTCATATTACTCAATGGTTTTCTCCGTATAGTTTTGATTGTGGTTTATACATCATTGCTAAATCATTGTGATTTTTGAATTTTTCATTTTGCATGGGTTTATGTTGAGAGTTATGTTCTCATCAGTTGTTTAGATTGGTTGTTGTCGTTCTGCTTACAGCTTATACATTTCAGATAATTCATTCAATCCCTCCATCGCAGAATTAAATCTCACAATCATCATTGCTTCATAGCGGGATAGTTTAGCATCCAAATCTCCGCCTCTCTTGTCATTCTCCACCTTAGTAATGACAGTCCAACGTAAATCAGTTTCGGTATGGTTTTTTAGCTGCCAATGTTGAACTAGGGGAGCATTGGGTACCTTCCTTTTGATTCTTGATCGATGTTGTTGAATTCGGGTTTTGATCTCCTGGTTTGTTTTCCCTACATACAGTAGGTCGCATGGACATGTTATTCCGTAGATAACATACCGTGACTTACAGTTAGTGAATTTCTCATGTCTCCATGAAGTGGTTTTGTGTTTGAAAACAATTCCTTCATCTGTGGTTGTGCAACAATTGCAGCTGCCACATTTGTGGTGGCCCTGGATTGGTGGGAATCCCAACATGTTTCTTAGGTTTACTTGTTCTTTAGTGGGAATTGCCGCTCTTATCAATTTGTTCGCTATACTGGCCTCTTTGCGGAATGCAAATAAGGGCGCATTGGTGAATTCTTCATTTAAATTTTTAATTAGATGCCAATTAGATTTGATCACTTTTTTTAGATTGTTGGAGTTGGGGCAATATGTACTCACAAGAACCATCCGGTTCATTTTTTGCTTGTTTTTCTTTTCCAAGAGACATTCCCTTGGAGTCCACCATGCTCTTTTTCTGCTTCTTTTCAATAGTTTTTTTGGGTAACCACGTTCAATCAGGTTTGTTATCAATTTGTCCGAGTGTTTCATGAATTCTTCTTTTTGGTGACAATTTCTACGAATTCGTAAAAATTGACCGTAGGGAAGGTTCTCCTTAAGGCTCCGAGGATGATTGCTTTTGAAATGCAATGATTTGTTGCGGTCCGTAGCTTTTTTGTATAGGGTGGTAATTAGTCCTCCTTCCTGCGAGGGATAGATTTCGACATCCAGAAAGGGCATTTTTGTCTTGGAATAAGTAAGGCTGAATTTGATCTCTTGGGTCCTATTGTTTAACCAATTGTGGAAGTTGATTAGTTCCTCTTCTGGTCCAGTCCACACGAAAAAAATGTCATCGATGAAGCGGCTCCAATTATTTATCCACTGGAGAAAAGGATTGTTATCGGTGGATGTTGAGGTACCGAGTAGTTTCTGTTATGATAGCGAACCGAATCCTAATTAAGGTTTCCCCTTCTTTATTTTACAGTTTGGTCCTGATGAGAACTCAAGAATAAATAGAGTTCGAAACGCGTAGACCGAATGGATAATATGCCATAAGATTAGGAATGAATAAAAATCTGTATAAATGAACTGAAAAATATACTAGCTTGATATCTATGGCAGCATTGTATTCACAGTGCATGAGTTTTTCAAAAAAAGTTTTGTTAATTGATTGTAAATATTGTGGTGTCTATTAGAGTGTATGATAGTGTATGCAAGTGGTTCACTCACAAGTTGTTGTATGAATGAGAGAAAGGGAGTGTTTTAAGAGACGAAAATGTTTTCAAAAATGAATAATTTTGTATGTTATGTATTACATTTGAATTGCAAAAAGTGTTTTGTAAAAAGTGGTGGGAGAGTGGCAGTCAATGGTGGTGGTGCCGGCATGGGCACCGCCATCAGGTTTACAGCCTACCTCTCTGACAACCTTTTCATTGCCAGGACACCGCCATGAAAAAAGGTCCACGGAAAGGCAGGTTTTAGGGTGCAAACATGTCTCCAGGTTGAGTGTGCCCTGAAGACATGTTCCTGGTGCTGCTCTGTGTGAGCCCCAGTGGCTTGTGCATGTTGGCTTGCACTGTTTCTCCTGCAGACCGTGCTGCAGGGAAACAGTACACCATATCTCCTGGAGCCTTCTCAGGATAGCCAGCGGCTCTTAACGCCTTCGCCTCGGCAGATGTCCGCTGCGGTGCTGAAAAAAAAAACGTGAGCCTGGCCGTCCGACACACCCGCCAACCGTGACGTCGGACGCCCGGGGGCTGTCCAACGCATGGAAGGGGTTTTAGCACCGCCACATTCCGCCGCTATGACTGTGCCGCAGGCACACAGCCAGCCTGAAGTCTTCAGCGCTATACTCCATCTAGAGCGCTCCGATCCACTTTTCATAACCTGCTTACGATCCCTAGGTACAAACGGAAAAAACACGGTGGTTCATGCTTTTCCTTTCTGGCTCCCACTTTGTGGAACTCACTTCCCTCTCCTCTCCTCTCAGACTTTGCCTCCAGTACGACTGTTTACGCAAACTACTCAAGACCCACCTTTTCAAGCTAGCCTACTGAGCCATCCTGCAGCACTGTCTCCTCCGCATCTGTCTTGAGCGCCATGAAACCTTTTGGTGTCCGTGCGCGGTACAAATGCTTTTAACATTACATAACATAACATTGATGCAGCGCTCAGCCAGAAATATCCCCAACTCAGGGTCCAGGTCACTCCGGTGGGGCCCATAACACCGAAGTACAACACACCTAGTCACACACACATTTTACCGCAGACCCTTGCAAATATATCTATAAACAAAATGGGTTGAGTGAATTCTCTCCTATGACAGGAAACCTTTTAAGCACAGATTTTAACACCAACATTTGTTTGAATCAATAATCTTACTAAACTAATCTATGCATCAATGTACCCCGCCAATTAGGTCGATGGACCAATTAGGTGAGCAAGTTGATGGTGATTGTCAAGACCAGCTTAACCTCACTACAACAATACATTGATTTACCTAATTCATTGACTCTAAAAGAATCACAAACACCTGAAATCATTTAAAAGATTTTATGTAATTCATTTGCATAAAAGAAAATTAGCATTTATTCTGTCATTATTGATTCTCACTGAGCATTGCTATTTATTCAGGAAATAAATCAAGAAAACTGTTAATAAAATCATGAAGAGAAAATTCAGGTTCATGTTAATTCCATTATTCTCTAAATAGCAAGATTAATCAATCCTTGGTCATGTAAATGAAAGAGAAATTCTTCATGAAAAAAATCAGAGAAACCACATGCATTTAATTCTAAATATTTCTACACTAAAACCTACCTACCCAGCATTAAACCCCAACTATACTTACTAACCCAGGCCTCCTCGGACGCAACTCTTTTCCCAGGCCTAGTGTCCTGGAACGTTCTCCAACCTACAGGGGTTATCAGTGAGCCTTCTCGCATAGTTTCAGGCTCCCAGCATCTCTGCAAACAGCTGCAGTGCAAACAGCATCTCTCTCTGCTATCAGTTTCTGTGACATTAAACCCCAATTTTGCTCTGATATTTATACTATATTTGCTGGCTCTCTACCCTCAAATGTTTCAAGTCTTGCCATTTCCCTTTCTCTGATTGGTCATGACATTGCACTTATTAGCTCTCAGGATGTTCGTTAATCGACAATGTATTTTTTAACTTTCAGGATGTCCATGAATATCTTCCTGATTAAAAAGCTGACAGATACAAATATGACTGTTCATGCATTTCTTAACTTCCAGGATGTCCGTGACCAACTTTGTTTGACAAACTGATAAATACACGTTCGACAGTTCATGTTCCTCATCAGGCCTTTTTAAATGTTCATTTTCAGTGATTCACCTGTTTCCACATGGTCATTTTTTTAAGGCATTTGACTTTTGTCCTTGGCAGACAATCAGCTGTTCTCGTGGTTATCATTTTGGCCCACAGCCACTCACCAGTGTTCATATCAAATGTCCTCGAATATACTCAGCTGAAGTTGCAAACTTTTCAGTGAAGCACAGAGCATAGACGAGCTTTCGCTCCGAAAAATGATGTAAGCTTTTCTACTACGCAGAACCGGGAAAAGCGAAGCCATTTTGGAATTGGCAACCAACCAAAACTACGATAAACAGAAAAAGTAAATGTAAATACACAGAATATATGTGTTGTCTGTCCCCCCACCCACCAGTGCTAATGTTTATTCCTTTAAAACTGTTACCTAGCAGAAAATCATCACACTGCAAGCCATTAAAATGAAGCAGAAAAGTAGCATGCAATGCACAATGTACACAGACATGCATTATTATACCACTTAAATGCACAAAATAGATTAAACATGCATTTTTTTTTATAGGTTCAAAATATTTTATTGAGGTTTTTATCATAAGTAACAATAAACAAGACATACAGAAAACTATAATGAATTTGTGGTTCCAAATGAAGTACAAGTAATGCAATGAAACAATGAAAAGAAGGGGGGGGGAATGGGAAGGAAACAAATAATATCAGATAAATAATAGGCAATAAATTGAGCTACTATATACAATAACCAATTATAAACTGAATTTATAACATACGATATCTGAAATTAATTCAATAAATAATTATCGATAGGAACCCAAAATAAATGATAAGAAGATGAGTTTTGACAGACCCCGGATAAAGATAATTGTGCTCCTCTTCTCACAAAAATAACCCAAGACCACCATGCATGAACCGATAACTTTGAAACATCTTTCCAAGAACATGTAATGGATTTTAACGCAGCTGAAATTAGAAAATTAAAACGCTTACATTCAAGTGTATTTAAATCATTAGACAGGAGTATGGATTTGCAAATCAACAAATTGTATGTTAAATCCTCTCGAACATGAAGAATCTTCTTAATAATGTCCCAAACATCTGTCCAGAATTTAGAAAGTAAAGGACAAGTAAAAAGCATATGTTGTACTGTAACAGAATTTGAATTACAATGCCAACATGTATCAGATTGAAGTAATTTAGCTTTGAATAATCGCAAAGGTGTCCACAATCAATTAAATAGAATATAAGAATTAGTTTGAAATAATGAAACAGGTAACCAACCAGATATATTGTTAAGCCAAATAGATTCCCATAAATTAATGGATAGAGAGAGGGATAGTTCAATGTTCCAAAACTGTGCAATCACATTAATATTTGAACCTAAATTATTAGCTAATTTTTTATATAAAATAGAAACACAATGAGGATTTGATGATACAGTTTGAATATAAGTGAATAAATCAGCATGAACAACAGAAGGAATGGTTTGTGAAAACGAGTCCAATATAAAGTTAATTAAACATTCATATTTACTAAAATCTGAATTTGTCATTTGAAATGATATGAACTTATTTGCCTTATAAATATCCTTAAGATAAAAAATTCCAGCTTTAATCCATGAAGACCAAAAACTAATATGTCTATTCAATTTAATAACAGAACTATACCATAGGGATAAATCACTAGTAACAGACATGGGATGTTCAAAGATAGAATCAAGATCATTAAAAACAAGTTTAGTGGATTTAATGATATGAGATTTATGAACATATGAAGATTTAAGTGATGGTCATTAAAGTGGGAAGTGGAAAAGGACTAACAATGGATTTTTCAATAAGGAACCAAATGGGAGGGTTATGGATAGGGGAATGGTTAAGCCAAATAGCACTTTGTTTCATAATAAAAGCTTTATGGTAAAGAAGAAAATCCGGAATGCCGAAACCAGCATTACTTTTTAACATCTTCAATTTGTTATACTTAATGCGTATTGCTTTTTTATTCCAAAGAAAGCTGGAGAGGAGGCTATCAATATCTTTATAAAATTTCAATGGGAATTGAATGGGGATCATAGTTAATGTATAAAAGATTTTAGGGGCAATATTCATTTTAATGCATTCTATTCGTCCCCACCATGAAAGATGCAATGAAGACCATTTAGAAGATTTATCCTTAATATAATTTAAAACAAAATCACTATTTAAAGTCATTGTTGATTTAACAGAAGAGGAAAATAAGGTACCCAAATACTTCAACTTTTTCTTCTGCCACTCATGGGTACCATATCAGGAGTACAATATACATTTAAGGGAATAAATTCAGTTTTATTGGAATTTAATTTGTAACCGGAAACTAAAGAATATTTAGAGATTAAATCTAATAAGGAAGGAAACAAGGACATGGGATCACTGATAAACAAAAGCACATCATCTGCATAAGCCAATGTTTTAACCAGTATATCTTTAACTGCAATTCCTTTAATAGAGTTGCATTGTCGAATAGAAGCAAGAAATGGTTCAATACCCAAAAAAAATAACAGAGGGGAAAGGGGACAACCCTGACGTGTACCT
Source organism: Lissotriton helveticus (assembly GCF_964261635.1). NCBI lineage: Eukaryota > Metazoa > Chordata > Amphibia > Caudata > Salamandridae > Lissotriton > Lissotriton helveticus. The sequence continues at coordinate 1,822,083,679 of NC_136068.1, read as the reverse complement.
CTGTAAAGGGAAAATTGAGTAGAGACTTGGCCATTATTAAATAATCTAGCAGTAGGGGCAGAATATAGGGCTGAAACCATATGGATATAATTATCACCAAAATTAAACGCACACAAGGTACGAAATAAAAAATGCCAATGAAGCTTATCAAAGGCTTTTTCAGCATCTAAAGCCATAACACCGGATGGAGTATGCAATGATTGAGCTTGTTCAATGACATGTAATAAAGTTCTTGTGTTATTAGCTGAATACCAATTTTCATAAACCCTGATTGATCGGGATGTATGATAGAATCCAATATTGGGGATAAACGGGACGCTAATATTTTTGCACATAATTTGCAATCTTTTTATTTTTATTTTTATTTTTTACATTTTTATTAAAACAATAACAAGAACACAACAAACAACACAAGGCAATAATGACAATTGAACAGTGGAACATGGGTCCGCGTAGAAGGCACTCCAGACAACGGCATATATCATACAGGCAATAACCATAAGAAAGGAGGGGTGAGGGGGCAGCGAGGAGACAAGCAATAATATCTGAAAAGTCATTAAGTGGAACGTCAATCATGGGGACATAGCGACGTCGGGAAGTAAAGCATGTGGGGGGGTGCAAACATCTCCACGATAGGAGTTCCACTGCGACCAAATTCTACTCCATTTTGTGGGTCGACCCCGTGACAGATATACAGTTTTCTCACTAAACATGCACCAGTCCATGTTCTCCTTCCAGGACGATACAGTAGGAGGCCTGTGGGACCCCCACAGCTGTGCAATGTCTCTTTTCGCAATCATGTTACCCAGGGTCGCCCAGATGGTCTGAGCCGTATTGTAGTCAGTGGGCTCCCAGACATTAAGGAGACAACGCCTGGCTTCGGGAAGCAACGCAACACCAGTCACCCTTTCCATTACAGCATGCACACGGGACCAAAATTCACACACCAACGGGCATTCCCACAGAATATGGAAAAAGGTGCCAATCATGCCGCATCCACGCTTACACTGAGCATCCGTAGAATAACCCATGCGAACCAGACTCGGACCAGTGACGTACACACAATGGAGGATCTTGAGTTGGACGAATCGAAGGCGAGCTGGTATGGCGACCTCCTTAGGCGAGGACAAGGTGGATTGCCAGTCCTCATCGTCCATTTCTAGACCATCAGCGGTCCACAAAGCCCTGAGGCGCACAAGCAGATCAGCCCTATTGTTTATGAGCTTCTTATAAATCAGAGAAATAGTGCTATCGGGTACATGTCCATCAAGGATACGATCCTCGAGGGGAGAGGACTCAGGAAGATCCGTACCCACGGTAAAAACCGACAGTAGGGCATGCCGGACCTGGGCATATCGAAAATATTCTCTATCCCCCAGGTCGTATTCGGTATGGAGCACCGCAAAGGATTTAACGTCTCCTTTGGACCAGAGATCCCCAACCTTGCTGATACCAATCATGTCCCATTTATCAAAACCTTTCGTTCGCCACAAATTACCCAAACATTCAGAGTCATACAGGGGGGTCGCACGGGTGAATCTGTCAGTCCATCCAAGAGCCGCAGTCGCATCTCGCCACACTCGTACCGCAATTTTAGTGGGGCCCGTCAGCAATTTACAGAGCCTCTGGGAATAAAGCACCCTGTTGAAATTTCCCCCCGGCAGAAGGTGTTTATCCATTGCAAAGGCCGGGGCTGGACCGGGGTCATACGTCGCTTGGTTAACCGCACTTAGCTGGGAAGCCCAATAGTAGCGCCTAATGTCGGGGAGGGTGATACCTCCGTCGTACCACGGTAAGGTAAGTTTAGACAGAGCAATACGCACACGCCCATCCCAGACGAGTCGCCTTTGTAGACCCTCCACCTCACGAAAGTACCGAGAGGGAACAAGATCAAACGAGTTCTGGAGAGCGTACAGAAATCTGGGCAGCGACATCATTTTAAAAAGGGCCGCACGACCCAGCGGGGACAACGGCAACCGACGCCAGCGAGCGACATCCAACTTCAGCCTCTGAAGAGGAGGTAGTAAGTTACGTTCATAACGAACGGCGGCATCCAAGCAGATGTAGATCCCCAGATATTTAAAGCCGGTCTCAGTCACTTGAATTGGACATCTACGAGGCAGTGGGGGGAGTCCCCCAGCCAATACGTAGACACAAGATTTGGTCCAATTAATAACGAGGCCCGAGTTCTTCCCGAAGGAGGTCAGAACATCGAAAAGCACATTAAGTGATTTCCGAGGGGAGGTGAGGTACAGGAGGATGTCATCCGCGTAAAGCGAGATACGATCCTCAAAGTCGGGAGTCAACCGGATGCTCCTCATGGAAGGCTCCCAACGGAGCCACTCAGCCAGCGGTTCCAAAGCAAGGGCGAAGAGTAACGGAGACAGCGGGCAGCCCTGCCGGGTACCCCGCCCGAGCGCAAAGGCCCCTGACACCTTACCATCAACCACCACCTGAGCCAGGGGCTTCTCATAAAGAAGCTTAACCCAAGCGATGAATCCCGGGCCGAACCCAAACTTCGAGAGGGCAGCCCAAAGGTAGGGCCACTCAATGGTATCGAACGCCATCGTCGTGTCAAGGGAAACCAAGATGGCCGACTCAGTGAGAGTCGCAGCCCGCGCAAGAACTCCATGGAGCCTCCGCAGATTAAGGGCGGGGTTACGATGAGGAATGAAACCGGACTGATCTGGATGGACCAAGTCCCTGATAACCGTAACCAAGCGGGTAGCCAACAGTTTGGCAAGAATTTTGGGTTCAGCGTTAAGCAATGAAATAGGTCTATACGAGGCACAGCGATCACGAGGCTTACCCTCCTTGTGGAGAACCACAATGGTAGCAAGCAGCTGATCCGCGGGCAAGGAACCAGAGTCCAAAGCCTCCAGGAACACCCCCTTCAAATAGGGTGCCACGGTGTCAGGTCGCAGCTTGTACAATTCGATGGGCAAGCCGTTGGGGCCCATTGCTTTACCAGAACGGAGGGAACGGATAGCACCCGTGATCTCATCTACCGTGATGGGCGCGTCCATGAGGTCGCTGTCGTCCTCTGAAAGACAGGGCAACGCAATGTCCTGAAGAAGTAACCGGGAATCATCCTCGTCTCTGACAGAGACCGAGGCATACACAGTTTGAAAGTGGTCAACAAAGCACTCAACGATCCCAACAGGATCAGTAACACGCTCACCATCCAGACTCTTGATCACAGGGACAACACGATTCTCTCTCTCCTTCTTATCCAGCCACGCAATCAATTTACTAGCCTTGTCCCCCACGTCATACAGCCGACCCTGTTGCTCGCTGTACATCACCTTAGCCGCATCAGTAACGAGGGCTTTGTAATCAGCCTGCTTCAAGCTGAGGGAATGCGAAGCCAAACGTGTCACTCCAGAACCAAGATCATTCTCAAGTGTAGTGATATCAGTTTCAATCCGTGCAATTTCCTCATTTTTAGCCTTCTTTGCAGCAGCAATAAGTGACAATGACTGCCCACGGATAACCGTCTAAAAAGCCTCCCACAGTGAAACAGAAGAAGAAACAGACCCCACATTGTCATTGAAATAGTGGTCAATAGCTTTAACAATTTCAGAAAGGGTTTTAGGATTACGGAAATACCAAGGGTTAATGGGGGCCATGCTACCCGCACTGCCAGCACCAACCCGAAACCGAAGCCACAAAGGAGAATGGTCCGATATACCCCTGGGAAGATGACGAACCTCAGCGATGAGGGAAGGTTGGGCCGAGGGCATCAGGAAATAATCTAGCCTGGAGAGACTACCATGCGCTCCAGAGTGGAAGGTATACTGAAGCTGTGTGGGATGCATCAGTCTCCAGCTATCAATGAACCCAAAGGTTTCCAGCAAATCACCGAGCCACATCTGAGATCTGACCAACTCCCGGGGTGGAAAACGGTCAGCAGTACCAGAGACAACAGAGTTAAAATCCCCACCAAGGATAAGAAGACTCTCGGGTAACCCCAGCATAACCTTACCCACATCAGCATAAGTAGGGGCCTGTAGGCCCGGAGGGACATAGATAGAGAGAATGGAAAGAGTCTTCCCCTCCCATCTACCCGTGAGGGCAGCATAGCACCCCCTATCATCAAGTATCACCTCATCAATCTCGAAAGGGAGAGACGACCTGATGAGAATGCCCACCCCCCGGGAGCCAGAACTGAAACCAGAGTGAGCAACTAAGCGATAACCACGCCTATTCAAGGCTTGGCAGACGTTACCAATCAGATGCGTCTCCTGTAGGAGAACGACATCTGGAGAATGGCGTCTGAGGAACTGCAAGACCACCCCCCGCTTTATCCTGTCTCCCAACCCATTAACGTTCCAGGACAACAGTCTCAACTCACCACCCCCCATCCCCGAGAACGAAGCAGGGCACCCCACACACGAACCCAAATGACACGAACAGAAAGAAAAATCAATATGACGCCTTGTGACAAGAAAGAAACACACACACTCCCCCCCACCACCCCCCAACAGAAACCCGTTACAACGCCCCCCACCATGCACCCCTGCGTAAGCCACCCCAACTTGCAGTGTGCCTGTCGCCCCATAGTGAAACTACTCTACACAAAGAACCCAGGAGGAGAAAGAGTCCCCACTAACCCCCGCCACCCTCAGGCCTAAACTATAAAATAAAAACAAATGATCCAAAGTCCAGACTCAGCCGAGAAAGTAGAGAAGTTCAGACGCCAGGGCCCACAGCATCATTCCTGCTCGGACAAGCCACCTTCCGCACCACCAGGGTGCTCAGTTCGATCATCACTTTTGGGCAAAGAGTCAAGCCAGTCACTGACAATGTCCGGGCGATCAAAGAAAAACGTTTGTTCACCACGTTCCACACGAAGTCTGGCCGGAAACAACATAGCATATTTGAGTCCCAGGTCACGCAACCGTCTCTTGACTCCCTGAAACCCCATCCTCTGCCGCTGAACAAATGGAGTAAAATCGGGATAGAAGTTCACAGTAGAGTTTTCAAACTTCACTTTGTCCCGGGAAGCCTGCTGTATAGCGTCCCTGTCCCGAAAGTGGAACAATCTGGCAACAATGGGTCTCGGGGGAGCCCCGGGCTGAGCCTTCCCTCCCGGAACCCTGTGCGCTCGCTCAACCGCAAAGAATTTGGTAAGCCCGGGGGGAGCAAGATAATTCGAGACCAGATCTTTCACTAGGAGGTCAGTAGCAGAGGGCTCGGGGGTCTCCGGAACACCAATAATGCGCACGTTGTTGCGACGGGACCGATTTTCGTAATCCTCCAGACGACGGGCCATCATGTCCCGAGAGGAACGCAGGTTCCCGATCTCCGTTTGGATCTCTGTGACATCAGTGGTCAGACTGTAAGTCTTCAAATTGAACTCCTTGACCCTCTCATTGGTCTTTGCCAAGTCCGCTCTGATTAACGTAACATCCACAGCCACTGTGTCTATCTTGGAGGCAAGTGCCTCATATTGCTCTCCCATGGAGGTCTTAAGGCCGGTGATGGCGCCCATGACATCCTGCAACGATATCTCCGACGTGGCAGGTACAGCCTTAGAATCGTCATGCGAACGGCCAGCATTGCCGGGGGAACCCTTTAATTGAGAATAATGATCCATAATATTCGTCTGAGATGGGCCCCCACGAAGCGATGCCTTGGTCTTACGTTTCTCCGGCTCGTGTCTAGCGGCCATACTGGAATAGGGACCCCGGAGGGGCCCGCGCGACCTGGTGAAAATGGCCGAATACGATGAGGCCAAAAGACCACGAAACTGGGCCAAATGGGCGCAATGGTGTGGAGGACACGGTGGTCCCATGGAAGGCCAGAAGCAGAGCTGCTAGACCAGGCTGGGGCAGGAGTCAATCTGAGCCACAGGCCAGGCAATCCGCGCCGGGAGTAGAAAGTGAAACCGAAAGTTAGACAAAGGCCGTCCAGGGGGAGAACCCCTTCGGCCGATGTTGTTCAATTACTCCCAGGCCAGCAAATCAACTGAGCCTCCGGTGTCGCCTCGGAGCGGGCCGAGAAAGGTCCAGACGATGTAGAAATGGATCCAAGTGTCCGATTTCGATTTTTCGAAGAATGTTGAAGTCAGCCAGAGTCAGTCTTCAAAAGCCCATCGGTAAAATCAGGATTTAGAAAGGATAAATGCGAAGGGCGGCGCGGGTCTCGGGAGCTCCTCACTCACACGACCATCTTGGATGCCCGCGAAGCTCCTCCCTCTAATTTGCAATCTTGATTTATTTAAGAAATGGGGCGGTAATTAGAAACCAGGGTGGGGTCTTTATCTGGTTTAGGAAGAACAATAATTAAGGCTTCTGAAAAGGACCCAGACATAGTTCCTGAAGAACTAAAAAAAGTAAATAGTTGGAGTAGAAAGGGCGAGAGCTGGGAGTGAAATTCTTTATAAAATTTAGCTGGTAAGCCATCAGGACGTGGGGATTTATTTTGTTTGAGGGATTTAATAGCAGATAAAATTTCATCTGATGTAATGGGTAAATCTAGGCCAAGTTTATCTGTTTGAGAAAGTTTGGGTAAGCCACAGGAAGAAAGAAAAGAGTCATCTATAGAATCATCATTAAAATCAGGGTTATTATATAATGTAGAGTAAAATTCTAAAAATTCATTAACAATATCTACGTGTGAGATCGCAACTTTACCAGTAGGATTACAAATGGAAGTTATCTGTGTTTTGTCTTTTTTAATACGAAGATAATTAGCTAAAAGCCTACCAGATTTATTTGCGTTAAAACTAAATTTAGCTTTGGCTCTGGAAAGTTGGACCCCAGCTCTTTTACTATGAATAGTATTGAATTCATAACGTAGTTTTTGTAATATATCTCTATATTTCAGATCATTGGAGGTAATAAAAAGTCTTTCATATTTTGCTATTTGTTTCTGCAGCCGATCAATGTTAGCATTAAAAGTTTTATTTTCATGTGCCATAATAGAAATCGTAGTCCCTCTAATATAAGCTTTCAACGCATCCCATTGAGTAATCCAAGAAGTTGAGCCTTCAGGGTTAAGCTGAAAGTAATCTGATATAGCAGATAAATGTTTTGGTCTATTTCGTTCATTGAGAGCAATGCTAGAATTCATTCTCCATCTAGATTGTTTAGGGAGTATTGTCTGGAAATTTAAAATACAAGAAATCATAGCATGGTCAGAGATATCAATATTTCCAATAACAGGGTTCGCGATAGATGCAATGAGTGGTCATGAAACTAAAATATAATCAATTCTAGAGTGCGAATTGTGTGAATTGGAAAAGAAAGTAAAATTTTTGTCAGTAGGGAAATGGAGGTGCCAAATATCAACTAAATTTGTGGTTTGGAGAAATTGTTTAAAAGCAAAATAAACTTTAGAGGCGTGAAATTTTGTGTGAGACAATCTATCCAATAAAGGGTCAGCTACTACATTAAAATCACCTGCAACAATCAAAGGAACCAAGACTTCTTAGTTGAGGGCGAAGAGAAGCGAATTCCTTACAAATTGCAACAGTATCTTTTGCAAAATCTTGATGAATAAAGATTTTGTGACCATTAACCATCAATGAAGAAATGTCTCTCGCTGCCTTTGTAATCATAACCAAATGATGATGACGAAATACCTTAAGTATCATTTGTCTAGGTTTGGTATGCTGTGGGTAACGATGCGAAGGAATTCGATGGGCCTTGTCAATTTCAAATTTTTCAGGAAGTTTGAGGTTTAAAAGGCCAGGAAGTAAGGACAAATATAATCGACAATTATTTCCCTCAACTTCTTCTGGTAAATTAAAAATGCGCAGGTTATATTGCCTATTTCTATTTTCCATATCCAGAAGGTGTGAGCTCAGAGGAGAAATTTTTGCCACAAGTGGAGCAAAGGCATCTATTTTGGTTTTATTATCTTGGATTTTGATTGAGTTATCAGAAATTTTCATCGATAAACAAGCCATTTCTTTACGCACATGTTTAATTTCAGTCGCAATAGTGTCGGTATTCGCTTTGAGTGCCTTAATTTCCTCTAAAATGAGAGATAAGGAGGGCTCTGTAGACTCCACCAATTTAGATTTTAAAGGAGGTGGAGAAACTTGTTGTTTCCTTTTATTGAGAGGTTTAGTATCCATTTTAGCAGAATAGCAGCCAAAATTACGTAAATCTGGAAAATATCAGCCAGATAATGTAAAATAGAACAAAATAGCTCCAAAGTATTGGTGCAGCAGCTAAACTGGGTCGTGGGTGTGGTTAGGCCTAAGCCAGGCCCTCTCCTAGAGAACACTCCGCCCCCCTGACAGAGATTTCAGGCTGCAGGAGGAAGCACACAGGGAGCAAGAACCAAGAGGCTGAAAAACCCACTTGCCGTGCAGAAAAGCGGCTGAAAATGCTTCCAGGAACAGGTGAGGGTTAATGAAATGCAGCGACCTCCATAAATCCAATCCACTGACAGATTTTCGTTATTTTTAGCGAAAAAACGGGCTCGAAACGCGATAGAGCTCCTCAGGCGGCGGCCATCTTGGTCGCGCTTGCGCGTCTCTCATTAAACATGCATTTTACATCACTAATTAATATGTTAATCAAACCTGTTAGTGAAAACCATTTACCACATGTAATGAGTATGTTTTGGTTAATACACAGCAATCAAAATTAATATATTTACTTTGTTATGGGGTGATTGATCTGAATGGGGTACACACAAAATCTTCTGTACCTCGCTCCATCAATTTCCCTCCTTTGATGATCACAAATCCTGAACACCTCAAAGGATTTGTGAATCATCACCAAAACTCAAAAACACCCATACATTCCACTAAATTTTATTCGATCGGACACCTCTTCTCAATAAATGTTGTTAGTTCAGCAAATTCTTTCTCATTTCCCTTGTTATCAACAAAAATGTTATCTTTAGTTCTAAATCTGAAACATACTTATCCTTATGAAGTGCAATTCTATCTACTGGTGGTAACTATTGGTACATTGTTAATAGTCTCATTAGGAAAAAAATATACAACATAAACACATCTTATGCCTAAAGCAAAACATGTTATATTTACTATGGTATCTAAGTTATCCTATAAATCTACTAAATATGTACTGTCTGTACAAAGTGTGTTTCCACACTTGAATGACTTTCAGTCCTTTGCCCCTTCTTTTATTTTAACTACTTGGAAATGGTTCATCAAAAATCGTCTTCGTCTTGTGTGCTAAAGCCAGAATTGTTTTCTGTAACACTGGGATGTATGACATTACAACGCATGCTTTTACCACACATGCTTTTACATCGCAGTTTTTACAACGCATACCATTACAACGCATAGCGCTTTGGGGTGCTGGATAGTGAATAGTTTAATTTACTATTCCAACTCCAGTCCCCGTGGATAGTAGGGAAGGTGTTGGATAGTATATTAAATCTATTCCCTATCCTAGAGCGCCCCCCCAGCGCAATGCGTTGTAATGGTTTGCGTTGTAAATGTTGCGATGTAAAAGCACTGCGTGGTAAAAGTTAAGTTGTAAAGGACGTTTCCCGTAACACTGTTATGGTCACCTCAAGTAATCCCTGAATTCATGTGTAAATCATCCCTATCTATAGGTTCACAGTCTTTGTTTGGATTTTCCTGATCATCCTTGCCTCCTCTAGTGTCAGATAAGATAACTCTCACTATTTCTGAATTTTCTTCTTCCTTGACCACCTCTCGTACAGTCACTCTCAGACTTTCCTAGCTATCCGCTTCCTCTTGTATATCAGGAAGTGCCATATATGTCCATTCCAGTGACTTGTACTTCCGATTTGGTCTCTGTGTCTGTTGTCTTAGTTCTGTAGTACTTTCTAAATCGTTGTCAGGTGAAAAATCATTAAGTCTTACACCATGCTGTACACTCTCACAGTCTGTTGGTCTTAAATCACCAGTTTTACAGTCTGTTTCTCTTGTGTTACCAGCTTCTGGTTGCTTAGCACCTGATTCTGAACATGTATCCAAAATCTGCAGTCCATTTCTCAATTACTTGTCTTGTTGATCAGGTATATGTGCTTTTCTCATTTCTTGCCCCATTAGTACCTTGTACAGATTTAAATCTGTCCTTCTATCATTTGTATTTCTCATGGTCACTAGAACTAGGGGCAAAACATACAGCCAATTCAAGACAGTGGATTCACACATTTTTGCTAATTCGATCTTCATTGTGCCAATCACCTGTTCATCAACTCCAGAAGCTTCAGGACAATAGGCACAATGCAGTTTCTTTTTAATGCTCAATATTTCATAAATCAGACTGATAACTTTGTTGGCAAGATCAGTTTCCCTATCTGTGCGTGCCTGCCCATGATACATGTGTGCAAAATGGGCAAACATACTGTTGGGCATAACAGCTCTTTCATCTTGGTAGGCACAAACATAATTTTATTCTTTTTGTGTACAACCTTCTCTTACCCATGTTTCCTTTTCCTCATCACTTGCCTGATCCTGCACTTTCCTCACTTCTTCCCATGTTTCTGCTGTGTTAGTAAGCATGTGATATTGGGGAAAAGTGTCTTTCTTCGCCCATGTCTGATTCAAAGAACAATCTTGTTTTGTGCAATATTTTGCCAATTCATCTGCAAACCAATTCCCTCGGGTAATGTAGTCAGTTTCACATTTGTGAGCAGCAGGAACTGCTAACGATCCCCTATCAACTATTCGTTTTTTCTTCTTTCTCCACCTGCTTCTCCATTCTTCAACTTTCTTTCTTTTTCTCTGCAATTCTTTAATTTGAGCTTTTCTTCCAGCTTTGTTTACATTTTCTATGCCCTTCTCTGTGAAGTTTGATCTATATGGTTTTTACAAATCCCTACATTTGGAAATATCTACTCCTGTCTCACTGGTAGCTTCTTCAAGATTTTCCTGCAAATCCTTATTTTTCCAGGTAATGTTTTTACTCATAAAGAGTATCTCTTCATCCTGGTAACATTTTAATCTGTTCATACTTACCTTTCTAGAACTTAATTCTTCCATGTCTACCTTTTATTCTGTAATATCTATCTGTTGGCGTTCTGCATCTTTTCTATAGCCACTTTGTACCCACTCTCCCAACTTCTCATTTGTCAGACCCAAAGAGACTTCTTTTAATCTTTCTCTAGGTCCCATTCCCTGCAACCGTCCATTCTGTTTTTTAGCTAGTATTTCAGTTCCATTTGCGTAAGTCAGAGTTTTTGTCAGATCTGTTGTTGTATCTAATTCGTACATACTAGGCAGTTTATTCTTGACACTTTCAGATAATAATTCTCCTTTAGGATCTGATTTTACCTCATTTAACGGTATGGTCAGTGAATGTTCTTCCTCTACCTCACTTTTACAAACAGAAATTTAAGAATCTATATTCATTGGGACTGTTAAAGCTTCCATATTCATGGGCAGTTCTTTTAAACTTTCAGACAATTGTCATGTTTTGACTGCTAATTCATTTTCTTCTTCTTCATTATTTGACCCATTTATCACTTGTCTTTCTTGCCAAATACTTGTACTACTCATTGGAAGGAGTTCTTGCTTCATTACTGTACTATTAATTTGAACAGATTCCTGTCTATTTATTGCATCAATCCCTATGGGAACTGGAACAGTTTGGAAAACTTTTGTAATTTCTGCTGGCAGTGCCATTGGCACCACTGTTGCAGACTCCCCTTGATATGGAGGTGATCTGTTATCCAGAATGTCATCTAGCAATTCATCTTTTGTGTCACTGTTTCTATAGTCTAAAATGTGAACATGCTTCTCTTCCTCTTCCTTTTTACCTCCTGTATATCCTCCCATAATCCTGATAGGAAACAAATCATTTGGTACATCTACCTGCTCCCATCTACAAATTTTGTCCTCAATATTCTCATTCTGACATTTATCCAAACCAAAATCAAAACCTCTTCCTGATCTTTGTTGTTCTCTCTTATACACCTCACCTTCCCATTCCATTAACACTTCAAATTGTGAAGGTTTAGGTGTAGGCTTAAGTTTCATCATTGTTTCTCTCAAATTTCATAAAACATCTATGTTAAAAGAACCTTCTGGAGGAAATGCAAGCTCACCATCACCTTTCGTATATTGCACCCAATTCTCGACCCACAAACAAGTGAGACAGCCATTCTTCATTAGCATGTGAGATACAGGCGTTCCCATGGAACAAACTAATTTCCACTCCGGTTTTACTACAGGCTTTTCTTTCATAAACAATCTTTTTACCTTTCCAAACAGTGAAACTTTCTTTTCATTACCAATATAATACATTTTTCTGTTAATTTACTGTCTTTCAAAAGATTGTGCACTCTTCTGTTGCTGCTCCGTAACACAGCACGGTTTACACTAGTATACCAATTAGAACAAGATATGTCTTCTTAGTGCTTAACCAATTACTTTGCTGCTTTACTGATGCACCAATCAGCCCTTACTGTGTCTTAGTCACAAGGACCAATCCCTTCGCAACACTTTTGACATCAACAGCGCTCCGGCTTCTGCAGCGCCGACTGACCCCTTCTTTACAAGGTTTTTTCAAGAAGCCGTATTTACAAGATATTCAACTGAATCGGTTAGTAACTTACACAAAACAACTCCATTCGTCTGTTTCGCTAAACAAAGTGATAGAATTTTCTCAATCGCACAAGTATTCTGTATTTCCAATAGACAGCGCTTACCTCTTCTCTACCACAGAATTTTTACACTCGCCGATAAAGTAGCACCACTTCCTCTACTTTGCCCTTCTCTCAAGCTCGGGTTAAGCTCTATTACTCTCCCAGCTGTAAGTTTTAAATCAGGATACACAATGATCCCTGTACTCGAAAGCTAAGATTTTATAGGCTGTCCTTGCTATGCATTTATCCTTTCACACGTAGGTTCCCTATACTTGTGATGTGCGACGACACCACTTGTGATATTCGACGATACCACCCCAGTATACGACGAAACAACTTTTTGAAACAGACTATGCGATGTGCAAATTAACTTGCCACACTTCCTCTGCCTGCAGACAGAGGCACCAGCTTCACGCAATCCTCTGAAGCCTGTTCAGGACTACATATAACGTAATACGAACTCAACAGAAGTTAGTCATAAATTCTGTACATCAAACACTATATACATTAACCTTTGAATATAGGGGTTCTATATACACTAAGCTAGTAAAAATACCCATCATTAATCACCAAACTAGTCAATAATAACCATTAATCTGCTACCAAGTTATCTGATGCAGCGCTCACGCAGAAATATCACCAACCCACGGTCAAGGTCACTCCGGTGGGGCCCATGACACCGAAGTACAACACACCTAGTCACACACACTTTACCCCAGACCCTTGCAAATATATCTATAAACAAAATGGGTTGAGTGAATTCTCTCCTATGACAGGATATCTTTTAAGCTCAGATTTTAACACCAACATTTGTTTGAATCAATAATCCTACTAAACTAATCTATGCATCAATGTACCCCGCCAATTAGGTCGATGGACCAATTAGTTGAGCAATTGATGGTGATTGTCAAGACCAGCTTAACCTCACTACAACAATACATTGATTTGCATAATTCATTGACTCTAAAAGAATCACAAACACCTGAAATCAGTTAAAAGATATTATGTAATTCATTTGCATAAAAGAAATTTAGCATTTATTCTGTCATTATTAATTCTCACTGAGCATTGCTATTTATTCAGGAAATAAATCAAGAAAACTGTTAATAAAATCATGAAGAGAAAATTCAGGTTCACATTAATTCCATTATTCTCTAAATAGAAAGATTAATCAATCCTTAGTCATGCAACTGAAAGAGAAATTCTTCATGAAAAAGATCAGAAAAACCATAGTTAAAAACACATGCATTTAATTCTAAAGATTTCTACACTAAAACCTACCTACCCAGCATTAAACCCCAACTATACGTACTAACCCAGGCCTCCTCGGACGCAACTCTTTTCCCAGGCCTAGTGTCCCGGAACGTTCTCCAACCTACAGGGGTTATCAGTGAGCCTTCTGGCATAGTTTCAGGCTCGCAGCATCTCTGCAAACAGCTGCAGTGCAAACAGCATATCTCTCTGCTATCAGCTTCTGTGACATTAAACCCCAATTTTGCTCTTATATTTATACTGTATTTGCTGCGTCTCTACCCTCAAATGTTTCAAGTCTTGCCATTTCCCTTTCTCTGATTGGTCATGCACATTGCAATTATTAGCTCTCAGGATGTTGCGTTAATCGACAATGTAGTTTTTTAACTTTCAGGATGTTCATGAATATCTTCCTGATTTAAAATCTGACAGATACAAATTCGACTGTCTATGCATTTCTTAACCCTCCAGGATGTCCGTGACCAACTTTGTTTGACAAACTGATAAATACACGTTCGACAGTTCCTGTTCCTCATCAGGCCTTCTTAAATGTTCATTTTCAGTGATTCAGCTGTTTCCACGTGGTCATTTTTTGAAGGCATTTGACTTTTATCCTCGGCAGATATTCAGCTGTTCTCGTGGATATCATTTTGGCCCACAGCCACTCACCAGTGTTCATATCAAATGTCCTCGAATATAGTCAGCTGAAGTTGCAAACTTTTCAGTGAAGCACAGTGCATGGACGAGCTTTCTCTCAGGAAAATGATGTAAGCTTTTCTACTGCGCAGAACCGGGAAAAGCAAAGCCATTTTGGAATTGGCAACCAACCAAAACTATGATAAACAGAAAAAGAAAATGTAAATACACAGAATATATGTGTTTTCCATTCCCCCACCCACCAGTGCTTATGTTTATCCTTTAAAACTGTTACCTAGCAGAAAAGCATCACACTGCAAGCCATTAAAATGAAGCAGAAAAGTAGCATGCAATGCACAATGTACACAGACATGCATTATTATACCACTTAAATGCACAAAATAGATTAAACATGCGTTTTACATCACTCATTAATATGTTAATCAAACCTGTTAGTGCAAAGCATTTCACACATGTAATGTGTGTGTTTTGGTTAATAAACAGCAATCAAAATTAATATATTTACTTTGTTATGGGGGTGATTGATCTGAATGGGGTACACACAAAATCTTCTGTACCTCGCTCCATCAATTTCGCAATACAGCAGTTGAGATGCTGTCTGCTTGACATTTTCCAGACTGCCACATATTGGCGGTGTGCCAGTCAACATCTATATCAGGCTCTCAGTTATTGCAAATGTTATTTCGATCATTCAAATCAATCACTGAAAACAATGTATGTAAGTGGAAGAAATGGTTTGGTCTAGCTCTGAACATTCAATAACAGTCAATTATCCATAAGTGACAAACTAAATTATCCATGAAAATGCTTTTTAAATATAGGAGGTGCAGAGTAGTGAGACAGAAGAATTTAGGTACTTGGGGCCCGTATCACAAAGTCTAACTTTACTACTTTTTGGTAGTCACAGAGGAAAGATACGAGTAGTAACTTTAAGTCTACACTCATCGAGGAGTTTCCACACTTGGGACAGAATCTCCACACAAGGGGCGGACTCTCCACATGAGTGCCGAGACTCCATTTCGTACCTGGAGTGGAATCTTCACACTCAGGACGAATCTCAACCCAGAGTGCAGAGATTGCGCCTGTGTGCTGCTGTAAAGATACTTACCTTTGTGAATACCGAATAACAGTAAGATAATTTAAACCAAAAGTCTAATTTTGCCTTTGTGATTAAGGCCCTTGATATTCCCAGTGATCACAGAAGAAAATATAACATATTTGACAACTATATTGAGTGATGTTATACATGAAAAACATAACTTAGAACAAATAAATTGCTAGGACCTGTGATTGTCTAACTAGAGACTGCCTAAGTTTGTGTGTGGTAGTTGTCTTTTTTTTTTTTTTTTTAAGTCTTTTTATTAAAAGTTTTTGTTATTGCATACAGGACACGGCAATATTACAAAAAAACAGAGTATATCGCATTGAGAGAGAAAACATAAGTACAAGTAAAATAAGCGTTCAATTAGCGAATGATCACAAAAATAATACATTCTATTTTACAATGTTCCATACATTTACTTATATACTATTTAATCGTACTGATCTATTTAATCTCCGTCTTATATATCCCTCATAATAATACAATAGTATTATTCAGTACCCTATATGATGTCCTTGCTGAATCTCATTTCGCTCACATGAGGTTTTTATTCTATTTCGCCCTCTTTCCATCGTGTAATAGGGCCCCAGATTAACTTGCCCAACTTCCTTCCCCTTTTCCCTTTCCGTGCATAGATCTCTTTCTCCACATTATATGTTGTTATTAATTTGGCCAACCAGTTATGAAAAGTAGGGGGAATAGGGTCAATCCATGCAGAAGCTATGCATAATCTCATAACTGATAATGCCACAAATAGGAATTCCCTCCCGATTAGTAGTTGTTGTTCATCCTCCACATTCACACCTAATAATATGGTTCCGGGAGTTAACACAATTTCAGTTCCTAATATGTTATTTATAAAACCTTCTATATCTTT
The DNA here is from genome assembly GCF_964261635.1 of Lissotriton helveticus. Taxonomy (NCBI): domain Eukaryota; kingdom Metazoa; phylum Chordata; class Amphibia; order Caudata; family Salamandridae; genus Lissotriton; species Lissotriton helveticus. The sequence goes on along the minus strand of NC_136068.1, from coordinate 1,822,067,243 downwards.
TTTAAGTGTATATAGATGAGGACACGTTGCAAATACATGTTTTAAATCTGCTTCCAAGCTTCCACACCTAAAACACTTGATACCCACGGTACCACCCCATTGTGCTATTTTTGCAGGGGTATAATATAAGTGATATAGTGTCTTATAATGTTGCGCCTGCAATGGTGCCGAGCATAGAAGAGAATATCCATATTGCAAAGAGGTGCCAAAGCTTTCCCCAATAATATTAAGGTTTTCTTTCCATTTTCCATTCCATTTGTCATAATCGTCCTGCTTTGATTTTATCAGTTCAGCATAGAGCCTCTTGATAGTACAATCTTCCCCCATTTGAATTAATTCCATAATCGGATCTTGCTTATATCCCAGTGGACCTCCCTTTTTTGTCTGCAAAAAACTCCTGATTTGTAAGTATTTAAAAAATTGCCTGGTGTGTAGGTTAAATCTAACCTGCAGTTCTGAAAATTGAGAAACCCCCTGAGGTCCCATTACGTCCCCTATGCTTTTAATTCCCTTACTTTCCCACTCACCAAATGTGGAACCCGAAAAAATCTCTTGTGGGAAATTTGGGTTATCTATAAATCTGGTATATACATTATATTTCCCCAAGCCAACTCTTTTACTGAAGCTTTTCCAAATTGTACATGCTGCTATAAGCGTCTTGAACTTTGTCTTTTGTAGTAGCTTGCCTCTGTAAACTTCAGAAATAGATTCTCCACTTCTTTTCCGAGTGTTAGTCCATATATTGCCAGTGTTCCAAATTCACACCAGCCTTCTAACTCTGCCCCTCCCAGCAAGCCAGTCATATTTTGAAGAGCTGCCGCACAATAATAGAGCTTTAATTCTGGTACTGCCCAGCCTCCCCTCTCTCTCGGGAGTGTCATAAATCTAAGAGCTCTTCTAGTTTTCCCCTTAGCCCAAATAAATCTATTTATAACATACTCAAATTTTTTAAATAATTTGATATCAAATAACAAAGGTATAGTTCTAAATAAATATAAAAATTTTGGAAGAATCAACATTTTTATTATATTCGTCCACCCTAGAATTGACATGTGTAGATTATCCCATCTGTCTAAGTCTTTCTCCACTTTCTTAATTAATAAGGAGGTATTCTTGTCTACTAACGAGTCCAAATCTGCCAAGATAGTTACCCCTAAGTATATGCCTGACTGTGTCACTCTATTATCTGTACAGATAGTGAAAGAATTTTTAATTATCTGTGTTTTCGATATATTTAATTTATAGCCCGATATTTTCCCAAATTTTAGCGCCTGTGTGTGGTAGTTGTCAACGTTGTTTCAACCTTGTTTGGAATGTTGAGGTCTCATCAGAAAAAACAAGATGAGGAACACCTGGGTAGAAGCATCTGGGCTAAAGATAAAATAGATGGTGATAAATTAAGAGTGGGCATTGTGAAGCATTCCTGTAGTAGACAGCTGGACACAGGAAGGATGCTGAAGTAAGTTTATTCCCATTAAAAGATCTCATCCATCCACATATCAAGTCATAACAAGTATACATGCCATACATAAGATTCCAATACATCAGTACAAATTACTAGAACCAGTGACTACATGAAGTTCCAATACTCTGATGTCACATTAAAGAGACTCCACACATAGCTTAACCAGAATGTTCGGTGTGGTATCTGTAATAGGTCGAGAGACCACCAACTTATAGATTTAGTCTTAACGGAGGCTTAAAAAAACAAAATCCACAATTAATGGGTTATTCGTAAGCTGTAGGGCTAAAGATAATTGTGTGGCTCTTATATTCACCTTGATAGTAGCTATAGGATTAGTGGATGGAAACACCTAGGTGAGGAAGACAAACTCAATAACACTCACCTATTAGGTCATCTGAAGACGACATGTCAGTAAGTGTTGGCTCTTAGTGTTATAGGTTATATGTGGCTCTAGTTAGACTCCAGGCAATTAAAAGCCTTGGAAAGGTATTTGTTCTAAGTTGTGTGTTTCCTGTATATACAAAATCTATAGTTTTGTCAAATATATTATATTTTCTTTCTTTCTTGCATGATTACTGGGGCACTAAGCAGTTAAATTCTTCCTTAATAACAAGAAAAAGAAAAACATAAAAAACAGATTAAACATAATCGGAAAGATAAGAAGGATGTTAGATTTCCCACTAAGACCAGGTAGCTTAATCATGACCCAATTACCATCTTTTACTACAGTTCTATGGCAGTATCTTGTGCATCAAAATATTTCTTCCTTTCGATGGCTTTCTTTTCTTCCCTTTTTTGTATTTCTTCACCATCACACTCACATTCTTTTCCCTAGGCCAATTCATATTTATTGACCCAACCAGGTTTAACAAAAGTATTAGGCACTCTTCCACGGAATAACATAAAAGGGGTTTTCCCTGTAGTACCATGAGGAGACATTCTGTACTCCTCCACTTTCTTCATGACCGCACCTTTCCAATCCAAGGATAATTATTTCGCCAAAGTAATAGATTCCTTGAGAACTCTATTAAATCTCTCAATCATTCCATTACCTTTTGGATGATATAAAGAGCAAGTTTTGTGAACAATACCTCTTGAGGATAAAAAATCCTCCATTTCTCTTGAAATCAACTGGACACCATTATCCATCAAAATAGATTCTGGCATACCTGCTCTCAAAAACAATTCCTTCAAGCATTTGATAACATGAGCCGAATCTATGTAAGATAAAAGAAAATACCTCAGGCCAACGAGAAAACATGTCCATTATCACCAACAAAAGTGTTTGCACTCAACCATGATGAACAGGGCCAAGTATATCGAAAGCAATATCTTGCCAAGGATTAAACGGATGCTTCCTTATAACCATGGGTTGTACCCGTGGGCACTTAGACTTGTCACTCAATATGCAAGGAAAACAATCACGTACCACACGTTCCACAGATTTATCCATCCCAGGCCACCAGTATAACATACGCAACCTTTCTTTACTCTTGGTAAGACCTGCATGATTTGCATGTACCAAATCCACCAAATCATTCCTGAGACTACTTGGAGGAATTAATCTTGTCCCTCGAAACAACAAACTATTCTCCACAGACACCTCCTTACGTACAATCCAAAATGGCTTCATAAGATCAGAAAAAGGTTTCCTATCTGTCCAACCTTTCTGCACAAATGATATTACATTATTCAAAGTCATGTCAATGGCTATCTCTTCCATCCATTTTTTCCCCGAAATTATATTCTGATCAACCATGCATACTCATTCCTTTGAGTCATCAAACTCCTCACTCACAAAGGATTCTTTAGGTACAAGACGCGACAAAACATCAGCAACTCCATTATCAATTCCAGGAATATTTTTAAGAGAAAAACTGTACTCCTGTAAACCAATAATCCATCTAGTGATCCTGGCTGAAATCAAATTCAGACCCTTTTTATTGAATACCTCCACAAAGGGCTTGTGATCAGTGCGGACTTCAAAGTTTACACCCCAGAAAAATTCCTTACATTTTATAATTGCCCAGAAAACAGCAGGAGATTCTCTCTCAATCACGGAATAACGTGTTTCAGGATCTCTTAAACTTCTAGAAAGAAACATGAAAGTCTGTACACCACATGGACCATTTTTTGCAAAACAGCTCTTAACCACTTTTCAGTCGCATCAGTAACAAGAATGGTTTTAATTGAAGGGTTGGAACTCTTAAGAGAAGGAGCATCATTAGGTTTTCCTTGACGCTATTAAATTCAGTTAAACACAATACTGACCATTCAAAATCAACTCCTTTACGCAATAAGGATCTCATATTGACAATAGAATCAGCAACATTTTTTACAAATTTCACATAATATTCAACCATACCTTAGAACTTCATCAATTCATTCTTGTTTTTAAGGAGAACTCATATTGTGAATTGGGCCAATTAAATCACTCTTGGGCTTCACAACATCGCCGGATATGTAGTGTCCTAGATAATTTATAGATTCTGACCTGAATTTACATTTATCCACTTTATTCGTAAGGTTGCATGCACACAATCTCGCTAACACCATCCTTAATCTATAATCATTTTGTTCCACATCATCACCAAAAACAAGGATGTCATCTTGATAAATACATACCCCTTTTAACACCTCAAGAACATTTTCCATGGCTCGTTGGAATATAGATGAAGCGGCTACCAAACCAAATGGCATTCTTATAAATCTGAACGTACCAAAAGGAGATATAAATGAAGTAAAGTCCCTAAACGATTGCTCAAGAACCACCTGATGGTAAGCGGATGGGAGATCAATCGTGCTGAAAACCTTCGATCCACCTAAAAGTACTAACAACTTGTTGATATTTGGTAAAGGGTATCGATCAATGATTACACACTTATTGTGTTGTCTCAAGTCGATGCAGAGACGCAAATCTCCATTAGGTCTTCGTGCAGCGACTACTGGGGCCAACCATTCTGTTCCCTCTACTTCTTCTATAATCCCAGAGGCTTTAAATTTTGCAATTTCCATTTGCATGTCATCTTTCACGGATAGAGGCACATTTCTCACCTTGCAATTTACCGGTACAGAACTTTCTTTCAGTTTCATTTTGTGTTGGTAACCTTTTAAGCATCCCAACTCATTTTTAAAAACACAAGGATATTCAGTCTTAAGCTTTTGCACAAACTCATTGTCACATGGTTTAGTCATAGAACACACTCTATCCTTAATTTGGATAGGAAGGTCAGCATTAGGATCTAAAAACACCCCTAAGTCTCCTTTATATATCCAACTGATGATACTATGCCCTTTCTTTGATACATAAACTTACCTGACACAAATCTGCCTCTAAATTCAATAAGACCAATAAAATACCCATGTAATTTTATAGGCTCGCCACCATAGGCTAAAGGTGTAATGTCATGCTTCATAAGTCAGATTTTCCCCTTTAATCTGGAATTATAAAAGTCATTAGAAACTATAGTAATCTTCGCACCTGAGTCAAATAAGACCCAAGTGCTTTCCCCTTCAACACTAATATCGTCAAAAGGGCATGACTTTTTGTTCATTTGACTTTGGGCATGAATCACTATCTGTCCACATTCAAAATCATCAGAACCCATTTCACTTTTGTTAGGCTCATAAATCTCTACAGTTTAACATTTGTAGTAGACTTACTTTTACACATTGAAGCAGCATGACCTTTTCTTTTACACTTAGGACAGATTTGACATAAAGCAGGGCATCTTGTATCATTTGCAAGATGACCCCTCTACCACATCTGTAACATTTTCGTAGTGCAATATTTTTCCCTCTAATCTCATCCTTATCCAATGTACTACTACCTTTGTATTTCTCCATACTCTTTTGGTTTTTTTTCTTTAATTTCTTGAACTTCTAGATCTTTCTTACTGTCTTTCTTTATAACCTCAACATATTTCATGGAGTGTTCAATTCTCTTGGCAACAGTAAGAACCTCATCTAATGTAGGTTCATCACGTTACCATAGTTCTTCCCTAACCTTCTCCATGTTGCAACCGAACATAAATTGATCTCGAATACGTTCATCAGTTAAATTATTAAATTTACATGAAGGGGCAATTTTTTGTAAATCAGTGACATAACATTCTATTGTTTATTCTTTCCTCTGTGTTCTTTTCAGAAATTGATATCTTTCTAAAATTGTACTAACCTTCGGTAAATAGAGCTTATGTAATTTTTTAATACAGATCTCATAATCATTCAAATCTCTTGCTTCTTAAGGTGGAAAATCAGAAAGGTGATCAAAAACACCTTGACCTTCAGAGCCTAAACAATGAAGCAGTAGAGATGACTTTCTCTCAGCACTCAGAGAAGGACCACAAACCCTAGCACATCTCTCAAACATTACCTTCCATTATTTCCGTTGAATGGTAGGTACACCTGGACTGGAAAGAAAGAAGGGTGCAGCTGTGACGTTTTGCATGTTAGAATTGTATTTCTTAATATTGAAATACTGAGAAAATTCTTATTTATAAGATAGATTGTAAATACTGAAGGAAAGATATACAAATGACTACAAAATTATGAACAACATTTAAATTTGTAACTTGTAACACACTACGTGAAGAAATAAAAACGATCTGTAAGGAAGTTCAAGTTCAACTTATGGTGTGCTTGTCACTGAAAATACATGCTCATCCTTTGCTTTTTGATCTCGAAATAACAACAATAATCTAAAATAAGTTTATTCACCAGTCTGCGTGTCACCGAAAAGACATGTTCATACTTTGCATAAATCCCTCACAAGTATAGTGAGAAAGTCTTCGTTCTGTTACTCACGGCGAAATGGTTGCTATGAAACCTGTAACACAACACACATTATAGGGAAGTTAAAAATGGCCGCCACGGATTTCCACGTTATGTGAAAGCGTCTCTCGTCATCACCTAATACATGTCATGGATGTGTTGATTCTTCAACGTGAAACGAGTCAATGGAGAACAGGCTCGTGGTACGTTCAAGATAGCAATCGCAGTTCGTTGATGAAGGTGCGATTTTTTTTAATCTTCAAAGTTAGACTGCGCGAAGTCACAAATTATGTGCAGATCAGCATTAGTAAACAAAACGAAGGCACAAGCAGTAGACAGCTCAACGTCGGTAACGGTACTCAGTTCAATGTCTGTAACACACGAAGTAGTCAGCTCAACTTCGGTAACACAGTCTTGTCCCCTCCTGCTAAAGAAACTTTCATCTTTAAATCTAGAAAGTCTTAATACCCAAAGTCACAAGTAATGCACTCTTGTGCTCTTAAGATGAACATATCTTCACTTTCACACATCGCCAGGTAGTCACTGTTACCAGGAATGAGCTCACAACTGCAAGGGAGCATACAATCCCAGGTTATCACGAGTTACTTTATATGTGAGGGATGAGTCTGCATCGAAATTATTTCTCCCAACCCACATGTACATTAGCGAAGGGGTGAGAATACGGCACATGTACATTAGCAAAGGGGTGAGCATGTGGTGAAGCTTCCAATCCCTAAATGTGGAAAGAAGTTATTTATGCATAGATCATATCACAGTGAAAGATTTACTTGCAGAAGTTGTGTTAAATTTGCATATTTTTAATAGTCCCGATTTTCCCAAGAGAAGGACATCTTCAAAAATCACAAATTAGCTCTCACCAACTTCTCTGTGTTGAGATCTTTCATTTGGATCCTGCCGACTACGCCAGTGAAGCATTCCTGTAGTAAACAGCTGGACACAGGAAGGATGCTGAAGTAAGTTTATTCCCATTAAAAGATCTCATCCATCAGGATACAAGTTAGAGCTTCAACTGCCACATATCAAGTCATAACAAGTATACATGACATACATAAGATTCCAATACATCAGTACAAATTGCTAGAACCCGTGACTACATGAAGTTCCAATACTCTGATGTCACATTAAAGAAACACCACAAATGGCTTAACCAGAATGTTTGGTGTGGTATCTGTAATAAGTCGAGAGACCACCGACTTATAGATTTAGTCTTAACGGAGGCTTTAAAAAAAACAAAATCCACAATTAATGGGTTATTCGTAAGCTGTGAGATCCATGTAGGGGTAAAGATAATTGTGTGGCTCTTATATTCACCTTGGTAGTAGCTATGGGATTAGTGGATGGAAACACCATGGTGAGGAAGACAAACTCAATAACACTCCCCTATTGGGTCATCTGAAGACGACAAGTCAGTAAGTGTCGGCTCTTAGTGTTATAGGTTATATGTGGCTCTAGTTAGACTCTAGGCAATCAAAAGCCTTAAAAAGTTATTTGTTCTAAGTTGTGTTTCCTGTATCTACAAAATCTATAGTTTTGTCAAATATATTAAATTTTCTTTCTCCCTTGCATGGTTATTGGGGCACTAAGCAGTTAAATTCTTCTGTCTCACCACCTTGTGTGAAGTCCTAAATGCAAGCTTATGGATAATCTATTTTGTCATTTATGGATAATAAAGTGTTTGGTATTGAGTGTTCAAGGTTAGACAAAATATATCCTCCAATTTCTTTCTTTGTGTTCAGCAATGGAATTGACTGATCGAAATAACAGCGTCTAATAACTAAGTACTTGATAAATCACCGTTGATGTACGTACACATATTAGTGGCCAGGGATGAAAATGGAGCAATGACAGCCACTGCAGGCTTTTTGATGCAATGACAGAGCTCACCTTTGATGCAGTTCTTCGTCTTAAAGAGACAGTCCACCTCAGGCAGAGAACTTGACAGCTGTGGCACAGTCCTCCTCATGTACAGTTTCTTGGTGGCAGCGCAATCTCCCTTGGCACAAAGGTTGGTTGCTGCAGCACAAACACAGTCCGCACAGTTGTTGTCCACAGCATTTGACTGCGCTCTGTGATTCCTGCCTGAAATCACTAGCACAGGCAGACTGTGCCTACGCCCCTCAGGACACCGACAATATGCTCCACAGTCTACCTTCTTGTGGCGGACCCACACACCACCACGGTCAAGCTGCTTCTCATGCTCCCTGGACTATCCCTCTTTTTGCAAAGATGGCAGGCTCCTTCCCTCGCGCAAAGGCAAGTTGGGTTGCAGGAGCTTCAAGGTAGAGGATTATGTTCTACCAGCAAGGCAAGAGTTCTAGTGTTGTCCCCTCCTCACTGGGAGCTGGATGTCAGGCAGGCAGCAGCTCTGGCTGAAGAGCAGTCTTCTGAATACTCTGTGGAGCACAACCTACCTCAATGAAAAAGAACTTGGAACTGAAATAACAATTGGGTAAGTGGATCCACTTTTATACATTCAAAGCAGACAGGGGATTGTGGATTTTCTGCTGCACTTTATGAACCCATTTAGGGTGGTTCTTCTGCAAGAGTCCTCTCCAGACAGTTCTCCAGGTAAGATTTGTGTAGAGTGATGCTCCTCACAGTAAGAAAATCTCCTGCCTGGAACACCCACAAAGAGGTGTGAGCTTCCTGCACCTGGCTATCAACCACACTGAACAGTGATCATGGAATAGAGAAATGACTGGCCTCACCTATAGGATCCCTCTCACTCTGAATTCTGCCTGATAATCTCAAGGATCACTGTAGATAAAATGAGTGCAAGCTCGGCGAGCCCCTCCGGGTCACAGGACATGTCCAGGGCCCATGCCAAAGGATAGGCTTAGGCCTCTGCGAAACACTAGATAAATGTGAGACTAGGACTAAAATCAAAATCCAGGATACAAGATACTCCCAGTAGTGCACTCAGGACAGGGGAAACAACTGTATACCATGATATTTCTATCTTAGCAGTCATCGGATCACTAAGCTCCAAGGGCTCAGCCTCATGCCCTTGGGTTTTTTTCAGAGTAAAACGATGCGGCTATCCCAGAGTGTTGGACATTGTGGTTGAGCTTTGGCAAATTTGGTTCTACCAGGGAATCCAGCATCAAGCCACTCTTGAAACTCTGGCAGATCCAATTCTATTGTGTGATCCCCTGCTGGTACGACTGACCGGTCCATGAGAGAGGCTGGCAGCTCAGAATTTGGCAGGGGTACATCTGCTATATCTAGCCCAGTGTGATGGTGGCATAAAGCTGGTGGTCCCAACTACAGTATCTTATTGCAGAAAATGGTCCCTGCAGGGGTCTCCCTAATAACTCACTTGTGTTTGGGATCCTGTGAGGGAGGGTATTCATTACAAAAAACCTTCTCAATGACAAGTGCTGGAGTTGCACATCTTAGAAGTGGAGTGTGATACTATTGATTGGGGACCTTCTTGGAAAAGACACTAGCTTTAAGGGACCAGAGTGTGTTCTTTATTTATTTATAAAAGTTTTATATAGCGCCTGCTAGAACCGAAGGTGTCAGAGCGCTTCACTTGATCGTGATAGAATACAGTAAAACAGTCACGCAATGAACATATGAGGTAAGAGTTTGCTAGATAATGGTGCACATCCAAGGTGATAGTAGAGTAACCAACAACTAGAGACACAATTCGAGAGGATCTAATAGACAGCATAAGCAAATAAACAGCCCCTAAAGACAGAACGTCTAAATCTGACCAGGCGATAATTAACCAAGTTCCGTAAACTTGGAGTTAAAGTATTTGTTGAGGAGGAGGAGTTTTAGGTTTTTCTTGAGGTAAGGGAAGGAAGGGTTGAAACGAATGTCACATGGTAGTGAGTTCCACATGCGTGGAGCATTTCCGGAAAAAGAGCAGGAGTTTGTTGCTGACTTTTGTTGATTGGGAGGTAGGAGCTGAAGAGCATTGGAGCTTCAAAATGATCAAGTAGACCCTGCTTTTGACAGCTTGTTTTCTAAGTAGTTGGGTGTATTAGAGAGAAGGGCTTTGTGGATGATACATGCAGTCTTGTAGGTACATCTTCCTTCAATAGGAAGCCAGTTGAGGCTCTTGAGTGCAGGAGTGATGTGTTTAAACTGTTTAACGTCTGAGATGAGCCGGGCTGCCATGTTAAGTACTGTTCTCAGGGGGGTGAGGTGAGTTTTCGTCGTCCCAGTGAGAATGGCATTACCATTGTGTAGTTTGGAGAGGGCCAAAGATTGCACCACAATCTTGAAATCATCGGCGGGAATAAATTATTTCAGTTTCGTGATGCTTTTGAGTGAGTACAGTGCTCCTTTTGCTGAATTCTTCATGTGCTCTTTCATTGACATGAATGAATGAATGAATGAATGAATGATAGCATATGCTACCCAAGGGCCTCCCAGCGCATATCGTGACACCTTGTACACCTAATCTGATCATGGAAAGAGGAAGATTTTAAGCGGAAGGAGGAGAAAGGAAGGTTTTAAGCTGCTTCCTAAATCTAAGATAGCTAGATTCCAGTCGTAGATACTCTGGAAGCTGGTTCCAGAACTTGGCTGCATTATAGGAAATCCGCCGACCCCCAGTTCGTGACCGCTTGATCACAGGAACTACAAGTAGTTGTTTGTTATTGGATCTAAGAGTTCTGTTGGGGCAGTATAATTGCAGCATTGACTGAAACAGTGAAGAACCCTTTCCAGAAATAGAATTTATGGACAATACACATAGCCTTAAACCTAGTTCTTTCCTGGATAGGGAGCCAATGCAGCTGACCAAGAGCAGGTCTGGCTGAGACACGTTTGGACGTATTCACGTTTCGACATGTTGTTATCTAGGAAAAAGCCAAGGGTTTTTGCGGAGTTGGATAGAGTAAGGGAGCAATTTAAAGCATTGAGGTCATTGAGCCATTTGTGGATTGGGAGGTGGTTACTTTTGGGGAAGAAAAGAATTACTTCTGTTTTGATGGGATTAAGCTTTAAGTGATTAGCGAAAAACCAGGATTGTAACTTGTTCAGTGTGTCGTTAGTATGTCTAATGTCACTGGTGATTTGATTTAGTAGTAAAGTTAAATGTCATTCGCCTCTAGGTAATACTTGATCCTTGCCTGTTTCAAGATGACCGTAAGGGTTTCCGTTAAGAGATTGAAAAGGGAGAGGGAAAGAATTAAGCCCAGAGGCACGCCGAGATTGATGCCGTCCATTCTAGTGGAATGGATGGCAGGCCTGCATGGATCAAGCATGAATGATGGTGATGTGGGCAATAGGGCTTAGCTTAGTAAGCCTCAGAAATCTCTCTGAGATTGTGGTTCCTCGCTGGACTCCATTCAGTGCTTGGGGATATTTTGACCTTATGATCCTGGCCCATATAAGGGGACTGAGAAAAGAGAGGCAGTGGAGGATTAAAGCAGGTGAATGCTGGAATAGGGGCTCATCACCAGAGACTGTAGTACACCAGGTGTCCCAGGGGTGCAACAGGTGTGTGTGACCACTTTTTGCGCCGCGGGGAACAAAGTTATTACATAAGAGACTGCAGATGCTTGTGAGGCCCACTCTGCAATTTTGATAGTGCTGGAGCACATGTAGCACTCGCGTTCTCTTCAGCGGGTGTTCTCTCATTTGCATGGGGGCGTGGCCCATATAAATGAGAGAATAGTTTTGCCTCTGCTCCTGCGTCATATTATGGAAGTGAAAGCAGAGGCAAACACGCCCTGAGGAGGAGCATTGAAAGTGCGCATGAAAAGTTAGACACTGTCAGTGTGCCCTCGTAGGGAAGCCCTCTGAAAGGGGCATAGGGAGCCCAATGGACCCCCACCCATAAGCCATCCACATGCAGGCGGGTGCAGTCACTCACTGCACTTGCCTGCATGGAGATTGCTCTCCCCTTTTCAAAGTGCAGGTGGGTTCAGCCTGCACAGAGAAACAGGAAGCAGCTTGAAGCTGCCACTTTGTACTTCAATGAATGAACTGCCACAGGGCAGCACATTCATTTCAATAGGGCATACTCTCCCTGTTTGTGCCTGGCGCACCCGCTTAAAGGGGCACCGTGTCACCCTATATGTTATATGGGCCCAGGTGGGATAGCTGGGAAATATACCCATGGCATAGATTTCACAAATACTCCCACAGGTCATCGGTAGTGGCTTAGGGACAGGATGCAGAGGGGGCGGGTACAGGCGCAGCAGGAGCTATGGACTGATGTGGGTTCTGTCTGCTTGTTGGGGAACTTGATGCCGCCACTCTGACTCAGGACATGCACAGAGGAAAATCAACACAATACAAGGTTAAAAAAACAATTAAGGTTTATCTCAAATTTAGAAACCATTACAGAAGGTTAGTCAATTCGATTCAAAGTATTCAATATGCAAATAAATGCAATTTAGCATAGACAATGAAAGCAGAGCCACAATCGAATTAATAGTCATACAAATAATGAGAAATATTGTGATGGGGTCTACTCAGCTTAAAGCCATAAGAGACTCAACAAAAATCTTTAAGTGCTGATTCAAAAGGAAGACTGACATGGAGTCTGTCGCTAAGAGAGCAATGGAAAGACGGGCTCACTTCGCAAATACAACTAGGGCTTATTTATGAGCCCTTGCATCACTTTTTGTGACGCACCAGCAGGATAAAAAATGCACCATTTTTGAGTCATATTTACATGCTGACGCATCGTCACTTTGTAAACCCCTGCGCCACATTATACCTGCACCAGGTATAATGTATGCAGGGTGGGCGTTTTGACACAAGTAAGCCTTGCAGAATCTATAAGATTTCACTACACCACTTCTAGGATGCAAATGCGTCATTATCTCATGGCAGGCGTAAGACTGACGCAGGCACATTTCACATGGGATTTGCCCATGTGAAATGACCCATTGCTGGAGTTGCGTCACTTTTGTGATACACTCCAGCAATGCGTAATTTTTGCACCTACAGATACGTCAGAAATACGGACCTATCTGTAACTCCTTGCGACATGATGCGTCATACTGTATATATGACGCATCATTGGTTTCGCAAGGAGGGCGCAATGATAAGTGACGCATCACTGTTTTCTCGCAGCGATGCGTCACTTTTCATATATGAGGCCCAACTGTTTTTATAACATTTCAGCAGCAGAGATTCAAGCCCTAACCATGGTGTATAGTGGCACCATAGCCTGAGCTAAATATGATACATTCATATCAGCTAATCATCATTTAGAGGTTGTACTACGTAATACAAGCTCACTCTAGAAAAACTCCCAACATTAATAAACAGTTAGGAATTTTATACTACAGAGAAGTGGAAAAGGCATTGTATTCATAAACAATAACTGCTTGGATAAATGAAAAAAGCACAGTTCTGCTCGCAATTCTACACATAATACCCATTTTCCTCTATCAGCAAGCAGTAAGCTTGTACATTTTTACAGCTAAAATAAGCATTACCATGCAGTAACACCCATTTCAACTATTTAATGAAGTAACGGAAAAACACTGTATAAACAAAATCATGAATGCAGTGCACAGTGCAGCTTTGGTGATGTCATGTTTGCAATGCAACCAGGCAAGGCCCAGTACATTAGTTTAGCAGCCTACCTATGCCAACGTAGACAACATTACTAAGTTAAATATGGTGCATGCACACAATTTGCAACCCATCCCCATTAATTAAACATATAGTTGCATTAAATGTAATTTCATGCTCATAATGGTACACACTTACAACTGAGCTGATGGCGCCTCATCCAAGAACAGGGCCAGCTCCTGCGCGACCCAGTAGGTGATGAATGTCCCAGGAGGAGGCTAATACACGCCCACGTGACCTCTGTGGATGCACCACTCAAATGTCTCCAAGCGAGTACCTCAACCCTCCATGATTGTTCTACAATGACCCTGAGCCGCCATGTTGTCCTGTAGAGCCATTCCCCAGCCATCCTCCTACTGGTACCTTCAAAACAATGGAATAACAAAGCATGGCTGCTCTTTTTCACAATGTTGCCAAGCCCACCTTCTGTTTATCCCAACTGATCCATACAGCGGTGTAAAAATAGACCCCACAGCCCCCAAAAATATATAGCATCGCCAAAAACACATTTAAATATAAAAATAAAGAAGAAATAAAAAGAGAGAACACACAAGAGAATACACTCTGTCTTAATTCATCTGCTAATTTGTACACATAATCAATGCTGGCACATGATTATGACAAGAGTCTCATCTAGTGTGCCAGTATGTTCCACAAATAGAGCATCATGTATGTGCAGACGTGTTTTGGCGGCCTACGACCAGTTTTGACCACCTTCGTCAACACAACAATATATCTCTCTTGTGTAAATGCTTATCGTTAACTCTAAACGGGTCCCTAAAGTGATCCTCATTTTGTATAATTTCTTTTTCTCCTTTTTTCCTTTTTTAATATTGATGTGAATCACTTGCATATATTTAGGCTTTTCTGTTTTCAATTTCAAAATTTGGTCCATTCTAGTGGTTTTTTTCAGTGCTTTTCAGTGATTTCAGTATCTTACAAAATACAGTTTATCAGTGGTTACACATTTTCGTTCCATTAAAAACAACAGAAGCAGTGTTTTTCATGTGTTTTACAGTGCCGTGACATAGGCCCCAGCAGCACCCCCAGGTTCAAGGCGCTCCCTCAGCACAGTACCCTGATCTGAGAGCTCCTGATTAAGACCGGAGTGAGGCCCCTGCCCTGATTCTTGCAGAGGATCCCCCTCAAGTTTCATTACGCCACTGTGTGTTTATGGAACATTTTGCTTCTATTATTGCTTTCTTTCTGCACTGATAATGCATGTTATATAGTCAGTGTGCATACAGCGTATATGAGGCCCAAATACATTTTTACAAATTAAACTTATTGTAGTACCCCATACAATACTTCTTCAGTGAGTCGTTGGTCATGCGCACTCGCTCTTTCCTTCCCATGTAAACTTTATCTGGGAAAAGGCTATCTCAACATTGGCACTTGAGACGGGCAACGTCAAAACAGCCAGTACACAATTTGCTAACTCTGGCCACTGACTTTGCTTACCAAGTGACAAGCATTCTTACATGTAACATGTTGTGCTGCCAAGTCACTAAAAGTGTTGCCCAGCCTGCTCTCAAGGAGAAGTTTCACATCTAACCCAATTACGCTGAATACTTGGTAGACAAGGGTGTGTTCGGACTCTAGTTTTTTGATTAAGTTTGTCATGTTTTCCTGTAAAAATCTAAGAATGCAGTATAGTGTACTTTTTTCACATCACTAACAATATGCGATGAAGTTCCTCACATTTCTTGCCTTTGGCATCGTCACTAAGCAAACGTTCTGTCTGCTCCCGAATCTCTTGAATAGGTTAATCAGAAAAAGTCATGAGAGTTGGGATTTTTACCCAAAAAATAGAAAGAGGCATTGATCCTCCCATTATAAAAAAAATACCTCTTTTAATCCTAAAGAAAAGAAGAACTATTGGCCAATTTAGCGACTCCCTTTTACAGCTAAAATCTTGGGGAGACAAATATATAGATTGCGGAATTTATGGATCAAAACGTGATCTTGGATGAAGACTTGTTTGGGTTTAGGAAAGCCCATAGCATGGAATCAGCCTTGTTGGTAGCCACAGAGGAGATTTGTGAAATAATGGATACAGGTGGAAAGGCTGCGGTGGCGATTTTAAACCTGTCTGCAGCATTTGATACTGTCAGTCACTCAGTGTTAAAACATCGGCTAACAGAAGTGGAAATTGGAGGGGCAGCTTTTAAACTTCTTTGCTGCTTCCTTGATGTCAGGAAACAATCATTTGCTTTAGGAGATTTTAGGTCTAAATCCTTTACCTTGCAGTGTGGTGTCTCACAGGTGTCACCACTAAATCCCACAATATTAAATTTGTATGTGGCTCAGTTAACTAAATTGATAAGAACTTATGGCTTCTCTATTATATCCTATGCCGCAGTCGCGGCCAGCACAGGTAAGAGCGGTGGTTGTGGTGGGGCGGGGTGTGGGTCGAGGAAGTTGACATACAACAGGCAAAGTTAAATTAAAAATGTTTTAAATGAAACCACTAACCTTGAGAAAAATCCTAACTTTCAGACTTTCGGTATTTACAGAAGGCATTTAGGAGTCCTAAAGTTAGAAGTCCTAACTTTACTACTCCTAAACTGAGAAAATCCTAACTTTCAGACTTTCGGTATTTACAGAAGGCATTTAGGAGTCCTAAAGTTAGAAGTCCTACCTTCTTTGCTTACGGAAATGAGTAAGTGCATTTTGTGAATACCAAAATGAGTAAGTGCCTTCTGTGAATACTAAAATGGTAGTAAGTTTAGGATTTTGTCTTAAGTTAGTTCTGTGAATCGGGCCCATTGTTTGTTTAACCCGTTTAGCGCGACGCAAAATCTGCTGCACTGTGGGCGTTCTATTGCGCGAGCGGGGCCACGTCGGCCAATGGACGTGCGCAGCACTACCGAGGTAGTGCTCGCGATGGCCGTTGGCCGACGGCCGCAGCGAAGTGGTTAAGGCTCATAAATAGCAACTGAAAATACAAACCATTCTTCTAATTGGCCACTAGAGGGCAAGGCAAGTCAACCTAACTAGCCTAACATCGCTCAGCCCTTTCAAGCAGCAGAATTCTGGATTTCAGACAAAAGGAAGACATAATTATTGTTCAAAATACTCATTAATATAAACATCATCGCAAACTGATCCAGAGGCACAGCAGGGGCTGAAATGGACGGCAGGTGGCTACCATTATGCACTCCCCCTAAAAGATGCAAACATTTGACCTCAAATTAGTGGACGAAGCTACAGGGTTCTAAGAACACACAGAAGCTAAGGGCCCTTCAAGCGGTGTTTAAAAGGTGGAGGAGGGGGTCACCAAAAGGGGTGTGGCCGAAGAAGCAGAACTGAAATCCTTTCCAAGAGGCGTGGCCTATGTAATTAAGGATGTTTCCTAAAATATGTAAACTAAAATCCCCTTTTTCACACAGTTGGCCACTTGGCGAGTTTGGCTGTCTCTGCGAGGTTTCTGTCATTGCCTACAGACATATACCACAACAAGGGGCTTATTACTAAAACAAGACAAACCTATTGGCTTTGACAATGCTTGTTAGCAGTATAAAATGAATGAGTAAGTGGGCTACTACCCAGCCCCCCCTTCACCTTTTATAGGGGCCCCCCGGTCAAGTCACTGGGTCAGTGAGAAGCCCTGCGGCCTTGGCACTGCACATAGAAAACTGGTCCTTTAGTAGATTGCATTGCTATAGCTGCCTACACAAGATGCATAGAGACCACCTGGTGACATACAGGGAAATCTCTGTCAGAATCAGGGGGGCACATGTTGCCTGTCTACAATTTAATTGTGCATCAGGAACAAATGCAAATATATATGGTTGGAATTAGCTTTGCTAAGAGCATCTTTCTGAGATTTCTGAAACAAGTAAAGATGTGCTGTAATCTATCAGAGATTAAGAGGCGTTAATAAAACACAAGGGTATATAGGTTCCATGCTGTCAAGAGTGAGACGTTAGGTCATTCTGCTGAGGCTCACACTGGGACCTGCAATTTACACGTTTCACCTACAGGCACATGTTGTAACCCACTGAGCTATCTGAAAGTGAAATATTGCAGTTTAAACCTTGCAACAGGTTTATAATTAGGGCTCCCGGTTTTATTGTATTTATTTTTTTGCCATTTCCGTTGGTATTTATCCATATTTATTTTTTGCTAATTTTCTCTGTATTTATCAATATTTATTTTGGCTTTTGTGGAAAAATTAAGCTGAAATTAGTATATTTCCAAAATTATTTAACCAATAAATATGCACTCATACTTGAATGTCTTCCAGGTTTCAGTGCTGTGAACACCCTCAGAAGATAAATCAGTGCACTTATATGAGAATATGCACAGTTCAGTATGAACCTTGTGCATATCTACTGCTGTCAAAACTTCTTCACTAAAATTCCTATCTTTTTTTAACCGCCTTATCTATCAATCCACACATTTATTGGCCTGACAGTCATGGCAGACAGTATTTAGAATTACTCAAAATGCAACCCAATTTCCGTATTTGTCCACATATAAAAATACATACAGACAAGAAAATGAATGTTTTCTGTCTGTATTTATGTGTAAAAATCATTAAAAACGGAAAACAGGGAGCCTTATTTATAATTAATGCACTTCCTACCTGAGAGTTTTTGAACACTGATCAATAAATGGCAAAAGAAATGACAAGGGCATGTTACACGTAGACACCACAAGATGGCGATAGCAATATTTAAGATGGAATATTTAAGAAGGGATTTTCTCCAAAGTAGTGCATACAATGTCTAAAACTGATTGCTGTCACCATCCCCAGTCAAAACCACTGGTGACTGGTAAACCGCAAAGCGCTCCAGCCTCCAGAGCATCTACTTGAGACATTAAAACCCACCATGTACTGATGACGTTTCAATCAACACCCTTCTTGAACCACGCACTACAAACATAGAGCACGGTTCACAAAGATAACTAACAATTATTTTATACATTTACACTTTTGAGTAAGTTTATTACTTTTTGGGATTCGCAAACCACAATTTTGCACTAACATAACAATTTTGTAGTAACTTACACTTTTGAAGTAAGTCCAGCACTACACAAGCCAACCACATGCATAGAAAATAATGGCGATAGGGAGTTTCTGCAAAAGTGTAAGTTACTACAACAGTGTAGGTTACTACAAAAGTTCAGTTTGTGGATACCGAAAAGTAGTAAACTTACTCAAAAGGGTAAAATCCTGCTAAGTGCAGTTTGTGGATACCAAAAAGTAGTAAACTTACTCAAAAGGGTAAAATCCTGCTAAGTGCAGTTTGTGGATACCGAAAAGTATTAAACTTACTCAAGATTCTGCAAAGTGCAGTTTGTGGATAGCATTTTGTTGTACGTTTTGTAGTACTATTATACGAATGTGTGTTACGACATGGCCATGTGAGCAATTGTGCAGGGCTGCCACCTTCCTCTTTTCCCTCTGGTAGAGTGATTTGTGCCGCAGAAGTCCAGCCGCAATATTATTGTGAGTAAAAAAAACAGATGTGTTACAGTTGTCAACAGTGATTCTACATTGTATCTGATGGAGCGAGGTTCAGAATAATATTTTGTTCTGACTCGCAAAGTTAAACTTCCATAATATTATAACCGTATTAATAAGCACGAAATGAAAAGTATTAATCAAGTTAGTTTTAAAATGCATTACATGACACAAGGGACTAATTTATGTGCTCTATTTTGCAAAAGGAAGTGTGTTAATTCCTTGGTAGCAGAGTTACGGTTGCTATGGTAACTGTCATGCTACATGGTAATTATATAGGATCGATGTTTAACATATGTTGAGTTTGTTCAGTTGTTATATGTAGTTGAAAGGTTTTTTCCAGCAGTGTGAAAATGCCTGGTTTTTGTGCCGGCATAAGAGTAGTGTAACAGGTGAAGTTGCACAGAGCATTTGTTCTGTTTCAAAACAGTGGTATTGACATATATCACTAGTGTTGTGGTCGTACAACACAAGTTTAGGGATTCTAGGTGTGCTAGGTAAAATGTATAGTAAGGGCTGTCTATGAAATCATAGCTTTCGAGTATAGGGACATCTGTCCTGTTTTAAAACTCACTGTGAAAAGAGTAGTAGAATTTATCCAAGCTTGAGTGAAGGGTAAGGTAGCGTCGTCTATTCTTTTTAGTGAGTGAGGATTTCATTGGTTGGTTAAAGTCCTACCAAGATTCATGTATGCATGGTTAGGGATATTTTCCGTTTGAATGTGTGTAAATGAATTTTGTAATATACGATCAAGTGAAACTTTGAATTATCACTCAAGTGCATTCAGAGAGAAACGAGTTCGTTATTACCTGTCAGAAGGGTAGAGTAGCCTTACTTTATCGGCGAAACTAAATATTCTGTGAAAATAGCGTAGTCTATTTCACGTAAAAGAATACTTGAGTGACTGTAAAAGCTATCACTTTAATAGCGAAACGGACAAATGGTTTGTTTTTCTGGAGTTACTAACTGAATTCCATTGAAAAGTTTTGTTAAAATGGCGCTGTGAAAATATTTTGTGAAGGAGGGGTGAGCTCTAGGAGCGAGAGACGAGAAGCTGCAGCGGCAGTGTACGTCACAGGGTCTGCGCTGTGATTGGCTAACATACGCCACAGTAAGCGCGCTGATTGGCTCACGTGACTAAGACGAGCTGACAGCTGATTGGTTCATCCTGAAAGCAGTAATTCTATTGGTTAAGCAAGGTGGTGACGTAGCTTAATCTGATTGGCTGGTTGGTGTGTTTCGCGCACGGATTGGTTGGTTTTGCGGAACAACCAGGAAACATTTACGATCTATTCTAAGTAAGCGGAATCATTTTAAAACATGGATTATTATTAGGATTATTATTATATTAAGCAGAAAAAGAAACTTTCATGGTTTCAGAAATTGAAAAATAAATTGAAATCTGACAAGAAAATTGAAACGCAAGGTGGAAAGTTACTTCATAAGTACAAAACACCTGCAGCTTATATGGAAGGTGAATATGGTTATCATACTTGCCTTTGGTTTGAAAATTGGATGGATTATACCAAGAATGATGGTGTTTTAGCATGGCCGGAAGATGGTTCCTTTAACATTAAGGTTATGAAAAATTTAAGAGACAAGATGATGACACTTGAACCAAAGCTTAGACCTACACAATTTGAGGCTTTAGCTGAATGGGAGGATGAGATGTTTGAATTAGAACGAGAGAATAAAGGTATAACAAGAGGTATCAGATTGGACATAAATAGGGAAACACATGAGGATAGAATGCGTCGTTGGAGACGTAGTGCATGTGATGGTCTGTATCCAGCAAGATTTGGTGAGGCAACTAGTCAAAACAATGCCCGAAAGAAAAATAATAATGCTGAAGAAAGTGAATTAGAAGATCCAGTTTTAGAAGAAATTTATATTACAAAACAGAAACAGACTCCTTATCAAAGAGCTTGTACATGGTCTTCCCCGATGGTTCCTCCAGGAACTACTCCAAGTGCTCCTCCTAGAGAAATTATTGATGAGGCATCACCCAGATTATACCCGAATAATGCAAAAACTCCTGAAAGAGTAGAAACAAGATCTAGTTCCAGTATATCTGGAGAAAACAGAAATTATGTTGAAACTCCAGTTCGCAGAAATGAAACCCCAAGAAATGTAATGAGATCAGAAGGTTGTGGGGAACTGCCAAATACTCCAGAATATTTCCGACCAAAAGATGAATTAATACAACAGTTAACTAAAAGCATGGAAGCAGTAACGGTACCAGTAACAATTGGACCTGTTCAACCAGTATTTGATCAAAGAGAAGTTAGACACTCAACTTTAACTATTCCATTAAATTAACCCTGGGCGTCCGAATCGGCTATGCCCACGGAGTAGGCGTAGTGTTGCCTCCTACGCATTTTGCGTAGACAGCGTAGCCGGCAACACTACGCCCACTCCGTGAGCGTAGCCGAGTCGGCCGCCACCCGCCTCCCTCCCGCCCTCCCCTACATACATTATTTAAGGAAAATACCCTTAATAAAACAATTTTAAAGCACTTACCGTGTCCGGGGCTCGTCCGGGGCTCCCTCTTGGAATAGCCTCCCATCATAGATACCAATGCGCATGTGCGGGCGGCCGCGCATGCGCATTTCTCGGGAGAAATGCGCATGCGCGGCCGCCCGCGCATGCGCATTGGTATCTATGGCGACGCAATTCCAAGAGGGAGCCCCGGACGTGCCCCGGACACGGTAAGTGCTTTAAAATTGTTTTATTAAGGGTATTTTCCTTAACTAATGTATGTAGAGGAGAGCAGGAGGGAGGTGCGTAGTGGGGCTACGCGGAGTGCGGGAGTGGGCGTAGCTTCTCGCCCACTCCACGTAGCTCCGCGGAGCCCCACTACGCCCACTACGCCCAGGGTTACATTAAATGCAGAAATTCAGAAAGTGGCTGAAAAATTTTATTCAGATTTATCAGAAATTCACCGAGAAAAAACAATGATGCCTGATTTAACTTTTAATCAAAGTTCGTTATGTAGAACACCAACAGGTGCAGAATCTGATACTGATTCGCCAGAAAAGAGCATAAATAAAATAGATTTAATGCATACCCCAAAGACTCCAGAAATTAAATTACTTGATGTCGCAAAATTGAAAGCAGATTTGGAGGAATTGATTATTGGCACAATTGGACCTGACAATTTAAAGCTGTATCAGGATGAAGAAATATTGTTTATTTGTAAAAGTATACAATGGAAAACTAAAACCAAGTATGAACAGTTAGAAGAATTAGCTACCGAATTAGAAGTTGATTTGAGCAGGCAAAAGAATTTGGGAAAATATTACAGAGTAGATTTTACTGAAAAAGACATTGAAAACCTGAACACTACTGGAAGAATAGTTCATATAAAAGAATTAATTGTGTTCCTAAAAAGATTAGGTGAATTAAGTAAATGGAGAGTAAAATGGACAAAAAAAAGAGAGGAAGAAAGGAGAGAAAGAGGAGAGGTAGCACATCAGTTTACAATGAGAGAAATAGCAGGAGGTGGGTATGTGCATGTTCCTTGGACAAGGCAGGATATCTTATTGTTCACCAATGATTTCCCTCGGCTGAGAGAAAAGCCTGTGGAATGGTATCGACAGGTGGATAGATTTATTAAGGTTTCAAAAGTTCTGTGGATTGATCTTGATGGATTCTTTGACATTGCTGTCCCTTCGGATCTTTGGACAGAATGTAACATTTCTGTAAGTTGGCCAGAAGAAGAACCTGCTCGAGATAGAATAACAGGTGCTCCATCAGCAGATGTTATGGATCTGTATGACAAAGTAATTGTGTGGTTGAAAAACAAGATTGCCCCAAAAGAAGTTGATTGGGTTAAAATAGACAGAACAAATAATTTGTAATTGCTGAAGCGCATTGCCAGGACGCGCTTACCTTTGGTCGGCCACTTCGTGCATTGACACCGGACCTCGCCGCACCCGCTTCGCGGGTGCCGCATCGTCGGAGTTCGAGAGGGGCAGCTGACTGGTTCACCTACCGGGAGCAGAACTATCCTTGGCTGAGGGCTGCAGGGCTGCGAGCGTGTCAGGGACTACATTACCCAGGAGTCCCTGCAAGACCGTCGACAACTTCCGGTCCGCTCTCCCTGTCGGCCAGCCCATCGCTCACAAACGTTTACTATAATTGGGTTTACTTCTCCCGCAGCGCGGGACGCAGCTCGGGGCAAAGACCGGGCTAAGAGTGGGCCGTTTGAGGCCGTTCGAGGACCGCAGAGGACGGCCCTGGCCCATACCCCCTGCACCGTTCTGATGCACCTAAGGTAGGCGGACTTCTTAGCATCAATCCATTCCCCAGCAGAGAGTGTTTGGACGCAAGAAACATTATATTGACTGTGAGGGTTACTAAGTCATTATTACTACATTTTGTGTAAATAGTGTGCCTAGTCTTTGTAACCATTGTTGGTGCCAATTAGATATCATGGCTCTAAGATCAGGCAAATTACGCACAGTCCAAATTCAAACACCCAAAGGAGTGGTATCGGGTCCATTGGACGCTTTTATCACACGTGCCACGGGAATTCTAGAAAAAGAAATTGCAATGGTGGAAAAAAGACTATCAATTGACCTAGTCAGCGGAAAACGCTCTTCGCTGGGTAGGTTGGCCACGATTCCTAGCCCCGTAGCACATGCAGCTTTTAATTGTATTCATTCAGATACTACTGAGGCAATAGTCCACATGGATAGCGAGGGGGTTGATCTTCCTGCACACACACCAGTCTACGTTGAACACCACCTGGATGATCTTGAGGCAAGCGGGGAAATTGCATCCCAGGATAGTCTAGTGTCCGAATACAGTTCGGAACTCACCCACTCATCTCCTGACTCTCCCAAGACTGTGTCTAACATGCCAACCCACACAGATTTTTTAGGCACAGACACGATATCGAGGAAGAGAAAGCAAGACCTGAGCCACATGGGAGGGAGAGAACGTAAGATGCCTAAATTAAAAGATATTACCGGCAACCCCATATCGGCCTTTGGCCAACCCAGAGAAATACTAAGTCCCAGTGCATTTCCAAATGTTTTATGCCCCTCCCTCACCTCCTTAGGATCTTCGAACCCATGCCCAAGGTGCCAGAATAGTGATGAATCTTTGTTGGTAAAAATTGAGGCTTTGATGAAAAATCTTTTATTACCTGTTTTGGAGCGGACTAGGTTAATGACCTTAAAAATAGACACACTGGAGGCTGTAGCGAATACGAATTCAGCTTTGCTACTATCTCTAACTGGCACGAGCCCAGGGGTGGTTAACTCCTCACATTCAGCCCCAAAGACAACAAACATCCCTAACACTCTTATTAGTAATCCCATTAATCATAAACCCTTAGGGCCAGCTATTAATAGATCGACGAGGGGTGGAGATTCTAAAACTTCAAGCAAGGTATCCGAGGTCTCGTCTCAACATATCCTCATGACGAAGACCACGGATAAACCGGATAGATCAAATCCTGTTAGACCCCATACCACCAAACCACTCTCATTGGCAAAACCTAGTTTTAATACCCCCCGGCAGCCTCCCCACGGGCCTTTAGCTAACCACCGTAGTACCACAAATCCTATGGTAGGAAAACATTCCAGGTACACTACCCCGCGGGCTGACCTCCCTATGGAGGCTACACTATACACAATAGTACTGACTGGTGTAGCCCCCTTACAACCTGGCAGGAGGGAGACCTATGGCGACTTGCGTAACAAGGTGATTTATTGGTTAAATTAAAATCGACCCTTACCTCCATCTTCGCCAACTGAAATCTTGTTCGTAAGAAGAGTTGACTGGGTGGGCCATGGCACCAAAGATCTGGAGGGTGATTGCATCTTAATCTCGTTTAAAGACCCTTGGGTGGTGGATACGATTCGTAGAGAAGCTAGGTTCACCAGGCAGGGGGATGTCCAGACCTTGGGTCTATCATATTTCTACCCATACAGGCAAAGTTCTATTTTAAAGGGCCCTAAACATGGACGACCCGCCATTAGGAGATACCCTTCGATAAGGACACCTCAACCTCCGCAATTCCCACCCCTCTTCAATCACTTCGGCCCTTTATCTGACCTTGAGGCCATTGATTGACTTCAAACATCACCTTGCTTACCCGATCCCATAGAAAACCTTGGGTCTCTAGCTGTGAGGCCGAGTCAGGAGCCTCCACAGCTTGCAACCACAGTGGAAGAGTGTATGGTGGACTCAGCCCTAACAGGGATTATCACATCACCATCCAGGGAAGTAGGAGTCCCCCCGAAGACCGGGAAAAACCAGAATATCATTGGGAGAATTGAAAATGGGTGGGACGGTGGGGGTGGACAGGGCACCCCCGCAGATTTAGGCATGGTGGTCCCTCCCGAGGTCTCTACTTCAGAAACACTTTCCCTTGTGTCCTGGAACGTTGCTGGGGTTAAGGGCCGTATCCACTCTGAAGACTGGCTGGAGTTTATGGATAAATTTGATATCATCCTACTCCAGGAAACCTGGGCACCTGAACCAATATTTAGGCAGGGCTACGCAAATTTCTTCAAACCCGCCATTAGAAGTGTCAAAGGGCGAGCCTCAGGGGGCTAACTGATCTGGGTGAAACAATCCTTGGGATATCACCCTACAGAATTAACGGTACAAAACCCGGACCTCCTTATTATCAAGCTGAGTAAGACCGGCCATCGGGATTTGATCCTGATCAACATATATGCTCGAGGTTTGCCAGGAGGTCGCTCCCCCCCCCCCCTGTTGGAAGTATTGGACCTCAACATGGCATCCTTGGATAGCGAACATGTTATTCTTCTCGCTGGAGATTTAAACTGCACCTTCGAGCCGTTACTCGACCCAGGGGATAGTTGGGGCTCCGCGGAGGATGCAGTATGGGGTATTCCCGATCTGCTGCCCGCTAAACCTGTAATTGCAACTGAGGCAGCTGTGAATTGGATGGCTTTCTGTTTAAATAGGGGTTTTCGGGCCTGCAATGGCCGTGCAAGATCAGACCAGGAAGCCAACTACACATTTGACAACGGGTTAAGAAGAAGCCGTATTGACTACATCTTGTTAAAGTTAGGAGCCTGGCCCCTGCTGGTGGACATGGTAGTACTATCCCGTCCAGAAAGCGACCACAACCCCTTGTCATTACTACTAAGGTTACCAGGACTTGTGAGATTAGAGGAACTCGGTACCACACAGACTGGGGATGCCTTCCTAACGAATGACAGGAAGAGGTTAAAATGGTCTAGAATTGTGGAGGACGAAATACTAAGGAATAAGGTCAACACCGTGGTTAAAAACATATATAACGAGATGTTGATATATGATCAGTTGGGGGATAATCTCGAAACGGCCAATCACATCATAAACCTCCATGATCGTTGTTTTGATGATCTAAAATCCCTGCTTTCACAACCATGTCACCAGGGAATTACTAAAGTACCTATCCGTCCCCAGAAATGGTATAATAAAAAATGTAGGGAAGCCCACACCCATCTTATTAAAGCAGTTAAGTCTCGGATCATAGGTTCAGTGAAAGCAGCTAGACTAACCTATAGGAAAACACAGTGGGAAGCAAAACGGGAGTGGGAGGATAAGCACTGGTCAGACCTATTGGAAGCTTCCACATCCAATAACCCTATTAAATTTTGGGAAATAGTTAAGTGGGGGAAGGACCCGGATGCACGTACTCCCGCAAACCACGTGCCCCCCACAGACTGGGTGACTTTTTATTCGACCCAGTTTTGTGCCGAGAATCCCAAACCTCCCTGTTCTTCGGGGATGGTACTCCACCCACCTATTCAAGGCGAGAAAATTATTTTCTCAGAAAGAGAGGTCGAGTTGGCACTAAGTTTAACCATGCAAGGGAAAGCGCCGGGCTTGGATCTTATACCCGCCGACTTGTTTAAAGCCAACCCCGCTCTGTGGACGCCTTATATTACCAAGGTGGCCAACTCTATAGCTGCAGGTGCGAGAATACCCAAGTCCTGGAAGGGGGCGGAGATATTACCAATTTATAAAAAGGGCAGTAGGTCTAACCCAGGTAATTACTGCCCGATTAGTCTCATTGACTCTATACAAAAACTCATTGCACGTATGGTCCTGGGCAGGGTCCAAGGCTGGATCGAAACGGAGGACATACTATCTCCTATGCAGGCGGGGTTCAGATCGGGAATGAGCACCATCGACCAGGTGTTCAGATTCTGTCTGATCTACTGGAAGGTGGTCCAGCTTGGTGGTGGTACCATTTTTGCTGCGTTCATTGATCTGAAGTCCGCGTTCGATCTAGTCCCGAGGGACAAATTGTGGAGAGTCCTGAGGAGTTTGGGAATACCTGAGGAACTACTTGACTTAATAACTAAACTGCATGAGGACAATTTTGCGAGGGTGAGATGGGGAGGTCAGGGTCAAGTGACGGAACCCTTTCCAGTAACCCGAGGTGTCCGTCAGGGGTGTGTCCTGGCGCCTACACTTTTTTTACTGTTTATTGACCAAGTGGTCAAATTTTTCGTGGACACCCCGACGGACGCCCCAATGCTGGCAGGACAGCGGTTCCCAATGCTCATCTTTGCTGATGACACCTTACTCCTCTCCAGAACACGTTGTGGATTACAGAGGGCGCTGGACCGCTTTGAGGAGTTCTGTGCCATCAGCGACCTTAAGGTGAACGTGGGAAAAACCAAGTTCATGGTCCTAACAAAGAACCGTCCCGTCCGGAGCACAGTTAGTATGGGTAGTGTTAAACTGGACCAAGTGGAGAATATGATATATCTGGGGGTCACTCTAGACAGCCGCCTGAGATGGAAAGCCCAAGTCGGTGCACAACATCTTAAGCTTGCCCGACTCACAGGCTGCCTACTAAGTGAGCAAAAAAGATCTATCACTAAGCGGGTTATCCCAGCGCTTAAGATTTACGATGCCAAGATTAACCCAGCAATCTTATATGGTGCAGATCTGTGGGGCCATATGGACCTTAAGGGTCTGTTTAAAATTCAGTGTAAATTTTTGCGAAACTTAGTGGGCCTGCCACAGTCGTCCCCTTCTATTCCCCTCTGCTTGGACCTGGGATGTCCCCCGATTAACGAGATGGCCAGATTCAAACTGGTTGCTTTCTGGAGGCGCTTATGGACATCCCCTGACCTCACTCTATTTGCAAATGAGGTAGCAGAAGTCAGGTCAATTAGGGGTTCGGGGAAAATCCCCTGATGGTTAAATCCATTTTGACAGACATGGGGCTAGAGCAGCTCTGGACATCCCCCACCACCAGCATTTTCCCATCTAAACTAGTATTTAAAGAACTGTATTGGGCTACGCTATGCCAGATTAGAGTCAATGCTTCCAGCTCCACCAACCTCACGGGCAGGTTCCTGTCTTTCAAGTTGGACCCATCTCGTGAACATTACTGGGATACAGTCTCTAAATCTTTGGACAGGAAACTCTACCACCAGTTCCGGGTGGGAGCATTGCCACTGAACACATTCACGAAAAATTGGTCAATTGGCACCACGGACCACTGCAGATGGTGCCCAGGCCATGAGGAAACAGTGGGTCACTTTTTGTTTGCTTGCCCTAGATACTCGGCACCGCGTGCCAAATGGCTAAAACCGCTGTTTCAGCGCCTGCCTTTCAGAAAATCTGAAGAGGCCATTTGTGTATTAAAAACTAACACTTCAGAGGTTATTACAGTGAGTCTGGCCAAATACCTGGGGTGGGCCTGGATAATCAGGTCAAAACATTAGCTCAATCCTTGAGATTGTTTGTGATGTACCTCTGTTTGAGCTTTTCTGGTTTGTTCATTTGCTCTGGAAAATGATTGTTTCTGACCCATTTTATATTTTATAACTGGCTTGTCCCTTTCTTCTTCCCATGCAAATTACTGTTTGGAATTTATTCGCAAATCTTTTTCTTTCTTAGCAAGTTTGTTTCAGGTTTGTCTTTTATGCTGTTTAATACTAATCTTACGAATTCAATGAATATGTACTTATTATTAACTAATGTGTGTTATTACTTGTCTATTATGATTTTTTTTTTAAATCGAAATAAAGACTTTAAAACCTTAAAACCTGACAGAACAAATCAAGAGCCAAAAGAATCAGTACATTCATTTTATGAAAGGTTACTGTTGGTTTTTAAACAGTACAGTGGCTATGAAAAATTAAGTGAAAAGGATATGAGCCACTTTATATACATGTTTGTTTATGGTTTAAGACCTGAAATTGGTGAAATGATTAGAAATTGAATTATTGGTTGGCAATCACTATCAGTTGATGACATTTTGAGAAAAGCAAAATATTGTAGTGATGAAATAGATGCCAAGCAAAAGAAGCTAAAGGAGAAAGCTATGTGGGCACAGGTGAAGGTAGCTGAACAGCAAATAGCAACTCTGGAAAACAAAAATGTTAATCAGAATCAAGGAAAATTTAAAAGTAATAAGCCTAGATTGATGGGAAATATTGAAGAGTTAAAGCAAAAACTCCCATGTTTTAATTGCGGTGAAATTGGACACTGGAAGCGTGAATGTAAAAATCCGCCCAGAAATTTTAAAAATGCATCATTAAATCCACAGATGCAGAATGAGATAAATCTGCAGCAACAGCTACAGCGACAGGTAGTGAATCAGCAGAGTCAGATACCACAACCGCCACTTCCAAACTGTGTAAATGTGCAGAGATACAATACAGAAACGGGATTCTGCGGAGGAGAGCAGGTAAACAGATCGCAAAGAGTGAATGTGCAAAATGTTTCTCAACAATATTTGATGACAGAAAATGGAGGGAGTGATTCTGAGGATTACTTATGACGGTGCCTGAGAGAGGGGGAAGAGTGTGTGCTTGGAGGCACTCTTGAGGTAGACCAATCAGGTCCATTTGTAAATGGTAAAGTGAATGATGTAGAAATCACTTTTCTGGTGGACACAGGTGCTACCCGTTCTACTGTTAGATCAGTGGAAATAGAAAACCTGCCTCTCTCTGGTGATACCATCCAAGTAGTTGGCATAGTCAATCAACAAATTAAAACAGTTTAACAGAACCTGTCAAAGTTGAAATTGGTCATTTTAAAGACAAACATAGATTTGTAGTTTGTAACAGCAGTCCTGTAAACTTGTTAGGGAGGGACATTTTATGCAAGATGAATTGTAAAATATATTGCTCACCGGATGTTATTGAGCTCCAAACTCAAGAGGAAGATGGGCTTTACAGGTTAACAATGTTAATGGTTGAAGCAGAGGAAAGTAAATTATTTCCTGCATTTGATAAAGATAATCCTTCAGAAGAATGAAAAGAGACAGTCAATGCTAAAAATTTGGGATTTGACAGGAAGTGAAATGGATTTGATGAAAAATGTTGATCCAGTTAAAATTACAGTGAAACAAGGAGTAGATTTACCAAACATTCTTCAGTATAAAATAAAAGCAGAAACTATTGAAGGTGTTATACCTGTAATTGAAAAATTCATAAAACAAGGTGTTTTTTTTCACAACGAACTTTTTATTATTCAATTGAGTTTAAGCAGAGCAAAAGGCGTGGTTCTCCACAATCAGGAGAGCGCCACCAAACATTGCAGCATAGTGTACACTCATCATAACAAAACCAAGGAAAAGGAGAAGAAATCAAAGTAAGGATCCCCCTCCCCTACCCCTGTCCCCCCCAACAACTCCCAATGCCCAACTCCCCCACTACCCTCCCCTTATCCCACCCTAACCCTATGCACGTGCAGTAGACACATATTATCATCGGTCGTAAGGCATGACACAGTAAGGAGGCACTCAGGTACCTCTGTCTATAACTCTTCCTCATGTACCACCGGGGGATCAAGAAGCAGCCCCCTGTACTCCGCCCATCTCTTCCAGATCTTAAAGTGCTTATGAGGGCAGCCTCTCGCCTCAAACACAGGTTGTTCCAGTCCCATATAAAAATCCAGACCGGCCTTCCATGCACACAGGGGGGGGGCCCGGACACCCTTCCACGCTCTGGCTAGATCTCGCTTGGCCACTATTAAGCCCAGTAGCAATAGGTGGCGCTTGTTAAAACAAGGTGTTTTAAAAGAAATTGAAAGCAGTCCATGTAATTCACCGATTATGGGGATCAAAAAGCCAAATGGAACTTTTAGGATTGTTCAAGACCTGAGAAAAGTTAATCAAATAGTTGTTCCATGTTGCCCAGTTGTTCCAAACCCTGCGGTAATTCTTTATCAGATTCCGCATGATGCAGAATGGTATACAGTTATAGATCTTTGCAATGCATTCTTTACTGTTCCATTGTATCCAGAAAGCCAACAATTTTTTGCGTTTAGGTTCCAGGATCGCATCTTAGCACGGTGTTGTATCCCTCAAGGGTATACAGAGAGTCCATCTATTTTCAATCAGTTGTTAAAGAAATCCTTGGAAAACTTAGATTTGCCTGGACAATCAACATTGATGCAATACATAGATGACCTCCTTGTGGCTGCAAAAACACGAGATAACTGTGTAACAGATACCATTACTCTTTTGAATCATCTGGCAGATGAGGAACATAAAGTGTCTCCTGCAAAATTACAGTTTTGCAAACAAGAAGTGAAATATCTTGGTCACAGAATTGAAAAAGTAATCAGACAGGTAACAATTGAGAGAATTAAAATGATTCAGGGAATGCAACCTCCAAAAACACAGAGACAGGTCAGAATGTTTCTAGGAATGGTTGGTTATTGTCGCCAATGGATTAGTGGATTTTCAGTAATTGCAAAACCACTTCAGAGACTGACAAAAGCAGACATAAAAGACCCGATTATCCTAACAGAAACTGAGTTAGAAGCTTTTGAGCAGTTAAAAAGAAGTTTGTGTGAAGCACCTGCATTGGGAATGCCAGACTATGAGAAGGAATTTGAGCTGTATTTCAGTGAAAGGGAAGGTTGTGCATTATCAGTTCTAATTCAAAGACATGGAAAACTGAAAAAGCCAATAGCCTATTTCTCAGCAGTTCTTGATCCTGTTGCAAAAGCATTACCTGGCTGCTTAAAAGCAGTGGCTGCAACAAATGTAAGCCTTGAACAGAGTGAAGGAATTATAATGGGATTTCCTGTAAAAGTTTATGTACCCCATTCAGTTGAGATTCTTCTTACCAGAAGCAAAACACAGCATTTGACAAGTAGTAGATTAACCAAATATGAGAAAGTAATTCTGGGATCAGATAATGTCTCCATAGCAAGATGTGTGAATTTAAATCCTTCCACATTGTTGCCTGATGGTACTGTAACAGAAATCAGAAATGAGGATGACATTGATCATGAATGCTTGGATGTTCTAGAATATTGCACCAACCCCAGGCAGGACATTAAAGATGTCCCATTGGCTGAATCAGATTTTATTTACTTTGTTGATGGTTCATGCTTAAGAACAGATGAAGGTGTTCTGAGAGCAGCATATTCTGTCTGCACAGTTGCGGATGTAGTTGAGGCTTCCTGTCTCGAAGGAATTTGTTCAGCTCAAGTAGCAGAATTGATTGCTTTGATTCGTGCTTGTGAAAGAGCAAAGGAGTTAAGGATTACCATAGTGACTGATAGTCAGTATGCATATGACGTAGTCCATGACTATGGCCAGCTCTGGTCTCAAAAAGGTTATTTAACTTCTGCGGGTACTCCAATCAGGAATGCAAAATTAATCAAAAGATTGATCAATGGCATTCAGTTACCAGAGAAAATCGCTGTCGTGAAATGTACAGCGCACAGGAAGGGTGATGACTATATAACTAAAGGAAATGCTTATGCTGATGAAATCGCGAAGTTTTGCGCGAAAAATAATATGTCCATCAATCGGTAGAAAAACAATGAACATGTTTTGAACTCACTTATGCTAACATCTGTAGTTGAGATATGGCAAGGAGTAAAAGATTTACAGGATGAGGCAGATGATGAGGAAAAAGACACATTGTTAAAAGCAGGTTGCAGACAGCGAGAAGAAGATGAGATTTGGGTTTACAAAGATGACAGACCAGTTATGCCAAATAGCATGATTGCTGACATGGCTCAAATGTATCATGGTCCAGCACATATTGGAAGAGATTCTATGATCAGATTGTTTAGGCAGACATGGTACAATCCAAAGTTCAGACTAATTGCAGAATCTTTTTGTCAGAGATGTTTGACCTGCCAGCAGATTAATCCTAACAGAAAAAAGTTGTGAGCATGGGAACCATAGGAAGGGAGGGTGGTCCTTTTACTAGATTGCAGATGGATTTCATTGACATGCCACCCCATAACAAGTTGAGATATGTCTTAGTGATAGTCTGTTTGTTTTCAAGATGGGTGGAAGCGTTCCCAACACGTCACAATGATTCAGTTACTGTTGCAAAATTGCTTTTAAGGGAGATCATACCTAGGTACGGTTTTCCAGTGACGGTTGAAACTGATCGTGGCACACATTTTGAAAACAGACTTTTACAAATGATTTGTGAAGCATTGAATATAAAACAAAAGCTGCATTGTGCCTACAGACCAGAAGCATCAGGTGTTGTTGAGCAAATAAATGGTACAATCAAGAATAGAATAGCTAAAATGTGTCTAGCTACAGGAGTAAAGTGGACTGACACACTTACACTTGTTTTGATGTCTTTGAGAAGTACTCCTGATAAAAAGACAGGTTTGAGCCCCCATGAGATACTTATGGGCAGAGTCATGAGACAAGCATTTGTTCCAGTTGTTGGTAAATTAATGAGTATAAATGATAGCGTCATTTTGGAATACTGCAGGAACCTTTCTGATGTCGTGACTTCTGTGTTCCATCAGGTGGGAACTGAAGTGATAACAAGAGAGAAGGAACAAGCTCATGATCTGTTACCAGGAGACTGGGTGAGGACAAAAATACATTGAAGAAGAAATTCTCTAGTACCCAGGTGGCAGAAAGCAAGACAGGTGATACTTGTCACAACAAATGCAGTAAAGTGCAGAGGTTTGAAAAGGTGGATTCATGCTAGTCACACCATTCGTGTGCCACCACCTGAAAATCCTGACGAAGGTGACACTACAACTGATTCAGATTCTGAAGAAGAACCTGAAAGAAATCCAGATCCTGAAGATCGACAAGAAGGTCGACATCTGGAGAATTCCATTGCGAATGAGGCATTGAATGAAGATACTGAAGAAATCGTGATACTGGACTCAGAAGATGATGAAAATCTGCTAGAAAAAGAAGCAGAAGAAGAGTCTGATCAAGTGGTGATTTAAAATCAGGAGAGTATTGAAAAGCAGATTGGAAGCTCTGAAGGCAGGAACGGTAATTCTGAAACTGGGAAGTTGGAAGTTATTGCAGAAGAAGAAGAAGACGAAATTCCGAGTACCAGCTATAAGGATGATGTTCCTAACAGAGTGAAACTGCCGAGTAAAGAAGAACCTAGATTTAGATTTGAAATCTCAGATACTGAATCAGATGAAAGTGATGATGAATCCACACTGAAAAGTTCAAGAAAAAGAGCTTGGAGAGCAGAGTGTAACTTGACTGAACCAAAGAAGAAATTATCAAGAAAAGGAGATAACTGGCCTAATAAGAATGAAGGTCTGAAATTCAAATTAGTCAATAGATCTAAGGAGCAGATTAATGAGATATCAAGTCAGAAAGAAGATACAGACAAGAAAAATCAAGCAGGAAAGAAAATAGAAGTAATTAGCAGTAAGGCAAAAAGAGTTGTAAAGCCTAACCAGAAGTACGAGTCCCCTGAGTGGACTTATATAATAATCCCACCAGTAGTGGAGGTAAATAGCAGTAGTCAGGAAGATTTAAATGACACAAGTGATAATGACTGATTTTGTTTCAATTTAAAGTTAAAATCTGTTTTTGGCATACGGCTGAAGAAACTGTGTTAGGTGACACAAGGTCGAAGAAATTGTGTTAGCTGAAAAATACATTGATGTAAGACGTAAGGTCGAAGAAAAATTGTTAGAAAGTAGATGTAAGACGTAAGGTCGAAGAAAAATTGTTAGAAAGTAGGGTTTTCTTTAAAAAAATATATATATAAAATAGGGGGGTATTAGTAATTTTTAAATTTTTTAAATTTTGTTTTTTTTCTAAGGCTCTTGTTACAGAGTAAAGATGCCTACTACTAACAGTAATTCAAGATGTTCTATCCTAAGAAGATGTTGCAAAATGTATTTTATTTGTGTGGTTTTAATAATCTTGGTCTGGTTAATTTTAGCTGTCATTTTCCCTTTTGGAGTTGACAAGGAGATGCACAAAGCTAATATGACAAGTAAAGCTATGGCTAAACAAGATAATCATGGTACAGCAGGCAAAACTAACAGAGTTATTGATCATAAACCAGAGATCCACCAAGATAGATCTGTTGGTGATTTTTCTAGTAATACTTTTTCAAGACTTTTATCTGAATATTTTAAGGTTATGGATGTCAAGGATTGTTACATTTGTGTGAAACTACCCGCTTCTGATCCTGAGGGGGTTACATAAAATATGCTTCCCCTTACTTATGGCATTACTTGCAGCGTAATAGCTAGTCTGTTTTATCAAACAGGTCGTTTAGAGTACTATTATTCTAACTACGACGAGATTTTTGCAAACTTAAAGGTTGATAAAAGCTTGAATAAGCTAAACAGATGAGGGAAATTTTCATTGTAACTAATGAACGTACTTATGAGTATGCTTTTAGAAACAATTTAACATGTAAATTGAGAGCTGAAGAAAAGTCTTTCTTAAATTTAGTTGAAGAGAGAAGAGCAATTTATAAAAGAAATGAGATGCTGAAACAAACCAAATCTAAGTTTTGGCAAATTGAGGATGAAAAGTTAAATGGTAGAACTGGAAATGTTGCTATTCACATAGATAAACCTGTTAGTGGAAAGCTTTGTATTAGGAGAGACAAAACGCTTTTTG
This sequence comes from Lissotriton helveticus, assembly GCF_964261635.1. Lineage (NCBI taxonomy): Eukaryota > Metazoa > Chordata > Amphibia > Caudata > Salamandridae > Lissotriton > Lissotriton helveticus. The sequence continues at coordinate 1,822,031,126 of NC_136068.1, read as the reverse complement.
ACAATTATTTTGTGGGTGCAAGTCAATGCGAGGATACTTATCAAATCTTGGGTGGATGGGGATTTAAAGGTGGTAAATCTCCAATTTTTCCTGGAGTTTATTTTGTGTGTGGAGATAAAGCCTATTATAATCTCCCAGATCACTGGTATGGCACTTGCTATATCGGATTAGTTTTTCCAAATTTTTTTCATGTAGATCGAAATGTAAAAAGGTTCATTTGAAATTAGCAATCATCTGAGTAGATTCAAGAGAGAAAGTTTTTCAGAAATTTTGGGAGATATTTTTGGTGCAGTAATACCATTGGTGGGTATAACACTGAATGCAGTTAAAATCAGAAAATTGTCTACAATTGTTTACAGATTGTCTACTGATACTGCCGGTGGTTTCCAGCTAGTGGATACTGAAATTATTGCTATGATATCTATGGTTATGCAGAACCGTCTTGCCCTTAATATTCTGCTAGCAAAAGAGGGAGTTTGTGGAATATTGCATGTCCAGCATTGCTGCACATATATTCCTGACAAGAGTCAGAATATTGAATTGTACATTCAAAATATTACTGAATTACACACTGAAATAGAACCTTTAGAAGATGAAGATTTTTCAGAGCGTTTGAGTAAGAGATTTGCAGCAATCAAAAACTGGTTTCAAGAGATTGGTAGTTCAATTTTAGGCAAAATACTGACTCCTTTATTAGTTATAGTTTTTGTGATACTTTTGTTGAAAATTAGTTGCATGCTACACAAAAGAAAGAAATATCTAAGGGAAAAGAATAGGATTTATAAGCTCAGAAAAGAACAAGATAAGGAAATAGAACTAGAAGAGTTTCGTAGGTTACAGTGTGAGAGTTACAAGCAGACAGCAGAATCAAGACTTTAGAAACACTAATACAGTGAAAGTCAAAACAGGTTCAAGGATTTAAATTTTTGCTAAAAATTTTGGGTGTGGTTTGGTGATTTTAAAATCACCAGATGAGGGAGTTGATGGAGCGAGGTTCAGAATAATATTTTGTTCTGACTCGCAAAGTTAAACTTCCATATTATTATAACCGTATTAATAAGCACGAAATGAAAAGTATTAATCAACTTAGTTTTAAAATGCATTACATGACACAAGGGACTAATTTATGTGCTCTATGTTGCAAAAGCAAGTGCGTTAAAAAATAATAAACTAGCCTTGTCTATTGTCTTTGTCAGTATTAAATGCGGCTGTTTAATTAATGACATGTGCTTATTTTGTGTGCTTATGTTATGTCTTTACGTCTTTTATGTGGCATCAGCTCATGGAGAATTCTTTGCGACCTAAATGAAGATGGTAGATATAAACATGCTGCTTTGTGTGCTTCAGCTAGGTAACATAGATTAATGGGTTAATATTTAGCAAAGGGGGTGGGTAACAGAATGGGTTTCAATACTTTAATTAATTAATGTCTTGTGTTTGTTTGAATACTAGTTACCAAGGGAGAGGCTTAAGGCCTAGCGTTTTAAAGATGGTGTTTAGAATCCTGTCCAGTGTGGAGCCCTGCACGTTTTCAGAAGTGGAAACTTTTACCACATCGACAGTTGTCAAAGAAATATGATGAATAGTTTGTGCAAGACGTGCTCTGAAAGTGACAAAATCAAGGACAGAATGCGGCAAATCTGCCAAGCTAAGGAAGTAACGGACTGTTACTTGAAGAATGTTGCATTTCCGCGGAAGCCGAAAGACATGTATTTTGTCGGACAATGAAGTAAAAGAAAAGGCTCGGTTTTGGGTTGAAAACGTGATGAGCTGACATGGACTGACATCTGTCAGCCAATAAGAACTCTGGATGGCAAAATAAAGAATACATTTTAGTGAGATTAGCTAGACAGAAAAGGTATAAAACTTGTCCCCTTTGACAGGAGGGCGCTTCTCGCTTTCCGATTCCTGAAGGGCGTGTCGTGCCGTTGGACTCTTTTGGCGCACGTAAGGATAATAGGCCAAATGATTTTTCCCTTACAGGTGAAGCAAAGAATAGTTAGGGAAATAGCGTAAGGGATTGGAAACTGTTTTTTTGCCTTAAACATGCTTACTGATTTGCTTTAAAGTGTCAATCTAATTGATCATTCCTCATTAAATGCTGCTTATTTGCTATCAAAATAATGATTTATTAAATAAAATGCTTTTTCTTTGAAGAATAAAGTTAATAAATTAGATTTTGATTCGACAAGCTGGTCTTGTTTATTCATGGTCTAGTTACCATTAGCTGATCCATTTGTCTAAGTGACTTAATTAAAATGATATTTGCATAAAAACCATGGTAAGAAATGATAAACTGCAGATGTATATAAATGTGTAAATAGTTTGTGAATAGGTTTTGATTAATTAGGTCTCATGATTCAGTTGCCCAAAAATTGTCCCGCTGGTTTATGGGCCTTGTGAGTGATTTACAATTAATGGTGAGTATCTTGGTGTTGGGTAGCGTTGTTGAGACAGTTTTTCTATAGGGGCGCTGGATCATATCTCACCTCTCTCTGTCTCACCACTTACTCACCCGCATGTCTCTACCTCACTTCTCTATTGACACACTCCACGACTACCACTATGTCAGCTCTCTCCTCCACCGTCTCTCTTGTTTTGCCTTTCCTTCTGTCCCACGTCTGTTCTTCCTGCATTTGACCTCTTCTGCTTAACATTTTTCACCCATTTCACCTCTATGTATTTCTCCTGCGTCTATTTGTCCTCTTTCAACCTCATGTCACTCACCTCTCTACCACTCTATCATTTATTTAACTCATCCCTCACTCTAACTCACCCCTCTTTATTAATCTGTATTCTATACCTCGTGGCCCTCTTTTATCTCAGATCCTCAATGCCTCATCTGTATTTCAGTACTCTTTCACAATCGAATCTCTCAATTCACTTCACCACTTGTTTGCTCTCTCCCTTCTTCGCCATCCTCTAATTTTTCTTCAGTTTCTCTCTCGGCCTATGTTTCCTCTATCCCTGTTTCTTCTCTAGCTCTGTAGCTTTACCTCTTCTCTTGTTTTTCTCTGCAATTTCCTGATCTGTATCTCCTGTTCTGAACTTGAGGGTTCCAAAATATTTCTTGCCGGGGGCCCCAAAAGTCTTTGAGAAGACGCTATCAAGTATATAAAATATTGGGCCCATTAGGGACCCATTTCTATGCCATTTTATAATAGCATCCACCCCACTTTCAGTCCTGGCCAGGAAAAAAAGCAAAGAAACCTTTCATCCCTCTGCACCGCCTGGCAGAAGAGCAGCTACTCTGCTCTCATTGGGCTAGAGGTGCCTGCAGCAGTGACATCAGATGAATGTCATGGGATGGACAGGCTAGGCCTGCAGGGAGCTTTCAAGGGAGAGTTGTCTACGTCTACAGGATTCTTCAGTTGAAATGTCTGTTGATCGCCTTCAATTGGGCCTTCAATCCATCCATGTGGGACATCGGTGAAGAGTGCAGGTGCATTGTGTGTGTTGCATTATGGATTAGGGCAAACCTGAAGTGTTTGTTGTGCGACAGGACTCCATTGCTGGTCCATTTGTGTTCATAACGGCGAATGACCTTTACAACGCTGTTGTTACACTGCAATACATTTATATAGTGGTTATTATAATGCGAGTCATTACAACAACTTGCGTTGGATGGCGCTCAGCACTAAGGAATAGTACGATTTACTTTTCCAACACCTTCCCTACTGTTACACACACTGGAATTGGAATAGTGAATCATACTATTCCTAAGTCCAGAACCTCTAGCGCAAGTCGTTGTAATGACTTGCATTGGAATAACTGTGGTGTAACGTACCGCTATCTAAATGATCGCATTGTAATGTCACATGTTCATTTATACCTGACTCGATGGAGGCTGGGAATGAGCCTAATAGACAGGAAAGTGAACTGCTCGAAAGCTAGGGAACATCATCAAATCTCCCTCTGAAGACAGCTATGCTCCAATAGCAGTTATCCGCGGAAGAGATTTGTAGTAGTTTCTCTATAAGCATGCATCCATTTGCCTTGCTCTCCTTATGATGTCCCTGTCATGGTAATGGAATGCTATGGTTTGAATCCCAGGTTTTTGTCAGTTCCTGGAAGCTGTGGAGACGAACAGTCAATAAAGTATGTGCTCTTACACTTACCCGCTTGGTGTAATCACCTCAAATTTGACGACAAGTTTGACTGTTCCTCTCTTCACCCATGTGTGCAGCAAAGGATTCCTGCGTTTCAAGTCTTCTGAGCCTTCCTTGTTATCTTCAGTGCGGAAGATCTTCTTCAACAGCATCTTCAGACAAGAGTGACTCTTCACACCCACCTTGGCTTTGCCACATTTGGTTCATCACACCATTTCTGCTTGTTCTACATTGTTGGTGAAGCATTTTTTTCATTTTTACCCTATTTTCCACCTCGATCCAGTTCGGAACAAGCATTTGGTGAAGATACTGTGTTGTGGTTTAGTGACATTTCCTGGTGTGTAAGTGTGGTTGTGCTTCGTCTTGTGCTTGAATTGAATTTGCGGCCTGTAGCAGACTCGATCCTGCGCTGTTGTTCGTTGGCTGTCGAAATCGCTTGGGGGAGAGATCCTTCACCTTCTGCCGTGACATGTTAGAACCTCCATCAGGAGTCGGTGGAGACGAACTACACGTCACTAAGAGCAATCTATGTGTCACAAGCAGTTCCTTGTTGCTTGGTAACAGGAAACATTGGTCTACAGCACGTCACTGGATCTGCATCTTCACGCTGAGGAGTGCGTTGAGCGTGTTTCTTTCTGAGTGCATCACTGAGTCTGCATCTTCACACTGGAGGAGTGCATCGAGCGTGTCTCTTTCTGAGCGTCTCCTTGTGTTTCCCTGATTACAGGAATAAAGCCTTATGGAGATGTTCGCTGTTGCGCTTCTCTCTGTTCATCATCCAGGTGACATTGCTTCTCTCAGTGTGGAGCTATAAGTGGAAAGCGGAAAATTGTTCAGCCGAGCTGGTTGTGGAAAGCGAAAAACTTATTTCACTCTGGTTCATTCCGAAGGTCGACACAGTATTTCATTTAAGATATGCGACCGACACTGCAGTAGAGGCGGAGCAATTGTTTGGCTACACGCATTATTTAAACGTAATTGACTGTCACTCTGTTATTCAAGTACTGCAATCGAAGTGACGTAATTAACTTCTCCATCGCAAGCGACAGTTTGAACAGTAGTTTGGCATAATTTATCTTGATTTTTGTGGCTTAGCAGTCTGTTTCAGTGCTGCACAGTGACATCTACATCTTTTTGAAAGTACGCAGTTGTATTGGTGTTAATTCTCTTGTATTCTTTCAACTGCTTATAGAAATTATATGTTTCCTGTTTTGTGCTTACCATGCAGAATGTATGTAGTTGATGTGTTGGTCGATGGTAAATGTCTGCAACTGCTGGTGGATTCGGGGGCGTGCATGACTATGATTACTGAGGAATTGTTTGAAAGTACGTGGGGAAATAAACCTGACAGAAGTCCCCTGTCTCCTATGAAGGGAGAAGGATTGAATTAACAGGTTTCTTTGTGACCTCCCTATTGTTTAAGGACAGGCACATCCAATGGAAGGTTTACGTGGCAAAGGAGGGTCTTAACATTCTTGGTTGGTATCACCAGGGATTGTTTGGAATGACTCTTAAACCTGGCATGATAGAACAAGTTTCGGTGGTGGGCGAACAATCTGAAGGAGAGAGTTTAGTTTCTTGGTCCAATAAATTTTTGAGAGTTTTTGGAGACAAGCTTGGATGCATCAAAGGGTTCGAACACTTTATCAAGGTCAAGCAAGGGGCTCTTCCCATCAAACACAAATTGCATAATGCACCCTTCAGTATCAGGATGACCTCTCTTCAGAACTTAAAATATGCGTGAATCTTGTGCAATTGAGCCTATCAAGTCCTCCCTTGGTTTTCTCCCTTGGTGGTGGCGCGCAAAAAGAATGGGACTTTCAGGGTATGTATTCACTTGCGCAGCCTGAATAGGGAGATTTGGGTTGACTCGCACCCCCTTCCCCATATCGATGACATTCTCTCAAAATTTACCATAAAGTTGAGATGGATCCGGTCTGCAAGCACTTGATAGCTTTTGTGACACCTGTTGGCACCTTCCAGTTCAGAAGGATGCCGTTCGGGCTAGCTTCGGCAGCCTCAGTATTCCAGCGTGTCATGGAGAAGGTTTTGGAGGCTGTAACAGATACGGTTGTCTTCCAAGATGACATTTTGGTGTCTGGATAGAGCAAGGATTCGCATGACAAAGACCTTGCGAAAGTTTTTGAGAGATTGGAGGGAAGGGGAATTGTAGCCAACAAGCTCAAAGTGTTTTTGGTGTTGAGTCCATTGAATACCTGGGATACTGGATTGCTGCTGACGGTATGGGCCAAGAGAGGGTCTCATTGAAGCCATTTCTAAGACTCCATGTCCCACCTCCAACAAACAAGTCTCCTCATTTTGGGTTTGCGCGAATTCTACACAAAATTCATTTCTAATTTTGCTGCCAAGACAGTCCACATGAGAGGTCTCTTCAAGAAGAAAACTGTGTTTGTTTGGGATGATTTCTGTCAGGAGGAGTTTTCAAAGATTAAAAAAGAATTAGGGTCTTGCAACATTCTTACCCCCTTTGACCCCCTTTTTCAATGTACAGTGTCTGTGGATTCCAGTCTAGATGGTCTTGGGGGCATGATTTCTCAGGTAAAGCAGGGTAAAGAGTACACTGTAGGTTTCGCCTCCCGTGCATTACACCCGGGTGAAAAAAACGACTCAGTTATTGAGCGATAATTACTGGCGTGTTGCTGGGCTGTTGAGCGTTTCAAATGTTTTTTATGGGGGAAGATGTTTACTCTTCTTACTGATCATAAGCCCCTCATTCCCATCCTTGAGGGTAGACTTGTCAAAGACCATATCCCCAGAATCAATAGGTCGAGTTCGAAATTGCTGTAGTACAATTTTGGGGTCGCACACATCCCGGGTGGGAGAAACACAAGAGCCGTTTATCTTTCAAGGTCTCCTTTACCTTTAGGAAAAGATGATCATAATGACAATACAGATGAAGAGTGCCTTACTGCCGCAGTTGATGCATGTGGTGTGGGTTCTTTCACTGAGAGTGATTGTTTTGGTGGAATGGAGTCCGATACTGTACTTAAGGAGGTGAAGGATTTTATTGTATTGTGTTGGCCTAAGGAAAAACATCTGGACAGTGATCTTCATCCTTTCGTCAAGGTCGCTGATGGGCGTACTTTGGAGGGTGGAGAGATGATCATGCGGGGGATACGTTTGTCCCTCCTTAATCTCTCAGAGGTCGCTTCATCGACTATGGTCACGAGGGACATCTTGGGCAGACGAACACTAAAAAAATAATTTGTTGTGTCTATTGGTGGCCCTCCATGGACCATCAAATCAATGATGCTGTAGAAGGATGTGTAACATGTTGTACCAGTGATAAGGTTATTAAGAGTGTTTCGCCTCCTGTTCAACAGGTGGAGGCACCCAAGGGTCCTTGGTTGAAGTTGGCTATCGACTTTGTGGTATCCTTCAATGCTCTGCCCAATAAATACAAGATCGCACTGGTAGTTGCTGATTACTTCAGCAAGTGGTGGTAAAGTCCATTTTATGACAGATCCCAATTCTCATGATATCATCAGGTTTCTTCAGAGTCTTTTTGCCAGAGAGGGTTCCCCAAAGGATATTGTATCCGACAATGGTGTGCAGTTTACGTCCAAAGAAATGTCTGATTTTCTGTTCTAGTGTAGCATCTCCCACCGGCGTGTAGCTTTATATTACCCAAAGGCTAATGGTTTTATTGAGCGCACCAACCAAATTCTTGTTGAGTGTGTTCAGTGGGCTGTTTCATCCAGAGTTGACATCAAGGAAGCTGTCCAGAGTATGTTGTGGGCACATCGCATTACTCCAAATGCCATCACAGGTTCTAGTGCTTGTGCTCTACTTAGAGGTAGACAAGCTTCCTTTCACATGTGTCCTGATTGAGCAAGATGACCAAGGACCAACTGACCACCACCCTCGCCCTGGGACCATCCGCAGACCAGACCGACCCCGACACCGCGGCCATCAACCTCAAACAGTGAATCATCCACTGCGCCGACACCCTCGCCCCACTCAAGACCTCCGCACCCAACCACACTAACAAGAAAACCGTATGGTTCACCGAAGACCTCCGGGCCTCCAAGCGCACCTGTCGGACGCAGGAAAAGAACTGGCTCCGCGACTGAACACCAGCTACACAGCCCGCAAGAACGCCACCCGCAGGCACCACCAACTAATCAGGACCGCCAAGAGGACTGCCTTCAAGGACCGCCTAGACAACAATGCACACAACAGCAAAGAGCTCTTCAACATCGTGAAAGAACTCTCCAACCCCAGCTCCAACACCAATGACGTTCCACCATCACAAGATCTGTGCGACTCACTGGCCACCTTCTTTCACTGCAAGAATGCCGACATCCACTACAGCTTCAACACCGACACCCCCACCTCCGCTGCTGAGACCACCACCCTTGTGACCCCCACCCGCACCAGCCGCCTGACCGCCTGGTCCAGCGTCAGCGATGAAGACACCATCAAGACCATGAACTCCATCCACTCCGGGTCCCCATCTGACCCATGCCGTCACCACGTTTTCAACAAAGCAAGCACTATCATCGCACCCCATCTCCTGAAAACAATCAACATCTCCTTCGAGACAGCAACCTTTCCGAAGAGCTGGAAGCACGCCGAGATCAACGCCCTGCCGAAGAAACCCAAGGCGGACCCCAAAGACCTCAAGAACTTTCGGCCCATATCCTTGCTCCCCTTCCCGGCGAAAGTCACGGAGAAGATCGTCAACAGACAGCTGACCCGCTACCTCGAAGACAACAACATCCTGGACCCATCCCAGTCCGGATTCCGCCGCAACCACAGTACCGAGACCGCCCTCATCGCCACCACCGACGACATCAGGATCCTGATGGACAAAGGAGACACAGCTGCCCTCATCCTCCTTGACCTATCAGCAGCCTTCGACACGGTCTGCCACCGCACCCTAACAGCACGCCTCCATGACGCCGGGATCCAAGAGAAGGCCCTGGCCTGGACCACATCCTTTCTCTCCGGCAGAACCCAGAGCGTCCGCCTCCCACCCTTCCGCTCCAAGACCACCAAGATCATCTGCGGCGTTCCACAGGGATCCTTCCTCAGCCCGACACTGTTCAATATCTACATGGCACCACTCGCCCACGTCGCACGACAACACAGCCTCAACATCATCTCCTACGCCGATGACACCCAGCTGATCATATCCCTCACCGAAGACCCCCACACCGCCAAAGCCAACCTCCACAGAGGAATGAAGGCAATCGCTGAATGGATGAAGGACAGCAGGCTGAAGCTGAACTCAGACAAGATGGAGGTCCTCATCCTCGGCCCCACCCCATCAGCCTGGGACGACTCCTGGTGGCCTACATTGCTAGGAACAGCCCAAGAACCCACCGACCATGCTCGCAACCTGGGGGTCATCCTCGACTCCGCCCTCTGCATGACCAAGCAAGTTAACGCCGTCTCTGCATCCTGCTTCACCACCCTCCGAATGCTCCGCAGGATCTTCAAATTGATCCCCCCCGACACGAGAAAAACCGTCACCCAGGCCCTCGTCACCAGCAGACTGGTCTACGGGAACGCCCTCTACGCAGGAGCAACAACCAAGCTCCTGAGATGGCTGCAATGCATCCAGAACGCCTCAGCACGACTGATCCTCGACGTCCCCCGACGCAGCCACATCACTCCCCACCTGAGAGGCCTGCACTGGCTCCCCGTCAACAAGAGGATCACCTTCAAACTCCTCATCCATGCACACAAAGCCCTACACAACGCCGGACCATCTTACCTCAACGACCGGCTCAGCTTCTACACCCCCATCCGCAGCCTCCGCTCCGCCAACCTCACCATCGCCACAGTTCTACGCATCCGAAAAACCACAGCCGGCGGCAGCTCCTTCTCCTACCTCGCCGCCAAGACCTGGAACACTCTCCCCACCGACATACGGCATACCCAGGACCTACTGGCTTTCAGAAGACTCCTCAAGACCTGCCTCTTTGATCAGTAGCAGCTCCCTCTCCCCCCCCCGCAGAGCCTTGAGACCCTCACGGGTATGTAGAGCGCTTTACAAATGTAATGATTGATTGATTGATGAAGAAGTGGGGTTTGCTGTCAAGATGCCGTGAGGCACATGGAGATACTGGTTTACAATCACTTCCAGCTGTCCCGACACAAAGTGATTGTGGCACGCATCCGCAGACTGCTGTCTCGGATGTGACCAAATCCAAGTCTGTGGTTTCTGTGGTTTGGGTGAAAATTAAGTCCCCTCTTAATGTTCTCAAGGGTCTGTCAAAGTTTGGTTCTCCTGGCAAAGTTGATACTACCTCGCGCTTTGCTGTAAGACTCAATGGCAAAAATTGGTGGAATCAGTCCAGAATTCACAAGATTCATATGAGTGTTGTGATGCACCTGGGTCTTGAATCGGGGAACGTTGTTCAGCTCTAATAAGTTCAAAGAAAACCTACTGTTAAAGAGAGTGTACTGAGACCTTCCCAGGTTTCAAAATCCTTTTTGAAATATGTCCCTCCATGAAGGAATAGTAGGACGAGTGTTCTGCCAAATCGTTTAAATATGTAGTCTGTTTTATTGCTTTTTCGATTTATGAACATTTATGTGTGGGCGTTGTGTCCATCTTTATCCTCAGTGCCCTTTTGTTATCGCTGTTTGGTACACCTTTTGCCTTTTTCATCTCTTTGCTTCTTGATAAATCTTTCTCATCTCTCCTCTTCTCTGCCTATCTTCTTTTGCCTTTGCTTTATCTCTTTTTCTTTTGTATTAATGGCAAGTGAGGAGATGTTATAGTAGTTTCTCTATAAGCATGCTGTCCATTTGCCTTGCTCTCCTTATGATGTCACTGTCGTGGTAATGGAATGGTATGGTTTGAATCCCAGGATCTTGTCAGTTATTGGTAGCTGTGGAGATGAACAGTCAATAAAGTATGTGGTCTTACACTTACCCGCTTGCAACATATGTGCACAGTATGATTTCAGGGGTGCAACCCTGCACCCTTGAAATCGCATTCTCAATTTGCGATTCGCTAATTGCTAATCGCAAATTGAGAATGTCTTCCATTCTTTCCTATGGGCCTCTAGGCCCATAGGAATGAATGGGGAGGTATTCCTTAATTGCGACTTGCAATTTGTGATTCGCAATTAAGGAATATTAAGAAATCGCAATTTTATTAGCGATTTCTTGATGCGTTGCATTTTGCAATTCCTTAATTGCGATTCCTTATTTTTCGCAATTAAGGAATCGCAAAAAGCAATACTGATGCATGTGCCTGTAATATGTGGTATTTTTCTGTAATGACTCTGGGCTCCCATATGAGAGAAATAATAAGAAAAAGCAGTGAAGGAAATGTGAAAACGCTAGGAAACCCTCTGAATCTCTGGCACACTTGGACTTGTCCCAGGTTTCCACAGAAATTGACCATGTGCAACTCAGATGGAGCTCTACCTCAGTAGCATGAAAGGCGCACTTAACTTGCAACAGGAGTGTTATCTTCATATAGCTAAGTAAGCAGCAAGTGGTTCCTACCTGAGCACACATTTCTAGTTCTGAAAGGCATGTGGCCACAGCTGAATAATTAATACAACATTACAATGGACACAAATAGACCATTATAATTTGCACTGCAATGGTACACTCTGTACATGCAATGTAAAAAGCCTTCAAAAACATCATAGTGCCTCATGTAATGGTAGCACTACACACGTAGAGAAGTCTAGAGAAATTATCTATCAATAAAAATACCTTGGCCTTGAATATAAGAGTCAAGCTCTAAGCTCTTGTAAGTAAAAAAATGTCTTGCAAGCGACAGCGCATGCGCTTTCTCAGGCAAGACCTAACAATGGCATGCAACATGAAGTGGTATACAAATGGCCACTGTGTGTGAAAAAGTGGGATTTTTTTGCAATTAAAATACATGAATGGGGGTGTGTAGCCAAGATGGTGGCCGAGTAGGAGCTCCCTTGCACTGCTCCATACAGGGCCGTCTTTAGCACTGTTGATGCCCGGCACGAAAATCATTTTTGGCTCCCCCAAACCTGATGACTCCCTCTTCTCTCCTGCTCTTCAAGGCAACCAACAAGAAAGTCAACCATCCTGGAGAAAATTGCCGATGTGCGATCATTTTCTACAAGCCACTGCATGGCGAGTTGTAGTCCAAGGGGAACCAGAGACCCCACTGTTAACAGCTGCCGTCTTCCTCGGGATCTGCACAACGGGATTGTGGTCCACCTCCAGGCAGCTCCAACTCAGTATGCTGCTATAGCACTGAGGCTTAGAGAGGCCAGGTGGGGGAAGGGTGTGAGAAGGGGACTGCAGGGAAGGAGATCTGAAAAGGAAAAATCAGTTGACACAAATAAAGCAACAATAAGCTTAATAGCCTTCAAGATTTCTTTCTGTCTCTTATCTTAAATATCTCTTGGATATATTCTATGATCTGCTATGGTCCTTTTCATACAGAAACAAATATGATTTCTGCAATAACATTCCTGGGAGGTCGCACATTGTGACCTACCTCAATAATGTTAATGAGGTAGGTCGATTTGCGAGCCCCTATGAATCGCTAAATGAAACTCTTGGAGTTTCATACATTTGGAATAGCGATTACCTAAGTGTGAACTGCTGAAAATAGCAATTAGGTAATCGAGATTCCAAATGGTGAAACATGTGGCCCACAGTGCATTTCGGCCCCTGAGGAGTGTTTGTGAGTACCCATGATTCACAGAGTATGTTTTTGGCATGTGATGTGGTAGAGAAGATGAAAACCATGACTTCAGAATTTCTCTCATTTTTCTCAACTGACATTAAATACCAATATTGATTACTGATTTATGACCAACAGATCTTGCTACAAGTAATCACCTTAAAAGACTTATCTAGGCTTTATCCTCCAGCCAATTACTATGTTTCTCACAGATAGTCTCAGCTGATGCAACATGCAGTCAAGAGAACATGAAATGACAAAAAACATTTCAAAGAGATTTTTCCAAGTCAATCTTATAGCGAGCCGATGTTAAGATCTCCAAAGTTCAGAAAGAACAGATCTTTGAATCACATAAACATAAGCACAAATATGTATCCAAATGAACCATTGTCTCCACGTAGTTTTCAAACATGTTACATTACTCTGAGACATTGGAATATCCCACAGCACGACACAGAGCTGCCAGTGATTTGTCATAACAAACCTACGGCAGTATATTCATGCAAGACCTATTTAAGGGCATGTTGGTACGGGTAGGCTTACCAAATAAAGGTACATCACAAACAGGGGAATATCCCTGTTATAGAAGGATACACAACAACAGTATTATGCGGGATGCATTTATTATCGTGAGAAAAATGTCACAAGCCATGATTTTATGACATGTGAGTCGCAAATTGCATTCATGCAATTAAATCCTGAGCAGGAAAATGAAGGTAGGACAAACAATCCATAGAGTGAAAAACAGGATTTTGTGAGATGAAATCCAAGATTCATGATAAAGACTTGAAATCTGGCCTTACAAGACATTTCATGTTACACAGTGGGAGGAGATGTGGCCTAGCGGCTAGAGCTTCTGGCCTTGGAACCTTTGACCCAAGGTTGTGGAATTTTAGTTCGTATACTGAACATCATCTACGCCATCTTGCCGACTCACGTATGAACATACACGACAGCCATTTTAGGTACCATGGTCTCCCTGTTCACGATCGCCCGTCAACACACTTCCCTGAACCTTGCAAGCCTTCCCCGCGCACCCTAGCTGCCCCCGCACTCACGTGCACAAGTCATGAACCCTCCCCTCCCATGACTCTGTCTCAGGGAATCACACCCCGCGCCTGACCAACACCTCCTTTCGGTCCATGAATACCCCTCCTTTGATGACCCCTTCCCCTGAGCCCGACTGCCTGTACGAACCGCTGGTCATCCCTTAGCCCGAGGATACAGTTTATTGCCCACTACTGCATGCACTCGCCTTTCCTGAAAGGAGCCACTATTGATCATGACCTCCCCACCCCCTGAGATTCGATCAGGCGCACACATTCCGAAGGAATCGGCAGAACACTCAGCTGCGTGATAGCCCCCTCCCAATCATATGAGGGGAAAGGGCCTCTACTGTTGTCATGTGTTGGAATGGGCCGGAACTGGGGGGTGCCGGGGATGTCGTTCTCATACTTCACAATGACTTTGTTGTAATAAAGAGCGTTCACATGTCTTAAACCAGGGTATAAAAGACCAGGTCTCAGAGAGGCTGAGAGAGCACCTCGAGACGATACCTTGTTGTCCGATCGGATGTGTTCTACTCCGTCGGAATAAAACTTGTTTCCTGTTTTCCTGTCTCCAGCGCCTGCCTCTTTATTGGATAACTTCGTATGGTATTAGAGGCGTCTAACGCCGGGCAAATTTAACTTAGGAAACATCAACAGAATAGCCTGACCATTTTGAATTGATCTTTATCAATTGGAGTCCCAAACGCGGGGCCCATCAGCGACACGTGGATCCAGCGGGAGAGGTCCCGACGACAGAGTGAACGACTGCAACGATCGGGAGAGCTCCTGTCCGATAGACCCTCGTCTGACAGCCGATCATCTGAACTTCACTGATTCCGAGCAGACCTCTCCCGAGTGATCTACGGTCCTGACTGGGAACCACCAGGAGTGCCGCGATAGCAACAGAGAATAGAGGACGATCGGGCGCTGGAAGCGGAAGACGAGAAATGGTCCGTGCGGTCCGGGTAAGGTCGTGACACACGACAAATTGCGAAATTGATTGTTTGATTGTTTGAAAATACTAGTATTACTCGTCTTATTGTCTCTGAGAGATTCTCTATTTGCAAACAAGCACAGAATCGCCATACTCTGTTTAGTCTTTGCAGATAGTGAAGGATAGGTAACGCGGACTTTTGTCCCCCATTGTAATCTGCCGTGCCTATTTTTCTCCCCATTGATTGATTGTTTGATCGAGCATTGAATTGTTCGAAGTTGGTTCTCTTAAGGATCTTCTCTGCCTACAAACGGGGAAGAGTAGGAATATTCTCTCTCCCTTTGCAGATAGTGAAGGGTAGGTAACGCAAGCTTTTAACCCGTCGTGCCTATTTCATTCCTCATTGATTGATTGTTTGTCCAAACATTGACTGTTTGGAATTGGTTCTTTCTGGAGGTATTCTCTGTTTGCAAACAACGTAGAATAGAATATTCTGCCCAGTCTTTGCAAGTAGTGAAAAGATAGGTAGTGCAGGCTTTTGCCCCCCATTGTAATCCGTCATGCCTATCTTCTCCCCATTGGTTAATAGTTGGGTCAACCCGGACCGCTTATTAGAGATGAACCATCCAGCTCCACTGGAAGGCACCCCTAATAAGGACATGTTTACTAAGCAAGGACTAGTCGCTATAGCTTATAGTAAGTTATGCATAAATATACAAAAAAGGATTCTGAAAGTCAGTGGCCACTGATCGGTTCTTTTGATGAAAATAAAATAAAAACACTAGAAGCAGCTGTAAAAATAAATAAGGCAATGCCCACTATGCTCGATAGTATTGGCATGAGGCGCAAAGAAGCAGAACAGCGAAGGAAAAGAGAAGAAGCAAAAATAGTGAAAGAGTTACGAAAAGCAGCCCATCTGGCCGCAAAAGAACTAGATGAAGAAATAAGAAGAAAAGAGGAAGTTAAACATACACAAGAATCAGGACTGGCAGGCCAATGCCCTGTCAGGACCCCCCCCCTACGCTCTACCCGGAGATGCCCTCCAAACAGCGGGCAAATGACGAGTTACTGCTCGGTCCTCCAATTATCTACATGCCCCCTCCTTATGCTCCCTGCCAGCCTCTAGCACAACACTCACCAGTTCAAAGTGCAGGCGTGGGTGACCCTAGCGCTAGTGCCCCGGCTCTTACGGCCTTCGCACCAGCCGCATTGGTAACAACAGCAGATGAACATGAGACTAGCAGGCAGCTAACAGCCAGGCCAAATAGGTTGAGCAAAGATGAGCGGGATGGAATCGACCAGATAGCAAAGACCCTGGTAGAACGGAAGGAGAGCGAAGAATATACGATGATTATGCACAATTCACATGCCGGTAGTCACAGACGGCATTTCATTTTACGGTTCAGCTACCACACCCTGAACGCCTATGAGGATAGGTACCAGAATAAGGGTCCTGCTAAACTGACGGATCTATATAGAAGGGTCGATGTTGGAGATGGGACTGAGAGCGATGTGACGGACCTCTTCATGCAAACGCTTGAGGTTTTCCGCCACCTCGCGGAACAGAAACCAGAGGTCAAGATCAAAGTCCCTGAGACGATTGAACCCCCATTAGAAGCAGCCAACACTATGATGCCTATCAGAGAAGCCGCCCCCTACTGGGTTCCCCCAAGAGGTCAGGGAACAAACGATGATATCAACCACGCAGATGCAAAAGGGAGGGTTGTGTACAACTGGGTTTACCAACCATGGGATCGGCAAGATATTTTAACTTTTAGGCAAACCCTGCCCGATTTAAGAAAGAACCCTACAGCATTTTATACAGAACTAGGCACAGCCTTGGGCTCAACCATAATGACTCTATCGGACATTGATTTGTTTTTCGGGTTGTGTCTGCCGGCCGATGTGTGGAAGCAAATCCGGAAAGCCGACCACACAGACCTGTTCGGACACACCTGGAAACAACTCAATGAACTAGATAGGCAGCGAGAGCCCGGAAAGAAACCTGTAAAAGACATACTGGAACTCCCCGACAAAATAGTGCAGAAGCTAAAGACGCTGATCCCAGAGAAGAAGGTAGACTGGTCGGTAGTCACGGCTTGCCGTCAGAAACCCCAGGAAGACGTATCAGAATATTTCTCCCGATTTGAAACGGTGTTCTCCGACTACAGTGGCCAAGACATGACCACCGCAACCGGACAACACCTATTCGTGCAAAACTACGTAAAAGGGCTATCGCAAGAGGTCTCCCAAAAGTTACAGACGAGTGAGAGTAGTTGGGGAGCCTCCAAACCTGCAGCTATCCTTCAGATGGCTCAGTATTACGAACACCAAAAGAACGAGAACGAGAGGGCGACTGAGAGAAAGAAAAAGGACTTAAAGGAACGAGTGATGATTGCTCAATTACAGGGAGTGACTACAGGAAGGGAACGGTATAGGGGAAACTACCAGTCGAATGCCCCTAGGAATTCGCCCCCTAGAGACCGCAACCCCACACCTGGCGCTCCACGAACTGACCTTGATGAGAACCAGTGTGCATTTTGCAAAGAATTTGGACATTGGAAGTCTCAATGCCTGGCCCTTCGGGAAATGATTAAAAATAAAGAGACAAGGGACATGACAAATGGCCCAAAAACTGGAGGGCAGGGGCGAGGGCAGACCTACGACACCACCAATGACAGACCTGGCAGACCAAACACATTTGACCGACCCCGACAAAATCAGTGCCAACAGTCCGACTGCAACAATGCTTACGACTCTGCATAGGACTGCCAGGGGCAAGGGAGGGATCCAGTCGAGCTCTGTGTTGACCAGCAAGGTCCTTACGTCACTGCTAAGGTCCTGGGTACAAAGTCTCCATTCTTGGTAGACACTGGAGCGACACGTAGTGTATTATCAAAGCGACTGATTCCAAGGGCACCCTTGTCTGGCTCACACATTACATCGATAGGTTTCGATGGAATGCCCTCCACTAATCCCCTGTCTGTACCTATCTCCTTTGACCTAGGAAACAATCCCACTGACACAACATTTCTGCTCTCCTCCAACTCCCCTGACGCCATTATGGGTATTGATTTACTGAAACATTTCCGAGCTACTATTAGGTGTTCCTCGGATGGAGTCCGAGTCATCCTGTACGACAACCCGAGCATGTCCAGACCCTACCCCGCACGACATATGTACACCATAACAGATGCTGACCTATCCTTGCTCGATACCCTACCCCTGTACCTATGGGCCAGAAATGACTCGGATGTAGGACGAATGATGATCGATCCTGTACACATAACTGTTCGACCAGATGCAATACTCCCGAAACTCCCACAGTACCGGATATCGCCCGAAGGCGAGAAGGCATTGGTAGCGATTATTCAGTCCTTGGTAGATGCAGGAGTGGTAGAGGAAGTGGTTAGTAATGTCTGCAATAGCCCTATCCTACCCATTGTTAAGAAGCAAGGTGAGGGAGATGAGAAAGCGTACCGCTTCATCATCGACCTGCGAGAAGTCAACAAAGTGGTGGTGCCACAGTACCCCGTAGTCTCAGACATCGCCACCATTCTGACTCTCATCCCGTCCACTGCCACCACCTTCACCGTTATTGATCTTAAAAATGCATTTTTCTCTATCCCCATCCATCCAGACAGCCGTTATCTCTTCGGCTTCACTTTAAAAAACCGTTCATACCGATTTTGTAGAGCTCCCCAGGGCTACACTGAAAGTCCCAGCATTTACAGCCAGGCCCTCAAAAGACAGCTGGACGCCGTCCAGCTACCAGATGGAGTGGTGTTGATCCAATATGTCGATGATATCCTTTTGGCGGCCGACACCACTCCACTTGCAATCACAGCCACTATCCAACTCTTGCACTTTCTTGCGGAGAATGGCCACAAAGTCTCCAAAAAGAAACTGCAGTTCTGCCAGCCCCAAGTGACATACCTAGGTCATCTCCTGTCCAAAGAAGGGAGGAAACTTACGCCCGACCGAATCCAAACCATCCTAGACACCCCCATTCCAAAAACACAGAAGCAAGTCCGTTCATTAGTGGGCCTTACCTCTTTCTGCCGACAATGGTTACCAAATTTCAGTCTCATTATAAAACCCCTACTTTCCCTGTTGGCCAAAGATGTTCCGTTCCCACTCCCTTGGACTCCCGAATGCCAAGTGTTGGACTTTGGCCCTTAGGGCAGGTTCACCCCGAGACTTTTTTGCTTGAAATGGTGACCTGGAGATGGTGATTTTTGGATTCTGCGCACTTTCACTGTGTCCCAGTGGAAAGTGCATGCGCACTCTGAGTGCATGTGCTGAGCTAGGCCTGCCCGCCCATAGGAATGCATGGGGAATGTATGTGTCCCTGGTAGTTCCTGATGCGTGGGGTGTACAGGCTTGAGTCTGGTATGTGTGAACTCGTGTGAGTGAATGCTGCGCAACGGTGTATGCAGCATGTATGTGTCTAGTAGCGAAGCGCCATTTCTAGACATGGCTGTACGTGTGCTGTGAGGGTGCTGGCGTGTGATTGGCTGGAGCTGGCTGGCATGCCAGGCTCCAGGAAGTCTGGATGGGTCTGCCCGGTGGTGAGTGGGAGATCTGCATGAGTAATGTGTGGGAGGAGTGTACCTGTGTCCTGGATGGGCTGGGTTTTCCCCACACAATGCTGGCTCCACCCCCCTGTGGTGTGTCTAATGACCCAAGCCCTGCCAGTGAATAGAGAGGGTGGTTGAGGTAAACAGAGTACTCAAGAACCAGCTGCGACTGGTTCCGCCCCCACTCTACACCCTTGAACAAAGGAATGCACTGTATAAAAATGGGGCTGTGTCCCCACAGAAGTTGTTCTCTTCCAGGATCCTGAGGGGGCTGTTGTTGCTGCTGCAGGGCCAGAGGACCGCCACTTGGGGTGTCTCCCTGCCTGGAGACCCAGTGTGCTGGCTCTGGGCCCAGCCTTGCCCCCCTGCCTGCCCAAGGACTGCTGGGACTCTGCCCTGCTTGCTGAGGGCACCTAGGAGCGCTTTATCCTGTTTGTAGCGCTAGGAGCGCGCTTTATGCCCTCTAGCGCTTGGAAGCGCTTTGTTTTTGATTATAGCGCTTGGAGCGCTGTGAATTGCCTGTTAAGCGCTGAGGAGCGCTTTGCCTGCCTAGCGAGTGCCACCTCGCTTATTTTTGGTTAATTTGCCCCCTGGCAGGTGCCCACCCTGCCAGGGACCTTGCCGCTGTATTTTGCTTTTAAACTCGAGGTAGCCCTCGGTTTATTGAGCCCCCGCCTAGAAGTGCCTGAAACGGGCCGCCGCGCTGCCCGCGACGACCCGGAAGTGCAGGGCCCGTCGGCCAATCACAGAGCGGCCCCGGGGGAAGCGACCGGAAGTCCCGCCCCGCAGCCGCGACCTGGAAGTCAGGCAGGCCGGGGGCAGGAGAGAGGAAACCAGAAGCAGACGGGAGGCCACCCCGTGCTCCGGTAAGGGGATAAGCCGGCGTCTTTCCTTGTCCCCCCCAGGCTCCCAAAGCGAGGGAGAGCCCAGGGGAGAAGTCTGCAGAGAGCCCCGAGGAGCGGGAGCTCTCGGGAAGCAGCCTCCCGCCGCAGGAGACAGCCGGTGAGTGACAACCTGGGAGGGGCGCCGGGACACATTGTCGGTGTCCGGCCCCCCCCTTCCCAGTAGCGCGAGATCGCGCTAGTTTGCAGAATGAAGCCACGAGGGCTTCAAGGGAGCAGTATTTGAGGCTGAGTCCCCCGTGAGGGACTCCACCGAAGCCCACAGCCGGGTTGAGGAGCCCCGAGGCTCCAGTGGCATTTCCTTCATTTTCGAGCCTAAGAGAGGCTCGTGTGGGCATTGTTGGTTCTAGAGCCCTGAGAAAGGCTCAAAGGTGCCACATGCGTGTTTGAAAGCTGTAGAGGCTCAGGGGCACCCCTGTTCTTCGAGCCCAGAGAGGCTCTTGCCCCCACAGTCGTCTTAAGAACCCAGAGAGGCTCTGAGAGTGCCCATTTCGTTTTGAGAGCCCTGAGAGGCTCTGGGGCCCAGTGGTCCTGGAAAGAAGTGCCTGAGAGAGGCTCAGGGCACCAGTTCTTGTCCAGGAGCCCAGTGAGGCTCCGCAGTGCCACAGTGGTGGTTCTTGAGCCCAGAGAGGCTCCAACGTTGCCCTAACTTTCCCTGCACCAGTTGCCCAGCACTTTGTGGGCAACTGCTACGTTTAGGCCCTGACATTGGGACACAGGGACTGTCACAGGTGGTGACTGATCTAAGTTTTGCGCAATGTTATTTCTATGCACCTCTGAATGTATTGTTTATGCGTCATGTGCCTTTACACCTCTGAATGAATGTTATGCATTGCATCATGTGTTTTCCTCTTACACCCCTACAGGTATTGTGATACATAGGTGGTTGTTTTCTCCCTAGTACAGGTGGTGCTAGTGAGATCCTGGTTACCAGTAATTACTGGTTGTGCGCTCTATTGTTATATTGTGTGCTATTTTGTGCTAAAGTAATTTTACTTTCTGAAAGTGCTACTTCTGATTCCTGACAGTGGTCCAGGTGGCCCTGTCTTGTACATATCCCCTGTAAATTCTGCCCGTGCCTCTGGCACATTGTAAAGTGTGTGTTTTATCTAATGTGTTTTGGTGTAATACAAAGGCTATTTTTATATAACCTTGTGTGGAGTTTCCTTTGTGGTGGGCCTTTGGTTGTTGTTGCTGGGGTGCGTGCGCAAATACTTAACCTACATCGCCTCCAAGTTTAGCCTTGCTGCTCGCGCCACGTTACCTAGAGGGTGAGTAGGGGTTATCTTGGCGTGTAACTCCCTTGCCCTGACTTGGGAGTGGTGGTCTCTGACTGACTTTGGCGAAAGCCCTGGCCAGCCGGGGATCCCATTTCCAACACCAAGCATCCTTTAAGGAGTTGCGGGATGCCCTTTGCTCGGCACCCGTTCTAGGAACACCAGATTACTCCAAGCCCTTCTCCCTTTTCACTCACGAAAGGGAGGGATGCGCATTGTCTGTTCTAACTCAGCCCATCGGCGCCAAACAGCGCCCTTGTGCCTACTTCTCTGCCACTCTTGATCCAGTCGCCAGAGCTCTACCTGCCTGCCTTCGAGCAGTAGCCGCTGCTGCTGTCTCTATCCGCCAGAGTGAGGGAATTGTACTTTCGAACTCTCTCACGGTATTAGTACCCCATGCAGTTGACACCCTTTTGAACCAGACTAAGACTCAACACCTGACTAGCGCACGACTAACAGGGTACGAATTGACTCTACTTGCACTCCACATCACCCTGAAGAGATGCACGACATTGAATCCTGCTACACTGTTACCCTTGCCAGAAAATGACCCCGATGTGCCCCCTATACACGACTGTGTGACCCTCACGGACGAACAGACCAGGAGTAGAATTGACCTCCGAGACATTGCTTTTACAGATCCTGATGGAGAACTATGGGTAGATGGCTCTTGTTTCAAACTCCCAGACGGCACCACTTCAGCGGCCTATGCGGTGACTACAGCCCAAACAGTAGTTGAAACAGCTCGCATCACACAACGATCCGCACAGGCGGCCAAACTAATTGCCCTCACACGAGCATGTATCATAGCAGCAGGAACCACGGCGAACATTTACACGGACAGCCAGTATGCCTTCGGGGTGGTTCATCATTTTGGGCTCCTGTGGAGGGAAAGGGGATTCCTGACGTCCCACGGTACACCCATCCTTCACGGAGATCTAGTCTCCGCCCTGATTGAAGCAGTTCTTCTCCCCAAACAATTAGCAGTGATCAAATGCCAGGCACACAAGAAGGTGACAGATTTAGTTGGACAGGGAAACGCACTAGCAGACATCACTGCCCGAACCACAGCTGAGAATAGGACAACGACACGCATGTATGTGACCAGGTCACAAGCAGAAAAATGGACTGACGCTAGGGAAACAATTAGGGACATCCAGTCGGCTAGCACACCTCTCGAACTGACTGAATGGGCACGGGTGGGTCTAAGGGACGATGAAGGCTGCTGGAGTACAAAAGACACGAACAAATGGTTGCTGCCCGACTCATACTTGATCCCCATACTGACAATGGCACACTCCCCTGCACATATAGGTTCTGCCCCCATGATTGAACTCATTTCCAAAGTCTGGCACAACAACAAGATCCCCGACTCAGCAAAACGTCTGGTCCAGCAGTGCCTTATCTGCCTACAACACAACCCCGGAAAAGGAACTGTGGTACCCCGGGGAGGGTTTGGGATCCCCGACCACCCCTTTGAGGTCCTCCAGATGGATTACATCCAACTGGAGAGGTGCCAAGGCTTGAAGTACGTATTAGTCATTGTATGTGCCTTCAGCAAATGGGTGGAAGCCTATCCGACCCGTGATAACACTGCCATGACTACTGCCAAAGTACTACTGAAAGAGTTTTTCCCTCGCTACGGCCTTTGTCGAATTTTATGGAGCGACAATGGCCCCCACTTCATAGCTGAAGTTATCCAACTAATCCTGAAGGGGTTGGGGGTAAAACAGAGGTTCCATGCAGTCTTCCACCCCCAATCCGCTGGCCTGGTTGAACGACACAACGCTACACTGAAACTGAAACTGTCAAAAATAGTGGCCACCACAGGACTTAAGTGGCCAGATGCCCTTCCACTGGCATTACTATCGATGCGCTCCACTCCCACTAAGCACCACTTGACCCCCTACGAAGTTGTATTTGGGCGACCAATGAACCTCTGGACTGCCCCCAAACCGACCTCCATTCACGACGTCCCCGACGTCCTGCTGTCAGATTATTTATACAAATTAACTAAAACGTTGTCTGTCATTCATCAACAGGTGCAGCAGGCCATCCCCGATGCTTCCAGGGGTCCCGGTCACGATATCCAACCGGGAGAGTACGTCCTAGTCCGGAACTTTCAACGGGCAAGGAGTCTGGAACCCCGGTGGACTGGCCCCTGGCAAGTACTGATCACCACTCGGACGGCTCTTCGAGTAGAGGGGAAGAAGCACTGGCTGCATGCACACCACTGCAAAAAGGTCTCGTCGACCCTGGCCACGACAGACAACGTCAGCACCCAAGAAGAGCTCCTGAACAAAGACCGACCATCACTGAACTGCTATCCTGATACCGAGGCACTTGAACTTGCAAAACGCTCTGATCCCACTGTGCCATCCGAGAAGGGTATTTCCTGCGTCGAAAGGAGGGAGCTTCGGCTAAGTAGGCCACTGACTAAGTTAAAAATCTCAGAACGGTGACCCAAAGCAACCAAGGGTTACCCGGAGAGAAGCTAAACAAAGTCTGTGGTTCTGCCCACTACCGAGCACCTTGAAGATGAAGATGATGGAAGCGCCAGATAAGAAGATGATGGAAGCGCCAGATAAGAAGACGTTGGAAGCAACAGGAAATACCCACTACAGGAACCCAAAGACTGATAATGTGCACAAATCAAAGACAATCGCTTTCTTCATTGTCTTCCTCTTTTGCCTCCTCCTCATGACTTCCTTCTGGATCTTGGAGGAAAGCACACCCGCTCACCAGATGTTTCCAACCACTGTCCAGCCAACCACCATGAAAGAGCACCACCTGATCACCCTTTCACCTCAGCTCCGAGAAAGGCGTAAGGAGTTCTGGAACAATTCCTTCGTACAACTGTTGCACCAGCACAACCTTGTTGCAAATGCCACGAACTGCTGGATCTGTGGGTTGCTCCCACATGCTACCGGACACTCCATCCCCTTCATCCCTTCTCCTTTCTCAGTTCACGGCTCCTGCCTCGCCTGGTTGATCCTCATGCAGGAAAGCCACAAGGACAACGCCGCTTCCGGTCAAACAGTGTCACACTTCTAGTATGGGCTCTGGCTGAACAAAACAGGAAAGACGTCTGCCCCCTTTTGTCCTGCAATTTCAGGTTCAACCTTCCTTACGAACATCCCTGCCAAAGAAAGGGTCGAAATGCAAGTGCTCCACAATCCAGCCAGACCCACCTTCTCCCATCTGCGGAAACAAACGGCTGCCACCCTGACCGTGGCCCTGTCTGTCATCAATGTCACAGGACTCGTATGCCTCGAAGGACAGGGAACGCAGCTGGTGGGTCACAGTTCTTGTCGCATCACCAAAACATTGGTCTCAGCTGACCCCCCCTCCTTTGTTGCTTCCCCGAATATGTACTTTGTTTGTGGCACCAAAGCTTACACTTGGCTCCCAAAAGGCTGGAGGGGTACGTGCTACATCGCCTTCATTCTTCCTCCCACGTATGTGGCTCCAGCCTACCATCACCGGCAAAAGCGCGCCGGAGACATTGGACAAGCCGACTCCAGCGGAGCACAGTTCCTGGATGCGGCGAAGGGACTTGTTCCTCTGTGGGGCCCAATGGCAAATAGCCGCGCTATCCGACACCTGACTCAGGCAGTAGAAACAACCATTAACATCACCGCTGGCATCCTCGCCAACAACACGGCTGAGCTTCAGGCAGTCCGCCTGGTGGCTCTTCAAAACCGTCTTGTTCTAGATGTGGTTCTGGCCGACCGTGGAGGAGCATGCCGCATCATCGGCTCCAGCTGTTGCACCTACGTGCCAGATAACTCACCTTCAGCCTACAAAGCAATCGAACACCTCCACAGACTGTCCTCAGAGGTTCACCAGGAGCAGGAAGGATGGTCGCTTGGAGGCTGGTTCTGGGACACTTTGAAGAACTGGGGATGGAGATTGTTCACGTTTATATTGATACCAATCATGATACTGTGTGGGTGTTGCTTAGGTATTCAAGGTTTACCACCTTTATGTGCACTCATTTCCAACTGTATGTGCCCTAAGACTTTGGACTTTAAAACTGAGCACATGAGTCCCCTATACGAGATAGAGGTGCGTGGTCTCATGGGGATCGACCCGAACTGACAAGCTGGCGAGACATGTTAAAGGGAGGACTGTGGAATTTTAGTTCGTATACTGAACATCATCTACGCCATCTTGCCGACTCACGTATGAACATACACGACAGCCATTTTAGGTACCATGGTCTCCCTGTTCACGATCGCCCGTCAGCACACTTCCCTGAACCTTGCAAGCCTTCCCCGCGCACCCTGGCTGCCCCCGCACTCACGTGCACAAGTCATGAACCCTCCCCTCCCATGACTCTGTCTCAGGGAATCACACCCCGCGCCTGACCAACACCTCCTTTCGGTCCATGAATACCCCTCCTTTGATTACCCCTTCCCCTGAGCCCGACTGCCTGTACGAACCGCTGGTCATCTCTTAGCCCGAGGATACAGTTTATTGCCCACTACTGTATGCACTCGCCTTTCCTGAAAGGAGCCACTATTGATCATGACCTCCCCACCCCCTGAGATTCGATCAGGCGCACACATTCCGAAGGAATCGGCAGAACACTCAGCTGCGTGATAGCCCCCTCCCAATCATATGAGGGGAAAGGGCCTCTACTGTTGTCATGTGTTGGAATGGGCCGGAACTGGGGGGTGCCGGGGATGTCGTTCTCATACTTCACAATGACTTTGTTGTAATAAAGAGCGTTCACATGTCTTAAACCAGGGTATAAAAGACCAGGTCTCAGAGAGGCTGAAAGAGTACCTCGAGACGATACCTTGTTGTCTGATCTGATGTGTTCCACTCCGTCGGAATAAAACTTGTTTCCTGTCTTCCTGTCTCCAGCGCCTACCTCTTTATTGGATAACTTCGAATGGTATTAGAGGCGTCTAACGCCGGGCAAATTTAACTTAGGAAACATCAACAGAATAGCCTGACCATTTTGAATTGATCTTTATCAAGGTTTGAATCCCGGCGTGGTGATTCTGTGCAAAACGCAAACTCCTGTTGCCTAAATTAATGTGAAATGTAATGTGCATAAAATGTCTTTGAGGTACAGCTCCCAACCCCCTCATGCATTGCTGCCTCAGAGCTAGCTAAAAGCCCGCGTTGTAATGTCATACAACCCTGAAAGGTGAGCAGCCATCACAAAGCGGGCATTACCACGCGCTGCCATTACGACGCTGCTTTTACAAAGCAAGTCGTTTCAACGACTTGCGCTGGAGGGCGCTGTTGGAAAAGGAATAGTTGAATTTTCTATTCCAACACCTTCCCTACTGTAACGTGGGCTGGAGTTGGAATAGAAAATTAAATTATTCCACTATCCAGCGCTTACACCGCAAGTCGTTGTAACGACTTGCGGTGTAAAAACAGCGTTGTAATGGCACGCGGGGTAAAAGCCCGCATTGTAATGTCATATAACCTTCTACTTGACTTTCATGTTTTGTTTTATAAATCTTAGAAAATTTCACAGAAGAATTCTATTCAGATAAGATCCCTCAAGAATGGCCAACATGTTTTAAAGGGAGTGGCCACCTCTGCTCCGGGTCGACACAACGCAAAAGACAGCCCTTCGAGGTCAATTGAACCCTTGAATAGCCAGAGCTTTTGCCACTGGAGGTTTTGCTGTTGGCTCGTGATGAAATAAGTGAATATTAGCTCATGGTGGGGGCGTGTACTCTGTGAGCAAAGATAAATGACTGCCCCCCAAGAAATGTCACTATCATGTGCTATTGGTGCTTTTAAACTTATGCTCAGATTTTGTTTACTTCTAAAAATAACGGAATACTTCTCCTGATAATGGACCTTGATTCCCAAAACACGTAGAGATATTAAACAAGCACTGGCATAGCCAAAAGGTCTCACCTATTTGCCCTATAATGCTACAATGCTATTTGCTTATGCTACACAGCACTGGAGGAAAAGCAAAATGTTTTGCTTTGCAGCATAGGGTAAAAGTATTAAAAAATAATAATAATAAAAAATCTGAGATGACATGGCCGTTACCTGTGATTGTGTCGTGATGCCAACATGCGCATGCACGATAACATATGAGCACATACATCACCACGCATGTGCACACCATTGTCATGACATGAGTGCCATGATGCAGGCACCATTTTCATTGATGTTTTTATTTAGTGATCCAAGAAGGAGGACGACACATAGATCAATAAATTAACTTTTCCTTTTTTGTTTTTGTGCCGGAGCACTTAATGCACTATATAGCAGTCCAACAGCAAAAAGAAGCTGGCCGGCCCTTCAAAATATATAAATAATTCTAAAAGTAATAGGTCTTCAAGGTGTTTGGGGTGCCATGGAGGAAAGAGCGGGAGGAAGCAACCGGTAGTGGACGGGAGCGGGGAAATTAAATAAAACTAGACGCATGTGGGGGAGAGGAAGAATAAAGCACCCGAGAGAGAGACTAAACGTAGAACGGGGGCGAAGCACAGGAGAAAGAGAGAACAACAGAAGCACAGTGTAGGGGAAGAGAAACACATGAAGGAGACAGCTGAAAAGCCCATGTACTCTCATAGAGTGCTTAATCAAAAAGAAACAATGGGGCATATGTAGGAAGGCGTTTGCGATTCGCAAATGCCGGAATTCGCAGAATTCCGGCGTTTGCGCATCGCAAACGGGCTTTTGGTATGTAGGTGCCACATATCAAAATAAGGAATCGCAAAAATTGTGATTCCTTATTTTGCTCAAGCATTTAAGGAATCGCAATTTTGCGATTCCTTAAATGCTATGTAGGAGTACCTTTGACATTGCGAATATGTCTTAAGGAATTGCAAAATACCACCTACTCCAAGTAGATGGTATGTTGCGATTTCCTCTCAAAATGATTTTTTTTTTTAAATTCAAAGTGCCATGTGGCGCACAGACATGCCCTTAGGGCATGTATGTGCGCCACATGTACTTACAGGCACATTCCAGGGGTGCAACAGGTGTCCTTTGGACACCCTGGCACCCTTGGAATTGCGATTCTCAAATTGCGATTTTCTCATAGAAAATCGTAATTTGAGAATGTATCCCCATTCATAGGAATGAATGGGACACTCATTCCTTAATTTTGATTCGCAATTTGCGAATCGCAATTAAGGAATTTTAGAGATTCGCAAAAAAAAATGCGATTTTTTACCTACATTCCATTTTGCAATTCTCAAATTGCGATTCCTTAAAAATCACTATTTCAGAATAGCAAATTGTGAATTACCTACATATGCCCCAATATTCCCTTACACTGAAGGAAGGAAGTGAACCAAACAGAGAGATGGTAAAGAGACTGTGCTCCAGGGGCGGGACAAATATAAGATGGACAACCTGGGACAAGTGAATCCATTGAATAAGAATCAAGCAAATGCAATTGACAATAAAGGTAACCAATGGTAAGCAACTGGCAGACTGAAAGTCCTTGGTAAGCCTATAATAGGTTTTTCGGAGCCCTACAGCTTACGCATTCTAGTATGCTCGACCTAAACATGTGTTTTCTGAAATTCAACTTGAAAGGTTTTATTTAATATAAAATCTTTATGAAGCTTTATTTGAAACAGAGGTTTTTTCCATTACTGATTGGAATTTTGTCTTCTAGGAAACACACTTCTAAATTCAGATATTGTCATATGTATGGATGTATCGTGGGACCAGCTCTATCCCAAAACAGCACCAAGAAAATCTTTAATTTGGAGAAAAAAACATCATGATGAACAAGGCATTACTTTACGGTAGATGTACTTCCCCATTTCTGTTCCCATTAGATTTTGGTAATGTGGCATTGGCTAATCATATTGTCGAACTACAGACAGAATGTGCTCTTTGATAAAGTTACTTTGCTGACACATCTACATTGTAATTGCTGGCTTAGTTGTTTGTGTTTAAGAAGTGCTTTATGTTAAGGTGCCAATGCCTCTCTTAAAAACACAGTGCTCTTCAGTAATTGCACACCTGCTATATTTTAGGACAGGTAAGTCGGAGATTTTTTTTTTTTTAAATCAGGGAATGGATTTTTCCCATTGATTAATATTGAAGCCGAGCTGATTTCAGGCAGCAAACAGCTAAAATAAAGCAATTTTTGGCATCAAAAATGTGGAGTCTCCTGTCTGAATCAGGTCTTTTGGTATGTATGACTTTGCAACTGCTTCACTCTGCAGCTTACAGCTTTTTTATCACAAAGTAAACGTGCAGCACATAGGCTTTCTTAAAGATAAAACAAAAATCCTTGCCCTTTGTCGAAAGTAACCACTCTGACTTATTTGACTGGGTATGCCTTTCCAGTCAACCATTCAGAACACAAAGCCCATCTTCAGATTTGTTTTCATATCACCCTTCTTTGTGCACATGGCTTAACTCTGATAATGCAGCCTGCTCAGCAAAGGAGGGCTACTCACAGCTCCCATACATACATATATAGTGCAGGCTGTTGCCTAAATATTATATAGCTAGGATTTTTTAATGTTATAATAAAGACTCATTAGCATATTGATGCCATCACCGCGAATAACATCACACAACCTTTAATCTGAGTATGACTTTGCGGCAATTCACATTGAACGTCTCTGCTGAGCCTCAGGCTGCACTGAGGTCAGATAAAAGTGCCGGCTGTCAAGAGCATGCCTTCCAAGAGATTGCTTTTTTAAGCTGTCTCCCACCTAAATATACATCTGCCTCAATATATGTCAATGGGGAAAAAAGATTCCCCCGATTTAGTTTTACAAAATCTCCAACTTTACAGTTTTAAAATGTTAGCATATTTGCAGACGATCAGCCCAGCTCTCCTACCCAGTGGTCCACCGCACCAGGAAGACCAGATCGTGAGGCCGCTCCTTCTCCTTCCACGTGGCCAGACCCTTGAACGACTTTCCGCTCCACCTCAAACAGATAACATTGCTCCCCATCTTTGCAAGAAACCTCAAATCCTGGCTCTTCGACAGACCCCCTCCTTTATGGACTTGAACCTGCGAACCACCCCTCCCCCCCAAATCCCTCCAGCGCCTTGAGACCCTTATGGGTGAGTAGTCGCGCTTAACAAACACCTGATTTTTGATTTGATTTGTTAAAGACGTAGGAATGTAATCGAAAATAAGTAGGCAACAGAAGTCATGGAGTGGAGTTGCCTCCAGTGAAGTAAAGTGGCATTGAGTGGAGTGTCCTGGAGTGGAGTGCCATAGAGTGGAGTGTCATAGAGAGAAGTGGAGGGAGTGGAATAGAGTGTCATGGCATAGTATGGAGTAGAGAGTGCAGAGTGGAGTGGAGTGGTGTAATGTAGAGTAGAGTGGAGTTTCATTGAGTGGAGGAATGTAGAGTGACGTAGAGCGGAGTGGCATAGAGGGGAGTAAAATGTTGCAGGGTACAGTGGAGTGGCATAGAGTGGGGTGGCATAGAGTGGAGTAAAAGTGTTGTGGGGTGAAGTGTAGTAGAGTGGAGTGTTGTGAAGTGGAGGGGAGTAGAGTGTTGTACAGTGGAGTGGTATAGAATGGAGTAAAGTGGCCTGGAGAGGTGTGGAGTGTCATAGAGTGGAGTGTGGTGAAATGTAGTCGAGTAAAGTGTCATAGAGTGTCATATAGTATCCTAGAGTGGAGTAGAGTGACATAGAGTGGAGTAGATTGTCATAGAGTGTCATAGAGTGGATTAGAGGGTCATAGAGTGTCATACAGTGGAGTAGAGTGTCGTAGAGTGGAGGGGTTTAGCATTGCCTAGAGTAGAATAACATAGCTGCCACGTTTTTAGTTTTCTTATGTGTGACATTATGGTAGTTAACCAGGAGACGTCAGGTAAGATGAAAGGCTATTTATTTATCAAGAGCCATCAAGCAGAGCAGCCTATGAGATCAACGTAAAACACCAACTGTCCCAGCTAGAATTCCTGGTGCAGAACACCCACGCAGTGAGGTTCTGCTCCAGAGAGATTCTAAACAAGCATAGGCTACTACATGAGTATTTCCTCCAAACAAAAAATAAAAAAACTATAACAAAAAAATAAAAGAAAACAATGAAATAAAGGAAACAATGCACAATAGAAATACAGCACCTGTGGAAAGAAAAGCTATAACAATGAACAAAGAAAACAATGCAAGATAAAAAAATACAGCATCTGTGGAAAGAAAAGCTGCAAACAGTAAAACTCAACAACAATGTAATAACTTAACCCCCTGGCTGCGGCCGGAATTCCGCGCCTGTGCGGGACATTTCGATCGTGGGCGAGGTCATGACGGCTCCCGGCCGTCATCAGCACACGCCCACCGTAACTCATGACGGCCGGGAGCCGTCATCAACGGGTTAATCTCTGTAACTAAAAGGAATTTTCCTTTCTCGAGCACTGCGCATCAGGACCGGTGGCCCCGCACAATCTAAACTCTCTTCACGACGTTCGCTTTGAACATCCATACAACGCAAACCACTCTTCACCACAAAAGACCTGTTCCACCACTGTCCATTGACAAGTTTAAACAAATTCTCTCTCACATCCACAACTTTGATAGGTGAGCTAAACTTGGAAGAACCTTTCCTCACATGGACATGCTTCTTAACACCGACTTAATCACCCAAACTCATATCTGTGTTCCTAATACACTTCCTAGAATTCAATAAGTTTTCTGTTTGTTCTGAGGCAACATCACATAACTCCTGACACTCTCATTCGTTCACTGTTTGCCTTTAACCTATTTTCTCATCCAACTAGGACAAAAAGCAGTGGTAGCCTTCTGACCACGTAAAAGCTCAAAAGGTGAAATCCCTTTGAGTGAATGAGGGGAGGTAAGGTAAAACCAAAGCATGCTTCTAACAGAATTGGCCACAATACATTTGTTCGCATTGTATGCACTCACCAAGTACCCTATTCATTCACTCAACAAGACCATTTGTCTGTGGATGGTACAAAGAACTCTTGAAGTGCTTAATACCAGAAGTGATAAGGAACTCCTCAACCTCACGAGCAACAAACTGAGCGCCACTGTCTGTCACTAATGACTCAGGGAAACCTTCTTTCATAAATACCTCATTCAGGAACTCAACTACAGTTCTTGAACTCACCTCTCTCACAAACTTCACCTCTGGCCACTTTGAGCAGTAGTCCATAAGGACTAAAGCAAACTTTGATGACGGATCAAGAGCATGAAAGGGACCTAAAATGTCCAATCCTAGCTTCAACCATGGTGCAGACGGCAATTCAATAGATGTAGTACGCAACATAGCAGACTTGTCACAACTGGAACAAATCGCACGAGACTTAACACTCTCATCTACTTCCCTGTCCATGGAAGGCCACCAAAAAGAGAGATGCACCCTTTTCTTCGTTAAAGTAGCACATAAGTGTCCCTCATGCGCATGCTTGACTAAGCTTGTTCTCAAAGAAAGAGGAGGAACAAGCTTGTCTCCTCTCTGTAATAACCCGTCTTCAATTGTAAGTTAATCTGCAACTTGCAAAAACTTTTTAAAATCAAAGCTCAAATTCCTTTCCAAAGGTCACCCTTTTTCAACATATTCCATAACTAAGCCCAAAGAAACATCACAACTGAGAGCCTGGCGCCACTCACATTCGGATATGGCACATAACCGCGGGAGAGCCAATGCAGCTACAATAAACTCCTCCTTATCCTCTTCG
This sequence comes from Lissotriton helveticus, assembly GCF_964261635.1. Classification (NCBI taxonomy): domain Eukaryota; kingdom Metazoa; phylum Chordata; class Amphibia; order Caudata; family Salamandridae; genus Lissotriton; species Lissotriton helveticus. The sequence continues at coordinate 1,821,997,985 of NC_136068.1, read as the reverse complement.
CCTATCTCTAGTTCATTTTCCTCAATGTCAGATAAACGAAAAAGAAAATCTGCATACCCATTTTTACTTCCAGGAATGTATTCAGCACAAAAATCAAACTGGAAAAGTTTAGAGGATAAACGTGCAATCCTAGGAGTAAAACTTCTGACATTCTTCCCACTGAGAATGAAAACCAAAGGCTTGTGATCAGTCTGGAGACAAAACTTCCTTCCTCAAAGGAAGTTTCTAAAAGTCATCACTGCCCACCACCATGCCAGCAACTCCTTCTCGATAACTGAATACTTCCTTTATGAAGGAGACAAAAACCCTGTAGGCAAACCCAATAGTCCAGACATCCCCATCTTTCTTCTGGTTTAAAACAGCTCCTACACCGACATTACTGTAAAAACAGGTCAAGGACAACCAATATTTGCCCGGCGGTATCGCCTCTTTAACCCACAAAATATTAATCAATGAAGAGGCAGGCGCTGGAGACTGGAAGGCAGGAAACAAGGTTTATTCTCTCCGGAGGAGAACACATCAGTTCGGACAGCCAGTATCGTCACAAGGTGCTCTAACCGCATCTCTGAGGCCTGGCCTCTTATACACAGTTTTACAATCTTTATTGCAGGTAACACATTCTTGCAATGCTTTGAAGTATGAAAGGACATCCTCGGAATCTCCCCTTCAGGCCCGTTCCCACACACATTTACAGTTGAAGTCCCCACCCCGGTCACAATAGGTGATGATTATCGCGCAGCTGGACATTCCGCCGATTCACGGAATGTGTGGGGTTGATCGGATATCATAGGGTGGGGGCTTTGATCAATTCGAGGGTCCTTTAATTGGGGGAAACTTCCTACTGTACGGGGGGGCAATAAACAGTATCCGCAGGGCCAGGTGGCGGCCTGGGAACGAGGAAGACAAACGGGCACACAGGAAAAGGGGGTTTGTATCAAAGGCTCTGGGACCATGAAAGGAACGAAGGGAGGTGTCGCGCTGGGAACAGGATGGGGTTCTGAGGCAGAGCTGCGCTGAAGAGGGGTTTATGACCCAAGGCATGTGAGAGCGGGGGGTGGCCAGTGCGTGGGGGGTTTGTGAGGGCGAAGGGCTGTGCTGGGGGCCAGTGGCGTGCAGAGGGTGGTTCTGATCGAGGCACCTAAAATGGCGGGTGCGCACGACAAAAAGTGTGGCATCAGGGGAAAAGGCAAGATGGCGCAGATAATGTTTACCAAACCGTACTAATTTTCCACAGTCCTCCCTTTAACATTTACGAGACATCTTGCTGGCCTATTTCCTATCCATGCCTACTGTGGCGGTCATAAGTAAAGAAGTAGGAACCCAGGTGAAGGAGCTATAAACATAACATTTAAAATCTTTCGTCTTAGGAGGCGGGCCTATCGATAAGCTCGTTTGCAGGAAAGTCATAGTAATGCAATATCGGACAAAAACGATTCTGTAGTGAGAGCGTTGAGTACATTTCATAGATGCTTATAGTCATTCGGAATGTGAACTGATAGGTTATTACATATGTAAGTTCTTTTCATATTTGGTTGGAGCATAATCAATACAATGGTGGCTGGGAGAGAAATGAGACGTAGTAAAAACAATAATCAGGGGTGTCATTGTTCGAAAGGGAAGTCCTATTGTCATGGACCATTATTAGTGAGTTCTCAGCATTCTTTGTCGTCTTCTGTTGGCACGGTGGAGCACCGGCGGTGGAGCTATGTGTCCAGCTCTATTCTAGGTCCCGCGTTGCAGGGCATGACCTTTTCCTCGCTTTCCTGGTCAAAAAGGTCCTTTTCGCCCTGTGTCCTTTTGAGTCGATTGTCAAAGAGTTCAGGTGGAAGAAGGGGGGGTGTGTGAGTAGTCCTTAGGGTAGGTCGGAGAAAAAGGGGATGGAGCAGGGCCAGATCGGGAACAGACCAGGGGGACGGAAAATTTTAGGTAGGCGGGCCCATGACCGAGTTCAGAGAGCGGGGACTTTTCGGCACACGTTGATCATCGAGCAGGGGCATCAGGTCAGCCCTTTCCTCTCATTTTGTCGGAAACAGTGCCTCGTCCTGCGACTCCTTACTGTTGCGGTCTCGCCTTGGCCAATGTCGCAGATGTTCCACGATCTGTAGTCAGGCCGCGTGCTCCCACATCCGGTCTCTCTCTCCTCCGACAGTGGTACCCTTAAATGAGTTTGAAAAGACAGTCTTTAGAGAATTGGCAGAGGAAGGTAATCACATAAGTCTATTTTCTCTCCCAGCTCCAAGCAAACGAGAAACATCCGTTACATTGGGGTTCACAACCAACATATAAATAATTGATGATGGGCTTGTTGGATTTCCTATAACTTTCCTTCTTAACTATTTCTTTGGTGTTTGTTGGTGTTACATTCATTGTCGTGGTACGAGATCTGGTACTTATTCATTGTATTTTGCTTATTACAGTTACGTCAGTTCTTCTGGCAGAGACCCACTTTCCTAGTACGAGCCTTACGAAGTTATACCGTTCTCCAGGGCTTTATATTTTACGAAAAAGTGCAACGTGCTATCACGATGGTCTGATAGGTATCTTTCTGAGGAACGAACATAGGCTAAACATTTTTCCATTCTATCAATGCATCCTACCTTTCAGCTAAACATTTTCTTTCAACAGTGTTCATTGCAACAATTTCTTCATTTCGGTCTAATCTTAACTTTGCAAACATCATTCTATTTTCTACATAGTCTCTCACAACCTGACTACTTAAGTAAAAACGGGAGGCTTGCGATAACTATCCGACTCATTCCTTGGGGGTGACCGGGGTCTTATGGGAAACAACTAGGAACATAGCAAACTGGGGTGAGGGACTATCGTCTTGCTTTGTGTCATGAGGGCGTTATCTAGCAGAAGGCCACAGTTCAGTTGGTAAGCGTTCAGTGACATTTCTCGAATTCTAAACTCTGTAGCTTGCTTATCAACAATTCATTTCTAGGAACAACGGCTGGCCTGTGTTAGTTGTAAGTCGACCCATCTCTCACAACCGGGGGTGAGGGACATTTTTTTAAAACTCTCGTCCTGGGCAGCTGATACAAAACTGAGGGCGTTCTGGGAAGATGTGGATGTTTCGATCACCTTTACTGTTTGGGTATTGAGACAATTCGGGACGGGGAAGGTCGCGTTATCTGAGGCATTTTTTTTTTTTATCATAGAAGCCACTGACATGTAGTTCCCTTATTACGGGTCAGATTAGGGAACCTCAGTCGTCTTACCTGTCCTTTCCCTTTTGGCCAATTCTAGGTTTCATCAATTTTTAGCAGAAAGGAGAGGTAGTGACACGGCATCAAGGTGATTTTATTTAAGACAAATTTTGTGCAAATACTTGCGGTAGTTGGAGCCAATTAGGTGCTAGTCGTTCGGAAGAGTGAGAGTGTGGAAGAGAGAGAGAGAGAGAGAGAGAGAGAGAGGGGGAGAGAGAGAGAGAGAGAGAGAGAGAGAGAGAGAGAGAGAGAGAGAGAGAGAGAGAGAGAGAGAGAGAGAGAGAGAGAGAGAGAGAGAGAGAGAGAGAGAGAGAGAGAGAGAGAGAGATGTGCAACAATAGGCTAAATAGTACACGTGCGACATGGGGAGTGGCCGTGTATTAAGATAGGCTATTCAGCGCATTACACAACATGAGACATCACGGGTCTGTGTTAGAATTTCGAAAGCATGCAGTTTGGGACGGACGAGCATTAGGCCGGGTACAGGGGACATGCATTGAGGAAAAAGGCACCATTGTGTCGCACTTCTCGCACTCTCGGGCCTTTGACTAGTTAAGTCAACGCTTCAGTCGCACAAAAACATTTTCTCATAGTTTCAGACATACGTGACATGTGCCCATTCACGCAACACGGATTAGGGGTGATCGTGTTTCATCATATCATACAACTTATTGGCTCTTTCGTTACAAGAGCAGTTTGTGGGTGTGCTTAGGTGCCACCTTGCAGCGTTAGTCCGCTTCATGTATCGGACATGGCGAGGCTTCAGATCTTCACCATACCTCAGTCGTGATTCCAATGTAACCTGTAGAGGGAGGAAAAGAGGGGAAGGGAGGGGGACAACATTCGAGCATATCAAATGCATGGGCACGAAAGTCCTTTACTTACCTCATACTCGTCTTATCTCCTCGGGATAGAATCCCTGGGGTCTTGGTTTCTGAAGCCAGGGGGGGGGGGGGGGGGGCAGTGTGTCCTTATAGTCCGTGTGTAAGGAAACGTTAAAAATCAGAAGCACTTAGTGCGAGGTATCTAGTTGGTAGATGTATCTAGCTATCGGGGTCCTTAAATCTTTTCCAACGCTGTGATGTTCTAAGGCATATCAGCTCTTCGGCCAACTCTGTTCCCTAGTACCTTTGAGTGCCGTACCTTTATAACATTCTATCATTTACACCGCTTCACTTTACCCGTCCTCAGAAGTCGAGGTCCTTCTCCATGCGTTAGTTCCTGAGCCAGCCGCATACTTGGAGGCAGAGTATCGTGTCTTAGATTCGATCCTCCATCCGGGGCTGAGCAACCATCTTCTAATAACCTTAAAAAGAGAACAAAGCAGGGTGCACAGAAAAACTCTCCCGCTGATCCCACATTTAAAAAAAGCATGCAATACCTTTTCATAGTTTGGAAAACCTTTATTTGCACAATCGTTCAGCATGTAGATATGAGGGTGCAATCGTATTTGGCCGGACACGGCGATGGCTGAAGCACGTACAGTAAGGGGGGGGTGTTTTGCAGCATTAAAAACAGTTAAAAGGGTTTATTTAGTCATTTGCTGGAAACTAAAAAGGTCTATCAATAGGTGAGGGATCAAGGGGCATTCATTTCATAATTGGAAGCATAGTCAGACTAGTTGCAATCAAATTTCCTAAATGCATACCGTGGGCGTGTGTCACAAGCGAGGTTATGTATCGGTTTACAATAATATCATAATAAATCGTACATTGAAAACAACATTTTTAACGGGGTCCTTTTACATGTTCGTCGAGTGAACCCTCCCTCTTTTTCGTCAAGTGTACAAAGGATCATATACATATCTCAGAACATCAAGTCTTATTAGCTAAAAAACACCACGAGGTGTTCGTAAGTTCTTATTGACACCGGCGCCATTTTGGGCGGGGCCGGGTTAGTCCGGAAGTAGCATCAGGGAAAAAATGTTTCCTACAACCGGCGGTTGGACCAGAGTCCTTTTCGGCAGTTCAAAAACTCGTGCTAACAGAAGGGGTGGCTACGTCGTGGTTATTTCGTTAGCAACCAAGGCAGTTGTTCCTCACCGGAAGCCGGCAGGGGCCGAGGGCTCCGGGGACTTTTGTAGAATCTTCAAGGCTGTGGGAATGCTGTCGGAGGTGGGGGCTCGTGCCCCGGTGGGCAAGCGTCCGAGTTACATTGCTGGTCAAAGTTACTCTAGCGGCCTAGACCCGCCTTCCAGGGGGCCCAGACGCCATTTTGAGGCCCTGCAGCAGCCGCCCTTCGTCGAGTCTGCAAGAGTGGAAGAGACCCTTTGGGGTGAAAAAATGGAACTCCGTGCCGTGGGAGCAGGACATTCGGCTAGGGTGCAGCTGTGGTGCCCCCACCTGGGGGGGCGAGGGAGACTCGTTCGCGCCGTCTCCCTCTCCCAGTGCACCCCACGCCGCCCCTTCTCACGGACATACATGATGGCCACTCCACATCCCGTGCTCCACAAGTCCCATGTCCTATGCTGCGGAAGTATGGCCGCCTGCGGTGCATGTCCTGTGCTGCGGAAGTATGGCCGCCGCGGTGTATGTCCTGTGCTGCGCAAGTATGGGCGCCGCCGTTGCATGTCCTGTGCTGCGCAAGTATGGGCGCCGCCATTGTATGTCCGGTGCTGCGCAAGTATGGGCGCCGCCTGGCTGGAGGATTTCGGCGCCGGGCCGGGGGCTGGGAAACCTCCTATCCGGGGAGGTGGGAGAGGCTCGTCCGCGTCGCCTCTCCCTCCCAGTCCACCCTGTACCAATTTCAGCAGAGGTATTTGTGATGGCCGGACCGGGGCTGGGAAACCTCCTATCCGAGGAGGTGGGAGAGGCTCGTTCGCGTCGCCTCTCCCTCCCAGCTCGTGGCCCGGGGGACGCCACCCCACGAAGAAGAGGATGGGACGGCCATTTCATGCTGGGCCCGTGGTGCCTCCTGGACATCCCACTGGCGATTCGATCGATGGCTGTCAGCAGGCCCTGCCCCACACGTGCTGTGTGTTTCACCTTCCGGATGGGCGTGACCGGTGACCTGTGGCATTTCGGGAACTTCCGGAGTGGGGGTAGGTATTTTGTTTGGACAGGCATGTCTGGGTAATGGGGGATTGTCTATGCAGGCCTGTAATTGCTCCTTTTTTACAGAGTGGGGGGGGGCAGCAGAGAGTAATCAGTCCCATTGCACTCGAAGTTTGAGTTTATTAATGGAATGTATACTAATCTGTCCGAGACTACTCTGTGTATTGTTTCTGTAGGTTATCCGAAAAGGGTGGGTTTTTTTTGTGTTAGGGAACAGTAGCAGTAGTACGGGGTTCGTCACCAGGTAACTTAGAGCTAGACTGGGTTTCTCGTCTTAGCGTTGTTCGATCTATGAGGACTCAAACATGTCGCTGAAATCGGTCTGGCGAAATCTGTGCCATCGGGCATAATCAAACGTGGTGGTTCTATCCGGCCTGTCCGTGTCAGCCTGATTCATCTTTGTCTCACGCCTTTTCCCTTTCTGCCGGCCTGTTATTCCTGTCGGCCCTCTGCTCCTACCCTCGTTCAGTAGAGTCGGGCATTGGGCTTTCCAGTGCCCGGAACATTTACAAAAAGCACATTGGTTTTGCCCTAAGTCTGGTCGTCCTGTGCGTAGTGTCGGGGGATTACTTTCGGGTCGTTGTGTCTTGGGGTTGTCCTGTCGATATATTCCTTTACCTACTCTGACTTCGTCTCTTTTTTTTCGTTGCATTGCTTCTTTGCGCCACATACCGAGACTGTCGAGCATAATAGGCGTTGTCTTATTACTACAAAGGGCTATTTCTAACGTTTCTATTTTATCAAGATCGAAGGATCCTATCAGTGGCCACTGTTTCTCTTGATTTTCTTTGGTATACCTGTGCCACAGCTTACTATAGGCTATGGTAACTAATCCATACTTTGTGAACATGTCTTTATTAGGGGTGCCTTCCAGCGGAGCTAGATGGTCCACCTCTAATAAACGGTCCGGGCTGAACCAACTACCAATCAGTGGGGAGAAGACAGACATGACGGCTCACAACAAGGACAAAAAGTCAGCACTGCCTATCTTATCACTGCGTGCAAAGACTAGACAGAATATTTCTATTCTACGTTGTTTGCAGGCAGTGAATACCTCATGAACCAATATCAAAAAGTCAATAAACAATCAGTGGGGAGAATAAGTAGGCCCGCAAAAAGGTCTGCGTCCTCTACCCTTTCACTATCTGCAAAGAGGAACTTGTTCTTTCCTGTTTGCAGACAGAGAATCTCCAGAAAACAATCCGCGAACAGTAGTTCGGGGTCAAAAACAATTAATCAGTGTGGGAGAGGGAAATCTCCCGAAAACAATCCGTGAACAAATAATCAATCAGTGGGGGAGAAAGATAGGCACGCTGGCTGCGTTACCTATCCTTCACTGTTTGCAAAGAGAGAGAGCCTATTGTTTCTCCGTTTGCAGACAGTGAATCTCCAAATAAGTCAACAAAGAGTAATACTAGTATTTTCCGATCAATAAAACAATCATTTCGCAATTCGTCGTGTTTACACGACCTTACCCGGACCGTATGGACAGTTTCTTATCTTCCGAATCCAGCGCCCGATCGTCCTCTTTTCCTCGTATTCCTCGCGGCACTCCTGATGGTTCCCAGTCAGGACCGTAGATCACTCGAGAGAGGTCTGTTCGGAACCAGTGAAGTTCGGATGATCGGCTGCCAGACGAGGGTCTATTGGGCAAGAGCTCTCCCGATCGTTGCAGTCGTTCACTCTGTCGTCAGGACCTCTCCCACTGGATCCACGTGTCGCTGATGGGCCCCACGCTTGGGACGCCAATTGTAAAAACAGGTCAAGGACAACCAATATTTGCCCGGCGGTATCGCCTCTTTAACCCACAAAATATTAATCAATGAAGAGGCAGGCGCTGGAGACTGGAAGGCAGGAAACAAGGTTTATTCTCTCCGGAGGAGAACACATCAGTTTGGACAGCCAGTATCGTCACGAGGTGCTCTAACCGCATCTCTGAGGCCTGGCCTCTTATACACAGTTTTACAATCTTTATTGCAGGTAACACATTCTTGCAATGCTTTGAAGTATGAAAGGACATCCTCGGAATCTCCCCTTCAGGCCCGTTCCTGCACACATTTACAGTTGAAGTCCCCACCCCGGTCACAATAGGTGATGATTATCGCGCAGCTGGACATTCCGCCGATTCACGGAATGTGTGGGGTTGATCGGATATCATAGGGTGGGGGCTTTGATCAATTTGAGGGTCCTTTAATTGGGGGAAGCTTCCTACTGTACGGGGGGGCAATAAACAGTATCCGCAGGGCCAGGTGGCGGCCTGGGAACGAGGAAGACAAACGGGCACACAGGAAAAGGGGGTTTGTATCAAAGGGTCTGGGACCATGAAAGGAACGAAGGGAGGTGTCGCGCTGGGAACAGGATGGGGTTCTGAGGCAGAGCTGCGCTGAAGAGGGGTTTATGACCCAAGGCATGTGAGAGCGGGGGGTGGCCAGTGCGTGGGGGGTTTGTGAGGGCGAAGGGCTGTGCTGGGGACCAGTGGCGTGCAGAGGGTGGTTCTGATCGAGGCACCTAAAATGGCAGGTGCGCACGACAAAAAGTGTGGCATCAGGGGAAAAGGCAAGATGGCGCAGATAATGTTTACTTACTTGCATCAACAGTGAGTGTGCACGTAAGAGAAGGATCATAGTGCTTTAACACCTTTGGGGAGATCAGTTGCTGCTTCACCCACTCAAAGACATTCTGACATATGTCACACCACTCAAATGCAACACCTCTCATCAACATTTGTGTCAAAGGTCTCAACTTGCTTGCAAAATCTTGAATGTACCATGAAAAAAATTCACACAGACACAGGAAAGATTTGAGACTGGACTTGTCAGTGGGTGGTTTAGACTTGACAAATGAATCAACCAGGCTAGACTTGGGGAGAATACCGTTTTCATTGACTAAATGGCCTAAATATTCAACTTCTTTGGTCTTATAAACACATTTATCCCTACGTAATACCACACCATTAGTTTGAAACCTCGACAAAACTTCCTTTAAAATCGTTTCATGTGTAACTCAGTCAGGTGCAAAGATAAGGACATCATCCTGGAACACAGATAGTCCTTTGATGCCCTTCAGCATATTGAACATAAGTTACTGAAAAACTGATGCAGCTGACGCAAGTCCAAACGGCATCCGGACATACTGAAAGGTGCCGAAAGGGGACACAAATGCAGTAAGATGTCTAGACTCAGGGGCTAACTCTACTTGATGGTAGGCAGATGCTAAATCTAATTCAATGAAAATCTTTGATTCCTTCAGACCTGCCAATAATTCATTAATATTAGGTAGGGGATGGGAATCCACCCAGATTTCTTTATTCAAACAGCGGAGGTCAACACAGACCCTAACCTCACCAATCTGCTTCGGCGCAACAACTAATGGAGATAACCATAAAGACGATTCAACTGGTTAGATTATCCCTTTAGTGCACAAAGAATAAAGTTCCTTCACAAGATCCTGCCTAATACTAAAGGGGACATTCCTCAACTTATGTTTGACAGGACATGCGCCATCTTTTACAACAATTTTGAGTTGGAAATCCCTAATCTTTCCTAATTCGCCAGAAAACACATGGGGAAATGTATTGATGAGAACTTCAAGATCTGGGTTGTCTCTTATGGCAGGAACCTGTCTATCGTTTCAGGTCTAAGCACCATTCCAAATAGTCCCTGGTGGAACCAACCCAAGATGTTCAACCCTTTGTGTGCAACATACAATTTTCCAGCAATCTTCCTCCCCTTGAACTCCATGATCTCCTCAATGTAACCCGACAGACTGATCTCTCGTCCCTTGTATGAGACAGCCTCATGATCAGGAGGTAGTCGTCTATTTGGCCAGGTCGCATCATAAAGGCTTAATGTGATCATAGAGATACGTGCGCCGGAGTCAACAAGATTTAGTGCCCGATCTCCCACCTATATCTCAACAAAAGGATCTACGCACAATTCAGGATTACCCCTAATGATCCCATCATCTTGAACAACCACAACCATGTTGCTGAGGTCTTTAGTAACTAATTCTTCATCATCACCAAGTATACTCCCATCAACAACACACTTTACTGATGAAGATTGAGTAACTGATTTGTTTTTGGTTGACTGACACACTTTGGCAAAGTGACCAGTTCTATTGCAAATTCTACAAGTCACAAATCTAGCCGGGTAATTCCCACCTCCTATGTGAGTCTTATATCTACATCTGAAACAAATATTAGCTTGTGAAAAAAATGAGTTCTGTCGTTCTTGAAAACTTTGTCGAGGTCTGTCCATGGATTTATTTTTTTTGTCTTTATTTTCCTTAAGTTTCACGGCAGAAACAGCTTCACTGTTTGTATTGTCAGGTTCCTTGGCTGACAAATGCGAGATCTCCATACTTTTTGCTACCTTGATCGTCTCCTCCAAAGTAGGATTACCCATAGAAAGTAATTTTTGTTTGATAGTATTGTCTGTACGGTGAAAGATAACTTGATCACAAACCAGTTGATCAGCAAAGTTTTCAAACTGACACTCTGCTACAAGTCTCCTCAGAGCTGTGACGTAATTATCAACATCTTCCCCTGTGTTTTGTGTACGTTAAAATAATTTGTGGCGGAGAACAACTACGCTAGGTTGAACATCAAATCTTGTTTGTAGTCTTTTAATTGTGTCTTGATATTCATCAAGTACTTTTTCACCATCAACAACTGCAGGAGGAAGATGTTTTAAAATTTCCCTTCCTTCAAAACCTAATGAATGCAACAGAAGATATTTTTTGCATTCTACTCACCAATCGCACCCAGGTAGGTTTCAAAGCCATCAGACCACTGCTTCCATTTGATGGGTTGTTCACCAGGTGTTTCTAAAAATGGTGGTGGTGAAACAGCTTGCATGTTACTACAATCAACAAAATGCCAGGACTAAGTAAATAACTCAAAATAAGAAATTGTTACATTTGTGTAAAACCCACAAAATAAGAATGAATATCAAGACATAAGAAGCGTGGTATGTCAGAGTTACCGAAAACAAAATGAACAGACTGTTGGCCAATCTGTATTGTAGTGACTTTAGAACAACTCAGCAATATTTCTTCAAATTTTCCTTGTAAAGAAGTTCTTCACCAAACACACAATGTTAATAAAGATATTAATCCAAGACAAGAGTGAAAAAACAGCGGCTTGATTCACTGACTTGTAAAATACACTGTATTGTTTATTGACTGCCGCACTGTTTCGACTGTATTTATGGCACCGTGCTTTTTATTCAAAAACTTTTTTTATCGATTGTTGGTTGTATTGTCTTTCATGATTATTTTAATCGAAATAAAGACATAATGAAAGAGACTCACTGACTCTCCTATTGTTCCATTGTGACGTCAGACACAAATCAGCTGGAAGACTTCAGTGTGTACCACATTCCGCTCCTGAACCTCTGTTCTCCTGCTACACAAAGAGGCACTGTGACGTATTACCAGGAAAAGAACTGAGCGGTTCAGCGTTGAACCGCAGTAACGCGCTTGCATCACCAGACATGTTTACAACATTCACGGTACAAAATGAACGTTGCTGGAACGCAGGCTCAGTTGTGTGTTCCAGCCACTCACTGACCTCCGTTTTGCTGTACTTTGCCCCAAACTTGTTTGCGATCGTCACACCCTGTTTGTTGAAGCTGCCTTGGGAATCGGATGCAAAACCAGTTTCTTCAACTCCGAACTTCTTCCAGAAGACTTCTCTGTGAATTCTTTTGGTTGTGGAAATAGCGGGCGAGGTCAAAACCACACAGTGGGTCCGTGTTGGTGGCTCAAGTCGCTCGTTGCCAAAAAGATGTGGTAATTAACCAGGAGACATCAAGTAAGATGAAAGGCTGTTTATTTATCAAGCGCCACCAAGCAGAGAAGCCTAAGAGATCAAAGTAAAACACCAACTGTCCCAGCTAGAATTCCTGGTGCAGAACATCCACGCATCTAGGCAGCACCACGATCTTCATAATAGATACCCTACCGGTCAATGAAAGGGGGAGCCCGATCCAGGTTTCGACGTCATCCTCTAGTTTGGCAATAGTCGTTCCAGAGTTTTCCCTGAAAACTATTTCTGAGTCCGTAGGTAAACTTATTTCAAGGTATCTGACGGAGTCATCCGACCACTGCAGTGGGTACTCCATCTCAAATGGCGAAGTGGATGGGGTGAGGGGAAAGGCAATGGACTTAGACCAGTTAAGCCGCAAACCGGAAAGTGCACCAAAGTGTACCACCTCTCTCAGAACCGGGGACAGGTTGTTTTACGGGTCTGTGTTATGTTATGTTATGTTATAACAAATTTCTTGAGCGCACTGTCACCAAAGGTTTCCTGGCGCTGATTGGACTAGAAAAGAAGGGGAGAGATCAGGGGAGGAGGGGAGTTAGTGGGGAAAAGTATTGTTTTTAGGGATTTCCTAAAAGAGAGGAGGGAACAAGATGACTTAAGTGCGAGAGGGAGAGAGTTCCATAGCTTGGGGGCTAGGCAGGAGAAGCTGCGGCCGCCCGATCTGGAGAGTTTAAAACGGGGGACGGCGAGGAGCAAAAGATGAGTGGACCTCAAGGTGCGAGGGGGGCAGTAAGGGGTGATGAGAGACTTGAGGAAAGCGGGGGCGGAACCAGTGAGAGCTTTGAAAACCAAACAGTGAACCTTGAAAGTAATTCTTTCGTTCACTGGTAACCAATGAAGGTGGCGTAATAGAGGTTGGGCCGACTGCCATTTGGGGATTTTGAAGATCAGCCGAGCGGCCTGGTTTTGGACGATCTGCAACCTCGACAATAAAGATTTAGGGAGACCGTAGTAGATTGAATTTGAAAAGTCCAACCTGGACATCACCAGGGCTATTAGGACTTGCAGCAAGGCTTCAGGCGAAAGGAGGTGAGCGACTTTCCGTATCCTGTAAAGTTGGAACATACAGGAAGATGTTACTGCACTCACCTGTGCCTTGAGAGTGAGCCCGGAGTCGATCAAGACTCCGAGACTCTTGACACATCCAGCAGGAGAAGGTGGTGTTCCAAGCTCAGTCGGCCAGTGCTGAGGGCCCCAGAAGAGGGCACTTCTCCCCGGGAGGAGGAGCTCAGTCTTGCCCGGATTGAGCTTGAGTTGGTTTTGGTTCATCCAAAGCTGGATATGTGTCATGGCAGCCTGAAAATTAATGGCAGCATCGGGGGAGGTGAGGGGAAAAATAATCTGTAAATCATCCGCGTAATTAAACACGGTGATATCCCATTTACCCAGGGAGTGAAGGAGGGGTTGAAGGTACAAACTAAAAAGAAGGGGAGACAAAGAAGATCCTTGAGGGACTCCTCAAGAAGAGGAGACGCTGGTGGCGCAAAAAGGACCCAAGCTGACTGCCTGGGACCTCTCCTCGAGAAAGGATTTAATCCAAGACAGAGCAGCCCCACAGATTCCGGCGGATTCGACACGGTGGATTAAGATGTTATGGTCCACCGTGTCGAAAGCCGCCGATAGATCGAGTAAAACTAATGCCTGGGGTTGTCCTCTGTCCTCGTTGCGCCTAAGATTATCCAGCACAGCGAGGATCACGGCCTCAGTGGAGTGAGCTGGTCTAAACCCGGCCTGGTTAGGTGCCAGGTAATTGGACTCCTCGATGAAGTGTGAGAGGCAGGTCGTGACATGAGCCTCAAGGATTTTGGATAGGAAGGGTAGGAGAGAAATGGGGCGGTAATTAGCCAGGCTTTTTTTAAGAGAGGCACCAGTGTGGCCTCTTTGAATGACCTGGGGACAATGCCCGAGTTGAGGGAGGAGTTGAGTAAGGGGAGGATACAGTGGGGAAGGGTATGGCAAATATCACGAAGCACGAAGGGGGGGCAACAGTCCTTGGGGGATCCAGATTTCACACGAATATACAGTCTAACAAGAGATTCTGGGTTGAGCACAGGGAACTGAGAAAAAATTGATGTGTTGGCAGGGGAGGGAACTGATGTGGCAAGGAGAGGTGAGTGGGGGATAGAGTTCTTAATAGAGGTGATTTTATCGATAAAAAAGAATTTAAAGCAGTACATGATTCCAAGGAAGGAGGTGGGATCGGAAGTGTCCTGGCGTCCGATGTCAATTCACCAAGGACTTTAAAGATCTCCTTAGATCTGTTGGGAGCTGTTAAGATCCTGTTAGAAATGAAGGTGGTTTTGGTAGTGATGATTGCAACTTTGTAGGCTTTGCGCGCGGACACATAGGCTTCCCTGTCGGGGCCAAGGTAGCGGCGCCGCCATCTGCGCTCCAATCGGCGCAGCTCCAGGTGTTGTTGCTTTAAGATGGAATTATACCATTTATGGGACTTATTAGGATGGGTGCGGGAATAGCAGGTAAGAGGTGCAAAAGTATCGCTGGCCGTCGTTAACCAGTGAGAAATATTGGCATCCATGGTGTTGATGTCTGAGGACTCGGGGAATAGGGGCTGGGTTTTAGCAAGTAGGGAGAGGAAGGCAGGTGAGTCGAGAGACTTCCAGTTCCGAGCAGACCCTCCAAGCCGGGAGGGAGGCCTGACCAGGCCCTTTATAAGGATAGAGGACTCGATCAGTGAATGGTCTGACCAGACACAGGGGGAGATAGTCAGGCCAAGAAGTGATATGCCCTGAGTCCAGATGTGGTCTAAGATGTTACCCCCAGTGTGGGTGGGAGAGGTGACATGCTGCGTCAGGTTGAGACTGGAAAGTGCCTCAAACAATTCGGTGGCATGAGGACCAGCATCAGCATGGTTAAACCAGTAGTTAAAGTCGCCATATATGGCAACGCGAGCTGAAGAAGTCATAAGGGCAGTGAGCTGCTCACAAAGAGTGACAGGAAACAAAGGCATAGGGGTAGGAGGGCGGTATAAGACAATAAGGGTCAGGGCCCCAGCTACAGTTGGCAGGCTAATTACCAAATTTTCAACATCAGGGAGGCATAGGGATAAAGACTTAATAAAAGGTAGGTCTTTGCGAATGATTGCTGCGACCCCACCGCCACGGCGGCCGTGAGGCCGATTGGCGTTCAACAGGTAATAGTTAGGGGGTAAAGCAGCCAGAATGTCGGGGAGGGATAGGTCGGGCAGCCAGGTCTCGGTGAGCAACAGGATGTCTGGGTTTTCCGCGGTCAGTAAGAGAAAAATATCAGTATGGTGTTGGGGGAGAGACCGGGTGTTGAGGTATAGTATACGGATACGAGTTTCCGGCGGCACAGGGAGCAACTCAGGGTCACAGGTGAGTCTAGGAGAGGCCAAGTCGGCCGCGATGCCAAGGGATACCAAGCGGTCCCAAGTTGTAGATAGAAGGGCGCAGGGAGGCTGCTGGAGAGTTCTAAGTGCAGCAGGTGAGTATGCCATTAATTAGGCAGCATTTCGGGGCCCTGGGCCGGACTGGGCGCGGACGGGCGCAGACGGGCTTGCCTTAGGCGCGCCTTCGGCGTGCAAACGGCGCGCCCGCTGCACCCGTCCGCTGCGCGTACGGTAAAAGCACTTGCTTTATAGGGATGCTTGGGGGCGTGGCCAGTTACAGTGGGCGTGGCCGGGGGAGCGGCCGCTGGAGGCGGCGAGCAGGAGTTTCTATGGCCGCTGCAGCGTCACCTTGGGCTGCGCGGCGAACACAGAGGCAAGGGAGAGTCCCTGAAGGCAGGTAGGCTACAGTTAAAATAAGCGCGAGCGAGCGCTGTGAAAATGCAAGTGAAGTTTAAAAATAGGGGTCTGTTCAGGTCTGTAACTCCCGCGGAAGGCAGGGGAGTGATCCAATCCAATTGCGCTGAGCTAGTATTCAGCTCCTTATGAAGCTCAGGTGGGCGTGGCCAGTTACAGTGGGCGTGGCCGGGGGAGCGGCCGCTGGAGGCGGCGAGCAGGAGTTTCTATGGCCGCTGCAGCGTCACCTTGGGCTGTGCGGCGAACACAGAGGCAAGGGAGAGTCCCTGAAGGCAGGTAGGCTACAGTTAAAATAAGCGCGAGCGAGCGCTGTGAGAATGCAAGTGAAGTTTAAAAATAGGGGTCTGTTCAGGTCTGTAACTCCCGCGGAAGGCAGGGGAGTGATCCAATCCAATTGCGCTGAGCTAGTATTCAGCTCCTTATGAAGCTCAGGTGGGCGTGGCCAGTTACAATGGGCGTGGCCGGGGGAGCGGCCGCTGGAGGCGGCGAGCAGGAGTTTCTATGGCCGCTGCAGCGTCACCTTAGGCTGCGCGGCGAACACAGAGGCAAGGGAGAGTCCCTGAAGGCAGGTAGGCTACAGTTAAAATAAGCGCGAGCGAGCGCTGTGAAAATGCAAGTGAAGTTTAAAAATAGGGGTCTGTTCAGGTCTGTAACTCCCGCGGAAGGCAGGGGAGTGATCCAATCCTCTAACGCAAAGCAGTGTGTCATCTGCATACGTGAAGACCACTATCTTATAGATGGGAAAACGTACTCCTCTGTGGCTATGATATTCCCTGAGCACACACACTAGGGGCTCGGCGACCAATGCATATAGCGTCGGCGACAATCGGCAGCCCTGGCGAGTCCCCCTAGAGATGGGTATAGCATCTGTAACTAAGTCTCCCAGCCAGATTCGGGCAGAGGGTGCATTATACAGCACCCCAATCATTTGCAAGAAGATGGGGCCAAGTCCCATTCTAGACAATAAGTTTCGCATAAATGGCCACTCCACCGAGTCAAATGCCTTCTCCATGTCTAGGAAGATGGCGATAGCACTAGTGTCTGGTCGGAAGTGTTGCATTGTGCCAAAGACAGTACGCAGATTATAAGTGAGGTTTCTGTCAGGCACAAACCCTGCCTATTCCAGGGCTACCAATTCCGGGGTCAGAAGGCCAGGTGAGTAGCTAAGATTTTTGCAAACAGCTTAGTGTCCACGTTTAACAAGGAGAGCGGGTGGTAGGAACCACATTCCTCCGGTGGTTTACCTGGCTTGGGAATAGTCACCAAAATGGCTTCTCTCATTGATTGTGACATCCGTCCCGTAACACACATATAATCGAACAGCTCTGTTATATGCGGGAGCAAGATATCTATGAAGGTCTTGTAAGAAAGCACGTGAGGCCATCTGATCCTGGGGCACCGTTCACCTTCATTCCAGCTAGTGCTTCCAAAATCTCGTCCTTTTCTATGGGGAGGGACAGAAATTCCCTATGTGTATTGGTCAGGAAAGGCAATTTAATATATTCCAGATAGTTCGATATTTCTCCATCCTGATCAGACTGGTGTGAGGCATACAGGTTATTGTATACTGTTTAAAGCTATGAGCGATATCTGCCCATCAGTAAGTAAGTCACCCCTCTCCGAACGGATCTTAGTTATGGAAGTCTTTCTCCTTCTATCCTTCAGGGTATTCACCAGCACTGACCCAGACCTGATGCCCTCTCCATACGTACGAGCTGTGGCATATTTGCCCAGATGCTGCACTTCACAATCTGCTGCCTCATGATACTCCTCAAGTAGTGTCTTCATTACCTCAGTGGACTCCCCATCCATCCCTGACTGTTGCCTGATCTCCAATTCCCCCAATTTACGCTCCAAATGTGACAATCTCTGTTGTATGTCTCGCAGTACCCCAGAGTGTTTGGACATGGCCACCCCTTTAATATACACCTTAAACGCTTCCCAGACCATTTGGACACTGTCCACAGACCCTATGTTAGTGGCAAAAAATGTCTCTATCGCTTCTGCTATCGTTTCTCTAAACAGGGGTCTAACAGCGAGTAAGGGAGGAAATGCCATGTGAATGGAGGAATAGACTTCTTAGGAGTGGACAGAACCAGCAGGATGGGAGAGTGATCAGACAAAGTACGCGGCAAAACCTGACAGGAACGGATCTGGGACATAAGCGACAATGACACAAGCCAATAGTCAATTCGTGTGTGCAGGTTGTGGTAAGCGGAGTAGTGTGTGAACCGCACTCAGTAGGGTAAATTTCTCTCCATACATCCCTTAGTACCAAGCTGATCATTGAGCTGTCTATAGCTCTGAATGCCGTTGCCGGCCTCCTAATCGGTCCACCTGATCTGTCCAGGCTCGGGTTTCTACCAGATTGAAGTGGCCTCCCCATATCATTTGAGTCGTCCCACTTCTGTCCACTATGTTGTCCAGCGAGGTGAAGAACTCCGGGCAGTCATAGTTGGGTCCATATACATTGACCAGTAGCAAGTCAAGTCCCCTACCCTGGCATTGGGATATCACAAACCTACCGCCTGTGTCAGCTGTTACCAGTTGCAGCTTATAGTCAGACCTGGGGTTAACCCATATCATCACCCCCTGTGCGTGAGTCGTGAAACCTGCGATGTTAACGTTCCCCGTCAGACCTCTGGAGCGCATCATTAGGCTCTGAAGCGGGAGATGCGTCTCCTGTAGTAAGGTTATATCAATGTTATATCTAGTGAGGTAGTTCAACACCTTACGTAACTAGGGGTTATCATTAAGGCCCCTTACAATCCACGTCACCGCTCTAAGGGAATCTACTGGCTTCTGAGAAATGGCCTCTTTAGTCGTCACCATCCTGATTGTAGTGCATCACATAGTGTCCAGAGTCCAGCAATTGGTGCATGTACTGTGTGCTGTGTAGTAATGAATCCAACCTATTTAACCTCTTAACAAGAAACCGTGACCCATCCCTAAACTCCCCCTCCGATGGCAGACCTCCCCCAACTTGGTTGCGCTGCATCCCGTATAGGGACTTCACTCACCTCCCCACTCCCACTTTCAACCAAATTAACAGAAGTGGCGGTTTGCACTTGCAGGCGGAGGTCGCTCTTGCTCTACCCCTTAGTCAGATCCAAATTTGTTCATAGTCTCGACCTCCAAGCGCATTACCCTCTTATTGCCTCCACCACCAATCCCCCAGTAAATGCAGCAGATATCAATTCGGGACCCCCGACTACGTATGTAAGGACCCCATGACAACGCGCCAATTAACAATTGGTCTCATGACGCCCATGGTAATAGCTAAAGAAACCCCTGTCTGCTGTCAAACGTGCGTGTACCTAATAACAGTAGCCATCCTATCGAGAGCTTTTCACAGTGGAGAACCAGCAAATGTCTGCGTCACTACTACATTATTTACGATACATACAGGGCTCCTCCTCACCCCTCCCCACTCCCCCAGATCACAGAATACTTAACGAGTGTGTGCTATTGGGCCGGTCTCAGTCCTGTTCTTCTAGCGATCCCCCAGCCGCCTCCTCCAGAAGCGGGCGCTCCGGACTCCGGACTCCGCCTCTGCTCCTTGTTCCATTCTTTAAGCGCCTTCTGCAGAGCCTTCGCGTCCGTGAAGATATGTGACCTTTCTTTCCTGTTCACTCGCAGCTTGGCCGGGTACAACATCGCATAGTCAAGACCCAACTCCCGCAACTGCTTCTTCATGGGACAAATTGCCTACGCGCCTCCTGCACTCGGGAGGTGAAGTCCGGGGATAGAGTGAGATGTTAGACCCTTCATAGGGCTGCGTCTGTTTGTCCCGTGCCAGACGCAGCGCCGCGTCCCTGTCTCGATAGTTGAACAATTTTGCTATAATTGGGCACGGCGGGGCGCCGGGCTGGGGACGAGGTCCCAAGGAGCGGTGCGCTCTTTCCACTATGAACATGTTCGAGAACAATTCTGTATCCAGTAGATCCACCAGTAGCTGCTCCACGAAACGCTCCATGTTCCCGGTTTGAGTCGTCTCCGGCAGGCCCGTAATCCGTAAGTTGCAGCATCTCGAACGGGCCTCAAGGTCCTCTGTATTATCTTGCAGCACCTGCATGATCCTGACAAGCTTTTTATGTTCAACGTAGTATGTGTTTCTTTGACTTCCGTGAGTCGTCATTCGGACATGTCTAGCCTCTCGGCTGGCTTGTCCAGCCGTTCCCCCATTCTATCCATCCGATACGAGTGGGAGTCATACCTCTCAGCAGGGCTTGGAATATTCAAAGTCTGGCAACCGGGCCCGTCGTTGCAGGAGGAGGAAATCCACCTCCCTCTGTGCGCCCCCTCTGTGGCGCCCGCTTCTGTCTTGTGCAGCTCGGTCACCCAGGTCTCACCCCGAGGGATGAGGGTGCCAGGGCGAATTCCCATAGTAATGTCTGGATGGAAACGTAGCTGTCTTTCCTCAGACGTTAATGCTGGACTGCCTGAAGCTCCGCAGGGTCAGGGCTCCGCACTCGTTGCGGTGCCGAGGAGTAAACAATGTGCAATTACCCACAATGAGCCCACAGGTCAGCGGCACCCCTCTAGGCACACTCTTGTCAATTTTTTCCCGTGTCCCAGCCACAACACCCGTGCTGCAGCTCAAAACTGGTGGCCCAGCAACTCCTTTATTCTGTGCGCTCCGGAGTAGGCAGACGCCGCAGTCAGCCAGCAACCTCCGAGGTCCAGTGCTCAGTGTGGCACCCCTTCTTTACACAGTGGGCGTCTATGCAGTGCAGTTAATACAGGGCATGTAGGGGCTTCCGATGGCTTACTGTGTGGTTCCTCCCAGCCGCAGGCAAAAAGGCTGTTCTGTCTGCCCCCCGAGCAGTGCCGTTGGCCTGAGTGGCCCAAGGGTCAGCTGCCTCCTTAATCGCCTCAGTGCCCCCACTTCATGCGGGGATCAGCGGCCTCCTACCTCACGGCAGCTGACTATCGATAAGTCGGTTCGGGAGGGATCTCAGAGTCTGGGAAAAAAGTCTTGTGTTGCACGGGGGTTTCGGTTTCCAGTCAGAATATCAGCAGTGCTCGGCAGGATATCTATAGGTATGTGTAACGGCGCTTCGGAGCTCGAGGCTCAAGCGGCCATCTTTGCCGCGAGCCAAGCTCCGCCCCTCAGGAGACCTTTTTCTTTGAGACCCTTGTGCATGTTGAGGGTTCCTTGAATAGACCATGGAGGCCAAGCTCTTCAACACAGATTCGACATAGCCGAGGCAAATTTCAGCTTTTTTCCACGCTCAGACAATCCCTTAGTATAAGTTGTGTGAGTGGCACTGTTTCCCTGCGCCAAATTGAGTGCCACAAAAGGATTGGAGCCAATTGATTGCATATTGTATTTACGGGAGGCCCAATTCCTGATGTAAGGCATAGTTTGATGAAGATGAGGGAAGGCCAACCAGGGACTTGAAAAAAATTAGTTTCAGTAGTTTGGAGGATATTTGTTGTTACCCGGCCCCATACTCCCACCCCATAGGTTGTCGCTGCCTTAACCTTGGCTTGATAAATGTTTTTAGGGGTATCAGTGGTCTTACACCCATTTTCTGTGCAAGGGGTTTTGTTGCTGAGAGGCTTCTCTCCATTCCCCTCTTCCTACCTTCCACCAGTTTTAGCCAGGACGAGTCTTTATCAAAAAGGACCCCCAGATAAGAAAAAGTGTCAACCACCTCCATTTTCTCTCCATCTACATATAAGTAGGGGGTTTTATCGCTTTTCCTTGCCCCGGCTATGATGGCAAAGGACTTGGTGTGGTTGACCCTTAGATCTAGGGAGTCCATAAATGATATATATCTGTTTATCAGACTTTGGAGTCCGTGCCCTGTCCTGGCTATCAATACCACATCGTCCGTGTATGCCAAGATAGGTAGGGGTTGGGAACCAAATATAGGGACATCACGAGAAGCCTTAATAAGTGCTTTTTCAACACCATTTGTGTAAATAGAGAAGAGAAAAGGGGCAAGGACACAGCCTTGCCTTACTCTTCTAGCAACTCGAAAAGGGCGTGTGCAGTCGCCTTTTTTGGTGTATCGGACCATTGCCGTTGCATTTGTATACATTTGTCTGATAAAATGTATTATGGCATGATCAGCCGCTGTCTCCTCCAATATCTTCCATAGCTTTTCATGGACAACACAATCGAACGTCGCCGACAAATCCATGAAAGCCATGTAGATTTTTCCTCCCTTTATTCTGACATATTTTTCTATGGTCATTTCTAAATTTAAACACTGTTCCACAGTACCCCTTTCCTGCTGGAACCCATACTAGGCCTGATCTCCTGTGCCCAGCCCTCTAGTTTGGAGAGGAGAAGTCGTCCCATCAATTTAGAGGTAGAATCCAGCAGGGAAATTGCTCTATAATTTTTAGGGTCTGCCCTGTCCCCTTTTTATATATCGGGATAATGACACCTGTAGACCACGAGGGAGGGGGGGGGGCTATTTTAGCTATAGTATTTAAAACATTTGTAAGCAAGGGATCCCATAGATCTGGCATTTCTTGGAAGTAGTCGATTGGAACTCCATCTGGACCTGGAGCTTTGCCTGGGATGCATGAGCTCAGTCCTTCCTTCACTTCATTTAGTGAGAAGGAAAGGGAACTAGGGGTACACTCTTCAGTGGTTGGGGAAGGTGTTCGTGAAGAAGTGCTAGGCGCAAAGATGTTTCCAAAATGGGTTACCCATGCTTCCTCACCTACATTACTATCAAGGGAGGGATAAATCACAGTTATACTGGCCTCTGCTTGGAGGATGGTTTATGAAGGTTGAAGGCAGACTAGTTAACAGTGTGCGCTCAGCTACTGGCATGAAATTGGACTCCCCTCCACACCCATCCCCTTGGAGCACTCTGCCAGGCCTGATGAAGACAGTGCTAAGGTGACGTGACAATGACTGAAAGTGCCATCCAATGACAGGAATATAACATGATTTCAAACATCTTGAAACACAGTCTTTGTTGCTGGCTCACTCTCTGCTGCTTTGAATGTATTGTCTTAAGGGGCACAGTGCCCAAAATAATTGTTAGGTTCACAGAAATGGCACCTTGAAGAGTGCAACAGAGAAATGAGGTTTACTGCAGAGAGCATATCAGAATGCTTTGGGAAGGTTTCAACAAATGCACTGCAGGGTGGGAAACAGATCACCCCACTCTCTTAGGTGCATCATTCATTTGTAACTTATCATCAGGCATTGGTAACCTATTTATGGACTAAACTTGGAAAACAAATGTCTCAATGGCTCATTTATCACTGCAGGGCACTTACTTCTGCAAGTTTGTTCTTGGTGAAGACGCCAGGCCCCTCCCCATGCTGGTGCATTTTTCACCTCACTCACTCACAGGTTGCAGCCCGATTAGGAAGCATAATAAACATAAACCAAGGATGAAGCAGACCGACACATGCAGAAACATGAGCAGAGGGACAGAGCTGATCACATAGAACTGCTGCAGAATGTGCCATGGAAATAGAAAAAGGGCACAGGACAAAGACTGGACGCTCTCATAAAGTATTACTGCTCTCTGAACAGCGCTCTCATTGTCAGTGTGATCGTTGTTTTAATGCAACCCCTCGTATAGCGCCACTTTTGTAGTGGTTAGGGGTGCCATAATAGTGTGACCAATGCATTTTAGTGTGGTGATGCGGAGACCAGCATTAACATGCTAACATGCCGACTTTGGAGCTGGAGAACCAGGTTCGAGAACAGGTTCAAGCCTCGGCATCAGCTCAGCATCTTGTGATTCTGGGCAAATCACTTAATCTCTCAGTGCCTACCAAATAACAAATGTGTCCTTGTGTAACATAACTGGTGCTCGTGTAAAGCACTCCAATACCTTTGGTTTGAGTTTGCGGTATATAAATCTGCAACAAAAAAAAATAAATGCATTTGTCTAACCCCTGGCATGTGGGTAAGACTGGACAGCCTAAAATAAAGCCAGCAGATATAAAATAAGCAAATGTGAGTTATGAAATAAAAGGCCAATGGTAGGCAATAGGTGGAAGGCATTGCTAGGGTAGCTTTCAGCATGGCCCCAACATATATTTACAACCAGACAGCAGCTGTCTGGTAGACTTTGACCTAAAAATGGCAAACATTCAAAAACACAGAACTATTTCTTTTTTTAAGACTCGGGTTTAATACATGTTGTGTGGTTACATACAAAGTGCAGCTGATGCTTTTGTTTACTTATAGCGCCTTATGGCTCACTGAAGTACAGGGGAGCAGTAAGTATGCGCGATTAATGCATTTTAGTGCTGTGATGCGGCTACCAGCACTTTCATGCGTTAATCTAACCCCTGAGCCGTGGTACTTGTCAGGGCTGCTATAGCGACGGTAGAGGCTGAGAAACGTAAGGCAAATAAACTACATTACCCAAACTTCACGCATTCAGTTAGCAGCAGCACGGGCGCCCATCTTGGGCTTGGCAAACGTAGCTTGACTTCCGAGCTCGGAGAACGTACCGCCCTCCCTCTTCTGATTGGCCGCTCTCGCCCTCTCTGCGCGTGCGCGTTGCTCTCTATGGTCCGGCGCGGTCTGTCTGGTCTTGCACTCTATGGTCTGTGCTTCCGGAGCGCGTTGTTTGGGTGCTGAAGGCAGAGGCTCTGTGCTTAGAGGGAGACACAGGCGGTCTTAGAGGGGAGGGCACGGAGGGAGGGGCCTGAAAAGCCGGGGTCTATGAACGTGGCTGTGGAGGGGTCTTGGGGCACCTCAGAAGCACACATTGAAGGGGTCATTGAGGGGCAAGGGAGTCGGAGGGACACAATATAGGGGCTCTGGGGGATTGGGTTTATCGAAGAGGGGGTGTCCTTGAAAGGACTGTTTTGGGGCCCACCCTGGTGTATTTTGGGGGTACCGTGGCCTCAGGCTGAGCATCGGAGGTCCCCGAGGGATACTGCAGTGGTGCTTGTAGGGGCTCATTGGCTGCCTGCAGACACAGGTGCTGTCACTAAGGGACACAAAAGAGGAGCCCTTGGGGCAGTGAGACTTTTAATGGGCTCTGCTCGTGACAGGAGGTGTACGCGGTGATTGGGAGAGGCCACTGAGCAGCTGTAAAAACTACTCTGATTGGAGGAGCCCTTGAGGGCACGACTGGAGTCAAGACAAGATGCCTGAGATCAAAGTGAAGCACGTGGTTTCCTGCAGCAGCGAGGACACAGTAAGCATGACAGCTACTGGCCGTGGCAAGTCTGCCAATGTTGCATTGTGCATATGCATGGTGTTTCTGTGTTGTGACATGTGCATATCTCATGTATTGTAATTGCATTTATTTATATAGCACGTACCACCTAATGAAACTGACATGTAGTTGGACACAAAATATTGCTGACATCCTACGATTTGGCTTTGAATGGGTTGGCAGTCACAGTTGGTTAATACAGAAAGTAGCAAAACATGTGTTACCAGAGAACGTGTGCATTGTTTTACTCATGCTAATTGTTTACCATCCTCCCCTCCCTTGAATCATTTTGGGAGAAGGCTTTGCAGACTCACAGTAAAGAACCACCCGTGAATGGTAGAGTATTTTACAGTCTATAGTGGTCTCCCCGAAACCCAGAATCGGTGCATCTTTGCAGACACCTAGGTTTTAGCGAGAGGTGCTAGCAAGCCAAACCAAAGCGTTTGTTAATGTTGCTTTCGTAGTCAGTGTTTGGGGGATGACCAGCCCCGCTTCGATGTAATCTCGTAGCAGAGACCTTTATATGAGGAACATATTGACTAACAATTGCAGCTGGAGAGAATGCATCACAGGGGGTTGGGAAAGAAGCACACTGGCGAGAGAGAGCAACACATAGCAGGGAGGAGAGAAGAGAAACTGCTGGAAAACACATGCAGTCTTGTGGAGTGCCTGAGACAAAAGAAAACAAGCATTGGCCTAGCCAATAGGTCTTGCCTTTTGGACCTTATAAGTGTGTAGCCATGCAGCACATTATCATTCGTGCTGTGCCACCAGGTATTGAAGAGTTATGCAATTACTACACTGGTTTTTTTAGGTCTAGCCTAGGCAGCGCGCATGCGCTGCTCTAGGAGGCCATTGGCCATCGATTTTCTCTTTTCAAGCACTCGCGGCGGCATCCACCTTGCGGGAGCGAGCAGCAGCGCGGCCACGTTAATACAAACATATGGCCGCTGCTCGCTCCCGCAATGTGGATGCCGCCACAAGTGCGAGTGCTTGTAAAGTGAAGACAGTGAAGACTGCTTCTTTACGTCATGAAGCACTTCCACCCGTTACTGCCTCTCTTCCGTTGCTGCTTTTTAAGGTTTATTGCACTTGCTAAGCCGAATAGTGAACAATGGCAGCTGTGCACTTTTCTTTTCTTCAGCGCTTGGTTGTTTCTAATAATCTGCCTCTTTCTGCTCTCCCATGTGCCCCCTTCAAGATCCTTCTCTCTTTCCGCATTCTGCCAGCACCCTCCTACCCAATAGTTGTCCACCCCCACGACCACCACATCCACATCCACCACGTCCACCACCACCACATCCACCACCACCATGTCAGCCACCAGGTACACCACGTCCACCACCACCACCACCACGTCCACCACCACCACCACGTCCACCACCACCACCACGTCCACCACATCCATCACCACCACATCCATCACCACCACATCCATCACCACCATGTCCATCACCACCATGTGTACCACCACCACCAGTGATGGGTAAAGTGTCACTGGAGGGCAGGGGTAATAGGAGTGTCAACCCCGGCTGTACATGGGACATTTAAGGATGCATTGGGTGCGTGAATACGGGCTAGAAGTATTACACCAGCCCCAAGATACATTTTGAAGAGTCGCAATGTCACAGGGCCTCCTTTAAAAGCACACGCAGCATCTCTACCTCACAGTGCCATACCTGCACGAGCCACTCGCTCAAAATAAGCATTGGCATAGCCAATAGGTATCGCCTTTCGGACCTTATAAGTGTTTAGCCATGCATCACTTGATGTTGTTGCACCAAGGATCTTGTGCTGAATAACTAAACACTTATAAGGTCCCAAAGGCGAGACCTATTGGCTATGCCAATGCTTGTTTACAGTGTGTGTTGGGGTGCGCTATTCCAGTGTGTGTGGCCTATGCCTAACTGCACTAAGAGCACCTAATGAATAACGCTTTAACAGTCAGTGTCTGGATGCACTGAGCTCAAGATACACTATTTACCGAGTGTGTTTTTTTTGTATGCGTTGAGCACATGATGCCAGTTGTGCAGGAGTAATTATCTCTGCGGCAACGTTGAGCTGGACAATGTATATTATCATTTTGGAAACAGAGACTATCTATTGGCTTTGTCGGTGTCCAGTCTCTCAGTGCAAATGTAAACACAGTGAAAGATGCAGTATGTAATGTGGTGAAATGTTTACAGTCACATATTTGGGATGGGGGCATGTCTTGCTAAAGTCACACGGGGAAATAGTGAGTTGTCTGTGAGAGCAAAGATGGGGCGAGTCAGAAGGATAATTTCCTGTTAGTATGCCTTGAAATGCCAAGATGGGTGCAGCGGTCACTACAGTGGACAGAATGTATAACCGTGAGAGCTGAATCTGTCTTTAGTGTCTGCATTCAGTGCCATAAAATGCCTGAGGCAGATGGACTGGGTAGCATTGTCAGCTTGTGGTCGTAGTCACAATACCCTGTGTTGTTAGCGTTGCACAAAATAAGGAGCCTGATGTTGGTAGCATGGAATCAGCAGGGTACCATGGCCACTCAATGGTTCTTGGTGCCACGAAATGCATTTAGAACATCCATGCTTTTAGGGAAAGATAGTTTGGTTGGCCGATGCTTCTGCTGCAGAGATTAATGTATAGTGCCATAGCACTTTTGTGTTATGCATTGCACAATATGAGTGGTGAGAGGGGTGGAGAAACACATTTGTAACTTGTACTTTAGCTGGGGTGTCAACTGATTGTTTTAAATATTTTCCAATTCCAGTTTCAGAATGAGTCTGGATAGAGTACTATAAGTAATCAAACTCCTGCAACAGGTTTATGTGGTATTTTCAAATGGTCCTGGCTTTTAGCCAATAGACCACTTTGATTTTGGGACTTGTAGTTTTGGTTTGTTTGTCTTGGGTATGCCCCTCCCCCTTAAATCCCAGAATGCTGAGGGTTGGCCCATGTTACAGCTTGGCAGATATGTTGCCTTTGAGGGTTTACGTGTGAGCAGCCCTTGTTTCCTCAAGCGAAATTATTATTATTATGCGTTCTTATATAGCGCTCGATTACCCGCAGGCATCTCGGCGCTTGCCTTGGGAACCCGTCCTGGCTTTTTCCCTGTGAGATACCCGAATGGGCATCCCCAAGGTGAAAGCCAGGCATCCCGCCGCGGGAGGGCCGTAGTGGAGATTAAGCAGGCTAATGCCCAGAGCTGCAGAGTGTGAACCCGTGATTCGAGTAGGCACCGAAACGAGAATTATCGAGTCCGTGGATATTTGGGCTCAAGACCCTGCCGCGTCGGGAATTGAACCCTGGTCCTGGGTCTGACCTCTGCTTCAGGGTCTGCCTCCTCTAACCAGTGAGCCACACAGAAGCCACTGATCTGTGGCAGTTGGCGCTATGAATGACAAATGGGAGCAAGAGGTTTTTAAAGCTTGTACCTGCACAACACTTGGCTATTGCCAGAAAAGTAAATCTAGCCATACTCTAGTGAGGTCACTATGAGTATGAGCTTTTTTTTTTAGGGATCTCTTCTAGTTCTGAAGTTTTCATCTGTGTTATTCAAGTGGCTTTAGGCACAGTTTCCTCCTGCTGCTTATTAGTCAAAGTGACATTATTGTTTTGGAGGAAGAGCTGCAGGGTGGGAAAGGATTGATGTGATGGTGCCAAGCACATGGGGAGAGTAGAAAGAACAAGAAGCATCATTATGCTATGCCAAGAGGCAGGCAGCTCAGAATGCAGGACCAGCAGATGGTTGAGGTGTGACCGCATTTCTCTGGGATGCATCTGTGATTAAATGTAAATCGAACCCTGCCTATGAGGGAGCTGCCACTGAGGGAAGGGAAGAAAGCCAGCCCATACCCTCTAAAATTTGCCACTTGCCAGGGAGGAGGGCATATGCTCGGTGCAAGAAAAGGGCACGTGCAGATGGGAAGGAGAAAAAACATACACAATGCGGGTAGAACAGGCACAGGGTATGAGATGAGATGGGGATTCGAGAGAGACGGGATGGGGAGTGAAGGCAGCTTCACGAATATGGTGATCAATGGGAAACAAAGCTTTTTAAAAACACGTTGCAAACACAACGCTCACATTGCAACATAACACTAAAACAAGCAAACCTTGCAAAACAATTGTTTATTTTTTTACAAACGCTTTTGAAAGCATCACTGACAACACATAAACACATTTTATAGATTTATGAACAACACAACATAAGACAAAAGAACATGCTGGTTCAGAATAAATCACACGTAATGGATGCAGCGCCTCACAAGGGCCGGGAAAGCTGTGCAGACTCAAGCAATTATGAAAGGATTAATGCTTTTAATGGGGCGCTAAGGCAGGGTAGACTGGACCAGAAATAATCCATAAAAACATAAATTAAAGGAAGTACATAAATATGATTGAAGCAACAACAATATTTTTAATAATTACAGTCGAAACTATTTAAGTACATTTTTTATTTTTTAAAAAAGCACATAAATTAATAAAACACCGGTAACATGGAATGCCTAGCTAAACAAATAAAGCATTTTTTTAAACGCTTGGAACGCATCTACCATAAGCTTTAGCAGTAATACGACATAAGAAAATCGAACTTTCCTTAAACATGGGCACTTTGCAATGAAAAAAATAGTCCTGACACACCATGCTAAATGCACTAAAGTGAAAGGATACAAGTACTGGGCCCAAGCTCCAGGGGAGGGAGCAAGACATAGGAAGGAGGGACATATAACCAAAATTAACCACATGGAAGCAAGCTTTTGTAAAAAAATAGTCTAATTAATAAATCAAAAGCAATGGGCGGGCTGTAAGCCATTAGAGTGAATACAGTATGTCTCACAGAGACAGCGCATGTGCTGCTAAGGCAAGACTTAAACAAGCATTGGCATAGCCAATGGGTCTCACCTTTGGGACCTTACAAGTGTTTAGCCATGCTACAGTTGGTGTCGTTGTTGCACCAAGGATATTGTGCTGCATAACTAAATACTTATAAGCCCCCAAAGGCGAGACCTATTGGCTATGCCAATGCTTGTTCTGTTTTACCATCACACTGTCAAATTTATGCTGCCAGGTTAGCTATATGTCCTTTAGACTTGGCACTTACTGACATGTTTGACCTGTTTACCTATTTTCTTTTCCTGTTTACTAATTTGAGCACACTACCACTTTAAACGCTGCTGATTCTCCTTTTCTAATATAGTTTAATATTTCTCTTAAAATGTTATGATTGGATTGACAATAAAATGTATTTTGTACAAAAGGATCATAGGGCTTGAAAGTGAGTATTACAATCTTGCCATCGTTGTCACTGATTAGAACATTTGGAGGGCAGTAGTGGGAGTGGAAGTTTCTTAATGAACCAGCAGAACCGTGGTGCGAGGCATAGGTCAGTAGAATTTTGTTGGGTATAGATGGTGTAATCTCTTCTGATTCTGTCTAGGTAAAGAAGAGAATTGTGATGCTATTTCTTTTGTTACGAGAGCCAGTACATTCTGTAAGAGGGGTTGACCTGTGTAGTTTGTCTTTTGTGTATCACAGTCATCTCATAGTTAGCGGTCCAGAAATGTTGGCTATAGTGGCGGCTCTCACTTGTTGACTAGATGTTTGCTTAGTGGCCTTTGCGTAACAAGCACTGGCAAAGCCAATAGGTTGCGCCTTTGTGACCGTTTAGCGTTGCAAATGGTGTTTAGTCATTCTGCTCAGCATCCGCAAGGCTGTGGAGCGTGGCTAAAGTAAAAAAAACAAAAGAACGCACGCACATACAGCCTTGCAGTCCTAGAAAATTATGTGCAAAAGAGACACAATATGTTGGCACTTTGTTTTCTTTGTAGCTACCGATCCACGTTGCATCTGTAACAAAAAAGAAACACACTTAAAAAATGTTTTTGTAATAAGCAGGTTAGGTAAACCGAAGCAGCACAGGGGGGAGTAGGAGGGGGCGAACAGAAAAGCAATATCGGATGGGTGGGGCGAATTGGGTAAGCAACATGGGAAGAATGGGGGAAGGTAAAGTAACATGGGGAGGGGAGGGAAGTGGAAGCAACACAGGATGGCGGGGACTACAGCATCACAGGAATTGGTGGAAAGCCACATGGAGGGCACGGATGAGGGAAGCAATGGGAAGTGGGACACAGTTAAGCACAAGAGGCAGGAGGAAAGGGAGTAGCAGTCTGGCAACTGATGTACAGAAGGGAGACTGCTCGAAAACAAGCACACTCTAGCTTCACACAAAAGTAACACGCGGTCAGCAAAAAGGAGATGGAGAGGGCGGAGCGAGTGGGCGAGGAGAGGGGAGGACGTGTGGGCGAGGAGAGAGAGGGAGATGAGGAGAGATTACTTTGCTCAAATAATTTGTTCACATTAAAGGTTAGAAATTTGCTCGCGTTCCATCAAATTCTCTCTGCTTTATGATTGATTATAGGAGTGAAAAATGTACAGCAAAAAAAAACGAAATATGATAACATCCTCTCCCACAGCACAACAGGCCTTCCCTACTTCTAACGAGATTTACTGATGAGCACTACGTCGTGGTTTGAAAGGTCAGCGGTCAGTTGCTCGGTTCGAAATCACCTACTTTACCAAGCCTTGTGCCGTATGTCATTTCTGCCATGAAGGGAAGGAAGATTTATATTGCGAAGGAGCTGGTCATGTTACCAGTGCCTGACAAGCAGCGTAACCCACTTATTCGAAATCTGAAGAGGGAGCCCTCGGAGGGCTGTCGCCAAGAGACGTCCTGGGAATGCTTCCAAACACACACGCTCGCGAAGCAGCAGCTGTTTTTGCCCTTTTTGGAAGCACATATTCGTGCTTGTGGCGCACCCCTGCTCGCTCCCGCAAGGTGTATGCCGCCACAAGCATGAGTATGTGCTTCCAAAACGAAGGCTAAAGGTCTCCTAATCCACGCATGCGCGCTGCGTAGGCGAGACCTAAAACCTCGCATCTGGAGTATAAATGGGAACTCTGTATCAATATAAAAATTCGTATAAGTATTTTTGGGTTATTGTAGATAGCAAAGGCACATTTAATCAGCACACACCAAAATGAATGCTGATGCGAGCTCTCAACTTTACTTTTGGAATCCTTTTAAGGTTTCTGAAAGGTTTGACTTGTGGCCCTTTGCTAAAAATCTTTACTGCTAAGCTGACTCCTACCTTAACCTTTGGGAGTTAAATTATGATAGGAAAAGCGTAAAAAATATTTAGACCGGTAAACTGCTAACATCAACTGGCTAACTTTCTGCTTACTGAAATTTGCTTCATAAGTGCAAGTGTGCCTGAAGTTGGGTCTCCCAAAGCAGAATTTTGCCAGATACATAACTTTCCTTAAATCTCGTTATCGATTCACAGGAACCTTTGATAACTTGATTTGGCAAGAACTAAGTGTCCCTTTGGAAGACTCGCCATACAGACTATATGGACTCCTCCTTACTGTCACTACGAGTATTAGAGTTTTTGGCTGTATATTACACAGGAAACAAATGTAAAACGATTTTAAATTAGTAACTATGTCTGATTTTGTTGCTGGGGGATAAAAGAGAGTCGGGCAAGCAAGATAATTATTTGGTAAATTATAAATACCTTTCACTGCTTAGTCTTACAGCTTTACCTGCTTGCTTGTTACTCACAGTTTTTAAAAAGCAGGTTTATATACTATCACTTTGCTGACATTGGATAGCTTACTCCCAGCTCAAAACATCAAGTAGTTTTTTTTTTTTGTGTTCAGAATGATTTTATTGAAACAATATGCAAACAGAAGAAATCAGACAAATACAATACAAAAGAAAATTCTCATATGCGTAAATGATGAAATTGCAAACATAAAATGCAATGATCCAAGGAATAGGAAAGGGGAGAAAAAGGGCAGGAAGGGATGGGGTAGGGGACATATCATAGAAACATAAAATACAACAAAATAGAGTCATAATTAAATTGAATTAAAAAGGCCGGTAACATAGGGGAAATTAAGTAACAAAATAGAGAATAGAACTAGAGGTCATCGCATTACATAACCCAAGAATCATTGCATAACATACGAATCAATAGGTGACCAAAAAGTTTGAAATGATTGCGAATTATGAACAACGCCTTTAAGAGACAGTTGTGGTCCTTTTCTAGTAAAGATAATCCACGACCACCAGGCATGAACTGAAAGAGAAGAAGCATCTTTCCAACAAAAAGTAATGGATTTTAAAGCAGCTGACATTAAGAAATTAAATAACTTAGCTTCTGACTCACTAAGAGGATGGGAAAGGGCAACTGATTTACATATTAACATAGCATAAGAAATATCATCTTGTACAGGTAAAATTTTTGAAATTACAATCCAAACATCCGACCAAAATTTTAAAATAACTGGGCAATCATACAACATATGACGAAGTGATCCAGAGCTAGAAGTGCAATGCCAACAGACATCAGAAGGTAACAGTTTTGCATGGCACAATCGAAATGGGGTCCATAGGGCATTAAATAAAATAAAAGCATTAGTTTGATACAAAGACACTGGAAGCCAACCAGAAATACTGTTAAGCCAAATTGATGACCATATGTCATCTGACAGGGAAATGGACAATTCATTATTCCAAAAAGATGATATTGTATCAACATTGGAGCCCTGGAAAGAAGTACATTTTTTATAAAATACCGAGACAGCTTTGGGGGAGGATGTAACAGCTGCAAGGTAAGTCAACAGATCATTAGTGGTGGAGGAAGGAATACCATTGGGAAAAGAGTCCAAAATTGAATTACATAAAGCTTGGTATTTTACAAAATCAGATGGTGGGATATCAAATTTTAACCGTAGTTGCTCAAAAGGAATAAAAGCAGTCCCACAAAAGACATCTTTGAGATAAAAAAATTCCTTTTGAAATCCATGAGGACCAGAAATTGATGTTTCTATTTAGTTTAAGTAAAGCACTGTGCCATAAAGACAAGTGGACTGTGGAGAGTAAGGGCAGTTCAAAATTAGAATCCAAATCATTAATTATTAGTCTCGAGGATTTGATAATAGAGGATTTATGAATAACCTTGGATGTAGAGGACATTGATAGCAAAGAGGGCAGTGAAAAGGGACGAACAATTGAGGATTCAATATCAAGCCAAATTGGGGGTGTGACCATATGAGAGGTTGTAAACCTTAAGGAGCTTTGCTTTAAAATAAAAGCTTTATGGTAGAGGTAAAAGTCCGGAATAGCAAAGCCAGCCTGGGACTTAGGGAGTTTTAATTTCTTATAAGCAATACGAGGAACCTTATTAGACCAAAGGAATTTAGATAACAATCTGTCAATATCTTTATAAAATTTAAGAGGGAACTGAGTGGGAATCATGGCCAATGAGTAGAAAATTTTTGGTGCAACATTCATTTTTATAGCTTCCATTCTACTCCACCAGGTGAGGAAAAGGGGAGACCATTTGGATGTTTTGTTCTTAATATATTCTAGTATAAAGTCACCATTAAGTTTTAAAGTAGCAGGCAACGAGGAGGCAAATAGGATACCTAAGTATTTCAGCTTACTGTTCTGCCAAATAATGTCTGTGTTTGGTAGCATATCCGGGGTACAAAAAGCTTTCAAGGGAAAAAATTCTGTTTTACTGACATTTAACTTATAACCAGAAACCACAGAATATTTTCTAATAATGTCTAATAGGGAGGGAACAGAAGAAAGTGGATTACTAATAAACAATAAAACATCATCAGCATAGGCCAAAGTTTTAATCATGACATCATTTATCGCAATCCCCTGAATATTATCATTGCATCGGATATAATTAAGAAAAGGCTCAATTCCTATTAAAAACAATAGTGGAGAAAGGGGACAACCCTGCCTAGTACCTCTAAAGAGGGAAAATTGAGTGGAAATTTGACCATTAATAAACAAACGAGCAGTAGGGGCAAAATATAAAGCAGAAATCATACAAATAAAATGGGCACCAAAATTAAAAGACAATAAAGTTTTAAATAAAAACTGCCAATGAATTTTATCAAAAGCTTTTTCTGCGTCCAAAGCCATCACTCCCGCAGGGGAAGCAAGATAAGGACTCTGCCCAATCACATGTAAAAGGGATCTAGTATTGTTAGCCGAATACCTATTTTTCATAAAACCCGATTGATCTGGATGAATAATGGAGTGAAGAATGGGAGCTAATCTAGTGGCAAGAAATTTGGCATAAAGTTTACAATCCTGGTTTATTAAGGAAATAGGACGATAATTAGCAACCAGGGTAGGGTCCTTATCAGGTTTTGGCAAAACAATGATTAAAGCGTCCGTAAAGGAGCCTGAAATAGTGCCAGAGGAACCAAAATGGGAAAAAAGTGAACTTAAATAAGGTAAAAGGTAAGATTGAAATTCTTTATAAAATTCAGCGGGGATACCATCTGGGCCCGGGGATTTGTTCTTGGGAAGTGATTTAATAGCCAGTAAAATTTCATCAGAAGTAATCGGAGAATCTAAACTTAATCTATCTGTAGGAGAGACTTGAGGTAATTTGTACTGATTTAAAAAGGAATCAATTAAAGAGTCATCACAAGGTACTGGTTTACTATATAACTGAGAATAAAAATTTAAAAATTCTTGTACGATATCATTATGAGAAATAGCAACTCGACCACTAGGACTACGAATCGATGTTATTTGAGCTTTGTCCCTCTTGATACGTAAATAGTTTGCAAGAAGTTTTCCAGATCTATTGGTGTTAAAGCGAAATTTAGCATTAGATTTTGTAAGTTGGATTCCTGCTCTAGTACTAAGTATAGCATTAAATTCATAACGAAGCTTCTGTAATTTGGATTTGTACTGAAGGTCATTAGAGGAAATAAATAAACGTTCATATTTAGCAATTTGTTTTTCCAAATAAGTAATATTAGAGTTAAATTGTTTATTTTCATGTGCCATAATAGAAATAGTGGCACCTCTGATGTAGGCCTTAAAAGCATCCCACCTATTCACAATAGAAGTTGAACCTTCTGGATTGAATAAAAAATAGTCTTTAATATTTTGTAAAAGTTTAGACTTATGTTTATCATTGAGAACTATATTTGTGTTCATACGCCAACGATTTTGCCTAGCAAAAGTAGAGGAAATATTTAACACAAAGGAAATCAACGCAT
The DNA here is from genome assembly GCF_964261635.1 of Lissotriton helveticus. Taxonomy (NCBI): domain Eukaryota; kingdom Metazoa; phylum Chordata; class Amphibia; order Caudata; family Salamandridae; genus Lissotriton; species Lissotriton helveticus. The sequence goes on along the minus strand of NC_136068.1, from coordinate 1,821,961,866 downwards.
GGCCCGAAACATCAATATTACCTATAACAGGGTTGGTGGCTGATTGAAGTAGAGGGTGAAAGCAAAAAATAATCAATTCTGGAATGTGAATTATGGGGATTAGAGAAAAAGGAAAACCATTTCTCCGTAGGAAAGTGTAACCTCCATATATCAGTTAATTTGGTTGTGCGAAGGAAAGATTTAAAGGCATGAAACACTTTAGGAGGACGGAATTTTGTAGTGGAAAGCCTATCTAGTAACGGATCAATAATTACATTAAAATCCCCCCCAACAATCAAAGGGACCTGCCCCAACTTCAGAACCTCAGAAGTCAAAGCAGACCAGAAAGAAGGGTCATCAGCCGTAGGACCATAAACATTAAGCAAAAAATAAATTGTGTCTTGAATTTTAACCTTAACCACTATATATCTACCTTCTGAGTCTGTAAATTTACTAAGAATCTGACAATGTAACCGTTTTGCAAAGAGAATTGCAACCCCATTTTTTCTTCCCTGCGCAGGGGAGGAAACAATATTATCAACCCATTTTTTCTTCATATATTGGAGAATTTTATCTTCAACATGCGTTTCTTGAATAAAACAAATGTCAGCTTTACACGTACCCAGGTAATCTAAGATCTTAGTGCGTTTTACCGGATGCCTCAAACCCTTAACATTAAGAGAAACAATTTTAACATTATGAATATTAGCCATTGTGCATTAAGAGAAAAGGACAGAAGAATGATACAGAAAAAGAAGAATGGAGAAACAGCCTTAGAAAAGGAGCGACTCTATGCAGAAGGTAGGAAAAGGAAAGACACAAGAGGAAGAAAGCAAAAAAGGAAAGGAGACAAACAAGGAATATAAATAAGGACAAAGAAACGCACACCCGTTCCACAAGAATGGCCAGAAACCGTTGGAGCCCATAAGTATAAGAAAATGCAAAGATGTGACAAGAAAAGTCAGGCTATTCGAAGTCAAGTATTAGGATCCTGAGTATCCATAGATGGAGGAGCTTGTTGCTCAAGAAACAAACGAAGATCTTCAGGACGCTGAAAAGATTTGGAGACATTGTCTTTCCAGACACGCATCGTTGAAGGATCAAAAAGACCATATTTTAATCCAAGGTGTCGCAGCTGTGGACGATAGGCAGAAAACTCTTTGCGAATAGCAACCGTTTCTTTGGCAAAGTCCTGGTGAATAAAAATGTTGGTCCCATTCACTAATAAGGAAGGAATTTCTCTTGCAGCCTTGCGGATAAGGACCAAATGATGATGACGCAGAACCTTGAAGATCATTTGCCTGGGTTTAGTATGTCTAGGATTCCGATGGGAAGGGACTCTGTGGGCTTTATCAATCTCAAATTTTTCAGCGAATTTTATATTCAAAAGGCCCGGTAGAAGGGATTCAAGATATAAACGACAGTTAGTCCCCTCAACTTCTTCAGGCAAATTAAAAATACGCAGGTTGTATTGCCTATTACGATTTTCCATGTCCAACAGTTGAGTATGCATTGGAACAATTTTGGCCAATAAAGGTGTAAAAGTGTCAAGTTTGTTTTTATTATCCTGAATTTTAATGGCATTGTCAGAAATTTTCATTGACATAGAGGCCATATCTTTGCGGATATTTTTGACTTCCGAAGCAATTGTATCGGTATTCAAGCGTAGTGCTTTAATTTCCTCCAAAATGAGAGCAAAAGCAGGGTCTGAAGATTCTACCATCTTAGACTTTGCTGGAGGAGGAGAAACCTGCTGCTTACGTTTATTAACATTGGAATTCTAAGAATCCATTTTGAGGTTAGTAATAGCTCTGCAATAGGTGTAAATTGATAGAGATGAAAAACAGCCTCAAAATGCAAGAAGAATGAGGTAAATATCACGAAAAACAGCAACAAACTCTTAAAAGCAGCAGGTGCAGCAGCTATATTAGGCTGGAGGCGTGGCTAGGCCCAAGCCAGGCTCTGTCACAGAAGTTGCTCCGCCCCCAAGCACTCAAACTCAGCAGTACCTGAAGGAGAGACCGGGGTCCAGAACCATGGAGCCAGAAATCGACCTTCCTCCACAAGAAATCGCCCCAAAATCACTCCACAAATCAGGAAGCACTTTATAAGGTAAGCGCCAGCATTTCCGCCGACTTCCTGACACAAAAATCGGCGTTTGAAACGAAGTCGGGCTGAGGGAGTTACGGAGCTCCGGTAATGGCGGCCATCTTGTTTGACGCGCTCGCGCGTCTAACATCAAGTAGTTTTGAGTGGAGACTGTGTGATAAGACCGAAGACATTTTAATAATAAGTGAGGAGGAGGCTTTGTGTTGAGGGAGGCCTTCTAGTTTTGCTTTTGGAGATGCAGGGTTGTGTGTGAGAGACAGAGTAGGTTTTTGGTGGGTCGGTGAAAGTGTATGCGGCTGTTCAGGTAATTTGGTCCTGTGCTGTGTAAGGGTTTTGTATGCGTACTTTAGAAGTTTGAATTGGTTGCACTTGTGAATGAGGAGCCTGTAACGCTTCCTGAGTTGCAGTGTGATGTGAGTGCAGCATTGGAGGTAGAGTATGAGTTTTGCAGCTGCATTCTGGATGGTCTAGAATTTGTGCAGGAGTTGTTTGGCTATTCCGGAATAGAGAGTGTTGCTGGTGATTAGTGCTTGTGTGACAGTTTTCTGGTGTTCAGAGGCAACCATTTGAAGATCAAGCTTGAAGAGTAATCTCCTAACTAGGGATACCACCTATGAAGAGCAGCATAAGAAGATCTGGTACTCCAGCACTATTCATATGGTTAACCAATTGCTCAGGTTACTCAAAGTCAAGTACCCATACATGCCCACACGTATTGTTTAAGCAGGAGACCTGTGGTGGCTTGGAGGGAAAAGCATGCTAATTGAACTTCTCTCTTAAAACGTGATTCCCCGTTCAAAAGCCTCTTCCTAGTACAGAGTATATACACTTCTGAAATTTGGAAGGGTGCCTGCAATTCTCATGAGGGTAGCACTACTTTCAATAGGAGAGTACTGGCACTTCTCAGTAGCAAATAGTAAACAGGTACTCTAGTAGCGTGGGTACCAACTCTTCAATATTTCCACTTAAATCATTGTTTTGATTTACTCACTTGTGTTTTGTTATTCCGTAATGAGAGCATGCTGCTCCTCGATCTAACCATTTTCAGCATAGGAATTATGTAGAACAAATATTGCAAAAGGCCGTTAGCTGTTTAGGGCATGGTAACACAAACCCACTGCCATTGATTGTTGTGTTATTGTTTATTTTTTACATTTTATTTCGAAAAAAGGGGATTGCAGCACACTGGCGCACACACTCGTGTGATTAGCAGGAAGAGAGTTAGGTACATCTATTTGCTTTTTTCCTGCTCCATGTATTTGCACAAAAGCATCCTTTAGCACCACGGAAAGACTAATGAAGCTACAAATGTTTGTAATTATATGCAGTCGCAAACACACACGTGCCAGACAGAAAAATCAATGAGGGTATCAAAGGCTGAGCACGAACAGCATGCACGCCCCACCCTTGGGGATTCTTAGAGTGAAACTATGGGTTTGTTTCCTGGTTATACTTCTTAGTGAAGACTTAATCCAGACAAAGGGACAGATAGGGACCTTTGACAGACTGGGTCAACCATACCTAATGAGACAGAGCCCCTGACATGATCCCGGCCACGTTGCTCCCATCTGCAGTAGCAGGCAGCCGCCGAAGCCGTCCCTGCGATTGGCAACGCTTCGGGCACGGACAGCTGTGTTTGCCGCCATTCAAGCGGCGGTGCTCAGGCTTAAGAATGCCTTGTCCTCCTTTCTCAGTCACCAGTGCTCTGTTTAACAGAGTCCACTTACTTTTCTCTTACTCTTGCGGAGGGAGGTCCACGAGGCATTACGGCAGCACGATCGCCCCCGTCAAGAGCCTGAGATGGTCTGCTGAGCAGCGGTCAAAGTGCATTCAAATAAACAGCGACTGGGGAGAGGGCCGGGGCACGCAGCAACAGGGGAGGGGCGGTGGGGGCGGGCAAGCGGAGACGGGCACGCAGCAACAGGGGTTGAAAGAAGCAACGATGAAGGCAAGGCACAACAAGCTTCCATAAACATCCAGCAGGAAACAAATAATAAAGTAGTGCCAAAAAAAAAAAATAGATAGGCAGAAAAGTGTAAGGCTACAAGTAATTGAGCAGTGCTCCGTGGGAGGAAACCAATCACAACAAGCATTTGCAATGCAAATGGCCTCTCCTTTGGGACCTTATAAGTGTTTAGGTATGTAGCACAATATCCTGGATGTTTTGCCGCCAGGGATTGAATAGCTATACAATTACTACACACTAGGTGATGCAGTGTGATTTACAACTGCAATTATTATTTAGGAAAAAGTTTTATCCCTTTCTTTTTTTTTGGTGAAAAAGTAAAACCGAGTTCAGCTCTGAATGAGAGGAAACATTCCCATTCTCATCTTTAGCCCCTCATTAAGATAAATGTGTACCTAACAAACTGCAAAATTACTGGTGCTGTTTTATGCAGGAGTCAGCGATCGAGCTAATAAGGTAAACAGAGCTGTTTGTACCTTCACAAGCAAGATGAATACAGGAAAAACATTTTTAATCTTGTATCCACGCAGAGAAACAGGCATTTTTGAAGTTGTAAGCCATCATACAGATTCAGCCTCATGTTGTTTTCTGTGGAGTGGCTTTAAATGTTGAAGAGTACATCAGACATTCTTTCAAAGAAAGAGAAAGAAATGCAATTAATATCACGAGAGTCGCAAGATTGTCTTTAGCAGAACTGGTAGCACTTTTTAGGTCCAGAAGCAGTGGAGGGTGCAGAGCAGACAGTTTAACTTTGGTAATAGGACCCTGGCTCAGTGACTCTCCTACAAACCCTTCATGCAGTGATTAAGCCAGCATGGATGTGAAATATGTCCTGGACCTTGCTGCTTCTGTCAGTCGGGAGATGAATGAAGCAATTTCTGGTGACGTCCTTTGAGGAACCGGAGCCAATTGGTCTCCAGTATTCCGTTTGTAATTAAAGTTTGAGTGTTGAGTCCAACATTCTGGAGATTTACAAGTTAGTTACAGCCTAGAATGGAAGATCCGACTCCGTCAGGGTCCTGGCCATGCGATCACACCACACCTGTCTGCAGACCTCCTCTATGGTCCTGACTCACAGGTTTGAGAAACGTGCACTCTCTTCTGACGTCACAAGACCTCCACCAGTTGTGGAAGAAGTTATAGTGTTCCGCTATAATGATAAACTGAAGAAAGCATAAAACACTTGCTTCCAAAAGCCTTTATCATATATATCTGTTGTCTTCTGTTTACAAGGGCATTTGCCTAAATCACAGCCCTCACTCCAACATCCCTAGCCTCCCTCCATCCAGTGTATTCACTCTCTCCAAAGTACATAACCGCAAGCATCCACCACCCAGTATGCCCACTGTGCAGTGTACCTCTGGCATGGCATTCCCGCCCATCCTACTCTCCACTGATGGCCGTATTTCCCACGCTCAGCACAGACTCTAGTGTTCTGCATCGCTGCCCCATGCATCGTATGCCATGTCCCTAATCCTGCATACCCTCAGCCATGTCATTAATGCATATTGAACATGAACACCTCCCACTACCCTGCATTCCTACTGTTTACCACATACCCCCAAGCGCTGATATCACAAACTCTTGCAGCCCTGCATGCCTCGCATCCCTGTGCAGAGATGTAAAGTAGCCTTCACATGAATGATACAGCTTTCCCAGACTGTATCCATCCAGTCCAATGGAATGAGCGCATTGAACCAGCATTTCAACATCGCAGGCGCTGTGGAGTCCAAGTCCACTCCACAGAGCCGCGCTATAAAAGTGCTGCAGTACTTGCATACAGGTTAAGAGCTGCGTCCAGGCATAAAAACCCACCCCGCCCCGTGTAATCTCACTCACCCCATCCCCACTCCCTCTTACTCGAACTCTCATTCCCGCAGGCGCCCTTCTGCAGCAACACCAGAACTGGGACCTGCAGCGGCAGTAGTGCCGGGGGAGGGGCTGATTCAGCTGCACTTTGGGAATTGTTGCTCCAGACAGAAGTTGACTGTAAGGGGTTCACTATCACTCTCTGGCCTGGTGGCGAGGGGGAGCTGCAGTGACGCGGCGAACAGATGTGGACCTGCGGTGACCATACGAGCATCCTCTACAGGAAGAGCCTTTGAATCTCTCAGAACATAACCATCTTAGTTTGTGCATATTAAATTAGAATGAGCAAAATCACGGGTTAAACTGACAAGGAGACATGCATCAATGCCAACGTAATCATGGAAGGTAAATTGATTATTTAAAATTCATAGAACATCTGCAGTCTATAAGACAAAGAAACAGAAGAAAAAAAGGAAATTAAGTGATAATAAAACGCCCGAGCCTAAAATGAACTCTTTTGTTTGAGGGAAAATCTGGGGCATAGGGAATAGTCTCTGAAGTTAGGTTACATTTGTTTGAAAATAGCAGGGATCGGACAGTGATGAGGAAACATACAATGTTGTTAAACTAGCACAGTGACCGATGCCGGGCACAATAGATCACTGTTAGACCTGGCACCTTGGCGTGAGTTTCCCTTCCACTTTTTGCTGTTGTGCCTCAAATGTTTTGCTGGTGTCTGCTACTCAGGGCACTGCGCCACGGCCAACCCGTGCCGCAGTGCAAGTGCTCCCTACTGTAAAGTGTACCTGTGATTGATGTCCATGATTGGTTCATTGGATTTACTGTTAGTCCCTAGTAAAGTGCACTAGGAGTGCCAGGGCTTGTGAATGCCAATCCTGCTAGTGGGCCTGCAGCGCTGGTTGCGCCACCCACAGAAGCAGCCTTAAAATGTGTCTAGGGTCTGCCATTGCAGAACCTGCGTGCAGTCTGGTACTGTCATGCTGGCTGGGCAAGTGCACACACTTGCCAGCCCCTAAACCTTCCCTTAACTTCATATTAGTCACCCCTATGGTAGGCCTGAGGGCAGGGTGCATTGTGAGTGTAAGGTAGAACATGCCCTGATGTGTGTGGCATGTTCTAATAGTGAATTACTGCCAAATTCGTTTTTCACTATTGTAAGGCTACCTGTTCCCTTTAGGCCAGATGGGCTGCTGGAATTATTACACTCTATAATCCCAGCAGGCTCAGGGAACATGGTAGAAATTCATGTTTAGTATGCCTGAACTCAGAATAATAAAATATTTCTTTTAGTAAAGTTTATTTTAATATCCTGGGTTTGCAAATGCTACTTTTAGAAAGTTAGCATTTGCTGGCCTAACCATTTCAGCCCACCTCTGCTTGGATGTGGATCTGACTGTCTGGTGTGTGTGAGTGACAGGGCTGGGAGTTGACAGGTAGTGATTAGCAGGATGACCCCTTAGTGGGTGGTGGGAGTTTCCCCTGAATGATGCATCAGGCTGTGCCCCTGCCTCCACAATGCTGGCTCCGCCCTCCTGGGGAGCGACTGATGACTCAGCCTGCACCTGGCCCAGGAAGGACCGAAGCCTGTCAACAAGGTGCTCAAGCTGCCCCTGCCTTCACAATGCCGGCTCCGCCCCCCTGGGGAGCGGCTGATGTGCCTGCCCTCACACTGAATGCAGAAGCCAGAAGTACCCACAACAAGTGCTCAGAGACTGGAGCAGTTATGCAGAGGCCCCCCTGGCTTGCTAGAACAAAAGAAACTGGGTATAAAAGAAGGAGCCCTGCTCCTTGTAAATTAGATCCTGTTTGTGCTACAGAAGAAACTCTGCCCGAAGAGAAGGACCTGGAAGGACTACAAGGAGGAGTACTGACTCTGGCCTGTGTCTGGGGCCTTGCTGCCAAAGGAGAGGAAGAGAAAAGACTACAAGAGACTTTTGCTTTTATTTTGAACTTTGTGCCAAACTCTGCTGAAAGATCTCCAAGGGCTTGCTGTTGAACTTGCCCCCTGACCAGCGCTCCAGGAACAGTGAGCGCTACCCCCTGACCAAGGCATCTGCTGTGTGTGCTGCTTATCGCTGCAGAGCTGATTGAGGAGGACGAGGGCATCCATCCCCCTGAACACCGTGACCGTGGGGTCAGCCAGTCGCCCTAGCACCGTGAGGCCCAGCCGCCGCTGGCCCGAGCATCGTGACGGCGTCTGCTCTCGGCCCCACACGAACAAAGTAACGGAGGACCCGTCCGGTCCAAGCATCGAGGTCTACTGGGCCCCAGCGCCGTAGACTCCCCCGCAAAGACGGACTGCCGCCCTTCTGTCCTCCCCCGCTATCAGCGTGCTGCCTGCTGCCCCGCTGAAGGGACATCACCGCGACCGGCACTTTGGCTGGGTACGTCCCGCACTTGGGGACCGTACTGCCACTGCGCCACACCCAGCCGCCGCCGTCAGGACGAAGGAGAAGACTGAGTAAAAGGACCTGTGTCCGCATCGAGCACCGCCGCCCCCGGGTGACCCGTGACCTGCTGCCTCGAGCCGCAGCTCGCCTCGCCCGTCAAGGAAGCAACGCGACGTGGGACAGCTCCCCCTTCAGCCGGCCTCTTCGAAGATCACCACAAGAAGTGAAAGGTACTGTCTTTGCCCCTCCGCGGTGCGAGCGTCCTGCAATCCGTGCTCGCACCGCACTGTCTGATCTCAGGCACCCCGGGAGCCGCACCGCTGCGGTTTACTGTGCAGCGCGAGCCGCCCCCGAGTCAGAGGCTCGCTCTGCTCTTGGCCTCTGAGGCCCGCGGCCCCCTCTCCCCGAGTCGAGCCCCGCAGGGTGACTCATTTCTGGAGCGGAGACAGCGGGAAGCGCCTTGAAGCGCTATAAGACACTGGAACCTTTCCAAAGCTGGGCAGAAGGCCCAAAAGAGTGCGTTTATGTAACGAACTGTGACTTTTGATAAAGAATACTGGAACCTGCATTGAAGAAGTAACCAAGACTGTATTTACAAGCCTGCTTGAAATCTATATAAAGAATATATATTTTTACAAATACAGTTTGGTGTCATTGTGTGGTGGGTTGGTTGTGAGGGTGTAATATTGCAAATGTTTAACCCTATGTGCCCCAGAGATTAGCCTAAGACTGCTTAAGCCACACTACCTAGAGGGTAAGCAGAGGTTGTCTTGAAGGTAACCCTCAGCCCTGACGGGGAAGAGAGAGTCCCTGCTTGTCGCCAGTGCTGCACTGCGCCAACTAGAGACTTCCCCCTTCCTACATTGGTGGCAGCGGTGGGATTCGCGAATTTACATTTGCAGTGTTTTACCTTAGCTACTGACCATTGCATAGTGATTACAGTCCAGTATCTTAGCCACAGACTTTTTGGTTCTTAATTTTGCTAAAAGAAGAAGATCCCTAGTGTTGCAAGCATGCCTGGCACAAACAGCATTGATGGAGGAGAATCCATAGCCTCTGGTGCGCAGGAGCTAGAATGGGATGCATCAAAGCTGGATGACTACACAAAGAAGCAACTGAGTTTTTTTTGCAGGAAACTCAAGGTTCCACACGCAGGGTGCAAGAACAAACCCGAGTTCTACAAAGCCCTGAAGGCCTGGATGGAATCTAGGAAGGCACCTGAGGATCAGGGTGCACCTGTGGATCCTGTGAGTCTGGAAAAACCAGACAGCGTTCTTAGCTTTGGCAGAGGCCTGTCGCCAGAGGAGCTGGCAGACAGACAGGCAACCAGGGATCATGAGATAAAGTTGGCAGAATTGAATTTAAAGGGTCAAATGGAGCTTGAAAGCAAAAGAATGGCTCTGGAAGAGCGAAAACTCCAATTGGAGTATGATGTGAAAATGAGGGAGATGAGTCTAAAAGAGAAAACCTTGGATCATCCTCCCTCTGGTGTCAGCGCAACGCCGGTGCAGGTAGAGTCAAGAGTGCACATCCCCAAAGATGTAGTTAAAGAGTTCTTTAAGGGGGACGACATAGGACAATGGTTTAGGGCATATGAGGTAGCCATGTTTTCCCACCGGGTCCCTGAGAAGGATTGGGGAGCGGGGTTATGGGGAAGGTTCCTTAGCGAAGGGCGGGACACCCTGCTAGATTTGCCCACTGAAGACCAGAGATCCTATCCCCATATGAAAGAAGCTTTAATGACCAGGTATGGGCTTACCCCTGAAATGTATAGGCAGAAGTTTAGGGGGTGTAATAAGCGGCCTGGGAATACATATGTGGAGTTTGTGACTTTTTTTTGCAGAGCACTGGATGGTTGGGTGAAGGGTAACAAAGTGAATGATTTTCAAGGTCTCTTTGATTTAATTGCATGGGAGCACTTGTCTGATCAATGTTTTCCTGAGTTACGCCAGCACCTGATTGATAGCAAGCTGTCCAACCCGAGGAAGCTTGCTGAGGAGGCGGACCGCTGGCTCAGCACCAGGGTCCACAAGGGTCCAGTGGGAGACTCCGCCAAGGGTGGGCAGGGTCCCCAGCAGAAGAGTGGGGGGGACAAGGGAAAACAGAAAGGGTTCCAAAAAGGCCCCCAAAGTAATCCCCAAGGGGACCAGCAGAAAGTTTCTCAGCCTCCCCCACCCCCAAAGCAGAATGGGGCCCCGACAGGTAGACCTGTTCCAAAGGGGCCCTTCAATTGTTACAAATGTGGTGACCCGGGGCACATAGCCAGTGACCCCAAGTGTCGCCTGTTTGGAAAACCAGCACCCACTGGTGCTCCGCCCCGACAAGTGACCAGTGTTCACTTAGGAGAAGAAGTGATGGTCCCGGGGGGTGGAGATCCTGTTCAGATGACCCTAGTCTCACTAGGAGACAGTGAGATGGTCCCTACAAACTACCTGCCCTCTAACACTAAAAAATATGGGCAGGTGGTTACCATCAATGGTAGGAAAGCTGAGGCTCCTAGAGACACAGGAGCCAGTGTGACTGCAGTGAGGCATCACCTGGTGTCTCAAGAGCAGGTTGTACCCCATGCCTATTGTAGGGTTGTCAATGCTGACAACTCAGAGAGCCAATGTCCAATGGCTCAAGTTCCCTTTGAGTGGGGGGGGGTCTCTGGTACTCTGCAGGTCTGTGTGAGGAAAGCCATGCCTGTTGATTGTTTGCTAGGGAACGACTTGGAGGACTCCCCTTGGGAAAAGGTGGAGAAGACGACTCACCTGAAGATGGTGGGTCTACCTGACTGGGCGTGCGTGACCACCCGGTCAATGGCAGCCAGTAGGGGTGATCAAGAGGTCCTGGGGCCTGAAGGAGAGGCCCAGGAACCGGCCTTAGGGAGAAGGCGCAGGGTGCGCGGGAAACCGGCCCCTGAAGTTCCCACGGTCCAGGAGGAAGCAGACCTTGAGGGGGATGCCCTGGAGCCTACTGGGGAACAGATTGCCGAACTGGGGGACCTGCCTGAGCTGACCCATTGGCAGCAAGAAGGAGGCCCCTCCAGGGAGGAATTCTGCAGGGAGCAGAAAGAATGCCCTTCTCTCGTGGGTATGCGGCAGCAGGCTGCAGACTAGGCCAATGGTGTTCAGGCCAAAACACATTATGTGTACTGGGAGAATGACCTCCTGTATTCAGAGCCTAAGGCTGCTGAACCTGGGTCAGCCCGTGTGCTGGTGGTACCCCAGAAGTTCAGAGCCTTCCTGTTGGACCTGACCTTCTTGGCAGGGTCATCCCTGAACTTTTTGCCTTCCTCCAATACTCTCTCTGACCTGTTTTTGTTGGTTTAATGACTCTGGGCACTTTTACCACTGCTGACCAGTGCTAAAGTGCATATGCTCTCCCTGTGAAAAGTATATATGTGATTGATGTCCATGATTGGTTCATTGGATTTACTGTCAGTCCCTAGTAAAGTGCACCAGGAGTGCCAGGGCTTGTGAATGCCAATACTGCTAGTGGGCCTGCAGCGCTGATTGCGCCACCCACAGAAGCAGCCTTAAAATGTGTCTAGGGTCTGCCATTGCAGAACCTGCGTGCAGTCTGGTACTGTCATGCTGGCTGGGCAAGTGCACACACTTGCCAGCCCCTAAACCTTCCCATAACTTCATATTAGTCACCCCTATGGTAGGCCTGAGGGCAGGGTGCATTGTAAGTATAAGGTAGAACATGCCCTGATGTGTGTGGCATGTTCTAATAGTGAATTACTGCCAAATTCGTTTTTCACTATTGTAAGGCTACCAGTTCCCTTCTAGGCCAGATGGGCTGCTGGAATTATTACACTCTATAATCCCAGCAGGCTCAGGGAACATGGTAGAAATTAATGTTTAGTATGCCTGAACTCAGAATAATAAAATACTTCTTTTAGTAAAGTTTATTTTAATATCCTGTGTTTGCAAATGCTACTTTTAGAAAGCTAGCATTTGCTTGTCTAACCATTTCAGCCCGCCTCTGCTTTTGTGTGTATCTGACTGTCTGAGTTGTGTGAGTGACAGGGCTGGGAGTTGACAGGTTGTGAATAGCAGGATGACACCTTAGTGGGTGGTGGGAGTTTCCCCTGAATGATGCATCAGGCTGTGCTCTGCCCCCACAATGCTGGCTCCGCCCTCCTGGGGAGCGACTGATGACTCAGCCTGCACCTGGCCCAGGAAGGACTGAAGCTTGTCAACAAAGTGCTCAGGCTGCCCCTGTCCTCACAATGCCGGCTCCGCCCCCCTGGGGAGCGGCTGATGTGCCTGCCCTCACACTGAATGCAGAAGCAGAAGTACCCACCACAAGTGCTCAGGAGCTGAGAGCAGTTATGCAGAGGCCCCCCTGGCCAGTGAGAACAAAAGAAACTGTGTATAAAAGTAGGAGCCCTGCTCCTTGTAAATCAGAATCATGTTTTACCACAAAGAACCTCTGCCCGAATAGAAGGAGAAGAAGACGCTGGAAGGACTGGCCTGCTGCTTGCCTTGCTGAGGAAGGAGAGGAGAAGACTTTGCTAAAAGACTTTGCTGATTTGTGCTTGAAACTTTTCTCCAAGGGCTTGATTGAGCTTGCCCCCTGAACTGAACCCCAGGACCAGTGGGTTCTCCTGTGCTTTGGCTCGTCCCCTGCCTGAGGCCGAGTATTTCCTCCCGCCGGAGGTGAAGTCTGCCCCCTCTCGCCCCCTCCTAGGGCCGTGGTACTCGGGAGCCAGCCTGCCCTCTTGCCCTTGAGAGCCTCGCTCCACCTGGAGTCGCTCTCTGCCCCAGGGCTAAGGCCGGCTGCTCCTCTACCCCTGCCTGCTTCACGGAGCCCTTGAGGAGACTTCAGCCCCTCCCGCCGGAATCCCGGGGACTCGAGCAGCCTGGACCCCGTGCATCTGATTGCACCCGGCTGCCCTGCCTTGCTCTGCCCCCCCAGGAGAGGCCGCACCCGCACTGTGAAGGGTGCCTTGCCTCCCGCTGTCAGAAGGGACCCCTCTGCACTGACAATTCCTGAAAGAAAGCATTCCTGAAGGTGCCTTGGCCCCAGAGGCTCCTCTCACCCCTCCCTGCTCCTCACTGCAGCTGAGAGCCCCCACCTCTGGAAAAGGTCCGGGGCTCCTCTGATGCCTGCTTGCTGCTCTGCTCCGCAGCTCAGCCCCCACCTCTGGAAAAGGCCCAGGGTTTCTTCGAGGCCCTCTCTGGTATCCATTCCAAGCATACCGCGAGATGCGTGAGAGTTGGTAGGGGCTGTGTCAAAGGCCGGGGAGGGTCCCAAAGCCCCAGGACAGAGAGAGACTATCCTTTGAAAGGGGATAACACGGAGAGAACACTTACAGAACTATTTTTCTGAAGGAAACCAATTGAATTATTTTTGTGGAACAAACAAACAACCATTGAAAGCTACAACTAAGAGCCTTTGCCTATTTACAACCTGTGGTGCAACAAAAACGTTATTTGGTCTTGTGATAAGTCTGTTGAGTTACATATATATATTTTTACATAAAGAAGCGTATTTTTATATATTTACAGCCTGGTGTCCATTTGTGGGGGGATTGGTATATTTTACTGTGTGTGTGATTACAAATGCTTAACTAACTAACGCCTGAAGATTAGCCTTGGCTGCTCACGCCACGCACCTAGAGGGTGAGCAAGGGTAATTCTAAGGGGTCATCCTTCGCCCTGACTTAGAGGAGAGGGTCCCTGCTTGTCACAAGTGCATACTTGCGCCAACCAGAGACCCCCAATTCTAACATTGGACGCAGCGGTGAGGATTTGCGAATTTGCATTTGTAGTTGACATACAGTGAATTGCTGATCACCACATAGGGAGAGCAGACCTATAACGCAGCCACAGGTTTCCATTTTTATAATTTTGCTGGGAGATCTCCATGTGCTTGTGAAACGTCATGCCTGGTTCAGTGAGGATGGAAAAGGCAGCAACCAGATGCCTGTCGCCAGAGGAGTTGGCAGACAGGGCAGCAACCAGGGCACATGAAATAGAGATGGCGAAATTAAAAGGACAAATGGAAATGGACAAGCATAAATTGGCAATGGAAAGCCAAAAATTAGCCATGGAGGCGCTAAAACACCAAAGAGCTCACTACTTGAGGATGAAAGAACTTGACTTGGAGCTTGAAGCCAGGAGGGCTTCAGCCCAACATCCAGAGATTTGTGTAGCTCGCGGATTGAGTTTTGCTGGGCTGGAGGTGGAGTCCAGCTCAGCTGGTGGCAGCAACATTCAGGTATCTAGTGCTGACAGCATAGCGCGCTCACCTAGAGATATGGCACCTGACTTGGAGGGGGTTAACTTACACCAGGAGGTTCAAGGGCATGAGGTAGCTCCAGTAGTGCGCAGCGTCCCTGAAGGGAATAGGGTGGCTGGCGTAGGAGTTCATGGTCCTAGTGGTGGGAGGGACTCCCCCATGGTGGAGGTCCTGGTGGGTGAGTGTAAGGACCGCCCAGAAGAGTGTGGGTTGTGTGACAGAGACAGTCCGCTACTGTCTGGCCAGTCTCAGAAGAATGGTGTGGAGTATGTGTGTGAGGCGCTGGATGGGGAGGTGAAGGATAGTTTGGTTAACCCTGCTAAGGGGCTGTGTAATCCAATTGTGGGAGAGCATACTTTAAGTCCCAGTTTTCCAGAGCTATGCCAACACCTGTTTGAGAGTGAGTTCTCTGACCCCAGGGAGCTCACATTGGAGGCAGACCTTGTGGTGGATTCCAGAGGGTCTGGAGAGGCATTGGGGTGTGTTCCTGTGGGGAGTGGCTCAGGTATCTTCCAGCCCAGAGTGGTGGAAGTGGCGCAGAGTAGCCCAGCTAGGTCCTGTAGCAGTGAGAGGGGTGTAGGGCCTCACGTCCTGTCCTTAAGGGGAAGGAGTGAGAATGGGTGTTGTCCCGGTAGTGCCCAACCTCAGTCTCAGAGCCTGGATGGTTCTTTAAGGGAACACCAGGTGGGGAGCCTAGGCTGTCCGGATGAGTCACCCTTTAAGGGGGATCCCCCAGTGGCTAGAGAACGTGGAGGCTCTGTAAACAGGGCTCCAGTAGTTCTGGTGACTGGCAGTACCACTCCAGTTGGGAGGGTGCAGAAGTCCAGAAAGAGGGGCAAGAGGGGAAAAGAGTCCCCAGTGGAAGAACCATTGGGTCAGGGGCCAGCCAGCAGGGCTGCGTCCCCAGTGAATGACCAGGGGGACACCACTTCTGTCCTGGGGGATCTTCCCACACTGTCAGAGGGACAGGGGTTGGGAGATCTGCGCCAGGTAGACTGTCGCACGGCACATGAGCTATGTGCCACCCTCAGGGGGGGCATGCGTGCTCCCCGGGAAGTCCTGGTGCGCCAGGCAAGTGTTCAACTGCAGGGTTGGGTCCCTGAGTTGGAGAGTCAGGTTCAGGTGTTGTCTGACCTGGAGGGTGGGACCACTGTAATCAGTGTCCTGGCCCATGTCCCTTCTAGGGGTACCACTCCAGTTGGGAGTGGGCAGTACTCTGGAAGGGGGTGCAGAGGGAGGGAGTCCTCGCCTCTGACCCCGGTGCGACTTGAGGGTTTAGACCCTAGGTTTAAGGGCCAGGTGCAGGGTGTCCCCCCTGACCTGGTGCCCCAGTTGCAGGATAGCACCCCTGAACTGGTGGGAGAATTGTGCAGATCACCTGCCACAGGTGCCCTGACAATTCTGGAAGGAGGTACCACTCCAGGTGGGAGGGTGCAGAGCCCCAAGGAGGAGGACCGGTTGTGGGAGAGCCCACCCCAGTCTTTGGTCCAGCAGCCAGGTACAGGCCTGGGGCTGGTGAGTCAGTGCCAGGATGGCATACCTGACCTGACAGGAGGGAGAGTGGACAAAGGGTGCCAAGCACCTGGGGCTACTGCCCCCCGCTCTCTGAGGCCACAGAGGTTTGAGAGCCCTGAGAGGCATGAGGCCTGGGTCTCAGCCCTGACTACCGTCAGTGGCCACTGTGATTTGATGACTGCCTGTTGGGACACACCTGTGAGCCAGTTAAGGTTAGAGGCTGCACAGGTGGTGTCCACAGAGGAAGAAAAGGGTGCCCCAGGGATTGGCTTGGTGGACCCTGAGAGTATGGACAGAGGATTTGAAATAGGTTCAGATTGGCGTAGAACTGGAATGTGCCCCTGCTGTTGCGGGCCAGGTCCAGGTTCTATCGCCCAAAGCAGGGAAGCCCATCACGGTGGTGATTGGTCTACCCTGCGTTTTGGCTGGAAGGGGGTTGTGTTGGACCTGGCCTTCTTGGCAGGGTCATCCCTGAACTTTTTGCCTTCCTCCAATACTCTCTCTGACCTGTTTTTGTTGGTTTAATGACTCTGGGCACTTTTACCACTGCTGACCAGTGCTAAAGTGCATATGCTCTCCCTGTGAAAAGTATATATGTGATTGATGTCCATGATTGGTTCATTGGATTTACTGTCAGTCCCTAGTAAAGTGCACCAGGAGTGCCAGGGCTTGTGAATGCCAATACTGCTAGTGGGCCTGCAGCGCTGATTGCGCCACCCACAGAAGCAGCCTTAAAATGTGTCTAGGGTCTGCCATTGCAGAACCTGCGTGCAGTCTGGTACTGTCATGCTGGCTGGGCAAGTGCACACACTTGCCAGCCCCTAAACCTTCCCTTAACTTCATATTAGTCACCCCTATGGTAGGCCTGAGGGCAGGGTGCATTGTAAGTATAAGGTAGAACATGCCCTGATGTGTGTGGCATGTTCTAATAGTGAATTACTGCCAAATTCGTTTTTCACTATTGTAAGGCTACCAGTTCCCTTCTAGGCCAGATGGGCTGCTGGAATTATTACACTCTATAATCCCAGCAGGCTCAGGGAACATGGTAGAAATTAATGTTTAGTATGCCTGAACTCAGAATAATAAAATACTTCTTTTAGTAAAGTTTATTTTAATATCCTGTGTTTGCAAATGCTACTTTTAGAAAGCTAGCATTTGCTTGTCTAACCATTTCAGCCCGCCTCTGCTTTTGTGTGTATCTGACTGTCTGAGTTGTGTGAGTGACAGGGCTGGGAGTTGACAGGTTGTGAATAGCAGGATGACACCTTAGTGGGTGGTGGGAGTTTCCCCTGAATGATGCATCAGGCTGTGCTCTGCCCCCACAATGCTGGCTCCGCCCTCCTGGGGAGCGACTGATGACTCAGCCTGCACCTGGCCCAGGAAGGACTGAAGCTTGTCAACAAAGTGCTCAGGCTGCCCCTGTCCTCACAATGCCGGCTCCGCCCCCCTGGGGAGCGGCTGATGTGCCTGCCCTCACACTGAATGCAGAAGCAGAAGTACCCACCACAAGTGCTCAGGAGCTGAGAGCAGTTATGCAGAGGCCCCCCTGGCCAGTGAGAACAAAAGAAACTGTGTATAAAAGTAGGAGCCCTGCTCCTTGTAAATCAGAATCATGTTTTACCACAAAGAACCTCTGCCCGAATAGAAGGAGAAGAAGACGCTGGAAGGACTGGCCTGCTGCTTGCCTTGCTGAGGAAGGAGAGGAGAAGACTTTGCTAAAAGACTTTGCTGATTTGTGCTTGAAACTTTTCTCCAAGGGCTTGATTGAGCTTGCCCCCTGAACTGAACCCCAGGACCAGTGGGTTCTCCTGTGCTTTGGCTCGTCCCCTGCCTGAGGCCGAGTATTTCCTCCCGCCGGAGGTGAAGTCTGCCCCCTCTCGCCCCCTCCTAGGGCCGTGGTACTCGGGAGCCAGCCTGCCCTCTTGCCCTTGAGAGCCTCGCTCCACCTGGAGTCGCTCTCTGCCCCAGGGCTAAGGCCGGCTGCTCCTCTACCCCTGCCTGCTTCACGGAGCCCTTGAGGAGACTTCAGCCCCTCCCGCCGGAATCCCGGGGACTCGAGCAGCCTGGACCCCGTGCATCTGATTGCACCCGGCTGCCCTGCCTTGCTCTGCCCCCCCAGGAGAGGCCGCACCCGCACTGTGAAGGGTGCCTTGCCTCCCGCTGTCAGAAGGGACCCCTCTGCACTGACAATTCCTGAAAGAAAGCATTCCTGAAGGTGCCTTGGCCCCAGAGGCTCCTCTCACCCCTCCCTGCTCCTCACTGCAGCTGAGAGCCCCCACCTCTGGAAAAGGTCCGGGGCTCCTCTGATGCCTGCTTGCTGCTCTGCTCCGCAGCTCAGCCCCCACCTCTGGAAAAGGCCCAGGGTTTCTTCGAGGCCCTCTCTGGTATCCATTCCAAGCATACCGCGAGATGCGTGAGAGTTGGTAGGGGCTGTGTCAAAGGCCGGGGAGGGTCCCAAAGCCCCAGGACAGAGAGAGACTATCCTTTGAAAGGGGATAACACGGAGAGAACACTTACAGAACTATTTTTCTGAAGGAAACCAATTGAATTATTTTTGTGGAACAAACAAACAACCATTGAAAGCTACAACTAAGAGCCTTTGCCTATTTACAACCTGTGGTGCAACAAAAACGTTATTTGGTCTTGTGATAAGTCTGTTGAGTTACATATATATATTTTTACATAAAGAAGCGTATTTTTATATATTTACAGCCTGGTGTCCATTTGTGGGGGGATTGGTATATTTTACTGTGTGTGTGATTACAAATGCTTAACTAACTAACGCCTGAAGATTAGCCTTGGCTGCTCACGCCACGCACCTAGAGGGTGAGCAAGGGTAATTCTAAGGGGTCATCCTTCGCCCTGACTTAGAGGAGAGGGTCCCTGCTTGTCACAAGTGCATACTTGCGCCAACCAGAGACCCCCAATTCTAACACTTCCTACTGGGACTGGCTCATGATGTGCCTTTAGCAGGACATTTGGGGAGGGACAAGACCTATGACAGGCTTGTCACCCACTTCTACTGGCCCCAAATGCACAAGAGCTCAGATGCTCATTGTAGGACCTGTCCAACTTGCCAGGCAAGTGGGAAGAGCGGAGGGAAGAACAAGGCTCCCCTCCAACCCTTCCCTGTGGTCAGTACTCCATTCCAACGAGTGGGTATTGACATTGTTGGGCCTCTGGACCCCAAGACAGCCATGGGCAACAGGTTCATCCTGGTCTTGGTGGATCATGCCACCCGGTACCCTGAAGCCATCCCTCTGAGGACAGTGACGGCCCCCGTGGTGGGGCGTGCACTGATGGGAATTTTCTCCAGAGTGGGATTCCCTCTAGAGGTGGTGAGCGACAGGGGGACCAACTTCATATCCAAGTATATGAAGTCCCTTTGGCAAGAGTGTGGTGTAACCTACAAGTTCACCACACCTTACCATCCCCAAGGAAGTGGGTTGGTTGAAAGATTCAACCGAACCCTGAAGGGCATGATCATGGGCCTAGAAGGTCCAATGAGGCGTAAGTGGGACGTCCTCTTGCCATGCCTGCTCTTTGCATACCGCGAGGTGCCACAGAAGTCCCTAGGGTTCAGCCCCTTTGAACTGCTGTATGGTCACCCCGTGAGAGGACCACTGAGTTTGGTAAAGGAAGGCTGGGAGCAATCTCCCAGGAAACCTCCCCAGAATGTATATAGCTACATGCTGGCCTTCAGAAACCAAAGCAGGCGCTTCAGACAACTTGCTGAGGCAAATCTGGAAGCTAGCCAGGAGGAGATGAAGCGGTGGTACGACCAGAATGCCACTCTGGTAGAGCTTCAGCCTGGACAGGAGGTGTATGTCTTGGCCCCAGTGGAACCCTGTGCACTTCAGGATAAGTGGACAGGCCCATTTGAGGTTGTGGAGCGCAAGAGCTCAGTGACATACTTGGTGGACATGAAGACGCCCAGGAACCCTTTACGGGTCCTCCATGTTAACCGCCTCAAGCCCCACTTGAAAAGGTCCGAAGTGGGCATGCTGTTGGCCACTGATGATGGAATGGAAGAGGAGTCTGAGCCTCTTCCTGACCTCTTAGTGGCCTGTGAGAAAGATGGGTCAGTGGATGGAGTTAACCTCTCACCCACCCTGACCCCTGAACAACAGGAAGACTGCCGCCAATTGCTGGGGCAGTTTCCAGATCTGTTCTCCCTGGTTCCTAGTGTCACAGATTGGTGCGTCCATGATGTGCTTACCTGTAAAGCATAAGGCTTACAGAGTGACTGACAGGGTCAGGGCCTGCATCAAGGAGGAGGTCTCCAAGATGCTTGCTCTTAGGGTGGTTGAGTCTTCCAGCAGTCCTTGGTCCAGCCCCGTGGTCTTGGTCCCAAAGGCTGCTGCGCCGGGAGCCACACCTGAACTCCGGTTCTGTGTGGACTACAGAGGACTCAATTCAGTCACCAAGACTGACGCGCACCCTATCCCCAGAGCTGATGAGCTCATTGATCGGCTAGGGGCTGCCCGGTTCCTCAGCACGTTTGATTTAACGTCTGGGTACTGGCAGATCGCCTTGACCGATGGGGCAAAGGAGAGGTCCGCATTCTCCACACCAGATGGGCATTTCCAGTCCGGGTTATGCCATTTGGGATGAAGAATGCCCCTGCCACCTTTCAGAGGTTGGTCAACCAGGTGTTGGTTGGGCTGGATGAGTTCAGTGCCGCCTACCTGGATGACATCGCAGTGTTCAGTGGTACCTGGCCAGAACACCTGCGGCACCTCTGGGAAGTGTTGATGGCGCTGCGCAAGGCAGGCCTCACAATCAAGGCGAGCAAGTGCCAGATTGGGCAGGGTTCAGTGGTGTACTTGGGACACCAAGTGGGGAGTGGCAAGGTGGCACCCTTGCAACCCAAAATTGCAACCATCCTGGCTTGGGAACCCCCCAAGACCCAGACTGCAGTGAGAGCCTTCCTGGGGCTCACTGGGTATTACAGGAGGTTTGTCAAGGGCTATGGCACTATTGTGACCCCCTTGACAGAGCTGACTTCTAAGAAGCAGCCCAGGAATGTGATTTGGACTGACACCTGTCAGAAGGCTTTTGACACCCTGAAGACTGCCATGTGCACGGCGCCCGTGCTCCTGGCTCCTGATTTCTCCAAGGAATTCATAGTGCAAACAGACGCTTCAGAGCATGGTGTAGGGGCTGTTCTCTCACAGATGACTGAGGAGGGCTGGGACCAACCCGTAGCCTTCATCAGTAGGAGGTTACTTCCACGGGAAAGTAGGTGGAGTGCAATAGAGCGAGAAGCATTTGCTGTGGTCTGGGCGCTGAAGAAGCTAAGACCCTACTTGTTTGGGTCTCACTTCCGGGTTCAGACAGACCACAGGCCCCTCAGATGGTTGATGCAAATGAGGGGTGAGAACCCAAAACTGTTGAGGTGGTCCATCTCCCTACAGGGTATGGACTTCACGGTGGAACACCGCCCTGGCACAGATCACGCCAACGCTGATGGTCTGTCCAGATTTTTCCGCCTTAGTGATGAGGAACTCCCTGGGGAAGGGTAGTTCCCCCCACATTTCAGCTGGAGGGGACACGTGTTAGACCTGGCACCTTGGCGTGAGTTTCCCTTCCACTTTTTGCTGTTGTGCCTCAAATGTTTTGCTGGTGTCTGCTACTCAGGGCACTGCGCCACGGCCAACCCGTGCCGCAGTGCAAGTGCTCCCTACTGTAAAGTGTACCTGTGATTGATGTCCATGATTGGTTCATTGGATTTACTGTTAGTCCCTAGTAAAGTGCACTAGGAGTGCCAGGGCTTGTGAATGCCAATCCTGCTAGTGGGCCTGCAGCGCTGGTTGCGCCACCCACAGAAGCAGCCTTAAAATGTGTCTAGGGTCTGCCATTGCAGAACCTGCGTGCAGTCTGGTACTGTCATGCTGGCTGGGCAAGTGCACACACTTGCCAGCCCCTAAACCTTCCCTTAACTTCATATTAGTCACCCCTATGGTAGGCCTGAGGGCAGGGTGCATTGTGAGTGTAAGGTAGAACATGCCCTGATGTGTGTGGCATGTTCTAATAGTGAATTACTGCCAAATTCGTTTTTCACTATTGTAAGGCTACCTGTTCCCTTTAGGCCAGATGGGCTGCTGGAATTATTACACTCTATAATCCCAGCAGGCTCAGGGAACATGGTAGAAATTCATGTTTAGTATGCCTGAACTCAGAATAATAAAATATTTCTTTTAGTAAAGTTTATTTTAATATCCTGGGTTTGCAAATGCTACTTTTAGAAAGTTAGCATTTGCTCGCCTAACCATTTCAGCCCGCCTCTGCTTGGATGTGGATCTGACTGTCTGGTGTGTGTGAGTGACAGGGCTGGGAGTTGACAGGTAGTGATTAGCAGGATGACCCCTTAGTGGGTGGTGGGAGTTTCCCCTGAATGATGCATCAGGCTGTGCCCCTGCCTCCACAATGCTGGCTCCGCCCTCCTGGGGAGCGACTGATGACTCAGCCTGCACCTGGCCCAGGAAGGACCGAAGCCTGTCAACAAGGTGCTCAAGCTGCCCCTGCCTTCACAATGCCGGCTCCGCCCCCCTGTGGAGCGGCTGATGTGCCTGCCCTCACACTGAATGCAGAAGCCAGAAGTACCCACAACAAGTGCTCAGAGACTGGAGCAGTTATGCAGAGGCCCCCCTGGCTTGCTAGAACAAAAGAAACTGGGTATAAAAGAAGGAGCCCTGCTCCTTGTAAATTAGATCCTGTTTGTGCTACAGAAGAAACTCTGCCCGAAGAGAAGGACCTGGAAGGACTACAAGGAGGAGTACTGACTCCGGCCTGTGTCTGGGGCCTTGCTGCCAAAGGAGAGGAAGAGAAAAGACTACAAGAGACTTTTGCTTTTATTTTGAACTTTGTGCCAAACTCTGCTGAAAGATCTCCAAGGGCTTGCTGTTGAACTTGCCCCCTGACCAGCGCTCCAGGAACAGTGAGCGCTACCCCCTGACCAAGGCATCTGCTGTGTGTGCTGCTTATCGCTGCAGCGCTGATTGAGGAGGACGAGGGCATCCATCCCCCTGAACACCGTGACCGTGGGGTCAGCCAGTCGCCCTAGCACCGTGAGGCCCAGCCGCCGCTGGCCCGAGCATCGTGACGGCGTCTGCCCTCGGCCCCACACGAACAAAGTAACGGAGGACCCGTCCGGTCCAAGCATCAAGGTCTACTGGGCCCCAGCGCCGTAGACTCCCCCGCAAAGACGGACTGCCGCCCTTCTGTCCTCCCCCGCTATCAGCGTGCTGCCTGCTGCCCCGCTGAAGGGACATCACCGCGACCGGCACTTTGGCTGGGTACGTCCCGCACTTGGGGACCGTACTGCCACTGCGCCACACCCAGCCGCCGCCGTCAGGACGAAGGAGAAGACTGAGTAAAAGGACCTGTGCCCCCATCGAGCACCGCCGCCCCCGGGTGACCCGTGACCTGCTGCCTCGAGCCGCAGCTCGCCTCGCCCGTCAAGGAAGCAACGCGACGTGGGACAGCTCCCCCTTCAGCCGGCCTCTTCGAAGATCACCACAAGAAGTGAAAGGTACTGTCTTTGCCCCTCCGCGGTGCGAGCGTCCTGCAATCCGTGCTCGCACCGCACTGTCTGATCTCAGGCACCCCGGGAGCCGCACCGCTGCGGTTTACTGTGCAGCGCGAGCCGCCCCCGAGTCAGAGGCTCGCTCTGCTCTTGGCCCCCGAGGCCCCGCCTGACGCTCTCTGAGGCCCGCGGCCCCCTCTCCCCGAGTCGAGCCCCGCAGGGTGACTCATTTCTGGAGCGGAGACAGCGGGAAGCGCCTTGAAGCGCTATAAGACACTGGAACCTTTCCAAAGCTGGGCAGAAGGCCCAAAAGAGTGCGTTTATGTAAAGAACTGTGACTTTTGATAAAGAATACTGGAACCTGCATTGAAGAAGTAACCAAGACTGTATTTACAAGCCTGCTTGAAATCTATATAAAGAATATATATTTTTACAAATACAGTTTGGTGTCATTGTGTGGTGGGTTGGTTGTGAGGGTGTAATATTGCAAATGTTTAACCCTATGTGCCCCAGAGATTAGCCTAAGACTGCTTAAGCCACACTACCTAGAGGGTAAGCAGAGGTTGTCTTGAAGGTAACCCTCAGCCCTGACGGGGAAGAGAGAGTCCCTGCTTGTCGCCAGTGCTGCACTGCGCCAACTAGAGACTCCCCCTTCCTACAATCACAGTAGCTGAAAGTGTTGTCACTTGCTCTGGGATGCACACAAGACACAAAACAAAAAAGTCCATGTTCGGATCAATCGGATTAAATACGTGTTTAATGCACATCTACTCAGAAGATGAGATTTTAAAAGCCAGGTGATTGTAGAGCCCGTAGTGACTTTTTCATCAATATATTTTATAAAATGCAAGTAGAGAAGGCTGTAAACGCTATTCTGAAATAGAAAATGCAGATAGTTACATGGGGGATTTTGGAATGGGCATTTGTGTTCCTTGATTTTTTACAAAAAGATACATGGTCACTGCAGTTCAACATACTGATATCCCTCTAAAATCATTATACGTAGACACATTTAAGAGAAGTATTTGATATCCAAGCATAGAATCTGACTAAACACAGAGTCAGAAATATTTTCTTTTAAAGTGATCTTGCACGATTATCTCTCGCATATAATACTGGCCAAGCCATTGTATTCATATTTTATTATTTTAATATCACCGTTGCAACTTTTTTTCGGTTTCACAGGGCTGTAAAAATGACAACCATTTTATCTTATCCATGTGGGTGAAATAGTAAAAAACCTGCAAGAATTAGAGCTTTCTCACATCTCTCCAGCGAGGACGGTGACCCATTGAGCTATCTAGCCTGCCTGCCTATTTTTTGCAGCTTCGTTGACCGCCGCCCTTCAGAACAGGATGAGTAATACAACCGAGTGCTGGATTACTTCCTTATTTTAGCTGATCACACCTGTCCATCAGCTGATTGTGCATTGCTCGCTGGCGTCGTATACATTCACCCGTGTAACTCCTTTGTGTAAACTTCACACTCTCTCAGAGCTGCTTCCAAAAAACCCAGTAGCTATTAGTGAGCCGACGATAAATACATGGTAATGATTATGTATCCCAGAGCAACATTTGTCAGTAAAAGAAGGCACCACGGACAAGCGGAGGGAGGGGGTAATGAAGGCACGGACAATGGGAGGAAGGGCGGAGGCTAAAGAAGGTATGACAACGGGAGGGAGGGCGGGCGAGGTTGTAAAGAAGGCACCATGGACTGAATGTATGCAAAGCACGTCCTGTCTGAAACTCAATAAAGTACAAAGTGCTTACAAGACTAGATAACAGGTCCCATGTAACAACCGAAGTAAAGGGGCCAGTCGCCATGGGAGGTGGCAAATGAAGAGGAGGCGATACTAAGGAGGGACTAACAAGCCTATTAACGAATCAGAAGCCAGCATTTAGGAAAGCCAGTGACACAAGCCAATTAAAACTATGGGCGAAGAGTGGGCACGGCTTCTCCCCATACTCTACTACAGCAGTCTTGCAGAGCAAGCAGCGCATGCCTGCTGCCCCTAGGCTCGACCTAAAAAGGAGGGACAAAGAACAAAGATTAACCATTAGCAAGCAAGCCTTATTAAAATACAAAGTAGCAAATAAAAAGAAAAGGCAATGGGTGGGCTGTAAGCCCACAAAGTGTATACAAAATGTCTTGAAGAGACATTGCAAGCCCTGCCTAGGCTCGACCTAAAAAGTAGGTCACTAAAAGTGAGCAATGGGAGGACTTTGCAATGCTCCAGGGTAGGAACAGACACAAGATGGACAAGGCAAGACATTAAATAAGAAGCGGGCAAGTCAGAGTGACAGTAAAGCCAACAGATGGTAGGCAGTAGGTGGGCTGCTAGCCCATTTGTGTTCTTAGTAAGACAACAATATGTCTTTTGCAACCAGATAACTGTGCTGTCTGTTTGACTTAACACAAAGAAGCAAGCCAGAGAAACGAGGGGGTGGAGAGAATAGGGAAGAGAATAAAAGAAGTAAGCGTGTGTGTGTGTGTTGTGGATTTAGGCAAACTGGCAGTGAGGCTATCAGACAGAGGAGAACGAGGGTATCAGACAGTGCAAGAGTGAGGGAAAACAGAGTGAGATTGCAGTGCCGTAGAAATAGTATCATGGACTCTCATTCAAGCAAGAAGGGTGGGTGCTCCTTGTTAGATAGTAAAAGACAGGCAAACTAGCAATGGGCCTCTGTCGCCCAGGGGCTCTGGTACCACTGCACCTGTTGCAATCTTGACAGAAGTACCTCTCTGAGACAGACCGATTATTGAATGGTAGCTACAGTGAGAGACAGAAAGGGGCTGCCAGAGAATGAGAAAGTGAGGGAGAAGAGCTGAAGTGGTTAGTCTAATGGGAGAGCTAAATAGACTGTGAGAGAGAAATGAAGAATGACACAGCTGGTGAGAAAGAGAAAGGGAGCGTAAAGGAACATGCATCAAGAGGTGAGCACAGAAAGGTACCAGGAAAGGAGCACGAGATAAGGACAGAACAACGAAAAAAAGCCCTCTTGGGAGGGATAGGCAGTTGGGGGCAAAGAACAGAAAGAGTATGTAAGAGACAGAGTGCAATAAGGGAAATAATTGTCCACTGCCAGATAGAAATGGGGAGGATCATTGGAATAGGTGGTGAGAAGAAAGGCTCGGAGAGGAGCAGAGACGGTTGAAGAACGGCATCTAAGATAGGAGGGGAGTTATAGAGAATGGGGATTGAGGCGAAAGTGGCGTAACACGGGGGAGATCAGAAGAGAGGACGAGGCAGTTTTGCAAAGGTGAAGGGAAGAAATGAGGTGGGAGGGTGGACTATTAGGTTCAGTGAAAGTTTGGAGATTGGATTCCTGATTTGACATGTGCCAACTGTCCGCCGTCTGCCACTTCGCTTGTCTGCTACTGCTGGCAGTAGGTGTGCCATGGGTTTCCCAGTTTTTGCCTGAGGACTCTTTTCACTCTTAATTTTAAGCTGGGATGCTGAATAGTTTGTGTTGGTGTCCAAGATTATAATTTGTGGCATCCACCAGTTAGTGGCTAAGCTGCTCAATCGAAGGACATCCATTTCTTGTTTTGCTCATTTCCAGATGGAACACCACTTTCCCCTAGTATAACCACCACTTTCTGCTAAGTGTTCCCAGCAAGAACGCACTAAGCTGTGTAGTGCATGTAGGGCCAGCCAAGCCTCCTATACATGGAGTATTAATAGATGACTGGCCAGCAAGGGTTGGCGTCCTGCCTGAGCTACCTAGCACTCGCCTCAGTGACAGACCAGCCAGCACCCATCGAGTGCTAGCTGTCATTATCACATCTGGGGAATTAATGAGCCAGTGCTAGCACCGGCACCACCAGCACAACACATCTCAATGCTCAGTTTAATTAGGTGACTGTTTTAGTTGATTGTGGTGATGCAATGAAAATTGTCAAATGCGTATGACTAACCCTTAATACGTACCACATGGCAAGGGTGCCATGGGAGCTTAGTGGGCGTCGAGAGGTAGAAGCACAGAAACTGTTTTACAGTCTCCTTGGTGCCAGAGTCCACAATGGTATCCCTTGCACCACCCTGCAGATGTCCATAGCACAGCAGATGTAGAACCCTTACAGGGATGGTGATTTGTGTAGCCTCTGGCAGAAAGCCATCTCCGGGTGTGTGCAGTTCTTCTGCCAGCCAGCAATCGATTTCATCGATGGGTCTACTGAAGGAGAGAAGCAGAGGCTTCAAACTCCTGTAATAAGTGCACAGTGTAGCCAAGCCTGGAATACTTTAGGTGTTCATTGGTATAGATGGATGGAATGGAAAAAGCTTCAAACCCTTTCTAGAAGCTGAAGTACTGGACTCAACAATCTGTGAAAGGACTTTGGAAGTGGCTGTTATTGTACGGCACCTTGGAGCATCAGACTGACCAATGGGTCTTAGTCAACGGACCTTTGGCTGTTGATCAGCTTATTGTGTAATACTGCAGAAATTGGAGAGTTGCGTTGCCACTTGAACATAGCCAGGTAATTGTGACGCCCATGGAAGATTTGTGTGCAGTGTATAGAATTATGCCGCTGGTTTTTCGATTGGCTCTGGAGATATGCGATAATCAACACAATTATTGAACATAGTGTGCCATTACTTTTGTATTCCATTGAGCTCAGTTATTTGTAACTCTGTTTTTGATGGACAACTCTACAATGATGTTCTCTATCTTCCGGTTGATGTAGTAGAATTATCTTTTTAGGCTTCTAAGTTGGGGATGTGGGCTTCAGAGAGTCAAGGGCAGAGAACACCAGCTGTCAGTTGCCCAGCGTCCACCTATTAGTCCACCTATTAGTTTTTGCGTTCGGGCGCTGTTGAATTTTTCATGGGTTGGTGTGTTTCTCTACAAATACATTAATGACCTTGCATAGCCACAAACTGGATGTTGTTTCAGTCACATTTCATGAAGCCATTGACTTGCTGAGTATCTCTTACATAAGTCCTGTTACATGACTTGCAGACTTGAAGTGCGGTCGGGTTCCTTAGATCCAACATGGCCTCCAGTCTTCGGTGGCCAGCGTTGTTCTTAGCAAGAACCCTTCGATTTCAGTGCGTGGCCATCGTAGGCGTACCGTCTCCTCCTACTGATTCTGCTTGGCTTGATTAGGATGTGCAGCCATGAGTATTCTACCTTGCCAGTCCCAGAGCAGGCTTGCAGGCTTTTCTATGTCAAGTCTTTTCAGCAGCTCGAACCTAAAGGAATGCTCTCCAATTAGGGGCATGAGATTTCCATTTAAAAAGATGTGTGAGCTATGGGTCACAGTTCCTGTGCCCTAAAATGTCTGTTCTGTGCAATCATGCAAAATGACTTCCTTGTTTGAAATAAGACTTTGTAAGAAAACAATCTGTAAAATTCTATGTACCTTTTCTGTATTGCGTGGTGCATCGCCAGATGCCTTTTGCACGCGAGATGCCATGTCAAATCAATGAATGTGCCATACCGACTGCAGGTGTTTTTTGGGTAATACTGTCTTGGAGAACAATGGTTTCCATATGACTTGTGAGGGTGTTTTACATAGTAACAGTGGTAATGAGGAAGTTGGGGTAACAGTGGAGACCTGGCAGTTAGGAAGCCTTTTTCACATAAAACAATGAATCTTGTGGATACTTTACATGGGACAAGTTGTGATGGATATTAACATTTAGGGTGTCTACTTTTACTGTGAGAGCCTGAGATTTAGTAGAAAAGGAGATTTATCCGTTTCAGTTGCATTTTGTCACTGCAGCTGTTGAGACTGTGTTAGTTAGGCAGACAAATGGGCTTTGTCATTTGTTGTCCTTGTTTTGTTTTCACGAAACCAATCCTTTTTCAAGGAAATGACACTGCAGCTTTGCTGGAATTAATTATGCTTAATATTGCTTGCAAACACAATAGCATGGAGAAATGTTCACTCTATGCTCTTCTAAGTTCCAGCCAACTCCAGAGCATGAGTTCCAGGGGGACTCTTCTCTAGTGAGTTTAGTGACAAGATCTACTGAGGACCAGTGACTACTCAAGCTAGGCCATTGATAGTTCCAGACTCCAGTGCTTGCGTTCCAGGGGGACTCCTCTCGAGCGAGTTTGGTGACCAGATCTACTAAGGACAAGTGATTACTGAGCACCTGTGACTCCTCAAGCTAGGCCATAGGCAATTCCAACCCACTCCAGATCATGAGTTCATGGAGGCACTCCTCTTGAGTGAGTTTGGTGACCTGATTTACTGAGCGCCTGTGACTCCTCTAGGCAGTCCATTCGTAGTTCCAGCCTCCAGAGCATGAGTTCCAGGGGACTCCTCTCTAGAGAGTTTGGTGACCAGATCTACTGAGGACCAGTGACTACTCAAGCTAGGCCATTGGGAGGTAACTTCACCATTAGTATTCTGGTTATTGGTCGAAACTTGTAGTAATACTGAACACACTGGAATGCATGGGGTTGCCACTAAAATCAGACTTCTAGTGATGGTTTAAGCTCGGTAATCACCTGCTGAAATTGCACGAAGGTGAAACGTGAGTGCATCATTTTGATCATGAGAGAAAGCATCAGGGTCATGAGCCAGTAAGTGAATGCAGAGTCATTGGGTTTAAAGAGCGGTGTCCCCGAAGACCGCTCGGTTCTTTGCACTCAACATATTACCCTTCAACTCCTTTATTTTCACCTCTTTTACAAATTTGATTGCAATATAGACACTTCATTGTTTGTGTGAACTGCACCTACATTTATAGTTCTTATGTTATCAAAAGTAGCAAAATGTAATTTGTGGTGTTTATTAAATCTATTTTTCCCCCAGACTCACAAAGCAGAAAACTTGTTGAAGGCAGACACTTATCGAAAATGGAAGGCAAGCAAGGCTGGAGAGAAGCAGGTGTCTGTGATTCTGCAGGTGAGGCTCACAATGAAGTGGGCAATGCTGAGGATCTGGAACTCTGGAGGGCGTCTCAAGTTGTCCTGGCTTCACAGCAGCATCCCCACTTAATTTATTGATATCCAGAGTGAAGGGGCGTTGGCAGCCTGATGTTTTTGTTCAAGATTGGTAACAATGTACCTAGGAAGGTACTTTGTGGGTTCTTCAGTTTGTGTGATTATCCAGGCTGAGGTGCTTCGAGGGCCGAGTTCTTTTGTCAGAGCAGAGGAAACGGTTTTCATGTAGGTATCCTATAACAGGCTTTACGAGAAGTGCCAAGTTTGAGATTAGGTATAGGTGGGCACCATAAAACAGAGTCCCTGTCATGATGGTGTAGAGGTCCAGCATCTTGAGTCCATGTCATCATGGAGTAGAGGCGCAGCAGCCGGAGTCCCTGCCATGATGGAGTAGAGGCGCAGCAGCCTGAGTCCCTGTCATGATGGAGTAGAGGCGCAGCAGCCTGAGTCCCTGCAATGTTGGAGTAGAGGCGCAGCAGCCTGAGTCCCTGTCATTATGAAGTAGATGCGCATCAGCCTGAGTCCCTGTAATGATGGAGTAGAGGTCCAGCAGCCTGAGTCCCTGTAATATTGGAGTAGAGGTGCAGCAGCCTGAGTCCCTGCAATGTTGGAGTAGAGGCGCAGCAGCCTGAGTCCCTTTCATGATGGAGTAGAGGCGCAGTAGCCTGAGTCCCTGTAATGATGGAGTAGAGGTGCCGCAGCCTCACTCCCTGTAATATTGGAGTAGAGGGGCAGCAGCCTGAGTCCCTGCAATGTTGGAGTAGAGGCGCAGCAGCCTGAGTCCCTGTCATGATGGAGTATAGACGCAGTAGCCTGAGTCCCTGTAATGATGGAGTAGAGGTGCCGCAGCCTGACTCCCTGTAATATTGGAGTAGAGGGGCAGCAGCCTGAGTCCCTTTCATGATGGAGTATAGGTCCAGCAGCATGAGTCCCTGTAATGTTGGAGTAGAGGGGCAGCAGCCTGAGTCCCTGTAATAATGGAGTAGAGGTGCAGCAGCCGGAGGCCCTGTAATAATGGAGTAGAGGTGCAGCAGCCGGAGTCCCTGTAATGATGGAGTAGAGGTCCCGCAGCCTGAGTCCCTGTAATAATGCAGTAGAGGTCCAGCAGCCTGAGTCCCTGTCATGATGGAGTAGAGGCACAGCAGCCTGAGTCCCTGTCATTATGAAGTCGAGGCGCAGCAGCCGGAGTCCCTGTTATGTTGGAGTAGAGGTGCAGCAGCCGGAGTCCCTGTAATGATGGAGTAGAGGTCCCGCAGCCTGAGTCCCTCTAATAATGCAGTAGAGGTCCAGCAGCCTGAGTCCCTGTAATGTTGGAGTAGAGGTCCAGCAGCCCAAGTCCCTGTAATGATGGTGTAGAGATCCAGCAGCCTGAGTAACTGTAATGATGGAGTAGAGGCGCAGCAGCCGGAGTCCCTGTTATGTTGGAGTAGAGGTCCAGCAGCCCAAGTCCCTGTAATGATCGTGTAGAGATCCAGCAGCCTGAGTAACTGTAATGATGGAGTAGAGGTGCAGCAGCCGGAGTCCCTGTAATAATAGAGTAGAGGTCCAGCAGCCTGAGTCCCTGTCATGTTGGAGTAGAGACTCAGCAGCCGGAGTCCCTGTCATGATGGAGTAGAGGCGCAGCAGCCTGAGTCCCTGCAATGTTGGAGTAGAGGTCCAGCTGCCTGAGTCCCTGCAATGTTGGAGTAGAGGCGCAGCAGCCTGAGTCCCTGCAATGTTGGAGTAGAGGGGCAGCAGCCTGAGTCCCTGCAATGTTGGAGTAGAGGTCCAGCAGCCTGAGTCCCTGTCATGATGGAGTAGAGGTCCAGCAGCCTGAGTCCCTGTCATGATGGAGTAGAGGCATAGCAGCCTGAGTCCCTGCAATGTTGGAGTAGAGGCGCAGAAGCCTGAGTCCCTGTAATGTTGGAGTAGAGGCGCAGCAGCCTGAGTCCCTGTAATGTTGGAGTAGAGGTCCAGCAGCCTGAGTCCCTGTCATGATGGAGTAGATGCGCAACAGCCTGAGTCCCTGTCATGATGGAGTAGAGGTCCAGCAGCCAGAGTCCCTGCAATGTTGGAGTAGAGGTCCAGCAGCCTGAGTCCATGTAATGTTGGATTAGAGGTCCAGCAGCCTGAGTCCCTGTCATGATGGAGTAGAGGCATAGCAGCCTGAATCCCTGTAATGTTGGAGTAGAGGCGCAGCAGCCTGAGTCCCTTTCATGATGGAGTAGAGGCGCAGCAGCCTGAGTCCCTGCAATGTTGGAGTAGAGGCGCAGCAGCCTGAGTCCCTGCAATGTTGGAGTAGAGGCGCAGCAGCCTGAGTCCCTGCAATGTTGGAGTAGAGGCGCAGCAGCCTGAGTCCCTGCAATGTTGGAGTAGAGGTCCAGCAGCCTGAGTCCCTGCCATGATGGAGTAGAGGCGCAGCAGCCTGAGTCCCTGCAATGCTGGAGTAGAGGCGCAGCAGCCTAAGTCCATGCAATGCTGGAGTAGAGGCGCAGCAGCCTGAGTCCCTGCAATGTTGGAGTAGAGGCGCAGCAGCCTGAGTCCCTGCAATGTTGGAGTAGAGGTCCAGCTGCCTGAGTCCCTGCAATGTTGGAGTAGAGGCGCAGCAGCCTGAGTCCCTGCAATGTTGGAGTAGAGGCGCAGCAGCCTGAGTCCCTGCAATGCTGGAGTAGAGGCGCAGCAGCCTGAGTCCCTGTAATGATGGAGTAGAGGTCCAGCCGCCTGAGACCCTGTAATGTTGGAGTAGAGGCGCAGCAGCCTGAGTCCCTGCAATGTTGGAGTAGAGGCGCAGCAGCCTGAGTCCCTGCAATGCTGGAGTAGAGGCGCAGCAGCCTGAGTCCCTGCAATGATGGAGTAGAGGTCCAGCCGCCTGAGACCCTGTAATGTTGGAGTAGAGGCGCAGCAGCCTGAGTCCCTGCAATGCTGGAGTAGAGGCGCAGCAACCTAAGTCCCTGCAATGTTGGAGTAGAGGCGCAGCAGCCGGAGTCCCTGTAATGATGGAGTAGAGGTCCCGCAGCCTGAGTCCCTGTAATAATGCAGTAGAGGTCCAGCAGCCTGAGTCCCTGTCATGATGGAGTAGAGGCGCAGCAGCCTGAGTCCCTGCAATGTTGGATTAGAGGTCCAGCAGCCTGAGTCCCTGTCATGATGGAGTAGAGGCATAGCAGCCTGAATCCCTGTAATGTTGGAGTAGAGGCGCAGCAGCCTGAGTCCCTGTAATGCTGGAGTAGAGGCGCAGCAGCCTGAGTCCCTGCAATGATGGAGTAGAGGTCCAGCCGCCTGAGACCCTGCAATGTTGGAGTAGAGGTCCAGCTGCCTGAGTCCCTGTAATGTTGGTGTAGAGGCGCAGCAGCCTGAGTCCCTGCAATGTTGGAGTAGAGGTCCAGCTGCCTGAGTCCCTGCAATGTTGGAGTAGAGGTCCAGCTGCCTGAGTCCCTGCAATGTTGGAGTAGAGGCGCAGCAGCCCGAGTCCCTGCAATGCTGGAGTAGAGGCGCAGCAGCCTAAGTCCCTGCAATGCTGGAGTAGAGGCGCAGCAGCCTGAGTCCCTGCAATGTTGGAGTAGAGGTCCAGCTGCCTGAGTCCCTGCAATGTTGGAGTAGAGGTCCAGCTGCCTGAGTCCCTGCAATGTTGGAGTAGAGGCGCAGCAGCCTGAGTCCCTGCAATGCTGGAGTAGAGGCGCAGCAGCCTGAGTCCCTGCAATGATGGAGTAGAGGTCCAGCCGCCTGAGACCCTGTAATGTTGGAGTAGAGGCGCAGCAGCCTGAGTCCCTGCAATGTTGGAGTAGAGGTCCAGCAGCCTGAGTCCCTGTCATGATGGAGTAGAGGCGCAGCAGCCTGAGTCCCTGCAATGCTGGAGTAGAGGCACAGCAGCCTGAGTCCCTGCAATGTTGGAGTAGAGGTCCAGCAGCCTGAGTCCCTGTCATGATGGAGTAGAGGCGCAGCAGCCTGGGTCCCTGCAATGCTGGAGTAGAGGCGCAGCAGCCTAAGTCCCTGCAATGCTGGAGTAGAGGCGCAGCAGCCTGAGTCCCTGCAATGTTGGAGTAGAGGCCCAGCAGCCTGAGTCCCTGCAATGTTGGAGTAGAGGTCCAGCTGCCTGAGTCCCTGCAATGTTGGAGTAGAGGCGCAGCAGCCTGAGTCCCTGCAATGTTGGAGTAGAGGCGCAGCAGCCTGAGTCCCTGTAATGTTGGAGTAGAGGTCCAGCAGCCTGAGTCCCTGTAATGATGGAGTAGAGGCGCAGCAGCCTGAGTCCCTGTAATGTTGGAGTAGAGGCGGAGCAGCCGGAGTCCCTTTCATGATGGAGTAGAGGCGCAGCAGCCCGAGTCCCTGTAATGTTGGAGTAAATGTGCAGCAGCCTGAGTCCCTGCAATGTTGGAAAAGAGGTGCAGCAGCCTGAGTCCCTGCAATGTTGGAGTAGAGGTGCAGTGAAAGAACAGAGCTTGAGATCTTTGTAATGCGGAATTGGAATAGAAAGCTGCATTAACATTGCAGTTTGTGTTTCTCTTGGGACTGGAATGTCTTGGAAAGGTGTAGGCGAGAGGTGAGCTGCACCTTCAGCAGCCCTGTTAGCTTCCCAGTAGAGGAATAGTTGGGTCCAAAAACCAGGAGTGATCTACCTGTGGAGATTCAGCATTAGTTGTGAGATGGACCATAGCCAATGCTGTCAGAATTAAAGTGCACTTGTGGAAAACAGTTGTGATGCAGTTCGCACATAAAAGGTTTGACAAGACCTCTCCTTAAGTAGGAGGGCTGCTTTCAGGGTAAGGATGGGGTGCTTCGGGGACTCTTCGGATGACCAAGTGCTGGAGGAGCAGGGGACCGAACATGATGCAACTGGGGTGGTGTGTGACACTGTGATCCTTGTTTCAGACATTTGAAAATTCCTACCATGTGCTATGCTTCTTTAGGGCATGCTTTGTAGTATTCGTCCCAAGGACTCCAAGTTGAGCCTGTACTTTCCTAACTCTCTCGTATCCTTGCAGCTCGAAAAGGAGGAGCAGATCCACAGCCTGGACATCGGAAATGAAGGCTCCGCTTTCGTCGAGGTGCTGGTTGGCCACTCCACATCCGCCAGCGAGCAGGACTATGAGGTAGGTTCTGTGCCAACGCTGAATAAACAGGTGGCTGCGCCAGCAGCTGCTGGGAAACTGAACTTGGAAGGACAAGGAAGCACAAATATGTAGTAGGTGATAGTTTGCACGACTCTGTAGTTACTCAGACTTCTGCATCAAAACCTACCAAAGGTTCTAGGAAATCAGTTGGTGCTACATAAAACCAGTGGCAGGGCCCAGACTGGAGCACAATCGACCAGTGTGGCAGGCAGGCTTGTTCAAGTAAGCCCAGCCTCATGCAGGTTCGCTCTCTGGAGCCGAAAAACATCACGCAGTTTACCTTTTGTCCAAAAGTAAGGTTAGCAGAAGTTGTAGTAGTCCTCTGTCTGGAGGTGCACATCTGTGTAGAGCCTGTACATGTGACCCTGAAGGAACTGCAAGTGCATGCTGCTTGTGCCATAAAGTGTCTAATATGACTGAGGGCTTCATTGATGCCAGCGGGGTGGTGGTTGTGTGGGGGGAGAGCTTGGGTAATGGCAGTTGACAGTAAGGCAGATGTAGGGGAAATGAAACATAAAAATCTTGTGGTTGAATTGCACAATGTGAAACCACAAAGCTGGAAATTAATCCCACCTTCCATACTAAACCAAATTGTGTGAACCTAGACAATTATTTTGACCTTGAAATACATCATTTCAGGATGTGCGCTGTACAAAACAAAAACAATAATATAGTTCATGTATAATAGGAACTCGGTTCACCCACAGAGTACATAAAACCTGACATGACTTTTAATTCACTATTGGCATTGGTATTATGGTGCAGACAAGAATGAATGTTTCTATATTCATTTTTAAAAACCATCTTCAAAAACAATACTTCTCAATGTACTGATATCTGTTGTACTAAGGTGAACAGTTCCGCATGTTAACGAAATACACTTTTTAGGTCTCGCCTGGCGTTACAGCGCACATGGGTTGCTCTCACCATGCGAGAGCCTTTTGGAATCGATACAGATTCCGAAGTGACTTCAAGCCCCGCCCCTGTTTCCCATTGGCGTGCGTCATCGTTTATGGTAAACAGTGGTGTGTGATTGGAAATCTAGCTTCTTGGTTACCTCCTTGTCCACTTTTTGGACGGCCCATGTGGACAGTCCGACGCCATCTTTGTTCCCGTGATGTAGGAGGGTAATTTACTTAATTGCACAAGCTCGGTCCGCTTCGGCCACGCTTCTTTATTTATTTAATTAGTTGCACAAGCGCGGTCCGCTTCGGCCACGCTTGTTTATTTATTTAATTAGTTGTGTTTATTTATTTAATTAGTTGTATTATTCTTTCCTTCCTCCCCTCAGTTCCTTCCACCCACCTTCACCCCCTACTTTCTTCTTTCATCCCAGTTCATCTATTCTTGTCTCCCTCACTCGTGCCAGTGATGTTAAGGTTTGCCACTCTGCTCAAACGTCATTTATGATGTAACATAATTTGCTTGTCATACTCTCATCTTGGTCTAAACCAACACTGTAATTTCCTCTTTTTGGTCACAGAATGTTAGTATGTGACTGTCTTCTCCTTCGCAGGGGTGCAGCTACGATCGGTGCAGCAGGTGCAGTGCACCGGGGCCCTAAGTCCCGATGGACCCATTGAGCCCTGATAACTGTTATATTTTACTACCCCAAAAGTATGTTGCTTGCACCGGGGCACACGCTACCTCTCTCGCGACACAAGATGCTTTGTGTTTGATGGCAAGAACGTGAGATGAGCTAAAATCAAAACATGGGGATCTGTCAAGTGCATCATTGAAAGCACAGCTAGCGTGCTACTGCCAAGCCTTATATCGGCACTCATCAAATCCACTCACTAAAAAGTGACAAAATACCCAGAAGGCAATTGTATCCCTCCAACGGGTCGTGCTACGTCGCGTGCAGCAGGTGCTAACCAAAAGCACGAGAGAGAGAACGACTGAGGGCGGGAAAGAGATGAGGGAGACAGGCAAAAGAGTGGGGAGAAAAAAAGCGAGGAAAATAGGAGTGCCGAAAGAGAGAGTGAAGGGAGAAAAGAGAGCACAAAAAAGGGGAGAACGCAAGTTTAAAGAAAGGGATAATATGGCGAAAGGGGGTGGATGGAGAGAGAGCAGGTGGTAAAGGTGGGGAATAAATAAGCGCTCGAGAGTGGAAAAAAGAGAGACAAGTCTTGATGGACAGAGAGGGAGGTTGTGAGGGGAAATAGGGAGAGGGAGAAAGATAACTGAATACCTAATCAGAGAAGATAAAGACCGAGAGAGCAAGATGGAACTTTTCTGTCGACCCATGTCTAATGAACCTTACCTTTCTCTTTTGTGTTGATTGAGATTTCTTCTCCAGGCCCCCTGCAGACCCTCGATGGTTTTTGAAGTTTATCAACTTTGTGTGCTTTTGAAGCCCCCTCGCCCAAATTCATGCAGTACACAGACAGGATGTGCTGAGGTGTGGGCCTGGGGCCTGCTCCATCATGTCACACTGTCACCCCGGAGTGACCCACAGGGGAGAGTACTGCCGTGGAGGAGGGGAGAGTGGTTCAGAGTCCCCAGATCTGGGGGGGGGGATAAACGAGTGGCAGGGGGCACACTTTGTGGGGTAATCTGAGAGCGCTGGTCAGAGCTGGACTATTGATTGCCCCCTGGGTTCATAACCAACATTGAAAATGCAATAGATCTCGCCTTTGACTACGTTAAAGCCATTTGCTTTGCTACTGGTGTTGTATAGCAAAGAAAATGGCTTTAACTTAATCAAAGGTGAGACATATTGCATTTTCAATGCTTGTTAAATTTTGAAGAGACTATCACATTTGTACACTTTTGCTGCAAAATGTCTTTAAGAATGAAGGTGTAGTTAGGAGGTGCGGGACAACCTAGTGACTTAATTTCTTTAAATCTCATTACCCATAGATAATGTCCTGCTATTTAACTTAATTTTAGTGCTTAGTCGAGGGAACAGCAGCCCTGTACTGCTATTGACTGGGGCGCGCACATACTTAGGGTATCACTGTAAATAATGCATCCTTCTTCTTCGTCCAAGGTGATACTGGTCACTTCATCCTTCATGTCCCCATCGGAGAGCAAGAACGGGAGCAATCTGAATCGCGTGCGCATGTTTGGGCCGGACAAACTTGTGAAAGGAACAGCTGAAAAAAAATGGGACCGGGTGAAGATTGTATGCACACAGCCTTACAACAAGGTATGTGACGTAGAGCAGAAACTGGGTGTAATGCAGCACTGGTGCAAAGCATTGTTAAGGTATGTGATGAAGAGCAGGCACCGGGTGCAGAGCAGCACTGGTGCAAAGCATTTCTAAGGTATGTGATGAAGAGCAGACACTGGGTGCGGAGCAGCACCAGTGCAAAGCATTGCTAAGGTGTGTGGCGAAGAGCAGCCGCTGGGTGCGGAGCAGCACCGGTGCAGAGCATTGCTAAGGTGTGTGGCGAAGAGCAGCACCGGTGCAAAGCATTGCTAAGGTGTGTGGCGAAGAGCAGCCGCTGGGTGCGGAGCAGCAATGGTGCAAAGCATTTCTATAGTATGTGATGAAGAGCAGACACGGTGCGGAGCAGCACCAGTGCAAAGCATTTCTAAGGTATGTGACGAAGCCTGGAGACTGGTTGCGGAGCAGCACTGGTGCAAAGCATTGCTAAGGTATGTGACAAAGAGCAGACACTGGGTGCGGAGCAGCACCAGTGCAAAGCATTGCTAAGGTATGTGATGAAGAGCAGACACGGTGCGGAGCAGCACCGTTGCAGAGCATTGCTAAGGTATGTGATGAAGAGCAGACACTGGTTGCGGAGCAGCACCAGTGCAAAGCATTGCTATGGTATGTGGCGAACTGCAGGCACTGGGTGCAGAGCAGCACCGGTGCAAAGCATTGCTAGGGTATGTGACGAAGAGCAGACACTGGGAGCAGAGCAGCACCGGTGCAAAGCATTGCTAGGGTATGTGACGAAGAGCAGACACTGGGAGCAGAGCAGCACCGGTGCAAAGCATTTCTAGGGTATGTGACGAAGAGCAGACGCTGGGGGCGGAGCAGCACCGGTGCAAAGCATTGCTAGGGTATGTGACGAAGAGCAGACACTGGGTGCAGAGCAGCACCGGTGAAAAGCATTGCTAGGGTATGTGACGAAGAGCAGACACTGGGTGCAGAGCAGCACCGGTGCAAAGCATTGCTATGGTATGTGGCGAAGAGCAGACACTGGGTGCAGAGCAGCACCGGTGCAAAGCATTGCTATGGTATGTGGCGAAGAGCAGGCACTGGGTGCAGAGCAGCACCGGTGCAAAGCATTGCTAGGGTATGTGACGAAGAGCAGACACTGGGAGCAGAGCAGCACCGGTGCAAAGCATTTCTAGGGTATGTGACGAAGAGCAGACACTGGGTGCAGAGCAGCACCGGTGTAAAGCCTTGCTAAGGTCAAGTCAAGTCAGAATTTACATAGCGCACTACATACCCAGAGGGTCTCGAGGCGCTTGAGGAAGGGGGGGGAGGTTTACTTATCGAATATCCACGTTTTAAGCTGTTTTCTGAAGGCTAGGTGGTTTTGAGTAAGGCGGAGGTGGATGGGAAGGGAATTCCAGGTTTTGGCCGCTAAGTAGGAGAAGGATCTCCCCCCCCCCATGGTGGCTTTGTGGATGCGCCGAACAGCGGTGAGGGCTTGGTTGGACGAACGCAGCTGGGGTTGGACGAACGCAGCTGGCGGGTGGGGGTGTAAAAGGAAAGGCGAGTGTTGAGACAATCCGGTCCAAGTTCGTATAGGGCTTTGGTGTGTGACGAAGAGCAGACACTGGGTGCGGAGCAGCACCGGTGCAAAGCATTGCTAAGGTGTGTGATGAAGAGCAGACACTGGGTGCGGAGCAGCACAGGTGCAAAGCATTGCTAAGGTGTGTGATGAAGAGCAGACACTGGGTGCGGAGCAGCACTGGTGCAAAGCATTGCTATGGTATGTGATGAAGAGCAGACACTGGTTGCGGAGCAGCACAGGTGCAAAGCATTGCTAAGGTATGTGATGAAGAGCAGACGCTGGGGGCGGAGCAGCACAGGTGCAAAGCATTGCTAAGGTATGTGATGAAGAGCAGACACTGGGTGCGGAGCAGCACCGGTGCAAAGCATAGCTAAGGTATGTGATGAAGAGCAGACACTGGGTGCGGAGCAGCACCGGTGTAAAGCATTGCTATGGTATGTGGCGAACTGCAGGCACTGGGTGCAGAGCAGCACCGGTGCAAAGCATTGCTAGGGTATGTGACGAAGAGCAGACACTGGGTGCGGAGCAGCACCGGTGCAAAGCATTGCTATGGTATGTGGCGAAGAGCAGACACTGGGTGCGGAGCAGCACCGGTGTAAAGCATTGCTAAGGTATGTGATGAAGAGCAGACGCTGGGGGCGGAGCAGCACCGGTGCAAAGCATTGCTAGGGTATGTGATGAAGAGCAGACACTGGGTGCAGAGCAGCACCGGTGCAAAGCATTTCTAGGGTATGTGACGAAGAGCAGACACTGGGTGCAGAGCAGCACCGGTGAAAAGCATTGCTAGGGTATGTGACGAAGAGCAGACACTGGGTGCAGAGCAGCACCGGTGAAAAGCATTGCTAGGGTATGTGACGAAGAGCAGACACTGGGTGCGGAGCAGCACCGGTGCAAAGCATTGCTAGGGTATGTGACGAAGAGCAGACACTGGTTGCGGAGCAGCACCAGTGCAAAGCATTGCTATGGTATGTGACGAAGAGCAGACACTGGGTGCAGAGCAGCACCGGTGCAAAGCATTGCTATGGTATGTGGCGAAGAGCAGACACTGGGTGCAGAGCAGCACCGGTGCAAAGCATTTCTAGGGTATGTGACGAAGAGCAGACACTGGGTGCGGAGCAGCACTGGTGCAAAGCATTGCTATGGTATGTGGCGAACTGCAGGCACTGGGTGCAGAGCAGCACCGGTGCAAAGCATTTCTAGGGTATGTGACGAAGAGCAGACACTGGGTGCAGAGCAGCACCGGTGCAAAGCATTGCTAGGGTATGTGACGAAGAGCAGACACTGGGTGCGGAGCAGCACCGGTGTAAAGCCTTGCTAAGGTCAAGTCAAGTCAGAATTTATATAGCGCACTACATACCCAGAGGGTCTCGAGGCGCTTGAGGAAGGGGGGGAGGTTTACTTATCGAATATCCACGTTTTAAGCTGTTTTCTGAAGGCTAGGTGGTTTTGAGTAAGGCGGAGGTGGATGGGAAGGGAATTCCAGGTTTTGGCCGCTAAGTAGGAGAAGGATCTCCCCCCCCCATGGTGGCTTTGTGGATGCGCGGAACAGCGGTGAGGGCTTGGTTGGACGAACGCAGCTGGGGTTGGACGAACGCAGCTGGCGGGTGGGGGTGTAAAAGGAAAGGCGAGTGTTGAGACAATCCGGTCCAAGTTCGTATAGGGCTTTGGTGTGTGACGAAGAGCAGACACTGGGTGCGGAGCAGCACTGGTGCAAAGCATTGCTATGGTATGTGATGAAGAGCAGACACTGGTTGCGGAGCAGCACAGGTGCAAAGCATTGCTAAGGTATGTGATGAAGAGCAGACACTGGGTGCGGAGCAGCACCGGTGCAAAGCATAGCTAAGGTATGTGATGAAGAGCAGACACTGGGTGCGGAGCAGCACCGGTGTAAAGCATTGCTATGGTATGTGGCGAACTGCAGGCACTGGGTGCAGAGCAGCACCGGTGCAAAGCATTGCTAGGGTATGTGACGAAGAGCAGACACTGGGTGCGGAGCAGCACCGGTGCAAAGCATTGCTATGGTATGTGGCGAAGAGCAGACACTGGGTGCAGAGCAGCACCGTTGCAGAGCATTGCTAAGGTATGTGGCGAAGAGCAGACACTGGGTGCAGAGCAGCACCGGTGCAAAGCATTGCTAGGGTATGTGACGAAGAGCAGACACTGGGTGCAGAGCAGCACCGGTGCAAAGCATTTCTAGGGTATGTGACGAAGAGCAGACACTGGGTGCAGAGCAGCACCGGTGTAAAGCATTGCTAGGGTATGTGACGAAGAGCAGACACTGGGTGCGGAGCAGCACCGGTGCAAAGCATTGCTAGGGTATGTGACGAAGAGCAGACACTGGTTGCGGAGCAGCACCAGTGCAAAGCATTGCTATGGTATGTGACGAAGAGCAGACACTGGGTGCAGAGCAGCACCGGTGCAAAGCATTGCTATGGTATGTGGCGAAGAGCAGACACTGGGTGCAGAGCAGCACCGGTGTAAAGCATTGCTAGGGTATGTGACGAAGAGCAGACACTGGGTGCGGAGCAGCACCGGTGCAAAGCATTGCTATGGTATGTGGCGAAGAGCAGACACTGGGTGCAGAGCAGCACCGTTGCAGAGCATTGCTAAGGTATGTGGCGAAGAGCAGACACTGGGTGCAGAGCAGCACCGGTGCAAAGCATTGCTAGGGTATGTGACGAAGAGCAGACACTGGGTGCAGAGCAGCACCGGTGCAAAGCATTTCTAGGGTATGTGACGAAGAGCAGACACTGGGTGCAGAGCAGCACCGGTGTAAAGCATTGCTAGGGTATGTGACGAAGAGCAGACACTGGGTGCGGAGCAGCACCGGTGCAAAGCATTGCTAGGGTATGTGACGAAGAGCAGACACTGGTTGCGGAGCAGCACCAGTGCAAAGCATTGCTATGGTATGTGACGAAGAGCAGACACTGGGTGCAGAGCAGCACCGGTGCAAAGCATTGCTATGGTATGTGGCGAAGAGCAGACACTGGGTGCAGAGCAGCACCGGTGCAAAGCATTTCTAGGGTATGTGACGAAGAGCAGACACTGGGTGCAGAGCAGCACCGGTGCAAAGCATTTCTAGGGTATGTGACGAAGAGCAGACACTGGGTGCAGAGCAGCACCGGTGAAAAGCATTGCTAGGGTATGTGACGAAGAGCAGACACTGGGTGCGGAGCAGCACCGGTGCAAAGCATTGCTAGGGTATGTGACGAAGAGCAGACACTGGTTGCGGAGCAGCACCAGTGCAAAGCATTGCTATGGTATGTGACGAAGAGCAGACACTGGGTGCAGAGCAGCACCGGTGCAAAGCATTGCTATGGTATGTGGCGAAGAGCAGACACTGGGTGCAGAGCAGCACCGGTGCAAAGCATTTCTAGGGTATGTGACGAAGAGCAGACACTGGGTGCGGAGCAGCACTGGTGCAAAGCATTGCTATGGTATGTGGCGAACTGCAGGCA
Source organism: Lissotriton helveticus (assembly GCF_964261635.1). Lineage (NCBI taxonomy): Eukaryota > Metazoa > Chordata > Amphibia > Caudata > Salamandridae > Lissotriton > Lissotriton helveticus. Next base: position 1,821,918,177 of record NC_136068.1, on the reverse strand, counting down.
CTGGGTGCAGAGCAGCACCGGTGCAAAGCATTTCTAGGGTATGTGACGAAGAGCAGACACTGGGTGCAGAGCAGCACCGGTGCAAAGCATTGCTAGGGTATGTGACGAAGAGCAGACACTGGGTGCGGAGCAGCACCGGTGTAAAGCCTTGCTAAGGTCAAGTCAAGTCAGAATTTATATAGCGCACTACATACCCAGAGGGTCTCAAGGCGCTTGAGGAAGGGGGGGAGGTTTACTTATCGAATATCCACGTTTTAAGCTGTTTTCTGAAGGCTAGGTGGTTTTGAGTAAGGCAGAGGTGGATGGGAAGGGAATTCCAGGTTTTGGCCGCTAAGTAGGAGAAGGATCTCCCCCCCCCATGGTGGCTTTGTGGATGCGCGGAACAGCGGTGAGGGCTTGGTTGGACGAACGCAGCTGGGGTTGGACGAACGCAGCTGGCGGGTGGGGGTGTAAAAGGAAAGGCGCGTGTTGAGACAATCCGGTCCAAGTTCGTATAGGGCTTTGGTGTGTGACGAAGAGCAGACACTGGGTGCGGAGCAGCACTGGTGCAAAGCATTGCTATGGTATGTGAGGAAGAGCAGTGGTCTTTGCCTGTGCAGTAATTGCTGCTGTGACAGGTGTGATTTCCCTACAGTTCTCTTCGAAACGCTGTGCACATAGAGGTCTGGTGAATGCCACGTGTTCTTTCTTGGTGCCTCGGTGGAGTTCTGATCGGATTACCAGCTAAGGCACATGAATGCTGCTCTTGTTGCATGCCTGGAGCTGGGCCATGATTGCCCTGTGACCCTTTCAAGTTGAGCTGTGGAGTAGTAGTTGTATCCATGGTCAGGATCGATGGTCTCTTGACTGTTGCACGAAGTCTGTGCATTGTTGTTTTATCCCAATCATGGAGTGCTCATCTCGGTTCTTTGGAAGCCACGTGTTGTGGCTCTCAGTGGCGAGCAGTCGTTGCTGTTGTCATGTCTGTGCATCCATTGAAAGCTGCAGTGAGAATCGTGGTTCGTTCCGTCTGTCGCTTGGAGCTGTGGTTTCTAAGTGTTCCATGGGCGCAGGTATGTGCTCTTAATGGGCTTGTGATTTGCTTGGCCTTTTTTATCTGCAGTAAGAGTGGTGGGTCATCGGTGTCCTGGTGCTCTTACTATAACTGTAGCCTGACCGTTCTTATTCCTTCTGTTGAAGACTTAACTCTGTGCCCTTCATCTTCAGTTGTGCACATTTTCCTACACACCTTTAAGACCGTGCTTGTCTGACCATGTTTAACCCCAAAGTCACTCGCAACAGATTTCACCTCTGCACAAATAAGATTTCCCCCCAATTTCTTTATAGAATGTCTCGGTAAGGAAGGGTGCGCTGTAGTCGTTTTTGCTCTAGTTATGTTTTGCTCAGCCAGACCTGAAGTTTGTTGCCTTAAACTCAGTTTAATGTATTTTTCCGCTTGCGATTGGTTTACCTGTGACATTGCTGTTATTTTGCTTTCCGTTGGCTCTTGATTGTGTGGTAACTTCCGTGTAGTCCCGCAGCAGCAGAGCCTAACTGCAGTTTTCGTCCCCTCTGCTCGCACTTGTTTTAATTGTGTGTAGTGTGCCATCTGTTTACTAGTTGGAGTGGAAATAGTCCTGCAGTCTGCCGCTAGGTGTCGCCCCTGCTCCAGCACAAATACGTTTCCTGATACCTATTGTACGATGGAACAGGCTTCGAGGTAAACGTAATTGAGTATTTTTCGCCAGTTGAGAATAAAAAAAATTCTTCAAAGTGCCCAGAAGAGAGCCCTACTACATTACAAGGTCGGTGCTTTCACTTGTTGAAAGCATCAACATGTTAGTGACAGGATTTAGGTTCAAGTGCACTGAACAATACATAGCCTGCTTGCATATGTCAGATATGATTTGCGCTGCTGGTGAGGCACAAGCAGATAATAAACTACAGGCTGCTTTCACAAGGCCTGTACATCCATCAATTAAACAACAAAAAATATTACAGTGATATTGAGATGTACATTGCACAATGAGTACGAAAGAACTGCAGCAGAAAACCGAAAACTGGCAGGAACAGAGTGCCGAGCACGCATCTGTCTAAAGTGCAGGCTTTATGAAACAATCCATGAAATAATTCGTAGAGCGCACTACTTAACCGCAAGGGTTTCAAAGCGCTGAGGGTGGTGCGGGAGGGGGATGCTGTTGCTACTGGTCGAACAGCCAGGTCTTGAGTCGTCTCCTGAAGGTTAGAAGGTCTTCGGTTTGTCGAGGGTGTTCCAGGTCTTAGCGGCGCGGTGGGAGAAGGATCTGCCTCCGGCTGTGGTTCTACAGATGTGTGGGACGGTGGCCAGGGAGAGGTCGCGGAGCGGAGATTCCTGTTGGGTATGTAGAAGGAGAGTCGACTGATGAGATAGGCTGGGCCTGTCTTGTGGAGTGCCTTGTTTGAGTGGATCAGGAGCTTGAAGGAGATTCTTTTGTCGACGGGGAGCCAGTGCTGGTTCCTCGGGTGGTGGGTGATGTAGTCGCGGCGCGGGACGTCGAGGATCAGGCATGCTGAGGCAATCTGGATTCTTTGCAGTCTGTTGATGAGCTTGGTCGTGGCTCCGGCGTAGAGGGCGTTTCCGTAGTCTAATCTGCTGCTGACTAGGGCCTGGGTGACTGTTATCCTTGTGTCTGTCGGGATCCATCTGTAGATCTTGCGGAGCATACGGAGGGTGTTGAAGCAGGTGGAGGAGACAGCATTGACTTGTTTGGTCATGGTGAGTGTTCAGTCGCGGATGACTCCCAGGTTGCGTGCGTGGTTGGTAGGTGTTGGGGGTGTCCCCAGCGATGCGGGCCACCAGGATTCGTCCCAAGCTGAGGGGTTGGGCCCGAGGAGGAGGATCTCCGTCTTGTCTGTGTTCAGCTTATGGCGGCGATCCTCCATCCAGTCGACGATGGCCTTCATTCCCTGGTGGAGGTTGGCTTTTGGCGGTGAGGGGGTCCTTGGTGAGGGAGAGGATCAGTTGCGTGTTGTCGGCGTAGGAGATTATGTTGCGGTCACTGAGATTTTTAGAGCATTCTTTCAACCTGGAAGAGTTGTCCTTCATGAATTCGGATTTCATATAACCGCAAGGCTGCGCAGTTATAAATACATTAAAGGTTTTAGAAATGTTGATTTGGAATGTAGATTATTGTACATTTCGACTACGTTTACTATGTTATGGCACCAGAACTTGTATAGAGCTTGTGTCTGGGATTTTCCATGAACCAGAGTCCATGCGACCTGATGGAGCAGTTTAGAGTTGATCAGGATGCTTGGTGTATTATTCCGTGATGTGTACTATGCTCATGGTTGCATGCTAGTTGGAGGATTAGCACAACAGGGTTGAGTTGTCGTTCACAGTGCTGCTCAACGGTAATTATTTATCTAAAGTGGTGTGCGTCACTTGTGGGTATGTTATGGTTCTGAGGCAGGCGCGCAACACCCGCTGGGCTGAGAGGACTTTAGCCTCCACCCCCTCCATGGGCTGAGCCCAGAGATCGGGAAGCCAGGTACCATGGCGCTGCTCTGATCTGCTCATTAACAAGCCTTAGTTTTCTCTCCTTTTACCCTGCTGCTCTTGGCCTTTCTGCCTAATCGTGAAATCTGCATAACAGAAAAAACAAAGTGAGGTGTTACCGATACCCCTATCAACAGCCAGAGCGGCTGACTTAGGAGCTGCGTAACAGGTTAGTTGGCTGGACATCCTAGGATTCTGGGAAATTCAGAAGCTCTCTCCAATCGTAAACCAGCATTGGCATAGCCACTAGATCTCGTCTTTGGGACCTTATATGTGTTTAGCCATGCAACACTTGATGTTGTTGCACCAACCAGATTGTACTGCATAACTAAATACTTATAAGGTTCCAAAGGCGAGACCTATTGGCTATGCCACTGCTGTTTTAGATTTTGGGCTGTCATAAGGCAGAGGCTGCAGCAGTGTGAGGCTGGGAGTCCCTGGCTAGTGCAGACGGACCAGGGCTTGAAATGAGTCTGTAGGCAGGATTGGCGGGGAATGGCTCACATCTGTTCTTTTATTCACATTGAACTTCCCATGCTGTGAATGTACAACATCTGACCTCTTGGCATTTTTCCACCTTGTCTTTCAGAGCCTGGCTTATGGCCTCTGCTTCATTCGGATCCATTCCCCTCCAGACCCAGATGAAATGCAGTCGGCCACTCCCTCTGTGGTAGGCATAAACCTCCTGTATGTTTACATGCTCTTTGCCACTCTCCTGATGGGTTTGGCTGTATTTGATCACCCGTGCTGTGCCCGATAAACCCTTCATGACCAGTGATATGCTAAGGTAGCTGGCTCGAAGATGAGCTTGAAGATCCTTTTGGCTGTTTGAAGAAGCATGCCCCCTTTTCTCACTGTCTTGTTCCCTGGAGGGGATCCAATCTCTGTGCTGCAGCCTCTGCTGATCTCTCTTGTTTTTCTGCAGAAGGTCACTAAGTTGGGCCAGTTCAAGGTGAAAGAAGAGGAGAGCAGCTCCCTCCAGCCCGGCGCCCTCTTCTTCAACCGGGCCACCAAGCCTAGCACTACTCCCCCAAAACGTGAGGCCATGAGTCTGTTGTGATTGCTCTGTTCGTCCTGTTTGCATCACTCCTCTTTCTCTGCTCTCATGCCCCTGCTTGTCGCTGTTCTTTTTGCCTTACTTCGTCCTTCTTCTGTTCCTCTTACTGCATCCCTTACTTTCTCCTCTTTCGTCCTCCTTCTTTTTCTTTCCTCTCCTTTTTTTGAGTAATTATTTTATTGATCGAGTATATCATATCCACTGTCAAACAACCCTCACGTGTTAAAAACATCTTAACATTAAAAACTGCTAGCGTGAAGCACAAATTCATTATTATGCAGCTATATTACATTGACAATACTAAGGTAACAGAGGGATGATGAAGCAAGGAACATTCTAAAGCAAACAAACACAAGTCATAACAGCCCTGGACTATCCTTCAACTCTGTCCCAGCTTTAAAAACCGAAACCTCCTTGTTTGCACAGTTCCTGAGGGAGTCCCATGTAGGGCCACTGTTAATATCCGACATAGAGATGGTACCAAGTCAAAGTGTGTGTTTGGGGGAGGGGATGAGTATCACAACTGAAAGCATGCTGGCAAGCTGTGCGGACAGGGATTTGATGAGCAAGTGAACTAGAGGTCATGACAGTGATTGTATAATGCGGGTGGCAATTCGATTATCTATCGAAACTACAGTTATTGATCGTCGATTGAGTGGGGGCGCACAATGAGTGTTGCCAGCGAGGTTGATGCGATCAACTTCAGTTCGCTTGACCTGGAAATCAGGAAGTCATATTTTTCAAATGTATGTAAAGAGCTGTAAAGCAGCACAATGCTTACAGTGCCACTGTAATGTTGCCCACATCTCCACCAATAGATGTTCTGAGTCAAATTTACGCTGTGTAATCTCTAGGGGATCCAGTTCCATTCATGTAGAATGTTGAAGGTGTTCAAGCAGGATTCCTTTAACCTCTAACATGTCTTCTGTAGCATCAAGCAGACTTCCTCTAGATATTATTTTGAAAGACTTTTTGCCTGTGTTCCTTTAAATGCAGTTCCATGGGTTTGGAAGATAGTTTAATTATTAGATAATGTGTGGATTGAATGACTGAATGATTGTTTGCAACTTTACTCTTTTTAATCACCACTCTTTTAGAGGATGTCTAGTATATAGACCTCCGGGTCCGAAAAATACTTTTCTTAGCTCAGTGGGAAATATTTTGGAGGAGGGCTTGTGCACCAAGGCCTTTATGGTGCTTTTTAATTATCATTTAGAAAACCCTACCGATGCTGATTCTAGAGCACTAATTAATTTGATGGAAGGAGCTGATTTAAAGCAATTGGTGAAGGGATCCTCCCACAAGGCGGGCCACACCTTGGATAGTATCTTTTCTAACTACTCAGCCCTAGAATTCACAAATATAATACCGGTTACGTGGTCACACCATGCGGCTGTATTGTTTACCATCACGGTTCTGAGGCCACTGAGGTCGGATCGATCACCTAAACCTGCCAAGGTCTTTAGGGCCTGGAACAAGATAGATGGGTTACTATTGGAGGATCTCCTGTCCGCATCCGCAGAGGCACTCCCACTGGAGGTGGAGGCGGAGGCAGCTGCTTTGGCCTACACAAAATGGTTTGAAAAGGCCTGTGTCACCCTTGCTCCTCCCAAACTTCGCCTCCCCACCAGCTCACAGCCTTCAGCTCCCTGGTTCTCGGAAGAACTCAGAATGCAGAAATTAGGTTGCAAGAGACTGGAAAGGATATGGCGCAAAGACTATAAGGACACTGATAAAAGGCCCTTCAAAGACAGTCTGCTAGTTTATAAAAAAAATGGTGACAGCGGCGAAACAAGGCTTTTTCACCAACCGTATTAACCTAGCTAAAAATTCGGCTAAGAACTGTTGAAAACGGTTTCCTGTTTGGCCTCCCCCAAACCCGCAGCTACGCCCCCGAGCCTCGAGCTATGTGAGGAGCTGGCAAAGTTCTTCTCTAACAAAGTAGAGACCATTTTCAAGGCCTTTTCCGGCCTGGATATGTCGAAGCGCCCGCTCACTAGAGCAGAAAACACTACTGAAGATCCCCTGGGGGTAAAATTGGAGTGCTTTACCCCAGTGAAGGTTGAGGATATAAAGGGACTGCTTCAAGTGATAAAATCAGGCGCACCGTCAGACCCCTGCCCAGTTACTGTTATTAAGTTGGCTTCAACCCCGATTGCTACTTCGTTGACGGCCTGGTTTAATAACATGTTTGCGACCGGAGACTTCCCGTCCTGCTGGAAACGAGCATCCATTTTGCCTCTACTAAAAAACCCAAATCTGGATACTAGGGATCCCAACAATTATCGCCCTATAGCGAGACTCCCCCTCCCAGCTAAAGCCATAGAAAAAGTGATGAATGCTCAACTCAGTGTGTTCTTAACGGCCACTCAGGCGTTAGATCCATCGCAACACTGGTTCAGAGCCAGTCACAGCACTGAATCAGCATTAATTAAAGCCACTGAGGAGATCAGAGCAGTGGTCGATGCTGGGGGGAGGGCAGCCCTGGTCCTTTTGGACCTTTCCGCGGCCTTCGATACGGTCCACCATGTAATATTGTTGGACCGTTTAAGGGCTAGTGGGGTACAAGGGAAAGCGCTGAACCTCTTGGAAGCTTTCCTTACCAACAGAGTTCAGAGTGTGGCACTCGGGGAATACGATTCTAGACCTTTCGTTTTACCTTGTGGGACGCCCCAGGGTTCGTCCCTGAGCCCCACTCTGTTCAATATATACGTCACCTCACCAGCTCCAGCAATTCGAGCTTTTGGCTTTGAACTTACCTCTTATGCCGATGACACCCAGATAGTAGTGTCACTGCTACCGGGCAAAGAGGATGGAGTTGCAAACAAATTTCAGGATTGCATGTTGGCAGTAGGGAACTGGATGGCCGGAAACTGCCTGAGATTGAACTCGGCAAAAACGGAAGTTATAGTGGTTGGTTCAAACGCTAATTTCTGGAGTCCAAATTGGTGGCCTGAAGGCATGGGCAATGCCCCTTTACCTGTATCTAAGGTTACGAACCTAGGGGTACTGATGGCCGACCAGCTTTCCTTCGGTCCTCAGGTCAACGCATTGTCCTCCTCCATCTTTTTCCTTATCAAGACAATCCGTAAAATTCTCCCCTTCCTTCCAGAAAGCTGCAAGAAAACAGTTGTCACCACGCTGGTATTATCGCGCCTTGATTACTGCAACAGCTTGTTTTTGAGTGCGCAACAGAGCGCCCTGAATAAATTGCAGGTTCTGCAAAATGCTGCAGCTCGTTTGATTACGGGCATCCCTAAGTACGCCTCTGTCACTCAGGAACTGGTAAAACTTCACTGGCTCCCGGTGGGACAGCGGATCTCTTTTAAAGCTCTCTGCACGGTATTTAAGGCCTAGTGAGGCCTAGGGCCGTCCTTTCTTCAGCAGTATTTTCGTTGGTACCTTCCTGCAAGACGCCTTAGATCATCGGAGGCAGGGCTGGTTGCGGTACCTCGAATTATCCAGTATTTGGGTGTCTTTCATAGATTCACATGCCTGAATCATTCCCCGTCGTCGAGACGGGAGCCTCCGGTATATAAAAAAGTAATGTCCTAGAGACATACATAGAAAAGAATAGGCCCAAAGGTCTCACCTTAGTAGCTTATCCACGTCCTTTTGCAGGAAGGACCAAACAGAGCAGGCCCCAAGGGTCCCACCTTGGTGGCCTATCTGGGTCCTTTTGTAAAAAGGACCAAATAAAGTACAACAGCCAATCAGCTACTACCTCCTTCTAGAACCTTCCTGCCAGGAGCCCAAGTCTCTCAGATTTTCTACCGCACGTTGTGCTAGGGAGTCTCCACCTGAGTTCTCCTCAGGAATTTCACTTTTTCTTTAAAAAAAAACAACTTTTATTGTCTTCTATAGTTATGTCGGATAGTCAGAAGAAGGGTCTTTTCAGGGCTTGTTCCTCCTGCAGCAAGAAAAGACTTCATATTGAGGATAAACATGAGACATGTTTATATTGCCTCTACCCTCACCACCAGGCAAAGGACTGCAAAATATGTCGGACCTTCTCCATCAAGACCCTCAAGGACCGAGAAGGTCGACTCCTGTTGTGGCTCAACAGGCTCAAGACCAAGACCGATGACTTGGTGTCCGAAGGTGAGAGTGTGTCTGGAGTGTCGCAATTTTCCTTGAAGAGGCCAAGGGTTTCTTCCCCTAGCCCCACAGACAACCCTCCTATGAAGACTTCTAAAAAGTCCTCAGAGGGCAAGCCATCTGTGTCTGGCAAGGACCTGCCTGTCCCCAGGAAGCAGCCGCTAGTCCTGACGACGACAACAGCGTCGACGGTGCATTCTGCACAGAAAACTGTCTTGACGTCGACGACGACAGTGTCGACGACGACGGCATCGTCGGCTTCCTCCTCGACGACGAGGACGACACCTTCATCGTCGGCGAGCAGACCTACGCCGTCGACCATCCCAGTCACTCCATCGACGACGAAGATATCGTCGTCGACGACGAGACCCTCGTCGAAGACACTGACGACACAGTCGACGAAAATAACACCGTCGACGGTGGGAAAGCCGTCGACGACGAGTACACCGTCGACGGTGGGAACTTTACCGTCGACGAAAATGACGTCGATGAAGACACCGTCGTCGCAGCCACCATCGACGATGAGTACATTACCGTCGACGAAAATACCTACCACGACAACGTCGACTTCAGCGTCGACGTCTACAGGACCCTGGAAGGAGTCTGCACTCCTATCCCACGCCATGGATGCCTTTCCACCGCAAGTGAGCCATGTCATGGTGAAAATTACTAAACGGCCTATTACGCCGCATCAGACATCGCCCGGTAGGATACAACTACCACCTCCGGCCTGTCTGCTACAAGGTCAGGAGTCGGACGAGGACTCCTTTACGCAGGCTACTAGTCCATCGGACCTAGTGCTGAAATGCCAAACCACTGACGAGGAGCCGGAAGAGGAGGAAGACCTTATACAACAGACGGTCCAACCTCCATCCCGGACACAGGTTACTCCGATGGTGTGTCTCCCCGCATCCATCGTCTCGGACCTACAATTCCTCATAAAGGATTATAAGGAACGGTTCCCGGAGAAACCCTCTGCGCCCGTACTTCCAGCTCCACAGGCGCCAAATCCTTCATCTCGCCATAGGCCAGCTCCCCTGGTCATTGAAAAGACACAGGTGCCAATTCAGGACGCTCCCTCATCTGACGAAGAGGAGAGGGAACAGGAAGAAGGGGAAGTAGATGAGGACCAGTCGGACCCGGATGCAGACCAGGACTTTGTGGCACATTCTCCAGCCTCTCCGGATCCGCAGACCTCGGAGTCTCCACCCGCTGACATCGGTGGATTCCACAACATCATTGAGCGGGCTGCCAAGAGGTTCCATATGTCCATGGAAACCCAGGAAACTGAATGCTTCCTTTATGACTTCAAGGAGCCCACTAGGAAGACTTCAAGGTCAATCCCGATTATTGACTATATCTGGAAGCAGGGCAAACAAATCATGCAAGCACCTGCTTCTATACAGGTGGTGGTGCCCAGGCTTGATAAAAAATACTAGGCCACCTCATCGGCACCAGCATGCCTGACAGGTCCCCCAAACCAGATTCCGTGGTGACTCAAGCGGCGCAGAAGAACTCACGAAATCCAGCCTCGCCTCTTTCGACGCCACCTGATAAGGAGGGCAGAAAACTGGATGCCGTTGGCAAACGCTTTACTACCACGTCGGCCATGACGGTAAAAGTGGCTAATTCAATAGCCCTACTGGGCCGTTACAATCGCCAACTCTGGGCGGACATTGCACCATATCTTTCAAATCTGCCGGAGGATGTCCGAGAGGAGGCACATTCACTTCTTTTGGAAGGACAGACCTCTGCCTCCGAACTAATCGATTGTGCCATTGATGCCGCCATGACTGGTTTCCGGCAACTGGCAGGGGCTGCAGTCCTGTGGCGACAGGGTTGGCTCAAGGCCACCACTTTCCGCCAGGAGGTGCAAACCAGGATATTAGATATGCCCTACGATGGCCAGCATCTGTTTGGTGACCAGATTGACGCGGCCCTTACCACCATCAAAAAGGACACGGATACCGCCAAGGCTCTGGGTATTCTACAATTCCGGACCCAGTCCTTTCGTGGCAACAGGGGAAGAGGCCAACCTGCATACAGAGGTTCCTATCAGAATCGGTCTTCGTACTCATATTCCCAGTCCAAGCCGCAGTTTCAACAGCGACAACCTCAACAGGGACGGCAGTCTTCCTACGGCAAATCCAATTACCGAGGGAAGGGCCAAAACGACCTGCTGGCAACAGACAATGACTTGTCTCCCTGGCTAGCCCCTCCACCACTACATTCTTTCAGACTTGGAGGGAAACTGAAATACTTCCATCAAAATTGGCAAACTATAACAACAGATCGGTGGGTACTCCAACTCATTCGATTTGGACATTCCCTAGAATTCACCTCTATCCCCCCAACGACACCACCGTGCCGATGTTCACACAGGCACCTACGATTACTTCTTCAGGAAATAACTTCCATGCTGCAGAAGGGAGCGATAGAGAGAGTTCCAAGGGGCCACGAGAATCAGGGTTTCTACTCTCACTTCTTCCTAATCCACCAAAAAGGAAAAAAGTGGCGACCAATCCTGGATCTCAGGGCACTCAACGTGTTCCTAAAGAAACAATCGTTTCGTATGGTGACTCAGCAAGAAATCCTTGGTCTTCTGGAGAAAGGGGATTACATGACGTCCTTAGACCTTCAGGACGCCTACTACCATATACCTATTCTCAAAGGGCACAGGAAGTTCCTCAGGTTTGCGGTGGCAGGACAACACTACCAATTTCGGGTCCTTCCATTTGGCCTCAAATCGGCCCCGAGGATATTTACCAAATGCCTATCTCCAGTGGCAGCATTTCTTCGTCAGCAAGGCCACCAGGTGTTTCCATACCTGGACGACTGGTTGGTGAAGGCACCGACGGCGGCCGCCGCAGCCTCATCCTCCAGCGCCTGTCTGGATATTTTCCACCGCCTGGGACTGACCCTCAACACCGCAAAGTCGACTCTGGAACCCACCAAGGTTATCACGTTCCTTGGAGCGACTCTGGACACGGAGCGTGTCAAGGCTTTCCCCTCTCAGGAGAGAAAAATCAAACTCATCTCCTTGGCCAAAGCAGTGGCTTCGCGGAAGACTCTTCCGGTCCGCACGTTCAAGTCCCTCCTTGGCATGATGTCTTCATGCATACTGCTCATTCCACACTGCCGCCTGAAAATGCGTCCACTTCAGGAGGCACTAACAAAGCAATGAACCCAAGCCACAGGTTCTTTCGAGGACCGCATACGAGTCACTCGACCCATTATCAACCATTTGCAATGGTGGACGTCACTCCACCATCTGTCAAAGGGTCTGCCGTTCCTGCTCCCAGCAGAGCCACATGTAGTGACTACGGATGCGTCCCTGGAAGGCTGGGGAGCAGTCCTCCAGGAACTCCAGATCAACGGCAAATGGACGACACAGGAAACCAAGCTCCATATCAATCTGCTGGAGTTACGAGCGGTCTTCCTAGCTCTACAGGCGTTTCTCCCACGCATTCGTCACTCCCCAGTGCTCGTCCGGACGGACAACACCACGACGATGCACTACCTGAACAAACAGGGGGGACGCGTTCGATCTCGTTATCTCGAGAATCGCAAAGAATCTGGAACTGGCTTCTGGAACATGGAATAGCGTTGAAAGCGGAGTACGTCCCGGGCAAGGACAACGTCTTGGCGGACGCACTTAGCAGGGAGAGGTCTCCTTCCCACGAATGGGAACTGGACATGGAGGTGCTAGACCGTATCTTCGAGGAGTGGGGCACCCCAAGCATAGACCTCTTTGCCACCAGAGAGAACGCCAAATGCCCAAGCTTCGCAAGCAGGCATCACCACTCAGGAACCCTCGGGAATGCATTTTCCATCGCATGGCGCAACGTCTTTGCGTACGCCTTTCCGCCATTCCCACTGATACCCAGGGTTCTCAGGAAGATGAAATCGGAACCCTGCACTCTGATCCTCATTGCTCCGTCCTGGCCGAGGCAGCACTGGTTCACGGAGCTTCATCGCCTCTCTGCCCGGCCCCCTCTTCGCCTGCAGCAGTTTCCGGCCCTGATCACGATGTCTCAAGGGCAGGTTCTCCACCCGAACCTGAGCTCTCTGAAGTTGTCAGCCTGGCTCCTGAATACCGCGAATTCAGCCACCTGAACATCCCGCAGGATTGCAGAGATGTCCTTGCGAAAGCTAGAGCTGTCAGCACTAACAAAACCTACTCACTAAAATGGAAGCAATTGTGTTCCTGGTGTGTGGATCATGGCTTGCACCCCTTCCATGCCACTCCACAGCAACTGCTGCCATACTTGTTACATCTTGCGCAATCAGGCCTTGCGCATACATCCATCAAAGTGCATCTAGATGCAATTTCAAGGTTCACAAGGACGGCTACGGGCCCATCTTTGTGGGCGGACAGACTCATCAAACAATTCCTAAAAGGTCTATACAGGTCCTTTCCACGACCGCGACCTATTCCTCCATCGTGGCACCTCAATGTGGTTCTTCATCAACTAATGAAGCATCCCTTCGAACCCATCCATAAGGCAGAGATCAAGTTCCTCTCTTGGAAAACGGCCCTCCTCCTGGCACTAACCTCTGCCAGAAGGGTCAGTGAATTGCAGGCTCTATCCATCCAGGATCCTTTTCTTCAATTCAGAGAGGACAGAGTCATTCTGAGGACTAACCCTCGCTTCATTCCCAAAGTCCCCTCGGACTTCCATCTTAACGAACCAGTGGTGCTTAGATCGTTCTTTCCGAATCCTACCACGGCAGCCGAAAGAACTCTACATTCTCTAGATCTAAAGAGGTGTCTTAAATTCTACATCGATAAGACACAACACTTTCGAAAGTCATCCCAGCTCTTTATTGCCTTTAGTAGACCAAGGCTGGGCATGCCCCTGACAAAGCAGAGCATCTCCAGATGGATCTCTTCTGCGATCACCTTTTGTCACGACAAGGCCGGACGGCCTTTAGACTCACGAGTCAAAGCTCATTCGACTAGAGCCATGTCCACATCTGCGGCGCTGTTCGCTGCAGTGCCGATATTGAACATATGCAGAGCGGCGACATGGAAGTATCCGCACACCTTCACCAGGCATTACTGCCTGGATACTGAGCTGATGAAGGATGCAGCAGTGGGCCGAGCAGTGCTTCGCCATCTATTCCAGTAAGGTGAGCCCTACTACATCCCTCCATCCTTTACGGGTATGCACATTCTCTTTCTGTATTTATATGTCATTGCATTTTGTACTTTATAGTCATGTGATATGTTTATCTACATGCTCATACCTGATGTTCATACAGAATGTGCATAATGTATTGCTCGCTACTCTGATTCAGGCATGTGAATCTATGAAAGACACCCAAATACTGGATAAGAAATGCGTTAATTACCTGTAACTGCAGTTATCCAGTATTAGTGTCTTTCATAGATTCACATGCACCCTCCCGCCTCCCCTGGCAGGGCTCACCTTTCTCTCTACTGAGTTTACGCCTAACTAGCTTGGTGCGTACGAAAATCTGAGAGACTTGGGCTCCTGGCAGGAAGGTTCTAGAAGGAGGTAGTAGCTGATTGGCTGTTGTACTTTATTTGGTTCTTTTTACAAAAGGACCCAGATAGGCCACCAAGGTGGGACCCTTGGGGCCTGCTCTGTTTGGTCCTTCCTGCAAAAGGACGTGGATAGGCTACTAAGGTGAGACCTTTGGGCCTATTCTTTTCTATGTATGTCTCTAGGACATTACTTTTTTTATATACCGGAGGCTCCCGTCTCGACGACGGGGAATGATTCAGGCATGTGAATCTATGAAAGACACTAATACTGGATAACTGCAGTTACAGGTAAGTAACGCATTTCTTAGGAAAGCAAGTTGGGGGGGGGCAGAAGCTTTGTGCTGGGGGCAGCCAATGCCTGGAACGCCCTGCCCCTGGCCCTTAGGAAGGCTACAAATCTGATGGCCTTTAGAAAAGGTCTTAAGACTTGGCTATTTGCTCGCTAAATCTCTTTCTAGCCTCTGCGTTTGGAGTACTACTTAGCGCCAGGACACCTAAAGGGTAACAGTGTGCTGTATAAATTTCAAAAATAAAAATAAATAAAAAGTTAAAAAGTAAATATGATAAAGCAACTCTCAAGTGATGAGTCATTGCTAGCCCGGTCCTCAGTGCTGAGTCCATTCATGGATATTTAGGGTAGTTTGCCCTTAGGCCGCCATAACCTTTCTCCATATAAGGTATCCATGCCAAATTTGTGTCAATTTTTCCCTCAAATCCTGTGGATTTTAAAGGTACCCAGGGTTTGTTAATTCCCCTGAAGAGAATAGAGCTAATAAGGAAAATAGTACTAAATTTTGATATTTGTGGGGGGAGGAATGCAAAAAAACGTGTCCTTTTTTCCTAAAAACTGCATCAAAGAAAGGTTTGTTGTGTTGACTGTGGTGTCATTGGAGTGGAGAGGGTTTACTGGGCAAAAGAAGGTGGTCGTGTCCTCTGTAATTCCTGTTGAATTTCGAAGGAATTATCTGGAGTCCTCCGCATAGGCTGAGGTAGAGCTAAGGTTGCATGCATCTATGCAGGGGATCCCTGAATGGGTGTGCCTAAAACCCAAGCACAGTGCAAAGCCCAGGGTGAAAAAGAAGAGTTGGAGATTAAACAGTGTCCCAACCCTCTAAGACGAAAGGTATCAAGTCTGGAAAGTCAGCTTCTGAAAAAAAAACAGCTCGGACCCCCTCTTCTCAGGGAGAAGACGTGCCAACCCCAGAGGGAACTGAGCTGCAGGAACTTGGGACTTACACAGCAGCGTTCCTAGGCCCAGGGGAACCCTCTATGGGGTATGACCTGCCCTACTCTTAAAAGCCTGAGACAGCGAGCTGCTGCAGGGGAAACGGGAGATGTCAGTGGCTGCCTCAAGACCTATTGGCAGGAAAGACTCCTGTACACTGAGACCATAGACCCCAAATCCGGTGCCACTAGGAGAGTGGTAGTGCCTCAGCAGTGCAGTATGTTTGCTCTCATTGGCCCATGACATCACCTTAGGTAGGCATCTTGGCCAGAGAAAGACTTGTTGTAGGCTAGCTAGGCAGTAATGTCTACTGGCCAAACATGATCTAGAAGGTGAAGGAGTTGTGTAGCTCCTGTGTTACCTGCCAGCCAGTTGCAAAACAGGTTATCACCCAAAGCCCTCTTTAATTTCACTTCCAGTGGTTGGAGTTCCCTTTGAAAGGATAGGGGTTGACATTGTTGCCCCCTTGGACCCTCCAACAACACCAGGGAAAAGATTCTTACTGGTGGTGGTGGTGGATCTTGCCACCATGCACCCTGAAGCTACACCCCTTAGGATTGTCACTGCTCCTGCAGTTGCAAGAGCCCTCTTAAGTATTTATACAAGGATGGGTTTCCCTAAGGAGGGGGTATCAGACAGAGGTAGTAACTTCATTTGTGGCTACTTAAATCAATGTAGTGTGACTTACAAATGCACTATCCTATATCACTCACAAACCAATGGTTAAGTTAAGAGATTCATCAAAACCATGAAAGGTGTGATCATGGGACTCCCTGGAAAACTCAGGAGATGGGATGTCCGTTTGCCATGCTTGCTTTTCACTTACAGAGAAGTACCTCGGAAGGGAGTAGTGTTCAGTCCCTTTGAACTTCTGTTTGGGCATCCTGTAAGGGGACCACTGTGTCTACTTAAGAAAGGCTGGGAGAGACCTTTCAAAGAGCCTAAACACAACAGTTCGAGGCATGTGGGCTGCTAAATTCATATCTTAGCATTAGATCGCCGCCTAGTGTTGGTTCCGGATGATCGCACATTGTTGTCCTGGAAGAGTCTTCGAAGTATCCTGAGATAGGTGGCTCCTCCCCTGGACTACAGTGCGCATGGGCATCGACTCCATCCCCAGATTGTTTTTTTCCGCCATTGGGTTCGGATGCGGTCTCGACGTCTCTCTGTCGGAACCGAGAAAAACTAACTTTTTCAGGCCAAAAGGCCTTGTTTTCATAGCGTCGGTATTGTTTGCGCACGGTCTCGAGTTCTTCCGTCTCTTTGAGTCGGAATCAACGGTGTATTTTCACTCTTCGGACATCGAGGCCTTCTCATCGCGACACGACCGCAACTTTCCAGCATGGAGCGGAGTCCGTTTAAGTACTGCCCGCTCTGTGGGTCCAAATACCCACACATAGACGTCCACCCGGTCTGTAAAAAGTGCCTTTCACCAGACCATAACGAGGACAACTGCATGGCCTGCGCAAGATTCAGGTCCAAGAAGACACTCAAGCTTCGGCGCGCGGTGCGCCTTGAGGCCAGACAAGCGGCCCCGGATCCAGAAAACATCTTCGGCGACCAAGAAGATGAGGTCCAGAGCCATCATCTTCAAATCTCCCCGCCCGAGACGGAGGTCGAGGCAGATCCGGAACACGACGACGGAGTCGGGGGTCAAGGCCTTGAATACGTCGAAGAGGTAGGGGACGACGAAGAGGTTTATGGGGCCGCGGAAGATAGCTCAGCGGACGAGCTATGCCCCGCAGGTTACGAAGATCAAGATCGGGTCGCGGGATCGCCTGTCTGCCTTCCCATAGACCCCGTACCGCAAGCCACGGCCCCGCCTTCCGGCCCGGCCAAGGACACACTTGCTGGGCAAAACGTATCGAAACCGAAACCAACGGTGTCGACTACACCTAAGATGGCCGACCCAAAATCGAAACCGAAACTTATGGATTCGACCACACCTAAGATGGCGGCCGTACCACAAAAAACGACCAAGACCGCTGTTCCATCGACTCCGTCGACCTCCGGTCCTCAGAAGTCGAAGAAATCTGTAGATTCCACGGTGTCAAAATCGACGCCGGAGGAGGGATCCTCTAAGAAGGGTGGTCGGCACGGCTCATCCTCTGCGGCACCGTCAAAGCCCGCAAAAGCCAGCGAAGCGGCTCCGGTTCCGACTGGGACTCCGTTAGTCGGACGCGTGGTGGAGACGGCGCCCATAAAGTCACATGGATCGAAGGCTGGTATGTCGGTGCATCGGTCCAAAGACTCTGGGTCAGCGGCTGCGGCATCATCGTCAAAGACTCAGAAGGGTCACCAGGACGTCGGATCCGAGGGCAAGGTCAAGGCCTCCTCGTCAGCGCCAAAGCCCACTGCAAGTGACACGTCCCCCATCGCCTCTTCGCTGCAGAGGATCAGGGAGAAAGCCTTGGCTACGTCGGCTCCGATGCCATCGCCACAGAAGCCGATGGACATTCCGGTGAAGCCTGCAAGTAAGCTTCTCTTCCTTCTGCCGCCAAAGGAGGCGCCGAAAGCCTTTTCTACGAAATCGACGCCAAAAAAGTCGGATTCTTCAACGGCAGGAGCACCTTCAGGTCGAGAACTCGAATCAGAGGACGATTCTGAGCACTTCATCGACGCCAACACAGGCAAATTAACCCTATATAAAAGGAGGATCACTTCAGAGCCTCTGGACTCCTATGTCATCCCACTAAAGAAAAAAAGGGTTCCTCAGGACGCTTCTAACCTCATAGAGCCTATCCAGCCTCCTCCAAGAAGAAGCCCTACTCCCTCACCAGACCAATCTGAGGGTGAGGGATATGATGAAGAGGACCAATACACCTTCCCCGTCAATGAACCAGATGTACATCCGGATACATATGATGACATTGGTGACCAAGGCACCCAGAGTGTGGGGCAAGACCCACAACCTTTCAGTGCCCGTGCATCCCCAACTGAGGACTCTGCAGGTTTTCATGCACTGATTGAGAGGGCAGCTGCTAATCATGATGTGGACATGCATGCTGACCCGGTTGAAGAAGACTTTCTCTTTGACACCTTTTCAGTCTCTGAGAGGACTGTAAAGACACTGCCTATGCTCAAGGGGGTCCTCAAACATGCTGCGGACATCTTTAAAGAACCTACCAGGGCGAGAGTGGTCAATCCACGTATTGAAAAAAAGTACAAACCAGCACCTGCGGACCCTGCATACATTCGTGGACAGTTGCCGCTGGACTCCCTGGTGGTCGCTAATGCCCGCAAAAGGGCTAACTCCCAAACAACGGGTGAAGCTCCTCCCCCGGATAAGGAGTCCAAAGTGCTAGAGGCAGGGGGCAAAAGAGTAGCTGCACAAGCTGCCAACTTTTGGCGTATTTCTAATACACAGGCACTCTTAGCACGTTACGATAGGGCGCATTACGACACCCTAGAGCAGATTGTACAACACCTGCCTCCGCAGTTTCAAGAGGCCACAAAACTGCTTATAGAGGAAGGAAAACTGATTTCCAACGCAGCCATCAAGTGTGCACTTGACGCAGCAGACACAGCAGCTAGGGCTATTAACACTAGCGTCATGCTGAGACGACAGGCTTGGCTCCGCATATCAGGGTTTAAACCTGATATTCAGACAACCATCCTTAATCAGCCAGTCAATCCTGATCGACTGTTTGGTCCAGATGTTGACACCACCCTTGAAAAGATAAAGAAGGACACAGAAACTGCTAAGTCCATGGGGGCCCTACAGTCACAACAGTTTCGTGGCAGCAATTTTCGGCGCTCAGGTGCACGTGGAGTCACCAGAGGACAAATGGGTCAACAATCTCAATTCTCAAAAGGTGGAGCACAATCCTCGTTCACAAAACAGAACAAGGGAGGTTACAGAAATAACAGCAACAGAGGTCGCGGCAGAGGAAACAACAGCTCCCGCTCCTCTACCCCAAGCAAACAGTGACTCTTTGTCACTGCCCCCCGACCACTTAACACCTGTCGGGGGGAGACTGCAGCAGTTCCTGCCCGTCTGGAGAAACATCACCACAGACAGGTGGGTGCGACAACTAGTCCAGTATGGTTATTGCCTAGAGTTAAAATCCACTCCACCCAACATCCCGCCAAGGCAAAGGCCTATGTTATGTTATGTTATGTTAAATTAGCTCTTCTATAGCGCACGGCTACTCGGAGGAGTGTCCCGGCGCTTTGGCGAAGAGTGAAACAAGGTTAGGTACAGCATAACAGTGATCCAGAAAAGACACAGATTACAGAGTGAAAAGCCAGGTCTTTAGCTCCTTTCTAAAGGCTAACAGATTGGTCATCAGTCTTAAGAATCGAGGGAGATCGTTCCAGCACCGAGGCGCAAGGTACCGAAAAGAGCGACCTCCGATTCGAGAGCGCCTAATGGAAGGAACCACCGCTTTGGCCTCGAAGGCAGACCTGAGAGCTCTTCTGGGGACATAGAAGGCTATCCGCTTACGGAGATAGTGAGGACCAATTCCGTGGAGCGCCTTAAAAGCCAGAGTCAAGGTTTTAAACGTGACTCTCTTGGCCATCGGAAGCCAATGGAGTTGCTCCAAAAGCTCCGAGGCCCGCGCCCTCCGGGGGAGTCCAAAGATGGCTCTGGCCGCTGAGTTCTGCACCACCTGCAGACGGGCCATCAAATATTTAGGAAGGCCCAAGTAAAGCGCGTTCACGTAATCGAGGCGTGATCCTATCAAGGCCTGCACCGTTATTCTTTTGTGATGAAAGGACAGCAAAGGGAGAAATTTTCGTAGCATCCTGAGGATGCCGAAACATTTCCCCGTCAGCCCAATGATCTGAGGTCTCAGGGAAAGGTCGACATCGCACAAGAAGCCAAGATTCTTCGCCTTTACTGCAACCGTGGAAGGAGGGGACATATCACACGGCCACCATGACTTCCAAGCCGGGTCGGGAGAGCAGCCGAAGAAGAGCAACTCGGATTTGTCTGAGTTGCACTTCAGACTATGTCCCTGAAACCACTCAAAAACGGCTTCCAGGCATTCCCGAATCCGCCCGCCGTCGAAATCCTCCCCCTTGCCACATGAAAAAAGAAGCTGCGTATCATCCGCGTAGGAGATGATCTGGGCACCAAAAGACTCCGCCACCGCCGCAAGAGGGGCCATATAGATATTAAAAAGGGTGGGGCTCAGGATGGACCCCTGAGGAACCCCCACCTCGAGCGGCGGCATTTCGGCGGAGAACGGCGGTGCCCAGACCACTTGCCGGCGGTTGGTCAGGAACGACTTAAACCAATCCAACACCGTCCCACGAAAGCCTATCTCCCAGAGTCTTAAAAGGAGACCGGCGTGGGGCACGGTGTCGAAAGCCGCCGACAAGTCCAGCATGACCAAGATGGCTTTTCCCCCTCCATCCAATATCTCGCGGATAGCATCCGTGATCTCAAGAAGAGCCGTCTCCGTGCTAAAATTAGCACGGAAGCCCGACTGAGAGTCGTGCAGAATGTTATTACTCTCTATAAAGGTGGAAATAGAGAGGTGCACGTGCTTCTCGATCACTTTAGCCAGCGAGGGGAGGAGGGAGATTGGTCTATAGTTCGCATGTGCAAGAGGGTCTAAAGATGGTTTCTTCAGCAGCGGGAGGATAAGGGCATGCTTCCAAGAATCAGGTACCTCTCCGGAAGACAGGGAGGCTTTGAGCATAGGATTGATCAGAGTGTTGACTGCCGGTGCAATTTTCCCCAAGCACTTGGCAGGGCAGGGGTCAAGCGGCGAGCCCGATTTGAGCCGAGAGAGCAGATTCAAAGAGGAAGCATGGGAGATAGACGGAAAAATCCAGAGCAGAGGACCCGCCGCCTCTGCAGCAGAAAGCCCAGATACTGGGGGGTCAGCCAGGGGAGAAGGTGCCGGAAAAGAGCCCTGAATGAGTTTTATTTTATTGGTAAAAAATTCACCAAGTTGGCTGATCCAGACTGCGCTATGAGCATGAGTAGGTGTGCCGGATACAGGTGACACAAATTCCCGTACAACTTTAAAAATTTCCTTGCTCATGCATTCGGCGGCATCAATTCTACGCTCTAAGTACACCTTTTTTGCCTCAAAGATGTGCTTATGATAGACATAGATAAGCTCCTTATATTTGCTCTTATCTTCGGGATCATATCTTCGTCTCCAAGCCCTCTCTGCCCTCTTACAGTCTTGACGCATTGAGGCCAAGAGTGGGGTAAACCAAGGGGCCGATATCTGTTGACCCGCAGCCTTACTCGGCTTGCCTGGGGCGAACTCCTCCAATCTCATGGACAGCCATTTCTGAAACAGTTCCAGGTCCTGTTCCAGGAAACCTGTAAGCTGACAGGGATAACGAACAAGAGCGTCGGCTAGCATGTCCGCCGTGACTCGGTGGAAAGGTCGGGACCGTCTTGTTGCGTCAGTCACCCCTCTAGAACCAGATGAGACTGTAGCTAAGATGCAGAATCTGATCAGATAATGGTCGGTCCACAGGACTGGCATAGGAGAAGATGCCTCTATAGTCCTGGTGGAAAAGATCTGATCCAACACATGGCCTTTAACATGCGTAGGACTGACCACATAAGGGGACATCCCAAATGGACACACCATGTCAGAAAGCTTGATGGTATCAGCGTCTAGGGGTTTATCCATGTGTAGATTAAAATCTCCCAGAAGGATACAGTGCTCAGATCTGAGACACGGCACAGAAAGAGCGGCCTGCAGGTCATCGAAGAAGGTGCCCAGCGGACCAGGAGCCCTGTAGATAATGATCCCAGAACAGGTTTGGCAAGGGGACAATTTAAGGGTGAAACCAAGGGCCTCGCAGCCAGCAATGGTCTCCACCGCGAAAGTCCGGCAGGGGATGCTGTTATCCACTATAATCGCTACTCCACCACCTCTGCCGTTATCTCTATCTCTCCTAAAGATGGTATAATTTGGAGGTATAGCAGCGGCAACATCGGGGGCGGAGCTATCACTCAGCCATGTCTCGGTGAGAAACAGACACATGATTTTAGAGTCTGTTAGCAAATTCCAGATGTCTGTGGAATGCTTGCTGAGTGATCTGGTGTTGAGCAGATAACAGGGGTACTGGGGTGAGTTACATCCGGCAGCACCATCCTCCTTAGGGAAAAGATTCCAACCACACCCCGAACAGCCCTTCCTCAGCGACCGACCGCCCGGGAAGACATGATGGCATGCAGGCGCAGAATGCCTGAGTGCAGATAACTCGCTAGCTGAATAACATAACATAACTCACAATATCTAAAAACACCGAACAAGCTAAAAAGCCTACCACGCCGCCTCGCCGCCCTCCGAGACGCTGACGAGCGCAGACGGGCAGGACTCTGGCACGACTCAGGCACAGAGAAGGCACGCCCGCTGCGCGCCATCAGGCGAGCTTTAAATAGGCAGCTCCCCCAGTCCACGAGCGTGAGGACGCTCAAAGATGGCGCTCAGAGAAACACACCACTACAAGATGGCGCTCCCCGCCCTCTGCCTCCCCGGAACCGGACCCGCTAAACAGCGGTGGGTATCCAAACAATTAGAGTGCGGGTGAGTGGCCAGAGACCCTGAGATTAAAACCAGGGGAATAAGAAAGTAAAATTAAAGAAAATAAAAAACGGGATGATTAAAATCCAGAGTAGCGCTGAGAGAGCGCGCGTGGGCTGCAGCAAAGCGCTGCTGCAATCCTGACCTCAGGTCCAATTCGCCAGGCTGATACTAAGGCGGCTCCGCCTTAAATAGGCAGCTCCCCCAGTCCACGAGCGTGAGGACGCTCAAAGATGGCGCTCAGAGAAACACACCACTACAAGATGGCGCTCCCCGCCCTCTGCCTCCCCGGAACCGGACCCGCTAAACAGCGGTGGGTATCCAAACAATTAGAGTGCGGGTGAGTGGCCAGAGACCCTGAGATTAAAACCAGGGGAATAAGAAAGTAAAATTAAAGAAAATAAAAAACGGGATGATTAAAATCCAGAGTAGCGCTGAGAGAGCGCGCGTGGGCTGCAGCAAAGCGCTGCTGCAATCCTGACCTCAGGTCCAATTCGCCAGGCTGATACTAAGGCGGCTCCGCCTTAAATAGGCAGCTCCCCCAGTCCACGAGCGTGAGGACGCTCAAAGATGGCGCTCAGAGAAACACACCACTACAAGATGGCGCTCCCCGCCCTCTGCCTCCCCGGAACCGGACCCGCTAAACAGCGGTGGGTATCCAAACAATTAGAGTGCGGGTGAGTGGCCAGAGACCCTGAGATTAAAACCAGGGGAATAAGAAAGTAAAATTAAAGAAAATAAAAAACGGGATGATTAAAATCCAGAGTAGCGCTGAGAGAGCGCGCGTGGGCTGCAGCAAAGCGCTGCTGCAATCCTGACCTCAGGTCCAATTCGCCAGTCCGCAGAGCACTTGCACTTATTGCAGCAGGAAGTAGTGGTGATGCTGCAAAAAGGCGCAATCGAGCTCGTGCCGGAGGGAGAGGAAGGCACAGGGGTATATTCCCTGTACTTCCTTATTCCAAAGAAGGACGGATCTCTCAGACCCATTCTAGATCTACGTCCCCTCAACCTGTACATACTATCAGAACACTTCCATATGCTTACACTGCAACAGATTCTTCCCTTGCTAAACCAAGGAGATTTCTTAGCAACCTTAGACCTCAAGGATGCTTATTTCCACATTCCACTACACCCGTCCCACAGGAAATACCTCAGGTTCACTATTCGAGGCAAGCATTACCAGTTCAAGGTCCTCCCCTTCGGAGTCACCACAGCCCCAAGGGTATTTACCAAGTGTCTGGCGACAGTAGCCGCGCACCTCAGGAGGCAGAACATCCATGTCTACCCCTACCTGGACGACTGGCTCGTTCAAGCCAAGTCGGAACAACAGTGCGCAGCGGACATGTCGACTACCATTCACCTCCTACACAATCTGGGCTTCTCGCTGAACTACCCGAAGTCGCACCTTCAGCCGGCACATGTCCGGCAGTTTCTGGGTGCGACGATCAATACCCTGACGGCCATGGCTCAACCAAACCAAGTCAGGATAGACAGCATGCAGTCTCTAATCCGAAAGTTCAAACCACAGCACTCGCTTCCAGCGAGAGTGTTCATGCAGTTGATAGGCATGATGGCCTCCTGCATCTTCATAGTCCCTCACGCACGGTTACATATGCGCCCGCTCCAGGAGTGCTTAGCGAATCAATGGACACAGGCTCAGGGGCAATTGACAGACCTAGTGTTGGTTACCAGTCGGGCATACGACTCTCTGCATTGGTGGACTCCACACAACCTTTGCAAGGGCCGACTGTTCCAAGAGCCAGTGCCGCAAATTATCCTGACAACGGACGCATCTCTCCAGGGATGGGGAGCTCATCTACTCAATTACACAGTGCAGGGACTATGGACGACGCAGCAACAGAAGATGCACATCAACTATCTGGAACTGATGGCAATCTTCATGGCGATCAAGTCCTTCATTGTACATCTGTGCAACAAGGTAGTGTTAGTCCGGACGGACAACATGACCGCGATGTACTACATTCAAAAGCAGGGAGGCACCCACTCGCCACAGCTGTCTCATCTGGCTCAGAGCATGTGGAAGTGGGCCATTCAGAGGAACATTTTCCTCATGGCAGAACACCTCCCGGGAAAGGACAATCAGATGGCAGATCTGCTCAGCAGGTACAGCCATCAAATGCACGAGTGGGAGATACACCCATCTGTCCTCCACCCGTACTTCCAGCGGTGGGGTCATCCGGAGATAGACCTGTTTGCCACAAAAGAAAACACAAAATGCCAACTCTTTGCCGCCAGGTTCCCTCACCCACAGTCGCAGGGGAATGCGATATGGATGAACTGGTCAGGCAAATTTGCGTACGCTTTTCCGCCAGCCCCTCTGATACCGCTGGTCGCAAGAAAGCTAAGGCAGCACGCGATGACTCTCATCCTAGTTGCTCCAACGTGGGCGCGCCAAGCAGGGTACACCACGTTCCTCGAACTCTCAGTGGTGCCGCATCAAAGACTGCGCCTCACGCCCAGTCTTTTGACGCAGAACCATGGAGAAATTCAGCATCCAGATCCGCAACAGCTCAACCTGGCGATCTGGCTCCTGAAGTCCTAGAGTTTGGATACCTTAACCTACCTCCGGAATGCATGGACATCATCAAGGAGGCAAGGAAGCCAACTACCAGAGCATGCTATGCTGCAAAATGGAAGCGTTTTTTCATTTACTGTACTGCCAATGACATCAACCCGCTAGATGCATCTATACTCAGCATATTCCTTCAATCTAAGTAATGTCATAGGCGCCGGGAAACCCTTGTTGGGTAGCTGAGCGCCATACAAATGGAAAAAAATAAAATAAATAAATAAAATAAATCCATGACATCATTTGCTATCTGTTGCATCTTTACAAGTGCAATCTGGCGTACACTTCCATTCGGATACATCTATCCGCCATAGCGGCTTATCTTCAGAACAGGCAGCATCTCTCCGTCTTCAGAGTGCCTGCCATTAAGGCCTTCCTTGAAGGTTTGAAACGAGTTATTCCCCCAAGAACACCGCCAGCTCCGGTGTGGAACCTCAATGTGGTTCTCACCAGACTGATGGGACCACCATTTGAGCCACTGCACTCGTGTGAACTCCAGTTCCTGACGTGGAAAGTAGCTTTCCTAATAGCTATTACGTCTCTGAGGCGTGTTAGTGAGCTACAAGCGCTCACAATCCAAGAGCCATTCATTCAAATTCATCCAAATAGGGTAGTGCTGCGCACTAACCCCAAATTCCTTCCAAAGGTGGTGTCACAGTTTCATCTCAACCAAACTATTGACTTGCCGGCATTCTTTCAAAACCCACAAACGGTGGCGGAAAGAATGCTCCATACCTTAGATGTACGGAGGGCGTTGATGTACTACATAGACAGAACACAACCCTTTAGAAAAACAAAACAACTTTTTGTTGCCTTCGCACCACAACACAAAGGCAACCCTATTTCCAAAGCAGGAATAGCCAGGTGGATTGTTAAGTGCATCCAGATATGTTATCAAAAAGCCAAGCGCACTTTAACGATACCCCCAAGGGCGCACTCCACACGCAAACTGGGGGCATCCATGGCTTTCCTAGGAAACATTCCTTTAGAGGATATTTGCAGAGCAGCCACGTGGGTTACACCACATACCTTTACAAAACACTACTGTGTTGATGTACATTCCAAGCAGCAAGCTGCTGTAGGACAAGCTGTTCTCAAAACACTTTTTCAAGTTTCTGCAGCTGGCACGGGCAACCGCCGCTGATGGAGGGACTGCTATGTATTCTATGCTAAGATATGAATTTAGCAGCCCACATGCCTCGAACTGAATATGCTACTTACCAGTATGCATCTGTTCTTGGCATGTAGGGCTGCTAACATTCATATCGCCCACCCTCCTCCCCGGTGCCTGTCGCAGCTGCAGATATACTATTTGTATTCACTTATTTGCATGGACATCCTTTACACTTTTCACTCCATCTTCTGCCACAATGGCGAAAAACAATCTGGGGATGGAGTCGATGCCCATGCGCACTGTAGTCCAGGGGAGGAGCCACCTATCTCAGGATACTTCGAAGACTCTTCCAGGACAACAATGTGCGATCATCCGGACCCAACACTAGGCGGCGATCTAATGCTAAGATATGAATGTTAGCAGCCCTACATGCCAAGAACAGATGCATACTGGTAAGTAGCATATTCATTGTGGACTATGTACTTGCCCGTTGTTCAAGGATGGAAGAGTACATTGGTAAAACATTAAAAAACCTTGAGGTCAGCTCAGAGCTCCAGAAGCATTGGTATGACCAAAAGGCTGCACTGGTAGAGTTCCAACCAGGGCAGAGGGTCTGGGTTTCGGAGCATGTGGCATCTAGGGCCCTCCAGGACAAGTGGAGTGGAACCTACTCTATCCTTGAAAGAAAAGGTGAGATCATCTTTCTGGTAGACACTAGCAGGAGCCCTCACAGCATCATCTATGTTACCTGTCTAAAGCCTTTCTATAACAAGACTGATGTGTCTATGCTTGTGGTCACTAATTAGGATCTGGAAGCAGAGAGTGTAGCTCTCCCTGACTACCTCTCACACAGCTCAAAAGATGGGTCAATAGTTGGAGCTGTCTTCTCTGACACCCCTCTCTGCCCAACAGCAAGCTGACAGTGGACAAGTCTTGGAGAAGGATGCTGATCTATTCTTCCTAACTGCCGGCCAGACTACCAGGTGTACCCATGATGTGGACACTGGAGACAAAACACCTGTCAAAAACAAAATCTATAGACTGTCTGATGAAGTAGAGCGTCAGAGCTGAAGTCAGCAAGATGCTGTAATTGGGATTTATTGAACCCTTGAGAGTCCACCCCAGTTGTGTTAGCCCCAAAACCTCATTCCAAGGATAGAAAACCAGAGCTCTTTCGTGTGGTCTCTAGGGGACTCAATGCAGTAACCAAGACGGGTGCACTTCCAGTTCCTATAAAGGATGAGCAAATAGACCGGTTGGGAGCAGGCAAATTTCCCCGTCCTATGATTTTGCATCAGGGTACGGGCATATTTGCCTGACCCGTGGAGCAAAAGAAAAGGGCAGGCACCTATTCTGGTGTGCATGCATGCGAATTTAGTTAGTTTTATTTATAGAGCACAAGCTTTACAAACAAGGTGTTTACTAACACACAAATTCAGCAAAAGAAAAGTCCCCATTCTTGACCCCAGTTGGGCATTATCAGTTCACTTTTATGCCCTCTGGATTCAAGAATGCCCCTGCCACCTTTCAGAGGTTATTGAATAAAGTCCTTACAGGGTTGGAAACATTTAGTGCAGCGTATCTGGACAATATTGCTGTCTATAGTTCTACTTGGCACAATCACCTGATACACCATGGGAAGATCCTGAAGGTTCTGCAAGCTGCTGGACTCAATATCAAGGCAAGCAGGTGCCAGATAGGGCAGGCAGCCTTTACCACGAATGGTGAACAACAAACAGCCTTTGCAACGAAGGCTGAACTACGCATGCCCTACCGCACATATCGCATATGCGCAGTAGGGCTTTCAGACGGACGGTAGCAGGAAGACATTGCGGTGAGGTAAGTGGGACTAGAGGGGGTTCGGGGTAGTTTTCAGGGCTGGGGGGGTTTGGGGTAGTCATCAGGGCTTGGGGGTGCTTTTTAGCGCTTAGGGCAAGGGGCAGGGATCGTACTACCTCTTAGTACTTAGGGGGGGCCGGGTAGTTTTTAGGGCTTAGGGGTTCGTTCTTAGGGATATGGAGAGGGCGGGGTGAAAAAGTTACTAGTGCTGGGGGGAGAGGAGTGGGTTAGTTTAGCGACTCAGGCCGGGGGCAGGGGTCGGGGGGTTAAGACTTAACTGTGAATTCATAACCACGGATATATGTTTACCATATATGCCTCAACAAAGCATGATTCGTTGTAAAGGCACGTGTGGTAAAGGCATATTCTTGGCTAAGAATTTAGTTGTTCAGCCTTCGTGGAACCGACATGTGTGGTAAACGCATGCGTGGTTCTATCATACAACCGCCAGATAGGCCAGGGCACAGTTGATTACTTGGGCCACCTTGTAGGTGGAGGCCAAGTTCAACCTTTACTGCTCAAGATCCAGGCAGTTCTAAGCTGGGAAGCGCCAACAAACCAGATTGTCAGGGCATACCTTGGCTTGGTTGGGTACTACAGGAGGTTTGTGAAGGGGTATGGTACCATTGTCGCACCCCTCCCAGAACTTACCTTCAAGAAGATGCTAAAGAAGATCAACTGGAGAGTGAGCTGTCAAAAGGCTTTTGACACCCTGAAAGAATCAATGTGCTCAGCACCCATTCTTACAGCTCCAGATTATTCAAAGCAGTTCATAGTACAGACTGATGCCTCTGAACATGGGATTGGAGCGGTCCTTTCCCAGACCAATAATGATTGCCATGACCATCCTGTTGCTTTCATTAGCAGGAAGTTTCCCCCCAGAGAGCAGAGTTGGAGTGCCATTGAGAGGGAATCCTTTGCTGTGGTTTGGTCCCTCAAGAAGTTGAGACCATACCTGTTTGGTACTCACATCCTTGTCCAAAGCAACCACATACCTCTCAAATGGCTGATGCTGATGAAAGGTGAAAACCCCAAACTGTTGAGGTGGTCCATCTACCTACAGGGTATGGACTTTACAGTAGAGCACATACCTGGACCTGACCGTGCCAATGTAGATGGCCTTCCCAGGTTCTTCCACTGAGATGGTGAAGACTCTCTTGGGAAAGGTTAGTCTCCTTCTCTTTCGTTTTGGGTTGAGGGTTGTAGGAAAGTGCCCCTTTTTGCCTGGTATCTGATGCATTTCCTGCTATCCATGTCCCTGGTGCCAGATCTCTTTCCCTAAAACTGTACAATTGTTCCCTCAGTTGGCAATATTGTTAGCCCCCCCTGTAAGTCCCTAGTAAATGGTACCCCCGATACTTAGGACCAGGAGGCTAAAGCGGCTCGCCCAGGGCTGCAGCATGTATTGTGCCACTCAAAGGGATCCCTCAGCACCAAAAACTGCCATTTCAGGCTGCGTGCTATGGTGCAGCAAAAAGTTAAGACACGGCATGGCACACTTCCTGTGTGCCATGCCTACAGACACTGCATGCAGTATAGGTGAGTCACACCTACTGCAGGATTTACAGCTCTAATGCAGGGTGCACTATACTACTTGTGTAGACATATCTGCTTGAGCAGATATGCCCCTGTGTTGCCTAAGTCGATTCTTAAATATTACAAGTGAACAGGGAAGCCATTTTAAGAACATGTGCTGGACACTGGTGTTTACGATTTCCCCAGCAACATGGTGGCGTCAATGAAACTAGAGATGTTTGGTATCAAACATCTCATATTAATAAACCCACACTGATTCCAGTAAAAAACGCGCACTCATTGGGCACTGTAGAGGTGTCCCCTGGAAACCTACTGACCTAAAGGTAAGTATCCCATTGGCTACTACCAGTCATTCCCCTTAACACCCCTAAATTGAGTACTTAGGTGGCACCCCTGACACCAGGAACTTGATGGATCCAGAAGAAGAGGAGAAAGAAGAGCTGCGAGAACTGAAGACTTGCTGTGGACTTTTGATGCCAAACCCTGACTGCCTGCACCAGTCTTGACAATCGTGGCAGTGACTCATCCTGCAGCTAAACAGCTTCCAAGAACTCCGGGAGACTGCCAGCCCTTCGCAAATTGCCAGCACTCTCCCTTGGAATAGATGAGCTACTCCCCTGCAGTCTCCAAGCACCGAAAATGCAAAGTCAGGTTTACCAATTTGCTGCTCCCTGGCCATTCTGACACAGCAGCCTCCCAGGAAGAGGACCCTGTGCTCTTGAAGGTCAGATCTATCCTGTCCCACCAAGTGAGAGGACACCAGGACTGACAGGAGCCCCACAGGACCAATATCCGGGGTACCAGACCCCTTGCAGCAAACAGAGCCCGTGAGTCCATTCTGGACTCCCACTACACTGAGAACGAGCAGCCATCGAGGGACGTCGGCACCACAGAGAATACCTCCGGAGTGGCCCACCTCTCTTGATTTTGCACTCCAAACCGGTGAGACAAACGCTAGCAAGGCCAGAGGACGCACAGATCCCAGCTGAGCTTTCCATTCTACACCTCAGCGCCCCAGCCCAGGTACTGACAAACTGGCTGTGCCCTCTTTACCCCAGGGCCCTTCTGACCTGAGCCCCAATTGGGAGCTCCTGGACTTGTCTCCATGTCCCTCTGCACCCTGTTTCTAGGTGCCCCTCCCTCTTTCAATGGAGTCAGAGCGCACAGCTACCAACCCAACCAGCTCCTCTGCACTTAGACACCCCACAACAAGTAATGAGTAACTACTGAATGTACTTCAGGCCTTGGCCACCTATAAACCTAAGTCCTGAAGGAGACTCCCTGAAACTAACCGTAAATAACTGTATACAACATCTGCCTTTTTTCTCCCATAGGGAAGCATTGCTGCGTTAAGACCCATTTAAGTGAACTGTTTACTTTCCTGTAAAAATTCATATTTAAAAAAGTACATACTTAATAACTAAGTTCTTGGTATCAAAATTTATATGAAAATTAGTTTTCATAAATTGGTCTCGGATTTATTCTTAAGTGTGTATCTCATGTATTGCTTTTAGTAGTACAACAAATGCTTAGCACTACCCTTTGATAAGCCGAAACTGCTAGCCAACCCCACCACAGAAGAACATTTAGTGTTATCATTTTGCCTTTGTAAATCAATAGGGGATGCCTGTACCTTTTACACAGTGTACCTCGTATTGGTCCGCTATATAAAGAGCCAGCTTCCTACACGTGGTCCTCCTGCATCTTCCTTTAGATTCTAGGGTCATGCCTTAGCCTTTGGAGAAATCTGTCTTGTGTGACCTACCTTGGAGGAGATGCAGAACTCCCCGGGAGAGGAGCAGACCACCCACCCAATAAATTCTAGCACAAGGCCTGAGTGGCTGATGCCTCTAATAAGTTAGTTGGTAAAATCGAGCTCGTAGGTGATCGACTACATTTTGCAACACGCCTGGAAAGAAACAGCCAGAAGTAAAGAGAAGTCCAGGATTGAGGAGCTGCCCAGTTCTCAGTCATTGCAGGTCAACCCTGTGAGTTTAGTTCGTGACAGAGGACTCTGTGATCCCCCAACAGAAGTTGTCAGTCCTGGTCAGGATTTACCTGTGTTAGGGGACCTTGAAGTTTAGTCAAGTAGCTAAACAAGTGTATTTGTCTGGCCAGTTACAGCACTCTAAACTAGCAGCTTGGTTCCTGAACTCCTAGAAAAGAGGACCAGACGCATGTAGGTCCTGTAGGGTTGGATCCATGTCAGGTTGCTAGAGTCTGTACTTGTTACATTTGAGAACAGAGTCCAGGAGTTCCCCAAAAGTGCCCTTGGCTCAACTTAAAACCCAAAGTACTCTATTAGTGGTAGTGTGGGCAAGCAGCCGCAGGCCTAACACGGAGGAGTGTAAGACATTTATTTGACAAGAGTGATCAATAATGGATACACAACTCAAGAAGGGTAAACAGGTAAGTCTTGCACTTAAGTCTTCTGAGCAAAAAATCAGCAAGGGCCTGGGGTCGAGTGAGTACCAAAACTGCACCACCAGCGGCACAGGGGCAGGTAAGTATGTTGGTTGAAGGGGCCAAGCTTTGGAGGTTAGGTTAAGCATATGGGGCACAGAGCAGCACCGAAAATACACCACCAGCAGCACAGGGGCAGCCGGGTGCATTTTCAATGTCATACGCCCAATGCTTTTCAATGGGAGTTGTTCTTACGGCAAAGAGGCTGCCGGTGTGGCACCGGAGGTTGCAGGAGTAAGACCAACGGCAGCGGTAAGTAGAGATGTAGGGGGTCGTAGGAGCACCGTCTGTTCAGCTCACCAAGGTCCAGGGGCTTCGGTACAGGGGTGCCTTTGGATGTTGGAGTCTTCTTACCGGAGGCGGTGGTGGGAGCCTCTGACGTCACACTGCAAGCACTGTTGTGTAAGGCAGGAGATGTAAGCCAACCCTGGACACAAGATCAGGATCGCTGGGGAGACTTCTCTGGACAGGTGAGCCACACAGACTCGGCCCGTGGGTGTTGGGTGCAGAATGGGCAGTAGACGCAGATTCGCCTGGATCTGGAGTCCTTGGAGTTGGTTCCTTCAGGACAGGTTTACTGTCCATGGGAGATTGGAGTCTTTTTCAAAGGCAGTAGTCCTCCCAGGGGTTTAAGAAGTCGCTGGCTGCAAGACAGGTCACAGGTTCGCAGAAGCTGGAGACAGGGCTGTTTGGGCTGGGGCCTAGGCAGATGTTGTCTTCAGTCTTTTCTGCATGGTCATCTACATTATTCCTAGGCCATTGCAGTTCTAGTTTCTAGGTCTGAGGGAGCCTCCTAAATACTACATTTAGGGGAGTAGTAGCTAGGGCTAATGGGCACCTTACCTGGGGTGACTACACCCACTATTGTGCCATCCTCTTGTGGGAGGTGTGCATAGACCAGCCCTGATTAGAGGAGTCTCCCCATCTTCAAGATGGTGGGGGCTTAAAGTTGTGCTTCACCTCGCCTCTCCCGCCTTAGGGGCGAGGGGGCCACACCTATTCTTTTGGATTTTTCCCGACAGTTTTCTCACCCAAAGTGGGGGTGTAAACCAGGGGCTGTCATCTGCTGCCATCATCGGAGGCTGGGGGTCGCATTACAAAGGTGGCAGGCCTTTGAAATGTCCCTCTTTGAGCACTGGACCATCCTGGGGGAGAAGGTGTGACTCATCTGTCCAGGGTGTGTATTGTTTCTGGTCCCAGAAAGCAAGGCCTCTCTACCCAGGGGTCCAGGAACTTGTCTGGTGGTGGCTGGCTGCCTGTCTCTGAGGTGCCCTCTGTGTACATGTTTTAATAAATCTCACACAGGCATCAGTGTGGATTTATTACAAGGAGCTGTTTGGTACCGAACACTCCTGGGTTCAGTGAAGCCATTGTGGTGCTATGGAACTAGAGTTGTGAAGTTCCCAGCCCATGTTCTCTCTACGGCTTTCCTGGCACTGACAATATGAAGGAATAGACCCTAATACTGTAGGGGCATATCTGCTCATGCGGAAATGCCCACACCTGGGATATAGTGAACCCTACTTTAGGGCTGGTAATGCCTGCTAGAGGGGTGACTTACCTATATCTGGCTAACTGGCATGGTACACAGGCAGTGTGCCATGTCGACTTGTCATTTTTCCACCTCACAGGGACATGCCAACTGTAGGGGCAGTGACATGGTCCTAGTGAAGTGGTCGCATGGAACAATCTTCAGCTTCCAGGCCCTAGGTACCCAGGGTAACATTTACTATGGACTTACATGGGGGCAGTAGTACCAATTGTGGACATGTTTTTAGGGACTTGGTACCTGGACAGCAGGGATCTAGTACACCAGAGTCAAAGTTGCATCAAAAGTCAGGCAAAAAGTAAGGGGTTACTGCAACAGAGCCCCATTTTCTCACTGGCTAAAAACAAGGTTACTTCAATATCAACTGTTAACAGTTGTCCGCCCCACATGCTGCCCTCCCAACCTTTAATCGCGGCCCCCTGATATACCTTCATGAAAAAAACTGTTGTCAAGAGATTTTCATTTTTGATTTGTACTTTTGGATCATTAGAGAAGTAATTTAGCTTGGGTAGACCTTGCTGATCGAGCCGAATATTTCTGGGCAGCATTTTTAAAAACGGCGGATGTGTTGCAGTGATGATGTAATTTTCAGGAACCATGAGACCCATATATTTCATGTTGGTGTCAAAACATAAGTTTTGGGGGTTAAATAGTCTAATAGAGACAGAAATTAACTCCATAGAGCAGCCTTTCCACCATATTCCAAAATGGCAGCTATATTAGAGGAAGAAACATTGCTTGGTGTATACATAAAAGGATTAAAAAAACATTATTATTGGATATAAATATATATATATATATATATATATATATATATATATATATATATATATATATATATATATATACATACAATAATAACTTTTAAAAATCTTTTTATGTATACATTCAATAATGTTTTTTTAATCCTTTTATGTATACACCAAACAATGTTTATGATCTGAATATGAAAACAATGTTTATCACTCCAGTTTTAGACACATTTTCATAGTTCACTTTATTTGTTTTGGCAATCACTTGTGGTACATTTACAGAATGGTGAACATTTGAGAATTACATCTTTTTAGGTCTCGCTAGACGTAAGCAAAAGCGAAGCTTTTGCTGTCTATGCGAGACAACTAATGTAGTTACTTTTCGGGGAATGAGTACAGCAAAGTGCCACGCGCATTTGCAGGCCGAGATTCGACCTCGTGAGCGCGCACGCCCAGCCGGCGCCGTGCACGTCCCCGCCGTGCACATCCCCTGCCTCTGATTCTCACCTAAACACGCAGGCAGGCCCACACGCAGGCAGGCACACACACAGACGCAGGCACATACAAGCGCACTCACACACAGCCACACACGCCCCCCCTCCCCCCACACAGCCACGCACGCACCCCCACCACTCACGGGCGCGCGCACACACAGATACAACCCCCCCCCCCCCCCCTCCCACTCACCGTGCTCTTTCTGCCTCGTCCGTGTCCCTCTCTCCCTCGCAGCCATCGGGTGTGTCTCGGCGTGGGAGCTCCACAGCGCTGGTGGTCACTCGGGACGGGACCCGGGACTTCAGCTGCCTTAGCGCCGGGGCTCCCTCTCCAGCAAAGAGCGCGTATGCGCAGGCAGCCCCCGCCCTCAGTCGCTGCCCAGTCCTGAGAGTTGCTTTCGGTTTCATAGTAGTGCTGTCTGTGGAGGACTTTAAGGATCTTGTTTTCTTGAGGTACGGAATTTAATGCATGAAACTTTCGGGAGAGTTAGTCCGCATTGCATAGTATATTTACTCAGCGTTGTGCACAGGAACGGGGAATAAGCCGAGATGCAAACATGCCGGCCCCTGGAGCAGTTTTGAAAAGTAGGCTGCCACTTTCGAGCGAACATACTCGCTCAACCGGCCGATAAAGCAGAGACCAAAGTGAACAAATTACTAGTGGGCTTTAAAGTTTGCTTAGGATGGGGCGGGGGCGTGTGGTTTTGAAAGTGAAAACACTGTGTATACCGTCCTGTACTCATTTTGCAGGTGAAAGGTTGTTGGTGCTTACAAATAATTTTTGCATTCATACTGTGACTTACTTTTGTAGTACGCTTGCATCAGGAACAAGCATTTACAATGCAATAGGTCTCGCATTGACGCGACTTTGAGCTATTGGCATTGCAAATAACAATGCCTTTTATTTTTCTTTTCTTTTTAAAAACATAAATAAAAGGCATTGTAATTTACAATGCCAATAGCTTAAACCCGCGTCACTGCGAGACCTATTGCATTGCAAATGCTTGTTGTAGCACAGGTTTTGCAAGTACGTGTAAGTTCTGTGGGTAGAGGCTTTAGAAATTCTGTAGGATTTAGCACCATCAATATCTTCCCAACCAAATTCACACGGTTCTTTCTCTATGTATGCATGATCCAAAACATTTACGCATCTGAAGAAGTAGAATGCTCTTTTAATGTGTCCGCGCACAGAATATGACGT
The DNA here is from genome assembly GCF_964261635.1 of Lissotriton helveticus. Classification (NCBI taxonomy): domain Eukaryota; kingdom Metazoa; phylum Chordata; class Amphibia; order Caudata; family Salamandridae; genus Lissotriton; species Lissotriton helveticus. The sequence continues at coordinate 1,821,881,722 of NC_136068.1, read as the reverse complement.
TGGTGGAAGGTCACTTAGTAAGACTGATCGCTTGAACTCACAGTACCAAAAATTGTTAAGTGTGCGACAGTCGGAACACACACACAAAGTATTTTTCTACATCTTTAAAGTCATATTCTTCTTCTGTCTGAGCAAATCCTTTTAGAAACTTACAGGCTCAGCAGCTAAAACTCCAAGATTTGTTCCATTGTTGGTCATAGTGTCATCACCTGTAAGAATATGTACCTTGATAAGAACGAATAAGTAGCCTGGCTGATAAGGGGTGATGCCCCGAAACTGATTCCCAGATGCTTGGTTCTGGTCCAGGGAGGACCTGGCTTAGCAGTTTCGGCTGGACTGTTCCCATGAGGCACGGGGTCAAGGCTGGTTTGCATATGGCTGGGTCTAAACTGGGGTGGCATGGTGAGCAAAAGAACAATGGATTTAGCCCAGATCTGTTTCCTGGGGGTGAATGTTGTATTTGCTCTGCATTCCATCCATCATCTGTGTGTCTTTTGATAAGAACACTGGGATTCTCGGGTTCCAGTTTCTTGTACAGAATATGAAGCGCAAATAAGTGTCTTTTCTTGCTTGCTCCATAAGATATCCATAACTCTGACAATCCTTGACTTATGAACATTGCAACAAACCTAAGTAGCACAATATTAGCATCTGTGTCATTTGACAGGCTCACTCGATTGGAACCAATTTGAACAGCCCACACAACAATTCGAAGGTCAGCTTCCTCCAATTTGCTGTTAAGTTCTTGAACAGTATGGCTCGTACCTTTTGAATCTATCTCTGCAGGTACCAACTCCTTATTGACTGTAATTCCACTTGCAGTAATTGGAATGTCAGTGTTTACTGAAGCATCAGCAGTGTTTTGCTGAGTTAACATCTCCAAGTTCATCTTGTTCGATGTTGTTGACCAGAATTTATCAAGTTACACAGGTAGAGGTGTCGAATTTTTGCTTCAGGCAAGGTCAATTGTTCCACTTGTAGACATTTGTCTGATTCCCTCACATTCTTTGACAGATAGTTCAAGATAACTGTCAAAGACAATGTGCTGTTCTTGCAAGGTGCACACTGACTTTGATATCTGTAGAATAGTCTGAAAGACCACTCCGAAGTTTTACATGGATGAAATCTTGACCATTCGCAATTGTGACATGTAGTCAACAACAGCAGTTTTCATTGAGGACAACTTTTTGAATTGAAATTGCAGCATCAGGTACAGAAGATTCATGCCCTCGGCCACTTTGAAAAATTTCGGTAGATTGGGACGTGTTGATGGCTCGTAGTGATTTTGCACACATTGGGAAGGCAGTTGGGTTATAAGTTTGCAGCTCCGTTTGTTTATGCCTACAGCGGAGACAGCTTGTTTTCCAGCAGCTACTTCATTGGTACAGTCTTGAAAAAGCACCCTGGCAGTATAATTTGTGCTGGATAATCTAGACAAAGAAGAGCTGTTGTCAAAATCAAAATTATCAACAGCAGCAATTGTATATCCTTTCCTGGTAAAGTGACTCGGAAGTGGTGTGCTGTCAGATTCACAAGATTTTCCAGCATGAGCTGCTAGCAAGTTCTTGCTCCGTACTTAGTCTTTGTAACTTGTTGATACACCAACCCTATGCATTGAAGTGATTAGCTCTATACTTTTGCTCTTGTCATAGATTGCCTGGGCACTCATCATGTGTAGTGGAGTTTTTGTTTTTGCCGTCATGTAATTCATAAAACATAATTTGGAAAAGACAGTACATTTGCACAGCATAAGCCTGTCTGTTCATGGGATTGTCATCCACTTCTACGCTTATACCTTCAAATCCATCATCAATGTTGCTAGCTTGTTCCGAACTGAAGAACTTTAGTTTTGCTTTGCTGATATTAAACGATGATATAAAAAATGTTAAGACAAGATTAGGCATTCTTGTTGACTCGCATGATTTGCAAAACACTGGGGCATCACAAAATTTGTTATTAAGTTCAAATTCTAAAACTTTCAGGACGTTTCTTAAAAAGGTTCCTTCTGATTTTACTGCATCCTGTGATCTTATTTTGGCAGAAAAAACTTCAGGAGTCAAATCAGCTGAAAACACCCCAAGTGGCTCATTCTTTTTTTATCAGACTGTCAAAAATGAATTTGGTAATTGTACATTCTCACCAGAAAAAAAGTAATTTCATTATTATGGATCAAATCAGTTTCATCAATGCTGACCATTATTTCTCTGATCTCACTGAGTGTGAACCCGTAGCCAGCACTCAAGAGTGACTTTAAAACTGCATTTGCTTTTTCAAAGAGTGCAAACTTAACTGTAGGCTGACGTTTACGTTGCTGCTGGGAGCTCATTGTTCATTCATATTTTCACATGTATACAGTTCGGCTGGGCATACAAATCCGCTGCAAATATATTCACCTCGCTGTTTAGATCAGCTGCATGGCTGTAAACTTCATTTTGGAAGAAACTAGCTGAGAATCACATACCCTGTACTTTATTCTTTTGTCAATCCCTTTGGCCCTTGTTCTGGCTACATCACAGATAACACATTTAAGATCCTGTGCTTTTTGATCAGTTGTTGGAGGTGGACAAGGGGTAGCCATCGATCTTCTGAGTGGATGGTTATTGAGTTTGGTTGTCGTTACTTTCTCAGATGACTTGGATTCTTGCTGTGAATTACTAGTTTCTACTATCTTCTGGCAATTTTTTCCAGGCTTTGTTTCATTTAATAGCACTTGCTACAATGATAAAATATTTGATCCTCTTCACCCATCAGTTTCAAACTTTTGTGAACTTCATCTTGCTGTATTTCTGCAGCATCTCAAACTATCTTCTGTGCAGCCGCAGTTGATGATTGCTTTTCTTTTGGATTAGTTTGGCATACAACACATTTTTCTTTGCTGAAGGAGTCCGCAGATATTGTAGTTGGCAACACTCTGTCAAGATTTAAAGATCCTCTGCTACCACCTGCTTCGCTCATGTTTACAAATTTGAATCAACAGAAAACCTGAAACAAAACAGTAATAAAATAAATTACCAATATGATGGCTAAAACACATTATTATAGAGCTGCCATTTTGGAAAATGGCGGAAGGGTTGCTCTGAGGATTTCATTTCTGTCTTTGTAGGACTGCTTGACCCCCAAGACCTATGTTTGACACCAAAATGAAGTATATAGGTCTCATGGTTCCTGACATATAACATTATCACAGCAACATATCCGCCATTTTCAAAATTTTCGTCATGAAAAATTTGGCCTGGATTAACAAGGTCTACCTAAGCTAAATTATTTCTCTAATGATACAAAACCAGCAATCAAAAATGCAAATTTCTTGACAACAATTGTTTTACAAAGGTATATCAAGGGTCAAGGAGTACTTCATGCAAAGTGAAATGTCAAAAGTGAATCTGATTGCTTGGTAACTGAGTAAGCTGTCTGATGAGAGAGATGAGTCAAGGGTCTCTATAATACAAGACCTGTTTTGGTTTATTTCAAAAGCATTCGAAGACAATTGTGACCCAACCACTAGATGGCAGAATAATGCAAAGTATGTGATTCAACTTCAACTGGAATGACTGTTATGTTATTTCTGCTCTGTCCAGGTCATCCCTCTGTCCCATCTTTTTTAGCTTGCACATTAGTGTCTCACAAGGGCTAGAATCCGGATGGAGGTTTTCAATCAATCAATCAGCATTTGTGTAGCCCAGTACTGTCACCCCTAGGAGTATCTGGGTGCTGTGGGAGCAACACCTCCTTCAAAGAGCTAGGTGTTTAGTTTCTTTCTGAAGTCCGCCAGGGAGGATGCATGTTCGGAGGGAGGTTTTGAGCAATATGCCCACGCATGTCCTATCCTTTAAACTCATAGATGTTTATCTGTCTGATGGTATGCAGACTCGCCTTGTGATCCCAGAGTGCCTCATTATCCTGTAGGACAAAAACATAGGCACTCACGATTTAATCTCTTCTCCTAGCCTCCCAGAGTGAGCAGTCCTCGCCGACATACGCTGCAGCTGCTCTCCACTCTGACATCTCGGGGGAACCCAGCACCCCACTGGCTACCAAACCTAATAGTGGCAGTACTGCCAAGGTAAGTGTTCACTTCTACTCTCTGGACATGCACTGACTTTTCCTTCTCTGCCATAGCCTCATGTACCACTCTCGTCGCAGAGTAACAATCGATATATCATATGCTATTTCTATTTGCAGATTCATTTTTAAGTACTTCCTTTATCTCAGAAGTGTGGAATTTTATACACTAAGTACTTGTCGTAGGGAAGAGATGCTCCAGTCATATACTTGTTCTGTTGTGGCAAACTCTTTTCCCTTTTTGGTGCCTTACAGTGAAGTGACAGATCATGGGAGGTTCATTACATCAGCACTCTGATAATGACCTCTGTGATTATGTGTGGGCTCATATTATATAGGGGTTTGGATTCTGGCATTCACAGGGTATTTACTTTACCATAAAATATGTCATCAAAGCCGGACCTTTTGCCACCTTTCTGAAAATCTACATATGGGGTGAAGCCAAGGAGGAAGCAGTAGGTCCAAGGTTGGAATGCCTTGTGAGTCTGTGCACACCCACAAACTAACATGTTTAAGGACCTCTCGAATCTCTTCTTACACTAGAAAAGGTTGGAAGGGAGGTTACTCCTGACAAGGGAATGCGTAAAACGTTTCCTGGGATAGTAAAAAAAATAGGGGTTGTAGAGAAGTGAATTTGCAATCTTTTTTAACAAGAAAATATGTACATATATTCGCTCGTGCGAAAACAAAATTTACAAAAGCTTGCTAGCAGTGCTTTTTGTTTTTTCCTTCTGTAAACCTATGAATGTCTTAAAGTAAAAAATCTGCACACATGCAAGGACAGACACCTGTGGCTACCCTTTTGTGACTCTCTTTAAGAATTCGGCCTCTAATTTATTTCATGTTGCTCCTAAAAGTGCCTATGATTGTTTTGCATTGATTTTCCACTGTTAATTTTGTTCCTTTAAAATATTAAGATGCATTAATTCAGAGAAATATACAGTTTTATAGTAGTTTAGCAAAACATTTATTAAAGTTTATATTTCTTTTGTTCACTTCTTATTTTCAAAGCAGTCATCTGTCTTACTTTAATTCTTATTCATGTATTTGTATATAATAAGGGAGCATTTTGAAAGGATTATATGATGTCTGGAATTGTTACATTTTGCAAACGCTTGTTTACATTTTTGTATTGGAAGCACCACTGTCCTTAATGCAAGCTGCGCTTACAGCTTTTTTTTAAACGTCCGCACTAGCCCGCACCGATAGTAAAGGATTGGCATTAATGAGTTGAGCTACTAACACACGTGGATACAAACTCGCTTTAGTGGCAGACAGTCGAGTTTCACAGCTATATAGCACTGTAAACTGGCAGCCAACCGTTTGTGTAGTAGAGGGGTTGGGAATGCTTGTCCAGTCAACAATATAAACATGAAAACTGGTTACTCAAAGAATATCTCATGGGTGTCGAGTGATAAGAATTCCTCTCTGACTGATTATTTATCCGTTTTGTCATTTTTATGGTCTAACTTGATAGCACAGCTGTCACCGGAGAGTTATGTGAGCATCACTAGGAGATGGGCTTTGGCTTTGCTCACATGTTGGGAGCCAGAAGTTCAAGTTTTGATTGGGCAGAAGTGCACTCCCCCCAAAAAAGTACTTGCCCCTCGTGCAGCTGTGATCATTTTGTTTATTTACCCAGTTGCCTAAGCTTGAAATTTCAGGAGCATACATGTATTGTATTGTATTGTAATTGCATTTATATAAAGCTTACTACCCCCGACGAGGCGTCAAAGTGCTTTTTCGGCGAGTAGCACAATACTCCGGAACCCATAAAGGATTAGTGTTGAGTTAGTATAGTGAAATATGAACCTAATTTGAGCGGTGAATAGGTTAGTCAGTTATTTGGATTCAGAAGAATAGCGAGGGATAGAAGAGGGGAAAAAGGTTTTCATTTATATAGCTCTTGTTACCCCTGATGGGGTGTTAAAGCACATGTGACATTTGTTTTTTTTCCCTGGCAACATCGATAGGAGGAAGGCATTAATTAACCCACATGGATTTTAAGTCTGGCTTGACAGTGCCAGTCATTGGACCTTTTTTTTTTAATATTTCTTTTTATTAAATCATAAAACACACATACAAATCAAAAAATGAAATCTCAGGGAAGCCAAAACATTACAATACTTTGGTGTGAGAAGAAAGGATTACATTGTCACATTAAAAACCTCAGGGATCAGTGATGTCGGGCACATCTTCATCAAGGTTGGGCTCAGGGGGGGCACAGATATCACCCCTATAGCTGTTCCACGGTCCCCAAATCTTCCCCCACTTACGAGGGCACCCCCTAGCCACGTATACCGACTTTTCACGCACCATACACCAGTCTAGGTCCTCAGCCCACTTAGTGACCCCGGGCGCCTGGCTGGCGCCCCAGAGCTGAGCGATGTTGCGTTTGGCAATCATGTTCGCTAATGTTACCCACTGTTTCTGGGGCTCATTACAATCAGACGGTTCCCAAACATTCAGCAAACAACGCCTAGCCTCAAGTTTTATCTCCGTGCCCAACGCCTGGCTCAGCTCCACATGTATGGTCGACCAAAAGTCCTGCACTCGATCACAATGCCACAGTATATGCATTAGGGTACTATCTTCCGCACATCCCCTCCGGCACGCACCACTATCAGCACGTCCCATACGAACCAGACGCGGCCCAGTAATATATGATCTATGCAAGTCCTTCAGCTGAACCAACCTCAGCCGCATTTGGATCGCCACCTCCTTAGGAGAGGCCACCGCTGCTGTCCAGTCCTCATCATCTAGTTCCAAACCATCCTCGCACCACTGAGCCCTGATCTTCCGCAGCGGATCCTCTGAATGATTCACCAGCTTACGGTATATGAGGGAGATCGTCTTTTCAGGGATGTGTCCATCTAGCACTCGGTCCTCCAGAGGCGGCGCCGCCAGAAGAACCGTACCCTTAGGGACATGTGTATCTAAGGAGTGGCGCACCTGTAAGTATCGAAAGTACTTGTTTCGGTGTAGTTGGTACTGGGCCACCAAGGACTCGAACGTGTGCACTGCGCCCGTTTTCCAAACTTCCCCAATTTTCACTATGCCAATCAGGTTCCACTTGTCAAAACCCTTCGACTTCCACATACTGCCCAACTTCTCTGAGTTCAATAAAGGGGTGGCGAGTGTAAGTCTACCCTCCCACCCCAGACATTTCTTAGCAATATGCCAGACACGGACAGCATGGTCAGTGGGGCCCGTCAGCGGGAATCTGCACGGCCTAGAATATAAAGCCCTCTCCAACGAACCACCCGGCGCCTGACCCCGATCCATTGCATAACCAGGGTCACCAGGGATACCGTATATTATGTTGTTCACTGCAGCTAGTTGAGACGACCAGTAATACCTGCGAATGTCTGGGAGCCCAATTCCCCCATCGTACCAAAGAAGGGTCAGCTTGCTATAGGCAATTCGAGCACTACCCCCCCAGAGAAGCCGTCTCTGGAGGGATTCTATCTCTCTAAAATAAGCCGCCGGAACCAGGTCCATCGAATTCTGCAACGCATACAAAAACCGAGGAAGCGCAATCATCTTGAACAAGGCCGCTCTCCCCAGCAGAGAGAGCGGCAGGGACCTCCAACGCTCCACGTCAGCCCTGCACCTAGTCAATGGAGCGACCAAGTTCCTTTCGTACCGCAGCTGCGGGTTCAGTGTCACGGAGATGCACAGGTATCGAAACCCCACTGTTTCCAACCGCACTGGACAAGAATGCGGAATCACAAGAGGATCCCCTGCCACTACAAACATCACCGACTTATCCCAGTTAATGACTAGGCCGGAGTATCGACCACAAATGGCTAAGATGTCCAGGAAGACCCCGAACGACTCCCTGGGTCTAGTGAGGTACAGCAAAACATCATCAGCGTAAAGCGAGATCTTGTCTTCCCATTCTGACGTCCAACGCAAACCCCGAATCGACCTGTCCCAACGCACTTACGCAGCCAGTGGCTCCATTGCAAGCGCAAACAGGGGGGACAGTGGACAGCCCTGTCTCGTCCCCCTCCCAAGCTGAAAATCGTGGGACTTGCAATTGTGACAATTATTCTAGCCAAGGGCTTGGAATACAACAGACGAACCCATCCAATGAATTCACTGCCGAACCCCATCTTCCCCAAGACCGCAAACAAATACTGCCATTCCACTCGATCAAAGGCCATCAACGCATTTAAAGAGACTAGTACCGTCTGTTCATGAATCTTCGAGGCACCTCCCAGGACTCCCTGCAGCCGCCGCAAGTTCAACGCAGTGTTTCGATACGGCATAAATCCGGACTGGTCTGGGTGAATCCAAGTCGTGATCACCTTGACAAGCCTAGTCGCCCAGAGCTTCACGAGGATTTTAGGTTCCGCGTTCAACAGCGATATAGGCCTGTACGAAGAACACTGCGTCTTGGGCTTGCCCTCCTTGTATAAAACCACCACATTAGCAATACGCTGATCATACGGGAGCTCTCCCACCTCCCTACTCTCCAAGAACATAGCACGCACGTTTGGGGCCAACTTATTAGCATTCAACTTGTACAGTTCAATGGGGATACCATTTGGGCCAGTTGCCTTGTCTGATTTAACCTGTCTAATCGCTTGGGCCACTTCATCAACCGTGAACGCGGAGTCAAGGTAATCTCTATGTTCCTCCGACAGACAAGGCATGACAATATCCCTGATCATATCGCTGTTTTCCGCCTCCGAATAAGTACTCCCCGTCGTATACACCGCCTGATAATAATCGGCGAACTCGTCCACTATCTCTTGAGGGTCCGTTAGAAAACGTGACAACTTATCTTCCAACTCCGGCACCAGCATCGAGGTCCGATCCCCTCTCTCAAGCCAGGCAATTAGTTTACCGGCCTTATCCCCGTGTTCATATATCCTGCTCTGCACAGCCGCCTGTGTAGCCACTGCCTTATTGCGTACTAATATTCGGTATTCTTCCTCACGAAGGCGTACCTGATGCAGGTCCTCCGGAGCCCTCGACTTTCTCTTCTAAACTCAGAATTTCTGCCTCTAACCGGACCACATCTGCCAGCGTCCTCTTCTTCTTCCTGGCAACCAGGGACAAAACTTCCCATCTCGCCACTGTTTTATATGCCTCCCACAGGGTCTGCGCCGACTCAACGGAACCAGCATTCTCTTGGAAGTATCTATCGGACATACGGAGGACCTCCTTTCTAATGACTAGGTCTTTCAGTTGCCACGCACTGATAGGAGCTACCCTGCTAGCCGCCAGCAGATCTGAACGAATGACCAACCACAACGGGGAGTGATCAGAAATTCCCCTCCCGAGATAGCGCGCTTCACTAATCTTAAGCGCCATCCCAGCGGGGAGCAATACATAATCCAGCCAAGAAAGGCTACCATGAGCCGCAGAGACATGAGAATAGTGAACGGACATCGGGCAGCGTGCACGCCAACCATCATTCAAACCCATCGACGCAAGAAAGTCCGATAGCCACCGCTGCGATGGGCGGAGCACCCGAGGAGGGCAGCGATCCAATTCCCCATCCAGCACAGAGTTAAAGTCTCCACCAATCACCAGGTCCCCCAAAGGAAGCGAAAGAAAAACATTCCCCAGATCACGATAGGTTTCGGTTTGTAATCCCGGCGGCACATACACAGACAACAAAGTTACAGTTCGGCCCCCAACCAATCCCGAGACCCCAACGTATCTCCCCCTCTGGTCGACCCAGGTGTGTTGCACGGACAGTGGAAAGGAGTTCTTGACCAAGATCCCTACTCCCCTCGACCCGGTTGTGAATCCTGCGTGTACTACCAATTTATAGCCCCCCCTGTGGAGGGCCAAACATGTATTACCAACCAAATGCGTCTCCTGTAGAAGTACTATATCCGGGGCATGTCTCCTAATGAGCTGGTTCACCATCCCTCTCTTGATCTTGTCCCCCAGGCCATTAACATTCCAACTTGGTAACCTCATTCCAGACCCCTGCGAACTACGTGTCTCCACACCCATACAGTTCAAAATACAATAGCTTGGCTGTTCCGGAGATCAAAAAACAAAAGATAAAAACGGAAAAACACACTCTCACCATCACACCCAGACCCCCACCCTGCACCCCTGCACTCGGCCTTTGCCAAACCCCAACTCGCAGTGTGCCTGTCGCCCTTCACTCAAACTAACCCCTACCTAAATATTGATGTGAGGAGGAGTCAAGTATCCCGGATCCCCACCATCCCGCCATAATCGAAGACAATCAGGATGTAATTTAAACAACAGTATCCTCCTCCCTCCCCACGATTCTACGTCCCAGCTACCCCGAAAGTGTCACTGGTCTTCCGTCTCTTCCGTCTCCTTGCCATTGCGCTCCTGAAACTCCGCCTGAGTCTGTAGTCCATCAACCCAGTCCGACGCCGCCTCCGGGCTATCAAAGAACCAAGTCTTTCCATGTACCTCCACTCGAAGCTTTGCTGGGTACATCAAGGCATATTTATACCCCTTAGTTCGTAGGTGTTGTTTGACCCCTTGGAAACTCTGCCGCTGCTTCTGGAACTTCTGAGTAAAGTCAGGATAAAAGTTCAGTGCTGAATTTTCAAATTGCAGATGCCCTTGCGACCTGGAGGCCTGGAGAATAGCATCTCTGTCTCTAAAGTTCAGGAGACGCACAATCATTGGCCGAGGGGTAGCGCCCAGACGCGGTCTTCCACCTGGGACCCTGTGTGCCCTCTCGACTGTAAAGAAGGAACTTAAACCTTTAGGCTGCAAGTGTTTGGCAATTAAGTCCTCCACAAATAGGTCAGGGGATTGTCCCTCAGCATTTTCCGGAACTCCGGTCAGACGGACATTGTTCCTTCTGGCTCTTCCTTCGAACTCATCCAGTTGCCGACCCTGTGCCTCTTCAGCCATTCTCAAGTTTCGCACTTCCCGCTGGAGCTCCACCACATCGTCCGTCAGGCTAGCCGTCTTTATGTCAATGGGCTTCACTTTCTCATTTGTTTTAGTGAGATCTGCCCGGATCAGGTTGACCTAAATGGTTACAGTATGTAGTTTTTGGTCCAAGGACTGCATCTGTTGGCCAAGAGAAGTGCGAACTCCCTCGATGGCCGCCATCACATCATGCAATGTGGGTTCCAGTGTCGTGCTAGGATCCGCCATTCCGCCATCTTGGGACCGGCCAGACACTCCAGGCGAACCCTTCGTAACAGTGTATCTATCCAGTTTGTTGGATTGCACTGTACGGCTTGTTCTGGACGATTTCACCTGGGACCTCTCCGTCTCCGGTTTGGACGTCGTCTCCAGAGCCGAGCCAGCCCCAAGAGTACACTTCTCCGCTCAGCAGAAAGCAGTTGGGCACCTGGCCACCACCTCAAGGGCGACATAGTTGACCACCACTTCCAATACACCAGGGGGGGACGTATCTTCGGGAGGGGGAGGGACACCCCAATTAAAGAAGGCACCCACAGTCCATCTTGCGCGACCGGAAGTCAAAACGGGGGTTCGAGCCGGCCACTTCCGGTCGAGCGATCCGATGTTGTTCAACTTGGGGCCGGGTCACCTCCCATCCGAGAACCCGGTCCCCTTCCGGCTCAGGCCCCGATCTCTGTCGCCCCAACTTCACTTCCCGTCGTCGGATTCGATCGCGGAAAGTCTCATTCGGTGCCTCTACCACTCAGTCGACTAGATCCATGTCGAAAATTCAGGATATGTTGCAGGATAGTTCCGGCGGTTGCGGGGCTCTCGGGAGCCCCGAGCTCATGCGGCCATCTTCGTCATCGGACCTTTTAACCTATACCACTATTATTCTGAAGTTCTGTGCTTCCACAAAAATACATATCCATTCCCATGGTACTTACTTTGCCATACAATATTTCTTCAAAGCCAGACCTTTTGGCACTGCCAATGGTTGGTAGTGTTATTTCTTCCTCTGATATCCTTCATTTGTCGGTCCTGTATTTTACTTTGTTGCAACAGGTGTTTTAGAGATTGAAAGTGTGTTTGTGTTCTCTATACGCTAATAGATTAGGATCATTCAACCTGGTGATGTTTGCATACAGCCCATATGTAATGTCAGGACTTTCAGTTTCCTGCTTTTCCAAATGGCAGTTTCTTGGGTTCATTACATTTTATTTTGTTGTAAAGCTGGTACCGCAACAACCATGTTGGTTTAGTTACCTATTTTACTTTTGATGAATCACAATTCCGTTGCCCTACTCTGTTCGAATCTGTCGCTTGCTACTATTTTTTTTAATTAGGTTGGTGAATTATTTGGAACTTTTCAGTAACTTTTGATTCTCCTCACCCAGCCGAGTTTGAGATTCAATTCTGCAGGAGTGTTCCAATCCAATACTGATCCATATTCTACGTTTTATATGTTATGAAAATGTACTTGCATGTTTCACTATACTAATTCAACACTAATCCTCTATGGTTCCCGGAGTAGCGTGCTACTCGCTGAAAAAGCTCTTCTACGCCTCGTCCGGGGTAGTAAGCGCTATATAAATGCAATTACAATACAATACAATACACTTGTCCCCGGTGAGGTCTGGTGAGACCTGGCCTTCCTACCTACATGCGGGAACCTTGGAGTGGCAGTGGTACTACCACAGAATCACTGTGTGTTATTTTCAGGTTTCGCAAATCTGTGCTTTTGGGATTGAGGTTTTGCTTCTGATTCTCACTTCTGTCAGGATTTATAAAGCGTTTGTGACTCCTTCATGAGTTGCTTTACCAAAATATTATCTTAGATTGGAAGTACTTCTTTGTCATGTTCAGGAAGCTTCAGGGCACACGGGGCATATCAGCCCTTAATCAGTCTTAACGTCCTAAATGATCTTGAAGTGCACAGCACACAAAGCTGCAGCCCACTCCACCCATCACCCCCTGGACCTGAGTGAAGCGGCTTCTGTGTGGGAGCTCGGTTGCTGCTCATCCCTCCTGCAGGCCGTTATGTACAGCCTCAACTCTGTCTCTGGTACAAATACCGCCGCATATCCACAGTGGGATTATGTAGCAGCAAAGCCGAGCCTTCTGTGGCATTACCGTGTCGTTATTTGATTTCTCATATATGGAGATACAAAAATTATCCAAATATTATTCAAAATACAGAGGTTTTGTAGAAGTAAAAGTAGACCCATTCAGCAGCGCCTGCTCAGAAGGTTATTCTAACAATCGCTGCTATTGTCCTGCACGGAGGCTCAAGAATATCATGTATTATCACTGCCGTTTCTACCTCCCAGAGTAAAACAGGGAATATATAATAACACATGGGGGTGGCGAAAGGCTTGGGCATGCTTCTATTCATACTGGGCTCTCCGAGCACCTCCTTTCCTTATGCAAGAGCCATGCAGAACAGTATCTTACTTTACACACATACTATATGGTCCTGCATTACAAGCCTGGGACACTTTAGTAACCAAGACATTAGAACACAGCCCCTCAGAATACACAAACCCTAGAATGAGTCTTCCTCTGGCACCGTCAGTGTCTGCCTTCCATTCTTGTGAGGCTGGTCAGCTCCGCACTGCTAAACGGATGTTTGCAGGAGCTGCTGCTCACAGGGGTGTGACATGGCAGCCCCTCTGATGCCGAGGGCTATGCTCAACCGGTTATTATTCACCAGTGCGTGCCTCGCTCCGCAACCATGGCTGCTTGGGGACTGCAAGTGGGTTTAAAGCACTTGTCCTTCCTGGCACCACTATTTAGCATGGTGAAAAGTGAGTTCATGTTGGAGCAAGTGTCAGTTATGATTCTGATCCGTGCTTTCACCGGTGCTAGCATTTGCACCAGTGGAATAGTGAGTGCACATTTATCCCCGTGTCAAACCCACGCCGATGACGTACAGCTATCTGAGGCATCTCCAAGCTCCAATGAGTGCACCCAAGCACCTCTGGAAGGCCAAGAAGTATTAGCTGTTATGGTAACGAATCCTTCCTAACACCACACTGGCAGGATGTCTTTGAATCAGAATCTCAGATCTCCCTATGCCTGCTAAATTATCCCTTACAAACCTGAACACAGAGTATGGAGCTCGAGAAAAGCAATCTGCAATATAATCATTTGTGTAAAACGAATAGTGGTTATTCTCTGCCATGCCATTCTCTGGCTGAAATATGTTGGACAAACTGCACACAAAGAAAACCACTTGAGTGCATAAACCTTTTAACACACAAGTATTCGGTTTCCATGGAATTTACTAACTGAATCAGACTATTGCAGTACATCCAAATTGACCTTGGGGATATACTTTCTAAGAGTTCTAAACTGAATCCCAAGACTTCCAACATTGAGATCTGGCGGTATTTAAACCACAGATCGAATTTAGTGTGGTGCAAACTCAACTTTTATATTTGTGTTTACAATGTTCTTCTTTTGAGTGAGAAACTACTAAAAACAACTGTGCAAATCAACGTTTTCCCCATACACACTTAGGTGAAATTCTTCCATTCATTGTGGGAACATGACCATCTCAGAACTCTGCAACACAACCAACAGTGCAATAACATGATTGTCCAACTCAGTGCTTCTCTGTTAGAAATGAAAATGACTTTATTCTCCAGTAAGGCACACTATTACACAAATCACAATAATGTCCCAGATAAATGTCTGAATGCAGTGTGCTTCAAGGGGAATGAGCCCTATGCACTCTACACTCCTCTCCTTCTCTGATAGTCTAGGGCCCCAGGGCATATTTACTATTCGAGGCGCAACACTACCCGTCTGTTAACATATTGTCTCCTAATGGCTTTGTTTCATTAAATAGTCTGACACCTACTCCTCTATACGACTGTGGGCTTCAGTAGGCCTTATGATTGCAGTCTGGCTCCTGGGAGTTGTGCTGGGCTGCGGCGTGACCATGTGACATAACCAGACCAGGTGTGTGCAGGCCACACTGCATAGTGCTAAAGACAGCAGTCAGAGTGGCTGGCGGAATTTTCTTCCAGGCTCTGGCAGTGCCGGGAGCAGATTGGCGACACACTGAAGTATACAAACAAGCATTTGCAATGCAATAGGTCTCGCATTAGGAAAGTTTGAGCTAATGGTATTGTAAATGGCAAAGTTTTTATTTATGTTTTTTTTTTTTTAAATAGCTAAATTAATAGGTTTGTCATGGGGCGGCCTTAGGCATGTGCAAGCTGTGCACCTGCACAGGGCCGCCAAACCCCAGGGGGCCGCCACGCCAATATATATCCTTAATATAATAATCCTCTGAGGATGGATACATATGTGCGTGACGGCCCCTGGCAGGGATTTGTCGGCCTCTGGCTCAGTAACACCTTCCTGAGCTGGGGGGGGGGAGTCTTCCGGGGACCCTACCTACGCTCCCTGCCCAGGGCCGACATGAGCCTAGAGCCGCCCCTGCGCATGCGCATGCTCTACCTCACCTGTGAGCACATGGCTTCAATTTTCTGTCATTCGACTTGCCCTCACCCAACACAGTGGGTTAAACCACAAGCGGGCAACTGTGCATTTGGTTTATTATTGCAAACTTAATAGTTATTCCCCGGATGTCTGAGAGAAACGGGAAAGCACGCACACAGATGCAGAGATAGGCCTAACCTCAAAGCCGATGCAGCGCGCCTGCTTTTTATCAGAAGTGAAATGAGATGCAAATGCATGCATCTGACCCCGAGATCTGACGTCGAGGGAAAGAACGAGGGGTGACATTCCTGCTGACATGCCTGGCTACAGGGGAAATAAACGTAACCGCGCGTGCAAAACAAACAGGCCAGGCTGAGTGGAAATGCGCGAGGCTATTTTAAGCAACACAGACCGAGAAACGTAATGGAATCAAAATGCCATGGAACACAAATCAATCGAATCTTCTAGAGAGCAGTATTTATGCAGTTGTTTTTAAGAAAGAGGTAAAGATATGCTTTTAATGTTCGCTCATGATTCCACCTCCAAGAAGGCCCAGCGCGGGAAACCATCAGCGTCATTGCTACCTCAAGCTACCAGTGAACACGCATTTCTTTTCATTAGGGATAGCGACGCACGGTTTCAGCAACAGGAGCCGCTCCTGGTAACATTAACAGACTCCCAGGAAATCCAATATCGTCATAAATCCTCCTAGCTGCCAGCAAGGGGTTGAGAATCCACAACTCAATAACAAAGAAATGAACAGTTCGCGCGGTTAAGAAATTTGCGAGAAATGGGGGGTGATGAGGAGGTAGTGGTGACTAAAAGACTCTTTACAGTCGCAATATTGATCACAGCGAACACAAACAAACGTCCTTCAACAGCCAAACCATAAAACAAAACCAATAATAATACGGTCTGAAAATAGATTGTCTTACCTATAAAAGGCCAGTGTGTAACGGTACTCATATTTTATTGCATGACCCCTAACCTGCCCATTTCTACGCCTTTGACTTTCTTAAGACTTTAACACGTCAGCACAATTATGAATGCGGCAGGTAAATTTGCTGCTGAGACCTGAAAGCGAAGGCGCAGAATCCTATTGTATAGCCCTGTGACGTGCTACATCTACGCAGTCTTTGAATATTTCTGCTAAGGAAGCCTTGATTGGCTTTTGAGCACCGTTATGTTCTCGCTGATATTGGGAACCATTATGCATTCGCGCGTGCAGACTAGGCACGTGTTCTCCAAAGTTGGCCCTGGTGGACCGGACCATGCCAGATTTTCAGCATATCCATATTTTGATAAATGCAGTTATCTTAAACATCTGGCATGGATCCAGCCCTCTGGGACCGACTTTGGAGAACCCTGGGACGGATGAATCTGGACCCATATCCATGAAATTAAACAGTAAATATGTACACACTGCACGGTAGCTGTTTCAGGGTAGGGGTACTTTTCTTTTTTTTTTTTTTTAAATAGTTCACTCCCTCTTAACATGCACAATATATGATAAGCAGTTGTGGAAAACCATTAGGTTGGGCTATGCATGTAAGAGGTATGTACAACCTACAAATCTATGTAATAGCTAACACTTGTGTACGGAATACTCAGAAGAAATAGCTGCCCGACAAAGATGCCACTCCAGTAATTGTCCGACCTCTAATTCTTCTATGGTACTTTCAGTCCACCCGGAGAACATTCTAAACTTTAGGTGACTCACAGTATTTCTTCAATTTTAATTTTATTCGGAATATTTGTTAAACTACCATTGGAAAACAGCAGGGAGAAGTGAATACAGTACGGGTGCAAGCAGAAAACACACCTCTCGTCATGGGAGTCGTGGGTGACAATTCAGAAAAAGTTTACAGAACATTCCAGGTATAATTCTACTGGAGCATGTTTAACACTCCCTGCATTAGACTGTCCGTGTCTGTAGCAATAGTTATGTTTGCAATATATATTTCAAGTAATTTGTGAAAAATGCTACCGACTATGTTGGCTTGATAAGACACTCTCCAATGTGAAGCACTTTGTGGCTCTGTAATGGTTTATCCATCATTGCTCCTGTCTATGTACCCACGATGTACTGTTAAAATCCAATAAAGAAATACTGGAAAAAACATGCTCATAAAAACAATAACGTACTTACTTGCATGTCATTGTTCTGAAGGTACAGAGGCCGGCTTTAATAGTGACTCTGCTGAATTTAAGGCATAAAACAGCTTGCAGTGACCAAAACCCAAAACTAAACAAGTCCCCGCCGGGACGCCGCGCTGCCTGCGACGACCCGGAAGCGGTTGGCCAGCCGGCCAATCCCATCGCGGCCTCAACGGGAAGTCCCACCCCATCGCGGCGAGAGCGAGCTGCCCGAGGAGCCACGAAGGCTCCTGATTGAGTCCTGGTCCCGAGATGGGGGACCGGGTGAAGAGCGGCCGGGCGCATGGGGAAGGCGGGGCTCTCATGTGGTGAGAGAGCTCCGCAAAGCGCTACCGCCGCCCGAGAGGCAGAACCGCCGCCGAGCACCGCCAGAACAGGTGAGTGTGTTGAGGGAGAGGAGGGGTGAGTGGGGGTGGGATGTACGCGCGTGTCTGTTTGAGTGTGTCTGTGCGTGCGTCTGTCTGTCTGTGTGCGCGTGCGTCTGTTTAAGGGGGGGTGCGTGTGTGTATGCAGTGTGTGTATGGATGTGTATGTGCGCATGCGTGAGTGAGGCTTTCTTTGTGCATGGGTATACGAGGCACGGCGACGTGCGCGCTCACGAGGTACAATCTCGGCGCGTGGCACTTTGGTGTCCACATTCCCAAATACGGGTAGCATTAGGTCTGAAGCAGACACCCTCAATGCTCACGCATTGAGCGTAGGTCTGCTCGACCTAAAAAGTGATGGATGGAATGCTTGAATTTATCTCAGCCACTGCTAATCACTCTTGCTGCATACAGACATCTTTATTTTACATATCATGCCACCTCAGTTTAGACCCAGCCATATGCAAATCAGCCTTCACTCTGCTTGAAGGGGAACAGTCCAGCCCGACCTGTCAGTCCAGATCCGTCCTGAACGCAAGCCCGTTTTCGTCAAGTTTGGTTCCAGTGTCACTGTGTGCAGGGGACCCTCATCTCAGAAGACCCAGTTCCTCCGCTTTGCTGAGTCACAATCGCATTTGATCTGGGACCTCCCGGTGATGCGGCAATCTTGCAGTTTCCATTTTCTGGAATCTGGTGGTGACTTAAACGCTTTTGTTTGGGGCACAGTGGCCCAGTCCTGTTGGATGGGTAGGTTTCTAGCTCCACAATAGTTGTCAGCAGCAGCTTCGTACTTCAGAGCTCTGTAGTTTGCTTAGCACACATAGAATAAGTGCCAGGCTAGCCATTGCTTGGTGTGGTACCTCCGATTGCCAGATTCTTCTTGGGCTGCAGGGACCGCTCCGGCACTGGGTAGATAATGCACCAGTTACGCCAACCTCCATCTCAGCCAGACAGTGGGTACTACAGGGTAAAGTTGTTCATGGCTTCAGTCAGGAATACAGATTGTGCACGCTTTCCATATGCCACGGCTGTGATGACAGGTGATACTGCTTTTGCATGCTTGGGAAGTGCTGCGGTTCAGGGACTGGCTCTGAGATTAGAGCACGCAAGTTAAAAAGGTTGTGAGTCTCTGGTGGACCACAGCACTAAGGGCAATCACTTCTGTAACACTAACTTCCAGGGCAAGGCAACCCGTTTTTCCTCAAGACCGCGCTCCAGGTCCTATCCCCTTACCTGGGGAAGCTGCCTCTCTGGCTGACATCAGCTCTGGTTGTGCAATAGTCCTCTGGGTACTCTGTGGAGCACTCCCTCCCTGATCAGAGAGAACTTGAAACTAGAACTACAAGTGGGCCAGCAGCTCCCTTATACAGGAATGACAGACTGGGGATGTGGATTCTCCGTCTACCCTTTCAGAACTGGTTTGGTTCGGATTTAATTCTCAGGCTGTCTACATAATCAACAAGGCAGGAGCACTCTTAACAGAGCAGGGATCTCCCCGTTGCACATCCTCAACAGAAGCCCAAAGCATTATGAGCAGGCTGCAGTTGACTGTCAACATCTGCACCTGAAGGGCTGCTGCCCTTCTAAAACAACCCTTTACTCAATCACACTCATAATCTCTGCCATCCACCAAATGGCCTTTTCAGGAACATCAACCAGCAGCCCTTTGTATCAGAAATTTATATGGGGGAACCTTTCTAATCGAATTCGTCAGGGGAAGCCTTTCTCCTCTTTTTCCACTTCAGTGGCTGGTTTCCCTCCAGTGTAAGGAATGATAGCAATACTGTTAACACTGCCTGGGAAAGCAACCTTGCCTCCATCTTGTGCACATGAACAGGCCAGGGCCTCCAAAATGGAACACAAAGGCCTGTGTCACTCCGATTCAGTCAGCCATTCATGCAGTGTATAAGAAACTTCTCATACACCCACTCATTCATCCAGGCATTCTGGATGTTGATCTAGGATTCTGTGTTCCCCATTATCATTGGACATTTCTGAGTGGGCCAGTAGCCTCCCACTCACATGACACATGTAAAAAGGCCTAGTGACACTAGGATCACCACAAAACACTGTTTGCTGCTACCACCTTGCTACATGCGTCAACCTGTGGCTGGTACAGGAGTCCTCTGTCACTACTGAGGGTTTGCTTAGTGCTCCTCTATTAGGTCCTGGACCAGGTCGCAGTGAAAGGTAACCTGTGCACATGCTAGATTAGCGTGCGATGAGGCCCAAAAAAATCCAGAATCCGGAATAGCAGATTCTTAGGGTGTAGACCTTTATTTATGATTTTTTTTTCATCTATTCTGAAACTTTTTGTGAATTGGGCAAGTATTGTCTAAAGGGTTGCTTACTTTGTTCATTGTGATTTCAGATTTAAAACGGTATGCATGCGTTTTTAGGCGCAGCCTACCAGACACCGCAGCTGTCTAGTTTTCTAAAAACATCTTGGGGACATTCAGAAAGTTGACCTGAGAATACATTTTGTGTGTTGCTTGCTATGGGCTTTGTGGTTGGTGTAGGAAAGTACCCCTTTTTGCATGGTTACCCCCCTAACTTTTTGCCAGATACCCGATGTTAACTTGACTTGGTTTGTGCTGGGACCCTGCTTTCCAGACCCCAGCACCTGTGTTCTTTCCCAAAACTGTACCGAACTTCCCACAAATGGCACCTCTGGGCCATATGTAAGTCCCTTGTACAAAGTACACCTGGTACCAAGGGCCTTGTGGCCAGAGAGGCCTCTGAGGAATGGAGCATGTATTATGCCACCCCTAGAGGCCCCTCAACGTAACACTCACTCACTGCCATTGCAGACTGTGTGTTTTGGTGCAGATCAAACTTAAGAGTCTGCATGGCACACATGCCTGTGTGCCATGCCTCCCACGCTGCCTGTGGCATGGGTAAGTCAACCCTCTAGCTGCCTCATAGCCCTGACGCAGGGTGCACCATACCACAGATGAGGGCTGAGCTGCATGAGCAATATGCCCCTACAGTGTCTGTGCCATTCACAGACATTGGAAATGCAGTGAAGCCATTTTGAGTACATGGGCTGGGAGTTTGTCAACGCAAACTTTACAGCTCCATGATGGCTTTATTAAAGACTGAGAGGTTTGGTATCAAACTTCTCCGCATAATAAACCCACACTGATGCCAGTGTTGGGTTTAATATAAGATGCACTCAGAGGGCATCTTAGAGAGGCCCCCTGTAAAAACGACCGACTTCTAGTGTATTGGTTGACTGGTCCCTGCCAGCCAGCCTCTACCAGACAGGTTTCTGACCTCATGGGGTGAGAGCCTATGTGCTTCCAGAGGTCAGAAACAAAGCCTGCTCTGGGTGGAAGTGCTTCTCACTTCCGCCTAGCAGGAACCACAACACTTGGCGGGGAGCCTCAAAGGCTCTCACCTTGTGTTATGCTGATTTAGGCAGCTCCAACTTGTGGAGATGCCCGCTTCCCCCGGGCCAACCCCACGTTTTGGTGGCAGGACAGGTGGGAAAATTAGTAAGCAGAGTAGTAGTGTCCAACTCACCCTGGCACACCCCAAGGGTCGTCAGGAGCTGAGGTGAACCCCTCTTTTGGAAATTCTCCATCTTGGCTTGGAGAATAAGGCCAATCGAAATAGGAATGTGCCCCTCTCCCCAACGGGAGGGGCACCCAAAGGGTGTAGTCAACCTAGGAGACAGTAGCCATTGGCTTCTGCCCCCCAACCCCAGTGACGCCCTTAAATTTAGTATTTAAGGGCTTCCCTGAATCTTGTTCCTCAGATTCAACTACTTATGAAGAAAAAGAACTGAAGAGCGGTGCAGCAGTGGAGAAGCGACAACTGACTTGGCCTCGGCCCTACAGTCCTGTCTCCTTCTCCAGCGACCCTGCTCCAAGAAACCGGTGTAGCCTGCTGCCAGCAACCTCCAACAACTGGGGGATCTGTGCTGTCTCCCGTGGACACTGGTTTTTTCCAGCAATAAACTAACCAACAGACCATGGATCCAGGCAGATCTGCAACACTTGCAGCACTCTGCACCCAACGGCCAAGGCCCGAGTCCAGGTGGCCCCCTGACCCAGTGAAGTCTCCCTGGGGGATCCAGCATTGAACAACCTCTCCCAAGCTTCCCCACAATGCCTGCTGTGGTAAATATTTTAACGAACTTGAAAAACGCTTCGCTTTTAATTTTAATAATAAATAATTGTGAACTATATGCTTTATGGTTATGATAAACCAAATAAAGTTATTTTTTGACTGCCTAACTGACTGGTGAAATAATGGCTGACATAGATAATAGGGTTTAGGAGCTTGACCTCCCCTTCTCCCCACACCTCCATCTAGAGATGAGAGAGTTAAGGTCTCTATGTAAACTTTTTTCATGGGGTCCCATCCCTCCAAGGTCAAGCTCCAGAATCTCTTAGCAGAGTATGCAAGCGACCACCCTTCTGAGAGGGGGAGATCCAAACTCGGGAGATGAGAATATTGAAGGTGAGGACAACCCCCAAACTCCTTCACTATATAGGGAGAACAGGGTCCATGTGCCCCTGACTCCATGTTTAGGGCTCACAGCACCTAGATACCACACAGGTGAGTCAGGTCCTGATGAGATAATTGACAGCCTCAACGTCAAGGAGTAGGTCTCCGTCAGCGTTGGTGCAACGTTCAACGTTGAGGCATGAGACTCCGTCAGTGGCCTCTCTCAGACGTTCGACGTCGTGGCACAAGTTTTCGTCTGTGTCGTGTCGCAGAGGATCAACGTCAAGACTTGAAACTCCGTCAGTGTCCTCCCAACAGAAGAGTGTCCTCGAAGAAGAGGTCGACGTCAAGGCACAAGTCGACGTCGGACCAAAGGCCTCCAGCATCGACACAAGTCTTCGGCGTCCCAAAGGCGCTCGACGTCGAGATAGGGATCTCCTTCAGCATCAACTCAAGGACATTCGACGTCGAGATGAACACCACCTTTGTCGTCTTCAACTGGGCAGCAATCGACGTTGGGACACAGTTCCACCCCGAGAGAACAGTCGACTCTGAGGGCGCATCCGACGTCGAGATATTGAGCTAGGTCCTCCTCACACTCAGTGAGCATTTCTCCGTCACCACCACTGACATCGAGAGCAAAATCACCAGCACTGATTTAGGGCACAGGGTCTCTGCGTTCAACGTCGAGACACTCTCGCCAGTCGGCGTCGACCCATCACACAGATTCAAGATGCACTTTATCTTCAAGATCACTGGTGGCGATTATCTTGACCTCGAGCAGTCCAGCTGCTTCTCCGGTACAGCCCCGTTCATGCTCTGAGGCTCCTGCACGAGAAGAGAGGCGGAAATCTCCATCTGTGCACCTCTCTCCTAGATGGTCTCTGCATCACTTGCAGAAATCTGGACAAGGCACTCAGGATTACTTCAGCCCTCCACACAGGTCTCCTCTGGCCTGGCTGGTACAAGCTATAGATCTCTCGCCTACTACTCCATCGAGAGGTCGAGATCAGGCATGTAGATCTCCTTCTTGAGGAAAGTACAGGGGTACATCTCGAGGTCATAGGAGAAGGCTCAGGTCACCAACACGTTCCCCCTCTTCTACACAATCTTTAAAGAGGGACTACTCTCCTACGCTTACAGACAGCCCACCGTGGAGGGTCTCTCCGGTGGATGACATCAGTACTTTTCAAGATGTTCTGGCCAGAGGGGCAACAAAGTTGAACATTGCTATGCCGACCCAGCAGAGTTCATCCTCAGTGATTTTTGAAACTATACATCAAAGATCATCTGCCAGTCCATTGTTACCCTTCGTGTTGGGACTTCTCCAACCTGTGATGGACACTTTTCTTACACCAGCAACGCTCAAGACCGCGCCAGCAAGAATCTTGAAGAAGTACAAACCTCCGGAAGAAGATCCATTATTCCTTAGATCTGACCCACCAGCTGACTCTGTAATAATCGCAGCTGCAAAAAAAGACACATACAGGTGCCTCTTCATCAACAGTCCCTCCCGATAAGCCGAGCACAGGATTCATGGGGGAGAAAAGTCTGCGGCGCTTCAGCCTCCATGATGGTCTCCAGCGCCTCGGCGTTGTTGGGGCGTTATGATAGATCCTTGTGGGACTCGCTTCAAAGGTTTATAGACAAACAACCCAATGAAGACTGCAGGGACTTTGAAGAGATAGTATAGGAAGGTATCTTGGTGGCAAACCAAGTGATCAGCGCAGCAGCTGATGGGGTGGCACTGTCTGCGCACTCCTACAAACATGGTATCTGTGCCAGACCTTCATCCTGGCTCAGACTGACTGCTTTAAAACCTGAAGCACAATCATGGATATTCAACCTCCCTTTCTCTGGGTCCTCCTTGTTTGGCACTCACACAGGTGAGGAGATGTTGACTATGAAGACAGAGCTTGATTCCCTGAAGGTGGTAGGGCTTGAAAGAAAGAAAGGAGCTCAGGCGCCGAGACTGGCATTACAATCGACGGCCCTTCCATGCGAGGGTTCAAACCCCGCAGAGGCACCAACATCAGCAGAGCCAATC
The DNA here is from genome assembly GCF_964261635.1 of Lissotriton helveticus. Lineage (NCBI taxonomy): Eukaryota > Metazoa > Chordata > Amphibia > Caudata > Salamandridae > Lissotriton > Lissotriton helveticus. Next base: position 1,821,857,314 of record NC_136068.1, on the reverse strand, counting down.
TAAATCCCATTATCACGGACAGCGTGCTCCTAGAGGGAGAGGAGCCCTTCGTCAATCGACTGCGTCTGCAAAAACTCCTTCTAAACCATGAGTGCCTGCTTCCCCCATCGCCGTTTCCCACTCCAGTGGGGGGGAAGTATAGCCAACCACATGGAAAAGTGGCGCAACATCACAAATGACCGATGGGTGTTATCTATGCTGCAGAATGAGTACTCTCTATGTTTCTGGCATCGCCCCTCACCCCCTCCGATTACTCCAGTATGCACTCCTGTGAAAATCAGCCATCGGGGAAGTTCCTATGTTGCAGCAAGGTCGAGGCGTGTACTCAAGGTACTTCCTAGTGAAGAAAAAAGGTCGGAGTACTGACCTATCCTGGATCTTCGGGCCCTAAACAAGTCCATCCGAAAGGAAAAGATTTGCATTTTGGCCCTCTATCAAATATATCGACATCTGCAGCAAGGGGATTGGATGTGTTCGCTGGATCTACAGGATGCATACTTTCATTCCCAGTCAGTTCACTTCACAGAAAGTTCCTGCAATTTCTGGTGCCATCGACCCAATATCAGTTCAAAGTCCAACCCTCCGGTTCGTTGTCGGACCCTCAAGTTTTTACATAGTGCATGGCAGTAGTAGCAGCCGCTCTACGATACAACGGCATCTTTGTTTACCCTTATCTTGACAACTGGCTTCTGAAAGGTCCCCTCTGCCCCAAACCCCCCCACCCCCAGAGCGTGAAGAACCACTACCAGCAATGTCTAGACCTTTTCCAGCGGCTGGGTCTCCACGTCAACTTCGAAAAATCGACACAGCATCCCACACAGAATTCACTATCTGGGGGCTACATGAGACTCCGTAATAGGGAAAGTGTTTCCTTCGGAGGAGAGAATGTCATCTATCACTCTGAAGTGCAAGCAGATTCTGTGCAGCAGTTTATCTTCGGTCCGTCAGGTTGCCTCTCTCCTAGTGTGGATGGCATCCTGCATTTTTCCTGTGTCCAACGCTAGGCTGAGGATGCGTCCTTTACAGCAGGATCTGGAGGATAAGTCAGATCAGCGAACGGCTCAGTGGGACGACAGGATACATGTGTCGAAAGCAGCCAGAGCATCGATTCCATGGTGGATGCGATAGGAAAATCTGTTGGTAGGGGTTCCATTCCATCAGACACCTCCCCCTCAGTCTTAATCACGGATGGTTCCCTCAAGGGTTGGGGAGCAAACATGGGGTCCCTCCAGCCTCAAGGTTGATGGTCATCAAAGTAACAATTGTGAGCGGTGCATCTTGCCCTCAAGGCCTTCCGTCCTTCGATTCAGACCAACTCCATTCTAGTACAGACAGACAATACGACCACCATGTATTATCTGAACAAACAGGGAGGGACTCGATCGAGATCTCTATCTCTGGAAGCCCAAGCTCTCTGGCATTGGCTCCTGGCGAGGAATCTGACTTTAACAGCAATATAACTACCGGGGGGGAGCAGAATTCAAGAGCAGGCTCTCTCAGTAGTCACTTCGAGGACTAGCAGGACGGGGTTCTAAGCGACGAAGTCGTCAAAGACATCTTCCAAGAATGGGGTCGCCCAAGCATCGACCTGTTCGCGGATGACACAAAAAATGCCTCGACTTCGCCTCAAGATTCTGCCGACCAGGGACTAGAGGGAATGCCCTTTTGAACAACTGGTCAGGAGGATTTGTGTATGCCTGTCCTCCCTTTCCTCTCATCCCGAAGGTCTAAGATGATTAGGAAATCTGATCAACTGTTCATTAACTACGGTTCAATCCAAACAGGTTTTCCAGCATCCAAGCGGTCCATCTCCAGATGGGTAGGGTCATATATCTAACTGGCTTATCAGTTAGGGTCTATGCCCAGGGCTCCACCAGAGGAAAAGCAGCTACTACGGCTTTCCTTAACAATTTACCGATTTCCGAGATCTGGAAAGCAGCCACTTGGAGATCTATACATACTTTTACAAGACACTATTGTCTTGATTCAGATACCAGAGCAGACTCTCAAGTGGGGCAGGCCCCCTTGAGAAATCTGTTCCTACACTGATAAAAGCTTTGATAGTTTTGTGTACTCATTGTTTCTTATTTGCCCGCAGGCGGAGGATGGGCTTGCTATTCTATTCAGCGCTTATGACTATTTATGAGGATTCCCTTGAAGAGAAGGATAAGTTACTTACCTGTAATCCTAGTCCTCTTCCAGGGGTATTCTCATCAGTCATAGGCAACCCGAGGGCGTGGCCCAATCGTGGACCAAGATGGCCGCATCAGCAGAGCCAATCGCGTAGATTCGAAGCTCTACCAATATCCCCGGAACTATCAACCAGTCCGGGGGCCACAGACCGTTCTCAGCCCAAGGTGGAAACGGAAGGTTTATGCATCTGCCCAACCCCCTGCAGAGGCTTTTACGGTGGCCCGGTATATTTCTAACACATCTAGAGAGGAGGGGGGCTCTACCCTCAGGAATGTTTCGATTAGGCATCTCGAGACATTGTTAAATAATAAATTGGATCCTGAGGAGGATTTCCCACAATTATTTTCCCTTATGACTAAGGGGGGGTTGGGTGTGGGGAAGGTCAGAAGTAGGGCACATCAGAAGAGCTGCTGGAGTCAGTTGAACCCATCGGCCTAGGGAGGGACTCTGTGTCAACCCATGACCTTTGGTGGTGCAGACTCCACCCAAGCTGTATCAAAGACTGGGCTTCCAGGGGTAACTCATAGTACTGATGCTCCCCCGCCCGTTGGGCGAAATATGGGGGAGTTGGCACTCACTGTCTCCAACCAACCCCGGATGTGTGTTAAATTTACCTCCCGAAGGAACTCTTTGTTATCGTCTTGGGGAATGTGTCCCCCCACTCCCCCCCGCCACAGCACATCTGGGGAATCTTATCAGGAACTTAAGAACAATGTGATGAACTGACTTAGTTCACATCTCTCTAATGGGAGGGAGCTTGTAGATTCTGTTATCATGGTACATAAAGTAAGCTGGATAGGTACGGATAGGGAACCTTGGGTGGGAGACTGCGCGGTGGTTCACTTTAATAACACTCGTTAGCTGGTGAATTACTTGCTGCCCCCCCCCCCCCGGTCGACATCAGGTCCACCAGGGATAGTCGCCCTGGCTATATTTTATTTTTTATAGACTGAGTAACTTAGCTCTCCCATTAGATGGTCATCACCCTACCCAGCCGTTGACCACCTTGCATTTTGCCCGTTAGCCCCTCCCCCATGCACACCGCCAGCAGATTTCTTCCCTAGAGTGGTTTGGAGTCCTGCGATTGACTGGACCTATGTGGTTCTTCCCAGTCTCGTAGGGCCCACATTGTGTCCTCAGGAGCTCCCTCTCTGCAGCCAAATGGCCTCACGATGCTGTCCTGGAATATTTCAGGTCTTTCCACGAAGTTTAGTGACTCTAGGTTGGTGCAGTATGTTAAATCTTCTACATAATTTGTCTCCAAGGAACTTGGGCAGTTGATAACAGCTTTTTCCTTGAGGAATACATGACCTATTTTGAACCTGCAGTTCCCTCAACGGCTGGAAAGGCGAAGGGGGGCTTAATCATATGTGTTAGAATTTAGTTGAGTAGTTATGTTTTGGACTTCAACAGGCATGTTTGAACAACGCAGGGATTATGGCTCTCAATGCCTGGGTATTTTCAATGATTTTAATTAATTTTTATAATAGCAAGTGTGGGAGTTCAGAGCCATCCTAAGTTTCTCATTTGGATTGTGTCTTGAGTTCTGTCTCAGCTGTGGGTATTGGCCAAGCCCAAATCGTCCTTGTTGATGATTTTAGTTGTCATTTATGCAATCCTCCCCTAGATGGCGGTGCCCCTCCTGGCAGTTGTTGGTTGACTGAAGGTCTACTCTTTGTTCACTCACAGGTTTTCCGGGAGCTAAGTGAGCTCTTAGATTCTCACAAACTGGTTTTCACCATGGAGAAACTGGTGAATTTCTTGAAGCCTGTAAGTTGCCCATTACAAAGGGAGGGGCAATGGTTCACTTATTGACTTTATATTTGTCTCAGCAGCACTATATCTGCTCATCTCCTATTTTAATATTATTTTTAGTACTTTTAGTGACCACAACCAATTATCTTTAACCTTGGCCTTCAAATCTCTCTCTTTGCAACTTGCCTGCATGAAATAAATATTTGTCTGGATAGTTATGCAGGTGGGGGGGAGGTATTGGAATCATTTAATAGCACTGTTCTGGGGGTTTGTAAACTTATGACTGTCACAGCCTCTAGCAACCAGGCATCACAAACCCATAAATGATTTGACAGGGACTGCTCGAGAACCCTGCGCCACCTGAAGGCGGCTTTGAAGTAGTCACCAAGGTACGGGCATCTGATCAGAAATTGTAGGCAGGTTTATAAGCTGGCTCAAAAGGTGTGTAAATATAATCTACAGGAATTGGCCTGGGAGGAGCTCTGTCAAGCTTATGAAAGGAGGGATAGCTCTCTTTTGTGGAGCGTTGTTAATAGACCTTATTTTACTGAGGGCTCTGGTCCACTCTTATGTCATCATATCTCAGAGCCACAGTGGGTGGATCATTTTGAGGGTATTCATAATCGACTCTGGTGGGGGGGGGTCTCTAAACTTCTGTTGCACCTGTTACAGTTGGTAACCTGGTGGTCCTTACGTTAGATGAAGTCACACAAAGCATTCTTGCCCTGTCCAGCAACAAGGCCCCGGACAGCATCCCGCCAGACCTATTCCAAGTAAATATAAAGGTCTTGGTCCCTATATTAAAGCAGGTCCTAAATGCGGTTGCACAGGATGGGCTGTTACCCTTTTGGTCTACTGCTGTGATTGTCCCATATTTGAGAAGTGGGATAGAGAGAACCCACAATGTTACCGGCCAATTTCCTTACTGGACCCTACCGTCTAGGTCTTGGGGAGGGTGATTATAAATAGGTTGTGTGATTGGGCAGAAGAAAATAATATTTTAAGTGACGTCCAGTATGGCTTTAGGACTGGGAGGTCGACTTCAGACCAATGCTTGAACCCCCATTTAATTATTACTAAATACATGGTGGCTCGGTCTGAATCTTTACATTTTTCATTAATGGACTTGACGTCTGCTTTTGATAGGATGAACTGACTGAAACTCTGGATCTTGCTCAGCGAGATGGGGTTGATCCCAGTATTGTGGCTCTCTTAGCTGACCTCCACTTAACGACCTAAGCCTTGGTGCGTTTTTCTCAGGGAGCAGCGTGTACCTGGTAATTTTTAACGAGCTGTGGAGTTCGTATGGGGTGCATACTTGCCCTTTTTTTGTTCACCTTGTACGTGAACGGGCTGGAGTCTGCGCGTTTACCAGTTTCGGCTGCCTGTACTAAGATTGGTGACAGATTTCTCCCTGTTTTACTATACGCAGACAACCTGGTCCTGATGGCTCGGACGGCACAGGGGTTGGACTTATTGCAGGCCAAATATGTGTCTTTCATGGGGCTCCTGGGCCTGTCTGTTAACTTCTCGAAGTCCTACGTAACTGTAGTGGGCCCCAAATCAACAAGTAGCAAGACCTTTAAGGTATCCAATCCTACCGTGAGCAGAGTTAAGGCCTTCCTTTAATTGGGTGTTTTATTAGATGCTAACAATTGTTGGAAACCCCTGGTTGAGGCAAAAAGATAGTCTGTATAAACTATGTGGGTGGTTATTAGTTTTGGACATAAGCTTGGGTCCAGGGTTGCCATGGACCCAAGCCTATGTGCAAAACGGAATCTTCTGAAACTCTATCAGGCTAATTGCAAAGCACAGCTGCGTTATGGTAGAGAGATCTGGGAGTATGTCAAGTTGGATCAGATCCAAACAATGGAGAATCATTTTTTGCTTGAGTTGGTCCAGGTCCCTCAGTCTACCCCAGCATTTTCTGTGCATGCGGAGCTTTGGCTTGATCATGTTTCGGGCCTGATATCTTTAAGTCCGATCGTGTGCTGGATCAGCGCTGATTTGCATATCGCCATTGTCTAACCCAGGGTGGTGTGGAGTGGAAAAACGATGGATTTGGGCCCAGATCTTTGGACTGGGGTGAGTGTGTGACATTGATCCACATTCTGTCCATCACTGTTGTGTTTGCAATTACCGCTCTAAGTGTACTGGGGATGCTCAGACGTGAGTCCCAGGCACTCCACACCACTGGAGTCAAGCTAGCCGGGCTGATGAGAGGTGTTACCTCGAAACCGGTCCGGTCCTCGGATGCTTGATTCCGTTCTGGGACGGACATGGCTTTTGTAGTTCGGACTGGACTGTTCCCATGGGGCACAGGGTCAGCGCTGATTTGCATATCACCATTGTCTAACCCAGGGTGGTGTGGAGTGGAAAAACGATGGATTTGGGCCCAGATCTTTGGACTGGGGTGAGTGTGTGACATTGATCCACATTCTATCCATCACTGTTGTGTTTGCAATTACCGCTCTAAGTGTACTGGGGATGCTCAGACGTGAGTCCCAGGCACTCCACACCACTGGAGTCAAGCTAGCCGGGCTGATGAGAGGTGTTACCTCGAAACCGGGCCGGTCCTCGGATGCTTGATTCCGTTCTGGGAAGGACATGGCTTTTGTAGTTCGGACTGGACTGTTCCCATGGGGCACAGGGTCAGCGCTGATTTGCATATCGCCATTGTCTAACCCAGGGTGGTGTGGAGTGGAAAAACGATGGATTTGGGCCCAGATCTTTGGACTGGGGTGAGTGTGTGACATTGATCCACATTCTGTCCATCACTGTTGTGTTTGCAATTACCGCTCTAAGTGTACTGGGGATGCTCAGACGTGAGTCCCAGGCACTCCACACCATTGGAGTCAAGCTAGCCGGGCTGATGAGAGGTGTTACCTCGAAACCGGGCCGGTCCTCGGATGCTTGATACCGTTCTGGGAAGGACATGGCTTTTGTAGTTCGGACTGGACTGTTCCCATGGGGCACAGGGTCAGCGCTGATTTGCATATCGCCATTGTCTAACCCAGGGTGGTGTGGAGTGGAAAAACGATGGATTTGGGCCCAGATCTTTGGACTGGGGTGAGTGTGTGACATTGATCCACATTCTGTCCATCACTGTTGTGTTTGCAATTAGCGCTCTAAGTGTACTGGGGATGCTCAGACGTGAGTCCCAGGCACTCCACACCACTGGAGTCAAGCTAGCCGGGCTGATGAGAGGTGTTACCTCGAAACCGGGCCGGTCCTCGGATGCTTGATTCCGTTCTGGGAAGGACATGGCTTTTGTAGTTCGGACTGGACTGTTCCCATGGGGCACAGGGTCAGCGCTGATTTGCATATCGCCATTGTCTAACCCAGGGTGGTGTGGAGTGGAAAAACGATGGATTTGGGCCCAGATCTTTGGACTGGGGTGAGTGTGTGACATTGATCCACATTCTGTCCATCACTGTTGTGTTTGCAATTACCGCTCTAAGTGTACTGGGGATGCTCAGACGTGAGTCCCAGGCACTCCACACCACTGGAGTCAAGCTAGCCGGGCTGATGAGAGGTGTTACCTCGAAACCGGGCCGGTCCTCGGATGCTTGATTCCGTTCTGGGAAGGACATGGCTTTTGTAGTTCGGACTGGACTGTTCCCATGGGGCACAGGGTCAGCGTGGATTTGCATATCGCCATTGTCTAACCCTGGGTGGTGTGGAGTGGAAAAACGATGGATTTGGGCCCAGATCTTTGGACTGGGGTGAGTGTGTGACATTGATCCACATTCTGTCCATCACTGTTGTGTTTGCAATTACCGCTCTAAGTGTACTGGGGATGCTCAGACGTGAGTCCCAGGCACTCCACACCACTGGAGTCAAGCTAGCCAGGCTGATGAGAGGTGTTACCTCGAAACCGGGCCGGTCCTCGGATGCTTGATTCCGTTCTGGGAAGGACATGGCTTTTGTAGTTCGGACTGGACTGTTCCCATGGGGCACAGGGTCAGCGCTGATTTGCATATCGCCATTGTCTAACCCAGGGTGGTGTGGAGTGGAAAAACGATGGATTTGGGCCCAGATCTTTGGACTGGGGTGAGTGTGTGACATTGATCCACATTCTGTCCATCACTGTTGTGTTTGCAATTACCGCTCTAAGTGTACTGGGGATGCTCAGACGTGAGTCCCAGGCACTCCACACCACTGGAGTCAAGCTAGCCGGGCTGATGAGAGGTGTTACCTCGAAACCGGTCCGGTCCTTGGATGCTTGATTCCGTTCTGGGAAGGACATGGCTTTTGTAGTTCGGACTGGACTGTTCCCATGGGGCACAGGGTCAGCGCTGATTTGCATATCGCCATTGACTAACCCAGGGTGGTGTGGAGTGGAAAAACGATGGATTTGGGCCCAGATCTTTGGACTGGGGTGAGTGTGTGACATTGATCCACATTCTGTCCATCACTGTTGTGTTTGCAATTACCGCTCTAAGTGTACTGGGGATGCTCAGACGTGAGTCCCAGGCACTCCACACCACTGGAGTGAAGCTAGCCGGGCTGATGAGAGGTGTTACCTCGAAACCGGGCCGGTCCTCGGATGCTTGATTCCGTTCTGGGAAGGACATGGCTTTTGTAGTTCGGACTGGACTGTTCCCATGGGGCACAGGGTCAGCGCTGATTTGCATATCGCCATTGTCTAACCCAGGGTGGTGTGGAGTGGAAAAACGATGGATTTGGGCCCAGATCTTTGGACTGGGGTGAGTGTGTGACATTGATCCACATTCTGTCCATCACTGTTGTGTTTGCAATTACCGGATTAAGATCTGGAGCAGGACGGAGCTGAAGCTAAGCCCCTTGATTTGCGACGACTGTTTGGCTCTCGATCGGGTAACTAGCATACCTTGGATTGCTCATGTTAGGGCAGCCTTTTTTTCATAGGTAGGCTTGATATTTTTATTAACCCTACCTCTCTCTGTTCGCGTGCTGGGGAGTGTCAAAAGCTTGTTTTGGAATGCTCTTATTTGGAGAGAGAAGGTTTAGAACTCCAGAAGCCTTCAGATAGGGGCCACATGCTTTCAAAAATGGTGCAGTGCATGGAGCCGTATCTGGGCTTGGTTCGCTCACAGCACGACAGGTTCTTACTGGCCAGGATCAGGGTAAATCAATTGCACCATATCTTGGCAACCCCCTGTGGGTGGGTTCAGTCTGAGTTAAGGGCGCCCTGCGGCTGCGATAATGTGTGTCCGCAGGATATGCTCCATTTTATAATGTTTTGCTCTTTCTTCAGCTGGCTGAGGAAGCGTTTTTCAATCCCCTTGCTGAAATCTTTGAATTTCAAACCAGTTAGGCCTTCCATGATGGTTTCCACTGAGTATGTGATTTTTAATGTTTCATCCTTTTTACAAGCTGTTTGGGTGCCAGGAAAACGAGACCTTATTGATTGTTTTAATGATCTTTGTTTATATGAGTAATCCTATTGTTTTATTTTTCATCATTCATGAAATTGATATTATTGCCCTTGACTTCTATTCTGTTATGGTGATTTTACTTACCGAATAAAGGTTTATATTGATTGATATTTTTTCATACAGTGTTACTTTCCAAAAGACAGTGACTACTGGTTTGGTAGGACCATTTAGATTACTTTTGAAGTTGAGAAACAATCGGTAAACTGTTCAGAAACACTTGAAATTACTTTTAGAGTACTTTTGGATTAGTTCGAGCTTACTTTTCTAGTTTGGCATGGAACACACTCCTAACACAGTTTAAGCAATAAAGGACATCGATAAACAGGTATACTCTTGTGAAGGTACTAAGTTACTTTTTGTGCAGAAAAAGAAGTTCAACTTGAAAGAATTTTCTGAGAAAACCCACCATTCAGTCCAATGGAGAAAAATGAAGTGTTAAGTTTACACTTAAGTAAACGGTTTCAGGGTTGGCGTTTTGGAGGGTAGAACCAAGGTTCCCCAAGGTTCAGGTTGGCACTTAATGGGCACCACCAGTGGCACTAGGGCGGCCAGGTGCAGAGTGCCAATGTAAGCTAATGGGGTTGGCGGCTGCTCGCGGGCAGGCCACTCGGTCTTGGGACCCAAACTCCTAGGGTTAAGTTAAGGGCAAAGGAGGTCCCAGGGTGGCAGCAAGTCCACCAGCAGCACAGGAGCGGATAGGTGCAGGGTGCTCAGCAGGTGTTGGAAGCCCAATGCTTTCTTATGGAGGATGTCGGTCGCAGAAAAGCACTGCAGGCTGGAGCCAGGAGACTGGACGAAGGGAAACAATGACTGGAGGATGAAATTGAAGAGTTGCTGGACACCAGGACACCATCAGTCGGGTACCTCAGGACTCAGGAGCTGAGGGGGTAGGGGTATCCTTTTGTGTCTGGTTATTCTCACAGGTTACGGTCGCGGTCCGAGGGACACTTCAGGATGCGGCTGTAGGCGTCGAGGAGGAGGTCATTGGAGGTCATCCAACGTGGGAACACAGGTCAGGATCGCTGAGGGGACCTCGCTGGAGTTTTGGGCCACTCTAACTCGGTCAGTGGGCGTCGGGTGCAGAGTGGTGAGGACTCGCTGATCCGGCTGGATCTGGAGTCTTGGCTTGGTCTTGGAAAAATCCTGTGTCCATAGGAGATCAGAGTTCTTTGGAAAGGCAGGGCAGGTAGGTCCCGGGGGTCTGGAGACTGCTGGCTGCAGGACACGCTTGTTTCAGCTTGCAGGGGTTTCAGAGCAGGAGACAGGTCAATACGGCTGTGGTCAAAGCAGTTGTCCTCCTCTTCTTCTGCAGCACAGCTCTTCGGTCCTTCTTCTTCCTGTCATATTGAATCTGAAGAGGCAAGGTTCAGGTGTGCCCCTCAATACTAGATTTAGAGGCGTTAGAAGGGTGTGCAAGTTGGGACTAATGGTTCCCTTCCCTGGATTGTCTACACCCCCTAGTATGCCACCAATCGTAGGGGGACACGGGCCTCTTCCTGATTGGATGGGTGCCCCCATCTCCAAGATGGCGGAGACTGGGGAGTGGCCTTCACTTCGCCTCCCCCCACCTGAGGGGTGGGGATGGCAAAGGGGGGCACACCTCCCTTCCTACGTGCCATGGCCCACCACACTGCCTATGGCATGGATAAGTTACCCCTCCAGCAGGCCTTACAGCCCTAAGGCAGTCTGCACCATACCGCAGGCGAGGGCATAGCTGCATGAGCAATATGCCACTACATTGTCTGCGCCATTCACAGACATTGTAAGTGCAATAAAGCCATATTGAGTACATACATGGGCTGGGAGTTTGTCAACATGAACTCCACAGCTCCCTGTTGGCTTTACTGAAGACTGAAGTTTGGTATCAATTTTATTTTGCTTCCAGCTGACTTCAAAATGAGAGCGTTCCCAGGAAAGAGGAATGCAGTGTGCCTTCTTCATGGAGCCTGCCTGTGCCCTTTTTTTTTTTTTTACATTTTATTTTATAGCCATCTCAAAAGGTATCTTGTTCTGCAGCTGCTCAAAACATTTGCTTTTCATTCATGGGGCACAAAGTTCGCGATTGTCAGGATGGGTGGATGCATGAATGATTCTAAAATCATGTTTGAAAACTATTATTTACCCCCCCAAAAAACTGCTCTTGTTTAATCTGATGTCCACGTACTACTAAGATGAAGCAGTTCTACATGTGAGTTAAATTCTGTAATTTTTGCAGAAATGTTTTCATCTTTAACACGTGTTTTGCAAAATGTCTTTACAAATGAAGGTGGCCCGAAAGTTAAGTGTGCGGGACACTCTTGTATCTTACTTTATTTCACATCGATTAACTTGTAACTAAATGCTTGCCCTTTTTCAATGGGGGACCCCATGCAAAGTACAAGAGGTCACACTGATCTACTAAGATGAAACAGTTCTGCATGTGAAAGAAATACATTTTTGGAATCTTTGCAGAGACGTCTTCATGTTTAACACATTAGTTGCAGGATGTCTTTAACAATGAAGGCTGTCCAAAAGTTAACTGTGCAGGACACCCTAGTTACCTTCTTTCTTTCACGTCGATAAACTTGTAAATAAATGCTTGCCTGTTTTGAAGAGGAGGCCCCATGCAAAGGTCAGAAGTGTGCTTGCGTTCCCCAGACTATAGAGCTACCGGAATGAAAGTTATAGATCATACAGCAGCACTGGCTACAGTGCAGCATAGCTTCAAGTAGTTTGAGCTAGTGGCAATGCAATAGCTTAAACTCTCGCAAATGCGAGACCTATTGCATCGTAAATATATATATATTTTTTTTTACTAGCGCCCAAGACACAAGCCAATTAAAAATATGTGCCGAGAGTGGGCGGGGTTTCAAGTCCATACTCTCATACTGCATGCCTCGCTGCAGAGCATGTGCTCACCACGCTCGACCTAAAAAAATGCTATAACGCAGTCAAGGCTGGCTGTGTCATGAACCTTTTTAGGTTTTGCCTACGCAATGCGTACGAAGTACGCATGCGCTAGCAAAATCTAATGATATCTCTATGTGGGGTCGGGTATCCGCCCCCTCCTCCCATTGGCTAGCTCCATAAATGGAGGCTAGCCATTGGTAGAGGGCTCTGTCTGTCAATCCCAGACCAGATTCGGGGGCGTTCCCGAGAATTTTTCCCTTTTGGCTACGTCACGCGACGTCAGCCGAAAGCCGGAACGCCCCCGAATCTGGTCCGACATGGACGAGTCACCGAAAAGGCTTCTGTTTTGGTGAGTGCTTTGTTTGCTGGGGCTAGGGGAGGCTCCCTCCCGCTACCCGTGTGTCCGTTCCCGCCTCCACCCCCCCCCCCCTCCTCTCCGTGTGTCCGTTCGGAAGCCGTCGTTGAGAGTGTCTGCTGGTTTCAGAAAGTATGCCCCTGCCATTCGTAATGCAAAGCATGCAATTAAAACAATGACTCTGAGGAATTAGATGCCCATGCAAAGATAATTAATCTCACTAGTTGGGACCAAACCGGGAAAAAAGTACACAACTCCTTACCTAAGAGAACATTTGAAAATAGTGTGCTGCGTTTATCTAAAACGGGGCACTTTGCACTGTATTTTGACTCCGCCTTCCTGCCGAAGGGAAGCAGCCGTCCTTCATACAGCCAGGGCCGCGCTGGGATTGGCCCAGCCGGCCGAGCCTCCGCCGTGTCATCGGGAGGAGGAGGAGTGGAGAGCAGCAAGCAGCCAGCGTCGTCTGTCCCGAGGCAAGGAGGAGCCCCGGGGAAAGAGCAAGTCCCGCCTCGGCCCCGGAACGAAGTCCAGGTGAGTGCTTTGTTTGCTGGGGCTAGGGGAGGCTCCCTCCCGCTACCCGTGTGTCCGTTCCCGCCCCCCCCCCCCCCCCTCTCTCCGTGTGTCCGTTTGGAAGCCGTATTGTAAAAAGGGGGACGCCATTCAGCTGTCCGCGATGCACATAAACAGAAGGTAGGACTTCAGATGTTACCCAAGCGAATTATTGCTTTTTAAACGCACAGTTTTTATTAATTTATAGGGTGCCATGGTTTGGCGTGACGTGCTTTTTATTTTTACACTAACTTTGTTTGAAAAGGGCAGAACAGGTTTCTTTTTACGTGCTCCTTGGAGGATTTTCTCTTGGCTGTTTAGCTAATGGTTGAGTGATGTGCATATATAAGCACGGATTTACTGGAGTGCATTATTTTATTGTGCTATGCAATCCTGCCTGCTTCCAGAGTACTAATGTACATGTTATGCAAATACAAAGTGCTCAAATCGGCACCTCTGTGACATTCCATGCTGTGACTTGTAGTGCTTTTGCAATCTTCTTAGATGCTGTTTTGATCACTTGATTGCCCAACAACCTAATATTCTGAAGTGTGTTGTGTTGTTAACCTACTTGGCAGAGAATAGCTGCGGCTGCCTCAAGCCGTCATTTTAAAACCTAGAGCTTTTGTTGACACGTTCTCAATTATTTGATTAGACATTAGAAGCATAATGCAGTGCCTGCGGGCAAGGAGGGCCCCCCAATCCTTCAAGGGTTTGAAGGGGCATAATCCTTCAGGGGCCCTCATTCAGCCCAACGCTAGTGAATACCAGTGAGATGGGATACTCGCCGGCACTCATTACCCCTGGAGGGTTCATTTTGTGTTACTGCATTGTAAACGACTTCAAATATCTCCAGTGTTATTATAAAAGCAAAACTTGCGAAATTTACGACTGTGCGGTGATAAATTAAATTTACATTTAGATACTTGGAGTTTGCGATTTTTTTGGCTTCCGATGGATTTTATTAAATCTAATCTATTTTTTTTTTAACACCTGGCGGGCGTCGGGGGTTGAGTGGGCCGCATTAATCGCTAAGACTACAAGACTCAACTGCTATTCTGAGCTAACACCGCGGTAAAAATATGAGCAGGCTCGGTGACTGAATTGTGCGTACTAATCTCGCATTTGTCCCAGTTTCACCATTAACCTGGCGGGAAACAGCAGAAACTTAAAGCCGTCTCAAGAATAACAGAGTAAAAATACATGGACACTTCTTCAGCATAAAGTGTCCAAAATAGCGGTAAAAAGGAGTTGAGAATGAACTGTTTAGCCGCGGATGGACACTTCCCTCGCTGCAGCAGTAATCTTGGCTGTTATCCGGTGACACACAGTGGGAATTTACTTCCTGTCAGGAAACGCTGTTTTGTCAGTGTATTATCTCACTGAGGCGACCACGAGTGAACAATAGTGTATTACAGTATTAGAACAACAAGCGTCATACGCTAAGCCAACATTGTCCTTATCCTGAATACTATCATCAGAGCGAACGCTGGCCGGGCTCCAGGGCCGCACGCTAGTCAGGGCCCCGTGGGGCTCTAGACAAGCAAAGATGCTGCTAGTGCTTCGGCATGTTGTAAGTTCATAGGCAAGCCCTGAAAGATACAAAAATAAACCAGGAAGGACCGAGACAATGCTGCACGCCCGACGTGCAATAGCAGTCTTAAAATTGATGACACTGAATTACAGCATTGGTTAGTAACTTTAGACAACAGCTTTTGTATTTATTTATTTTGTATGTCTTCTTTCTTTGTTGATCTCACTCTATTGAGGCTGGATTTTATTGGATGTGTTATTTTATGGTTTGTACTGCTTTTATGGTTTTTATTCTTAAAATTAAAGAAAGTTTATATTGATATTGAACTTTGGGCTAATAAACAAGTCACTAGTGTTATTTAGCTAATGGCTAATAAATAAACTAAAATGTATTTCCCAGTCTGTGCATAGTGTCCATGTGAGAGACCACAGTGTGCAAGACTGAGTGGGAAAGATGGTGTGTGGGTGTGTGAGAGAATGAGAGAGGCAATGTCTGTGAGAGATTGACCTCCTAAATGCGGTAAAAGTGATGTCCCTCAGCCGCCTCCTGCCCTCCTCTCCCACTCCACCTCACCTCTGCCGTTACCAACATCTGCGCGTTCATTTCACTCACATCATTCTCCCCTCCCCTAACAACACACGCCTCCACCATCCACGCCGTGCCCAACACCATCATGGCAGCCGGCCTGGCCACCGTGCTCATCAACCTCCTCGCAGGGAAGGCGAATCAGGACTCGCTGGACGAGGCGCACTAGCCCCGCCGGAAGCAGCTGATAGAGCCGCTCTCGTCGTATCCTTCTTATCCGCCTTCCCCATGCTAGTTGCCGTCTTCTTGATCTGCGTGCTGAAGGATAGCCTGGAGGAGTCGCTCAAGGTGGGCCTGAAGAACGGCATCCGCTTCTACAAGGACACGGACATGCCCACCGCTGCTACCAGAAGCGGATGGTGGATAAGCTGCAGATGCCCGCAGTGCTGTAGCAAAGTAAGTCGCACGTCATGGGGAGTTTAAAACATAATGGCTAAGCGTATACAGTACTATGTGGGGTACGGGTGGCTTCCCAGGTCCGCTGTCTGTTCTTGTGCAGTATGCTGTCCTGCCAATGCTGGAAGCGTTATGCTGATAACGTGCACCGTTTGCCACGACTGAAAATGTAAATAAAAAACCTGCATACTTTTCTCTCTTTCCTTCTGCTGCAAAACTTTAGTTATCTTTATGGGGCCATCTGTTTGGCCCCCCATAAAGATAAAGCTTTTGCAGCAGAATGAAAGCAAGCCAGTCTGTCCAAGTGGGACGGACGAAAAAGAGAAAAGAATAAGTCCCATTCAAGGGAGACGCCGGTGTCTTCAGGCTGGCCTCAGGCCTGGGTGCTGGCACTTGTACGGACGGGCAGGCTGGGCCCCGGGCCGCAGGTTTCTACACTGAATAGTCAGTCACTCAGCATCTCTGCATTCCCGTCGCTGGAGCCCGCCCACTGACGGAAGGCGGGCAGAGTAGCCAGGCCTGAAATCCAAGACAAGCACGATTAACATTGGAAAGACGCCCAAACATGCGCTAGTTCTACCACAACAAGCCCAACGATAGGTACGAGGGAAGCCAAGGACAGTATTAAAACGACTTTACTTTCCGGCTAAAATACTAACAAAGATACTCACCATGCAGGCCCTCTCCCAGCCTGCCCTCTCCCGGCCTGCCCTCTCCCAGCCTGCCCTCTCCCGGCCTGCCCTCTCCCGGCCTGCCCTCTCTGTCGGCCTGCCCTCTCTGTCGGCCTGCCCTCTCTGTCGGCCTGCCCTCTCTGTCGGCCTGCCCTCTCTGTCGGCCTGCCCTCTCTGTCGGCCTGCCCTCTCTGTCGGCCTGCCCTCTCTGTCGGCCTGCCCTCTCTGTCGGCCTGCCCTCTCTGTCGGCCTGCCCTCTCGCGGCCTGTCCTCTCCCGGCCTGTCCTCTCCCGGCCTGTCCTCTCCCGGCCTGTCCTCTCCCAGCCTGTCCTCTCCCAGCCTGTCCTCTCCCAGCCTGTCCTCTCCCAGCCTGTCCTCTCCCAGCCTGTCCTCTCCCAGCCTGTCCTCTCCCAGCCTGTCCTCTCCCAGCCTGTCCTCTCCCAGCCTGCCCTCTCCCAGCCTGTCCTCTCCCAGCCTGTCCTCTCCCAGCCTGTCCTCTCCCTGCCTGTTGTCGTGTCCCGGCGGCAGCAGGCATGAGCGTGCACTGCGTCCCCGAAGTAACAGCCCTAAAGCAAGCAAGAAGTACGCCCCCCTCCCACCAATCCCTGTTAGGTAGTGGAAACTGTCCAAACTGGGGTGCAGACAGACCCTCTCACCTTTCGGCCTGGTACCACTGCACCAGCCGCACCACTTCCCTACTGACCGTTCTCCACTTCAGCCCCGTCTAAATTACAATTCATGCTTGTGACCCTTTTGCCTGCTTGTGCTTGTTTTCATGACCCTGTTGCCTGATTGTGCCTCCGTGTGCCCCTGTTGCCTGCTTGTGCCTCCGTGTGCCCCTGTTGCCTGCTTGTGCCTCAGTTTTCGTGCCCCTGTTGCCTGCTTGTGCCTCAGTTTTCGTGCCCCTGTTGCCTGCTTGTGCATCCGTTTTCGTGCCCCTGTTGCCTGCTTGTGCCTCTGTGTGCCCCTGTTGCCTGCTTGTGCCTCTGTGTGCCCCTGTTGCCTGCTTGTGCCTCTGTGTGCCCCTGTTGCCTGCTTGTGCCTCCGTGTGCCCCTGTTGCCTGCTTGTGCCTCTGTGTGCCCCTGTTGCCTGCTTGTGCCTCAGTTTTCGTGCCCCTGTTGCCTGCTTGTGCCTCAGTTTTCGTGCCCCTGTTGCCTGCTTGTGCCTCAGTTTTCGTGCCCCTGTTGCCTGCTTGTGCCTCAGTTTTCGTGCCCCTGTTGCCTGCTTGTGCATACGTTTTCGTGCCCCTGTTGCCTGCTTGTGCCTCTGTGTGCCCCTGTTGCCTGCTTGTGCCTCTGTGTGCCCCTGTTGCCTGCTTGTGCCTCAGTTTTCGTGCCCCTGTTGCCTGCTTGTGCATCCGTTTTCGTGCCCCTGTTGCCTGCTTGTGCCTCTGTGTGCCCCTGTTGCCTGCTTGTGCCTCTGTGTGCCCCTGTTGCCTGCTTGTGCCTCCGTGTGCCCCTGTTGCCTGCTTGTGCCTCCGTGTGCCCCTGTTGCCTGCTTGTGCTGTGTGGGTTTGTGTGGAGGGCTCTGTGTAGCTGTGTGTGTGGGAAGCTTTGTGTGGGTGTGTGTGTGTGGGGCTGGGGGGCTGTGTGTGTGGGGGGCTCTGTGTGGGTGTGTGTGTGGGGGGGTGTGTGTCATTTGCGAGAGATAAAGCTAGTGGCATTGTAAATGGCAATGCCATTTATTTATGTTAAAAAAACATAAATAAAAATGTCAAGAGCAATGCCAAAAGCTCTAACTTTAACAAAGGCAAAACCATTGCATTGTAAATGCTTGTTAGGTTTTGCCTGGCGAAAAGATGCGCTCTGCGCATCTTTTTCGCGCAGGCGAAAACCTGATGAGAACTGTAGTGTGGGTTTGGGTCGGCCCTCGTCATTCATTGGCTGGCTCCATAAATGGAGCCTAGCCATTGGACGAGGGGCCTGTCCGTCAATGCCGGACCAGATTCGGGGGCGTTCCCGAGATTCTTTGGCTTTTGCCGACGTCACGCAACGTCAGCCGAAAGCCGGAACGCCCCCGAATCTGGTCCGGCCGGGCCGCAAGCAAGCCGGAAGTCCCGCCGCCGCTCTTTCTATGCCAGGGGAAAAGTGCCCAGGAGAAAGGAGTGCGGCTGCCAGCGAGGCCCCGGTGCAGGAGAGCCCCGCCCGCGGCACCCGAGAAGAGAGCCCAGGCCCCGGCAGAGGAAGGACACCGCAAGCGCCCCCGCCGCCTCCTGGGAGCAGTCCGGTGAGTTTTCAGGTTCTCCGTGTCCCTCCTCCCGCCGTCCCCCCTCCCGCTCTCCCCCCTCCCGCTCTCCTGGTTTGGATGGCTCCAAGAGGACGTGTTATTTTGAGAGGACCCTTAATTGATACAGAAAATACATTTTTAATCTGGTTCTCATCAAATGTTTATCCCCTTTGATGTCATTCAGTAGCAGCTCTCAAGGAAATTGTCATTACCGTTATTAGGGATCGGATTATGCACCCTCATACTTTTTTTATTTTAATTTTATTTTTTAGATATGGGCTGCTACCAACCACTTTTGAGATGGTTTCTAGAAACATCTTAAATGTTGTAGGGAAGCAGGTTTCTTTACTTAAAACCCACATCCCACTCTACGAACTAATGGGTTTAATCATAATGTTTACAAGAAACAGTTAACTTTTGCATGACAAACACTCTGCACACCCCTCTCTCTTAAGGACCTCGAGCAAGGAATAAATAAGCTTCTTGTCGCCAACTAGCACCATACAAACCAATCCTATAAATGGTAAACATTTCCAATACTTATTCTCCCCAAGCCGAGATTTTGTAGTGGTTTCCATTATTTGTTGTGTTCATTCGTTACAGAAATGTTGCACAAATCAAGCTAGTGGACCTCTTTGCATTGAAAATAGAACACACACTATTTTCTTTCTGTGCATTTACTATTTTGCAACAATTTTAAATTAAACAGTCGACCCAAGATAACTATTTGATGTCGATCAAGGTTGTACAGAAATAGCATAAGTATTTTTTTTCACCTCATAGTGAGTAATTAGTAGCATGCGTTTGTAATAACATATCTGCTCGTTTATCTTATACTACCGCCTACAGAGCGTTTTTGCACGTTATAAAATGTGCATCCAAGGCACTTGTAGGGTATACAGTTTTTTGTAGTGTGTACACACTTTTCAGCTTTTTCTTGGATCAATGTGTAATCAATCTCCTTGAACAACTGAGGCAGATTAGTATTTGCATGCAATGATGTGTAGAAAAGGTACACTTAATGACTATATAACACTTAGCAAATTCGCAGGGTGTGCAGATTCACACAATTTCTTCTTGTAAAAATTATGCATATTTTACTAAATTCGTTTTGCTGGTAGTGTGCTTGAAATACCATATCTGATGGTATACCTCACCCTTGAAAGTCATGCATGATAGTTTCATGAGGGTGGTTCAAATGGGAAAAAATATCTTCTTAGCAGCATGTAGGAGTTTTTGAGTTCTGCTCACTCAACCCGCAGTCGAAAAGTAAGCAAACAAGTGCAACCTCCTTTCATGACACGTTGAAAGCGTTGACAAAGTATTATACAGTTCTTTTTAACTTGAGAGTAAGCACCTAGGACTGGTGGCGGAGGAGAAGAAACAGTAACTGCTTCTGTTGTTCTTATGTTGTTCCGTGTGGTCCTGACTTCCTCCCGGAGCCTGGTAATGAAAGCCTTCGAGGTTGTGAAATGAGGCCCATGAATCTGCTACGATATCATGTGAATCTGCATTCACCCAAACAGCGGTTACAACATTCTACCTTTTTTCTGGTATATGTCTTTGTCTTGTAGGTCCTATTCACTTCCTGCCATACCCCCTGTATTTTATAACTTGATCACTTATGTGATATTTGCATTAACTTCCCTTCCTTTTACTGATGTGATTTTTTTTGTCGGTCAATTTCATGTTCATATTTGTTTTTCCTCGCCCTTTCTGTTCTACTACACGTGGTGTAAATTGCTAAATTGCTCTTTTACACTATCCACATATGTGCTGCACGTTGTAAATGTCTGGATTGCTCCTGCCCATACCATATCTCACAGTGTAAATTAATTTATGTGCATTTTCCCCTTTCCACACCATATCCTATTCAGTGTACACCAATCCCCTTCGTCACAGCACATCACATCCTGTGTACACGGATATGTGCTGGTATAGCCCGCCTTCATATATCAGCCCCCTGCGGAGTATATATGAATATATGTTCGTATCTCGTCGCCATACAGTATCCCTGCAGTGTGTATTAATAAATGATTGTCCTCGTCGCCATACCATTCTCATGTAGTGTATACACCATGCCTTACTCTCCACTGTATGTCAACCTGTGTCCGTATCCCCCCCATACTAAATTCAGCCAGTGCACACTAATCTCTCTTCATTCTCGTAGCTTACAGTATTTGTAAATGTGTATCTATATTATTATTTCTTAATCCACATCCTTCCCACTGCTCATTATTTGTACGTCCTTGTGTTATTTCTCAATGCCATACTCCCTGAGATGTTTATTAGTATAAGTGCCTATAACATTTATCCCTATAGCTCCGTATAGGTTTTATCCACACCATACATTCAACAGTATTTCCGCAAATGTCATTTTTCCCATACTGTATCCTTAGTGCCATTCCTCCTCATATCTCGTGTAAAGCATATTAATAATATATATGCCTATATTCCTTCGCCCGTACCACACTGTAATGATCGATCCAGCCGTGTATAGTATCACGTGTGTGTACTTCCCTTCCTATGGCCCTTATTGCGGGTATGTACATGCAGTCCCTCCATTACTTCCATTTCTTTGGTCCTGCTTCACCCTTGTCAACACTCAATGTAAACGTGCGCGGTTATTTCCTATACGTCGCCCCAGCAGTATATTTCTAGACATGTGTTCACATGTCGATCCCCGCAGTGAGCATCTGCTCGGTTCCCAGCCCTGTCTTTGGAATCTTTTTTGAATCTGTATTTTTCTTTTGGCGCGTCCCGCGGAGCACGGCGTAGTGTCGTTTCCTGCCCACTTCCTTTCCTCGCAGTCTATATTCACGGTTGCATCTTGCTCTTGGGCAGTGTTTATTCACGGTTGCATCATTCTCTTGGGCAGTGTATAGGGCAGTCTATTTTCACGGTTTTATCTTGCTCCTGGGCAGTGTACAATGACCTCAGCAGCATATACATGCTTGTCCTTGCCCCACGCTCCCATGATGATCTCAGCAGCATATACATGTGCTTGTGTTCAGCCCACGCTCACAAGATGATCTCAGGAGCACATACATGTGCTTGTGCTCGCCCTACACTAACATGATCCCCGCAACTAATAAAAAGTATCCTGTGCTCACACTCTTGATTACTAGCTGATCACACCTTCGTACACACACACTGTTCTTTAAAGTGTGTTGACATGTTTGCGCTCACATGTTGTTCTGCAGTGCATACCCATGTTTGTGCTCACCGTTCTGCCTAAACGCCCTTCCTGGCAGTGTGTATCTACCTCTGATCACATGTTGATCCCAGCAGCGTATTTATAAGTTAGAGCTCACCTTCGTGCTGACATGATGTATGTATGTGTGTATATATATATATCTCAGTGGTCGCACTTTGATTCCAGCAATGTAAATACACTTTTGTTGTGCTTTCCTTCGTGCTCGCATGCTGTATCCTCTTTCGATGTAGACTCTCCCAGAGACTGTTTTTAGACCATGCACTACTTGAGCTTCTTACATGTCACTATATGACACTATATTACCTTCTCCTACCACTCTCCAGTGTCACCTGCGTAACTGCCTTTATTCATTCTCCAGTGCGTTTGTGTGCTTAATACACGTATCATTACGAACTCTCGTCCTTTTCATTTACGTGACCCCCTTCTATTTGCCTGTAACTACGCTTGGGCTCGGGCTTGCAGTGTGTGTGGGGGCTTGCAGTGTGTTGGGGGGGCTTGCAGTGTGTGTGAGGGCTTGCAGTGTGTTGGGGGGGCTTGCAGTGTGTGGGGGGGGGCTCGCAGTGTGTGGGGGGGCTCGCAGTGTGTGGGGGGGCTCGCAGTGTGTGGGGGGGGCTCGCAGTGTGTTGGGGGGCTCGCAGTGTGTTGGGGGGCTCGCAGTGTGTGGGGGGCTTGCAGTGTGTTGGGGAGGGCTCGCAGTGTGTGGGGGGCTCGCAGTGTGTGGGGGGGGCTCGCAGTGTGTGGGGGGGGCTCGCAGTGTGTGGGGGGGGGCTTGCAGTGTGTGGGGGGGCTCGCAGTGTGTGAGGGCTTGCAGTGTGTTGGGGGGCTTGCAGTGTGTTGGGGGCTTGCAGTGTGTGGGTGTGTGTGTGGGGGGCTCTGTGTGGGTGTGTGTGTGGGGAGGCCTCTGAGTGTGTATTGGGGGGGCTCTCTGTGGGTGTTTGTGTGTGTCATTTGCGAGAGATCAAGCTAGTGGCATTGTAAATGACAATAGGACTGTTATCCTAAGCACTCTGTTTTCTGTGGAGTTTATCCGTTTTTATGATTCTAGAGGTTGGTGCCTCAGTCGTCGCACGTAGTCAAAGAACGTGCCTAGTATAACAAGTGAATGTGGAGGTTAGAGAACTAGCCTCAAGACTTGGCGCCAAATTTCTCAATTAAAATTCACGGTGATCGAGGTGATTCAACAGCGCCCCGACATGGATCCAATAAAACAACGACTGAGAGCTGAATACTATTGGATAAAAAGACTGAACTCTGCACACCCATTAGGGTTGAATGATAGGATTGAACATTCTTGGGTTCTATAATTGGACTGATTTTGAAGCATTGTCTTTTGCAACATACTGTACCCCGTATTCAAGTGGTAACGTATATTTTCAATGTCGACTATATTTCTTTCACTTTATGTTTAATTTCATTCACCAAGGTAACCTTTTACTGTTCATCACATTGGCATTGAATTTAAACCATTCTGCAGTTATTTCGAGTGTTATGGTTAACATAGAATATCACGTAGCTTTGTTTCCGTGATCCGCTTTGTTTTGAAGCCAGTCTACTCATTTCACGTGTCCCGCCGGCCGCATCACGATTGGATGCGACCGCGGGCACGTGATCGAGCTTTCTGCCTATCAGGACTGTTGATCCTTCGCGGTCAATTTCATCCAGAATCCTTCCGAGACGCGCTTCGCGTCCCATTTCACGTAAGTCCTCGAACTCAATGTAACTATGAAATATGCCATGAAGTTTGAGTTTAGGAGTTCAATGTGATTGACTATCCTGTTTACATGCTTATTCAGTCCTGATTACCATGAGTTATCGAGCAGATTGTAACACAATCCACAGATCACGTTTAAAGTCGATATGAGGCATAGCAATGTGATGTTGACTTACAGAGAATATTGTGTTGTTTTACATGATAGAGAGTGACTAATCTGGTCCTGTCTGATTTTCCTTCACAGACCCCTGACGAAGGGTCATGTTTGTTGGTTTGACCCGAAATGCATTGGGTGTATTGAAAAATGGATTATACATTGATTGTATGCATGACATAAGAAGGTTATTATGTCTGTTATAAACATCATGGATTATTTCACCAGAAAATTCGTTTCAAAATGAACATAAATCAATCAAATAAACTGAAGTAAACCAATAAGAAAACGTTGTTTTTCGTTGCAAATTTGGCGCCAAGTCTTGAGGCTAGTTCTCTAACCTCCACATTCACTTATTGTAAATGACAATGCCATTTATTTATGTTAAAAAAAACATAAATAAAAATATTGTCAAGAGCAATGCCAATAGCTCAAACTTTAACAAAGGCAAAACCATTGCATTGTAAATGCTTGTTTTCTTTACTTTCCGCTAATATATATCACGCATTGACCAGACCTGTTGGCTTTCCCAATGCTGCTTATATCTCTGTTTTTTTAGACTCCCTTTCCTGTTTCTGTGAGATAAACTGTTTTTATGAACCTTTGTTGAGTCCAGAAATGCTTTTGTTTTTGTATCTTAAATTGCATGTGTCCACAATGCCCCTCCATGGAAACTAGACTTCAGCCTTCTTTCTCGCGGTTCTAGGTGATAAATGTTCAGCTTCTTTTGTGTTTATAAAAAAAAAAAGGTTTTTCGGGTAACCTTTGTACACAATTATCAGAAATCAGAGCAGCAGGAGTCACGTTTGATGTCTCTTTGCAAGCTAATTTGCGGAAGCAAAGAATTGTGCATTAGAAAACAACCTTGAAACCGCAGTTTTAATGGTTTCCAGGCAAAACCTGAACAAAAGATAGGCTTTCATCTAAATGTTTCGTAGAGCCAGGTAGTTTTTCTGATCTATGCAGTTATTAGTTGTCATTGTGCACCATTAAACTAAACTCTCGACAAACTACATTTGTCTGGAGGTCTTCTTAGTTGAATCATCTGCAACTTATCGGGTATCAAATTGTAAACCTACAGTAAAAGTAACTAACATTAAAGTCAGACAAATACCAGCAAGTGTTTAGGGCATAACATTTCTGGTTTGTTGTACCCCATCTTTTTTGCCTACCGCCATCTGGACACAAAAGAGGCAGAAAGGACTTAAAAAAAAGTAAATGTAGGAAAGAGAGCAAGGAAAGTAGAAGACTAGGGAAAAATTAACAGAACTGTTAATGAGATAGGGAGAGGCTTAGGGGAGGAGTAAGGAATAGGAAGAAACTAGAGGTAGAGCGTAGGAGAGTTATGGCAAAGGATTGAGTTGGATGGGTGATAAATCAGCCTGATAATGGGCACAGAAGGTTGACGGGGCGGGGTGATTATGGTCCCATAAAGTAAACCAGAAAAAGGATAACCGGTAATGCATTTTGTTAGTTGCGTTGTTGTAGGAAGCTGGTTCTGTATATACTATACCACCATGAGGTATAATGTGCACAGAGTCCAGTGAAACCCCAAAGTTAGGCAGAGGTAAAAGTAGATAGCACCTTACTCTATATTTGTGGTAGTGTCGGCAAGCAGTAAGGCTTTATCAGAGGGTAGTGTTAAGCATTTGTTGTACTCACTCAATCAGCAAATGATGTCACACACTCAAAGACTGAACTCGGATCAATTTGATTGGTATACAAATATTATTTAGTTATATTTATTTACTAGAACCAAGCAAGCCTAGGACAGATAAGTGTAAATGGTACTTTTCAAGCCAAGTTGAACAATACAAACAAGCTGAATTAAAAAACAGACTTCTTTACAGGTTTATAAAAACAATTTGAATACCGTTAAAATTACTGTTAGATTACTTTAGTATACTGTACAGATTACTTTGTTCAAGGCATTTGAGTTCTAGTTCACATGCTTTGCATAGCCTGCCATCTAGTGTTGGGTCCAGATGTTTGCACTTTGTTTTTCTTTGAAGAAGTCTTTCCCAGTCACGAGGTAGGTGACTCCTCCTTTCGGTGATAGTGTGCATGGACATGCCCTCCATTGTTAGATTCGCTTTTTCCGCCATCGCGTTCGGATTTTAATTGCGTCACTCCAGTTTGACACCATTTCTCTGGTTCCCCTCGACACACAATCCACTGCCCTCTAGGGTATTGTTTCTCAATCGTGTTTTCCATTCTCCGCGTATCATTTCGACTCAAGGTCTTCGATCGTAAAACTCATGGAGGGCCATTGGGCCTCCCCCCGTCCAGCTCGCTAGCAGTCGATGGAACGGACTCCATTCAAAATTTGTCCCGGGTGTCGCGCTAAGTTCCCGCTTACCGACTTGCACGAAGTGTGCAATTTGTGTTTATCGCCGGAACACGACTAACAGGACTGCGACGCGTGCCGATCATTTTGATCGTCTGGTTCAACGTCACGAAATGCAACACCGAAGCTGCTCAGCACCGGACATCTTCAGTGAAGCTTCAGATCGAGAAGAGTTCCACGCTCAAAGAGCCGAAGAGGAAGCAGAACACATCTTCGTGTCCGAGGCAAACTCCGACATGGAAGAACAGGAGCAAGTAACACCGGGTCAGCGTACCGTGAGTATAGATACCTCCCTGCCCCAACACTTGCCAAGGAATAAGGCTCCGGTCCTTCCTTTGCCCTTGGGCCAAGGTTGGCACCGAGATAATGTTTTGGATGCCCCGCCCTCAGGCCGATGCCGAAACACAAGGCAAAGCCTTCCAGCTCAGGATCGAGTCGCCCCCTTGCTGCGGCCGAACTGCGAAGTCGAAGCACGTCGTCGTTGCCACCATCTCGCTACAGAAGAGTAAATATTCAGAGCCGAAAGCTTCGGGGCCGAAACATTCGACACCAAAAACTACGCTGCCCTAAGAAAAAACGACTTTACCATCAAAAGAGCCTTGTTTTGAAGTTCCGCCGGTAAACACTGGTCCGAAACAAAAGTAACTGGTCTACCATCCAGACGCTGGCCATATTCACCCCAAACTACCAGAAAAGAGGAAAATTGGCTTTATAGGAGGACTACTACATTCCTTTAACCCTTCTCTTCCTTATATTGCACCTCCTTCACCTACTGACCCAAATTTGCTTATCACACCCACAAATTCTCCACAGCCACTATCACCTGATCCACAAGATGAGGGAGATGGGGATAGGCCACAAGACATTAATAACCCATGGGAGGAATATAGACAAACACAGAAACCTCTCCCTAACCATTTATTAGTCAATAGGTCATAGATCCTAAATAAGAAAGCAGTATCATTGTCACACAGAACAGTTATTTATAAAGTTATTTTTATTATTATTGTTCTATCAAAAGATATCATTTTTATAAAAGTATACCCTACCCCTGTCTCTGTGAAGCGCTCTGATATCTGTAAGGATCTTGTTTGCGCTATATAAAACTTTGAATGAATAAATAAATAAATAAATAAATACGTAAATTTATTTATGTAGAAACAGACATTCTTAATACAAAAGCAGAAAGACCCCAAAGTGAGAACAATACAAAAATACAAAAAACGTAAAGACACAATATTACACCACACATCACACAACCTTCAATCATACCATACACATCCCAGCAGTGCAAGACATAATTTAATTATGACACACTAACTTACAAAAAACAGAAAACAATTAGCACATTATACATAATTAATTATCATTAGCAAAATACACAAAATAATTTCAAGACTGAGAACAGCGCTGATGCGCGTTTCGGAGTGGAACCTTTTCCCACAGTTCCTTCGTCAGGGCGCAACTGATACAATTTTGCTTTACGGTCAGAGTTCCGTCAATGGATCAAAAACAATTCATCCAAGACGGTGGTAAGGGGTCTTTGTATCATAACATTCAAGGAGATGGGATCTGTGAGGATCAATGAAACAAAATTTCAATGATAAAAAAATGTTAAAGGGCACAATGGAGTAAAATGAAAAATGAGAAAAGGTAAGAAGTGCCATTAAGACCACGTGAAGAATGAACATAGGATCCATGGAACCAATCCACCCAGTGAAAAAGTTAAGAAAGAGAAATACCATGTGCAGAATAGTGTGGATACCAGTAACTCGAAAGTGGAGAGTGAGATTTAAGGCCATTACAAACAGTAGATAAAAAAATGTTATAGATATAAAGGTCCTCAATAAGACCTACTGTATAAATGCAACACTGAAACAACTTGACAATCCAAGGAATCTCGAATTCCTGAGACCATAAATCAGAAGAGGTCTGCTCTTGGTAGGGGGCTTAACAATCTGCAGAGAAAAAATTTATAACAACCACTAAGGACAATGGAAGACATAGCCACAAACTTTATTAGGGGGCTCAACAGGAGAGTAGAGTACTACTGACGATGATATAAGAAAGTGAGAATGGGCAAATTACTAATATTTGTATCCAAAGGAACAAAAATACATATGAATAAGGGTCCTGTGAGGGACCTGACATATGGTCATATGTCCTAGAATAAAAAAAGGATTCTAGATCTAACTGGCTATGAAAGACGATCAGAACAAAGTGATGAGATAAACTTACCCCCAAAACTGTAATGCTAATGGACGAAGAAAACCCCACAAGCTGGGCTTCTCCCTGAAGTAAAAAAGGTGCCTATCTGGCCAAGGTAATGATGATTAAAGAAACAAGAGGACCTGAATAATAAAATAAACCAGAAACAAGATATGAGTTTCCTAAAGTGATAGGGAACATGGAATTAAAGTCAGTACAGATAGAACAAATCATGAAGATATCATACATACTTACAAAAATATAAAATATCATGCAGGAGCTGGTACTGTATGCGTCCTGTGCTAGTCAAAAATAAAGATAGCATGCCCTATGAAAACCAGAAACCGGCACTATGCGCTTCTTGAATTAGACCTGGCGGAGCTAATGAAAAGAAAATGAAACATAATGAGGAAACTTTGCAGTAAGACACCAAACCTTCACAAAGAATCCAGAAGGGGCTCTCTCATACTGAATTCAACATACCTTAATTAGCCTCACTGGTCACACGAACGGGGAAAGGCATCCTCCGATGGAATCAGCAGAGGCAGTCCAAAAGAAAAGGTCCGTTTATAAAGGCAAAAAATAATCACAGAATGAATTGCACCTGAGAGTATTTCCGGTGAGAAAGCGTGGTGCGATGGAATGCGCACCAGAGTAGGGAACAAAATGGGCGCCATGTTCAAAGTAGAAGGAATAACGGTGGCCATTTTGGGATAGATGCAAAGTGGCGAATTCTGCGCTGCGCACACCTCTCTTCCTCACTTGTTTTCCCCACAGGTTCTCCCGCCGAAAGTGGGGAATCAGAACCAGTGGGGACCAGTTGCTGAGAGCAGCAAGTGGCCTGGGAAAGCTCACAAAGGCGGCAAACCTTTGAAGCTTCCCCTTTGTGAACCCTGCCCATCCTGGGGGAGGAGGCTTGGCACCTCGTCCCAGGATGTGCATTGTTTCAGGCCCCAGAGAGCAGCAGGCTCTCGACCCAGGGGTCCAGAAACATGTCTGATGTTGGCAGCTGAAAGCAGCCACTCAGCCTGGAAACTAGTGGTGGGTTAATTTTCTTGGGGCAT
This sequence comes from Lissotriton helveticus, assembly GCF_964261635.1. Taxonomy (NCBI): domain Eukaryota; kingdom Metazoa; phylum Chordata; class Amphibia; order Caudata; family Salamandridae; genus Lissotriton; species Lissotriton helveticus. The sequence continues at coordinate 1,821,828,039 of NC_136068.1, read as the reverse complement.
TTCTAAGATGCCCTCTGTGTGCCTTTTTCATTAAATCCCACACTGGCATCAGTGTCGGTTTAATGTGCTGAGAAGTTTGATACCAAACTTCCCAGTTTTCAGTAAAGCCATTATGGTACTGTGGAGTTTGTAATGACAAACTCTCAGCACCATATACTCTTAATGGCATTACTGCACTTACAATGGCTATAGGGGTACAGGGCTCATGCACCTGTACCCTCACCACTGGTATAGTGAACCCAGCTAGAGGGTTGGCTGACATATGCCAGGGCAGTGGGTTGTGGGCATGGCACACAGGGACATGTGCCATGTTGACGTTTCACTTTGTTCTGCACCAAAACAGGCAGCCTGCAAAGGTAGTTTGTGTGTGTAAAGGCACAGCGCCAGCCGTTGGGGGCCTTCCCTGGAGACAGTGCCCTTGGTACCTGTGGTATCATTTACAGGGGACTGACCTTTGGCCAAAGAGTGCCAATCGAGTTTTGTTTTCAATGCAGTTTAGGAAAAGAACATAGGCCCTGGGTACCTGTTTGGCAGGAACCCAGGGCACACTCAGTCAAAGTACGTCAGCAATTTAGCAAAAAGTAGGGGCAACCATGCAAAAAGAGGGCACTTTCTTACAGTTGTTGGTTGGTAGGCTCCCAGGGACCAATAAAAATTCATTGTCAACATAGCTTGTAGTATTTGTAGGCCACAGTGCATTTATTTATTTGTTGTTGATTGATTGGGCTTCTGGGGACAGCTTAAAACACAATGTGAGCATAGCTTGTAGGATTTTTTAGGCCACAGTGCATATGACAAATCCTACCAGAAGGTGAAAAAGGACATTTGAAAGGCTGGCATTCATGCACATAACATTGACAAAAATGCTGCTCAGCTGTCCTGATCATTCCGACTCTTCACATCACTGTCCAACTTGAAACTAAACGGAATTAAAACCATCAGCTACAGTTAGGCAGAAACTTTGTGCTCAGCTCTGAGATCAGAAGTAAGTATAGGCACTTGACCCTGTAATTTCTGTTTTTTTGTTGTGTAGAGTGGCAAAGTAGAACTCATTTGCTACTCTGTGGTCACTTTGTGTTAGTTAAGTTCTTATCAGTGGCTCTATACAAGAAGACTATTTTGTTTAAACGTATTAATGATGGGGGTTATTTTTCTGCCTTGTCCCCACAGGAGCTTACTCCTGGGAAAAGGAAATTTGAGTTCAAGGAGAACCAGAGCAACTCATCACTGAAGAAACCAGATCCAAAAGAAGCAACTAAGGACCTTGCTCGGTCTAAAACCAGCCCAGTGCTTCCTCCGCCAAAGAAAATTAAAGGTGTGTTGGCGGACAACAACAATCTTGCTCTTTCGCTGCTCCCCAATACCACAGCATGTATCACCAGCATCAAACTTTATATTGCCTTTTTTTTCTAGAGTTAACCTTGAACACTAAATCACTAATTAAATTACCTTTAACATATTAGTCATGGCTAGCACATTTTTAATGGCTGCATTGATTTCGGTGATGCTTGCCAGAGTTGCTGTGTCACTTGCGAGCAAGTTTCTTTACCATTCTTGTTTAATTGGGTTAGTCCCCCAATATCTGCACTCCCAGTGTCTTGCTTTTTTCAGGACATCATTAAACCAAGATGTTTATATTTTTGATTCTTTTTTTTGTTAGTTGCGTTGTTGATTGCCATGCTCCTGAGCAGACTACAAAAATACAAGGAGAGCATAGGTTGGCAGGATTTGTTACAACAGTGCATTTTTTTAGAAATGGCAAAAGTAACGATCACTGGCAAAGCCAATTGGTTTTGCCTTTGCGAAAGCCATTGACGTCAATGTTTTTTAAAGATGTTGCCCAGCAGCGCAGGCTGTGGTGCAACATGGCTGAACGCAAAAAACAATTTGCTATCGCTATGGCATGGCCAGCGTTGGGCTCGTCCTAGCGGGGTTTTTTTTTGTTTACCTTATGCCTTGTTGCACAGCATCTCACGCTGATATGCAACATCTTTAAAACAACATTAACCAAATCAAATAGTTCTGCGGGAGCTATCTGGCTTGGTTATTGTTTTTTAAATATGGTGCACAGCAGCGTGACTCAAAGTAAATTAAAAAAAAGCGCTATAGCGCGGCTAGCTTTGAAGGTGTCATAGCTCTTTTGTTGTTGTTTACTTTATCATGTTGCACAGCATCCGGCACTGGTGTCAAACATCTTAAATAAAAATGTACAATGCCAATAGGTCTCACATAGGTGAAACCTATTTGCTTTGCCAATGCTTGTTACAGGTTGACATCGCTTCACTTCTCTGTCGAGGTCACTTCTCCTTGAATCTTTAGCAACCAGTTATTTATTTTTTATGTTTTTTACAAACTATAAGAGACTGTTTAGAATTTTTATTGGATTTATCAAAATGGAAAACATCTGTTTTTTCTGTGGCATTTGGCCCAAAACTTCAAATAAAATTAAATAAGAAACCATCTCAAGGTAGTGAAACAAGCTACTCGGTGCAGTGAGTTTGACAGACAGCCGCAGTCATGGGAAAGGTTGGTTTAGTCAAAGGATATTAGATTTACACCGACGTTTGGAGTTTATTTTTATTCGTAATTCTGCCCCCAAAAAATGATCTTCATGTATTCCTGGGAAGGTGCAACACGTGCCGATTTGTGGGACCATGCACTACGGTAATTCTTTAGGCATGTTTAAATGTGCTGGGTTTACATACATGCAGTGTAAGTGTTTATCAAAAGGTCATTTGTACTTAGTATTTTTCCACTCAAATGCAGTATTCGAAGTGGAGAAAAAGTAGGGGAACTGTGGGCAGAGAATCAGAGGGCAGGAATAACACAAGACGGTGTCTAGTGCCGAAACATACAACACAAGGCATTGAACTTAATCCGTTTGTCAACTCTCAGCCAGTGCAGTCTCTGCTGCAAGGAAGAGACAGACAAAAATCTCGGCAGACGAAAGAGAAGCCGGGCAGCCGCATTTAGGAAGACCTGTAAGCGAAGAATCAAAGCTTTGTCAGAACCCAGATACAGAACAGCCCCAAAGTCCAATCTGGATGTGACCAGACCTTGCAGCACTGTTCTCTGTGAACCTAGGGGAATCAGCCAGAGGATTTTCTTAAGCCATTTCATAATGGAAAAACAAGAGTGTGAGAAAGTGGCTCTATATATACTGGACCAGAATAAGGTACAGTGTGTATATAGTCCACAAACCCCAGAGTTATAACAGAGGTTAAAGCCAGGTGTGGCCTTACTTTCCAAAGTGGTATCTTGGTCGAGCAGTAAGGCAGTACCAGAGGACGGTGTACAGCATTTGTTGTACACACTCAGTCAGCAAAAGGTTTCACACACGCAAGAACTGAACTCTAGGCCAATTGTTTTTATATCCAAAGATATAGTGGTTTTATTTTTAGAACCAACAGGTATCAAAATATACTTTTCTCGATATGAGTACTCTCATGTAATTACTTTGCAAAGAGGCAATAAACTTTGGGAACACAATAGATACAATGGTTGCAGTAGGCAACACAATTCTAAATACAATTTAACATTGATCTCAATGGCTTTTTCTACATAAATGCAGCTGATTACTTTATAGATTACTTTGGTAACTTCAGGACTGGATCCTAGATTCAGTCTTGGGGTCTAAGCTGAAAACAGTTAAGTAAAAACGTTTTAATTATTGCAATGATTTTTAACCCCTTCGGCGCTCATGACGAGCTCAGCTCAGCTCGTCATGAGCGTAACGTGCCCTACGCTGATGCTGAGCTCGTCCTGTAATGCGGGTTTTTTCAAATCGCAGCGAGCAGCGGGAAAACCGCTAGCGTGCATGCGGTTAAAGAATATAAAGGTATTTTAAAAGTTGACACTTAGAAACTTTTCAGTGAAAAACCAGCAACGTTACCCAATGGAAGGAAATTCAAAGCACAGGTAAAGTAGGTTTTCGTTGCTTGTGTAATCCAGTACGGGACTCCTAGGTTCAGCACTGGGGTCTCTACCTAAGACAGGTAAGTAATTACGTTTTAGTAGTTGGTATGATTTTTAAGGAATATTCGTACTTTTCAAAAGTAGACATTTAGAAGATTTTTCACAGAAAAACAATCAATGGTTTCCTATGGCAGAAATTTAGATTACTAGCAAGCACGGTTGTGATTACTTTTGCGGTTCAGTACTGGGCTACAAGGTACAGTACTGGCTTCTCTCCTGATCACAGGTGAGTAATTCGAGATTCGTTATTCGGCTGATTTTAGATGAATATTTTAAAGTTTCAAAACTTCACACTTAGAAGAAATTTCGAGTCAAACCAGTGAATGTTATCCTATGGCTGGAAAGTGAGTCATCGATTTTCAGGTGAGTACTCGACTGGTGAAGTTAAGGTTCCGGGCATAGACTCAGGGGTACCCCAGGGTCAGGTAGGTACAGTTGGTACACCCTCAGCGGCACAGGGGCGGTCGGGTGCAGATGTAGTTAGGCCCAATGTTATCCAATGGGAGGCAGGGGGCCTTTGGTTGGTGGCTGCTGGCTAGCAGGCCACGAGTCTGTGGGAGCTGGGCTCCTGGTCACTTGCTCGGTGTGAGAAGTTGGCCTGATATATAGTGCTCACTATTCTAGTGATCACTTTGTTTCATACCAAACAACCCTTATTGATGATTGGTTGTAAGTCAACCTGATAGACCAGCTATCCTAGTAGCATGGACAAGAGTAGTCTTTAGGCTAAACTCTAGAGGGCGCGTTAAGCAAGCTGTTTTACCATCACATATACCCCTTGAACACCAAGTGAAAGGACACCACACAAGTTGTTATGAAAAATAAAGTATATTTATTTATAACGAGTCTACCCTGAACTCTTTATGAGTCAGGGAGCTAAGCACAACACAAAACTCTTACGAAAATACTGCAAGTCGCACAATTTACACAAATGCCCGAGGGGCACGAAAAACCATATACTTCAAAAGTGGAATGCGAAATACTAGCAGGTAAGTAACACGATCCAGAGGCTTCAGGACCGCTAGGACTACCTTACTGAACCCTTAGGTTAGGAGCAGGAGGCCTAGGGAACCCGTGTGCAGAGTGGGAACTCTTACGCGGGATGCGGGACAAAGTCTATGGATGCAAGCAATTCTAAAGTTACTGTTTCCGGACGAATACGACTAGGTAGACTAAAAACGAAAAAGGATCTGGACACTTGGATAGTGAACCTGTGCTGGAGCACCGAAATACTCAAGTTACCTAGCCCAGGGGCTGCGGCTGCATAGGGTTCAAGTGACGTCGGGAATCCTCGTTGTAGTCTATGGAGCCTGAAAGAAGAAGTTGCTGGCAGGCGACCAGTGAAGAAGTTCGGTGTGATCCAAGGCTGGATCGGTGAAGAGTGAGAACAACTGTGCCCCTGCACTAAACACAATATGTGAGAAAAAAAAAAAAATCCAAGGTTCACTGAGTTATGTACTTCTACTATCTGTTTAGATTGATGTGCTAAGTTACACTATTACGTTCAATAACTCAAATTCGCACCTTGGAATTTTTTTTTTCACATATTGTGTTTAGTGCAGGGGCACAGTTGTTCTCATTCATTGCAGACCGGTTTTCTGGTCTTTTCGAGTGGTTGTGAGGAATTACCACTCGCCCCATTGCCTACACTGTTTACTCTTGGTATCTACTATCTAGCGGTTATCCTGGTGTGCGCCCAGTTACTCTTGAACACTAAAAGACCTCAGCAGTTGTATTTTGGATCGGTGAAGAGGACGACCTGAAAGCAGAGGGGACTCAGTTCTTAATCACTAGCCAGTGATTGTGTGGGCACCAGGATGGCACCGGATGAAGTCGCCGCAATCAGGTGAGTGGGTGACGCTGGACTCTGCAGGCACACGGGCCAGGAAGCGTTGTCGGCGACCAGGCTGGAGGTGCTAGCTGTCCCACGATGGTGTCTGCTGTCTGCGATGCTGGATCCAGGATAGGAGCAACAAACCTTGGCAAAGGCAAGCCCACGCGGTGGAGTCAAGATGGCGTCTGGAGTGGACCAGGAGGGTCCAGGGCACTTCTCGTTGGACAAGAAGCAAGGGCCAGTCTAGGGGACCTAGACCAGCGGTGAAATCGTCGTGGTACGTCGTCAGGAGGGCCACTAGCCAACGGGCAAGTGACCGGACAACGTGGCAAGCAGCGAGGAAGCAGAAGGGCCCCACGCAGATCTCGTGGATGCTGGGGGGCTGGACTTCGGTGCTGGAGCTGCTTATGGTTAGGGCTTCTCAAACCCCAGTGCACTCACTCGAGGGTCCCCCGGTTGTCGTGCTGGTGAAGCGTCGTGCAGGTCTTGAAGATGGCCGGTCCCTCGGGTCTCGTCACACCCACGAATCTCAGCTGGGCTGATGATGCAGGTAGAGGTCAGCGATGGCAGGGAATCCGGGTCTCGTCGAGCTGGTCAGTCTTGGTCCGGAGGATGGACGTCCAGCAAACCGCAAGCGCTTCAATGGTTCCTGCTGGTGCAGGGTGGCTACTCCTTAGCCACAAGGGAGAGTTTTCAGAGAGTGACAAGAGTTCCTTTCGTGGAAAGTAGTTCAAGTTTCAAGATTATCCAATTTGGGAAGGGGGCCTGCTCCTACCTTTATCCTAAGAAAAGGGGCTGGCACGCGACTAGGTCCTGCCCATGGGTGGGACCAGGAGGGGGGTGGTTACACCCCTCTCCTTTGTCCGGTCTCTCCCCAGCTCAGGGGCTGGTGGGCCTCTGGAACTGGTTTGAGCCGGCATATGCACAGTGAGCACCGGGGTGCCACTTGCAGTCACCTTCCTTTCAGCCCTGCCTACCTGGGATACACAAAATCCTGTCTGGGATGGTGCTGGCACCGCCCCTGACAGGAAACCCTTTGTCCAGGCCTCCCTCGCTGGAAGGACTCCCAGCAGCAGGAGGGCAGACTTGTGTCTCGGTGGCAGCATCCATTTTGTGGAGCTGAGGCTGTGTTCAACTTTAACCGGGGTTACAGCTACCAACATGTCTTCTCCCTCTAGAGGGGTGGAATGCTACCCCCGTAGCCAGAACTGGCGAGGGGGTAGTATTCCAAAGCGTATGACACCTTACACGACATGTTTAGATAATGTCAAACCAAAGTTACCATAACCGCGAGGATTATAAGGCACTTAAAAGTATATGGTCTGACGCTATCATGGAAACGGCTACGGGATAGATCCCGAAGGCCGCAGACAGGCTCAGCTCATGCCAGAGCACTATCTCACACGATTCCAAGCACTCTGCCACCAGGATTGTTAAGGCCTGCCATAGGAGTGACTGATAGGAGATCTGTGTGCCCATTTTAGGTTTAGATATAGGTATACTATATCTAAAGCAAAGGGTGATTAGGATCTCTCTGACAAAAGCAGTAACTCACTGACCTATTTACATTATGTGCACTTTTTAATCTGCATGGTACATGTTCTTTACAGCAGGTACATTAACCCTCTTTGCTACCTTTCCATGAGTTAAAACTTCCAGTAGACAAAACTCTGATCTCTTTCTAGGAAGAACGTTTATCACTGGAGTTATCTTGACATTTTTATTGTTATTGAAAAGTGATGGAGGCCAGGAAGGAGGCAGCAAGTGCTTTTAAAACCAGAATATACTTGCAAGAACGACACCCCCACCTGAAGTCAGCACCTGGTGTGGTCACAACGTACGCACCGCCCTAGAGCGGTTCCTTCTCAAGGGTCCTGTGACCCCAGTGACAGTCACTGTTGCGCTAGGGTGTGCTGCTTCATAAGCCTGCCTGCAAGACTGGAGATGAACTTCAGCATGGATTGTGGTGGGCAGGCCTTCAAGGTTAACGCACACTTACCACCGCTAGAATCCACCTGCTGGTCCTAAGACATCAGGGCTTCTAGGGTCTAGCGGGGCCTTCTAAGGTCTAACATGGGAATGTGCTCCCTCAGGAGAGTGGTCTGGGAGACTGGTCATGAAGGATGAACCTGGTTCCCCAGTTCCAAATTTGGTAGCTCTGACCATAGTGCCACATCCTCTCCCCACTGAATCACCATACTGCCCCACGGCCACGAACGCCAAGCCTTATCTGTAGGCCTTGGGTATTTCTGCGTCATGGGACGTGTTTTAAAAAAAATTAATAATTAAGGGAAAGGAATCTATTGAATTAAAGAAGTAGGGGCACACCGTGGCCTGCTAATCCTGCCCACTTCGACCACTGCTCCAGTGTTATGTAAGATGTTGCACAGCAGCTGCTGTGTAACATGTCTCAAAGCAAATAAAAACAAAGGGCTATATTGTTGCCAGCATTGACTGCGGCATAGTGCTTGTTTTGTTTACTTTAAGTCCTGTTGCACAGCAGCCAGCGCTGGTGTGTAACATCTTTAAAAAACACGTTAACCCCTCCCCTGCGGGGCTAATTCCCCCGCTGTGCTGGGGGCGCGCGCAGCGCCGCGGTGCTCATAACGAGCTCGGCTCGTCATGCAGCACGGTGGCGCTGTGCCCATGACGAGCTCAGCCGGCATGCCCGTTCCAATGGAACGCACAACAGGGGAATTATCCCAGCGTGGGCGCAACGGTCATGAGGAGCTCAGCTCGTCATAAGCACGGAACGGGTTAACAAAGCCAAATAGTTCAGTGCGAGCTATTTGACTTTGCTAATATTTTTAAATAAGATGTGTTGGTATGGTCGGCTCAACATCCTGTGATTCTGTGCAAATGTCTGAAACTCCCGGTGCCTAAAAATGAATGTGTCCTTGTGTAAAGTAAATGGTGCTCATGTAAAGTGCTCCAATACCTTTGGATCGCGTCTTCTCCATAAACCTGGAAAAAAGCATAGCAAGAGGGAGGAGGGTGAGGGAACAAAGGTGGTGGGGTGAGTGGGTAAAAAAGAACGACAGGGGTGCCGAAAAGTAATTTAATAAAGACAACCTTAAGGAGCCTGTGGACAGGTGAAGGGCACCGGCCACGGGAAGCAGTACATGTTCAATGCTCCACTGCAGGGATTAAGAGATGAAGATTGAAGCCCAGCCCAGGAGAAAGCCAAAGACGAGGAGGAGGATGCACCACCGACTGGTAGAAAGCAAGGAAACAAGAGTGACATGGGAGCCAACCAATGGTAAGTAAAGGTAAGTAATGTGTGAACTCTAACCTCCTTTAAAGCTTTTGTATTATTGTGTTCGAGGCATGTGGGCTGCTAAATTCATATCTTAGCATTAGATCGCCGCCTAGTGTTGGGTCCGGATGATCGCACATTGTTGTCCTGGAAGAGTCTTCGAAGTATCCTGAGATAGGTGGCTCCTCCCCTGGACTACAGTGCGCATGGGCATCGGCTCCATCCCCAGATTGTTTTTTTCCGCCATTGGGTTCGGATGCGGTCTCGACGTCTCTCTGTCGGAACCGAGAAAAACTAACTTTTTTCAGGCCAAAAGGCCTTGTTTTCATAGCGTCGGTATTGTTTGCGCACGGTCTCGAGTTCTTCCGTCTCTTTGAGTCGGAATCAACGGTGATTTTTCACTCTTCGGACATCGAGGCCTTCTCATCGCGACACGACCGCAACTTTCCAGCATGGAGCGGAGTCCGTTTAAGTACTGCCCGCTCTGTGGGTCCAAATACCCACACATAGACGTCCACCCGGTCTGTAACAAGTGCCTTTCACCAGACCATAACGAGGACAACTGCATGGCCTGCGCAAGATTCAGGTCCAAGAAGACACTCAAGCTTCGGCGCGCGGTGCGCCTTGAGGCCAGACAAGCGGCCCCGGATCCAGAAAACATCTTCGGCGACCAAGAAGATGAGGTCCAGAGCCATCATCTTCAAATCTCCCCGCCCGAGACGGAGGTCGAGGCAGATCCGGAACACGACGACGGAGTCGGGGGTCAAGGCCTTGAATACGTCGAAGAGGTAGGGGACGACGAAGAGGTTTATGGGGCCGCGGAAGATAGCTCAGCGGACGAGCTATGCCCCGAAGGTTACGAAGAGCAAGATCGGGTCGAGGGATCGCCTGTCGGCCTTCCCATAGACCCTGTACCGCAAGCCACGGCCCCGCCTTCCAGCCCGGCCACGGACACACTTGCTGGGCAAAACGTATCGAAACAGAAACCAACGGTGTCGACTACACCTAAGATGGCCGACCCGAAATCGAAACCGAAACTTACGGATTCGACCACACCTAAGATGGCGGCCGTGCCACAAAAAATGACCAAGACCGCTGTTCCATCGACTCCTTCGACCTCCGGTCCTCACAAGTCGAAAAAATCTGTCGATTCCACGGTGTCAAAATCGACGACGGAGGAGGTATCCTCTAAGAAGGGTGGTCGGCACGGCTCATCCTCTGCGGCACCGTCGAAGCCCGCAAAAGTCGGCGAAGGGGCTCCGGTTCCGACTGGGACTCCGTTAGTCGGACGCGTGGTGGAGACGGCGCCGATAAAGCCACGTGGATCGAAGGCTGGTACGTCGGTACATCGATCCAAAGACTCTGGGTCAGCGGCTGCGGCATCATCGTCGAAGACTCAGAAGGGTCACCAGGACGTCGGATCCGAGGGCAAGGTCAAGGCCTCCTCGTCAACGCCAAAGCCCACTGCTGTTGACACGTCCCCCATCGCCTCTTCGCTGCAGAGGATCAGGGAGAAAGCCTTGGCTACGTCGGCTCCGATGCCATCGCCACAGAAGCCGATGGACATTCCGGTGAAGCCTGCACAGAAGCCGATGGACATGCCGGTAAAGCCTGCAAGTAAACTTCTCTTCCTTCTGCCGCCAAAAGAGGCGCCGAAAGCCTTTTCGACGAAATCGACGCCAAAAAAGTCGGATTCTTCTACGGCAGGAGCACCTTCAGGTCGAGAACTCGAATCAGAAGACGATTCTGAGCACTTCATCGACGCCAACACTGGCAAATTAACCCTATATAAAAGGAGGATCACTTCAGAGCCTCTGGACTCATATGTCATCCCACTAAAGAAAAAGAGGGTTCCTCAGGACGCTTCTAACCTCATAGAGCCTATCCAGCCTCCTCCAAGATGAAGCCCTACTCCCTCACCAGACCAATCTGAGGGTGAGGGATATGATGAAGAGGACCAATACACCTTCCCCGTCAATGAACCAGATGTACATCCGGATACATATGATGACGTTGGTGACCAAGGCAACCAGAGTGTGGGACATGACCCACAACTTTTCAGTGCCCGTGCATCCCCAACTGAGGACTCTGCAGGTTTTCATGCACTGATTGAGAGGGCAGCTGCTAATCATGATGTGGACATGCATGCTGACCCGGTTGAAGAAGACTTTCTCTTTGACACTTTTTCAGTCTCGGAGAGGACTGTAAAGACACTGCCTATGCTCAAGGGGGTCCTCAAGCATGCTGCGGACATCTTTAAAGAGCCTACCAGGGCGAGAGTGGTCAATCCACGTATTGAAAAAAAGTACAGACCAGCACCTGCGGACCCTGCATACATTCGTGGACAGTTGCCGCTGGACTCCCTGGTGGTCGCTAATGCCCGCAAAAGGGCTAACTCCCAAACAACGGGTGAAGCTCCTCCCCCGGATAAGGAGTCCAAAGTGCTAGAGGCAGGGGGCAAGAGAGTAGCTGCACAAGCCGCCAACTTTTGGCGTATTTCTAATACACAGGCACTCTTAGCACGTTACGATAGGGCGCATTACGACACCCTAGAGCAGATTGTACAACACCTGCCCCCGCAGTTTCAAGAGGCCACGAAACTGCTCATTGAGGAAGGAAAACTGATTTCCAACGCAGCCATCAAGTGTGCACTTGACGCAGCAGACACAGCAGCTAGGGCTATTAACACTAGCGTCATGCTGAGACGACAGGCTTGGCTCCGCATATCAGGGTTTAAACCTGATATTCAGACAACCATCCTTAATCAGCCAGTCAATCCAGATAGACTGTTTGGTCCAGATGTTGACACCACCCTTGAAAAGATAAAGAAGGACACAGAAACTGCTAAGTCCATGGGGGCCCTACAGTCACAACAGTTTCGTCGCAGCAATTTTCGTCGCTCAGGTGCACGTGGAGTCACCAGAGGACAAATGGGTCAACAATCTCAGTTCTCAAGAGGTGGAGCACAATCCTCGTTCACAAAACAGAACAAGGGAGGTTACAGAAATAACAGCAACAGAGGTCGCGGCAGAGGAAACAGCTCCCGCTCCTCTACCCCAAGCAAACAGTGACTCTCTGTCACTGCCCCCCGACCACTTAACACCTGTCGGGGGGAGACTGCAGCAGTTCCTGCCCGTCTGGAGAAACATCACCACAGACAGGTGGGTGCGACAATTAATCCAGTATGGTTATTGCCTAGAGTTAAAATCCACTCCACCCAACATCCCGCCAAGGCAAAGGCCTATGTCCGCAGAGCACTTGCACTTATTGCAGCAGGAAGTAGTGGTGATGCTGCAAAAAGGTGCAATCGAGCTCGTGCCGGAGGGAGAGGAAGGCACAGGGGTATATTCCCTGTACTTTCTTATTCCAAAGAAGGACGGATCTCTCAGACCCATTCTAGATCTACGTCCCCTCAACCTGTACATACTATCAGAACACTTCCATATGCTTACACTCCAACAGATTCTTCCCTTGCTAAACCAAGGAGATTTCTTAGCAACCTTAGACCTCAAGGATGCTTATTTCCACATTCCAATACACCCGTCCCACAGGAAATACCTCAGGTTCACTATTCAAGGCAAGCATTACCAGTTCAAAGTCCTACCCTTCGAAGTCACCACAGCCCCAAGGGTATTTACCAAGTGTCTGGCGACAGTAGCCGCGCACCTCAGGAGGCAGAACATCCATGTCTACCCCTACCTGGACGACTGGCTCGTTCAAGCCAAGTCGGAACAACAGTGCGCAGCGGACATGTCGACTACCATTCACCTCCTACACAATCTGGGCTTCTCGCTGAACTACCCGAAGTCGCACCTTCAGCCGGCACATGTCCGGCAGTTTCTAGGTGCGACGATCAATACCCTGACGGCCATGGCTCAGCCAAACCAGGTCAGGATAGACAGCATGCAGTCTCTAATCAAGAGGTTCAGACCACAACACTCGCTTCCAGCGAGAGTGTTTATGCAGTTGATAGGCATGATGGCCTCCTGCATCTTCATAGTCCCTCACGCACGGTTGCATATGCGCCCGCTCCAGGAGTGCTTAGCGAATCAGTGGACACAGGCTCAGGGGCAATTGACAGACCTAGTGTTGGTTACCAGTCGGGCATACGACTCTCTGCATTGGTGGACTCCACACAACCTTTGCAAGGGCCGACTGTTCCAAGAGCCTGTGCCGCAGATTATCCTGACAACGGACGCATCTCTCCAAGGATGGGGAGCTCATCTGCTCACTTACACAGTGCAGGGACTATGGACGACGCAGCAACAGAAGATGCACATCAACTATCTGGAACTGATGGCAATCTTCATGGCGATCAAGTCCTTCATTGTACATCTGTGCAACAAGATAGTGTTAGTCCGGACGGACAACATGACCGCGATGTACTACATTCAAAAGCAGGGAGGCACACACTCGCCACAGCTGTCTCATCTGGCTCAAAGCATGTGGAAGTGGGCCATTCAGAGGAACATTTTCCTCATGGCAGAACACCTCCCGGGAAAGGACAATCAGATGGCAGATCTGCTCAGCAGGTACAGCCATCAAATGCACGAGTGGGAGATACACCCATCTGTCCTCCGCCCGTACTTCCAGCAGTGGGGTCATCCGGAGATAGACCTGTTTGCCACAAAAGAAAACGCAAAATGCCAACTCTTTGCCGCCAGGTTCCCTCACCCACAGTCGCAGGGGAATGCGATATGGATGAACTGGTCAGGCAAATTTGCGTACGCTTTTCCGCCAGCCCCTCTGATACCGCTGGTCGCAAGAAAGCTAAGGCAGCACGCGATGACTCTCATCCTAGTTGCTCCAACGTGGGCGCGCCAAGCATGGTACACCACGTTCCTCGAACTCTCCGTGGTGCCGCATCAAAGACTGCGCCTCACGCCCAGTCTTTTGACGCAGAACCATGGAGAAATTCAGCATCCAGATCCGCAACAGCTCAACCTGGCGATCTGGCTCCTGAAGTCCTAGAGTTTGGATACCTTAACCTACCTCCGGAATGCATGGACATCATCAAGGAGGCAAGGAAACCAACTACCAGAGCATGCTATGCTGCAAAATGGAAGCGTTTTGTCATTTACTGTACTGCCAATGACATCAACCCGCTAGATGCATCTATCCATGAGATCATTTGCTATCTGTTGCATCTTTACAAGTGCAATCTAGCGTACACTTCCATTCGGATACATCTATCCGCCATAGCGGCTTATCTTCAGAACAGGCAGCATCTCTCCGTCTTCAGAGTGCCTGCCATTAAGGCCTTCCTTGAAGGTCTAAAACGAGTTATTCCCCCAAGAACACCGCCAGCTCCGGTGTGGAACCTCAATGTGGTTCTCACCAGACTGATGGGACCACCATTTGAGCCACTGCACTCGTGTGAACTCCAGTTCCTTACGTGGAAAGTAGCCTTCCTAATAGCTATTACGTCTCTGAGGCGCGTTAGTGAGCTACAAGCGCTCACAATCCAAGAGCCATTCATTCATATTCATCCAAATAGGGTAGTGCTGCGCACTAACCCCAAATTCCTTCCAAAGGTGGTGTCACAGTTTCATCTCAACCAAACTATTGACTTGCCGGCATTCTTTCAAAACCCACAAACGGTGGCGGAAAGAATGCTCCATACCTTAGATGTACGGAGGGCGTTGATGTACTACATAGACAGAACACAACCCTTTAGAAAAACAAAACAACTTTTTGTTGCCTTCGCACCACAACACAAAGGCAACCCAATTTCCAAAGCAGGAATAGCCAGGTGGATAGTTAAGTGCATCCAGATATGTTATCAAAAAGCCAAGCGCACTTTAACAATACCCCCAAGGGCGCACTCCACACGCACACTGGGGGCATCCATGGCTTTCCTAGGAAACATTCCTTTAGAGGATATTTGCAGAGCAGCCACGTGGGTTACACCACATACCTTTACAAAACACTACTGTGTTGATGTACATTCCAAGCAGCAAGCTGCTGTAGGACAGGCTGTTCTCAAAACACTTTTTCAGGTTTCTGCAGCTGGCACGGGCAACCGCCGCTGATGGAGGGACTGCTATGTATTCTATGCTAAGATATGAATTTAGCAGCCCACATGCCTCGAACTGAATATGCTACTTACCAGTATGCATCTGTTCTTGGCATGTAGGGCTGCTAACATTCATATCGCCCACCCTCCTCCCCGGTGCCTGTCGCAGCTGCAGATATACTATTGTATTCACTTATTAGCATGGACATCCTTTACACTTTTCACTCCATCTTCTGCCACAATGGCGAAAAACAATCTGGGGATGGAGCCGATGCCCATGCGCACTGTAGTCCAGGGGAGGAGCCACCTATCTCAGGATACTTCGAAGACTCTTCCAGGACAACAATGTGCGATCATCCGGACCCAACACTAGGCGGCGATCTAATGCTAAGATATGAATGTTAGCAGCCCTACATGCCAAGAACAGATGCATACTGGTAAGTAGCATATTCATTTAAAGAACAATTGATTACGCTGAGACCACGTGCTGTAGGCGAAACCTAAAAATTAAATAGTTACAGAAGGATAATAAAATGTGCACCATCATCATAGTTTTCTATGTTTTTTATTAGCAACAATCTCTCCAATGTGGAAGAAGTAAAACATTTAAAGATTTGTTCATTGAAGGTGGCTGGCTTCTAAAACAGTATCACATTACAACCAGGATGTTTTTCATTGAAGGAGACAAAATAATGGTGTTTTTATGTGACCTCTGGTTATTTGTTATTTTGGGGAAATTAGTGGATTTTTAATATGCCTGCCAAGAAAGCAGATGGGTTGCGTTTGGCAGGTGTTTCTTTGTGAATTTAAGAGTTGGACCAGAAAATAAAAAATATCTAATAATGAATGAAAACATTGTAAAACTAAATTAACCTGAAGGGTGTCCATAGGCAATCCAAGTTCCCAGCATCCTGTGAAGGGTGGCTAGTTTTGTGTCACAAAATGTTGGAAGATAAGGTATCCTTGCTTCGTGGGCCGTGCAGATTCGGGTGGAACGTTCCAGTTGAATATGGGCATGCATTTTGTAAGACCTTTCTCCTATGAACAGTTTCTCCCAGCTATTCCATCCTAGTGTTGGTATGCATTAGATGTGTGCTGCTGTTCTGTTGAATATAACTTATGCTCTTCCTTTGTCCTTGTAGCAGAGTCGCCTTCCTCACCCGCTATGCCAGCAGCCTCCCAGCCAAAGAAACCCGTGGTGCCAGAGAAGAGCAGTGTGAAAAAGGAGAAGCCGCCCACAGCATTTGGACAGTTGCTTCAAGGCACTGTGTTTGTGCTAAGTGGCTTCCAGAACCCCTTTCGCTCCGAGCTGCGCGACAAGGCCCTGGAGATGGGTGCCAAGTACCGACCAGACTGGACTGTGGACAGCACACACCTCATGTAAGTGAAGAGGTGGGAAGGTGAGTGACTGTGGGTTGAGGGCACAGCTACCTAGCGAGGGAAGGGGTGCAGAGTGACATTTGAATTTTCATTCCTCTTTGATATTTAGTTTTTCTTACCCTGAATTGTTTCACAAAGTGTAGTGTTGGTGGGGGTATCCCAGCTACACGTAGGACTTGGTGGAGGGGACAGATATAAGTTGTGCTGGTTTTTTTGGGTGGGAGGGGGGAGCTGTTGCATGAGATGTAACATGGCTGTCCTGCATTTCAAGATTGTTCCACCTATTTTTTAAAACATGGGAATGTTTTCCATTTGGAAACATTAGATGCATTTCAACAATAGCCATTTAAAGTGAAGTTTCCAGATCTTTGGAAGTGATCATGCAGAAAGAGGTGAAAGACTGAAAGGGTTCAAGACGTAATCACCAAGAAGCAAACGAACAAAGGGTTTTTGCTACCGGGTAAAACGCTGTAAGTTGGGGGGTGCACTGTAGCTGTGTCTGCTGGATACCACTGATGGGTACCTTGAGTAAGAGGAGATCTCCAGCTCTCCTTTCCTTCTCTTTCCTCCAGTATTTCTTTTCATCCCTTCTCTCCAGACCCCCTCTCAGTCTATCCTTTTGATTCCCTCTTTTTAGACCTTTGTTCTCTTCCGTCTCGCCAGTCCTGCTTTTCAGTCCTTAGTCCCAGCGCATTATGGGGTACTTGCATATTACAAACATAGCTAGAAATAAATGATGGGCTGTACAAGGGTGTGTACACAGGGATGCGATTCAGTATTGGTTAAAGTGAGGCAAACTATTCAAATATGGTGATTCTCCTTCTTGTTTTTAATAATCAGTGTTGTGTTCTATGAAGACACGAGTCTTCAGGGCCTTCCTGAACTGCAGTATGATCAGGGTAGTTCTTTTCCTGACCTGTATGTTTTTCCAGATCTTTGTAGAGTAGCTAGATATTCCTTTCTTCAGATGTTCTCTGCTTTGTAGTTTTTGGTGTGTAGTCTGTTGATAGCCTAGTCTACACAGGGGGCCATTTCTTGTGAACCTGTATATTATGTAGCTGGGCTTGAAGATGATGCAGGATTGCAGTAGGAAGTACTTTCTAGTTACACTCTCGAACTAGTTCAAGCCTTTGACATGCTCTACAGCTTCTGCAATGTCTTCCAATGGGCTGGTGTCTGCTGAGTGAAGCAGTCTAGGTTAATTTTGGAGAGCAAGCCAAGGGTTTGCGTGTGGCAAGCAGGAGGAATTCTGTCGGGTCAGATGTGGATTCATGTAATTGCTTGACTTGGAATTCTGATAACAATAGAGACAGTGTTGGATGCACTGATTTTCAAGCACTTTGGAGATATTCAAGTGGAATTGTTTGTTGGCGGCAGACATATTGATGGAATTTGAGGCGGCTGTCAATAGGAAAGGTTGAAGGGATTCCATATACTCTTTGTAACTGAGGAGATCCGTAGGACATGTGGAGTTTGCGGAAATGTACGGTTCCCCTGTGGATTTATTAATGGTGCTAAGCAAACTACCAGGTGAACAACTGTTAGTACATATTGTAAAAGCCCATTCATTTATCTAGTGTACTGGTCACTTCTTGGTTCAATATTGTCCAAAGTCTAGTACAGTCAGGATGCGTAGAGCCCTCGTTCATGATCGTGGGTATTTTTGACAGCGTGAAGACTGATGGTCTTAGAGGTGCCTTATGGTCTGAAGATGGATTGCTGTTTCTGAAGGGTTGTTCTTGCTTATCTGGTTTTGTAGATAGACGGAGGCAGTTGAATGGAGACAATGTTCTCTGCAGTTCTTCTGATTAGTGGAGGGTGTGTGGTGGTGGCATAATAATTGGCAATATCTTTGGGGCTGAGCTAGATTCTTCAGTAGTGGGAGGAACTGTCATGTTTGAGATCATGTGGAAATGATACTTGATTGGGAGAAGAGCTGTAGATGTCGTGGATGTTCATGAGGGTGACTATGTATATATTTCACCGAGGATGAAGGTAGAAAATTGCCTTCGGGGGATGGCGGCCTTAAGATTGTCAGAATGTTTTTGAGGCCCTATTGCAAGGCGCAGTTCAAGGTTGCAGATTTTGGGGGTTGTTCTGGGGTTACGGGGAGCTGGAGGCACTGTGGATGTTTTTTTAGAGTAGGTGATGTGGGTTATGATTTTGTTAATATTCTGAATAAAGAAGTGATTGATATTATCACTTTTGTTGCTAGAATGTGTAATAGAGGGTCCAGCAGGGGGTTGTTGCAGTCTCTGATTGCCTTGTAGAGTTGTCCTTCACATTTCCCCCATAGCAGCCCCTCTTTCATCCTCCTCATTTAACCCTCTTTATCCATATCCACTCTCCCAAGTGATACTCGTTGAAGGCCCCTTCCCTAGCTCTTCCCCTCAGACCTCCTAACAAGTCCATCTTCTAGCTCTCTTTTCCAGCCCCTCTACCTGGCATGCCTTCCAACACACCCACCTTCCCAACCCCTCAGCTCAGACATTCTTCACATCCTCTCGCTACAGCCCTTCCTACCAGCTCTAGATCCTTTTCACAGACCATCCTCCCCATTGTACCTCTCAAAACAGTCTTTTCCTTTGCAGACCCTCTATTCACTACATTTCTCCCGCTCCCTTCCTAGTGGTCCTAGACAATCTCATAGGTCGCTATTTTATAAGCATCCCACAACATAACCTTTTGTCAACCTCGCTCGCTTTAACCTTATCCCATTCTCCGTTCACATCCCATGACCCAGCACCCTCCCTCCACCCCACCTTCGTACCACAACTCAGCCATAGCTTTGCTCTAAATGCCTTTTCTGACCCACATACGCTAACCCTTGTTGTGAGTTTCCTCTACTAGCCCCGGCCCCAGAGCTCTAAATTCGCCCATTCATCTTAGACCTTCTACTTGGGTAATATGATAAAGAAACATTCAATGTCATTGTTTTCTACCTTTCCAGATGTGCGTTTTCTAACACCCCGAAATATGCCCAAGTGAAGGCCATGGGGGGCATCATTGTGCGCAAGGACTGGATCCTGGACTGTCATAAGAGGAAGCAGCGCCTGCCGTGCAAAGGGTGAGTGCCGTGGAATTCCAGTTTCATTCTGTCTCATCCTGTACACTTTGTACTGTCATTTTCATTGTGTCATTGTGTATTTGTTTGTGTGACTAAGTATGCAGTTGGAGGCTACTTGGAATTAGGAGTGGCGTTACAAACTAGAGAACTCAAATTATTACAATCTGGCAGTGAGAGGAGCCATAGAACAGATGTACTTTGGTATCTGTGTTGTTGCCTAGAGAGGGTATTGGCTTCACAATCCTCCCTGAGGAAGTTTTATTTTTAGTTTTTCCTAACCCTATTAAGACCTCATTCGAATAGGTTTCTCAGAAGTGTCCTTAGTTTTGGGTACTCTTCCCCTGGTTAGTACCTGGTCTCTTCCTCGCCTCAGTCCTTACACCAGGTGTGACCACTGGCACCCCTCTGCCTACCAACAGTAAAAGGTTTAAGCTCCTCACTGTACACGACTGCCTCTTAAGATCCACCTATACCCAGAATTCCTTCAGTTGCTCCTGTCTGCTGGATACATCCATCCTATGTTTCCTGTAACTTGACGGAGTTTCTGTTTACCTTTTCAGTCTTTACTGCGTGCCCTTTCAGAGTTGGGTTGCTCTGTGTTGTCACTATGTGCTTTGGAACTTGTCAGTGTGGTTCATACAGTGTCTGTCTTCTTTCTCCAAGCTGACTTGAGGTGGTGTGACCCGACTGCGGGGATTGGCCTTAAATATATATTGTTTTGGATAATTTACTCCTCTTCTGTCCATTCAATACTGGAATTTGTGATTTGGTTGCTTCTTGCGTATTGGGGTGGCGAAGTGAGCTAAAGAACAATGATGGATTCAACCCAGATCTGTGACTGGGCGTGAGTGTCAAGTTTCAGTACTCCATCCATCATCTCCTTGTATTTGCTTTGCTCGCCCTAAGATGGCAGGGGATGCCCAGATGTGGGTCCCTTGCTCACTTTGCCACTGGATTCAAGCTAGCCTGGCTTTGGAGGGCTGTTAGCCTGAAACCGGTCCCGGAATGCTTGTTTCCCGTCGAGGGAAGACATGACTTGGCAGTTCGGGCTGGGCTGTTCCCATGAGGCACAGGGTCAAAACTGATTTGCATGTAGCTCTGTCTGAACTAAGGTGGTGATGTGATCTAAAGAACGATGATGGATTCAACCCAGATCTGTGACTCAGGGTGAGTGTCTGAAAAGTTTCAGCGCTCCGTCCATCATTTCTTTGTGTTTGCTTTGTTGGCCCTAAGTTGACACAGTTTGCCCAGACGTGGGTCCCTTGCTCACTTTGCCACTGGATTCAAGCTAGCCTGGCTGATGCGGGCTCTTAGCCAGAACCGGTCCCAGGATACTTGTTTCCGGTCCAGAGAAGACATGGCTTGACAGTTCGGGCTGGACTGTTCCCATGAGGCACAGGGTTGAGACTGATTTGTATATAGCTGTGTCTGAATTGGGGTGGTGAAGTGAGCTAAAGAATGATGATGGATTCAACCAAGATCTGTGACTGGGGGTGAGTGTCTGAAAAGTTTCAGCGCTCTGGCCATCATCTCCTTGTGTTTGCTTCTTGCATATTGTCTGCGCTTCTCTGTTGCATTTGCCTGCAGGTATTTTGGGTGCCTTGAAGTGCTGGTGTTGGTGCCTTGTTTCCCCTGCAGTCTTTCTTAACCCTCTTTTTTCGCTGGAGTCCTTGGAAAAAGTGAACTCATGTGTCTGTGAGTTCCTAGGTCATAACACGTAATAAGGTATGCTGTTCCGTTAAGTGGTCAATACCTCACTGGTGTTCATTAGAACAAAGGGGTCAAACCAGAAGTAGTATCCCATTATAGAATGCACAACCCCTCATCCACTGCAGTGGCATACTTTATCATTGGGCTACGCGCCTTGCAGCGACCCCTCAGAGGGGGCTCTATGCTGGAGATCTTTTCTGCTTAAACCGCTGGTGGTTAAGCAGTAGAGTTGTGCCATGCACCTAGCTCAGGAGGGGTGGTGATAGATAATGAGAGAAGAACTTAAAATTGGCAATGGGTTACAGGAAACTCATGTCCGTTTAAAACAATCTGTAAACCAAAGAGGACAGCAATCAGGCTCAGGGTCTTAATCAGGTCAACATGTTTCGTGCCTGGTCTGCTTACAACGGGTCAATGGCAATTCGTCAGGACCTTGTATTAGTGCCCTAATCCACCTAGAAGGTAGGAAATGCTACTCATGTATGTGTAATTGGGTAGTCTATAATTTGATATAAATCACATTTTGGGTGAAAATCAGTGAAGGAATATAAGTAAATAAAGGGATGGTCTCACACTGGGGATCTTGAGTCTGTTGGACCCATTTTGATTGGTAAATGGGGCCTTTAGAACAGGGGCAGCTCCTCCGCTCTGGTAGAGAAGTGTCGCCCCACTGCTAAAATGCAGAAGACAGAAGAAAAATAAAATTACAATAAAACTATTCTATTGCATTTTATTTTTCACTTGCAGTCGGGAGTCTAGGGCGGGGCGAGGTCATCTTGCGGCATCAGCAGCAGGTGGGAGGAAGAGTGATAGACATTGAAAGTGCGCATGCCGATTTGGCGAAACTTCCAACATGCGCACTTTGATATCTCCAGGCTGTTCCTTGGAGATATCTGCTTTGCTCAGGGGCACAGACCCCAGTCCCTGCTGGAGCGTGAAACTGGCCTGCTCTGCCCAATCCCAGCGCTTCTCTCATGCTGGAAGTAATAGCATAAGAGATGCACTAGGATTGTGTGGTGTCTGGGAGCCTGTGCTCATGTGGATTGCAGTACCAGGACGGGAGCAGCGTGGAATATGAATATATATATATCTCTCTTCCTCCTACACCTTCCGTGCATTTGTTGCCTCCTCCTTAACGAGAGTTGCTTCGTTGCATTCGGACCCCACGGAAGCGGGTCCCATCACTTTTTTTCTCAAATCCTCCTTAAGTACTTGAAGGAAAACGAAGTCTTGTGCGGTTTGAAAGAATGTATTTCTCAATCAGCCACTCGTCAAACAAGTATATATTTTTTTGTTGCGCTGCCCCTCCACGTTGGATTGCCAGCATCCTCCGCTGCCCTAGAATGCCATGGAGCTGCTTCTTGAGCTTTGAATTATAGTCCTGAGAAAGCATGGTGGACTCCCTGGCACGCAGGGGCTGAGGGGGAGTTGAGTTATGTCTGGGGCTTCATGCCTACGTGGTGCCCACTCACACACTGCTCCTAAAGTGTGCTGCATGTTGTGTTGTAGATACCTTCCATCATGGTCTTTATCTTTCCCCTTCCATTGTCTGTTTGTGTTTTTTCCTCCGGGAGGTCCTTGAAGGTCCTCTCTGAGACCCTCTGCTTGGGGGCTCTGATAGTTCTTCTCGAGCTTTATGGACCTGGCCCCCTGTCAGCCTTTGGGGTCACACTATAGTGTGTGCTAAGTAAGCTTTTTCTTGCTGGGCTGTTTTGCACACCCTACAAGGTTTGTGGGGGCTCTTGGTGTGGACCAGTGTTTGCTTCCAGATTGACTTAGGTTTGCACTGAGCGTAACTTGCCTGCTATTGCAAGACTTTGTTTCATTTTTGTACTTCCATCAAACCCTGCCCTTCTTTGGTGTGAGGGCTGCTTCTCTGGTCCGTGTAGGTAAAGGGAGAGAGATTTGGAACCTGATCCCAGCTGGGCGCATATGGTGTATTGCTGAATGTGCTCTGACATTTCACCTCCCGCTTTGTCTTGTTGTCTGCACTCTACTGACAATGCCTGTGCTTCTGGAGAGCGTGGTCATTGAATGAGGTATGCGTGTATGTTTTTATTCCTTTGCTTTGGTACTAGGTATAGTGAGTCATCTATTGTTAAACAGGGAGCTGTTAGCAACTGTCAGCTGTGTCTTAGCTGCTGGTTTGTAGAGGCTCATTGTGGACCGTGCCCTCTGGATGGCCTTAAGGATGTCTGTAGGATGGTTTGGTGTTGGTTGATGGTCTAGGTGTTAGCTGATGTTCTAGGTGCATTGTTGAGTGTGTGAGGACTTCAGGGCGTAGAGAGTGGTGTGATTGGTTTGCTAGGTTTGGTTGAGATCATGGATGGGAAGATGAGAGGGGACCGCATGTGATAGTTATCCTGGAGACCTAGGCTCAGTTGTTTCAGTTCTGTTGACTTTTGAGATGCGTGTCCAGTGTTCTATCTAAAGAGCTGGTGTATATGTGGATGCGATGAAATGTGACCGTGGTCAGGATTCCCAAAGACGCCCTTCTTTGGTGGAATGAGTTTGTTCTAGAGTTAGTCTGGTGTGTATTTCTATTTGAGCTGAGCCTGGGAAGCCTTGGCTTCTGTTGGAGGAGGGGCTTGGTGTTCCAGTTGGTGTTGCATCCAGGAGGCTATGGCCAGTTTTGGCTTCAATGATTGTGGAAGCAATGTTGGGTTCATGGTGTGGTCTCTGCTGATGGCGTCACTACCTGATGACACTTGAGCGAGAGATGGAACTTGGGGTCTGTGCCTTCCTTGTTTGTTCATGAGGGGCAGTGCAGGGAGATGCTTTTGGGTTGTAAAGTGGTTTTCAGTGGTTTAAAGCATGGATTTCTGTGAGGGCAAATAAAAGGGGCGGAAAGTAAAGCGAGATGATGTTAATGTAGGTGTGTGGGTGGTAATTGTGACACCATATTGGTCGGGGAGCAACAAAGGTCGCTGTTCTAGGTAACAGGGTCTGGGAGGGGGTGAAAGTGGGACAAAGAATGGGGTTCTATTTGCCCTGCTTGGGGGGGGGGGGGGGGATGCCGGGAAAGAGTCCAGAGTTTCTGTTTTCCTGGTGTGAAGCCCACAGCTGTAATAGCCGGGTGGGAGAGTAGTAGTTCTGGGTGTATTTCTGAAGGAGGGTGGGATTGAGCTCTCTGTTTTGTCATCCTTTGTGTACCCCCGGCAGAGAGGGTGTGGCTGGGGGTAGGGGAGGGGTGAGGTGAGGTTTGATCCTCTTGCCTTCATTTAGGCCTTCTGGGCTGAAGAGAGACATTTATATTGCGGGTTGAGAGGGGTTGCCATGGACGCACCACGGAAGGGGGGGGGGGGTGGCAGGACAGAGGCCCACGTGCGCCTCTTTTTACAGTTCTTGCTAACCTTTGGAATATTTAGACGTGTTTTGTAATTTCTGGTATTCATTTGAAGCAGGAGTCGGCATAAAATACGTGCCACGCTGAGCGGAAGCCTTTCAGCGTGCCCTGGTCTCGAAAGTGGGCTGTGAGAATCATGATTTTGTTTTCTTTAATTAGTGACTAGGTAGAGTTGTGTAGAGTGCACTTTATCCTGGGTCAGCTGGTTACCACTGACAGTATCTTTAGAATGCCAACGTGTTTAGGCATACCTGGATGATAGTGTGCTTAGTCTTGGCTGAAACTTCAGGCACTGTGGGGTAATGCTGTGTCAACGATGGGTTTTATTCTGCTTTTATGAATGCGTCTTGTTCGATCATGCATGTATGAAGGGGCGCCACTTGAGTTCCTTTCAGACCTTACACTTATTCAAGGCCCTAAAGATCTGGCCCTCCTTTAACCTCCGGATTTAGTACCCGGCTCTCTGTTCTTTTACTGCTCCTCTGGGCAGGCTTAGCCCACTGCCCACGCCTGCACCTTTCTTGCAAGTACAGTTCTCCTTTCTGCAGGGGTTTCACCAGCAGCGACAGAATACAGTGCTGCCTGACCAGTTCAAGACCGTGCAACATAAACTGACACTAAGACGAGGCCCAGCAAAGCTCTCTGATGATCAGGGCCTGATGCAAGTAGCCGTGGCAGTCTGTCTGCTCCTGTGGGGATGCTTTCTCGTTCAAACTCCTCCCACTCTAGGAGGACTTACGTGCTCTCTGCAGTGTTTGCACGCTGCCACCTCTTCCAGATACTTTGGAAGGACCTTTAAAGCTTGTCTCCCATCTCAAGTGCAATGCTCAGTGCCCTAATGCTGCCGCCACCCTTGTGTTCTTGAGCTTCAAACAGAATTCTGCTCTTTAATCACCCATGCAAAATGGAGCTTTTAAATAAGCATTCACTGCGGGCTTCCCTAAAGGTCTGGGGTGGTGTAGGGAGGGGACCAGGCCGAGCTGATTTCTTAATTGTATTGAGTGGTTCAGATTTGAATATCTCTGAATGGGAAAGTGGGAGGCAGCAGAGATGCCGAGTGTATTGCTAGATGCTGCTGATTCTGGGGTGAAGTGTTTATCTGAACGCTAGCTTCAGTGCCCTTCCGGCAGCTTATCTGCAAATGGGGTCCGCACAACAGGTAAATGTTGTTCTATATTCTACTTTGCTATAATTGCAGATGTGCCCGCATCCCAGAAGTGCCATTCTGCAATCAATATGCGTTGAGTGATGACCATCAGTGGCCCTTGTGGTTTTGTGCTCTTAAAAAACCCTTGAGACTACACACTAGTTGGCCTTCCTTTGCAGGGCTCAGATCCATCAGTCTTCACCGCGCCCTAGAAGCCGTATCAGATGTGACTGAATGTTCTCACCAGTAGACTAGAAACTCCACTGCCTGTAGTTTGGAGTCTGCCTTTGGTGTGATGTGGTTTTCATCCTGGGGGCGAGGCCTATACAGGTACAACATTTAGTGGCACACACTGGAACCTGTTTTTTTTCTTCAATAATCACACCTAGTTGTGGGTTCAGTAATCCACGGTCGGTGTCTTCCTTGTGCTCTCAGATTGCAGAGTGAGTGCACCTTGGGGAATGGGGCTCCTTCCCTGCTTGCCAGTCACAGGGTTAACCTTGGTTTCTTCATCAGATTGATTTCAAGTGGTGGGGTGGTTGGAAAAATGTGACCCAGTGACCCTTTTTAACCTTTCTTTATGATTGTTTTGACATTTCAATATTACAAACCATTACCTTTTTTTGGCGCATGTTTTCGATAAGCTGGGGGGATATGACTGTTTTTAGTCTGTAACGTTTCTCTTCAAAAGACTATAGCTAGTCTTTTTTTTTTTATTAAACTAAGTAAAATAATAGGATAGGTTTGTGGGCACCCGGAAGCTCTGGCATTACAACACCTTTACTGCTGTCCTGTATTTGAGAGGTGTGGGTGAATTCTGGAAATGGAAGCTCCCGCATTAGAGCACCTATTCCGCTGTCCTGTGGATGAATTCTTGGAATGGACTTGTTCTCATATGTTCCCCATAAAGTTCTCCTCTTTCATTAAGTTCCTTGTCATGCCTTCTCTGTGAGATGCAAACCACTGTTCCTGTTGATGCCTTTTCTCTCTTCCTCACAGGTACCTGATGGGCGGGGCTGAGTCCAGCAGCAGCGAGGACGATAGTGATAATGATGTGCTCATTGTTTCAAAACCTGCACCCCCCCAGGTACGCTCCAAATGGACTCTCCTGCAGTTGTTATGAAAACAGTTATATTAAGTCCATTAAACAGGGGTGGATTGTTTTTTTACCATTCTAGTTTTCCAAGGCACAAAATGTTATAGATGTCTACATGTCCTGTAAAATATAATTCTACTTGTCCCATGTAATAAACACATCCTTTATATTGAATAATACGGGAACCACAATGTGTTATTTGTTCTTATCTTGCATATCCTTACTCTTTCTTTCTGCTTCCTTTCCTGTTCCTTCTCTCCCTCTCCTCCTGCACAGACCCTCTCCCTACTGGCACGGGCACTTCTCGCATGCCCCTACGCATTCTCACACCACCCTGCACACACACAGTCCTTACTGATAAATACACATGATCTCGTTCGAGTTCGTCATATGCATGCCCCAATGGTTTGTAATGTTATATAGTAATTGTAGAGCTCAGCTTTCACTCCGAGGAGCATCATGGCGCTATGCAGGGCCCTAATAAACACAACCAAACTGAGAGATCAAATAAGTGATCTACATAGAGCATCAGGCGTGGTAAAGATCCAGGTTTTCAGGGCTTTCCTGAAAATGGACTCTGTTTAAATAAAACATAGGGAGCATGTTCCACTAAAACCAGGGGGCTTTAAAAGATTCACAGTTGAGGTTCTGGGGGTGCGGTGCGTCACATAGTGAGCAAACCTGGCCCGGAGATAGTGGGGACCTGAGGAATTGAAAGTTCTGTAGGTAATTACCAAGATCTTGAAAAGGAGTATTCCATGGATGGGCAGCCAGTGTAGCGCTTTGAGGGCAGCTGAAGCTGAGGAGCTTCTGGGCCACTTTAATGCTAGCCTTGTGGCTGCATTTGGACAATCTGTAATTTGTTTAAGACTGACTTATTGGTCACTGCATAGGCACTTGCCGTAATCGAGTCTAGAGGTGATTAGGGCCACTACGACTGCCTTTCTAGCCCTGCAGGGGAGTGGATCGAAAAACTTTTGGAGGGACTTGATCAAGTGAAAACATGTCCCTGCCACTGCTAGGGATTGCTGGCGAAAGGAGAGTGATGAGTGAAACTTCACCCCCAGGTTCTTTGCCACCTTCACTGTGTTAGGAGGTGGGGTGGGGTGGAAATGTCCATGGGCCACCATAGGCTGGGGGAGAAAGTATTAGATGTCCCTAATGGCATGATCTCCGCTTTTTCCAAGTCACATATTAGGTGATTTACTTTCATCCTTTGAAAGACAGCTGTGAGACAGTTGTAGATGTTCTTCGGAATGTGTTGATTGTACGTCAAATACCAGAATTAGCTGTGTATTGTTCGCATGCAAGATTGTGTCAATGTTAAAAGACGATATCAGGCTAATGAATGGGCCATGTAGACATTAGAGCACTGGACTAAGAATGGAGCCCCGTGGAACCCCGGAAAGCAGAGGGTTTTCTGCTAACTGATAATGGCTGAGAGAAACAACTTGTCTACGGTTTTGCAGAAAGGATTTTAGCCAAGCCACGATGAGAAATGCTGTGCGATTTGGGACGGTCCAGTAAGATGTCATGTGAGACCGTGTGGAAAGCGGCTGATAAATCTAATAAGCTCAGCACAACCTTTTTCCCTGGTCTAAAGCAGATTTAAGGGCTTCTGCAGTTTACAGTAACGCTGATTCCGTTGAGTGCTGATGCCTAAAACCTGATTGATAGGGATGTAGGATGTTCCCCTCTTCTAGATAGGACATAAGTTGAGTATTGACTAGTTTTTCCGTTATTTTACTAAGGCATGGAAGCAGAGAGATAGGACGAAGAGTAGTGAGAGTGGTAGGGTCTGCTAGTTGGTTTTTTTCGGAGATGTTTGACTTGCAATTTCCCATTCGTTAGGTACTTCTGCTTGTGAATGGGAGGCGTTTATTATATCGTTAGTAACTGGGTTAATGGTGTCAATAATAGCATGCATAATGTGAGGGAGGCATTTGTCAAAAGGAGACCCTGATTTACATGCAAGAATAGCCTGGCGAGATTGTTCTAGGCTGATGGTTTAATAAACTTGGAGGGTCAATCCATCATCTCCAAGCTCTTGGCTTCCACATGTCCTGCTGTGGATACCCCTTTGTGCTCCGTGCCAGTCCTCTCAACTTTGCTCCACATGGTGCCTTCATCCCCACCGCTCTTCTCCGCTGCCGGGGGAGGTATGTTCTCCTCCTCTGAGAGGCCTTTCCTTGTGCCTCTGACATTTCTCCATGCATTGTTGTGCACAGATACCTGCCCTTCATGTTCCTGACCTCTCTTCCACCCTTCCGCTCTGAAATGTTAATATAATGAGTACCTTGTTTGTTTTGCATGTTTCTTGAGGCTGGTTTCTGGTAGGTGTTGCTCCCCCAGAACCCACAGCTTGTAAGTCACATTCTTTTATTTCATTTTTTTCTGTAAAAGACCGGAGTCCATTCCTTTAAGAATGGTAACTGTTGAAGTCTCACCTGGAAGAAAGCAGACATTCTCTCCTAATGGGTTGACGAATTTTGACTCCAGACGTGCATCTCTTTATTGGCCGGAGAAGGTTGCTTATATGTGCTCGTGTGAAGGTGATCAAAGTTATCCTCTTAAAGGAATGGCTCTGTGAGGAGTTCCACACTTCAGGTGTTTGATTGTCCAAGCAATCCTGACCTTTTTTGTATTATGAAAAACATTTGCTGTGTATTTTAGTCAACAGCTAGAGGAATGGCGGCAACAACACAACCCCCATAAATCCCTCTCTTGTCACCAACTGGGACATTCCCGAAAAGTTGCTTAAGGCAATAAGGTCTCTACATGAAGGGGCCTGGGTAAGGATTAAGACCAGCCAATCATCAATGACCAATAAGGTTCCAACAAATAACGGCCTCAAACAGGGGTGTGTTCTTGCACCACTTTTGTTTAACATCTACACATCCGACTTGAGCCAAGCATTGGAGGGGGCAAACTTAGTCATTCCAAAGCTGGGGAACAAGCGGCTCCAAATACTTCAATATGCCGACGACCTTGTAATTTTGGACCACACCAGGATAGGCCTACAGAAAGCCCTAGATGCGCTAAACAGGTTTAATCAAAAGAACAACTTACTGGTAAACCAGGAGAAGACTAAGATTCTCATCATTGGGAAGTATCATCGAAAGCACATAGCCCAATGGCGCCTGGGTGACCAGCAAATTAGAACTTGCAAAAACTATAATTACCTGGGCCTCAGGCTAACGGAGGGGGCTAAGACGACAGCTCATCTGAAGCATTTAAGAAGTAAAGGGGCAGGAATCATCTGCAGTCTGGGAAACCTCAATCTAAAATTACATTGCCCATCCACGGACCCCATCTTGAAAGTCTTAAAAGCAGAAATATTGCCCTCAATCAATTATGGCCATTTAATTTTCCCCGGAGCCCTTACCAACTTCTATATGAGTTTTCAAATTGCTGCATACAAGAAAGTGCTGGGCATCCCACGACAGGCCAGGAGAGCTAGAGTAAGGCTGGAACTGGGACTTTCCCGACCTGACATCTCTTGCCTGGGAGACACAATAAAATATTACATTAGCACACTGCGTGCACCAGCAATGGCTTTGAAACACAAATTAAAACAATCTTCGAAGAAAGCAGATCGCCATGGCAAGCGCAATTGGCAGTAGCCAATCAATTGCTGGAAATAGAGGTGCAAAACCTGGCCAACATGAACATCTCAACTGCAGTATGGAAAAGAGCAGTAAACCAGCAGGTAAAGCAAATATCATTTGCAAGAGACATCGCTAGTCTGCATCATCACCCAAATCTCTCCGCACTGGATGCCTCTTATAAAGTGGGTAAAGCACAGCCCTACTTTGAACAAGCTCTTTCCGTTCAACTCGAAAAAAGATCACTTACATGAGGCTCCTGGCACTACCTATAGTGGAGTTCAACCCAAGCTGGACCCGCCCGGACAAATCAGTAGCATGCAGACTCTGTGACTACACCAGGAATCCTGGTATCACTTGTTGTGTTGCTGCCCAAAGTTAGCCAGAGAGAGACAACGTTTGGCTATTCCAATTTGCAGAGCTCAGGGCCGCAACTGATGCTGCGAAATTTCGGACTTGTGTTTTACGTCTACAGCAAGTCGAACAGTAGCACGGCTGGGGAAATTTACAGACCTAATTCGTGCGGGACTGTCCGCAAACGCCGAGCTGCAAAAAGGAAACTGTAGGTCCGGACGGAGGAGAGAGGCGGACACACCTCCAATTTAAAAACATTTAATGCACTTTGTTTTTAAACTGCATAATCAGAACATGAAATTCTATGAAGGTTTTACGTTTAATGGACTGGAGGAAAAAGCCTAGGTAATACAACTTATGTTTCTTTTTTAGATAACTATTTTTATACAGTTAGTATATTGTAATGATTTTAAATAATTGAACAATAAAAGCTTTTTCACTTTCACTTTCCCTCTCTTGTCAGAAGAGTGGGGAATGTCTGCAAATTTCCTCTCTGTTCCTCTTTAAATCTGTACTGTACAACAGGGTTCTGCTTTTGGTTCTGTATTCTCCTTAAGGGGCTCTAGGTAATGTCAGGGTGTCTGCTAGTCACTGGCCTGGTTATTTGTCTGTTGTGAAACTTGAAGCCTGATGAGTGGCACTATCAAAGAGCTTTAGCGGGTACCGGTAATCGTCCTATGTTCGAATGGTCTAGCTCATTAGCCTGAGGTTAGCTTTAGGGGACCTACCAATTCAGGCTGTTTTTTCTCTCTGTCGGACCATCAAAATAATGATTTGCTGCTCTGCATTTGCTCTTGTCTGTTATTTGCCCTTGTGCTTCTCCATGTGATGAGCATTATTTTATATAAGCTGCATGTTCTCAACTGCCCAAACTGAAAGGAAGTGCCTCAAACTATCCCAACAGCTTCCTCCAATGCAGACGTCTCTGAATAAGAATTATTTTGTTACAATATTTAGTTTCTTTTAATGTACTCCTTAACCAGCCAAAGTTCAGGTGTCCTAATGGAAATCGTTTTTTCTCCCCAGTATTGTATTGTGTAATTAAAGCATAAAAAGATATATATTTCTGGGTCCAAGCTGCACTTCTATACTCGAGACTGACCCCTCAATAATGGAAACTCTTGATTTTTACTCTCCTAATAGCTGAGCCGCCCCCTCCTCCGTGATCAGTTTGCATCAACCATGGGTAAAATACCCTTCAAAGGACCCTCTCTGCCCTGCAAATGGTGAAGTTTGGTCAATAGTTATTTGTGGAGGTGGTGGGGAGGCGCAAATTGACCCTTTCAAATATTATTTAAAAGTTTATATGTGACGTGTGAAGAACTAAAATGCGCTGAACCGAAATACACCACATTTTGATGGCAGATAGGGCCATATTCAGCAAGAAAAGTAGTGACTCTCCACCACAATAGTACTTCTACAAATGGGTACAGATTTATCACTTATGAGCGTTAACAAATGTTCCTAGTGGTACGCCTACAGAGTGGCACCAGGTGCAGGATTCAAGGGTTTCTAATTTATCGTCTTTTTGTTACAAAGGCTAAGTCCATAAACGCGGGAATAGTATCTCAGGAACTGTTTTTCTGTGCAGCTCATAGGCTCACTTCACCATGTATGCTACACATCTTTTGTATTTTTTTTTGTGCACAGCCACCTTAAAGGGCAGACCTGTTGGTTAAATTCAAAGTGAATTAATTGAAAAATGTAAATGTCATGGCTTATTGACATGTCTTGGGTAGACTTGCCTGCACCATGTTTACCATTCTTCTCTGTCACCCAGAGGGCAGACCCAGCAAACTCCAACCACAAAGTGAAAGGCCCCAGCCCTGTCCACGTCAAGTCACCGCGGTCTCCAGAGCCTGAGGAGATGGAGGAGGAACACCCCAGCACGTCCGTTCCAAAGCCAAGCCACAGAGACGTGGGCGACTACGATGCTTCCACAGATGATGACCTCGCAGGTAGGTGGTTGTGAAGCCACAGGTGTGGGTTAGCACTGTGTGAGACCTTCTATATTTGGTAATTTTGTTCATAGGAGCCAGATGAATGGATAAGGGAAGAGCTGGAATTGGTGGTGGGGGAGTTCAGCAAGCAGGCCATAGGAATGCAGTCACGATTGAGGGGGTCGGCTTTGGAGAGGGAGGATAGATCCTCAGAAACCAATGTTGTAGAAGTTGACTCCATTTCATAGCTGCATCATACCAGAATCAAGAATCAGGTGTGTCTTTTATGTCTGACTTAAAGCATTTGCTGCCTCGTTGTCCTCAAATAATAAAAGAAATATAAAATATTCATATGCACATAGAGGGATTTTGGGTCCGCCCTCTTCATCCACTGGTATTTTCAAAAATACAAGCCAAGACCCAATATATATGAAGACTAACATGCCAGTGTACTCCTCGATAGTGTCCAAAGCAAGGAAGAAAGTGAACATGCCTGCAGATACTGAATGCATTTATATTATCTCCACTGGATGGTTGCAACCACTTGCTTATTTGATAGCGGTTGCAACTGATGCAGAACTACGCTGTTAGGATTGTGTTGGGCTTTAAAGATCGAGACCTTGTCTTCCCTGCATTATTGTGTTCACTGCCTACCTCTAAAGCAACGCATTTTATTAAAAACCATGTGCTTGGTTCAGAAGGCAGTACATAGGTCTTTAGTCTCTCCTTTGTGTTCTAGTTTCAAATTGTATGGTCCTAACCATTCACTGAGATGTGCTAACCATACATTGTTAAAGGTTCCTAGATTTGGCTGCAAGACTATTGTTGGTGGTGCCTTTTCTATGGCGGTTGCTAAACATTGCAATTCTTTGCTGTTACAACTTCAGTCTTAACCAAGTCTTCTGAAATGTGACAAACCGCTTAAAAACATAGCTTTTGCCCAAGGTACCTGTAGGGATTCCTAAAGCAATTATTTGTTATATTTTACTGTGGCCCCTGTGCACTAAAATACAGGTTCTGTAGTGCCAAGAGCCCTGTTTTGGGTGTACATTGCACTTAACAAATCCCCCCAAATATATACATAAAATGCATCCATAGTACCACCACCGGACAGAGAGAGCAAAATGTTTGAGCCAGTGGGCAGGAAAATGGACAGGAAAGCAGCTACCGAGTGGCACATTGTCAACTCAAATGCCCGGCTCAACAATTATGGTCACCAGCAGCAGGAGCTTATGCAGGGTCTGCCATAGAGTTTAGAAAGAAGGCTAGTCTGTTTTCCAAGAAGGGAAAACACTCACCAGTAGGCTGAACGTTCTCGATGGGTGAGACACGGCAAGTACCTCTGCACTGGCACCACATTAAGACCTGCTCTGCTCAGACTATCAGGCTTCAAACCGGAAGTACAAGCAGCCGTGATCAGTATGCCCTGTACAGGGGACAACCTATTTGGACAAACAGACGATTCTTGATTAAAAAAAAAGGATAATGGCACTGCAAAAGCAATTGGAGGACTTCAAGCTGCGCGCTGTTTCAAGATAGGCACACGCACCCGTAGACTGATAGGGAGGCCAGGCACCCACAGCACAGCCATGCCAGCCAGGGAGCAGCAAATCAAGGAGCCAGGCCTCCCTGGCAATAAGTTGCACAAGGGCGTCTCTTCTTTTGCACCAGAGCAAGAGGTGATGCCACTGCATAAGGGGGTCTAGCATCCCAAGCGAATGACTGTCCGTAAGGTAACTCAGCACGTTAACATCCGTAGGGACAGAGTAGGGGGTTCAGTCGAGAAAATGGGTGTTAACCCCTTGGCGTCTGAGGCTTTTCCTACACCAGTGCTGTCCCTTTCATTTGTTTTTTTTTAAAATTAAATGTTTGAGGCACTTTGTGCTTAAGCTTTCGTAACGTTTTTCCACAAAAGGCAACCAGACCAACCTTGTATCATTTGAGCACCCCCAACCCCACTCCCCCTCAACACCTACTTAAATGGGGAGTCTGTATATACTGAGGGTTTGCAGATTCCCCATGACTGAACTGACAAAATAACCAAATTATACTCGCCCTTTTTAGCTATACTCTGTCGAGGTAAATCGCCTAGCAGCTCCCCTTGAAAAGGGCCTGCTCAGTCCACCAAAACTGAACAAGATTCAGGGGTCATTGAGTCCGTGTACAAGTACTTTCCTTCCAGCAGGAGTTAGACAGGCAGGGCCGCCTTTTTATGACAGATCACTGCTCAGTGGTCAGCAGGTGAATAAATGATGATTTCTAAAGCTCTAAAATACTTAGACGTTCAGGTGCTGTTGACTGTTTTGGATGAGGTTCAGCCTTGGAACAGTCAAGTCCTGAGGTTTTTTTCCTGAACATGGTGAGATCCTGAAGAGAGAACCTGAATGTTCGCCATTGTCAGGGCAAGAAGATTCCATGCCACGAGATAGGTGAAAGACCCATCTTCCTGTTTGCTGAAGCCAATTTTAATGACAGTGGCAAGATGTAGCGAGGAAGAGCGAAGAACACGTGGGAAGATGCCAAGAAAACCTGCATCTAATATACAGAGGTCCGTTATTATGGAGCGCCGGATGAGAAATGTAAAATGCCTTGATGATAGATTGTTTGTCAACCCGAAGCAAATGTAGTCAATGTAGAGTAGATTTGATACTCGCGAGCTGGGATATTCAGCAACAGCCTCACAGCCACTTTTTGTGCTATGTGCAGCCTGTTGACCAAGTAGTTGGGAAGATCTAAAAGCAAATAATTAATATAATTGAAGGGGGATGAGACGAGTGTCTTAACAAATGGTTATACGATGGTATAGGAAGGAGACGTATCTTTTTCAGCAACCAAAGAAGAAAAAACAGGTATCCCCAGGCATCAAGCTGGAGCCAGAATTTTTTGGGGTGAGCAGTACCCCTGTGTGTGCCGGTAGGTGGCATCATCGGCGATGAAAGTGACTTGTGTGATGCCCATATAGGCGCCACCCTAGCACGCTGACTTTAGTTCCTTTCGTTCAGCACCAGGCAATGCAGATCCAGGGAGAGTTAACCCCAGTCAATTTTTGACAGACATTTCATGACCTTTTGTTGATAAGGATGCCAACCAGGAAGACCGGCTTCAAGCCGTGCGTGCCTGTCGTCCATAGATGTTGGTGACTGTCCCGCACCTTGTTTTCCTTGAGTGCGACCACGACGTGATGACCTGCGTCAACTGCCGTGTACCCCAATGCCCTCAAGCTCCTTGTCGCTTGGAGACACGACAATCTCGGTCGGGAGGAAGGTCCCTTTGTGTTCAGGAGGGGGCCTCACTGGTCTCTGCCCTCTCCTCTACTCGGCTTCTTGGGTCCACAGATGGATCTGGACTGGCGCCAGTCCTACCACCTACGCCTTCCTGACTTTGATGCCGACACTCCCGGAACCCTCTGGTGGTGTAGTCCCCGTTGTCATCCCTGATTCCAACACACAGCCAAGGAGCGTCGTCCAACATCGACTGGAGCCATGCCTTCCAGGCTGAAGCCAAAGCCCTATTCTTATGGGCAGGGCTTCTGGGAAGATTGGGAGGGGGTCATTGGGTCCTGAAGAATACCAGCTCCTAGACCCCAACATGGACTGATGTGAGGAATTGACTTACGCCAGCGAACTGTGCACCTCTCCAGATACAGCCATGTTCTCTCCCACTACTGTGGCTATGGAGGAGCGGGCTTTTTTAGCTATGGTGGTGAGAAGGGCAGCTGAGGTCCTGGACCTTATCTTACCCTCAGTGATAGTAAAGACTAAGATCTTGATGAAGGTGCTTCATCCGGGAGTGTTCTTCCTTAGAACCGCTTCTCCCATTTAATGAAGCCCTCACAGACGGCCTGCTGGGGACTTGGTCCAAACCATGCACAGGGGATCCAGTCAACAGGACTGGTGCCCACTGCCGACAACGCCCACCCCTGGGGAACCCGCTCTTCCTCACACAGCAACCTACTCTGGAGAGCTTGGTGGTCCAAGCCTCCACCTACTGTGTAAATCCTGGTGCATTTCCTTCCACCCCACCATATAGAGAATCCATAAGTCTAGACACTTTAGGAAGGAAAATGATTTCTTTTACTAGCCTGGCACTGCATTTAATGAACACTGCATGCCTTTTGGCTTGTAACATGCCCTGGGGAATTCAGTCATGCGGGTGCAACCCATGGTCCCGGAGGAGGCCTGGCCATACTCGCTCAAGCTATGTCTTACAGGAGACATGCTGCTAAGTCCACGATTCGATGTGGGCTAGACACAATCAACTCGCTGGGCAGATCAGTACCTTCCCAGCCTCTGTTGCCGTGCACGTGATACCCACAGATCAAGTGGGTCAGGAAGCCAGACATCGGGCCAGTGCACCTCTCCTCGGACAGCAGCAGCTTCCAAACCTCTTTAGTTTGCCCTCTTCCCATCATGGGCACCCAGTGGGAGCCAGGATATACCATCATCTGCCCTGCTGGAAGTCTGTAACATCAGACTTCTTGGTTCTTCAGATTGTCCAGAGGACCTATTCCCTTCCCTTGACTACCCCTTCACCCATGCCACCCAATTACAAGAGACTGACTGGAGAACCATCTCTCCTTGCTCCACCAGGAAGTGATGGCTCGCGTGGCAAGGGGACACACAGAGTGGGTGCCAACAGCAGAATTTGGGCATGGTGGTTATTCTAGCTACTTTCTGGTGCCCAAGAAGGACGGAGGGCTTCGTCCAATCCTAGACCTGCACCCTCTCAATTACTTGCTCAAGAAGAAGTTCAAATTATCACTCTCACTCAAGTCCTGTCTGCCCTGGACCCGGGACACTGGATGGTAGCGTTTGACTTGACGGACGCATACTTGCACATTCCAATCCTGCCTACTGGCATTACCTTTGGTTCATGGTGGGCCATGAGCACTGCCACAGTCACACCTGAGTCCCTATCAGAAGCTGGATGATGGTCAAGATGGCCGCCGGGTAGGAGCTCTCGGTAAGAGCTCCTGTGCTGGGGATCCAATTTTTTGGTTTTTATCCCCGTTAGCTCAGAGCTGCACCGTCTTGAGCAAAGCTACACAAAAGTAACTGGATCTACAAGTAACTGGATCGAAACAAGTAACTGGATTTGCTTACCTGCCTGGATGAAACCTGCTGAGGATCCCCGACCTGACTGGAAGCTGAGACCCGCAGGAGAAGACCGAGTCACTCCCGCCTTCCTCCTCGGACCTTGGGCTCCCCGCTGACCAGTTTGCGGAACTCGATACGGATGCCTGCTGCCTAGAGCCCGCTGTGGGCGACTGGTGTACCAAGCGAAGTCAGTGGTTGCCTACGGGACATCGCTGAAGTGGACCCGGACCAGGATCACTGCTGGCGCCTGAAGTACGACGGACACCCCACTGCGGAATGGTCCTGCCCGCCTGTAATTACTGCCGAGACCCCCGGTGTCCTGCTCGCGCTGGGAGCTGTGCGCCCTGTCCCGTCCGCGGAGCTCTGTGCCTGGCTGCTCGCTCCGGGACTGATTCCTGCGCATCACGACGACATCAGAGGAAGTAGGCGCCCCGCGGTTGTGGAGGCAGAGGAGGTGAGAGGCATGGCGGACTAGCCGAACGCGGGCGAGCGAGGGCTTCCCCGCCCGTTGGGCTCTGCGCCTGGCTGTTCGCTGCGGGCTGAGTCCCACGCATCACGGCGACGCCGGAGGAGGCGGGCAGTGTAGGTGGCGGGCGGAGACGACCCTGCATTTCTTCTTTTGCAAGTCTAGGCATTCGCGGAGAACAGTTCTTGCCAGCTCTCCCCAAGCCTGAGGATTCCCCAATAAAGGAGACGTGGAAATTGAGGCGGCCCCCGACTGCCCGCTTCTGCACAGGAGAGCTGGGCAGGGGATCTGCAGGAAAGGGCCTCCCTCCTTCCTCCCTCCCAGTTGAACATCGAAAACGGAGCAATCGGCTGTTAGAGCGTCTCCGGTGTGCCCTGTTTGCGTGTCTGGGCGGCCACTGCACAGCTCTGCTTTGGAGATGCCTGACTCGAAGCAGCGTTAGTGCAGCCTGACGACCCAGAAGGTAAACTATTTCAAAACGTTTTTCAATATATACTCATGCCGGTTTCTCACTTTCTGCCCGGAATTTTTGCATGCAAAGCTACTAATTCAAACACTCGTGCCGGTCTTTCATTTTATGCACTGTAGGCTTTGCATTTTCGCGGGCTTTGCGGCCTCTTCACTCACCATTGGCCAATTTGGCTGGGGCCATAAACTGGAGTCATAAATCGCCCTCCTGCCCAACAGATGACCATGAGGCTTCATACCAACGCGGTCAGGGATCAGCAGAACAGAGATAAGGCTCCCTCCCAGCAAGACGGAACTGGGCTTGCTCATATAGAAACTGAAACTATCCTCCCCTGCTCTAAAAGCAACAACACCTAAAAGAGGACTATCGTCTCGATCTCCCTTATTTGGTGGCCATCTTGGGCTAGTCTCTCTCTCGCTTTGGCGGCCATCATGGACTAGTCATTCCCACTATCTGAACATACCCTAAGAACTGGCCTTTTTAGACCAATCTCACCTACCACAGACTTTACATAGCTCTGTATCTAAATCTTCGTGTGATTAAGCGTCTGCCTTTTATTGCAGTATTATATTTCTACTGGTATTTTATACATTTTGTGTAACCTACACCCATGCGGTGATGCGCGGGCTGAGTCCCGCGCATCACGGCGACGCCGGAGGAGGCGGGCAGTGTAGGTGGCGGGCGGAGACGACCCTGCATTTCTTCTTTTGCAAGTCTGGCCATTCGTGGAGAACAGTTCTTGCCAGCTCTCCCCAAGCCTGAGGATTCCCCAATAAAGGAGACGTGGAAATTGAGGCGGCCCCCGACTGCCCGCTTCTGCACAGGAGAGCTGGGCAGGGGATCTGCAGGAAAGGGCCTCCCTCCTTCCTCCCTCCCAGTTGAACATCGAAAACAGAGCAATCGGCTGTTAGAGCGTCTCCGGTGTGCCCTGTTTGCGTGTCTGGGCGGCCACTGCACAGCTCTGCTTTGGAGATGCCTGACTCGAAGCAGCGTTAGTGCAGCCTGACGACCCAGAAGGTAAACTATTTCAAAACGTTTTTCAATATATACTCATGCCGGTTTCTCACTTTCTGCCCGGAATTTTTGCATGCAAAGCTACTAATTCAAACACTCGTGCCGGTCTTTCATTTTATGCACTGTAGGCTTTGCATTTTCGCGGGCTTTGCGGCCTCTTCACTCACCATTGGCCAATATGGCTGGGGCCATAAACTGGAGTCATAAATCGCCCTCCTGCCCAACAGATGACCATGAGGCTTCATACCAACGCGGTCAGGGATCAGCAGAACAGAGATAAGGCTCCCTCCCAGCAAGACGGAACTGGGCTTGCTCATATAGAAACTGAAACTATCCTCCCCTGCTCTAAAAGCAACACCTAAAAGAGGACTATCGTCTCGATCTCCCTTATTTGGTGGCCATCTTGGGCTAGTCTCTCTCTCGCTTTGGCGGCCATCATGGACTAGTCATTCCCACTATCTGAACATACCCTAAGAACTGGCCTTTTTAGACCAATCTCACCTACCACAGACTTTACATAGCTCTGTATCTAAATCTTCGTGTGATTAAGTGTCTGCCTTTTATTGCAGTATTATATTTCTACTGGTATTTTATACATTTTGTGTAACCTACACCCATTTTCACTTTTTCCTCACCAGTAGTGCACTGATCGCTATCTCATATTTTACCGGTTGCTCACTAGTGTCATAATTGTCTATTGTAGCATTTTTGTTTGCACCTATATTGGTTCCAGTATCTCTTTAGTATTTTATTCCTATTTGTATACTGTATATTCTGTAAGCTGCACCCATCTCACTTTTATCCCTATTATGCACTGATTGCTACCTCATATATTTTGTTCATTCTTGTAAGCTGCACCCATTCACTTTCTATTCCTGGATTCCTCCGATGCTACCTCTTACATTCTGGTTATTTTTGGCCATTCACTAGTGTCACTTTGGTTCCATTTAACTGATTGCTACATCATATATCTTGTACATTTTTAGGTTTTGCCTGGCGAAAAGATGCGCTCTGCGCATCTTTTTCGCGCAGGCGAAATCCTGATGAGAACTGTAGTGTGGCTTTGGGTCGGCCCTCGTCATTCATTGGCTGGCTCCATAAATGGAGCCTAGCCATTGGACGAGGGGCCTGTCCGTCAATGCCGGACCAGATTCGGGGGCGTTCCCGAGATTCTTTGGCTTTTGCCGACGTCACGCGACGTCACTTGAAAGCCGGGAACGCCCCCGAATCTGGTCCGGCATTGCCGGCACTTCTGCGTCTCTCCACCCCCCTTTTCCGCCCCCTCCCGCTTGTTGCCTGATGATGGCGCTGCGTCTCTCCTCCCCCTTTCCCGCCCCCTCCCGCTTGTTTCCTGATGCCCGCCTTCCTTCTCCGGCCGTCGTGTGCATAGCCGTTTTGCCCGTGAAGGTCGAGCACGAGCAGGTCAGGCGCTAAGTCTTGGGGAGGGCCCCCCCCCAGGAGGACGGAGTTGAAAGGTAGGAGGCTGGCTTGCAGGTTACGGAGATGGGGGCTGGGTAGTTGATGCCCCTTGGTGTCAGGGGGTTGAGGATCGGAGAGTGGCGTAACAAGATGGGAGGGGCTGGGTCTTGGTATTGGGGGCTCTGTTTTCGAAGGAAGGCACAGCCTTCGTGCATCAAGCGTGCGAGTAGCAATAGCAAATGGAACGGTAAAGTCACATACGTACCAACGCATAAAAATACAGCCCCAAAGGTAACTCACATACAGGGATTTCACAGGCCATAAAATGGCCCATAAGCTACATCACTCTTTGAGCTCCTCGAGGCTGACAGAGCAAGTCGCAGTTCATTGATTTGCCTTAATTTACAGCGCGTAGAAATTTGCTGTGAAGCGCTATACATTGTGGCCACCTCGCGCGGTTTGCAGCACTTGTCCCTTAGCACGCAAGTAGGTTGCATTCAGAAAGAAGAAATGCACGTGTATAAATAACTGGTTCGGTACTAGGCCCTTAGCATTCTCGTCTAAATATTTTAAAATTTAGCACAGGATAGACAGAGCGGTGGAGGAAAGAAGGGGGCATGTGGGGCCTCAGGACGGACATGTGGCAATGAAGAACGAACAGGATACAGGAGGCAGCGAACGGTACATGATGGGGGGAGGCGGCAGGTGTGTAAGTGGCAAAGGAGCGAAAGTATAATAACGGCGCAGGGGGCGGCAGAGGATGTGAGGATGGAGGGAGGCTGGGGGGTAGGGCTCTGGGCGGGCAGATACAAGGCTCTTGGCAGTGGGGATACGGTGGGGTCTGAGGGGCTAGTTCCGCGCGCAGGCGAGGACATTGCAGAGTTTTCAAGTATGGTGACAAAGGCATCGCGCCCAAGAGAGGGTCGGCTCGATGTCAGGTGGGCAGTTGCGCACGTCGGAATTGTGCAGGGTTACCATGGTGCTCGGGTAACAAGAATAACAGCAGAGGGGCGAGGCCGAGCACATGAGAGTAGGTGTGAAGGATGGGAGAAGTGGGCCTCGGGAAAGGTGCGCA
The DNA here is from genome assembly GCF_964261635.1 of Lissotriton helveticus. Classification (NCBI taxonomy): domain Eukaryota; kingdom Metazoa; phylum Chordata; class Amphibia; order Caudata; family Salamandridae; genus Lissotriton; species Lissotriton helveticus. The sequence continues at coordinate 1,821,785,774 of NC_136068.1, read as the reverse complement.
GGGAAGGGCGCCGGGGAAAGGGTGCCTGCTTGTGAAGAGTTGGGGCGCGCAGGGGAGGTTCGGGAATGCGTGGTTCTGGTCGGGAGCAAGAGGGGGCACCAACGCAGGCAGCTAAGGAAGATACAGCGGAGGGGGTAGGGACAGGAAAGGGGGAGTCATCACAGGAAAGGAATTTGTAAGGCGAGGACAACAGGGAGGGCCGCTTATGGTACTAAGGGCGGGCGAATTAGTGGGGAGGCGGGGCGGAGCCGGCTCAACGAGGCATGGCAGTGAGCGGTAGATAAGGGTGGCGGGGGTTGGGGGGGGGCAGGGGTGCAGGGAGCTCGAGAAGTGCCGGCAAGGAGTTCGGGACATCACCCCCCCCGCCCCTCCCCACCCCCCCGTAGTCAAATAAGGAGGCATGGGTCAGCCCTACGGGGATACAGAACAAGTGGGTAGATAGGGGGCTCAGGGGGGGGATTGTTCGTGACAGACGTCTGCCTCTCAATGACTGAGGGAGGGCTCAGTAGGAGACCAAAAGGTGGATGGGCGCAGGGCGGGCGGCGGTGGGACCCCGGACTGCGGGGGTTCAAAGGAAGGAATGCTGGGGGGCGGGTTGGAAGGACGGAGCGGTGGAAGAAAGTCAGGGGTGGCGGGAGGGTCTACGGCTGGACTGTAAGTGCAGTTTCAAGGAATCGGGATGGGTATGCAAGAGCTGCCGGCAGAGGTCTTGGTGGCGGCCCCACGGAGTGGAAACGTCATTCGAGTAAGAGGGCAATGTCACCTCTTAAAGATAATAACAGTAAGGTAGAGAGTTACAATTCGTGTCTCCCTGTTGCCTGCTTGTGCCTCCGTTTTCGTGTCTCCCTGTTGCCTGCTTGTGCCTCCGTTTTCGTGCCGTGACTCTGTTGCCTGCTTGTGCCTCCGTTTTCGTGCCTGTGAGACTGAGTGCAGGCTGTGAGTGCAGGCTGTGAGTGCAGGCTGACGGACTGTGCGTACCTGTGTATGTGTGCAGCTATGTGTACAAGAGCTAAGTGATGCTGTGTATGTGTGTGTGTGATGCTATATGTGTATTATGCTATGTGTATGTGTGGGTCTGTAGCTGTGTATGTGTGCAGATGTGTCCAGGAGCTGAGTGATGCTGTCTGTGTGTAATGCTATGTATGTGTGATGCTATGTATGTATAATACTGTGTGTGTGTGTGTGTGTGTGTAACTGTGCATGTCTGTAGCTGTGTGTGTATGTAGCTGTGTATACAAAGACTGTCAATGTGTGTAGAGGAGGAGCTCTGTGTGTGTGTGTATAGCTCTGTGTACATATACCTATGTGTGTAGAAGTGCAAATGCAATATGTCTCACATTTCGTAACCATAAAGCTATTTACTAGTAAACGACAAAGCCATTTGTTTATGTTTTACAAAAAAAAACACAGGTGAAAATTTTGACATTTACAATGCCAATGGCTCTAATTTTGTCAAAGGCAAAACCATTGCATTGTAAATGCTTGTTGTAAGCTGCACCCACTCACTGCTACCTCCTATATTTTTGGCCGCTCACTAGTGTCACTCTTGTGCTATGTAACCCACGGTTGACAGTTGTTCTTTGCATATGTGTATTACTATTGTTCTTCCTCCCATACCCACCAATACAGCCATCCCAACATGGATCTCATCGGCAAGCACACATATAGAATCAACTACCCATCCACTCTCACCAAAAAAGCCGCTAAACGCTTTAAACACAACTTCCTGAGGTCCCACCCTGAAACCCCCTTTGCCGACTCCTACTTCTCACCGGTCAATGGAGCCCTGAACATGGATATCATCTTCCACACCTCACGCAGAGCTCAATGGAGAAAAGCGTTCCTCACCCTACTCACCGTCTCCACCACCAGGAAAACCGCTCATGGCCTAACTCTCTCCGTCACACCATCCCAACTCTTCCCTGGCAGAACCACCATTACTATCTACAATAACGGGATTGTCCTAATTCAATCCACAGACAAGAACCTGGAACTATTAGACAACCTGTTCCCCAAGTTCAAAGAGCACCTTTCCAAGCTGCGGACCTCCACCCATAACTCCTTCAGCACTTTCACTCCTGACGTCACAGCCCTCACCCAAAACCCTTCTAACCTAGCTCAGCATCAGATCGACACGCACCTCACCTCTACCCCAGCACCCTAGTCAATCACCCACCTGCTGTTATCACCCCACACTCCTCAATCACAGTCACAAACCTCTCCCCCTCATACACTAGCCGCCCCTCTAACACTAACCCTTTGACCCCCACACATACCACTCCCATTCCTCTCTCCCCTGACATAACAACTCCCACCCACAACCCCTCTAACCTAGATCAGCACCAGAACGACACGCATAACGACAAATCCCACCCTTTGTCCCCCCCACTCTCAGTCCCCACTACCACCCGCTAATTAACCACGCAGAGCACATCACACCTATTATTATAACTCCCCCTCCCCACGACAGGACCATCCCCAACCCCATCTCCCTCCCCACTCTCAGCCCTCACTACCCTTCAGGCTCCCCCATCACCACCAACATACACTCCACTTCCACCCCGCTCTCTCCGCCCGCTACCAATGCCCTCCTCTACGCCGCCGACCTACTCCGTACCTCATCCACTCCCATCGCCCCCATACCCTCTCTCCTCCCTAACACCATCCCGTACGCCGACACCACGGAGCCCTGCGTAAACACCAACCCACCCCCCCACTCGCACGATAATCCCCAGGTCAGCCACTGTAGGAGAGTAGGGTCTGCAATCCTATGATCACCCAGATTTTTGCTTTTTGCTGCACTGGTTCACGACTTTCCCTGGCTGTGGGCCTGCTAATCAGACCCACAGCCTAGCGGTCCCCTAATCCAAATTGTACTCAGGTACTGAATTGGCACTGGGCCCTCTCCAAGTCCCTGTACCCAGGGCTGAGGTGCACCCAGAAGTCTCCCAGGGGCTGAAGCATGTATTATGCCACCCCTGGATTGACTAACTAAAACTGACACAACTGGCTGCACGACAGCTGGGGCAAGGTGGTGTACTCACCCTTTGCTTTAGATATAGTATACCTATATCTAACCCTAAAATGGACACACAGATCTCCTATCAGTCACTCCTATGGCAGGCCTTAACAATCCTGAAGGCAGAGTGCTTGGAATCGTGTGAGATGGTGCTCTGGCATGAGCTGAGCCTGTCTGCGGCTTTCGGGATCTATCCCTTAGCCGTTTCCATGATATCGCATACCATATACTCTTAAGTGCATTATAATCCTCGCGGTTAAATGCCAACTCTGGTATCGCTTTATCAAAACATGTCGAGTAAGGTGTCATACGAATTGGAATACTAACCCCTCGCCAATTCTGGCGACGGGGTTAGCATTCCACCCTTCTAGAGGGACACGACATGTATGTAACCCCTAACCCCGGTTAAAGTCAAACAGAGCCTCAGCTCCACAAAATGGATGCTGCCACCGAGACACAAGTCTGCCCTCCTGCTGCTGGGAATCCTCCCAGAGCAGGAGATAAGGACAAAGGGTTTCCTGCCAGGGGCGGTGCCAGCACCGTCCCAGACAGGGTTTTGTGTATTGTAGGTAGGCAGGGCTTTAGAGGAAGGTGACTACACGTGGCACCCCGGTGCTCACTGTGCATAGGCTGGCTGGAACCAGTTCCAGGGACACTCCAGACCCTGTGCTGGGGAAAAGCCCGCCAAGGAAGTGGGTGTAACCACCCCCCTCCTGGTCCCACCCATAGGGCAGGACTTAGTCGCGTGCCAGCCCCCTTTTCCCAGATAAAGGTAGAGACTGGCCCCCTTCCAAATCAGATCATCTTTGAATCCTGAAACTACTTTCCCCGAAAGGAACTCAAGACTTCTTCCTAAGATTTCTCCCTTGTGACTAAGGAGTAGTCACCCTGCATCCGCAGGCACCATCTTAAGAACACTGCGGTCTGCTGCACGTCTCTCCTCCGGATCAAGACTGCCCAGCTCGACGAGAACCGGCTTCCCTGGCACCTCTGACCTCTACCTACATCATCAGTCACGCTGAGATTCGTGGGTGTGACGAGACCTCGAGGGACCGGCCATCTGCAAGACTGCACGACTTCTTTCCAACAAGCCCGCCGAGTGAATTCCTGGTGAGTGCTTTGGGGTCCGAGAAGCCCCCACCCTGAGCAGCTCCAGCACCGAAGAGCAGCCCCCCAGCATCTCCACGATCGGCGTGGGGCCCTTCTGCTTTTGCTTTGCTCACCGCGTTGTTTGGCTACTAGCCCGCTGGCTTGTGGCCTTCTGAACGACGCCCGACGACAATTCTGCTGCTGGTCTGGTTGCTCCAGACTGGCCCTTGCTTCCCTCCATCGGAGAAGTACCCTGGACCCTCCTGGTCCGCCCAAGACGCCATTTTAGGTCCACCGCGTGGGCCTTGCATTTGCCAAGACTTGTTGCCCAATCCTGGGTCCAGCGACGTCGACAGCAAGAACCTTCGTGGGACAGCTCGCACCTCCATCCTGGTCGCCGACAACGCCTCCTGGTCCGAGAGACTGCAGAGCCCAGCCGTGCCCACTCACCTGACTGCGGTGACTTCGCCCGGTGCCATCCTGGTGCCCACTTAATCACTGGCTAGTGATTCAAGAACTTGGTCCCCTCTGCTTTCAGGTTTCCTTCTTCCTTGATCCAGGCTTGGATCCATTGAACTTTTCTTCACTGGTCGCCTGCCAGCAACTTCTTCCTTCCAGGCTCCTGGTCCGGCAACGAGATCCCCGACGTCTTTTCAGACCTATGCAGCTGCAGCCCCTGGGCTAGGTAACTTCGGCACTTCGGTGTCCCAGCATAGCCTCACTATCCAAGGGTCAGGATCCACTGTCGTTTTCTCCCTACCAGGTCGGGTTCGCCCGTGAACACTAACTTTAACTTTACTAGCTTCCATAGACTTTGTCCCGCATCCCGCGTGAGAGTGCACACTCTGCACCCGAGTCCCCTAGGCCTCCTAGAAGTAATCTACCGATTCTATAGTCAAGTCCTAGCGATTCCAAAGCCTATTAGTACTGTACTTACCTGCTAGTAATTTCGCATTCCACTTTTAGAGTATATGGTTTTTCGTGCCCCTCGGGCATTTGTGTATAACGTGCTAACTTAAGTATTTTCGTAAGAGTTTTGTTGTGTGCTTAGCTCCCTGTCTCATAAAGAGCCAGGGTAGTCTTGTTATAAATAAATACACTGTTTATTTTCATAACAACTTGTGTGGTGTCCTTTCACTGGGTGTTCAAGGGGTAATGTGATGGTAAAACAGCTGGCTTAACACGCCCTCTAGAGTCTTAGCCTTAGACTGCTCGTATCCATGCTACTAGGATAGCTGGTCTATAAGGTTGACTTACAACCAATCATCAATAAGGGTTGTTTGGACTGATATATAGTGATCACTAGAATAGTGAGCACTGCACATCAGGCCAACTTCTCACAGCCACTCACCCATGACTCCCACCCCCAGCACTCACACTTATCCCACGCTGGACAAGATTATGTCCTCCCTCCTCCAGCTCAAAGAAGACATTCACACCATCAAAGAAGACATTCACACCATCAAAGAGCTACTCATCACACCCCCCAGACACACCTCACTCACCATCACCCCCCCTCTCAACTTGCTCTCCACCCGTCCTGTTGACGCTTCTAAGCTACATCCTTCACACAGGACCGCGATCCACGTCCACAATCGCAACAACCGCACCCGTCGCCCACACTGGACAGCGATCCCTGCCCACAATCGCGACAACCGCCCCCGTCGCACATGCAACCCTCTTTCGGATCTTGACACTCTCACCCTCCTCCGCTCCTACGACCCAGCTGCCCTAAACCACCCAACCGCCTCGCACCTCCCCATTCCCACGATACACTCAAATCCCCATAGACCCTCCACACTAAACAACAGAATCTCCGTCTCGAATAACCTTAGAAAAGTCCCCCTCTCTCTAGTACCCTCTACCTCCCCTGACACACCCCGTCTCAAATGCACTCTCCTAAACTGCAGATTGGCTCCTAGACACTCCTCCGCCATCGCTGACCTAATCCTAACATTGGACCTTGACCTAATCATCTTGACTGAAACCTGGCTAACCGAATCTTCTACACCTATAATGGACATTCTGGTTCCCCCCAACTATCACATCATTAGGCTTGACAGGTCTGGCAAGATAGGTGGTGGAATCGCATGCATATACAGGAACAACCTTTCTGTTCTGAAAGTCTCCTCATCGTCCCTACCCTCCCCAACTTCCTACGAATACATCTGCTTTGATATTATCAGTGAGGGCAAACCGATATGCTCTCTTCACGGCATTTACCACCCACCCAGAGACAACCTCTCCTTCGTCCAACAAATCATGGACATGATTTCAACCAACGCCGGACGACAGCTCACCCAAATATACCTTGGTGACTTCAACCTCCACTGGAACGATCACAATGATGCGGTGGTAAATAGTCTTAAAAACTTCCTCGACGCCCTGGACCTCACCCAAATATGCAACAGCCCGACCCACGAGAAAGGCTCTATCCTCGACCTTATCATCACCAAAGAGGACGCTATCCAACTTGAGTCTATCCAACCATGTGACTGGTCAGACCACCATATTGTCACATTCTTCATCAAAGAAAAAGTCAAACTCAACACGGGTCAATCCTCCAGACCTAAAGTCTGGAAAAGAGATCTGAAAAAACTCAACCCATACTCCCTACCCCCGAACAGCCGCGACCTCCTACTCCCTCCTACGGGCGCTACAGATGTTCAATCCTTGACTGACCACTATCTCAACGCCATGACCTCAATAATTAATGAGGCTGCTCCCATGCAGCTAAAAAGAGTCTCCGCTAAAATCTCCAATACATGGTACGTCGGGAGTCTCAATGAAGATAGACGAGCCATGCGAATGGCAGAGCGCACCTGGAGAACAGCTCCCTCTGCACTGCACCTGAAAATCCTGAAGAAAAAGAGAAACGCCTACTTCAGGAAAATAAAGCGCTCAAAAGCAAACTTCTTCAGCCTCCAGCTCGACCAAGCAAAAAAACGTCCAAGAAAACTGTTTGAGCTAATCAGAACACAAGCCAAGGAACAACCCCAACCTCTAAGTACTTTATGCGAAGCACCCTCCTGTGAAGACTTCGCCGCTTTCTTTACCCAAAAAACTGACAACATAAAGAGTGATCTCCGCACTGACGCAAGCCTCTTCGCCACACCCAACTGCATAACACCCACCGAACCAAAAAACAATGCTACAAGGTCTTCCTTTGACACCTACTCCGAAGAAGAAATAGGCAAACTGCTCAGCACCTTTAAACCTTCCAATCACCTCACGGATCCCCTCCGTACTAACGCTGTCAATGATTTCACCCCATTGCTCCTTCCACTCTGGACTAAAATTATCAACTGCTCGCTCCAACAAGGAACCATCCCAGACTCCCTCAAAGTTGGACAAGTCACACCTTTACTAAAGAAACCTACCGCTGACCCATCCGACCTAAACAACTACCGTCCCATTACCAATATTCCCACTCTCGCCAAACTATTAGAAAAATGCGCACAACTACAACTGACTAAACACATTGATCAGTTTGATCTCCTCAACCCTCATCAATCAGGTTTCCGAGCAGGACACAGTACTGAAACTGCTATGACTCACATAATTGACGACGCCCTTCAAATCCTAGATCAAAATGATACCTGCCTCCTCATCCTTCTTGATCTCTCTTCAGCATTCGACACTGTTAAACATGAGAATTTACTCGAACTTTTGAACACAAGAATGGGTATATCTGGGACTGTTCTCAAGTGGTTCACCTCCTTTTTACACAACAGGTCGCGGAAATTCAAGAGTAACAACCTGATGTCCTCGCCAATACCTGTTTCCTTAGGTGTCCCCCAAGGATCTTCCCTATCACTAACTTTGTTCAACCTAGTTATGGAACCTCTCACCACCTTGCTACAAGCATCCAATGTACTTTTTCACATGTACGCAGATGACACCCAACTATATCTCAAATTACAATCCCCCAATGACATTTTACTCCTGAACTCAACGATCAGAAGCACCCAATCCTGGCTTGCCGATAATCATCTCAAACTCAATGCTCTGAAAACAGAGTTCCTTCTGATCTCACCTCCCGCGAAGATCTCTACCACTCAAACCTGGCTTAAACAGCTAACTGCACTCAATGTCCAACCCACCATAGTGGATTCAGAAAAATCTATAGGCATAACTCTCGACTCCAATCTCAACATGCAGCATCATATCAGCAAGGCTTCTAAGGGAGCGAACTTCCAAATCAATATCCTGAGGAAACTTAAACACTTCCTGCCAGCCAAAGACTTCCAAACTGCAGTACAAGTACTAGTAATCCCGCGAATTGAATACGGCAGCATCACCCTCTGCGGTCTTCCGTTAACGACTACTGCACCCTTAAGAGCTTCTCTAAACGCTGCAGCGAGACTCATCACTGGGTCAAAAAAACACTCGCATATCTCCCCTGACTTGAAATCCTTGAACTGGCTGCCTTTTGAAGCCAGAATACATCTGAAAATCGCCTGCATGACACACAAGGCTGTACACTTGAGCTCTCCCGGATACCTCACTCAGAAGCTGTCAATCTCTGGCGGCTCTAGAAACACTAGAGGCACTAACAATCTTCTGCTAAAACCTCGAAGATTCCGGAAGGAAAAAACTTATAAACGCTCTTTCTCAGGAATGGCACCCAGGATCTGGAACTCACTCCCTCCTGAAACCAGGCTCATCTCCTCCATCACACTTTTTAAGAAAGAAGTAAAAGCTATCCTCATGGCCAAATACACTTGACCTATTAATGTGGATCTGTCAAGACTCTGCACCGATCTGTATTATTCTGCTCGATCCCTACGACTATGTGTTTTACCTGTAATATTGACTTACCTGACTATCTATGCACACATTTATCTGTAATACTTGCATTATTGATGTACCTGTTCTACTTTATTCCCTAATGACCTGCTTTTCACTCTCTTGTTGGTATTCCCTGCTTTGTAAAGCGCTCTGATATCTGCAAAGATCTTGTTTGCGCTATATAAAACCCTCAAAATAAATAAATAAAATAAGCTCCTTTTCATTGGAGCTGTTTTGGAAACGGTGCAGTTTCGGGCCTATATCAGACCCTCCAGGATATCGCGATTTCGCGATTTCGCGATTTGCCGCGAAATCGGCACTTTTGTAAAAATGCCGTGATTTTTACGAAAGTGCCCGCGAAATCGGCACTTCTGTAGAAATCGCGGCATTTTTACAAAAGCCGCTGCCGCTATATCCTGGTCTCCTGGGGGGTCTGCAAGCAGAAAACGATCTAAATCACAACCGCTTGCTCGGACGTCTCCATATTTGTTGTGCAGCCAGGCAGTGCCCAAAGGATGCGTCAAACGTCATGATTCGGACTTACATGCTCCCTTCAGAACGTACTTCCTTCTCCCTTGAGAGGCACCCCAAAGCCTGTAGGTAAGAGTAGGGCCTATATAAAACGGAAAAAATAAAGACTTAATAATAAATAAATAAAACATGTTGCAGCACGCTGCTGCGCATCTCATTAGCTGTGCTATGGAAAACTTTCAGAGGTGCGCGGGCGCCCCCTGACGGCGCAACACAAGAAAGGCCTCGGTTCCTCGGAGGGCTCGCCGCCGCACACAGGTGCATGGAGCAGTGATAAAGGCCGACACTGCAAGGGCGTCCAGGACACCTCAGGGAGGGGGACGAGGGGGAGCCGGGTGGGAGCACCCCGGGAGGCGGCCGGTGCAATGCAGGTGTCAGCAGCAATTACTGCTCCGCGCTTCTGATCAAGGCTCACTGCTGACAGCTTACGCTTTCCATCTGGTATGCCGTCCACGACTGCAGATCACACACTTACTGAGGAGCATTCAACTGAACACTTTAGAAAATAGAGAGAAATGCAGGTTTCTTGGTAAAACTTTCAAATTAAAGCAGGAGTCATTATTTTTAGTGCATGTTTTTTTTTTGCTAGTAAAAGGCTCTTATGTTATTGATACACCCATCTGGTAACACAACAGGCCTTACCTAGTGTGAACCCCTACTGAGTAGGGGTACTAGATGGCTGGCTCTATGGCACTAGCGCACAACCTCTGCAGTCCTGGGCTTCCCTTACACACAACTATAACTTCCAGAATGCACGGATATCTTACATGGAATTTCCGTTTCCAGAATCTTTTCTTGAATTTATCTCCATCCCTCAATCTTATCTGCTGTATGCAGGTGGGTTTTGTAGATGTTCGGAATTGTGAAGCACACGCTCGAGGGAAACAAAGGGGCAGATTTATGAAGGCCTTGCGTCGCCGGTGCGTCATTTTTAACATGGGAAAAAGTGACGCACCGGCGGCGCAAGGCCTTCATAAATCTGCCCCAAAGTGTCTACATTGTAAAGAAACCAAATATACATAGCTTCATGTTGTTAAATAACAAAAAAACTAAGATATCTGTTTGTTGTAGGAAAAATAGCCACATAAAAATGCAGCAAAATTGCCGCTAAATTTCCATTTTTGTGCCGCTAAATTTCCATTTTTGTGCCGCTAAATTTGCTAATCCATGCCGCTATATCCTGGGGGGTCTGCTATATTCCCAAATATCGAGTCCAGATATTCAGGCTATGGTACAGATGTTTTAGCCTCTATCCTGAATTTCAGTGAGACTCGCTCCTAGGTTGCTGGGCCTCATGGCCTCAAATCGGGATTGGCCAGACCCAGGTCATCCTTGTGCCTACCGACTGGGCTCGTAGAGTTTGGTATCCTGAGTTGTTAATCATAGCCAGTTGTCTTCCAATCACGCTGCCTCTTTAGGAGAATCTTCTGTCGCTGCAGCAGGGGAGGCTCTCCACCCAAACCTGTTAGAGCTCCGATTTCATGCGTGGCAGTTTTTGACCTTCCACCCGAAGTCTGACTGTTATGTTGGCAGCCAGGCATCCCTCCACCAAGACTGCATATGCTTGCCATTTGGTTAAGTTTGTGGAATAGTGTGCAGAGAAACAGGTTGACCCTCATTCTGCTCCCCTCTCTGAGGTCCTTCTCTTTATCCTTTCTCTTGCCCAGAAGGGCTGTTCTCGGGGCTCCCTAAAGGTCTGCGGTTTTCTCTTCAAAGTCCCTATTGTAAATAGGTTCATGAAAGGTTTGCTACCCATTTCCAGCATCGCCCTTCAGCCTCAGTGGGACCGTATTCTGGTCTTGGCTTTTCTGATATGTGCTTTCTTTGACCCATTGGACAGTTGTCCTTACAGACTCCTTACCATCAATACTGCCTTCCAGATGGCCATTACATCAGTCTGTAGGGTCCGTGAGCTTCAGGCTTTGTCATCCAAGCCTCCATACCTGACTATCTACCCAGACAAGTTGGCTGTTTGTGCTAGAGCTTCCATTCTGCTGAAAGTTGTCACTCCCCTTCTGATGAAAGTTGTCACTCCCTTTCATGAAGGCCAATCCATCACACTGCCCATTATTATCGCTCTGCCACTTTCCCCTAAGGAAGAGGAGTGACTTCACCATCCGGGCCCAAAAAGAGCAGTGGCGTTCTACCTTGACCGCATGAAAGAGTAAATTACCATTCAAGAAAAACCAGATTAAGTGGCGTTATGCTGCACATTTTCTGTTAGTTTTACTTAATTATTTTGACATTTTTAACACTGTCCAGGTGTTAGTTGTACCTCATTAATGACAGTTTTGACACACAAATAAAGCAATACGTTACAGAAAAGTGAACAGTCCATCTTTGCAAGGGGCCTTCCATTGTGTGGCAACATGTGTTGCTGCATTTTTACTAACTTTTGAACCATTTGGTTAAAATCTCCAGATTGTCGCAGATGATGGATTATGTGGTAAATGTGGAAATCTAAAGTGATGCAAAAATCACCGCGACTGCAAAATCGCATAATTCCAGTTTCTCAGGGTATGTCAGAGCGAAGAAGGGAAAGGCTGTGCAGAAATGGACCAGATCCCAATGGATGGTGCTCCACATTATAATCTGCTACACATTGGCCAATAAGCAACCCCCTGAGGGCTTGCGTGCTCATTCCACCAAATCCAAGGCTGCGACTAATGCGATAACACATGGAGTCCTGGTCATCTGCCAGGCAGCAGCGTGGGCCTCAGCACACGTTCACAAGACACTACTGCCTGGACAATCTGGTCTGTCGGGATGGGCACTTTACCTGTTCGGTCCTGCAGGACTTTTTGATGTGAAATTGTTTTGCAGACGCTTCTTCTGGGAGGTATTTTGTAGGAAGCTAGCTCTTTATGTAGTATATCAAAACTAGATATATTGTGTAAAAAGTCCAGGGGTTCTCTTAGTAGTGGACAGGGGGATTGCTATGGCAATCCCAAGGTGCTCTGCTAAGGGATAGTGTTGTCGAGCAGCCTTTGGCGTATCACAGAGGAGTGCAAGACATCTCAAAATGCAAACAATGGTCAATAATTGAGACCCGACGCAAGGAGACCCACACAAATTCATAACAATAGCAAGTATCGTCATATACGTTTAGGTATCGGAAGAAAATCGTTCAGGTAAGGACGTTTTTAAAGAGAAATATTTTTCAGTTCAAAAAGTTGATAGTACAATTTCTGAGTTCTGCAATGTGAAGCTATCGAAGGAAAATCCTATTCAGTTTACTAGTTCTTGTCACTGACTTATGGGACCAGAGTCTTGGGTCAAAGGTGAGTACAGTGAAAGGTCCAAGGCAGCACCAACAGGTCACCTCCAGCAGCACTGCGGCGGTCGGGTGGAGTGGTGCTAACAGCTTGGGGTGGCCAATGCAAACCAAAGGGAATCGGTCCGTTCACAAAGAGGCTGCAGGAGGGGTGTGGGGGTCAGTCCAGTGAAGGCAACCAATGGCTTTGGTTGTTGCGATGTTGGGGACACCTTTGGTCCTCTCTCCTCTAGACGGGGCGTCCAGGTGCTAAAGGTCTTTGGGGTATTGGGTTTCTCTGTCTGGCAACACTCGCTGTTGAGGGGGCCTGCCTACAGAGGCTGCATCGTCATTGAAATCCTTGCTGCTTAATTTAGTGGCTTGTCATTGTTCCAAAAAGGCAAGCTGCCTGTCCAGATGGCAAGGGTGGGGTACCGGGGGCTATGTCGAGTGGTTTCCAGTGGTTGAGAAAACAGATTAATACAATCTGCTTCACAAAGAAGCATGAAAATTGTGCTTTATTTCGTATCTATTTAGTGTTGCGCCGACAAGGCATTCATGAGGCTGAAGGATTGAATCTTGACACATATGTAACTTCAAACACACACCCTCTCTTTTTATAGGTGGGGCAAGGCTGTTGAAGTGGTGTGTAAGAGGTTATTTTCCTGAGATTGTGCATCCTAATTACATGTTGATGTAACTGTGCCTGCTGCTCTCTTTCCAGAGCAGCCGAGCACTCTGGTGAATCCAGATAACAATAGTGAAGATAACTTGTTTTTTATTTAACTCTTCATACTGCATTTCTTCCCTTTTTCAGTGTTGTAAGCAATAGATTATAGTATATCTCAATTTAATGCTAATCAGTTTACGCACTTTGGAAGTCCTTGTCTGAATTTGAAACTGTGGCCTGCAAATCATGGCCTATTCCAGCAGCAGGTGTTTAACCCACTGGGCTATCGTGCCGGCTTAATGTGTTGGGGATGTTGAGATCTCACTCTGGGGATGTTGAGACCTCACTCCTTGGGTGTACCAGGAGCTTCTGACCGAGGTCTCCAGCGTCTCCTGTAGGAGTTGGCAGTGGAGTGATCTCGAGATAGGGTTGTCTCAGTCCAGCATTGCAGCCTGGTGATCCCCTCAGCTGCATTACTCTGGGTGACTTTCGGTCACTTGGGTGCTCCTCTTCAGGTCCAATAACAGATCTGTAGGATGATTGGAATCTTTCTCTTGCTGTGGTCCTTGGACTTGGTCTGCATGCCACAGTTTAGAAAGTTAAGACTATAAGGGGTGAGTCTGCCTTCGTATTTTCAGCTGCATTTTTCAGGGCTTTCAGCTGAAAGGCCATATTTGATTAAAGGTCCTGTTGTAAAGGACCCCTAGTGGTTTGGTGCCCAGCAGGCTTTCTTGGCATATGGTTTCCTTTATGGCTACCAGTTTTTATTTTGCTCTCTTAAAGAACTGCACCTTTTCTGTCCATGTAAGGGACCAATAGCAGAAACTCCAAGTGAGAGCATGAGCCCAGTGGTACGTGTAGCTGCCTACCAGATACTGCCAATATTTTTGTGTAGCCCCGAAGTCCTAGACTTCTAAGAGCCTCGTAGTTCGGTCCAGGGATACCAAAGGAACATCATATGGTGACCGGTCACCATAGATCATTATTTGATGGTGTATTCCTTCTCGCTTGAAGATTTCAGGGGCAAACACAGTTTATAGTGTTAATCCAGAGCTTGCCCACCAGCTAAGGACCCTCATAAGCATGATGGGCAGGCAGTGTGCAGCCCATGGGAAGAGGTCACAGACCCAAGCTCAGCTTCTTAGAGTCTGGACTAGATTACAGATGGCACAAGAAGTCCCTACACAACACTGCTGACCTGTGCTCAGTTATCTTGGTCTGCACCACCTGCTGGTCTTCACTTGGGCTGACTGGTGTCTCTTCAGCTTTCTGGTCCTTGTGGCCCAATGCGTTTGTTTTTTGGGTGAGAACCTGACCTGAGCCTGGCTCAAGTCAGCACAGAAGCTCGATTTCAAATGTTGGCAGCCAGTCTAGCAGGAAAGCAGAATGTGTACTCAATTATTCATGTGTGCTACATCTGGTAACCACTTTTTATGTGGCGATCTCTTATGTTGCTGTGGCTCAGGAGGCAGTAAGAGAAAGGAATACCCAGGCAGCTCATCCACTAGTGAGACTGCAACATTCTCATCATGCATCATAAGTCTGAGGTTACAGGCATCCTTTAACATATGCACTTAGGTTTAAGGCAAAGCTCTTCTGTAGTTAAAGAAGATTGTTAGACCTCTCGCGCAGGGGTGCAACAGTGAGGATGTACTGCAGCCCCGTACGCTTCTTTTAACCAGGCAGGCACTCAATCAGACCTGGGAGTTTTTGCTCATTGTAATGATATTGCTTGGCTCTCCTCCACCAGACAATAACTCAGTCTCTGGCTCTTTGGAGCTGATACTTTTATGTACTCCGATGATCAAAGCCGAACAATATCTTTCAGGAAGAAGCAAGGAGCAGCTGCAGCAAATGGCTTCAGGCCTTCAGTATTCCAAACATCATGAGATATGGAGTAACTATTGGTCTCCTAAGACAATGTCCGCTGTCAAAGTCAATCATCCACTCTTCGAGCCCCCGCTTGTGCTGGCTGTCTGCATCAATGACTAGTGCCCGGCGCGTGTGTCTCCATGGAAACGTGCATCTCTACTTGCAACCGGCATAGCTCCTCGTGAAGTTCAAGCACTTGGAAGGGATTAACCAACATTGTACTAAACGTGGAGAGCAAATCCCCTTGCATGCCGTAGCATTAATTTCCGGCCCTCCATGGTCTGGCTGGCTGCGGCAGCTTCCTTACTTTAATTAACCAGCCCCTTAATTAGAAAAGGGCTCAGGGCACTTCAGCTGTTCTGAGAAGATAGCAGCATGAAGCGGTGTATTCCATGAGGCTCAACGATGAGTCCAGTATCAGCTTTCTGTTGGGTTGTACCGGCTAGAACGAGTCTCTGCATCTAAAAGGTTACAGAGTTGCATGGCTTCAGCCACCTTTTGTTTGAACTCTGCTGAACCAGATTATTTGTTCGGAGAAGCAGGGCGTGGAGGTGCTCCCATACAGTATACCCATGAATGCACTACATGGTTTGAAGAGGTGAGAATCCTCCAAGTGGTCCTGCAGTCTTGCTGGTCTGTGAGCACTCTTGTTAATCAGCCATTGAAAGTTCCTCCTGAACACTGCCCATGCATTTACATTAAATTGTTTTAAGTCTGTGGTTCCTTCACTTGTACTGTTTTAGTTGGATTTTATTGTTCATAATTAGAAGCTTAAAATATTGACTGGTGTTGCTCACTGTGGAATGCAGCTGTTGCAGCGATCCCCGAAGCTTGGAAATTAGATTACTGAATTAATGTAACTTTATTGGCTCACTTTTGGAATGAATCCCTTAACCCTTTCACCGCGCAGCCTTTCCCCCCCTTGTGCTAAGCCTTTTTTTGGCTACTTGGGGTAGTTTGCAACTAGGCTCCTGTAACTTTTTGTCCACATAAGGTATCCATGCCGAATTTGCATCCTTTTTTTCTAACATCCTGAGGATTCTAAAGGGACCCAGGGTTTGTGGATTCCCCTGGAGGGGACCTAGAAATTAGCCAAAATACAGCTATTTTCTTTTTTTTGTAGAAAAATTGGGAAAAGGTGCCACAGAAGAAAGCGTCTCGTTTTTTCCCTGCAATTGGTATCAACAAAAGGTTTGTGGTGCTGAAATCGGCATTTTCCCAGCTTTTAGGAACAGGCAGATTTTTGTAAGAAAACCAAAAAAATATTCACAGTTTTGGTACTTTACTGGGACATAACCGATTTTTGCTACTTTTTGTGCTTTCAACCTATTTCCAGTTAGGTGTAGAAATGGGTGTGAAAGCAATAATGTATCCTGGAAAGCTATACATTTATGAAACCTAGACAAAATTCTGAATTCAGCAATCCTGTGTAGATCCGTTTTTTATAGAAACTAACAGTTGAAAATAAGAAACATTAAGAATTTTTTGAGTTAAACAGCCATTTGTGCAAACGTTTTCACCTGTTCCTTCTTCTAAATATGGCAGCTTTTTTTAAGCAATATACCGGTACATCCGCTGGACCTTTCTGGTTGTGGGGATATATAGGACTTGTAGGTTCTTTAAGAACCCAACGAACCCAGAGCCAGTAACTGAGCAGCGTCTTACAATGGTTTTTCATTGTGCACTGGGTATATAGCAATTCATTTGGTAAAGTATAGAGATTTGAAAATAGGTACCAAGAACACATATATATTTCCGAAATGGGAACAAAATGTTGAGTTTAGGAGCAGTAGATATTTTCACATCTTTAAATTGTGGGTACCCATACTAGCACGTGAACAATAGGACATTTTTCAAAGTGACTTCTTTTTTACTCATTGTCTTACAATTGGAAGGCAGAAATGCATAGAAAGTCAATAGGTAATAATAGTTGCTCTGCAATTCTGTGTTACCCTAAATCTCCTAATAAAATTGGTACCTCACTTGTGTGAGTAGGCCTAGTGTCTGCGTCAGGAAACGGTCCGAAACGCAACATGGACATATCACATTTTTCTAGTGAAAACTGCCCCTTTTTTGCATGTGCCTATTTGTCGATTTCAGACCTTCGCTCAGCCGACACCTGGGGCAACCTAGCAAACCTGTACATTTTTAAAAACTAGACACCCAGGGGAATCCAGAATGAGATGACTTGTGCAGCTCTCAGTATGTTCTGTTACCCAGAATCCCTTGCAAACCTCAAACTTTGTGAAACAAAAACACATTCTCCTCTCTTTTCTGTGATGGAAAGATCTGAAATCTGTGTAGACCCAACCCGCATTCCCCAAAGTCTCCTGATCAAAATGGTACCTCACTTGTGTGGGTAGGCCTAGTGCCCCTGACTGGAAACGGGCCAAAACGCAACGTGGATACACTACACTTTTACAGTGAAAACTGACCCTTTTTTGCAAAGTGCCTAGCTGTGGATTTTTAACCCTAGCTCTGCCGACACCTAGGGAAACCTGGAAAACCTATACATTTTTGAAAACCAGAAACCAGGATGGAGTGACTTGTGTGGCTCTCACTAGGTTATGTTACCCAGAATCTCTTGCAAACCTCAACCTTTGTGTAAAAAAAACAAAAACCATTTTCCTCACATTTTTGTGATGAAAAGTTCTGCAATCTGCATGGATCCACAAACATCCACTCACCCCGCCTTCTCCAGAGTCTCCCCATAAAAATGGTACCTCGCTTGCGTGGGTGTGCCAATTACTCGCGACATGTAAGGGCCCAAAACGTATTGTGGCAACATTAAATTTAACTATCACAAAACGACCTGGTTTTGCAGAGGGGGCACATGGGTTTTGGCCTCGGCGGCCATCTAGGGAAACTTACCAAACCCACACATTTCTGAAAATTAGACACCCTGGGGAGTCCAGGAAGGTATGGCTTGCGTGGATCCCTCAATGTTTTCCTATCCAGAATCCCTTGCAAACCTCAAATTTTCCCCTAAAAAAATCACATTTATCTCAAATTTCTATGTCGGAAAGTTGTAGGATCATTTGGCTGGCCCAAATTTCCTACCACCCAGCGTTCACCCAGGTTTCCCAATAAAAATGGTACATCACTTGTGTGGGTGGGCCAAGTTACCCACGACAGACAAGGGCCCAAAATGTAATGTGAAGACTTCAAAAGTACCTATCACAAAACAACCTGGTTTTGCAAGGGGGGCACCTGGGTTTTTGGCCCCAGGCTCGGTGGCCATCTAGGGAAACCTAGTAAACCCACATATTTCTGAAAACTAAACACCCTGGGGAGCCCAGAGAGGTATCTGCCAAGAGTGTGATGGGGGCTTGCTTGTGGGTTATTAGTACACATGTATGAATGAAATCTCGTCTAAATATGAAATATTGTCAATGCAAGGTAGTGAAGGCGGGCCTTTGAGAACATTGTGTAAGCAAGAGGCAGACTGTGAGGGATTATCCAGAACTGAGCAGATACCACATCTTAGGTGCCTGAGGCGCTAACCCAGTCGTCAGAGATCTAACAAGTTGGTCAGTAGACGCCAGAGCTTGAAGATGGGACGTGCAGCCTAAACACAGAGGTTAAATAGTGTGGACGTCCTCTGGTCCACATTGAAGGCAGAGACCCTCTCAGCTGAGATGTAAGCCTCAGCTGATGTCTGTGATTTTCTTTTTAAATCTTTTTCATTCATTTTTATGGTAAACCTGTCACAAGTTACAATGCCAACAGTGATAGTGCTGTTGTTCATTCATTGTTTAATCTGTTTTCCTAACATATTAAGTCATCATCAGGATAGGTTACAAGTTTAGTTAGTTGATCCTAATCTGGATGTGACAACTAAAATAATGTTCTTCAAAGTGAACAGAATCAGAACTGCAAACATTTACAGTGCAGGCAAGAGTATGTATCCAACAGGTTGAGCCCGCAAGGCGTGTGGTGTAGGCATATAGGGACAGGTCTGTGAGCTGCTTCATCTGGCATATCTGACAGTGATAATTACAATTAGTGATGAGAGTAAGTTTGTCGTCTTAACAGTGTGTATGTGGGGTTAATAGGTTATGACAGAGGGTTCACCAAGTGTTGGGCGAAGCAGATCGAAGCATCTTCCAGGGAGCTCTTCCCAAAAGAGTTCTTAGAGATCTCATTTTAAAGTTACAGTGGGATATTATCTTCCCCTGTGTTTTTAAGATGGAAAAGTAGGTCATCCCACGCATTATCTGTAAGGTGTTTCCTTAGGCCTCTTACTTCTTCCCTTTTGATGTCTTTGCTCTCAGCCTATTCCCATTTTAATGGGGGTCTGCCACCAGTTCACATTTAAAAGAGGTATGTACGTCCTCCCTTTCAATGTTGTAGTTCACTTAGTTAGCAGTAGCGCCAGGTCTATAAAAGAGGCAGGCAATTATTTATTTAAAAAGGCCTAGAGCAGGCCTCCCAGCTTTCGAGGTTGGCGCAGTCAGTGATAGAGGTGGGTTGTGTTAGTGATTTTGGGCCAGTTGTTTGAGAGAAGATAGCTCCACAGCATGTGGTGAAGATCCGCTGCTGAGGCATTGTGCCAGGGCTGGAAATGTTGGCCCCAGAGAAGATTCATTGATTTCTGTCAGAAGAGAGGTAGGGTGTGTGCAGAACATTAAACTGAATCTACTTACATCTGGACCTACATGAGACTGTGCGGATACACCAGTACCTTTTCCATCTTGATATACTCTACCTATCTTAGGCTTTCATACCTTCTTCAGAGATATTTATGCATGCTCCACCATACTGATTCAGGCTACGAGCCAACACCCAGGACCCAAACTACATTGGGCTTGGATGAAGCCATTTATTTGTGGCTCCACGGTGGCGATACACCATGTTATTTGACGTGTTGATATGTGTTGATCATAGTTCTGTATGTTAGGAATTAGTTTTTACGGATGATATGCTGCTCTACAATTAACCCGATGGTAAGGAGCTGACCATCATGAAATAGGTCACCCAGTGTTGCCAGGTTTGCAGCACTCCAGTGTCTTAATACACCTAAACTGGTCACCCCAGTGTTTGGCAAACCTAAGTGGGGTGTAGCAGTAAACCTTTTTGGAACCACTTTTGGGCAACCTGTAGCATTCAATGCTTCCCTATCCCAGGTTTGGTCGCAGAAGAAAAAAGCAAAGCCAATATTTGGATTGCAGTGGCCCCTGTTTTGAGCAGGTGTTCTCCAGGGAGTGCCCTGAAAATCACTGACTGACCCATTGTCGCAGAGCTGTTAGGTAATAGTTTTTGAAGTTGGGGGCCCGAACAGTCACTTATCTGACTAATGCAACAATGTGGTGACCATCGCACCACATGAGTCCAGAGCATCATGTTCAAATCTCCTCGGGAGAAATAGAGGGTTGTTGGTACAGTAATGCAGGTTGCAAAATCGACCGCAGAATGAGACCTATGGTCAAGATAGCGAGAGTACTTCATTGGGCATATGGGACTTACAAGTGACCACGTAAAGGGGCTACTCTTGCTGATACAGCTACTAAAGGCGCGTGAGTAGGCCTGGGGGAGATAAGCGGTCCCGCAGGCTGGGACTGGTCACCCTCTGATCTGCTCAGCAAATCATTCAACATATAACTTCGGACCTGGACTCGACTTGCACCACATGCCTTTCGGGCTCGCTCTGAGGATCCCCTGGACCAAGTGATGATGCGAATGGGAAGGCTTAGTTAGTCTTAACCTCAAAACAGCAGATCTTCCAGCCACGGATTCATTACTACTTCAGCCTGCTGATCCTGACCAGCTCAACAGCATCCTAGCATCAAAAGGCACAACAAGGACATTCCTCAAAGCAAAAATCTGCTCAGTGGCACTCAGTGTGAGCCTACTACAATATGTGCAAAAAACTATTGATGGACGGAATGCTGGACAATGCAAACATTCACCCCCAGTCACAAGGATCTGGGTTAAATCCATCATTCTTTTGCTCACCACACCAGCCCAGTTTGGACTCAACCATATGCAAATCGATCTTGACACTGTTCCTTGTGGGAACAGTCCAGCCCAAACTGCCAAGCCAGGTCCTCCCTGGACTGTAAACAAGCATCCCGGGACCGGTTTTAGGAAATCACCCTTCTTCAGCCAGGCTAGCTTGAATCCAGTGGTGTAGTGAGCATGGGACCCACGTCTGGGCATACCCTTCCCACTTAGGGCGACATATGCAAAAGAAACTATTGAAGGACGGAATGCTGGATAATGCAAGCATTCATCCCCAGTCACAAGGATCTGGGTTAAATCCATCATTTTTTTGCTCACCACACCAGCCCAGCTGGGGTAGATAAGCGGTCTCGCAGACTGGGACTGGTCACCCTCTGATCTGCTCAGCAAATCATTCAACATATAACTCCGGACCTGGACTCGACTTGCACCACATGCCCTTCGGGCTCGCTCTGAGGATCCCCTGGACCAAGTGATGATGCGAATGAGAAGGCTTAGTTAGTCTAAACCTCAAAACAGCAGATCTTCCAGCCACGGATTCATTACTACTTCAGCCTGCTGATCCTGACCAGCTCAACAGCATCCTAGCATCAAAAGGCACAACAAGGACATTCCTCAAAGCAAAAATCTGCTCAGTGGCACTCAGTTTGAGCCGACTACAATATGTGCAAAAAAAGGATTGATAGACGGAATGCTGGACAATGCAAACATTCACCCCCAGTCACAAGGATCTGGGTTAAATCCATCATTCGTTTGCTCACCACACCACCCCAGTTTGCACCCAGCCATATCCAAATCAGTCTTGACCCTGTTCCTTGTGGGAACTGTTCCTTGTGGGAACAGTCCAGCCCGAGCTGCCAAGCCAGGTCCTCCCTGGACCGTAAACCAGCATCCCGGGACCAGTTTCAGGGCATCACCCTTCATTGGCCAGGCTAGCTTGAATTCAGTGTTGTAGTGAGCATGAGACCCACATCTGGGCATACCCTTCCCACTTAGGGCGACATATGCAAAAGTAACTATTGACGGACAGAATGCTGGACAATGCACATATTCACCCCCAGTCACATGGTTCTGGGTTAAATCCATTATTCTTTTGCTCACAACACCACCCCAGTTTGGACCCAGCCATATGCAAATCAGTCTTGACACAATTCAATTTAAAATTCCTTTATTCGACTGTGTGCAATACAGTCATAAAAGTACCATAAAATACACATATATATATATATATATACAGCTCAAATATTAAAAAGACAGTTCGTCAGAAGCAAGAGATCACAAAATAGGATATAAGTTCTCAGACAAATGTAGGTATACTGTTAATCAGAAACATATTTACAGGGGTAGGATAATTCAAATAGGGATTAGCCTTCCATGCTTTTTCTGAATTTCAGGGCTGTTTTTAAAAAATTACACGTGAACAAAGTGCTTTCACAGTGCAGCATTTGAAGATAAAGTAGTGCTGGTCTTATTTGCACAAAGTTCATTTTTTTAAGAAGAGGTTTTAAAAACATTTTCCGTGGTATCATATAATAGGAGCATACAAATAAAAAGTGTGCCAGATCTTGCGGAGACTTATTGTCGCAGCCGCAAGTTGCCAACACTTGTCCCCTATGGGCTCCACTGGGCACAGCTAGCATCAGATGAAATAAATCAAATCGAAATCTGGTCAACAGGAAGCGCTCATATCTGGAAATGGGCCAGGATAGGTATGGTTCAATTTGCATACATGATTTAGTTAAAACATGTCTCTTCACACTACCCTTCTTCAATTCTAACTCCTCCCTGGCGAGCTGTCGAGTTAACAGAAAAGTGTTCTTTACAAATGTTACATCATGCTTGGATACTTGCTGTGGTGTCAGAAAAAGATCCAACCTACCCAGATCTGGAAGACAGTTTCTGATATATTTTAACCAGGGTATCTTGAGTTTCCCTTCCCAGTTAAGTGCTTCGGAGGATGTTTTGGGTAAATGGGATTTCATCGTTCAGCCAGCAATTTAGCCAACACAACAGGGGTTTTACAGCGATCTTGTCCCCTAGGTGTGGCATGCCCAGTTCCTCATGGGTGGAAAAATTAGCTATGCTCTTTGGTAGACACAAAACTTGTTTTAAGAAGTTATTTACAGTGGTTACAAGGTCGCCAACTGGGACAAAGCCCCAAAGTTCACTCCCATAACTGGCGACAGCGATGCTTTTAGCTTGGTATAATTTCATCAAAGCAACCACTGGTGTGTTTCCCATTTTGCGCGCAAAATCAATTATTGCAGCATTGGTCCTTATTATTTCTCCTTTCTTTTTCCTTAGTGCGGGACCCCATGTGAGTTTATGGTCAAACAATACACCAAGATATGAAAAAGTTTTTGTTATTGGTATTTTTTCCCCGTTGACAGAGAAGGGGTAGGATTTTTTTGAACCAGATCCTACCTTCATAACAAATGACTTGGTGTTGTTGATACACAGGCCCCGTGAATTCATAAATTGGAAGAAAGAGTCCAGTAGTATTTGAAGGCCAAGTGCAGTTCTGGAGATGAGGACGGCGTCGTCTGCATAGAGCAGAACGGGTACGCCCTTTTTCCCTATGTATGGGTAATCAGTGTTTGTTTTTAAAAGATGCTCCTCAAGACCGTTTATATATAAATTGAAAAGAAATGGCGCTAAAATGCAGCCCTGCCTGACCCCCCGATTTATTTTGAAGTCTCTGGTTACTTTCAAG
The DNA here is from genome assembly GCF_964261635.1 of Lissotriton helveticus. Lineage (NCBI taxonomy): Eukaryota > Metazoa > Chordata > Amphibia > Caudata > Salamandridae > Lissotriton > Lissotriton helveticus. Next base: position 1,821,761,875 of record NC_136068.1, on the reverse strand, counting down.
TCTTTAGTATAGCGAACATTCGCTCGTGTATCACTGTGGAGGTCAGCTAAGAAATTAATCACATTTTTTTCAACTCCCATTTTTAACAGGACATCCCAAAGTTTTCTTCTATCGACGCAATCAAAGGCCGATGAAAGGTCCATAAAGGCCATGTTTAGGGTTCCATTTCTAGCCAAGGTGTACTTGCCACTAGTTAGATATAGATTCAGGCATTGAGTTATTGTTGAGTGCCCTGGTCTAAAGCCGTATTGAACGGGTGACATTACGTTGTTGTGTTTGGCCCATGTGGTCAGCCTGTTTAAAATTATCCCTCCCACTACTTTGGCGACTGAATTTATCAAAGAGATTGGCCTGTAACATGCTGCGTTGCTTCTGTCACCCTTCTTGTAAACGGGTACAATAGTTGAGGTCCCCCAGGACTTTGCAGCCCCAATTACAGCTCCAGCATTGAGGATTGGGGCCCAGAATGGAATATTTGATTTAAATAAATCTGGCGGGAGGCCGTCTGGGCCCGGGGCCTTGTTACTGGTTAGACAACGGATCCCCTTTTCAACTTCTTTGACTGTGAAAAGCAAAGGTGTTTCTTCAGGAAGTTTAGTTACTTGTGTCATCTGAGGATCATCACTCTTGAAGATTAGACTAAAATGAGAGATCCATTCATTCTCGGGTTATGATAGTTTCAAGGCTGGCAGCGTTCGGATCATCAAACATCGGCTTGTTGATTATGCACCAGAATTTGGAGCTATTGCCCAGAGTTGATGGGTCAAGCAAAGACTCCCAGATGTTCGCTTTTATGTCCCTTTTACGGGATGCCAAGGCTGATTTATAGTCTGCTCGCAAGATTTTGATATGTGCAGGGTCCCTTGGCTTGTTCTTGAGAGCCGTTTTCAGATTTCGACTAGCTGCTGAACAGGCGTGATCGAACCATCTTGGCTGTTGGTCAATTGGGCCTTTTGATGGAACAGAAAGCAATTGATCAATTCTTTGAGTTAGCACAGTAAAAGCAGATAGAATCGATTCAGGAGGTGTAGAATCAGAGGCACAAAGATAGAGTTCCTGTTCACAGCTCGTTTTAACAGACTCATGCAGAGTATCACTGTTTATCATGGTCCATTTCAGGCGGCGGTTTCTACTGATCAGTTTTAAAAAACCCGGGTCCTTTTTGTTTTTCCGTAGTTGGAAAGGACCCTTTTCTAATTCCACTGAGATTGGATTGTGGTCGCTGAAAATGCTTTCATGTATATTGACATTTAAAGCTGAAATTGCCAGATCAACAGAGAGAAGTATATGGTCTATGAAAGAGCCGTGCTCTGAGCCTTTGTAAGTTGGTGTTTCAAAAATGAAGGAATCCTCATTCAGAGACATTGCAACCCTCAAGTTCAGACCATCTATTAAATTGTTCATGTTTGTTCCTCGCGGACAATGCGCAAAATGAAGTCCTGACCTGTATCCGCATCCCAGGGACTCCAAGGTTGTCGTGGTCGGGTTTCCACAAATGTGTGCATTAAAGTCACCAACAATTATTTTGTTACGTGGTAATTTTGCCAAGTTATCTCGTAGATAGATTTGGAGCTTGATGATGTTACATTCTCCTGCTGGCATTACAGAGTTGTAAAAGTTAACCAAAGTTAGTGCTTTTTTACCCTTCCCGATCTCCATGATCTGGATGTTCCTATTGTCCATCTGCTTGTTTTTTATCTGGGAGATAAGAGAGAGGCTAATGAATGTTGCGAGGCCCCCTTTTGACCTTCCACTGGGCGATGGAGATGCTGGGACAAAGAAACTTTGGAACCCCTCGATGAAAACATTGTTATCTGTGAGCCAAGTTTCCTGGAAGCACAGTATGGTATAATTCCTAACAAAAGCTACCCACAACTGATCATTAACTTTTGCGGCCAGTCCTGCGATATTCCACGACAAAATTTTTATGGAGTTAAGATCATTACGATCACTCCGTAACTCTTGGATCGCGTTAGGTGATGGGTGCAGGTTTAGGTTAAGATGACTTGTTATAGCTGTCTGATGATTTCTAATACTGTATAACAGATTATGGGCTGCAGTAGAGGAAGAACTGCCTGCTTCAAGTATGAGGGGGGTAAATGCTCTTTGTGAGGAGAAGTTTTCAGGACAGGATGTTATCGGCTCTGTTATGTTAATATCTGGTACCGCACTTGGGAGATCAAAGGTACTTACTAATTTGTTAGTACTTATTAACTTGATATGTTCTTGGAGGTTTGGCCGATCAGATGAAATGCTAAGGGGCAGAACAGATGGCAGTCAATCCACCTCATCCAGATGATCATAGGTATATAGGGCATCATATCTGTTTGATGTTGGGATCTCATAATGGTTTTGATACAGATAGGGATGTATATGATCTCGCTTGTATGAGTGTTGGACAGGTTCTAAGCTCTCATACATTGCTTGAGGTGGATGATTATATGGTCTACCTTCCCATGAGTGAGCGTATCTTTGCGATTCTAAATCTAAGGTCATCCCCTGTTTAGGAATAAGAGGGGGTGCCTGAAGATGGAAATGGGCTTGGGGCATCGGAAATCCCTCTTGACCGTAATAGCGGTTGGGGTTTTTCCTGTGACCATTTGTGTTATGTGGATAAAAGTAACTTAAACCCATTGTGCGGATCAGACTATTTGTCGAGGGACTCCTCCAATTTGCGATGAATTTCGCCGCTCCTCTGTCTTTAAAGGTAACTACGATGCAGTCTCCCTCTGTTGATTTAAATCTTGAGCCCACCCAATCTACTCTCTTCACGTGAGAAATGGTCCCTATTATATGGGTGGGAAGTGGCCTGTGAGTGGTTAGCCATTGCATGACCTTGTTCTTTAGTTCCACGTAGGTTTCCCTCCTATTATCAGTTAGTTTAGGGACCCCAATCAAAACTATTGTGTAAGCGTTAGACTCAGGTGGAAGATTTATATGGGTAGGAGTTTTTACCGTCATAGATTCAAGCTGATAAACCCCTGCTGACTTGGTAGGGATATTCGTCGTTGGTAAGAGGGGGTGCCTCAATGACTCGGCATTTGTTTTGACTGCTTCTGAGGGGTAACCCTACGCAGCCCATTCACTGTCATCGGTATCCTCCTGTGTCTGTGTGATTTGTGTATTATTTGTGGGTGTAGCTATTACCTTCACTGAAATGGGTGCTACTTGTGGAATTAATAATGGGTCCGTTATGGGAAAAGATCCCTGTTGCTGTAACATTATCGGTTTAACAGTACTGTTTGCTGGGTCACTGGTATTTTTTACAGTTTTTGGGTTGCTTACTTTGAGGCTTGTACTTGCTGGAACAAAAATAGAGGTTGTATTAGACATTTTTAGCGATTTGAGAATGCTAGAGGATACTTCGTTTTGTGTTCTCTCGAATTTTCCTAAGGCCTTCTCAATATTGACAATCCGTTTGCTAATGGGTTGTAAAAGAGATTTAATCATAGTTTCTATTTCACTCAAAGAGGGTGTTTTTGTTGTAAGTGTCTGGTCAGTATGCCTTGTCTGCTCTTTGGCTAAAATACTCTCCACGTTGTTCTTGTCAATTCGGGATGTGTCCAGGTCTTGAGAGGGTATCAACAGGGGCCCCGTTATGGTAGTTTCAGAGGGTTTCCCCTGTATAAATTTCTGCCACATATCTTTAATTGAACGTTTCGATTTGCCTAAAAGGCAGTGGGTTTTTTTCATGGGGTGTTTTGTCTTTCGTTTTTTCTTATGGCGCTTGGTTTTGCTTATTTGTTCAGGAGTTAACGTCGATGCCAATTGAGTGGCAGGTATGTGGCTCTCAATTAATTGAACCTCAGAATCTGGTGATGATGTATGCAGACAGGATATGTTACTACCACGATTAGTCGAAACCAAAGGGCTACTCTCCATTGTATTCCCTGTAGGAAATGTAAACAGGGATTTTGAAGTATTATCCTTAATATGCGACCTTGGCAGATCTGTAAATGTCTGCATTAATAAGGATTCCTGAGAGTTGGATGTATCGTCCATAATGTGTGTGTTGTTGGTAGTATGCATGGACAAATTTGGAAAACACATATCTGGGGTCAGGGAGAGTCGTCTCTCTGTGTCCTGGATAGCGTCCGCCACTACGCTTATCGTTTTTTGTAACATGATATCAATGGCGGTTATAGTGGGTAATGGTGTACTCACAGTTTTTAATCTCGTTGTTGATCTCGTTGCCATCGGGGTTTTCTGTACTTTAGTCATCCTCAAACAATGAACATGTATCCAAGCACCTTGTATTGGTTACGTAGGTTACCTTATTACAGGGTGTCTTCACGGAGGAGATTAAGGGGGGTGGCCTGGCCCGGCCACTTCAGGCCCCTAGAGGGCCACAGAGGGCCCGCCCTTTGCCCGGGCTTGGCCCGGCGCGTCCCGCGCGCGTCCTCGCGGGAGGAGGGACCCGCCGGGGCTTTATGCGCCGCCTGGCGCGCTGGTGGATGTCGTCGCCGCCTCCCCCTGGAGGCTGCTGGGAGGTGGAGTCCAACCGGCGGAGCCAAGCCCGGCCGGTCGGCGATTCAAACAGGATGGCAGAGCCAAGCCCGGCCGCTGCACGGACAGGTGCGTTTCCTCATGGTTCAGGGCGTCACTCAGGCAAGTTATCCGGATGCTGGGTGCAGTGGAAATCAGGGGACTCGGCCCCTGCCGGGGCTTTATGCGCCGCCTGGCGCGCTGGTGGATGTCGTCGCCGCCTCCCCTTGGAGGCTGCTGGGAGGTGGAGTCCAACCGGCGGAGCCAAGCCCGGCAGGTCGGCGATTCAAACAGGATGGCGGAGCCAAGCCCGGCCGCTGCACGGACAGGTGCGTTTCCTCGTGGTTCAGGGCGTCACTCAGGCAAGTTATCCGGATGCTGGGTGCAGTGGAAATCAGGGGACTCGGCCCCTGCCGGTGCTTTATGCGCCGCCTGGCGCGCTGGTGGATGTCGTCGCCGCCTCCCTCTGGAGGCTGCTGGGAGGTGGAGTCCAACCGGCGGAGCCAAGCCGGGCCGGTCGGCGATTCAAACAGGATGGCTGAGCCAAGCCCGGCCGCTGCACGGACAGGTGCGTTTCCTCGTGGTTCAGGGCGTCACTCAGGCAAGTTATCCGGATGCTGGGTGCAGTGGAAATCAGGGGACTCGGCCCCTGCCGGGGCTTTATGCGCCGTCTGGCGCGCTGGTGGATGTCGTCGCCGCCTCCCCCTGGAGGCTGCTGGGAGGTGGAGTCCAACCGGCGGAGCCAAGCCCGGCCGGTCGGCGATTCAAACAGGATGGCGGAGCCAAGCCCGGCCGCTGCACGGACAGGTGCGTTTCCTCGTGGTTCAGGGCGTCACTCAGGCAAGTTATCCGGATGCTGGGTGCAGTGGAAATCAGGGGACTCGGCCCCTGCCGGGGCTTTATGCGCCGCCTGGCGCGCTGGTGGATGTCGTCGCCGCCTCCCCCTGGAGGCTGCTGGGAGGTGGAGTCCAACCGGCGGAGCCAAGCCCGGCCGGTCGGCGATTCAAACAGGATGGCGGAGCCAAGCCCGGCCGCTGCACGGACAGGTGCGTTTCCTCGTGGTTCAGGGCGTCACTCAGGCAAGTTATCCGGATGCTGGGTGCAGTGGAAATCAGGGGACTCGGCCCCTGCCGGGGCTTTATGCGCCGCCTGGCGCGCTGGTGGATGTCGTCGCCGCCTCCCCCTGGAGGCTGCTGGGAGGTGGAGTCCAACCGGCGGAGCCAAGCCCGGCCGGTCGGCGATTCAAACAGGATGGCGGAGCCAAGCCCGGCCGCTGCACGGACAGGTGCGTTTCCTCGTGGTTCAGGGCGTCACTCAGGCAAGTTATCCGGATGCTGGGTGCAGTGGAAATCACCCCCAGTCACAAGGATCTGGGTTAAATCCATCATTCGTTTGCTCACCACACCACCCCAGTTTGCACCCAGCCATATCCAAATCAGTCTTGGCCCTATTCCTTGTGGGAACAGTCCAGGGAGGACCTGGCCTGGCAGTTCGGGCTGGACTGTTACCATTGGGCTCAGGGTCAAGACTGATTTGCATATGGCTGGGTCCAAACTGGAATGACATGATGAGCAAAAAAACTATGGATTTAGGCCCAGATCTCTGTACTGGGGTGAATGTATGAATCTATGACATTGTTCTGCATTCTGTCCATCAATTGTTGTTTTTGCATTCCTACTACAATATCTTCACAAGAAACTTGTTGACGGGGTGACACTGTTGGAATGAACATTGCAGGAACAACAACTACAAACTACTGAGTTGCAACATCAATTAGACGAACTAACGGAGCAAATGTGGGCCATGCCTGCAAACTAACATCAGAGTTGTGGACTTGCCTGAAGGTCATGGTCTGCATCTTGGAGAAATAAATTAAACACATTGTGGCTCCCCACAAACTATCCCCCTTCTCTACCAAGTGAACTTGTAGAGTACGAAGTAGGGGGTCTCCTTCATGCTCTTCGCCAAGACCAGTTGTAGCTAAATTACTTGACTTCAAGGACTGCAGCGAGGTGCTGCAGGTGGTCGGGCAGGCAGCCCATCTAGCAGTGGATAATCATCAGCTCTTTGTCTATACACTGGCTGTACAACACCAGAGTTCCTACTTTGCAGGAAGATGTATGTTGAGAGCTATATGATTACAGTATGACTTACTGTTCCTTCCAGATTAACTGCGTAGAACAGTCTCACTTCTTGAGTGACCAGGTGGTGGCCTGGAACTGGCCGTACATCAAGGAAGCAATGGACAATCTCTAAATGTGTACTTGATAGTAAAAAACCGTTGTATAGTTGCTTGCACAACACACCTATCACTCACCATCACAGCTAGTAGAATCTATTGGTAGATTCTATTGACTTCCTCTGTGATTCCCTTTTATTTCAGATACTATTTGCTTTGTACACAGGTCACAGCATCTCAATTCATGCAAGCTTTCCACTGCTTTAGAGTTTGCAACCTCACTTAGCAACCATTCTTGGCCTTCGGTCAGAGGTTTGCCTAATGACTGCTGCACCTTTCTTCCATGCCCTGATATGGGTGTGTGCTGTTGTTTCTATTCAACCGCAGACCATAATCCTAAAAAAAAAAAGAGGGTAGATATGTCCTGGTGGAGGGACGGCTGCATGGCAGCCGGGTAGTCCTGGGTGGCATATAAGACCCCCACCCTGAAAAAACAAAAGAATTTCCTACGGTCCTTAATCCAGTCCAGTTGAGATCAGAGCTCTGGGTGCCAGGGGTGCCCAATTTATGAGTGTGGAGTGGCATATCGTGGAGTGTATTAGTACCGAGTACAGTGGCATAGAGTGGTGGAGAGTAGAGTGTTGTGTAGTGCAAAGCGGTAGAGTGCAGTACAGTGGTGAAGGGTATAGTGGCATAGAGTGCACAGGGAAGATGCTGGCAGTGGCCAAGGGGCTACTTATGGTGACTTCCTGGGAAGCCTTCCTACTGATGACCCCTTCCTGGGGGGAAGTGTGGCATTTGGCTAACGCAAGATGCACCATTCTTCCCACTCCCAACATGGCAGGATCACCTGTCTCGTCATCCTCCGCTCTCTAGCCCAACTCAGAGGTTTTGCTACCAAGAGGGCAACACAGCCCTGGAAAACTGGTTTGACAACAGGTGTCCCCTCTCCTTCCTGGGTTCCATCTGGCCTACCTAAACACAGTGGTTGCCCCTCTGCTAAGTGTTCCCCATTTGCTCTTCACAGGCATCTTCAGCTTTGAAGGTTGGTTTCTGGGCCAATTGTTGTGTGTTTGCACTTTTCAGGAGTCCGCATAGCTGAGGGGCAAGCATGTAACCCTGTACTAGCCAATGGGGTGACCAAATCTTTCCTCATTAAAAACAGTTTAGCGTTTTTGCTGACCCTGCATGCGAAATATGTTGCATCCTGCCTTAGGGCTCAATAGGCCTGCCTTAGGGGCGCGGTTTGGCGTTGCCAGTGCTTTAAATGGCAAAGTCGCTTTACCAGTTTAAAACTGCTGTTCCAGTCTGCAGTGGCAGACTGGGAGGCTCTTTTTTTCTTGTCACACCCCGGGTGGCACAACCAGTGCTGCAATACATATCCTGGGTACCATGTACTAGGGAGTTGCAGGTAAGTTACCATATGCCTCTTGGTTTTAGCCAATGCAACCTAACTATTTTGGGGTCAGGGCACTGGCACTGAGGTCTAGTTAGCTGACCTCAGTGCGCTCTCAAAATTGAAAAACCATCAGCTTCAGTCAAAATAACTTTGGGATGACTGTACAATGAGGCATTTCCTTACACACTCCATCTGAATGCTAGTGTTTTCGGTCTGTCCTCTATATCCCCCTCCCATGTTGCTTATTTTCTCTCCCCCCAGCATGTACTCTATGCTATTGCACTATGGCCATGCCACTGCACTCCACTCCGCCCCAATGCACTCCACTCTGCCCCAATGCACTCCACTCTGCCCCAATGCACTCCACTCTGCCCCAATGCACTCCACTCTGCCCCAATGCACTCAACTCCGCCCCAATGCACTCCACTCCGCCCCAATGCACTCCACTCCGCCCCAATGCACTCCACTCCGCCCCAATGCACTCCACTCCACCTCAATGTACTCCACTCCGCCCCAATGCACTCCACTCTGCCCCAATGCACTCAACTCTGCCCCAATGCACTCCACTCCACCTCAATGTACTCCACTCCGCCCCAATGCACTCCACTCTGCCCCAATGCACTCCACTCTGCCCCAATGCACTCAACTCTGCCCCAATGCACTCCACTCCACCTCAATGTACTCCACTCCGCCCCAATGCACTCCACTCCGCCCCAATGCACTCCACTCCGCCCTAATGCACCCCACTCCGCCCCAATGCACTCTGCCCCAATGCACTCCACTCTGCCCCAATGCACTCCACTCTGCCCCAATGCACTCCACTCTGCCCCAATGCACTCCACTCTGCCCCAATGCACTCCACTCTGCCCCAATGCACTCCACTCTGCCCCAATGCACTCCACTCTGCCCCAATGCACTCCACTCTGCCCCAATGCACTCCACTCCGCCCCAATGCACTCCACTCCGCCCCAATGCACTCCACTCCGCCCCAATGCACTCCACTCCGCCCCAATGCACTCCACTCCGCCCCAATGCACTCCACTCCGCCCCAATGCACTCCACCCCAATGCACTCCACTCCGCCCCAAAGCACTCCACTCCAATGCACTCCACTCCGCCCCAATGCACTCCACTCCGCCCCAATGCACTCCACTCCGCCCCAATGCACTCCACTCCGCCCCACTGCACTCCACTCTGCCCCACTGCACTCCGCCCCTCAGCACTCCACTCCACCCACTGCACTCCACTCCGCCCACTGGTCTCTACTCCGCCCCACTGCTCTCTACTCCGCCCCACTGCACTCTACTCCGCCCCACTGCACTCTACTCTGCCCCACTGCACTCTACTCCGCCCCACTGCACTCTACTCCGCCCCACTGCACTCTACTCCGCCCCACTGCACTCTACTCCGCCCCACTGCACTCTACTCCGCCCCACTGCACTCTACTCCGCCCCACTGCACTCTACTCCGCCCCACTGCACTCTACTCCGCCCCACTGCACTCTACTCCGCCCCACTGCACTCTACTCCGCCCCACTGCACTCTACTCCGCCCCACTGCACTCCACTCCGCCCCACTGCACTCCACTCCGCCCCACTGCACTCCACTCCAATGCACTCCACTCCGCCCCAATGCACTCCACTCCGCCCCAATGCACTCCACTCCGCCCCAATGCACTCCGCTCCGCCCCAATGCACTCCGCTCCGCCTCAATGCACTCCACTCCAATGCACTCCACTCCGCCCCAATGCACTCCACTCCGCCCCAATGCACTCCGCCCCTCAGCACTCCACTCCACCCACTGCACTCCACTCCGCCCACTGCTCTCCACTCCGCCCCACTGCTCTCCACTCCGCCCCACTGCTCTCCACTCCGCCCCACTGCTCTCTACTTCGCCCCACTGCTCTCTAGTCCGCCCCACTGCACTCTACTCCGCCCCACTGCTCTCTGCTCCGCCCCACTGCTCTCTGCTCCGCCCCACTGCACTCTACTCCACCCCACTGCTCTCTACTCCGCCCCACTGCACTCTACTCCGCCCCACTGCACTCTACTCTGCCCCACTGCACTCTACTCTGCCCCACTGCACTCTACTCTGCCCCACTGCACTCCACTCCGCCCCACTGCACTCCACTCCGCCCCACTGCACTCCGCCCCACTGCACTCCGCCCCACTGCACTCCGCCGACTGCACTCCACTACTCTCTATTCCGCCCCACTGCACTCCGCCCCACTGCACTCCGCCCCACTGCACTCCGCCGACTGCACTCCACTCTGCCCCACTACTCTCTATTCCGCCCCACTGCACTCTACTCCGCCCCACTGCACTCCGCCCCACTGCACTCCGCCCCACTGCACTCCGCCGACTGCACTCCACTACTCTCTATTCCGCCCCACTGCACTCCGCCCCACTGCACTCCGCCCCACTGCACTCCGCCGACTGCACTCCACTCTGCCCCACTACTCTCTATTCCGCCCCACTGCACTCTACTCCGCCCCACTGCACTCCGCCCCACTGCACTCCGCCCCACTGCACTCCGCCGACTGCACTCCACTACTCTCTATTCCGCCCCACTGCACTCCGCCCCACTGCACTCCGCCCCACTGCACTCCGCCGACTGCACTCCACTCTGCCCCACTACTCTCTATTCCGCCCCACTGCACTCTACTCTGCCCCACTACTCTCAGCTCTGCACCACTATACGCAACGGCACTGTACGCTGCACCACGGCACTCTAGACCACTACACTCTATGCTGCATCACTCTACTCTGCCACTGGACTTTATACCACTGCACTCTATGCCACTCTACTCTTCACAACTCTACCGCTTTGCAGTATACCACACTCTACTTTGCACCACTCTATGCCACTGTACTCTGTGCCAATCCACTCCACACGAAGCTACACCAAGCTACACGGTACCACACCACTCTAAGCCACACCACGCCACTTTATCGGTCACACCACTCTTATTTATGCCACTCCACACAATCCATGCCACTCCACGCTGTGCCTCTCCACTACAGTTATGTCACATCACTCTGTGCCACTCCATTCCACACAGTCACTCTACTCTACCCTACGTTACTCCACTCTATGCCACTCCACTCTGTCACTCCACTCCACACCACACCATACCACACCACTTAACGCGACTCAAGCCACTCTATACCTCTCCAAGCCACTCTTCTCTAAACTACTCTACACCACTCCGCTCCACTCTATGCCATGCCACTCCGCTCCACTCTATGCCATGCCACTCCGCTCCACTCTATGCCATGCCACTCCGCTCCACTCTATGCCATGCCACTCCGCTCCACTCTATGCCATGCCACTCCGCTCCACTCTATGCCATGCCACTCCGCTCCACTCTATGCCATGCCACTCCGCTCTATGCCATGCCACTCCGCTGCACTCTATGCCATGCCACTCCGCTGCACAGCATGGCCAAAGCGATTGGCAAAAAATACAGCTCTCACAGAGGCGAAACATATTGGCTTTGCCAATGGTTATTTCCTATACTGTGATTTACATGAATTGGAGATCAGTTTTCTAAAATAACTCGGTGCCCGGGGTAAAAGTCAGGTCTGCACCACTGCAGAGATGTGTACCGCTGTTTGTCCTGTGGGTGGAGGATCACCCCTCGCAGGCTCGGGAGGGAGTGTGGAGGCCACGTGAAGAGCGGTCAATGCTGCAACATTTGCCGCTTTCCCTTCAGAGGTGACTTGGTTTCCCACCTCCATGTCTGTGCACAGTCATGTCCAGTATGCTTACACTGTGCACAGTACTGGTGTTAATCCTGTCTCTCGGTGCTTCAGTTTTTGTTTAAACTTGGTGATGTCCACTCGAACACACACCTGGCTTTAGCTGGGATAACCCCACATGTCCAGGTAATCACGACACTGTCGCCCTGGTGGCAGCATCTCTCTGTGGTCCTATCCTCCACTTTCTCAATACACCGCCCCTCCGCTCCTCCGCCTGGCTCCTGCCTCTGAGTGCTGTGTGTGGGTGGAGGGAGGGAGCAGGAAGGGCGTCTTATTGTCTTCCTTTGTTTTCCAGTGCTTACGTCGCCTCTTTGATGTGCCCTGAATCTGTGTGTGAGTTTGAAAACCTCCCTCTCCATTCAGGCTCAAGAGCTGCCTCCCACCCCCCTCCCTCCCCCCGGGCTGACACCCTCACAAAGCGTTTCTTGGTAGCTGATGGATCAGACCCAGCCTAGCACAAAGCCTGTCTCACCAGCACAAGGCTAGGATTACTGTTTTCACTTGGGCTGTCTCAGGAGTTGTGACTTACTTGACAGTCTTATGTGGGACTGAGGGGGATGACTGAGCGCACAAATTGGCTAAGATGCTTTTTGTCACAGGAGAGAATGATGTGGTTACTTATGGACAAGCTTTCCACATTAGCTGCGTACATTCATCCATTCATTCGTGACAAAGAATATTGTCCTCTTCGGGCAACTTTCTCTACTGAGAGTTTCAAGAATAAATGTGTTTAAAAGAATATACATACTCACACTCACTCACTCACTCACACACACAGACACACACCCCTGAGTCTTTCCCTCTTTCAATGAATTAAGGGCACCATTTTGCTGTCACTGTGCCAAAGGCATTTGTTTCATAAATGAAGCACAAAATGGGGACACCACCTTATCCCCACTGAAAATGTAGCATTAATATGGCTAGGGTATCTAGATAGATAACCCATTGTGCTGCTTTTCCACCAGTTGCTAACTATGGATATTTTTCATAATTAAAAATAGCTATTTTAAAATATTTTTTCTAAAGCAGATTCTTTGTTACATTTTTATAAAGGCAGGATATAAGCGTCCCACGCAAATGTGTCGGTGTTTGGGTTCTCCCAAGGAGATACTGTCTACACGGGATAAGCACAAACAAGCCTTCTTTGTCATTTAATAAAAGTACATCTCTTCAAGATGAGGGCTTGCTGTTCGGTGGCACTGAGCCTTCTGAGTGATGTTCAACAAAGGGCCCTCCGTTAGTCATTCGGGCACGAGCGCATGGATGAGGGCCTGGGGTTTCTGAAGCTGGGGTCTTTGTGCTCACTAGGAGGAACCTGTGAGGATGGAGCAATATTGGGGCGAAAGTCCTTAGCATGGCTTTCTGAAGCTGTACCTTACCAACCTTGTGCACTCCCTCGAAAGCTCCTCTTCAGTCTGTCTGCTCCACGGGAATTCCCCCTTTAACTTTTTTGTTGTTTTTTTAGAGGTTGGACTCCAAGGTCCGGGTTCAGCCAAAGTTTAACCCATTTTTTTTAGGTCAAGCCTGGGCAGCACATGGGCTGCTCTGTGACATGCTGTATTAGAGTATGGAATGGAAGCCCCGCCTGCTCTCTGCCCATATTTGTCACTGGTTTGTGTCATTGTCCTTTGTAAATGCTGGCTTCTGATTCGTTAATAGGCTTGTTAGTCCCTCCTTAGTACCGCCGCCTTGTCTTCATTTGTAATCTCCCGTGAGGACTGGCCCATTTACTTCGGTTGTTACACTGTAGGTCTTTTTAAGTATGTAAGCACTATTTTCTCTAATGGGTTTCTCCCTCTGAAGGCGGGACATGCTTTCCTGCAACATTCGGCGCGCCATGTGTGCTTTCACTTTTGGAGCAGCCGGGGACAGTGGCGGCCGCGGCTTCTTTGAATTACTGTTGGTGTTTGTTCTGTGCGTTCATCCATTTGAGCTTGCCTTTGTGTTTTTGTCAGCTGTGTGTATGTGCCTCCCTGTGTATCCGGCTCCCTACAACACTGATTGTAGCAGTGAGCGGAGAGTCCTGGTCTGGGTGGAGTAAATTTGGACCGGACAGACTTGTGCTCCTAAACAGCCCACTCCCAAAGCACATGATGAATCGACACTGCTGATCAGATCGATGGCTGACCAGCCCTGACTGCACTCTCCCACACAGCACAGAGGAATTAATTGAGGCCTGTCCCTTCATCCATCGATGCAGATTAATGCCAATGGGCTGGTTAACACCTTAAACAGCCCTCACCTTGGGCTAGTACGCAGCCGGGTATGTGCACATTGGCAGGAGCCGAGCTGGGAAGTGTAGTAGGTCAGGACCGCCTGTTCAGCAGCCCTGGGTAGAAGAAAGAAATATGTTTTAGAATGCAGCCATCTTACACCCCACATCCATCCAGGCAGCCATTCTGACAGTTCCTCATGCCAGCATAAATGGGTGCTAAGAGGAAAGAGGCCGATAATAAAGACTCTCTTTAAAACCACAATTTCACTGTAATTTTCCCTCTCTTAACACCTAAACTTCAACATTTTAGGGTATAATTAACCTCACTTTATCTTCTGGTGTGGACATAGTTAAAATATGAGGGAAAAGTGCGATGCCTAAATACACTTTTCTCCATCTTGTTATGTTTTCAGCACGTCAGCAAAAAGCCCACATGGCTGGTGCTCTCAATCTTATAGAAAGCACCGTTGTAGCCTTCTAGCACCAGGAACACTTCGGCACTGCTGAGGCCTGGACATAGGGAAGGCCTTAAAGCTGGAGCCTCCAGCTCATCGAAGGCACTGCTGCAGAAAGACTACACAACATGGTAGCTTAAATCACCAAGAAGACATTACTGGAGCTAGGTCAGTCCTAAAGTTGAGAGAAGGCACTCCTAATTTGGATGAGTAGGAATGTAAGTTCAACTCTTGAACACCTCCGGTTTTCCCCACTTTTAGACCTCTGATTCCGGAACTCTTCTTCGAAGTCTCACTCGCTGTAATGTTCCTGGAAAGTCGATTTTTGGCTGCACTCCCATCACCCCCAAAAAAGCTCACCAATTATTATAAGATCAGGTGCGTGTAGATAACTAGGGTAAGAGGCGCTGAGAAGGCTTCATGTGATGTGTAAGCAAATATATACATGTGTACTCTGTGCACAGATGACAGGTTAAGTCAGATAGTCTTATTTGCTCGATTAGCCCTGCAGGAAGATGGGGCCGTTCTAGTTTATATGTGGGCTGATGCACAGAGATGCTTAGACCATAAAATCCATTCACTCTGTTCGAGATATGCTGTATCTAGGATATGGGCTTGAAAAAACAACCATCTTTTTCATTGGTTCCTATTGCTGTCCTTTAGCAATGCTGCCTTACACACTTAGTAGTCCCTCGTTTTGGAATTTTGTATCCTCCCATGAGGACTGGCCCTTTTACATGTGTTCTTACTGTTCAGGTTATTTATACTTCGAGAACTTTTTTGTTTAGTTGTCCTGCCTCTTTGCTGGTAAAGTGTTCTGTTTACTTGTGCAGTGAAACTTCTGTTGCATAATTTTGCTTGCCATTGCTTTATCTCCCGAGCCTCCCACTCACCCCTCCCATAACGCTGCTTCATCTCTCTTAATCTATAGTGCCTCCCCCTCATCCCTCCCACAACATTGCTTGCAGGCTCCCACTACTCATCAGAGGCCACTGCTAGTTTTTATGTTACTTTACAAACATCTTTGTTTATATAGTGAACATAGCCACGGGCTCGGGGAAATTAAACAATCATCCAATTATCACAGGATTTTGATCATGATAGACTATAACCGGGATCCTCAGCTCTCCAGCCAGCAGCTCCTACCGCTGTGCCATATCCTTTGCCTAGTCACGTTTGCACAGTGCAGTACTCTGTGGGCAAAAGTGGTCCCATGGCACACCTAGTGACAGCCTGTGGTCCTGCACCCCACAACACTGCTTGTTATATAGCGCAAACAAAGGTGTTCAAGACTTTGCATGAGCACCAGTTATGTTACGCAAGGACACATTCATTTTTGGGAGGCATGGCGAGGTTAAATAATGTGCCCAGAATCACAGGATGTTAAACTGATGCTGAGACTCGAACCTGGTTCCCCAGCTCCAAAGTTGGCAGCTGTGGCCGTTATGCCACATCCTCTCACATTGAAACTGGGTATGGAAAAGAAGCTTTATCAATGTGTTTTAAACGTTTTTATGATATACTTAATGTGCTATTGTTTATTCTTTTGAAAGTGTCTGCTCGTAAAACATGTTTTATGGGCAGAGCGAAAAGAGAATATTTCTGCAATGCTCTCTTGTTTTTAAATGTAATTTTGACTCATTCATAAGGTCAACTCATAAATGCATGGAAATTACACGCGCGACTTACAATAGGAAAAATTACTTACCTCTTCTATTCCCATTTCCATTTTTTATGGAACTTAAAGTACGAAGGCCTCTTCTGGACATCCTCTCTTCAGGACAACCTGATTATAGTCTTCTTAGATCGATGCACGAAATCTGTGTATGGAACTATGCGCTTCAGACCATATATTTGCTGATATAATTCTCCTTGCTAAGTTTTACCTCCTATGGCTGTTAAAAGAGGGGGGGGTTTAGAGGGGGGGGGGGGGCAGATCACGTTGCGACAACCATTACAATGATAAAGTGACATCGGCGGACATTGCCTGCGATAAATATTCCCTACCTCCCTGCTTATGGGGTTCAGGGAATGTTATTAGTTAATGAGAGCCAGCAGCATTTCCTCCTGCTTCAAAGTCAGTGTTTTATTGTTTTACAGTTAGAAGGCTTGTTTGCATTACAAAAACCCTCACTCGAGAAACATTTTCCTTGGCAGCGCCCTTCCACATCCAGACTAGCCCTTGTTTTGTCTGGAGTCTGGCAGATGAGGCTTCTTGCAGCCTCTGATCACCTAATTTGTAGATATTATTTACTGCTGAGCAAAGGTGCGTGCACATGGATTATTTGTGAAGTACAGGCTCTTTAGTGAAAACCTCATTTATACACTAGAAATGCACACATCAGTTTCTTTTTGGGCTTGAGGTTCTTTGTTGTTTTGCTTCTCTGAGTCTAGCACAGCAGATCTCTGTACCTTCACAGGTATCTCAAAGTCAAACACATACATAAGACATTGTCATTTACAATGCCAGTAGCTTGAATTCTTCCAAATGCAAGACCTATTGCATTGAAAATGCTTGTTGTGAGAGTGGCTGCTGTCCTCGCTGTAGCCTAACTATGGTGGCAGTGTAATTTCTTGTAAGGGGTGTAGGCCTATTTACCAGCACCCCATGTAAAAGGTCTGCTCAGTTTAGTCTCCCATAATTGGGGTCCTTGACCTTCATGATGTCTTGGACATTTATTGAAGGTACCTGTGCTGGATGGTCTGTGTTGGCTTTACTGCGTAAGTGGACTGGTGAGTCCTCTAGTCAACAGGACTCCATGTTTGCTACACAACATCGTGGTCTTCATCACGATAGGCTGGTTGTGTCCGAATACTACTTTGCATGTACACAGGGGTCTCCGGAGGGACAGTGAGGCAGGCGCCCTTGAAAATGCAATTAACCCCTTCCATGCTGATGACGGCCCCGGTCCGTCATGCATCACTGTGGGTGTGTGCTGATGACGGCTGGGGGCTGTCATGATCCCGCCCACTCTTTAAAACGGCCGCACCGCATGAAAATTCGCCACGCATGCAAGGGGTTAATAGTACAAAAGATGCTGCTGCAGGATTGGAAGAGCATCTGTGCGTTCGGACGATGCAGCTTCCTATGACTGCCATTCCACAATCAGTACGGCTTTGAATGATTTGACGACTCGAGGAGGAGGTCCTGTGCATCAGGAGAAAAGATGAGGACCCAGGAAGATTCAGCGGACCGGCTGCTCTCAAGTCCCGGAAAGCTTCCCGCAAAACCTGAGGAACTGCCTTGCTGCTTACCTGTCCATAGAGACTAGGCTTACCTGAACCAAAAGAGGCGCTGTTCGGTGCCTACCAGGAGTAGTCACCGGAATCACAGAGAGGAAGTCCAAAAAAAGCCTTAGTTGAAGGGCATACATTGAGGACTTTTCGACAGACTGCAACTGCCCAGGAGCTAGCATGTCACCTTAGCCCAGCCTCCTAAGAACAACCCAATAACCACAAGTTTGACAAGCTTCTCCAGTGCCTTTTAGACTCAAAGTGAGCCTGCGCATTTCCTAATCCTCCCTGTTGGTTGCCTCTCCTTACCTCCTCTGCCGCTCTCTGAGGTTTCACAAAATCTTCACTTGGGTACCTGGCCTGGCATCCTGTCTCTTTGGAGGAAATCACACAGATTGTGGAGTGACAGAACAATCCTCTTAGCGGCCCTAGTTCCAGCGATAATGAAGTTATGGTGAAGATCCCCTGCAAGTGACTAATAGCTAGTGTGCTTCTGGTCTAACCAGTGCCTGTTGTTGGTGCCCCTGACTCATGCCTTGCTCCACCGTAAAATCATGACTGTGATTGTCTTCTCCTGAACTACCGCCTGAGGGGCATCCGGTGTATACTGGTACACCACCGAGCCACTGCCCCAAACCTAGAAACCAGTGGGCACTGAATTCCGGACTCATAAGCTTGAATCGTGCCCTACACCAGCCACTGGTCACCCCTGCCACACCCCAAGAATCGTCAAGTAAAACCTAAAGATTAACCTGTTTTCAAGGGTGGAATCGTGTTTTTTGGCCGGTGCATTTTTGTTGCTAAGGAGTAGTCTTCGTTCTCATCAAAATAAGACTTGGAAGACTAGCCTTATCTCTTGGAGATCTTTAACAGTTCATAACTTACTGACACTACTGCAACAGTGACTAAAATTGCAAACCTGAACGCTTCAGGCTTTTCCAGAGTCCCTCATAAATTTCCACATTAGTTAATATTGGCCACAGGGCTCAGTGTTAACACGATTTCTAGTGCAAGAATAGTATATACATTTTATTTCCTTTAATTATTTATGATAAATACTGATTTGTGAAACAGTGTATCTCCCCATTCATAGTATTCCATTTACTAATTATAGCTGTTGAACTGATTATTAGTGTGTGGGAGCTGTAAACAAATGTGTAATTGTACAGCCTACTTAACTATTGTTAAAACCCCTTTAATTTCTTCCATAATAAAGTACTAACTAGACTTTCTATTTAATAACCATTATCTGTTGTGTTCCACAATATATGACCGTCCCCAAATAGAGTGCACCAGTATAGTGATCCTGAGATGCTACTGGTTAACAGCACCAATTCACAAGAAAAACCCCAGTGGCCTCTGAGAATATGAGGGAAAGGGCTCCTAAGCATGGCAGAGTACAATAAACTGTGGATCCATGACACGCTCCACTATGCTAGAGCCTCTCTGTCCCTGCTGATTGCACCCTTGTAACTCAAGCCTAGAAGACCTTGGGTTGAGGGGATCTACCAAACCCCCATAAGACTGGCATCCTGCAAGACCCTGCTCAGGAGAGAAAGCTTCCGAGAGACAAAATTCAAAGTCAAACTGCTGAGCTGCTATAGTTGGAGCATGGCCTGCTGTTGCCTAGCTGAAGAGTCTTGTACCAGTGTGGTACCAGTGTGGTGTTATTGGCTCTGGTCATTTGGCATCCAGAGCTGAATGTGTGTTGCAAGGGTGATGTTGGATAAAAGCTACCACTGACCCAACCTCTGTGAAAAATTTGATCTGGTTGCGCAGCAGCCATCCAAGTCTAATCTCCTGGGTTATCCTACCCATTGCATCAGCCCTTGGGAAGACCTGTTCGCATACTGCCTGGGCATATTCGCTGGTGGACGAGGCTGAGCTCTGGTAAATAACATGTAAAGATAACTTTTCCGTTCAAGCCCAACCTCTCACTTAAGGCTGTCTGCTTAAAGTTACTTTTGTCCAATTTATTTTATTTCAGCTTTTTCTTAGTTTCCTTCTAATAAATGGTCTATGTTATAAATCATTTTGTGTCAGCTTTTCTATATATTATGTTTACATTTGTTATTGAACACCCGGATGGCACTTAAGGATTCTTCTGTTTTGTTTTCTTGTAGCTTCTAGATTAGGGTGTTGCTGTAACTCTGTTAAGGCGTGTTAAGCATTTTGGCATTCTGGCACTCTTGCTCAGCTAGTTTCTCAGACTTAGAAGTAAGAGAAATAGCATATGGGCTAGAGAAGACCAAACTGGTGGGAGAATTAGGAAATAAAATCAGCTGAGGAAGGACTGGACCTAAGGAATGAAAGGTAGCTTCATAAAATAAAGGCTACAGAAGAGACCGCCTGCGGGAATGGGCTGGAGAATTAGGAATAAGAGACATAATCGATGCAATGGAGGAAAATGGCAACAAAGACCAGGAACAGTAACATCGGAGTGAGGACTAGAAATAAGAGACTGAAAGGAAAGTCGCAAACAAAAACCACTGAAGGTGGTTTAGCCACGAGTCCTGAAGTGAAATCCTGGCGTGTCCTGCAGCAAGCAGCTCCCCCAAGAACCCAGAGTACCTGCCCTGCCTTCCCCAACCAGACTTTGTCTCCCGTGAGCACCGGATTTGCTCACCAACAGACTTTGGCTCTGGCCAAATCCACGAGTCTGCGCCTAAAGCCCACGGCCTGAGTTTGAGTGGCCCAACCCCACAAGGAGGTCTCCCCGGCGATCCTGACCTGCGATCTGGTGATTACTGACCTACCTCGAGTCTCCAGCCGACGCCTGCAGCCCCTTTCTGGAGGATCCCCCGACGGCGACCGCAGCTGGTTAGAAAACCTCGATGGCAAAAGACACCCTTGGTCGGCCCAACCAATGGTGTCTCTGCATTCCAAGACATCCCAACTTACCTCTCCAACCGGTAGTCGCCTCCAGTAGATCTTCGTCCTGTGCCTGTAGTGTTGGTTGCAACCGAAGAATCCCCATTGAAACTAACAGGGCACCCAATGCCTAAACAGCACTCTGCACCTGGCCGCCCCTGTGCCGCTGTGGTTGCGCCTTGTGTGCTAAATCGGATCTCCCTTTGCCCTGAGCCAAAATCCAGGAGCTTTGCTCCCACAATGTTGTGGCCTGCTCGTCAGCAGCCATCAACTGTAGGCCCCCTACCTCCCATTGGATAACATTGGGCCTCAGCACTCTGCACCCTACCGCCCTAGTGCAGCTGAGGGTGCTTTGAGAGTGCATTGTTGATATTGGGGGAACCCTGGTTTTAATCCATGTACTTACCGTTAATACAATAACCAGATTTTTCCCCATAGGACTGCCATTGACTGCTTCAAAATAGTTTTAAGTATGGAGTTGGATTGTATGAAACCTTAAACTGCATATTAACAAAAACTGATTCACTTAACCTGTATCTAGGAAATGTCCCAGGGCGATATCTAGGCATATCACACTGAGTAGAAAAAGTAACTTGAAAAGTAACATACTCAGTAATCAAAATAGTAGTTAAAAAGTAATTCTGTTTTATGAACAAATTACTTACCTGTAACCAATCCAATTGCATTCAACTGTATTTAACTGCATTATTCTTGGAAAGTATTATTATACTTACCTGGCTTACAACTAAATAATATTTTTATACAAACAAATTGGCCTGAGTTTAGTCTTTGAGTGTGTGGCATCATTTTTTGCCTGTGTGTGTACAATAAATACTTAACACTACCCTCTGATTTAGCCTTACTGCTCGCCCACACTACCACAAATAGAGAATAAGGTATCATCTACTTTTACCTCTGTGAAGCCTCTGGGGATGCACTGGACTCTGTGCACACTATACCTCACTTTGGTACAATATATACAGGGCCAGCTTCCTACAGTGAAGCAAACCAGGAATACGAAAAACAGGCAGAGGAAGTGATCCGAGGAACAAGAGTACAAGCAGTGTGAATGGGGAGGGCTTGATCTGGACAACAGTAAAGTGAGCTGAGGGTAGTAGCAACAAAGGGGTACAGAGAGCCAGTAATGAGAGCCACGAAAGTCAAAGCCTGGAAACAGTGATTGATTCTAGACAAAAAGGAGGATGACCACAGCATGGACATTGTAATCAATCCTCTGAATGTATCACCTGCTCATATGATTGATAAAAAGTGTGACGAAGGCAAAAAAAGTCCACGTTTGTTAGCATCCGTTAGTAACTTTAGCCAAAGCTTTTAGTCTATTGGTGTTTTCTTTCTTTATTTCTAATTTTGGATCTTGTGCGTTGTATTCGAAGAAAAATAAGAGCAGTTCTTTCCCATTGGAAGCCAAAATTGCTTACATTTAAGTAAGACATCCAGTAACACTTCAGGCAGCAGTTGATAAAGTATATTGACTTATGACCCCTGAAATGTTATTATGCAAACCTGTCACCTTATCAGAATCGATGTTTATTACAGTTATTTAAGAATCCCAGCTTTATGCTATTGACATTAGACTGCACCAGCCAATCACTTCAACTCCCTCAGTCTGCTTAGGTCCAGTATGTGGTGGCAAGGTTTCAGCCTGCTGAATGGTATGACTTCTAGGCGGTCTTCACTATATTGGGATGTGCAGAGAATTACTTACGAGACCTCTGATGGGGATGGCACCGGTATGGTGGCTGGATTTCTTCAGCCATACGTTTGCATTGGGTATTCATTCTGCACTGTGAAGGTAGCATGACATGTACAGCACATAGGAACATGTTTGGAAACCTGGATTCCGTGACCTTTATTCTGGTTCGAGTTAAGACAGTAGTCTCCGGTTATCATTTTATTATCGTCATTTCCTTCTTCACTCCCTTGACTGGCCGCTAGGTATTTTGTGCTGCCATGTTTTTGAACAATGTGTTTGTGGTGCTGGTAATTGTGGTTTGTGGGATCTCTCCACTGTATTAGGGAAAATGTGGATGTTTCTATGGGGTATATAAAAGCCTGGATCCTCAGGGCTGGAAGTCACTTGGGTTTCTTGTAGATTCTACTGCAAAGCAGAGCCTCTGTTTCTTGCTAATGACATCTTGGGGACATTCCGAAAGCTTCCCGGGGAATGCTATCCCCATTTCTCACCATTGGCCTTTTAACTATTATGTGCTTGGTTTCTATTTGCTGCCTTTATTTTGTTTAGGATGCCCCGGTCTCTTGTGAAGAGCATTCCTTATTTACTGAGTGCTCCCTGTAAATCTTCTTCGTATCTGATCACATTTGCTGTGCGTCCGCTCTTCTCTGCACCGCTCTTCTCTGCACCGCTCTTCTCTGCACCGCTCTTCTCTGCACCGCTCTTCTCTGCACCGCTCCTCTCTGCACCGCTCCTCTCTGCACCGCTCCTCTCTGCACCGCTCCTCTCTGCACCGCTCCTCTCTGCACCGCTCCTCTCTGCACCGCTCCTCTCTGCACCGCTCCTCTCTGCACCGCTCCTCTCTGCACCGCTCCTCTCTGCACCGCTCCTCTCTGCACCGCTCCTCTCTGCACCGCTCGTCTCTGCACCGCTCGTCTCTGCACCGCTCGTCTCTGCACCGCTCGTCTCTGCACCGCTCGTCTCTGCACCGCTCGTCTCTGCACCGCTCGTCTCTGCACCGCTCTTCTCTGCACCGCTCTTCTCTTCTCTGCACCGCTCTTCTCTGCACCGCTCTTCTCTGCACCTCTCTTCACTGCTCTTCACTGCACCACTCTTCTCTGCACCACTCTTCTCTGCACCTCTCTTCACTCTTCTCTGCACTGCTCTTCTCTGCACCGCTCTTCTCTGCACCGCTCTTCTCTGCACCGCTCTTCTCTGCACCACTCTACTCTGCACCTCTCTTCACTCTTCTCTGCACCGCTCTTCTCTGCACCGCTCTTCTCTGCACCGCTCTTCTCTGCACCGCTCTTCTCTGCACCGCTCTTCTCTGCACCACTCTTCTCTGCACCTCTCTTCTCTGCACCTCTCTTCAATCTTCTCTGCACCGCACTTCTCTGCACTTCTCTGCACTGCTCTGCACTGCTCTTCTCTGCACCGCTCTTCTCTGCACCGCTCTTCTCTGCACCGCTCCTCTCTGCACCCCTCCACTCTGCACCCCTCTTCTCTGCACCCCTCTTCTCTGCACCCCTCTTCTCTGCACCCCTCTTCTCTGCACCCCTCTTCTCTGCACCCCTCTTCTCTGCTCCCCTCTTCTCTGCTCCCCTCTTCTCTGCACCCCTCTTCTCTGCACCTCTCTTCACTCTTCTCTGCACCCCTCTTCTCTGCACCCCTCTTCTCTGCACCCCTCTTCTCTGCACCCCTCTTCTCTGCACCCCTCTTCACTCTTCTCTGCACCGCTCTTCTCTGCACCCCTCTTCTCTGCACCCCTCTTCTCTGCACCCCTCTTCTCTGCACCCCTCTTCTCTGCACCCCTCTTCTCTGCACCCCTCTTCTCTGCACCTCTCTTCTCTGCACCCCTCTTCTCTGCACCTCTCTTCACTCTTCTCTGCACCGCTCTTCTCTGCACCCCTCTTCTCTGCACCCCTCTTCTCTGCACCCCTCTTCTCTGCACCCCTCTTCTCTGCACCCCTCTTCTCTGCACCGCTCTTCTCTGCACCGCTCTTCTCTGCACCGCTCTTCTCTGCACCCCTCTTCTCTGCACCCCTCTTCTCTGCACCCCTCTTCTCTGCACCTCTCTTCACTCTTCTCTGCACTGCTCTTCACTCTTCTCTGCACCGCTATTCTCTGCACCTCTCTTCACTCTTCTCTGCACCGCTCTTCTCTGCACCGCTCTTCTCTGCACCGCTCTTCTCTGCACCGCTCTTCTCTGCACCGCTCTTCTCTGCACCCCTCTTCTCTGCACCCCTCTTCTCTGCACCTCTCTTCACTCTTCTCTGCACTGCTCTTCACTCTTCTCTGCACTGCTCTTCACTCTTCTCTGCACCGCTATTCTCTGCACTGCTCTTCTCTGCACTGCTCTTCTCTGCACCGCTCTTCTCTGCACCACTCTACTCTGCACCTCTCTACTCTGCACCTCTCTACTCTGCACCTCTCTACTCTGCACCTCTCTTCACTCTTCTCTGCACCGCTCTTCTCTGCACCGCTCTTCTCTGCACCACTCTTCTCTGCACCACTCTTCTCTGCACCTCTCTTCAATCTTCTCTGCACCGCACTTCTCTGCACTTCTCTGCACTGCTCTGCACTGCTCTTCTCTGCACCGCTCTTCTCTGCACCGCTCTTCTCTGCACCGCTCCTCTCTGCACCCCTCTTCTCTGCACCCCTCTTCTCTGCACCCCTCTTCTCTGCACCCCTCTTCTCTGCACCCCTCTTCTCTGCACCCCTCTTCTCTGCACCCCTCTTCTCTGCACCCCTCTTCTCTGCACCCCTCTTCTCTGCACCTCTCTTCACTCTTCTCTGCACCGCTCTTCTCTGCACCGCTCTTCTCTGCACCGCTCTTCTCTGCACCGCTCTTCTCTGCACCGCTCTTCTCTGCACCGCTCTTCTCTGCACCGCTCTTCTCTGCACCCCTCTTCTCTGCACCCCTCTTCTCTGCACCCCTCTTCTCTGCACCCCTCTTCTCTGCACCCCTCTTCTCTGCACCCCTCTTCTCTGCACCGCTCTTCTCTGCACCGCTCTTCTCTGCACCGCTCTTCTCTGCACCTCTCTTCTCTGCACCTCTCTTCACTCTTCTCTGCACCTCTCTTCACTCTTCTCTGCACCGCTCCTCTCTGCACCCCTCTTCTCTGCACCTCTCTTCACTCTTCTCTGCACCGCTCTTCTCTGCACCCCTCTTCTCTGCTCCCCTCTTCTCTGCACCCCTCTTCTCTGCACCTCTCTTCACTCTTCTCTGCACTGCTCTTCACTCTTCTCTGCACTGCTCTTCACTCTTCTCTGCACCGCTATTCTCTGCACTGCTCTTCTCTGCACCGCTCTTCTCTGCACCACTCTACTCTGCACCTCTCTACTCTGCACCTCTCTACTCTGCACCTCTCTACTCTGCACCTCTCTTCACTCTTCTCTGCACCGCTCTTCTCTGCACCGCTCTTCTCTGCACCACTCTTCTCTGCACCACTCTTCTCTGCACCTCTCTTCAATCTTCTCTGCACTGCTCTGCACTGCTCTTCTCTGCACCGCTCTTCTCTGCACCGCTCTTCTCTGCACCGCTCCTCTCTGCACCCCTCTTCTCTGCACCCCTCTTCTCTGCACCCCTCTTCTCTGCACCCCTCTTCTCTGCACCCCTCTTCTCTGCACCCCTCTTCTCTGCACCCCTCTTCTCTGCACCCCTCTTCTCTGCACCCCTCTTCTCTGCACCTCTCTTCACTCTTCTCTGCACCGCTCTTCTCTGCACCGCTCTTCTCTGCACCGCTCTTCTCTGCACCGCTCTTCTCTGCACCGCTCTTCTCTGCACCGCTCTTCTCTGCACCCCTCTTCTCTGCACCCCTCTTCTCTGCACCCCTCTTCTCTGCACCCCTCTTCTCTGCACCCCTCTTCTCTGCACCGCTCTTCTCTGCACCGCTCTTCTCTGCACCGCTCTTCTCTGCACCGCTCTTCTCTGCACCGCTCTTCTCTGCACCTCTCTTCTCTGCACCTCTCTTCTCTGCACCTCTCTTCACTCTTCTCTGCACCGCTCTTCTCTGCACCCCTCTTCTCTGCACCTCTCTTCACTCTTCTCTGCACCGCTCTTCTCCGCACCCCTCTTCTCCGCACCCCTCTTCTCTGCACCCCTCTTCTCTGCACCCCTCTTCACTCTTCTCTGCACCGCTCTTCTCTGCACCGCTCTTCTCTGCACCCCTCTTCTCTGCACCCCTCTTCTCTGCACCCCTCTTCTCTGCACCCCTCTTCTCTGCACCCCTCTTCTCTGCACCCCTCTTCTCTGCACCTCTCTTCACTCTTCTCTGCACCGCTCTTCTCTGCACCGCTCTTCTCTGCACCGCTCTTCTCTGCACCGCTCTTCTCTGCACCGCTCTTCTCTGCACCGCTCTTCTCTGCACCGCTCTTCTCTGCACCCCTCTTCTCTGCACCCCTCTTCTCTGCACCCCTCTTCTCTGCACCCCTCTTCTCTGCACCCCTCTTCTCTGCACCCCTCTTCTCTGCACCCCTCTTCTCTGCACCCCTCTTCTCTGCACCCCTCTTCTCTGCACCGCTCTTCTCTGCACCGCTCTTCTCTGCACCGCTCTTCTCTGCACCTCTCTTCTCTGCACCTCTCTTCTCTGCACCTCTCTTCACTCTTCTCTGCACCGCTCTTCTCTGCACCCCTCTTCTCTGCACCTCTCTTCACTCTTCTCTGCACCGCTCTTCTCTGCACCGCTCTTCTCCGCACCCCTCTTCTCTGCACCCCTCTTCTCTGCACCTCTCTTCACTCTTCTCTGCACCACTCTTCTCTGCACCCCTCTTCTCTGCACCTCTCTTCTCTGCACCGCTCTTCTCTGCACCCCTCTTCTCTGCACCTCTCTTCACTCTTCTCTGCACCGCTCTTCTCTGCACCCCTCTTCTCTGCACCCCTCTTCTCTGCACCCCTCTTCTCTGCACCTCTCTTCACTCTTCTCTGCACCCCTCTTCTCTGCACCCCTCTTCTCTGCACCGCTCTTCTCTGCACCGCTCTTCTCTGCACCCCTCTTCTCTGCACCCCTCTTCTCTGCACCCCTCTTCTCTGCACCTCTCTTCACTCTTCTCTGCACCACTCTTCTCTGCACCGCTCTTCTCTGCACCCCTCTTCTCTGCACCCCTCTTCTCTGCACCTCTCTTCACTCTTCTCTGCACCACTCTTCTCTGCACCCCTCTTCTCTGCACCTCTCTTCACTCTTCTCTGCACCACTCTTCTCTGCACCTCTCTTCACTCTTCTCTGCACCACTCTTCTCTGCACCTCTCTTCACTCTTCTCTGCTCCGCTCTTCTCTGCTCCGCTCTTCTCTGCACCGCTCTTCTCTGCACCCCTCTTCTCTGCACCTCTCTTCACTCTTCTCTGCACCCCTCTTCTCTGCTCCGCTCTTCTCTGCACCCCTCTTCTCTGCACCGCTCTTCTCTGCTCCGCTCTTCTCTGCTCCGCTCTTCTCTGCACCGCTCTTCTCTGCACCGCTCTTCTCTGCACCGCTCTTCTCTGCTCCGCTCTTCTCTGCACCCCTCTTCTCTGCACCCCTCTTCTCTGCACCCCTCTTCTCTGCACCGCTCTTCTCTGCACCGCTCTTCTCTGCTCCGCTCTTCTCTGCTCCGCTCTTCTCTGCACCGCTCTTCTCTGCACCTCTCTTCACTCTTCTCTGCACCCCTCTTCTCTGCTCCGCTCTTCTCTGCACCCCTCTTCTCTGCACCGCTCTTCTCTGCACCGCTCTTCTCTGCACCCCTCTTCTCTGCACCCCTCTTCTCTGCACCTCTCTTCACTCTTCTCTGCACCACTCTTCACTCTTCTCTGCACCACTCTTCTCTGCACCTCTCTGCACCTCTCTTCACTCTTCTCTGCTCCGCTCTTCTCTGCACCGCTCTTCTCTGCACCGCTCTTCTCTGCACCGCTCTTCTCTGCACCCCTCTTCTCTGCACCTCTCTTCTCTGCACCTCTCTTCACTCTTCTCTGCACCTCTCTTCACTCTTCTCTGCTCCGCTCTTCTCTGCTCCGCTCTTCTCTGCACCGCTCTTCTCTGCACCCCTCTTCTCTGCACCTCTCTTCACTCTTCTCTGCACCCCTCTTCTCTGCACCTCTCTTCTCTGCACCTCTCTTCTCTGCACCTCTCTTCACTCTTCTCTGCATCGCTCTTCTCTGCACCTCTCTTCACTCTTCTCTGCACCTCTCTTCACTCTTCTCTGCACCTCTCTTCACTCTTCTCTGCACCTCTCTTCACTCTTCTCTGCTCCGCTCTTCTCTGCTCCGCTCTTCTCTGCACCGCTCTTCTCTGCACCCCTCTTCTCTGCACCTCTCTTCACTCTTCTCTGCACCTCTCTTCACTCTTCTCTGCTCCGCTCTTCTCTGCTCCGCTCTTCTCTGCACCGCTCTTCTCTGCACCCCTCTTCTCTGCACCTCTCTTCACTCTTCTCTGCACCCCTCTTCTCTGCACCCCTCTTCTCTGCACCCCTCTTCTCTGCACCGCTCTTCTCTGCTCCGCTCTTCTCTGCTCCGCTCTTCTCTGCACCTCTCTTCACTCTTCTCTGCATCGCTCTTCTCTGCACCTCTCTTCACTCTTCTCTGCACCTCTCTTCACTCTTCTCTGCTCCGCTCTTCTCTGCTCCGCTCTTCTCTGCACCGCTCTTCTCTGCACCCCTCTTCTCTGCACCCCTCTTCTCTGCACCGCTCTTCTCTGCACCGCTCTTCACTCTTCTCTGCACCTCTCTTCACTCTTCTCTGCACCTCTCTTCACTCTTCTCTGCTCCGCTCTTCTCTGCTCCGCTCTTCACTCTTCTCTGCACCCCTCTTCTCTGCACCCCTCTTCTCTGCACCGCTCTTCTCTGCACCGCTCTTCTCTGCACCCCTCTTCTCTGCACCCCTCTTCTCTGCACCTCTCTTCACTCTTCTCTGCACCACTCTTCTCTGCACCGCTCTTCTCTGCACCCCTCTTCTCTGCACCCCTCTTCTCTGCACCTCTCTTCACTCTTCTCTGCACCACTCTTCTCTGCACCCCTCTTCTCTGCACCTCTCTTCACTCTTCTCTGCACCACTCTTCTCTGCACCTCTCTTCACTCTTCTCTGCACCACTCTTCTCTGCACCTCTCTTCACTCTTCTCTGCTCCGCTCTTCTCTGCTCCGCTCTTCTCTGCACCCCTCTTCTCTGCACCTCTCTTCACTCTTCTCTGCACCCCTCTTCTCTGCTCCGCTCTTCTCTGCACCCCTCTTCTCTGCACCGCTCTTCTCTGCTCCGCTCTTCTCTGCTCCGCTCTTCTCTGCACCGCTCTTCTCTGCACCGCTCTTCTCTGCACCGCTCTTCTCTGCACCGCTCTTCTCTGCTCCGCTCTTCTCTGCACCCCTCTTCTCTGCACCGCTCTTCTCTGCTCCGCTCTTCTCTGCTCCGCTCTTCTCTGCACCGCTCTTCTCTGCACCCCTCTTCTCTGCACCTCTCTTCACTCTTCTCTGCACCCCTCTTCTCTGCTCCGCTCTTCTCTGCACCCCTCTTCTCTGCACCGCTCTTCTCTGCACCGCTCTTCTCTGCACCGCTCTTCTCTGCACCCCTCTTCTCTGCACCCCTCTTCTCTGCACCTCTCTTCACTCTTCTCTGCACCACTCTTCACTCTTCTCTGCACCACTCTTCTCTGCACCTCTCTGCACCTCTCTTCACTCTTCTCTGCTCCGCTCTTCTCTGCACCCCTCTTCTCTGCACCTCTCTTCACTCTTCTCTGCACCGCTCTTCTCTGCACCTCTCTGCACCTCTCTTCACTCTTCTCTGCTCCGCTCTTCTCTGCACCGCTCTTCTCTGCACCGCTCTTCTCTGCACCGCTCTTCTCTGCACCGCTCTTCTCTGCGCCATAGAACTCTGTAGCTCTCTACTCTACGCCACTCTAGTCTTCATTCTACGATGCAACGACACTCCACAACACTGGGACAGGCTGGCCAGTCCCCCTCTCCTCTATGCGACAAACTATAACCATGCTGAACAGCCGCCACGCCGCTGTGTAACTTGTCTAAGCCAATAGCTCTTCCATGGGCGAGGCCTATTAGCTTTGCCAAGTGCTTGTTTATAAATGCTTTTCATCGTTAAGAAATGTTTTTCATGCCTACGAATGTTTAATTTGCGATATGGCCAGATGGCTCTCCTTTTCTGGTCTTTGACTTTAGAGTAGTAACTAGCTTGTGACAGTTTTCATCTGGGATAAGAGGGTCTATGTCTTCTGCCTATCTGCACATGTGTTGTCTCTCTGTCCTCTGTTATTCCATCAGTGATTATCCTCCCGTCTGTGGTATTCTGGGCTTTGGCGCTGTGCTTTTTTTTTTTTGAGGACTCGTAACAGTTAATTTCGATCAATAAATGATCATAAAACACAATTTCACTTAAAACAACAATAAATAAAATATACCATCATAAAAGGATTTAAGATGTATCATCGGGTAGGCAAATTTTTTTTTTTTTTTGAAGTGGTACACTGATAGTCGCATCAGTTTGGGTTTCAGTATACGTTGTGGGCACAAGCATGAATGCATATTTTATATATCGGAACAATTTAAAATACATTTAAAAAAGATTTCCATTAAAAGAATACGGGGACCTTTTGCTGCAAGCCGAGTCTCTTCATAACCAATCATCATATAGAGTGCATATACCTCGGATCTGCCCTTATTGTAGGAATTTTAAGTTGTATCTAATATTTTGCATCTAATATGCCAGGCATACAGAAGACACCTTAACACTGAAAACACAACCCGCGCAGTGTTTCCAGACCTCGATATGCGAGTGGCATGTGTGAGTCGTGCGATAGAGAGTAGCTGCCAGACTGGAAGTATCCTCTCCTCCTGGTTCACATATGGGCAGGACTTGAAACCCAAAGTGCTGCACAGATTTAGGGCTCAGTTTGCAAAAACGGGCAGTTAAAGTGCCATGTGAAGAAAATAACTGACAATTGGACAGAATGTAATCCCAGTATCTAGATTGTACTTATTTATGTCTGTAATTGTTCATGAGGGTCTTTGATTCTCTACGGAGAGTTCATGGGCGCAATTAACAGCTACAGTTTATTTATTTATTTATTTTGTGAGATGAAGATGTCAGCAGTGGCCCCCATGTAATTATTGGGAGTTCATGGGGTGGTCATGTACAGTGCCCACAAAGAAAGCCTCTTAGATCTTCCTCTTTTAAACAACCGAAGAATTTGCATCATTTTATAAATTCTGACCTTGTTGATGTTGACTAATTTCCATTTCCATTTAATGGCTTCCAGTAGGCAAAGCCCTGTCCTCCCCTATCTCCGGCTCCCTCTCTGACCTTTGCCTTCTCAACATACGCCAAAGGCAGAAGTGACTCACAGGCGCTCGAGCCCATCTCTTTCTTGAAATGTGCCAGCACAGCCATGTTCTTAATCCTTCAGGCGGCTCCTAGATGTGCACCTGTCCTTCAGGCGACCCCTAGATGTGTACCTGTCCTTCAGGCGACCCCTAGATGTGAACCTGTCCTTCAGGCGGCTCCTAGATGTGTACCTGCCCTTCAGGCGGCTCCTAGATGTGTACCTGCCCTTCAGGCGGCTCCTAGATGTGTACCTGTCCTTCAGGCGGCTCCTAGATGTGCGTCTGTCCTTCAGGCGGCTCCTAGATGTGCACCTGTGCTTCAAGCGGCTCCTAGATGTGTACTTGTCCTTCAAGCGGCCCCTAGATGTGCACCTGTCCTTCAGGCGGCTCCTAGATGTGCACCTGTCCTTCAGGCGGCTCCTAGATGTGCACCTGTCCTTCAGGCGGCTCCTAGATGTGCACCTGTCCTTCAGGCAGCTCCTAGATGTGTAACTGTCCTTCAGCCGTGTCCTAGATGTGTACCTGTCCTTCAGCCGTGTCCTAGATGTGTACCTGTCCTTCAGGCAGTTCCTAGATGTGTACCTGTCCTTAAGGCGGCTCCTAGATGTGTACCTGTCCTTCAGGCGGCTCCTAGATGTGTACCTGTCCTTCAGGCGGCTCCTAGATGTGTACCTGTCCTTCAGGCGGCTCCTAGATGTGTACCTGTCCTTCAGGCGGCTCCTAGATGTGTACCTGTCCTTCAGGCGGCTCCTAGATGTGTACCTGTCCTTCAGGCGGCTCCTAGATGTGTACCTGTCCTTCAGGCGGCTCCTAGATGTGTACCTGTCCTTCAAGCGGCTCCTAGATGTGCACCTGTCCTTCAGGCAGCTCCTAGATGTGCACCTGTCCTTCAGGCGGCTCCTAGATGTGTACCTGTCCTTCAAGCGGCTCCTAGATGTGCACCTGTCCTTCAGGCGGCTCCTAGATGTGCACCTGTCCTTCAGGCGACCCCTAGATGCGTACCTGTCCTTCAGGCGACCCCTAGATGCGTACCTGTCCTTCAGGCGGCTCCTAGATGCGTACCTGTCCTTCAGGCGACCCCTAGATGCACACCTGTCCTTCAGGCGACCCCTAGATGCGAACCTGTCCTTCAGGCGGCCCCTAGATGTGTACCTGTCCTTCAGGCGGCTCCTCGATGTGTACCTGTCCTTCAGGTGGTTCCTAGATGTGTACCTGTCCTTCAGGCGACCCCTAGATGTGTACCTGTCCTTCAGGCGACCCCTAGATGTGCACCTGTCCTTCAGGCGGCTCCTAGATGTGTACCTGTCCTTCAAGCGGCTCCTAGATGTGCACCTGTCCTTCAGGCGGCTCCTAGATGTGCACCTGTCCTTCAGGCGACCCCTAGATGTGCACCTGTCCTTCAGGCGACCCCTAGATGTGAACCTGTCCTTCAGGCGGCCCCTAGATGTGCACCTGTCCTTCAGGCGGCCCCTAGATGCGTACCTGTCCTTCAGGCGGCCCCTAGATGCGTACCTGTCCTTCAAGCGGCTCCTAGATGCGTACCTGTCCTTCAGGCGACCCCTAGATGCACACCTGTCCTTCAGGCGACCCCTAGATGTGAACCTGTCCTTCAGGCGGCCCCTAGAAGTGCACCTGTCCTTCAGGCGGCTCCTAGATGTGTACCTGTCCTTCAGGCGGCTCCTAGATGTGCACCTGTCCTTCAGGCGACCCCTAGATGTGCACCTGTCCTTCAGGCGACCCCTAGATGTGAACCTGTCCTTCAGGCGGCCCCTAGATGTGTACCTGTCCTTCAAGCGGCTCCTAGATGTGCACCTGTCCTTCAGGCGGCTCCTAGATGTGCACCTGTCCTTCAGGCGGCTCCTAGATGTGTACCTGTCCTTCAGGCGGCTCCTAGATGTGCACCTGTCCTTCAGGCGACCCCTAGATGTGCACCTGTCCTTCAGGCGGCTCCTAGATGTGTACCTGTCCTTCAGGCGGCTCCTAGATGTGCACCTGTCCTTCAGGCGGCCCCTAGATGTGCACCTGTCCTTCAGGCGGCTCCTAGATGTGTACCTGTCCTTCAGGCGGCTCCTAGATGTGTACCTGTCCTTCAGGCGGCTCCTAGATGTGTACCTGTCCTTCAGGCGGCTCCTAGATGTGTACCTGTCCTTCAGGCGGCTCCTAGATGTGCACCTGTCCTTCAGGCGACCCCTAGATGTGCACCTGTCCTTCAGGCGGCTCCTAGATGTGTACCTGTCCTTCAGGCGGCCCCTAGATGTGCACCTGTCCTTCAGGCGGCCCCTAGATGTGCACCTGTCCTTCAGGCGGCTCCTAGATGTGCACCTGTCCTTCAGGCGGCTCCTAGATGCGTACCTGTCCTTCAGGCGGCTCCTAGATGCGTACCTGCCCTTCAGGCGACCCCTAGATGTGTACCTGTCCTTCAGGCGACCCCTAGATGTGCACCTGTCCTTCAGGCGGCCCCTAGATGTGCACCTGTCCTTCAGGCGGCTCCTAGATGTGTACCTGCCCTCCTGGCCTGTTTCCTAAGACGCTGGCAGAAGGGACTGTAAGACCATCAAATATGTCTTCTCTATGTAGGTAATGGATGCGGAACAGAATTGATGTCCAGTAAAGATGTCCCCAATCTCCTGGCGTTTGTACCAAGACAGAAAGGTAGAAAATGACTTAGTAAAGGTCTCCTTTGTTTGTTTTCAGAAGACCATGGAGCTGAGGACTCCGGTGGAGATACCGAGGATGAATTAAGACGGTGAGTGTGTGCTATGATGGAGTATCTTTGAAAATGTCACCGCAGGGAGTTTGCCACGCCAGCTTTCTGCGTCTTATGGAGCTTGATCGTTTATTTGAGGCGCTGACCTCCGCCAGCTGCGGTGGAAAGCGCAGAGAGTTCTTCTCGAGCTGAGTCTGAGCTGCAGCAGCCCAGGCATTGTGGTCCGCACACTGCTCTTTTGATGCACCACCGTCATGGCCATCCTCATCATCATCATCCTCATCCTCATCCTCATCATCATCATCATCATCATCATCATCATCATCATCCTTCTCTGCTTTTCTCCCACCCAGGCTAGGCACAGTGACCTGCAGGACCCCAGCACTCTGAGCACAAGTGGAGCTGACCCACAGGGTCCCCTTTTATTTCTGCACTAGACATTGATGACATTGTGTACATATATTAAGAATTGGTGTGCATGAGCCGCTGGTGTGTGTGCATACAGATACATGCCAGCCTCGTTGTCCCTCTCAGCGCTGGTTGGACTTATTTTGTGCTATGTGAGAGAGCACCAGAAGGGTGTGACTGATTGGGTCCTTGTTTTATAATCCCCCCCAGAGATTGCGCGTCAGTATGGTTTCCCTTCCATCTCCCTTGTGCACAGCTACTTGCATTTTCACCTTCCTAGTCTCCCATTGGTGTCAGAATTTGGTCACCATATCCCGCTGTCTCTCCGGAGATGTGTGACTGATTCCTTCCTCCCTCTTGCCTCAGGATTACAGAGAAGAAGCAAGTTAAGCTGGAACCCCCTACCAAGAAGGAGGAAGACCCTTATGCTGCATCAACGGATGAAAATACCGACATTGATGATGATGTGGATCTGCCCATCCCTGAGCTCCCAGGTACAGCGCATGTTGGCGTTTGATAATCTGGACGCAGCGCTAGGTTGGCGCTTCATAGTCAACGGAGCGCTAGGTTGGCGTTTCATAGTTTGGACGCAGCGATAGGTTGGCGTTTCATAGCCTGGACGCAGCGATAGGTTGGCGTTTCGTAGCCTGGACGCAGCGCTTGGTTGGCGTTTCATAGTCTGGACGCAGCGATAGGTTGGCGTTTCATAGCCTGGACGCAGCGCTAGGTTGGCGTTTCATAGTCTGGACCCAGCGCTAGGTTGGCGTTTCATAACCTGGACGCAGCGCTTGGTTGGCGTTTCATAGTCTGGACGCAGCGATAGGTTGGCGTTTCATAGCCTGGACGCGGCGCTAGGTTGGCGTTTCATAGCCTGGACGCAGCGCTTGGTTGGTGTATCATAGTCTGGACGCAGTGCTAGGTTGGCGTTTCATAGTCTGGACGCAGCGCTAGGTTGGCATTTCATAGTCTGGACGCAGCGCTGGGCTGGCGTTTCATAGACTGGACGCAGCGCTTGGCTGGCGTTTCGTAGTCTGGACGCAGCGCTTGGCTGACGTTTCGTAGTCTGGACGCAGCGCTAGGTTGGCGTTTCGTAGTCGACGCAGCGCTAGGTTGGTGTTTCGTAGTCGACGCAGCGCTTGGCTGGCGATTCGTAGTCGACGCAGCGCTTGGCTGGCGATTCGTAGTCTGGACGCAGCGCTAGGTTGGCGTTTCATAGTCTGGACGCAGCACGAGGTTGTCCTGCTCTTAGAGTTGTTCTAGGCCCGCTAGTGTATGGTTCTGCTTGGTTCAATTGTGGCAGTTTCCTGTCTGTTCGTTCCTTCCAACTCCAGCACAGCTCCCTTGCAACACTGTTTGAGCTGTGTCGCTTGCCTGGTGCACAATCGTTTGCAGTCACCCTTTTCTCTGGTATCCCTTGTAATATCACATGCCTTAGATGAAGCACACTACTGTAGCCTGATTCTTTGAGTTTCCGTAGCACATATTGTCTTCCTTTAAATTTCTCCAATCTGATTTAAAGGTCTCCTAGTTGCACTTTACCTGTTCTCTTTTCTGGGCAGTTGGGTTGTGTTTTTGACCCTGCATACTTTTACTAAAGAGATAGTATTAAATCACGCACTAGTTAACTGTTCCCAGTGCCAAGCTGTGAATGCGCTGATCAAATAAACAAGTAAATAACGGGGCAGGTTGGGTGTTTAAACCTAATCCCCTTCAAGAGGCTTATTCACATCTTCAAAGGACTCTGCAGTGGGTGGGTGGGAGGGGTGGTTGTGTGAGTGAGTGGGTGATTGGGTCCCACACCTCGAGTTTGTGTATTTTCTGTATTCTGTCACTGTATGTGTAAATCCAGAGCTTCTCTTCAATGACATGGAAAGAAATGAAGATGATGTACTATGTCTCGATTTTTCATGGTTAGTTTATTTAAAAACTCGTGTGGCAGCAAAAGGTATTCCATCTCAAATTCTAGTTCCCAAGCTCCTTTCACTCCCATTAGAGGGATACTAACAAATCAAGAAAGAAGGGCCAACGTAGGCCTGAGCTCCCTCCAGGTGGCTCGGCTTCCTCATAGTTCTCTTCAGAATCCAGCGACCCTTCTCCTCTGGACTTAAGCACCATGGGCTTGAAGCCGGCACGCGCCACGGCATCTCCATCACCATGGCCAGGATCCTCACTACAGATCCTGACCCGCAATCCGAAAACCGGGGAGAGAATACAGGAAGAAAATGCATTTGTCCCCTGTTGAGAGAGCAGACCCCCAGAAGAACCAAGACATTTAGAGGAACATATTGTGTGAACTAAAGCATGTCCTGAGGAAGTTTGAGAAAATACCATACACCTGTGAGACCATGCCTGGTTGATCAAGACAACTAAATGTGTCAGCTGTTCGAAAAAATACTCAGGCAAGTGTTCAATGAGGGCGATGAAAGAGATTGAGTAGGATATGATTATGATAAAGAAAAATATATATATTTATTTATTTATTTATTCACCAGCTTTTGCCCATAGAACGATAGAACGAAGCAGCACTCACTGTGAGTTACCGGGCACAGACGAGGCTGATAATTATGGAAACTCGACATTCAGCCCAACGCCTTTAAAGCCTAATCAGTCCTTGATCACAGGCCGCCGACTGCATGTCTCAACAAAACAGATGAAAACCACCAGTTAATTACTGAGATCTTTTAATTGTCCCAAACCTGAGTGTGTGAGTGTGTGAGTGTGTGTGTGTGTGTGTGTGTGTGTGTGTGTGTGTATACAAAAATGCAGCAGGGAACTCTGGGTAGTTCTCAAGTTTAGGTGGAAAGCAGCTCCTGTTAGAGCACCCTCAACACCAGCGACACTCTAAATTTGCTCACCTCAAATGTCTGCTTCTCTATCAAAGTCTTTAAGCATAGGATTAGCGCAGTGCAATCCATGCCGAGGTAGAAAGGGACAAAGGCTTTTGCCATTTCTACACCAACAATTGTAAGCATAGGTATAGCACAGTTTTATCCGTGCCAAGCTGTAAAATGACAAAAGCCTCTCCCCACTCCAGCCACAGTACTACAGCGTGGAGTTGGTAAAATAGCAAACAAGTCTCCGGCTTCTATTCGCTTCATGAATCTGCCTTGGGACAAGTTCCAGGCAAACTCATGTATCAGAGGACTATGTGAGAGACTCCAGAACTGTTAAACCTACCTCCTAACTCATTTCTTTGACTTGCAAACTAAGACGAATTAGCAATAAGAAGGTTGAATTAATGGGACTGATGTCTGGAATGCTTGTCCTCTCTCAGCTCTATTTATACTAACTACTTAAAGACTAATGTGGGCTCTACAGTTCTCAATTTTAACCAACTTAATGACAGTTTTAGGTATTCTCATTTTCTTGTGCCGTTAAGACGATACACAATGGCCTCTCCCTGCCTCCTTGCTAAATTTAGAGCACATATGTCCACTTCCATTATCACACGGCATCTTTCTAGATACCGACTTGACCGCCATAAGTATAGCTTTTGCGAGGAGTGATGCCTTTCAGTTTGCAGGCTTCAATTTGCAGGCTGTAATTTGCTTCCTGATGAGCATAAAGTACTGCCCTTAGGGGTCACCATCACTCAAGCCTGGACTGTTATAATCTTAAACTTCTATAATCTTAAACTTCTATAATCTTGTCCTACAAGGTATTTTTCAAGCCTGCCTTGTTTAGCCTCCAGATAGGTCACAATGCAGCTGCGGTCTTAAATGAGTTATGCTCTTTTCTTGAGTTATCCAGTTGCTGTCTGCTGTGGCTCACAGTTGCAATATATTGCCATTTAAATGCCTACATGTCTTTGCCACAGCCTATCTAGCAAACACTGTACTGTGCTACAACCCTCTTCACGCTAAAGAAAACCTCCTTTGTCAGAACTTAGATTGAGTATGCAAGTAGGCACGATCCGTCCGTCTCTGTCGCTGGTGCATGTGCCTGCTCCTTGAGGTCCACCGTCCACTGTGTCGAACTCGGTAGAAAGTATTAACCCCTTGGGCGTGGCCGCGATTCTGCGCCTGTGCGGCACATTCCGATCGCGGGTGCGGTCATGACGGCCGTGAGCCGTCATCAGCACACGAGCACTGTGTGCCATGACGGCTCCCGGCCGTCATCAGCATAGAAGGGGTTAATGGGTAACTTTGTTTGGGGGACCCAGTAAGGTTCCATTGCGTTTTCGTAGGCTCAGTCTGCCCTGCATCCTGACTGAGGACATTGGCCATGAGGTAACAAGCACTTGGTGACTTGTCTGTACTGTGAGACTAGACGACAACCCTAGTTATCAGCAATGAATCTGGTGCTGTACCATTGCTGTGGTCAGACGTGCTAAACATCCTCTGTTTATGCTTCTGTTTATTGCTTCTCTACTGTCCTCACTTTTCTTATAATTTCCTTCTGTAGCTTGATGACTGAGTAACATCTGCATGACTTCTGGTTGAGAAGCAATCATGTACCGCCATATACATTTGTTAGTATAAAACACATACAAGTCTGCAGCTGTGGTAGGGGGGACATAAATGGTGTGCAGTGCTGCAGTGAAATGAAGAACAAATTGGAGGTTTACAATAAATGTCAGCATTAAGAAGTGGTTTGTGATTGCTCATGTGGGTGCTATTAGCCTTTCTGACTCAAAAGGTGTGTTTTTTTTTTTTTTAGATTTCTTCACAGGTAAACACTTCTTCTTGTACGGAGATTTTCCCACGACAGAGCGCAGGATGCTGTATCGTTACATCACCGCGTTCAATGGGTAAGTGAGCAGTTGACATTGGCGATGTCTGTAGGATTGGAAAGAATTCAGTCTTCCAATCCTGTGACTAATCATTGGTTACTTCTAGATACAACAACAATAGATCCACATGCCTAGCTTCTTGAACCAGCAGTTCTGATAAAGATAAATATATTCGCCTCCAAGATACTTGTGATGGCAGTTTCAGCAACCATTGACTGTGGGTATGTCTGCAAGATTCGCGCAGTCTGCAGCCACGACTGGTTATAAAAGCCAGCAGCAGAATGACTGTACAATGGATGCTGTCACTTTTTCAGCTTATGCTAGCCCACCATGTGATGGCTCGCTCTAAGGAGAAGAGGCCATAGTTTGTTTTATAATTCTTTTTATTTAACAAACCAGAATCCGCACCGAAACATAAGTCATGTGAATAAGTTACAGATAGGAGTTCATTCGATGACATTTTGACAATACATACCCACAATCAGAGTGAATCATTGGTACATCAGGGGGTACATTTCTTATGGTGAGGACAAGTCATCTAAGCTAGTGCTACGTGGTGGCCTACAAATCTCTCCATGGTATGCATTCCAGGCCCCCAGATTAGTGACCATTTCTTCGGGCAACCTCTCGCAAAGTAAACTGCCTTTTCCCGAAACATACACCAATCCATGCTCTTCTTCCGAAAAGGCCATAGTTGAGAAGGCTCCAGAGATGCTCCATCACGTGGTACTCTAGAACATGTTTTAGCAAGAAAATGTCTCTAGGAGGCACTATTTGCTGTTTTTTAACATAATCTAATCATCCACACCATACATAACAAAAGTACATTGGACTGAAAACACTACCCGAGCAGTGTCTTTATAAAAGAAAAGAAAGAGGGTGCTACACATATATCTAGACAGTATGAATGAAAATTTCGACCCTGTCCATCATGCACATCAGGGGGAGACAGTTGTTTTTCTGTTCGCCGAACAAGGCTTGCTAAACAGTGCTGTCTTCTGCAAGGCTTTGTTTAAATGATAATCGCCATTTCTTTTGAGGGGGGGAGTGGTGTTTGTATTCACCCAAGGGGTAGATACTTTTTATGTGTTTTAGTTTGATATAAGCTCTTCCTTTTTGTGGTGTCGAAAGAGGTGATTCGCACTTAATCTGTAGTTTTGCCTGCTCTTTGACCGGTATCTTTCCTGTGGTGTGCACGTGCTTGTGAACAACATCCCTTCTGACGCAGCCTTCTCGTCTCAGGACCTTTGCTCTGAGTGTTTTTAAAAAGACACGTCCCGGGTTTTATGACAAAACGTGTGTTCAAAAACAGCAGCTGGGTTTCTCTATTATGTCTAGGTGCTAGTGTCCGACCACAGCGAATAACAATGAGCAAGGTTTCTTGACCTTGCATGAGCTGTTTTAAATTCCAGGAAAAAAAACAAAATAAAAAAATATGCAATGTGTGAAAATACGAGGCACAAAAACAAGCTTGATATTTGGTAACATGCAGTACAAAAGCGGCCTACAACATTTTCAAATAAATAAATGCATGATTAAGCTAACATAGGGAAAACGACAATGTGCTATGTAAAGAACACGCAACATACCGTTCGAGGCATGTGGGCTGCTAAATTCATATCTATTGCATAGATCGCCGCCTAGTGTTGGGTCCGGATGATTACACATTGTTGTCCTGGAAGAGTCTTCGAAGTATCACGAGATAGGTGGCTCCTCCCCTGGACTACAGTGCGCATGGGCATCGACTCCATCCCCAGATTGTTTTTTTCCGCCATTGGGTTCGGATGTGGTCTCGACATCTCCGTGTCGGAACCGTTAAACTTTGTTCTTAAGGCCAAAAGGCCTTCGTTACCTGCGTCGGTATAGTTTGCGCACGGTCTCGAGCGTCGTTCGACTCTCTGAGCCGGAAATCTACGGAGTCAAGTAACTCTTCGGACATCGAGGCCCTCTCGTCGCAGCAAGACCCGACAAACTTAACATGGAGCGGAGCCCGTTTAAGTTCTGCCCCGTCTGTGGATCCAAATATCCACACATCGATGTGCATCCGGTCTGTAATAAATGCCTGTCACCGGACCACAACGAAGAAAACTGCATGGCCTGCTCTCAGTTCAGGTCAAAGAAGACGCTCAAGCATCGGCGCGCCTCGAGGCCCAGCGAGCGACACCGGCACCCGACAACATATTCGACGACCCCGCGGAGGAAGGCAGTAGCCATCATCTCCAGATTTCACCACCGTCGACGGAGGTCCAGGCCGAATGTTATGTTATGTTATGTTATGTTAAAATGTATTTATATAGCGCACGGCTACTCCGACAGAGTGTCCCGGCGCTTTCCACAAACAACTCAGTGTGTAATAACATAACACGAAACAATACAGAAAAGAAAAGAAATTCGAGGAACACGTCGAAGGACAGGGCCAGGACATTGAATACGTCGAGGAGGTAGGGGATGACGAAGAAGTTTATGGGGCCGCGGAAGATAGCTCAGAGGACGAGCTATGCACCGAAGTCTATATTACTCAGGCTCAGGTCACGGGATCGCCAATCGGCCTTACCCACGACCCTGCACCGCTATCCCCGGCCCCGCCTTCTAGCCCGGCCATGGACACTCAAGCGGAGCCGCCATTGCACGTATCGAAATCGAAACCTTCGGTTTCTACAGCACCCAAAATGGCCGACGTCACGCCGAAATCGAAACCGAAACCTACGGCATCGACAACAGCTAAAATGGCTGACGTACAGGCAAAATCGAAACCGAAACAAACGGAATCGACAACACCTAAAATGGCCGATGTCCAACAAAAAATATCAAAGCCTGCTCCTTCATCGACTCCGTCCACCTCCGGCCCACAGAAGTCGAAGAAGGCTGTCGAGTCAACAGCGCCGCAGAAGGTGCACAAGGACCCGTCCTCCAAGAAGGCCGTCCATCAAGAGTCGGCCTCTGTTGCTCCGGCCCGGACGTCGAAGTCGGTTCACACGCATTCGGACGCTCCTACGGCGCCGTCAACTAAACGCCCAGTCGAGCAAAAATCGACTAAGAGCCACGACACAAAGGCCGCAGGCACTACGCATCGGCACAAAGATGCCGGATCTGCAGCATCGGCACCAAAGACTACAACGGAACCGCGCCACGTTGCAGCAGAAGATTCGTCGACGCAAATACCGTCGACACCGAGGGACTACGACGCCACCGGACCCCGGCCGTCGGCTGCAACACCCTCCGCCTCCTTCACTAAGCAGGTCACCGACTCCCTGAAATGGATTAGGGAAAAGACTTTGTCGGCGACGGCTTCCACGCCATCGGCTCCAAAAGCGGTGGACACATCCAAGAAGTCGTCAACCAAGCTTGTTTACACTCTTCCACCAAAGGTGCCACCA
The DNA here is from genome assembly GCF_964261635.1 of Lissotriton helveticus. Classification (NCBI taxonomy): domain Eukaryota; kingdom Metazoa; phylum Chordata; class Amphibia; order Caudata; family Salamandridae; genus Lissotriton; species Lissotriton helveticus. Next base: position 1,821,719,069 of record NC_136068.1, on the reverse strand, counting down.
AAGGCATTTGCACCTAGATCGGTGCCAACGACTTCGGATCCTTCAGCGCATCAAGACTCAGAAGAACAATCTGAGCATTACATCGATGCCCAAACAGGGAAACTGACCCTTTACAAAAGAAAAATCACTTCCCACCCACTGGAATCCTATGTTATTCCACTGAAGAAAAAGAGGCCATCAGTGGACATTCCTGCCCTTATTGAGCCTATTCTACCACCACCAAGAAGGTGTCCATCCCCTTCCCCCAACCAATCGGGGAGAGGATGATGAGGAAGACGACCAATACAACTTCCCAGTGGATAATGACCCTGATGTTCAGCAGGACCCATATGACGACACTGGGGACCAAGGTGGACAGCATGTGGTACAAGATCCACAAAGTTTTGGAGCACGTACTTCTCCAACGGAGGATTCTGCAGCATTTAATGCTTTAATCGAACGGGCAGCAGCAAATCATGATGTGGACATGCATGCTGACCCAGTGGAGGAAGATTTTTTGTTTAACACTTTCTCTGTCTCAGAAAGAACAGTTAAAATACTTCCTATGCTCAAAGGTGTCCTTAAACATGCCCCAGAGATCTTTAAAGAACCTACCAGGGCACGAGTGGTCAACCCACGTATCGAGAAGAAATACAGGCCAGCTCCTGGAGATCCTGCATATATTCGTGGACAGTTGCCTCTGGACTCGTTGGTGGTCGCCAATGCCCGCAAGAGGGCAAACTCCCAAACTACGGGTGAAGCTCCTCCCCCTGACAAGGAGTCGAAAGTGCTTGAGGCATCCGGCAAGAGGGTGGCTGCGCAGGCTGCCAATGTATGGCGTATAGCAAACACACAGGCACTATTGGCGCTTTACGATAGGGCGCATTATGACACCCTAGAACAGCTCCTTCAACATCTACCTGATGAGTATAAGGAAGCAGCCGAAATGCTCATTCAAGAGGGAAAACTTATATCAAACGCTGCAATAAAGTGTGCACTTGATGTAGCAGACACAGCGGCTAGGGGAATTAACACTAGCGTCATGCTGAGGCGACAAGCTTGGCTTCGTGTTGGAAATGGGATCCCCGGCTGGCCAGGGCTTTCGCCAAAGTCAGTCAGAGACCACCACTCCCAAGTCAGGGCAAGGGAGTTACACGCCAAGATAACCCCTACTCACCCTCTAGGTAACGTGGCGCGAGCAGCAAGGCTAAACTTGGAGGCGATGTAGGCTAAGTATTTGCGCACGCACCCCAGCAACAACAACCAAAGGCCCACCACAAAGGAAACTCCACACAAGGTTATATAAAAATAGCCTTTGTATTACACCAAAACACATTAGATAAAACACACACTTTACAATGTGCCATAGGCACGGGCAGAATTTACAGGGGATATGTACAAGACAGGGCCACCTGGACCACTGTCAGGAATCAGAAGTAGCACTTTCAGAAATAGCACTTAGAACATAGAATATAGCACAAAATAGCACACAACCAGTAATCACTGGTAACCAGGACCTCACTAGCACCACCTGTACTAGGGAGAAAACAACCACCTATGTATTACAATACCTGTAGGGGTGTAAGAACATAACACATGATGCAATGCATAACATTCATTCAGAGGTGTAAGGAGGAAAACACATGATGCATTAACAATACATTCAGAGGTGTAAAAACAATAATAATTGCGCCAATCTCACAAGTCACCACCTGTGACTGTCCATGTGTCCCAATGTCAGGGCCTAAACGGAGCAGCTGCCCACGAAGTGCTGGGCAGCTGTGTGAGACAATACTGGGGCCAACGTGGGAGCCTCGCTGGGCTCGGTGCCCCAGAACAAAGATGTGCCCCCTAGAGCCTCTCTGAGCTCTCAATGACACATGCGCTGTGGAGCCTCTCTGGGCTCTTAGTAAACCAATGGCCCCTGAGCCTCTCTGGGCTCTGAATACACAGGTGCAGCCTCACTGGGCTGTGGGGGTCCCTCACGGGGGACCCGGGACACGGGGAGTGCCTCAAGCCTCTTTTAGGCTCGAGCACAATGCGGGCTTGTTGGAGTCCCCCTCCTGGGGACTCGAAGCACAAGGAAATGCCCCCTGAGCCCTCTTAGGGCTTTAGACTACACTGGCTGCCAAGAGCCTCGCAGGCTCTCAAGAATCACAGGCGCGAGGTCGCGCTGCCGAGGGCGGCAGGGGGGGGGCGGACACCGACAATGTGTCCCGGCGCCCCTCCCTCCAGAACGGCCACACTCACCGGCTGGTCTCCAGCGGAGGCGGGTCTCTCCCGCTGGTCCCGGGGCTCTCCTCAGACTTCCCCCCCGGGCTCTCCCTCGCTTTGGGAGCCTGGGGGGGACAAGGAAAGACGCCGGCTTTTCCCCTCACCGGAGCACGGGGTGGCCTCCCGTCTGCTTCTGGTTTCCTCTCTCCTGCCCCCGGCCTGCCTGACTTCCAGGTCGCGGCTGCGGGCGGGACTTCCGGTCGCTTCCCCCGGGGCCGCGCTGTGATTGGCCGACGGGCCCTGCACTTCCGGGTCGTCGCGGGCAGCGCGGCGGCCCGTTCCAGGCACTCGTAGGCGGGGGATGAGTTTACCGAGGAGTGGGCTCCCTCGAGGTAAACTTAAAATATAGCGGCAAGGTCCCTGGCAGGGTGGGCACCTGCCAGGTGGCAAATTAACCAAAATAAGCGAGGTGGGCACTCGCTAGGCAGGCAAAGCGCTCCTCAGCGCTAAAAGGCAATTTACAGCGCTCCCTGCGCTAAATGCCAAATACAGCGCTCTCAAGCGCTAGAGGACCAAAATAGAGCGCTCCCAGGCGCTATAAGTAAAATAAAGGTCCAGCAGAGTCCTTCAGCAAGGCAGGGGGGCAGGGCTGGGCCCAGAGCCAGCACACTGGGTCTCCAGGCAGGGAGACAGCCCAAGTGGCGGTCCTCTGGCCCAGCAGCAGCAACAGCCCCCTCAGGATCCTGGAAGAGAACAACTTCAGTGGGGACACAGCCCCATTTTTATACAGTGCATTCCTTTGTCTGAGGGTGCAGAGTGGGGGCGGAACCAGTCGCAGCTGGTTCTTGAGTACTCTGTTTACCTCAACCACCCTCTCTATTCACTGGCAGGGCTTGGGTCATTAGACACACCACAGGGGGGCGGAGCCAGCATTGTGTGGGGAAAACCCAGCCCATCCAGGACACAGGTACACTCCTCCCACACATTACTCATGCAGATCTCCCACTCACCACCGGGCAGACCCATCCAGACTTCCTGGAGCCTGGCATGCCAGCCAGCTCCAGCCAATCACACGCCAGCACCCTCACAGCACACGTACAGCCATGTCTAGAAATGGCGCTTCGCTACTAGACACATACATGCTGCATACACCATCTCGCAGCATTCACTCTCACGAGTTCACACATACCAGACTCAAGCATGTACACCCCACGCATCAGGAACTACCAGGGACACATACATTCCCCATGCATTCCTATGGGCGGGCAGGCCTAGCTCAGCACATGCACTCAGAGTGCGCACGCACTTTCCACTGGGACACAGTGAAAGTGCGCAGAATCCCAGAAATCACCATTTCAAGCAAAAAGTCTAGGGGTGAACCTGCCCTAAGGGCCAAAGTCCAACATAACCCCCTTCCAGCCAAAACGCAGGGTAGAACAATCACCACCGTGATGGACTTCCCTGCTTGGGGCGATAGAACACGGACGCGGGCCCACAACTGCAGGGACACCCTCCTGTTCTACGCCACGGTGAACCCATGGGATTCCTTCTAAACACACTGTCTGGACCAACTGGGCTACCCCACTGGTACTCCCAAGTTGTCCGCGGCCAGGACCAGGCCCTGGGCCACCCAGGTGCCACTGGTCCATGCCAATTCGCAGAGCGGGGGGTAGTAACCCCTGGCACATAGGAGCCATTCTCCACTCTTCCTGTCTGCAAGACAGGACTAGACTGCCACTGGTTCTCCAGCCTAGGGCCTACAACCTCAGGCGGACCAGGAGTCTCAGGGAAGGCTCTCCTCCCCCTACCTCTTCTCCTAGGGTTCCTCCTCCCTCTGCGAGGGGTACCCCTAGAACGCCATTCCAACCCAGGACTTATCCACTCAGGTTGCACCGGGGTCAGAGGTGGGCTCTCCCACCCTCTGCACCCCCTTCCAGAGGTCTGCCCTCTCCCACCTGGAGAAGTTCCTCTGGAAGAAGAACCGGTCAGGACACTGGTTACAGTCGTCCTACCCTTCAGGTCAGGCTGATCCTGAACCTGGCCTCCCAACCTCTGGTCTAGAACCTTCGGTGGAACAATTGCCTGGCACTCCAGGACTTCTGGGGATTCACACGCAATCCCCCTGAGGCTAACAAATGTCACATCTGTTGCGTGACTGTCTGTCTGGCGCAGATCTCCCGCCCTCTGTCCACCTGACAGTGCGTGACGATCCCCCAGACCAGAAGTGGTGTTACCATGGTCACTACACGGGAACCTAGCCCAACTGGGTAGTCCCTGACCCACTGGTCCTTCCACTGGGGAACTCCCCCAATCACTCCTCACTCTGGACTCCTGTACCCTCCCTATCGGAGCGGTACTGCCAGACTCTAGAACCACAGGAGCTCTGGTTACAGACGCTCCAGGTCCTCTACTCACTAGGAGATCCTCCTCAACTGGGCTAACAGGACAGCCTAGGTCCCCAACCTGGTGTTCCCTCAAGAAACCACCCAGGTTCTGAGACAGGGCTTCGGGCCTCTGGGGGCTCTCAGCCACCCACTGACTCCTGCTCCACTGAGCCAGGCAGTCAGCCCCTACACCCTTCTCACTAACCAGGGACCTAGCTGGGCTACACTGAGCCTCTTCCACCACGCTGGGCTGGAAGATCCCTGACCCACTACTTTTGGAGTCACTCACCAATGACTCTACAGAACCTCTGGTCCCTTCCCAGCGGTCTGCTTCCTCTGCCAGCTCACATGGTTCAGACAATCCACACCCTAACAGGTGTTGGCGCAACCCTGGTGAACAACAACTGAGCAACTGCTCTCTGAGTAACATATCGAACAATAGGTCCCAATCACATTTCGTGGGCTCCCGTACCCAATCACACAGGGCTTCACAACAGTCATCCTCAAAGTCTTCCCAAGACTGATGAGACGGTTTCCTAAGGTTCCTAAACCTCAACCTATTCTCCTCCTCTGGGGAAACAGGAACCATACTCTGGGAACTGGGACTTTCTAGACTGAGATTTAAATAGCTGCCACCACTGGACCCAACCCTCCCTGGGGGATCCAGAAACTCAACACTGCGCGCAGGGGATAGTCTACCCTCCAGAGCTACTTTGCCTCTGGTGGCGGCCCTCTCAGCCTCCTCTATCCTGTCCTGCGCTAAGACCCTCTCGGTCTCCAGCTGTTGCTTCTTAACCTCCAGCTGTTGCCTTCTAATGCCCAGCTGTGCCATAGCCTGGGCATGCTCCAACCTGAGCTTTTCTAAAGCCAGCTGGTGCTCCCTTTCTCTCCTCCTATCTTCCAGCTCCTCTGGGGACAGGTAAAGGGATGAGGCGCTGCCTCCTAAACTGGACCCAGCAAGGGACTCCCTATCTATGGGGTCCTCACTATCTGCTGGCGTCCCTGTGCTATCATCTTCTTCCTCCTCAGACTCTTCAGGGCTCCCCTCTGACCCACCACCCTCATGGTGTGAGACCCGGGCCCTCTCCTCACTGTGCTCACGCTCCCAGTCATCCTTCTGCCATTGGATCAGGTTACCCCTAAGTTGGGACTGGGTGTCTGACTCATTCACTGCAATGTCTCTCTCTTCGCAAAACTCTCTCAGTTCATGCAAAAACAGACCCCAGACATTAAAAGCAGACTCCATCTTGGCAAGATGCTCACAGACACGTGCAACACAGGGGACTGAACAATCTGAAGTAAGAGGACACAATTCCAAAACTTCAACAATCTCCTTATCAAAGAGAACTCATACTCATGCGTCCAGGAAAACACACCATTCATCCACACACACCCTCCCCTCGGATCGGTAAGGCAGTTTCTACCACCCCTGACTTCTCAACCTGACCAAAAGCGACACAGGTACCAAACTCTGGAAGCAGGGCGGGGGACAAATGTACTGAACACAATCAAATGACACTCTTCAGGAGAAGAAACAATGGAATTTCAAAAACAATACAATCCCCTAAAATGTGGTCATCTAAATGCAGAGTTTTGTGGTGCAGCCAGCCGCTACTAAGGTACAAGGCAAACACAAATCCTTATCCCACCGCTTGCCGCCAATGTTGGAAATGGGATCCCCGGCTGGCCAGGGCTTTCGCCAAAGTCAGTCAGAGACCACCACTCCCAAGTCAGGGCAAGGGAGTTACACGCCAAGATAACCCCTACTCACCCTCTAGGTAACGTGGCGCGAGCAGCAAGGCTAAACTTGGAGGCGATGTAGGCTAAGTATTTGCGCACGCACCCCAGCAACAACAACCAAAGGCCCACCACAAAGGAAACTCCACACAAGGTTATATAAAAATAGCCTTTGTATTACACCAAAACACATTAGATAAAACACACACTTTACAATCAATCAATCAATCAATCAAGTCATTTGTAGAGCGCACTACTCACCCGTAGGGTCTCAAGGCGCTGGGAGGGGGGGGGGGGGTGCCGCTACTGCTCGAACAGCCAGGTCTTGAGCTTCTTCCTGAAGGAGAGGTGGTCTTGGGTCAGGCGCAGATCGGTGGGAAGTGAGTTCCAGGTCTTGGCGGCCAGGTAGGAGAAGGATCTTCCTCCTGTTGTCGCTCTTCGGATGCGGGGGACGGCGGCGAGGGCGTGGTTGGTTGATCTGAGGAGGCGCTTGGGAGTGTAGAAGTTGATCCGGTTGTTGAGGTAGCTCGGGCCTTGGTCGTGTAGGGCTTTGTGTGCGTGGGTGAGGAGACGGAAGGTGATTCTCTTGTTGACCGGGAGCCAGTGCAGATCTCTCAGGTGTCCGGAGATGTGGCTGCGTCGGGGGATGTCGAGGATGAGTCTCGCCGAGGCGTTCTGGATCCGCTGGAGTCTCTTCTGGAGTTTGGCAGTGGTTCCGGCGTAGAGGGCGTTGCCGTAGTCCAGTCGGCTGGTGACGAGGGCTTGGGTGACCGTCTTCCTCGTCTCGGTGGGGATCCATCGGAAGATCTTACGTAGCATGCGCAGGATGTTGAAGCATGACGAGGAGACGGCGTTGACTTGTCTGGTCATGGAGAGGGAGGAGTCCAGGATGAAGCCCAGGTTGCGTGCGTGGTCCGTCGGTTTGGGCGCGGTGCCCAGGGCGGGGGGCCACCAGGAGTCGTCCCAGGCGGAGGGCGTGGAGCCCAGGATGAGGACCTCCGTCTTGTCTGAGTTCAGTTTCAGGCGGCTGGTCGTCATCCATTCGGCTACGTCTCTCATCCCTTCGTGCAGGTTGGCTCTGGCGGTGGCGGGGTCGTTGGTCAGGGAGAGGATCAGCTGGGTGTCGTCAGCGTAGGAGATTATGTTGAGGTTGTGTTGGCGTGCGATGGCCGCGAGGGGGCTCATGTAGACGTTGAAGAGGGTGGGGCTCAGTGAGGATCCTTGAGGGACGCCGCAGATGACTTTGGTGGCCTCTGACTTGTACGGTGGTAGGCGGACTCTTTGTGTTCTTCCGTCGAGGAAGGAGGTGATCCATTCCAGTGCCTTCTCCTGGATTCCGATGTTGCTGAGGCGCTGTACTAGGGTGCGGTGGCAGACAGTGTCGAAAGCCGCGGAGAGGTCCAGGAGGATGAGGGCCGCTGTTTCTCCGTTGTCCATCAGAGTTCGAAGGTCGTCGGTGGCGGCGATGAGGGCGGTCTCGGTGCTGTGGTTCGCTCGGAAGCCGGACTGTGAGGGGTCGAGGGATCCATTCGTCTCGAGGAAGGCGGCCAGCTGTTTGTTGACGGTCTTCTCGATGACTTTGGCCGGGAACGGGAGGAGCGAGATGGGACGGTAGTTCTTGAGGTCGGTGGGGTCTGCTGTGGGTTTCTTGAGGAGAGCGCTGAGTTCGGCGTGCTTCCAGCTCTCAGGGAAGGTGGCGGAGTCGAAGGAGGTGTTGATGATGTCCCGCAGGTGGGGTGCGAGGACAGCGTCGGCTTTGTTGAAGACGTGGTGAGGGCAGGGGTCAGTCGGAGATCCGGAGTGGATGGAGTTCATGGTGCGGATGGTGTCTTCGGTGCTGATCGGGGTCCAGGTGCGGAGGGTGGTGGTGGGTGGCGTCGTAGCGGTTGTGGCTTGCGTTGGTTGGTTGTTGAAGCTGTTGTGTATGTCCGTGATCTTGTTGTGGAAGTAGGACGCGAGGGAGTTGCAGAGTTCTTGCGACGGGGTGATGTCATTGTTTCCGGCGTTGGGGTTGGAGAGCTCTTTCACGATGTCGAAGAGTTCCTTGCAGTTGTGTGCGTTGTTGTCCAGCCGGTCCTTGAATGCTGTTTTCTTGGTGGCGCGGATCAGTTGGTGGTGCTTCCGGGTGGCGAGCTTGAGGGTGGTCATGTTGTCCGTCGTTGGTTCCCTTCTCCAGGCTTTCTCGAGGGCTCGACAGTTCTTCTTGGAGCTCTTGAGTTCGTCGGTGAACCATGGTGTTTTTCTGCTGCAGGATCTGCTGGGTGGGGTTCTCAGAGGGGCGAGTTCGTCCGCGCAGTCGTTGATCCATTTCGTGAGGTTGTCGGCGGCCTGGCTGGGGTTCGCTGAGTTGGCGGGAGGGTGCTGGCTCAGGGAAGCGGTGAGCTGGTCGGCTGTGATCTTGTTCCAGCTTCTTCGAGCAACCTGTTGCTGGTGGTGGTGGATCGTCGTTCTTCTGAAGGTGAAGTGGACGCAGCTGTGGTCCGTCCAGTGGAGTCCTGTTGCGTGGCTGAAGGAGACGTCTTTGCTGGATGAGAAGACGGCGTCGAGTGTGTGTCCGGCGAGGTGGGTGGGGGTGGTCACCAGTTGCTTGAGTCCGAGGTTGTCGAGGTTGTCGAGCAGGCTGATGGTGTTGCGGTCGTTGTTGTTCTCCAGGTGGAAGTTGAGGTCCCCCAGGAGGATGTAGTCGGCGGAGGGGAGAGCGTGCGGGCTGACGAAGTCGGCGATGTCCTCGCTGAATCGTGTGCGTGGTCCCGGGGGTCGGTAGATCAGGGTGCCTCTGAGGGTGGTGGTCGGGTTGGTGTGGATCTGGAAGTGCAGGTGTTCAGCGGTGGTGAGGGTGTCATCGGTGTTGGTAGTGATGCGGATGGTGTCTCTGTGGATGATGGCGATGCCTCCTCCGGTCTGGTTGTCGCGGTCCCTCCGGGTGATCTTGTAGCCCTCTGGGATGGCGATGGCGATGTCTGGGGCTGAGGAGGCGTTCATCCAGGTCTCGGTGATGAAGGCAACGTCGGGGACGGTGGTGTCGAGCAGGTTCCAGAGTTCTACGGCGTGTCTGTGGACGGAGCGGGTGTTGAGCAGGATACACTTGAGGTGGGTGCTGCTGGAGTTCGGCTTGGCGGGTGCAGGGAAGGTCCGGATGCAGGTGAACTTGCAGGCGTGGCAGCTGAAGGGTCCGTGGGTGTGCTTCGGGGCGGCTCGGTGACATCCTGGGATGCGGCCGGTGTTGAGTGCGATGAGGTCGGCGGCGCTGTAGGTTCGTCGGGTCGGCTTCCGTCGGTGGGGGCCAGGGGTGTCATATGTGCCATAGGCCATAGGCACGGGCAGAATTTACAGGGGATATGTACAAGACAGGGCCACCTGGACCACTGTCAGGAATCAGAAGTAGCACTTTCAGAAATAGCACTTAGAACATAGAATATAGCACAAAATAGCACACAACCAGTAATCACTGGTAACCAGGACCTCACTAGCACCACCTGTACTAGGGAGAAAACAACCACCTATGTATTACAATACCTGTAGGGGTGTAAGAACATAACACATGATGCAATGCATAACATTCATTCAGAGGTGTAAGGAGGAAAACACATGATGCATTAACAATACATTCAGAGGTGTAAAAACAATAATAATTGCGCCAATCTCACAAGTCACCACCTGTGACTGTCCATGTGTCCCAATGTCAGGGCCTAAACGGAGCAGCTGCCCACGAAGTGCTGGGCAGCTGTGTGAGACAATACTGGGGCCAACGTGGGAGCCTCGCTGGGCTCGGTGCCCCAGAACAAAGATGTGCCCCCTAGAGCCTCTCTGAGCTCTCAATGACACATGCGCTGTGGAGCCTCTCTGGGCTCTTAGTAAACCAATGGCCCCTGAGCCTCTCTGGGCTCTGAATACACAGGTGCAGCCTCACTGGGCTGTGGGGGTCCCTCACGGGGGACCCGGGACACGGGGAGTGCCTCAAGCCTCTTTTAGGCTCGAGCACAATGCGGGCTTGTTGGAGTCCCCCTCCTGGGGACTCGAAGCACAAGGAAATGCCCCCTGAGCCCTCTTAGGGCTTTAGACTACACTGGCTGCCAAGAGCCTCGCAGGCTCTCAAGAATCACAGGCGCGAGGTCGCGCTGCCGAGGGCGGCAGGGGGGGGGGCGGACACCGACAATGTGTCCCGGCGCCCCTCCCTCCAGAACGGCCACACTCACCGGCTGGTCTCCAGCGGAGGCGGGTCTCTCCCGCTGGTCCCGGGGCTCTCCTCAGACTTCTCCCCCGGGCTCTCCCTCGCTTTGGGAGCCTGGGGGGGACAAGGAAAGACGCCGGCTTTTCCCCTCACCGGAGCACGGGGTGGCCTCCCGTCTGCTTCTGGTTTCCTCTCTCCTGCCCCCGGCCTGCCTGACTTTCAGGTCGCGGCTGCGGGCGGGACTTCCGGTCGCTTCCCCCGGGGCCGCGCTGTGATTGGCCGACGGGCCCTGCACTTCCGGGTCGTCGCGGGCAGCGCGGCGGCCCGTTCCAGGCACTCGTAGGCGGGGGATGAGTTTACCGAGGAGTGGGCTCCCTCGAGGTAAACTTAAAATATAGCGGCAAGGTCCCTGGCAGGGTGGGCACCTGCCAGGTGGCAAATTAACCAAAATAAGCGAGGTGGGCACTCGCTAGGCAGGCAAAGCGCTCCTCAGCGCTAAAAGGCAATTTACAGCGCTCCCTGCGCTAAATGCCAAATACAGCGCTCTCAAGCGCTAGAGGACCAAAATAGAGCGCTCCCAGGCGCTATAAGTAAAATAAAGGTCCAGCAGAGTCCTTCAGCAAGGCAGGGGGGCAGGGCTGGGCCCAGAGCCAGCACACTGGGTCTCCAGGCAGGAAGACAGCCCAAGTGGCGGTCCTCTGGCCCAGCAGCAGCAACAGCCCCCTCAGGATCCTGGAAGAGAACAACTTCAGTGGGGACACAGCCCCATTTTTATACAGTGCATTCCTTTGTCTGAGGGTGCAGAGTGGGGGCGGAACCAGTCGCAGCTGGTTCTTGAGTACTCTGTTTACCTCAACCACCCTCTCTATTCACTGGCAGGGCTTGGGTCATTAGACACACCACAGGGGGGCGGAGCCAGCATTGTGTGGGGAAAACCCAGCCCATCCAGGACACAGGTACACTCCTCCCACACATTACTCATGCAGATCTCCCACTCACCACCGGGCAGACCCATCCAGACTTCCTGGAGCCTGGCATGCCAGCCAGCTCCAGCCAATCACACGCCAGCACCCTCACAGCACACGTACAGCCATGTCTAGAAATGGCGCTTCGCTACTAGACACATACATGCTGCATACACCATCTCGCAGCATTCACTCTCACGAGTTCACACATACCAGACTCAAGCATGTACACCCCACGCATCAGGAACTACCAGGGACACATACATTCCCCATGCATTCCTATGGGCGGGCAGGCCTAGCTCAGCACATGCACTCAGAGTGCGCACGCACTTTCCACTGGGACACAGTGAAAGTGCGCAGAATCCCAGAAATCACCATTTCAAGCAAAAAGTCTAGGGGTGAACCTGCCCTAAGGGCCAAAGTCCAACACTTCGTATATCTGGATTTAAGCCTGACATCCAAACTACAATCCTCAACCAGCCCGTCAATCCTGACAGACTGTTTGGCCCAGATGTAGACACCACACTTGAAAAGATTAAGAAGGACAACGAGACTGCTAAGTCCATGGGGGCACTTCAATCACAACAGTTCAGGGGTAGCACTTTTCGTCGCTCAGGAGCGCGTGGTGTTACCAGAGGACACTTGGGTCAACAATCACACTTTACAAAGGGTGGTGCACAATCCTCCTACCCCAAGCAGGGTAGAGGGGGATACAGAGGTAACAGTGCCAAGGGCAGGGGCAGAGGAAACAACAACTCACGTTCCTCTGCCTCAAATAAACAGTGACTCTCTGTCACTGCCCCCCGACCATCCAACACCTGTCGGGGGGAGACTCCAGCAGTTCCTGCCGGTCTGGACTTCCATCACCACAGACAGGTGGGTGCGAAAACCTATCCAATACGGTTATTGTTTGGAGTTAACATCCAATCCTCCCAACATTCCCCCAAGACACCGTCCTATGTCGGCAGAGCACTTGCACTTATTGCAGCAGGAAGTCTTGGTGATGCTGCAAAAAGGCGCAATCGAGCTCGTACCAGTGGAAGAGGAAGGCACAGGAGTCTATTCCCTGTACTTTCTCATCCCAAAAAAGGACGGCTCCCTCAGGCCTATTCTGGATCTACGCCCCCTCAACATGTACATACTGTCGGAACATTTTCACATGCTGACACTACAACAAATTCTTCCCCTGCTAAATCAAGGGGACTTCCTAGCAACCTTAGACCTCAAGGATGCTTATTTCCACATCCCACTCCACCCATCCCACAGAAGGTACCTCCGGTTCACCATTCAAAACAGGCACTATCAGTTCAAAGTACTACCCTTCGGTGTGACTACTGCCCCCAGAGTATTTACAAAGTGTCTGGTGACAGTGGCGGCGCACCTCAGAAGGCAGAACATACATGTCTACCCGTACCTAGACGACTGGCTTGTTCAAACAAAGTCGGAACAACAGTGCGCCACGGACATGTCCCACACTATTTAACTCCTTCACAGTCTGGGGTTCTCGCTAAACTACCCAAAGTCGCACCTTCAACCAGCCCATGTGCGGCAGTATCTGGGCGCGACAATAAACACCCTAACTGCTATGGCTCAGCCAAACCCAGCCAGGATCAACAGCATTCAGTCACTGATCCAGAGGTTCAGACCGCAACACTCCCTGCCAGCGAGAGTGTTCATGCAGTTGATAGGCATGATGGCCTCCTGCATTTTCATAGTCCCGCATGCGAGGTTGCACATGCGTCCTCTCCAAGAGTGCTTGGCAAATCAGTGGACACAGGCTCGGAGACAACTGACGGACCTAGTGTTGGTGACCGGTCGGGCATACAACTCTCTGCATTGGTGGAATCCACACAACCTTTGCAAGGGGCGACCGTTCCAAGAGCCTGTGCCACAGATTATCCTGACAACGGACGCATCTCTCCAAGGGTGGGGAGCCCATGTGCTCCACTACACTGTGCAGGGACTGTGGTCCACTCAACAACAGAAGTTGCACATCAACTACCTGGAATTGATGGCAATCTTCATGGCGATGAAGTCCTTCAAAGTACATTTGTGCAACAAAGTCGTGTTGATCCGGACGGACAACATGACAGCCATGTACTACATCCAAAAGCAGGGAGGTACTCACTCACCACAGCTGTCTCATCTGGCTCAGAGCATGTGGAAGTGGGCCATTCAGAGGAACATTTTCCTCATGGCGGAACACCTCCCCGGCAAGGACAATCAGATGGCGGATCTGCTCAGCAGGTACAGCCATCAAATGCACGAGTGGGAGATACATCCATCAGTGCTCCACCCGTACTTCCAGCAGTGGGGTCATCCAGAGATAGACCTGTTTGCCACAAGGGAAAACGCAAAATGCCAAAGCTTTGCCGCCAGGTTCCCTCACCCGGAATCGCAGGGGAATGCGATATGGATGAACTGGTCAGGCAAATTTGCGTACGCTTTTCCCCCAGCGCCTCTCATTCCGCTGGTGGCAAGAAAGCTAAAGCAACACTCGATGACTCTCATCCTGGTTGCTCCAACATGGGCACGCCAACCATGGTACACCACGTTTCTAGAACTCTCCGTGGTACCGCATCAAAGGCTGCATCTCACACCCAGCCTCTTGACGCAGAACCATGGCGACATTCAGCATCCAGATCCGCAACAGCTCAATCTGGCGATCTGGCTCCTGAGGTCTTAGAATTTGGCTACCTCAACCTGCCTCCTGAATGCATGGACATCATCCGGGAGGCAAGGAAGCCCACGACCAGAGCTTGCTATGCTGCTAAATGGAAGCGGTTTGTCATTTACTGTACAGACAACAATATCAACCCGCTGGATGCATCCATTCCTAACATCATCTGCTATTTGTTACATCTTTACAAATGCAATCTAGCGTACGCTTCCATTCGGATACATTTATCCGCCATAGCGGCTTATCTCCAGAATAGGCAGCACCTCTCTGTTTTCAGGGTGCCTGCCATTAAAGCCTTTCTAGAGGGACTGAAACGAGTCATTCCTCCTAGAACTCCACCAGCTCCTGTGTGGAACCTCAATGTGGTCCTCACTAGGCTGATGGGCCCACCTTTCGAGCCACTGCACTCCTGCGAACTTCAGTTTCTAACGTGGAAGGTGGCTTTTCTCATTGCTATCACGTCGCTCAGACGTGTTAGTGAGCTGCAAGCGCTCACAATCCAAGAGCCATTCATCCAAATACACTCTAACAGGGTGGTGCTCCGCACTAACCCCAAATTCCTTCCAAAGGTGGTGTCACAGTTTCATATCAACCAAACTATTGACCTGCCTGCATTTTTCCAAAACCCACAAACGGTAGCAGAAAGAATGCTTCATACATTAGACGTTAGAAGGGCGCTAATGTACTACATTGACAGAACACAACCCTTTAGGAAGACACAACAACTTTTTGTTGCCTTCTCAGCTCAACACAAAGGCAACCCCATTTCCAAAGCAGGAATAGCCAGATGGATTGTTAAATGCATTCAAATCTGTTATCAAAAGGCTAAACGCACTTTAACAATACCCCCAAGGGCGCACTCCACACGCAAATTGGGGGCCTCCATGGCTTTCCTGGGGAACATTCCCTTAGAGGACATTTGTAGGGCAGCCACATGGTCTACACCACACACATTTACCAAGCATTACTGCGTAGATGTGCATTCCAAACAGCAAGCAGCTGTAGGACAGGCTGTTCTCAAGACACTTTTTCAAGCTTCTGCAGCTGGCACGGGCAACCGCCCTTAATGGAGGGACTGCTATGTATTCTATGCAATAGATATGAATTTAGCAGCCCACATGCCTCGAACTGAATATGCTACTTACCAGTATGCATCTGTTCTTGGCATGTAGGGCTGCTAACATTCATATCGCCCGCCCTCCTCCCCGGTGCCCGTAGCGGCTGCAGACACTCTCTTGCATTCATCATTAGCATGGACATCCTTTACACTATTTCACTCTATCTCTGCCACAATGGCTAAAAACAATCTGGGGATGGAGTCGATGCCCATGCGCACTGTAGTCCAGGGGAGGAGCCACCTATCTCGTGATACTTCGAAGACTCTTCCAGGACAACAATGTGCAATCATCCGGACCCAACACTAGGCGGCGATCTATGCAATAGATATGAATGTTAGCAGCCCTACATGCCAAGAACAGATGCATACTGGTAAGTAGCATATTCATTCCTGTACCTGCTCAGCCAAACAGCACACCAGATACTGCGGAAGTCACTGTCCTGCCATCTTTAACACCTACCACTCCAGCTTCTCTTTCTATTGGTTAGCATTCTCATTCAGCTACAGTGGGATGAAAGTTCCATTCATAAGAAATATGAGATTAAAGGCCTTTCTCGTGAATTGGTTCAGACTCGCTGTTACAAAACAAAGTGGATTCTTCCTGCTACACCCAAGGCTCACCCCACCCACAAGAAAGGAGCAACCATGGCTTACCTAGGAAACATTCCACTAGCGAATATGCACAAGGCAGTCACCTGATCAGGAGCACACACCTTTACTAGGCAATACTGTCTGCACATCTTAGCCCAGCAGCAGGCTATGGTAGGTCAGATGGTGTTAAAGACCTTATTCCTGATGGCTGCACCATCCGCAAGCTAGCCGCCATTAATGGAGGGCAGTTTATAGTGTGTGCTAAGCATGGTTACAGCCACGTATGCTACCAACTGAAAATACTGCTTCCTCTCTAACCATTTGTTTGTACCGTGTAGTGCTGTAGATTCACATGCGTCCACCCTTCTCCACCAGAGGCCTGTCTTTTCAAATCTCTTGCTTTCTTCCTTTTAATGCACATTGTGCTTCACGCACCTTCCTTACTTTTACATTCCTTACATGCTCTCCCCCTCTGAAAAACATGGAGTCGATGCCCTGCTCAATATACAGTAAGAGGAGAAGTTGAGTCGCATCTCGTGGCCTGACAGACTTCTTCAAACAGAAATAACTTGTAAACGATGGTAGGAGTGTGCTAAGCTAGTGAATCTACGGCACTGCGCGCTACAGATGCTTACAAGGTAAGTATCATTTAAAGGATGAAGTGTAAATATCCATATCTTATTTTTATTGTCCCTTTTTGGGCTCTCAGTCTGGTCCTTACTTTTGTAATGGGTCCTCCTTTTGAACTTTGAAATACAGGTCCACATAGGATTTTGACATGGGCAGTAGTTACCTTGGAAGCTTGTGCTATGGCAAGAAGATGGGAACTTCGCCTGCCATTTCAGTTTTGGCCCCCTATGGCACATTTTAGAAATAAGGTGACTGCAGCCAAAGCAATTTGTAAGGAAATCCTCTTTGCATATGGTCACCCCCAATTTTTTTGACTGACTCTACTGGCTTTCGTCTCTGAGAGTGCACTGAGGCCTGCTAACCAAACCTTATTGTCAGTGCCCTGACCCCAAAGTGTATGTGCAACATGTTGTATGCAATTGGAAATGGATAACTTACCTGCAAGTCCCTAGTATATGGTACCCTGGTCTCAGGGCATGTAAGTTAGAGGGGTACCTCAGGGCTTGCAACACTGGTTGTACCACTCTGGTCATCCCCCAAGTAAAACTAGTCCCCCAGTCTGCTACTGCAGACTGGCAGAGCCGGCATGCATTGCGAGCCCGACTTTAAAAGCAATGTCAAAGCCACTATTTCTCAGCTACATCTGTGTAAGTTACTCCTCTGTCAGACCTACCAATTCCTAGCATGGTGCAATATATGCCACTAGCAGGGCATGTAGTTCACATGTCCTGACAGTCAACCCTCGAAGACCCTGTTTTTACTGTGGAAAGACTTGGTTGCCCAATTGGTGAGTACAGGAATCCATGTTGGCCCCTCAACTGTGCTAATTAATGTAACTAGTTGCAGTGTGCAGCTTTTACAAAGCTGGCACTTTGTTGCCTTTAAAACTCCTGTGCCTTCTTGGGCACACATGGAGCCTGTTCCATAATACAGCTGGCTGCCCTACTGGAGAGACGTTTCAACGACTCTTAGGAAGGAGAACGGTGAGGGATTGCATGACTACTGCACGGAGCCCTTTAGGTTTTATCCCCAAAAGGCAGGCTTCAAAGGGGAGACCGTCTTTGAAGGGAAGATGTGTCACACTAGGGAGACCCCATTGTTTAGGCAGACAGGCTGGCTTGCAGAGCAAAGAGGGGAAACCATTTGCCAAACCTGCTCCCCCAGTGACGTGTAGCTCTGAGGTAGCCACAGCCAATGAGTGGGCTAGAGAGGTATGACCACCGAGAGATGTGCCTCGCCATCTTGGGAGTGGGCAGAATGGTGGATCCTAGGATAGACAGATGTCAAACTTCAAGGGAAGCAGTCATCAAGTCTGAGGGGACTTCATAGCCTATTAGCAATCAACCGCATTCTGCCCTGAGGGCATTTTCTGAGCCTCAAGGAGCCACCCCTGGCACCCAGACCTGAGATCTCAACTGCCCTACTGAAGGACTGCCCTGCTGCACTGAAGGGCCAGCAAAGTGATGCTGCACCGTCAAAGACTGTGCATGTTGCACCTGGTGGCTGGCGATGAGAGGGACTGTGCCTGCTGTGAGTCCTGCCCAAGGGGAAGCTGTCTTCAGAGCCCAGATAAGCCAAAAGAACTCCTAGGGCCATCTGTCTGGCCTCCTGTTCTTAGCACAGGGATACAGCAGATGAAGAAGCCTGCGGGGGCAAATTGGTAGTCCAAAGTATTCAAGCCGCTATCACTGCTTCCGTGCAACACCAAGGACCAAGACCCAACGCACAGAGCTGCACAGAGTTTGCTACGCTTTGGAATACTATGACTATTTGCTTGGACCTTCAGAAGGTGAGTTATCAACCCAGGAAGTATTGGTCTGTGACCACAACAGCGAACAAGTGTTAGTCCAGTAGCAACTGGACTTCGGCCACACCAGGGAAGAATTTGTGGGATGTCATCCCTTCACCATCTTCGTGGACCAAGGAATCTCTGCAGGAAGACCCCCTTGACCGCGTCGCATTCACAGCATCCTTAGAGCATCTTCAGCATCCTTCATCGCTTGCATAAGGACCACTCCATAGGAATCAATGGCAACGTGGATAAAGTCCCTGGAACTGCTAGAGGACTGCTTCTTCTGTGGAGGTTTCTAAGGAACTTGCTAGGCCCCTTGACTAGCTACCCCCAAGCTTTTTTAACCAACTGCGTTGAAACATACCTATGTTTTCTTTGAAAATGTTTGTCCAATTCGTTGCCTTTGCCAAGGCTTGTTCACGGTTGAGTGAAATTGCTGTGATTTATTATTGCTTGTAAAATCTATAGCTCCAGGACCCTTCTGTGGATCTTTTTCGTTCTAGTGTCTAAATTCTTTTTAAAATATAGTCTGTTTTTATAAATTGGTGTAGGATTTCTTGAGTGTTATGTCGATTTCTTCAATTGTTTTGGTGCTGGTCAAATGCTTTACACTTGTTCCTCTGTGTAAGCCTTGCTGCTCAGTGCCACAGCTCCTCAGGATAGCACTAACTGTTTGTCAGACGAAACCAAAGGTTCTGAAGGGGTTCATAAGTGTAGTACACCGTGAGGTGGTACAACCACACCATGTACCACACCATGTAATGCACCCCGCTTCCTCATGCACTCCTTCTTGCCTATGATGGTCTCAGAATATCATGTGATGCAGGTCATATTTTTGTTATCTTTTTTCTACCACCTCATCCATAAAATGCTGGGAAGAGTGTATAGACTAGGCTGTAGGAGGACCATGAACTGTTACATTCACATGTTTATAGAATTCCTTGATGGCAGCTTGTGATTGCCTTTTAGCCTGGATCAACTACAAAACAGGTGGATTTCCCTGTGTATCAATTTGCTATGAGTTGGTTGCTAAAATCATCCTCAATTGTATATGCCTGCGCAATGAGAGGTGAACCAGGAACCCTCCACTCTTCTTAAGAATAAATCGTGCTCATTCCATTCGTCGGACAGTAACCTGGTCCTCATTGCAATCCTTCTCTCAGCACGGCTTTCTGGAGGAGCAGGCCAGAGCTCAAACTCGTCTTTGAAGGCACTGCATCAAAGCTTTCTGGGTCAACCACGAAATATCCTCAGCCCTCCTTCTCAGATTTGCTTTTAGGGAAGCGGCTCTGGAATCAAAACGTCAATTTGAAAACATAATTCAGTCATGTCGAGCAGCAGTTCCTCAAATGTATCTGACCTGGAATTTGAGGCACAAGGTGAGAAGATGTAGAATGCGGTGTAGAATGAATGGTTTGCTGTTAAAAACTGTGCCGGATGTATGACGGGAGGTGATCCAGGAGGAGAGAATATACACCTTACGTTATAATTATGTACAGACTATTGAACACGTCATAGTTGCCTGTACTGCTATCAAAATTTATCAGAGATTTTTAAAAACACTTTAAAAATAATGGTATTACAACAAGTGCTTCAATGGAGATGATACATTTCCTAGTTATTGAATTAATGTGCTGTGAGATCTTTACATTGTTTAGCTCCTTTTTAAATTTGTAGTAAATAATGTAATTTTGTATACCATAGATCTCATTGTAAGATCTAAGGGCCATATGTAGGTGGGGTAATACCGGTCGGTAACGGTGAAATTCGGTAAATTTCACCGTTACCGACCGGTATTTAGGGATTTGAGATGTAGGAGGCTGCAAATAAGGAATCTGTAATTTACCGATTCCTTATTTTAAGGAATCGGTAAACTACCGATTCCTTAAAGCCTATGTAGGTAGCACTCAAGTGAGTCCATTTTAGCCTTAAGGATTCGTTATTTACCACCAACTATAAGTTGGTGGTAAATACCGAATACCTTTGCTTTTTTCTCAGTGCCATGTGGCAGACACACATGTCCTTAGGGCATGTATGTGCGCCACGTGCACACATGCACGATTCAGGGGTGCAACAGGGTGTCAATGTGACACCCTGCCACTCTTGAATATGTTTCCCCTATTACCGATTCGGTATTTACCGAATCGGTAATAGTGAATGGCTTCCCATTCATTCCTATGGGCCTCCAGGGCCATAGGAATGAATGGGAATTACCGAATCGGTATTACCAAATAGGTAATACCGAATATTACCGGTTCTGTAAAATTTACCGAATTATTACCTACATACTATTTACCGATTTACAAATACTGAATCGGAAAATTCGGTATTTAAAAATCGGTAAATAGTGATTACCTACATATGGCCCTAGATCTTTAAAAAACTTCACTTGGGAGTGTCTCTTATAAGTCTTATAAGTCTGCCGGAGCAAATGGATCATTGCACCAGGGTGTATCTTCACCTCACTGTTTTTATTGAGGTAGATAACCACATCATTAAATAACTCCAGTGGATTACCTAACCTTTTTTAATGTTCACCCACCTCTCACGTCTACACCATCACTAGAGCCCTCATACCCACATGCACCAACTGGCAGGAACAAAAGATCTCCGGTAAAGAGCCCCTTTATGGGTGCCCGTCAGACATTGCAGCGCCAGTCTGACGAGGAGCAAAACCCAGATGATGAAGCATGACACTTAGCTTGCTGGGTGTGTGAGGGTTTTAGTTCCGAAAGGGGAATCCCCCCCTCCCTCTTTCTCCCCTCCTTGTGTTTGGTTCACACAATTCGCCTCTTCCCTAGGGAACAGTGTATCATTCTTTGTTGATGTCTGTGACAGACCCCGACCGTTGGTGCCTTTACTGCCTCTGGGCCGACCACGATGACAAGTCGTGCCCCGACTGCCGGGCCTTGACCTCGAAGGCTAGACGGGAGTGGTCCCGTAAGCTGCTCGAGCTCCGCGACCGGTCCCTCGACTTCCTCCTCGACCGGGAACTCGAGCGGCACCGCATTCATCGCCGTTTGTCGAGTCACCACCACTCATCGGGCTCCAAGTCCTCCGGTAAGTCGAGGCATTCGAAAAAGAAGTCGAAGAGGTGTCACCGCTCTTCTGACTCCCCCAGCCCCCCTCATCCCCTCGCCCTTACCCCCTAACCCCCCCACCCCCTCCCTGCAAATCGTCCGAAGGGCTACTCCCTCCTCTTCGAGGCGACCCCTCCAGCCATGCCTCCGCAGTACCGCCGCATATTGGGGGGATCACTTGCAACTTCTGCAGGAGGAAGTTACGGCCCTCTAGGCCGAGGGGGCCATTGAGCGCGTTCCTGGGCCAGAAGTAGGACGTGGTTGTTATTCCCACTACTTTCTGGTACCCAAGAAGGGCAAAGGAGGCCTACGCCCTATCTTGGACCTACGGAGCGTCAATGGCTTCCTCCGGAAGGAGAAGTTCAAGATGCTGACTGTGGCTCAGGTCCTAGCTGCCCTGGACCCGTGAGACTGGATGGTAGCGTTGGCCCTGCAGTACGCATATTTCCACATCCCCGTCCTGTCGACCCACCGGCGCTACCTGCGGTTCATGGTATGCCACGAGCACTTTCAGTTTACCGTGCTCCCCTTCGGCCTTACCAGCGCACCTCGGGTGTGCACGAAAGTGATGGCAGTGGTCGCAGCTCATCTGCGCAGATCAGGGGTTTCAGTCTTCCCCTATCTCGACGATTGGTTGTTGAAGGCGGGCTCGCCCCAAGCAGTCGTCTTCCACCTCCAGACTACGGCCAACCTCCTGCACTTCCTGGGGTTCTCCATCAACGTGCCAAAGTCACACCAGTGCCCCTCTTAGAAGCTCCTTTTCATCGGACTCTGCGCAGTTTCGGGTTTATCGCCCCGAACAGCGGGTTCGGGATATTCAGGCTCTGATTCCGATCTGTCAGACTTTATCCCGATTTTCGGTCAGGTTGACGCTGCGGCTCCTGGGGCTGATGGCCTCCTGCATCCTTCTGGTGCATCATGCCAGTTGCGGGTTCTGCAGTGGGACCTGAAGTTTCAGTGGGCACAGCATCAAGGCAACCTGTCCGACCACTTCCTTATCTCGGAGGGCCCTGCGAGTCAGTTGCGGCTCACGAACCGCGATTGGGCCAGTGGCAGATCTCTCTCCCTACTCCAACCGGAGCACGTAGTGGTGACAGATGCGTCCCTCCTGGGATGGGGGGCCACATGGGAGAGGGGGAGATCAGAGGCCTCTGGTCTCCGGCGGAGTCCCGGCTCCATATCAACCATCTGGAGCTGCAGGCGATCCGGCTTGCACTGAAGGCATTCCTTCCCTCTATCCGGGGAAGTGTAGTCACCCTGGTGGTTCAACACCCAACAGGTTCCCTGAACGCCAGGGCGGACGATCTCAGCCGCCGGTGCATGATGGATCACGAATGGCGTCTGAACTCGGGCATGGCGCAAGGTCCCTTTCAGCAGTGGGGAGAGCCTTGGTTAGATCTATTCGCCACCAAAGAGAACGCGCAATGTCATCAGTTTTGCGCGTTGGAATTTCCAAGGCGGCACTCGCTCGGTGACGCTTTTCGTCGCGAGTGGAGCTGCTGTCTGTTGTACACCTTTCCGCCTATACCACTTCTTCCCAGAGTGCTGAAAAAGATCAGGCGAGACCGGGCCCAAGTCATCCTTGTGACTCCGGACTGGGCACGAAGATACTGGTATCTCAAGCTACTCAGCATGTTAGTCGTTCCCCCCGAGTCGTCAGCCTCTTCAGGAGGACCTTCTGTCGCAGCAGCAGGGGATGGTCCTCCACCCGAACCTGTCCAGTCTCCACCTACATGCGTGGAGATTGAGCAGCGACAGTTGAGGCCATTTGACTTGCCTCCTGAAGTCTGTGAAGTGATTCTGGCAGCCAGGCGTCCCTCCACAAAAACGGTATACACTTGCAGGTGGAACTAATTTGTGGCATGGTGCACAGCAAAGGCTGTGGATCCACTCTCTGCCCCCCTTTCAGAGGTTCTCCTCTTCCTTCTTTCTCCTGCCCAGCAGGGCCCTGCTCAGGGCCATTTCAGCCTTGTTAAGGCTTCCTGATCAGCCTCCTCTTTTCAAGTCCCTTGTTGTAAATAGATTCTTGAAAGGCATCACTCACATGTTTCCTCCTGTTCCCTTTGTGATGCCTCAGTGGGACTTGAATCTTGTTCTGACGTACCTTATGTGCACTCCCTTTGAGCCATTTCATAACTGTCCTCTTTGTCTTTTGACTACTGCATTCCTGGTTGCCATCACCTCTGCCAGGAGAGTGAGTGAGCTCCAGGCTCTATCTTCTAAACCTCCTTTCCTCTCTGTCCATCCGGACAAGGTTGTTATGAGGACTCGTCCTCCTTTCCTGCCCAAGGTGGTCACAGCCTTTCACATCGGGCAGTCCATCACCTTGCTCACCTTCTTTCCGCCTTCGCATCCCTCAAAGGAGGAAGAGAGGCTCCACCGTCTGGACCCAAAACGTGCGCTCTCCTTCTATCTAGATCACGGACGCCAGTTCCGGTTGGACGACCAGCTCTTATTGGTTACGTGGGCGCTAAGAAGGGACAGGCGGTGCACAAGCGGACCATCTCTCGTGGGTCGTCTTGTGCATCAAGGTTTGCTACTCTTTGGTGAAAAAGGAGCCTCCTGTTGGGCTGCGCGCCCATTCCACTCGGGCTACGGCGGCTACTACTGCCCTGGGTCGGGGAGTCCCCTGGGTCGGGGAGTCCTCTGGCAGGACATCTGTCAGGCAGCTAAGTGGGCCTCGTTGCACACGTTTGCTCGACACTACTGTCTGGACAGCCAAGTCCGGAGAGATGGCTTTTTCGGCCGGTCCGTTCTCCAGGACTTTCTGGTGTGATATTGGTTCGCAGACTCACCACCAGGGTTGGTATTGCTGGGGTATCTATTCTAAGGTAAGGAGTCTAACACTAACCAGTTTCTTTCAGATGCACAAGTTACTTACCTTCGGTAACGATATATCTGTAAGAAACAGTAGTTCGTGTTAGATTCCTTACCGCCCCACCCATCCTCCCCGTTCTGCGAAACGATATCTAGGGTTAAGGACATCCCTTTCAGGGCCCTAGTTTCATGGCACCAGTGTCTGTTTCTATCATGGCTCTGCGTTCCTGGACCGGAAAGCTATGTACAGAAGTGACGTCAGCGCGCGAGGGCGGTGTCTAAGTACTCCGACGACGTCATCCCGGCGATCACGACGACGGACGCGGAGTCGCAGACGAAGCCTACCGACATGTAGTGGTACTGTTGACAAAAACTTTCCGGATCCAGTCTGACGCCTGGGGATATTCTAAGGTAAGGAATCTAACACTAACTAGTTTCTTACAGATATATCGTTACCGAAGATAAGTAACTTGTGCTTTCACCCCAGAGATCTTCTGTGCTCCTCTTTGTATGTTCTCTTGGGGGGTAGGGGGGAGTTTCCTCCCATTGTATAGCACTCTGATATCAGAAAATTGTCTTGATTGCACTATATAAAGCTTCATAAATAAAAATAAATAAAAAGTCTCATTTTAATTCTTTCCATGGCTGGGCTAGAAAAGGTTGCCAGCCCAGTGAATGAGGAATGAATGAAGCATGAAATTCTATGAAAGATGCTAACCGCGGAGAGCTTTAGTTACAGATACGCAACTTTTCTCTATGATTTAGAGCTCTCCAAGTGTTAACGTTACTTCTATCTTTATTTACAGGGAGCTAGAGGAGTACATGAACGAGAAGGTGCAGTATGTTATCACGGCACAGGACTGGGACGATACCTTTGAGGAGGTGAGTCTCGGGAAGGGGGGCTCCTTGCAAGCATGGGTGCCTGAAAACTGTGACTGGCAGTGTGGACCATGAGCCTTTGCCATCCCACAGTAGTCAGCATGGAAGGCAGGATGCCAGCCATCGCTTCCTCTTAACAGTAGCTTAGGCATTCTTCTATCTTGGTTTAGACCTCAGAGGTCCTTGCATTTTGGAGTTCTAGGGTAGGTGAGTGTGACACTGCTGTAATTTGTTAACTCTACTTATCTCTCCATTGGATTCCTTATAGCACTAGCCTCTAGTGCACCTAAAAAATGACTCATTCCTTCCTCTGAAGGTCAACTTTCTTCTTCTTAATCAAAAAGAAGGGGGGAATGGACAACTTGTAACTGCGTTACCAAGGTTCTCTATCTCTCTTAATAAAAAACCCTTATACACGCATTGTAGGAACGTTGGCGGTATATCTTGGTTCTCCCCTACACTAATGCGGTCAAATTTCTTCTCATACATAAGGCTTCCTCTGTGCCAGGCAACTACAGTACGAACTTGAGCCTTAACCTCATTTCTAATTCTTAATGGTCTTCCCTCTTCGCAGGCGCTGAACGAGAACTGCAACCTCTCCTTCGTGAAGCCACGCTGGATCTACACATGCAATGAGCGGCAGAAGCTGATGCCACACCAGCTCTTCGTGGTGGTACCGCAGGCATAGCCGCGGCGAGAGCCCAAAGCTGGCGGGGATGCCAGATGGAAATCGGAGGCGAGCCGACAGTGCGGGACGACTTGCACCCTTTGCAGTGCTAGATCATTCGGGTCGAAGGTCCCAGACAGTACTTTTCTATAGGTTCTGAGGATCCAGCTTTTTTTTAATTGGGCTCTTTGGGGGTCCTAGTTCCTTCACACTGGGGTGATTTGTAGGCACCCTAAATACCCATTTCCACCCAGCGGCCACAGGAGACCGCTAAATATTTTTCTACTCAATTCTTTTATAATGTATTCAATTTTTGATCGATTAACAATAAAAAGAGAGTTTTGACTTGCTGAAGAGCTCTCAAGAAGAGCATTGCTCATCCTTCAATCCAGCAATAGCCAGGCACATGTGCAAGCCCCGGGGCTGTCTGCAGTCATGGCTGCCCTTTGAGTGTAGAGGAGGCGTTTTCAAGTATTGCGCCCAGGTGGATACTTTTAGGGGTTCAGCTGTAAGACCAGCACAGAGTTTACCAGGAGCAGTCTGCATGTAGTGGCAGCTATCAGAAGTGGCAAGTGTACCTAAGTGCCTGTCCACGAATACAAGAAGTGTAAGGAAAACCAGAAGGAAGAAATCTCATCAGTGTGCTCTTCCATTTAAAAATAACACCTTCTATGCAGAACTGAAACATGATATTTTGAGTTTCAAAGTCATTATTCAGGACAGTCCATCATCCCATACAACTATCAAGCACATTTTAGCCATGATTTTGGACCCTGAGTTTGGTTTTGAGTTGGTTCGCAGCATCCTTGACTCAACAGCCTCTATGGAGGGTCTGGCCTTCATTTCTAGTTCAAAGGTGACTCGAGACCGCTGCTTCCTATGTCTCCTCATCAGAGCCACTGTTCTGCAGGAGCCCTTTTACAGGAGACACTGAGTGAAGCGCTCTAGGTGCCATCAGTCTGTGATGTCACCATGGGCCCTGCTGCCTCCTATGACCTTGAGTCACTGATGTGACCCCTGTGGGCTGTGAGCCGGACACTGGTGTCTGGCCTTATACTACTGCTATTCTCTTGCCAGTACTGCATGTTCATTAATGTTGATGTCTGTCCTGCAGTTTCTGTTCTATGTATCCCATTTCCAAGCCGGCTGCATTCGCCCTGTGCTGTTAGGGTTAACTAGCTCCTAGCAGTGATTCCTTGCACGTTTACAAACCGGCCTCTAGGTGTCACTGCACTTGAGATTATACTGGCTGTCCACTAGGGGCCGCTCTTGCACTGATGTTCCCTGATACTGGACGGGAGGGGCTGCTCCTGCTGAATGCCTTCACCCCCCCCCCCCCCTCCCCCCAACAGCCTCCTCTCAAAGATGTTAATGGAAGGTCAAATCTGCCCCCTAGTGGGCCTGGCCACCAGCAGAACGTAGGTACGAGCTGCAGGGAGGGGCCAGTCCGATGCACCCCGGGTCTCTTGGGGGGGGGGGGGCACGTGACCCCCAGGAGGTGAGCCGGAGAGGCTGCAATGACATTAAAATGTAATCACCAATGGAATTGCCTGCGCGTAGAAGGCTCAGGCGAGAGATTACGGCAGTGAAATAAACTGAATTAAATGGTCCAGAACCCGAGCCGGCCCGGCCGGCCCTGCGCTCCCTACGATGGCGTCTGCGGGGGTCCCGCCGCGGCACGGACATATGCTTTTCATGGCTGCTCTTGAAGGGGCGCGGAGGTGGAAAGGAGATTGCTTCCATTTTACACGCAGGGCTGGAGGATTAGTCAAGTGACGAATTTTATTGCCTCTCTCGTTCTCTGTTACAATAAAGATGGTCTTTTACAGCGTCTCCGTCCCGAGTTGTCTCATTCAAGGAATTGTGTTTTTTAACAGACTTTAAAACGGAGAGGGGGCCCAATGATTCATAACTATCCTTTAACTCGGAACACACATCCATCTTTCCCTACCGTGAGTTCTGGTTTAGAGAGCTGCCTTCTGTAAATGTAAATGTGTTTGTATTTATATAGCGCACTACTACCCAGAGGTCTCGTAGCGCTGTATTCATACTGCTGTGGAACCCATCCTGGCTTTCCTGTAGATGTCCACTCCTGGGCACCCCCAAGGTGAAGCCAGGCATCCAAGCGCTGCTGGGGCCGTTGTGGAGATTAGGCAAGCTATTGCCCAGAGTCACAGAGTTGCACCCATGATTAGAATAGGCACCGAGGCGAGAATGATCAGGTCCGAGGAAATTGAACCCTGGTCCCGGGCTAGACCTCTGCATCAGGGTCTGCCGCTCTAACCATTGAGCCACGCTTCACCACACTCCACGCTTCTATATCTGTCTAGATTCACTCAGGTTGTGTGTGTCATGCCAGTGTGCTGTCAGTCACCGGATTCAGTGTGTTCTTAGTCATTGAATACATACAGAAAGAGGTGCTCACGCAAAATGCGTGCAGCGGGCCTGATGTGAGCTTTGACCAATCATCACCCGGCTGACAGCGCTCAGAACTGATCTCGTCATTCAGTAAAGGTCTTCAGAGTAAGGACTGACCACACAAGGACAAGCGAGAGCTCTTTAAACAGCAAGAGCGGCTAATCTTTTGATGAGACTTCTGCCCCCAGCAGAGCAATGAATAGAGCTTTTCAGGCTATGTACAAAGCACAGCTGGTCCCAGTTATGTTAGCCTGGGAGAAACCATAATCCGCCCAGCACTGCTCTCTGTAGTACTGGATGCAGAAAGCAGCATTGACTACCAGCCGTTTCAATAATTTACTGCATATAGAGTCCCGAGTGCACATCTGCACAGCCCTGCTCCAGCTGTGTCGCCTGTCGAGACAAAACATTCGAAATGCAAAATAGCCAGACGCGAGGACACTGCAACCAAGACCTTACGAACAGGGCACAAGTCTTGAAAAAAAGAATTGGGGGGACTAACCAAGTTAGGCAGTATGCAAGTGACATCATGGCGCATGACATCACAGCTCAACATGGCGCAGCTTCACAGGAAGTGACATCACAACCCATGAGCTCACAGGAAGTGACATCAGATCCTAACACCTCACACGTTTCGCAGGTCTGTCATGAGTACCTTTAAGCTCATTAAGAAATTTAACAAATGAGATTTTGCGTCTGGTTGTGCCAAAAAAGTGGCGCATCCCCAACACATAATGTGAGCCTCAATGTATACATTTATTTTGTAAAAACTATGCCACAAAGAAATTGGCAACAAGAAGAAACGTGGCAGTAAATCTGTTTGGCTTAATTGGTTGCAAAGTGTAAATTTTTAAATATCTTAAGGTATGTTATTTGTGTAGATGCTGGGATAGACCACCACATTTTTCATACTTACAGTGCATGCATATACCTCTATACAGGGATTGAAGAAAGCAAAATGCACTCCTTTCAAGTATTTGTGTAGAGATAAGCTATGAGCCTTTGCATCCCTCCCTTGCATCTAAATGTGACCTCTCTGATAACCCACTGCAAGGATAGTGGAACAAAAAGAGGCCTGATGGCCCCTTAAATTCTGCTTTTGTTATGGGGCCAGCTGGAGTCTGGAAGAGAAAGCCCCCTCTCTGTCTGCACGTTGCTGCTCTGAAAGAAAGTAGACAATGTGCAGGCGCTGGTGAGTGCGTCCTGGTGCATGGAAATTACATCTGGACAAGTTCATCATATTTCAGTGGGCCCAGGCTTCTTGCAGGGCGGACGGCGTCCACCCTGTGAAAATAGTGGGTGGACGCTGTCTACCCTTTTGGATCCCTGACTTGTGCCCTGATTACGAAACACTGAGCTACACACACACATAAGAAACAGTGCAAACAAAATGCAAAAGGAAGTAGTATAATACAGTCTTAGTCGCTAGGAAATATCTTACGTTTCTGATAGATTCCACTGATCCAACTTTAGAACATTCCCTGGGTGTCCGACTAGATTCGGAAGCTTCCCAGCAATGCTCCTCCATGCGACTCCCTGCTGACTCTTAACCACCCCGGAAATGACGGAGCAGAGCTGCATATAAGTGCCACCCTTGCACACTGACATCAGTTCCTTTCTTTGTATGCCTTCCAGTGTGGATCTGGAGCACCATTCCTACGTTTGTTGGCCCTTTCAAGATTCCGATAAGAGAGAAGCAGTGTGCTAAGAAACTATGTATCCTCCAAAAACGACAATCACAAGCCTTGCCGTCGATGTCACTGATTAGCACACGATGATTCGCCGGTGCCTTGGCTAAAGGCCCAACTCGAAGTTGTGCGATAAGTGTGCACTTAAGCACACTGAGTTGATCTGGGACCAGGAGGCAATGCAAGCAGTAGATGTTGAAACCTATGCACAGGTCCTGCGCTAGATAGTGGGCATGTATCCAGTCTCCCTCCCAAGCCCATTCTTGCAAAAGGCCCACCTCACACTAGAAGCCCTCCAGAAAATCGAAGTTGAAGTCAAAAAGAAAACCCAAAAAAGTGAAGCAAAACTCCTCCCCATCTTGCCATTCTGTGTCCCAGGAGAATGCGCATGGGTGTCACACAGCTGGTCTGTCTCCTCCTGGGTCCTGGAGTACAGACCAGATTCAGTCCCCGTACGAGAGTTAGGAGGTGAATCCTCAAGTATGTCCTCCTAGCTAAATGATCAACACAAAAAAATAATTGAAAATGTTGTAGTCACTACTGTTGAATTGCAGTTTGGATACTCATAAGTGCTTTTGGAGCTAGCCCCTAACCTTGTCTTCATCGGTTAACAAGCTTTTTCCTCTACAAAATGTCTTTTAGTGTGCAGCGGACTTTATCCCCGCTTAAAAAAGGGTATAAGTCTTGTAGAGACTGTTGCAAGTAAATTTGTGATAGAGACTTCTAGCCTCAGATTGCTCACCTTTTGAATATTCCCCAGGTGTCAGCCTGGATCCGGAAGCTATTGAGCAGAACCTCTGCACCCTGGACGGTAGTGCCTTGTAGCTTTCCACGGACTCCATTCCACTCTCAAAACGACTTGTGGGGTCAATTTAGGCTCTGCTCTAGCACATTTATGTCACTTTTTCTGCGCCATCAGACTAGGATCTGGAGCTCACTTTATGTCTCTCAGAGACATTTTACATCCGGTTTTTCTTTAGTGTGCAAGGGGCATCTCCCCCAAACAACATGTTTAAACCCCCGTGTGGACTGTTGCAAGGAAATGTCTGACAGATCCCCACCACGTATGCCTGTTGTGTCTTGATTCTAGCCCCGGCTTCAAGCCGTGTAGCAACTGTGTGTCTATTAACTGAAGGCCATCAGAGAATGCAAGACAAAGCTTTTCGTTGCCAAGCATAAAAGGACTCCTCATTGGGGGCTGCTCCTAGTCGTAGTCCACGGCCAAGGTTTGATCCCGGTCAAGTTCCTGGATTTTCCAAAGGCGCTCAAGAATCCAGTCTTCATCGGGGTTCAAGTCCTCAAGAAACTCTAAAATGAAGCACAAGAAATCGAAGTGGGACTCTGCTCCCTCGCACCATTCGCCTGAGAAGGTGTGGGGCGGTGCCATTCTCGATTTTGCTCTCCAAGTCGGCTTACTTTGGAGCTGATCCTGCATCTTGTGTTGTCAGACCTAAAGTTTCTGGGGACAAATGCCAGGCCAGTTCAGATTGAAAGCCATGCACCGGCTTGGTGGATCCTTACTGACTATCTCTGACGCACATTCAGGCCCCAAGGAGCGTAGAGAGAGGCCTTCTTTCTGTGATATTGCCTGAGTGTTCGCCCCCAGAGCCAGTTGGACCCTCCAAGCCCCCTTCTGCCTTTGGTTACACACCAACTCTGCAAACTGTGCCGGCCTTTGTTGCTTGGAAACCGATGATAACTCCGTTGATGCCTGCGGAGGACCCAATCGTTCTCTCCGAAGTAGAGTGAGCGACGATCTGACCTCGATCAAAGTCGCACCTGATTCTGCCCTGGCGCCTTTTCCCCCACTGGGTGAACTAGCTCCACAAGGGAGGCAACTTACTCTGCATTCCCTCTTTGGAACAGACTCTTGCAATGATTGAGTCGGATGATGATTTCGCTCAATCGTACCGTGATGCCAATTGGTAGAAGAACGTACAGGATGGTAGTGGCCTTTATTCCTCCCTGGAGACTGCTCTTTTTTCAACCCTTGAACCAGCTACGTAGGAATCTGCTTCTTAAGTCTTTGTGACGTGTAGAGCAGCTGAAGTTCTCAACCTTCAGCTCCCCACCTTGGAGGTTAAAAGAAATGTCCTCACAGTTGTCCTTTAACTAACACAGACTACTTCTGAGCCCCTTCTCCCATTTAATGAGGCACTGATGAACACCGTATTGGGGGCCTGGGCCAAACCTTATTCTGGGCCCCAGTCAATTGACAAACCAAGTGCCATTGCCCTGCTCCAGGTGACCCTGCTTTCCTCTCACAGTACCCTTCACCTGAGAGCATTGTGAGCCAGTCTAATCCGAATACGTTCCCTCCCCCTGACAGGGAATTTAATTGAGTGGAACCGATTGGCAGCAAATCTTTTCTTCCACCAGTCTGGTTCTCCGATCTGTTATCGGCAGCTGCTTATTGGGTTGCTACTACAACAACCTTCGGGATTTTGTGGCAGAAGTCCTCCCTGGTGTGTACCAGATCTTCAAGATGGTCATGAATGTGTCCTAGTTCACTATTCAGTGTGGCTTGGACACCATGAATTCCAAAAGACGGGCCATTGGCACCAGTGTTGCCATTCGCTGCCACGCGGGGCTGCGATCAACTGGACTCTCCAACGACATCCAGTCCTCCTTGATGGACATTCTCTTTGATGGTATTCGCCTGTTTGGGAACAAGGCTGAATCTGCTCCTCAGCATTTTAAGGAAAGCGGGGCTACCGCTCGTTCTCTGGGTCTTTACTCCCCTCCTCACCACCAACAGCAGTTTTAACGCTCCTTTCATTGCTTTGATCAAGGCACTCCTTATAGCTAGCCTGTCCAGCCCTTCAGGGACCTAGCGGTTTCATGATGGTGGTTCAGAAGAACAAGTTACCTACCATCAGAAATGCTTTTTATGATAGAGACTCTCTCTAGTCGCAGATTTCTCACAGGCCCTCCCATCCTCCCTATTAAGTGATTGGACTCTATCCACTAACAAGATACCATGTCTATTAATCGGCACACTGTCTACCAATTTGCTTTTGGTGCTCTGTGTCTGGGGTTGCAGACAGTCTCATATGCAACAAACGTCGGCACGTGAGAGTGTCGTTAATATAGGCCCTGCATGTCATTTCCAGAGTGAACAAATGCCTGTGCGGGGCAGCAATGGCATCACCTTCAGGCATGCAGAGGTACTGCTCAAAAGTTTTTGGATCCAGTCTGACAGATGGCAAATATTGAACAGGTGAGGAATCTGCAGCGAAGTAGATTCTATACCAGAAGTGTTTCTGGTGTCTGGGTTCAGGCCATGAATGTAAATCATGCGTGGAGTATGCTCTGATGATCCCAAAAGCGATCTGGGAATGCAGAGTCAAGCTGTACAATGCTGGGCACCACAGTAAGTCGTGCAAGACTCCTGCTCGCAATCGAGAACACGGGCCTGTTAACATGACAAATCATCATCACAGTTCAAGTCTTCAGGTAAGCCCAGATCATAGACAAAGCCCAAGAAGTCCAAGCAGGCCTCATCCTAGCCTTTCCACTCTCCTTTTCTGAAGTTGCAAGGGTGTCCAGGTGCCCTCCATCTTGATCTCAGTCCCTTACTGATGAGACGATTCCACAGCAGATCCTGATACACCACAAATGACTGTGTTTTTCAGCGGTGCCACAACGTAGCGAGGTGTTTAAGGAGGCCATGCTCCACTTCTTGACACCGTGCCAGTTCCATCTGGTGCGCCTTAGGGCCCACGACTCCTTAGAGTACTCCAGTCTGGTTACTGCCTCGTGTCTGAACTTGGTATTCTTTGTGCCTCATGAACCCACTTCGGCTTCAGCTCTGACTTTGGAGCCGACTCCATGACTAGTACCACAGTCCATGCTGGTTCCTTCAATGTTGACTCTAGCTCGGCTGACTCAAGGATGTTGATCCCAATGTTTTATCTACGTCGAATCAGTCTCGACCTGAATTGAAGCCACCTTGGAGCACAGTTGCAATGCGTCTGGCTCCAATACACTCTATAAAGACCGTGCCTTTGCCAACTGAATGGATTAGACTCTGTCCAGAGCCAGTCATCTTTTGGTGATGGTGGGGAAGAATTTCCCCCCCAATGTGATGATAATTTGTAGCTGTAAATACAAGAGGCCAGTTGGTTGGACACATCCGCTGAAGTGGAGCTGGTCTTTTCATAAGCAGTCTTCTTCATTCCCCATTGTCAGTAGACGAGTGTTAAAGTATTAGGGTTGCCTTTGCCTTCCGTGTATGTCACAGAAGTGTTTCAACTCGACATACCTCATGTAAACCTCTTATTAGTATTCAACAAAGCCCTGACTGACACTCTTGTGGACACGAGGGCTAAACCCTGCTCCTGCCCACCTGTGAACATGCGGGTGGCATGTCATCACAGACCCGCTGCGGGTGACCTTGCCTTTTGACACAGCTCTATACTCCTGAGAGCCTGGTGGTACAGGTCTTCACCAGCAGAGTTAGCCCCAGTTCTTTTCTGACTATCCTCTGAGACTGAAAGGGTTGAGGCATTTGGGGAAAGGATGTTTTCTTCAGCTAACCTTACCCTCAGGCCAGTCTAAACAAGGTGTTTACTGGGAGGGTACTTCCATTTATTATGGGACATGCACGCTGAGTTCTCGCTAGCAGTGCCAAAATATTTCGTACCAAGTTGGCACAACCAGGATGTGGCAACCTATGCCATACGGTCAGGGTTGTACTCTGTTGTCAGAATAGTTGGGACTACCAGCGCCACGCATAAATGATATGTAATGTGCTTTTCGGGTGATGTTGAAGCCGCTCTCATGGATATGCCTTTTGACAGATAGCACCTTTTTGGCACGTAGGCTGACTCCACACCCAAGTGTCTCAAAGATGGTAGACCCTCTGCGAATTCTGTTGTCTGTTCACACCTGAAAAACAGTATCCACAACAATTTTGCCCTTTGAAAGCATCACTAGGGGTTTCGCCTATAAGCAACATCAAGGCCCACCACCCCAAGAACAGATACTGCAGCCCTTTCGGGGGTCATGGTAGGTTATTCAGCAGAGCATGTCCTGGCTCGCAGGGACAGCAAGCCTCACAGAACTCAGCCCCTCCAACAACAGCCACCAAGTCGCTTTAGTTTGCGTTTACTGCACATGATCACCTCTATGAAGGTAGGATCAGTCAATTGCTCCACAGCTTCCAAGCCATAACATCAAGCTCAGACTCTTTTGGAGGAGGAGGATGAGGAGGAGTGTGGGGAAGGGGAGGGGAGGGTGGGAGGGGGGAGGAAGGGAGGGAGGGGGGAGAGAGAGAGAGAGAGCGCGATATCTTCATCCTATTTTACATCTTTGCCCTATAAATGTATTTCTGTGTAAGGAGAAATACAAAATGCTCACACTGGCCCAAGTTTTGTCTGATCTGAGCGACTGGATATTTGACTTGAACCTGCATGCCACGTACTTTCACGTGTCTGTCCTGCAGTCCCTCAGATGTTACCTGCAGTTCAAGGTTGACCAGGAATATTACCAGTTTGCTGTGCTACCCTTCTGCCTTACCAGCATCCTTTAGGTGTTCATGTTAATGATTGCAGTGGTGTCCACCCATCTTCGAAGGTTGGGAATATCTGCTTTCTGCCACCTCAATGAGTGTCTGTTTAAGCCAGGCTTGCAACATTCATTCATAGACCACCTCCACATGACTGCAGCGCACCTGACAAAATTAGGGTTCTCAATCAACGAGCCAAAGTCACACCTTTTGTAGAGATTTCCTTTACCAGGAACTGTACTGGACACACTCTAGTTCAGGGTCCTCCTTCTGCTACGAGTCCAGGACATTCGGGCTATGATCCTGATGTTTCAGCCTTGATCCTGTATCTCGGTGAGAGCTGCTCTGAGGCTCCTTGGCCTGCTGGCCTCATTCATCTTGCTTGTCTACTTTGCCAGGTGGCATATGTTGTCTCTGCAGTGGGATCTGAAGTCTGTGTATCCATCAACAAGGAAACCCGTTTGATACTATTCCAGTTTCAGAGGAGAGTGCACAAGATCTGCAATGATGGGTGTTCGACTCCAATCTTACCAAACGGCCATCGTTCCCTGTAACCTGCGCGTTTGTGCACGTGCGCACTGTGCATTTCACCAGCGCGCACAGACTCGTGCAAAGCGTGCATGTAGTTGTTTAACAAGCACCAGCCACGGCCTTTAAATTTGAGCGCAGTGAAATGTGTGGTATTTTCTTACCTTTGAAGTGCAGTGATATTACGGCACAGGCCCAACTTTCTGGCTACACTTGCCATGGGCCTGGAATACCTGGGGGGGGGTAGCAATAGGCAGAGTGGAGATGCAGGCGCTGTAAAGCGCAGTGAAAAAACAACAAAGCCTAATTAACACGAGAATGGTCTTTAAAAGACCTGTGAAGTACTCAGTGTGACTGGCAGCTCAATAACTGTCTGTGTGCCTGGGAAGCTGTCTCAGCCCGGGCTGGCACACACAACGGGTTGGCGGATGTGTGGTTGGAGGGGGGCTAAGGGGGCTGAAGTCCTTTGAGCACTATGGGCAAAGCACCTGTTCACAAGGTAGGATCAGGGCTGCTTTTCACAAACATTTTTTAAAGCGTGCTGTACAAATGCCTCTCTCTGATCGATGATGCTCACAATAAAACAAATAAATTATGTTTTCCCTTCGGACTAGGAGCTGGTTCCATGAACTGACCAGAACAAAGACGTTGGTGATAGTGCTGTTATTCACAAGCTCACAACTGATTTTTTAAAATGTTTTCTTTGTTTCACATAACAAGATGGATTCATGCTGTTGCTGTGTGTGTGTTCAATCAGGGCCAGCTTTAGGACATTAGTGCAGTCGCACCTGGCACTGATATTGTGAAGTGTGTGGGGTGGGGGTCACTGGGTTTTTACAATAACTTGAGTTTGAAAGCCGGTGCTGTTAGTTTCCTTGGGTGGCCATCAGAATAGAAGCAACATTAAAAATGTCAAGATATTGACAGTGATTAATGCTCCTGCTGGAACCCTCAGTGGGTTCATGTGCCTGCTGCAAAGAATGTGTGACTGACATGTACCATGATCAGAGAACTGATTGTGAGTGAACAATGAGTGAGTGAACAATGAGTAGATCTATAAAAAAATAAATGTATGCCAGAGATAAGCTTTGGAAATGTGAAGGGTACTGTTGGGTGATGGTAGTAAGGTAATTTATGGAGAAGGTGGTCAGTTGGGGGCTGACAAAACGATTGACACACTGGGCGCCAGCAGCGCTAAAGCCTACCTGTTTTTCAGCCTCATCCAGTAGTTCCTGCTTCTTCACCCAAATCGGCACAGTCCACACCTTCTTGTGAAGCAATTGAGCAGTCGCATTTGACTACATTCTATCTACTACCTTAAGTTGTCTGTCATCCTTACTGCCAGACGTCCCTATACAAAGTTCATTTATATCGGGTACAACACAGACTCCTTGCTAGCCAAATTGTCAGATGCTTTGTTGTTTGTTTTATCTGATTGAGACTTCTATCTGCAGATTCCTTACCGTAGAACTATCCCTAGGCATCAGACTGGATCCAGAAATCACTTGTGAGCAGTACCCCTGTTGGACAGGCCACGTGTAAGGCTTGCTCCCTCCCCGCACGACCAGGCCCGAGCCCCGCTCCTCAGGCGTGACACGCAACAACAACCCGTTTCCCGTCTCCTATAGGGCCCCTGCCCCTGAACATCTCCACATCGTGGGCCCGATTCCCCACCGGCCCTCTCGCCCGGCCTGGGCGCCATCTTGGACACGGCACCACGAGGCCGCGTGGCCTCCGATCAACCCTAACCCTGGGCCTGGCCAGGCCCCGACATCCCGGCACCACCATCCACCCAGGAAGTGAGCGGACTACTTGGCAGGTCAATGGGAGAAAGAGGTGTCGATGGCTCTCCCCCGCCAGGTGCCGATCGCCCCCAGCTCCCCCAGGCGCTGGCTCCACCCCCCTGCTGGGTGTCTGGACTCCCTCATCCCGGACCTCCCGACCTCCCAGTGCGAGGGTCCGGACATCAAAGGGCGCCAGACCTATAACTGGCGCAGCTCCCGAGCAGGAAGGCAGTTGTATCCTGGAGTCGAGAGACGCAGTGAAGAACTCATCCTTGACGGACTACTGGCGCTGCCGTAGCCCTGCCTTGCGAGCTACCGACCTGCCTGCTGGCGCTGCCGCGGCTCTCTGCACCCATCTTCATCGGGACCTGCTGGCTCCGCCGCGGACCGTCACTACCTTCAACCATCCCGGGACCTGCTGGCTCCGCCGCGGCCCGATCATCTAGAACGCCGAGCTCGAGGATTGTGAGCTAATTCATCTACAACCACATCCCCCAGAGTGGTAACGAGACTGTCCCGCTACCCCCTTACCCAACCAAGAGACTAGAATAGAGGGGGCCCCGGAGTCCAGACCTCCTTGTACCACCTCACCGTACTTAAAGAATTGCTTATAAAGTAACGTTGAACCTTATCCTTGTGTGGTGTACGTCAGTGGGGGGGAAGTTATTGGTCTGTACGATTGCTGGAGACGGATCTCCCCGGAGACCTCTCCCCTTATCCTCGGCCGACCCTCCCGGTCCGTCTAACAACCCCTATGTGCCAGTAGGTGGAGATGTTTGGCTTTGTGTGGCATTGCACGCACGGAAGCGGCATACACCATGCCTACATAGGCGCACCCCAGCACGCGGACAAATGTTAATTTCTTTCCGCAACAGTCAGCGCAGATCCGGATATGAGCTACGCCCAGCCGCTTTTTGACTATACTTTGTTCAACCCTTTGTCGAAGATTTTTGAGATATTGTCTCTGTGTGGCATGGATGTCCATGAGGAAGGTGAGTTTCAAACCCTGTGACACCTGTAACCTATAGATGTCTTAGCGCACCCGCACCTCATCTGCCTCTGGTGTCTTGAGCATGACCACAACGCCAAAACCTGCATTGATATTTGCGCCATGCACCCCAAGGCCTTGAGAAAGCAATCCCTCAAGCTCAATGCATCTCAATGTGTGACACCCTGACGGTCTTGATCTCAGTCAGACCCTTATGAATACCATCCCCTAGACCATAATGAGGACACTTGGTGTGAGGAATTGACTGAAGCCAGTGGACTGGACCTCCCCCAGATATTGACTTAATCTCTCCTCCTACCATGGCTACAGAGGAGGGAGCCTCATTCACTATGGTGGCGAGGAGGGTGGCCGAGGTCCTGGACCTCAACTTGGCCTAGTTGGCAGTCAAGACTAAAGTCTTGCCAGTGGTGGCTTCAGCCGGAAGTCACCCCCTCAGAACCGCTTCTCCTATTAAATGAAACCCTCAATGACGTCGTGCTTGGATCCTGGTCCAAGTCCTACACCGGGGCTCCTGTGAACACAATTGTCAGACGCCATAGCCCCACCCCAGGGGAACCTGGTGGTCCAAGCCTGCACCTCCTGACTAAACAATGGTGTATTACCTACCTCCCCACTGGATAGGAAATTGAAGAGGCTGGACACCTGGGGCAAGAAAAAAAAAGAATTCCACCCCCCCATCCTCTCCCCCAACCCCTGACTGCGGTCTGAGAACACCACATGCCTTTTGGGCCGTTACTCTCACTCACTCTGAGAGTCGGTTGCGCAGATGCTGCCTATGGTCCTAAAGGAGGCCTAGGTCATACTGTCCCAAGCTGTGAGTGATGGGAGAGATGCAGCTAAGTTCACAATCAGATGTGGGCTGGACACGACCGACTCGCTAGACAGGGGTTGTTCTCTGTCGGTGGCCTTATGGTGCCCCGCCTGGCTAAGGACAACTGTTTTTTAAGGGGATGTCCAGGCTTCGCTAATGGACATGCTCTTTGATGGCTCCCATCTCTTTGGAGACAAGGCGAACTCT
This sequence comes from Lissotriton helveticus, assembly GCF_964261635.1. Taxonomy (NCBI): domain Eukaryota; kingdom Metazoa; phylum Chordata; class Amphibia; order Caudata; family Salamandridae; genus Lissotriton; species Lissotriton helveticus. Next base: position 1,821,679,412 of record NC_136068.1, on the reverse strand, counting down.
GTGTCCTGGAGCACTTCAAGAAAGCAGAGCTTCGGTCAGGTGCTTGGGGCTTTCCATGGCCTTTCGCCAACCCCAGTCTGCATTTTGCTGGCACAGAAGGACATTCCAACCATGTCCCTAATCGTCCAGCCACCACAGCACTCAAGCTTCACTGCCTCTGTCTGAGGAGTGGTACCCTCTGTCTCTGTGAGTCAGGCCACCAGAAGTCAGGCCAGTCCACCACCCGCACCAGCCACAGACTCCACGCCTCTTTAGTTTGCCATCTGACCATCAAGGGCAACCAGTGAGGCAGGATACACCATCACCTTTGTAGGAAGGTGGATATCTGACTATATGGTTACCCCAACTTTTTGCCTAGTGTTTAGCTCGTTTTTGACTTGGCCTGGGAGTCTGCTATTCAGGGCCCCAGGCTATCTGCTCTCCCTATAAAATGGACTCCATGTACCTTAGGTACATAACTGATTGGGTATTGGTTCATCTTTGTGAGCCCCTGTATAGTGTACCATAGGTACCCAGGGCATAGGTGCATCCAAGGCCTACCAGGGGCTGCAGCATGTATTATGCCACACCTGGCTGGCCATCCAAACTGACACCACAGGCTGATCACTCAGCTTGGTAAGGTGGTGTAATCACACCTTACTTAGATATAGTATATCTATATCTACCTTATATATAGACACATAGTAACCTATAAGTCACTCCTATGGCAGGCCTTAACAATCCTAGAGGCAGAATGCTTGGTTTTATGTGAGAGGGTGCCCTAGCATGAGCTGAGCCCCTCTGCAGCTTTCGGAACCATGTCCTTCTAGCTGTTCTATGATATAGCCATACCATATACTCTTAAGTGCATTATAATCCTCGTGGGTAATGCTAACTTTGGTTTGGCTTTATCAAAACATGTCGTGTAAGGTGTCAAACACTTTGGAATACTACCCCCCTCCCCCCGACAGTTCTGGCGGCGGGGGTAGCATTCCACCCTTCTAGAGGGGGAAGACATGTAGTTACTGCTTTACCCCGTTAAAGTTAAACAGAGCCTCAGCATCACAAAATGGATGCTGCTGCCACAGACACAAGTCTGACCTCCTGCAGCTGGACAAACCTTGGGCAAGGGAGGCCTGGACAGTAGGTTTCCTGTCTAGGGAGGTGCTAGCACCTCCCCAGACAGCCTGTAGTGTATTAGGGCAGGGTGGGTTGAATGGGAAGATGCTTTTCCAGACACTGCCTGGGGCACACAAGGTGCTCCATGCATAGCCCGGTTCAAACCAGGTGCTGGGGCACTCCAGCCCCGCTCTGGCGCGAAACTGGACAAAGGGAAAGGGGTGTAACCACCCCCTTCTCAGGGTCAACCCATAGGAGGGACCTAGCAGGTAATCCAGCCCCTAAAATCAGTATAAAGATAGGAGCTGTGTCTAGAGACATTAGATTATCCTGGACTGAAACTCTGAAATGAAACTCTTGGACCTTCGACGTTCTATACCGACTAGAAGACTGAAGACATCTCCCTTGTGGTCAAGGAGTGACCACCCTGTGTAAGCAGGCACCACCAGTAACTTGCCGGTTTGCTTTGTCGACGCTCCTGCCGGAACCCGAAGACTCAGCGACTCAGGAACTGGACTTCCAGACTTCTCCGACTCCGATCCACATCCACAGCAAAGCTGAGACCCGTGGTGGACACGAGAGACGTGGGTCCGGACACTGTGGACTACCTGCACTTTGCTAACAGTGCAACGACCGAGGCACCCTTGAAGTTGTGCATTGGGGTTTGAGAAGCCCCAGACCCGAGCACCATTTGCACCGAATCTCAGCCCTCCACACTCCACGAGTGCCGCGTGGGGCCTGCTCTTGCATTTCAGCTCGACGCGGCTTCCCGGTTGCTAGCCCGTTGGCTAGTTAGCCCCCTGAAGACTTTTCTTTAAATCTACACCACTGGCCTGGTTGCTTCAGGCTTGCCCCAGCTTCCCTGCAAAGGAGAAGCTCCCCAGACCTTGCTGGTCTGACTTGAAGCCAATCTTCCCTTCCTGCGTGGATTGCGTTTACCAAGGCTTGTTGGGTCCAATCCGGATACCGATACCGCAGTCAACTAGATCCTTCGTGGGACAGCTCAAACCCAGCTCCTGGTCGTCGTCGACGCCTCCTGGTCCTCGTGGCTGCAGAGACCAGCTTCACCTGAAACACTCGACATCGCCTGGTTCCTTCTGGTCACTGGCTAGTGACCCAGACTCTATCCCCTCTGCTTTCAGGTTCTTCTCATCTTCGATCCACCCTTGGATCCACCAGAACACTTTTCTCTTGGTCGCCTGCAGCACTTCTTTGCAGCTCTCCATAGCAAACAGCAACGAAACTCGACACGAAAAGACACCTATGCACCCGACTTCCCTGGGTGAGGTAACTCGAGTACTCTGGTGCTCCCGTGGGTGTTGACTCTCGAAGTGTCCTAGTTTATAAGGGTTTTACCGTAGTCTATCCGGAGGTGTCCTTAATCAACTACTTTGTAACTTTTACGTTCCCATTATAACTCTATGGTAACTCGCGACTGTGTTCCCACACTGCACGCGAATCCCGTGGGTCTCCTACTTCCTAACCTTTGGTTCTGTAGTGTAGCCCCTGTGTTTCCCTAGGCCCCAGGCCTATCCACTATTCCTGAAGTGGTCCTTATTCCACTTACTTAGTATACGGTTCGTGAGGCCCCTAGGGCAAAATTGTATTTGTGTAACTTATAGTATGCTTAATGAGTAACTTGTAACGTATCTCGAACTCTGACCTCATAAAGAGTGCAGAGGGGTTGTGTTAGTAATAAATACATATATATTTGATATATACCTTGTGTGGTGTCCTTTCATTTGGTATTCAAGGGATTATATATGGTAAAACAGCTGGCTTCACATGCTCTCTAAAGTTTAAGCCTAAGACTGCTGGTCCATGATACCACTAGGATAGCTAGTCTATTAGGTTGACTTTACAACCACCATCAATGAGGGTTGTTTAGACTGGTGTAAGGGGCCCACTAGAATAGTGGACATCATATGCCAGGCTAACTACTCACAACCTTCACCACTGGAGATGGATGACATCCAACTGTGAGTTCTACACATTGTCCAAAGGGGCCACCCTCACCTTCATCACCACCCCTCCACCCATGCCACCAGCTTGTGACAGACTAACGGAAGACTATCTCTCCTTACTTCACTAGGAGGTGGTGGCTGCCTTGGCCAAGGGAGAATGCCGACAGAAATAGGTCATGGTTTCTATTCCTGGTAATATCTGCTGTCTGAGAAGGACGGAGGCCTTTGTCCTATAATAGACCTGTGCCCTCTCAATTTGTTCCTGAAAAAGGAGAAATTGAAAATGCTCATGCCCGCTCATGTTCTGTCTCCCCTCAACACAGTAGACTGGTTGGTAGCGTTGGACTTGAGAGACGCATGCTTCCACATTCCTGTTCTGCCTGCCACAGATGTTACCTGAGGTTCATGGTGGACCACGAACACGTTCAGTTTGTCATGCTCCGTTTTGGCCTTACCAGTGCACCTCAAGTATTCACCAAGGTGATGGGGGTGGTTACAGCTCAACTGCAGAGATCAGGGCTGCCAGTCTCCCCATATCGCGACGACTATCTTTTGAAGGTAGGCTCACCCAAGGAAGTCGTTTCTCCCCTTCTGACTATGGCGGACCTCCTGCACTCGTTGGTGTTTGTTCTCAATGTGGAAAAGTCGCACCTAACTCCCTCTCAGATGCTTCCTTTCATCAGGGCTATTCTGGACACAGTGCAGTTTTGGGCTTATACTCCCAAATGGCGAGTCCAGGATATTCATGCTATGAGGTCTGCTCTGGGGTCTGCGGACCCCAGAGACCAAACTTACAAGATCGCCATTGCCGGCGAGGTGCGAGGCCACGCCCACTTCGAGGCCACGCCCCCCGCCCTCACCGGTACAAAAACATTGATTACGAGTGTTTTTTCCCAGAACCTAGCTATCTCCTGAGGCGGAAAGCCGGGAGCATCACGATCTGTTCCTAATTATTTCTGTGTCACGAATAACTTGCTTTTTAATCATACACGCTGTTACCTGGCATTTTAAAACTTCATTGCTGCACTTCCAGAGCACCGCACAGCGGATCCAATCGCTGTCTGCGGACCCCAGAGACCAAACTTACAAGATCGCCATTGCCGGCGAGGTGCGAGGCCACGCCCACTTCGAGGACACGCCCCCCGTCCTCAGTCACCCCTAGATAAGATGTGCATCCACCGTACGCGCAGCGGACGGGCGCAGCGGGCGCGCCTAAGGCAAGCCCGTCTGCGCCCGTCCGCGCCTGGCACGTGCCTAGGGCCAGTCCCCCTGCCTGTCCGGCTGTCTCTGGCCTCACGTGTTGGACCAAATCCCAGCTTCTCCTCCTAAAACCCACAACTTGCCCCTCCACTACACGATGTAACCCCGATCACTTGGAGGCCACCTCTTTTTACTGCACTAAATGTAATTTTACGCTCCCGCCTTGTGGCCTTCTCCCCTCTCTCTGCCCTAGCCTGCCAAATCGCCTGTCCCTCCCCCTGACGCTGAAAGCAGGTCTGATTAACTGCCGCTCTCTGCCCCGTCATGCCAACGAGATATGGACGTCAATCATCTCCGACGCCTGGGATATCCTGTTCCTTACCGAGTCATGGCTCACTGACTCCTCCACTCCCGATATCCATCTTGCTACTCCGCCAGGCTACATCTTAAAGGGCATTAATCGTGCAGGGGGCAAACTAGGAGGTGGTCTTGCCATCATCCTAAAATCCCACCTCAAGCTGTCTATCACCAAACTAACGAATATCGGGATGATTGAAGCTATGTACTTCACCATCTCGGATACCGCGGCAGTTATATTGGCGGGTACATTAGTCTACAACCCTCCTACCGCCTCTACTCCCTCATTAACTGCGCTGACCCACCTGTTGGCGGATCTCTCCCTCAAACACCAACATTTTTTGGCGCTAGGAGACTTCAACCTCCATGTGGACAATCCTCTCTGCTCGAAAGCTAACAGCCTACTAGAAACAATGCAGAGTCTGAACTAACTTCAGTTAGTCAAAGGCCCCACTCATACAGCTGGGCATACCCTTGATCTAATCTTTACTAACTTCTCAAAAATCATAGTCCTTCCTTCCCTCCCTCTCACTTGGTCTGACCATCATCTTGTCCCTTTTAATCTCGTGCTAAACTCGAAACCCGCCCCTACGATCCTCAGAAAAGAGCTGGGGAGAAAATGGCATAAAGTCACCTGTGCCACTTTTGACCCTTTATTCCACTTTCAACCGGATCCTCTCTCCAGTGACATTGATGGAAATGTCTCCAGACTCAATTCTGCATTACTCCATGCCATTGACTCCATCGCCCCCCTCAAACCTATCTCTTCCGCTAGAACCCGCCCCTCTCCCCCTTGGTTTTCCACTACCCTTCGCGAGGAAAAAAGTAGATGCAAACTACTTGAACGTAAGTGGCGGCATAACTACGACCCTGAAGCCAAAGTTATTTACAAAACCGCTCTGAAAAAAATTCTTAAACAAAAAAAAGCCACTATGAGAGACTACTTCTCACTACAAATTTCCAACGCCAAAAACTCCTCAAAAACCATTTTTAATATTGTCAAGGAATTCATAAATCCTCCCGCTAGGGCCACGCAGAACACCTCCAGCCAGGCACTATGCGATGGACTTTCGGACTCTTTCCTTGATAAAATTGACAAAATTTGTACCTCATTCCCTACTGAGGTATCCCCCCCGATCCCCCACGTGAGGGGCCCGGAATCTGCCTCCCTGCAGTCCTATAACAAGCTGACTCTTGACACCGCACTCCGGCTATTCACCCAATGCAGGTCTGGCTCCCCCTCCGACCTAATCCCTGCCAAAATCATGGGTGACCTAGCTCCCTCACTAGCCAACTCCTTCCTCTCCATCTGGAATGCCTCCCTCCATCATGGCATCTTCCCTACCTCATGGAAGGAAGCACTGCTGGTCCCCATTCTGAAAAAGTCCGATGCCGATCCTACTAAATTTCCTAACTACCGCCCCATTTCCCTCCTCCCCAAACCCGCAAAAATCCTGGAAAAAGCCGTGCAGCTGCAACTAACAGAGTATCTGGAGAACAACTCTCTGCTGCACGACTCTCAGTCCGGATTCAGAGCGGGTTTCAGCACTGAGACCGCTCTTCTGGAAGTAGCTGAGACTATCCGTGAGTGTGTGGATAAGGGCGAGGAGGCCATGTTGGTCCTCCTCGACCTATCCGCCGCTTTTGATACGGTCTCCCACAAAATCCTACTAAACCGTCTCCAGCAGGTCGGAATCGGTGGTTCCGCGCTCGCTTGGATTGAATCCTTCCTCACTGGCAGAAAACAGAGGGTGATGCTTGGGCCTTTTAAATCAGAGGGTAAACCCCTGCTGTGTGGTGTTCCGCAAGGCTCTGCCCGCAGCCCTCTGTTTTTCAACGTCTACCTCGCCCCCCTGGCCGCTGTGGTGGAATCTTCTGGAGTCAGAGTGGTATCTTACGCTGATGATACTCAGTTGATATTTTCCTTCAGAGACCACTCTGACTCCACTTTTGCCAACTTCCGACAATGTCTGGACAACATCTGTGGCTGGATGACCAACAATCACCTAAGACTGAATGCTGATAAAACAGAAGTCCTGTTTTTTAACCAGAAAAGTCCCATCTCCTCCACCCTGTGGTGGCCCACAGCACTTGACCCTGCGCCCTCCCCTGTCCACTCAGTACGTAACCTAGGCTATCAGTTCGACGACTCACTTTCGTGCAAAGCACAAGTCAACAAGGTCACTTCTGCCTGCTTCGCGAAGCTACGCATGATAAAAAAAATCCTTCCCTACCTCCCATTAGACGCCCGCCGAACAATCACTCAGGCCCTCATTACCTCTCACCTGGACTACGCCAACAGCTTATACGCCGGCGCTCCTCAATATCTGATCGATCGGCTTCAGATCGTTCAGAATGCTGCGGCCAGACTGATTGGCAATATCCCCTACCGCCAGTCTGTTGCCGCCTACTGTAAAGAGCTCCACTGGCTTCCCATTGCCAGCCGCATTGAATTTAAGATCCTCACCCTCGCTTTCCGAGCCATCAACGGTCTTGGACCCAGCTACCTGAAAAAACGAGTGTCAATATCCCAATCCACAAGATCACTAAGATCTAACAACTTACGCCTTCTGATTTCACCTCGCTTTCGACGTTCCAGAATGGGCGGCAGAGGATTCCGCGTACTCACTGCCAAACTGTGGAACTGCCTCCCAACCGACCTCAGGTTCTGCCCGTCTGAATCCATCTTCCGTGCTAAACTAAAAACCTGGCTGTTCTCTAGATCATAATTCCTGGCTTGCAATCAGCTCATTCCGCCCCTCCTCCTTTGAGGTCTGGTTCTAGCGCCGGGACACCCCCTCGGGGGTAGCTGCGCGCTGTATAAGCTACATAAATAAATAAATAAATGATACCAATGTTTAGGCTTCTATTCTATGTTTGGCGAGACGGACTCTGAGGCTGCTGGGGCCCATGGCCTCCTGCATCCTGCTTGGCACACAGGCCGGCTGGAATATGAGGGCTCTGCAATGGTTCCTGAAGTTCCAGTGGGTGCATCATTAGGATAATTCCTCCAACATGGTCCAGATTTCGGAGGGCACTGCAAAAGATGTGCAGTGGTGGCTAACAAACTGCAATTGGGTAAGCAGCAGACCCCTCTCCTTTCCCCAACCAAATCTGACAGTAGTGGTAAATGCGTCACTCATAAGTTGGGGCATCCATCTGAGAGAGGTGGACATCAGAGGCTTCTGGTCTTCAGCGGAATCCAAACTCCACATCAACCTGCTGGAGCTCTTACTGATTTGGCTGCATTGAAAGCCTTTCTACCCTCCATCAAGGGAAGGCTAGTGCAAGTGTTCACGGACACCACCACTGCCATGTGGTACTGCAACTGTAATCCAATTGCGTCTGGACTATTGTAATGGGCTCCTGCTTGGCGTGAATAAAACAGTTATTAAAAGACTACAGCGGGCACAGAATGCGGCGGCACGCATTCTTTTTGCCCTACCTAAGTACTGTCACACCTCCAATCTTCTCCGTCGTCTTCACTGGCTGCCAATTAAACAGAGGGCCCAGTTTAAAACCCTCTGCACCACACATAAGATTCTACATGGCCAGGGTCCCCAAACTTTACAGGGACTATGCACTTCATATTTTCCATCACAAGCAATGGGCTCCGCTGACCTGCATCTGGTTTGCACTCCCCAGGTGCGCAGGTGTAGAGCAGGGGGACACTCCTTCAAGGCTCAGGCTCCTGCTTTATGGAACTTTATTCCATTGGCTGCCCGCCGTACACAGGATCATTGGGCATTCAGGAAATTGATTAAAACCTGGTGTTTCTCTTTCATCTAGCTTCTCTCTATCTGGCTTCCTGTCTGCTAGCGCTGGGACGCCCTGTTGCTGGGGCAGCCATGCGCTCTATAAATGTGTTTAACATAACGTAACAAGCTGGAAGGGGTGGAGTTGTGGACCCTTTGTTAAGAGGCCCTGCACCTCAGGGACATGGCTGGAACATCCAGTCATATCCCTAGTGGTTTAACACAGGGCAGGCTCTCTGAACACCAGGGTGGATGAACTGTGCCCACAGATGCCTAGCGGATCACAAATGGCATCTCCATCCAGAGATGGTGCAAGGTCTCTCAGCAGTGGTGAGAGCCTTGGTTAAATCTGTTCGCCACCACAGAGAACAAGCAATGCCGGCGGTTTTGCACGCTGGAGTTTCTAAGGTGACTCCTTTCGTTTGGAGTGGTGCTCAGACCACTTGTACGCCTTTTCGCCAATGACACTCCTGCCCAGAGTTCTCAAGAAGATCAGGAACTACTGGGCCCAAGTCACCCTTTTGGCTCCTGACTGGACCCAGAGAGTTTGGTATCCTGAGCTGTTGAGCAATGGCCTCAGTCCTCCAGTCAGGCTGCCCCTTCGGGAGTATCTTCTGTCACAGCAACAGAGGAGGGTTCTCCACCCAAACCTGTCAGTGATGCGCCTTAATGCATGGAGATTGAGTGTCAACAGTTGACAGCCTTCAGCCTGAAGTCTGCAATGTTATCTTGGCAGCCAGGCGTCGCTTCATCAAGACAGTATACCTCTGCTGTTGAAGCAAGTTTGTGGCATGGTGCGCAAACAAACTGGTTAATCTCCTTTCTGCTCCCCTCCCTTAGGTGCATCTATTTATTCTCTCTGTTTCCTAGCATGGCTTTTCTTTGGACACATTAAAGGGCTATCTTTCTGCCATCTCAGCATTTCTGTAGTTGCCAGATCAGCCAACCCTGTTCAAATCTTCTATTGTACATATGTTTTTGAGAGGTCGCCAACACATGTTCCCTCCTTCACCTTTTTTCATGCCTCAATGGGACCTAAATTTGGTACGCAACTTTCTCATGTGTTTTTCCTTTGAGCTGCTGCACAACTGTCCTGTCAGGCTCCTCACAATCAAAACAGCGTTTCTGGCTATATGCCAGTGAGCTCCTGGCTTTGTCATCTGACCCTCTGTACACCAACATCTTCCAGGATAAGCTGGTCCTTTACACCAGAGCATTCCTTTCTGAAAGCCAATCCACATCACTCTGCCTACCTTTTTTGCTCTGCCACATCCCTCTAAAGAAGAGCAGTAACACCACAGACTGGGCCTAAAAACAGCCTCGTAGTTCTAGCTTGCCTGCACAAAAGCGTTCCAGGTGGACAACCAACTCTTTGTGGGGTATTTCAGAGCCAAGAAAGGGAATGCTGTTCAGAAATGGACCATCTCCCAATGGATCGTGCTCTGTATTAAAATCTGGTATGCGTTGGCCAAGATGTAACCCCAGAGGGTTTGCGTACTCTTTCCACCAGAGCAAAGGCTGCAAACACTGCTTTAGCAGTCGGAATCCCAGTCCTGGACATCTGTCAGGCAGCAACGTGGGCTTCTCTGCATATGTTCTCAAAGCAGTACTGCCTGGACAGTCAGGTCCATTGGGACGGGCACTTTGCCGAATTGGTCCCACAGTACGTTTTGGTGTGAAATTGTTTCACAAACCCACCTTCGGGGCGTTATCACTTGGGTATCTATTCTAAGGTAAGGAATCTGTGGCTAGAAATCTCTATCAGATGAGCAAGTTACTTACTTTCGGTAACGCCTTATCTTGTAGAGACTCTAACTTTCCTCAGATTCCTTACCGACTCACCCATCCTTCCCGCTCTATGAATGGATTTTAGGGACAGGCTTTTTCCTCTTTCAGGGCCTGGGTTTTTCCTCTTTCAGGACCCAGATTTTTCCTCTTTCAGGGCCCTTATTTTACACACCAGTTGTCAGAGTTCTTTGTGGCGCTGCGATCCTGGTGCGGAACGTCGCAAAAAGAAACACGTCAGCACACTGGGGTGGTGCCTATAAAGGCACAACAAATAACAAGAGTTCCCTTTTCCTAGTTGTAAGTGACAGATAAGACCAATTTCATAGTCTTTCTGTCCAATCGTATTTTACGATAGCCTATTGAGTATAATCAGATTGGAGTCCCACACCGCAAAGTAACAAATTTACAAAAATATCGTCAGTATAGATAATTTACTTTCCCCACATGGATATTCATAATTTTAAACAATTTCAAATCTACATCAATAGTGAACAAAAGATATTAAAATAAGGTTTTGCAATTTTTATATATGAGGTTTATTATAGCAAAAAACAGATTTTTTACATTCATTAACATTCCATAAAAACAATTTATCACATACGATTTATTAAAAACATGATATTGTATTTCTTTATTTAAAAACATATTTTTAAGAAAAACATATTTTTGAGAAAAAGCACAAAACGGTTGACGCGGCGTTTTGGTGAAAGAGTTGATCACCTTCTTCAGGACAATGCTTTCTAAGGTTTAAAAACAATTTGTTTAACTCTTGGGTCGGACTTTGTATATATCCTCTCCTCCTAATATGTTAAACTCCTTTTCTTATGGATAGTTGTTGCTAAATCTAGTCAACTGAATTGTAATGAGCTCAGATAGTGTAGGTCATTAATATCTTCTATTCAGCAGCTTGCAAAACATATATTCCTTTTATTTTTCGATGGGTTCTTAAAGGCGCTCAAAGTATTTCCGCCTACAGTCTTTTTAAAATCTTTTTGCAAAGCAGTTGTGGTCCAGGGTCAGATTTACTTAGAGTTATATGCTGATGTGGACCTCTTTATTTGTAGTTGATCTGCATCTTTGGTTAGCCTGATTTTATATTTTCAGGAGATTTTGTTAGACTCTGAACACCGCTTCCACAACTGTCCTGTCTCGTGGCTGCAACTTTTTATGCCTATAAAGGCACCACGCACATAATTTTCAGCGCTTACGACCCTATGCCGAGCTGAACGACGCCACCTACTAGCGTGCAGGGGTACTGCTCACGTAAAATGTCCGGATAGTCAGACACCTGAAGATAATTCTATGGTAAGGCATCTGCAGCTATATAGAGTCTCTACCAGATAAGGAGTTTCCGAAAGTAAGTAACTTGTACGCCTTTCACCTAACAGTATCTTACAATTGACAATATTGACAATATTGACAAAAAAGGCTCGAGCCTGTTCCAGGTGAGGTCGCCCCACCTCCGCTGCTCCTGCCCACCGTGGCCAGGACCCTGCCCTGCTGAGTGCCGCACACTGCCTTCGCACACCCCCGTTTTCGCTGCTGTTTGTCTGCTGCGGCGTGCCTGTTTCCCCCCTGTGTTATCTGTGCGCCTGCTGCTTTGTACTGTCCACTAGCCCCCCTGGTATTTTCCCTCGTTTTCCGCCCGTTTTGTAAGCTTGCCTCCACTCGTATCCTCACCTGTTCCCCCCGTTGTGTAACTTGCCTCCCCCTTTCTCCTGTTTCCCCCCGGTTCTTAACCTGTCCCCCCTCGCCTTTGCTCACTTGCCTCCCCCTTTTTTGCCTTCTGTACCCCTTGTGCTGCCCTCCCCCTCCTGTTCGCTCCCTCGAGCCGCCCTCCTTCCCGCCACTGCCCCCCGGCGTCTCCGCCCCCCTCCTGCCCATTGGCCGCCCCGCTCCCGCCACCCAGCTGACCCGCCCTCCCGGCTCCTCACTTATGACGCCCCCAGAGCGACGGCGCAGCGGACGCGCGCAGCGGGAGCACCGAATGAGCACCGAATGAGCGCCGAAGGTGCGCCAAAGGTAAGCCCGTCTGTGCCCGTCCGCGCCTGGACCGCGCCCAGTGCCAGGACCCCTGGCCCCCGCAGTCACCAGCCCACCCGCCGGAAGTACGACACCGCCACCCTCATCGCACTCAACACCGACCGATTCCCGGGATGCTACCGAGCCACCCCGAGACGCACCCACGGACCCTTCAGCTGCCGCTCCTGCAAGTTCACCTGCATCCGGACCTGCACTACACCCGCACCCACCAAGACCAAGACGAGCAACAACAGCAGCCACTTGAAGTGCATCCTGCTCAACACCCGCTCCGTCCACAGACACGCCGTCGAGCTCTGGAACCTGCTCGACACCACCTCACCAGACGTCGCCTTCCTCGCGGAAACCTGGATGAACGCCTCTTCAGCGCCCGACATCGCCATCGCCATCCCTGACGGCTACAAGATCATCCGAAGGGACCGCATCAACCAGACCGGAGGAGGCATCGCCATCATCCACAGGAACACCATCCGCATCACGACCAACACCGACGACACCCTGACTACCGCCGAACACTTGCACTTCCAGGTCCACATCAACCCTAAGACCACCCTCAGAGGCACCCTCATCTACAGACCCCCGGGACAACGCACACAATTCAGCGAAGACATGGCCGACTTCATCAGCCCGCACGCACTCCTCTCCGCTGACTACATCCTCCTCGGGGACCTCAACTTCCACCTGGAGAACAACAACGACCGCAACACCACCACCCTGCTGGACAACCTCGCCAACCTCGGACTCAAGCAGCTGGTCAACACCCCCACCCACTACGCCGGACACACACTCGACCCCGTCTTCTCATCCAGCAAGGACATCGCCTTCAGCCACGCCACCGGACTCCACTGGACGGACCACAGCTGCGTCCACTTCAGCTTCAGTAGGACCACGATCCACCACCACCAACAACAGGTTGCACGCAGAAGCTGGAACAAGATCACAGCCGACCAGCTCGCGACGTCCCTGAGCAAGAACCCACCCACCAGAGCAACGAACCCCAGCCAAGCGGCCACCAACCTCACGAAGTGGATCAGCGACTGCGCTGACGACCTCGCCCCCCTGAGGACCCCGCCTAGCAGACCCGGCAGCAAGAAAGCCCCATGGTTCACCGACGAACTCAAGAACTCTAAGAACAACTGCCGAGCCCTCGAGAGAACCTGGCGCAGAGACCCAACTCCGGACAACATGGCTGCCCTCAAGCTCACCACCCGAAAGCACCACCAACTCATCCGCGCCACCAAGAAAACCGCATTCAAGGAACGACTGGACAACAACGCACACAACAGCAAGGAACTCTTCAACATCGTCAAAGAGCTCTCCAACCCCAACGCCGGAAACAACGACATCACCCCTTCGCAAGACCTCTGCAACTCCCTCGCCTCCTACTTCTACAACAAGATCGCGGACATACACAACAGCTTCAGCACTCAACCAACGCACGCCATGACCGAACCCCCGCCCCCCACCACCACCCTCCGCGCCTGGACTCCGATCAACACCGAAGACACCATCTGCACGATGAACTCCATCCACTCCGGATCTCCGACCGACCCCTGCCCCCACCACGTCTTCAACAAGGCCGACGCTGTCATCGCACCCCACCTGCGGGACATCATCAACGCCTCCTTCGACACCGCTACCTTCCCGGAGAGCTGGAAGCACGCCGAACTCAGCGCCCTACTCAAGAAGCCATCAGCCGACCCCACCGACCTCAAGAACTACCGCCCCATCTCGCTGCTCCCGTTTCCTGCAAAAGTCATCGAGAAGACCGTCAACAAGCAGCTGGCTGCCTTCCTCGAGACGAACGGATCCCTCGACCCCTCGCAGTCTGGCTTCCGGGCAAACCACAGCACCGAGACCGCCCTGATCGCAGCCACCGATGACATCCGAGCCCTGCTCGACAACGGAGAAACGGCGGCCCTCATCCTCCTGGACCTCTCCGCGGCCTTCGACACTGTCTGCCACCGTACACTAGTGCAGCGCCTCAGCAACATCGGAGTCCAGGAGAAGGCACTGGAGTGGATCATCTCCTTCCTCGCCGGAAGAACACAGAGAGTCCGCCTCCCTCCGTTCAGATCGGAAGCCACCAAAGTCATCTGCGGCGTCCCTCAAGGCTCCTCGCTCAGCCCAACCCTCTTCAACGTCTACATGGGCCCCCTCGCAGACATCGCACACCAGCACAACCTCAACATCATCTCCTACGCCGATGACACCCAGCTGATCCTCTCCCTCACCAACGACCCCGCCACCGCCAAAGACAACCTACACGAAGGGATGAAAGAGGTAGCCGAATGGATGAAGAACAGCCGCCTGAAACTGAACTCGGACAAGACGGAAGTCCTCATCCTGGGATCCTTACCCTCCGCCTGGGACGACTCCTGGTGGCCCCCCGCCCTGGGCAGCGCACCCAAACCGACAGACCACGCACGCAACCTGGGCTTCATCCTGGACTCCTCCCTCTCCATGACCAGACAAGTCAACGCTGTCTCCTCGTCGTGCTTCAACATCCTGCGCATGCTACGTAAGATCTTCCGGTGGATCCCCACCGAAACCAGGAAGACGGTCATCCAGGCCCTCGTCACCAGCCGTCTGGACTACGGCAACTCCCTCTACGCCGGAACCACCGCCAAGCTCCAGAAGAGACTTCAGCGGATCCAGAACGCCTCAGCACGTCTCATCCTGGACATCCCCCGTCGCAGCCACATCTCCGGACACCTGAGAGACCTGCACTGGCTCCCGGTCAACAAGAGAATCACCTTCCGACTCCTCACCCACGCACACAAAGCCCTACACAACCAAGGCCCGGGATACCTCAACAGCCGCCTCAACTTCTACGCTCCCAAACGCCAGCTTCGTTCGACCGGCCACGCCCTCGCCGCCGTCCCCCACATCCGAAGAGCCACCACAGGAGGTCGGTCCTTCTCCTACCTCGCCGCCAAGACATGGAACTCCCTCCCGACCCACCTCCGCCTGACCCAGGACCACCTCGCCTTCAGGAAGCAACTCAAGACCTGGCTGTTCGAGCAGTAGCGGACCCCCCCTCCCTAGCGCCTTGAGACCCTCTGGGTGAGTAGTGCGATATATAAGTGCTATGATTGATTGATTGATTGGTTATTTGCCAGACGTTTTGGCCTTTTTTTTGCATTTGCCAGACCACCTGTTCTTGTTTAAGTCATCTGTTGTGATGTGATTTATTTAAAGTGTGACACACATGTCCCCTCCCAAACTGTTTTCTTTTTTGGTGGAACAGTATGCGAATGCCTTCGGGCTTCAAAACGTGCACGTTTTGTGGGTGTCTGATGTCGGCGACGGACCCGCACCTCATTTGTATGTGGTGTTTGGGGGAGGATCACGGCACCACTGAATGCGCGGCGTGCCAACATTTGAAGCCAAAGTTGCGGCGGGAGCGCCAGATGAAACTTCTATTGGCGCGTCTCTCCAGGTCGACGTCCTCCCCTCGGTCTGCTGCGGCGGACGGCTTCAGATACGGCCGTGGTCGTCATCCTCGCCCTTCTCCGATGTCACGTGAGCGTCGCTCCCTGGTGGTTAAGTGTCACAGTTTGTCCCCGGGAGCTTGTTTACGGCCTGCCGGGGGGCGTGGACTCTCCGCGGGTTATGCAGCCCCGCGTGTCGTCCTATCCACCGTTTCCCGGTGTTGGGGCATCGAGAGTCCAAATGGAGACATACGCGGCGGCCTTTCAGGCCTCACTGGCGTCTCCTCCTCCTTCCCCTCCTGGGGCATCAGCGGATCCCTCGCCCTGCGTAGGGCCCTCTGCGGCGCCGCCGGTGACTTTGGCCCAGCGCCGACTGGTTCGGATCCAGGCTTGGAGGATGTGGTGCTGTTGGGGTGCGGCTCCTTCGGGGTGCTTCCTTCAGGTTACGGCGTCTCAGCCTCCCCGCAAACTCCCGCTGGAGTCCCTGTGGTGTCGCGGGAGGTCGCCGGGCTCGGGTCGCATCCTCGAGCCCCTCTCAGTCCTTTGACAGGGTGGTCCTGTCTAAGGCCGAGGTGACGCCGCTACGGAGCTGGTAGCAGCTGGACCGTGCGGAGCCACAGGGATCTGCGGACCCTATTCGTCCTGCTCAGGGTTGAGGCCGGGGTAGGACCCCTCATCCCTCTCCGGGCCCCTCTCGTCCCTCCCTACAGGCGGCTGCCTTGTCGGAGGGCGATACGGATGTTGAATCGTCCCTGGCACCGCCTCATGGGTTGCTGAGCGATCTACGCCTCATTCTGGGCCGCGGCTGGGAGAGGGCTTCGTGTCACTCACCAGGCCGGTCTCGTTCCCCCACGTAGGTGGCTGCCTCGGCGGGGGTCGGGTCACCTTGTCCGGTGACGCCGGATGGTGCCGACGTCCTGCCTCAGGCAGTGGACTCTACAGCTCCGCACAGGGGTCGTACAGCAGATTCGTGTTCCGATGCTCCTTCTCCGAAGGCAGCCTGTATATTGGTGTCGTCCTCCCCGGAGACTGGTCGCGGTGTGGTGTCTTTTTCACCGGCGTCAAAGGGCGGCAGAGGTGTTCGTCGGAAGAGCGGTAGGTCCCTCATTCCTTGGCTTCTTCTTGCTTCCAGGTCTGGCTCTTGCCCGCCCGCTTGGCCTCGGGGACGGCCACCTTAATTTGCAGCCGTCGCCCACGGAGGAGCTGCTTTCTCCACCGTGGGGCCCTACGGAGGCGGGTGCGGCTGTGGGCATCCTGCGCATGGGTGACCCGGTAGCTCACTTTCCTGTGGACCATCTATTGGAGGTCCTCCACCAGGGCTCTGGTGGGAGGGAAATCTTACTTCCCTTTAAAGGTTCACTCCTTTCTTCCTTGACGGGGGCTTGGAGGCGTCCCGCCTCAGGGGACCCAGTGCCTCCACATCTTCTCCACCGGCACCTCCCAGTGCCGCGTGACCCGGCATGTCTTTCCCTTCACCCCTTGGCTGCCAGCCCCCTTTTGCGGACTGCCTTTCCCTCCCTGCTGCCACTGTTGACTCCGCTGTCCCGAGAGGCTGCTGGCTGGACTCTTGGGGACGCAACATGTTCGCCTCGACCAGCCCTGCGGGCCCTTAACACCTTGTGTGTGCTGGCTAGGGCCTCCTCCTATTTGTGAGACTCGGCTGAGTCTCTGGCAGCGTCCCAGGAGAATGGTCAGGTGGACTGACAGTCCACCTGACCTGGTATGCGTTGGCCAAGATGCAACCCCAGAAGGTTTGCGTACTCTTTCTACCAGAGCAAAGGCTGCAAACATTGCTTTAGCAGTCGGAATCCGAGTCCTGGACATCTGCCAGGCAGCAACGTGGGCTTCTCTGCATATGTTCTCAAAGCACTACTGCCTGGACAGTCAGGTCCATTGGGATGGGCACTTTGCCGAATTGGTCCCACAGTACGTTTTGGTGTGAAATTGTTTCACAAACCCACCTCCGGGGCGTTATCACTTGGGTATCTATTCTAAGGTAAGGAATCTGTGGCTAGAAATCTCTATCAGATGAGCAAGTTACTTACTTTCGGTAACGCCTTATCTTGTAGAGACTCTAACTATCCGCAGATTCCTTACCGACCCACCCATCCTTCCTGCTCTACGAATGGATTTTAGATACAGGCTTTTTCCTCTTTCAGGGCCTCGGTTTTTCCACTTTCAGGGCCCAGGTTTTTCCTCTTTCAGGGCCTTTATTTTACACATTAGTTGTCAGAGTTCTTTGCGGCGCTGCGATCCTGGCGCGGAACGTCGCAAAAAGAAACACGTCAGCACACTGGGGTGGTGCCTATAAAGGCACCACGCACATCATTTTCAGTGCTTACGACACCATGCCGAGTCAAACGACGCCACCTACTAGCGTGCAGGGGTACTGCTCGCGTAAAATGTCTGGATACAGTCAGACACCTGGAGATAATCCTATGGTAAGGCATCTGCAGCTATATAGAGTCTCTACCAGATAAGGTGTTTCCAAAAGTAAGTAACCTGTACGTCTTTCACCTAACAGTATCTTGCAGTTGACAATATTAAAGGTTATTTGCCAGACATTTTGACCTTTTCTTTGCATTTGCCAGACCACCTGTTCTTGTTTAAGTCATCTGTTGTGATGTGATTTATTTAAAGTGTAACACACATGTCCCCTCCCAAACTGTTTTTGGTGCACAGTAAATTATCTCTCTGGTCCTGACCTTTCTCGTGTACACCCCTTTCGAGCCAACGTACATCTGCTTGTTGCATCTTATGACTCTAAAACCTGTCTTCCTTATTAAGATTGCTTCATCTTTCCACAAGACTGAGCTACAGGCTCTTGGTACCGCAGCCATACACCATGTTTTTCTCCCCCTAATGTTTTTCTCCCCCTAATGTTTTTCTCTGTTGAGAATCAGGGCGGGCTTTTTGCTAAAATGTGTGACTTTTCCCATCACCCTCCCAACGTTTCTTTTCTCTATCTTATCCTTTGAAAGAGTAGGAGAGAATAAATTGGCTGGAGCCCAAAAGAGCTGTAAGTTTCTACATCAGTTGCACAGAGGACTGTTGGCGATGCAAAAAAGGATTTTGTCAAGGTAGACAGTCCGCTACATTACAATCTGCTATGCATTGAGCAACAAGAAGCCTCCAGGAGGACTGAGGGCTCAATTCTCCAGAGCCAAGGCTGCTACCACTGCACTGGCATGCGGTGTGCCTATTCTTGACATCTGTGAGGCTGTGACACAGGTGTCAGTAGACACGTTCACTAAGGACTATTGCCTTGTCACCATGTCCTATGGGAAGGACATGTTGCCTGTTTGGTCCTGCAGCTCTTTTTTGGTCTGAGCCCACTCTACAGAGCCTCTACCGTAGGTAGGTGCTGCTTTGCTATCTATTTGAGAAGTGAGGAATCTGTGGGTAGAAGTATCTATCAGAAGAACAAGTTACTTGCCTTCGATATTTATTTCTGTAGATTCCATCCCTTTCTGGGCAGCGGCCTCTTTTATAGCATCTAAAAGGGTCCCAGTTTCAAAAATCTACACACTGCTACCTCCAGTTGTTCATGCGCTAAGTCTGAGGGCGTGGTTGGAATCAAATAAGAATGAAAGAAGTCCAGCACGAAACTAACACTAGGATGGCACTTACATTCAGCTCTGCTCCGTCACTTCCGGGTGGAAAGAAGCCACCTAGTGGGGCGCGGGAGAACTGCTGAGATTATTTCCAGATTGTCTGGTAAATCTTTTTCACATGAGGAATCTGCAGCTAAATTAAGTATCCACCAAAAGGAGCAGTACCAAAGGTAAATAATGTATTCTTTGAGTTCCACACATCCAGAGTGGTTTAATCAAATGTATTTTCTGGTGCTCAAAAAGTACTGAGACCTTTGCTTAATGCTCTATCTCAGACTTGCTAAGCAAAAGTTCAAATTGAATGGAGCATACACGTGATTGACTAAAAAGTCTGGAATGGTCTTGCTTGACTCCCTGGACCCCTGCTTCCATTAACCTTTAAGAGAACGTTACTGAATGTGGCTGGCAGTTTTTTATTAAAAAAGCAGCACTTTCAGTTTTCTGCCTCCTTCTTTTGGGTCTTGTGTTGCACCGCTTCAGAGCCCATGTTTTTCTTATGTGGATAACTGGCTCATCGACACTGGTCTATAATGGTGCTAGCACATACACAGTTTCAGGAAAGTATTCATAACCTCTATACAATCAAGTGTGCTCAATGAAGACCGGTAACACTATGTCATCCCAATAGTGTTAAGTATATGGGAGGAAACCCCCTATATATAATTAGTATAAAAAAAATGTACAGAGCACCACCACAATGAGAATGAAAAGGTGGGCGGAATTTGCGTAATCGCGTTACACAAATCTCCACGAAACGGTAAAAAATCTCCGCGAACAAGCAGAAATTCCACGAACACGCAGAATTGCTTGTTTGTGATGCTTTTTTTCTGTTCGCAATCGCTGTTTGCGTGCTTGAGGGGAAATATCTTGCGAACACACATTTTGAGAACGCGAACAAGCAAAAATTTCACGAAGTCGTGGAATGCGGAATTGTGGGCAATTTCGCATTCTCCGCGGAACGTGAAATTACGTAAACTACGCAAATTTCACGAACGGAACGGAATTTACCGCCCAGGCCTACGCCGGTTCCGTTACAGTAGGATAAACTTCAATAAACATAAAGCAGGTACAGAAATCTGATGGTTCAGTTCGTTTTTATTCCATATTATTGTGCAAATATATTTGAACAGCTGACACGTGTTCCGTCATTCTCAACGACTTTTTCAAGACTCTGAATGGTATATCTGATTCATCGGAAGGAAAGTTAAAAAATTGAGTCCTGGCCCTCGGAGCCCAGGTCAAGTGAAGCTCAGTTTGTGTATCTGCTAGGATTGATGCCATTGTTCATGTTTTTGGTACCTGGAACAGCAGTGGGATTAGTTCCATGCAAGATCTCCATTTTTTCTCCACTGAGGTCTGCAGAAGTTATTTGTGGTGGGCTCAGCTCTATAACCTCCTTGTGCAGCAGTCAGTTGGGTTGACCTGACCATGGGTCACAACAGTGATGGAAGTTTCTTTCAGGATTCGGTAACACCTGAACGATCTTGTAGTGAATGGTGTAGAAGAGAGGACATACTCGCCACATACAGGTCTTTGGATCTATGGGTAATGTGCTTTAATCAGAGTAATTTCTTCCTCTTGAACGAATGAACTTTTTTCAACTTGAAGACAGAACAACGAACTCGCATTTCATAAACAAAAGCGGTCAGATAGTTCCATATAGCTGTCCAAAGAAGTGATAACATCTTAGTTCTGAGCCATCTAGAGGTGAACTCTGCATATTATCTGGCAGGGATGGAGAAGTCAATGTAAGGACTTAAGGCAACACAGATACAAAAGTGACATGATACAGTTGATAAAGCAATCCTTTTTCTTTTATATATAGAGGAAGAACCAACAGATACTAATATGCTAGATTGAGTATCCAAACTGTTATTTTATTAATTCAATATAAATACTAAAAAAGACCCAATCATTCTGATTCATTCATATCAGTATTCATACCATGAACATTGTCAAGATACAATAAAAACAATAATTCTGTAACCAAGACAATGATCACAGTTGATATGTGTTAGACCTGTCTGGATTTTTTGCGTAGTCCCTCCTCATTATTCTTTATTTTGTCCCCTTTTTGCCCCCTCATACCCTTAATAATTTTGTGTCTACTACTTTTTATAGGTGTTGGTCAAGGGGATAGGTGTTCTTTTTCCCCTCATATTCTTTTACCTCAGGCCCAGAGGCCTGTTCTGACAGGGAAGTTGGAGCCACAAAATGGTGGCTACCAACTGCCTTAACTGCCAAGTCCAGAACTTACCCATAGGCCAGCATAGGGCATTCCAGAACCTTCTGGTCCATTCTGGACCACTGAAGGGCAGCCTATAAAAGGCGGAATGCGGGGCAGCCATTTTGTCTACCTGTGAGAGTCAGCTGGAGGACAGGCTGTAGCTAAGGGTGGGAAGAGGCTAGACATAGGGTTGACCTCCTGGACTGGGAAGCTGCCTTACTGATCCACCCCACTACTCCCCGTTTGGTTACTTGTCCTGGCCCCGCTGTTGAGGGTTCCTGGAGACCCTGGGCGCCTAGCTTGCCCCTTTGTCTAAATTATACAGGGGAAGCCTTCAGGAGAAGGAGACTGCAGTGCTGCGGTGTGCAGTCCTCTGCCCAGCAGAACGATTCTAGAGAGACTGTTGCAGTAGGAATCTCCCACGAAAAGGGGCTTATCCTGGTGCCCCCCCCTTGCTCTGCTTGTTATTCAAGTGCTGCCCGACTGCTGGAATCGCGCCCCCCTGGTGCCATAACCCCCCCGTGTCCCTCCTCCTACCTGTGACAACGAGGGCTGGGGAAGCGGAGGCAGTGGGACCACGAGCTGTTCTACATCTGGATCAGCGTGTAATTGCTGAGGGAGCAGAGACGGTCATACAACTAGCCGTTCTGTTCCTGCGTTGGTGCTGGGCGAGCGGCGTCGATGTGGAGCTGTATTTGAGGGCTCTGAGGTGAGGAGCGGACCAGGGGAAGCCCGTGTCAATTTCTGAGTGGGCGGAGAAGGAGGGCAGTGCCGAGCGAACAGCGCGGTCTCAGGCGGTGAGACACTCGCTTTCCGCGCATGCCCCGTTGAGCCGCCGGGCTCCGTGAGGCGGAGCCGGCGGAAGCTGGCAGGCGGGTCTGGAAGCTGAGGAGCGCATGTTCAGGAGATCAGCGCGTCCCCTTCCAGTGCAAGGAAAAGCGGAGGAAGAGCGCCGGGAGTCCCACGGCGGCAGCGGCAAATGAGAGCTTCTCTCCCCTGCTCGAGCGCCACACAGTGAGGCTGGCGTGAGCGGGAGGGGAGGTCTGGGAAGCGTAAAAGCGGCTAAGGAGATTTAATGAAATCTGCCTCTTTGGTCGCTGGTGTCGCGCAGAGGAGAGCTGGGGGGCCCCAGAGGCTGGGTATCTCGCCAGCGCGTGGCTCCCTTTTGTCCTGCTCACTGTTTTTCCCTCACCCTCTGGCGCAGCAAGAATACCACCGCCTGGTATAATACAAGTAAGGAGGTGGTTATAGGGGGAAGTGCCTGCTACGAGAGAAACTGGTGTGCTTGCTAGATACCCTACCAGTGAGTACACTGAGACTCTGTCCCCAGGAGTACAGGGTCCATAAGGAAGCCCAGGCAGGGCTGAATTAACTGTTGATTTAAGTGGTTCTAAACCAATTGCCTTCAAATAGGTAGTAGAGGAACTGTAATGTTTTCCATGTCAATGAAAATGTTGCTCTGATCTGATTTAGGTGCTGTTCTTGTCAAACGTTAGAGTAATGCTGTGTTTAGAAATGATATAAAGTAAGCAGAGTACAGTAAATGCTTAACTGAGCTAAAGAAAGTGTAAGAGCTACCTGCCAGTTTTGGTTTAGTGAACTGTCTATATTATAAATGCTAGTAGTTAATATGATTTAGAGCTTAAAGTATTCTTGCTAAATTCCAAAGAAACTGAAATGTAAATTTAATAGTGAATTCTGAAGGTAAAAGTACAAAGACATTATTTTTATAAAACAGCTCATATTTTCCTAACAAGTTGGTGTAGTGTTGTTTTTGTGTGCTATTGCGTGGATTTACTCTTGGGTGGTCTGCAACCTTCACACTGTGCCTCTAGAAATTGCATGTCTTACCCCTAGGCCAGGCTACCCTAGGTGACCTGGCATCTCAGGTTCTAACATTTGGTGCCTAGCGGTGGGATACTGACTTGGTTGCAGCTACTCATTAGTAATTCAACGCAATACACTGACCTACACCAGGAGTTTTCTCCTTGCGGCCCTCCTAATTTGAATTTTGTTTTTTCTAAATTTATTTCTGGTGGTGGGTGGAGGTTAACCTCAGGTCACTTCTTGGTTTTCTCCTGTGAGTTGATTTTATTCCATAGCAAAGATGGAATTGAATTTTAAAGAGCTAGAAGCCAATACTGTGGCCCAACTCAGAGATTGGTGTCAGCATCAAGGGGTATTTTTTAATAAAGGTGCCAAGAAAGGCGAGTGGCTGACAAGCATAAGGGCATGGGTGGAAGCTCATTTAAGGGAGGAATCAGAAACTGAAGAGGGTGACGGGGACACTGTCCTTGAGGCTGCATTGTTGAACCAAGCTGGAAGGGGGAATCTGCTGACAGGTCCCAGGATACCTTCGAGGGCGGGCAGCAGCGTCTCAGACAGGGGTTTAACTGATGCCGAGCTAGAAGATAGGAGGGAGGAGAGGAGAACAAGGTTGGAATTAGCAAGGATGGATATGGAAAGGGAGGAAAGGAGGTTAGCTCATGAGCGAACCATCAAAGAGATGGACCTACAAGCCTTATTAAGAAGGTATCCCAATCCTGATAATGGTGGCAGCGAAAATAAAGTGAACACCAGGGAATCCAGACCCTATTTACCCAAAGATGTCATCGCTAGTTACATCCCAGGTGATGACATTGCCAAATGGTTGGCCGCCTACGAAGTTTCTTTAAGGGCTCACGGGATCTTAGAAACTCACTGGGGAGGTGGGCTGTATAAATACATGCCCCCTGCTGGAAGAGACACCTTGTTGGCTCTGGAGCAGGATGAGCAAACCCACTACCCTGCAATGAAGGTGGCACTGGTGAAAAAGTTTGGACTTACCCCTGAAAGGTACAGACAGAAATTCAGGGGAAGTCACAAACTGAGTACCCAGAATTGGGTAGACTTTTTAGACTACGCCAAGAAAGCTTTTGAGGGTTGGGTCAAGGGCAGCGAGGTGAAAGATTATGAGGGGCTGTACAATCTATTTTTGAAAGAACACCTCCTCGAGAAATGTTTTCCCGAGTTGCGCCAACACCTGGTGGACAGCAAGCTGACCGATCCCCGGAAGCTTGCAGAGGAGGCGGACACTTGGGCAAGTACCCGGGTGTCCTCAAAGGGGACTGGAGGGGATTCTCAAAAAGCCGGACAGGGCGCCCCCCAGAAGAAGGAGGGAGGAGATAAAAAGAAGGAGTTCTCCAAAGGTCCCCAAAATAATTTCCAAGGTAAGGGAGCAGGTTTCACCCCTAGGGCAAACCCGCCCAGAAACCCTAATCCTGGCCAAAGCCAGCAGCCAAGGGTTCTCCACTGTTTTGAATGTGGTGGTGTTGGACATTATAAGGGAGATGTCAGATGCCCAAAGAGACCACCCCCTCCCACCGGAGGAAAGTCACCGGGAGTAGCTAGTGTAGCGCTCGGGGAGGAGTTGCCCTTAGATAAGGGGGGTGAGTGGGCGGGTGTCACCTTAGTGTCCCTGGGAGAGAGGGAGATGGTACCAAAGATCCAGGTGCCCCCAAATACTACAAAGTATGGGCAATGGGTTACCATCAATGGCCAAAGAGGGGAGGCTCTGAGAGATACAGGAGCCAGTATGACTATGGTGAGAAGTCAACTGGTGTCTCCAGAGCAGGTTGTTCCTAATGTACTCCACCCCGCCGCGATGGCTGACGGCAGAATGGGCCACTATCCAGTAGCTGAGGTTCCCTTTGAGTGGGAAGGGGTTGCAGGTTCACTTCGAGTTGCCGTAAGCCCTGCCGTGCCAGTTGATTGTCTGTTGGGGAATGACATGGAGCACAACACTTGGAGAGAGGTGGAATACCGGACGCATTCTGCGATGCTGGGTACACCTGACTGGGCCTGTGTAAGCACACGGTCTGCGACTGCCCGGAGAGGGAGTTTGCCTGGGTTGGAGCCTGGAACAATGGCCCAACCCGCTGCCAAAAAGGGACAGAATCGGAGACAGGGACAGCCTGCTTCGGCTTCCACGCCCCATGTGACAGATCGGCCACCTGCGGTGGTAGGCCAGGAGTCCATGGAGGGGGGAGTAGACTCTCTGGAGGATTTACCCATCCCTGCTGAATGGCATGTGGAGGGAGGTCCTACCAGAGAGGAATTCTGTAAGGGGCAGAGGGAGTGCCCTACCCTTGAGGGACTGAGGCGTCAGGCTGAAGCCCAGGCAGCAGGTGATGCTACGGGACACCACCATATTTACTGGGAGGATGGCCTCCTCTACAGTGAACCTAAGGTACCTCTACCTGGCTCATCAAGGGCCTTGGTGGTCCCGCATCAATACCGAGCCTTTCTGCTGGAATTGGCTCATGCGATACCACTGGCAGGACACTTAGGCCAGGACAAGACCTTTGCACGGCTTGTCCTCCACTTCTACTGGCCTCAGATGAAAGTGGCGTCCAACACATACTGTAGGACATGTGTATCCTGCCAGGCTAGTGGGAAAACAGGGGTGAAGCTAAAGGCTCCCCTGGAACCACTTCCTGTCGTTAGCACCCCCTTTGAAAGGGTGGGCATCGACATTGTAGGGCCATTGGATCCACCAACAACAGCTGGTCACAGGTTTATCCTGGTTCTGGTGGATCATGCCACACGGTACCCAGAGGCCATCCCTCTGAGGACTGTTACTGCACCTGTGGTGGCTAGGGCCCTGATGGGAATCTTTACTCGTGTAGGATTCCCCAAGGAGGTTGTGTCCGACAGGGGGACCAACTTCCTGTCAGCTTACATGCGGACAATGTGGAAGGAGTGTGGAGTGACCTACCGGTTCACCACTCCTTATCACCCCCAGTCCAATGGACTGGTTGAGAGGTTTAATAAGACCCTGAAGGGCATGATAAGAAGTCTGCCGGAGAGCTTACGGAGGAAGTGGGACGTTCTCCTACCTTGCTTGCTGTTCTCTTACAGAGAGGTGCCGCAAAAGGGAGTGGGCTTCAGCCCTTTTGAATTGTTGTATGGGCACCCTGTGCGTGGGCCTCTCAGCCTGGTGAAGGATGGATGGGAGAAGTCTCCCAGAAAACCTCCCCAGGATGTGGTGAGCTACATGCTGGCCTTCAGAAGCCAGATGGCCAAGTTGTGGAAGCAGGCTTCTGACAACTTGGAGGCCAGTCAGGCAGTCATGAAGGAATGGTACGACCAAAATGCTCACCCAGTGGAGTTGGAGCCTGGCCAGAAAGTATGGGTGATGGAACCTGGAGAGCTAAGTGCCCTTCAAGATCATTGGACAGGCCCATTTGAGGTGTTGGAGAAGAAGGGTAAGGCCACTTACTTAGTGGATCTTAAGACCCCGCGGCAGCCCCTACGGGTGCTGCATGCCAATCGCCTCAAACCCCACCATGAGAGGCCAGGGGTCATCCTGATGTTGGTGACTGATGGTGCTGAGGAAGCAGAAAGCGAGCCTCTCCCAGATCTCTTTTCATGCCAAGAGAAGGATGGGTCGGTGGAGGGAGTGATTCTCTCCCCATCCCTAACTCCTGAGCAACGAGAGGATTGCCGCCAGGTATTGGGGCAGTACTCTTCGCTGTTCTCCCTTGTCCCGGGAAGAACCCACCTGTGTACCCATGATGTGGACACAGGAGACAGCCCCCCAGTGAAGTCCAAGACCTACAGGTTGTCGGACAAGGTGAAGGCTAGCATCCATGGCGAAGTTGCCAAGATGTTGGAGCTAGGAGTGATAGAACCTTCCAGCAGCCCTTGGTCCAGTCCGGTGGTGCTAGTCCCAAAAGCCGCCCCACCGGGCACCACACCAGAACTGAGGTTCTGTGTGGATTACCGAGGACTGAACTCAGTTACAAAGACTGATGCTCATCCAATCCCTAGGGCGGATGAGTTAATTGACCGGCTAGGAGCTGCCCAATACCTAAGTACCTTTGACCTCACTTCAGGGTACTGGCAGATCTCCTTGACAGATGGAGCAAAGGAAAGGTCAGCCTTCTCCACGCCTGAGGGACACTTCCAGTTCTGTGTGATGCCCTTTGGGCTCAAGAACGCCCCTGCCACATTTCAGCGGCTGGTGAACCAGGTCCTCTCTGGAATGGAGAGTTTCTCTGCTGCTTACCTGGATGACATTGCTGTCTTCAGTAGCAGTTGGGAGGACCATTTGCAACATTTGCAAGCAGTTCTCCAGGCCCTGAAAAAGGCTGGATTGACAATCAAGGCCAGCAAATGCCAGATTGGGCAGGGGTCGGTTGTGTACCTTGGACACTTGGTGGGTAGGGGGTCAGTGCAGCCCCTGCAGGCAAAGATTGAGGCAATCATGGCCTGGGAATCCCCCAAGACACAGACTGAGGTCCGAGCTTTCCTGGGCCTCACAGGTTACTACCGTCGCTTTGTGAAGGGGTATGGCACTATTGTAGCGCCCCTCACAGAGCTCACCTCCAAGAAACAACCTCGACGGGTAGTTTGGACAAAGGCTTGTCAGCAAGCCTTTGAAAAGTTGAAGCAGGCAATGTGTGAAGCACCGGTCCTGAAGGCTCCCGATTTCTCCAAGGAGTTCATTGTCCAAACAGATGCATCCGAACATGGCATTGGGGCAGTGTTATCGCAACTAAATGAAGAGGGCCTGGATCAGCCTGTAGTCTTCTTATCCAGGAGACTGCTTCCCCGGGAATAGAAGTGGAGTGCGATTGAGAGGGAAGCTTTTGCGGTGGTGTGGGCTCTGAAGAAGCTGCGGCCATACCTCTTTGGCTCGCACTTCCTGGTTCAGACTGACCACCGACCCCTTCGTTGGCTGATGCAAATGAAGGGGGAAAATCCCAAGCTGTTGAGGTGGTCCATCTCCCTACAGGGAATGGACTTCCGGGTGGAACACCGGCCTGGAGTGGACCACGCCAATGCAGACGGTCTCTCCAGGTATTTCCGCCTTAGTGAAGAGGACTCCCAAGGGGTTGGGTAGTTCTCCCCACTTTCAGCTGGGGGGGACGCGTGTTAGACCTGTCTGGATTTTTTGCGTAGTCCCTCCTCATTATTCTTTATTTTGTCCCCTTTTTGCCCCTCATACCCTTAATAATTTTGTGTCTACTACTTTTTATAGGTGTTGGTCAAGGGGATAGGTGTTCTTTTTCCCCTCATAATCTTTTACCTCAGGCCCAGAGGCCTGTTCTGACAGGGAAGTTGGAGCCACAAAATGGTGGCTAACAACTGCCCTAACTGCCAAGTCCAGAACTTACCCATAGGCCAGCATAGGGCATTCCAGAACCTTCTGGTCCATTCTGGACCACTGAAGGGCAGCCTATAAAAGGCGGAATGCGGGGCAGCCATTTTGTCTACCTGTGAGAGTCAGCTGGAGGACAGGCTGTAGCTAAGGGTGGGAAGAGGCTAGACATAGGGTTGACCTCCTGGACTGGGAAGCTGCCTTACTGATCCACCCCACTACTCCCCTTTTGGTTACTTGTCCTGGCCCCGCTGTTGAGGGTTCCTGGAGACCCTGGGCGCCTAGCTTGCCCCTTTGTCTAAATTATACAGGGGAAGCCTTCAGGAGAAGGAGACTGCAGTGCTGCGGTGTGCAGTCCTCTGCCCAGCAGAACGATTCTAGAGAGACTGTTGCAGTAGGAATCTCCCACGAAAAGGGGCTTATCCTGGTGCCCCCCCCCTTGCTCTGCTTGTTATTCAAGTGCTGCCCGACTGCTGGAATCGCGCCCCCCTGGTGCCATAACCCCCCCCGTGTCCCTCCTCCTACCTGTGACAACGAGGGCTGGGGAAGCGGAGGCAGTGGGACCACAAGCTGTTCTACATCTGGATCAGCGTGTAATTGCTGAGGGAGCAGAGACGGTCATACAACTAGCCGTTCTGTTCCTGCGTTGGTGCTGGGCGAGCGGCGTCGATGTGGAGCTGTATTTGAGGGCTCTGAGGTGAGGAGCGGACCAGGGGAAGCCCGTGTCAATTTCTGAGTGGGCGGAGAAGGAGGGCAGCGCCGAGCGAACAGCGCGGTCTCAGGCGGTGAGACACTCGCTTTCCGCGCATGCCCCGTTGAGCCGCCGGGCTCCGTGAGGCGGAGCCGGATCAGAGAAGGCGGAAGCTGGCAGGCGGGTCTGGAAGCTGAGGAGCGCCTTGCGCATGTTCAGGAGATCAGCGCGTCCCCTTCCAGTGCAAGGAAAAGCGGAGGAAGAGCGCCGGGAGTCCCACGGCGGCAGTGGCAAATGAGAGCTTCTCTCCCCTGCTCGAGCGCCACACAGTGAGGCTGGCGTGAGCGGGAGGGGAGGTCTGGGAAGCGTAAAAGCGGCTAAGGAGATTTAATGAAATCTGCCTCTTTGGTCTCTGGTGTCGCGCAGAGGAGAGCTGGGGGGCCCCAGAGGCTGGGTATCTCGCCAGCGCGTAGCTCCCTTTTGTCCTGCTCACTGTTTTTCCCTCACCCTCTGGCGCAGCAAGAATACCACCGCCTGGTATAATACAAGTAAGGAGGTGGTTATAGGGGGAAGTGCCTGCTACGAGAGAAACTGGTGTGCTTGCTAGATACCCTACCAGTGAGTACACTGAGACTCTGTCCCCAGGAGTACAGGGTCCATAAGGAAGCCCAGGCAGGGCTGAATTAACTGTTGATTTAAGTGGTTCTAAACCAATTGCCTTCAAATAGGTAGTAGAGGAACTGTAATGTTTTCCATGTCAATGAAAATGTTGCTCTGATCTGATTTAGGTGCTGTTCTTGTCAAACGTTAGAGTAATGCTGTGTTTAGAAATGATATAAAGTAAGCAGAGTACAGTAAATGCTTAACTGAGCTAAAGAAAGTGTAAGAGCTACCTGCCAGTTTTGGTTTAGTGAACTGTCTATATTATAAATGCTAGTAGTTAATATGATTTAGAGCTTAAAGTATTCTTGCTAAATTCCAAAGAAACTGAAATGTAAATTTAATAGTGAATTCTGAAGGTAAAAGTACAAAGACATTATTTTTATAAAACAGCTCATATTTTCCTAACAAGTTGGTGTAGTGTTGTTTTTGTGTGCTATTGCGTGGATTTACTCTTGGGTGGTCTGCAATCTTCACACTGTGCCTCTAGAAATTGCATGTCTTACCCCTAGGCCAGGCTACCCTAGGTGACCTGGCATCTCAGGTTCTAACAATATGTAATTATAAAAAACAAATGTGGCAACACGGCAGTAAACTGTTCTGGTCTACGCGCGTTTCGGCACAAGATGGTGTCTTCCTCAGGAAAAGGGCCACACATTTTCAGGTGGAATCTTTGTTGGAAGGGAGCGGCGGGACGGAGAAGTCAACATGGGTTTCCTAGAGCTGGCTTCCGTGCATGAGCTGTGAGTTGCAAGAACTGAGAAGCTGTCCTAGGGGCATTCCACAAATAGATCTGATCACCACAAAGCAGGAGCCTACAACCATTTTTTTCCTAATTGGAAAACAT
This sequence comes from Lissotriton helveticus, assembly GCF_964261635.1. Taxonomy (NCBI): domain Eukaryota; kingdom Metazoa; phylum Chordata; class Amphibia; order Caudata; family Salamandridae; genus Lissotriton; species Lissotriton helveticus. Next base: position 1,821,648,593 of record NC_136068.1, on the reverse strand, counting down.
AGTAATTACTTTTATTATTTATATTAATAATTGTGATGATGCTATGAATTATACGTTCCTTGTTTCATCTTCTCAAACTACAAATTATTAAAGCAATGCATATTCATTCATTGTTGAAACATCAAATTCATAACATTTCATCTTAGTATCCAGGAATTAGAGAGCTTAGCTGGTCTAAGAGAGGGCCCTGTCTCTTCCTTAATTGCTGCCTACTAGAATCCATTTGAAGGACAGTGAACTCTTGACTGCACAAGCCAGGCTCTAGCAGCAGGGGCTCGGCCTCTGGCCATACACAGGCTATTCCAAGGCTCACAGTAATTATTGAAACCAAAACAAAAACCTTCCAGTGTGCCCACAGGAATGCTTTGGATCCCGTGAACCATTAGTATCCACTAACGACTCTAATTCACCAAACACATGGGTTCAATACTTTGTGGTGTTAGGACATACCACACACATATGACTCATGTCTATACTAACACCATAAAAGCACTTTGATGTCTCTCTGAGGTCCCATTTATGTAATCAATGAGGTGTCCAATACAGATACTGTAACAAATAACTTGAAATGATGAACTCTTAGAAATTTGATTACGTAAGAAAATGTAATTGGATGAAATATTATAGTCTATGGTTTTTTTTCACTTATTGGCCTAGTGGTCACATGTATGGACCTGGTTATTTAAAAATAACCAGAATGAAATTTGTGTAATCCCTCGTCTCGGAGTACTAGTTAAGAATTCAATTAACTCCTTATGAACCAAATCATTCGTTGGAAATAAAAGAAATTCCTCAACTGTAGACACCTAAAAAGTCCCTTTTTTGTTCTACTGCATCTGTCTTTGGTCATTAGTTGGAAGGACCCCATCCTTAAATGACTGACACGCTGTCTTCAAAGATGAATTATACCAACTACTTGCACTGTGTGAAAAGTCTGGTAACCTTGGGTTAAACCACACCATTGTGCATGCATTGGCCAATTGGATATTAAACCAAGTTCTAATTACCTTCCATGTTTAAAAGCACACTACCAAGTTGTCTTATGCGTCTTTTCTAGAATGTGTTCTGCATGCGCTGGTAGAGAAAAAAAAGGGTACACTGGCCACTTGTCCTCACTGACACGGATTACTTATACCAGTGGCACTGCTTACTGCCTGCATGGACAATGCCCAAAGCTGGATTTCAGCAAACAAAACCAGTGAGCCTGCCTTCCTTAACAATCCTTGGATTTGAAAACATAGGGCCCCATTAGGATAGCGGGCGGATTGCCCCCACCAGGCTGGGGGTAGTCACTGCTGGCCCGGCGGGGCAATCCGCCCGTCATCCTTGCTGCAAAGACCCCCCGCCATATTAACATGGCTGGGGGGGTCCATGGCAGACGGTAAGACCGTCCACCGCTTTTCCGCCCCGGTCGCAAGGCGACCGGGGCGGATAAGGGTTTATATAGTGGCGGTGTCTATCAGACACCGCCAGCCATATTAGGATGCACAATTTTCAATGCCTTTCTAAGGCATGCGGAGTCTGCTCTGGGGGCCTGTTGCGGGCCCCCAAGGACTCCGGGGGTTGGGGGGTGCACAATGGTACCCCCCAGCAGTTCCATGCACAACATGGCAGGCACCAAGCGGTGCCTGCCATGTTGTGCATGGAAGTGCACTGCATGCCTTCCTACCATTGCGGCGGGCGTTGCTGAGTGCACCGCCCACCACAATGGTAGGAATGCTGGATGCGCGCGCCACTGTGGCGGGCGCATCCTAATGCCATGCACGGCACCCCCACCCTTATGGCGGGCGGTCCCTAGTATAGTGAGGATGGCGGGCGGGCAAAGTCCACCCACCATCCTAATGGGGGCCATAGTGCATCTTAAACCCAATTTTGACAAATATTTACCAAACAATTGTAAGCTCACAAAGATCACTTTAAAGGGCACTTTCATGTTCCCATTTTGGAGGGGGGATCATGGGCTGGGCCTCTGAGAGAAAATAAGACACCATGGTATTTTTTTCTCAATGGGATGCATTTGAACCCAATGCAGACTGATGGGAAACTCTCAGAATTTTTGTTCTCGACCAAACACTCGCAACAACTACCTGTAGGACAAACTTAAAGTGCCTTGATCCCCATAAATAAGTGGCAGCAGTGCACACTGGCCACCACCAAGTCAGATTAGGTACTGGTGAGATACATGTTTGATCTTGGTGTTATTATCTGTTCAAAATTGTTAATGGTACTCCCACTTTCATTTTTGAGAGCCTGCTTAGTTCGCTAGCTCTCTGACATGCCTCTAATTTCACTCACTTCCTCAGTTATTTCTTTTACTTATTCTAAATCTCTTATATGAGTCTGTCTCCTCACTAACAATGTAATGGATTCAAACTTACCCATGGTCTTTTAGTTGTTAGCTAACTCGGGCTCTGATTAACATAAGCAGCTAATTAGATTTCATGTGCAAATTTTTCATTTTTTTCCTGAACTCTGCTTACAGCTCCGATGCAAACTCTGTGGCATAAACCCTTTTGTAAAATCTTGCACAAATTGGGGTTGGAGTGCAAAATAATGCCTTGCACACCTCAGGTTGGGTGAAATCATTTGCAATTTGCACTCGTTTCTTACTCTGAGGGCTGCAAATCCAAATGGGGGGCAAATTGTACACGGGCTACGTATCACACCCCACACAAATGGGAATTATGGGCTTGAACATTTGCATCTGCATTAGCTCAAAAGTGTAATAATAAGGCCCTCCTGCATTTTCCCTTTCCAACCGACTATTTATTTTACTCGGGAGTCCGCTTAGGCAGAATCAGTCATACTTTAATCATTAGCTCACTACCACAACCATTATTTGCTGGGCAATTGGCATCTATAGCAAATTTGGTATGGCACTCCAGTGAAACCCAGTTACCAAAAATCACATTGGATATGAACTGGCACCCGCAAGCTACTGATAGCATAACGCTCAAAAAATAAATCCGATCTGATCCGCATTGGAAATGTTCGGAGTGTCATAATATAGCCTTATAGCCCGCCGTAGAGGGCTATACCGGCTATTAAAGGCCCTGTCCAGCGTTAAAGGCCCCGAGGGCTTTTAACAAGGGAGAGAGACTTTAATAGCGGTATAGCCCATCTACGAAGGGCTATAAGGCTATTAGAACATTCTGTCACTAAAGGACAGAATGTTCTAACAAAAAAAACAAAGCCTTTTGGAAGCGTGAGGGGATTGGTATCCCCCAGGCTCCCTGAAGCCTTTGTTCACAGCCGGAGCTCCAGGTTTATACCAGCCATTATGAGCCCGGAGCACTCCATTGTTTTCAATGGAGCTCCCAACATTCCAATGTCCTAATATGTAATACCAAACTGTACTGCAATGTCATGCAATTACTACTACATTCTCTCCCTCTACAAGTTTTTAGAAATAAACACGTCAATGAAGAGGACAATAGTACTGTTAAATACATATAGAAATGTGCCATTAGCGCACTGAAAAGTCAATGTTAAATACAGAACCTTTCTACCAGACCAGCATAATAAAGCTTTCAGGTGATAAAGTAATGTAGAATTCAATGCTCCATTAGTCTAAAAAATGTGAGTGATTTTTTTGTTTGGTCTAAAAAGGTGCATTTTTCTTTTATTTTAGTTGTTTTGTGCAGCAAACTCAAGGCCCAACAGGCACCAGAGCACTTCACGAAGAGACTGACAAAAAGCAAATAGAGATATACAATATTTACACAAAGGCAAAAATATAAAGATAAATAGCAACATTAAAGACTGAATACAGGTAAATGGTTGTCATGATAAGGGAAATAAAATGTGTGTGTGTGTGTATATATATATATATATATCTGATAGAGACTACTAGCCCCAGATTCCTTCACGAAGAATTATACCCAGGCGTGAGACTGGATCAGGAAAACTATTTGCCACAGCATCCCTGCGCGCCGGGGGCGGGGCGACATCACGCGACTCTGCCCAGGCGTCATCCGCGTACGTGACGTCAGCGAGGTCACATAAGACCCGGCGCGCCTACGTCAGTTTATTCCTTTTCTGCGTGCAACGCGGATCCAGTCCTTGCTACGGGCCTTTTCTTCCATTTCTTTTTTGGTGGAACAGTATGCGAATGCCTTCAAGCTTCAAAACTTGCACGCTTTGTGGGTGTCTGATGTCGGCGACAGACCCGCACCTCATTTGTATGTGGTGTTTGGGGGAGGATCACGGCACCACTGAATGCGCGGCGTGCCAACATTTGAAGCCCCGCGTGTCGTCCTATCCACCGTTTCCCGGTGTTGGGGCGTCGAGAGTCCAAATGGAGACATACGCGGCGGCCTTTCAGGCCTCACTGGCGTCTCCGCCTCCTTCCCCTCCTGGGGCATCAGCGGATCCCTCGCCCTGCGTAGGGCCCTCTGCGGCGCCGCCGGTGACTTTGGCCCAGCGCCGACTGGTTCGGATCCAGGCTTGGAGGATGTGGTGCTGTTGGGGTGCGGCTCCTTCGGGGCGCTTCCTTCAGGTCACGGCGTCTCAGCCTCCCCGCAAACTCCCGCTGGAGTCCCTGTGGTTGCATCCTCAAGCCCCTCTCAGTCCTTTGACAGGGTGGTCCTGTCTAAGGAGGGGTGACGCCGCTACGGAACTGGCAGCAGCTGGACCGTGCGGAGCCACAGGGATCTGTGGACCCTACTCGTCCCGCTCGGGGTTGAGGCCGGGGTAGGACCCCTCGTCCCTCTCCGGGCCCCTCTCGTCCCTCCCTACAGGCAGCTGCCTCGTCGGAGGGCGATACGGATGTTGAATCATCCCTGGCACCGCCTCATGGGTTGCTGAGCGATCTACGCCTCATTCTGGGCCGCGGCTGGGAGAGGGCTTTGTGTCACTCACCAGGCCTCTCTCGTTCCCCCACATAGGTGGCTGCCTCGGCGGGGGTCGGGTCACCTGTCAGGTGACGCCGGATGGTGCCGACGTCCTGCCTCAGGCAGCGGACTCTACAGGGTTCGTACAGCAGATTCGCGTTTTGACGCTCCTTCTTCTCCGAAGGCAGCCTGTATATTGATGTCGTCCTCCCCGGAGACTGGTCGCGGTGTGGTGTCTTTTTCACCGGCGTCAAAGGGCGGCTGAGGCAGAGGTGTTCGTCGGAAGAGCGGTAGGTCCCTCATTCCTCGGCTCCTTCTGACTTCCAGGTCTGGCCCTTGCCCGCCCGCTTGGCCTCGGGGACGGCCACCTTAATTTGCAGCCGTCGCCCACGGAGGAGCTGCTTTCTGCACCGTGGGGCCCTACGGAGGCGGGTGCGGCTGTGGGCAACCTGCGCATGGGTGACCCGGTAGCTCACTTTCCTGTGGACCATCTATTGGAGGTCCTCCACCAGGGCTCTGGTGGGAGGGAAATCTTACTTACCTTTAAAGGTTCACTCCTTTCTTCCTTGACGGGGGCTTGGAGGCGTCCCGCCTCAGGGGACCCAGTGCCTCCACATCTTCTGCACCGGCAACTCCCAGTGCCGCGTGACCCGGCATGTCTTTCCCTTCACCCCTTGGCTGCCAACCCCCTTGTGCGGACTGCCTTTCCCTCCCTGCTGCCACTGTTGACTCCGCTGTCCCGAGAGGCTGCTGGCTGGACTCTTGGGGACGCAACATGTTCGCCTCGACCAGCGCTGCCCTGCGGGCCCTTAACACCTTGTGTGTGCTGGCTAGGGCCTCCTCCTGTTTGTGGGACTCGGCTAAGTCTCTGGCAGCGTCCCAGGAGACTGGTCAGGTGGATTGACGGCATCATGCTTTGGATGGCCGGGAGCTTGCAGCGTTTATTCTCTGCTCCGCTCTGGACATCTCGTTGGTGCTGGGCCGGGCCATGGCTTTCTCAGTCGCTTTCCGTCCCGATGCTTGGCTTCGGAACGGGGTGTTCCCTGAGAATAATCGGGAGCGACTCATCGACCTTCCATTTGATGGCAGCCTGTTATTTCATGTCCCGGCCGACTCCGCCATTCAACGGCTCTTGGCAGGGCTCCGACCTCCTCCTCCTCTGCCTTATCCACCTCCTCCTCCGTCCCCTCTTCAGAGACTCCTGACTTGGGTTGATTCTGGGACTTCTTAGGCCGGTTGTTCTGGCAGTGGAGTGTGTGTGTCCTTCCTTGGGACTTTGGCATTGTTGGCTGCTGGACGGCCCTTTTGTTATTTCTGTGTGTGTGTTCTGCTGGAGTTGTTGCGCAAAGCGGTACAAAAGGGGGTGGTGATGGACGGGGCATCTGAACCAATCAAACACTCACACCCAGTCAAAAGATCTGGGTTTAATCCATCACTGGGTGTGAGTGTTTGATTGGTTCAGATGCTCCGTCCATCACCACCCCCTTTTGTACCGGAGTTGTTGCGCAGGCTTGGCCCTGAGATTAAGCCTCCTGCTTTGCTTGGGCTGCTTCTCAAGCCTCCCGCGGGGTGTTTTTTTCCCCGTGGCTCTTTTGTTTTTCCTCTGCTGTGGAGGTTCTTCCGATGCGGGTTCCCATATCTTGGGACTTAATGTACCCTAGGTGGCGCAGTGGTAGCTGTCATATGGCTTGCGCTCTGCTAGGGGGTTCTGGTCGCATTCGGGTGCCTGTTCTCCATGGCGTTTATGTAGGTTTCTTTTGCTTCCTGATGTCGTGTGCATGGCCAGTCGCAGTGGTGTGCCCGTGCATCTCCTCCTCTCCCTACTCCTGCCCTGAGCCCTGAGGTCTGGGCCGTTCCTGTGTTCTCCCTTGCCGGGCGCTGCCTACTCGGCCTTCCTGGGGCCTCGGGCTGTTCTACTTGCTTCTGGCGGCTTTGACTGCCGGCGCCGTTCTGTTTGGCAGGTTCTCTCCTTCTGGAGTGGGGTTGCCTTCTTTTCCCTCGTTTCCTTGGGTCCTCTAGGCTTCTTCTTCCATTCTTTCTGTCTTGGCATGGGGCGGCAGCTGGTTTGCCATGTGGGGGAGTGTGGTGCTTCGGCCTCTCCGACATTGCCCTTGATTCCTCTGCTGTGAGTGTACGGGCCTCTTCAGCCTTCTTCTCCCTCTTACATCCTTTTGGAGCCCATGGGGTTCTGCTTGTGGGGATTCCCATTGCCTGGCAGGGACGAGGTTATACCTGGTCCACAGATCTGGTTTCCTGTGGGGCCCTGTGTTCTGTATTGGCTGGTGGGGTCCTTTCGCAGACCTTCCTTCCCACGGGGTATTGCTTGGGTATCTAGTCTACATGAAGGAATCTGCGGCTAGTAGTCTCTATCAGATGTTCAAGTTACTTACCTTCGGGAACGATGTATCTGATAGAGACGATTCTAGCTGCAGATTCCTTCACGCCCCGCCCTTCCTCCCCTATTCTGCGAGGACCCTTCGGTTGGTCTTCGGTACTCGCCTCCCAGTGGGGGGGGGGCTCTCCTGTGAGTGCCTTCCTTGTTCTTGACGGGTGGCTCTGTCTTGGGGCGGTTTATTCCTCCTTGGTTCTTTGGAGGATGGGGTTCCAGTGCTCCGGGGGGCCTGCTGCTCTGGCGACTCAAGGGTTGGGGGGGATTGCTTTCCATCCCTATTCTCCCTCCCCTTCCTTCCATTGCTATCCTCTGATTAAGGGCCCTCTGGCCATGTCTTGCCCTTGTCCCTTGTGGGTGGTTGCCCTCTATGTTGGGGTGGCTTGGAGGCTTGTTGTCCCTGTCTGTCTTGGGACTGGTTCCCTTCCTTGCTCAGGATGGGGGTGGTAGGTGTACTCTATATGCCATGCCTTTTACGCATCTTCCTTGCCTTAGGGGCACAGGGGTGGGAGACTGTCTATGTGCTGGCAGGGTGGCTGCGCAGGGCTCTGCTTGTTCTTTCTTCTTTCCCTGCCTTTGGGTTCTGCGGTGTTGACACTACTCTGGTGGTGGTGTTAGTCACTGTTTCTTTCCAATTGTTTCTGCTCTTTGCACACTGTTCCCATGCTTCCACAGTTTTTTATCTGGTGGTTCCGCGTTGTGGTGCGGAAAAGTTCTCAGAAGAAAACTGACGTAGGCGCGCTGGGGCGGGTCTTATGTGACCTTGCTGACATCACGTACGCGGACGACATCTGGGCGGAGTCCCGGCGTGATGTCGCCCTGCCCCCAGCACGCAGGGATGCTGTGGCAAAAAGTTTTTCGGATCCAGTCTCACGCCTTGGGATAATTCTACATGAAGGAATCGGCGGCTAGAATCGTCTCTACCTGATACATCGTTACTGAAGGTAAGTAACTCGAACATCTTTCGCATTTTCTTTCCTTTCTCTTAACAATCAAATGTTTACCTGTACCCATTTTTAAATATAAAATATAATATTGATTTTAATATATATATATATATATATATATATATATATATATATATATATATCACAACTCGAACTGTCCTGTCGCAGAGGGAGAACCCCAGAGTTGGTGCCGGAAACGAGACCAGGACAGGGTCTCGAATAAATTCCACACAAAAGAAAATATTTCGGCACTCCGCTTGGTAGTTTCAATTCAGTTTATTTCACACACTGTAATGGCCTACGCGTTTCGAACATAACGTTCCTTCTCACGGCAGTGTCATACAATGGTCCCTTTTCTCTTTCTGCAAATGCATGCTGGGATATGTAGTTTTCACAATTACGTGTGAAACTTTATTGATGTTATATTGCGCTTAAGCTGTGTCTGTGCCTTTTAGGCATTATTACGATGCGTTCGCGCGTTTACCGTTAGTATATCTGGTCACTATTATGTTGTGTGATCCTTAATTTTTGTGGGCTCATATCCCCAACTTTCAATTACGCGCATGCGCACATTATTCTGTGTCTAATCCCAGTAAGCAAATTAGTCATTTGATGTATCAAATCTGCGGCTTAGCAGTGGATTGCTATGCACGTCTAGTTGTGCTTTGGACCTTTGCATTTTGTAGTTGATATACATTACAACAACATTATATTCGTGCATAGATTGTTCATTACTAGGGATGAGTGCCCTTGCCACTGCTATGTCATAGCCGCATGTTGTCCCAATAGTATTCTTGTTCTACAATGTCTATTATTAGTCAGTGAGTTTTTGCGCAACGTTTAGCTTTCGCATGTTCACAACGTCACCCCACCTTTTCAGGGTTTGGTTTTCCAATGTATTCCTTATAGTTCAAAAAGGTCTTTGTTTAGTGAGCAATTCCCACTTAAAGGTGAAAGTAAAGTTCTTCGTCCCCATTCAATCCTGTAGGTTGTTTCGTTTTGAATCTCATTATTAGTTTGGATTCTAGTCTTCTTAGTTTCAGTTTCCTGTTGCCTCCCCGTTCGTGTTGATGTATCGTTGCTAGGCCTGAGTATTGCATGTCCTTCCACGTCTTGTTAGTGTGGCTGGATATGTGTTTCGCCATAGCATAGGCATGATCCCCATTCTGTATGGCCCCGGTGTGCTCCAAAATTCTCTTTTTCAATGTGCAGGTGGTACTGCCGATATATCTTTTACCACAGTAACATTGGAGCATATAGACCACATGGGTGGTCTCACAGGTGATGTGATCCTTTATAATGAAACTCTTTCCTGTTGGATCTTTAAGACTTTTCAGATTCTTCCCTATTTTACAAGCCTTACAGGTCTGGCATTTGATGAATCCTTTCTTTTTCTAAACCAGCCAATTTTCAGTCTTTTTTGGTTCATAGTGGCTGTGTACCAGATGATCTGAAAGGTTAGGCGCCCGCCTGTAGGTCATCAATGGTCGTTCACCTATGTTTTTGCCTATGTCCGGATCCTTTTGGATTACATGCCAGTACTTGGTCAAGATTTTTTGTAGTTTGTAGCTTTCCTTGTTGTAGGTTATGATCATGCGAGGTGACTCCTCTTTGTTGCTTGTCTCCTCATTGTTCTGTTTGCTCTGTTTTTCTTCTTTTGTTAACAGAGTTTCTGTTCTTGTTTTGTTTCTCGCTTTCATTTCTCCTCTCAGTACGTCAGATTGTTTATAACCACGTTGAGCAAATCGTGTTTTCGTCTCCGTAAATTTCCTTTCCATTTCACTTTCCTCAGAGCAGTTCCTCTTCATCCTGAGAAGTTCACCATATGGGATGCTTTTCTTCAATTTCTCAGGATGAAAGCTCTGGCCATGTAGTAGGCTGTTGGTGGCGGTTTTCTTTCTGTGTACAGATGTTTGAATCTTGTTTTCACACACATATACTCTTGTATCTAGAAACTCTACCTCTTTGTTACTGATTGTATATGTAAATTTCAAGCCCACCTCATTATCATTTAAGGTGTTGAAGAAAGTTTGGAAGTCCACCTCCGTGCCTTTCCATAAGATGAACAAATCATCAATGAAGCGCAGCCATAGTGCTACCTTCATCATGTGATGGTCGTTTTCTTCTCTCCAAGCTATGCTCCTCTCCCACCACCCCATCATGAGGTTGGCATAGCTTGGAGAGAAGGAAACTCCCATTGCGGTTACACACTTTTGCTTGTATACTTTTTTGTTGAAGAGAAATACATTGTTGTAGAGACAAAGTTCGATCATTTCTATCAACATCTTTGAATGCTCCAATTCTTTGATGGGACGTTGTTTCAAGAAGTATTGAATTGCTTTCACGCCTATCTCATGTTCGATCGAGGTGTATAGTGAGATGACGTCAATTGTCACTAGTAAATACGTGGACTGCCATTGTGTGTCCATCAGAATGCGCAGAACGTCCCCTGTATCTTTCAAATATGAACTTAATGTTGGTACAATTGGGGATAAAAAGTGATCGACATATGCAGAGATGTGTTCATACAGACTTCCACAACTGGATATGATTGGACGTCCAGGCGGTTTGTTAAGTGTCTTATGTATCTTGGGGAGGAAATATATGGTGGGAGTGATTGGATACTCCACCATAAGAAACCTCCTTTCATCTTCAGATATAAGACCTCCTTCCTTCCATGAAAGCAGTTTTTTTCCTAGTTCGGTTGAGTAGTCTAGTGTTGGATTTCTTTGCAGAAGTTCATAGTTCTTGGTATTATTCAATTGGCGCATCGCCTCTTCAACGTAATCCGATTTTTCCATGATTACAATGTTGCCGCCTTTGTCGGCCGGCTTTATCTCGATTGTAGCGTTCGTTTTTAGAGTTTGGATCGCCTGACGTTCAGTCTTGCTTAAGTTCTCTCTCTTGTGATTGTCATTCTGTTTCATCTTTTCCAGGTCTCCAAGAACTAGATCATAAAAAATTTCAATTTTGTTTCCAGGATGCAATACCGGGCAAAATTTCGATTTGTTTTTGAATTCTGTTGGTCTTCTTTTGTCAGTTGTAACATTCATCTCTTGTAAAATTTGTGTGTCGGTGGCTTGTGAAGCAGTAGTTTCATTTGCCAGCTCATAAGCTGTGCACAGACATGGTATTTCGCTTATGTTGTATTCAGCACAGTCTTGACTTGTTTGTAAGTTACTCGGATCAGAATTGGTGCTTTTGTTTGTAGGCAACTTTGCGAAGTATTTCCTTAATTTAAGTTTCCTTATATATTTGTAGAGATCGATCTTTGTATCCACAATGTCTTGATGAACCTCAGGGCAAAATGACAGACCTTTGTTGAGGAGTTTCCTTTCACTGATCGTTGGAGTATATCTGGACAGGTTGATTATTAAGTCTGGGGGTGTTGTGGTGCTGGAGTTCTTCTTGCTCATTATTTTCTCAATATTGTGCGGTTCCTCAGATTGTATCCGCTTCCTTTTGCACCTTCCTCTCCTTGTTTTGCGTCCTGTCCTCTTGATTGAAAGGATCCCCTTCCCCTGGTTCTTGTTCGATAATGCCTCTGTTTTTTGGTTTTGCTCGGGGCGTTTGCTGTTCTTGATACAGCAATGTTAGTTTGTCTAAAAAAGAAAACTTATTGAGGCTTCTGTTTCATTGTTCACCATCGCTGACTTCGGATTCCGTTTCCGGATTCCGATGGTACAATGTTTGGACCAGTAGGTTTTTTCCATTGTTGCTTGAATATGTCGTATTTTTTGGCAAATGTTAGTATAGTGCCATATTCATAGTCATCTTGGTCTGTATGAAATGTTCTTTGCTTTCTTGTCTGTACTTCATCCTCATGTTTGTCAAGGTTTTTTTCCATGTCTGTTCGTAGTTTTTTAATTGTACCACTGTCTTCTTTCAAAGCAAGGATTCGATTTTCGGTTTCTGAGATTTGTTCATGAAATTCCTCTACATCCTTTCTTGCATATTTGATGATTATCAGCATCATGTTGCGTGAGCATCCCATATTGTTAATGCCCCACTCCTCCAGCATTTCAGGCTTTGTATCGGGGTGGTTGGGGAGTGTGAAAATGCGCAGCCCTCTCGGTACCATCTGGCATTCGATGTATTTCTCAAGAGTTATTATTTCCCATGATCTGGAGATTTCCTTGCGCATCAATTTTTCTAATTGGGCGAATAGCTGTTTAGCAGAAATTGCGTCGGGTTGTATTTCCTTGTTCGCTTGCTCGCTACGTCCCATTCTTCCCGTTCCTTTTTGGAATATGCTCTCCGCTTTGGATGCTCTTTTTGCTGCGCGTTCTTCCATAATGGAGTGCTTGGCACAATGTAATCGACTGACTTGACTTATTGGTGTTTGAAATTGCAGTAAAGTTGTGGGAGATTTTGACTATTCGTTACCAATGTCTCTTACAGCCTCCTAGTTTAGGAAGCCGTTAACTACAGTGTGAATCAATTTATTACCAAGCGAGGTCTCATGTGAGAGAAAGTTATAACTGTATTGTCTGTCCTTTCACTGTTGCAGTTACTTAGTGAACTTTCAGTAGCTTTAGACCACACTTCGGCATACTCGGCTTCTCCTCCTCCACTTTTCCGCTCACCTGGGAGACTCCCGATCGTGTCCGCGTCCTCCGACCCAGCACCTCGGCGCTCAACCAGTTTCCGTGGCGGGAGTGCTTATCGCCGTTTCGTGTTATTTTAGTTGTTTTCTGTTGTCCGTGTGCTCTCGACTGCCAATGCCGGTTCCGGCTTGTTGCAACTATCACGGCTCCTGAAGTTCTCGATGCCAGAAAACACTGTTCGTATGCCGGGCTCTCCTCTGTTTGAATCGTATCACAACTCGAACTGTCCTGTCGCAGAGGGAGCACCCCAGAGTTGGTGCCGGAAACGAGACCAGGACAGGGTCTCGAATAAATTCCACACAAAAGAAAATATTTCGGCACTCGGCTTGGTAGTTTCAATTCAGTTTATTTCACACACTGTAATGGCCTACACGTTCGAACAAAACGTTCCTTCTCACGGCAGTGTCATACAATGGTCCCTTTTCTCTTTCTGCATTTATACATCTTTTTTGCAAATGCATGCTGGGATATGTAGTTTTCACAATTACGTGTGAAACTTTATTGATGTTATATTGCGCTTAAGCTGTGTCTGTGCCTTTTAGGCATTATTACGATGCGTTCGCGCGTTTACCGTTAGTATATATGGTCACTATTATGTTGTGTGATCCTTAATTTTTGTGGGCTCATATCCCCAACTTTCAATTACGCGCATGCGCACATTATTCTGTTTCTAATCCCAGTAAGCAAATTAGTCGTTTGATGTATCAAATCTGCGGCTTAGCAGTGGATTGCTATGCACGTCTAGTTGTGCTTTGGACCTTTGCATTTTGTAGTTGATATACATTACAACAACATTATATTCGTGCATAGATTGTTCATTACTCTGATCCGAGTAACTTACAAACAAGTCAAGACTGTGCTGAATACAACATAAGCGAAATACCATGTCTGCGCACAGCTTATGAGCTGGCAAATGAAACTACTGCTTCACAAGCCACCGACACGCAAATTTTACAAGAGATGAATGTTACAACTGACAAAAGAAGACCAACAGAATTAAAAAACAAATCGAAATTTTGCCCGGTATTGCATCCTGGAAACAAAATTGACATTTTTTGTGATCTATTTCTTGGAGACCTGGAAAAGATGAAACAGAATGACAATCACAAGAGAGAGAACTTAAGCAAGACTGAACGTCAGGCGATCCAAACTCTAAAAACGAACGCTACAATCGAGATAAAGCCGGCCGACAAAGGCGGCAACATTGTAATCATGGAAAAATCGGATTACGTTGAAGAGGCGATGCGCCAATTGAATAATACCAAGAACTATGAACTTCTGCAAAGAAATCCAACACTAGACTACTCAACCGAACTAGGAAAAAAACTGCTTTCATGGAAGAAAGGAGGTCTTATATCTGAAGAAGAAAGGAGGTTTCTTATGGTGGAGTATCCAATCACTCCCACCATATATTTCCTCCCCAAGATACATAAGACACTTAACAAACCGCCTGGACGTCCAATCATATCCAGTTGTGGAAGTCTGTATGAACACATCTCTGTATATGTCGATCACTTTTTATCCCCAATTGTACCAACATTAAGTTCATATTTGAAAGACACAGGGGACTTTCTGCGCATTCTGATGGACACACAATGGCAGTCCACGTATTTACTAGTGACAATTGACGTCATCTCACTATACACCTCGATCGAACATGAGATAGGCGTGAAAGCAATTCAATACTTCTTGAAACAACGTCCCATCAAAGAATTGGAGCGTTCAAAGATGTTGATAGAAATGATCGAACTTTGTCTCTACAACAATGTATTTCTCTTCAACAAAAAAGTATACAAGCAAAAGTGTGGAACCGCAATGGGAGTTTCCTTCTCTCCAAGCTATGCCAACCTCATGATGGGGTGGTGGGAGAGGAGCATAGCTTTAGGAGAAGAAAACGACCATCACGTGATGAAGGTAGCACTATGGCTGCGCTTCATTGATGATTTGTTCATCTTATGGAAAGGCACGGAGGTGGACTTCCAAACTTTCTTCAACACCTTAAATGATATTGAGGTGGGCTTGAAATTTACATATACAATCAGTAAAAAAGGCGGCAACATTGTAATCATGGAAAAATCGGATTACGTTGAAGAGGCGATGCGCCAATTGACTAATACCAAGAACTATGAACTTCTGCAAAGAAATCCAACACTAGACTACTCAACCGAACTAGGAAAAAAACTGCTTTCATGGAAGGAAGGAGGTCTTATATCTGAAGATGAAAGGAGGTTTCTTATGGTGGAGTATCCAATCACTCCCACCATATATTTCCTCCCCAAGATACATAAGACACTTAACAAACCGCCTGGACGTCCAATCATATCCAGTTGTGGAAGTCTGTATGAACACATCTCTGTATATGTCGATCACTTTTTATCCCCAATTGTACCAACATTAAGTTCATATTTGAAAGACACAGGGGACTTTCTGCGCATTCTGATGGACACACAATGGCAGTCCACGTATTTACTAGTGACAATTGACGTCATCTTACTATACACCTCGATCGAACATGAGATAGGCGTGAAAGCAATTCAATACTTCTTGAAACAACGTCCCATCAAAGAATTGGAGCGTTCAAAGATGTTGATAGAAATGATCGAACTTTGTCTCTACAACAATGTATTTCTCTTCAACAAAAAAGTATACAAGCAAAAGTGTGGAACCGCAATGGGAGTTTCCTTCTCTCCAAGCTATGCCAACCTCATGATGGGGTGGTGGGAGAGGAGCATAGCTTGGAGAGAAGAAAACGACCATCACATGATGAAGGTAGCACTATGGCTGTGCTTCATTGATGATTTGTTCATCTTATGGAAAGGCACGGAGGTGGACTTCCAAACTTTCTTCAACACCTTAAATGATAATGAGGTGGGCTTGAAATTTACATATACAATCAGTAACAAAGAGGTGGAGTTTCTAGATACAAGAGTATATGTGTGTGAAAACAAGATTCAAACATCTGTACACAGAAAGAAAACCGCAACCAACAGCCTACTACATGGCCAGAGCTTTCATCCTGAGAAATTGAAGAAAAGCATCCCATATGGTGAACTTCTCAGGATGAAGAGGAACTGCTCTGAGGAAAGTGAAATGGAAAGGAAATTTACGGAGACGAAAACACGATTTGCTCAACGTGGTTATAAACAATCTGACATACTGAGAGGAGAAATGAAAGCGAGAAACAAAACAAGAACAGAATCCCTGTTAACAAAAGAAGAAAAACAGAGCAAACAGAACAATGAGGAGACACGCAACAAAGAGGAGTCACCTCGCATGATCATAACCTACAACAAGGAAAGCTACAAAATACAAAAAATCTTGACCAAGTACTGGCATGTAATCCAAAAGGATCCGGACATAGGCAAAAACATAGGTGAACTACCATTGATGACCTACAGGCGGGCGCCTAACCTTTCAGATCATCTGGTACACAGCCACTATGAACCAAAAAAGACTGAAAATTGGCTGGTTTAGAAAAAGAAAGGATTCATCAAATGCCAGACCTGTAAGGCTTGTAAAATAGGGAAGAATCTGAAAAGTCTTAAAGATCCAACAGGAAAGAGTTTCATTATAAAAGATCACATCACCTGTGAGACCACCCATGTGGTCTATATGCTCCAATGTTACTGTGGTAAAAGATATATCGGCAGTACCACATGCACACTGAAAAAGAGAATTTTGGAGCACACCCGGGCCATACAGAATGGGGATCATGCCTATGCTATGGCGAAACACATATCCAGCCACACTAACAAGGCGTGGAAGGACATGCAATACTCAGGCCTAGCAACGATACATCAACACGAACGGGGAGGCAACAGGAAACTGAAACTAAGAAGACTAGAATCCAAACTAATAATGAGATTCAAAACGAAACAACCTACAGGATTGAATGGGGACGAAGAACTTTACTTTCACCTTTAAGTGGGAATTGCTCACTAAACAAAGACCTTTTTGAACTATAAGGAATACATTGGAAAACCAAACCCTGAAAAGGTGGGGTGACGTTGTGAACATGCGAAAGCTAAACGTTGCGCAAAAACTCACTGACTAATAATAGACATTGTAGAACAAGAATACTATTGGGACAACATGCGGCTATGACATAGCAGTGGCAAGGGCACTCAGCCCTAGTAATGAACAATCTATGCACGAATATAATGTTGTTGTAATGTATATCAACTACAAAATGCAAAGGTCCAAAGCACAACTAGATGTGCATAGCAATCCACTGCTAAACTGCAGATTTGATACATCAAACGACTAATTTGCTTACTGGGATTAGACACAGAATAATGTGCGCATGCGCGTAATTGAAAGTTGGGGATATGAGCCCACAAAAATTAAGGATCACACAACATAATAGTGACCAGATATACTAACGGTAAAAGCGCGAACGCATCGTAATAATGCCTAAAAGGCACAGACACAGCTTAAGCGCAATATAACATCAGTAAAGTTTCACACGTAATTGTGAAAACTACATATCCCAGCATGCATTTGCAAAAAAAATGTATAAATGCAGAAAGAGAAAAGGGACCATTGTATGACACTGCCGTGAGAAGGAACGTTATGTTCGAAACGCGTAGGCCATTACAGTGTGTGAAATAAACTGAATTGAAACTACCAAGCGGAGTGCCGAAATATTTTCTTTTGTGTGGAATATATATATATATATATCTGTATATATAAATCACAATTCCGGTATCCGGCCAGTACCTGCTCGCGAGCGGGTCGTCGTTGGGGTCCCGGCGGCCCAAATATCAGAAAACAACGCGTTTCACCAACAGGCTTGATCACGTTTGTCAAACGTGATCAAGCCTGTTGGTGAAACGCGTTGTTTGTTTTGCTGCCAAAATAAACTCTTGAAGCACAGCAACTCCTGGTGTGTCGTCGTACGTTTCCTTGTACATGGGAGATCTGTTTTCTGATATCTGTATATATATATATATATTCCACACAAAAGAAAATATATATATATTCACTGAAAAAACCATAGGTTTCAGGCCTTATATAGTTAGGAATTAGCATTTAAAAAACCTTTGAAATTCACTGAAAAAACCATAGGTTTCAGGCCTTATATAGTTAGGAATTAGCATTTAAAAAACCTTTAAAATTCACTCAAAAAACTATAAGTTTTAGGGGTGTTATAGTTAGCTGGACATTTCACTCATACAAAACCATTGAAATTGCTCCTATATAGTTAGTTGTACTAACTATATTTCGTGCACCCGCAATCCACTGCTGATGATGTCACATATTACATCATTCATGACATGGTCAGTGACATCACTGATGACATCTCAAATGACATCACTGATAACATCACTGATGACATCATCCAGTGAATGTGGTTTGCTTCGTTATTTAAATATGCATTATATATATAGCAATTTGCATTGAAGAATGAGTGGATATATAAAAATAAATATTTGGATGGAGGAATTAGTAGCAGTGTAATTGATTGTTTACTTGACCAATTTATAGTGTCTCACTAAATATATTGGATAGTGACTAAACTGTTTTAATATCTGTATCACTTTGTCAGTTGTTGTGTAAACTGGTTCTCCAGTTGGTTACTAGCTATGTGAAAGTTATATTAGTTATTGATTAGTTAACTGAGTATTTGTATGGGAGAGTGAATGTGTGTGTGGTTCGGTGGGGGGTGTGTGACTGCCCAAAGATGTGTGAATAGTTGATTCACTAGATATATGAAGTTAAAACTACATGTTCTAACAGTTGTTTGGGTGAGTGAATATCTTTATGGGTGTGGTGATGAGCAAATATATTTCTCAATGGTACATGTCCAACAAACTAGAAAAATAAAAGGCAGTGTATGTGTCAGTTGTTGCATATAAATAAGTATACATAAGACTCAATGATTGTGTGAGGGACTGTATGGATAACTTTATACTTGTAATAATGATTTTATAATTCACTAAGTATGACTTACTATCTAAATGAATAGATGAAGTTGTGTTTGTATAAGTGTGTAGCTAAGTAAATATGTAAGTATGATCCATTGTTTTCATAAGTGAATAGGATGACTTCATATGTGAATAGGATGTGTGCTGGTGTGTAATGTCGATTTAGGTGTATAAGTATTTTTGATAGTGTTCTATTGTTCATTGACAGCATGTATGAGTGAATCTAGAGGAAGTGATTAGATGTGTGTATACATCTATGAATCACTGAGTGGGTTTTTAGATACTTGTATTGCTGTAACAATGGATTCAAATATGATACTCTGTATTTTACAAAGAGTGATGAAAGATTTTACTAGTGTATGAAAAGGTGTATGTGATTGTCACGTGGATGATGTCATCAGTGATGTCATCAGCGATGTCATTTGAGATGTCATCAGTGATGTCACTGACCATGTCATGAATGATGTAATATGTGACATCATCAGCAGTGGATTGCGGGTGCGCGAAATATAGTTAGTACAACTAACTATATAGGAGCAATTTCAATGGTTTTGTATGAGTGAAATGTCCAGCTAACTATAACACCCCTAAAACTTATAGTTTTTTGAGTGAATTTTAAAAGTTTTTTAAATGCTAATTCCTAACTATATAAGGCCTGAAACCTATGTTTTTTTCAGTGAATTTCAAACGTTTTTTAAATGCTAATTCCTAACTATATAAGGCCTGAAATCTATGTTTTTTTCAGTGAATTTGCAAGGTTTTTTAAATGCTAATTCCTAACTATATAAAGCCTGAAACCTATGGTTTTTTCAGTGAATTTCAAAGATTTAATGAGGCCGCACCCTTTTTTACACCTCTCTGCAACGCAGCCCCCGTGCATGTTTGAAGAGGGGGAACTCATTCCCCTTGCATACTGGGGGCCCCTGGGGGCCAACTAGCCCACCTGGAACCTTCAGTATGCGCCAGGGGGCTGCATTGCAGAGGTGTAATGAGGCTATGCCCCTTGTTACACCTCTCTGCAACGCAGCCCCCTGGCGCGTTTGCAGAGGGGGAACTAATTCCCCTTGCATACTGGGGGTCCCTGGGGGCCAACTAGCCCACCAGGAGCCTCCAGTATGCGCCAGGGGGCTGCATTGCAGAGAGGTGTAATGAGGCCACACCCTTTTTTACACCTCTCTGCAACGCAGCCCCCGTGCATGTTTGAAGAGGGGGAACTAATTCCCCTTGCATACTGGGGGTCCCTGGGGGCCAACTAGCCCACCTGGAACCTCCAGTATGCGCCAGGGGGCTGTATTGCACAGAGGTGTAATGAGGCTATGCCCCTTTTTACACCTCTCTGCAACGCAGGCCACTGGCGCGTTTGCAGAGGGGGGACTAATTCCCCTTGCATACTGGGGGTCCCTGGGTCATATCTGCCCAAACGCCGATATTCCGAACGATTGAAAATGACTTTTCTTGAGAAACATTTGGATTTGGATTATCATGTCCTATACTTTGGAATTTTTGAAAGACTGACTTTGAGGATGCTATAAATTACTCAAGTCTGCCCGAATTGTGTGGGTAAAATTGATACCTAGTCACTTTGAATAAGAATGTACTTACGTCTCGTCTAACATTTGGAAGAAATATCTAGTTATATGACAACAGGATACCGACATAACTTGAAGGAAATAAGAACGCCCTGAAGAAGTTCTGTTGTACAGAACGAACCGCGTCGGCTGGCTGTGGTACATAAACTTAAGGAAAATAAAAGCATTTGAATATACACCAAGATTCAGTGCTTCAATAAGGACTCTAAGTGATATGATTGGACTTATTGTGCAAGTGGCGCTGTGCCAAACTTTGGCATATTCTCCACTACTCTCTACTACTTACTCTCTACTGCTCCACTACTCTCTAATACTCACTCTCTACTACTCATTCTCTACTACTCTACTACTACTCTACTACTCTCTCTCTACTACTCACTCCCTACTACTCACTCTCTACTACTCTCTACTCCTCACTCTCTACTACTCTCTACTCCTCACTCTCTACTACTCTCTCTACTACTCACTCTTTACTACTCACTCTCTACTACTCTCTACTACTCACTCTACTTCTCACTCTCTACTACTCACTCTCTACTGCTCTCTCTACTACTCTCTACTACTCACTCTCTACTACTCACTCTCTACTACTCTCTACTACTCACTCTCTTCTTCTCTCTCTCTACTACTCTCTACTACTCACTCTACTACTCACTCTCTACTACTCTCTACTATTCTCTCTCTCTGCTACTCACTCTCTACTACTCACTCTCTATTACTCTCTACTACTCACTCTCTACTACTCTCTAATACTCACTCTCTACTCACTCTCTACTGCTCTCTACTACTCACTCTACTACTACTCTCTACTACTCTCTACTACTCACTACTACTCTCTACTACTCACTACTACTCACTCTCTACTACCCACTCTCTACTACCCACTCTCTACTACTCTCTACTACTCACTCTACTATTCACTCTACTACTCTCTACTACTCACTCTCTATTACTCACTCTCTACTCTCTACCTCTCTACCTCTCTCTACTTCTCGCTCTACTAGTCTCTACCTCTCTACCTCTACCTCTACCTCTCTACCGCTCTCTACACGCACACATATACACACATATATATGCATATGCATTTATATATATGTATGTATATATATATATATATATACATACATATATAAACATATATAATCTGCATATCTATATAAATACAAATATAAATGCATGCATACATATACATATATGCATACATATGCATGTTATTTACATGAAAGTTTTAAAACACTAATAAAAGCAAAGCTAAAAAGCCACCTCATTACAAACAGAAGGGCTTTAACTTAAACAAGGGCGCGATCTATTGCATTTTCAATGCTTGTTTACTTTGGTTCCATCAAGAAGGCATTCAGATGTGTTACACATTTGCCATAAATTCTGAATGTTAGCACTCTAGTTGCTCATTAGATCACTGTAGTAAAGCTACTGCTCACCAGGGAAGTCTGCTGCTGGTATTGAAAGTGCATGTTTCAGTCTGCATGTCAGAATTTTTTTAATGAAATAGAAGAGGATTTGAGAAGTCACTCAAAATGTGCCCTAATTTTTCTTTTTGAAGCACTAATCATACTTTCTATGGCAAAATATACCCCCTCATTGTGTTCCTTACTAAATTAAATGTTTTAAGAGTTACCACTTTATTCCAATCAAGATGGCTTCAGGTGTGCCATACCTTTGTAATAAGGAGGACTGTTAGCGCTCTAGTTGTTCTTTAGAACACTCTAGGAGGCTGCAGTAGAACACAAAGGAATCAACTGACAGTCTCTGTCCTTGTTGGATGTACATGTTTTACTGAGAATGTCAGACTTCATTCTCACATGACTGAGAAAGATAATGTGAATTTACAGAAAATATGCTTTCAGTTTAGCTTATAGAAGTGCTGACAGCCAATCAGATTTCACGCGTACCCCGCGATTTAAAAAAAATGAAATACAATTTTGGGCCTGGGGGGTCCTTGTGGGACCCCCTGAGGAGGCCTAGGGGGTCAGGGTGCTTCTACCCTGCCCCCATTTTGAGTTCTACACGTTTGTTTTTCTGCTTTCCTGTGCCTCAATCTACCGAGGTACAAGATGGCTGCCAACAATTTCTGTTTTGGAGTGTTGACAGACATTGGCAGCCAATCAGAATGCAGCTCGTACTCGGGAAGGTACAGAGTACAGTAAGCTTATATAGATATATACATTTTTTCAAATTCAATTTTCTCAACAACTACTGGAGGGATTTACACCATTTAAACAAAAGGCCGTACTGCGTACCAGTCCCTACCATTTTGCCAAGTTTGGTGTAATTCCGTTCAGCGGTTCGGGCTGTAGCCGTGTCTAATCGTCCTATGGAAAATAACATGGGGAAAACACGTTTTGGCACCCCCCTTTTTTCTCAGCCCCCACTTGACGAATCCCCCCAAAACTTTCAGGGAAGGAACGGAGCGGAGCGGGCCATCTTCTTTGAGAAATTTGCGGAGATTCATCAACCGGCGCCAAAGGTATTCCCAATAGAATGTTGCGGATTTACTATGGAAACTAGGTCCTAACTATATATACCTACTGGCGACCGCCAGTAGGTAATATATATATATATATATATATAGATAGATAGATAGATAGATAGATAGATAGATAGATAGATAGATAGTGTTTATGGGTAGTCTAAAATGGTAGCTTCCATTGTAATTAAATGTTTACAAAACTTTAAAGGTGGGCCAGCCACTGTAAGCTCAAGCTAGGCTTGAGCATGAATGTTATGTTAGCGGACACTTGTAAAGTGCATCCTTCACTCCGGGGAGCATCATGGCGCTAAGCGGATCACTGGGTTGACACTAAACTGGGTACCTGAGGGTGAAAGGAATGAATTATATAAGTGCTCTGCATAGAGCATCAGAGGCTTGAAAGATCCAAGTTTTTAGGGCCTTCCTGAAGAGCGTTTCTGATTGGATATGACGGAAGTGGTTGGGGAGGTGGTTACGCGCTTTGGAGACGATCACTGCAAGCGATTTCCCTTCTTTTCAGACATATCTAAACGCTGGGGGTTTTAACAGATTGGCGTTAGAGGATCTAAGGGTCCGATGAGGTGCAAACCTGGGCCAGAGATAGTGAGGACCTGAGGAGTTAAAGATTCTGAAGGTGATAATCAGAATCTTAAACAGCACTCTTTTATGGATAGATAGCCAGTGTAATGCTTCCAGGGCCGCTGATGCAGATGATCTCCCGGGCCATTTTAGTACTAAGCGGGCTGCTGCGTTTTGAGCCATTTGGAGTTTATGTAGGACCGACTTGTTGGCACCTGCATAAAGGCTGTTGCAGCAGTCCAATCTTGATGTGATTAGGGCCACAGCAACTGCTTGTCTGGCCATGATTGGGAGCAAATCAAAAAACTTTTTGAATGATTTTATAATATGAAAGCAAGTCCCAGCTAGTGATTGCTGGTGGAAAGATAGTGTAGCATCAAATTTGATTCCCAGATTTCTGACTACCTTTACTGTATTTGGGGGAGGGGAGGTATCAGATGGCCACCATAAACTGGGAAAGAAGGTGTTCCCTTGCCCCAATGGTAGGATTTCCGCCTTTTCTGAATTGCACTTTAAAGGATTGGTTGCCATCCATTGGAAAATTGCACTAAAGCATTAGCGGAAATTTTCTTCAGCCTGTGCGGTGTTTTTATCTAGGACCAGGATTAGCTGCGTATCGTCTTCATACGAGATAGTCTAGATGTTAAAGGACGATATCAGACTGATAAATGGGCCATGTAGGCATTAAAGAGCACCGGGCTGAGGATGGACCCTTGAGGGACTCCAGAAAACAAGGGTTTTTCTGTTGACTTGTATTGCCCAAGGGTGATGACTTGTCTGCAGTTCTGCAAGAATGCTTTAAGCCATGCCAGAGCCATGTGGAAGATGCCGTATGATTTGAGACGGTCCAGAAGAATGACATGTGAGACCGTGTTGAATGCGGCTGATAGATCTAATAAGACCAATACCGCATTCTTTCCATGATCAAGGGTAGCTTTGAGAGATTCAGCCATGTACAGGAGAGCTGATTCTGTAAAGTGCTGAGGTCTGAAAGCAGATTGGTTAGAGTGTAGGATGTTTGCTCCTTCCAGTAGGTCGTGAGTTGGGAGTGGATACGTTTTTCAGTGATCTTGCTAAGACATGGGAGTAGGGAGATAGGTTGGAGGTTGGTGAGAATGGTGGGATCAGCAAGTTGTTTCTTTAGTAGTGGTTTGACCGCTGCAAGGAATTTTTGCTGATGACAGGGATTCATTGATTATTTTGTTTATAACTGGACTTACAGTGTCCATTATAGCATGTAAAATTGAGGGGGGACAGGGGTCAAAGTAAGAGACAGATTTAACAGCAATAATTGCCTGGTGAGATTGCTCCAGGCGAATAGGCTCAAACGTTTGCAGGGCCGGTCTATCTTTGCCTAGGACGACGTTGTTGTCGGTGGAGGAAACAGGGGGTACAGTCAAATCTTGTTGTAGTAAACCTTCTGTTGAAAATAATCTGCTATTCTGCCGCAAAGAGACTGTGATGGGGGGATCTCGTGTTGCATTGAGTTTGGATTAGTGAAAGCGTTGACTATTTTAAAGATAGTGTTTTGATTTGAATTTGCCATTTTGAGCACTTCCTTATAGTAAGCTTTTTTGGCTATTTTAATTTGGAGGTGGTAGTTTTTAAGAGCAGTTTTTAATTTGATTAATTCAGTCTGTTCATAATTGTGACGCCATCTGTGTTCTAGGGTCCTACAGTGGGTTTGTGTTTCTTTCAGGTTTTGAGTGTACCAGGGGCGGAGGATTTCTTGTGCGGGCGACGATTTTGTGGGCCTGGAGATGCGAAATGGTCCCTCAGGTTAGACATTCACCGAGTGAAACGTTGGCTGTCCACTATTGGATTTCCTGGCAGACTAGGTCTGCAAACTGCTGGCTCTGGCTAAGGCTCAGCTTGAGGTCCTTTTGGAACCTCAAGCTCATAATGAGGCAAGCTTTTATGTGGCTTCTTCTGCCTGCTTCCCTTCCTGTTCCCTGGATATTGTGTTACAACCAGAGTTGTCGACTTTGGAGCAGGAGAACCAGGTTTGAGTCTCGGAGTAAACGTAACCTTCTGTGATTCTGGGCAAATCACTTAATCTCCCCATGCCTATTAACAATGAATGGTGACCTTGTGTAATAGAGCTAGTGCACAGGTAAATTGCTCCAATACTTCTGGTTTGTCCCTGCTATATAACAACTGCTGTAAATTGCACACGGGGGTAAAAAGAAAGCTGTAACATAAGTAAAGTCAAATAGGTACCTATTTACTGCTTTATTTGTACAAAGTGGCATCAGAAAAACCAGAATTAATTGTGGCTTCCCTGCTTAACCTTGTATGATCTTAGGCAGATATTTATTTTAACAAAACTATTTTTTTCTTTATTATCGCATAGGAAAGCACTTCCAAATATGTGAGTTCAGAAAATCAGTTGTACAAAGACCTATGTTTGACTTAATAGACTACAATATTGGTTTATAACAACTTGGGGCACATACAGGGTTTACATGAAAATTGTCCTGCCTCTTAGTTTACTCATGGTTCATGTTTAAAGTACTTCTCAAAGCAGTGCTGTAATGTGATGTGTTAATTTCAAATCTTTCACATGTTAAAGGAAGAACCTTTTTGAGTTTTGTAAAGATGTTATCATATGTACGTGATGTTTGGTGTAGAGTTTACCTGCTTGCTTCTTGCATAGGCTCTCCTCGTTAATTTGTTAGCTTGCTGACCTTTACAAAACTTTGGGAATCGCACTGTACTGTGCAGTGAAGTGGAAGGAAATCAGCAATTTTTGGTAGACCTCTCTGCATACAACAAGGAATCTTGCGGCTGCCTTTTACAACAATAGCATAAAACTCCAAAGTTTTGTACAGGTGGGCAAGCTTACAAATTAACGGGGAGAGCCTGTGCCTGAGCTGACCTCTTAACATATTTAAAAGCATCCATTTCCATCTGTGACTGGGTGATCTCCATCGTGTTTGGCAGCATTTATCTGTGTTCCGATCTGTTGGCAAGAAATTTTAAATGCTGCTAAACACGATGAAGATCCCCCCATGCACAGATGCAATGATTGCTATTCAGGTGAAATTAGCCCCGTTTGTTTTTCTCCTCTGCCGGATTGCTCCACTTAGACCTTTTCAAATGCGTGCTGCAGTGTTCTCCCTGCGCGGAGATTGTTGTGTGCGCGGCCGCCCAGGCGCGCACCTTAGAGGGAACAATGAACCCAAGTATGTTTTACTAAAGTTTAAGGAGAAAAGAAAAAAATATTTAATTCAAGAAAACCTTAGGGAGAAACCCAGCCAAAACATAATAGTAATCTAGCACTGGCAAAAGCTATAGCTAGCAGAGAGGGAAAATGGTGTTTACCTGACTGTCTAGCACATTTGCACATATGATTCAATAATGTCTGGGCGTCTCTGGCCACAAATGAAGTAAGTCCTAAAGTAGGAGTCTGAAAATGACTGCCCAAAGGTCAGGGTGGAATCCATTTGAATTTCTACTGGGTAATATAAAAATGTTAAGAATCGCCTCTGTGCTTAGATTTTCTCACAAATTATCCTCTAGTCTGGTGCTAAAACATTAGAAACGGTTGAACAGGAGTTAATATAGGAATGTCAAGTGTTTTTTAAGCCTGCTTTGGTAAAGAGGGGAATGAAAATAGTCCCCTGGTGGTTGATTGTAATATTAGTGTGCTGTGCCATCAGTAACGCCCGCTGCTCAGAGTTACAAATGCATTGTGCATATAAAATTGGCTGGAGAAAGGGTGTGATTCTATAATAATCACCAAAGCTGAGGCTCACCCACTCCTTAAATCATGTTTTCCTCTTGAAGGTTTAAAACCCGCTGGTATCATAAGAAATGAAATATTTCTCAAAATTGTATAATGCTAATAAGAGCAAAATAAATCTGGTAAGTTAAAATTTTGTAACATAAATTAGCGCATGCAAGAAGATAGCAATGGGCTAAGTTTAAGGTGCCAGTACGAGTAACTCAGCATCTCATTGAAAGTTGCGCCCCGCTGGCATCTAATTCAAGGTTGCACCCCTGCTGGCATGGAACCATTGGAAACGGGTGGATCTGTGACAAAGAGTCGGTGTCTAAACTCTGAAATGCTTGATTCCCCAGATGAAACTCTATGCCCACAAGGTAAATGTCAGAGCGAAGGCGCGCCAAAGGCAAGCCCGTCTGCGCCCGTCCACGCCTGGACCGGGCCCAGGGCCTTATCCCTGGGCCGTTTGGGCCCTCGTGTCCTGCAATACTCTAGTTCAGAGTTGTACAATCTTAATAAACATGACCTTAATCAAGGCTGTACCAGGTGTAGGTTGGATAAGGATCCTAAGCCCTATCAACTCACTTGTCCCTGTGGTTTCTCTTTCTCTGGCTTCTATCAGACCGTGTTTAGTTTGATAGCTTCCCCAAAACCTAATCCTACACAGACCCTTAGACAAACAGAGAGTCACTGTGGTCTGATCAATGTGAGGTCTCTTGCGAAACACAGAGTGGAAATTGCAGACACCATCTTGCAATATAATTTGGATATGCTGTTCCTCACTGAAACCTGGACAGATCCATCATCTGACCCCGACCTTCTGGTCGCTGTCCCGCATGGCTTTGTTGCATCAAGGCTCGACAGACCCTTAAAACGAGGGGCGGGCTTGCCATCATTTATCGCGATCATTTTAGAGCCACTTTTTCTTCAGTGGCTAATCCGCTATGTGAAGGACTGAATTTCACGATAAAACTAAACTCTAAAATTACCTTTAAAGGAACTTTATTGTACCGCCCACCGGGATCAAGGACTAACTTTGGGGTGAATCTTGACACATTACTGGAACCCCATTTTACGACAAAAGGGTTTACTATCTTGGGGGATTTTAATGTACACCTTGATCTGATGTTAGACAAAGATACAGTGATGCTCACTGAATTTATGGATACAATGGGGCCCACTCAGCTGGTTCATAAACCCACATATCAGGCAGGGCACACCCTGGATGGTATTTTTACGTCAACCACTGAAGTGATAGTAAAAAATACACTCCCTATGGCCTGGTCAGATCACTCTTTGATTTTATTTGACTACCCTGCCTAAATGATATCAGAAGTCTGTTTTAACAAAGATCAGAGAAAAACGTTTGAAGAATGGAATAAAATAGATACTAATCTGCTTGAACTCCAACTTAATCAGACATGCCCAAAGATGAGTCAACAGATAGATCAAGCAGTTGAGGACTATAATGATTGGCTGAATAATACCTTTGCGGCGACAGTGCCAAATGGAAAAAGCAGCGGGAACCGTAGCCAACCCTCGGCCCCTTGGTTCACGGAAACTCTACGCTTAGAGAAACAAAGATGTCGTAGACTGGAAAGGCTCTCGAGCGAGAACTACGAAGACAAGGAAAAAGAGAGCTATAAATATGCTTTAGCTAATTACAAAAATCTGCTAACTATGGAGAAGAATTCTTAATTCACTAAACAAATAGAATCATCTAAAAATTCAGCAAAAAACTGTTCCAGGTTGTGAAGAAGCTTACAACTCCTCTCAATAGCTCACACTCTGAGAGTAGCCAATCGCTATGTGATAATATAGCTAGTGCTTTTAGGAATAAAGTCAACGATATATACAGCATCTTCATTAATATCTAAAATAAGGCAGTTGAGCTGCATCCCACTGTAAGGTCCCACAAAAAAAACGAGCTGTGCACTTTTACACAGGTTTCGCCAAGTTGGTTGAGAAAATTATGAATAGCCAACTCACGCAATTCATCCAGGAGAATGAATTACTCCACCCTTCCCAGTTCGGTTTCCGTTCGGGGTATGGTACGGAGACAGCTCTCATCAGGCCACCGAGGAGATCAGGGCAGTGATGGATAAGGGTGGTGCCGCTGTTCTGATTCTCCTCGATTTATCAGCGGCCTTTGATACCGTGCACCATGACTTCCTACTTGCACGTCTTGATCATCTGGGGATTAGGGACCTTGCCCTCTCATTACTCTCATCCTTTTTGAAGAATAGAAGGCAGAGAGTTTCCCTTGACCACTATCAAGCAACCCCCTATGTACTTCCTTGCGGGGTCCCCCAGGGCTCGTCGTTGAGCCCCACGTTGTTCAACGTTTATGGTACGTTTACAGGTACCTCTGAAACATCTATTCTCATGGTACCACCCAGGCAGACAGTTAAGATCAACAAATGTCAGATTAATGCTGGTACCTAACATCCGTACTGCTAGCTGGGGAGGCCGGAGCACGGCCTATTGTGTAGCAAAACTCTTGAATGCTCTCCCTGCATCCATGAGAGGGTTGAACTCCCTATCCCCCTTTAGGAAACAATTAAAAACCTGGCTTTTTTCAAACAAATCACACAGTGTTTCCGTCTTCTTCGGGTACTGCTATGGTCCAGCGCCAAGACACCTCCGGGTATTTGCGCGCTCTATAAGTTTGACTAACATTAACATTAACATTAATTAACCATTTCGAAATATTACAACGATGACTGGTTTCTAGTCGACTGTTACCCTGGAAAAGTCACTGCGGTCCAACTCATCTGTTGTACCGGCATTTAGAAAGAGGACCATTTTATTGCAGCCATAGTGATTATCTTTCGTCCATTGGTACCGTTGAGTTTAGTACAGTAAATTAAGAAAGTCTTGATAAATAGTCTCTTTTGGTGATTCACCTTATGTCAGGGGCTGTTACCCTGCAGTATAAAAATATCTCCAAGGAGATGTGATTTAAGTGTCAAAATGGTACTTGTTGATATCATGAACCTGATAATACCTCAAAATAACTGTCCTTCATCATTATTTTAGGATTGGTTGGTCCAGTTGTCACTTTCAAAAAGTGGGTGCCATCTTGATAGAGGACTCCAAAGTTGTGTGGTTCATAAGCATTATTTCCATTTAAAAGTGAAGCGTTTAATCAAGGACCGTCTGCATAACAATATAGGAATATCTCAATGGGGAATGTAAAGTTATATTAAGGGAAAACACTTTGGTCCACCCCGTCCAAGAGGATGGCATTAAGATTTGCCACCAATAAATTGTATTCATTACTTGTCCTACTTTCAAATGGTACTTGGTCATACTGTTAATTTAAGATATTTGTTGAACAGTCACAAATATTAACAAAGAGAGAGTGAGGGTATTCTAATGGGTTCCTACTCCTTAGTCCCCTAGAATTCAATTAAGCAAAACAAAAGAAAGGAGTATCCCCAGGACCAAAAAGTCCTAGTGATCTAGCGCAGAGAAAGAGAAATGTGGAAAGAAAGAATTATTTCTTTCTTAAGAAACCCCTCACTCACCGACCTGGTCGGTGACATGCTTCATCATCGGGGTCCACCCGAGTGACCGAGTGCCACTCAGGTGTGCTTCGACGCCTGCAACAGCAGCGGAGCTGGATTTTTCTTGCGGGTGTGTGAAGAAGTTGTGAAGGTTAAAAAGTGTACTACGTGTACTCCCTATAGACTTTATTCTGGAGTCAGTATGCCGTGCGGTAAGGATAGGTTTCCAGCGGGCATACGCCTTATGACAAAACGCTCAAAGGCGGCCCCCCACGGCACTCATGGGTATCTACTAACAGTAATTACTAATTTCCCTTACACAGAAGGCTGTAAGCAAGCTAAACCATAAGTACACGGTCTAGCACACAGGTGGGTCAAGGACGGGTGCACCTTAGCGAGTGGAGACCTCCCGGCTCACCCCTCTTGGTCCTGAAGAAAACCTTAAAGTCATACACGGTTGAAACATGTTGACCATTTTGTCACGCACAATTTGATACTCCTGGTCAAATTACACCAATAGAAGTATCCCACTTGTTTTTATTAGTGTCATACTGACTCCAGAATAAAGTCTATAGGGAGTAAACGTAGAACACTTTTTAAACTTCACAACTTCTTCACACACCCGCAAGAAAAATCCAGCTCCGCTGCAGTTGCAGGCGTCGAAGCACACCTGAGTGGCACTCGGTCACTAGGGTGGACCCCGATGATGAAGCATGTCACCGACCAGGTCGGTGAGTGAGGGGTTTCTTAAGAAAGAAAGAATTCTTTCTTTCCACATTTCTCTTTCTCCGCGCTAGATAACTAGGACTTTTTGGTCTTGGGGATACTCCTTTCTTTTGTTTTACTTCAGTCACAAATATTCACAGGGAAATATAAATGGATTCCTTGAAGTCCGCCTCACCCATTGCATAGCATTTAGGCCCAGTAGCTCTTTGTTTTAAGGTCATACCTGTGTAAATTACAAAACAGTTTCTTAATTGCTGATAGACTCACACCCTAGGAGAAAATTTTAAAAGACAAAAGAACAAAGACCAAAAGGGAAGAAAAGGAGGCAGAAAAGGCAGTGTTAAGTACTGCAGACAAACAGCAAACCGTTCATTTGCACTAATATCCCTTTTCGTGTTCAGTGGAACATTCTATTATGCTTTACCAGATCTTTATACATTTTTTACGAAGTCCATATTTTCTTATTTTTGAGGTGGTCTGCTCTGTGGAATTACTGATTCTAATGAGTTTTGTAATCTACGCTCAGATCGGAGTTTCAGTTTGGAATAACCAGGTGTGTAATTCTGCATCCTTTTTAAGACCACCTTCCACTATATTGAATTTCAAAATGAGTTCACTCTCACGTTTCCTAAGGATGAGTTCCTGGTTGCCTCCTCGTAAATCTTTTTCAGCTTTTTCAACCCAAGGAAGGTGAAGGTTTGTTGATGTTGCTGATTTGTTAGAAAGTTATCAACCAGTGCGTTGTAATCTACACACAATATCTTCATTACTGTGATAGAAGTAATTTATGTTTCCAAGTATAAACACTGCAGTGACCTCCAGCCAGAATCCCCATTACAAGACATTTCCACACATCTCCCCCTTATATCTATTGAAAACTCAAAAGTTCAAAACAACAAAATAAACATTTCATAGATGAAAACACTAAATCTGTACATATTATACTACCCAATTAGCCAATGTAACTACAGACCCCTTTTTACTTTCATTACCTTGCGTGGTTGAGAAAACTTTCTTTCTCACAAATCCTGCTAATCAGTCAATCAATCAGGGATTTGTAGAGCGCACTACTTACCCATGAGGGTCTCAAGGCGCTGGGGGAAGGGGGCTTCGGGCAGCTCTGGTAATTCGAAGTTCTTGGTCTTGAGGCTCTTCCTGAATGTTTGCAGTATCAGGCTTCGTCTGATGTTGAGGAGGAGTTTGTTCCAGGGCTTGGCCGCGATGTAAAAGAAGGATCAGCCTCCCGTCTGGCTCTGTGGATGGTGGGCTATTTCAGCCAGGGCTAGGTCAGCAGAGCCGAGTTTTCTCATGGGGGCGTAGAAGATTAGTTTGTTGAGGTATTAGGGTCCGGTGTAGTGGAGGCCTTTGTAGGAGTGTGTAGGCAGCTTGAATGTTTCTCTATTTTCAACGGGGAGCCAGTGGAGGTCTCGTAGGTGCTGGGTGATGTGGTCTTGTCATGGGATGCTGAGGACGAGTCTGGCTGCATCGTCCTGGACGGTCTGGAGTTTGTAGAGTGGAGATTTGTTGATTGCAATTTGCACGTGTGGGCTAAAATCCCATCCATTGTTGCCAAAAATATGTTGTAATCTGTTATACATATAAGTTATCTGTGTCATGCCTTAGCCCTTTCTTTGTGTCCCTGTTCTCCGATCCTTCTAGAATTTCCCTTGTGGACTCTAGTGTTGTTCCTGCTAAAGATTCTACTTGTGTCAGTTACTTAACTGGTCAGCTGTGAAGTGTTCGTTATGCTGCTGGCTCAATAAAGTTGACATTTCTTACCATATAGAAGTGTCCGGAGTTGCTTCATTTACAACAGTTTTTACCGACTATCTTCCTGCGCTGACAAGCCAAGTTGCCGCAACCTCATTTCATCGTTCTTCCAGCGAAGTCCAGCAGCGACCACTTCAGACCATTTCTGCAACTGTGATCCCAGCTCCTGTTACCTCGACTTTCTATTCGGTCCACCCAAAAAATACCCATCTCATCTGGTGAGTGGTGTACCTCCTACTCTTCAAGGAAGGCCTCCTGATTCCCAGTGACGTCATCCTGTACTCAACATCAATTACCAGCACTTCATCATGTAGCCACGCATCTCAGCCATTTCTACCAGCAGTTTTAACCTTCGCACCGTAAGTCAACCCTCCAGTTGCCTGTACGTTTTTACGCTGCTACGCATGTCGGCCATTTTTACTAGCTGATGTTGTCTTCTCCGCATTGCCAGTGGACGCTCTAGTTGCCGGTATGGCGTCGCCATGTTTCCACGCACCGCAGCCATCTTGCATTGCTACTCTGGTGACACAGACACCATTGGTATGTTCCCTTTCCTCAGATACGCAGCTGCGGCTGCAAATAATTGCTTAACACCTGTGACACTCACACCATTAGCGTGTTCCAGCGCATCGTCGTATTTGTACACCCACTAGTAACAAGGAATCAGCGCGTGTTAGTAGAGTGACACGCACACCACAGGTATTTCAGGTTACTTTCTTTTAAGTCTTCTTGCAAGTGTGTCTTCAGTGACACACTCGCCTCACGCTTTTCATCTACAGCACATTATTCACGGTGATGTGCACAGCTACGTTTTTTGACTAACTTTGTAATTTTTCTGATTACTATTCATTACTATGTCTGCTCATCATATTGCTGTGGTGCCACCTCTTCAATTTTTAATTGATCCTGGTACACCTTCCATACCTTGGGAGGATTGGATTGTCATCTTTGACAATTATTTAGTTGCCTTGGATGGTCAGCAAAAAGGAAAAAAGCACTTTTACTGAGCACTTTGGGAAAAGAGGGCCAACTAATTTTTAGATTCTTGCCACAAGCCTTACAAGCCAATGGAGAACCAATGCCTGATGAATATAAAGAAGCGATATGCAGGTTCGAAATTAGGTATGCCAAAGAGGAGAAATTAATAATGAATTGATATAAATTTTATACACACAATCAACATAGTGAAGAGTCCATCCACAAATTTGTTGCCAGGTTGAGGGAACTTTCTATTAAATGTAACTTTGGTGTTATGACAGATGAGTTAAAAAGGGACCAGTTAGATGTACAATGTAACAATAGGAAAATTCAGGAAATACTATGGGCAGCCAAGAATCCCACGTTAAAAGCAGTCATTGACTTAGCAAAAGTCATAGAGCAATCAGAGTGTTGTAGTAAAGAATTGCAGAAACATAACACTAATCAAGACTTTTCTGAAGTTTCTGATAAATATGCATGTGAAGGAAGTGACCATGGTGATGATGATTCTAATAGCGTCGCTCTGCTCAGGAACAAAAACAAGTTCACCAGCAAGAAAAGTTATTTCACAAGGTTACCAGTCAAATTCTGTTAGAGGTGTGGTAGCAATGGGCACACGTCTGAGTCAAAATGTTGTTTTGCTTCTAATAAAGAATGTCTCAAATGTGGTCCATTTCGCCAAAATTTGCAAAACTAGATCACGTCTAACAGTAGCTGTTGTTCAAGACAGTATAGTATGGAAGAAAAACAACAATGATAGAATCCTTAGTGTTGGGGAGGATGATGACCATTGTGAGAATGAAAAGAGAGTGAACAGGCCTAAAGCTTTATTTTTGGCTGATGGGCAACAGGTACTATTGTATGTATGTATGTATGTATGTATCGCGTATTTATATAGCGCTAAACTGTCACCCAAAGGGTATCCTGGCGCTTTAACTCCTTGAAACCATACGCAATGGAACACTGCCACAATGTCTACACTATCCTGGGAAAAAGGAACGATTTAACCCTTTCTTAAAAGAGGAGAATTCCCCGACGCTTCTTAGAGACAGAGGAAGAGAATTCCATAGTTTGGCTGCCGAAAATCCGAAGGAGCGTCCACCCATCCGGGTCCTCAAGATCTTGGGAACTACCATCAGGTATGCTGATGAAGATCGCAGGGGTCTGGCTGGCGTATACCACGAAAACAGCTCCTGCAGCGGAACAGGCCCCTGACCATGAAGGGCCCTAAAAACTAGGCATACTGCTTTTAAACAAATGCGCTGATGGATTGGCAGCCAATGAAGGTCCGCAAGCGCCAGAGAGGAGGAGTCAAAACGCTGCCGAGAGAGTGCCAGCTTAGCAGCCATGTTCTGTATTCGCTGCAGCTTGCCAATCAGGGTGTCGGGCGCGCCCAGAAGTAGTGAGTTGCAGTAATCCAACCTGCTTAAGATGATACTACGCACCACCTCTGGTCGAGCATGGGCCGGGAGAATGGGAAGGATCTTGCGTAACGTGCGAAGCAGCAGCATACAAGTAGCCACTGTTTTATTCGCGAACGCATCCAGCTGTAAATTTGATCCAAACATCACACCCAAATTCCGTACACTTACTTCTGATGGTAGATACTGTATCTAGATACACTATAATTCCCCCAAAAAATGTTTGATCAAGAGTGGTATGGAAAATGTTTGCAACCCAGTGATATCTCACTTGCGGGATATCAAGGTGAGTCCATAGACCTGTTAGGTTTTTTCGAAGCACAAATTGTGTTCTCCAATAGGTCCACAAAAGGTAAGGTGTATGTGGCAGTGGACGTTCCCTGTATTTTAAGTTGGATTCACCAATATGATTTCCATATAGTTGTGAACCCCAAGTCATGGTGGTAGATGATGAAAGTCTAGATGATATTCTTCAAGAGTCTAGTGTGGGTTTTAGAGCTGAGTTAGGAGAACTCAAAGGATATGTCCATAAAATATTACTAAAGAAAGATGCTTTACCAGTTCAACATAAACTGAGAAGTATACCCTTAGTAGTGGGGGATGAGGTGAAGTCCCTCATAAAAGATATGCTAGGGGGTGGGGTGGTGATTAAACCTATAGAAGCTTCTTGTTGGGTATCTCCAGTAGTGATCACAAAAAAGGCAGATGGGAAAATCAGGTTCTGTGTGGACTCGAGGTCCTTAAACAGGTGTGTCGTTGAAGATACGTTTCCTTTACCCAATATAAGCAAGTTTGTTTCAACTCTAAAATATGCTAAGTTCTTTTCAAAACTCAACCTTAAGAGTGCGTACCATCAGATAAAGTTACACAACAGTTCTAGACATCCTACGGCTTTCATTACCACAGAAGGAACATTTCAGTTCACATGTTTGCCCTTCGGTTTATCATCTGCGGCTAGTGTGTTCCAGCGGATGGTCACAGAATTTTTAAAGGCATTTGACAAAGCTTTATTTTTTCAGACCCATATTCTTGTGTTTGAAAATTCTGTTAGCGATCAAAACCGAGTTCTTAAATTAGTGCTACACCGAATTGTTCATGTGGAATTACACTTCGTAAAGAAAAATGTTCTTTTTTGGTCAAGCACATTGAATATTTAGGCTACGAAATTTCAGCTTTCGGAATAAACCTAAGAGGATCTTACTTGCTGCTATTCAACTATGCCGTTTTCCCACGGACAAAGATCAGCTAAGGTCTTTCATGGGCCTTATTGAATACTATTCTAAGTTTTTCCAGAATTTTTCTGATAAAACCATATGTTTGAGACAATTGCTTCAGAAAGGAGTGAAATTTGAGTGGGTGGAACAACAAACTGTTTGTTTTAATAACATTAAAACAATAACTTGTGAAGCAAATGTTTTGTCACCGTTCGATATCAAACGGATGTCCATTCTTATGGTTAATGCCAGTGCCACTGGCTTAGGAGTCATTCTACTACGAAAACATCCTGAAGGTGAGAAAAACTTGCTTTTGCGTT
The DNA here is from genome assembly GCF_964261635.1 of Lissotriton helveticus. Classification (NCBI taxonomy): domain Eukaryota; kingdom Metazoa; phylum Chordata; class Amphibia; order Caudata; family Salamandridae; genus Lissotriton; species Lissotriton helveticus. The sequence continues at coordinate 1,821,611,570 of NC_136068.1, read as the reverse complement.
TAGGACACTCACGTCATCTGAGTAAAACTACTCAGTTAGTGAAAGGGAGGCACTGGCTGCAGCTTGGGGTGTTGAGTACTTCTGCACAAATCTAAAGAGCACATGATTTGTACTTAAAACTGATCACAAACCATTAGTAAACATTTTGTCGCCTGGAGGTGCGGGGAAGAGCTCGGCAGAGTTGGTGATTCTACCTGCCAGATTGCAAGCGTACCAGTATGAGGTTGTTCACATCCAAGGTTGGAGAAATTTTCAAGCTGATTGCCTATCCAGGTTATCTCTCAAATGGGAAACTATTGATGGTTCACCAGTTTTTTGACTAGTGAAGATGGTGCTGTTGCTTCGGTACATGATGTGGTGGCTGTTGGTGAAGGAACTTTTTCCTGTGAGGAGTGGTGCAGGGAGATAGATGCACATCACGTCCTTAAAGCAGTCATGGACCTTATTAAGTTGAGTGCCAGGCGTGAAAGTTGCGTATTTGTCTGACTGCGTCCTTTTATTAAAATTTTGGAGGAGCTCTCTGCCTGTGGTACTAATGTTTTCATGAGGGGAGTCCGATTTTTTTTCCTCCATTTGGTCTAAGGTCCAAACCTCTGACTCTCGCTCATGAGGAACATTTGGGTCAAACCTTAACTCAACATTGTTAAAAACTAATTTTTGGTGGTCAGGCATGGATGAACAGGTGACCTCTTGGGAAGAAAAATGCTCTATGTGCAAGGAAGGAGAGAAAAGGCTTATGGGGGTTCCAAGTTAGTGATGGGTCATATCAGAGACCCAGGAAGAGCCTGGCACAGCCATTGTTTGCATTTTATTGGGCCTGTGGGTGAGTTATCTTCTAGTCAATGATTTACTATTGTTGTTATTGATGTTTTTTCTAAATGGTTGAGTATGAAGTTTGTGAGGGACATCACCCCAGAAAGCACTGATTTTTTTGAAGTGTTTATTCCATTAAGAAGGTTTTCCCTCATTATCATCACTAAGACTGGCACTCAACTCATCTCGCGTGACATGCAAACCTTCCTTGCTGATTGGAGGGTAGTGCATCATCGCACTTTCTTATATAACCCTCAGGGGAACAGTCTCTGTGAGAGAGCCAATTGTGCAGTCAAAGGCATTGCTAGATGGCTTCTGTTAGTAGAGGTATTGCTCAAAACATGGTGAAGGAAATGGTATAGGCCTATCGTAGCACAAAGTTTAACCAAGGCGATAAGTCTCCCTTTGAACTTATGCATGGTAGGGTTCCAGGCACTAAACTGGCTCCTGCATGGATAAAGGAGTGGGTTTCTAGTAACCCTGGGTGTAGTTCGCGAAGTAGCACTACGTGTAGCTACGCAAAGTGCACTTCGCACTACTCAAGATATGCATAGCTACGCGAACTGCCTAGTGCACTGTGCAAAATGCTGTTCGCACTGATTGCACAGTGCCAGATGCTTGTCCACACTGTGCAATCAGTGCAAACTGCATCTTGCACAGTGCAAGCAGTCGCTTTCTGCCGCTCGAGTAGATTTCTACTCGAGCAGCACCTCTCTCAACGCGGACTGGTAGTTTCTCATCGCGAGTGGTCGCGAGCATACTCGACCACTTGCAATGAGAAACCTAACCTCCCCGCGTTGAGAATCTCGACGGGAAGTTTATTTTCCACGCTTGCGATCAGCAACTTGATGTTGCTGATCGCGAACGAGGATAAAGTCTCACCGGGATGTCATTTGCTTGCTCGCGGTCGCCAACTTGACGTTGAGGACCGCGAGCAAGCAAAAAATTACCACTGCACTACACTACGCGTGTTTGCACTGTGTTACGAGCAATTCGCGTAGTTCAAAGTAGTGCAAACTTCGCAAACTACGCGAGTGTAGCGTAGCGCTTTGCCCTGGGTTAGTTTTTAGTGGTGGTGTGATGGGTACAGTGCCTGTAAGTGTTTCTCAAGGTGGCAAGATTCGCATTTCCGGGGGTGACTTAGTCAAAGTTAAATTGGGTAGGTCTAGCAAAGTTCTTACCAAATTAAGGGGACCTTTTGCAGTCAAACGTACTTTCCTACATTTCGTCACTTTGGAAAACTGAACAATTGAATCTCAGTCGTGTGGCTTTATATCAAAAGGCTACACATCATCCATCTGAGTCAACCATTTCTAGCCTAGGTTTAGATAACACGGAGAGGAGTAGTAGTTACATGTTGGCTGAAGATGTCAGTCCTGCAGTGGGCCTTTCTGTTGGAAGTAAAAGGGAAGGTGATGGTGGTGATGCAAATGCTTATGGCTTAGAAAACTCACAAAGGTCTCACTTGACCAGGGGTTTAAGAAGTTGCAGACTACCTGCATATTTAAATGATTTCATTTATTAAACAGTTGTGTACCTCCTATATTCTCTATTTTCCTTTTCTTTTATTTCCTTTTGAGCTCATCTGTGTAAAGGAGGATGATGTGAATTTATCTGTATGAGGGAGAAAGATGTGTTAGTTGATCCTGGTACACCTTCCATACCTTGGGAGGATTGGATTGTCATCTTTGACAATTATTTAGTTGCCTTGGATGGTCAAGAATTTTCACCAAAAAGGAAAAAAGCACTTTTACTGAGCACTTTGGAAAAAGAGGGCCAACTAATTTTTAGATTCTCACGTCATCTGAGTAAAACTACTCAGTTAGTGAAAGGGGGGCACTGGCTGCAGCTTGGGGTGTTGAATACTTCTGCACATATCTAAAGGGCACAAGATTTGTACTTAAAACTGATCACAAACCATTAGTAAACATTTTGTCGCCTGGAGGTGCGGGGAAGAGCTCGGCAGAGTTGGTGATTCTAGCTGCCAGATTGCAAGCGTACCAGTATGAGGTTTCTCACATCCAAGGTTGGAGAAATCTTCAAGCTGATTGCCTATCGATGTTATCTCTCAAATGGGAAACTATTGATGGTTCACCAGTTTTTTGACTAGTGAAGATGGTGCTGTTGCTTCGGTACATGATGTGGTGGCTGTTGGTGAAGGAACTTTTTCCTGTGAGGAGTGGTGCAGGGAGATAGATGCACATCACGTCCTTAAAGCAGTCATGGACCTTATTAAGTTGAGTGCCAGGCGTGAAAGTTGCATATTTGTCTGACTGCGTCCTTTTATTAAAATTTTGGAGGAGCTATCTGTCTGTGGTACTAATGTTTTCATGAGGGTAGTCCGATTTTTTTTCCTCCATTTGGTCTAAGGTCCAAACCTCTGACTCTCGCTCATGAGGAACATTTGGGTCAAACCTTAACTCAATATCGTTAAAAACTAATTTTTGGTGGTCAGGCATGGATAAACAGGTGACCTCTTGGGTAGAAAAATGCTCTGTGTGCAAGGAAGGAGAGAAAAGGCTTATGGTGGGTTCCAAGTTAGTGATGGGTCATATCAGAAACCCAGGAAGAGCCTGGCACAGCTATTGTTTGGTTTTTATTGGGCCTGTGGGTGCGTTACCTTCTAGTCAACGATTTGCCATTGTTGTTACTGATGTTTTTTCTAAATGGTTGAGTGTGAAGTTTGTGAGGGACATCACCCCAGAAAGCACTATTGTTTTTGTGAAGTGTTTTTTCCATTAAGAAGGTTTTCCCTCATTATCATCACTAATAATGGCACTCAACTCATCTCGCGTGGCATGCAAACCTTCCTTGCTGATTGGGGGGTAGTGCATCATCGCACTTTCTTATATAACCCTCAGAGGAACAGTCTCTGTGAGAGAGCCAATCGTGTAGTCAAAGGCATCACTAGATGGCTTGTGTTAGTAGAGGTATTGCTCAAAAAATGGTGGAGGGAATGGTATAGGCCTATCGTAGCACAAAGTTTAACCAATGCGATAAGTCTCCCATTGAACACATGCATGGTAGGGTTCCAGGCACTAAACTGGCTCCTGCATGGATAAAGGAGTGGGTTTCTAGTAACCCTGGGCGTAGTTCGCAAAGTAGCACTACGTGTGGCTACGCACAGTGCACTTCGCACTACTCAAGCTACGCATAGCTACGCGAACTGCGTTGTGCACTGTGCAAAATGCTGTTCGCACTGATTGCACAGTGCCAGATGCTTGTCCACACTGTGCAATCAGTTCAAACTGCATTTTGCACAATGCAAGCAGTCGCTTTCTGCCGCTCGAGTAGATTTCTACTCGAGCAGCACCTTTCTCAACGCGGACTGGTAGTTTCTCATCGCGAGTGGTCGCGGGCATACACGACCACTCTCAATGAGAAACCTAACCTCCCCGCCTTGAGAATCTCGACGGGAGGTTTATTTTCCACGCTCGCGATCGGCAACTTGATGTTTCTGATCGCGAACGAGGATAAACTCTCGCCGGGATGTCATTTTGCTTGCTCGCGGTCGCCAACTTAACGTTGAGGACCGCGAGCAAGCAAAAAATGACCACTGCACTACGCTACGCGTGTTTGCACTGTGCTACATGCAATTCACGTAATTCAAAGTAGCGCAAACTTTGCAAAGTATGCGAGCGTAGCTAGTGCTTTGCCCAGGGTTAGTTTTTAGTGGTGGTGTGATGGGTAGAGTGCCTGTAAGTGTTTCTCAAGGTGGCAAGATTCGCATTTCCGGGGGTGACTTAGTCAAAGTTAAATTGGGTAGGTTTAGCAAAGGTCTTACCAAATTAAGGGGACCTTTTGCAGTCAAACGTACTTACCCATATTTCATCACTTTGGAAAACTGTGAAAAATTGAATCTTAGTTGCTTTATATCAAAAGGCTATATATCTTCTGAGTCAAACATTTCTAGCCTAGGTTTAGATAACACGGAGAGGAGTAGTAGTTACATGTTGGCTGAAGATGCCAGTCCTGCAGTGAGCCTTTCTGTTGGAAGTAAAAGGGAAGGTGGTGGTGGTGATGCAAATGCTTATGGTGAAGAAATCTCACAAAGGTCTCACGTGACCAGGGGTTTAAGAAGTTGCAGACTACCTGCATATTTGAATGATTTCATTTATTAAACAGTTGTGTTCCTCCTATATTCTCTATTTTTTTGTATTTTCCTTTTCTTTTATTTCCTTTTGTGCTCATCTGTGTAAAGGAGGATGATGTGAATGTATTTGTATGAGGCAGAAAGATGTGTTGTACATATAAGTTATATGCTTTATGCCTTAGCCCTTTCTTTGTGTCCCTGTTCTCCTACCCTTCTAGAATTCCCCTTGCGGATTCTAGTGTTGTTCCTGCTGAAGATTGTTCTTGTATCAGTTACTCGACTGTTCAGCTGTGAAGTGTTCATTATGCTGCTGGCTCAATAAAGTCAACATTTCTTATCATATAGAAGTGTCCGAAGTTGCTTTATTTACAACATAATCCACAGACAATATCTTCATTAATGTGGTAGAAGTATTTATTCTTCTTAGTATAAACACATCAGTGACCTCCAGCTAGCATAGACAGCTGATTCCACCTCCATAGAATCCTCACCTACCTCAGTCCATCAGCATCATGAATATATCATAATACAAAGTTCCACATACAAGACATTTCCACACAGTAGTAATTTAGTATCTGATTTTTGAACATTTCTGTAATGTTCCTGAATCCTCTATTTGAGGGGTCGATAGGTGCTGTCTATGTACGTTTGCTCACATGGACAGATTATCACATATATGACCGACTTACTCTCAAGGTTAATTCATTCTCTGATCTTATGTTTACAGTTATTGATGGTTAAGGTTTGTTTTTTTCCTTCCCAATTTACAAATGGAGCAATTTTGGCATGCGAAACAGCCATTAGGTCTAGCAAAAAATGTTGCATTTTTAGGGTTGTCAGACAGAATGTTTGGCGCTCCATTGGTGCTCTGTTAAAGCTTGTGGATATGATTTCAAGTCCTTTGAGATTTGTGAAATGTTTGTCAGTAGGGACCAGTGCTTTCATAAGATTTTCCCAATTATGTGCTGACTTTTAGAGGACTCTGTGATAAATCTAATGGGTTGTTTTATTGTTTTAGGTTTCATTGGGTCTTCCAGAAATAACCGCCTTTCTAGTGAATCTACTTTGTTTTGTTCCAGTTAAGGTCATACCTTCTTTTGTCTAACCTTTCAATGATCTCGTTGGATTGTATTTAGTCATCTCGTTCTGCTATAGTTTCTTTATGCCCTGCAGAGTTCATTTTTGGGGATATTTGCGATTGTATTCCAGGGATGACAACTAGTAGATTGTAATATAGTAGTGGGTTCTGTCTGTGCTTTTCCTATGCGTTTTGCAGTGTTCAAATCCAGATATTGAACTTCTTATTTGCAGATATCAGATGTAACAGTAATTCCCCATTTCTTTTCACAGATGGTGATGTATTTAGCCAATGATGATTCTGTACCTTGCCATATTATAGGATCATCATCAATATAACAGCCCCAGAATATTTCTTTGCTGTAGTTTCTCAAATCTCTCATTCCACCAGTATTTTTCAACTTCCATGCCCCCCATGGTAATATAGGCATATGTGGATGCGAATGTTGCACCTGTCGCACTCGCTTATTGATAATGATATTTTTTTTTTCAAATCAAAGAAGTTATTAGTTAGGCAGAGCTTTACCATTTTATAAGATCATTTGGTTTCTTTCTGCTAATCGCAGTGATCTTGTGGATAAGGTTTTCCCAATCGCTTCCAAGCCATCTTTATGTTTGATTGAAATTCACAGACTTATAATATCCACTGTTGCCAATCCACTGTTGGGTTGACAATCAATGTCATTCAGTTTTTTCAGTACATCCTTTGTATACCTAATGTTTGAGGGTAAATAACTCAATCAGGGTTGTAGTTCACTGTCAATGAACTCCCCTAACCTGAAGCAAACTGAATTATTTCCCGAGATAAGTGGTCTTCCATTGGGTGGGAAGACTGGTGTATGAATTTTAGGAAGTGTGGCCATGGTTGGATATTTTATGTAGATACATTGTTTTTCTTCTAATGTTACTAAATATATAAAAATAATTTATCTAGAAGTCGTGATAGCTTGATCTGTGTTCCTAATGCCGGTTCACTTTGTAATTTTATGTAGCATATGGAATCCGCTAATTGTCAATTCATTTTGTTTTATAGTCTTTAGGAAGGATCATTACATTTCCACCCTTATCTGCTTCTCTAATTATTATTTCTGTATTTTTCTTGTAGCTATGTTTGCCTTTTGTTCTTCCGTGGTTAAATTTCTGGGTAAATATTTGACTTTACAAAGATATTTTTGATACCCCTTATCCCAGTCATTTTTTTCTGCTGTATAAAATAGATTGATGGAATTCCCTGGGGATCGTACTAGTGTGAAGGTTGGTCTGGGTGTGAATTTGCTCTTTCGAGAGTGTGAAATGTCAAGCCCTAGTTCTGCTGCTTTTGTACATATGTCAGATACATCCTCCATTTTGGATAGATCGGCAGGTAAATGTACATCCTCTACAGCTTGTACTGTAACTTCACTGGTTTTTGCTTGGTATATAATGCTGCTGGGGGTTATATTAGCGATTATCATTGCCCCGTGATGACCATCTACAAAATTGGTATACTCGCATAGATGGAAGTTCTTTACAGGTTTTTGCTGTTCACGGGTACAGAACCCACTCTTGCAAGGCCTGGCATGTGTTGTTGCAGTGTGCTAGGTTTCCTGATTGGCCCAGCCTGAGGACACGTCAGTAGGTACCTCTCACCTCAAATCCCATTAGGGCAAGTGTTCTGCTGGCGGCAGCTGCAGACCTTTGAGGACAGCCTGCTCTGGCCCTTAACCTTACCTCATCCCGCTACTTCCTGCCTGAGGGTTTGTGCTGCCCTCTGTCACGGGAAGTTTGCTACCCTACACCTCTGTCTGGGGTTTTAGTTCTGGCTTGCCTTTTAATCACTTGCATACATGAACGTGCGCGCAACGAAATTCGTTTTATTTATTTAAATGTTTATATACCTGTAAAACTCAGTAATCCATACATTACTTTGCCCTCACCCTGCCCCTCCCCACGTCACCGCCCTGCATTATTCCCACTGCCGGCAGCGGCTGACTGGACGCTGTCTTCGAATGTGGCCACCAGCCTTCAGTGTATGGCTATCAGTGGGCGTGCACTTGGCTACCAGACCCCTCTGCTGCGTCTCACAGAATGTAGCTCGTTCTCAAACCACCACCTTTGTCCCTGCTTCAAGTAAAATCCGATATTTACATCATTCAGCTTAATGCTGTGTCAGAGATCTTTCCACAGCCACAGTTACACGCCCTCAGATCTTGACACAAACTACTACCCATGTTTAGTGTACAAAGTACAGAGACAGACGAGGCTCAACCCCTCCATAAAAGGCGCCCAAACTATACGTCTGCTTAGACCCCTCCCACCCCCCGCGTGCCCTCAGCATCCGGTCCTTCGGATTCCGTTCTTACTCAAGCTATTAACACTCTTAAACGTGTCGCCAGCTGTGCTTTCTTTACAAGTAGGGTCGAACCAAGTGCGGATCCGCGTAGGTGGGGTGCAGCCGCAGGCAAAGGTCTTTTGTCTGCACGCACAATGGAGGGCGTGCTTGACTGCAAGAGTCTCGGTGGGAAATCACCTTTCATGTCACTATCGTGGTTTTTTCTGTTCAATTAAGCTTGTCTGGTAGTGTGAAACCTTTCATACACCATCAGGATAAAAAGCGTTCATAAATATATACAGACAATTCAATTGCATGTAAAACAAAACATTTCACAAAAAGGAAAGAAGGAGTTCGATCCAGTGGCGGCTGCTGACTTTAGAAAGTGGAGAGGCTTAAGCTGTTTGTGATACTTTTTGTTGTACTCGCCAGGCAGGCTGATTTTTAAGTGATAACTCCAAATTATTTTAACCCTTTCTTTGAATACAACAAAAGAAACACTACAAGTTCTTTATCGTTAAATCCTTGATTCTGCATTGGATTAATAGGTAGGCAGTATGTCCATTTCAGGTGTCCAGTGCTGTGTGACAAATGGATAAATTACAAAGGCGAAAACCTTATTCTGTCCAAATTCTTTGTGCGTAAACCTAAAAGTCCATTAGCTTAACAAAATGCTATGCCTGCTCCGCAGTATCTGGAGGCTGCCAGCCATCCATATTCAATTGAGAGTGAGTGTTCAAGTAACCATGTACCTGATTAACTGTGTGCACAGCTATGTATGTCAGATTTTAAATAATACTTTTCCAATGTCATAACAATGAATCACAAACAAATATTCATTATTACTTTCTATTTCTTTCTTTCTTTTGTCATTATTCTCAAATTCCATTATATGTGCGTGAAGAGTCTCATGAAATCGTTCCATTAACATTGTTCTTACAAGTGTACAATCAAACAACAAAATAGAATAGTTGTACAAATACAAGTCCCTTCCTCAGGGGCCTTTAAAATAAATAACAAAAGCCATTGTGATTCCAAAAAACATACATGTAAGTAATGGAACGATTTCATGGGACTATTCATGCATATATAATGTAATTTGAAAAGAATGGAAAAACAAAGAAATGCAAAGTAATAATGAATGTTTGTGATTCATGTTATGAAATTGAAAAAAAGTATTATTTAAAATTTGACATACATAGCTGTGCACACAGTTAATCAGGTACATGGTGACCTGAACACTCACTGCCCAGTGCTGTGTGCCAGAGGCCCTTTTCCCAGTCAGCCCACCTCCTCCTTCCAAGACACACACACACCCACACACTGAGATGGTCTTACACACGCACAATATCTAAAACACTTGCGCACACACACATCAACACCAATCAGCCGTGCCGTGTAAAATTCACTGAGGCAGGGCAGGTTGTTGTTTTGTTTGTTTTTGACAACTTTATACAGCGCAAACGCGACCGGAAAGCATTGAAGCGCTTTACATGTGCACAAAGGTCACATTCAATTTTTTAGGTGAAGATTAAGATTAAGGGCCATTTGTATCAACTGCGCGGTATCACGGATTACAGGCTAACAGGAGACGGTGTGCCTACGGAACAGTTGTGTTCTCTGGCCACCTCCCTGCCGGACACCAGTTCGGGTTTATGGATTTCATAAACTCGTGAATGTATTCCCGCACTACAGGGATCAGTCTCCACACATAACTTAGGAAGGGTACGGATCTAGTGGACCTGCCTGGTCCTTGGGATCCATCGTCCGAATTACGGGGGGACCCAGAGTGGCACTGATTGCGACAGTCCTGAAGAAGACTGAAGTGACCTATAGAGGCACATAGTAAACGGTCAAAACATGTTGACTTTAGCAGTGGTAGGAGGAAAGCCTTGAGATTCCTAATTTTCTCCTTAAGGCATTTCCCATCCCTTTCTTATTTTTTAATCCTGATAGGGGTACCAAGGAAAGTTGAATAAAGACACTTGTTTGGTTGGCACCCCTAATCAGTTTTAAGCACTTCCCTTGAACTGCACTTTTGGTCGCACTTACAGTTTCGGTCACTGGGTGTTTGCACGGCTTTCACCGCTATTCATGTTATGTGTTGTCTTATGTTGAACTACTCTGGTTGTACGTCCTGTTAAGTGGAATTTATTATTTTTTCCCCCTCCTTTATGCTCCGCCCTGAGTGTGGCTACACCAGGGCGTATTGTAAGCAGGCCCAATGATGAAGCATGTCACGTACTTCGGTATGTGAGTGAGGGCAGTTTTTCCAAACAGAGCAATTTGCCTGATTGGGGTATTTATGTTCTGTGTTTTGTTTGCGTGGTCTACTCTATACACCCCCTTTGTGTATGTTCATATGTATCAACACATTTCCCTATAGACACATAATTGGTAAAACCCTTTGTTACATCTGGCCCTAAGTTAGTTGCCCAGAATTCATGAAGGCTGAGTCATCTCCAGGCCTACAATGTCAGAAAGCGCAATGCCAGAGATAGCACTGTTGGTTGTTACCTCGTCGCTCTCCGTGCTGCAGTCGTTTAGGGACAAAGAGGCGAGCACCTGTTGTTGCAGCAGTGAACCGAAAGACTGACCTGAGCGGATGACTGTCTTACCGGCAGTCTAGTACATGGGTGCTCACAAACATTTTCCTGGGGGCTGCAAAGTTTTCTCTGTGATGTCACCGAGGGCCTCACTGATGCCAGCCGAGGGTGTAAAGTGGGTGTAGGTGAAGCAAAGCATGTATATAAACTTAAGGGCCTAGTTACTTCCCTTCCCTAACTGCACATTAACCTTTAAATAAGTGCTTGCTGTATATTTAACCTTGTTTTCTCATGTTAGTGCTGAGTGGAGTAAACAGCAGCCCAATGCTGTTGCTGCCCAGGGGGCCACTTGCAATGGTCAGGAGGGCCGCATGCGACCCCCGGGCCGTACTTTGAGTAACACTGTTCTAATGGATGTGTTTCACAGGGAGCCCAGAGCGAAAAGGACTGGAGCAGGCTTGACAACAAAGTTTAGAGGGCTCACCAGTACTGAACGAGAATGTGAGTCTGTACCAGTACAGGAATAGAACTATACGTCACGTGAGCAAAGAATGTCCCAGAGCTACAGATCAGCTTTGCTTTTGACTCCTTCCCAAGTTCGAAGTCGAACCATTATGGCTGTCTGCCTTTTAAAGTCTTTTAAAAAAGGAAAAGAAAAAACTCGACCAGTGTACAACGACTTGGTGGCTTCATAGAGAATTATTATTCTAAGGACTCTTTGAATATTGCTGTAAAGTGGTGCATCTCTGATTTAGTGTTTCATATGGTTGCCCCTGGTAACCAGGGGAGTACTCTTGGACAGGGGACACGTTTGGAGATTTGCACACAAGAACTTAATTTTGCATTTCAATAATTTCAATTGGTGATTGCATTGGATTGGTGCCTTACTGGTTGCCTTTTTTGGTCCACTGTCCATTTGTGTGTGTTTTTCATTCATGGAAACGTATGGATGGGAGGAGTCTACAACCACCCTCTACTGCCTGACTCTGCCATTCCGCCCTGCCCCATTCCTTTATTCTCAGTGGAGTTTTGGTGATCCCGCCCTGGGCCACAAAAGTATGCGCCACGAGGCAGACAAGATTGAAGAGGTTGAAAACATGGCCCCGCCTGACACCTGACGAATCTATAAAAAGTTATTATTTACAATAGAAGAGCCAATGTTTGAACTGCTGAGATCCTGTATTGCAACCTATCTTCTCTCTCCCCTCTCATGAACAGTAGGGCCGCACCCGAACAGTGTACAGCAGCAGATAAAAACACATGTCCTACTTTTTAATATACAGCACCCTGCCTTAGAGCTCCACTGGCCTTCCTTAAGGGTGACATTTAGTAACAAGCATTTGCAATGCAATGCAATAGGTCTCGCAATTGCGAGAATTTGAGCTATTGGCATTGCAAATGACAATGCCTTTTATTTATGTGTTTAAAAAGCCTGCAATAACACAAGGCATTGTCATTTACAATACCAATAGGTCAAAGTTTTTAAAAACGCGAGACCTATCTTATTGCAAATGCTTGTTATATCTGGTGCTGGGCAGGCTCAGGTTTCTCGACAGCTGTTCGGAATATGGAGGTCGAGGATCATCGCTCAGGGATGGTGGGCCGAGTAGAATTGTAAATTGTGGGCCTGAGTGCTATGAAAATTATCCTGCTGTGAGAAATTGTAATTAGATAAATATTCTCTGGTAATTTTAGCAGGATGCAACTGTTCGCTCTGGCTCATACAGAATGCTTAATGTTAAGGCTATACTTTTCTCTTATGCTATGTTTTGGATAAATAAAAATGATGTCTGTACCCAAATCGAAATGTTTTGGCAAGTCATTGTTTCGTTTGATTTGGAGGGGGGGGGTAGGGTGGTCCACACTTGAGACTCCTGGACCTATGTTTCCACGCACATACTCATAGCTGTCAATCATCAATCAATCAATCAATTATAGTACTTGTAGAGCGCGCTACTTACCCGTGAGGGTCTAAAGGCGATGAGGGGAGGGGGGTGCTGCTACTGCTCGAAGAGCCAGGTCTTGAGGAGTCTTCTGAAGGCAAATAGGTCTTGGGTCTGCCGTATGTGGGCAGGGAGAGCGTTCCAGGTCTTGGCGGTGAGGTAGGTGAAGGATCTGCCACCGGAGGTCATTCGTTGGATGCTGGGGACAGCGGCGAGGGCGAGGCTGGCGGAGCGAAGCTGGCGGGTGGGGGTGTAGAAGCTGAGTCTGCTGTTCAGGTAGGCTGGTCCGGCGTTGTGGAGTGCTTTGTGTGCGTGGGTGAGGAGCTTGAAGGTGATCCTCTTGTCGACGGGGAGCCAGTGTAGGTCTCTCAGGTCAGGGGTGATGTGGCTGTGGCGGGGAACGTTGACGATCAGTCGGGCGGAGGCGTTTTGGATGCGTTGTAGTCGTTGTAGGTGTTTGGCTGGGATTCCTGCATAGAGTGCGTTGCCCTAGTCCAGTCTGCTTCTGATGAGGCTCTGTGTCACCGTTGTTCTTGTTTCGGTCAGGATCCAATTGTAGATCCTGCGGAGCATGCGGAGGGTGTTGTAGCAGGAGGAGGAGACAGCGTTGACCTGCTTAGACAAGGAGAGGGAGGAGTCGAGGATGAATCCCAGGTTGCGTGCATGGTCGGTGGGTGTTGGTGCTGTTCCCAGTGTGGTCGGCCACCAGGAGTCGTCCCAGGCTGAGGGGGTGGGTCCGAGAATGAGTACCTCCATCTTGTCCGAGTTCAGCTTCAGACGGCTGCTCCTCATCCAGTCGGTGACGGCCTTCATTCCCTCGTGGAGGTTGGTTTTGGCAGTGTGTGGGTCCTTGGTGAGGGAGAGGATGAGCTGGGTGTCGTCGGCGTAGGAGATGATGTTGAGGTCGTGATGGCTGGCCACTTCTGCGAGGGGGGCCATGTAGACGTTGAACGGCATCGGGCTGAGGGATGAGCCCTGGGGGATGCCACAGATGATGTCGGTGGCTTTGGATCGGAAGGGTGGGAGGCGGACGCTCTGGGTTCTGCCAGAGAGGAAGGACGTGGTCCAGTCGAGGGCCTTGTCTTGGATTCTGGCTTCTAGGAGGCGTGTCTTTAGAGTGTGATGGCAGACCGCGTCGAAGGCGGCCGACAGGTCCAGGAGGATGAGGGGTGATGTTTCGCCGTTGTCTAGTTGGTGCCTGATGTCGTCTGTGGCGGCGATGAGGGCTCTATCAATGCTGTGGTTTTGTCTGAATCTGGACTGGGACAGGTCCAAGATGTTGTTGTCTTCCAGGTGGGGCCAATTGCCTGTTAACAATTTTCTCAATGACCTTTGCCAGGAACAGGAGCAGGGAGATGGGCCAGAAGTTCTTGAGGTCTTGGGGTCTTCCTTGGGCTTCTTGAGGAGGGTGTTGATTTCAGCGTGCTTCCAGCTTTCCGGGAATGTCGCTGTTTCGAAGGAGATGTTGATGACCTTCCGTAGTTGGGGTGGGATGGCTGCGTCTGCTTCGTTGAATACGTTGTGAGGGCACGAGTCTGAAGGTGATCCTGAGTAGATGGAGTTCATGACCTTGCGTGTCTCGTCATCGTTGATGTTTTACCAGGATGTCAGGGGGATGGCGCTGGTGGTGTTCACAGGGGAGCTGGAGTCTGGCGTATTCGGGGTGGTCGTGGTGTTGAAGCTGTCGTGGATGTCAGCGGTCTTGCGGTGGAAGAAGATGGCTAGTGAGTCGCATAGTTCTTGTGAGGGCAGGATGTCGTTGTCGTTGGCGCTGGCGCTGGAGAGTTCCTTTACGATGCTGAAGAGCTCTTTGCTGTTGTGTGCATTGTTATCAAAGCGGTCTTTGAAGGAGGATCTCTTGGCTAATCTGATGAGGTGGTGATGTCTGCGGGTGGCGTCCTTGTGGGCTGCGTGGATGTCCGGTGTGCGTTCGTGAAGCCATATTTTCTCCAGTTTCCGGCATGCGCGTTTGGAGGTCTGGAGCTCGTCGGTGAACCAGGTGGCTCTCTTGCTGGCTTGGCTGTTGGAGGGTTTCTTGAGCGGGGCGAGGGTGTTTGCGCAGTCGTCAATCCACTGTCTGAGGTTGCGGGCTGCGGCGTCTGGGTTGGTGGGGTCAGTTCTGGGCAAGGGTGGTGATTAACTGGTCTTCGGTGACTTTGACCCAGCAGCGGCAAGGCAGCTGTTGGGTGCAGTGGTGCGTGGTTGGTTTCTTGAAGGTGAAATGGATGCAGTGGTCATATCTTTCCTATTCTGATCTTAGATGCTCTTGCTTAGATATTCCAATCTATGTCCCATAAAACAGTGAAAGAAATGGTGTTCTCTTACACAATGTATAAAACCAAAGAGATACCCTGTCAGCACAGGGTGGTGGACCTGAGCACACCTGTATGCTTCAACTGAGCAAAAGTAATACGAGCCTTGAATGTTCCAGAAAAAGTTTTATTCACTTTTCTTTTTCATTATCATTAATGTATTCATAGTTCCATTATACAGTGGTGTTTTCACTGAAGCTTCAAATTTGCAATTGATTTTTCAACAATGTGAATACCAATAAATCCAAATTCCATAAGGTGATACAATGCATAACTCCTCTCCCCGATGCATTTCGAGCCTAACGGCTCTTCGTCAGGGGGTACACTGTTAATAAAGTAAAACAAGGTGGTATAAGTAGGGAACGTTATCTGTGTGAGAGCTAGCACGAAAATAGACGTGTGGCGCTGTAGATATTGCCAATTATCCAAGGTCATGATGAATCACCATTTAGTGTGCATGCGCGTGAAAAAAGGAGGTGAAACTATTTGCGTGTGGGGTCCTAAGAAATTAAGAGGATGTTGTGAAACTGCCCGAAGTGATAGAAAATTTCCGTGAAAAATATTAACCGAAGAACCAAAAGGTCATAAATATAACGTGCCTAAAGTAAACCAAGTGATACGCGAATGTGGTGGTGGCTTAAAATAACTTACCGAGGAATGAATTGGTGGAAAAACCATGCATCACCGGGAAACGTCTGTGGTGTATGATACTCAGAAACGCCAACGGACGTGTAAGGTGAAACGCGGGAAGCCGCGGTCCCGTTTGTAAACAGTGTGATGTAAACATGGAAGACGGGCTTGCAGGGCCACTCCAAGACCGGTAAACACAAATGAGGGACTAAACAAGGGTGCACAATAACGAAAACGGAAAACAATGTGGGAAAAATGTAAAGGAAACAGAAGTACAAATGAATAAAACGTATAATAACAATAGGTGCGTGAAAACACGTGGAAAGAAATGCAAACCATGATAGGCAAAAGATTAGAAAAAAGGTGAGTGGGAACTAGAGGAATCAAACAATAAGAGAAAAGGACATGTGCATGTCAATATGTGGATAACATCATAGCAATACATAAGTCTAAGTATGAGCAAAAAGGTTGAACAACCAGCAGTCAAACATATCAGAAATAGGTATATACAATTACAGGAAGCTGCTAAATTCCAGGCGTTCGTTGAGCCCATATGGCACCGTGGTGCCCAGCTTGAAAATCCAGAATAATTCCCGTTGTAGCAGGAATTTTTTGGGGTCAAGGCCCTCCGGTTTATTTACAGTTTCCAGGATCAGAAAACGAATCTGACTGTTCGTATGGTTTTGTTGAGTGAAATGTGCTGATACACAGGACTTCAAGTTTTTGTTCCTAATGTTACTCCTGTGTTCGTTGAGCCGTGTTTTGATCTTGCGTTCCGTTTTGCCTACATATGGTAGGCCACATGGACATTTTAAAAGGTAGACCACGTTGGTGGAGTCACAGGTGGCGTTGGTTCTCAATGGTATCCCTTTGCCCGAACTTGGATGGTTGATCATAGTACCAGGTATGATGTTATGGCAATTTTGGCAATTGTGACATGGAATGGTTCCTTTGAAAATCGTGGCTTCCTTCTTTTGCGGTTTGATATATGCCCGTAGGTTTCTAGATCTTTGATAGGCAAATATAGGTAGGTCGTTAAAAATGCTGTTGAAATCTGTTTCTACTTGCAGCAATTGCCAATGGTTTTTAATGATTTTCTTGATAAGATGGCTCTTTGTAGAAAACTTGGAAACAAACACGTTAGGTTGTGTGATTATTGTTGGTCTGGTCTTGGGTTGCAACAAGTTGGAAAGAACCGTGGATCTGACACGTTGATAAGCAGCTTGAATAACACTCTGAGGATAACCTCTTTTGATAAATGTTGTCATAATGGTAGTGCTGTCCTGAACAAATGCCTCTTCAGTAGAAGCAATCCGCTTTGCTCTAAGAAGCTGTGAATACGGTAAATGAGTTTTAAGACTGGATTGATGGAAACTGGAGTAATGGAGATAATTGTTGCGATCTGTAGGTTTGATGTGCATGGATGTTTCCAATTTGTGATTTGTATATGTGATGTTAACATCCAGGAAAGTAATGTTTGACCTGTTGTATTGGTGGGTGAATTGGATTCTTTCATCAATGTTGTTCAACTCTGAGATTGCAAATAATAATTGTTCCTCTGTACCAGTCCAAATTAAAAAAATGTCATCAATATAGCGATGATAGGTTTGCAAATGATTCTGCCAATGAGGAATTGAAAGGATGTGTTCATTTTCAAAGTCCTGCATGAACAGGTTGGCGTATGCCGGAGCAGCACAATTGCCCATGGCTACTCCGGTCAGTTGACTGAAAAACTTGTTGTTGCATCTGAAGTAGCTGTGCATCAAGGTGAATTCCATCAGTTCCATTAGGAAGATTTGCAAATTTTGTGGTTTCTCTGATCTTAGCAATGCTGCTTCTATTGCTTGAATTCCAAGATTGTGGGGAATGCAGGTGTAAAGTGAATTCACGTCAATGGTGCATAGCAGGATGGATTGGTCAGGATCAATGTTGATCTGGTTGAGTTTAGCTAGGAAATCGGTAGTGTCTTGTAAAAAACTGGTCATTGATTTAACAGATGGTTGTAAATGACGGTCAATATAGGTTCCAACAGGTTCATGAATTGAATTGGTCGTGCTGACAATGGGTCTGAATGGGGGTTTAGTCAGATGCTTGTGAACTTTGGGAATCATGTACAAGTAAGGAATACTGGGATGGTTCTTTGTGAGGTAACTGCGGTCTCTGGTGGTGATGGTTCCATTAGTCACAGCGTTGTCAACGATTGTCTGGAGAATAGCAGCATACTCCTTGGTAGGGTCAACTGGAATTTCCATGTAAGTGTTGTGATCAGCGAGATGTTGTTGTACACTGTCATGATAGAATTGGCTGTCCATAATCACTAGGGAACCTCCCTTGTCTGCGGGGCATATAGTGATGTTTTCATTGGTTGCTAGTTGTTTTAGTGCCATTCTTTCTTGATTATTCAGATTTTGTTTCCGTGTGGAAGGTAATTTGCAGATCTTATCAAAGTCTTTTTGTACCAAGGTTTCAAATAAATCCAACGTTTTGTGGCTCGTGGGAGCCATGAAGGTGCTTTTTGGACGTAGGTCTAAGGATGTATGTTCTTCTGTACTGGAAGGAGTTGGACAAATGTTAGAAAAGAAGTGTCTGAGTCGCAAATTTCTCATGAATTTGAACAAGCTGGTCTGGATCTCAAGGTTATTCAAATTGTAAGTCGGGACAAATGAGATCCCTTTTTGTAGGACTTTGTTTTGGGTCGAAGAGATGATCGTGCTAGAGATGTTTATAATCAGGTTCTGTGGCTCCTCGTTGACTGAGCTATCGGACGTGGTTGTTCTGTTGTACTTTGTTTTCCGGGATCTCCGGCTGCGTCTGTGCCTACCCCTAAAAAAGGAACTGGCCCAGTGCTTTGTGTAGTAGTTTGGCTAGTAGATGCGGCACTCTGTGGTTGGGTGCTTCTAGATTGGCCGTCTTGTTGCCGTGGTGCCGGGTGAAATGGTTGTCTCGGTTGTCTGAAGCGACTGGAGTCATCTGAGGAGGAACTTTCTCCTTCTGTAGATTTATTTTGTTGGGTCCTTTGTTGTCTTCTTGTTGCATAGATCTCTGCCCAATTGTACACCTCCCCCAGTTTATAATCAATGGTATCCCGTTTAAACTTACGCAATTTGCGTTCATTTATTTCCTTGGTATATTTATCTAATTGGGTGGTTATGTCCTCCAGGGTTTGTTTGAGTTCTTCACCAGTGAGTTTGAGGCTTAATTCCTGTTTGAGTTGTGAGACTTCGGTGGTGAGGTCATCTAACATTTTTGACAGTTCCTCCACAATCAATAAAATCAAGTCAAGGGAACATTTATTGAGTATTCCATACCATCTTTCAGTGAATTTGCTGTTGTTTTTACACAGGGTGGATTTTAGAGGAATACGAAGCCCTCTCGGTATTCTTGATACCTTATGGTAGCGGATCAGTGTACTGGCGTGGAGACGCTGGTTGATCTCCCTCTTTGCGGCATACAATAATTGGCGAATGTTAGACTGTATAGATCCAGTGCTTGAGCTCACACATTCCGGTTCCTGGATTAATGTGTAAATCCGTTCTGTATCATCAGTGGTGAATTCGAATGTGTCAGCTTTGTTTGATGTCAAATTTGCAATGTCTGCATAAGACATCATGTTTGATCAAGTGGGTGCAAGCGGTTTGGACAGAAAGGGTGAACAATAAACAATGATATGCCGCTGCACTCCGTTGGGGTAAACCAAAATTCTTAGATAATTAATGCAAATAGAAAGTACGTCTCTTAGGGTGCTCAGGGTTATTCTCCAACCGTCCAAAGGGAGCCGACGTATAAAACCAAAGAGATACCCTGTCAGCACAGGGTGGTGGACCTGAGCACACCTGTATGCTTCAACTGAGCAAAAGTAATGCGAGCCTTGAATGTTCCAGAAAAAGTTTTATTCACTTTTCTTTTTCATTATCATTAATGTATTCATAGTTCCATTATACAGTGGTGTTTTCACTGAAGCTTCAAATTTGCAATTGATTTTTCAACAATGTGAATACCAATAAATCCAAATTCCATAAGGTGATACAATGCATAACTCCTCTCCCCGATGCATTTCGAGCCTAACGGCTCTTCGTCAGGGGGTACACTGTTAATAAAGTAAAACAAGGTGGTATAAGTAGGGAACGTTATCTGTGTGAGAGCTAGCACGAAAATAGACGTGTGGCGCTGTAGATATTGCCAATTATCCAAGGTCATGATGAATCACCATTTAGTGTGCATGCGCGTGAAAAAAGGAGGTGAAACTATTTGCGTGTGGGGTCCTAAGAAATTAAGAGGATGTTGTGAAACTGCCCGAAGTGATAGAAAATTTCCGTGAAAAATATTAACCGAAGAACCAAAAGGTCATAAATATAACGTGCCTAAAGTAAACCAAGTGATACGCGAATGTGGTGGTGGCTTAAAATAACTTACCGAGGAATGAATTGGTGGAAAAACCATGCATCACCGGGAAACGTCTGTGGTGTATGATACTCAGAAACGCCAACGGACGTGTAAGGTGAAACGCGGGAAGCCGCGGTCCCGTTTGTAAACAGTGTGATGTAAACATGGAAGACGGGCTTGCAGGGCCACTCCAAGACCGGTAAACACAAATGAGGGACTAAACAAGGGTGCACAATAACGAAAACGGAAAACAATGTGGGAAAAATGTAAAGGAAACAGAAGTACAAATGAATAAAACGTATAATAACAATAGGTGCGTGAAAACACGTGGAAAGAAATGCAAACCATGATAGGCAAAAGATTAGAAAAAAGGTGAGTGGGAACTAGAGGAATCAAACAATAAGAGAAAAGGACATGTGCATGTCAATATGTGGATAACATCATAGCAATACATAAGTCTAAGTATGAGCAAAAAGGTTGAACAACCAGCAGTCAAACATATCAGAAATAGGTATATACAATTACAGGAAGCTGCTAAATTCCAGGCGTTCGTTGAGCCCATATGGCACCGTGGTGCCCAGCTTGAAAATCCAGAATAATTCCCGTTGTAGCAGGAATTTTTTGGGGTCAAGGCCCTCCGGTTTATTTACAGTTTCCAGGATCAGAAAACGAATCTGACTGTTCGTATGGTTTTGTTGAGTGAAATGTGCTGATACACAGGACTTCAAGTTTTTGTTCCTAATGTTACTCCTGTGTTCGTTGAGCCGTGTTTTGATCTTGCGTTCCGTTTTGCCTACATATGGTAGGCCACATGGACATTTTAAAAGGTAGACCACGTTGGTGGAGTCACAGGTGGCGTTGGTTCTCAATGGTATCCCTTTGCCCGAACTTGGATGGTTGATCATAGTACCAGGTATGATGTTATGGCAATTTTGGCAATTGTGACATGGAATGGTTCCTTTGAAAATCGTGGCTTCCTTCTTTTGCGGTTTGATATATGCCCGTAGGTTTCTAGATCTTTGATAGGCAAATATAGGTAGGTCGTTAAAAATGCTGTTGAAATCTGTTTCTACTTGCAGCAATTGCCAATGGTTTTTAATGATTTTCTTGATAAGATGGCTCTTTGTAGAAAACTTGGAAACAAACACGTTAGGTTGTGTGATTGTTGTTGGTCTGGTCTTGGGTTGCAACAAGTTGGAACGAACCGTGGATCTGACACGTTGATAAGCAGCTTGAATAACACTCTGAGGATAACCTCTTTTGATAAATTTTGTCATAATGGTAGTGCTGTCCTGAACAAATGCCTCTTCAGTAGAAGCAATCCGCTTTGCTCTAAGAAGCTGTGAATACGGTAAATGAGTTTTAAGACTGGATTGATGGAAACTGGAGTAATGGAGATAATTGTTGCGATCTGTAGGTTTGATGTGCATGGATGTTTCCAATTTGTGATTTGTATATGTGATGTTAACATCCAGGAAAGTAATGTTTGACCTGTTGTATTGGTGGGTGAATTGGATTCTTTCATCAATGTGGTTCAACTCTGAGATTGCAAATAATAATTGTTCCTCTGTACCAGTACAAATTAAAAAAATGTCATCAATATAGCGATGATAGGTTTGCAAATGATTCTGCCAATGAGGAATTGAAAGGATGTGTTCATTTTCAAAGTCCTGCATGAACAGGTTGGCGTATGCCGGAGCAGCACAATTGCCCATGGCTACTCCGGTCAGTTGACTGAAAAACTTGTTGTTGCATCTGAAGTAGCTGTGCATCAAGGTGAATTCCATCAGTTCCATTAGGAAGATTTGCAAATTTTGTGGTTTCTCTGATCTTAGCAATGCTGCTTCTATTGCTTGAATTCCAAGATTGTGGGGAATGCAGGTGTAAAGTGAATTCACGTCAATGGTGCATAGCAGGATGGATTGGTCAGGATCAATGTTGATCTGGTTGAGTTTAGCTAGGAAATCGGTAGTGTCTTGTAAAAAACTGGTCATTGATTTAACAGATGGTTGTAAATGACGGTCAATATAGGTTCCAACAGGTTCATGAATTGAATTGATCGTGCTGACAATGGGTCTGAATGGGGGTTTAGTCAGATGCTTGTGAACTTTGGGAATCATGTACAAGTAAGGAATACTGGGATGGTTCTTTGTGAGGTAACTGCGGTCTCTGGTGGTGATGGTTCCATTAGTCACAGCGTTGTCAACGATTGTCTGGAGAATAGCAGCATACTCCTTGGTAGGGTCAACTGGAATTTCCATGTAAGTGTTGTGATCAGCGAGATGTTGTTGTACACTGTCATGATAGAATTGGCTGTCCATAATCACTAGGGAACCTCCCTTGTCTGCGGGGCATATAGTGATGTTTTCATTGGTTGCTAGTTGTTTTAGTGCCATTCTTTCACGGCAACAAGACGGCCAATCTAGAAGCACCCAACCACAGAGTGCCGCATCTACTAGCCAAACTACTACACAAAGCACTGGGCCAGTTCCTTTTTTAGGGGTAGGCACAGACGCAGCCGGAGATCCCGGAGAACAAAGTACAACAGAACAACCACGTCCGATAGCTCAGTCAACGAGGAGCCACAGAACCTGATTATAAACATCTCTAGCACGATCATCTCTTCGACCCAAAACAAAGTCCTACAAAAAGGGATCTCATTTGTCCCGACTTACAATTTGAATAACCTTGAGATCCAGACCAGCTTGTTCAAATTCATGAGAAATTTGCGACTCAGACACTTCTTTTCTAACATTTGTCCAACTCCTTCCAGTACAGAAGAACATACATCCTTAGACCTACGTCCAAAAAGCACCTTCATGACTCCCACGAGCCACAAAACGTTGGATTTATTTGAAACCTTGGTACAAAAAGACTTTGATAAGATCTGCAAATTACCTTCCACACGGAAACAAAATCTGAATAATCAAGAAAGAATGGCACTAAAACAACTAGCAACCAATGAAAACATCACTATATGCCCCGCAGACAAGGGAGGTTCCCTAGTGATTATGGACAGCCAATTCTATCATGACAGTGTACAACAACATCTCGCTGATCACAACACTTACATGGAAATTCCAGTTGACCCTACCAAGGAGTATGCTGCTATTCTCCAGACAATCGTTGACAACGCTGTGACTAATGGAACCATCACCACCAGAGACCGCAGTTACCTCACAAAGAACCATCCCAGTATTCCTTACTTGTACATGATTCCCAAAGTTCACAAGCATCTGACTAAACCCCCATTCAGACCCATTGTCAGCACGATCAATTCAATTCATGAACCTGTTGGAACCTATATTGACCGTCATTTACAACCATCTGTTAAATCAATGACCAGTTTTTTACAAGACACTACCGATTTCCTAGCTAAACTCAACCAGATCAACATTGATCCTGACCAATCCATCCTGCTATGCACCATTGACGTGAATTCACTTTACACCTGCATTCCCCACAATCTTGGAATTCAAGCAATAGAAGCAGCATTGCTAAGATCAGAGAAACCACAAAATTTGCAAATCTTCCTAATGGAACTGATGGAATTCACCTTGATGCACAGCTACTTCAGATGCAACAACAAGTTTTTCAGTCAACTGACCGGAGTAGCCATGGGCAATTGTGCTGCTCCGGCATACGCCAACCTGTTCATGCAGGACTTTGAAAATGAACACATCCTTTCAATTCCTCATTGGCAGAATCATTTGCAAACCTATCATCGCTATATTGATGACATTTTTTTAATTTGGACTGGTACAGAGGAACAATTATTATTTGCAATCTCCGAGTTGAACCACATTGATGAAAGAATCCAATTCACCCACCAATACAACAGGTCAAACATTACTTTCCTGGATGTTAACATCACATATACAAATCACAAATTGGAAACATCCATGCACATCAAACCTACAGATCGCAACAATTATCTCCATTACTCCAGTTTCCATCAATCCAGTCTTAAAACTCATTTACCGTATTCACAGCTTCTTAGAGCAAAGCGGATTGCTTCTACTGAAGAGGCATTTGTTCAGGACAGCACTACCATTATGACAAAATTTATCAAAAGAGGTTATCCTCAGAGTGTTATTCAAGCTGCTTATCAACGTGTCAGATCCACGGTTCGTTCCAACTTGTTGCAACCCAAGACCAGACCAACAACAATCACACAACCTAACGTGTTTGTTTCCAAGTTTTCTACAAAGAGCCATCTTATCAAGAAAATCATTAAAAACCATTGGCAATTGCTGCAAGTAGAAACAGATTTCAACAGCATTTTTAACGACCTACCTATATTTGCCTATCAAAGATCTAGAAACCTACGGGCATATATCAAACCGCAAAAGAAGGAAGCCACGATTTTCAAAGGAACCATTCCATGTCACAATTGCCAAAATTGCCATAACATCATACCTGGTACTATGATCAACCATCCAAGTTCGGGCAAAGGGATACCATTGAGAACCAACGCCACCTGTGACTCCACCAACGTGGTCTACCTTTTAAAATGTCCATGTGGCCTACCATATGCAGGCAAAACGGAACGCAAGATCAAAACACGGCTCAACGAACACAGGAGTAACATTAGGAACAAAAACTTGAAGTCCTGTGTATCAGCACATTTCACTCAACAAAACCATACGAACAGTCAGATTCGTTTTCTGATCCTGGAAACTGTAAATAAACCGGAGGGCCTTGACCCCAAAAAATTCCTGCTACAACGGGAATTATTCTGGATTTTCAAGCTGGGCACCACGGTGCCATATGGGCTCAACGAACGCCTGGAATTTAGCAGCTTCCTGTAATTGTATATACCTATTTCTGATATGTTTGACTGCTGGTTGTTCAACCTTTTTGCTCATACTTAGACTTATGTATTGCTATGATGTTATCCACATATTGACATGCACATGTCCTTTTCTCTTATTGTTTGATTCCTCTAGTTCCCACTCACCTTTTTTCTAATCTTTTGCCTATCATGGTTTGCATTTCTTTCCACGTGTTTTCACGCACCTATTGTTATTATACGTTTTATTCATTTGTACTTCTGTTTCCTTTACATTTTTCCCACATTGTTTTCCGTTTTCGTTATTGTGCACCCTTGTTTAGTCCCTCATTTGTGTTTACCGGTCTTGGAGTGGCCCTGCAAGCCCGTCTTCCATGTTTACATCACACTGTTTACAAACGGGACCGCGGCTTCCCGCGTTTCACCTTACACGTCCGTTGGCGTTTCTGAGTATCATACACCACAGACGTTTCCCGGTGATGCATGGTTTTTCCACCAATTCATTCCTCGGTAAGTTATTTTAAGCCACCACCACATTCGCGTATCACTTGGTTTACTTTAGGCACGTTATATTTATGACCTTTTGGTTCTTCGGTTAATATTTTTCACGGAAATTTTCTATCACTTCGGGCAGTTTCACAACATCCTCTTAATTTCTTAGGACCCCACACGCAAATAGTTTCACCTCCTTTTTTCACGCGCATGCACACTAAATGGTGATTCATCATGACCTTGGATAATTGGCAATATCTACAGCGCCACACGTCTATTTTCGTGCTAGCTCTCACACAGATAACGTTCCCTACTTATACCACCTTGTTTTACTTTATTAACAGTGTACCCCCTGACGAAGAGCCGTTATGTACCCCCTGACGAAGAGCCGTTAGGCTCGAAATGCATCGGGGAGAGGAGTTATGCATTGTATCACCTTATGGAATTTGGATTTATTGGTATTCACATTGTTGAAAAATCAATTGCAAATTTGAAGCTTCAGTGAAAACACCACTGTATAATGGAACTATGAATACATTAATGATAATGAAAAAGAAAAGTGAATAAAACTTTTTCTGGAACATTCAAGGCTCGTATTACTTTTGCTCAGTTGAAGCATACAGGTGTGCTCAGGTCCACCACCCTGTGCTGACAGGGTATCTCTTTGGTTTTATACGTCGGCTCCCTTTGGACGGTTGGAGCATAACCCTGAGCACCCTAAGAGACGTACTTTCTATTTGCATTAATTATCTAAGAATTTTGGTTTACCCCAACGGAGTGCAGCGGCATATCATTGTTTACTCTTACACAATGTACCTAATGTGCACTCGTATGTGACAATAATCAATTCGCATATTTCTAATGTAATATTTATCAGAGTATGACCCCGGATTCTTTTTTTGATTATTTCTCCTATTATTTGAATTACTCACTTACTTAATTTGTTTAAAAAAAAATGAACATTTGCTGTATTCACAAATGTTGACATTTATTTAATATGGTTCAATGTGAATTTCTACACTCAGGAAGTTTCAGATTTAAAGGAGTCGCTTTCCAGGTCTTTTTACCGCGCCAACCAACTGAAATGCCCTGGTCTACGTTCCAAAAAAACTTGGTAAAATAATTAAACAAAACTACTACCGCTGAACTACCTAAGGAAATATGGGGCATATATTGCCACGCAATGCGATGGTGTGGGTGCTTTATTTTCCAGAGTTATCGCTTCAGGCGCTTTCCTAAACTGTGAATCCATATGCGCCTATAGTGGAATCTGTTAGAAATTGGCAGTCGATCGCAGTCATTTCTCGTACCATCCCCCATAGTATTGAGAAAAGCTTTCAAGGAGAGGTCTAATATGGTCAGGAAATGGTTTTTTTTCCAAAGCTGTTACACATTGCAGCGAAAGAACGTTGGAAATACGTTCGCTGGGGTTCAATGTTTTATGTAGAAGTTCACAGTAGGAATTTTAGAGCAAGTTTGTCTCTAGTGCACCAGGGCACACTGCCAGAGGCATCGTCAGGCCCAGGGCTTTAAGACTTAATTGGGATGAAAAAACGGGGGGGGGTCTCTCAAAGGGGCGTGCTCAATGTAATTAAGTGCGTGGCTGAAAAACACCTAAGCTAAAAATCTGTGTTTAGCACACTGTGCCGCCCGACTTGTATTTTGCTGTTCCTGTCATTGGGTCCAGCTATATGATACAAGTCACATCATATCTACAAGTCAGGACTATTGGCTTTGTCAATGGTTGTTAGTTGCATAAAATAAATAAGCAGCAACTATGGCTTGTATATAATATTGAAAAAACTTCCACTTAAAGCCCTTGTGACACGGTGACAATGTTGCTGCTCCTGAGTTTCAGGTCAGTTCAAAAACCTCTATTTCGGTCACTAGGACCATAAAAGTATACAAGACAAAAGAACAAACAGTATAAAAACTAAGCAACCCAAACAATACAAAGACATCGAATTCAAAAGAAAAAGGTTGCCAAAACATGAGAACATAGCAATTTCACCGGTACAATACAATATAGACGTAGCAGAGGGGAGGGAGAAAAACACAATGCATGGACATAGGTACCAGGAGCAAATCAATTCATTTAGTGTAAGTATGCTCAATGCACACGAGATAACAGCAATATTTCAATAAATAATTAGAACTGCAAGATTATATTAAAAACACATTAAATATAAAAACTTTAAAAAGCTGTATCCCGTTAGCAGGCAATGTAATGATCACATGCTAGGCACTTCTAATAATAGTGCAGACTGATTGGAAATTTTTAATTGTTTTTCCTTTTCAAGGAAAACCCATCTCCTTCGCCACATTGTGTTTAAAAATCGAGAAACAGCAAAAACAATGGGCTTGGAGGTGTCATACTTTAGAACTCTGAAAGCCTCCCTACCATGCACAAACCCCAAGTTCCGTCAGAGTTTTATAAGCCAACACCGCCTTGCTGCCTGGTACCCGGTGCAGAAAAATAAAACATGAAGTTCAGACTCCGCTTGATTATTGCTCGGTGGGCACCCACGTTCCGACTGCCCAGCCCATTTCGTGGTGAAAGCCCGCAGGGGTAGGGTGCTATATCTGAACTGCACAGATAACTTCCTTGCTACTTGTAGTGAAATATCATCCAGGAAGGGTTCAAGTTTATAGTTCTCCTTCACAGTGAGGAACTGTGTCGTTAAGGCACCTAATTTCAAGTTTGACTGGGTCGCCTCAAGCTTTTGGGTTCGATAGATCCTCGGTAATACAGCTCGAGGAACCAGAAGGCTGGTTCCCGCTGGATTACTCCAGAGAGTTGGTTTGCCTATCCTTGCACATTCGTGCTTTACATGCGCAAACCAAGGAACTTTTTTCAATAGCCCAGAGTAGTGAAGAACCGGGTTTTCTTAGAACCCAGCGGTGCCAGGGAAACACCCGAAGTCTTCGGATTCTCCTGTCTTAGACTACCGAGACACGGAATACTTCTGGTTTGCGTCAGTGATCAAATTTATTAGCTGCAGCTAGTAACAGTAATCTCAGCAATACAACACGGTGTACAACTCAAGAAACTGTTCAATTTTTGTAGAGCGAGACATCTTCTTTTATGGACAGTTTCAACCCATTACAAATGCACACCTACTGCAGCAAATTCTGACCAATGAAGAAAATTTTACGTACATTATTACATTAAAAAAGCTCACTTTACATTGTACCAACCCACAAGTTAATTATTAGGACTGTCCCAAATTCGATGACCAAAAAACCGGACAAACCCATAATTGAAAGCACTACCCATGTAATGAAAAATCGTAAAGGAAAGAGTAATTCAGATATATAGTAGGATAGGATATATGCAAGAAACTAAAAGTTAAGGATATCCTGAACAATGATTGGATTCCTAGATTACTATCAGCTAACGGAACCAGCTTCGCAAAAGGTCAGTTTCAGGTGACCGGGTCAGCGTCTTACAGTTCACTCGTAAGTCGAAAAGGGCCATCTTAATATGTACATGAGCAGTGAGGCCCATGCAACTTCGTTCGTTCGTTTACCACCTAGGCCTACGTGAGGGCAACACAAAATGGCGTCTTGAGCAACGCAAAACAAAAGGAGTCCGGTCCTGAAAACCACGGAACCTCAGGCCCTCCTTTTGCCATCACGTAGGCAATAACCTAAACTCATGTCAATCTGAATCTAGTTCTATATTTATTCTCATCAGATCATCAAGGTGTTGCTGTAACATCATCTTACTTTCTTTCGCTTCTCTCGAGATAGGTCTCACACAGATCGTAGTACAAAGGCCACAAATGGCAGGACCACACTGGATGCATAAGCAGCACGAGAAAAGGATCGCAAAAGCCATACCAAGGAACGTTAGAATCTTCCATCCCCATTTGGACAGCAATTCCCAATGACCAGTTACCTTCGTCTATATGTATAGACTCAGCAGACTTATGTAATCTCAAGATGGCTTGGTACACTGTCGGGGCATTATCTGGTATGAAAACGCAGCAACTAGATCCGATCAATTTCCATACTCCACCTCTATCTGCGAGTATAATATCTAAAGCAAAGCGGTTCTTAAATGTCATAAGGCGATCCGCTTGAAGCTCAGCAGTAATATTACTAAGGGCACCTGCAGTGCCATTATTAGTGGCCTCGACCACTCTCGTAAGCTGTCGAATAGTCCTACTATTAGCCATAGGACCTCAAAAGGGCAGAAAACCCTTAAAGAAGTCTCCAACTTCTTGTGCGGCAGTGTCTTCCGCATCAATAACACCTCTACCAAATCTCGTCTTATGATAATCGAAAGCAGCCGAAAACGTAGGGGGAAGCAAAAACGCCACATAACATGTGCCTGAAAAATCAGACGGCAACCATGTATATGCTCTGTCATTACAAACAAAATACGTGCCTTTGGCTGGCACGAACGGAGGAGATTTATGGGACGTATAAACGTATGTGTGGACACACACACTCTTACCAAGCTGACCTCTCGGATTCTGACCATTGCCTTGCAAACAAAGATAACCTCGGTGGGGTACAATCCAAATAGGAGGAGACCTTTTCTGTCTCTCTTTCTCCGTCAGACTAATCCTATAACTTGTCTTGTTCCAACCAACATATGCTCGGACTTCATCTTTGGGGATAGCATTATATGCGTCGATATCTCTAATCATATCGACTATTCCCGTATCAAAGCATTGTTACTCACATTATCCTTAACAGAACACACAGGGGATGCTTCATTCGCATAAATAAACATCGACTGGAGTGCCCATACTGAACCATTTGGCGAAAAAGGCAAAACCAAGTATGGCATTCCCTTATCTATCGTATGTGGCATAAGACCACACACCCAACAATTCGTGGTATTTACAACTAGCTGATGCTGATGCAACATCTGTATAAACAAATAGTTCACAAATTCTGATCTTCGTGTTTGTTCATATTCAGGTAACTTATGAAACTCATGTGGAGAAACAGTAGAAAAAGAAAGGGTAGGTTGGGAGGTAGATGTAAGTGGCTGTTGTGTGGCATAGAAAATCAAACCCACACAAGCTAACGCAACATTCAAAAGCATTAGAAAACTCATTATTAAAAAACATTTGCTACGAATCAATATACATATTCGGACTTTAGAATCCACTTTCCTAACACTCTGGTCAGAATCAATAAACTCCATCCTCTAACGTGCTGCTCACGGTCGTTACCTTCTTCACTTAAGTGTGCGCCAAGATCGTACTAACGACCCTGGACCACAGACCTTGTGTCAATACGTGGTTCACCCCTTAAGAACTTCCTACCGTGACCCTGCAGCGGAGTCCGGATGGTGACTCGAGAAAAAAAAAAAAGCAAAAAAAGTTTCTTGATCTGACAAAGTGTAAAATTCACTATCTAAAAAAGAAATTCCAGCTTCACATTTATTTGTCCATATGTACAAGCTTTCTTGGTCTGAAATCGTAGCGCTCTTTAGCAGGCACCGTAGGATCTTTGAACAAAAGTCGTGTCAATCTTCAGATGAGGAGGCACAGCAGCTTGCAGAACATCATCATCCTCGCGTTCTGACCGAGTCCATGTCAAATGAGCATCACTAAACGGAACAAATCTAGGGACTCACTCACACTCGGAATCTGCTATACCATCCCTCACCCACTGATCATACGGTAAAGGCAAAGGAACTTTTTTACAGTGCGTGGCATGCACCCAGTTCTTTTTGCCTGCTACTCTAACAGCGGTTCTAGTAACCAACAATACCAAAAAGGGACCAGTCCATCTCGTTGCAAATTCTTTGTGCGCTGGAAGTTTTTAATCAAAACATAGCGTCCAGGTTCGATGGAGTGTCCAGGATCTGTAGTAGCTGTCGGCAAACTGTCATAGACCTGTTGGTGGAGAACACGTAATTTAGCAGTCAAGTCATGTAAGTAATCCACCAACATAGGGTACTCAATACTGCTGTATTCTTTCGGACGAGGCACACCCCAAACATTCGCTGGACGACCAAAAATTATTTCATACGGTCTAAGTCCCACTCGAGAATGCACAGTCGTCCTTGTTGACAAAAAAGCCAATGGCAAGGCATCCGGCCATGTAAGACCAGTGCTCGCTTGTACCTTAGCTAATTTCAGCTTAAGCGTACCATTGTAACATTCAACAAGTCCAGCAGACTGGGGGTGATTCGCTGCATGGAACGTTTGATTTATACCCAATCCAGAACACACCTTCTTCATGATTTGACCCACAAATTCACTCCCATTGTCCGACCATACAATTCTCGGCAATCCATACCTAGGGAAGTACTCTCTCAGCAAAACCTTGGCTGTAGACAAGGCAGTATTATCCTTTAGGGGGTAGGCCTCTATCCATCTAGAAAAGGCGCAAACAACCACAAGAACATATTTCAGATTGTTGCATCTCTCCATGTGAATATAGTCCAGCTGTATCACCTCAAACGGATACGTCGGAGAAGCAAAATGACCAGCTGGAGTTGGAGTTCCCTTACCAGGATTATACTTCAGACAAATCATGCAATGCTTCACAACATTCTCAGCACATTTCGGAATTCCAGCATTCTGCCATACTGGAGCCAACAACTTACATATCCCTTTTGCACTGATGTGAGCCATTCCATGAGCCATCGTAACCACTGGGAGCACATACGCATCAGGCAACAACCATCGCTGGTGCTCCGACAACTCAATCCAACAACCTGTAGAATCCAACATACCCGTAGTCTCTCTCCAAACACTCACTTCTTTCTCTGTAGCTTCAGCCTAAATCCTCTTCACACTTTCTATTGTGTCTTCACACTTTCCACCAGCCATAACCCAATTAGCAGGGCCTGCAACATACATACGGCTCATCATGTCTCTCGCCGTTTCCTTCGCAACTTCATCCGCAAACGCATTCCCTCGACCAACATCATCCACAACTTTCTTATGCGCACTACACTTCACAATTGCAATCTGCTTTGGGAGAGTGAGAGATTCCAGAAGTTCATTCACTAACTGCCCATGCTGAATCTTTGTGCCATGGGAAGTAAGGAATCCTCTCTCTCTCCACAAACGTCCAAAACTATGGGCAACACCAAACGCATACTGACTATCAGTATAAACATTCACTCGCTTTCCTTCTGACAATACACACGCTCGTGTCAATGCAATTAGCTCTGCTGCTTGAGCTGAATTCTGTGCTATGCGCGCTGTTTCAAAACTGTATGTGAAGTTGTGACAGCATATGCAGCAGTCGTCTCACCATTCGGAAGCTTGAAACACGAACCATCTACCCACAGCGTACCATCAACATTCTCAAGGGGAGTATCCTTAAGATCTACTCTAGCCTTAGTTTCTTCTTCTGTACGAAGAAAACAATCATGCTGTTCTTGAACGTCCGACTCTGTAGAAATCGGCAACAGCGTAGCTGGATTCAACACATTACATCTCTTGATGTGTACATGACTAGCTAACAGAGTCAACTCGTAACCTGAAAGACGTGCACTAGTAAGGTGCTGTGTCTTTGTCCTGTTCAACAACGTATCCACTGTGTGTGGGACCATCACGATCAACGTATTATCCAATACCAAACCAGCCGACTGTCGGATAGAAACAGCCGCTGCTGCTGTAGCTCTCAAACAACTCGGCAACGCTTTAGCTACTGGATCTAACGTCGATGAAAAATACGCACATGGACGTTGCTTGTCTCCAAAACTCTGTGTCAAAACTGACAATGCACAACCTTCTTTCTCGTGCACATACAACGTAAAAGGCTTACTGTAATCCGGAGTACCCAACACCGGAGCCGAACACAATGCATCACGTAATTCAGAAAAACTTTTCTGACATTCATCAGACCAAGGAAGAGGATACAGAGTATCTTTAAGAGTCAGTGCCAACAGAGGTTTCGCTAACAGGGAAAAATTAGGAATCCACTTTCTACAATACGAAGTGATACCTAGGAAAGCACGCACTTCTCTCTGTGTGGATGGCACACTCATTTGCGCAATCGCTTGAATTCGTTCTGGGGTCAATCTTCTTCCCTCCTTCGACAAGAGATGACCTAAGTAGGTTACCTCTTGTCGGCAATACTGCAACTTTGAAGGTGACACTTTATGATGAAGGTCAGACAAATGTCGTAACAAAGAAAAAGTAGCCTTTTTACAAATCTCTTCATCATCAGCAGCAACCAACAGATCATCAACATACTGGATAAGAGTAGCACCAGAAGGCAACACAAGACTATCAAGCTGAGTTTTCAACGCCTGACTATAGATCGAGGGACTTTCACAATAACCTTGGGGAGCTCTCTTAAACCGGAAGCTTCGTCCTCCTAAAGCGAATCCAAAAATATCTCTACTCTCCTCCGCAATCGGAATCCTAAAGAAAGCATTCTTCAGGTCAATAACAGAAAACCAAGCAGCCGAAGCTGGAATCAAAGTCAACAATGTAGTAATATCCGGAACAACAGGAAACTGTGGCACAACAATCTTGTTTACTTCTCGAAGGTCGATCACAAACCTGTACACAGGTGGCTGAGAAGCATCAGTACGCTTAAGGACAGGCAAAACCGGGCTATTGCACACATTTCCTCCCGTTTCCTCAACCACACCCTTCTCAACCAAATCATAGATAATCGCTAAAAGAGCTCTCTCGCCATCGCTCGAGATTTTGTATTGTGGGATACGAGGCAGTCTAGCATTCGACTTTAGCGTAACAACATACGGTGGAATCTGCAAAAGGCCAACTTCATTTGGACCCGTAGCCCAAAGTGTATCAGGAAGCGAACGCAATTCCAGTGGCAAACAATCTTTAGACAAATACATTGGAGAAATTACTCTCTTACCTAGAGTAAGGTGTACTCCCGAAGGAGAACAATGTAATGTCGCATACAATCTTTTCAGCAAGTCCAATCCCAACAGATTCTCATTACAACCAGTCTTTAAAATAAGAGGAGTCTCCAATTTACAAGGGCCAATAGAAAGAGGCAAAGGATCAGAAATCGGGTTACAAACTGGGGCGCCTGAAAATCCTACAGAAA
Organism: Lissotriton helveticus; assembly: GCF_964261635.1. Classification (NCBI taxonomy): domain Eukaryota; kingdom Metazoa; phylum Chordata; class Amphibia; order Caudata; family Salamandridae; genus Lissotriton; species Lissotriton helveticus. Next base: position 1,821,577,166 of record NC_136068.1, on the reverse strand, counting down.
CATTGGTCAAGCCAGACAAAAGTGCGCCAGGGAGTTTAGAGTGCATAATAGAACTCTTTGTCGCACCAGTATCCAAAAGAAAAGGTTGTACCACACCTGATGTAGTCACTTCAACATACGGTCCACTCTGATCCACTGGAACTGACACTACTCCCTCTCTTTGCCCATGGCTGTCCGAACTATCATTATAACCAGCACTCTCACTATCGACATAATAATCATCAACATAGTACTGTGCAGACTCACCAGTCGGAACATTCTGTCTGTCAAAATGATTCGCAGAATTCTGAAGGGAAGAGGAACGCTCATTCTGAGGTAACACACCACGTCCCCTACCTCCAGGAGTTTGCTGGAAACCACCACGACCTCTCTGACTAGATGCACCATTCTCACGCTGTAACAAAGCTGGGCAATTATTCTTGAAATGACCTTCCTCCCTACAATAAGCACACTGATTAGGACCAGGATAGAATCGCTGAGCATAAGGGTCAGGCTTCTGTAACAATCTTTGAAACTGTAGAGGTTGCTGAGACTGGGGCTGATTCTGACGAGGCGGATAAGCTTGCTGCAAAAGAACTTTCGTCTTTAAATCTTTCGTTTTCTTCTCCGCTTTATCCTTCTCATCGTTATCCCTATTCTCATAATATTGGGCGGTAGCCAATATCTGGGCCAATGAAGAAACAGCCCATGAACTCTCAGAGTCCTTCAGTTTATTCTATAGTTCGGGAAGCAAATTAAAGACAAATTTGTCCACAAATAATCTTTGCCCACCTTCCGTACTCATATCCTGACCACTATGATCGATAAACGTCTCCTCAAACCTAGTGAAGAAATCAGACACACTCTCGTCTTTCTTCTGCTTACATGCTGCTAACTCCCAATTCACTAGTAACGCAGGCATCATCATCTTCATCAAATTAATAATTCTACCTGGCAATTCCGTAACTAAAGGCTCAGGTTTAGCACCTCCCTCTTGTCTACCGTCTGCAGCAACAATATTCGCCCAAGTATCTCCTAACTCTGCTGCATGATTTTCATGACGAATCTTCGCCCACAAAGGTTGCGGAACTACATTACCCATCAACATGTCGATATCGGCTAAATTCATTATACACGCATCTACTGTCTGGGACAACTCTTTGTAGTAACCAGCCGGATTCTTACGAGGATCAGGTAAGGTCTGCTTATGAGCCAAGACCTCTGCTCTCTTCCAAGGGACATGTACCCATACTCGTTGAAAATGAGCCGGAGCGGCAACAATAAACTGATTTACATTAGCCTGAACTGCTTCCTTCCATACAGGAGGAACTTCTTTCATAGGATACTGTCTCGCTTTTCTTCTAACAGAGGAATCAGGTTCATACAATGTCTGAGACGGAAGTCAAGATCTAAAAGCCAGTATCGTCTCTACGGCATCTGTAACATCAGATTCCACTATCATCCCTTTAGCAAAATCTGACTGAACTTCGAGCACATCCTGCGGAATCGGACCCAACTCATTATCTTCCCATTCCTGACGCAGGAAAGTACACATCTCATCGAAAACATACCTTTGCTTAGGCGGTTCCCACTGAAAGAAAACATCCATAACCGCTGGCAAACTATACCTTGAGGCATTTATAATCCATCTACGAGCCAACAAATCCAACACAACCCGTTCCTCGGAACTAGGAAGCTGACTACGACTCTGCTTACGTTCCGAAACAGGGGTCATATTTAGTGACCCAAACAATGGAGACAACAAATTAGAAACAGTTTCTGTCATTCGTTTTCGAGCAGAAGGAGAAGAAGCAGACATAAGAACAGGGGAATAAGTATTTTGAGGCAAAGGAGGTGTAGGAATAAGAACAGTAGGAGTCCCAGATGCAGAAGTAGAAGGCAAAGGAGGTTGAGGCAAAGCTGGTAGCAAGGCTGGCGACCCTAGAGCGGGTTGCACAGGAGGAGGTAAAACTATCCGTGGAGTACCGGGTGGCTGAACAACAGCAGGAGGTTGAACAACAAAGGGTGGAACAACCGGGGGTAGTAGAGGCGCAGTAGCACCCTGCACATAAGGAGGTGGCAATCTCAACAAATGAGAGATCAAAGGATCTTTTTCAAGATCTTCAATCGTTTTCGGAGGAGGAGACGGCAAGGCCGGATAACATTTATCTATGGCCATGCAACGCTGTCTATCTGAAACTTCACTCACTCGATCTTCCTCGTCTGCTTTAAACTGCCTAGCAGCTTGTAATATTGACATATTCTTATCTTTCCTATCTCTCTTAGCTTGTTTAATTTCTCTCTGTTTGGCTTCCTTTCGCCAAAGGCGGAAAGAGTCAAACATTGCCGGCCGGGCTTTCTTCTTAAATAGCGCAACTTCCAGATTAAAATATTTGATTCGAAACTACCATATTGGGGCCATCTTAAGACACCATCCTTCCTAGTATAGCGGATCCATACTTCATTCTAAGTAATAGGACCCACTCCGTGTTTTGAATAGAGCTCATAAGTCGGAGTTCCAACCGGAGGTATCGGACACGAGTCCTCTAGTCGGGAATCCTTGTTGCAACCACAATTAAACCATTTTCTAAGTTTGCTAAGACCAGGCATCTTATAGCTCACTAATCTAGCTTCCAACTTCAAGGGGTTATCAATTATCGATACTCTCGCAAATATACGAGCCCCTCGGCTTCGATTACTGCAGTGAGTGAATGAAACCAATACCAAGAACCAAACCAAGAACCAAAACAAATTCGTGGGAGCGACCCACTTATACTTAACCAAGGTATCTGTCACGCCACCAGAAGACCGTCTATCGTCTCGCTCTACAAAGGATCAATCGAGGGTCCAAGACAGGGCGACAGTCAGGGCAGCAGTCCTTCGTAGCCGTCGGAAAGCGGGAAGCCTCGCAGAAAACACCTTCGGTCCACGTCGACATGCAGGGGTCAATGAAGTGGCGGCCTTCCTCCAGAATTTCCTCACGTGGCTCCTCACGAACCTCAGGCTTGGACCGGTACCGCTTGATGTCGCCCCGCGTTGGGCGCCAACTGAAGAACCAGGTTTTCTTAGAATCCAGCGGTGCCAGGGACACACCCGAAGTCTTCGGATTCTCCTGTCTTAGACTACAGAGACACGGAATACTTCTGGTTTGCATCAGAGATCAAATTTATTAGCTGCAGCTAGTAACAGTAATCTCAGCAATACAACACGGTGTACAACTCAAGAAACTGTTCAATTTTTGTAGAGCGAGACATCTTCTTTTATGGATAGTTTCAACCCATTACAAATGCACACCCACTGCGGCAAATTCTGACCAATGAAACACATTTTACGTACATTATTACATTAAAAAAGCTCACTTTACATTGTACCAACCCACAAGTTAATTATTAGGACTGTCCCAAATTCAATTACCAAAAAACCGGACAAACCCATAATTGAAAGCACTACCCATGTAATGAAAAATCGTAAAGGAAAGAGTAATTCAGATATAGAGTAGGATAGGATATGTGCAAGAAACTAAAAGTTAAGCATATCCTGAACAATGATTGGATTCCTAGATTACTATCAGCTAACGAAACTAGCTTCGCAAAAGGTCAGTATCAGGTGACCGGGTCAGCGTCTTACAGTTCACTCGTAAGTCGAAAAGGGCCATGTTAATATGTACATGAGCAGCGAGGCCCATGCAACTTCGTTCGTTCGTTTACCACCTAGGCCTACGTGAGGGCAACACAAAATGGCGTCTTGAGCAACGCAAAACAAAATGGAGTCCGGTCCCGAAACCACGGAACCTCAGTAGGATAGTAACTGTTTGGTTTCTGCTTGAAATGCCGCTGGTTCAGGGGTCGCCCACAGCCTGCGCCAGGAGGTTAAGGGTCTTAGAGCGACCTCATCTTCAATCAGGGCAATGCCAAGATCTAACCGTAAGGGGATTAGTGGGGTGCAAGCTGAAAGGCCCAAAATTTGCCTGAAGAAGCTATTCTCCACTGCTGTTAGAGGAGCGGGAGAACAATGCCCCCAAAGTTCCGCCCCATACAACGTGGCTCCCCTCGCTTGCGCCCTATAGATCTAAATTGCGGGACCAATGGGTTAAGTTGTCGATTCCCTTGCCATCTTAGCTATGCCCCCGGCGGTCTGGGCTAACTTAACCCCTTGAGTGCTGCCCACGTTCAACGGACGTCGCGTGCACTACCTCAGTAGTGCTGCGCACGTCTGTTGAGCGTCGCGGCCCCGCCCTCGCAATAGAAAGTTTTGCACCAGCGCGGAACGTTCAGCGCAGGCAAGGGGTTAAGCTTGGCTTTGGCTATCTGGGACGCCCACTCCATGTCTTCCGTAAGGATGACGCCCCGATAGTCAAACACAAAAACCCTTTCCAATGCTATACCATTTAATTGAGGATTAGGGCGTGTTTTCTTAGGCAAATTGACTATCATGAACTTAGTTTTGGTGGTATTGATCACCAGACCCCTGTTATTACAGAACAGAGCAAACCTATCCAATATCCTCTGGATACCCATCGGTGACTTGGACAACAAAAGAGTATCGTCAGCAAACATCAATGCTGGAACCTTTGAGTTTGCTTACTTAGGGGCATCATTCTCCTCAACCTCTGTAAGTAGTGGAATGAGTGCGTTGACAAAGAGGCAAAACAGGGTCAGTGCGAGCACAGAGCCCTGTCTCACTCCTCTGTCAACTGGGAGCCTGTTGGTTAATCCCCCCCCCTTCCACATCTTACTTAGGAATAGGTGGCATCATGCAGCTTAACAAGCAGGTTGAGCAAATAAATAGGAATCCCCAGATCTCTTAGGACCCCCAAAGTTTGATTCTGGCCACCAAATCAAAGGCCGTTTTCAGGTCCACAAAAATCAAATAGAGGCTGCCACCCTCTATTGATACCGTCTTACAAGTAAAACGTTGAAATCTATATATTTGGTCCAAGGTGGAGGTGTTTTTCCTGAATACGGCTTGATAAGGGCTGATGATGTCATTCTCTTCCAGCCAGCCCTGTATCCAGTCTAATAATACCCGTGCAAAGAGTTTTTGTGTGACATCGATCAAACTGATCGGTCTATAGTTTGCAGGGAGTAGAGGAGAGCCCTTTTTGTAAACTTGGAAAATATCTGCCCCAGCCCAGGTATCGGGGATAGGTATGCCGTTCATAATAGCACTAAATAGCACCCACAGATAGGGACCCCAGAGAGTTGGTTCCTCCCGGAACAAATCCCCTGGCAGCCTGAGTTTCAAACAGAGAAGGGAAATCCAGAGAGAAAATGACTCTCTTTAAAGGATTTCCCTTCCTCTACAACGTTCCCCTCGCGCACACCAATGTGCCTGCTGTCACTGTAGTCTGGGAAAAAAACGGACCGCCTGTGAAAAGGCACAAAACAGAGCCGTTTCGAGGCCCCCTTAAAAAAACTGCCGTAGTCAGACCAGGTGAGACCTGGCCCACTTAAAGCCCTGGTCAGGCCCACACCAAACTTGCGGTGGGGGTGAGCAGGGGTGGGGAAGTGTATTGCAGCGTGAGGGGAGGAAGAAACCCTTCCGAGCCCTCCATTCAGCATAAGCAAACGAATGTTTGAGATTCAGGGGCCTTTTATTTTGTGCTACATTTTGTGATACTCCACTGTGCTCAGCACAATACAGCAAACATAGCTCTGAAGCAGCAACGTGTCAACAGTCCAACACGCTGTCAGGGACTTGGCCTTTTTATATCATAACAAAGCGTTTTCACGATGCTCCTAATAAAGCATGCACACTTTCCTTTCTCCACGTGAAGATAATTGGCTGTCTATTCCCAGTGTCTTGCATATGAAGATTAACATATATTTGCATGAGCATTTCCATACATCAGGGGACCAATTGCCCACATCCGGCACCTTGATGTGGGTGTTTCTTCTCTTTTTAGATTTTTGTTTTTGCAGTTCTAAATAGCAGGAGCCCGACCCGAAGGTATTGAGGTATTCATGTTTTTTTGTTGAAGCCGACGCCGAGAACCTGGTTCCCTAGCTCTGAAGTCGGCAGCTCTGACCATTACGCCAGATAAAACCCACAAATGCCCCTCTCTCGAGTCTGGGGCTCTATCTAGCCAGTCTAAAGACCACCCTAGGATGGCAGTCTGCGGACCTCAAATCCTACAGCAGAGAACGAAGAACAAGTCTCGGCGTGGGTGCACCAAGCTGTGTGATTCCAGGCACATCGTTTAATCTTCTGTGGCAAAAAACCCCAGCAAATGTGTAATGAAATCTAGTGATCCTGTAAAGCACTCCATTCCCCATAGGAATCGGAGGAGTTTGTACAAATAAAAAAATATTCTCTCTTTTGGTGACTACTGGTTCCCCGCACCGGAATAAACCGAACCAAAATCCTGCTCTTAATCCCGTTCTTCCAGTTGCCTGCCCTGAGTCGTACCAGCAGTTCTGCGTTCAGCTCACCTCTGTTGCTTCACAAGGACTGTGTGTCACAGATCGCACTGTGGACAGCCTGTCATCCTCGCTAAGCGAGACCTAAAAAAAGAATGATGGTTTATTATTGTTTAGTGATTACTACTGTATAGCTTTTCCCTAAGTCTAAATATCTTTAATGATAAATCCTGTTTTCAGTGCATTTCACAAAAAATAAACTGTCAGTTTTGCCATCAGAAAGTCCTGCCGATACCAGGCACGTCATCAGGGTTGGATTGGGATTAAAAATCGGCCCAGGCACGCTAAAAAAAGTGGCCCTCATTTGCATATTGCCTTTGCAAAATACTGCTTCAGCGAAGTTTTATAAAATAAAAGGTAGGGTGGGGAATCCACCGATTAGCCTACACTGGTGAAACACACCTGAATACAAGTGAGGCTACTTTTGCTCAGGCCCCCTGCCCCCGCTCAATATGCATATGTTAATGGACCGGCCCCAGGAAGAGAAAGGGACTGACACCTCTGTCCTTTGGTAAAAGGGAGGTAATGGCGGCCCACCTGCCTCCAGAAAGGCCACTCAGGCACCCACTTGGCCGCTGGCGGCATCCGAACAACACAGTTGCCTGCCCTGAGTCGTACCAGCAGTTCTGCGTTCAGCTCACCTCTGTTGCTTCACAAGGACTGTGTGTCACAGATCGCACTGTGGACAGCCTGTCATCCTCGCTAAGCGAGACCTAAAAAAAGAATGATGGTTTATTATTGTTTAGTGATTACTACTGTATAGCTTTTCCCTAAGTCTAAATATCTTTAATGATAAATCCTGTTTTCAGTGCATTTCACAAAAAATAAACTGTCAGTTTTGCCATCAGAAAGTCCTGCCGATACCAGGCACGTCATCAGGGTTGGATTGGGATTAAAAATCGGCCCAGGCACGCTAAAAAAAGTGGCCCTCATTTGCATATTGCCTTTGCAAAATACTGCTTCAGCGAAGTTTTATAAAATAAAAGGTAGGGTGGGGAATCCACCGATTAGCCTACACTGGTGAAACACACCTGAATACAAGTGAGGCTACTTTTGCTCAGGCCCCCTGCCCCCGCTCAATATGCATATGTTAATGGACCGGCCCCAGGAAGAGAAAGGGACTGACACCTCTGTCCTTTGGTAAAAGGGAGGTAATGGCGGCCCACCTGCCTCCAGAAAGGCCACTCAGGCACCCACTTGGCCGCTGGCGGCATCCGAACAACACAGAAACCGCCAAATTGCCCCCAAGACTGCACTAAAAAGCAGCCACAGCTGGAACAGGACCCGGCCCCTCGGGCATTGTCAGAGTGCCAGAGTTACCAATCCGACGCTGACTGCCATCATTAATCTTAATGTCAACACTGCGGTGTGGTGCGGCCACCACCCGCTGGAGGTGAAATGTCAGAAAGGCCTTCGGGCCCAGTCTTTCTCTGGGCGGGGAGACTATGGACGCCCCAACCCTCCCTCAGCAAGTCTCTCAACACCAGGGAAGCATGTTACTCATTTCAGTGCTCCATTGTCAATCAGCACAGCCAGCAACCACTCCCAGCCTCCATTGCCACAGTGAAAACCGACACCCCTGCCTTTGCAGTAGTAATAGGACAGGTCAAGTTCTGATCATTGTGACAACCATGTTTGTTGGGATTGATACAGGCACCATAGGCATAGCACATGTCCCTGCAGCCCCATCGCTGCGAGGCGCTACCCTGTACAGAGGCAGACCCCCCCAGTTCTCTGACCGGGCAGTGTTAATACAACTTGTGGTCCTATTGCAACCCGCTGTCCAGGATCGGTACAACTCATGCACAGTGGACCCACCCTGTGATCTCTGTAAACCATGTCAAGCAGTGACATTTCAAAAGTAACTCTTTATGGAATATTTCCTCAAAAGAATGGCAAATGTCGACAAAATAAACAAATCTAAGGACAGTAACATAAATAAGGTAAGCGCAGTGTCCTTAGCGGGCGCCGCACTCATTAAAGATATAAAAAACAAACAATTTATAAATACAAGCTGTCTTCGCGCGTTTAGACCGGAACGTCTTCTCCAGTGACCACAATGCCACCAAAGACCATGAGAGGGGCAAAAGTACGCGGTTCAACTGAAGCTTCCGGGTCAGGGAAAGGCACCGCAGAAAGGCAGCGTGTTACCGGAGGCACAACTGTTAACCTGGGAAGTGCCTCAGGGAAATCCGAGCCTCATGATTACAGGAAGAAAACTGTCTCAGTGTTTCCCAGAAGCCAGAACAAACAAACAATGTTAAATATAAATAAATACAGTGAGCACGGTGTCCCTAGCGGGCGGCGCACTCATTAAAGTAAAAAAAAAAACATACAATTTATTAATACAAGCTCTCGCCATTGTGCGTATGAAGAAGAAAAAAAAGCGCTCATCGACTAATGTAGGAGCCAGTGTAACGCCGCAAGCAAAAGATCCAGTCCGGTTGGGCGGTTGCAGAAGGACCCAGGGCGGTCACTAAAAAGCCTCACTTTCAACCGGAGGCCAGCGTTTACCATAAAGGATGACGCTGGCCAAAAGAAAGGATGGGCGGAGCTTCCACTGCACTTCCGAAATCGCCTCGATTACAATAGATCTTGCAGAGCGAGCAGCACATGCGCTGCAACACTAGGCGAGACCTAAAAAGGGGATCTGTATAGCCAAGTAGTTGGCTTTGTATTATCCACTTTAAGTTCCTCCAGCAAATATACTACACCCCCAAGGTGCTAAGACGACTTGGTCCCAGGGAGGACTCAAACTGTTCTGGGGGCAATCAACCGGAGGCAGGGTACCTGCATTTATCGAGGTCCTGTCCTGCTGTCCACAAATACTGGCAGGAGGGTTTTATTTTTGCAACAACACACATGACTGGCCTGACTGCCCTCCCCTTCCGCTTTGACCCTTGTTTTTGGGTTGGGTGTAAGAGATCCCAGCTCCCCAGAGAAGGTTCACTGTATTGGGCTCCTATTCTCTAAATGGCAAAGTGACCTGCTGTTGGGGGAGATCTCCAAAGTATTTACAATGGCTTGACCTCCTCCTCGCCCTTGAGATATATGGGAACCCTTGCTGAGCGATCTACTCGATGAAGCTCGAAACTCGATTGACAGTCGTGCCAAATTTAAAGCCCTATGCTACATGCATAAAATCAACTCCGGTGTAGCACCCCATTATCTAAAGGCCTTAGGGCACCATTATCGCCCCCCCCGTCTTCTTCGATCCTCCAATCAACACAAATTCCAAGTCCCTAGGATCAGACAAGCCAGAATGGGTGGACACTCTTTTTCCCATCTAGCTCCCTCACTCTGGAACTCTCTCCCCAATCACGCACTAAACAACACTATCTCAAATTCCGTAAAGACTTAAAAACCTGGCTTTTCAATCAGTAGTTCCCCCACCACTTTTGTTGCCTAGCCTTTCATCCTTCTGTGTTCTCTAGCGCTGGGAAACCTCTGGGTAGCTGCGCGCTGTACAAATGTAATAATAATAATAATAAGCTGCATTGTCTAATGAGACTGCAGCCGGGAAAGAAATGGAGCATTAAACTCTCTGCAGGCTATTTGCCGTAAAGCCAGCTGCAGCAGCGATGGCGGTGTTGCCAGGGATGACCAGCTGCACTTGATGATGGATAGTTATGCAAGTTTGGAGAATGATATATAGTGTTATGGGGCTGTTTGTGTAAATTGGTCTCATGTCAAATGTTAGGTCATTTGGGGAAGCCTGCTGCACCTTGAATCTGGACCATTTGTGTTACAATTGTATGTGGTGCCTGCTAGCTTTAGATTACAGTTTTCTTATGTTATGTAATCAATGTCTGAAATGAAATAAAAAAATTAAAGAGGTTGTGGTCTGGACTTTGTCATTAGTTGAATTAGCTATTCCTATGCAATTCCAGTCTGCAATGGCAGGCTGGGAGACATGTTTTACTTTGTCACATTTGGGGTGGCACAGTAAGTGCTGCAGCCCAAGAGTGACACTTTAACTTACAGGCCCTGGTTACCCCTGGTACAGTATACTAGGGACTTATAAATAAGTTCATTTATGCCAATTGGGTATTAGCCAATCAGACTTCTTTTTTTAAGGCTCAGAGCACTGGCACAGAGGTCTGGTTATCAGGCCTCAGTGCACTCTCAGCCATTACACTTGGACCTTATAGTCAAAGTGGACATGAATCTGCAAAAAGCCATTTCCCCGCTCCTGCCATTGACTGAGGGGGCCAGATATGTCAGTTACAAACCTTGCAACACTATATCCCAGATTCACAAGGTTGTTACGCAAAGCAGCGCTACGTTGCATCGCAGGAGAGGTAGAACAGAGGAAAGCCCATGCCTACTAAGATATGGCACTGTCCTGCTCTCTCGCTAGCCCTAGCGCCCAAACTGGCTTCTAAGCGCTACACAAAAAACTTTGCACCATAGTGCAAAGTGTCTGCATCATGTCTAGATAGGTTTTATACTGGAAGAGTACCCTTCTGTACAAAATACTATGCCTAGACAAATAAGTTTTGTTCCTGGAGGGTACTTCTGTACAAAATATCATGCCAAGACACATTTTTTAAACCTTTCCCACTATGGTAGTGTGCAGTACAATGCAACACCTGTGCAAAATTGCAAAATTTGGGACAAATAAAATAATGTCTCCTTCATATGTCTGCCTCAAAGAGGTGTTATTTTTTTGGTGCCAAACCCTGCCTACTATTCTTAGTAGATAGAATATTGCATCAAAAACATGGGTGACTGCATGAGAGCGCCCAGGTAACATCCATTGAATGACCCCTTGTCGAAGAGTATTGGCATGAGTACAAACCCTATGTAGACATGCCACAGACATGCAGGGTGTGAAGCAGCCTGATTGTGCACTAGTGAGAGAGCAAGAAAGGGCCATGTGTTAGTAGACATGGAGCTTTCTTCATCTCGCCTTCTCAGGCAACGCAGTGCAGTGCTGCTTTGCATGACAAATTTAAAAATCTGAGCCATAGCGTTGAAAAGTTTGTAATTGAGGTCTGGCCCTTTCAGTCGATCGCTGGCATTACTAATAATAGTTCTTCTTGCATTGGAGAAGTGCAACCTTTTTTCTGTCCTCACCCCACCGGCCAAACCCCACCAACAAAAAACAAATAGGATCATATTCTCAAAGAGAGGCTTTTCTTAAGGTGCTTTTAAAGAATCCTGTGAGTGTTGTAAGGTTCTGGCCACCCATATCTGGATGAATTGCAGGGCTCACAGTTAAGTTTCTGGAGTCCAAAGTCGAAGTTGGGGCCAGTAAATGGCTGGTGTGCCAGTACACACTAGGTTCCTCAGGTGCTGTAGCTTGCCAGCGACCATCATGGTCAAGATTTTCCCCCCTGGTTGGTGGCACCTACTACTAGAATCGGAGGGTCCAGTAGCTAGTATTCTACTTGCCAAAGTAGGGCTTATTCAGAGCTTCAACCAGCAATATCCCCAGAACTGGAGCATGGTGGAAGGGAAGGTGGATCCAGTGATTATGAAATTAAGCCAATCTTCTCCAAATCAAAAGGATTGGACCCCCAGGGCAGGAGGTCTATAGTTCTCCAGACCTACCGGTACAGCGTAGGAGGTACCGGCACTCTACGGATACAAAGACTGTCTTAGTTGGAGCAGGTTCACCCAGATGTTTTTGATTCATTTTTGGACAGCTTTATGGGACGACCTCATGGCTCCTGGGCAGTCTCAGTCATTTGAGATATCCTTCAGTACTACCAATCAGTTGGACCTTGCCTCACTTATGCATGTAAGGTCATTCCCCTAGAAGGTGTAGACTAGTTCCTCTTCATCAGCAGTAGGGCTCCCTCCTGTCTAGAAGTCCAGCATCAGTGTAATTCCACAGGCTTCCTAGTATAACACCAGTCTGGAAAGAGAGTGGTGATCAATCAGGGGTTCCATTCTGGCTCGTCTCCTATTCTTCGTAACTGGTGCAATCAACCGCTTCTGTGACGAGACAAACACTGAACAAGAGCTGGCTGAGGAGGTCAGAGCTTAATTTGAATGATTCTTCTCACAATTGGTGCCCAGATTTACATGTTTCCTGGGCATTGGTTTAGGCTGGCTAAAGTGGAATGAAAAAATTATCACCAAACATTCCAAAAACACATAGTATTAAAGAACATTTTGATCCCTCATTATTCTGGATTTAGATCCAAGGAAGCGATTAAAATCTCCTTAATACATGTATGCGACTGTCTGCTAGAAATTGCAAATGAGAACCACTCATCATTCAGACTTACTAGACCTCTCAGTCACATTCAATAAAGTGGATCAGAACACCTTGATAAACAGATTCCAAACACCGGCCAGTATCTCAAAAAAGGTTACCTGATAGATCAACTCTTTCTTCGAGGAATTAATTCAAATCTTAAAATGTGATATGTGGAGTTCCACTATCTTACCCACTTTTCAATAAATTAAACCTATAATGGATTTGATCTTCTCTCGCCACCTCCTTGATAAGCAGATTCACTAAAGAGTCATACAATGTCCCAACTAAGTTGTTAAAAGTCATAAGCAAAAGTCTTAAAAGAATAGAGTGGTGGATGTGGCACAATATTTTAGAATTAAATGGTCTCAAAACAAATCATGATAGTGACTCGGGCGCCATTCACCTACTGAAAGCGCTTAAGGCCTGCCCTTTGCAGCATTATTTTACTGTAGAAGAATGCGAATACTTGTGTGTTTGGCAGTCTCCAGATGGTATGCTAGGTTGTTTTGTTCAGTTCATTTGGATAATGAATTCCCTTCAATTATAAGTTCCTGAAGATTCTTCAAACTCTCTGGGTAAGTTGAAGACAAAGTGTTTCTTCACCTATTGTTTGTTTGTTGGTGTGTGGAAGTACACCATATCGAGTAGTGGTTGGCGATGTAGCTGAAAACCCTCCAGCAGGTTGAAGTGTTGTGGAAGAAGCCACTCCAAGCTGGCAGTCTCGAATTCTCTGGACAAACAAACGGGTGGACTGAGTTTGTTGAGTTGCACTACGCGGAATTTTGCGGAGTTGCATAAAAACTCAGTGGAATTCCGCAAAGTTCCGTCTCGCCCTAGAAAAGGTAGCATAGTTAAAGTGCTGAGGTATGTGGTGTCATAAAGCAGGAGAGAGATACACAACTCCTGGCGGTGGTACATATGACGCGGACTCCTTTAATCATGGGGCTGCACATATCCTAAAATGGAAGTTTACCCTCTGCAAGGGAGTGAGGGAAACTGAATATCAGGGCGTGGGTGTTTTATGAAGAGCAGAATCTTTTCCAATCGCGCAGTAAATGTGGTGGCTCGAGATGCAATATGACCCACCTCCGTTCTCACCTTATTCAGAATGACGCCCCCTTGCCCTCCAAGTATGGGGTCACCACTCCATACATTGATGAGTCCAGTTCTCTGCTGAGTTCGGCCTCCGCTCTTTGCCTCAGCCCCGGGAGCTAGGGCGGAAGGGTTGCCGGGGAACAGAAGTGAAGATGCGCCTGTAGCTCGCAGAGCGCAGCACTCCGCCACCACCAGCCCCCCGACACATCACTTACTCTGCACAGCTCCTGGCTCAGGTGAAAGCAGCCAGCTGCAGTGCCTGACCCCTGGGCTTTCTGGGCTGAGCCAGGACTCTCATTCTAAAGAAGGGGCTAACAACTGAGTGCAGGAGGCCTGGAGACCAAGGATTCTGTTGTCAGCACGTATCTCTAAAACCAATGCAACGGTTTGACGGCGCACTGGGCTCCATAGGACATAAAGATATGGGGTGGGCGACCGGAGCAAACTCCGCTATGTGGCGGAGTCTGAGTTTTTTGCCAAACTCCATGTTCCCAGAGGAGCGCAGAGTTGGAAAAACTCTGCAAACTCTGCTGCCGGTGCGGAATTCACTGCCCACCCTTGCAAACAAATACATCAATGATCCTGTCTGTTTGAAGTGTTGTACTCGCTTGTAGTGATCTTGTCAGCATCCCTAAGGAGAAGGCTTCACGCCCCTCAATAAAGAAAGTAGGGCAAATCTCTCTAACTAGGGGACCACAATATTCCATTTCAGTGGTTTCCTTGAGATGAACTGATACCAGTTAGCCCAGATTTGACATGAAGGCCACCTATCTGAAGTGCAAAAACAAGGGATGTGATCCAGTAAATTTCCTCCACCGGACCTTTGTTAATTTGTCAAGTTCAGTTACTTAATTTCACCCACATTGCTTGGTGGCGCCCTCTGCTCTTAGCTGAATCCCTGGACAAATTTATTCTGGTGCCTGTTGATTTCTGTGACTGACATTGTACCCCCTTCCTGGTGGGCCCAGTAGAATTCTTCTAGGATCACTGCCCAGGAGGAGGACACACCATCGCACACAAGAGCTCCCTCCGACTCCAGCATGAGCGACCCCCTCTCCAACATAGAGCACCTAAACTTCCAGATCCAAACCAGCCCCAGAACCACTCTGCGCGGGACCCTCGTCTACAGAACCCCCCGGGCCTCACGCCTCTTCCGCCACTACTATTGCTGACCTCATCGCATCCCACACCATCACCTCCATGGACTACATTCTCATTGGAGACCTGAACTTCCACCTCCTCAACAGCAGCAACCCTGACTCCAACACCCTCCTTGACAACCATGCCAACCTCGGACTGAAGCAGCTCGTCCCCACCCACAGAGCCAGACATATCCTCAACCCCATCTTCGCACGTGGGACAAACATCCACTTCAGCCACACCACTCAGCCCCTCTGGACAGGCCACCACTGTGTAAACTTCACCTTCAACACCACCACTGCACCCAAACCCACCCGCACCCACCACGAAGGAACTGGAGCAAGATGGGTAAAGTGGCTGTGGTGATTGATGCATCGAGGAGGATGGTGAGCTCGCTCTGATCATTTTGCTCTTAAGGTTGAAGATGTGGTGAGGGCTTGGGTCTGTGGATGCTCCTGAGTGGACAGAGATCATGATGCGTGTGGCGTCTTGCATGGTGAGCTAGACCCAGGGGGAGAGCAGGTGGACATTTTCTTGATTTGTGGGGTCGAGAGGGCTGAGTAGGTCGGTGGGTTGAGGATCAAAGATTCTGTAGATGGTTTAGACCTTGTTGTGGACGAAGGCTGCCAGGGAGTTGCAATGTTCCTGTGAAGGAGTGATTGCATTTTCATTGGATGAAGAGCTGACGATGTTGAAGAGTTCCTTGCTGTGTTTGGAGCTTGCTACAATGCGGCCAGCCAGGGCTCTTCTTTTCATCTTTTTCAGGAGTCGGTGGTATTAGCTGAGAGTGTTTTTGACTGTAGTTTGGTCTGCAGGCTCCCTGCTGGTGCTCTAGTTCCTTTCCAGTCTTGAAGGTGTACTTCAAAGTTCTTAGATCCATCATGTACCACTCCGCCATGACCGATGCCAACTCGGCAGCCAAAGAACTACAACGCTGAATCTCCAGCTGCGCAGACAAGCTCGCACCCCTCCACCTCCCCGTCAAACAACACCCCCTAAAGGCCGCCTGTTTCACCACCGACCTCCAAGAATCCAGGCGCTCCTGCAGACGCCTCGAGAAACTCTGGCGGAACAGGAAAACCACTGAAGACCAGAACACTACTGTGTACTAATCTCATGGCAGGTGCTGGACAGTGACTGGGGCAAAATTACTATTCTAATTCCTACTGTGTACTTACGTCAGGGTAGGTGTTAGCCAGTGACTGGGCTCAAAATTACTATTCTAACTCTACCAGGCACTTACCTCATGGCAGGTGCAGGAAAGTGACTGGCAGCAAAATTACTATTCAAACTTTCACCGTGTACGTACCTCAGGGCAGGTGTTAGACAGTGACTGGGCTCAAAATTACTAATTTAACTCCACCTGGTACTAACCTCAGGGTAGGCCCTTGACAGTTACTAGCGCGAAAAATTACTATTTAACTCCACCAAGTACTTACTTCAGGGCAGGAGCTGGACATTAACTAGAGGACAAATTTAGTAACTTCACCAAATACTTAACTCAAACCTATTGCTCAAGATGATAAAATAAATACTCCCCCAAAAAAATAACAACATGTCTTTTCTTTCTTACTAACCCCTTCGTTGCTAGACCTCCAACCCCTTCCCTCCCTCCCCCCATCCACCCGTCCCCCTCCCCCCGCTAATCCTTTTTTTGGCTATTTGGAGAGTTCAGCCTTAGGCCCCTGTAACCTTTTGTACACATAAGGTATGCCCATCTAACGTGTGTCCTTTTATTCCAACACCCTAAGGATTCTAAAGGTACCCAGGGTTTGTGGATCCCCCTGGAGGGGACCCAGAATTCAGCCAAAATACAGCTAAATTTTGATTTTTTTGTTATAGAAAAAAAGTGCTGCCTAAGAAAGTGTCTGTTTTTTCCCCTGCAAATGGCATCAACAAAGGGTTTGTGGTACTGAGAACAACATCTTCTCAGCTTTCAAGGACAGGCAGACTTTTGTCAGAAAACCAACATTTTCTACACAGTTTTGGCATTTTACTGGGATATAGTCTATTTTTGCTATTTTTTCTACTTTTAACCTCCTTTCAGTAAGTGCTAGAAATGGGATTGAAAGCAATAATGGATCCCAGAAAGCTATACATTTCTGAAAAGTAGACAAAATTCTGAATTCAGCAAGGAGTATTTTGCGTAGAGCCTTCAAGGTTTTTTTGTTATATAGAAACTGACAGTTGAAAATAAGAAATATTAAAATTGAGTTGAAAAAACAGCCATTTGTGCCAACGTTTTCACCTGTACCTTCTTCTAAGTATGGCAGATGTTTGAAAGCAATATACCATTACATCCGCTGGACCCTTTTGGTTGTGGGGATATATAAGACTTGTAGGCTTACCAAGAACCTGAGGAACCCAGAGCAAATAACTGAGTTCATCTTGCAATGGTTTTTCATTGTGTACCGTGTTTATAGCAATTCATTTGGTAAAATATAAAGAATGAAAAATATTAAGGAAACCTATATATTTCTGAAATTACAACAAAATATAGATTTTTAGAAGCAGTGGTAATTTGCACATCTCCAAATTGTGGGTACACAATTTAAACATGTGAATTGGAGGTCATTTTTCAAAATGACTTTGTTTTTTACAAATTGTCCTACATTTGGAAGGCAGAAATGCAAAGAAAGTCATTGGTAATAACACTCACTCTACTATTGTGTGTTCCCCAAGTTTCCCGATACAAATGCTACCTCACTGTGTGGGTAGGCCTAGTTCCTGCGACAGGAAATGGCCCAACACGCAACGTGGATAATCACATTTTTCCAGTGAAAACTAACCATTTTTTTGAAATGTGCCTAGCTGTGGATTTTGGACCCTAGCTCAACCAGCACCTAGAGAAACCTGGCAATTTACACATTTATTACAACTAGACATCCGGGGGAATCTAGGATGGTTTGACTTGTGTGGCTCACACCAGGTTCTGTTACCCAGAAACCTTTGCAAACCTCAAACTTTGTCAGAAAAACTACATTTTCCTCACATTTCTGTGATGGAAAGTTATGGAATCTGTGAGGAGCCACAAACTTGCACTCACCAAAGTCTCCCAATGAAAATGGTCCCTCACTTGTGTGGATAGGTCTAGTACCCACAACAGGAAATGGCCCAAAATACAACATGGGCACATCACATTTTTCCAGTGAAAACTGATCCTTATTTCGCAACGTGCCTAGCTGTAGATTGTGGAAGCTAGCTCTGCCAGCATCTAAGGAAACCTAGCAAACCTATCCATTTGTGAAATCTAGAAATCCAGGGCAATCCAGGATGGGGTGAATTGTGTGGCTCTCACCAGGTTCTATTACCCAGAATCCCATGCAAAGCTCAAACTTTGTAAAAATAAAAACACACATTTTACTCACATTTCTGTAATGGAAAGTTCTGGAATCTGCATGGATTCACAAACTTCCACCCACCCATTATTTCCCAAAGTCTCGCGATAAAAATGGTACCTCATTTGTGTGGGCAGGCCTAGTGGCCGTGCCAGGAAACGCCCCAAACTGCAACGTGGACACATCACATTTCTCCAGTGAAAACCAACCCTTTTGTGTAATGTGCGTAGCTGTGGATTTTGAACCCTAGCTCAGCCAACACCTAAGGAAACCTAGCAAACCTATATATATTTTAAAAACTAGACACCCAGGGGAATTCAGGATGGGGTGACTTATGTGGCTCTCACCAAGTTCTGTTACCCAGAATCCCTTGCAAATCTCAAACTTTGTCAAACAAAACACATTTTCCTCATATTTCTTTGATGGAATGTTCTGGAATTTGTGTGGATGAAATGAAATGAAATGAAGTATATCTTATAACGCGCTACTAAGCCCAAAGGCATCAAGGCGCCTACCACAAACGAAATCAAAATGACCAGATAACCAGCACTACGGGTACGCCTTTGAGAATAGCCACGTTTTCAGAGCTTTCCGAAACTCCAGGACCGACAGTTGGGATTTAATTTCTAGGGGAAGGCTGTTCCACAGCTTGGGGACTACCGTTGAGAACGCCCTCCCACCCCATTTACTTCTTCGGACACGAGGCACCACCAACAAGCTCTTAGTTGATGAACGAGGTCTCTGCCCGGTGCATAAGGAAGCAACAATTTCCTCACACCACCAGCCCCCTTACCAGCAAGTGCCCCATATGTCAAGCAAAGAGTCTTGAAGGAGATCCTGGATTCAATAGGAAGCCAGTGCAGGCTTTTCCTAGCAGCCGTGGCAAAGAAGCATCTGGGAGCATCCAGTACAAATTTGGCCGCCGCATTCTGGGCAGTCTGAAGGCGCTGCACCAGACCTTTATTAATGCCGGCGTACAGAGCGTTGCAATAATCAAGTCGCGAAGCGACAAGTGCAACAACAACCTGCTTGCGAGCCTGAGGGGACAAATTATGTTTGATTTTCCGAAGGATTTTAATAATGCCCCAACAGGGAGCGACTGTCCTGTTGACCTGCTGTGCCATTGAGAGCGCTGGATCGATCATCACTCCCAGATTCCTCGCAGAGTCTGTTGGTGTGGGGCAGACTCCCAACGAGGTGGGCCACCATTCGGCCGTCCAGATGTTAGTGTTTCCGCCGAAGACCAGAATCTCGGTCTTCTCCCCATTCAATTTTAGTGAATTGTAAATCATCCACTTAGAAACCGCATCCATGCAGCTTCTAAAATTATGAATGGGAGCGTTCACTGAGTGAGAGAGGGACACCAGGATCTGAGTATCATCAGCGTAGGAGACTACCTCCATCCCACAAACTTACACCCACCCAGCATTCCCCAAAGTCTCCTGATAACAATGGTACCTCACTTGTGTGAGTGGGCCAAGAGCGCGCAGCAGTGAAGGGCCCAAAACATATTGTTGAGACATCAAAATTACCTATCACAAACCAACCTGGTTTTGCAAGGGGGGTCACCTGGATTTTTGGCCCTGGGCAGCGTCCATCTAGGGAAACCTACCAAACGCAGACATTTCTGAAAACTAGACACCTGGCTTAGCTGAAAAAAATCACATTTTTCTCACATTTCTGTGTGGGAAAGTTGTTGGATCACAGGGCTGACATATATTTCCCACCACTCTGCGTTCCCCCAGGTCTCCTGAAAAAAAAGGTACCTCACTTGTGTGGGTGGGCTAACTACCCACGGCAAGGAAGGGCCCAAAACGTATTGTTGAGACATCAAAATTACCAATCACAAAACAAACTGGTTTTGCAAGGGGGCACCTGCATTTTTGGTTCCGGGCTCTGCAGCCATCTAGGGAAACCTACCAACCCCACACATTTCTGAAAAGTAGACAACCGGGGGAGTCCAGGGATGTGTGGCTTGCATGGGTCCTCCAACGTTTTCCTACCCAGAATCACCTGCAAACCTCAAACTTAGCAACAGTCCATGCACACTGCCAGCCAAGCATCAGTCCACTCACACCACCATTCCAAACACCAATCCATGCACACCGCCATGCCAAACGTTTCATGTAAGAAAACACAAACCAAGTGGAACTAGATTCAAAACTATACCTACAAACACAACATTGTTAACTAAATACATCATTCAAATGCCAACTGTGAAACAGAACTACAAATATAAAACAATACAGACCAGGCAGTTCACTATTAGATTCACGGTTGCTCCCAAAAACTCTTTTGAGTGTGATACAGTCTGAAACATGTGGGCACACACAGCCCAGAATTAGAAGGACAATCAGCACAGTGCATACAACTCTCCTTCCGCATACCTCTTCACAAACATACTCTACATCTCTTACAGGGATTGTTTTTTTGGGGCATGGGAGGAATTAATTCAGATAAGTGGTGATCTTTCAATCTAGCCACATCCTCCACCACTCCAACTCTAGGAACACTTGCCTGTTTCATACAAAAAGGCTGCTTATCACAGACTCCTGAAACTGAACAAAAGTCATCCTTGACGTTGGAGGACACTCCTTGACACAACAAAAGCATTAAAAGTTGCTAAGTTGAAAAGATGGATGGCCAATTTCTTATACCAAAGCCTTACGAACAGCAGTGTAAGGTTCCAACGCTTGATCTCTTTTATCTACACCACCCATGTGCTTATTGTAGTCTACAGTGCACACAGGGTTGTTCGCTTCAGCACCCTGACCCTAAACAGTCGGCTTGTAGACATTCCTCCTGTCCACACATTTCACAGCTAGCAGTTCCTCACTACGCAAGGCATTGCACTGTCCCCTCTGAAGCTTTCTGCAAACAATCTCTTTTGGGTAACCTTTACGGTTAGAGAGGATTGTGCCACAAGCAAAATTGTCCACTTTGAACAATTCCTTAAACAATTGCACAGCAGTGTAGAAGTTATCTAGGTACTAATGGTGACCTTTGTTAAAAAGTCCTCTACCAAGTTCCCACACAATTTTCTCTAAAACTCCTAAAGTGGATAGACAACCAGGAGGGCCAATAGCGGAATCCCTACTAGTGTACACCCGGAAATTATAAACATATCCTGTCCTACTCTTAGACAACATATCCATTTTAATTCCATAACATGTACTCATGCTAGCAAGGTACTGCCTAAAACACAAACGCCCTTGAACAGGACCAAAGACTCATCAAAAGCTATTTCTTTCCCTAAAGTATATATCTCTGAAAATCGATCTGCAAAGTGATCAAGGACAGGCTGAATCTTAAAAAGACTGTCACAGTCTGGGTGATCTCGTGGCAACGCCAAAGCATTATCAGCAAAATGCAGCATCTGAAGCAAAAGCAAATTCCGATCATGACTCATTATTGCAGGAAATATGTCCGTTGCCATCAAGGGACTTGTAGGCCAATATGAAAACAGGGAAAACTTTTTCATCTCATCCAGATTTGTGAAACTCCACTGGGTTGCTCTAGACTGGGACTTAAGTCTGGCACTTTTGCCCCTCAAATACTGTTCAGCTTACAAGTTAGTCTGCTCAACAATCTCAGTCAAAAATACATCATCCATAAACAAATGAAAAAACTGTATAGGCAAATAAAGTTTCACATTTCACCGTATACCCTGCATCGCCACTAAAGGCATGTAACACCAGCTGCACAATGTTTGTATCAAACCAGAGTCCAGTACTTCCAATGGGAAGCCTTGCTGCCCCAGGCTGCAATCCAGATGCCTCTTGCTGTACCATGGAGACATCAGTGTCCTCCTCTAAAACAGGCACTTCATCCGCACTGAAAGTAGCTTCATCTGCACTGAGAGTAGCTTCAACATCAGATAATTCCTCATGGACAGAAAACTCACTGCCAGAATCTTACACTCCTGCCTCTCCCTCAGACGCACTGTAAGTCTCATAATCATGGTCAGAGGAAGATTTAAAAAGCATACCAACCACTTGCTGACCAGTAATTCTACGGCTAGCCATAATCCTTACTAATAAAGGTAACTTGACAAACAAGCCAACAACAACAAACTCTTTGTAAAATATGCACTACAAAAAATGTGGCTTTATCACAAAGACCTATGTACTCCAAAACAATACCACTCTCTTGCCAGAAACAGCTAGACTCACCACCACCAACTCTGCACAGACACAGTAAGGACCAAATATATTCCACTAAAAAAGAAAAGAAAATTACACGAGACAACGCAATACACATCGTGTTCAAATCCATAAAGAATTTGACACTCAAAACAAACTAAATATGCTGCTATTATGACACCACTTACAAAAATATATTTATGCATGACAATAATGCTCATTTGGAGTAAACACAACAAAAAATGTTTTCTTACCAAACACCTGCAACTACGCAAACTGCAGACCAACCACTGCCAAACCCGCAACACAGGAATCAAAAGCTTTGCACTAGAATAAAAAGGAGAAATAAAACATTACAATCACAAATGCAAATAATGCGCCAGTCCTTACACAATCCACCTGCCCAGCTGTGGGGCATGTACAGTGGGCCAAGGGCTCAGAAACAGCCAAAATAATCACCCTATAAAAGGCAAGCTACCCTTGCCCAAGGGGCCGCTCTCCCACATCACTAAAATGGATCATAAACAAATCCCTTGTGTCTAGTGGCTTCTGCTCTCCTTAGGGGCAGCTGGGACTAAAAATGTGTGGGTGATTTGCCCCCAAGGGCCAAATAAATCACCCTCATAAAGGGGAGCGACCCTTGGCCAAGGGGCCGCATGAACATAAAAAAATGGCAATCCCTGGTTGCCTAGTGGGTAATATATATATATTTTTTTAAATCACTGATCTGCCGCCTAGGGAGGTGCAGAAACAGCCAACATAATTGCTGCCCAAACGGAAGCCACCCTTTCCCAAGGGGCTGCTCCCAAACATAAAAAAAATACCAATCCCTGGTGGCCTAGTGGGTAATAATATATTTTTTTTAAACCAATCTGCCCCAAGAGGGGCAGAAATGGCCAACATAATTACTGCCCAAAGAGGAGCGACTCTTCCCGAAAGGGTCGCTCCCTGCCACAATGAAATTGATAAAAACAAAAAAAATTCCCTTGTGTCTAGTGGGCATTCCTGCTGCTTGATCGCGCCATAGACTTACTTTGAAAAACACAACTGTCCCGACATGAGCATGTGAACAAAGCCTGCGTGGGAATGAAAAGGTTGTAAAAACGCATAATACATACAATGTATTTCTATCTACGATCTAACAACCTCCACCCTGTACCTTACAATAAACGTAGCCACTCATATACTTATTAAAATCAAATAAATGTTTCTTACCTGACTGCAACTCTTCCTTGATTCCGATCTCGATGGCGATGCTCCACTGCCTGTAGAAGCAGACATACATTTGCAAGCATCAAGCTCAAAAGTAAAAACAGAAAAGGGACTATTTGCCATTGAAGTAAATTAAAACCAAGGGAAAAACTTGTAAATGTTAAAAAAAATATGATACACATAATAAAAAAATTCTTTCAGATTTTTGTAAAATATTATGATGTACTATTTATTTAAATTTTTTCGTCTATTTTTATACTATTTATAAATATAAACATTACTCTTTTGTATTAATTTTGCATCTATCCATATATTGTGTAAAACAGTAATTTTTACATATAATACTTTTTAAAATTACGTTTTTTGAAAATGTAAATAATGCATACTGGTATTTAATTAAAATACATTTTTATATAATTCAATTTTTATATAATTCCACCTTTTTTACTTAAATTAATTACCTTTAATTATTAATATTAGTACTATAACTAATACTAGAGTATAAACACACTTCCCCTCCCAATACCCCTAAATACATTAAATGCCACCCCTAAATAATATTTTACGTCATTGAAAATATATACAAATGTAATATTAATTAAGATTTACAACATTTACAACAGTTACAACATATAAACATTAATAAAAAAAAAATTAATACCAGAGTATTAATACACGTCAGCACCCGATACCCCTGTAGCCTTTGCATCCCATCCCTAAATAGTAATGTTTCAAGATTGTCAAATAAGAATTCTTGTCAATTATTATTCATTTACAACAATTATATTTCTGCAATATTAGTGCACTTCCACACCCAATAGCCCTTTATCCCTTGCATCCCATCCTCAAATAGTGATGTTATAATTTTACATATTAGTTTAAAATGTACAATTATTAATCTACAACCATTAGAATTAAATTAATACCAGAGTATTAATATACATCCCCACCCAATACCCTTTACATCCTGTCCCTAAAACGTAGCATTTAAAATATATATATAAAATAATTGATATTAATATTTATCAAATATCAATAAGATGTACCCACTTATATACTTACACACATACTTACATATTGATGTGTGGTAAAAATATTTGTGGTAATGGCACTAGTGTTAAAAGACATAAGTAGTGATGACATTAGTGGTAAAAAAAAATCAAGTAGTGATAAAAGCAATGGTAAAAAAATGTTTTATAATGACACATGCATGCTAAATGTCTAAATTAAAAAAACATTGTAAAGTCATACGGGGGGGAGGAAACTAGTGGTAAATACATATTAGTTAAAACACCTGTGTGGTAAAGACTGAAGCGTGATTAAGGCTTCGTTGTAAAAGTATGTTGTAGTTTAGAATGCATTGTAAATGCGTTTTCTACTCTCGTACACCACTGTCAACATTTCCATGCTTATCAGCATACAATTTTCCACAACACAACCAGGCCCCATGTCGGAACCTCAGGCAGCACACCCAACTCTTCCCATGGGGGTCATACAAGAAGTACCCACCACTCCAACAAAATATGAAGGTGTGCATGTAATTGCTCACAGTGATATAATGCTACACACACAACTGGGACCTAAAATTAACTACAATCTCTTGCTGGTGAACCTTTTTTACTAGACAATTTGTCTGCAAAGTGGTACCTTCTCATATTTTTTGTCAGCAAGCCTAGTTTTTGCTTTGTAGCCGGATTAATTTTTTTTTATTTTGACAACCCGGAGTAGTTTGGAAAGTTGGCAAAGATCTAGAAAACAACTCCCTGAATTTGATGGAAGCCACATTTTCCAACTTTGCGGACTGCTAGCTCTCATTCTAGGGGCACTGTCCACATCTTAGGGGTGACCTCTCTGGCACATTCTCAGGTTCAAGACCCACATACTGGACGTTGTTGCATACCTAGCAACTATACTCTTTGGAACTTTCTATTCCAGGTTGTTTCTGATACATGAAAGCTGTGGTCTGCAGGAGGCACACTGTGTGTAAGAGCCAAGCTCACTTGTGATCTTTGTCAGGACATCAGAGTTTACATCATAGGACCACACAATGGGCAATCTTCAATGTAGGTAATTATAATTAGTGGTGCTGCTTGCCATGCCTGACTGATCCTGGACATATAGCTTGACCTACAAGTAAATTATTTTATAGTGTTTCTAGTCACTGTCTACCAGACTTGTATGTCATTGAGGGCCTCAACGAGACAAGACACAATGTGGGTCCGATTTCTTTTCCATATACGTGACCACTAGTAGAGATGTTTGTGCGAATTAACGTTAGTGTTGTAGGCAGGGAAGACCTTTTTAGCCTCACTTTTGGTGGTATAACTGGAGAGAGGATTGTATAATTTATTTTTTACGCTAAGGGGATTATCAACACATGGCAGGTGGGCCTGGCGGTACAAGTGGCCTACATCCGCTTGTACACTCATCCAGTGCCTTGAGAAACTTCTAAAGATGGTGGAAGGCAGGACGAGCCCTAAACATGTCTAAGGGAGTAAAGTATTGCTTCAAGTTCTAACGTTGAATTTAAAAAATACAAATAATTTACTGTGTATTGTCATCCTTTCCAATGTGTCACTCCTACGGTGTTTTGCTCTCGGGAGCGAACAGCGGCGCGCAGAGTGGCAGCTCCATTCCTCGTCGTGGATCAGGTTATTAATTGAACAGAACGCGCCCATGTGCTTTTTAGGTCTCGCCTATGCAGCGCACATGCGCTGCATAGGAGAGAGACCTAATGCCATTGGCACAGCTAGTGGGGCAAAAACGTGCAAGCGTTGCATTGCTTGCATTGGCAACGTGCGCACGGCTGGCGATTTCCTTGCGGGAGCGCGCAGCGCCATATGGTCGCAAGCTCCCACAAGGAAATTGCGCAGACCCCCTCCCGCCGCGTGAGGCGCTAGCTTGTTTCAAACTTCCTGCTTAGTTCAAGTCCAGGTGGCATCCGCCCTCCTTTTCTGCAGAAAATTCTTGCCATTGTGTGTTCCCAAATGTTGACAAGCATGCTTCAGGCCCGTGCATGCTAGTAACGCTCAAACACAACAGCTGTGTTTCAGGGGGAACATGAGGTAACCTACATGCACAAAAGTGGATTTTCTTTTGTGTGTGTAGAATTGACACATGCACTACATTTTGTTTCTTTTTTTGACAGTGCTGCTGGACAGGACGCAGTGCAGCCCAAATTCTGCGGGAGGGGGAGTAATGGGCGGGAAAATCTGAAATTCGTCTTGGGAAATACATGACGCACCTACATTTTTTCCTCTAGGCGGACCTCCGGTACATGGAAGGTACAGTGGGTTCCGCATTAGTTTTTAAATTGACAGTTCTGGCAAATTCAATAAGGCGCCTATAATATCAACGGAGAAAATAGTCCATATCAGAGCGACGACAGTATAAGAGTTGGGCAGCGAAGAGCATGATGGACAGTCAACAGTGCTTGAGATGGGGCAAGCCACTGAGATGTGAGGCAGCAGTAAATGTTAATGGACATCTGCAGGGTCCTCCTAGCAGTTTTTAACGAGGTAGTTCTGGTACTTCTTAGTAATTCCTTCCAGGGCAACCACAGCGGGCCTCATGTTAATGTTCAGCAATACTTTTAATGGGGCATTGTTTGCACTATCTTTGATGGGCAGCACCCAGACACAGATTCATATGCTTAAAGATAAAGTATTGTCATACCATGCACCGGAGTTACCGCAAGGGGTGCAGCAGGGTCAAAGGAGAGTCAACATTCTCTAACTGGAAACGTTGTGTCTTAAAATCTATTCTTTGAAAAAGGCTGGGGAGCTGGATAAAACGAGTCGAGATGATGTTTATTTGCGCATTGCACTTTGCATTTTTTCACCAAAATCATGACTGGAAATTAATATATTTAGTACTGCTCTTTTGGGGTGACTTTCCCGTGTTTGCTGCTGGAGTGATCAGAGCATGTCCTGGAAAGAGGGTGACCCTTCCAAATTGGTGTGTTTTCTGGACAAGTAGTTAACATATGATGTACACATTTACTCGCTCATAGGTGCTGTCCTTTTATGTGCCCATCCACCATGCATAGAACTATGGGGTCGTTGACTTGCAAATGGATGGTTTCTTCAACTGTACCCAGTGCTTGAAATGGAAAAATAGAAGTGCAGGTACTCTGTACCAGAGTACCAGCTTGTTTTTTAGAAGTGCTGGTACTCTCCCATTAAAAGTATTACATTTCTCTTAAGACGTGCTGGTACGCTCTGTTTCAAAATAAACAAGCATTTACAATGCAATGGTCTCTGCATTATTAAAGGTAGAGCTATTGGCATTGCTCATGACATTGCTTTTTTCTTTTAAATCATAAATAAATGGCATTGTCATTTATATTGCCAATAGCTTAATCGCTTGCATATGCGAGACCTATTGCATTAGCACCCACACACAGAGTAAGTAGTAGAGTAGTAGAGTGAGTAGTTGATACGGAGTAGGAGAGAGTTATTAGTAAAGAGAGCATTAGAGAGCGAGTAGTAAAAAGTGAAAGAGTGAGTATTAAACATTGAGAGAGTGAGTAGTAAAGAGTCCTAGAGCCACACACATTTACATGCACAGCCAAACCCTTACATATACAAAGTGTATTTTTAGTTTCAATAGTAAAGAGTGAGTAGTATAGAGTGACTAATTATGAGTGAGTAATGCTGAGTAGTAGAGTGTGAGAGAGAGAGAGAGTGTGTGTGTGAGAGAGAGAGAGTGTGTGTGAGAGAGAGTGTGTGTGTGTGTGAGAGAGAGTGTGTGTGAGAGAGAGAGTGTGTGTGTGAGAGAGAGAGTGTGTGTGTGAGAGAGAGTGAGAGAGAGAGTGAGAGAGAGTGTGAGAGAGAGTGTGAGAGAGTGTGAGAGAGAGTGTGAGAGAGACTACATGTTTTACCCCCCCACTTTCACTAACAAGACACAAAGAGAATGTTTCAAGCAGATTGTGCATCCCAGCTTGAAATGGACATCCCCATATTGTAAACGGACCTCTGCTCTTTAACGTGATGGAAAACTGGCTCAGTGTTTAGCAGCGAGATACACAAACACTTTAAGGGCATTTTTTTCTTTATTTCTAACGCTGGCTACTTCATAGTATTTTTTTGTTTACTTTCAGCCATGTAGTCCAACGACTGTGCAACACTGCTAAAAAAATACTGACATAGAAAATAGATATACACTAGGCAATAACTAGTGGTTTTGCTCATGCTGGTTTACATTACTGCTGGCAAGTGCGGCTAATGCACTGAGGTCAACAATGCTGGCAATCTTGAAATGGGTGGACGGTAATGCAATCTTGTTTGATGTGGCCCCTATGACCTCACTAGTAACATTGGCATCTCAGGTGATTTTCACTGAACATTGGTAGCTCTCACTATTGAAAAGGTTGCAGACCCCTGTGGTGTCCCAGGACAAAGAATAGTTAACCATGGGCTACAGGAGCGACCACTGCGCCTCTACCGGCCTGGTCGCCCCCACGCTCCTCCTGCCTCCCGCTCCTGTGCCTACCTGCTCCTGTGCCTGCCGCCGCAGCCGCCGACGCCTGCTCCCTCCTCCCTCTTCCAGCGCACCAGCCGCCGCAGGGCCGCCCGCACTCGATTTTCCGGCCGCTGCCAGCCCGCGGCCCCGCCCCCCGCCAGCCGATTGGCTAACCCGCTCCCGCCTCCCCGCAGACCCTCCCTACCGGCTTCCTTCTTAAGGGGACCCAGACTCCAACTAGGGAGCGACCACTGCGCCTCTACCGGCCTGGTCGCCCCCACGCTCCTCCTGCCTCCCGCTCCTGTGCCTACCTGCTCCTATGCCTGCCGCCGCAGCCGCCGACACCTGCTCCCTCCTCCCTCCTCCAGTGCCCCAGCCGCCGCAGGGCCGCCCGCACTCGATTTTCCCGCCGCTGCCAGCCCGCGGCCCCGCCCCCCGCCAGCCGATTGGCTAACCCGCTCCCGCTTCCCCGCAGACCCTCCCTACCGGCTCCCTTCTTATGACGCCCCCAGAGCGACCGCGCAGCGGACGCGCGCAGCGGGAGCACCGAATGAGCGCCGAAGGTGCGCCAAAGGTAAGCCCGTCTGCGCCCGTCCGCGCCTGGACCGTGCCCAGTGCCAGGACCCCTGTCTCCCGCAGTCACCAGCCCTCCCGCCGGACCTACGCCGCCACCGACCTCTACGCACTCAACGCCGGCAGACTCCCGGGCTGCTACCGAGCCACCCCGAGACGCACCCACGGACCCTTCTGCTGCAACGCCTGCAAGTTCACCTACAACCGGACCTGCACCACTCCAGCAGTGCCCAAGACCTCGACGAGCATCAGCAACAGCCAACTGAAGTGCATCCTGCTCAACACCCGCTCGGTCCACAGACACGCCGTCGAGCTCTGGAACCTGCTCGACACCAGCGCCCCAGACGTCGCCTTCCTCACGGAAACCTGGATGAACGCCTCCTCAGCGCCCGCCATCGCCATCCCGGACGGCTACAAGATCATCCGGAGGGACCGCGTCAACCAGACAGGAGGAGGCATCGCCATCAACCACAGGACCTCCATCCGCATCACGACCAACACCGACGACACCCTCGCACCCGCCGAGCACCTGCACTTCCAGATCCACATCAACCCCAGGACCACCCTCAGAGGCACCCTCATCTACAGACCCCCGGGACCACGCACACAATTCAGGGAGGACATCGCCAACTTCGTCAGCCCGCATGCCCTCCCCTCCGCTGACTACATCCTCCTCGGGGACCTCAACTTCCACCTGGAGAACAACAACGACCGCAACACCACCACCCTGCTGGACAACCTCGCCAACCTCGGACTCAAGCAACTGGTGACCACCCCCACCCACTACGCCGGACACACTCTCGACCCCGTCTTCTCCTCCAGCAAGGACATCGCCTTCAGCCACGCCACCGGACTCCACTGGACGGACCACAGCTGCGTCCACTTCAGCTTCAAAAGGACCACGATCCACCACCACCAGCAACAGGTTGCACGCAGAAGCTGAAACAAGATCACAGCCGATCAACTCACAACTTCCCTGAGCAAGAACCCACCCACCAGCGCAGCGAACCCCAGCCAAGCGGCCACCAACCTCACGAAGTGGATCAGCGACTGCGCAGACGACCTTGCCCCTCTGAGGACCCCGCCTAGCAGACCCGGCAGCAAGAAAGCCCCATGGTTCACCGACTAACTCAAGAACTCGAAGAAGAACTGCAGAGCCCTTGAGAAAGCCTGGCGCAGAGACCCAACACCGGACAACATGACTACCCTCAAGCTCGCCACCCGAAAACACCACCAACTGATCCACACCACCAAGAAAACTGCATTCAAGGAACGACTGGACAACAACGCACACAGCAGCAAGGAACTCTTCAACATCGTCAAAGAGCTCTCCAACCCCAACGCCGGAAACAACGACATCACCCCTTCGCAAGACCTCTGCAACTCCCTCGCCTCCTACTTCCACGACAAGTTCACGGACATACACAACAGCTTCAGCACTCAACCGACTCACGCCACGACCGAACCACCGCCCCCCACCACCACCCTCCGCGCCTGGACCCCGATCAGCACCGAAGACACCATGCACACGATGAACACCATCCACTCTGGATCTCCGACCGACCCTTGCCCTCACCACGTCTTCAACAAGGCCGACGCTGTCATCGCACCCCACCTGCGGGACATCATCAACACCTCCTTCGACACCGCTACCTTCCCGGAGAGCTGGAAGCACGCCGAACTCAGCGCCCTACTAAAGAAGCCATCAGCCGACCCCTCCGACCTCAAGAACTACCGACCCATCTCCCTGCTCCCGTTCCCCGCAAAAGTCATCGAGAAGACCGTCAACAAGCAGCTGGCCGCCTTCCTCGAGACGATCGGATCCCTCGACCTCTCGCAGTCTGGCTTCAGGGCCAACCACAGCACCGAGACCGCCCTGATCGCAGCCACCGATGACATCCGAGCTCTGCTCGACAACGAAGAAACAGCCGCCCTCATCCTCCTAGACCTCTCCGCGGCCTTCGACACCGTCTGCCACCGTACCCTAGTACAGCGCCTCAGCAACGTCGGAATCCGGGAGAAGGCGCTGCAGTGGACCATCTCCTTCCTCGCCGGAAGGACACAGAGAGTCCGCCTCCCCCCGTTCAGATCAGAAGCCACCGAAGTCATCTGCGGCGTTCCTCAAGGCTCCTCGCTCAGCCCAACCCTCTTCAACGTCTACATGAGTCCCCCCGCAGCCATCGCACGACAGCACAACCTCAACATCATCTCCTACGCCGACGACACCCAGCTGATCCTCTCCCTCACCAACGACCCCGCCACCGCCAGAGCCAACCTACACGAATGGATGAAGAACAGCCGCCTGAAACTGAACTCGGACAAGACGGAAGTCCTCATCCTGGGATCCTCACCCTCCGCCTGGGACGACTCCTGGTGGCCCCCCGCCCTGGGCAGCGCACCCAAACCAACAGACCACGCACGCAACCTGGGCTTCATCCTGGACTCATCCCTCTCCATGACCAGACAAGTCAACGCCGTCTCCTCATCGTGCTTCAACATCCTACGCATGCTACGCAAGATCTTCCGGTGGATCCCCACCGAGACCAGGAAGACAGTCACCCAGGCCCTCGTCACCAACCGACTGGACTACGGCAACTCCCTCTACGCCGGAATCACCGCCAAACTCCAGAAGAGACTCCAGCGGATCCAGAACGCCTCAGCAAGACTCATCCTGGACATCCCCCATCGCAACCACATCTCCGGACACCTGCGAGACCTGCACTGGCTCCCGGTCAACAAGAGAATCACCTTCCGTCTCCTCACCCACGCACACAAAGCCCTGCACAACCAAGGACCAGGATACCTCAACAGCCGCCTCAATTTCTACGCTCCCAAATGCCAGCTTCGATCGACCGGCCACGCCCTCGCCGCCGTCCCCCGCATCCGAAGAGTCACCACAGGGGGAAGGTCCTTCTCCTACCTCGCCGCCAAGACCTGGAACTCCCTCCCGACACACCTCCGTCTGACGCAGGACCACCTCGCCTTCAGGAAGCAGCTCAAGACCTGGCTGTTCGAGCAGTAGCGGACCCCCCCTCCCCAAGCGCCTTGAGACCCTCCGGGTGAGTAACGCGCTATACAAATGCTTTGATTGATTGATTGATTGATTGATTACTAAGTGCGCATACTGCACAAGAGGTCAAAGGCTGCCGTCCGGTTCGAAAAAAAAGGCTGAATTTCTAAAGGCAGGATTACAGAAGTTATATATAGAAGGTGCAAATATCCATTTAAAGAGCCATGTAAAACAACATTCCTCCCTATCAGGGCCCTGGCAACTATACTAGTTACCCGCTCTTTTTAAGAGGCACCTTTCTATGCTCTGGTAGAATGATACAGGTCCCTCCCACCCTGTCTACACATTAAAACTCTCTAGTCATGCATCCGCATCGTAACATGAAATAAAGCTGCGACTGATCACACTTTGGAAGGCATGTTCCATATAATGCCCTTGAGAAGCTAACATGATGGTGGGGAGTGGGGGGGGCATGGTAGACATCACTCCATTACTGTGCCCACATGACCAACATCAGATAAATGACGTAACCTACATTGGGAATAGCAGAAAGGGTCTTTCTATAACGACCTAGTAACCAGAAACAGAAAAGACTAAACTGGTGTAATGGTGGCTCATCCACATTCCTTTGTCCTCCAAGAGAACCAGATTCTCCAATCGTTTTTGAAAACTCAGGAAAATCGTTTAAACACTACATGCCAAACCTCTTGAATCGCACTCATAAAAACACAAATGAACTTGCTAAAAAAAGTTCCACAGTGAGTTAAACCCGCATGCAAAGTAACTAAAACGCACCTTAGAGATCAAAGCCTCAAAGCAGAAAATGCTAAGTGATGCATACAGTGGGTCGCCATGTTATGTCAGGATGCTACTCTTCAATGTACAAGTATCGGAGTAGAAACAACATTTGCATGGAGAACTAAAGACGCCACAAACAATCCTCCATTTAAGCTAACGCTGCACGAAGTTTAATTAAAACTGGTCTGCAACAGCTCGAAAAGCACAGTGTAGGTCTCTCGTTGGGAATGGGTCTCCTAGATCCCTTACTACTGCAGCTTTTATTTTAGTGTGCACAATCAGGACAAGGCTGTTGTATGCTAAGCCTACCCACAGCCCAGACAGCCAGAACACGGCGTAAGAAGTCATCTTTACCTTCTGCTGGAAACTCCTCAAATTCGTCGTCCTCCTCCAACAAACCCAGACCCACTGTCTGCTTTATATCTGACATTTCTGCGTCGCCTCCGGTTTGTGTGCTTTGGAGTTTACCATTTGACAGAACCCGAACGTCTACCTCTAACCAAGTCAACAGGCTGAACGTACCTTAGAATGCAACATTTGTAACATCTGTAATTTATTCTGTAAAAAATATTGAGCAACAACTTAAACTCGCTGTGAAAGTTTCGATGCTTTTATGTGGAGACCAATCTGACTGGTCTGATGCACTTAAATATTTAATGAACTCTAATTTGGTCTGAAAAATACAGTTAAAGTTGTTTACTGTACGAACAGTAACGGGAGCGCCCACAAATTATTTTGGCTCGGCCTGTGATTGTGGCTCCCCCCCATTATGCAAATTGTTAAACTCCCCTCCCCGGCCCATCGAAGTACGGAGCTGATGGCGCCCCTGTATATACACCCACACACGCACGCGAGCTATCAATGTTACTCAGGGCTCCTTCTATGAGCTACTCCCCCCTCACCCCATCCGACATTCCACCTAAAGTCCATTGTATATTCCTGCCAGCATGAGTGGGCTCCGGCCGCCTCCACCCCCGCCATCCGTGATTCCTTCATCAGTATTTAAAGCCCCCGAGGCTCGGGTTGCAGTTACCTGGTACTGCTGGAAGGTGAACACCCCCCCAAGATGACCTGTCCTTCCCAGGCAGCTACGGGCAGAGGGAGGAGGGGTTGTGGTTTATCCCCCAGAGCTTCAACCTTGAGAGCGAGTGTCGAATCCCGGCATCGGTTCAACACCCTGTGATCCTGAGCGAATCCCCGCTCCTCATAACATGAGATGTGGCACATAGGGAGGATAGCGCGATTCCTTCCCATATAAACTGCAGAAAGTCGAATACAGATGTTGCAGTAGAATTCCTTCCCCTCTTGACGGAAGTCAAGAGGCAAGAGGTGAAAGGTAAAAGCAATAATGGTGGCCGCAAAGCTCCGCAAATTTTGGATTCGGGGGCGTGTTTAGGCGTTCTGAGTGACGGGTGACGTCACAGGGCTTAAGAACGAAAAAAACACGCCCCCGAATCCGAAAGAGACGGGGCTTTATTGGAGTGACTCCCTTCTCCTCCAATGGCTGGCCTCCGTTTAGGAAGCCAGCCAATGGAGGAGAATGGAGGAGAGAGGCGGGTTCAAAGCCCCTAACTCCAAAACATTAATTCTTCGGGACTCCGCCCCTCACTCATTCGCAGTGAGAGCTACGGTCTCTCGACCTAAAAAGTGCTGGTACTCAGTACCGGACAGTACCGGTCCATTTAAAGCACTGACTGCACAGTAACATGGAGCGATAGCACATTGCACCGAGTGTTGTGCAACGAGTTAAAGTTTGGATCCGTTATCTAGGAATATTTGCCTCTATAACTACAGTATGTGCTGACACCTTATTTTGAAGTTAGAGAAAGAGTAACTGCCACAACTTGGCATCATCTTGATCAATATCTGTGCGTCAACTGATAGCTTACTGTTTCTCATGTTATCTTTTTTAGGTCTGACCTAAAGACTGTTTTAGCTGTATGGTTACCACATCCTTTCCAAAAATATAGTAAAATAAATCATGCATGCACAAATACAGGGGCTAGGAATCAGCCATCTTCATCCAGTGGTCTGCTGAAGTGTCCTCTGCATTATGCTTCCGCTCACCACAGCATGCAGCACATAACAGCAGGTAAGCCCACTTCATCCATCGGCTTCCCTCACTGTGAGTGACCCCATTTCTTCTGATCACATGTGCACACCCATCTAAAAAACGAGTGCACTTTAGTGATAGGGCTGGTGTAGCTGGGATGGACTGCCGGGCCACTTCTTTAATTTTTGCCCCTTTTTTGCACATAACAGATGTTTGAAAAAACGAAACACGTTAAAAAATGTGCACACTTCAAGTGCTAGACCAATTGGTTTTGCCAATGCTCGTTTAGTTTGTGTTCTTAGTATCCTCATTGTGCAGTCCACCTTCTGGCCGCTTGGCACTTCTTTCCTCACACTCTTTCCCTTGTCCATTCCCATATTTATTACAAGGAGGCACAGCGGTGTTCCGCGCCAGCAGACAGACTCTGCGGCTGCCCGAGGCCACCCTGTGGCCATCAGGAGGGCGGGCTAGTGGTCCCAGAGGGCTTCCACTGCCCCCCCCCCTCTACTCCGGTCAGCCACTCCTCCCCGGGCAGGAGGTGCCCGGCTGGAAGGTGGGCGGGCCAGTGACGCGCTTCCGGGGCGGCAAGCTTGGCGAGGGGTATATAACCTCCCCTCGCCATTTCACTGGCCTCTTTGTCGCTCCGGACGTCGCGCGTCGGGTCACGGGACACTTTGTTCCCTCCCTACCTCTTACCCTGAGTGTCAACAAAGGGGGGGGAGTACCGGGGGGGACTTTAATGTGTTCTTTTTCGTTGCAGGCGGAGTTACAGGGCGATCCGGAAGCGGAGAGGTGCAGTACTGTACTTCAGCGGGCACATAGGTGTGCCAGAGCCTAACCTGGAACCTCATGGGAGGTCCGGGAACCCGTGTCGGAGCCCCAGTCGTCCTTCGGGCGGTTGTGGGCCAGTGCAACCGGGGGTTTGCCTAGATACGCCCCGCAAGGGGCGTGAGTAGAGTTATTACCATAATGGTGTAGCAGTTGGGTGGCTCGCCACTGTTCCCATTGGCTCATCAGGCGGGCAGGTGGCGAGAATGCGGCCTGCCCTTGGATCGCCCGTAAGATAACCCACCGTGATTACATATGTTGTATGTAATAAACCTGCAGCAACTTTCCCAATCTAACACTGGTGTCTGTGTGTTATTTGCGGAATGTTGGGTATGTTTGGGGCGGGAGTTGTTGTTGACCTGATGTGACTAGGACCTGGTTCAGACTGGTGGGCAGCGCGAGGCAGCTCTGGTGGTGTGAGTGTATCCACGTCCAAGAAGTCTAGTGGTTCACCCTAGTGCCTGGCGACCGACATCAGTGTGCGCTATATAAAGAAACTCTGTCCCTTCATTATGTTGTGTCCAGTGGTCGAAGTGGGCGGGATCGGCAAGGTACGGCGTGCCCCTACTTCTTTCATTTAACTGATTCCGTTCCCCTACTTTTTTAGTTACACACTCATCCCAGGGCCAGAAGTAGCCAAGTCCCAAAGATAAGGCTTGCCGTTCGTGGCAGGTCGGAGAGGCAGGACTGGCAGAGAAGGAAAAGGATCCCACCACCACCACCACCACCGCCCCCCCCTCTTAACCCCCTCTCCCCCGTCGTGTGTGGCAGCCCGGGCACCCAAGCACTTCACAGGTCTTTGAAAGGCCGATTACGTGTTAACGAGGCTTTGTTGCTTTTCACCCTTCTTGAGCCCCTACATCGTCACTCTGCATATTGCTGAAAGAGTCGGCTCTAGCCCCCCATCCAACCCCCCGAAATTTTTCGTAGCTCCCTTAACCCCCCCCCCCCCCGCCCCCTGCATTTGGCTCTAGTTGCGCCTCTGCTGCCCGGAGAAGGCAACTATAAAGATGTAATGATAACTCCAGTGATTCATTTCCTTCCTAATGAGAGATGCAGTGTCCACTTCTCCTGTTCTGCAGCTGCCCACCACCCCCAGCAGTGCCCACTCCCACTTTCTTACTCTGTCCCACTCCATGTCCTGCTCCTCCTCACTTATTGAAACTATTCCATTACAAGTTCTTGTTTGAGGTAGTATCCCGTCGTCAAACTTTAAATAAGCCCATTGCGTATTTAGCTATACCAGACTTTTTGTCATGTATTTTCCCCAATTTCAGTGGTTTTATTTAATCAACCTTAGAGGGATGAAAAGCTGTGCTGGCCACAGTGACACAGGAGTCTATGGGTTTCAACTGCTTTACAGATTTCGTCAATAGAATCATTCCTTCACTCGGCTATTGTAATGTTTGTATGAGGCGCCAGATGCATCAGATTGTAAGATATCTCAGTGGGTTAAGGGACTTGCTGCAGCGATCCAAGTGTAATCAAAGTCACTGCTTTCTTTCAAACTAACAGAATAGCTCAGTTGGTCAGTGTGTTTGATGCAATGCACTGTGCATGATCTGTATGTCACATGTTTGAATCCTAGCAGAGTGCTATGTGGGCTTAAGCATATGTTAGAGATTTAGTGACCACCTGTAGGGCATAGGTTCTGTTACTGATAAGAAAGCGAAGTGTGTTATGCACATGCTGCAATCATCTGATTGTCGTGTCCGTAGCATACATTTGAACCCCTGCAGGGCCAACTCGTGTTTTCATTCTTCTGAGGGCGATCAAATGAGTACCTTTGGGAAGTAACTAACGCAGTATTTAACGCTAATTAAAGGGTAGTTAACAATTACTTTTATGTTCTAAATCTATGCCGTATATGTGGACATTATTGGCTGAATGTTCACATACACTTCAAATATATGAAATATATTGTCCATTCAGGAGACCTGTTTTCCATACCTACTGCTCTAGAGGTGATCTGCAGCACATTTTATTTTTGTATGTCAACCAGCAGAAATACTATGTTTGCCTTTTCAGTGGGCTGGAGCACGGAGACACTGCTCTGTTGGGCCTTAGCTGACGTGTGCTCTTGTGCTGCAGCTACCGACCTCCCACCCCAAATCACAGGATACTTAAGTGCCTAAGATAAAATTGGCACTGAGTGTCCTCAGGTCAGTAGTTACTGAGAGGGCTGGGCCAGCTCTCTGCACTACTCCCTTTTGGGCTGGGCAACCTTTGGTTGAGCAGGAGAAAGGGTAGATCTGCCTATGGTGGCGAGAGGGAGTAAGTTGGTGATACACCCTTCCTAGGGCTGTGCAGCATGGGGCCACCAGCTAGACTCAGCCTCAGAAACATGTCCACTCCTTTCAGTCAGCCCGCCCACTCCCGTTTGTGTAACAGACTAACATATCCAGCACTCAAATTAATTTCATAATTCACTATACTAATTCACCACTAATCTTTTATGGGTTCCGCCGTAGCGCGCTAGTCACTGAAAAATCGCTTCTACACCCCGTTCAAGGGTAGCTAGCACTATATAAAGGCAACCCTTTTTCCCTCTTCTATCCCTACACTATCTTTCTTGATCCAAATAACTGACTAACATATCCGCCACTCAGATTATTTTTCATATTTCACTATACTAATTCACCGTTAATCCTTTATGGGTCCCGAAGTACTGTGCTACTCACAGAAAAAAGTGCTTAGATGCCACGTCAGGGGTAGTACGCGCTATAAAAAATGCAATTACAATACAATAAAAGATAGAGTGGTCTCAAAATGGCCAGATTGATTTTATTCACCAACACATTTGATTTTATTAACCAAAACATATTAGCTCCACTTTACTAAGTTTGCCAGTGAAGCGTTGTTTGTTTTCTTGTCTTTCTTGGAACAGCATTGTTTTCCATGGGTGGAGAAGGGCACCATTCCTGGAGGTACAGGGTGTGTTATGTTTGCAAGTATATTATATTTCTAAAATCACTTGCTGCCTCTTCCAGGCTTCCAGCAATTTCGGAAACAATAAAAATTTAAGGATAACTCCGGTGATTAATGTTCTTCCTAGAGAGAGATGGAGTTTTGTCGAGGGGAAGTTTTGTCTCGTAGAAAGGTAGCGCAGAGGGTTAATGTGCCTGCTGCAAAGAACATGTACCATGCAGATCACAGAGTGCACATAATGTAAACAGGTCAGTGTGTTACTGCTTTTGTCAGAGAGATCCTTTTCTTACTTGCAGTTTATAAGTCAACATCCTAACATAGGATAGTGAGCTATTAACTGTCATCTAAGAGTTGCAATCAAACTGCAAGGTATAAATTAGAGAGTTATGTTTCCCCCCCCCCCGAGTCTTTGATTATCCTAATGTTGCAAAGGTTGTTCATAAGGATAAAATCAATTCTGATTATTAAAGAGAACCCCCAAACATGGTATTACGTTCTAAATTCAGAGTTTGTGTTTCTCCAGACCAATCACTATTAAACCATACTGCTTATTAGTATAGTGTCATCTGACTCCTTCACCTTGTAGTACTTTTTCTTATGTATTTCCTATAAAGTGATTTACACACATATGATTGATTGTGGGTAGTGTGTGTGATATGTAAAGTGCTCTGACACCCTACACTGGTATCAGTGACGCTGTAAATCAAATCAAATCCATCTGAGCGAGACAGTGGTTATGGAGACTCGAGGGGCACAGTTGAAGGGTGGTAGCGAGGGAATCCATGGCAGAGGGAGTCATTGGGGGGCACCAACAAACATTGTCACACATGGCTCCACAGTGTTAAAGCCGGCCTTGCCCTTGAGACCAGTCTGCTGCAGCCATTGGTACCTCCATTGGCCTTGTTTCAGCAGTAGTAGGTGCAACTCACAAGGGGTTGGAGATGCAGGATTTGCACACACACCAAACTTAGTTCACAAACTTCACGGTCTCGCTGCTTCATGCACAAGCACTTTAAACATGTGCTAGCTGCTCTGGGGCCACTGGAATTATGTAGCAATGGAAGACAAATTTATTCTGCAGTGTTGACTAAATTATGCAGCAAAAAAAAGCTGCAACATAATGCTGTATATTTTTGATACTTTATTATTTTTACACATGCTAACAGTCTGCCAAGATTTTGCCTTATTAGTGGCAGTGCATCATACAACTGTAGCAGTGAGAAGCGTGATCAGTCAACCTTTGCAAAGGGCCGTCCACTTCACAGAAACACAAGTCACGTTTGTTTGTAACGTTTGATCCGTTTGAGCTACAAACAATTTATTAGTTAAAATCGTGAAATTATGCAGCAGGTGATGCATTATGTGGCAAATATTGCACAGCCATAATTGTATAGAAAACATTTGCAAACTAGGATATTTTGTCATTCATGTTGGAACTAGTCTTGTGGAAAAAGGGAGAAGTGCTAATGACAGAAACTGCATGGCTCGGAGACAAATGGCTTGTGATTCCACTTTTAAGCATATTTGGGACATTCTGTGATTGGAAACAAATCCCACTTTGTGAATGTATTTTAATGTCAATAACTCATATTAAACCTTAAATAAATGTGTATCTATTGGCTGAATTAAATAACGTAATAAGCTGTAGCTGGGTAGTCATATGCCAAACAAAGACAACAAATTTGAATGATTTGCTATTTATGGCCAAACCTCTGACTCCGGCCCACTGACCCAATCCTTGGGTTGTTCCCACCCCCTGATCTCCGCCCACAGTTCCCCAACTTTTTTCCCCCCACTTTCGACCGCTGGGTGTGTCCCAATTGAACCAAAAGCAGGAGGCCATAGGATATTGTATTTTATTGTGTTCAGGTTTACAGCGGGAGCAGGGCCTGTTGTAGGGTTCTAGCAAGACTTAAAGAAAAAAGATGTCATTAAAAAAAATAAAATCATGAAAGTTCTGACGATTACACTGACGATTACACTCCGTTTAGGATTTTGGACACTTAAACATGAGTTTGTAATTCTTTTGCCTTGATCAATGGGTGGCGCTATATTGTGCACCTGCTGTAATAATTTGAAATATCGGCAGTTGGCAATCCTGAATTTAAAAAAATTGTTTCCAGCTCCCTATTGCACCAACAATCAAACCTTTGTAAACAACTGTCTACTTGGTGAGTTGAAACACAGTGTGAGTCTTTTTCTGTACTGCTAGCAGAATGGAGGCAAGCGAAATGTGCTGTTAATACCCTGCCAGAGCAATGTATGAAGCACTTCCTACCACTGGTAAAGTGCAGAAGCACTTTGTGAATAGGTAATATTCTATGATGTGACAGTGCAATGGATGGAAGGATATGTGTCATCAAATGGCCGTCCTGGGTTGTGCAGCAGCCATGGGTACGGACTGGAGTTGTGTTGTTGTCTAGATTTTGACACTGCACCTGTGCAGAACCCTGAAGCTATATGGCCATCTGGACTCTGAGAGAGTGGAGATCTAGACTAGAAAAATGTTGCGAGGTAGGGGTGGGGGACCCTTGATTTTTATTGAAAACTAGCTTACCCGTCGCGCGTTGCTGCGATCTCAGAACAAAGGAAATTTAAGGAAACTCGTCATGATAACATTCAATTTACATTGTGTCATTTTTATTGAAACTTATTCATTTTAATATGGAAAACATTTCAAAGTGTTGTTTTAATTCTATTTATTTATTCGAGTGTTTTTTGTTTTTCCGTCTGGTGCGTACATCAGGATTCGAAAGATTATGAGGGTCCTGGGGGGCCGATATTTAAAACAAAATTTATGCCAGAAACCTTCGCGGGAGTGTACTCAACAACATCCCTAAGTTTCCTGGCGATCGGATGAATGGTGTTTTAATTCTATTTATTTATTCAAGTGCTTGTGGATACACAATTTTTTGTTTTTCCGTTCTTGTGCGTACATCAGTATTCAAAAGATTATGAGGGCCCTGGGGGCCGATATTTAATAGATTTTATGCCAGAAACCTTCGCAGGAGTGTACTCAACAACTTCACAAAGTTTCATGGGGATCAGATGAATGGTTTAGTAATGCATAAAAAGCAAACAGACAGACAGACATACTTTCATTTTTATATATATAGATACTATTTAGGGTGTTGGCGTAAGTCAATGCTTGCGCTGTCGGTAACCTTCCCTCTCTGTACTAAAGAACATTGGTGTGGAAAGGATTTGGCCAGCGGAGATCTTTAATAAAGCCTCCATTTTAGCCACAGGATGTCAGTCTGTGACCTCTATTGCATGAATCTGGACTCTCTCATGTGTGGCACCACACCCAGCATATATCAGAGCAGGGTCACCAGCAACTTTGCTTCTTGACACCACAACATGTGTCCTTTCTTAGGGTCCTTGACTTAGGACTTCTTTGGTCATCCAAGGCCTACTACTGACATTGATGTTTCTAGATTCTGGAAAACAGCAGTGGTGCCAGTGGAAAATGGGCTGTTTAGTTGAAGAGCAGAGTTTTTGCCTTTTCACCGTCCACTCCACTGAAAAAGTCTTGGCGTGGCTGTCGCTGCCATTGCTCAGTTTGTTCAGAAAAGGTACTCAGGAGTGAGTCAGCGCACTTCACTGTTATGGTCCTTGAGATGACGTCTGCTGCTTTTGTCAAGAGATAATTTTGAGTAATTGGTCACGTGTCAGTTGCTCTAGTGGTTTCCTCTTGAAATGTTTCCATTAGTCCTGCTGTTCGCACCACCTTCCTTCAAAATGCTTCCTTACTCCTAGGTTTGAGTGTCCCACTGCTCCTTCACAGTGCTCTCCTTAGAGCTGCTCCAGATCAAAGGCTGATACTGAAATGTAAAGTCTCATGAAAAATATTTCCCTGTGAATATTTGTGACTGTTCAATAAATATCTTATTTAAATTA
Organism: Lissotriton helveticus; assembly: GCF_964261635.1. Classification (NCBI taxonomy): domain Eukaryota; kingdom Metazoa; phylum Chordata; class Amphibia; order Caudata; family Salamandridae; genus Lissotriton; species Lissotriton helveticus. Next base: position 1,821,534,077 of record NC_136068.1, on the reverse strand, counting down.
ATCGACGAATAAAAATAACAAAATTAACAGTATGACCAAGTACCATTTGAAAATAGGACAAGTAATGAATACAATTTATTGGTGGCAAATCTTAATGCCATCCTCTTAGACGGGGTGGACCAAAGTGTTTTCTCCATATAACTTAAACCATCATTATGTGTTCTAAAATTAAATCGTCTGTCGATATTTAGACTGAGATATTTATAATTTGTGACTCCCTCCAAGTTCACACTGCCTAGTTTAAATTGTTGTCATACCTGCAAGCGGTGACTTATTGTCATGACTTTGTTTTCGCTATATTTACTTCTAATAAGTTGTCCTTCTGGAATTCGCTCAATATGTTGATCCCTCTTTGAAGCCCGACTTTCACTTGACTTAACAAAACTATATCATCCGCATAGGATAAGTGCGTTAGTTGTAAGGGACCTAGACGTGGCAGGTGTAAATTCGCCTGGTCCAACTTAGGAGAAAGATCGGCCATAACCAAGTTAAACAGGTGAGGGGCTAAAACGCAACCTTGTTCCAGGCCATTTTCTGTTTCTATTTTCCTCGTAAGTCTAGAGCCATCTGCCACTTTGACTTGCATCCAGGTGTGTGTGTGTATAGCTGCAATATGGCTCGGAGGATGTGTGCTGGAAGCCCCCATTGCCTTAATTTGTTCCATAGAATACCACAGTCTACACGGTCAAGTGCCGCTACGTATCCTACGAAGCATACATATAGGCTTTTCCTCTGTTGTATGATCTTGTCTACCATTGAGCCTAGAGCTAGGATGTTCGTAATTGTACCCAAACCCCTACAAAATCCAGACTGATTAATGGGAATTATGTTATTGATTTCTGACCAATGTACCAAGTCTCTGAGAACTAGGGAGGCATAATATTTTGCTTCTGAGTCCATTAGCAAGATCAGTCTGGAATTTGCTGGTTCCTCCAAATTGCCTCCTTTATAGACAGGATTGATTATTGTGCCTCTCCAGCTTTCAGGTAAAATACCAGAACTGCTCATCTCGTGGTATAAATGTGACAAAGGTGTGGCCCAAAAATCCGGGTTCAATTTAAAAATTGCCTGTGGGATGCCATTTGGTCCTGGAGCACCATCCATTGTGCCTGATCTTATTATTTTATAAACATCATCTTTTGTATATTGTGTTGTAGGGTCTTCAGTTATGCTGTTTACGTTTGCTTTTACATCATGGACATTTCCCGATGTCTTGCCAGTGATATAAGGTGGATTATTCTGTCCAGTTTGGCAATATGAAATCGGATGGATAGTGTCCCTTGTTATTAGTTCTAAAATTGCATTATCATCCTTCACTGGCAAATATTTAGTGATGGTTATAACTTAATTTCGCTTGTTTTCCACTTTCCCAAAGGTGTTTATCAAGTGATGTATCCATATTCGAGAGACAGGGAGCGTTGATTATATCTTTTTTGGTCTCTTTAGGCAGTTGACCTGCTCCCAGAAAGCTTTGGCCTTTAATTGGTTCACATTGAAAAGCAGCTTGGACCAGAAGTTGTCTGTCCACCTTTCTGTCCTCCCAAATATCCTTTTTATACTGTTTTTAAGAGATTTTATTTTTTCCCATTTACTATTAGAGACAGTTTTTGCCTTTGTAGATTTTTCTGTTCTTTTCTTGTATTCCAAGCTTTAGTCCCCAGACGTTTAAGAGGTGCCTGCCGCACTTTTATGGCATGATTTCTTGTAGGAACACCATTTAGCAGATTTCTTTGGAAAATTTCACAGTGGGCTATCAAGGGCCCCTCCCTGGGAAAGTGTGTTGTTTCCAGCTCCTTTGCTTTGACAGCTATCTCGGGGAGGGTGTCAGTCATCCATCTTATACACTTCAGATTAATTGTTGATATTTCTCCTACTGACGGAAGGGCTTCCACAAGCCTTGGAGGGGAGATTAGTAATTTGAGGCGCTGATGCGAGTGGTCACTTTTGATGGTATATTTAATGGAACAGTCCTTTACTAGTGCGAGCAGTGGCAGGGTGAGTATTGTGTAGTCTATAGTGGACCGTGCATTCATCCCATGGTATGTAAAGTTTGGAGGGATATCACTCAGGGTTCTTCCATTAATTACTCTCATACCAAGGTGTTCTAAGTTTGTCACTAAATTCTGCCCTAGCAGATCGCTTCGTTTAAGGTATGGTGCAGCTTGTGTTTTCAATGCCCAAATCGCATTTCCCACATTTAAGTGACCATCTTCCTCTGGTGTAAATATTAAGTTATAATTGAAGTAACCTGTTATAATTATTTCCCATGAGGGGTTCTCAAACCTTATTTCAGTTATTACATTAATTAATTTGTTAAATAGTGCCTTCTTCCTCTCACTGCATGGATGTGCGTACAACTTTATAAGAATGATGGTATTTACTACATTGCAATGCCCCAACCCAATACTGATCAACTGCATGTCAGATGTTTTTGCTGGCAACTGCACAGATGCAGTGTTTAATGCTGTAGAGATGTAAATGGCGAGGTCACCCTTTGGCCTGCCGTATCGTTGAGTTCTTGCTGCCTCTACATGATGTAAAGTGTAGCCTGCTATCTGTATTGGCGTGATCGGTCAGGTTTCTTGAAGGGCGATTAGATCAAAATGTTCCCAATCGTCCAGTGGGCTGTCGTTTTTATTTTAACAACGGCTGGAATTAGTGATTGCTGTCATTATCATGTCAATCTCTTAGTTTAGCCGTTCTCGATCTGCCATTTCCCACATCAACTTTTCTTTGTGTTTCTAACTCAATGCCTCTTGAGTCGCCTCTTGCATTTGTTAGTACAGAATAAACTGTAAACTGAGGTTAAGCTTTGTGTATGTCTTCGATTGTTAAGTGGACATAGCAGGGGTAAAGGATAACATCGCTTTGCTGGTTTAGAGAGTGTTGTGCCCCAGTACTTAAACTGCTGATCTGCTTTCAAGATCCATGAGACTAATTGGGATGACTTCCAAGGAGACATAGTTTGCTCATTTTGGTTTATTGTTCCCTGGTTAATAAACTCAATAGAAAGAAGATCAGTCGTATTGAGGTGACTTAGTGACGGGATTACTGCCATTAGACTTAATATGTTACCTCTGTTCAAACAATCCTGAGGACCTTGTGATTAATATTGTGGAGTTATATAATCTGGTTGTTTACATTCTGTGTTTGCTCCTGATTTTTTAACTGAACTAACGGATGTGTGGTCAAGTCCGTCTTCATTAGTTGTTGTCCTGTTGATTGTTGCATCATGGTACTATCGGATGGATTTATATTGATTATTTTGATTAGTAACCATTTCTTTAAATCCCGGCTTGCTTGGGGTACATTCTGTAATACCACGTGTCATTGTTTTGAAAAGAGTTTATTGTTTAGTTTATGGATTTGGGCTACGTCCAAGTTTCTTCAGCTATTGTGGACACTACGTTTTGACCAATTGCGGCTAGGCCTGTATGAGTTCTGAACCAGTTACTATATTCAGTATTCACTTCCTTTGTAAGGGTCTGCATCCTTTGATCAGGACCGGTCTTTGTTCCTACTGAACTACTCTTTATTGTACATCTTGTGAAATTATCTGATGATTCACATGCCTTTTTCACAGTCCTGATTTCACTAATTGGTTGTTCCAATTGCGGAGCATTTACCATGATGCACTTTCGTTCTTCTGTGGGCTTCTGATTGGTTACGTTTTGCTCCTTGGGTTTTGGGGCAAATATTGAGTAGAATCTATTCGCCAATTGAATCACACTTTCTTTATATTGCTGATTTTTCCTGGCCTTCTCACTTGTTTCTTTTGCCTTTCCGTCTGATTAGAATTTGGGGATTTTCCATGAATCATCTTGTAGTTTTATTGTTTTCTCTGCTGAATCTATGTCACTAATAGCTGATATACTTGATGTTGATGAATGATTTGGTAATTTTTATTGATTTCTGATCAATTTCACTAGGATCGTTTAATGGAGTGAATCGCTTTGCTTCCTGTTTATTTGTTAATGCATGTGTTTCCTGTGGCATTGTTCTACTGACTTTTGGTATCTCCTGCTGCGGAATTCTAGGTGCTGCCGTCAACTTATTGGACAGTTTGTTTTCATTCAAAATGCTCATTTGGATTACTAGTACAGTACTTAATTTGTCCACTATTGGCCCACATGCACAACGACCCTCTGTTATATTCATGGCAACTTTGTCTTTCTGCATTATAAAGTCTGTCAGCATTTCAATCTTTGACTTTATGTCCGCTATGTGGACTCCAATTATATCCATTACATTAATCTGGATATCCAGTTTGCCGACAGCATGTTGAGTGCATTGACAGTAGTTTGAAAAGAGTTTAACAGTACTGTGTGTATTTTAAAAAAATCTTCCATTTCTATTTTTGAAATGTCCTCTTTAATATCTTTTACTTTTGTCATTGGGGTAGTTGCTTCATTTTTCCTTCTTATCACCTTTGGTGGTGTTCTACTATCCAGGAGGCAATCGCTGTCCTGCCTGTCAGCCAGGTTTATTATTTGGTTATTTAATATTTGATGCTTATGAAACAGATTATCATCACTGATTGCTTGTTCTAATAGGCTTGAAATTTCAATTATTCCTTGTTTTTCCTTTTGCGTTTGATAATTGACTGGATTACACAGGTATTTTGTGCCTGGAATTATTATTCATTGTCAATAAAATAGATTCAAGCCATAAATCATTTGTTTCATTTGCTTTATCCAAACTCAACATCAAATTTAAATTATCCTTTTGTACACTGCTTCTCGAGTGCTCCAATCTTGGAGTAGAGTGAGTTATGTTTGGGGAATGTACTTGAGCATGTATAACGTGGATGTTTTTTAGCAAGAATTATTATACGATCTCCACTCTGATTAACTGCTCCTTTTGGGTTTTGGCTCTTGTTGAGGATTGCTACTATGTCTCTTGTAGATGGGCTTAGCTCTGTATTTATAGTTAAGACCTCTTCTATAGGAGAACCCAGCTTTTGTGGTGTCAATGGATTTGAATTCTCATCACTCTCTCTGTTATTGGATAAATAACTGTTGCTGGGTCCTTAAGAAAGGTAAACTTGCCGGTAGGATTCATTGCCCCGAATATTGGGTAGTTGAGAGACGTTAACGTGGAACCAGGGTGCTATGGTGATTTTCTAAGATTTGTTGGAAGAGTTTTCATACTCTTTGTTGTTTTCCTTTGATTTGAGGTTTTTTTCTGCATTGCTTGATTCCTAATCCTTCCAGATCTCATTGTTCCCGATTGCGAGTTTAATGCTCAATTAAGTAGGTTTGTTTAAGAATTGATGAGAACGAACCTTCTATTCACCACCCTGATGTTTGCCCCAAACCCACACGACCTGCCGGCAGTTTATTCGCCAATATTATAACAATTGGTTCCTCCGGGTGTACAACATTTCTTTTGCTTACTCATAATATATGTAGTGTATAAAGCAAAGATCAGAATCCGACAGCATTTAAGTATTTATGCACTATTTTATGAATTATACTCATTCATAAATACTCTTTATAAATTGCATGATAGGCTGTACAAAAGGTGATCAAAAAGTGCAAATAGTGACATTTAGTGCTCAGTGCTGGCGGCGCAAAAGTGACCAAACAACTATACAATGATTTATGTACAAGGGGAATACAAACAATAATTTAACTTGGTCTGCACTGTTTCAATTATACCACTGTATACTACATATATCAGTTTTGAATACAGGATATTAATATGACAGATCCAAAGATTCGTCGACGTTTCGACCCTCTACAAGCGCACGTGGGGCGTCAGACACGGGTCTTCATCAGGACTGGGGGGGACAATGAACAGCCTTCGTGTAAACCCAGCCGGGTTCGAGGTGGAGCTTGAACTGTGTTCGTCTGTCGGCGTTGCAGAAAATGCTCCCCCGACGATTTATTCTATTTACCGGCTTGTTAATATACTATGCCAAACCTTTCTCCCAACTAGGTATCGAATATAATCTTGTACCCAGTTGTAGTTTTAACGAACCAGGAAATGGCCTTACTCAAAATCACACTTCGCTGAAACTGTAATTAGCAAAGGATGCTTCACGCTGGAGGAGAATCCTCTTCCTACTCGGCGTGGCCCCAACACAACAACCACTGTAGGCCCAATACCCTGTAGATCAGGGCAGAAGTCATAAAAAAAGAAGTGGGGGGACGCTGTCACCGGAAGTGACGTCAATATAGGAAGTGACGTCACGAAAGGTGCCGAGCTCCTCGTCCCATAGAGGCCAAAGAGTGAAGTCCAGCTGTTTGGCAAGAGGGATGGTGTCCCCCCCGGTAAAATAAGTGGGGGGACTCCGTCCACCCGCGTGGTACCCCGACTCGAACCCTGCTGTAGACCTACTGCCTTGATCGCTCCTCCTCCAACCTCTGTGCCTGTACAGGCACTCCGGGTCAGACGCCCAGACGCCCGTAATGTAGCGATGGGCAGCTGGGGGTGTCGTGATGTGGAAAATTTCCCCCTAAGTACGCCACAAAGTCAGAGGTCTTTTTTTGTCCGAAACCCCACCTCCCCTCGAAGTGCAAAGGAGTCAGGGGTGAAGCGTTGGTAATCTCAAGAGCACCTCAGGAAGTGTAATGTTGCAGTGGCGATAACAGAGTTTTGGGAGGTATGGCGTGGGTTTGGCACATCTTAGAGCTCCGAGCTCCGTTCTCCGCCCCACTCACGCTCTCTGTTTCAGCTCTCGTTTTCACTCTGTCCCCAAGCAAAGTGTCCGGTTCGATTACTGCGAACCCACTGGCTCACTGGAACGCCGAACAGCTGGTCTGTCCACACCACTGGACGTAACATAACGTGCGAGGGCGAAAAAGTCTGCCTGACAATCACAAAGAGGGTAATGTGTGGAAAAGCAGAAGGGGAACAGACGGTAGATGCCTCTTTTCGCAAACCAGTCATCGCCAATGTTGTAATTAACAGGCACATGCATCAAAGCCTTTTGCGAACGCAAACGGTGCGATTCGCAAAAATCGTCCGTTTGCAATCGCAAAATTAGCTTTTGCGATGCATCAAGACTCGAGGCCCTTGCAATTTGAAAATTCACAATTAATTGCAAGTTCTGAAATTGCGATTGCATTTAAGGAATCGCATTTTGCGATTCCTTAAATACAATGCATTAAAGTTAAAAAATCAGCGATTTCGCTAATAGGGGGAGCAAATTACCATGAAGTTGAACTTCATGGTAATTTGCAAAAAATTTGAAAGATTCACTTTTTTGCATTTTTCAAAGTTTCATGTTGCGCAAACACATGCCCTTAGGGCATGTGTGTGCGCATCATATGTGCACAGATCAATTTCAGGGGTGCAACAGGGTGTCCTTTTGACACCCTGGCACCCTTGAAATTACATTCTCAATTTGCGAATCTCGCAAATTGAGAATGTCATCCAATTCATTCCTATGGGCCTCTAGTCCCATAGGAATGAATGGGGTGGTATTCCTTAATTGCGACTCGCAATTTGCGATTTGCAATTAAGGAATGTTTAGAAATCGCTATTTTTTAAGCGATTTCTACATGCATAGGCTTTTGCAATTCCTTAATTGCGATTCTTTAAAAATCGCAGTTTAGAAATTGCAAAAGCCAACATTGATGCATGTAAGTACGAAGCGCAGGTCCATTAAGTTGCCTTTATTCAGTGTCTCCACTGCTCCACACCAACTCCAACAACCCTGCCTCAGGTGTGCCCTGTCAATATTCCAAGGCAAGCTCACCGGCATCTGTCAGAATGTCAGGATGTTCCAAAGTTCTGAAGGGACGGGGAAAAGAAACATACTAATATAGACAACTACATTACAACAAATACCTTCTTAGCAAATGAAAAAGCACGCAGTATGAGCTTCTTCCGACAGTGCCTTCTAAGTGTTATAGGAGAGCTTCATCTACATTTGCCTTCATTGCTTTAGGAACCCAAATCTGTACTTCCAGCAGTTCCTTCTCCGTGCTTGAGCAGTGTGAGCTGCTTCCACTCTTTTCTTAGTGCTTCAGAATCCCATAATGGATTATAATAAAATATAAATAAAAATAATCCCAAGAGATTTCGGCCGTTACCGGCCGGGAAAAGCCTAACTACATCTGGCCCAAAATTCGGCAAGAGTTATGTGATCTTGCATCCTAAGTCCACGTATGAGTCTCACTGCCAAGTTGAGAACCAATTGGTCTATAAAACAGATAATCAGTATGCCAAAGATAGATATATTAGCAATAATCACAGTGAGGAAACAAAGGGATTGATGATCTGAACCTTGTGAGATGAGATGAACAGATATAGAATACGCTTCAAGGTGCAAAGTTGAAACAAACAGCTCTTTGTCGCTGCAATAACTTGGTCCAACAAGGACAAGACAGAGGCAATCTTTAAATCCAATATTTTTCCTTCCAGGAAGGGAGTTCCGATTTTGGGCTAAGGGAGGAAGGCCAGAAGGAAAGGTCCCAAAGGAAGAGGGGCGAATGGGGCACAAAATCTCAGTCTTATTTCTGTTAAGTTTTAATTGGTTCTTGCTCATCTAGTTCTTTTGTGGTGGCGGCGACTTCATGAACACCACCAGAGATCCTTAAGCTGCTGTGTATCGTCGGCGTGCAAAAGCAAATCCTAGCCGCATCTTTAAATGAGGTTAGCCAATGGAGTCATGTAGATGTTGAACATTAAAGGGAAGATTGATCCATGGAAATGCAATAGACTAGGGATTGGTGCAGAGGATAAAAATGAGAGGTACTTGACACAAATCAGGAAAGAGTACAACCTCTGATTCCAAACTGTCAGAGACACTTTAGAAGAATATTACGGTTGACTGTTTATATAATCCTCTGTGTTTTCGAATGCCTTTCCTACTCTGCTCAGCCAAGCTTGTGGTGTCATAGAAAGTTGGTGAGTGACTGGAAGGAATGACGGCTATTAGGGAGAGAGAGAGGGCAGAGCAGAGAGGATGCCGCTTCTTGTGGGGTGTGCTACAAAGTAACCTCTAACTTCTACATTAAACCTTCTGTCCTAACTCCTGGTTACCAAGAATGAGGCCTTACATATAACACTGACCGGAAAGTGACCCTATGCACGAAGAGAGCAAGAACCAGTAGAGAAGGAAGCAAGTGGAAGAGAGTGAAAAAGAAACGAGTTCCAGAATGCCCCACCAGTGTCTTCCATTAGGCAGCCTGTGGCAACCTACCCAGCGGCTGACAGCTGGAGAGCGTGGCCTCCTGAGTGCTCAATGTACTCATATGAGTGCTAAGGTTAGAGTCTTATGGCTTTAAACTGGTATGCCAATACTGGCTGACAGGCAGTCACTGCTAGTGAATTAGACCTCCTGTGCTTGGGTGGAACCCCAGCAAATGCAGGTTTGTTTGAAGGCCAGGAAAAGAAGTCAAAGGTTCAGGATTAAAATGTTATCTAAAGGATTTATAAGAGTGACTTTGTGTACCCCTTCAGAGCGGTTTGTAAATGAAGTTCTGAAAGCTGTGGGGTGTTGGCGCAGTTTGCAATTAAAAGGGCTGACTGGACAGATCGAAGCCATGAGTGAGTCCCAAAAGATGACGGCAAGAAAACCCACACAGGAAAATCCACATGAGACACCACTCAAGTAGAAACTATGAGGTTTATCTAAGATTAAAGAATCATTACAGAAGGAAAAAATAGTCAGTTCAAATCAAAATGCAAATAAATGATAATTAGCAACTCTATTCGACTCATGAAGACAAAACAAAATATGTTCTAGCATGGAGCAAAATAATTAAGGGTGGGCATAGTTGGCAGAGTACCACTACACAAAATTTCCATGAAGTTTAACTCTGCAACTTCACTCCATCGGAATCCCAATTATTAAAACAGAGACCTCATATACTTTTGGTAAAATAACAAGTATCTCTGCCTTTACATGCTAAAATGCATATAGTCATTTCACAAAAGTGAAAATGAAAATTTAGCAAGCAGTGAGAGAGGGGATGATTTTGGGATCCCCCCTAACCTAGGGAGAGAACCAAGCAGATGCCTTAAAAACAAAGAGTCCACATGGATGAGGGTAGAGGTACTACCCCCGATTTTGAGGTGTGCACACTTTTCCTCGGACCAGCAACGGTCCTGTTCTTTAAATCATCATTGTTCAGTGAAATAATTCATGAATGCTTTTTCCTTTATAGCATCTTTATATTCAATGTTTTTGATGATAGTTTCTCATTAAACTCATTCTTTCAAATATTAGCAGATTTCATTTTTTAAACGCATTTCACATCAACCCAATGCATTTCGGGTACAGATGGACCCTTCGTCGGGGGTCTCTATGGAAAGAACAAAAGATAAATTTGAGCCCAAAGCTATGTTCACAATTATATAAAAATCAATTTCACTACGGAATAAACCAATACAGAAGGTCACATGGAACAAACGTAATTACCCGTCCGTAAATCAAAAAGTATAACTCCATGTCTCGTACGTCATCTGCATATTGTATCAATGGCACTCAAGGGTTACACTCCCTGCTTTACTAGAAAATCCTATCTACATAATCGTTCTAAAACAAATAATGATACAATTATACATTTCACGGTTGTTTTCAAGTCGGAACGACCAGCGTTCCGTGTCAGTTACTCACGGAAATGCTATCTTTCAAACCGCCTCTTCTTTCCTCCAATGACTGCCTGGTTAGGATCACGTACATGATTCTGTCTTTATATCTATTCTTATTGGCTAGCTTCTCGGTCACATGATTACCACAGTTTTGAGGAAAATGATATTTTGCCTGACCAAAAATGTCCACTACATATACCCTATGTTACATGTCATGTGCATGTCACCAATGCATATTTCCCGTAGTGGCCTGAATCACTAGGCCTCTGCAATCATGTCCTGCATTAGAAATGCCAGTCATCAAAGTCTCCCAAACGTTAAGGTAGCATAAGGCCCATGTATTTGCATTTCATGACTCCTGACACACTGAAGCTGCAGTTACGTCCCTCTGACCTCGCATACTTCTAGCTCAGCCGAGAGAAGCCCAGCAAGAGGCCTGCCAAGACTGTATTATGTATAACTGTTATCCGAGGGAGATAGGGCCTAGCCATTCTGACTCCATTTAAGTAAATCACGGTGCTTGCATCCATAGAAGAGCTCACAGCCCTCATGCAATGAACGAATAAATATGCCCTCTCTGTCTTTTAGTGACGAACAACCTTTTCTTCAGATAATACATCCCCTGACTCTAGATATCAGTTGTACTAGACGTGCTCAAGTCGCCTTGACACAAGAGATCTCTCTACTAGGTTGAAAGTCAGCTCTCCTCCCATTTACACGTCAATTGCACGTCATGCTCAAATTGCACAATTAGGACACAGTTCGAGCTGGTCATGCAAACTCCTCCTAAGTACCCACCCACCTATGACACCTACCTATCACCTACCTATGACTCATCAAAGTACACACCCTCATGTACACCCACATGTTCTTATCTCATTTTCTTCCTTGCTCTGCTTAGCCTATGTACAAGAAATGTATATATACTATGTTCAGTAAATAATTGTTAGAAGACTCTTCCTGAACCTCAGAGGTGATGGAACATATTCTCCCTTTGACTCGAGTTATTGGAATAAAGCCCATTTTAACTCAGATACCACGGACTCTGCTTCTCACTTGATGCATGATACTTTGTTAATGCCTAGAAATTCTGCCAGGGTAATATTTTATTTACCACAGTTTCAAAATATCGGCATTTACATATCTTATGAATCAGCTGATATACTCATAAGTTTCGTGTCAGTTACTTCCAGAAGTACGCCGTTGCATACCACAGCTAAAAACCCGTACATGATTCTATCATTATTTACCTTGCTAGTTACGCGGTCACATGATCGCCAAAGTAGAAGGTGTTACGTGTATGATTTTGACATTTACATGACTGGTAAGCCAACAAAAATTGGAACTAGCATGTTTTTTATAAATTACGAGAAAGACATTTGATCTGTCCTGTTATAGCCTTGATGAACAGTGTCAACCCGGGGCTATATTGAAATTATAGTATAACTCATCAGTCACTTATCATGATAGCACGCATTGAGTATCGTGGGTACATTCCATTTCAATATGTCCGACACGTATAAACTCATAAGTCACTGATCATAATAGTATGCATTGAGTATTGTGGTTATATTCCATTTCAATATGGCCGACACATTTCGACCGTGACTTGGGTCATCATACGCTCACATACACTGGTTCTTACGAAAGAAGCCGAATGTATTATAATTTTTGTTGGCTTACCAGTCATGTAAATGTCAAAATCATACACGTAACACCTTCTACTTTGGCGATCATGTGACCGCGTAACTAGCAAGGTAAATAATGATAGAATCATGTACGGGTTTTTAGCTGTGGTATGCAACGGCGTACTTCTGGAAGTAACTGACACGAAACTTATGAGTAGATCAGCTGATTCATAAGATATGTAAATGCTGATATTTTGAAACTGTGGTAATCAGGTGACCGAGAAGCTAGCCAATAAGAATAGATATAAAGACAGAATCATGTACGTGATCCTAACCAGGCAGTCATTGGAGGAAAGAAGAGGCGGTTTGAAAGATAGCATTTCCGTGAGTAACTGACACGGAACGCTGGTCGTTCCGACTTGAAAACAACCGTGAAATGTATAATTGTATCATTATTTGTTTTAGAACGATTATGTAGATAGGATTTTCTAGTAAAGCAGGGAGTGTAACCCTTGAGTGCCATTGATACAATATGCAGATAACGTACGAGACATGGAGTTATACTTTTTGATTTATGGACGGGTAATTACGTTTGTTCCATGTGACCTTCTGTATTGGTTTATTCCGTAGTGAAATTGATTTTTATATAATTGTGAACATAGCTTTGGGCTCAAATTTATCTGGCTGTTCTTTCCATAGAGACCCCCGACGAAGGGTCCATCTGTACCCGAAATGCATTGGGTTGATGTGAAATGCGTTTAAAAAATGAAATCTGCTAATATTTGAAAGAATGAGTTTAATGAGAAACTATCATCAAAAACACTGAATATAAAGATGCTATAAAGGAAAAAGCATTCATGAATTATTTCACTGAACAATGATAATTTAAAGAACAAGACCGTTGCTGGTCCGAGGAAAAGTGTGCACACCTCAAAATCGGGGGTAGTACCTCTACCCTCATCCATGTTGAATTATTGTAAGGTGTTCCGAGACAAAACACTTATGAGGGAGTCGCACAAAATTAAGAAAATTCGTAAACATTGGTTATAACAAGCAAAAATAGGTGTGCAACTGATGGACATAGAAAGATTAAAAACAAAGAGCACATCTTGCTGAACGATTCATTGGTGGTCCCATCCTCTTAGGACCACCCAAAGCACAGTGATGGGCAAACATACAATCCCAACCAAAGGCCCTGCAAAGCATTATGGGACGAGATTAGCAGTGGGCAGTGAATATTATAGCATGCAATATCAAAATAATTCAACAAAGAGCTGCAGTTCAACTAGTCCTTTCTAGGTGTCCCTCACGAGTCAAATTCAAATGCATTGAAATTATTACTTCAAGCTGCAGTTCCACTTTATCGTTACTAGGTGTCCCTCATGAGTCAAATGCAAAAGCATTGAAACCCTTTCATGAAGCTGCAGTTCCACTAGTCGTTACTAGGTGTCCCTCATGAGTCAAATTCAAACGCATTTGACTTGAGGGACACCTAGCAACGACTAGTTGAACTGCAGCTCTTTGTTGAATTTATAGTATTAGCTCTCAGCTCAGCACGAGAGCTGCTGCCCCTTGTGGAATATTTTGATATTGGATACTATAATATTCACTGCCCACTGCTAATCTCGTCCCATAATGCTTTACAGGGCCTTTAGTTGGGATTGTATTTTTGCCCATAACGGTGCTTGGGGTGGTCCTAAGAGGATGGGACCACCACTGAATTGTTCAGCATGATACGCTTTTTGTGTTCAAGGCATCTGCTTGGTCCTCCCCCTAGGTTAGGGGAACCCCAAAATCTTCACCTCTCTCATTGCCTGATATTTTTAATTTTCAAAGTTCACCTTTGTGAATTGGTTATGGGCTTTTTAGCATGTAAAGTTGCTTTATCAAAGCATTTGTGGGTGCAGTTTAGTAGCTGACTCTGCTATGTGGAGGAACGGATTCCGTGTCTTTAATGGAATGCCTAGTTAACAAATCTCTGATAGCGGAGTAGAGTTCATTGCCCAGGGTTAAAAATAATGCATGGGCAAGAAGATAGCCATGAAGTCTGCTTAGTTCAAAGGCAAAGGGATGCCCCAGAAGACCTCTAGGTATTGGGACAATTAACAGTCTGCTCTCCAAGTAAAAGGGAAAGTTTCTTAAAACATTCAAAACACAACACCCCTTTTAAGTTTTCAGCAGCAGGAAGTCTTACCCTTCGCCTGCAAAGGTGCACCATTGACTGCACTTATAAAGGCTGACATTACAAAAACCAAGCATTTAGAAAGGACATTATGTAAAACAGGTTCACACTAAAACCCTTCAACCCACCCACCCCCCATTGCCTCCACATAAATAATGATGTAGGACTTTTAGCCAACATACAAGTGGAAGTGACATTGCGTTCCAAAATAATAACTGTTCGAAAATATGAATAAGGCAGAGTTCAACTAACCTTGAACATTTGGAAGATGATGTCCAGACGTCAGTAAAGAACCACCAGGAACAGGAGGAAGAGTACATTTTAAGAGATATTGGAAACAGCTGTAGAACTACTTGAACGAAGAGAGTTTTAAAAAATGCAGAAGGACAGATTTTTAACTCGAAACACAGAGAGAGAAAATAGAAAAAGTGCACTGTATGATTACAAATGAATCCGAGGCCTGGTCATGCCAACTTTAAAAGCTCTGTTATGTCAAATATACGTCAATTACATGTTTTGGGATATTGTTTAATGTTACTTAAGCACACAGTATTTATTGATTGTAAATTCACTCGCTCAGTTGTAATGAGACCCAACAACAGAGAGAAGGGTCCCCCGCTGCTTCAGGATTTTATATTTAACATGGCGGGAGGAATGACAAGGGGAAGTGAAACACAACTTACCTGATAAAAAGGCCCACAGTCCCTCTACGCTATCCCTCAAGCAAAAGGTGAACTGAATATAAAAGGACAAAGAAATGGAAACCTGTGGAAAGGGGTGAAAACAAAAACACAGAGAAGGAAAGAAACTGAAGGACCTATGTTGGCAGAAGAATGGAGGAGCTTCAAAGGAAAAGGAAGGGAGGAGGAAGGAGGACAATGAGAACAATGGGGAAGAAAAAGCTGAATGGTACATGGAGGAGAGCGGGTGGAAGGCCAAGTGAAGAAAGGCACAAGGGGGCATATTATCAAGGGGGGCGATATGCAATTTTTGCCGGTTTAGCGACAGCTTGAAGGCGATAGCGAGCGGCTTGGGGCCCGCTTTGCATGTCAGCGATATTTATCGCTAATAAAATGCTAAGTGGCGTACCCAACCCGTTAGCGACTGAAAGCAGTCGATAAGGTCGCTATCGCCAATTAACAAGGCTGGCGTAGCAATGGAAATATTCCCGCTATCGCCAAAAACTAACGCCTGCTCTAACCAGTTCTTAGCCATGTTATCCAATGGGAGGTGGATAACATGGCTAAGAGAATTTTGTCGCTAATGCGAGAATATTGCTGTATTCTCAGCGATATTCTCGCATTAGGCCGCTATCGCTGGATATTTTAGCGCAATGGAGAAAAACTTTGCTAATAGCATGTTTTCTCCACTAAAATATCCAGCGATAGAAAAAAAGTCGCTAAGCGCATTTAGCGATAAATATGTCTAGTTGTTGGTAATATGCCCCAAGAAGAGCTATCATGACGCGATGGCGAGCAGCATGGTGGTAGCAGAGGAAGACATTGGAAATGAGGACGGAGACACCATGGGCCATATTATACAAGTGCCTGGGGGTGCAACGGGCGATTGTGCGCCCCAATGGGACTTTGCTTTTACAGAAGCGGCCACAGACGTTGGTGCGTCCCCTTCTGTTATACCGATAGCGCTGGCGCACATAAAGCACCGTGCTAACTTCAGACGGCGTTCCCTCATTTGCATGGGGGGTGGCCGCATGCAAAGGAGGGAATCTTTTCGCCTCTGCGCCCGCTCAGTATTACAGACGCTGGCACAGAGGCAAAGAAGCCGCCAGGAGGCTCACTGACAGCAGCCCTCTGGAGGAGGTAAAGGGGTCACATGGACCACTCAGAAATCCCCTAACAGGCAGGTGCAGTCACTCACTGCACCCACCTGCAAGGGGATCTCTATTTCCCCTTGTAAGTACAGGCAGGGTTCCGCCTGCACAGTGAAAACAGGGAGCGGCTGCTTCAAAGCCGCTCCGTTTCACAGGAATGCGCTCTGAGTTCGCGGCTGCCCTGGTGGCAGCACATTCACCATAAGGCGGCGCATTTTCATCGTTTGCCCTGGGCGCACCTCCTAAAAGATGCCCCTCACACACACCATGCAAATGCGCCATGTGCATAATACAGGCCCAGGTCAGAGAAATGGCGTACACCACAGGCTGACACCATACCTACTGCCACAGTCCAGCTGAGCTGTGGCAAACCTGGGAAAGTGATTATATGCCACCCGAGAGCCCAGAATTTATGCTCAACCAGTCGGTTTCCATCTTTCCTTCACTTTTCACAGACGGACTGGAGAAGGGTCAATAACTTGAAACTGCACAGGATAATTCTCTTTTTCATTTCTCTTTCTTTGGACAAAGGAATCGCTTCTATGGTGTATAAACTTAAAGAGTTTGTATAGAAGTGTTCAGTTCAGCCTAGGGATGCCAGACTTACAAACTTTAGAGAAAAGGGGACTTATTTTGTTCCTCTTTCTTTAGAGACATAGGAGTTTTCCCTTTCATCTTTACTAAGTCCTAGCTGTGTTTTTTGAGTTAGTGGTGTTGACTCATAAGGAGAAGGTTGGGGGGCATAAATATAGAAAATGTCAAGTAACTAATGCTGGACAGGAGACAAGCTATCTTCTAGACAGACATATGCTTACCTGGGCAACTCTTTTATTTTTCTGAGAGACGTCAATGATGAATACCCTACAGAGAAGAAGAGACAAGAGTGTTAAGATTGACGGAAAACCCAAGAGTAACGAAAACTCTGTGCGGAATAATATTTCATATATATTACATACATATATATATATAGATATATATATACACATATACATATATATCCAAAACAGTCTTCACAAAGACAATAAAGCCGCCACTCCAGCCATTTCTCTTTCTTCTTAAATCCATTAGTTATTCGCACAGGCTTGACCCACGCGTTTCGGTAGTTCCCTCTACCTTGCTCATGGTCAATTTGTCAAACAAGTTACAAACTTTTTAAAACGTTTTCTTTCCAGGAAGTTAAGGTAACGCAACTTCCTGTTTTCCACATCCAACCCACAGAGGCCTCCTCTAAGGATTCTGGGCTCCGTAGTTTTTTCTATTCTGTGCACATTTTTAATCATAATCAGCATATTGCAGTTTATCAAGATAAGTGAATTCAGTGAATTTCTAAGTTTTTTTTAAATGCTAATTTCGACTATAACGTGCCTGAAACCTATTGTTTTTTCAGTGAATATATATATATATATATATATATGTATATTCAAACGGATGGTTCCTTTTCTCCGTTTCACGGCGCTACTTAGAAGGTGCGTAGCTTTCGCGGCTGAACCACGCCGCTGACAATCCAAAACAGCATCTTCACGAAGACAATAAAGCCGCCACTCCAGCCATTTCTCTTTCAATTAATTTATTCTTAAAGCCATTAGTTATTCGCACAGGCTTGACCCTCTAAGGATACTGGGGTCCGTAGTTTTTTCTATTCTGTGCACATTTTTAATCATAATCAGCATATTGCAGTTTAACTACAATATGCTGATTATGATTAAAACTGCAATATGCTGATTATGATTAAAAATGTGCACAGAATAGAAAAAACTACGGAGCCCAGAATCCTTAGAGGGTCAAGCCTGTGCAAATAACTAATGGCTTTAAGAATAAATTAATTGAAAGAGAAATGGCTGGAGTGGCGGCTTTATTGTCTTCGTGAAGACGCTGTTTTGGATTGTCAGCGGTGTGGTTCAGCCGCGAAAGCTACGCACCTTCTAAGTAGCGCCGTGAAACGGAGAGAAAAGGAACCATCCGTTTGAATATACATATATATATATATATTCACTGAAAAAACAATAGGTTTCAGGCACGTTATAGTCGAAATTAGCATTTAAAAAAACCTTACAAATTCACTGAACAAAACACAGGTTTCAGGGGTGTTATAGTTAGCAGGACATTTCACTCGTACAAAACTATAGAAATTCCTCCCTTATAGTTAGTTCTGCTAACTATAACTCGCGCGCCCGCAATGCACTGCTGATGATGTCACATATTACATCATTCATGATATGGTCAGTCCCATCACTGCGACAGCACTGATGACATCTCAAATGACATAACTAATGACATCATCCAGTGAATGTGGTTTTGTTTGAAATTTCAATATGTATTATATATATACCAATCTGTATTTAAGATTGAATAGATATAAAACTGTCTGGAGGATTTAGTAGCTGTCTGACCTTCTGTTTGAGTAATTAAAAAGTGTCTCACTTAATACCTGCGTTAGTAACTTAACTATGTGAATGTGTGCATCACTGTCTCTGTTGCTGTATAACCTGCTGCATCAGTTCATCACTAACTACATGAGTGTCTATGTTAGTTATTGATTAGTTGGCTGAATATTTGTATGGGAGACTGAGTGTGTGTGTGGTTGGTAGGGGGTGTGTAATTCTATGCGTAGATGTGTGAGGTTGATTGACTAGGTTTATGACTTTAAGAGTGCATGTGGAAACACTTCTTTGGGTGACTGAGTGTGTTTATGGGTGTGTTGGCAAGCAAATATATGTCTCAGTGGTACATCTTCAACAAAGTACAAAAATATAAGGCATTGTATGTGAGAGTTGGTGGATGTACATAAGTATACCTAAGAGTCAGTGATTGTGAGAGTGACTGTATGGATTTGTACACAATTGTAATAGTGATTTTATAACATAGTAACTATGAGTAACTATGTGTATGAATAAATGAGGTGTTGTGTGTATAACTGTGTAGGTGAGTAAATGTAAGTGTGATTGATTCTTTTCATGAGTGAGTAGGATGAATGCATAACCAACTAGGATGACTGCTGATGTGTCAATCTCTATATAGATGTATGAGTGCATTTTATAGTGTTCTATTGATCAGTGACTGCATGTATTATTGATTTTGAGGGTAGTTGTGTGTGTAGACTTAGGAATCAGTGAGTGGGTATGTAGTAACTGGTATTGGTATGTCAATGTTTTCAAATGTGGTACTCTGTATTTTACAGTGAGTGATCAAAGGTTATACTAGTGTGTGATGAGGTGAATGACATTGTCACGTGGATAATGTCATCAGTGATGTCATCAGTGATGTCATTTGAGATGTCATCAGTGATGTCACTGACCATGTCATGAATGATTTAATATGTGACATCATCACCAGTGCATTGCGGGTGCACGAGTTATAGTTAGCAGTACTCACTATAATGGAGGAATTTTTATGGTTTTGTACGAGTGAAATGACCAGTTTATTATAACACCCCAGAAACCTATGTTTTTTTTTGTGAATTTCTTTTTAAATAAAAAATCTTTTATTTATAACTCTACTATAGCAAAGTAAAGCATACAAAGACAATACAACTTCTTAACATAACATTTTCAAGAGTTGAAGTAGCCACAAAAAGCCCCCCAGATACTTAAACCAATCTGACGTTTCTTTACCCCCTTAACCGAAGATAAACTCAATTCTAAATTGTACAAATTGTACATTTTGACCCGCCATAACTCAAATACTGGAGGTTCACTTTGCAGCCATTCAGAAGCAATACAAAAGCGGGCAACAGTTATAGCAATAAAAATCAAATGTCGATATTTATGAAGTACATTCCTTTGACTAGTATCAGACCCCATCCCTAATAGCATAATAGCAGGAGTTATTTTCATCGGGCCATTCATAATTATAGATAGGAATTTCTCTATATCTGCTATAAATCTGGATAATTTACTACAACTAAAAAAAATATGATAGCTGTCAGCATTATCTCCCCCACAGCGAAAACATTTTCCATCAAACCCACTCACCCATTTAGACACTCGGGCAGGTGTATAAAACAAAGCAAATATAGTTTTAAAGAATTGCACCTTCAATTTGGCTGACATAAATACAACCCTAGATCTAGCTATAGCCTTCTCAATTAATATGTTTTGCTCCCCCAGGGTTATAGACCATTTGACGTTGTGTAAGTAAAGATCATCCGGTCTATACAACAATAATAACTGATACAGCACCCCGATTTTCTTCTGTAGTCTAACTCTCTCTATAGGTAAAATGGGTAAAAAAGTAACCTTTGTCCGTAGTAAAAAATCCCAAATCTGAAGAAATTTAAAGAACTGAGATTTAGGCAAATTATATTGTTTAGATAATTCTTTAAAAGACATAAGCAAACCCCCGTGGAAAAAAAGCACCTAGTTTAGTAAGTCCTTTATTCCTCCACCCGTGTACTATATTGTCCCCAAAGATAGAAGGAAGAATCTTAACTGAATTCAGGGGGGTATAATACGATAATTTCTCCAAGAAATTTAATTTTCTGATTCTCTTCCATACTTTGCAGGCACCGTCCAATATTTTAAACTGTGTGCGCTTAAAGTAACTCCTGTCAACTTCTTTAAACAGGCATTGTTTAGCCACCGAGCCCAAACAAATTTCAAAGATCGAAGGGGCCTCAGCGATGCTAACAGTTCTCTCCCCGGTTAATAATACCCGCATTTTTAACAAAAAACATGTATAAAAATACAAAGTGAAATTGGGTATGCTAGCCCACCTCTCTCAACTGGTAACGTCATAAACCTCATTGCGGGTCTAGATTTACCAGGGGCCCAGATAAACTTTGTGCAAATCAATTGGAGAAGCTGTAGCTGAGCACCTGCCACTTCCAGAGGAATTGAGCGAAATAAATATAAAACTTTGGGAAGAATATTCATTTTTATAATGTTGCTTCAACAAATTAAAGTAAAGTGTAAACGCCCCCATTTGTCAAGCGATTCCCTGACACTTTGTAACAGCATATTCCAATTAGCTCCGACCACCTTAGACATAGATGCCCTTATTTTAATACCTAGATAAATCACCTCTTCTAATACTCTGACATCTTGAAAAGTAATACTTTCTGAACAAAGAATTTGTGTTTTGGCCACATTAAGTTTATAGCCCGATATTTGACTAAACGCTGTCGCTAGTCGTTCAATCTCTTGCAGTGTGAAGGAGGTTCAGCAGTAGTTACTGCTATGATATCAGCATAAGCAAAAAACTGAAAATAAGTAGTCACTTACAAAAAAAGGCTTAATACGGGGATTGTTACCTAGGTGTTCAACGAAGAGATTAATATATAAAGCAAACAAAAGTGGAGAACAGAGGCTGCCATGCCTAGTACCATGAGTAATAAGCACAGCTTCAGATAGTAAACCCATAGCCGAGATTTTAGCAGTTGCTACCATATATAATACCTGCAGCGCAGTCATAAATCTACTGCCAAATCCGATTCGAAACATCAGTTGCCATAAATAATCCCATTCCACTCGATCGAATGCTTTCTCCGCGTCCAATAAAATCAATCCCAAATCCCACTTTTCAGTGTGCGTAACGTCAAAGAGTGTTACCACTTTATTCACGTGAGTCACGGTTCCTCACGATGGAATAAAGCCATGTTGATTTACGGAGACAAATATACTAATAACTTTAGATAGCCGATTTGCCAGAATCTTGGAGTAGATCTTGCTATCGCAGTTTAATAGCGAAATCGGACGATATGATCCCACCAAATCTGGTTCTTTACCCTTTTTGCAAAAAACCACAATAGTGGCTTCTGCCCAAGATTTGGGCGGATGCCCCTCCTGTGCTGCCCAAAAAACAGTCAACATCTCATCTTTTATTTGATGAAAAAAAGTTTATTGACCTCTGTGGAGGTCCTATCAGGTCCTGCCGCTTTTCCTAAGGCCAGGCTGTTAACCGCACTTTCTAGTTCTGTCATTGCGATTGGGGGGTCAAGTTGTTCGCTTCCACAGGGTCTAAATGTGATATTCCCTCCTGCAAGAATGCAATTTTATCACCCTTTATACCTACCTGCTGCGTATATAAATCAGAATAAAACTGATGAAAAATGGAGAGTATCTGTTGTGGATCCTGACACACATGCCCACTTTGATCCTTCAGAGAAACAATAGAGTGAGTGGACTCGTTCATACGTAGCCGTAAGGCCAGACGTCTGCCGATAGCCGCCCCATATTCATGGTTTTGCTTCTTATATATAAGGTACTTTTTAGCATTCTCCGAATTCCATAAACCGTGAATTTTTGCCAAGGATTTGGCGACAGCGTTTTCTAGATCTAAAATGTTATTAACTTGTGATTCGATTCCCAGGGTTAATGCACCCTCTGCCTCTCTCAGAGTGTCCATAACTGAATACTTCCCCCCGGAGACAGGCCTTAAATGTGTCCCAGATAATAGTAATTTGGGCCGACTGTCTATTATTAACAAAAAAATCTTTCATCAAGCAACTCATATATTCTTTGAACTCATCATTGAGACAATGCTTCCGATCAAACGAAAAAGTGTTAGGTTGAGCCTTCCGGCCTTATAGGCTCAATTCCAAAACAATGGGGGCATGATCGGACGAGATCCTTGGATACAATTGGACAGAAGCATCAACTAAGGAGGAAGAGGGTGCAAAAAAATAATCCAATCGAACTAGCTTTTTATGAGGAAAAGAATAAAACGTGTAGCCCGGGTCCATGGTATTTAGCTTTCCCCACACATCAACTAACCCATTATCACATAGTAAATGATACAGAGCTTTAAAGACCCGTGGTTTCCGCCCTTTATATTTGCGGGGCCAATACTGCAATGCTTGATTAGTCAGATTGATATTAATATCCCCACAGATTAACAAAGGTTGCACCAAAGAGGCCAGCTCTCATGTTTAACTCCTCTAAGGTTTCCGCCTCATCAAAATTAGAGCCATAAATGGTACAGACCGTGAGCTTACACTCCCCAAGCCAACACTCAGTTATAACCCAACAACCATGCTTGTCAGCTAGGGTGCGACCGATAGTGAATACATTTGATTTAACTAAAATAGCAACGCCCCAAATCATTAGATTGCTGAGAGGCCGATACCAACGAAAACCCAAGCTCCTTTAAAATATGTTGTTTAGGCCATGGTATATGTGCCTCTTGAATGCACACCAAGTCTGGCTGAATGAATCGCAACACAGCGGCAACCCTCTTCCGCTTTGCCCAATTATTAAGACCGGATACATTTAGTGAACATATTTTAATCCCTTTAAATGTCATTGTAGTAATTTAGACAACCTTTCCCAGCTCCCCCTTATGACCATGTTAAAGATAACACCCTTACAACAAACTTGACACTCATGCTACATACATCAGCTCTTTGTAACCATATAAACATTTTATTTTTCCTTGAATTAGCTCGCATACTTGCTACTGTGGATATTTGACCCCTGATACCCCACCTCAGTGTCACCCCACCCCCTGATGAACCCCTTCCCCCCTCCATCCGTCCCCCCTACCCTCCCTAGTAACGAGGCTTTAGGACCAATGGTCCTGTGGATGCAAGCTCCCCGTGAACCCACTGCCTTTACTTGCGGGTCCTGCCCCTTGAGATGGAGGGAAGAGCAACTCTCCCCCCCTCAAGTGAAGTGGGAACAGCCAACCAAAACGGTTACAGAAATAATATAAGGAGTGGAACATAGGAGGAAAATCCTCCTGCAAAAAAAAATCAGCCTGGCTAGATTGAGTTTAGAAATTCTTTAGCAGGCACTATACTAGTAAAGAAACGGGTGCGCTCATGAAAAATAACTTTTAACTTTGCGGTGAACATTAAAAAAGCTTGAGCCCCTTTAGTTTGAAATTCTGGACTTAATTGCCGAAGTTGCCAACGAAGCTCAACAGAACACTGGCACAGATCCGGTGAAACAAAAAACTCAACATCACCCCCGCTTCTTTTCTTATCAGGTCGTGCTAATAAGAAAACCTCCTCTCGGGCCAAAAAACTGTTGAAAGAAACTAAAAATGCTCTGGGTTTAGAACCCTGTTGACCAGCTCTAAGATGAATATTGAATGGGAACCTATGAGGACGTTCAATTTCTCTATCCCAGTCCCACCGGGTCACCTCAGGGAAAGCTTTTTTAAACAAATCCACGTGGATCCTGCCCCTCCATCCCCTCCGGTATCTGAAGGACCCTCAGATTATTTCTACCTGCACGGTTCTCAATGTCTGAGAGCTTCCACAAAGTCGCCTGAATCAAATCGGTAGCAGTCTTCTTTTGCGCATGTTCATCCTCTAAATTAGGTATTCAACATTCTGCTTGAGGCAAGATGGCGTACGCTGTGGACGCGTGAGCTAACCGCTCCTGCCGGACCTTGCGTGGAAAACCCTGGACGGAGTGGAGAAATGCTATTTTCTGCTATCCTTGGGCGCCTTCTCCTTGCTAGATGTTGGTAAAGTCTGACTATGCTTTGAGGCTTTGAAAGATTTTCCCCGCATGAGTAAACAACTTATTTCTCTGTTACCAGTTGGTTTCCTGCTTTGCTGGCTCAGGCGCTGATGCTGGAAACTCTGTGGGGCTCAGCCGCGGGGCTGATTCGGTGCCGGCGAAGCTGGTGGGCGTTACCACTAGGGAATACACGGCTCACCTGGCGGCTGCTGTGCAAGTACGCCAGAAAATCGGAGCCGCGGTCAGAGATGCCGTCGAAGGGTACGCGAGGGAAACCCCGCGGCCAGGACGAGGAGAATGCAGAGACTGTCACCGCGGACTCCCATGTGAGGAAGAATCCTCTGACCGGCGGTTCTGAAATGAGCAAGGCGGCTGAATCTGTGTCTGCAGCTACAAGAGCCAAAGGGAGCCTGCTGGAAAAAAAAATACTTGCGCTTTTACTGCCGCCAAAGATAAACGGGCTGGCAAAAAGGCTGAATTGTTATTAGAAGAAGGTGCGGACTGGGTTGACCCTGGTGATAGCGGGCCTCCGTGTAAGGCTAATGCAACTAATTTGGCTAAAATGAGTAATTTGACTCCGTGTACAGAATCAATATCTTTAGAAAATGGTGTAAGAGGGTGCGTGGGAACTCGTCTAGAATCTGTTATACTCCTGGGTGGGGTACCTGGAGGTACTATTCATAGTGGAGACTCTAGAGCCACCGGGGGGGCCAAGGTCATGGTCCACCACAAATAACTGAAGCTGACTCTGGGGATTTTTTCTCCTTTCCTGAGCAGTCTATGTCATCCTGCGAGGATTTGGCAATACAATATTCGGCCCAGTTAAGTATGGGGGATGGCAGCGACCATAGTAGCCTGATTTTGGAAGGTTCGGTGGAGCAAGTGGAGGGTTGCTCCCACACTGTGCGGAAACTGGACTTGAACTCTAATAAAGGTCATTCATTAAAGTCTCTACCTCAAGCGGACCACATGCAAGCTGAGGGGGAGGAAATTTCTCGGTCACTGATATATCGATCCATTATGTCTCAACGGGATGAGACCTGGGAAGGGAGCCAAAGAGTCCAAAACTCTTGCTGCAAATTGCAGAGCTCGGTCAGACGGATGGCTAAATATCATGCTGACTTTATTTCTAGGTGAATTTTTAAGTTTTTTTAAATGCTAATTTCTAACTATAACGTCTCTGAAACCTATGGTTTTTCAGTGAATATCAAAGATTTTTTAAATGCAAATTTTTAAGTGTCATAGTAGTTACACCTATTTTTTGTACTGATTTTCTACCGTTTTTTAATTGTTTATTTATAAATATTTTATTCATTAATAACATTATATATTTTTCTGAAAATTGCCCAAAAAGTTTTTGGGAAAATTCAAACTGAAATATTGTTTAATTTTTTTGTTTTATTTTTTTTTCATTTAAATATATTTATATTATTTTCTTGTATTTCCAAAATCTTTTCGTAGTCGCACACCCAAAGCGTACAAATCACGGTGGGTGCGCTGATTCTAGCCGCCATTTTAAAAAAGTCGTGAAGGATCCGCGTACGGTGTGCGACGGCTACGTTTTTGTCAGTTACATCATATACATGTAATATTACGTGATGTGCGCGATTGGTATGCAACCAGTCCATGACTCCCGCGCATTCGCAACTCATGCGCATTACGGTACACAACGCTTGCGGGGTGGCGGGTCCCGCAAAAAAAAATTATGATATGTATGTGTCTTTAATATACATATTAGGGCAAGACATTATCTAAGATATTCATAAAAATGATATATTTGTACTTATAATAAAATAATATTATTTTAAAATATATTTTCGCGAAGTCGCGCGGGTGCGTACTTCGTGAGCGCAGAGTGCGCGGATCCCATTTGACCTAAAAAAAAAGATTTCATTGGTTCAGAACATTTCCCACTGTAACTATTGAAGGACCTCACCCATTTTAATAATTGTTGTTGGAGCATCTTTAGAGAGACATCCTTTTTCTACAAGAACCCTTTTTGCTTGGTTTTTTTTTGGTGTTTTTCAAAAAATATCAAACAAAATGGCATCTGGACAACAGCAGGAGAAAGTAATTGCAAATGTTTCCTGTTTTATTCGTTTTTTTGTTCATTTTTTGAAAAAACACCAAAAAAATACAAAATTGTTAAAAAAAAAAAAAATACAAAAGAAAAAATAAGAAAAAAAATTCTTAGCAGAACTACCTTATCTGGTTAAAGAAAGAACTATAATTGCAAGGTAATTTGTGAAAGTTTGGTTGAATATATGTATACAGCATGATTGACTGAAAGAATGCATTAGTAGTGTATGGTAAATGTATAGGTGAAGATTTATGAGGTAGTACTGCAGCATGACACTGCAAGCTCTTTAGCTGCTCTGCAGTGTCGCACTTCCGAAGCACAGGGATGTGACATATGTACATGAATATGTTGAAACTCTTTGCTTCCCTCTGCACTGCTGCAGCCATGCGGTGACACAGGCTCCCTTGCACCATGGTGCAAGGATGACTGTGTTGTGCGGAGATTGTTTTTGTGCAGGAAGGCACACCATCCTGCACAAAAACAATCAGTAAAGGCTTTTACCTCTTTCAAAGTATGCTGTGGAATGTAGCATGCATTGAAAGAGGAAAAAATGAGGAGAAATGAAAACAATCCTCCCCGTTGCGCCTTGCTACACCAATTCTAGGGTGGCGCAGCATTCACACACATCTCCAGATTTACAATTTCTCATAAATCTGGAGATGTGTCTTGTTTTATGGGTGTTGCGTGGAAACACCCACAGCAACACCTATGGAACGCCCCTTCAGTGCAAAGTTCTGTGTATGAAGGGGTCGTATTTACAAGGAGTGGAAAAACCATGCAGGCTGGTTTTTCCTCACCTCGTAAATATGAAGAAGTGCTTGGCGCCATCACTACGTTACAAAAAGTGACGTACTGGTGGTGCAGGGTGTTGGTAAATCTGTCCCATAAGTGCTTTGGTATTGGCAGACTGATACAATAAGAACATAGTGCTGGATGGGTGATTAAAGAATTGCATGAGACTGACAGGAGGTGTCCTACGCTGCATGGGTACTACTTCAGTACTTAATGGAGTGGACCAATAGTATGTATCTGCTTAGAGATTTGTAGGGATTATGCTCAGAATATTTTATGTGTACTTGTGTTGGTGCCTTGGTCATTTTATAAGAATACCACTAGTAACTGGAATGATGACAGTGCTGCAAACAGAGTGAACACTTAATTTATAAGTGCTTACGTATTGGTGGCGTGATAGGATAAGTAAATAGTGATAGATAAGTGAATAAAGAAGTGCAAGGGACAGACTGGATGATTCCTACACTGCATGAGTACTAACAGGGTATTTAGAAGAGTGTATCAATAGTATGTAGCTAGTTAGAGGTCTTCTTGGATAGTTCATGACTAGTAACTAGAATAATTACAGTATTACAAACAGAGGGTATAGTAAATTTATAAGTGCTTAGGTATTGCTGGAGTGATAGGATAAGTAGATATTGCTGGATGGGTGATTGGAGAAATGCATGGGACAGACAGGAGGATTCCTGCACTGCATAGATACTAATTGGATATTTAGAAGAATTTATAAATAGTTTGTAGCTGGTTAGAGGTGTGCATGCATAGTGTACAAAATGTTGTACCTGCACTTGTGTTAGTGACTACGCCATTCCTTAACCCCTTCGGCGCTTATGACGAGCTCAGCTTGTCATGAGGCACAGTGGAGCTGTGCTCATGACGAGCTGAGCTCGTCATAACTGCTGCGGAACGCCCACGTGGGGCTAATTCCCCGCCTGTGCAGGCGTTCCATGGGAGTGGGCGTGGTCGTTACAAGCTCAGCTTGTCATGAGCACAGCACCACTGTGCAGCATGACGAGCTGGGCTCGTCACGAGCCCCGCGGTGCCGCACGCGGCCCCTGCTCCCGCTCCACAGTGGAATTAGCCCCGCGTGAAAGGGGCTAAGCATGCAACTAATAACTGGAGTAATTTCAGTGTTGCAAAGAAAGTACGTGCTGAATTTATAAGTGCTTAGGTATTGGTGGAGTGATAGGATACATAGATAGTGCTGGATGGGTGAACCGGTTGGTTCTGGCTATCATTAGCGCTTGGACGCCTCAGGGCAGCAATTCGCGCTTTACAAATATAAATACAATACAATACAATACAATGGAGAAGTGCATGGGACAGACAGAAGGATTCCTAGACTGCATAGGTACTAACTGGGTATTTATAAGAGCATATCAATAGTATGTAGCTGGTTAGAGGTCTGCATGCATAGTGCACAGAATATTGTAGCTGTACTAGTATTGGTGTGTCTATGGTTTCGAGTCTGTATTTTAGGGTGTGAGGAGGTGCATCAGATGATCATGTGGATGATGTCATCAGTGATGTCATTTGAGATGTCATCAGTGCTGTCATCAGTGATGTCACTGATCATGTCATGAGTGATGTAATATGTGACGTCATCAGCAGTGCATTGCGAGGGCGCGAGTTATAGTTAGCACAACTAACTATAACGGCCGAATTTCTCTTGTTTTGTACGAATGAAATGTCCAACTAACCATGACGTCCATGAAACCTGTGGTTTTTTTCAGTGAATTTCTGAGGTTTTTTAAATGCTAATTTCTAACTGTAAGTCCCTGAAACTTGTGTTTTTTCCAGTGAATTTTATATATATGTATTTAATCTCCTCTCACTCTTACAAGGAAGGAATCAGTACGCAGGTTGTAGTTTGGAAGTATTTAATCTGCAAAAGACGTGATCCATACTTTTCAGCTCGTCCGAACCTTGATAACGATACAAGACGTCATTGTAGCATCCTTATTTCAATGTACAAATGCATAAAGTTGCCAACATTAAGAAAGGACTACATTTAACTTTAATCCAAATAGCTGGCGGCCATATTGGCCTGGTCAGGTTCCGAAAATTCAGGAATTGATACAATAAAGAAAAGAAAACAAGTGTCAATATGCACACAATGTAATTTCAGTATATCTTGCCCCATGACCGCCATACCTGTATGTTCGTCAATGTGACATATTCATAATAAACATACCTAGGATTGCAAACATCAACATAAACAATGGACTACCCATTACTTTAAAGTGAAAGGCTATCGGCCACATTAATCTGGGCACGTTACGTATTATAATGGTTCTTAAACGAAAGAAAAGAAAAAAAGGGGTGTTAATATACACACACTATCCCTAAATAAAGTTCTAGCGATTATAGTTCCATTAAATTCACAGCTCATTTGAGATGTCATGAGTGATGTCATGAGTGATGTAACTGACCATGTCATGAATGATGTAATGTCTGAGGTCATCAGCAGTACATTGCGAGGGCGTAAGTTATAGTTAGCTCAGGTAACTATAACTTCTGAATTTCACTGGTTGTGTATGAGTGAAATCTGAGTCTAACTATAACGTCCCTGTAATTTTTGTTTTTTTCAGCAAATTTCTAGTTTTTTTTTTTACATTAAGTAAGATGCATATAGCCGAAGGGACTCTAGTAGCTGTCACTGACAGCGCGGCAGAGTAGACAGTGATGAGGGGTCACTGCGCACCTGAACCATATATATTTATGCGCTGGAGGGGATGAGGGAGTGTGCCTGTGGGATGGGGTGTGCAGAAGTTTCGTATACGCCTCATCACCTCACACAAGGCCTTGTTTCGTTCTGGGGAAACCAGCTACTGAGGGGCGACAATAGCAATATGCACGATGCTCGTCAGCAGGAGGTGAGCTGAGGATTGTGTGTGCACGGTCTTCCGAAGAATGACGGACGGTATATAGCCAACCCATGACGTTGTGTGTGTGTGTAACGGGGGGGGCTTGGTTCTTTGTTAACACCAATGTTAGTTCTCACATAATCTGAAAGCTACCAATTTCAAAGTTGAGTAGCTTCGACAGTGCGTACCACAGTGTAAACAGGACTACTTGGAGCTTGATACTATATTGGGAATATTGTGACTACTGTTTATACAATATTGATGTTGCCTGAATCAAATGCATCCATATACGTTGTGCCGCCGGACCCCAGGGTTGTCGGCTGATGGGCTGTGTTACCGCTGTAGTGATTAGCTAAACCATTATTGCACGCCGCCGGCCTCTGGGTTGTAGGCGCCTTGGCTGTGTCTTCAATGTGGAACAAATAAAGGATTTTTGAAATTCAAAAAAAAATAAATAAAAATAAGATGCATATCACAATGGATGGTGGGGGGTTGGAAGCAGGGCCTGGCATTGTGCTGCCCCCACCCAAGCTTGCTGCTCCTGCCTTCCCTCCTCCTAGCCATCCATTGTCCAAGTCCATGTCCCTGCTCCCTTATTACAGCCCTGTGTGGCCGTTGTGCTGCCAGTGGCCTTCCTGCCTTCTCTGAACAGTTAGCTTGCTGCCCATCCACCTCCTCCCTATCCTCTGTTGTCTGAATCCATGGACTAGCCTCCTCCCTCCTGCCATGCATGGTCTAATGTGCTGCCACTGCCCTCCATTTAGCATGATGTACCAGTCCACTCCTCCTGCCCTCCATTGCCCAATTCTATGCCCCATCATTGACCTCCTGCTTAACCTCTGTGCTTAGCTTGCTACCCCTATTCTACTTCCCCCTACCCTCCGATGTCTGTTTGCATGCCCCTGATCCATCCTTTTGCCCACCATGTTCCATGGACCTGCCACTCCTATCTACTCTGAGTGTTCTGTTGAGCTGCCACTTCCCTCCAACCTGCCTAGTATTGTCAGATTGTGTAAACTGTCATTGACATCTCCACCCTGCCTGTGAACATTTCATGTCCACCACGGTCCATTTTACTGCCACACCCTTCTGCCCTCCCTAGTCTGTTGTGCTGCAACTGCTTCTCCTGCCTGCCCAGCGTGGTCTGTTGTGAGGCCCCTTCCCCTGAACTCTCTTGTCTGTGCCCAGGTCCTGACCCTCCCTTCTATCCTCCATGGTCCTTTTTGCATACCCCTGCACCCTCCTTCTTGCCCATCATAGCCATTGTGCTGCCACTAACCCTCCTGCTTGCCATGTATGGTCATCTGTGCTGCCACAGCCCCTCCCACCTTCTCTGTGTGCTCAGCTAGCTGCCCCTGACCCCCTCCCACCTTCCCCCATGGTCTGTGTGTATGCCATTATAGTCTCACTGTTGCTCTCCAAGGGGTGTCTTGATTCTAGTGCCTATCCTGCCTCACCTCCATGGTAATCTTGCTGCTCCTGCCCTGCCCTCTTGCCCCAGCCCTCTGTTTCCATGTGCAGACCCCTATGCCCTCCCTCCTGGCTTGTCTGTTCCATTGTAATGCCCCTGATCCGCCCCTCCTGCCCTTTATGGTCCGTTATGCTGCAGCTTTCTTTCCTTCATGTCCATTATGGCCAGCTTGCTACCATTGCCTCTTTCCCCTCTGTTCTCTGTTGTCCATGTGCATGGTCCCGTCCCCTCCATATTGCTTTCTACGAGTTGTTGTGATGCACTCCCGTCCCGCATGCCCTGTGTGGTATAGTTTGCTGCTGCAAACCCTGATGCCTGCCCTGTAGGGTCAGTTTGGTGCACCTCTCCATTTCCCTCCTGTCCTCTGTTATCCGAGTCCATGTCCCTACCCCAATTCCTCCTGCCTGCCATGATCCAGTGTACCATACTTGCTAACATTTTGAACTTGGTAAGAGGGAGATTTTGAAAAACAAAACTGGGGTATTGATTTTCACCTTTGACTTACATTGAAAAAGAGGAGATTGTAGACAGGAGACAGATCAAATAAAGCTTGGGCTTAAAAAAAATGGATGGTTCCTGGCTGAATCGGGTCTGTTGGCATGTATGGTTGTACTACCACTGCCTCTTCCTTCTGCCCACAATGGCCTATTATATTGCCACAGCCTCTCTTGCCAGTCCAGTATTGTTGGTTTGTTGCCCCTGCCCCCTTTCCACTGCCCTCCATAGTCTGTTGTGCTGCCACTGCCCTTCCTGCCTGCCGAGTATGGTCAAATTGTTGGCTCTGCATCCTCCAACTCCCTTCAATTTTCAGAGTCTGTGCCCCTGGCCTCTGCCTCTCAACAGTATCCTAATGAACAACTAGATTGCTAACATTCCATATTTATCACAAAAGTGTGGAACGCCTGACGTCATCTTGATGTAATCAAAACTGTAATACCTAGAGCATTTACTTTAGAAATTACACATATGAGAGGGTCATATTTGCATCAAAATTATGGTTAGTGCTCTAAAAAACTAAAATGAGGACATTTTTTCTGAGTTTTCAAATAGCGACAAAGCACTTTTAAATTATTTGTTATCTTTATGTTTTTTTATCCAGTTGACCACTTGATTAAATGTTGCACTTAGGGTGGAGGATGTGGTGTTACTTCCAGAGCTGCAGACTTTGCAACTGGAGAACCAGGTTGGAGTTTCTGCTTCAGCTCGACATTCTGTGATTCTGGTCAAATCACTTAATCTCCCCATGTCTAAAACCAAAATGAAATTGTTCTTGTGTGATGTAACCAATGCTCATGTAAAGCACTCCAATACCTGACAATTCTGCACTATATAAAACTGCAAAAACACAAAATAAAAAGTGTTTGCACACTTCTGTCATTGGGCTACATCTGTGTGATTTTTGTGCTACATTTGGGCTCTTTTGTCTCTGGTGGCCATCTTGGGAGACTTATTTGTTATGAAGTTTCCTAATTTCCTCATTTACTACAGTCTCCTCAGTAGGAAATACTTTCAGTTTTTTACTTTGATTCCATCAAGAAGGCATTCAGATGTGTCACACATGTGCCATAAATTCATAATGTTAGTGCTCTAGTTGCTTATTAGATCACTGTAGTAAAGCTACTGCTCACCAGGGAAGTCTGCTGCTGGTATTGAAAGTGCATGTTTCAGTCTGCATGTCAGAATTTTTTATTGAATTAGAAGAGGATTTGAGAAGTCACTCAAAATGTGCCGTAATTTGTCTTTCTGCAGCACCAATCATACTTTCTATGGCAAAATTAACCCCATCATTTTGTTCCTTTTTAAATTAAATGTTTTAAGAGTTACCACTTCGTTCCAATCAAGATGCCCTCAGGTGTGCCAAACTTTTGTCATAAGTAAAGCTGTTAGCGCTCTAGTTGTTCTTCAGAACACTCTGGGAAGCTGCAGTAGAACACAAAGGAATCAACTGACAGTCTCTGCCCTTGTTGGATGTACATGTTTTACTGAGAATGTCAGACTTCATTCTCACATGACTGAGAAAGATAATGTGAATTTACAGAAAATATGCTCTCAGTTTAGCTTATAGATCATCTTCCAAACCTCTGTGGGAAAAGCATGAGAAAATAGTTTTCTATCAAACATGATTCATGATATCCCAACAGAAGGCTTTTTCACATAGTAAAATCACCTTAGAACACACCACAATTCCTAAAATGAGTATGGCACCATCAACAAATGATTTATAATGTAACTAAAGTCTTAAAACCTTCTTTTAACTGCAATGCTTTTTAATGAGGTGCTATCATGTATATTGGTCTCAAGATGGCTGCCAACACTTCTTGGATGAAGTGCTGACAGCCAATCAGATCTCAGGATGAAATCTGTGGTTAGGCTCCACCCAGATATATATATTTCTTTTTCCATTCTTATTTAAAAAACTACTGAACGGATTTACACCATTTAACAAAAAGAGCTCTTTCTGAACCAAGGGCTACCTTTTTGCCAAATGTGTTCTGTTCAGCAGTTCGGGCTATGGAAAATTGCATGGAGAAAACATGTTTTGGGACCCCCTTTTTTCTCGCCCCCCCCCCCTTGCCGAATCACCCTGAAACTTTCAAGCTTCCCGCAGTACAGGGTATCGCCACCTCCCGGGGTTTGTTTTGTAATTGTTCGGGGAGCTTCCATGCCACCTCAAGTCCCACCCTCCAGGGCTTTAATTAAATATGCAGGGTGGGCCTGGCGGGCCCCAGAAGCCTCGGGGACCACCTCCGCCGTGGGGCTTTGAAAATAGAGGGAGGGGGGCCATGCGGTCCCCCTCCTGGATCACTTGATGTCCCTAGGGACCACCACCCCCCAGGGCCGGCTCCTGCAATTTCCCGGGGTGTGCATCCCCAGGACTTTTCCGTTTGCTATGACAGGGCGGGAACATGGCTTCCACCCTGTGAGAGCGAACCCTGGTTTGCTTTGTTGAAGAGAGAGGAGTAAAAACCTCGTCTCGCTTCTGTAAAGTGAATCCAGGTAGTAAAAATGAAAAAAAAATGACGCGGGGTCTCACCCCTTCTTTTAAATAAGCCCCCGGGTGGGCCAGGTTCCTGGGGAAATCCTATAATTATATTGTGAGGGCTTGCGGGGCCTCTGCAACACTGGGTACCACCACCTCCCATATTAATTAGGTGCGGGAAGGTACACGTACTTCCCGCAGCCCTGGGGATCGCCACCTCTACAGGGATTGTTTTGTAATTGTTCGGGGGCTTCGAGGCCACCACAAGTCCCGGGGATGGCCACCCTCCGGGGCTTTAATTAAATATGCAGGGGGGGCCTCGCGGGCCCCCGAGCCTCGGGGACCACCTCCTCCCCGGGGCTTTGAAAATAGAGGGAGGGGGGCTGTGCAGTCCCCCTCCTGGAGCGATTAATGGCTCTAGGGAACGCCACCCCCCACGGCCGGCTCCTGCAATGTCCTGTGGTGTGCATCCCCGGGACATTTCCATTTGCTATGACAGGGCAGGACCCTGTGAATGCAAACCCTGGTTTACTTTGAGAGGAGGAAAACCTCGTCTTGCTTCAATAAAGGAAGGAGTATTGCTTTTGGGCAAAGGAAGCTGCTCCCGTTGCCCAAAAGCAATGCCGGTTTCCGGAGGAGTTGGGGAGCCGGCAGGACCGTGGGGACATTGGGGCTGCCCCCATGGTTCCCAACAGAGAGGGCAGGCCCTGGGGGATGGGGGATGGGGTCCCGGGCCAGAAGTTGCCTGGGAGGGGGGCCACACGGCCCCCTTCCCCTTTTTAAAAAGAAATTAATGGAAATTTATGAAAATTAATGTTTAAAAAAGAAAAAAAAGAAGTGGTGACTCCACCCCGTCCACCCCCCACAAATCAATGTGATAGCAAGCTTTTGAAATGTGTACGGTAGCAAATCGGCTGTGTCATACAATTATAAAATTCAATATGCATGTGAGGTTGGACAAATGAGAATCGTAGTCATTTGTGGGTTTACATATAAACCATTTTATTTACACAAAACAACAAAATAAAAGTAGGTACAGCCATGGCGTGTCATCATCCCTTGGCAATCTGTGAATCACAACCTGCAAGACAAAAGTAAGATAAGATTGTGTGTTATGCGCCCATCAAAAGAGAGAGAGAGAGAGAAAGAAAGGGAGAAAGAGTGAGAGAGAGGAAGAGAGAGATAAAGAAAGAATGATAGGGGAAGACAGAGAGAAAGAGAGAGAGAGAGAGAGAGGGAGAGAGGAAGAGAGAGAGAGAAAGTGAGAGAGAGGAAGAGACAAAGAAAGAAAGCGTGAGAGACAAAGATAGAGAAAAAGAGTGAGAGTGAGGAAGAGAGAGAGAAAGAGAGAAATAGTGTGAGAGAGAGAAAGGAAGAGTAGGAGAAGGAGAGTGAGTGCAGACACTCCGGACAAAACCCTCACTGCTTACCTTTCCGCCCCCGGTGTGTCTCCAACCACGTGCCAGGACATACTGCCGCCCTCCAGCTCACTCATCTGAAACATAGTATAGCATCAGTAATGGCAGAGTACATACGACTGCACACGCTTTTATCGCTGTCCCGCCCCTGAGCACCCAGGCTGCTGCACACCATCTACTCCCACCGCCCAGAGGTGACTGCCCGCCCCGCGCACCCAGGCACTCACTGCTCATCTTTCTCCACCGCCGTGTGTCGAAGAGGGTCCTCCACATGCCGAACCAACCTCCTCAGCCGTGGCGTACACGCGGTCTAGTCGAGGTCACCATTCAAATCAGGTCTTGATTCTTAGGATTGTGTATCGAGGCCACGCATCATCGCAGCCTGCACACACGCTCAGCTCTTGCGGTGGGACTCTGTGACCAGTGAGGCCACGCCACGTGGTGGTAGGCCCCCGTTGTTTGATGGCTTAGGCCTACACTGCTGTCCAGATCGCCGGGACAGAACTTACTGTGCCCCTCCCTCAGTGGACCGAAAGTCACGGTCCCGTGGCGGTGTGCCTCTGCCGGCCGCAGTACATCCGGTGCCAGCAAGTCTTAAATGGCGTAGAGCACGTGCGCCCGGTCTTTTTTATTGGCAGGGTCATGTGTCCTGTGACGCCTGTGCTGGATGGGTGTGGTGTAGGTGTATACCAGCCGTGAGGGAGTGGCTGTGGTGTAATGACAACTAGGCCTGTGACCAGCAGATCACTGCAATGAAAACATGGGCCATGTAGCGTTGTCGTCCCTCCCTGTAAGCGTAAGCGGAGTGGGCTGGC
Organism: Lissotriton helveticus; assembly: GCF_964261635.1. Taxonomy (NCBI): domain Eukaryota; kingdom Metazoa; phylum Chordata; class Amphibia; order Caudata; family Salamandridae; genus Lissotriton; species Lissotriton helveticus. The sequence goes on along the minus strand of NC_136068.1, from coordinate 1,821,497,060 downwards.
TTGGCCTGGCTTATGCCAGTGATGCTTGAGGCTGAGAAGAATGACTCCGGAGCTATGGTTGTGGTTCCGTCCTGAGTTGTATGAGGAATCAACTGATGCGGGAATCCCTGTTGTAGTGCTGCCGTCACCCAGGTTGCAAGCGCCAATGTGTCACTCTGTGATCCAAGTCCCACAACGTGGCCAACATGGAAGGTACGGGGAATTACTGACCCTACATTCATCCATACTTCCACACATGAAAGATGATTGACATGACACATCTGTGTGGATATGAATGTTTATTGCACATCCAGTGGAGTGCACGCAAGCCTCAAATGCTGCACCCAGCCCCTTTCTGCCCCAGGCAACGCTGGGGCGGGCTGCTAGTGTACTTATACAATCACTCCACCAATCCCCAAGCACTTTCTTTTTTCTTTCTTTAAGTTTGAAAAACCTTTATTCATGATAAAAAGATATGAATCACAGCATAGTGCCTACATCCATAGTTGGGTCGGCATTATGATACATCAAATGTGTAGATGATATATCAAAAGGGTAGGGGAGTACAAAGCAAGCCACCTACAACCCTTCTGGACCGGCTGCGTTAGTTGAAATATTGAGCTGTAAGGGCAGTGGTATCATTGCAATCATGTGGCATCAAACATTAACAATAACGAAAAGAGAAAGTAGATGTTTCCACTAATGCACTTTAATCAAATTGTGTATATCTAAGGTGTTGACCCATTCCAGTCAATAGAGTATAGAGTGGTGTCCCGTGTTCTCCAGGGGGCGAAATGTGCGGGCGAGGGTGGAAAGCCCTGCTACCATATGTTAGTTGTCCATTATGGTGTCGCAGCGTCTGTATCCGTAGTGTCTTCCAATAAATCGATTTGCAAGGGGTCCCTGATGTATTTTGGACGTGATGAAGGGGGTTGAAGATCCGTGTATGTATGTAGTTGCTCTTGGCAATAGACAAGGTCTTACAGCTAATCCTTAAATTTCGGCACTCTTCCTCTACAGGCAATTCTCCTCTTAGCGAGAAGGAGCACAAGGGAAGTGTATTTACGCACTTAGGCAGCGAGGGGTTCAGTGTATCCTAACAGTGCAGTTAGAGGATCTACAGGAATGTGCAGGCCTGTCATAAGATATAGTGCGGTTAGGATCTCCGCCCAGTATCGTTGTATGGGTGGGCAATCCCAGGCTATATGTTTAAAGTCGGCCCCTTCCCTTCCGCAGCGGTCATGGTGATCATTATTACGAAGCTTCAGTTGGAACATCCGCGCTGGCATGTAATAGAGTCGGTGGACATATTTATAGTGTATTATTCTAAACCTGCTGCTGGCGGATATATCTCCCGTTTGCCTGCAGCAGAATGTCAACTGTTCCTCAGTGCGAGAGTGTCCCAATTCCTCCTCCCATCTGTGTCGGGCCAAAGGGGGGTCATATTCTCTGTTGGAGTGTACCGTCCGGTATAATAGTGAGAGCACATGCGCAGGGGCGTCTTGCTGCAATAGTGCGTGTAGTGGGGGCATGTGAGAAGGAACACCTTTCACAACGCTATGAGCAGGAACTACTGCACCCAGAATGCCCTACTGGACAAAAGCGACCCCTTCCACAGCCGAGGAGTCGGGAAACACCAACCTCTTCTGTTTCTTCGCAGAGGAGTGCGGAGCCCGAAGGAGGAGCCGAACCCGGAAGAAGATGCGGAACGCCAATAAAGACTGACGCGACCCAGGAAGAGGCGTCTTGGACCAGCGGGAAGGCGGAGCTGCATACGGAAGAACACGCGAGCGTGGAGGACGCCGAGGTTCGGAACCGAGAACAGCGAGCCGAGACCCAGGACAACGTTCCAGACGGCGAGGAAGCGGGGGAGGCCAAAGAACCCTGGTCGGAGGAGTGGTGGTGTCCCCCGGAGGAGGCTGGAGAGCGTGCCGTGACTCTGGAGAGTTACGGCGGGGCCGGTGAGTAACACTGCGTCTGGGGAACTGTCGAGGGAGGTGGGAGGTTTCTTTATGTGGTTGAAGGGAGGGAGTACAAGTGGGGATTTCACAGCCTTACTCAGTACGTGCATGTATCACAACTATCTGACTGAGCTCTCAGCCATGCTGATATCGTTCTTTCGTTTGCTCTGATTGCACTATGTTAGACCTCTTGACCTGATACCACCTCAACCCCTACCTCACAGATTACTCCTTTTTACCTACCCCATCCTCTTACCACACGCCTAGTTCTTGCCCCTCACTACCCTTCTATTGTCTATTGAGCACTACTGGGTTCAGGAATCGGGTGCATATTGTTGACCCAGAACACTGACAGGTCCCATTCTTTCTCTCCTTCTGGTGAGCCTCCGGGTGAAGTTACGCCACGGATGAATCAACGCCCCAAACACCTTGTCACCCAACCGAAGAGGGTAGACCAATGCTGGCCTCGTCATCTATTGCCTCAGGAAGCGAGAAGACCCCAGAAGAAGAGACTCTAAACCCTGTAGTAACTCCTAATTCTGTGTCAACTACTAATAAAGACACTCTTGTTCGCCAATATATCCAGCCTCCGCGTCTGTATATCCGCCCTGCCCTCCCGCACGGCATAAATGTGTCCTGGCGGAGTCTAATGTAGTAAAAGCGCTCTAAGTTAGTGGGGTTCGTATCTTTAAAAAATTCCTCACTAGTGTTGAATATCCCTCCTGTGTAGAGGTGTCCCCAAGTATGAATGGAGAGTTTGCGGAAGAGCCGGCGGCAGCCACCTTCCTGTGTGACCGGGATATCCTGCCGCCCGGGGAGGGGCAGGAGCGGGGAGTACATAAGTGTGCATTGGGTGGACTTGGCTAAGTCGTGCCAGGCGCTGACAGTGCATTGGACAGTGGTAGCTGCGAGGCGTCGCTTGAGTTCGGGGATGCTAAGGTAGGCGGTCCATAGGGTGGGGGCCATAAAGCTGTCTTCTATTGCCAGATGAGGCATGAAGGGGAGGGTTTCATCCAGTATGCGACATAATGTGCCTGTGCGCAGCTAAAGTATAATTCCACATCTAGTATAGCGAATCCACCTGCACAAAACGGGCGCCTGAGTATAGCCCACTGTAGCCTGGCTAGCTTCCCTCCCCATGTGAGTCGTATAAGCTGAGTCCTAATGGCTGAGAAAAAGTGGTGGCTGGGGGCATAGGGGATATTTACAAATAGATATAAAAGCTTGGGTAGGATGACCATTTTAATAATGGCCGCTCTGCCAGCCATTGACAGGGGCATCGCAATCCATCTCGTGATTTTATCAGTTATTGAATCCAGCGCCCACCCATAGTTGGCTCTCATCAGTTCCTCGTGATTGCGAGAGACAATTTTTCCAAGATAGGTGAGAGTGTCGTCGCACCATTTAAGGGGAAAGTCCGGTTTGAATTTTATGGTGGATTCAGTGAGGGGATATATCTGGGATTTACTCCAGTTAATATTGACTCCTGATAGCTGCCCAAATAGAATGAATAATCGTAGTATGGGATTCAGACTCACTTCCGGATTACGTAGGTATAGGAACTCAGCCGGGAGGCCGTCTTGCCCCGGAGCCTTTCCAGATTGTAGTTGCATATTAGCGGAGATAATCTCCTCGTCTTTGTGATGCGCTAGAAGGAATTTTCTTTGGCCATTACCCAGCCAGGCGATGGCGGTGTCTTCAAAGAATGAAGTGAAGTCTACCGGAGCCTGTCGGTGGGTTGTATACAGTGCTTTATAGAAACTTTTAAACACTGCGAGTATATCCAAGGAATTTCTTTGTATTAGGCCATCCTCATCCTCAATCTCTAGGACAGTGTTGGTGAAAGGAGGGGGTCGGATAGAGAAAGCTAACGCCCGTCCTGGTCTCTCCCCTTCACCATAGCGACAAGCCTTATGATATTTCCCCCTAAATTTGCATTGCCGTTCAGCTGTTTCTTGGTACTCTGTGTGCAGGGTGCCTAAATGCGTTTGTAATGTTGGAGAAGGTGTTGTTTGTGTAGCTAGCTCAGTATGTTTTAAGTCTAATTCCAGCTTCCGGAGTGTATTACAGATATCTTTTAATACTCCTCCACTTTTAGCTATACAGATGCCTCGTATGGTAACTTTAAAGGCCTCCCAAACCGTAGAGTATTGGGGGACTGAGCCAATATTACGGAGGAAAAAGTCTGATACCTCTTGTTCTAGTTCGTCTTTAAAGACAGGATCTATCAACGACTGTGGATTGAGGTGCCATGAAAGGTATGGGGGTTCTTCTTGTGGAGCCGTGAGAGTAAATAGTACGGGAGAGTGGTCCGAGTATGTGCGGGGAAGGTGAGATGTGTGCGATGTCCAGGTTGCCAATCCCCTGTCGACCAGCCAATAACCTATTCGCGACCAGGATGAATGGGCAGAAGAATAGCAAGATCTCTGACGAGTCTATGGGTGGTGAGTTCTCCAAGGGTCTATGAGGTTGTGATCTTCAACTATGTTTTTAAGGGCTAGTTGAACATTGGTGTAGTGGTGTGGTTGCGGATGTGACCTGTCCAGATTCGGATAGATGGTAACGTTAAAATCTGCCCCCCATATTAAGTGCGTTGAACCCACATCCTGTATCTTTCCCCACAATACCCGAAAAAATTCCGGCTCATCGGTGTTCGGTCCATAGCAGGATACCAGTGTTACGGATTGTGCGGAGAGTCTTCCCCACAGAATGTTGTATCGACCTTGCGGGTCTGCATAGGAGCCGATGGGGGTGTATGGGAGTGTGTGTTTCACCAAAATTAAGGTGCCTCTGGCGTACGAGGAGTAGCATGAGAAGCATCTATGACTTGCCCAACGGGTAGCGAAAGTGGCGGGTGATCTGGGAGACAAGTGTGTCTCCTCAAGCATAACGCAGTGGATATTGTGGCATTCCAGAAAAGCGAGTATATGTCGTCGCTTACGGGAGTTCCCCAGGCCTCGCACGTTCCATGTCAAGAAGTTATATTGGACTGTTCTGGGTCGGGACTCCATAGTGTGTATGAGAAATGAAGCTGTTGTAGAATGCAGTTTATGTCATTATATAGGACGACATCACCAAGTGTGATCACAATAGTACAGCGCAGAAAAAATACGTAAATAACAATCCCCAATCCCTTCATCCTCCCACAACAGCAACCCCAACTTGCCGTGCCATATACCTCCCCCCTCCCTAATAATCCCGTATGCTCTAGTCCCAACTGATGACGGTAAGGTAAGCTTTCAACCATTTTTCTGAGTTCAAGATTTAGGGTTCACCTGGTGGGCAGCAGCCAAAGGGCGACCAGGTTCTCCTTGCGGTGGCGAGGGTATTCGGGTGTATTGATGCGGGTCCATCTTGGCATGGTGTTTAGTGCAGCCCACAGATCATTTAGTGTTTTTCCTTTGATGGGAAGCAGAGCGTGGTAAGGGCAAGCGGGACCCATCCCAGGGCAGCGGATGTTGGATCTGAAATAAGGATTCCCTACCCAAAGTTTGCGCACCGCACCACGCCTTGAGGAGTCATGTGGTCTGCTTAATAGGGAGGTGTGAGTACCACACCTTCCGGAGTGTAGGGCCATGATGCGCGACCACAGGAATTCTTCCGCCGAGAGTGAGGCCCAGTCCCGCTCATTGTTAAGTCCTCAATATGTGAGTGGGGGCAATGGGGCCTCAATGTCTGGCCACTGTAGATACAAGGGTGCTTCAGGGCCAGCATGAAGGTGTGGTATCATTGTCAGTAATTCCATTGGATGGTGCTACTCAATGTCTGATGCACCCTTGTTTTCTTCCTCCTGGCGTTCAGGGGACATCCGGCCTCCAGGCTGTTTAGGTAGGGTCTGATGAAGTCCTGGGCATGCTGTGGGTTAGTGAAGAAATGCTGTTTGCCTTGGGATGTCACTTCGAGGTGGGCCGGGAACAGCATGGAGTATGGAATGTTGAGCTGTTGAAGTTTTTTCTTGACTTGGAGGAGTTTGCGTCTCTGCTCTTGTACGGCCATGGTAAAATCTGGATAGATAGATATCTCCATTCCTTCATATTTGAGGTGTCCTTTCTCTCTGAATAGTCGGGGCCGTGTCTCTGTTGTGATAATTCAACAGTTTGACTATGATGGGACGCAGAGGGGTCCCAGTAGGAGGTCGGCTCGCCAGTGAGTAATGTGCTCTCTCAACCAAAAGGACCAATGAAAATTCCTCTCTGCCAAATAACGCTATGAGCAGGCATTCGACGTAATCCTCCATTTTCCCAGTGGCCGTCGACCCAGGCACACCTAGGATGCGGAGGTTGTTCCTCCTTGAGCGTGATTCCAACTTTTCATTTTTAGCGGCTATCGCTTTCAATACTTTGTCCATCTCGAGTGTGGGGCTATTGGGAGCATTTGACGTGTCCTCCAAGTCAGATATCCTTCTCTCTTCCTCAGTTAATCGGTCATCATGCTTCTCCACTCTGTGTGTTAGGCCATCCATTCTGGCAGATATAAAAGTCCATTTTGGATTCTATTGACGTTAGGCTCGATTGCATTACAAGTAATACTTCCTTCAGGTCTGCTGTGCATGTGGTTGGAGCCTCAGCATGATCTTTGTCCAGCTCGTCTGGGAGCGGGGAGTTTTCCCAGTGTCAAAGGTAAGTTTCTGTTGTTTACCGTCTGGCTTCCCCATGGCAGCTTGGCGGGAGGACGTACAATTCAGTTGGGCCCAGAGGGGATCCGTGTCTTCCTCCAGATAAGTGCAGCCCGTGGGTCACGAATAAGGTCAGGAGCGCGATGCGTGTGGACAACAGGGAGAGTGGGTTTCCTCCTATTTCTTGTCCCCCCCTACCTTAGGTGGCGCTGCGTCTCACCTCAAGTGCGAAATGGCGGACTGTCCTCTCTATGCTCACGCCAGCCTCTATCCGAACCAGGCTGATATTGCGGTGTTTGAGAGCGATATGTCAGCGTGCTCTACGAGGTGTCAGCTGGGCAGCCAATGATGTCTCTTCCTAAATGCCACCTCAGCGTGCGTAGCTGTGACCCCCAGGCCCGAAGCACGAGAGTCAGCGGAGTTGTGGGAGTGTGCAGTTGTCAGCAATTAGGTCTCTACAGTCCTTATTTCTATCTGGTCCAGGGCACTACGCCTGCCATCAAGAGATGGCAGCAGCACGCTGAAAGGCAAGCAGGCCGCACCGGTGAGCCTGGGTCCAGCACCGTGCAGACTTTTGATCCCAGGAACACGTTCTAGTATAGGAGGGCAGGTCCCCCTAGCAGCCTTTGTCACAGCAGGAGCTCAGTAGGAGATGTACCGCCTAGGCCCCTACTCGGCATGGTCGACGTAATCTTGCGGCAATTAAGGGCTTTCAGTGGGGCCCGGGAAGCTTCTCGCAGCAATCTGCGCCGTCGCCGCACCAGCTCTTTTCAATAAGCAGCAGGGTGAAGGGGCGCCGGGTTGCAAGGCTCAGCCGCCTCTCGTGGGGGCCTACGGGACAGTCTCGTCCCTCCGATCCTATTGTGGTAGAGCGGCGCCGGGCGTATTACGCAACCGCACCCACCCTGGGCTTGCGGCGGACCCTCACCTCCCTCGCCGCTCGCGATTACCTCCGGGCCTGCAGCAGGCTCTCTTCATCTGCCGGCCTCACCTCCTCACAGTGGTCCGCGGGGCCGCGGCATGCCAGCCCAGGGGAACGCAGGCTCAGCTTCGGTGCAGCGAAAGGGGGACGCCGCCTCTCAGTCTCCACGCAGGGTCTGGCAGGTTTGTGTGTCCAGGTGTCTTCAGCAACAGCATAGGCACGAGCGCTCGACTCCAGACGCTCACACCAGCAATGCCCCGCTCAGCTCAGCCGATCTGTTCCACCGGCATTATGTGAAGCGCGGTCGTGGAGGCCAGATGTCGATTAATGGGGTTTCCCAGGTAGGAAATTCTTCGTTTTTGTCTGCAATCTATCGCTGTGCAGTTCTAATGCGTGGAGGATTGCTTCTGGTGGACTGTGATTCCAAGATGGCAAGGATAATTGATGAATCTTAGCCCGTACTGCAAGAGCCTCACGCAAGTGCGGCCATCTTGCTTGGCGCCCCAATCTCCAAGCACTTATAAATTCAGAATACACTCTCCTTGCAGTAGTCTAATGATCAAGTCTCGACCTATGTACTTATACGACCGAGACAAAGTTAAATAACCAAAGTTTTCCACACTGCCAGAGGTAACATGGTTGCATACGCTATCCACAGCACAATGTACTGTGGTAGGGCCCAGGGGCAGCATCATGCATACATAATGAACTCATGGACACAGTTAAATAGATAGTGGAACTGTTTACGGGAACGTGCGCTCAACTCCTTTTTATTACCAGGGTCACATATCCAGTGATGTCTGTGCTGGATGCGTGTGGTGTGAGTGTAAGCCAGCCCTCAGGGAATGGTTGGTGCTGACAACAAGTACAACAGTAATCAACAAATCACACACAGAGATTCAATAGGGTCAATGATTTGTGCTGCACTAAGGTCGGGGCACCAGTTGTGAAATAATACACAAAAGATTCTATCGTAAAGGGTCCATGACCTGTGATACACTGAGGTAAGGGCAGCAGATCTGAAATTATACACAAAAGATTGTATTATAAAGGGGGCATGAGTTGTTCTTCACTGAGATAGGGGCATTAGAAGCATTCAGCGTGTGCACAGCCAGCGATGATGCGTGGTCGGGGAGGGCCGCGCTAGTAGCAATGTCTGTTGTCTAGTGGACTACATCATCTGCAATCGTAACATGATCAGAATTGTAAGCCCTGCTGTTCGCAGTGTAGATTGAAGGCAGTAGTCCGCACTGATATCGAGGAATGTTTGATGTCACTTCCTCTTGACAAAATTCGAGGACATAGAGTACAATTCTCTCTGCAATAAATAAATCATGTCTCAATTTAAATTGTGAGCTCTGCTGACCGCAGTGTAGGTGTATAGAACAAAAGATAAAACATTTATGGAATACACTGTCGAAATATGTAGGTTTCAGGGTCGGTATAGCTAGTTGCCTACTGGACTCTGAAATTAATAAATGAATACTACATTTGAATTGTGAGCCCTGCTGAGCATAGTGTAGGTCGGAGGCAGCGGTCAGCAAAGGGCCAGAGCCACGTGGCGTTCATTTGAGCTGCACGGTTTGGGAGCATTTTGTTTTCTTAACCGATTATAGTCTCTCACACAATTTGCATCGGTACTTATCTTGAGTTGTGAGCCCAGCTGACCGCAGTGTAGGCCAGAGGCAGCTTTCAGAAAGCGCCCACAGCCATGTGGCATTGACTTGAGCTGCATAGAGTTAGTGGTAGGTGTAGCGCTCAGCGTGTGCGCAGCCAGGGATGGTGCGTGGTGTGGGCAGGCCGCACTGGGAGCTATGTCTCTTGCCTACTGGACTGAGTTATCTGCAATTGCGACTTGATCTGAATTGTGAGCCGTCGGCAGTGTAGATTGAAGGCAGTATTCAGCACAGACATCAATGAATGCTTTTTGTCACTTTCTCTTGAGAAAATTCAACGACATAGAGTACAGTTCACTCTGGAATAAGTAAATCAAAACTGAATTTGAATTGCGAGATCTGATGTTCACAGTGTAGACAGCCATTCAGTGTTCCTTTGGACTTGCAAGATGAATTTGGTCATTATACTAAAGCTATATTTGATATAAAAAAAGTTATTGAAGCAAGGATACTAAAAGGATATTATGTAGGTTAAGGGACACTGTAGTTGGTTGCTTACTGGACTCTGTAATTAATTAATCAAGACTCAATTTTAATTGGGAGCCCTGCTGACCACAGTGTAGGCCTGAGGCAGCTGTCAGCAAGGGCCCACAGCCATGTGGCGTTAAGTTGAGCTGCACAGTTAGTTGCACCTGAAGCAACCAGCGTGTGCGGAGCCTGCAATGATGCGTGGTCCAGGCTGGCCACACTGGGAGCAATGTCTTTTGTCTAATGAATTCTGCATCAATAAGGCCACGTGGCATTGACTTGTGATGCACTGAGTTAGTGGTTCCTCTGGCGCTCAGTGTGTACGCAGTCTGCAATAAGGCGTGGTCTGGGCGGGTCGCACTGGTAGCAATGTCTTTTGTCTAATGAATTCTGCCTTAATAAGGCTACGTGGCGATGACTTGTGGTGCACTGAGTTAGTGGCACCTGAAGCATTCAGCGGGTGCGCACCCTGCAATGATGCATGGTCCATACATGCCGCACTAGTAGCAATGTCTTTTGTCTAATGAATTCTGCCTTAATAAGACCACGTGGCATTGACTTGTGGTGCACTGAGTTAGTGGTGCCTACTGGACTGTTTCATCTGCAATCGCAACTCGATCTGAATTGTGAGCCCTGCTGACCGCAGTGTAGACCGGAGGCAGCGGTCAGCAAGGGCGTTGAGTCCAACTGCACAGTTAGTGACACCAGAAGCATTCAGCGTGTGCGCAGCTTGCAATGATGCGTGGTACGGGGGGGCCGCACTGGTAGCAATGTCTATTGCCTACTGGACTGCGTCATCTGCAATTGAGACTTGATCTGAATTGTGAGTCCTGCTGTTCGCTGTGTACATCGAAGGCAGTAGTCTGTACAGACATAACTCTGCAGTGCTATGCCACCGGGATTGCAGGGGCCTGTGTCGAGGAGGCACGCGGTCATGGCAGAGGCCACATGGCAGGGTGAGGGCTGCCGCTCCTGCAGACGCGTTGCCCTTCACAGAAGTGAACCACGCCCAGAGCCCCAACCTATTTATTCACACTTCTATGCTGGAGTGGCGTACGTTGGACCAGCCCACCGAGCTTCCGCTTACAGGGGACGACAGTATATAACAAAATCCTAGTAATACGGAGAAACACAATGATAACAATTTTTCAAAAATAAGGTAAGGGAAGGGAAGGGAATTATAATGCCTTTTTTTATATAAATAGAGTAGGGATTTAGCGAGCTGAGTAGTCTGATGGGTAATCGCGTGGTATTTTATCCCTTCAAATCTAGACACGCGTATATCCAAAAAGAAGGCAACAAACACTTTTAATAAAGAGGGAACCCCGAACTGAGATAACACTACAAACACAGATCCAAAGGAGGTAAGAGACATGCCTGATAGCATTAGAGCAGAGCAGGTATATAAGAATGCAACAGGGAATATGGTTTAATGAGACTCTGTTGTAAATTCCCTTAGATTAAAAACGAAACAGTAATCAAGGTGGGAATGGTATAAATGGCTGACAGGAGTCGTGTAACATACTGAACTTCAGGGCGACATCGACCAAACATTAGAAGGTGGATAGCTATAGGAAAGGACATAATATCGATTTTGGCTTGCTTCCAAGACTGTAAATAAGGAAGTTTTCCTTTTTCTTAAAAAAATCCACACAGACTTCATCACTGGTTATAGTTATCCACCAACAAGCGGGGGGAAGATCGACACTCATACCCGAGGCGATCGTCACTAGTCCACACCAGTTTCCTTAACCACAAAAATCAAGGTTGGTATTAGTTTTATGTGCAGCAACATAGGGGAATCTAGATCGAAACAATTATCCTATATGCGGCAAAAACCAAAATGCAACGGAGGGGAATGTGTGTCATGTTGATAGAGTTTATAAAGTGTATAAATCTTAAAGACATGCCCGAGAAGTGTAATGTGGTGTGTGTTTAGAAGTGACACTATCCTGTACTGATGGTTATCTTTCTAATATCTAGAAGGATACCAGTCATATGAAATTGATGACCCCATACAAATTTCTGTCCTGAGGAAGGTGTGACCACATCAACGGCACCAACACCGAAACGCGTCGACGCACTGTGCTTTAGAGAATCCAAGTGAAGCCCAGTAGGCACCACCTATATGTTAAATAAATACGTTGGGTGCTGTGGTATTATCAGTGTAAAGGCTATTGGATCTTATCAATTGGTAGAAAAATTGTTCGAACTATCTAAACAGATGGGGTTTATTGTTTGTTTTTGAAATTGTGTAATGAATTATTTTATTCTGTGCTTACCTTATTAGGAATTGTTATAATGTACTGTACTCTTCAGAAATTTATGTAAAAAAAGTATTTTTATTTTTTAAATGTATGAAATGTTTATATACTGTATGTTATCAGGACACGTGTTTTCTGAAATTTTAACAAAGTATATCTTGTGATTATATTTTAATAAAGAGTGTTAACGCTGCATTTTAGCTTTTGGCCTGCTTTCGGAGGGTTGGGTATGGACCAGGTGTGCTCACAGTAATATAATCATAATGTTTTGTATATAAGTCATTCCAGGGATATCCCTTAGACTTGTGACGACAGCACAGGTACATGACCGAGATCTTCCCCACTGCATGAGGTAACATGGTTGCGTCTACTGTCCACAACACTACAAGCACCATATGTCCACATGGAGGGGTTTGTGCTCTGCATAGTGAAGTCTGTCCAGCACATCACCGCTACACTTGTGCATTATTATTGTTTGGTGACTTGCGTCCTTCACACATGTTTGGTTGGCACATCTCACAACATTCAGCTATTGTGTGGCTGAGGGGCCATGCCATTTTTGGAAGGTCCGCTGTTCTGTTGTGAGCTGCCTCGGTGGTAGTAGGGGGGGGTAGTCCGGGGGCGAGGTCCAGAGGGTGGTGTTGTGGCCTTCTTGGGTGTCAGAGCTGCATGATCAGTAGCTCTAGGACATGTGTTGGTCTTCAGATGTGATTCTGGGCTGGGCTCCCTTTCAAACTGTAGGTAGTCGTCCTGCTTTACACCAGTAAAAGGCAGATGTCAGATTCCTACTGCTAACACAGCTTATCGCCTGTTTTTGGATCGCCACGCAGATGTGGCTGCTCGTTGAAAATATCGGGAAGTGGTATTTTTGTGTAATTTATGCATGGGAACGCCCACTCTGTATAATATTAGGGTTAGTTGTTGCTCTCATTTGTGGCACTTTTTTTTTGCGGAAGATATTGCTGGAAAACTGGCGATATCGGCTGTTTTCACCAGGTTGAGAATGGAATGAGAATTTAAAATCACTGAAACAACAATAGGTTTAATGAACCTTATAATTAGAAATTAGCATTGAAAAAACCATTGATATTCACTAAAAAAACATAGGTTTCAGGGACGTCATAGTTAGTTGAACATTTCACTCGTACAGAACCAGAGAAATTCGAATGTTATAGTTAGTCGAGCTAACTATAACTCCCGCCCCCGCAATGCACTGCTAATGATGTCACATATTACATCACTCATGATATGGTCAGTGACAATACTGATGACATCACTGATGACATCTCAAATGACATCACTCATGAGTATCACCCACATGATATTCTGATGCACCTCCTCACACCCTAATATAACCTTTGATATACCCACTCTAAAATACAGACTGCCATTTTTTAAACCAATAGCAGTTACTATATACCCCCTGACTAATTCCTAGCTATACACACACATTCATTCATTCACCCATACAGTTACTCATACATGGAGTCACTCATCAATACAGTGCTATTGTAAGTACTCATACACCTTTACAAATACTCATACACCGTCACTCGTCCAAGGCTGATTTGCATATGGCCATGTCTGAACTGGGGTGGTGTGGAGTGCAAAATAACGATGGATTTAGGCCCGGATCTCTGTACTGGGGTGAATGTATGACATTGTTCTGCATTCTGTCCATCAACTGTTGTTGTTTTTGCATTTGTCACCCAGAGTGGGATGGGTATGCTCAGACGTGAGTCCCATGCTCTCCACACCACTGGAGTCAAGCTATCCTGGCTGAAGACGGCTGATAGCCAGAAACCGGTCCTAGGATGCTTGATTCCGGTCCAGGAAAGACATGGCTTGGCAGTTCGGGCTGGACTGTTCCCATGAGGCAAAGGGTCAAGGCTGATTTGCATATGGCCATGCCTGAACTGGGGTGGTGTGGAGTGCAATAAAACGATGGATTTAGGCCCAGATCTCTGTACTGCGGTGAATGTATGACATTGTTCTGCATTCTGTCCATCAACTGTTGTTTTTGCATTTGTCACCCCGAGTGGGATGGGTATGCTCAGACGTGAGTCCCATGCTCTCCACACCACTGGAGTCCAACTATCCTGGCTGAAGACGGCTGATAGCCAGAAACAATCCTAGGATGCTTGATTCCCGTCCAGGAAAGACATGGCTTGGCAGTTCGGGCTGGACTGTTCCCATGAGGCACAGGGTCAAGGCTGATTTGCATATGGCCATGTCTGAACTGGGGTGGTGTGGAGTGCAAAAAAACCGATGGATTTAGGCCCAGATCTCTGTACTGGGGTGAATGTATGACATTGTTCTGCATTCTGTCCATCAACTGTTGTTGTTTTTTCATTTGTCACCCCGAGTGGGATGGGTATGCTCAGACGTGAGTCCCATGCTCTCCACACCACTGGAGTCAAGCTATCCTGGCTGAAGACGGCTGATAGCCAGAAACCGGTGCTAGGATGCTTGATTCCGGTCCAGGAAAGACATGGCTTGGCAGTTCAGGCTGGACTGTTCCCATGAGGCACAGGGTCAAGGCTGATTTGCATATGGCCATGTCTGAACTGGGGTGGTGTGGAGTGCACAAAAACGATGGATTTGGGCCCAGATCTCTGTACTGGGGTGAATGCATGACATTGTTCTGCATTCTGTCCATCAACTGTTGTTTTTGCATTTGTCACCCAGAGTGGGATGGGTATGCTCAGACGTGAGTCCCATGCTCTCCACACCACTGGAGTCAAGCTATCCTGGCTGAAGACGGCTGATAGCCAGAAACCGGTCCTAGGATGCTTGATTCCGGTCCAGGAAAGACATGGCTTGGCAGTTCGGGCTGGACTGTTCCCATGAGGCACAGGGTCAAGGCTGATTTTCATATGGCCATGTCTGAACTGGGGTGGTGTGGAGTGCGAAAAAACGATGGATTTAGGCCCAGATCTCTGTACTGGGGTGAATGTATGACATTGTTCTGCATTCTGTCCATCAACTGTTGTTTTTGCATTTGTCACCCCGAGTGGGATGGGTATGCTCAGACGTGAGTCCCATGCTCACCACGCCACCGGAGTCAATCTATCCTGGCTGAAGACGGCTGATAGCCAGAAACCGGTCCTAGGATGCTTGATTCCGGTCCAGGAAAGACATGGCTTGGCAGTTCGGGCTGGACTGTCCCCATGAGGCAAAGGGTCAAGGCTGATTTGCATATGGCCATGCCTGAACTGGGGTGGTGTGGAGTGCAATAAAATGATGGATTTAGGCCCAGATCTCTGTACTGGGGTAAATGTATGACATTGTTCTGCATTCTGTCCATCAACTGTTGTTTTTGCAGCCATCCTGCTTTACACCAGTAAAAGGCAGATGTCAGATTCCTACTGATAACACAGCTTATCGCCTGTTTTTGGATCGCCCCTCAGATGTGGCTGCTCGTTGAAAATATCAGGAAGTGGTATTTTTGTGTTATTTATGCATGGGAACGCCTACTCTGTATATTATTAGCGTTAGTTGTTGCTCTCATTTGTGGCGATTTTTTTTGTGGAAGATATTACTGGAAAACTGGTGATATCTGCTGTTTTCACCAGGTTTAGAATGGAATGAGAATTTAAAATCACTGAAACAACAATAGGTTTAATGAACCCTATAATTAGAAATTAGCTTTGAAAAAACCATTGAAATTCACTGAAAAAACATAGGTTTCAGGGACGTCATAGTTAGTTGGGCATTTCACTCGTACAAAACCAGAGAAATTCGAATGTTATAGTTAGTCGAGCTAACTATAACTCCCGCCCCCGCAATGCACTGCTGATGATGTCACATATTACATCACTCATGACATGGTCAGTGACATCACTGATGACATCACTGATGACATCTCAAATGACATCACTCATGACATCACCCTCATGATAATCTGATGCCCCTATGCTAGCGGGCCAAAGGGTCCCCCTGCTCATGTTCGCAGACGATACGCTGATTTTATCCAAGACGAGACAGGGGCTACAGTTGGCTCTCGTTTTGAGGAGTTCTGCTGCGATCATGAACCGGTGGTCAACGTAGAGAAGACTAAGGGGCACATTAGGATGGCGGGCGGGCTTTGCCCGCCCACCACCCTATCGGAAAACGGGACCGCCCGCCACAATGCTGAAAATGCATTGCAGCATTTGCATGATGAAAGCGGCAGGCACCGCGCGGTGCCAGCCGCTTTCATTATGCAAATGCAGGGGGGTACCATAGGTACCCCCCGTGTGCACCCCCCTACTGTGCTTCACTCTGGGGGCCCGCAGGGGGCCCCAGAGTGAAGTCCGCCTGCCTTTCGGAAAGGCATTGAAAAATGCCCTTGCTAATATGGCTGGCGGTGTCTGATAGACACCGCCACCATGTTATCCCTTTTCCGCCCCGGCCGCAAGGCGACCGGGGCGGAAAACAGGCGGGCGGTGTTTGCCACCGCTGCAGTCCCCTCCGCCATCGTAATATGGCGGGGGGGAATGCAGGGAAGGATGTCGGGCGGATTGCCTCCGCCAGGGTGGCGCTGGCCACCGCTACCCTGGCGGAGGCAATCCGCCCGACATCCTAATGGGCCCCTACGTTTATGGTTCTCCACGGGACTAGGCCCATAATATCAAGAGTTTTCATGAGCGGGAAGCTCTTGGAGCAGACTAATGTCTTCACTTACCTGGGGGTTACCTTTGGCGACAAATTGAGTTGGTCGTCACAACTGAAGCTATCGGTGTTGAAACACTCGCAGCTAGCTGGAGCTTTGATAAAGGAACATAGGCAGTCAAATACCAAGCCCATAGCTCCTGTTGTTAAAATACACTCTACTAAAATAATCCCCGGAATTCTATATGGGGCCGAGATATGGGGAGCATGCAACCTGTACCACTTAGCTCTGGCCCAGAACAAATTTCTGAGATCAATCGTGGGCCTTCCTAAATCCACTCCGCGTACCCCTCTCCTGTTAGATCTTGGTTGCCATGCATAGAGGATATTGCACGGTACAGGATGCTGGCCTTCTGGAGAAGGCTCTGGATCACCCCAGAACTATACTTATTTGCTAGGGGCCTTACTGAAGTTAGGTGATTGGACTGTGCAAACTAAATTACATGGTTAAGCAGTAATAAATCCTTGCTTACTGACATGGGGATGAGGGACTTGTGGGTTAGTCCGGAGACTGCGGAATTTCCATCTAAAGTTTCGTATAGAGCAGCATACTGGAACCTCCTTAAAATCAGGAGGTTTTCCGCCTTGACTAGCTCATCCCTGACTAGAGATTTTTGTGAGCTGAAAGAAGAACCCAATATGGAAAGCTACTGGGATCTAATAACGAAGCCTAGAGACCGCAAGCTATACCATCAGTTTCCAGTGGAGACACTCCCAACTAGGACGTTCACATGTAAATGGACACTAGGTACAGGAGATAAATGTCCGTTTTGTCCTGAGCACATTGAAGATATAAGCCATCTCCTTTATGTCTGTCCTGCCTACAAACAACCACGAAGTATGTGGCTCAAACCCCTATGTAGATCCTTGGGAACCAGCTCAGCATTGGTCACTAATAGATTACTGAAAATTGGCTGCAATGATATCGCAGTCATAGGGGTGGCCAAGTTCTTGAGCTGGTCCTGGGCCATTGGGGAGAAAAATAGGGGGTCTTTATAGCTATTCTTAGCTACCTAACTGTACGGCTTGGTAGGGATTTTAATGTTATTGGCTTCTCTGTATGAAAAGTCTTCTATATGTGATATATTTAATCCTGTCTTAAATTGTTTTCAACGTAAATACAGGTATTTATATTTTTATTATGGAAAGGTAAACTTACATTGATAGTTTTTATGGTGTACACAGATGTATTGAGTATTTTATTATATTTCTTGTCTTTTAAGATGAACAATCGAAATAAAGACTTTTTTTTTATTGAATTGATAATCGGATGCACCTCCTCAAACCCTAATATATACTTTGATATATCCACTCTACAATACAGACTGCCATTTTTTAAACCAATAGCAGTTACTATATACCCCCTGACTAATTCCTAGCTATACACACACATTCATTCATTCACCCATACAGTTACTCATACATGGAGTCACTCATCAATACAGCGCTATTGTAAGTACTCATATACCTTTACAAACACTCATACACCGTCACCCATCCATAGAGTTATTGACACACCCAGCTAGTCATGTAAAGAATCAATAACACTGCCATTACTCACCTATACAGTTATACATTCACTATCTAACCTATTCATACAGATACTAACATATGCTTACTCTCTTATACAATCACTGACACAAGCACACACTCATTTATACAGCCAATCTCACAATTACTCACTCTCACATATAGTCATTTATATATTCCAACACTCACATATACTGCCTTTCACATATGTAGTTACTCACATATATACCACTGAGATATACATTCACTCACCAAAACACTGATACACACACTCACTCAACTATACAGCTATTTCCACAAGCACTATTGAACCCATACACCCAGTAAATTATCCACTCACACATGTAGGCAGGAAGTCACCCCCCCCCCCACCCACCCACACACACACACACAAACACTGAGGCACCCATACAGATACTCATGCAACCAATAAGTAACCCATATAGGCAGTCATGTACCTACTCATCAACCCATGCAGCAGCTTACACAACGCAACAACTGAGAGCCTGATACAGACATTCACACAGTTTAGTCACTAACGCATGCATTCAGTAAGACACATTTAATCACTGACTTATACAGTCAGTCACACACCTATTAAATCCTCCACCCAGACACTTATACACCAACTCATTCTTCAATACACCTTGGCATTTACATACATAAAATATATTTAAACTTTACAGAAACACACATTTACTGGATGTTGTCATCAGTGATGTCGTCAGTGATGTCATCAGTGATGTCACTGACCATGTCATGAGTAATATGTGACGTCATCAGCAGTGCATTGCGGGGGAGCGAGTTATAGTTAGCTCTACTAACTATAACGTTCAAATTTCTCTGGTTTTGAACGAGTGAAATGTCCAACTTACTAAAAAGTCCCTGAATCCTATGGTTTTTTTCACAGAATTTCTAAAGTTTATTAAATGCTAATTTCTAACTATAACGTCCCTGAAACCTGTGTTTTTCTCAATATATATATATATATTTTCCAAAGTCGCCGCTTTTCAACTGCCGTTAGCCTGGCAAGAACGAGAAGTGGACCCGCAAATTCATGCCAATCAAGTTTATTTGCTCAAATTGTCGACCAGCCTGTCCGCCATGACGCATTTCGACCCCCACTGGGTCTTGATCACATATATATGTATATATTCACTGAAAAAACCATAGGTTTCAGGCCTTATATAGTTAGGAATTAGCATTTGAAAAACCTTTGAAATTCACTGAAAAAAACATAGGTTTCAGGCCTTTTATAGTTAGGAATCAGCATTTAAAAAACCTTTGAAATTCACTGAAAAAACCATAGGTTTCAGGCCTTATATAGTTAGGAATTAGCATTAAAAAAACCTTTGAAATTCACTGAAAAAACCATAGGTTTCAGGAGTTATATAGTTAGGAATTCGTTTTTAAAAAACCTTTGAAATTCACTCAAAAAACTATAAGTTTTAGTGGTGTTATAGTTAGCTGGACATTTTACTCATACAAAACCAATGAAATTGCTTCTATATAGTTAGTTGTACTAACTATATTTCGCGCACCCGCAATCCACTGCTGATGATGTCACATATTAGATCATTCATGACATGGTCAGTGACATCACTGATGACATCTCAAATGACATCACTGATTTCAAAGGTTTTTTAAATGCTAATTCCTAACTATATAAGGCCTGAAACCTATGGTTTTTTCAGTGAATTTCAAAGGTTTTTTAAATGCTAATTCCTAACTATATAAGGCCGGAAACCTATGGTTTTTTCAGTGTTTTTAAAAAAAAAATTGATTGGTTAACTGGCTTATTAAGTGTATCTTAGTGAATACATATATTAGCGAGTAATGTTTAAATATTTAAATTTATGCATGAGTGATGTAATATGTGACGTCATCAGCAGTGCATTGCAGACGTGCAAGTTATAGTGAGTCCAACTAACTATAACGTGGGAATAACTGGTATGAAACCTATGGTTTTTTCAGTGAATTTCAAAGGTTTTTTAAATGCTAATTCCTAACTATAACTGGTGTGTAACCTATGTTTTTTCCAGTGAATATATATATATATATATATATATAAAATTTCTATGGCAAAATGAAACCCCTCATTTTGTTCCTTTTCAAATTAAATGTATTAAGTGTTACCACTTTATTCCATCAAGATGACTTCAGGTGTGCCATACTTTTGTCATAAGTAAGACTGTTAGCGTTCTAGTTGTTCTTTAGAACACTCTGGGACATTCTCACATTGGGCTATAGTTAGGCTACATCTGGCTGATATTTGGGCTACATTTGGGCTATTTTGTCTCTGGTGGCCAACTTGGGAGACTGTATATCAGAATTTTTTTAATGAAATATAAGAGGATTTGAGAAGTCACTCAAAATGTGCCCTAATTTTTCTTTCTTCAGCACTAATCATAATTTCTATGGCAAAATGAACCCCCTCATTTTGTTCCATTGCAAATTAAATGTTTTAAGTGTTAACACTTTATTCCAATCAAGATGACTTCAGGTGTGCCATAATTTTGTCATAAGTAAGACTGTTAGCGCTCTAGTTGTTCTTTAGAACACTCTGGGACATTCTGTCATTGGGCTATAGTTGGGCTACATCTGGCTGATATTTGGGCTACATTTGTTTTTTTTGTCTCTGGTGGCCATCTTTGGACTACATTGGGCCACATTGGGCTACATTGGGCTACATTTGGGCTCTAACATATATATAGCCCAATGTAGCCCAATATATATTTTTTCAAAGTTAATTTTCGTAAAAACCACTGGAGCACATATCTTGAGACATAGCAAAGGCACATCGGGCTACCAGTCCCTACAATTTTGCCAAGTTTGGTGGAAAACCATTCAGCCGTTCGGGCTAAAAGTGAGTCCAACCGCCCTATGGAAATTGACATGGGAAAACACGTTTTGGGACCCCCCTTTTATCTCGGCCCCCGCTTGACGAATCCCCCCCAAACTTTTAGGGAAGGAGCGGAGCGCCGCGAGGCAAAGTTAAGGAAAATTTCAGGAAGATTCCTCAACCGGCGCCAAAATTATTCCCAATAGAATGTTGCAATTTCCCTATGGAAAACAATCCTAACTATATATACCTACTGGCTATCGCTATCGCCAGTAGGTAATATATAGTTAGGATTGTTTTCCATAGGGAATCCTCTTATATTTCATTAAAAAAATTCTGATATGCAGTCTCCCAAGATGGCCACCAGAGACAAAAGAGCCCAAATGTAGCCCAAATATCAGCCAGATGTAGCCCAACAATAGCCCAATGACAGAATGTCCCAGAGTGTTCTAAAGAACAACTAGAACGCTAACAGTCTTACTTATGACAAAAGTATTGCACACCTGAAGTCATCTTGATTGGAATAAAGTGGTAACACTTAATACATTTAATTTGAAAAGGAACAAAATGAGGGGTTTCATTTGCCATAGAAATTTTATATATATATATATATATTCACTGAAAAAAACATAGGTTACACACCAGTTATAGTTAGGAATTAGCATTTAAAAAACCTTTGAAATTCACTGAAAAAACCATAGGTTTCACACCAGTTATAGTTAGCTGGAAATTTTACTCGCATAAAACCATTGAAATTCCCACGTTATAGTTAGTTGGACTCACTATAACTTGCACGTCTGCAATGCACTGCTGATGACGTCACATATTACATCACTCATATATTTAAATATTTAAACATTACTCGCTAATATATGTATTCACTAAGATACACTTAATAAGCCAGTTAACCAATCAATTTTTTTTTTAAAACACTGAAAAAACCATAGGTTTCCGGCCTCATATAGTTAGGAATTAGCATTTAAAAAAACTTTGAAATTCACTGAAAAAACCATAGGTTTCAGGCCTTATATAGTTAGGAATTAGCATTTAAAAAACCTTTGAAATTCACCGAAAAAACCATAGGTTTCAGGCCTTATATAGTTAGGAATCAGCATTTAAAAAACCTTTGAAATTCACTGAAAAAAACATAGGTTTCAGGCCTTATATAGTTAGGAATTAGCATTTAAAAACACCTTTGAAATTCACTGAAAAAACCATAGGTTTCAGGAGTTATATAGTTAGGAATTCGTTTTTAAAAAACCTTTGAAATTCACTCAAAAAACTATAAGTTTTAGTGGTGTTATAGTTAGATGGACATTTTACTCATACAAAACCAATGAAATTGCTCCTATATAGTTAGTTGTACTAACTATATTTCGCGCACCCGCAATCCACTGCTGATGATGTCACATATTAGATCATTCATGACATGGTCAGTGACATCACTGATGACATCTCAAATGACATCATTGACCCAGGA
Source organism: Lissotriton helveticus (assembly GCF_964261635.1). Classification (NCBI taxonomy): domain Eukaryota; kingdom Metazoa; phylum Chordata; class Amphibia; order Caudata; family Salamandridae; genus Lissotriton; species Lissotriton helveticus. Next base: position 1,821,474,670 of record NC_136068.1, on the reverse strand, counting down.
TAAATACAGCTCAATAGCAAGACGAGCAGATTTGGGCATGGCCAAGAACGGTGGATCGAGCCGCATTTTTGCCCATTCTTTCTTCCGTACATTTTGTTGAGAAGAATTTATCTCAGCTGATTTGGAGAATCCAATAGGAAAGAAACCCGGGTTTTCAAACAGGTCAATTAGGTGCAGACCAATACAGGCTGTGTATAGACAGGAGATCCAGGGTATTTTGAAACCCTTGTCCAATTCAAGCGAATCAGCTAATATTAAATGGTTCAAAGAGGTTTCTTCCTTAGTCCATATCTTTAACCATAGCAGGAGGGGTTGTAGCTTCACAACATCATTTATGTACCCTAGCCTAACCTCAGTATGACAGACATAGTTACTATTGCCTTGGTTACAGCTAACAATCTTTTTGTAAAATACTTTTCCACCCTCTCCAGCCCGTATTGGTCAAAGATGCCCCATACACCGGTCCCGTATGTGGCACCTGAATAGCATTTGGCCTTGGAGACTGTTAATAATTCTTTGATCGGTTTGCTTCCTAGTATAGTTGCAAATCCTACAATCGCCTCAGTGCTTCTTGCAACAGCAGCTGCCCTGCTGGCTTTCAAAGTGCCCCTGGTAAATCTGACATCAAAAACTATTCCTAAGTACGAATACAAGGGAACTGTGTTAATTTCTGTATTATTTATTATTCCATAAATAATTGTTTTTCTTAACTCAGGACCCACCATTATCTGAGTTTTAGCTTGATTGACCATTAGGGCCAAACTACTCATGAAAGCACAGACCTGGTTTAGTAATGGCAGAAAGCCAATCGCAGTTCTGGCCATTAAAACCGTATCATCAGCAAATATCAAGGCAGTATACTGATGTTAGCTACCCTCAGACAATCAACTTTAAAGTCCAGAAGATGTTTCTCCAATCAATTAACATACAGGGAAAAGAGAAATGCAACCCTGTCGTACACCGCTATCAAGCCTAAACGCTTCTGTTGTTTTCCAGCTGGCCCAAATCTCACACTGGCGGTTACTTTGATGTGTTGTTCCCTCAAAAAATTCTAAATACTAGGCTCTACCCCCAAGTCTGTTATGAATGTCAAAAGTTTTCACCTATTGATGCAAAGACCCAGCTCAAAACCATGAAGGCTAGATAAGATAAATCTTGCCTTCCTTGGCCACTGTATACTTACTTATTATAGGTAGTTTTGTAGCGCGCTCTGCTACTGGGGAGTATCCTGGCGCGTTGCGGAGGTGACCAAACATAACACAGAGAGACAGCCTAGGCCTGACAAACAAACAGATGGGTCTTGAGATCCTTTTTAAACTTGGATAGACACTGGGCGGTACGCAAATGAAGAGGGAGAGCATTCCAAGCCTTCGCAGTTACCACAGAAATAGATTGGCCGCCCAGCCTAGCCCGCTTATAGCGGGGAAGAGTCAGTTTGGCCATCGAGGCTGACCTGAGACAGCGAGAAGGAGTGTAGAAGGAAAAGCGCTTCCTCAGGTAGCCGGGGCCTAGGTCATGGACAGCTCTAAATGACAGCACGAGAGATTTGAACATAATTCTCTGAGCTACAGGGAGCCAGTGGAGCGCGCGCATATGTGACCGAGCGCTCTGCCATTTCGGAATGCTAAACAAGAGGCGTACCGCGGCGTTCTGGACAACCTGCAGTCGTTTGACCAGATACGCCGGGATACCACAAAACAGTGCATTAGCATAGTCCAATCTGGACAAGATGAGGGCACGCGCAACCGTTTCCCTAGCTTCTCTGGGCAGCAGAGGGAAGAATTTTCTTAAAGCCCTTAGCGTAGCAAAACAGGTCCCTGACAGCTTCTTGATATGGTCCTCAAATCTGAGGTCTTTTCCGAACAAAATTCCGAGGTTCTTAGCCGGGCCTCCCATCACCTTGGGACTAGGAAAATCCGGGGGCCACAAATCATTCTTAAAGTTGGAGGGGAAGGACCCATAGAAGAGAACCTCTGACTTGTCCTCGTTGCATTTAAGCGGTGCCATCGGCAGCCAATGAAACACCGAGGAAAGACAGAGGTGAACAGCCGTTGTGTCCAGCTGGTCATCCGGCCAGGTAAAGAGCAGCTGGGTGTCATCGTCGTATCCGATGATCTTAGCCCTAAGCTGTTCGGCCAGGTATATCACAGGGGTGATGTAGGCGTTAAACATCAACGGGCTCAAAGTGGAGCCCTGAGGGACCCCGTGCAGAGTGGTTTGGCCTTTGAGGCATACGGCGGCATCCATACTTGCTGCGTCCTATCAGAAAGGAAGGATGACAACCAAGCCAGTACCCTGCCGCCAATGCCAATCTCAGACAGTCTAGCCAGGAGGAGATTATGGGGGACGGTATCGAACGCGGCAGAGAGGTCTAAAAGAATCAGGACCGCTCTGCCGCCACCGTCCAGGCACTCTCGAATGGCCTCCGTCACCTCCACCAAAGCTGTCTCTGTGCTAAAGGCCGCCCTGAACCCTGACTGCGCCGGGTGCAGGGCATTGGATCTCTCGATAAAGCTGTCCAGTTACTGACTGATGAAAAGATACAGAATCTAGGCACTGCTCCACCATCCCAAGGCTGGGATAAAACCAAACTGAAGGTCAGAGAGCACCTTGTTTTCACTCGCCCATACTTGCAGCCTTTCCAAAAGAATCCTGCCCATGATTTTAGTGGTAGGACATATTAATGAGATCAGACGATAATAATTCTGGTTCCCCTTTTACCCTTCTTTGATGATGGGGACTATCGTTGCATGTGGCCAGGCCTTTGGAGGGCGCACGGTTAGAGAAGCCTTGAGGGCATTGGTAAGGAGAGGGGCCCAAAGGAGTGTGTATGCCGTGAATAGATCCACTTGGACCTCATCTGGACCTGAGGCTTTTCCTATGGGGCTCCTATTAATAGCCTCTATCACATCAGCCTGTTCAATCTTGAGACCACACAAAGGCTGGAGAGGAGCAGTAAGGGCTACTACTGTCGTTAACTGACTCCCAATCTGGACAGATCCCTCCCGACATGCCGGGCCTGAATCCAATTGGATAAAGTCTCTACCCAGAGCACTGTGGGAATCACTGTGTCAAGCCCAGTTTGGTAAGGTTTCCCCAGATCATTACGGTTCACTGTGTGTCAAAAGGTTTGCTATCCCTAATCCCGCTAGCCATGATTAGACTATGATAGGCTTCCTCACTCAATGCTTTTTTCTGAGCCACTAACACCTTTTTGCAGACGCGCACCTGCTCACAATCGCTTGGCTTCTTAAGTGTTGACAGTAACTGATTGTGGGTCTTTGAACAGTTGTAGTCAAACCATCTAGCTCATTTTAAGGTGTGCGTGCTGTTTGTAACAGTGAGCATTTCCTAAGCCATCCCACAAATCCTGTCAGAGCTATTAATTATTGTCAACCCCACCTTTGTCGCGATAGGTAAAATCCATTTGTTTCTATTGTAAGGTTTTGTTATTAACTCTGGTCCATTTCATAATGACCCCCTTGCTAATTGTTTGTACCAGGGGTAAATATTGGGTCGTCATTTTAACCTAAGTAAAAAAGAAGCATCACCGACCAACACAGCAATAAGCCTGTGATCACTCAAAGGAGAATCTAAGGACACACTCTCCAATCCATGTTCTAAAGTTTTCTGAGAATAAAATGAAATTAATCCAGCTAGAGTAGCCATGCCCAACAAAAGTAGGGGTGACAACTGGACTGCTGGTTAGAGAGTCAAAAACAAACCTCATGCCATATTTCAACAAAAGGAAATGGAGTTTGTCACTACGCGGACTATGTTCAATGTGCGTGATTGGATCTCCATCAAAACTCAGAAAGCCACAAGATACTGCAGGTGGGGAGTGGCAATTATTTGCATTGAAATCCCCCATCCATAGGATCACATAGCTGCCATTTAATCAACCCAGAATCTGATCAATCTTCGCATGCAACGCTTTAGCTACAACAAAAATTGCTAAAATCGATAACATTATAAAAATTAACCAAAAACATCTTTTTGGCACTTTATAAGCAGCATTTGATAATAAGAGAATCCAAGTTCATCTACACAACTTGTCCAGGAAATGACACAGAGACTAATATAATTAGACCTACCCATGCACCCCGAAATGTCAGGAGTGAAATGGGTTGCAAATCCCGTCAATAAAAACTGTTTCTAGCAGCCATGTTTCTTGTATACAAAATACCGCATAAGGTTTGATCAAATTTAGCCAATCCTGATTTGTCAGTTTTGCCATCTGCCACGTTCCATGACGCAAGACGTAATAGTTTGTCTCCACTGTTTCCGGAGCACTCCTTGGAAGAAATTGACTGAAGATGGATAGATTGGGCATTATCCCCACATGGCGGTCTCCATTATTTCCAGAGGACTTCCTGGTAGGGTTTGACTCAATGGAGATGGAGGGATTAGGGATGATCCCTAAGTGGTCTGCTATATGACAATCTGCAATATTATCTGTGAAATGGCCGGGGATAATTTCTTGACTTGAGAGTCAGTTGATCCCGCTGCAACAGAGGCCAAAACTTAATGTTAACGTGTGAGAGGCTGGCCTGGTATATGTTGTCCACTAATGTAAGTGGGCAGCCTGCACCATTCCAGACAACCCTTATGGTGATTTAGGAGGTCTTAGACAACCTTAGAACGCTCTCTAAGTGGTAGCTGTGGAGAACAGCCTTCAGACTTAGTGTAGAAGGAGGGTTTTACTAGAATACATCTTATAGGTATGGATTAAATGAAAAAGAACCACACAAGGTATTTATAAAAATATGTATTTATTATATAATTCTCACTAACACATATATATATATATCTCCTACCCGGAAATATGCACAATGCACAAAATAGGCTGGCCTGGTATATGTTGTCCACTAATGTAAGTGGGCAGCCTGCACCATTCCAGACAACCCTTATGGTGATTTAGGAGGTCTTAGACAACCTTAGAACGCTCTCTAAGTGGTAGCTGTGGAGAACAGCCTTCAGACTTAGTCTAGAAGGAGGGTTTTACTAGAATACATCTTATAGGTATGGATTAAATGAAAAAGAACCACACAAGGTATTTATAAAAATATGTATTTATTATATAATTCTCACTAACACATATATATATATATATATCTCCTACCCGGAAATATGCACAATGCACAAAATACTTTGCATAGAAATCAAGCAAATAGCACAGAATACACAGGGGGGACCAAACCATTTACTAAGAAAGTGGTATAAGAACCGCGACTCGGGTCAAGACAATGTTGAGAGGACATAGAAATGCTGGGGACCCAAGGAACCATCCAAGGTGAGTAAGTAGGAACCCCACAGAGAGCATGTGCAGTATAAGAACATGACTGCATGCTCCGTACAAGTCAACGTGTAAGTTGCATATGAACCCTTCCCAGTGCACCCTGAAGAAACCCCATGGAAGACAGAAGGTTGGAGAGCCACCCCACCTGTGGATATCCTAGTACCCATGTTACCTACAAAAGGGAAGCCGGGTGCATAGATAGATGGGAAGTGCCGCTGCTGTAGAAGGAGAAAGTGTCTGGTGGAATCCAAAGGTGGATTCTAGTTGAGCGGTACCTGCAAGCAGATGGGGCAGAGTCTATGTCACTCAGGAGTGACCAGGAGATCTATAAGATAAATGCCCACTGCTGTCGGGTGTTGCAGGAGTGTTGACGGTAACCTTGACTCTGCAGCTGTGAGGACCAGGAGACACTGAGGAAGATGTCGAGAGTCGAGGGGTCGGTGTCCAGCGGGAGCACCAACAAGCCTTGCCAACTGCAAACAGCGTAGAAGTCGAAGAAGGTGCAATGTCGGGGCCAGCAAGGTCGAAGGGACTCACCACAAGCAGGGGAGTCAGGGCAGACCTCGAGCAATCAGGGGAGCCTAAAAGAAACAAAGGTGATCCTCAACAGACCCCACAGGCCGGAGGCACAGGAGTCGCAAGAGGACCTCCAGCAGCTAATCAAAATATGCAGGCCATGGTGCAAACGATGCGATGTGGATGAAGACTTTGGTCACTGGAGGTGCTTGAGATTGGGGCTACTTGGAGCCCGAAGATCTTAGTGGAAGGAAGCCAACAAGCCTTTGCAACTGCAAGTCAATGCAGTGCACAGGGGTTCAGTTCCTGCAGCTTCCACGAGGGATAATGACTTCAAACTTGGTGAGGGGACAGGGCAGGCCTCAAGAGCTTTGCAACACCTGCGTTGCAGAACCTTTCATAGTCTATAGGAGCTCAGGATCAGCAGACCGGTCAGCTAGGATGATGTGCCTGCGAATGCAGGGAAGTGACTCCTTCACTCCAAGTGAGATTCCTTCAGCTGTCTTTGAATCCCACAGCCTTGGAAGGTTCCTGTATGGTGCACAGGCACAGCTGATTCAGCAGACTGGAAGGGAGACGAAGTTGAGCCCAAACGAAGTCCAGAGTGCCCAGACGGTAGAAGTAGATGTTGTGTCTGAATTGAATCTTGTCCCACGACCAAACTAGGGACCCACCCACATGCAAGCCCATAAGTACCCTAAGGAAAGGGTTGGGATGATTCCGGGGACCCTCCCAGGGGAGGGTTTGGACGGGGGGGAGGTTAACCATATTCACGCCCGAGCAGGAGCCAACGGCTCCCATGGTTTAAACTGGACTATGCACGGAGGACACCAAATGTGCCCCTCATGCAGACTGAGTGGTACTGGCAAGCGCACCCACCCAGCCCCAAACACTAAATCCTGTTTGGGAGATGGTCACACCTCCCTGTGACAGGACACCTATTGTTCTGCTTTCCTCTGCTCGAGCTTGCCTCAGCAGCAGGAGGGTAGAATCGTGTCTCTAGTGGGCAGCAGCCATGTTTTGCTGTCCAGGTCTAGAAGACTGGCCCAGGGAACACTGAGAGCCTAACGGAGGGCTCTTCTAGTGTTTGGAATCATACCTCCCACACTGTTGACAGTGAGGGAGGTATGATTCCAACATGTTTGATACCAAACATGATAGAATTCTTTGCAGCCAATTTAGAGATGGTTATCGCGTAATTACATGGTGCCCCACTATTTGGTATATGACTGCTTGACTTACAACCCGGGAGAATGGACTCCGTAGGCTGTAGGGGTGTCCTGCTCATGCAGGGACACCCCTACACTTAGAATGATGCACCCTGCCTTCAGGATTGCAAAGGCCTGCTATAGGGGCGATTTATAGGTTTTAAGTGCAGTGACCCTAGATATAGAAAACCTATATCTTGCGTAAGTGGTGCTAGCACCAGCTTACACAGGCTGCAATGGTAGGCCTGTAGTTACCGTTTAATTGGTATCCCATGGGTGGCATAATACATGCATAGGGGACCTCTCGGGTACCTATGGCCTGGGTAACTTAGCATCATTTACTAGGGGCTGATAAGGGTACCTCAGTAAAAGATATACCTAAGTACTGAACATAACAATTTAAGGCAGAAAGCAGAGAGACTGGAGTCCTGATTAGCCGGATTCCAGTCAGATTAGTCAAAAAAACTGCTTAACTCCAGGCACAAAGTGGGGGATAACCATAAAAGCAGATCCTACTTTCCTACATAATGGGAACAGGGTTAGAAAAATATAGAAATGCCCGAGGCTGGTTACTTGCTGGTCTGTAGAAGAGTCTCAGACAGAGGGTCTCAATCCCGAGGGGCTTTAAGCAAATCATTTTAGTTTCTCCAGGATATATTTTACAACAGCTCTGTTCTTAAAATTATCAAATATCCTGTTAGTGTTGTCGAGTTTAGGATGGAAGCCAATCCAAGAGACTCTCCGCGCAAGATTGGTTTGGGTGTGAAGTCCCGCATCCTCCTACTTAACCAGTGCACCAGCTTATTTAATAGTTGGTTGTAACTCTCTCGCGTACCTGGCCTCAAGGGGGTTACACCGTTTAGGACCAGGATGAGCAGCCTGGGGGAGCAGCTACAGAGTTGGAAGATCTGAATGACAGGACAAATAACAATGACCCTCACCTTCCACATTAGTACATATGGGGTCCCCTGCTTCCATTTCGAGGCTACCCCGTCCACGATTCCCCACAAATGGCCCAGAAGGTTGTATAGGGAAGGATGCTGCCTGAGTTCTCAGGGGAGGGTGGGAAAGATTCCTAGGGCCAGTGACGGACCCCCGCCCCATATGGGTTTCCGTGCAGACATCCCTAGTCAGAGGCCTAGAGCTGTCCATTTTGATTGGAGCCTTGACATGCTCATAGAGAACCTAACCTGCTCATCACAACCCTGACAAAGTCTGATTTTTTTTTTCTCCAGGCAGACAGTCTGATGAAATATCTCTCACTCGGAGGGCAATAACCACGCTTTGGAGGATATCGCAGCTGTTTGGTAAGAAACCATAACGGGTTTTCCCTTCCTGAATTGGGTTCACTTCTTGCAGCGGGAGGCGTGCAGGTGCTTTGTAGCGTGGTGTCAGGGGCCCCTCCTTCTCCTCCTCGTGCTCAGCGGTCTCTCTGGGGCTTGTAACCCCCTTGCAGTCTCTTGGTGTCTCATGCAGTAGGAGGCGTGCAGGTGATTTATAGTGTAGTGTCAGGGGCCCCTCCTACTCCTCCTCATGATCAGTGGTCTCTCTGGGGCTTGTAGCCCCCTGGCAGTCTCTTGGTGTCCCATGCAGCGGTGCCCCTCTTCCTCATGATCAGCAATCTCTGTGGGGCTTGTCGCCCCCTTGCAGTCTCTTGTTGCACGAGAACAGACAAGAGTGTTAAAACTGATGGCAACTACACGTCTGACAAAAACTCTGTGGGAAATAATATCACATATCTACATATACATAATAATAATATAGTGCCCACACCGTCATCCGCTCCCCCCTCCACATTTTACATTTGCCCATATAATGATTACACTGGACACATTGTTTATGGGAAAAGAACTGCTGCAGGTTTATTTTCATACAACAAAAGTATGCCGTTTTTGTGGGTTATCTTACGGGCGATCCAGGGCAGGCAGCCCCTCGCTGCCCCGCCAGTCTAATGAGCCAGCCGGCACGGTGGGTCGACGCCCGGACAGTGCAGCACCTTTGTAGATCCCCATCCGGATCACGTGATCATGTCTTATACTCCCGCCCCTTTCAGGGCGGAGCGTGGTATGGCACATCCCCGGTTGGTCAGGCCCCCTAACCGCCCGAAGGACTAATGGGGCGCCGTCGCGGTTTTCCCGGAACCTTCCTGCGGCTCCAGGTCTTTGGCTCTGGCACCCTTACTGTACCAGACAGAGGTACCCTTACTGTACTAGTCTGCCACAGAGGTACCCTTACTGTACCCGTCAGCCTCCAGATTGCCCTGTAACTCCGCCTGCAACACATAAGAAAACATTAGTACATCCAAATGTGCACGCCGCCTGCCCAGCTGCTGGGTACGAGGATAGGGTGGGTGCAGCGAGGCAGGCAGGCAGCAGGACGACCGGAAAAGAGGTCAACCTGGAGGTGGCAGGGGCCTAAGTACCCGGCCCGCCCCCAGGCGTCCCCTCCCCTGGACACATGTCACTGGTGCACCCGCCCACGGGGAGGGGCTGGTGAGGCCGCCGAGAGCCTCCCCCTCCTAGGGAACAAGGGGGGGCTCCGACTAGTCGGCACTAGAGGGCTGCCCTGCTGATGTCCCCCTGCGGGGGACGCTGGCAGCTGCAATCCTGTATGTGTTTGTAAAGCGCCCTTCGCTGTGGGCCGTCGGGAAGATTAAGGGAGCTATTGTCCAGAGTCACATGGTGCTGGGCAGACCCCTGCCACCGGAGCCGGGGATCGAACCGTGAGCCCCCGGGTTCCGGAGTCAGTCGACCTGGCCGCTGCGCCACACCTCTGTATATATATGTGCAATAGACTAAATCGAGGATTCATAACATCGCAACAAAGCCTCCAAAGCCGTATTTCCGCCCATCCCTCCACACGTGGTAAATGTGGACGCGGTGTGTTTTCAGCCCATTAAAGGTATTGTTAGAAGTGATGTGTTTTCAACAATGGAGCAGTGAAACCTACATTTTGTTTATGGTTGGCCTTTGTTGTGTGCAATGACCTGTTAAACGAAAATTCACTTCTAGAACATTCCACCGCATGTGATGGTTGCCATGGAAAGATGCGCGAACTTTTCTGAAGTTCATGGCTGAAAAGAAGAGTTGTAGGAACAAGTTATGATAACATAAGAGAATGGACTTTTACGTGAGTTTCATGCCTTGTTTTGAAGTGATCAAAGTGTGCAAATAATAGAGGGGTCAGGGTCCCCTAAAGTTCAGCCATGTCTGTGTGAGAGCAGCAGAGCTTGTGGAAAATTAGTACGGTTTGGTAAACATTATCTGCGCCATCTTGCCTTTTTTCCCCGATGCCACACTTTTTGTCGTGCGCACCCGCCATTTTAGGTGCCTCGATCAGAACCACCCTTTTGCATGCCACTGGCCCCCAGCATAGCCCTCTGCCCTCACAAAGCCCGCACTCTGACAACCCCCGCTCGCACATGCCTTGGGTCATAAACCCCTCTTCAGCGCAGCTCTGCCTCAGAACCCCATCCTGTTCCCAGCGCGACACCTCCCTTCCTTCCTTTCATGGTCCCAGGCCCTTTTTGACACAAACCCCCTTTTCCTGTGTGCCCATTTGTCTTCCTCGTTCCCAGGCCGACACCTAGCTCTGCCGATACTGTTTATTGCCCCTCCCCGTACAGTAGAAAGCTTCCCTCATCAAAGGGTTGATCAAAGCCCCCACCCTATGAGATCCGATCAAACCCCCTCATTCCATGAATCGGCGGAATGTCCAGCTGCGCGATAATCATCACCTGTTGTGACCCGGGGTGGGGACTTCAACTGTAAATGTGTGTGGGAACGGGCCTGAAGGGGAGATTCGGAGGATATCCTTTCGTACTTCAAAGCATTACAAGACTGTGTTACCTGCAATAAAATTCATTTAACTGTGTATAAGAGGCCAGGCCTCGGAGATGCGGGTAGAGCACCTCAGAACGATACCTGCTGTTTGAACTGATGTGTTCTCCTCCGGAGAGAATAAACCTTGTTTCCTGCCTTCCCGTCTCCAGCGCCTGCCTCTTCATTGATTAATATTTCGTGGGTTAAAGAGGCGATACCGCCGGGCAAATATCGATTGTCCCCGACCTAGTTTCAACAAGCTCAGGTCCTGAATGGGATTTTGATGTCATGATCTGGTGATGATCGACTGTCCAGTAGGTGGACAGTTTCAAAGGGACATGATGGAAGCATTCACCTGGGCTTCATCCTGGACCCCTTCCTCTCGATGACCAGACAAGTCAACGCCGTCTCCTCATCGTGCTTCAACACCCTGCGTATGCTTCACAAGATCTTCCGCTGGATCCCGACCGAGACCAGGAAGACTGTCACCCAGGCACTCTTCACCAGCCGACTGGACTACGGAAACGCCCTCTACGCCGGAACCACAGCCAAGCTACAGAAAAGACTCCAGCGCATCCAGAACGCCTCCGCCCGACTCATCCTGGATGTCCCCCGACGCAGCCACATCTCCAGCCACCTGAGGAACCTGCACTGGCTCCCCGTCGACAAGAGGATCACATTCCGGTTCCTCACCCACGCACACAAGTCTCTACACGACCTGGGCCCCAAGTACCTCAACGACCGCCTGACCTTCTACACGCCCACCCGCCAGCTACGGTCCACCAGCCTCGCCCTCGCAGCCGTACCACGCATCCGAAGAGCCACCGCCGGAGGAAGATCCTTCTCTTACCTGGCTGCCAAGACTTGGAACTCCCTCCCCATCCACCTTCGGCTGACCCAGGACCGTCTCGCCTTCAGGAAACAACTCAAGACCTGGCTGTTCGAGCAGTAGCATACCCCTCCCCCCAAGTGCCTTTAGACCCTCCCGGGTGAGTAGTGCGCTATACAAATGGCATGATTGATTGATTGATTGGTGCTGTTAACTTTTGGATGTGCAGCTCTATTCTATTCCTATGTTGATGTTCAGGTGAGAGGTCACGGACAGCCGCAGATCAAGAGCTCGAGGACTTTCTTGACTGATGGTGCATTGAGTTGGAGCAGTCAGGTGTACAACAATGAGCTCTGTGTGTCTGCAACAAATTGGAAAGTCAGATGATGAGGAGATAGAAGATTTAAAATTATTCATGAAGTGTTCTGTTGCATGTGCTTTTCTCCCTTGATGGCGATACTGTACAAAGTGCAGTGCTAACTGTGTGATCCCCTGAGACTAGAACTACCTTCCCACTTTGTATGGGTGGTGACAGTGGCTAAGTGCTGGATGTTAGAGTGCCCTGAGAAGTTCTGCATTCTAAGTGGTGGAATGCTATTTGTGAGTTAAGGTGCAGAGCTACTGTGAGTGCAAGAACCCATAAAATCGTACACCCAAAGGACACCTTAACGACACGCCCATGGGTGGATCGGTCAGGGATGGCGTTAAATCTCAATTTCATGAGGAAATGTGTCCCAAAATAAGATGCAACAAGGCATCCAAAAAATGCAGTCAATTAAAGGAGGACAGACTCAATAAGGCGCTGGGGTGGAATTAGAACTCCAGAATGATTTATTACAAAAATTAAAAAGGGTACAATACAGAAATGGTAAAGTGCAGATGCATAAAATCATTCACATAAAGGTTCTCAGCAATAGGACAATAGAGAATAATGGGCAAAATCAAAACATTCTAACTTTCAAATGAGCTGCATATTCAGAGATAAATCGATCCCTAGTAGCATTGGGAAGTCATCCAGCTCCCCCCTAATTCGAAGGTTTAAGTAGCAAATATTCTAATAGTCTATAATGGAAACTATTGATTCAGCATGGTGTGAGCAAAATAATACAATTTAGGCAAATTGGATCACAGAATGATAGAGCGTCATACTGTGGTAAGGCTGGTAGGGCCCGATGTAGGTCGGTCGGTAACATCTATCTGACAGATGATGACTTGGATACTCACTTGAAAAGAGTGAACACCATAATACTTGGTTTCGCAGCAGAGGGTTACAAATTCAACTTTAAAAAGTCACGAATTGCCCATCTAACTGTCCTGTTTTTTTAGTATATGAATTATCAAGTGAAGGCAAAAGCCTAGCAGACAATTTCTTAGAAAAGTGCGCTGTACTCCAAGCACCAAAAAGGCTGAGGAACTTACAATCAATACTAGGTTTCTTGAATTTTGGAAGAACTTACATTCTAAATTATGCAGAGAGGGTTAAACCTCTCTATGAACTAATAAAACCAGATTTTAAACCAATCAATTGGACTCAAAAACACAGAAATTTTGAGATCATTGCAAACAGACATGTTAGCTAAAACAAAATTGCAAACTTGCGATAATACACGCAACCTTGTAATCCGAGTCATGCCAGGAAGATGCGGATTCACGTACCTGACCTCTAATGAGGGAGAAAAGGTACCAATGGCTTACAAATCACATTTGTACACACAAGCTGAAAAAACATTCAGTCTTGCGGAAAATATGGTAAATGCGGTTCAAACAGCTTTAGCAAGCGAAAGGGACCAAGCACAAGGCAAAAGGATAACTGTTTTAACAGCAGAATCAGCCTTCGAGGAATTAACAAGCCCACGCAATTTAACGACCGTGGCATTAGATCCAAAATGGATACAATGGGAAAATTCTCTTGCTACAGATAAAGTGAAATACTATTTTGGCCCGGAAATGAAAACATTGAAATATCTAACATATGAAAGAGAATATCTTCTGCCAATCGAAATTCTGCCCCTACAACAGTACGCCTGTGTAATATATACAGACGGATATGCACAACCCTCAGTTTGGGGAAAACAAGCTTATAACGCTACGTGCGAGGTTGTTAAATGCCGGTGGCGCGGAGGTAAATTGAGACCACTGGTAACAATGTCACAATCTGTAAAATACAATTCAGGTCAACAAACTGAATTAATAGCTTTAAAAAGGGCGCTCGATATTGCCGATCGCGAATTCCCGACACTAATAGTGTGCGATTCACATTCCTGCATCAAATCATACAATAATGACTTGCAGAAATGGGTGAAAAACGGTTACAAAGATGACACAGGTGCCACAATCAAGCAAAAATCGCTTTGAGAACAAGTAGTTCGTTTACAGAAAGAACTACAAAAGACTCACGTGATACATACACTGAGTCATCAGCGTGATGGCGTTCACGTTGCAGGGAATTCATTGGCTGAGACAGCCACAGCGGAAGCAACTAATCCGGCTTCCGTAGCCACAAAAAAGCATTCAGATAAATACATAGACGGGGAAACCATGCTGGCAGTAAAAACGTCTTCAAAAGGCGACTGTGCAGCATTACCCGTGAACTATCCACTCAATTATACATACATTATCGATGCAAACTCCGTTCCTTTTGCTCGAATCCCTGGAGTGGGGGATAGAGTAATTCCAAACACGAACAGGAGAATCTTCTTAATACAAGAAGCACATATGGGATTAGGTCTAAGGCATCAGATGATCAAGGAATCTCTGAAAGAATTACAATCAGAATACTGGTGGCCGGGAATGAGCTTGCAACAACACAAATTTGCAATAAGCTGTCCAAACTGCAACAGAGATCGCAGTGGCGAACCGGCCGGAGTAGTGCCAGGACCCCAATTAGAAAGCATAAGGCGATCTATACGCATGATTAAACAGGAAAAATGCGTCCCAATGTATATTAGTTAGGACTAGATTCACTTAAAATGTAGACCCCAGCGCTCGGCTGACGCCAGAACTGTTATAAAAGATTTGCGAGTCTATACGGGCACATACGCAATTGGCATGCTACATTCTGACCAGGGTCCTGCTTTTAGCTCTCGAGCTCATAAGGAGGCCATGACCAGCATGGGCATTGCATTGCGGTACTCTTGTCCCTTCCATCCTGAGGGAAACGGGATTGTGGAAAGAAAAAACCGAGACATAAAGCAATCTATAACGGCGAGGGTATTAGGTTCGGGTGATGGGTGGGTCCAACATTTAACAAGTGTCCAACGTAGTCTTAACAATCTGCCAAGAAATTCTCTAAAAGGTTTTAGTCCGTACGAACTATTGTTCGGTACTAGAATGCATATTCAGGACTTAGATAGTCAGACTTCAGTGGTAGAAGAAAAATGCTTTGATATCAAAGATCGTTTGGCTATTTTACAGGACTTAAATGAAACAAGAAAAGACCTGAGCAACATAAAGCTAAAACAACAGCAAACAGCCACTGAAGAAAAACCACCTGTCCCAGCAAGGCCTGCCTGGATTCCAAAGATTGGGGATTTGGTCAGAGAAAAAATCGCGGTGATGAAGGAATTTGGGCCTTCTTACAGAAAAGCAGTACCTGTCTTAGCTGTCAACGGAACAAGATCAGTTGTACTACCGCCCTTTGCTGGTAAAAAGGAGAACCAAGTTGTATCCATCGACCTGGTAAAACCACTATCATGTGGCCAATAATAAGTAGTAGGCCAAGTGGACTCCCAAGAAATAGCAGAACACCAAAGTTTGCTACAATACAAGAGATTCAAACTGAGAGACTAATCACATTTGATAAATCTGCAGTAAATAAAGGACTATGCAACAAAGCCATGGAACTTATGCTTCTTAAAACCTAAATTAAAACAGTTCATCAAGAAGCACCTGTCTACAACGATGTAGCCACAGACTATGCTAATGAAACAAAGAAAATTCCAAAAGCAAATAAAAATCCGGAAGCGATTCCAACAATTGACAGAACTGCATCTGGCTACTTCATCAATTTCGATGACTTTTCTGAGGATCCCAGCGAACCTGAAGAACAGCCAACAACAAAAACTTTTAAAGACAAAGCAACAGAACTCTTTCATCAACTCAAAGAAACCTATCTGATTTCTCCATGGATTGAATTTTGGATTGTGTTAGGTGTACTTTTCCTCCTGCTTTGGCTCATCATGGTACTTTGTTTGGGAAAATTCATTGAGGGAAAATACAGTACAATGGACACAGCAAGTCAGAACATCAACTTGGTCCCAAAGCCACACAAGTCATCTCACATCGAGAAAAGGGAACTATCATCAGTGAATGTCACAGCCAATCCAATACCCAGTGGGCTAGCTTGGGACAAAACTGATTACGAAATGTATGGCCCGGTCGAGCTCTTGAAGTTTCCACACCAATTTAAGGTTTCATTAAGTGACTTTGTAAAACCGAGCACATTCTCTGATGATTGGGACTTTGAAAGTATTAATGATATGATGTCAGATTTAGTAATTCAGCAAAATTTACAGAACATGATTACTTGCAGGGTTCATCTAATTATGAAGAAATGTACTGCTACAACCACTTTGCACATCACTATTTGCATAAATCTGCTCAACCTAGAAATGTTTTTAATTATAATCAATGGGAACATTGTGCATCTCCACCAAAAGGTAGTTCAAAAACATTTTACGAGAAATTCCCATACTTCTCAGGGTTTAACACAAGTGAAGCAGAAACGT
Source organism: Lissotriton helveticus (assembly GCF_964261635.1). Taxonomy (NCBI): domain Eukaryota; kingdom Metazoa; phylum Chordata; class Amphibia; order Caudata; family Salamandridae; genus Lissotriton; species Lissotriton helveticus. Next base: position 1,821,458,270 of record NC_136068.1, on the reverse strand, counting down.
TTTATTTCAAACTGTTAAATAAGACAGGGATGAAAACAATGCTGACAAACACTAAATTAATCTATTCAGAAGCATTTTATGAAAAAATGACTACATTTGGTTTTGATTTCAGGAAAAACAACATTGAAACAAAAACCATCTGGGGTACCAAAGATTGGCAGGTCCAAGGTATAGAATCATTATTTAGAGCCTGCATGATCCCAGAACAAATTATATTCTTGAATGACACAATTCAACAGACAACCTGTCTTGGCCTAGCCAAAATTAAAGACTTAAACAAACCGTCTATTCGAAAGCCAACACCTGACAGTAATAGCACTACAGATGTTGAGATAGACTTATCCCATATTTTTAACCAAAACAGAACACATCCTGATTGGAAAAAAATGGTTGATCTGGCCCACAGACACAAATAACTGTCAAGATAGATTCCTGAACAAAATACAGGGGTTCAAATTGACCAGGCCAGACCCTAGATACTCCCAGAGACAACATCCAGGGATAGTTACAACATACAGTGTAGGAAAACTCTGCCTCGAATGGCTACAGAAATCCACACTCGCAGAAATTAAGCAACACTTGACTTTACTTAAAGAAGGTGCTGACTTGCGTGATTTCATAATGGGACCACGTAAACAGCGTCAAAAACGTTTCATAGCGGCCGGTATATACGCAGCTTACAACGAAGCTTGGAAAGAAACGCAAATTGAAACTGTAGAAAAAATACGGGAAATTGACCGTATTAATTTGGAAAAATCACTTTCTGTTGTGGACAATGGGTTAATGACTCTGTCCTCCAGGATATATTCACTGGACAGTATTGTATCATCTGCTATTGATATAATAGAGCAGGACTTACTGATGTTACAACACGGTCAGTCCCAATTACGTTCTATTGTACAGCTTGGCTGGACGTTGCAAAATCTGCGTTCAGGCTACGTGCCCTGGCGTTTAATCAACACAACGTCATTATTTTCTATCTTTAACCTTACTGATACACAAATCAGCTTGGCACAAAAAGGAGCGGAATATACAATTCTGAGCATTGAAAAACTTGAGAGATTACCATTGACAATGTCAGAACGACCTGTCATTGAATGGATAATACACGGAATAATAACTATTCCGATAACAACTTTCCAATTTAAATACTGTCAAGAGTATATACCAGCAGGCCAGTATGAAAGGTTGGGTAAAGGGTACATTAAGTCATCATGGAAATTACCTTACACACACACATGTTATAGTGAAAATGAATAGAATATATTCCTTAGTGGTAATAATTGTAAAAGATCACTAAGTGGTATACTTCTGTGTCAAGGTATTAACCTGCATGGGGCCTGTGAGGGGACTTCAAATAACCTTGCATGTCACCAGCATGGCACACCTGCAACACGGATAGAGCCATTCTTTAGACGGCTTTCTAACGGGAGCTATATTCTAATAGTGGACCACAGATGTTGTGGCATGGTGCCAGGAAAAGCTTATCTTGTGAGCGTTAGTTCCATGGTCACTTGCTATATGCAAGTATGGTATCCAAACAGCACTCCAGACAGGGAGGCGAAAATGTGGGCCTTTTTGAATATCTCTTCTATTCGAATTGATACTTTAAGAGGAATGAAGTCTGTTCTTCTACAGACAACTGTGCCCTTGATGTCATCAAAAGAAACACATGATCTGCAAGTTGCAAGGACAACGGCAGAGATACATACTCTTTTATCAACAAATTGCCCCCTGCATTTCGCAGAAATGCTAAGCCAAATCCTAAATATGTCTGATACCAGTGGTATCCCACATGTATTTAAGACAATTTTTTCGGGACTGTTAACACCCTTCAAAACAGTTCTGGGCATTTTTCCTAATTTTGTCCATTCTGTCTTTGGCGACCTACCACTTCTGTTGGGACTCGTAGCAGGCATTTTATTTTTAATTCTCCTGCTTCGTTATGGCAAGCCAAGTCGCAGACAAGACTCCAGCAACGATGGAAGAAACGATCCTAGCTATACGCTATCGGGACCGCATAACTAAAGTCCTTGGATTAGCCCGGCTGAGAGATCTGAATATGACCTGGTTTCTTTCATTCAGAACCATCTGGCAGAATTGTATCTTACCTGTGCTTTGATGTATGCTATGCGGAGAAGAATGCGTGTTGGACGTCTGTCTTACACTACAATCAGAAGTACCATTGCATACAGATACTTTGCTAAGTCCTGTAACGGCTCATGCATCGTGTTGTCCCCAGCGGTTACCAATCCTGATGACGGCATTCGTTGAGACTTCAACACTACGATTAGAGGGTAGTGAAGTGCGAGATGAGAGCAGCATCACCCAGGTACGACCTTCTGTGAGCATTGCTGATCCTGTCATTGATGATAGCAATCATGCTCAAAACTGAACAGTTGCGGTATTTTCAAACTTGGTTGAACTTTCACCTGAAGCCGTAGACAACTTTTTTGCGAGTCTGTCTGAAATGATGTTCTTCCCTGAACAGAAATAATAACTTTTAAGCAAACAAGCACACAGCGTTCCATGAACTCTGAATTCGGCCTTCAGCTTTGATAAACAAAAAGCTACTGAAAATATTTGGAACTATTTTTTCCCCTGAAAATGAAATAATTTTTTCTTCTCTTCCCTTCCAAAATATTTACCTCTTTTTTTGCACTTGTAATCTGCTTAAAGTAGAACTATTCCTAGAGAACAGAGCTTTTATTTTTTAGGAACTCTAGAGACAATATATTGCTTCAGCCTCTAGCATATTTACTAATAACTGTATTTATATGTGATGGAATGGTCTCACACTTCTTTTCTGTATTAAGAGCCATTTCATGTGTAAATTTCGCAATTCATTCAGCTGATATGCATCCTTTTTAAGTGAATGATTACACTGCTTGAAAAACGTACACTACCTATAATCATTTTCATGTATTTCGCATACACCATTTCAAATGCAAACAAAATTTAGTTAGTATACACAGCCTGTTTAGCCCTAGTCTAAACCCCACCCCCAGAGACACCAGACACTATTCTTCTGAGACCTCACTGGCCCTCTGGGCAACACCGCTTGGACACGAGTGGTCAGCGCCAAGATGCTCCGTGGAGTGTAAGTTGCGCTTTATAAAAATAAAATTACATTACATTACATTACATGCACCTTTTAAATGTTTACTATTGCTTGGTTTTAGTAATGATGGACATTCATTCGTGGAGTGGGTGTAGTGTTTTATCTAGGAACCTGAATCGATATTCCTATTTTATGCCCTTGTCCGGTTATAATCAATAATGTCCATACAACTGCATAATAATCATATCCATAATTCAGTCGTAGCACATGCTGTCACATTAAGCAAGGCTACTTCTCTGGCCCCCTAGAAATCACACCGAGTTCTCTAAACAAAACCAAGCCTCCAGCAACCTGGGAAATCCCCCTTGCTTTTGTTTTGATTTAGTCCTAGAACTCCTGTAAAGCACTGTAAGAACGGCCAGTTCTTAGTGACATCTTTATTGACGTCTTATGTCCAACCTTACGTCAAACCCAGGCACCTTTCAGGTATAAATATGCCAACGTTGCCTTAAGCGATACACGGTGGTGGTTTTGGAGCAGAGCAGCTATCTACTTGCCTGAGAGCCCAGCTGATGCGAGAGCCCACGGACGCTGCCCCTCCTCTTTTGACGCACTGAGAGAGACGCTGTCTTTTCTCCTGCCGAGAAATCCAGCTCCGGTGTTCCCAGATACCTTAGCGGGTTACTGGGATATCGAGTCCTGAGAGAGAGATACAAGACCTCCTGCTTTCTATTACCCAGATACAGAACTGACTAAACCCTTAAAGAGAATTCTTGAGTCAGATTCTTGGCAAAACAAACTTAACTTAAACTGCTACTTACTTACTCCTTCCCACGTATTAGGCTTAGGTCAGGTACACCGGGGTAGGCGTATTTAGAAGCACCAGTTGAGTACGATTAGTCAATGTATATATGTATGTATATATTTTATCTATTTTAAAGTATCATATGGCTAAGAAACCATATCAATGCTTTTACAGTATTATTTTATAATCCTCCTTTTACTGTACGCACTTTACTTTACTATGAGTATTGCAATTGTGGCAATCCATTTCTCTTGCATGAGGAAGAAGACTGCTCAATAAATTACACCTTTTATTGAAAACGCCTGTCTTGCTTTTCTCTGCATTCTGGTTAAACTAAGTACGCACATTTGACTGAGTGAAATAGCTGTCTATTGTTTTCACACGACTCTAGAGATACACTCTTATTCAGGGAGAGCAAAGTTGTCATGTTTTATGGTTGTCAGAAGCTAATCCCTTCTTGTCTATCCAGGGAGGTTAAACTCCTCCTCGTTTATTCGAGAAAGTTTCTAGTGACCTCTGAGCTAGCTGGCAAACCTTAAGTCTAATATAGTCAGTAGAGACCTAGTCGACCTCAGTCCTACGTCTACACTGCTGAATATATTATTCCAATGCGCAGAGCCTATTGGGAATATAGGAACTACACTAGAATAGGATTATTCACAAAAGACTCAACTCCCGGTGAGGGAGAGAGAGGGGGTCACAGGGAAAATGTTTAAAGACCCATCCAGTTTTAATCCCCAATTCCAATCATAAACAACACATGAAAACTGGTGGTCTGGTGAGGGAATATAAAAGATAGTCACAGAACAAGGGTAGAAGCAGGATCCCAAAACAAATCACTTGCCTATATGGCAACTGGTGGTAGTAGAAAATTCTGACACAAGTACAACTCCATGACAGAAGAAACCCTGAGGAGGAGAAAAAAGATAAGGATTTCCATCAACTGCCCTTCGTGGCCAGTGTCATCATTTGGAACTCCAAAGATACCTCTGTCACCTCAGTTATTCTGGCAGCAAGCCAAAAGCTAGTGGACTAGGCGTGTTATGAGACCAATGATACAAGGAGGAAAAATGACAGGCTGAGTATCTCAAAGGTATACTGACCAAATGAGTCAAAGATGCAGTGCAAAGACAGAAGTGTGAGTGTAAGTGAGTTAAAAAAAGATACAGCAGTGGTCCAACAAAGCTAATAAAGACCTGAAAGATTCTATCCTCCAATCAAAAATCGAAAAACTCAAAAAGGACTTATCCAAATTTAAGCACGAGGTGGTATACCCCTATACTAGCGATGAATATTTTGCACCAATGTTCAATAACAAGGGCAAGCGTTTGGGATCCACTTACTCGGGCAGCAGCTCAGATGGTGCTTCAGTTGGGTCAGACCCTGATGATCAGGGACAATATCAGCCAAGAGGCAGAGGGAGGAGATCGTCCAGGAGAGGGTACAATGGCCCCCCATTTCAGCAGTGGTGGCCTCCAACCCCATGGGGTTTCCCTCCACCTCAGTTCCAGCCACCTAATCCGTGGCAATCTTTTCAACCTCACTTTCCCCAACAGCCTTTTTTAGGGGGAGGCCAAGGCAGGTTTCGTGGGTGACGACGGAACCCGCAGAACCATCAGGTACCAACACAATCACACTGGAACCTATCATCGACCACCCCCAACCAGATTGGGACTCGGTCCAAAACCAACCAGGGGCAGAACCAGGATCAGATGAGAGGGGGTCAGTCAAGCAAGACTTAATAGTCAACTTTAGTTCTAAAATATTGACATAAGATGAGATGTCCGTCTTGAATAGAGGTTTGGGGTTTGTCACCACGAGTAAGGGGGACGACTTCACAGTACATCGGGAGTTATCACAGTTCTTCCAAAAAGTACGGCTGCATCACTTCTTTAAGGAGAAGACACCGTCAGAGAGTCAAACTAACAACACGAATACGGGCCTCAAGAACCGGTCCAATTTCAACCCTCCTTTACATTCAGTGCCCCCCCAGATCCTGGCTTTTGAAAGAGCGGTTCTTGAGGAAGTCAAACTTTTATGTGAGAACAACAAGAGAAGCACATACCTTAACATCCCGACAAAGGAGTTACAGGCACTCACAGCACTGACCAATGATCGGTCAATTACGATTAAGCCGGCCGACAAAGGTGGTGCTACGGTTCTCATGGACTCTGACATGTATTGGGCTGAATGTATCTGCCAGTTAAGCGACAGGAACTGCTACCGCCCCCTGAAAGAAGATCCTACCCCACGCGTGAGCAGTACCATCTAGGAAGGAGGCATTGACAGAAGGATGGATTACTAGTCAGGAATCAATATATCTCCAGACTATCCACCCTGTCATGCCATATTTTTACATCCTCCCCAAAACACATAAAGTCCTGAGGCCGCCACCAGGGAGACCGATTATATCAGGCATCGGGTCTTGTTTGGAACCACTGTCTACATTTGTTTATTTTTTTCTACGTCCCATTGTGCAAAAAATGCCAACCTATTTACAGGACACAAAGGACGTACTTAGACTCCTGCCTACAGTGGATTTTAATCCTGACCTCGACATCCTGGTATCCCTAGATGTCGAATCTTTATACACCTTTATACCGCAAGATGAGACCTTAGAGACCATATCGGACATCTTAAGTCACACTGAACTTAACTCCATTACTCCGGTTAATTTCATCATGACCCTGGTCTATCTGGCCATGAAAGAAAACTTTTTTGAGTTTGAGGAGACCTATTACTTACAAGTGTCAGGTACGAGTATGGGCAGTGTCTATGCGCCGAGCCTGTCTAACTTGTAAGTGCATAAGTTTGAAGAAATGCATGTCCGTACCGCCACAAATCCCTTCCAGAAGTCGATTAGACTCTGGAAGCGGTATATTGATGAAATCCTAGTGGTTTGGTGGGGGGACGAAGAGTCAGTCAGAGCTTTCCATACCTGGCTCAATACACAAAACAGTTATCTGAGGTTCACTCTAGAAATGAGCAAACACAGAATTTTGTTTTTAGACCTCTCCATATATGCAACTCCAACTGGTCTATCAAGCGAACTCTATCGCAAACCGATGGCATGCAATTCTCTACTGAGATTTGACAGCCAGCATCCAAGGGAAAACCTCCCTTTTGGCAAGTTTTTGCGCCTTAGGCGCAATTGCTCTACATCGGATTCTTACAAATACCATGCGACTAATCTGTCCAAACAGTTGCAGGACAAGATGTATCCAAGACATCTTGTCAAAACGGCCTGCAAGAGGGCTTCTAACAACCATAGAGAAGCCTTGTTGGAGCCAAGAGTCGCCAAACCACCTTTGGAACGCATGACATTTGTTAACACCTTTAGCACTTTGAGCAATGGTCTACAGAAGTGCATCCGGAAGAATTGGCGCTTCCTCAACACCAGAAATGAACGAATCCCGATGCCTCTTTTTGCATTTAAGAGAGGGCGGAATTTGCGGGATGCCCTGGTGCATACCAGACCAAGGTTGAAACCTAGCACGACTAACACCTTATGGGGCTTACCTCCGGTCCAAGGGAACTTCCCCTGTGGGAACTGCTCCATATGCCCGCAGACCAAACAAAGCAAAACCATAGACATTGGCACTCAAAGACCATGGACACAGACTAAGTTTTCCAACTGCAATAGTGACCATCTAATTTATCTAATTGAATGTCCTTGTAAGGAACGATATGTGGGCATGACCACAAGAAAGGTACGACAACGCATGCTGGAACATAAAAGTACCTTCCGTTGTGGCAAGTCTAATACCAAACTCACGAGATATTTCTTGGAGCTAAAATATAAGCCTGAAGAATTCTTCTGGACTGTATTGGATGAAACCAGCCATACCCCCCCCCCCCCCCCCACCCCCCATGTGAGCGATAATACTAAATTCCTCTTTCAAAAAGAGCAGAGATGGGTGTTTAAACTCCAAAGTGACACGCAGGGTCTTGATGATGATATTCCTTGGACCCTGCTGTGAATACCATCTGCATAACCACCAGTACATAGGGTGTCCTGTGAAATTTACACCATCAGGAAAGGAGGGGTTTAGATTTTCTAACCCCTGGTTCATCAACACTTGTGTGTGCTGTTTTGACACCCCCTATACCATGGTTTAGCTTGTACTTAATATGCACAGCGCTATCTACACACATTGAAACCATGTCACCAACGAGCAGGTTTCAGATACTAGGTAATTTGGCCACCAGAGACTGTTTTAATAACTTCTTGCAGGGAGGCTTTTTTTACTTTATACAACTCTCGCCCAGCTAAGACTCGGTCACTGATTTGGAGACTACTAGCCCCCTTATTGTCATTCTTTTTATGGGAGAAGAGAAGGCTGCATGGTGCCGCTTTTCCGGACTACATTTTATAGTCCATTGACGTTATTCTGTACTTTCAGCACGCCATTGGCTAGTCCCCGTGACGTCACGCGTCACGTGATTCCGGCCCTGGAGGCTCTAATGGCGGCTGACAATGGGGAAACGCCACCTCCCCATGCCTCAGGACACCACCAGAGGTACCGACGGAGAGGTAAGCGCCCCCCATTTTCACCAGCAAACAGCTCATCAAGCGTAGCGGAATACTCTAATACTCTAATATCGCAAGGGCAGATCGGCACTCTATTCTCTGTATTTGATGCTTGCTTTATCTCTACAGGTATGAATAACCATCCCTCCTGCATAGAGGTACTGTGATTGGTCACATGTAATAACATGGTGATGATTCATAAGTTTATTTCATTTTGCTTTTTTGTTCCTACTGTTTTCAAAATTGCACTTAATGCAGTAGCTATTACAACTAGGTCCTGAAGAAAGCCGGGGTCCTCTTGCCCATTACAGCTGAAACTAGTAGACCATTTTGATCGGTAGATTAATTTCAAAGCTGACACTGTGTTTTTTAGTAAGTTCATCAGTGGTCACCAATAAATGTGTTTTGGACCACTACTGTATCTTTTTTAACTCACTTACACTCACACTTCTGTCTTTGCACTGCATCTTTGACTCGTTTGGTCAGTATACCTTTGAGATACTCAGCCTGTCATTTTTCCTCCTTGTATCATTGGTCTCATAACACGCCTAGTCCACCAACTTTTGGCTTGCTGCCAGAAGAACTGAGGTGACAGGGGTATCTTTGGAGTTCCAAATGATGACGCTGGCCACGAAGGGCAGTTGATGGAAATCCTTACCTTTTTTCCCATCCTCAGGGTTTCTTCTGTCATGGAGTTGTACTTGTGTCAGAATTTTCTACTACCACCAGTTGCCATATAGGCAAGTGATTTGTTTTGGGATCCTGCTTCGACCCTTGTTCTGTGACTATCTTTTATATTCCCTCACCAGACCACCAGTTTTTATGTGTTGTTTAGAATAGGATTATAACAAATACAATACCACCAGGCTTAAAAAGATGTACCAAGATAATTTTTTTCCAATTTGTAATTTATTGGACTGTAACTGCAATTAGTGAATCTACAATATGCATATTAAATGCACAACCATTCCAATCATCTGAAAGGCTTCCTATAAACAAAATTGCAAAAGTGAAAGTTATGAGTTATGAAAAATAGAATTTTTTGTGATCAAATATTTTTATCATAATCGATGGGTGATAGGGCACTCAAATAATATGTGTATTATATCTGAGGAAGAGACGTTACGAGATCAACAGGATAATGGGATATTGGGATTGAAAACTGTGTAAAGTATGTGGGGTGCCAGAACACAAGACGTTTCGCAAATTTCGAGCCATATTTTATTCCAGAAAAAAGGGAAAAGGGCTTATAAATCTGATTCCCAAAGTAGCTACAGTGATGTTTTCTGTCTAATACCAGGAGAGAAAGTAAGGGTACCATGGATACAAGATGCTCTAGGGAATATTGACAGTAACGATTGTGGAGGCAAAGTGGTAGACGTAGAAGCGGTGAGTAGACGTATGGAAGAATAGGTTTTGGAAATGGCAAAGATTAGCGAGTGAAATTTGTTATTATAAAGATAAGGAAATTTGAAGGAGGATTGAGCTTGAGAGAAAGATATAATGATACTGAATTCATTGATAAGTCTATGATAAACCTTTAGCTCTCCAAGATTTCCAAAAGATAGTTCTATTGTTGATTTTAATACGTTTATTGTACCAAATCAAAAAATTAAGAACGTCATCGATGACAGAAAGACTATAGATATAAATGTAAGAGTTTACAAGCATTGTTAAGAATAAGTAGTGGAATGGCGGGATGTTGAGTAAACAATAAAAATTTTGAGAAAGAAATTGGTTGAAAAAAAAAAGAACTCTAGATCTGTCCACAAGGGAAGAATATTTGTATACTGATTGTGTTGGTAAAGAGTCAAATGTTTAAAAAGAAAGCGGTATGATATAATTGAAAATGTATCCCTCGTTGGTGTTTATCAGGTTGTAACCTGGTGAGAGACATATGAGATGTTTTATTGCTCCATAAAAAAGCAGTTAAGAATAGTATACATTTTGTTAACAATGGAAGATGGGATATTAATGAGAATTGCAGAGAGATAGAAAAGAATTATAGGGACTAACATTATCTTGATAGAATCTAACCCACCCCACCATGAGGAAAACATTAATATTCCATTAGGAGGTAAGGATCGATACAGTTGTAAGAAGAGTAGTAGAATTAAGGGATACAGTATCCTTTAAGGAGTTAGTAAACCAAAGACCAAAATACTTAGTTCTAACTGGATTCCAGAGAAAGTGGGATAATAAGAAGTCATGTTTAAAGCACCATTTATTAAGAGGGAGGATTTCACATTTGTCAAAATTAAGTTTGTTAACCCGAAAGAGAGGCGGAGCAGAAACTGTGTCTACAAATGGTTGTAAGGAGGAATCAGAAGAAGACATAAATAAAATAACATCATCAGCGAAAACAGAGAATTCAATGTGTTTATCTCCATATTCTAAGCCATGTATACTACTATGTTGTCGAATCTTTGATAAGAAGGACTTCAGTGCAAGAATGAAGAGACAAGGAAAGAAGGGCCAGCCTTACCTTACTTCTCTGCGAAGAGGGAAGGAGAGAAAAATTAAGCAATTAACGGAGATTGATGACTATAAAAGTGAAACTAGTATAAAGAAGTTTTGTCCAAAACCAAACCAAGAAGTAGAAGAAAAAACAAAACTTCAGCACATTTGGTAAAAACTGTCTCGGCATCCAAGAAGATAGCTTCTGATAAATGTTTATATGTTTTTGATTTGCTCAGACTGTGAAAGTAGAGTCTGTTGTTATCGAAAGGTGTCTACATTTAACAAATCCAGACTGTTCTCTGCCAATTAAATTCCGAGTAGGGGATCTAAACATACAGCGAGAACCTTAGCAAAAAAATATATAAACAAAATTAACACGGGAAACTGGCCTATTAGTTTTTTCATAATTTAGGGTCTTTGTTGTCTTTAGGAATAAGTCAAATTAAAGCACCTTGAATAGTACCAGTGGTGTTTTAAGAAGTGGTAAAGCAGGCAAATAGTTGATACAATTTAGGAAGAAGTGCCTTAGAAAAATGAAGATAAAATTGAAGAGGAAAGCTAATGGGCGCAGGAGCTTTTCCTATTTTATAGAGTTAATTGCAGTACGGATGTCTTGAACTGAAATATCCGCTTCAAGGGAGATAAAAATCAGTGATCACGTTGAAATCTTTATGTATAGAAGGGAGGTATGAATTTATACCAGATTCAAGGGAGGTTGGTTTTAGGTTTAGAAAGAGTTTTATAGTATTTGATAAATTCAGCCAAAATACCATTGTCCTTAAATATAGGAGGTGTATTTTCTCTTAAATTAATTTTTATTTTGATACTTTCTTATTTTTCTTAAGGTAGTTTACCAAAAGTTGCCCTTCTTTATTCCGAGTCCCTAAGTATTTGGCACTGTATTTAAGTAGATAAGAGGCAGCATCTTCCGTAGAAACTTTGTTAAATTCAAATTTTGCTTTAACCAATTCATCTAAGCATGACTTAGGTTTGGTTGTGAAGTAGGAATGCTCCAATGTTTGAATGTGTTTCATGATATTTAATGCTTTTTTTAAATTTGCTTTCTTTTTGTTGGAAATATATAGTATAATTAAGTCCCTAGAGGTAGCTTTAAAGGTATCCCAGATGGTCGTAAAAGATACATTCGGAGATTAATTCAGGGTAAAGTATTCAGTTATGAAAGTGCCAAAACGTTATGCAAAGATATTATCGGATGTATGACATTACAACGCATGCTTTTACATCGCATGCCTTTACAACGCAAGTATCACAACGCAGTCCATTACAACGCATAGTGCTTTGGGGTGCTGGATAGTGAATAGTTTAATTTACTATTCCAACTCCAGTCCCCGTGGACACTAGGGAAGGTTATTGGATAGTAAATTAACCTATTCCCTATCCTAGAGCGCCCCCCAGAGCAATGCGCTGTAATAGTTTGCGTTGTAATGGTTGCGTTGTAAAGGCTCTGCGATGTAAAAGTTGCGTTGCAAAGGTTGTTTACCGATATTATCTAATAAAAGGTAAGCATTGAAACACTAACGTCTTGTCATTTGAGGTAGAGGGAGAAGATCTAAGTCTTTCATCACGGGACATGATCTGAAATTAAAATGATCAACCCTAGATTGAGAGGAGTGGACAGGAGAAAATAAGGTATATTCTTGTAAGCAGGGGATACAAATGCTCCATAAGTCTATAAGAGATCTTTGTTTGATGGATACACTAAATTGTTTGTGGATGGAAGAAGGAACAAATATGGATTTAGAGGAATGGTCTAAAAATTGATCCATTATTATATTGCAATTACCACCAAATATTAAATAGTCATCGATCATGGACATCAATTTGTGTGTAACAGTGGGTCAGAATGATGTGTTAAAATGTGTTGGTGCATACACATTAGCAATGGTTAGTGGCATTTTATTTACTGTTAATTTGAAAATAAGCCAACGACCTTCCAGGTCAAATTCTTGTGAAATGTCCGCAACATCTAAGTTTTTTTTTGTTTTACAAAGACTTACCCTATTACATTTACCAGAACCTGGTGAAGTAAAAGTATGGCCTACCCAATTGTGAACACGTTTCTTGGTTTTTGATTTTGAACAATATAAGTCTCATGTAATACAGCAATTTCACCATTTAATTTGTCTAAATGAGTAAGTACTTTCTCGTTCAACGGGTGAACTCAACCATTTAACATTCCAAGTACTTACATGGAGAAACATAGATAGCAATTTAAAAAGAGGTTGGTATACTCTACATATAAATGGTTGCCCATGTTTGTGTGCTGCTGCTAGAGGGGGCAGAACCTCACGCCCCAGAATTGCCTGCAGCAGTTGCCGCCACCAACGCCCTTCAGTCTACACCTGGAGGTGCGTATTTCCTTGCTTGGGGGTCCCGCTTCACGGGACATGCCTGGGCCTGCGCCTGTCAGAGCCCACGCCTGGGCAACTCCTCTTGGCTTTTCTCTCCATCTCCTCCATTTTACGTGTCCCAGCTTAAGAAGACTGAAAAATGAGTAAGCAGAAATGAGACTTGGGGTAGGGTAAGGGAAGCCGGCCAAGCCCAAGACCACGACAACATTGGATAATTAGTTGGTGAGAGTGGTGGGGGAAATTGCAAAAGAAATAGATATAGCTGTACGATGTCTGAGTTTGGGGGAGGGTGGGGGGACTCCTGAGCCACCTGCGCAGCTTACAACCAAACAGAGCAATAATTGTGTATGTTCTGTGGCAAAAATAATCTCCCTCTCTGCAGCTGATGCATCTGAAGTTGAACGGACAACCATTGGAGAGGCAGAACGCCTAGATGATCAATATCAACTGGGAACTGAATAATGATAATTTAAAGCAAATAATAGACTGCGGTATTGCTCGTTTGTATGGGAAAATGCACAATATTGAACTATGGTATTTCCAAACATTGTGTGTGAGAAGTAGTCATATACCTAGGAAGGGACATGAGGCTACCTTCGCAGGGGCCATAAGGGATGATGTCGACCCCAGTTCAAAGACCAATTCATTTACCCAGGTGCAGAAAAGTGAGGTAGGCAATGCTTTAGGGACAGCTCTAAAGCCTGCCCGGCTCATAAACAGGGATTTAATAGCAGCAGAAGGAGGCCTAGATGACATAGCAAGGAACAGCAGGAACAATAAGGACGGTTTGGGTCCCCATCCACACATGAAGGATAACTTGCCTACATTAAACTTCCCTCCTGGAAGTGGCCCATATGTAGAAGTAATGACAGGGGCTCTTGAACTATCTTTATCTTCTATAAAATCCACTATGCAGTTAATCTATAGATAAGGGGCATAGAATTAGGTGGCATAACACTCTGAACTCCAAGGGCCAGATGTAGTTCGGCAAATACCGGTCGGTAACGGCCGATTTCAGCCGTTACCGACCGTTATTTGCAAATGGAGATGTAGGGGCCTTAAAATTTACAGAATCGGTATATTTACCGAATCGGTAAAGTTACTGAATCGGTAAAATACCGATTCTGTAAATTTACCGAATCGGTAAATCAATATGTAGGTGGCACTGAAAACAGTGCCACAGGCCCTTACCGATTCGTTATTTACCATGTAATACTATTGCATGGTAAATAAAGAATACCTGTGTACATGCACATCTGTGCATGAACACCTGTGCCATGTGGCACACATACATACTAAGGGCATGTATGTGTGCCACATGGCACACAAGCCACAAACAGGGGTGCAACAGGGTGTCAAAGTGACACCCTGTCCCCCTTGGCAATTCGGTAATTTTACCGATTCTGTAATTACCGAATCGGTATTTGCCATTGAATCCTATGGGCTTCAAGGCCCATAGGAATCAATGACAAATACCGATTCTGTAATTACAGAATCTGTAAATACCGAATCCTACCGATTCGGTATTTTTTACCGAAAAATTACCTACATTAGATTTACCAATTCATGAATACTGAATCGGTAAAAATCGGTATTTATGAATCGGTAAATCTAATTTACCTACATCGGGCTCTTAGTTGTTTAAGTCCCTTGTGTTTGCTAATATGAACCTGCTTATGAACACTTTACTCAGGACTGATCCCTCTCCAGATGGGGTTCTGGAAGCTTTTGGGAGCCTTAGTAAATATATTAAGGAAATCAAGAAGAACCTCTCTCTCCCAGTGAAGCAAATGATATCTGGGTTGTTTGAGAATGTAGGCTAGCAAACAAGAGGTTAAGGGAGACTCTGAACACTAGGCCAATTAGTAAACCAGGTGATATACGGGCAAGATCGAGATAGAAGGAGGCTATAAAACATAGAAAGAAAATACTACTGGAGGAATCCTGGGACAGACTAATGACTGCCTGTGCCAAGAGGGGCTCTAGGGGGTGCTGGCAAATAAGGATAGGGACTCTCCACTACTTGTTGACAATGATATAGGTAACAATAGTGTATCAAAACAGTGGCTGCAACATTTCTCTAATATTTACTTTGGTGACGTAAGTAGACACAAAGGAGGTTTTAAGGACATACTCCAGTTCCCTATTCCTTTAACATTTGAGTTAGAGGAAGTAAGAGATGCTTTAGCCCAGCCAGTAATACTCCCAGCCTTGATGGAATTTTAATGGATTTACATAAACTAAACATTCCATTTTGGGCACCTTTGATAACTAACATCCTTAATGCAGCCGCAGCAAGAGAAATACCAAAGGATTAGAAGTGTGCCACAATCGTGCCAGTTTTAAAAAACTGGACATTCAGAACCCTTGTTGGTACCAACCCATCTCTTTGGTTTTTTTTTTGTAAATCTTTTTATTATTATTACACAAGAGAAAAATACACATATCGGGTGTCGGTATACAAAATACAGCACTGCAGTGGACGGGCAAGGGAGGTGTCACAATAATGTACAATTATAAGCGACAGAAAAATCAAATGCAGCATGAAGCAAAAGTATCTCAATTAAATAGCAAAGACCGCAGGCACCAACCAACAGCACCCGCCCACCAGGAATGTAGGATATACGGAGCAACCATACGACACCCCGATACGTTAGGCTAGAATCAGGAGAATACGCCACAACCCTTGTGAAGAGAGGAAAAGGGAAATAGAACGGTCATAGAAAATAAGAAAGGAAAAAAAAAAAAAAACAACAACCCCCCACCCTACACCCCTGCAGGTGGCTACGACCTAACCCCACTAGCAGCGTGCCTGTCGCCCTCTAAACTACACCCCAAGGAAAGGAAAAAGGTTGGAGGAGGAGAATATAACAAAACAGTTCGGGCTCCCGGAGTACCATCCCCCCGCCAAGAGCAAACTTTCCGCGCCATAGTGTTAAGCAAATTATGGCAAATCAAGAGGCATTACATAAGGGAGTCGCAAGCAGCAAAAAGGACCATCACGCCCGATCCCAGGCACCATAGAGGCAGCAAATCCCGTCTCGAACACATCAGACACCGAGATGTCAAGCACTCGGGGACACAACTAGCCTTCACTCCCACAGATATTTCCCAGCAAAAACATTGCATCAGAGCCCAATCAAGCGTAGCCCAGACCCGCACGTCCCCAAAACAGCAAGAGTCAATATGACAGGATAATTTACAAGGGACAGAATCAGCTAAAGACCATGTATCGCATGTCCCCCACAACCCTAAAAATCAGAAAATGTCAATACGGAGGAAGCATCGTTTATCCTTGCCCAGTCTTGATCATACCATCAAAGCCCACCAGAGTACCAATCTCCAAGTCCATAGCTGCAGGGAATCGTAATGCCAAAGCATGCCCAGCCAGCAACACCATTGCAATGCTTTGGTACAACCGGACCTCATCCAAGCCCATTTCCTGCTGGTACGGCGGACCCAACCCGGCACAAAAACATGACTCCCACACTCCCTTCGGCAGAGTAACGCAGGGGGAGAATGTCTCAATGTCCAAACACAACTGGAGCAGCACCAGAGTCACTAGCAACATGACGTGGAGAAAAGTTCCATCGCACAGTTCCAATCTAGAGCCTACAGGATGTCCGAGGCATCCGACGTCGCGGGCCTGAAATGGCACGAAGATCAGTATCTCTGGCCCTCCGGTATCAGTGACGGACGCCATCTTGTCGCATCTGGGTAGTGAGTAAGGCATCTCGCCGTGCATCAACGGACCATCCGATCCCATTCGCCCGGCCGCGAGAATAACAGCATCCAACTTACTCCCCAACAATCGGGCATCCTGCTCCAAGGTGTCGTGAAGGGCAGCTAGGGCAGCCATAAGATCGCCAAAGTGTAGTTCTGCCCGTGCCCCCTCTTTGTCACGCTTCCCCTCTGCATATGCCTTGCATTAGGGCGAGACTCAGTTTCCCAGAAGCTGCACTCTTCCCTGCCCACTATATTCCGGGGCAGCGCAACTCCGGACTGGAACCGAGGCACACGCAGCGGGGCACCGGGCGCCATGGAACCACCGTCAGGGTCACCAAAGCCGATGCAATGCGACCAGATAGCGGCCATCCATGGAACAATCCCTGCTCGATCGCGATGCGGCCCAAATTCGGGATCCTCCCGCCAAAAGCGGGACGAGTCTCAAAGCACTTCCCGGTGGCAAACGAGCAAAAGTCAAACAATCACTTAATCCACTCGGGGCACTACGATAGGCTTCTCCCCAACTCGTGCCCCCAATCGGCCAGTGCAAGCGCTGCGAAAATCGGCCGTTTCTGCCACACGGGTTCCGATCGGCCCTTCTGCACCTCCGGTGGCCGCTGTTGTGCACTTGGAGACCGGCCGTAAAGTCTAATCGAGGCCCATGTCATAGGGTTATTACGGGCCGCAGACGTCGTTGGCTGTTTCTCCCGTTATTAAGCAGGCACGAACCTCGGGATCGCACCCTCGATGAGCGGTCGTGGTCATACACCCAATTATGCCATTTCGCTTCAGGATATCAAGCAGGATGTAAGCGCCGGAGGAGACGGCACCCGGAGCCGAGGGATTAGGCGGCCATCGCGGTTGCCGGCTTGGCTCCTCCTCAAACCCATCTCTTTGTTAAATTCAATTTTGAAGGTCGCTGCACCAGCTATTCTGGGGAGGTTGGAGGAATGGGCCCAAAGAAGTAATATTTTAAGGCCAGTACAGTATGGGTTTAGGGAAGGGAAGGGAACCATGGAGCAATGCTAAATCTAGAGCTGAAGATAGGTAAATATGTGGTGGCCTACGGTAAATTCTGCTTTTGTCCAGTCTCTGTTGTATGCAGATGATGTGGTTCAATTATCCCACGCAACTTCGTGGATTTGTCTGTAAACTTTATGAACGACCTCAATTTAGACACTAATATTTCCAAAACCCATACAATGATCTGTGGGAAAATTACCTCCAAAGTCAGGCCCATATGTATTAAGGGTAGTGCAATCTCGTGGGTTAGCTCTTTTCCATACTTAGGAATCCCTTTCGACGATCACAGCAACTGCAGCCCATGTATGGCTATTAGAGGTCAACGTTTTAATCAAGCTTGTGCTGCTATTTTTAAGTTTTCTACCTCAATAGGCAATAAACCTATAGTTCCACTCCTCCAGATTTGTAGGACAAAATGTCTGCCAGTACGTATGTATGGTGCAGCCATCTGGGGCTACTGTGATTGTTTAAAAATACAGAGGGAGGAGAACCGATATTGCCGAAAACTGCTTGGGTTTGGCCCGGCAAGCCCTAACACCTTCGTGTATGATGAATTGGGCCTGGGGTTCGTGGAAGACACTGTAAAAATAGCCCCATTACTTCTATGGATCTCTCTCTGATGTGTGCGGATCACACAGCTTTTAATAGGGAAGTAATTAATTGTCTGAACTGTGATCTGGGGCATAAGATAACATTGGCTGGCATATATAAAAAAAACAGGCTTCTGAATTGGAGCACCCGAATTGTATTATGCTGCCCTGTCCAATATTAAAGCGTATGAGGAAGACGATAAAGGAGAAATATTTTAGACAAATCATGGAAATAAGGGAATAGAGGGCCCTGGAAAAAAACTTTAACAAGAGCCTGCAAGATAATACAAACAAGCCCTGGTCTAGAGCTTTATCTTACATTGGTTAAAAATGCGTGGGAGCGATCCCTGCTCATAAGATTTTGATTCGGCTCAATACGGTACAGTCTCTGTTTCCCTCCTTGTCAATATGACAGTAATTCCATTTTATTATGTCTGTATGTCGGAATATCCTTACAAACCTTGGATCATCTGGTATTATTTTGTCAGACATATCACTTCCACGAAAAATATATTTGTTTCCCATTTTAAAGTCTAGAGGCTTTAACCAATATAGACCTGCTCTTTTGCACCAACAACTATTATAACATTCAGCTGTTATTTGAGTGGTTTAGCCTTTTTAAAGTATGCCTCAAAAGTTAATGCTGCTGTATATGTTTAATTGTGTTTTACCTAGTACCAAAGTATGATACCTCCTTGTACACTGCAGTTTTAACGTTAACGCTCAATGGAATTTCTTATCCCTTTTTAAATTGTATATACATTCAAAGCTGTTTATTTATGGCAATTGTATTGTCAAAGGTTTTTAGCTTGTACTTTTAGGAGTATGAATTCATAATCAAATAAAGAAATATTGACTGACTGACTGAAACAGTTGCATGAAAATCTATACTTATATAATAAAAAAACTGTACCTATAAAACTATTAGTAGGAAGAAGGAAGAGAAACACGGAAATGTGTGATATGAAGAATAGCCGAAGATCACTGAATGAGTGAGGGAGAAGTAAGAAAAAAACATTGGAAAGAGATATGAAAAAGGAAAGAGATTAATGTGTACCAGAAAAATAAAATGAAAAAGAGAAAGACTACGTCTACAATAAGGAAGACAAGAGGATATACTGAACATACCGGGTAACAAGACAAAAGGTTGGGAGTGGTGTGACCACAAAGGGAAGATGACAAAACCGGAATCCAAAGGCAACCGAGAGGGGAGGGATAATCCAGACCACATGTAAGGATATGTATGTTTAACCATGAGAAACAGGAGATAGGAATTGCCTAAGGAGGAAAAAGAGATCTCATATGGAACATACAAGGCACAAATATGAAAACTATAAAACATAATGAGTTAACATTAATGAAGATTTAATATATGTATATAATTAAAACATGAAGTATATTTTAAAGAAGTACATTCAAGTATATGGAAGCTTAGAAGCGTCCATTCAGTTTTACAAGTGTCTATTCATTTCTGTAATAAGGAAGGATCTTAGTACATCGTTGTTTTGTTTTAATGTCACTTTAAAGAAACAAGGGTGAAAAAGACAGAATTGGGCATCGGGGGAGCATAGTGCAGGATGCATTTCGAGAAATCTTTCTGTCTATCTGCTGTAGATTTAGCCAAATCCTGAGCAAAAATTAATGAGTTACCAGACTAAGTAAAGCAACGTTTGTTCTTTGCTGCTTTAATCACCATAAAAAGATCGTGGTATTCCAGAAAGAAGAAAACACCATGAGGTTTCTGCGATGAAGAAGCATGCTAGGAGCGGCGGCCAAGCTTGTGGGCTCATTGTATATTTAAATGAGTGGAATCTGTCACATCAAGGATTTTAGTAAAAAGCAATTGAAAAAATTAAAATGGTTGAGAACCCTCCACATACTCAGTAAGACCATACATGGGAAGATTGTTACATCAATTACGGTTTTCCAAGTTCTCAGTCAGTTTTTTAAGGAGTACGACCTCGGTTTAGAGGAGTGTAACATCTCGAGCAGTTCCATATTGTAACTCTGTTTTCCATCAAAGACCACTTGTTGAAGTTTCTTATTGGTATTCTCGATGTGAGGTTTCACGGCTAGTATCTCATCCAGGAAAAGTTCCATAGAGACAGAGTGGCGGGCTTGACAGGGGATGAAGGATCTTTCTTAGGTCTTTTATTAGTTGATAGCCGTGTTGTTGTTGGACTTTTAGATAAGGTTTTAGAGGAAATTCGAGGTATGCGGGAGAAACATGATGGAAGGGCTTCTCGAGATAAAGCATTGGGATTCTCCATAGTGAAATCCAGAGCAGAGAAAGAGTTTGTGGTATCAACTGTAGGTTGAGGTGAAGTGGTTCACAACAGGAGTGTTTAATTTTAAGTGTCTGATTTTCCCCATAAATAAATGTGTTTACTAAGTTCAATTCAGCAAGATAAAGCAGAATTGTAATTGTTCTCCACTTGATAATGGAATTTGCTGAGGTAATCTCCAACAAATTAAATTGTGAGGCAATAATGATTCAGCAGTACAAGAGAAAGATGAAACAAACAATGTGCTGCTAAAAAGGCTCAAAGGTCAAAAATGTAATAAGTAGAATTTTATATGTAACATGTAACATTTTATATGTAACCACACAGGTAAATAGTAGAACAACAAAGCGCAATAAAAAATAATGCTGACATTCACCTCAGAAAGGAATGAAAATGGCAGCCGCAACTGGTCTGTCATTGTGCAAACCTTCATGTCAGATAAATCAGCAGGCACACGAGAAAAAAGATCACCTGTTCAAGCCAGTTGGCTTAGAAGGAGTTCTGATAACTATGGAGTGAAGAGGAAGCAGTCAGGCAGCTGGAAAGATGTTAACAGGCTGCAAAAACAGGCAGCTGCAACGGGCGGCCATCTTCGATAGGCACTAAGCCATACCCCCTTCATTTTTTATTTTCTAAGGGAAGGATATGTATGCTAATTTGCTGTGTTTGTAATGTCTTCTGCCTCCAATACTGCCTGTTAGACAGTGACCAAATTTATGATGTCATAGAATGTTGGAGAGTGAACAAGCTTATGATTTCATAGAATGTTGGTGAGTGACCAATCTGATGATATCATAGAATGTTGGTGACTCACCCAAACTTATGATGTCATAGAATGCTGATGAGTGGCTGTAAGGATGAATAGCAGTTAGCAAGAGTAGGCTGAGTGGTGGTAGGAGTATGTTGCTCAAGGTTGTGCTAAGCAACCTGTAACTTTTACATTAAACATACAACATGTGAACGTACGTGAATAACCGTATCAATCAAACGCCACTGATAAAGGAATAATGGAAGCTTAAATACTGTGGTAAGCTCAGCAACGTAGTCCATTCAATACTAATTGCTAGGCAAAACCTAAGATGCACAGAGTGTAACATAACTTTTGTGGTTACTATTTCCTGGCACTGACGAAAAACAGCTTGTGTAAGAGGTTTATCTGACTTCGGTAAATCTAGATAAAAATGGTCCTTTGGAAAAGGACCTATAATTCCTTCAAGAGTTGAAATCGCCGATGTATTTTGTGAATAGGGCTAACCAGTGCTTTAAATGGGCAGGTACTGTCTGGTACTGAGTACCTACACATCCTTATTTTAAAAGGGAGAGTACCTACACTTCTCAGCACTGCTGCAATATATTTAATGGGATAGTACTGCACTTCTCAGGAGAAAGAAGGCACTCTGAATGCGTAGCAAGTACCAGCACTTTGATATTTCCATTTAAGTTGGGGTAACTGACCCAAGCTTAAAAAGCCTGGTGACTGTTCCCAGCGCCAAAGTGACATTAATAATAGCCGGACGGCAGAAGTGCCTCAGAAGGAGCAGTCCTTTAAGCATTTTACAGAGAAGCAGATCAAGAGGGGAGCCTGAGGGCTTACTACTTCAAAGCAAAGAAAAAAATCAGTATTTGCCAAAGGGGGGCCAGCCGATCACTGAATTTACTGAAGAGGGCATATGTCTGGGCCCCTAATTGACTGAGGTTGAATCAAGTGGTCTTGAGATGACTGAGAAATGATTAGCAAAAAAGTTGACTCTCAGTGGACTCTTGCAGAGTACTATGGTCCACCGCAAAGGCGACTATCAAGGAACTGCTCATGACAGATGCTGCGGTAGGCAATAAGCAGGAGCTGGAGAGGGAAATAGCTTCCCTTTCCTGCCTCTACTCCACTCATCCCACTTTGCCCCATCGTCGACGCCTTTTCACCTCCAAAGCCGATTACGCAATGCAACGCCTAAAGCACTACGAGCAGGAGGAAAAGGCGGGCCGACTGCTGCCGGCCCAACTGAGCAACGAGAGGCCACCATGGTCATTCCTGCCACATACTCGGCGAGTGGGGAGGTTCTCACCCGCTCCCAGGACATCGTAAACGAATTTGCCTCATTTTACAAGAAGCTGTACACCCCAGGGGAACCAGACCGTATGGACCGCATGGCCGTCTTTTTGAGTGAATGGACCTCCCCTGCCTGTCGGACAAGGGTAGGGAGCTCCTGGCAGGGAAGATCAGTAAAGGGGAGCTAGTGTTTGCCATATCCAAGGTGCCTTACCACAAGGCCCCAGGTGAGGACGGCTTCCCTGCGGAATTCTACAGATGGTCAGGCGAGGAGGTGGTCGACACTCTCCACACCACTTTTCGGGAGTCGGAGCAGATGACTTCCCTTGGATCCCTTGCCAACAAGGCAGCTATCACGGTTCTGCCCAAACCTGGAGAGATCCTCTACTGTGTGGCAGCTACAGGCCATATCTTTGCCAAACTGTGACATTAAAATCCTGGCTAGCGTCTTAGCAACGCACCTCATTCCATTCCTAATTCATCACACGCAAGTTGGCTCTGTGCCGGGCCACTCCTCCAGGGACTATCTCTGCCCCATGCCGCACCCATTGGACAGCCAAGGAACTCCAGGTTGACACAATGGCCATCTCCCTAAACACTAAATTAGCGTTCAACCTCATCAACTGGGACTACCTCTTTGCCACCATGGAACGATTTGGCCTCGGAGACCAATTCATTGCCAAGGTGTGACTGCTTGATGATTGTCCAACAATCCAAGTTAACTGTGGAGGGTTCCTTTCACACCCTTTCCTGATTTTATTTATTTATTTTAAAAGTTATGTATAGGGCTTGCTAGACCCGTAGGTATCAGAGCGCTTCACATACACATTGTGAAAGAAACAGAAGGGCCTTACATTACCTAGAAGGCTGACAGTAAGTAAGCAAACCACGGATAAAGAATGTAGCATGAGCAATAAATAAGTGTGCAACGGAGGGGGAGAGAAAAAAAAGAAAACAAGGTGATTAGCATAGTCCGTTCACCAACAATCCTTGAATGGGAGTCAACTCGGAATATTGAGGTCTAGGTTAGTTGACGTTGTTCTGGAAAGTATTTGTTAAGGAGATGGAGTTTCAGGTCCCTTTTGAAACAGGAGAAGTAGGGGTTGCATCTGAGGACTCCAGGGAGAGGGTTCCAAATCCTAGGAGCGTTGCCAGAAAACGATCGGTAGTGGGTGGTTTTCGTTTTTATTTTTGGCGGAATGAGAAGGAGTGAGTTGGAGCTTCTCAGTGTTCTGGCTTGACCTGCTCTTACCAGTTTGTTGTTCAGGTAGTTGGGGGCCGGAGAGTGGAGGGTTTTGTGTGTGATGCAGGCCAGCTTGTAAATACATCTCCCTTCCATGGGAAGCCATTTGAGGGAGTTGAGAGCTGGAGTGATGTGTTCAAATCTTTTTACTCCAGATAAAAGTCGAGCACTATTCAGCACTGCCCTTAGAGGGGCTAGGTGAGCTCTTGGAGTTCTTGTAAGGCTGGCGTTCCCGTAGTCGATTTTAGAAAGAAGCAGGGATTGAACTACTGTCTTGAGGTCATCATGGGGAAGAAAAGGTTTCAATTTCTTGAGGTGTTTTAGAGAGAAAAGAGCACTTTTTGCAGAGTTTTTGATGTGGGCCTCCATTGATAGGTTCTTGTCAAGGGTGATGCCTAGAGACTTAACTGAGTCGGATAGACTGATGGGCGAGTTTAGGGCACCCAGATTCTTGAGCCACTCTTGGATAGGACAATGGTTGCCTTTTGGAGAGAATAGGATCAGTTCCGTTGTATTTGTGTTGAGCTTTAATTGGTTGACGTTGAACCAAGTTTGGATCTCCGTTAGAGTGTTATTGAGGTGTTGGATGTCATCGGGGGACTTGATTTTGAAATAGATTTGGGTGTCATCCACGTAAAGGTGGTAACTCACTCCAGCTTTTTTCAAGATGATTGTGAGGGGCTCCATGCAGAGATTGAAGAGGGACGGGGAGAGGATCGAGCCTTGTGGTATCCCAAGTGTGACTTTTGTTGGCTTCAAGAGACAGGAGTTGATTTTAATTTGTTGTGAGCGATGTTGGAGGAAAGAGGTGAACCATTTTAGTACAGTACCATTTCTGCCCGAGCGCTTCGACAAGGTCTCCACAAGAGCTGGATGATTTACTGTGTCGAATGCTGCACATAGGTCAATAAGGATGAGTAGGCAGGCATCACCATCATCTAAGGCTTTGCGAATGTCGTCCGAGAGGTTGAGCATGGCTGTTTCCGTGCTACAGCCTTTCCTGAATCCTGATTGAAAGGTATCGAGGAGGTTGAACTAATCAATGTGTTTATTGAGTTGGTGGAGAACACATGACTCCAATGTTTTTGCAAGGAATGGGAGGTTTGAGATAGGTCTGAGGTTGTTAAGATCATTAGGGTCGGCCCCTGGTTTCTTGAGAATGGGCGTGATTTGTCCTAGTTGAAGTGAGTCTGGGACACAGCCTGAGGTGAGAGAGGCGTTGATGATTTTTGTCCAGAAAGGGGAAATGGTGTGGTTGAGTTCTTTTATGATTGTGGAAGAGAGGGGGTCCATGGTGTGGGAGGAAGGTTTTAGATTAGAAATGATCTTGAAGACCTCGTTTCCTGCCATTAGCTCAAAATCGGACCAGTGCGCATTGTTTTTTAGCTGGAGGCCGGTCTGATTGTCCTTACACAGAACTCTTTCTGCATTGTCAAGGGAAGTAGAAGGGGAGTAAGTTATGAGGGAAGGAGTGTTTGCGGTTTGTATGAAGGATTGATCAATTTTAGAGACTTTATTAGTGAAGAAGGTGGCAATTTCTTCACATCGCTCACTTGTGGCTTCGATATCTTGAGAGGGAATGCCGTTAGTTTGGCTTTTGACACTGCTGAAGAGTTCTCTATGTCTGTTTTACGCCAGATCTAGTTGGCTGCGGAAAAAGGACGCCTTTTCACTGAAAATGTGTTTTTGTATGCCTGCCGAGCAGATCTAAGTTGCGTTAGGTGTAAGGTCGAGGGGTTAAGCCTCCAAGCCCTTTCCGTTTTTCTGAGTTGATGCCGTTCATCTTTTAGCTCCACGTTAAACCAGGGTTTCGATTTGTATCGCCTCTGTTGTTTGGGGTTGAGTGGAGCTACTTGGTCTAAAACCTCTGTCATTTTTTAGTTAAAGTGTGTAGTGAGGTTATCAGCCGTCCATGATGAGGGATGGAGTTGCAGATGGGGATGAATCATGGATTCAAGTTCGGATAAAGGGACTTTTTTGATATTTCTGGTCAAGAGTTTAGGTTTGACGTCACAAATAGGTTGGTGGCTGACAGGTGTGTCAATCCTGAACAGAATGAGGTGGTGGTCGGACCAGTCAATGAGAGAAATCGCTCTCAGAGAGACCAGTTCGTTGTTGGTAATGATCGCATCTAATGTTGCACCTTTGATGTGAGTTGGCTTATTGCAGAGTTGTTTGAGGTTATGTATTTCCAGAAGGTTGGACCTGTTCAGGACAGTGGAGTCTTTTGGGTCGATCCAGTGGATATTGAGGTCACCCAGGAACATGTCTTTGCTATCTCTCAAGGAGAATCGTGTTATTAGGTCTGTTAGATCTTCGGGAAAAAGAGAACGTTCTCCAGGCGGATGGTAGATGGTGTGGAATTTGATGGATGAGGTGCACTTGGTGGTGAGTTCGACACCCAGGTATTCAAACGATAGGTATTCTGCAGGTTTGAGATTGGTAATCTTTATTCCAGCTTTGTGGATGATGGCTAGTCCCTCCCCCGTTTTGATCGCTCTGTCTTGTCTGATTATGTTGTACCCTGAGGGGTGAGAATGTCAAGGATGGGGGTAGAGTGGACATTGAGCCAGGATTCAGTGAGGAAATCGATGTCAATTTCTTCAGCGAGAAGAACTTCAGCAATGTCAGTAGCGTGTTGTACTGCTGATCTGCAGTTTAGGAGCATACAAGAGAGCGGACGGGGAGCCTCGATGATGGGGGGAGTTAGGTGGATAGAGGTGTATTGAGCAGGGGGTCTAGGTGAGTGGACAGTATTAGGTATTCTGTTAGTGCCAATAATAACATGGATGTGGAAAGGGGCAGACCTCTGTTTGGAAGCGAGGTAAGAGTCATTGATCTCATCTGGTTTCAGTACCGAAAAGGGCTGGCTATCCCAGTTAGGTCTAAGTGCCTGACTCGCTGATGGACTGGGGGGTCGAGGGGTGCTCTGGGGGGCCATGGGAGGTGTATTGAGTGGGTTAGGGGCAGAAATACCCTGGGGGGGGGGAGCACGGTGGCTTGGCTCTGTTGAGGAGGTTAATTTTCATCTCCATTCTGTTCAGGTGCTGTGTTATTGAACTGAAAAAGTTTGAGGTTTTAGGCAATGGTCGAGACTGACTTGGGTCTATGGAGGGAGATTTAACAGGGGTCAGGGATAGGATGGAGTCCCTGGGATTAGGAGAGGGGAGAGGTTGTACACAAGGAGCCGGATTTGTCATGTTCCCATTCGAGGAGTTCAGAGGAGGAGAAGTGGGACTAGTGTCCAGGTGAGGAGTGAGAGAAATTCTAGGCAGGGCGTCTGAGTTGTGGGTCATGTCAGTGAGATTAGCGGTGGAGGTAGGTTGTGTATGTGGGAGTGTGGCAGCGGAAGGGGAGTGTGCAGAGGAAGGAGGGGGGAGAGAGACCATAGGATTGGAAATGGCGTTAGATCCGGGGGGAGTCAGGGTCTTGGGAACAGGGACTGTGTAGGGGGTCAGGGAAGATTATCAGGGGTAGGGAGGGGAGTGTCTGAGGGGACTTCAGTAGCAGGAGGGCTAAGGTTAGACACCAAACTGTCGATCGGCCTTGTGGGGATTGTTAGTTGTGAGTTTGTCGCTCCTGGTGTGCTCAGTTGATGTGATAGTGGTGGGTGTTTGGCGACGTAGAGTAATGATTGGGTAGTGTGATTGTAGTGAGTGATGGTGGATGTCCATGAGTTGAAGAGAGGGTCTTCAGGGCAGGGAGATTGGATCAGTTGCACATTATTAGTGAGGGTGGAGAGGGATGCGTGAGATAGGGTTTGATGGCTCAGTTGAGTTAACGCGGAGAGAAGTGTGGGGAAGTGGCGGTCATAAGTGGTGAGGTGCGGGTCGGTGGCCTGTATGAGAATGGTTCCAGTTCTGTAGATGGAAATAATGAGTTCCCCTTTGAAGGTCGGGGATATGCTAGTGGAGATTTTTTCACCATAGGGAATGATTACTGACTTGGCGACTTGAAGGCGAAGAGAGAAGGTGTTTTTCCATTTAGCCGGGCTATTGGTATAAAAAATGAAGTTAGTTTTCATGCTGCCGTTGGACGCTGAAGTACGGGCTTTCCCTTCTCTATGAGGACCGTGCCCTCCAGCCATGCCTCTCGCACCCTGTGCTGTGCTTCACGCACAAGGCCTGGATACGCACCCGCTGCCTTTTTTGGGCTAAACCCACAACTGCATGACAGAGCACCTCTGTGGGGCAATCATGGCCTGCGCATTGACGGTTGGACACTCTGCTGGACTCAATGGAGAGAGGTGAGCATATGCACCTTGGACCAAAGCTTACTTGCTGAAGACTTGGATCCTTTCACCCAACTGAGGGAAGAGTTCTGCCTCCACCCATTGCAAGCATTGCCTTACCTGCAATTGCAGCACTCCCTGAGGCTTGGCTTGGGACCTCACCCCATGTCCTTACAATCCTCACCACTGGTGACGTATCTAACCGCATGGGGATGCCACAGGGGATTGATGTCAGGACTGTACAGCTCGCTCTCGAGCCACCTTTTTTCACAACCTCTTCTACGCAACCTTCGTTCCAAATGGCAAACTCACCTACAGACCTCATATGAGGACGAAGATTGAACAGACATCCTGGAAGCTCAGGCCCGCTTAAAGTTCTGTCTTTTCAAAATGCTCCATGATTGGCACTGAACGCCCACAAAACTGAACAGGAAGGACTCCTTCCCAACGCAAACTGCTAGCAGTGCACAAACACCCACTGCCACATAGCTCACATCCTTTGCGAGTGTTCTTCGATCCAATCTTTCTGGTCGAATACTGGAACCGTCCTGGGCGTGTCCATGCAGTAGTGCCTTCCCCTCACCCCCTCCGTCATCCTCCTCCAGAACACAGAGAATTCCCCAGATCTCTCACTCCCGAAGCGACGCATCCTACACACAACCCTGGCTACAGCCAAGATATGTATCCTCTGCCAGTGCCCCCATCCCAGAAAGACTGGACGGTGGCAATAAGTCAGACTGCTTTGCACAAACTTGCTATTTATAAATTACAGGACCAGGCAGAGCTATTTACTCAGACATGGGCTACTTTCCTCAGGGATGAGGCCTTCAGCGGGCACCCTACCCCAAGGCCAACATCCCTTTGAACCGCGCAAACGACCATCGCTGTATTCCAGGGCGGCCTGGTCCCTCTCTCCTTCCTCACACTACTCACGCCCCGCCGAACCCCCCTCCTTCTGCCTTTCTCCACCCCGCTTCTCCCTCCCTCAGTTCCCCCCTCTCCCCTACCCTCTCCCATGGCTTCCCTTTCCATCCTTCCCCATCTTCTTCTGTCCCTTCCCCTTCTTCTCCCTCCCAAACCTCTCTCCTGTGTTCCTTCTGCATCCCCCCACAGCCTCTCCCGCCCCCTTTGCTTACCCTCCATGCCCCCTCCCTGCTCCTCCCCTTTGTCCCTCCTTCTCCCTGAACCTTTCGTCCCCCCCTTTCCACCTCACCAATCCCTTTTCTTTCCCACTCCCTTCCTTTCTCCCGGACACGCAGGTGGCAGCCCCCCCACCCCCTCTACATAGGAAACTGACACTGTAATCCGTTCCACCCACTTGACAAGAGCCCCCTCATCCCCTGGGCAGTGGGCATGGAAACTACCTGAACTGATGACGAGGGGCTCTCTGGTCCCTTGTGGTGGTCCATGCCTCCCTCTAATTTGTTGTATTTATTTATATGTTTACTTACCTGTCATCCTCCGTAATCCATAGATTACTATCTGCCACCTTCCCCCTCCCCACGTCACCGCCCGGCAGCTCCTCCCACCACCGACCACTACTGCCTGTACCCCTCCCCTTCCTCCCCCCATTCGTGGGCCCTTGGCCCAATGGCCCCTCAACACCTGTCTCCTGGAGGACTGACCGACACTGGGGTGGTGGGCTTTATTGGATACTAGTTTCATTTGCACCTTGACTCCCCCCACACCCCGGTTTATTCTATAAAAAAAATGACAACACAAACTTAATACAGCGGTCTTCAGAATTGTTTTGATCTGCTACTGGTTAGGTTTACTCAGTTCACCAAACAGAAAAACAAGCCTGAGTGGTGTTAGTGACAATAAACATTTTTGAAGGCTGGAGCCTTGCCTTCGCTCTCTGTAGGGCTGCTTTGTACACAAGATTAGGGGGTGGCCATTCTTTCTTCAAGGCTGGTGAGTATTTAGCAAGCAGGCGTCTTTCAGCTGAGCAAAGGCCCTGTTCAAGGCTACCCACCACAAAAGATAGATTATGTTTTTTTTGTATGTTTGTTTGTTCTTTTAGAATAAAAACTTCCTTGAGGAGGTTGTGTCCAAGGCGAAAAGTAATACTGACTAATAATCGTGAGCAGTGGCATCTGAGTCCAAATCAGTATGGCAACAAAATGTTCAGACAAGTACTGTCATAAAACTTCAAGACAGATTTCCAATTTCATGCTTTTGAAACAAGCAGAGGATGAAGAGTGTCTGTGTTTTTTGTGCACAAAATAGAAATTGCAGAAAACTGATCTGTCCAGGGAGATCAAATGGGGAAAAGGTTTGACAAAATCAAGTGTTGAAACACACAGGGTTCCATTTATCAAGGGGTTGTACCGCTTTTGCACTACGCAACGGGACCCAAAAGCGTTGTATCCCTTAAGATGCGATTTATCAAGCTATGCAGGCCCCCTTGTGTGACACTGAGCGTCTTGATAAATCCAGAGCGCCGTAGCGCATATCTCTGCGTTGCTTTACTCTGCCCCAGGGAGGTGTTCCATGGGTGGTGCGTGGGTGCTCCCACACAAAACCCTTTGGTTTTAATGCATTCCCAGATTTACCATATAGCCTTATAGCCCGCCGTAGCGGGCTATACCGGCTATTAAAGGCCCGCTGAATCGTTAAAGGCCCGAGCCGAAGGCGAGGGACTTTAACGAAACAGCGGGACTTTAATAGCCGGTATAGCCCTTCGTAGCAGCCCTGCTACGAAGGGCTATTAGGCTATTAGAACATTCTGCCACTAGAGGGCAGAATGTTCTAACAAATTAAACAAAGGGTTCTCGAAGCTCGAGGGGATATAAATCCCCTCGAACTTCGAGAAGCCTTTGTAGAACATTGGAATGTTGCTCTGCGGGCCTTTACCGGCCCGTAGAAGCAGGGAGCACTCCATTGTCTGCAATGGAGCTCCCAACATTCCAATGTTCTAATAAGTGGTAGACCACGGAATAAGCTAAAAATGCAACACCTCAAGCAGAAGAGGCATAACAAGGAGTAATATGGTCATTTTTCCCATTGTTTTTTCCTTTTTCTATGTGTATTGCATTCTGTAGCACACATAGAAAAAGGCAAATGCCTCTCAGGATTGTTTTTGTGCAGGAAGGTGCCCTTTCCTTGCCAAAAGCAACCCTGCTAACAACACAGCCTCCCATACACCATGGTGCAGGGCTGCCTGCGTTGGCGATAGGCAGCTCATTGTGCACCGGCGCTGGGAAAAGGGAGGAATGCACCATATAATGTTAAGTACAGCGCATCCCGGCCCTTTCCCTATCACGCAGTGCACCAAGGTGACGCGCTGCGTGACATAATGATAAATATAAAGATGGCCTAATACACAAGTATGAAACGGTAGATCCTGCGAGACTCAAAATAAGAAAAGAGGTCCTTAAATTTAAGAGTAAGTGGGGCATTCACTGTATCAAACGAGAATTGAGATGGCCAATAACTACCAGGTGTGAGTCATCAGACGGCAGCTACTTGTAAAAGAAATGAGCCAAGAAAATCAAAGGCCTGGTATCTCAGGTGGGGAAGTACAGAGGTCCATTAAATGCTGACTGGATCACAAATTTTTACAGCAAGAGATTCAAGGCTGGTTTCAGCAAGAGCCCAATTTCCAGAATATCAAGGAACTGTTATTAAATAAAGCCAGGCCCGCTCCTTGTGTATTGCATTCTGTAGCACACATAGAAAAAGGCAAATGCCTCTCAGGATTGTTTTTGTGCAGGAAGGTACCCTTTCCTTGCCAAAAAAACCCTGCTAACAACACAGGCATCCATACACCATGGTTGGCGATAGGCAGGCCCGCTCCTTTTTTTAACCTTTTTGGTGATATGCAACTACAGAATACCTAGATGAGGAAAGCTCACTCATAATGTCTTGTGCATCATCAGATAGCCCTGTTTCAAGCAAACCCACAGTGTTGCTGCCAGGCTGCCTCCCAAGATCTCTTGTGGCAGAACAGTATTTCACAGCAGACCTCGCATTCAGTAAAAGGTCAGATTTCATGCAGGGAGTTAAGTCAGATACCAAGGCTTTTGGGACAAGGGGGTTGGTGTAATCTATATAAGAACACTATACATTTTCTATAAGACAATGAAAAGGGAACATTACACCAGCAGCATTGCTGGGCACTGATGGGCGCATTGCATGTGTGGGCGCACAGCCGGAAAGCCGTAATTCACATCCCTGCCCATTCATAAAAAAGGGGCCTGACAACTAGTGCATCAACCTGTCAAAATGGCAGGCCACAGCTAAGAAAGCATTCCTGGGAGAGCTCAGATTGCTGGTGTCTCTCAACACTACTCTCCAAGCAGCTATGAATGATTGAGTTTTTTTCTTCTGTAGTCATTCTTTATTATTTTTTAATGCAAAATGTACAAAGCAATAAATCAGGCTATAGCGATATATATCCATAACAGATGTGAGAAACATAGCATGTTTTAAAAACAACTGTATATATAAGTGCCTGATAATAATAGAAATCGCAGCTGCAATAGTCTCTTCAGTGGTCTCACTTGCTGATAGCTGCCTATCCTCATCCGACAGCATGGATAAGTTAACTCGTGCCATGAACACATATTCAGATTACGGGTCAGCAGCTGCTTCTGCACTATATAAATTCTCAAGGAATTGGGCAAAGGTCTCAGCTATGGCCATTGGGTGTGTCATCATTTCATCTTCCAAGTTGGTCCCTGTTGAACTTAGCCCTTTTTGCAGGGTCATACCATGACTTTTTGCCTTCCACCTGTATTTTTTCTGACATATTGTTGTTGGTGGTTTTATGACTCTGGGCACTTTACCACTGCTGATCTGTGCTAAAGTGCATATGCTCTCCCTTTGTAAATTGTTGTTATAAATTAGTGATGCCATGATTGGCATATTTGATTTACTTATTACACCCTGGTACAGTGTACTGTGTGTGACCAGGGCCTGTAAATCAAATGCTGCTAGTGGGCTGCAGCACTGATTGTGCCACCCAAAGAAGCAGCCTGTAAAATGTAACTCTGGCCTGCCATTGCAGAGCCTGTGCGCAGTCTGGGACTGGCAAGTGCACGCACGCCAGTCCCTGAACATTTCCTTTTCTACATTTTAGTCACTGCTAAGGTAGGCCAAAGGTACCCCTGTGGGCAGGGTGCATTGTAAGTGAAAGGTAGAACATGCCCTTGTGTGTGTGGCACGTCCTGTTAGTGAATTACTGGCAATTTCGTTTTTCACTTTTGCAATGCTACCTGTTCCCATAGGAGAGAATGGGGAGTTTGTTTATAACATCTTATAAACATAACTGGCCCTGGGAACGAGGTAGGAAAAGAAAGTTTAGTATGCCTGAACTGAACTGAATGTTGAGATGCATCTTTTAGTGAGGGTGATTTTTATTACAGTCCGTGCGTGAAAATACCACTTTTAGAAAGTAGGTATTTCCTTGCCTAACCATCCAGTGTGCTTCAGCGTGGTTTGTGTATTGCCTTTCTGGATTTTGGATGACAGGGGCTGGAGAGGGGCGGTGGCTCCAGGGAGCCTGATGAGTCAGAGCTTGGCTGAATAGACCTGGGTTGCATTTAGATTAGGGGGAGGAGATTTCTTTTCACCTGAATGGGCCTGGTCTGCCTTTAACAATGCTGTCTCCACCTCTTGCCAGGAGGCTGCACCAGTGAGGACAGAACTGGGTTTCGCTGGGTAATTCTGTCTCTCTGCATCTGGAACTGCTGTTTCAGCCGCCACTGTGGGAAATTACAACACCGACGCCAGCGAGCGACGCAGGAACTTGTACTGGAGCTGAGGACACCGCTCGTAACGTCCATGATGCAACCTCTCAACTTGCACCGTAGGTCCAACTTCACCGGCGCCAGTGCTTCATCAACGCGGAGACGATCCTCGACGTGGGTGACTCCTGAATCCATCGACATTGCACCGTCGTAAGGAACCGACGCCTTGACGCCATCGTGACGTCACCTCCCCGACACAGTAAGGAACCGACGTCTCACCTCCCCTGCACCGCAGTAAGGAACCAAGGCATTACCTCTCCTGAGGTCGTAAGGATCCAACGCCCCCTGGCGCCAAGAAAGCATCACCACCCCGACGTCGTGCACCGTCTTTGCTTTCATCAATTCCATGGTACTGTTCTTTGTGGGTCTGCTTAACTCCAGGCCTGACGCCGGGCACCTATCGGCAGACGCTGTACTTTGGGATTTTCATCAGTCACGATGTTGTAATGACTCCAGGTGGAGTTATTTGTTGCTAGAAACTTTATTTGAGTGAATAACCTATTTTTGAGGATATTGATGACTGTATTGTGGATTGTTATCCTTTCGTCTTGTTTTGGTTTAGATAAACATTACTACTTTTTCTAAACTGGTGTGGTGTCCATTTGCAGTGTTTTCATTGTGTTACTGTAGGTGTTCACAAATTCTTTTCACACTGCCTCTGAGATAGGCCTGTCGGCTCAAGCTAAGCTACCAAGGGGGTGAGCAGGGTTTATTTTAGAAGTGTATCCCCGTTACCCTGACTAGAAGTAAGGGTCCCTCTTTGGACAAAGGTACCTACCTCTGCCAACTAGAAACTCTGATTTCAAACAGCCCCTATTTGCGGATATGCCTGTTCGAGCCTCTTGCTGTCAGAGTTGCGCTGCCAGGAAACGGCCTGCTTTCTCCCCTTGTTCTTAATGTCTCCACTTTAAGCCAAGTATAGCATCTTCCACAAGCGTTGTGAAGTGCGCATTCAGATCATATTTCGCTGCTTCGAGCTGTCTGAGGAGTTGGGCTTCATAGTGCAATGCTGAGTCAAAAGTGTAATGTCACATTCTAGGTTGCTATTTTGTCCTGAGAGGCCTTTTTTTAAAATGCAGAGTCCCCCACCAGATCCAATGACTGCTTTTCCTGCTGCCCAGAGAACCTGCAATGAGGCAACCAAAAGATCATTAATATTTAAGTACTGATGTAAGTGCTCAGCGATTTATTTGTCTTCCAGAAGTTTGTAGTTGGACGTGTTTAGGTGCCTCCATTTGGTATTGGGCCCAGCATGGCTTATTGCAAGTTCTAGGAACGGCCAATGCATTTTCCGAAACTCTGACAGGGCAGCCTTGAGATGTGTCTTGACCGCTGAATGTGTGAAGGTTAAGTTATCTTACCGGTGTGGCTGCTGTGTCTTACTGTCTCAAGCTTCTACTACCTATTGTTATGCACTTGGTTTACACTTTGAAACCTATGAAAAGCCTTGGTTTAATGGACTCTCAGTAGTTCTTTCTGAGACTGTTTAACAAGAAAAAAACAGAATGCTGTGGAAAATCGTGACACTGTGATCCAGTGAATCACACTCTGTTTTTGCTATCCTGGCTTGCTGCTGTGGATGCCCAGTATTAGGGGTGTTATGTTATGTTAACAGAAATTTCTAAAGCGCACGGTCACCAGGAGGTTTCATGGCGCTGATCTTGGACAGTGTCAAGACGGAGGCGGATTACGCATGGGCTTGCTCAAACCACCAGGTCTTAAGCTCCTTTCTGAACCCCAATAGGTTGTCACACATCCAGCTCGCTAGTGGCAGGGAATTCCAGAATTGAGGGGCAAGATAGGAAAACCTACACCCTCCCTTCCCTGGCGTTTGAGCTTAAAGGCAGGAGTAGTCAGTAGCTGAAGATGGGCTGACCGCAAATTGCGGAGTGGGGCATGCCTTACAATCATGCATCTGATGTATTTGGGTCTCCTGCCTTGCAAGTCCTTAAAAATTACGCACCCTGTCTTGAAAGCTGCGAGTTGGGCAATAGGTAGCCAGTGAAGTTTGGATAGCTAGGGTCTGGCAGACTACCATCTAGGTTGTTAGTGGATTAGTCTTGCAGCCTGGTGCTGTACCAATTGGAGGCGTTTGAGTAAGATTAATGGTAGGCCGAGGTAGATGGAATTAGAGAAGTCGAGACAAGAGAGTACCAGGGCTATCACAACCTGTATGAGGGCTGAATGGGCCAGCAGGCGGGCAATCTTCCTGATTTTGCGCAGTCGGAAAAAACTGGTAGTGACCACTGCCGCTACATGTCCTCTGAGCAAGGTATCTGCATTTATAGTGACCCCAAAGCTTTTCACAGGGGGTGAGGGAGTGGAGGGCGATCCTAATCCGCCGGCCAGTAGTGTGGGCCCCAGGAAATCTCGCTCTTCCCTGGCAGGGCTAGTTCAGTCTTGCTCGGGTTAAGTTTAAGATGGTTAATGTCCATCCAGCGCTGGATGTGGAGCATAGTGACTTGAAATTCATGGACAGAGTCAGGACAGTTGTCCAAGGTGAAGACGAGCTGAAGGTCGTCAACATTGTTGAAGGTAGTTACCTTCCTGTCTTTTAATGAGTGGATCAGGGGCAGGAGGTAGAGATTGAACAGGAGTGGAGATAGGGCTGAGCCCTGTGGGACCCCGCACGTGGTGGCGATCTTAGGGGCAGTGAAAGGGGCGAGTCGTACTGCTTGGGTTCCACCTTCAAGAAAGGACTTGATCCAGTTGTAGGTGGAACCCCGTATGCCGGCCTGCTTGACATCAGAATTTTATGGTCGACCGTGTCGAATGCAGCCAACAGGTCCAAGAGCACCAAGGCCTGAGAGGCGCCCTTGTCTGCATTTGCTCTCAAGGTGTCTAGTACCGCTAGGATTACTGAGTTAGTCGAGTGAGCGGGCTGAAAGCCAGCTTGGCGGGGCTCTAGGTGTTCTGATTGTTTGATAAAATTGGATAGACACCTAGCAACATGGGACTCTAGAATCTTGGCCAGAAAGGGGAGAAGAGAAATGGGCCGGTAGTTAGAAGGATTCATGGGGTCAGCTCCCGGTTTCTTTAATAAATGAACCACTATTGCGTTCTTAAAGGCACTGGGGACCTTACCCTGAGAAAGAGACTCATTTAAGAATGGTAACACGCTATGTGGTAGGATGTAAAAGGCGTCCCTCAGGATATGAGGGGGGCAGCAGTCGTTAGGGGAGCCGGATTTGACGCGGGTCAATAAGTCTGATAGAGTCTGAGGACATATGACAGGGAAGTGATCCATAGTAGCTGTATTAGTTGTTAGGTAGTCCGGGGGCTCCATACTAGAGGTAGTGGGAATACTAGCTTTAATACTGGAGATTTTATCCAAGAAAAAATCATTCAAGGTGTTACATGACTCTTGGGTAGGTGTCTGTTTAGGGAGTATTCTCTCAGCGTTGCAAAGGTCATTGACTATTGTGAAGATTTCCTTTGACTTGTTCTGGGTGCTTAATATTCTGGCCGAGAAGTAGGCAGCTTTGGCTTCCAAAGTGGCATTTTTATACTCTTTACGAGCTAGTGAGAACTGGAGTTTATCTTCAGGGAATAGTTTAACCTCCATTTTCTTCCTTTTTGACGGAGCTCACGTTTTTACTTTTTTTTGCTCTGTGGAGAATCATTTTTGGGCATCTGTATGGAGAGCGCAGGTGAATCTAGTGAGTAGAGCATGTGTATTACAGTCAGTAGCCAAGCTGAGATGTTCTCTTCCATAGAGTTAACATCAGGATTGAAGGTAGGTACTGAGCTGGTAAAGGTTTTGACAAATTCCTGTTTGTCGAAGGTCCTCCACTTTCTTGTCATGCCTCCCTCCGCCGTGGGGGTCTTGATCTTGAAATTGATTGTAGCTGTGAATTTTATTAAGTGGTGATCAGACCATATGCAAGGTGAGATTGTCGGCACCATCAATATAACATTGGAGGACCAAATTTGGTCCAGTGTGTGTCCTTCTATGGGTGGTGGAGGATAGATGCTGGGTAAAGTTCAAGTTGGAGAGTAATTCAGATAGTTCTGCTGCGTGTAGCCCGCCGAGGGTGTCGTTAAACCAGTAGTTCAAGTCGCCTATGAGTAAGATATTGGCATAATTCGTGACAAGGTTGGCCTTTTTGTTCGCATAAGGAAAGAGGGAAGGTCGGCATAGGCTGGGGGGTCGGTAGATAAGGACACAGTTGAGAGCTCCAGAGCAGGACGATATTCTCAACCGCCGGCGGCAGACCGAGGGGAGTAATGTAAGTGAACTTGTAGAGTTTATGTATAATAGTGGCTACTACGCCACCAGTTTTTTCTGGAGGCTGATTAGCATACAGCATATAGTAATCCTGAGGGAGTGCCGCTAATATGCTCAGAGTGGAGTCCTGGTTTAGCCAGGTTTCTGTGACCAAAAGAACGTCCGTTTTTTCTGACGTAAGCAGCAGGAAGATATACAGCTGGTGTTTGACCAGGGAACGAGTGTTGAGGTAGAGGATGTGCAGGACAGTGGGCCCGATTCACAGAACTAACTTAAGACAAAATCCTAAACTTACTACCATTTTGGTATTCACAGAAGGCACTTACTCATTTTAGTATTCCCAGAAGGCACTTACTAATTTCGGTATTCACAGTATTTAGGACTCCTAACTTTAGGACTCCTAAATGCCTTTTGTGAATACCGAAAGTCTTAAAGTTAGGATTTTTCTCAGTTGAGGAGTAGTAAAGTTAGTAGTACTACTCCTAAACTGAGAAAAATCCTAACTATACGACTTTCAGTATTCACAGAAGGTATTTAGGAGTCCTAAAGTTAGGTGTCCTAACTTAACTACTCCTAAACTGAGAAAAATTCTAACTTTAAGACTTTCGGCATTCACAGAAGGCATTTAGGAGTCCTAAAGTTAGGAGTCGTAACTTTACTACTCCTAAACTGAGAAAAATCCTTACTTTACGACTTTCAGTATTCACAGCATGCATTTAGGAGTCCTCCCCCTCTCGGCCGATTGGCTAAGGCCTAGGGGTGGTGTCTAGAGAGCGTCAGGAGTTCGCACAGGAACGATCAAGATCAATTTAAAGAAAAGAGTGAGTAACTGTTTAAAAATTCAATTCTATTTGAGGCTAGTTTTAGAATTCAAAATGCGCTAGCAGCAGCGGTCCGCGCGGCAACACACAAACAAGATTGCCCGCGCTGCGGCGTGCTGTTGTGCCTGGGCCCCGCTTCTGACTCCTCCCCCTCTCGGCCAATTGGATAAGGCCTAGGGGTGGTGTCTAGCGAGCGTCAGGAGTTCGCACAGGAACGATCAAGATTAATTTTAAAAAAGAGTGAGTAACTGTTTAAAAATGCAATTCTATTTGAGGCTAGTTTTAGAATTAAAAATGCGCTAGCAGCAGAGGTCCGCGCGGCAACACACAAACAAGATATTAGTTGGGAATGTCCCCTGTACCATAAACTGGCATGTTGGCCTGCCCTGAGAGCTCAACTGTATGTGAAAATGGTCTCCTGACATTTTAGCATTGGCATCACCTTTAATCTAGCATGTTGACAGAGACAACGATCTGTCCCTGGTCATGTAAGGTTCAGAACCTGCTCTGTTGCCTGGAGAGTGCACAAGCGTGCCCTCTTAATGGGCATAGAACTACTGTCTATGCCCGGGGTGAATCATCCAAAGAGGTGAAGTAAGCATACAGAGTTTGAGAGAAGCAGTAGCGTGACCAGACATTTTTCTCTGTGTCAGGGAGGCGAGAGTTTACTGACCCATCCTAGGTAAAGTTCTGCTGTTATGTGATCTCCAGAACTTTGCTCTGACATTATGTTTGCATATCATGTGCATGTATAGCCAATGAGTGTGTACGACATGTATGGTAATAGGACGGTGTGCTGTACGAGTCGAGTACTGGGATGAGTGGGATCCATTTTGGATGCCCCTGGTTTAGCGTGGGAAAAGAGGGAGGATAATACAAATTCCTCAGACATTGGATGTATATTGACCTGGAAGGAGTAGATCCAGGCACTGACATGATGGAGACGGGGCTACCTTTAGAAATTCACTGAGGACCTTGTTACCTAAAGTCTGAAAATGAGTTCTTTCTGAGCTCTACCATTTGATAGATGGTCAGGTTAAGGGTGGAACTGCAGTTTCAGGTAGTAGGTTAGGGAGGACCTGATCTTTTGTCTGTCTGTTCTTACTGCTTCCGGAAAGCTGACGAAATCCAGGTGCAGAGATCTCATGCCTTGATTTGCATACACCTGCTTGAAGCCAGCCCCACTGCTACCTGCTGTGAGAGCCATCACCTTGCACAATGGCTGTGTCTGAGGAACAGCCAGTGTCACGTGGTCAGGATAGGCCTGGTAAGGAACACCACCTTTTCCCTGCTCATGTTTCTTAAGTTGCCTTCGCTTTACACACAATGACATCTGCCATACATTTGCATGTGTGACAATGCAGGATAAAATTCTCTGAAACGCCATTGCTTACATTTCTACTTTTGTTGGCACTCTATCACGGTACCTTGAACATTCGGCACAAGGGATAAAGTTCTCTGTGGAAATGTCATTGCTGTCTGGTAGGCGACGAAGTTATCAAACAAGAATAAACAGTTGCAGCCTGCCTGGGGTTTCGACATGGCTTTCTGCGTGTTGTTTATTATCGTTACAGGACCTCTTCCTTGTTTAGGGTAGAGGAACACTCAGCTGACTCTACGAGGTCACTGCATGCTGAAATTCCAGCTCAGCTGATTTCTGTTTACCAACATGGTAGTTGTCCAGCTCTATATCAAGACGGACAGCCCGATGACACTAACCCACCAGTAATGGGGAGTTAGACCACCCAGCAAGACTAGGGGGCCGATTATGGTTGCGGTGAATCTGCATCCTCCGGGCCGGCGGAAGCCACCGCCGGCCCGGAGGATGCGGATTCACCACTGCAGTGTTTGTAAAGACCCCCCGCCACATTAGGATGGCTGGGGGGTCATCGGCAGACGGGAAGACCGTCCGCCGCGGTCGCCTTCAGACCGCGGCGGAATAGCTCTAATATGGCTGGCGGTGTCTATCAGGCACCGCCAGCCATATTAGGATTAGCCTTGGGACATGCCTTTCCGCAGCGGCAATGCCGCCATGAAAAGGCATACGGTCTTTTCTTTGGGGGCCTGTTGCGGGCCCCCAGGGTGAAGGGAGGGTGGTGGGTGCCGCTTTGTGCATGCAAAGGGAATACTTGCATATTTAACCTTGCGGCGGGTGCTGCTTTAAGCAGCACCCACCGCATTGTAAAGTATACGGGATGTGACCGCCAGGGTGGCGGTCACATCCTAATTCCGAGGGAGGGAACGCCGCAGCCCCTGCAGACGGTCCCTCCACCTCGGGGGTGGCGGACGGACGCAGGTCCGTCCGCCATCCTAAATGGCTCCTAGGTTAGGGAGTGCTAGGTAGGAGTACTCTTTACACAGTATTCTTATTGCCCAGCATATATATGTCTTAGCACAATAGTGGATTAGTTCATCTTTATCACTATTCTCATTATACTAATCATGCTACTTTGTTTTATTCTACTGATTATTGCAGTGCATATATTGTATACAAGATCACGATGATTTAATACAAATTCACCTTGCTGAGTATTTCTTATTTCTTGTGTATTTCTTCGGGTATGCATGAGAGTCCAAAAGAAAGGTCTGTTACCACGATTTCCTTGGGGGATTCGGGTTGTCACATTCTATGGTTGCACACACATTTGATACTGTGGAAAGTTAGGGGTGCAGCTAGTGCACTGTGGGCTAGCAGAGCCATAGGCCAACAATTCCCGAGGGTGTGCATGGAATCAGTTTGGCATAATCCTGATGTATATGTTGTCCAACAAATTTACAGTTTTACCGGAGAGGTACAAGCAGTATGACACCAGAAAATGGCATCTGAAAGTGATCCACCCCTAACTGGTTTTTAACCTGTAAAAAGTGGATCCGCATCCTGTAGGAGAGTAGAATCTGCTTCTTATAGTTACCCCCAATTTTTTCTGTTGTTTCACTGTTTTTTTACTTAAGTCTGGCTGGGGCCCTGCTATTCAAGACCCCAGCCTAGCTGGTTCCTCTCTAAAATGATTGCCTATACTTTAGGTACACCACAGATTGGATTCTGGGGTACACTTATAAGTCCCTAGTATATGGTATTCCATATACTCAGGGCATATGCACCTCGGAGGCCTCTCAGGGGCTGCAGCATGTATTATGCCACCCCTGAGAGACCACTCAAAATGACATTGCGGGTCTGCTACAGCAGCCTGTGTAAGGTGGTGTATGCACCCCTTACTTAGATATGTGTTCCCTATGGCTACCTTATATCACTGCACATATAAACCTATCAGTCACCCCAACGGCAGGCCTTATCAATCCTGAAGGCAGGGTGCTGGGTTTTGTGTGAGAGGGTGCCCATGCATGAGCAGGGCCCCTCTGCAGCCTTCAGAATCTATTATCCGGGTTGTTTCGTCATGCAGCCAGACCATATACTCTTAAGTGCATTATAACCTTGCAGTAAATGCTAACTTTTTTAATTGCTGCAAGGAAACATGTCCTGTTTGGTGTCTAACACCTTGGAATCATACCACCCCACCAGTCCTCGTGGCGGAGTTATGATTCCACTCTCCTAGAGGGAGAAACATGGCATCACCGGTATACCCGGTACCAGCTTAACAGAACCCTGGCATCACAAAATGGATGCTGCAGCCACAGACACGAGTCTGGCCTCCTGCTGCTGGATGAAACTCAAGCAGGGGAGGCCTGGACAATAGGTTTCCTGTCACAGGGAGGTGTAACCACCTCCCAGACAGGCTTTAGTGTAATGGGGCCTTGTGGGTGCACTCCAAGAGTGCTTTGAAGTCTGCACTGGGGGCACATTTGGTGTCCTTGTGCATAGTCCAGCTCAAACCGGTTGCAAGGGCTACCAGCCCCTGCTCTGGTGCGAAACTGGACAAAGAATATGGGTGTAACCACCCCTCTATCCTGACCCTCCCATAGGTGGGTCCCCAGAGTTTGTCCCACCCCTTCCTTGGGTATAAAGTAGGAAGCCCTGACTACAGGACTTTAGATTTACCTGGACGAAATTATGACACATAATCCTGGAACTTCAATGATCTACAAGGCGCTAGATAACGGAAGAATATCCCTTGGAGTAAAGGAGTTACTCCCCTGCTTGGCAGGCACCTGAGATGCATCCGACCCGTTTGCATCTCTGAAGCTCCCGCCGGACTCCGAAGAGTTTGCAACACAGGAGGTGGGTTCCCAGACTTCCAAGAGGCCAACCCAAGCTCCCAGCAAAGCTGAAACCCGTAGCCCTCGTGGGGACCGTGGAACTGGAACCGCTGGAAACTCTGCGCACTTGCAAGTGCATATGCTTCTTGGCAAACCTCGAGGCTGTGCTTTGGGCTACTTGTAGTCCAAGCCCAGAGCAGCGTTTCCACTGAAGATTACTGGCCAACAATCACTGAGTGTCCCTTGGGCTGGTATTGTGAGATTCCCCTTGAGGTCCCTTCGCGATCCCAGGTCCGTCGACTGGTAGGTCCCTGTGAAGGTAACTCTAACTTTCAAATGGCTTACCAGCTTGCTCCAGGCATGGCCTGACTCTTCACCACTTGGGGAGTTGTCCGGACATTGCTGGTCCGCACCGGAGCATAATTTCTCATCCTCGGTGGGTTGCTGTTGCCAAGGCTTGTT
Organism: Lissotriton helveticus; assembly: GCF_964261635.1. NCBI lineage: Eukaryota > Metazoa > Chordata > Amphibia > Caudata > Salamandridae > Lissotriton > Lissotriton helveticus. The sequence continues at coordinate 1,821,414,477 of NC_136068.1, read as the reverse complement.
GTGTTCAATCCGAGCACCGATGCCGCAGCACTCAACATCCTTCATGGGACACCTCAAATCCAGCTTCTGGTTGTCGTCAACACCTCCTGGTCCTCATGGATGCAGAGTCAAGCTTCACCTCTTTGCACCTGAATCACCCGACATCGGTGGACATTAGTCTATCATGCCCCTGGTCATTGGCAAGTGACCCAGATTCTGTCCCCTCTGCTTTGAGGTTCTTCACTTCTTCTTTCCAGGCTTTGATCCCTCCGGACACTTTCCTTCTTCACAGCAGCAGCACTTTGCAGAAGGTCGCCATTAAAAACGACGACGTGACCCGACACCATTTGACACCAATGCACCCGGCTTCCCTGGGTGAGGTAACTCAAGTACTCTGGTGCTCCCGTGGGTGTTGGTCCTAGAACTCCCTAAGTCTAAAGGGGTTTGCTCAATGTCCTCTTCTAAGTGTCCTAAAACTTTAAAATTCCAACCGCAATTTTCCCCATAGAAGCTAACGGAGCTTGCGGCTGTGTTCTCACACTGCACACGTCCCCGTGGGTCCTCTGTTTCACTAACTTGGGTGGTTTCTTGGGGTCCCGCCGATTCTACAGGCTCTAGGCACTGTGTATAGTCAAGTTGGGGTTCTTATACCACTTTCTTAATGTATGGTTTGGTGTCCCCCAGGAGACCATTGTATATTGTGCTATTTACTGAAGTTCTATTGTGTTGATAGTGTGTATCTTGTTCTCTAATCTCATAAAGAGGTTAGTAGAGAGTGTTCAGTAATAAATACATATGTTTTATATATACCTGGTGTGGTTCCCCTTGAATTTGGTCATTCAAGAGGTCAAAATCTGGTAAACCAAGCTGCTTTACACTCTTTCAAGACTTAGCCTGAAGGCTGATCTCCATAGCTACTACTAGGATAGCTTTCAATAAAGGTTGCCTTAAACCTATTATCAATAAGAGTTGTTTGGACTGGTGCAAGGTGCCCACAAGAACTAGTGGACAGCATATGCCAGGCCAACTTCTCACACATCCCCTTTCTGGATAATGTGTATAAAGGTGGGATCCAAACCACACAATTCTTTGTTCCAGTTTTAAGTCATGACCAAGGAAGGTAGGGTACTAGGGCTGATCTCTGCCTGACAGTCAGCCTCCCTGAGGTCAGGAGGGACATCGCCTGAAGTCTGAACAATTTATTGGAGAAGCTGAAAGTTTGCCTTGAAGCTAGAAGTGTGCCTGCTGGGTGAGAGAGGACTGTGCCTGGCACTGCAGGAGAAGAGACTGTCTAGGGGGAGAATCCAGCTGATTTCCCACCATACTGTAGTGTAGTTACTATATTCCCAATAGGCTCTGCGCATTGGATAATATATACTATAGATGTGACGTAGGACTTAAGTCGACTAGGTCTCTATCGAATATATTAAACTTAATTGTTAGTGCCAGCTAAATCAGAGGTCACTAGAGACTTTCTCGAATTCACAAGAAGGGATTAGTTTCTGACAACCGCATAAACATGATAACTTTGTTTCCCTAAGATAAAACTGATCTTCAGAGTCGTGGAAACTATAGATAGATATTTTATTCAGTCATTCGTACATGCTTCGTTTCACCAGAGGTACAGAGAAATAGAGAGACGGGCGTTTTCAATAAAAAGTATTTATTCAACAGCCTTCTTTCTCATGCAGAAGAAATGAACTGCTACAATCGTAATACTGGCTGTAAAGTATAATGCGTACAGCAAGAAGTGTATTATAAAATATTACTGTAAAAGCATGGTATGGTTTCCAAGCCATAAAATACATACATAAATAACAAAGACTAAAAGTACTCAACTGGTGCTTCTAAAATACGCCTACCCCAATGTACCTAAACCTAAGTCTAGTATGAGGGAAGAAGTAAGTGCATAGGTTTAGTTTCTTTGCCAAGAATCTATCCAAGATTTCTCTTAGGGTCTAATCAGCCCTCGTATCTTGGTTCAGAATAAGGGAGGTCTGGTATCTCTGTCTCCGGACTCGATTTCCCAACACCCCTCTAGGGGAGTTGGGAAACACTGGAGCTAGATTCTCAGCGAGAGAAAGGCAGCCTCTCTGTCAGTGCGTCAGCTGGAGGGTTGGCTTCCTTCAGCACTTGCTGTAGCGAGCTGCGTCGGGCAAGTAGACAGTCGAACTGCTCTAAACCACCGTGTTTTTGCCAGACCAAGTGTAGGCATATTTATACCTTGAAGGTGCCTGGATTGACGTAAAGTCGGACATAATAACGTCATCAAAGAACAGTTGTTCTCTGAAAACGTCATGGTGTCTAGGACAAATCAATATTCAAGAAAGGGGATGTCCCTGTCTGCTGAAGCTGAGTTTTTCCAAGAAATCGTTGTGGCTTTTTGGAACTAGTGGAAGTAGCCATGCCTGTATTAGGACTGCATGGGCTAAGTCTAAATATGGGTATGATTTCTATGCCTATATAAGGGTAATGTGAATTATACCTATATAAGGGCATGAATCGGGAAATTACACTAGGGTCCTAAAACGCTATACAACACCCATCCCACTTTATTATGTTTGACATTACTAAATACTAAGCAAAAACATATCTAAAGCATGTGTTTACAATCCCACTCAAAATACATAAAATGCATTCGAAATGGTTGTACTCGAAAATGAGCATTTGTGCTGTACGCATTTAAAAAAAGCAATATTTGCACTCAAAGCATGTAGTGTGACATTGAAAAAATGCTTATCAGAATGACTCATTAAATAACATTTATGAAATGGCTCTGAAATACAGAAGAAAGGTCGAGACCGTTCCATGACAGAATATATAAACTGTTTTGGTTGTGAACGAGGTCAAATATTGTCTCTTGGAAGTGTTCAAAGAATTCTTGCTCTCTAAGAATAGTTCTACTTTAAGCAGATTACTTTGTGCCCAAAAAAAAAAGTTCAATTTGGAAAAAGTTAAATCGAAGAAAAATAGAGTTCTAAAGTTAGAAGATTTCTTTAGAAAAGTGAAGGTCGAATTCAGAGTTCATCAGAACACAGTGTGCCAACTCAAAAATCATTCTCGCTGTTGGGAGAAAACATCAAATCTTCTAAGTTTGAAAAGAATTTGTCTACTGCTGTAGGTGAAAGTTGGACTACCTCATTAAGCAGATCAATTGTACACAGATGAGAAGCATCGCCGTCAGCGTCAGTCACATTAGCAATGTTCGCAGTAGATGGTACCTGTGTGCCTGTTGTTCCACGTATCTCACCGTCAGCTTGTTGTGCTGGTGAGACCTCCATGAATGCCGTCATCAGGATTGGTAGCCATTGGGGTCAACACAATGCATGTGCCGTTACCAAACCAAGCAAAGCATCAACATCCGTTGGCAGTGCTGATGGAAGTGTTAGACAGATATCTAGCATGCATTCTTCTCCACATAGCAGACATTGTAGAACAGGTAAGATGCAATCTTGCCAGATTGGTCTGAATGAAAGAAACCATGTGGTATTCAGATCTCTTAAATGAGCCAAGCCCAAAATATGAATTATGCGCTCACGACACTTCATAGCCAGGAGAGTGCTCTCGATGGTAATCTGGGCTTCGTTGGTTGATTGGCTTGCCATATCAAAGCAGAAGTAGCAAGAATAAAATTCCTGCTGCGAGTCCCAAAACGAGAGGCAGTCCGCCAAACACCGAGTGCACGAAGTTTGGAAATATACCGAGGACTACTTCCAAAGGTGCTAACAGTCCCGAAAAAATCGTCTTAAATACATGTACAATACCTACTGGTATCAGACATGGTTAAGATATGACCTAACATTCCTGCGAAACGTGTGGGGCAGTTTGTTGATAATAAGGCATGTATCTCTGCAGAGGACCTTGCAACTTGCAGATCATAAGTCTCTTTGGACGAGGTCAGTGGCACAGTTTTTTGTAAAAGAATGGCTTTCATTCTGCTTAAAGTATCAATTCGAATAGAAGAGATGTTCAGTGAAGGCCACAGCATTGACTCCCCGTCAGTCTTTCCTTTAGGAAACAATACTTGCATACAACAAGTGACCCTGGCTGACACACTTACGAGATAGGCAATTCCTGGCATCATTCCACAACACCTGTGATCATTCAACATTATGTAGCTCCCATTGGACAGCTGCCTAAAAAATGGATCTATCACCGCTGCCGGAGAACCTTGCAGGTGGCAGGATAGGTTGGTTGAAGAACCATTACAGGCTCCGTGTAAATTAATACCCTTACACAAAAGTATACCGCTTAGTGCGCTGTTACATTGTGTACCACTAAGAAATACTTATTTTCCCCCACTCCAACATTTGTGTGTGTATGGTAAATCCCAGGTTGACTTAATGTATTCTTTACCCAACCTTTCATACAGGCCTGCTGGTATGTGTTCAAGAAATACTGAAACTGGAAAATCGCCACTGGCAACGTAATGGTGCTATGTATTGTCCAATCTATGGCTGTTTTCTCAGAAACAGTCAATGGTAATCTTTCCAGTTTTTCTATGCTCAGCACCGTATAGTCTGCTCCCCTTTGTGTCAATGAGATTTGTTTATCTGTAAGGTTAAATCCAGTAAACAATGACGTGGTGTTGATTAGACGCCAAGCCACATAGCCTGAACGAAGATTTTGTAACGTCCAGCCTAGCAGCATTATAGAACGCAATTGAGACTGTCCATGTTGTAACATGAGCAAGTCCTGTTCCATTATGTCTATGGCAGAGGATACAATGCTGTCCAAAGAATAAATTCTGGATGACAGTGTTGTTAACCCATTATCAACTACAGAGAGAGCTTTCTCTAAATTAATACGAACAATTTCTCGTATTCGTTCTGCAATTTCCATTTGCGTGACTTTCCATGCTTCATTATAAACAGCATAAATACCGGCGTATATGAAACATTTATGACGTGGTTTATGAGGCCCTAGTAAAAAGTCTCTCAAATCAACGCCATCTTTAAGTAAAGCTAAGTGTTGTTTAACCTCTGTAAGTGTTCATTTTTGTGGCCATTCGAGGCACAGTTTTCCTACACTGTATGTTGTTACTATCCCTGGATGTTGTCTCTGGACATATCTTGGGTCTGGCCTAGTTACTGTAAACCCTTGTGTCTTGTTCAGGAATGTATCTTGACAGTTATCCGTGTCTGTAGGCCAGATTAACCATTTTTTCCAATCAGGATCAGTTCTGTTTTTAAGTAAAATCGTTTTACTTCGACCCCTCCCTCTGAAGTGTTTTTACTATCTGCTGTAGGTACAGGTATGGACGGTTTGTTTCAATCTTTTATCTTGGCCAGGCCAAGTCATGATTTCTGTTGAACAGTGTCATTTAAAAACATTATTTGTTCAGGAATAATACAGGCTCGGAATAACGCTTCTAATCCCTGCACTTGCCAGTCTTTTAAGCCCCAAGCAGTTTTTGTTTCTATGTTGTCACTCCAAAAGTACAAACCTAATGAGGACAGCTGAGCATAAAAGGTTGCTGAATATATTTGCTTTGTATTCGTTAACATCATTTTCATTCCTGTCTTATTAACATTTTTATAGTAAAATGTTTCTGGATTTGTGGTATTGAAACCTGAGAAGTATGGACATTTTTCATAGAATGTTTTTGAGCTACCCTTTGGTGACGTTGGACAATGTTACCATTGATTGAAAGTGTATACATTTCTAGGGTTTACAGATTTGTGCAAATATTGATGACCATAGTGATTGTAGCAAAACATTTGTTCATAATCTGATGAACCTTCTAAATATTCATGGTTTGCAAATTTTGCTTACATTTGTAAGTCTGACATCATATTATTAACAGTCTCAAAGTCCCAATCATCAGAAAAATGTGCTGGGTGAAACAAAGTCACTCAGGGAAACCTTAAATTGGTGTGGAATCTTCAACAGCTCGGCAGGACCATAAATATCATAATCAGTTCTGTCCCAAGCTATACCACCAGGTATAGGGACGGCTTTGATGTTCACTGATGACAGGTCTCTTTGTTCACGATGAGATGATTTGTATGGCTTCAGGAGCAAGTTGATGTTCTTACTTGCTGTGTTCATTTTACTATATTTTCCATCTATTAGCTTTCCCAAACTTAATACAAGAATGAGCCAAAGTAGGATAAAAAGTACGCCTAACACAATCCAAAATTCAACCCATGGTGAAACCAGATAAGTCTTTTCTAGTTGCTGAGAAAGTTCTGTTACTGATGTTGTTTCGGGCTCACTGGGATCCTCAGAAAACGTATCAAAGTTGATGAAATAGCCAGAGGCAGTTCTGTCAATTGTTGGTATTGCATCCCGATTACTTGAAATCGCTGGAGCTGCTTGCTCCCTTGTCATATTAGTATAGTCAGAGGCTATATCATTGTAGACAGGAGTGTCTTGACGAACTGTTATTTGGGTTTCAAGAGGCACAAGTTCCGAGGGTCGGCTTCCTTCGGCACTTGCTGTAGCGAGCTGCGTCGGGCAAGTAGATAGTCGAACTGCTCCAAACCACTGTGTGTTTGCCAGAGTAAGTGTAGGCATATTTATACCTTGAAGGTGCCTGGATTGACGTAAAGTCGGACATAATAACGTCATCAAAGAACAGTTGTTCTCTGAAAACGTCATGATGTCTAGGACAAATCAATATTCAAGAAAGGGGATGTCCCTGACTGCTAAAGCCAAGTTTTTCCAAGAAATCGTTGTGGCTTTTTGGAACTAGTGGAAGTAGCCATGCCTGCCTGTATTAGGACTGCATGGGCTATGTCTAAATATGCCTATATAAGGTAATGTGAATTATACCTATATAAGGCCATGAATCTGGAAAATTACAGTACGGTCCTAAAACGCTATACAACAATATAGAACGCCCACGACCACAGCAACGTAAGCAGGTAACAGAGCCTCAAATGCAAAATACTGGGCTAGGCTTTGAAACCATGTTCTGCAGCAGGAACATTGACTATTCCTTGATTCCATTATGGGCTCGATCTGTTGAACTGAACTAGGAAATTCCCCACATATGGAGAGACCTAGTGAACTACACCTGTGGCTGGACTTGGGGTAGAAGTCCTATAGACACAAGAGAAGCTCCTAGATTGGGGAGAATGTGCAATAGGGCACTTACAGGCTTAGCTAGAAATCGGTGAACTCACAACCCCACAGACAAGCCCCAATGAATTGTGTAGAACTATGTTTTGCTCTGTTATTAAAGTACTTTCTTGTTACTCAAGCACTGGGGTGGTAATGCATGACTGCGTCTGTTCTTTGACTGTTGATTTCTGAACTCTTGTCCCTACATGAGTGTCTCTGAGAAGCCTTCAGCTGCTATCAATGGAACACTGTGTGGGAGGCCAGCTCCTGTGTGGATACATGGAGGTTTAGGGGTGGACTGTAGTGGTAGAAATATTTATATTGGGGTAATACCGCATAAAACATAAACCACCAAAAAGAAGACAATTCATAAAGACACATAACTTTGAAACTATTATATACAATGTGCAAATGACATCATAATAAATACGATAATGCTAAAAGAATCTAAAAAGATCCCTTTAATCCTTTCCACAGGAACCAAACAGAAAGTAAAAATTTACTTACGCGTATCAGACCTCAAGACCTTAGAGCCGGCTAGTATCGCTGAAACCCCATATTTCAACAGAGCGGACAGATCCATTCCCTTCTTGCAGAAGAATAGCTAGGACAAAAAACAAGACATGTTCTATATCATCTTTCCCTAAATCATGTCTTACACAAGTCATTATGAGACTTCCATCGACAGGTAAAAGAATTACGCATTAACGTGCCAAATCTAAACTTCATCTATACAGTGTTAGCCCTGTAGAGAACAATTTAATCTAAGGCTGCTTCGAACCGTGACATTGATTTAATATCCAAAAATCTATCTGACAGATTGCCAGATAGTGTACAGGGCATATACTGTAATGTCCGCGCGGGATCAGTGACTAACTATCAAGGGACAGAATATCGACTGTCCAGAATATCGATAAAAAAATATCGAGGGACAGAATATAGAGTCCCTATCTACAAAGAGGTAAGTACTAAAATAGCGAGTACAAAATATCGATATTTAAAATATAGTTAACTAAAATATCGATTTTTTTTAAATGTATAATATAAAAGTAATTAAATAATAAACACAATTAAATAAAACATGGTTAAAATAATGTAAAAAAGCTTAAAATGTAAAAATAATAAATGTAATGTAAAGAAAAACACTATTTTCTAACATATATACTTACTTAAAAAATATTATAAAATAATTATTAATCTTAATTATAAAATATTTAAAACATTATATATATATAAATAAACCTATTATATAAATATAAATATAAATAATATATAATAATTTAAATAATTAAAGTAATACTTTTTATGTTAATTAATAATTAACACTACATTAAATATAACAAAATTAATAACATTGAATAGCTAAGAGAATAAAATTAGTATTCACACTCCAACAAGGCCAAAAGTAGAGAATTTGTTGGATAGCGTAGGGGTAAAAATTACTATTCCCAACCCAGAGAGTGCAACAGTAGGAAAAGTAGCGTATAGGAATAATTTAGTAGACCCAGTCCTACAATTTAATTAAAACAAAAAATAAATAAATTATTATTTAAATTTAATTTACCTCCCACTATTTTCCACATTAAACGTCACCTCCAATAATCTAAAATATTAATAAATTCACATAATTAATTAACATTTAATTAATTAATTAATCACAATTAACAAAAAGATAAAAGCAATGATATATAAATTAGTTAATACAATTAACAGTATAAAATAACTTTTATTAAATATTATATAAATATTAATAAACATGTATTTTCAGATATTTCAATAAACACCATACTCCCCTATAAACAATCAACACACTCCTCAAAAAATTAACATAAGTAACTCAATACATTTATTATTAATTATTAATATTTAATTAATTAATAATTAATAAACATTTACACAATTTAAATATTTATCAATTAATTAAAAACTTCTATTAATTTTGTTTAATATTTAATAATAAATTAACTTAATTAGCAATATTAATTAATAGCCAAAAAATTATTAATTAATTAACTTTTTTTAACATTTAAATTAGATTACTTCCCACCTATTCCCCTACAAACCCACAACCCGCTACGGAACTAATATATGCAAAAATAGATTACAAATATTAAATATTAACCAAAAAAATATTAATTAATATATATTTTTTTATATTAAGTTAAGTTACTTCCCACCCTATTCCCCTGTAACCCCACAACCCGCTACGGAACTAATATACTCAAAAATTAATTATCAATATTAAAGATTAAACAATAAATTAATAATTAGTACATTATTATTTTTTTATTTAAATTAAATTACTTTCCACCCTATTTCCCTATAAACCCACAACCCGTTACGGAACTAATATACACAAAAATTAATTAACATAAAATTCATTATCTTAAAAAAAAATGTAACATACAATAAAAAACACATATAGTAAATTATAATATAATTTTCAAAAATGTGATAAAATAACATTCTGTATTATGATATTCTATATTATACCATACTATATAATGACATTCGATTTAATGACATTCGATATTACTTACCTATATGTCGATATTATTTCTAACTATATTCTGTCCATTCTATATTCTGTCCTCTTGATATTTTTGATTCGATATTATGTCCTCTCAATATTTTTTATTCTATATTTTGGGTGTTTACCGTCCACGTGATAGAGATCTCCATGAACCTTATGAGGACCAGGTGCCTTGCCTACACAGAGTGACTCAAAAGCCGTCACAGCACCACTGATGGAAAGTATAATATCTTCCCCACATATAGCAGAGGTCTGATGAGAATCTGGGTTATCTTAAATATCCGTACGCCCGCCCATAAAATACATGGCATATAGTTTCAGAAATTAGTCAACCCAGACTTGAAGCTGGATAAAATGGTAAGTTGGCATCCGCCCATCCAGACTACCATGAGCCTTATTGTGCTACAACGTGGTATTATTCCTTCCACTGAAAGCCTCTAAAAGATCTGTCCAATTATTGTGATCCCATTTGAATTTGCTAACAGATGTCAGGTTTTAATAAATAAAATCAATGAGTTTTGGCCTTCCTATTCTCACTTGTATATGAAGGGTTATGCCTTATGTTACTTATTTATGGGCTTTAAGTCCTTCACAAAGATTCCTCCTAATAGTCCAAACAGGGAACTAAGGGGAATATGTACAATGAAGTGGTGGGGTGTGTGGTTAGCCGTCTTGGCTTAACAACACGCTCCGCCACTTCGGAAACGCAAGGCTGCACCATATTTTCAAGAATGTGGTGCAGCTTAGCTTTTCCCCCTGAGATGTCGCTAAATTTAGCAACTTAGCGCCAACGCAGGCACCCTGGCACCAGAGTGCAAGGGCGTCTGCGTGCAGGGGAAGATTGTCTATGTGTAGGAAAGTGTCCCTTCCTGCACAGAAACAATCCTAAAATACAATTCTGTCACTTTCTTGTGTACTGCTTTATGCAGCACACATGAAAGTGACAGAATTGCATTTTTAAAGGTTTGTTTATGTACAGGAAGGAACACCTTCCTGTACTTGAACAAAACATGGCAGTTTGCTTTTTCCATGTGCACTGTACCAGGCAGCATGCACAGAAAAAGTAAGAACGAGGAGAAATAATTTATTTCTCCTCATTTCGCCAAATTAAGACCAGGGTTTTCCTGGTCTTTTCATTTTAACGCTGCCTCCTATGTATGCCACCCTTGCTTAGGGGGCAGCATCAAAATCAATAGATGTTGCATTGGAACGCCCACCGCAACACCTACGGCACGCCCCGTTCAAGCTAACCATAGCGTGAAAGGGTGCTTTATGTGCAAGGCAGCGTTAAGCCACATTAAGTGGCTTAATGCTGCCTTGTAAACAAGGGAAACCCCCCATTGCAACAGGAACGTTCAAAAAGTGACGGTCCCGTGGCGATAGGGGCTTGTACATAGGCCCCAATGTATTTCAGCAATGGGGATTTATTTACAGGGTAAATCCACGAATGGAGCTAAGCCTGAACTGTAAAGGTCATATATTCTCTTCAGGCTAGAGGTTTAGGCTTTTACTTTAGGCCACTTAATCGCCCTCTTGTTGATTTCGATAAAGGGTGATGGTAGTAGACATTGGATCCTAGGTGGCATCATCTTGTAACTATCCTTCCCTCATAATTAAATGGAGAGCATTGTGATCTCTTCTGGGCAGAATTGTGAAGTCCTCCAGTTTATCCCACAGTCTTCTGGAGAGAGTAAAAGCTCTTTCCTTGTCTGATACTGGAAGACCGTTGCAAGCACGCAAGCTATTGGAAACTACTAATGGAGCGAATTGCATAGCAGCTACACACCACATCTTAGGAGAGAAGTATCTAAAAAGAGATGGCAGAGGCCATCTTGTTCAGTAACCGAGGCAATACACTCGCTGGACTCGAAAGTTGTATTAAAATCTCCCGCTAGAACCAGGTAAGGTCTATCCTTAAGCACTCTGACATGTTCTCCAAAACAGAAAAGGTGGAGGAATCTTTGTTCCTAGGTGTAGAACTATTATAGATGTTGTATACATTTATTGCATATCAGTTCCTAATTCTGAGTTCAACCCCAACCCATCTGGAAATGCCTAATTCCTTGATGACTTGAGTAACATAGATCTTTACCCAGATAGTAGGTCCCCCCGATGCACTGCGCATTGTTGAGGGATTAGTGCTAATATTAAAAGTTCTATGACCCGATCTACATATCGGCTCAATCCCCCAAGTCTCATGATAGCAACAAAATAGAAAGAACCAATGAAGTTGATCCAAGCTGGGTCTGCCAGTGTACTGCAAAGCCCAGCTACATTGCATGACAAGAACTTAATTTGCAAAAGGGGCAATCCTGGTCACCGGCTCTCCGAAATCATCTGTGTCTGCCTTCCCCTTCCAAGTTGCTAATCTAGGTTGATTGGGTCTAACTTAGGGATCCTGAAGGGACTGCTGGAAGGGCATTCCCTGTTCCAAACCCAGCATGCCAGCACAAGAATAACTGAGCAACTCATCTTGTAAAAGGGGGGGTTAATAAGTCAATTGACTGAAGTTAATGCTTCATCAAGAGTGCTCAACCTTCCAATAGTCATCCTGTTAGGCTCTTTGGAAGTGTCTATATGTCAGGCAAGAGTGAGTGCAGGGATGGAGGGGTTCCATCTAAATTGGGCATTGCAACCAGGGGGAGGAAACATATAAGTATCTAAAGGGAATAGCTCCTCAACATAATAAACCAATAAGTGGATTTACTTCTCCGTTCTGCAAACACTACATCTGAGTTGATGAATAAGAGACAATGCCGCCATCTTCTGACCCAATAAATCACCTTATTGATAAGGAAATCCATATCTTCTTTTATGCCTCACCTAAGTTTCGGTATATTAGTCAAAAAAATTGTCATGCTTCTTTTTATGCCATGTTATAATAAAAGGTTCCTCTCAATGTATGTATGTATGTACTTAAATTTATAGGGCGCACAGCTACCCACCGTGGGCTTTCCCGGCGCCAAGATGAGAGGCCTACAGGTAAAAAAATAGCTTATTGAGGAAAGAACCAAGTCTTCAAGTCCTTACGGAACTTGGCAAATGAGGATTCAAATTTCAATGTCACAGGAAGAGAGTTCCAGAGCTTCGGACCAAGGTGAGCGAAGGAGCGACCGCCCATTCTAACAAGTCTGATCCGCGGGATCGAATAGTTACCTAGCGATGAGGACCTGAGAGAACGGCGGGGAACATAAGGGTGGACGAGGGAAAAAAGATAAGGGGGCGCTAAACCCTGCTTGATTTAAAAACATGAAACAAAGCGCCTTGAACTTTATGCGGCTCTCGATATGCAGCCAGTGTAAGTCCCGAAGGAAAGTGGAGATCGACGATCTCCTACGGACACTGCAGAGGAGATGGGCAGCCGAATTCTGTACCAGTTGAAGCTTCCTCTGAGTCTCCTGGCTGCCACCCAAGTAAAGCACGTTACCGTAGTCCAGGCGAGAGATGACAAGGGCCTGGATCACGGTTCGTCTGGTAGAAGCTGGGAGCATCCAGAAGATTTTCCGCAGCCACCTTAAGATGGTAAAACAGGTGGCTGCCACACTGACTGCTTGTTGACGCGTAGATAGAGAATCATCGAACATGAAGCCCAAGTTGCGCACTTGGGAGACAGGTTGAGGTAACGGAGCCATTTCTGAGGGCCAATGTTGAGGGCCCCAAAGATGTTTGTCCTTACCTAGTATCACCACCTCGGTTTTGTCCCCATTCAACTTCAAGAGGTTAGCCTGCATCCATTCAGCCACCCGACTCAGGCCTAGCTGAAGAGTGGAGGGAGAGCCGTCCTTGTCCGAGGAGAGTGTAAAGATAATTTGAGTCTCATCTGCGTAGGAGTACAGGGCTAGCCCAGCCTAGCTCACTATTGAGGCCAGGGGTCTCACGTAGATATTAAAGAGCATTGGACTCAACGTGGACCCCTGGGGGACCCCATACGCAGATTCTCGAACAGAGGAAGAGCAATTAGCTGAACAAACCTGGAAGGTGCGCTGGTTCAGGAAGGAGGTTAACCAATTCAAAGCTGGTCCTACCACTCCCGCGAGAATAGAGTGCAACACCGTGTCGAACGCGGCACTTAGATCCAATAGGATAAGTGCTGCAGTTTCTCCCCGATCCAGGCGGAGCCGCAAGGCCTCTATTACCCCTTAAAGGGCCGTTTCGGTGGAAAAATACGTACGGAACCATGATTGGGAAGGATGTAAATATCCCACCTTCTCAATATGAGAAGTCAAATGGATGTTAACGTGTTTTTCAAGAATCTTTGAGAACACAGGCAACAGGGAAATAGGGCGGAAATTAGAGTGGATATTGGGATCAGCCCCGGCTTTTTCAGCAAGGGAACCCCCATGGCTCTCTTCCAGTCAACAGGAACTGTGGACTCACGCAACGAGGCATTAAGTAAGTCTTTAATGACCAAGAGGGAGTCCATAGAAAGCTGTCGCAAAACTGCAACAGGAATAGGAACCATGGGGGAGCCAGATTTCACCCTTCCAAGGCAGCTAAGGAAAGAAATTTGATCCAGTCGAGGCCACTCAGATAGCAGGGCTCCAGTAGGAGCGTTACTAAGGTCCGTTTCAACGGACTCTCCACCACATAAAAGGGGAGGGGCTGAAAGAGCATAATAGATAGTTTCCACTTTAGTGATGAATAAGTCCGTGATTTCTTTACACTGAACTTCCCCAAGAACAGGAGGGGTAGGTAAAACGTCAGCGCCAGCTAACTTTTTTACCATAGCAAAAAATGTGTTTTAGGGCGGTTACATGCGTTAGAAATGGAGTTGGAGACATACTCCGCCTTGACTTTTCGACATGCTAGATGGTAATTTTTTAGAGCAGATCTATAAGCTAATTTGCAGTTCAAGGCGTAAGTTTTCCTTCAACATCTCTCCAAGCGTTTGCAGTTCGATTTCAAGATTTTTAAGTCGTAAACCAAGGGGCCGGGGATAGATGCACAAAAGGACGTCTGGAGCGGAGAGGTAAATGGCAATCAACAGAAGAGGATAGCCAATGTGAGACTGCTGGGTAGGGGGAAGACATAGGAAGGGAGATATTGGGGCGGTTGGAGGAAAGCGTGGCATTGAATGCATCAATATTCAATTTAGACCAGGCTCTAAATTTGGCAGAAATATCAGGTGGAGTCGAGGTTCTGTTCCTCTCTACAGTCAGGCTGAATTGAACAGCAAAATGGTCTGACTAAACTAGAGGCAGGGGTGGAATGCTGCAATCCAGTGGAGTATTAGAGAGAATAGGGTCAAGTAAGTGACCAGCTTGATGAGTAGGTCCATGATTGCGCAGGACAAGTTACGGCCTCACAATCAGAAAGGAACCTTTTGCTCAAGTTGTTATGGGCATCTTCTAGGTGAAGATTAAGATCCCCCAAGATAATAAAATTTGCAGATTTTAGAGCAAGAGGGGCAACTAACTCAGAGAACGCTGAGAGCCAATGAGTAGGTTTATCAGGGGGACGATAAAGGAGAATGCCAGAGAGAGTAAGTTGAGGAGAGAGTGCCAATTCAAACAATCCCGCCTCACAGTCCGGGAAAGACAGAGCCTCTAACAGACAAGTGAAGATGGCTTTAAAAATAATGGCAATCCCGCCACCCTTCCCTGTGGCCCTGTCTCTTCTCACTATCACGTAGCCAGGCGGAAGAGCACTGGCCACATCAGGACCAGAGCTAAGTTGGAGCCATGTTTCAGTAAGAAACAGTGCATCTGGCTGTGCCTCATTTAACAGGTCGAATATCAATCAATCAATCAGGAGTTTGTTAAAGCGCAACTACTCACCCGTAAGGGTCTCAAGGCGCTAGGGGTGGGGGGGGAGGGTGCAGATTCCATTCCATCAAGGAGGGGGTCTGTCGAAGAGCCAGGTTTTGAGGTTTCTTGCGAAGATGGGGAGCGATGTTGTCTGTCTGAGGTGGAGCGGAAGGGCGTTCCATGCTTTGGCCGCGAGGAAGGAGAAGGAGCGGCCTCCCGATCTGGTCTTTCTGGTGCGGGGGACCACGGCGTAGGAGAGCTGGTCTGATCGTAGGGTCCTTTGGGGTGCGTGGAATTTGAGCCGGCTGTTCAGGTATGCTGGTCCGGTGCCGTGGAGGGCCTTGTGTGCGTGGGTGAGCATCTTAAAGGTGATTCTCGCCTCGACGGGGAGCCAGTGGAGTGTGCGCAGGTGCTGGGAGATGTGGCAGTGTTTTGGCAGGTTGAGGACCAGTCTTGCGGCGGCGTTCTGGATGTTCTGTAGCTTGCGGATGAGGTTTTTGTTTATTCCGGCGTAGAGTGTGTTGCCGTAGTCGAGTCTGCTGGTGACCAGGGCGTGAATGACTGTCTTTCGGTGTTCGAGGGGGATCCATTTGAAGGTCTTACGAAGGAGGCGGAGGGTGTGGAAGCAGGAAGATGAGACAGAGTTGATCTGGCGGCCCATTTTGAGCTCGGAGTCCAGGATGATTCCCAGGTTGCGTGCGTGGTCTGTGGGGGTTGGCGGGTTTCCGAGGGCGGTGGGCCACCAGGTGTCGCTCCAGGCGTCGGGGTTTGGCCCCATGATGAGTACTTCTGTTTTGTTGGTGTTTAGTTGTAGGCAGCTGTTTTTCATCCATTTGGCGACGGCTTCCATGCCTTCTCGAAAGTTGCGTCTGGTGGTGTTGGGCTCGTTGGATAGGGAGAGGATGAGCTGGGTGTCGTCTGCGTATGACACGATGTTGAGTCCGTAGGTTCTGATGATGGGGGCAAGTGGAGCCATGTAGACGTTGAAGAGCGTCGGGCTGAGGGAGGAGCCATGGGGGACTCCGCAGGTGGTAGGTGTGGGGTCTGAGAGGAAAGGGGGGAGTCTGACACGTTGCGTCCTGCCGTAGAGGAAGGAGCAGATCCAGTCGAGGGCCTTGTCCTGGATTCCTGCGTCATAGAGTCTGCGTATTAGGGTGCGGTGGGAGACTGTGTCGAACGCCGCTGATAGGTCTAGGAGGATGAGGGCTACTGTTTCTCCTTTGTCCAGTAGGGTGCGGATGTCGTCTGTTGCGCTGAGGAGGGCGGTTTCCGTACTGTGGTTTTTTCTGAAGCCGGATTGGGAGGAGTCGAGGATGTTGTGTTCTTCAATGAATGTGGCGAGTTGGCTGTTGATGGTGATAGAGCAAGATTTCGCATCGCGACTTGCTCGATTCATGAACCTCAACTTGTCATAACCTCATAACAAACGTACGTTATTATTAATATCTTTATTTTGGATACACGTGAAAGGTAGCGAAGCTTGCTTATGTGTTCTACTAATACGATTAATCCGTGTCCCTAAAAATGGCCGCTGCTTGTCTGTTCGCTTTTGCGCATGCGTTTGTCACACTCACGTGACTCTACGTAGATGTAGTTCTGGAGGGAAAGGGTGCGCATGCGTAATACGCAGCTTTCGTGATAACGTGGTGATGCCCGTGCAGTTGCTCTCGTGTCCATGTATATGTTACTAATGTCTAATTGCATAGTATATTTTTCTGATGATGAATCTGAAGTACAAAGTCATGACATGTAATACAAGCATTTATTTCTATGTTTTAATTTGTTTTCACTTACTTTTCATGTATCACGGGAAATGGGGGTCCAAATGGGTCATGAACCATTTTGAAGGTCCTTTCTGCGCATGCTCCAGATGCAAGGCCAGAGACAAACTTGGACCGTGGAACTCAGCCAGCTGGCAGCCACAGTCGAGAGGCTCCTGGGAGCGCTACCTCTGACCCAGGAGGATGGAGCAAATGTTCCTATATTGTAACAAATGTATAAGTTTTCATTGTATTCCGTGCGACTTCTCGTGGGAACCCCAATCTTGCTAGGCGGCACCCTAGGATGCTAAGTAGGGCTTGTAATAGTCTGTTCTGATTGGTGTGCTAACCAAATCCTACCTTAGGACCAATCGAAATTTGGGGATTCTGACACTTTGCAACATTGGGGGGTGGTACCCTGTCCCAAAACAGTATATCTACCCTGGGTTCACCTAGGGAAATTGTCCGACTTGTCTGAGTAGCTGACCTGTCACTGACCCAACGCACTCAATAGGTGACTTGATACAGAGGAGCTGCGGAGCTCTCTGTCCAAAACTTGACCATAGACTCTGAAGGTTTTACTGAACCTTAAGTGCTGGCGAAGCACTTTGCTGGGGAATTCGCTGACCCAATCGGGGTCTTGACTGATAGCTGCAGAGAGGGTGGAGCGCAGGCGTTGCTTCCAAACTGCGGGTGCTGGTCGTTGTCCTGGTGGTCCTGTCCTGATCCTAATCTGAGGGTTTCCTGTCCTGTCCTGGATGTCCATTCTGCACCTGCTGTCCATTGAGGGGTATCCTTCCTTGAGGGTTTTCTGTCCTTAACTGACCCGTGGCCAGGGTTTGGTTTTTCACACCAGTCTAGGTAAATATCGCTCTAAATCTCTTGAAACTGCACCTTTCTATTTTTCTGTCTTTGCTTCAATAAAGACATACCTTTGCACGTGAATTAATTTTCCATGCTTTCTCCTGCAACCATTGCATTTCATAAAGTCATTTGCATTTGATTTCATAGCGTGTTCCTATGTTACCCTACCTTTTAGAAATCATTTTCTGTATTGCAGTTTGCAACTTCCTGATATGGTCTTGGTTTTTCTCTCGTAAACTGGCTAAAAGTAACTCAGATTTATAGCGTGTTCACTTTGCCCCTTATCTTAGTTTCCCTCTCCCTTAGCGGGTTCCCTGTCGCACGAGCACTCTTCTGATAAAACTGTATGACTGCCCTTTATTTGAATTTAAGATAAACTTTCAAAACTTCCAGTTGTCCGTGGTCATTTTATGAAAAGTAAAGTTATATGATATTTGCTGCCTTTCCTTTTACAGCTAGCTCTCTGACCCATCGTGGTCATAGGTACCCATAACGGTGGATGGTAAGTTGGGTACACTGGAAATAAATCGAAAGGGAACTCACAATTATTGGTAGTAGATTGTGTGGGCACCTGATCAATGTATATGATAAAGTAAAGTATATGGACCCGAAGCCAGAAGTGGCGAAACTATTGGTCGGGTGACCCACGATCTCTAGCAGTAATTTTCTGGTAGCAGAGGGGATGGTTAGGGAATAGTTAAAGGTTAGGCAGGACTAGTTAGTCTAGCAAAGTCGGAAGCTGCTAGTATATTGATGCTGCTATAAGAGCAAGCACTTCAGGAGATCTGATCAGTCACTTGGAATGTTTGCTTTGAAAAATTATGAAATGTTTTAAACTGTTTTTCTTATTGTTATATTGATATATGTATTAACCCATTCGTTCGTAATTGTTATATGTTGTTTGGAAATCCCCGGGGAATTGAATAGCAAGTGGTGAATAGAATCCATTTGCTTTGAGGTCGCTGGCCCAAGGAAAGTTGGTGTAGGTTAGGGAGAACTGGAAGCACTAACTAGGGACTTTTCTGAATGTATGTTTAAATAAATGTTAGTAACGAGGTTCATTGGCAAAATTCCTACTGTGGCATAACCTAGTGAGGGTCGCATCGGAAGAGTAGCAGGTTCATCGGAGCTTGGGTGAAAGCAAAGGGGCTTGCTGGGGAAACCTTAGTCTCGGATATATCCCGGTAAAGTGGATGAGTCTAGGGGAGTAACAGGTTCTCCGATGCTAGAGTGAAGGGTAGACAGAGAAGATCTATCCGTAGTGAGTGAAAAGTAAATGGAAGTAGTTTACTTGCAGTAAAACAAATCTTTCCTGTCTAGACACTTGAGCACAGTGGCGAATGTGTATTCGTTGTTAAATAACCAAGCACTGAGCACTTTAGAAAGTAAGAAAGTTTCCGTTACCTTATGAAGGAGGGAGTCACTCGCGAAGCCGCTCTGACGTCACTCCGTGCCGCGCTGGGATTGGTAGACGCAGCGGGCTGGTAGTGGAGCTGGAATTGTAAGGGAGGGATGAGCGCCGGAGCGTGGGAACAGTCTCACGAAGGGGCCGCGCACCCATTGGTCGAAAATATTTGAACTCGTGCATTTTATTGGCTGCACGAAAATAAAAGACGCATTCGGATTGGGAGTGACTTATCAACAAAGCCGCTTGCAGAAGTTGTATGTGGCACACGTATACTCCGGAGACTAGACCCGATCCCAGATACCTAGGGTTTGGAAGAGATCAGTGGAAGACTAATAGATACGACATTATGTATGGAAATAAGAGAAAATTGTCCCTTGTAAATAAAGTAAAGAATTATTTCAAGAAAGATAAGCAGATTAAAACTAGAGAAGGTGTTGTCATTCCACCACCGAATACTCCCGCATCTTTCATGATGTTCGATAAAGGGTACAATACCTGTGTATGGTTGGAAAATTGGGCGGAATACACGAAAGATGACGGAGTATTGGCGTTTCCGTTAGACGGAACATTTAACAGCAGAATTCTATTCAATTTGAGAACCCGAATGAATGATTTACATCCCAGACCTAGATTAACGCAGTACGAAGCACTAGAGGAATGGGAAATCGAGGCTTTCGAGAGGGACAAACCCAGAATGGATAAAGGGTTAACTAAGTTTTACCCAAAATTAAAGCAGGAAGCCCGAGCCAAAAAGATGAAACAGTGGAGACAGAATATGATTGTTGAGGGACTATTTCCCATGATGCCAGCAGAAGATCCTCCTGGGGGGGGAAAAAGGACAGAGAAATCCAAACACTGGGGGCCCCTCGGAGAATCAGATGACGAATTATTAGATGACATATGCATGAGAAGTCCGCCTCCTTATAATGAAGGACACCGACCTTCAAGTGCAGGGGATATTCCCCGGAGACCTCTACAAAGGGAAGAGGTCAGGTCCGCAAGTGTAGGAGGGGATTATCCAATTCCTCCTTATACTGAGAATCTAGGACCCGTAGAAACCAGAAGTATTTACCCAAGGAGACCAATTGGTGGGGAGATGGGATATTCACGTGAAGGAGATTTTTGTTCTCGTCCCCCCTACGGAGGTGAGGTGAGGTCCTTAGGTTCAGGAATGCCGTTATTAAAGCCACAGGATGAGGAAGAACCGAGGATTCTAGGCACAGGAAGTTTGTTCCCAAGACCTAATTATGGTGGAGGACCGAGTGAGACACATCCCACTGCCCCGAGTTATGCTCCCACTCTAACCCCACAGGTGTTACATGACAACTCTTTGGACAGATTATTAGAAGAGAAAGAACGAGAAGCGCTAGCAAGGCAGAGAGCTGAGATAATACAGAAAATGTCACAGCTAAATACAAGTCCTGAAGCCTTGACGATCCCAGTAACTATCGGACCAGTGGTTCCACTGTACGGGGACCGTCAAGGGACTCCAAACCCTCCAGTCATTACTCCCGTTATAGCACAGCCCAGACCAGAACCCTTAATTGTAGATGACCAGACAAGTGAGTGCGAGTCGGAGGTCTCGCTGCTAGATCTGCCCATTAGGAATACCGGGAAAAGGATACAGAAAAGACATAATCCTTTTAATGCAATGGAAATTCAAATGGAATCGACCTCAGGTACTAAGAGTGTCACATTGGTGACTCCTGAAGAAATCGAAAGATGGAGTCAAGAATCTGAAAAACAAGCGTCCCCAACGAGACCTTTAGATCTCTACAAGCTGAGAATAGAAATAGAGGAATTAATGGCAGGAAACGTAGGATTAGACAGATTAAATACCTACTCCGAAGACGAAATGCTGTTTATCTGCAAGAGTCTCACCCGAAATACCCGAGTACTTCATGAAAAACTGACAGACACTGCTGCTAGCATGGGAATAGATATTTCAAAATCGAAACCTCTTCAGAAACCCTACAGAGCAGATTTCTCAGACAAAGATTTGGAAAACTTGAATGTTTCAGGGAAGAAGGCACAGGTCAAAGAACTATTGACAGTATTACAAAAATGGGGAGATGTGGAAAGATGGAAAGCCAGATGGACCAAGAAAAAGGATGAGGCCAGGTCTAGGCAGGCAACTCCCGAATTTGTCCTAAAAGAAGCTGACAAACCAGAACAGCTATGCCTATGCGTGAAGTACCAGGTGGAAAATATGTACATGTTCCATGGTCCAGACAGGATATTGTATCCTTTACTAACGATTTCCCGAAATTACGAGAAAAGCCCGTGGATTGGAATAGGCAGGTAGAAAGATTCGTAAAAGTGCAAAAATGCCTGTGGAAGGACCTGGATGGGTTTTTCGACATAGTGGTCCCTGTAGATCTGTGGACCGAATGTAAAATAGCCATAGCTTGGCCTAGTGAGGAATACCCGAGAGATGAGAGAACAGGGGAACCATCGAAGGAAGTAATGAGAAAATATGATCAGGTAATTCAACATCTGAAAGCAAAGGTGCCAGCAAAGGAAACTGATTGGACCAAGATAGATAGAACCACGCAAGAAAGGGACGAGACAGTGCATTCCTTTTATGAAAGGCTGTTGCAGGTGTTCAAAACATACAGCGGTATAGATAACATCGAGATGAAGGATATGACACATTTTATTTACAGGTTTGTAAACGGTTTAAGACCCGAAATTTGTCAGTGGATAAAGGATAATAAAATCTGTTGGCATACCAAAAAGATAGATGAGGTCCTACGGTACGCAAAGTACGGTGAGGACGAGATGGCAGAAAAGAAAAAGGCTCTCAAGGAGAAGGTTATGTGGGCTCAAGTGAAGCTCGCAGAACAGCAGGAAAAGCAGTTAAACAAGATGAACAAAAGTACCTCGAACCGAAGCCCTGGGGGTGGGGGTGGAGGAAAGCCTAGACTGAAAATGAGTAGAGAGGAAGCTAAGTAGAAATTTCCTTGCCATCAGTGCGGGGAAATTGGACACTGGAGAGACGAGTGTCCCTATTTACAAGATGATAATGCCCAAACACCTGATTTAATTCCACAGACGCAGAATGAAAAACAAAGAAAGACCCAGCAGCAGGTAAAAACGATCCAAGTGCCCAGAGCGCCAAAACCTATTTTTAAGGGGAAATCACCACAGGGTGATGACGTAGAAATCTGGGGAGGAAATGAAAATAGAAATGCAGCAACTTCGCAGTATTTACTGAATGACACTTTCTTCTGTGACGACCAGTACTGACGGGGCCTGAGAGGGGAGGACGAGGAGTGCGTACTTGGCGCTTCCTTGCCGGTAGACCAGTCGGGACCATACACTGAAGGAAAGGTTGATGGAAATGATGTCACCTTTCTGTTGGACACTGGTGCTACCCGTTCTACTGTGAGAACAGTGGGCGTTCCAAACCTACCCCTCTCGGGAGAAGCCATCCAAGTAGTGGGTGT
Organism: Lissotriton helveticus; assembly: GCF_964261635.1. Lineage (NCBI taxonomy): Eukaryota > Metazoa > Chordata > Amphibia > Caudata > Salamandridae > Lissotriton > Lissotriton helveticus. The sequence continues at coordinate 1,821,391,669 of NC_136068.1, read as the reverse complement.
ATCTAATCAACTGATTAGTACACCTGTTACCGAGCCCATGGAGATCTCAATTGGAAATTTCAAACAAATGCACAGATTTGTTGTCTGTGATACCAGTCCGGTAAACTTACTGGGACGTGATTTGCTGTGCAAAATGAACTGTACCATCTTTTGCACACCAAAGGGCGTCGAAATTCAAACTCCAGACGAAGACGGTATCTACAAGCTAATGTTAATTAGACCTGACTCAGAAATAAAACGAATGACTATACAAGACTTACCTGAAGAACTCCAGCAGACAGTGAAGTCCGAAGTGTGGGACTTTACAGGGAAAGATGTGGGATTAATGAAAAACGTAGACCCCATACAAATAGCCATGAGAGAAAATGCTGTGTACCCCAATACCAAGCCTTACAGAATGAGTGCAGAAGTGAGAGTAGGTGTTGCCATTGAAATACAGAAATTACTAGAAGCAAATATCATACAGGAAGTAATGAGTAGCCCATGCAACTCACCCATTATGGGCATCAAAAAGCCTAATGGCAAGTACAGAGTAGTTCAGGACCTAAGAAAGGTAAACAAGATAGTGGTTCCTTGCTGCCCTATTGTCCCGAACCCAGCAGTGATCCTGTATCAGATTCCCTGGGATGCTGAATGGTTCACTGTGATAGACCTATGTCATGCATTCTTTTCGATTCCATTGCATCCAGACAGCAAATTTCTTTTCTCATTTGCTTTCAACAGTCACGTGTATGTCTGGAATAGGGTCCCCCAGGGGTACACAGAGAGCCCCTCTATCTTTAATCAGATCTTGAAAAAATGTCTGGAAACTTTGGTCTTACCTGGAGAGTCTGTTTTAGTACAGTACATAGACGACCTATTGGTGGCGTCAAAAAGCCATAGGGATTGCGTGGTTGACACCATTGCCCTACTAAATCACCTGAGTGAAAAGGGACATAAAGTGCCCCCTGAGAAATTACAGTTCTGTTCAAAATCAGTGAAGTATCTGGGACACCAGATAGAAAAAGGCATAAGAAAAGTTACCTCAGAGAGAGTAAGAATAATTCAAAATATGCAGTTACCCCGTACTCAGAAAGAAATCAGAATGTTCCTCGGAGTTGTAGGTTACTGCAGGCAATGGATTGTGGGATTCGCAGTCCTTGCAAAGCCCTTGATTCAGATGACAAAGAGAGGAGCAAAAGACCCAGTGGAATGGAATGACGAGAGCTTAACAGCTTTCACAAAATTATGAAATTGTCTGTGTACAGCCCCTGCTCTAGGGATGCCTGACTACTCCAAGGAGTTTGGCCTATTCTGTGACACTCGTGACAATTGTGCATTGTCAGTCCTGACTCAGGAACATGGCACGACCAGAAGGCCTGTGGCATATTTCTCTGCCACATTGGATCCAGTGGCTGCTGGATTACCTGGATGTCTGAAAGCAGTAGCTGCAACCTGCACCAGTTTAGAACAAAGTGAGTCCATTATCATGGGACATCCTGTAACTGTGTATGTTCCACATGCAGTTGTGATTCTATTGACCCGAACAAAAACTCAGTATCTCACCCCTAGTCGGCTGACTAAATATGAGAGGATTCTCATGGGTGCTGCAAACATTGTCATCACCAGATGCAATATTTTAAACCCCGCCACTCTTCTCCCTGAATCAATGGTAATGGAAGGTAAGGGAGATGATGAGCATGACTGTATTGATCTGACAAAGTTCAGTACTAAACCTCGCCCAGACATTAAAGAAACTCCTTTGCCTGTACATGACGAGGAATGGTTTGCGGATGGTTCGTGCCTGAGGCATGAACTAGGGGGCCTAAGTGCTGCCTATGCTGTGGTATCGTTGACAAAAATTGAAGAAGCGTCCTATTTATTTGGAGTAAAGTCTGCACAAGTAGCCGAATTGATCGCTCTGATTAGAGCTTGTAAATTGGGAAATGACAAAAGAATAACAGTGTATACTGACAGCCAGTACTGTTATGGGGTGGTGCATGACTTTGGCCAGTTATGGCTACAAAGAGAATTCCTGACTTCATCAGGTACCCCCATTCGAAATGGAAAAGTGGTTCAAGACCTTTTAGAGGCAATTCAATTACCAAAAGAATTGGCAGTGGTCAAGTGTATTGCTCATAAGAAGGGCCTTGACCCTGTATCAATGGGAAACGATTTTGCTGATCGAGTGGCAAAACAATGCGCCATGGAGCAGATGCGAATAAATCCGAAGCGGGGTGGGACTGGAAACAGCTGCCAACTTAGGATGTTTGAAGAAGTGCCTACCTGGGATGAAGTGAGAGAATGGCAGCATGTGGCGCCCTGGGAGGAGAAAGAGAAGTGGAAGGAAGAAGGTTGTAAACCAAGACATGAGGATGGTGTCATTGTGGGCCCGAATGGTATGGCTGTGTTACCCAGACAACTACTTGCCCCAATGGCCAGACTGATACATGAAGGATCACACATCGGTAGGGATGCCATGGTTCTGGTATTTCAACAGACTTGGTACAACAAGAAGTTCAGGAAGGTAGCAGAGTCCCTTTGCCAGAGGTGCTTGCCATGTCAACAGTTCAACGCTGGCAAGAGAACAGAAGTTGAGCTGATGAAAATTGGGAGATCAGGGGGTCCCTTTGTGAGAATACAAATAGATTTCATTACCATGCCCCGTTGTGAGGGACAACGATATGTCCTTGTCTGCCTATTTTCAAAGTGGGTGGAAGCTTACCCTGCCACACAATGCGACGCCATAACAGTAGCCAAGTTATTGCTGAGAGAGCTAGTACCGAGGTTCGGGGTTCCAGTCTTTATTGACTCAGACAGAGGCACCCATTTTCAGAATGAAGTTTTGGCCCAACTTTGCAAAGCATTTGGGATCACACACAAACTGCACTGTGCATATCATCCAGAGGCTTCTGGAGTGGTAGAACAAATAAATGGCACCATCAAGAATAGATTGGCGAAAATATGTGATTCTACTGGCCTAAACTGGATTAAAGCCTTGCCTCTTGTTCTGATGGGACTCAGAAGCATTCCAGATCGGAGAACAGGCCTGAGCCCCCATGAGATCTTGATGGGAAGAGTGATGAGACAAGCATGGGTACCAGGATACAAACTGTTAAGCATTTCTGATGATTTGGTACTTGAATACTGCAAGCAACTGGGTGACCAAGTGCGTTCTATCTCTCGCCAGATTGGGGCAGACGTCATCGCCAACCCGACAACACCTGTTCACAAATTGGTTCCTGGTGACTGGGTTAAAATAAAGAAGCACACTCGTTCAAGTTGCCTAGCACCAAGGTGGGGGAAAAAGCGGCAAGTAATCCTGGTAACGACGACTGCTGTTAAGTGCGCCGGCGTTCCCAAGTGGATCCATGCCAGCCATACCCAGAAGGTGATACCTGACGAGGAGCCTGGAGCAGAAGGTTGTCCAGCTGAGGGGTCTGCAGATGTTGGTCCTGAAGTAGCTGACGACAGACGACCGAGCACCAGCCCAGCTGAGGATCCCACAGACGTTGGCCCGGAGGTAGCTGATGACGCGCGGCCAAGCACCAGTACTGCTAAACATCTGACGGAGACTGGTCCAGAAGTAGCTGATGACGAGCTGCCGGAAATCTGGCCAGAGGATTGGATACCCATAGTCAATCTCTCTGGAGACCCACTCAGAACAAGAGAGCGAATAAGAGAAGACAGAGAGTGGAATAGTGAGGTCGAGCAAGGCACAGGCGAAGCCCCTCAGATCATTGAGATTCACATCAAGTCTGAGGACGAAGAAGAAGGTCAGACAGGGACAGATCAGGTGATTGACACACCTCCACAAATTCCTGAAATTGAAAAGGGTCAGACTAGAAAAAGTGTAATAGTTCGAGCAGAAGAAAATCAAGGGATCGAAGTGCTTGAACAGGATCAGTTAGAAGAATTAGAAGAACGTGTTCAGGACAAAGAATCAGAGACATTTGAAAGCCAAACGCAAATTCAACCTGAACAAGGCCAGCTTAGTAACCAGGCAGAAGAAGTAGATACAAGACCTGGGACTAGTCAGACAGGTAGGGAAGAAACAGAAACAGAAGCGCCACCGACCAGCGAAAATAAGAGAGCATTAGAGGAAAGCCAAATCACAGTGCCAGCTAAAAGACTAAAGAAAAAGAAGCACATTGGGCCAAGGTATGTTAAGAGACTGAAATTAAGAATAAAAACAGTCCAAGAGAAACTTGCAGATCTAAGAAGAAGTCCCCGAATTGCAGAAATACCCGAAGATAGCTCCAAGAGAAGAAGTGAGCGAATAAAAAGACAAAACGAAAAATACCAGGATCCGGAGTGGACCTACTTAATCTTGGAAAATTTTGAGGAACTTGATATTACTGACGAAAGTGACGGAGAACAGGTTGCTGAGTACTCGGAAGAAGAGGAAGACGAGCTCACCTGAGGTTGCACAGAGTAAGCTATCTGTGTAAACTTACAAAGAGGGGTTGAGAAACTTCTTCTGAGCCAAAATGTCTGAGTCAAGAACGAATGGAAGGCCTAGTTGCAGTTGTTGCAAAACATGCTGCAAAGTATGTATATGTAGTATAGTTATAGTTGTATCAGTTTGGATAGGACTAACAGTTTTCATTCCCTTTATGGTTAGTAAAAATACTAATATTTCCCCAACTCAGATCCCTGACACGGAAGAACTGACAACACGAAGTGTAGAAAGACGTGAGAAAGCACTCAAACAGACAAAGCGAGACCTAGATGCATCAGATGAGGAAGGACTACATTACCACGGAATTAGGAATCAGACACACTCAAATGTTTTCGCAAACTTGTTAGTACATTATGTAGAGACTATGGAGATAGAGGATTGCTATGTCTGCATGAAGCTACCTACCTCTGTAGCTGAAGGCGTGACATACCATCACTTGCCCCTGACATATGGAATTTCCTGTAGTATTTTAGCAAGCTTGTTTTACAAAAGAGGACCGTTACAGTACTATTACTCTAACAATGACGTGATCTTTTCTGAACTTCCCATTCGTGGAAACTTGAATCCTGTACATACCAAAAGTGACGTAATACGCTATATGGGAGACTACTTTCTGACTATAGGCAATATAGACATAGCTGAAGCACATAGAGACAACTTGACCTGTTCATTGCATGAACAAGAGAAAATATTTTTAAACATGGCAGAGAAGAGAAGGGAGAGTTTCCAAGGAAAGGCCAATGACAAAAGACAGAAAACTCCTAAATGGGCTGAGAACATGGAAAGCACCTCAACTGGCGAGGCAGGGCCTGCTCTGTTGCTGGATTTTGAAAAGAAAGGGAAACTCTGTCTTCACCGCGAGAAGACTGATTATTATAATAACATTTTCATTGGTTCCAGTCAATGTGAACACAATTACAAGGTAATTGGAGGTTGGGGATTCAAAAATGGGTCAGAGCCTGTGTTTCCTGGAATTTATTATATATGTGGAGACAAGGCTTATTTCAAATTGCCGGATCACTGGTATGGAAGCTGCTACTTTGGCATTGTCTTCCCGAAAATATACCATGTGAATGAAATTGCTGGAAGCAATGAAAACACTAATGGCTTAGTGCGTAGTAAAAGAGAAAGCGTAGGTGAAATAATGGGTAGTATTTTTAGTGCACTGATACCTGGAGTGGGAGTGGTTCTGAACACTCACAGAATTTGCAAATTGTCCACAGTAGTGGATGTACTGTCTACTGATACAGCTCATGGATTTCTGCTGGTCAATACCGAAATGGTTGCGATCAGATCAATGGTTTTGCAGGACAGACTTGCTCTTGACACCTTATTAGCAAAAGAGGGCGGAGTCTGCCGGATGTTGAAGGCGCAACATTGTTGCACTTACATTCCGGACAAAAGCGTGCAGCTCAAAAGATATGTGAAAAACATTACTAATTTGGAAAAGGAACTCAAACCACTCGAGGTTGACAGTGCCTGGAAGAGACTAGTTGATGGTCTCTCAAATGTAGGTCACTGGTTTGCTAACTTAGGTAGAAGCTTATTGTTCAAAGTACTGATGCCAATTGGAATTATAGGTCTTATCCTATTTTTCATATTCGTCTGTTGCAAATGCCGAAGACATACTAAGAAGTATCAGGTGAATGCAAGAGGAGTGAAACGGAGTGCGGATGAACTTGAATTGGAAGAAATGAATAATCAGATTTACAAAAGGGTGAAGAATTCTCACCCTACCAAAAATGAAAAGGAAAAACTGAATCGTATGTTGGAAGAGATAGAGTTGTACAAAGTGTGAAAGAAAGTTGGCATCTGGTTCCATTTTTGTGTGATGATAGTAAATATCATCAAAGAGGGGATTGATAGAGCAAGATTTCGCATCGCGACTTGCTCGATTCATGAACCTCAACTTGTCATAACCTCATAACAAACGTACGTTATTATTAATATCTTTATTTTGGATACACGTGAAAGGTAGCGAAGCTTGCTTATGTGTTCTACTTATACGATTAATCCGTGTCCCTAGAAATGGCTGCTGCTTATCTTTTCGCTTTTGCGCATGCGTTTGTCACACTCACGTGACTCTACGTAGATGTAGTTCTGGAGGGAAAGGGTGCGCATGCGTAATACGCAGCTTTCGTGATAACGTGGTGATGCCCGTGCAGTTGCTCTCGTGTCCATGTATATGTTACTAATGTCTAATTGCATAGTATATTTTTCTGATGATGAATCTGAAGTACAAAGTCATGACATGTAATACAAGCATTTATTTCTATGTTTTAATTTGTTTTCGCTTACTTTTCATGTATCACGGGAAATGGGGGTCCAAATGGGTCATGAACCATTTTGAAGGTCCTTTCTGCGCATGCTCCAGATGCAAGGCCAGAGACAAACTTGGACCGTGGAACTCAGCCAGCTGGCAGCCACAGTCGAGAGGCTCCTGGGAGCGCTACCTCTGACCCAGGAGGATGGAGCAAATGTTCCTATATTGTAACAAATGTATAAGTTTTCATTGTATTCCGTGCGACTTCTCGTGGGAACCCCAATCTTGCTAGGCGGCACCCTAGGATGCTAAGTAGGGCTTGTAATAGTCTGTTCTGATTGGTGTGCTAACCAAATCCTACCTTAGGACCAATCGAAATTTGGGGATTCTGACACTTTGCAACATTGGGGGGTGGTACCCTGTCCCAAAACAGTATATCTACCCTGGGTTTACCTAGGGAAATGGTCCGACTTGTCTGAGTAGCTGACCTGTCACTGACCCAACGCACTCAATAGGTGACTTGATACAGAGGAGCTGCGGAGCTCTCTGTCCAAAACTTGACCATAGACTCTGAAGGTTTTACTGAACCTTAAGTACTGGCGAAGCACTTTGCTGGGGAATTCGCTGACCCAATCGGGGTCTTGACTGATAGCTGCAGAGAGGGTGGAGCGCAGGCGTTGCTTCCAAACTGCGGGTGCTGGTCGTTGTCCTGGTGGTCCTGTCCTGATCCTAATCTGAGGGTTTCCTGTCCTGTCCTGGATGTCCATTCTGCACCTGCTGTCCATTGAGGGGTATCCTTCCTTGAGGGTTTTCTGTCCTTAACTGACCCGTGGCCAGGGTTTGGTTTTTCACACCAGTCTAGGTAAATATCGCTCTAAATCTCTTGAAACTGCACCTTTCTATTTTTCTGTCTTTGCTTCAATAAAGACATACCTTTGCACGTGAATTAATTTTCCATGCTTTCTCCTGCAACCATTGCATTTCATAAAGTCATTTGCATTTGATTTCATAGCGTGTTCCTATGTTACCCTACCTTTTAGAAATCATTTTCTGTATTGCAGTTTGCAACTTCCTGATATGGTCTTGGTTTTTCTCTCGTAAACTGGCTAAAAGTAACTCAGATTTATAGCGTGTTCACTTTGCCCCTTATCTTAGTTTCCCTCTCCCTTAGCGGGTTCCCTGTCGCACGAGCACTCTTCTGATAAAACTGTATGACTGCCCTTTATTTGAATTTAAGATAAACTTTCAAAACTTCCAGTTGTCCGTGGTCATTTTATGAAAAGTAAAGTTATATGATATTTGCTGCCTTTCCTTTTACAGCTAGCTCCCTGACCCATCGTGGTCATAGGTACCCATAACGGTGGATGGTAAGTTGGGTACACTGGAAATAAATCGAAAGGGAACTCACAATTATTGGTAGTAGATTGTGTGGGCACCTGATCAATGTATATGATAAAGTAAAGTATATGGGCCCGAAGCCAGAAGTGGCGAAACTATTGGTCGGGTGACCCACGATCTCTAGCAATGGCTTTCTCAATGACTTTCACTGGGAAAGGGAGCAGGGAGATGGGTCTGTATTTTTGAGGTCGGTGGGGTCCGCTGAGGGTTTCTTTAGGAGGGGGTTGACCTCAGCGTGTTTCCAGTCGTCGGGGAACGAGGCGGTCGCCAGGGAGCGGTTGATGGTATGGCGGAGCATGGGTGCGATGGTGTCGGCGGCTCTGTTGAAGATGTGGTGGGGGCAGGGGTCCGTGGGGGCCCCTGAGTGGATTGACTTCATTGTCTTCAGTGTGTCTTCGGTGGTGAGGGCTGTCCAGTCATCAATCGCTGGTTTCCGGGTGTCGGGGGTGGTTGGTGAGGGTTCAGTGTGTTGGTTGTCTTCGTTGAAGTTGTCGTAGATGCTCTTGATTTTGTGGTGGAAAAAGGTGCTGAGTTTGTCGCAGAGGTCTTTAGAGGGAAGGATGTGGGTAGACTCGCTGGTGGGTTGGGCGAACTCCTTGATGATGCTGCAGAGTTCCTTGCTGTTGTGTGCGTGGGTGGAGATTCTGTCTTCAATCGCTTTTTTCCTCGTTTCTCTGATGAGTTGATGGTGGGCGTTGGTGGCGGCTCTGAAGTTGTTGTGGGCTTCTGTGATTTTGGTGTTTCTCCAGGCCTTTTCGAGGCGGCCGCATGTGCGCCTGGACTCTCGAAGTTCGGTGGTAAACCATCTGGCTTTCTTGGCACGGGTATTGTTGTTTTTCTTGAGGGGAGCTATGGTGTTGGTGCTCTCCGAGATCCATCTATGCAGGGTTTGGGCTGCGGTCTTGGGGTCGTCGTTTTCCGCAATGGTTGGGGCGGAGTTGTTGAGTGAGGAGGTGAGCTGGTCGTCGGTGATTTTGGTCCAGTTTCTTTGTGGAAGCAGGTGCTGGTGTCTGTGGATGGTGGGTGTTCTGAAGGTGAAGTGGACGCAACGATGGTCGGTCCATGGGAGTTCGGTGGTGTGGCTGAAGGTGATGGAGTTTCCTGTAGTGAAGAGGGGGTCGAGGGTGTGTCCTGCTGAGTGCGTGGGCTCGGTCACGATCTGGCTGAGTCCAATGTTGTGGAGGTTGTCCAGGAGGCATGTGGTGTTGGGGTCCAGTTGATTGTCGAGGTGGAAGTTGAGGTCTCCCAGCAGGGTGTAGTTGGTGGATGCGATGGCCTGCGGGGAGATAATGTCCGTGATGGAGTTGGCGAAGGGTCCGTGGGGTCCAGGGGGTCAGTAGATGAAGATTCCTCGGAGGGCGGCAGTGGGGCTGGCCAGTATCTTGAAGTGAAGGTGTTCCATCAGTTCTGTGGACTCGTCCGGGATTGTGCTCAGGTGGAGGCTGGATTTGTGGACGATGGCGATTCCTCCTCCTGGGTGGGTGGGGCGGTCCTTCCTGGAGATCTTGTATCCTTGGGGGATGGCGATGGCGATGTCCGGTCCCGAGGTGGTGTTGGTCCAGATTTCGGTGAAGAATGCTACGTCCCGGGTGGTGCTGTCGAGGAGGACCCAGATTTCTGTGGCGTGTTTGTGGAGGGATCGGACGTTGACGAGGATGCATTGCAGGGTCTTCGGTTCGGTTGTGGTCTTGTGGGCGGGTTGTGGTGGATCCGTGTTCTTGGCGGTGCTGCAGGTGTGCCGGCAGCGGTGACAGCTGAAGGGTCCATGGGTGTCGGCTGGTGATGCTAGCTTGCAGTTTTTGTTGCAGCCTGGGTTGAGTGCGTGGAGTGCTGCTGGGTCGTAGCGTTGGCGGGGCGGAGGTCCAGGGTTCCTGGTGCTGGTCGCGGACGGGTCACGGACGGGCGCAGACGCGCTTGCCTTTGACGCGCCTTCGGTGCACCAGCGGCGCGCCCGCAGCCAGCGGCCGCTGCGCGGACGCGCAGTGGCCGCCATTAAGTAGGGGTCGGGGAGGGCTGGACAGCTGGGAGGCGGGAGCGGGGAGGGGAGCTGGATTGGGCCGGTCGCGCTGGCGGGGGGGGGGCGGGGGCAGCAACGGCGGGGAAAGGTAAAGGGAGGAAAGAAGGGATAAAGAAAAAAGGGAAAATAAGCAGAAATAAGGCACAAAAGAGCAGAGATGCAGAAAAGAGCAGAAAGGTGAACGATAGAAAGGGTAGAAAAACAAGTGAAAACGAGTGAGGGAGCAGAGGGAGAGAAAGGGAAAATGGGCAGAAATAAGGCACAAAAGAGCAGAGATGCAGAAAGGTGCAGAAAGGTGAAAGATAGAAAGGGTAGAAAAACGAGTGAAGGAGCAGAGTGAGAGAAAGGAGACAGAGGTCCACTGGACCACCAGGGATGAGGCGCAGGGAAACCTGCGGTGGAGGAGGGCCTCGATCACCAACACTCAAGAGTGCAGGGGCAGGGGCACCTCACTTAATAGTGGAGCTGCGAGGGTGGGAGAGCAATTTCACTGACAATGAGTCAGTGGTCTTGCTTGCCTGTCCCCGCAGTGGCCGCCATTAAGTAGGGGTCGGGGAGGGCTGGACAGCTGGGAGGCAGGAGCGGGGAGGGGAGCTGGATTGGGCCGGTCGCGCTGGGGGGGGTCGCGGGGGCAGCAGCGGCGGGGAAAGGTAAAGGGAGGAAAGAAGGGATAAAGAAAAAAGGGAAAATAAGCAGAAAAAAGGCACAAAAGAGCAGAGATGCAGAAAAGAGCAGAAAGGTGAAAGATAGAAAGGGTAGAAAAACAAGTGAAAACGAGTGAGGGAGCAGAGGGAGAGAAAGGGAAAATGGGCAGAAATAAGGCACAAAAGAGCAGAGGTGCAGAAAGGTGAAAGATAGAAAGGGTAGAAAAACGAGTGAAAACAAGTGAAGGAGCAGAGGGAGAGAAAGGGAAAATGGGCAGAAATAAGGCACAAAAGAGCAGAGATGCAGAAAGGTGCAGAAAGGTGAAAGATAGAAAGGGTAGAAAAACGAGTGAAGGAGCAGAGTGAGAGAAAGGAGACAGAGGTCCACTGGACCACCAGGGATGAGGCGCAGGGAAACCTGCGGGTGGAGGAGGGCCTCGATCACCAACACTCAAGAGTGCAGGGGCAGGGGCACCTCACTTAATGGTGGAGCTGCGAGGGCGGGAGAGCAATTTCACTGACAATGAGTCAGTGGTCTTGCTCTATGTTCCTTATTTTTAGATAAAGAGCGACAGTTGATACTCCAGAATTTAAACGTGGAGTTAACTAAGCCCGAAGAAACCTTAAGAGGGGGGGTTCCAACTGACTCGTTACCAAACTGCAGCTAAAAGTGAAATTACAATCAGGGCACTTGACATAAAGTTCCGACAGTATATCAAGGGGTGCACAGACATGAGATTTACCACGCATCCGACGCAAAGCGGCTGCAGAGTATTTCAGGCATGAGCTGCTCCCTGATACAGAAGGGACATGATGGCTGGCCGCTGGGCGCTGCAGGGCACGGACGGGCGCAGACGGGCTTGCCTCTGGCGTGCCCTCGGCGTGCCCGCTGCGCGCCCCCGCTGCGCGTGCCCGCTGGGTGCTTGCATCCGGTCGCTTATAAGCGCCTGGTCGTGACCGGGGGCGTGGCTAAAGGCGGAAGTAGTCCTTCCTCACCACTCGCGGTTATGAGCGAGGGGAAGGAGGCGCCATGTTTATAAAGTAATGCAGATTAACTAACAACACCTCCCCAAGCAAATCCCACAATTCCCAACCATACAATGCAGCGAAGGAACAAGTGTTCCTGTGAAAGTTAACATTTTAAGTGCAGGTATGCGGAATCAGGCTTGGCAGCAGTCTCAATAAAGTCTATTGCAGACCAACACGCGCCTGCACCTGGTCGCTTATAAGCGGCCGGTGGTGACCGGGGGCGTGGCTAAAGGCTGAAGTAGCCCTTCCTCACCACTCGCGGTTATGAGCGAGGGGAAGGAGGCGCCATGTTTATAAAGTAATGCAGATTAACTGACATTACCTCCCCAAGCGAATCCCACAAGTCCCAACCATAAAATGCAGCAAAAGAACAAGTGTTCCTGTGAAAGTTAAAATTTTAAGTGCAGGTATGCGGAATCAGGCTTGGCAGCAGGCTCAATAAAGTCTATTGCAGACCCTCTCAACTCAAGAGCCTCTCCGGTATAGACTCTACTGATTATAATCATAACAGCTCTGAACAAATTTAGCAAAACCCTACCACGTACCCCCATGAACACCCAATGGTGAGGGGTTAGGATGCACTTGTGGACTCCTGTTTCCCCTTTTCATATGTAGTTTGCGGTGTGCTTCAATTTGTGGCTGCAAGGGTCACCGGCTAAATTATCCACCCTAAAATATTGACTATCACACAGTTGTCTTCCTCCCACAAGATCAGGGGGCGGGGCTTGACTATACCTCCCCAGAGATCCCACAACATTGGAAAGGTGGATCCACAATATTGCAAACATTTCGTAAGCACTTTATCCTCTCGGTAAGTGCCTCTAATACACACCTCACTTCTTTAAGTACATTAGTTAGTACACCAAGCCTCTTGTTTACATTGATTCCACTCCTTTGGTGATTGGCTCGATTGGGTTGCATAAAGGCCTGATTGTCAGAATTTAAGACCGTCATCTGAGATCTGTTTGTACAAATAACTGTGGCAGATCCAGCAATGCCCCCTCCTCAGGTTGTTCTTGGGTTGTGGTGCCAGCGGAAGGATTCAGCTGAGCCGTTAGGGTGTGATACAGCCCCCTGCTATGGAGTGCAGGGGTCTCCCACAGGCACATCTGGGTTAAAGGAGCGGTTTAACAGAGTGAAGGACCGCTCCAAACTCGTGGAGGACTGAGTTAGATTTCTTCTTCCGGGCGTTCTTATCTGATTTCTTTACTTGGTTAAGGATTGTTTCAACCGCCTCAATTAATACGTGGATTTCTTGTAGAGTACAGTATCAGTTGCATGTTTGGTGGCCTTATTTGACTTTCCACTGCCCAAGGATAGCTTTTCACTTTCCTTTTACCCATGCTAGTATAGTTAATAATAAAGTGCGTACGTGAACAATTTGATACTAAGGGGGTCATTGTTATGTTATGTAAAGTCTGCTTATATAGCGCATGGCTACCCCAGCAATGGGGCGTCCCAGCGCTGCGAACATACCTAAGAACAGTGCGACATAACAGATAAAGTGAAGTTAAATGGAAGAGAACAGCCAAGTTTTAATCTGTTTACGGAACAGCAGGTGGTTAGAAGTGGCCCGAGCCCCAAAAGGGATCGAATTCCACAGCTTCGGCGCCAAATACCTGAAAGAGCGACCACCAGCTCTGCACCTTCGGATCTTAGTCGTGCGTGCCAGAGATAGATCAGCCGATCGAAGGGCACGCGTGGGGACATAGAAGGAACAGAGTCCCTGCAAGGTTTGAGGGGCAGTGCTATACAAAATTTTATGAGTTAGACATAAGCTTTTGAACTGGATGCGTTGTTTAACTGGTAACCAGTGTAACCGATGGAGAATAGGAGAGGTATGGCATTTTTTTGGCAGTGCAAATAAAATGCGAGCCGCGGAATTCTGAGCTCTCTGTAGCCTGTTTATCACCGTCAGATTAGAGCCCAACATGAGGGCATTGCAGTAGTCTAGATGGGATAAGACTAAAGCCTGAATTATAATCTGACGGATGCAGGGCTCAAAAAATCAGAGGATAGGTTTAAGAGAGCGTAGGCGACCAAAGCAGGTGCCAGCCACTCTCTTAGCATGAATTTCCATAGAGAGTGTCCAACATCACACCCAGGTTTTTGACAACCTCTTTGGGGGCAGGAGGAGGTCCCAAAGTGGGGGGCCACCAATGTTCATCCCATTTCTGCGTGTCCTTACCTACAAGAAGTATCTCCGTCTTAGAGGAGTTTAACTGGAGATAGTTCTGTGACAGCCAATTCGATATAGCCAGGATATCTTCCTGGAACTTGATTTGGTCGGCCCCTGTGTTCTTAGAAAAGGTGAAAATGAGTTGTGTATCGTCCGCATATGACAGTAATTTGATATTGCGATCCCGGGCCAGCGTGGCCAGGGGGCGGACATACACATTGAACAATGTGGGGCTGAGCGCAGAGCTTGAGGGACTCCACAGTCCAGGGGGTGTATGCTGAATGAGTACGGCGGGGCATGCACTTGGAAGGAACGGTCAGATAAAAATGACGCGAACCATTCCAAGGCTCTCTCCCTGACTCCAATCTCCCACAGTCTCGCAAGCATGATCCTGTGGGAGACCATGTCGAAGGCCGCACTCAAATCCAGCAGAACCAGGGCAGATGTCTCACCCTGGTCCTGCCCCTCCCTCAGATGTTCCGTAACAGCTAGCAAAGCAGACTCCGTGCTGTTTTTAGCACGAAATCCGTTCTGAGATTCATCTAAAATTCCATTCGACTCCAAATAGGTAGTCAAAATGGAATTTACATGGGCCTCCATCACCTTGGTAAGATAGGGGAGCAAGGAGATGGGTCTAAAGCTGTCCTTGGGATGCCGGGCAGACTTTGTCCGCCCGCCATCCTATCGTGAAATGGGACCACCCGCCATATGGGCAGACGTACCGTGGGGGCCATTAGGATGCGCAGGCACCACGCTGTGCTTGCCATTTTGTTCATGGAACTGCAGGGGGGTACGAAAGGTACCCCCCATGTGAAGCCCCCACCCCCAGAGTCCAGGCCCCCGCAAGCAATTCCTGCATGCCTTTTCGTGGCCGCAATACCACCACAGAAAGGCATGTTTCCGCCCCCATAGTAATATGGCTGGCGGTGTCTAACAGACACCGCCACCATATTAAACTCTTTTCCACCCGGTCAACATGTTGACTGAGCGGAAAAGCGGCAGACGGTCTTTCCGTCCGCTGCGGTTCCCCTGCCATAGAAATATGGCGGGGGGGAAATGGGTGGTGCGCGGGGACGGATCTCGGGCGATCACCACCGCCATTCGGGTGGTGGCGATCCACCTGAAATCCTAATGGGCCACTAATAGTCATGGGAAGCTAGAAGGTTGCCTCTAGCAGCTGGTAGGATTGGACCAAGTCAGCAGGTCATGTACATACAAGGACCTACTAAACCATCAAACTTTACAAACACTCATCGCCCCAAATGGGAATTACATACGGTTTGATGAGACACCTCCAGATGACAAGACAAAGGGCGGGGCTCCGGTGGGGGAGTGGCTCAACCCTCTTCCTGTCGCTGACGGGAGTGGATTGGTCCGCCCTTGGCCTGGACTTTGCCTGGCCACGTCCCGCGTGCATCAAGCCCTTTATAGCGCCAACGTGCCAGTTGGGGCGTTGTTGCTCCTCCTCTTTGGCAATGAAGGATGCCAGTCCTGGCAGTTCCCCCGAGAAGACCTGCGGTGGCCTGTCATTAGAGAATGACATTGCCGATCTCCTGAAATGAGAAAATGAGATCACTAGTCGCCTGTAACAACTGAGGGCCTCATTTTTGAGGAGTGACACACCGCTTCATGAAAGCAGCGATGCAACACTTCTCAGTGCTCCCTCCTTGCGACATGATGGATGCGTCATATTTATTGTATAGTACATTATGTCGCAAGGAATGACAACATAAAACAACGCTAAGCGACTCCCCTAAAACTACCTTACATCCATCCACCTATCGGCCGTGGACCAAACTCAATTTGGAACACTTGGAAACACAACTAACATCCAGTACAAATCTGGAAAGTATAAATTCTGTTCAAAATCTGTATGAGTGGCTACAGGAAGCTTTTGACATCCTGATACCACTCAAAACCACACAACAGAACAAAAGAAAAAAAGCGCCTTGGAGAAACAGAGAAACAAAAGACATAAAACAACAAATTAGAAAGCTGCAACGTACTTGGCTCAAAACAAACGCCAAACAATAGAAACTTCACCTACAGAAAATTAACAGATCATACAAGTCTGCTATCAAAAAAGCTAAGAAAAGGTACTATTCAGACAGAATTCAAAACCCTAAATGTGCAAATAAAGAATTCTATAAAATACTCAATGAATTTCGCAAAATTAATTGCCTAGAAGGAACTCATCCTGTTACTCAAGATTTCACAGACAAACTGGCAAATCATTACACGGACAAAGCAGACACATTGGAATCATACTTAAAACAGAAACAAAGCACCAGCAACAACCCGTGTACAAGAAAACAATCCAAGAATGCTCTAATCAAGCCTCTCCGTTCCTTCCAACACTTCTCACATGATGAATTTATGGACCTGGTCAAAGCAAGCAGGCCTGCCGGCAGCCCTTCTGACCCCTGTCCGCCATAAAATTTCAAGATAATTCTTTTAACAACCTCTGCTGCCACTCCAGTAAGAAGAATCATCAACGATTCCTTAACTACTGGAATATTTCCAGAAGAACTCAAAAAGTCATACATACGCCCTTTACTGAAAAAAACAAACTTGGACCCGCTGAACCCTGACAACTACAGACCCATTACAAATGGACCTTTCCTGGGCAAATTGATAGAAAGAGCTGTGTTCGCCCAGATGTCACAATTCATTGAAGAGAATCACATACTTTCAGACTTCCAAACAGGATTCCGTCTGGAAAGAGGCACTGAATCTGCCCTCCTTGCCATCTGAGATGAACTAAAGGATACAGTTGACCGCAACGGGGTTGCTGCGCTACTCCTCTTGGACCTCTCAGCTGCCTTTGACACGGTTGACCATGACACTCTGAAACAAGGACTCTATGAAGCCGGCATAGAGGGAACTGCTTTAGACTGGATCGCGTCCTACCTTCGAAACAGAATTCATGTCATCCATACCCCACCTTTCTCGTCCAAACCTTACTCCACAAAAGCAGGGATCCCTCAAGGTTCTATCATTTCGTCCATGCCTATCAAAATCTACTTGAAGTCATTACCAGTACTGATCAATAAATTTCACCTCATGTGCTATAACTATGCAGATGATACGCAAATACTCCTTCAACTGGAATGCCCCAAAGACATTGGAAAATCACCAATTTTCAGCTGTCTCAGAGCTGTGGATCAGTGGATGACCTGGAGCCTTCTCAAATTGAATGCTTCAAAAACTGAAATACTCACGTGTGGCGATTGGAAACATTACAACCCGCTTGCCGCATGGCCTGATGAACTGGGCTTACTGACTAAAGTATCAAAGGAAGTAAGAAACCTCGGAATGACCATGGACTCCAAGCTGTCGATAAATGCCCTAGTGGATAAACTAGCACGATCAAGCTTTGCTACTATAAAAACGCTGCAACAAATTTTCCCTCATTTGGGATTTCCACACCAGGTCCAAGCTACCATCTCCCTTGTTCTGTCCAAACTCGATTACGCCAATAGCCTCTAACATGGATCACCTTTAACGACCATGAAAAGACTACAACGTATTCAGAACTCGGCTGCCAGACTACTCTTGCAGATCAAACCGCGAGACCCCATCCCCCTGCCTTGAAAGCCCTGCATTGGTTACCGGTTGCCAGAAGATCCGCCTTCAAGCTGCTTTGTAACACCCACAAAGCAATACATGGAATGGGACCGCTCTTCATCAGGAATAAAATCACCAAACACATTCAACAAAGGAACCTACGCTCCAAAGGAGTATCTCGCCTCAAAATCCCACCATACAAGAAAAAAACAATGGGTGGAACATCCTTCTCTGTTCAGGCAGCCAAACTATGGAACTCTTTACCCCCCAACATAAGGTCCACCGACAACCACCTTATCTTCAGAAAACTACTCAAGATTTGTCTCTTCCCCACTTAAGCACCATACGCAAACAGAAATTTACAGCATATCCCTCTGTATACAAGCATTTTTTTCACTATAGATATGTACCTATCTTTGTGTATTACTTTGTATAAACATGTAAAATAATTATGTTGTTGAGAGGAAAAATAATAATAAATAAATAAAAATCACCTTTGGTCTACATGTACATACTTCCATTGTGCATTCCATTAGATCTTAGCGCCGCCTTTGACACCGTCTCGCACGGGATTCTTCTGCAACGCCTGGAGGATGCTGGTATCGTTGGCCCTGCTCTCCAGTGGTTCCGCTCTTTTCTTGCAGACCGATCTTTTTGCGTGGCGGTCCCGCCTCATCAGTCTAAATTCTATCCCCTGGATCTTGGTGTGCCTCAGGGTTCCTCGCTGAGCCCCACGTTATTTAATCTATACGTGAGACCGCTGGCTGAGGTGGTCAAGCAGTGGGGTATGACCATGGTGTCATACGATGATGACACCCAGCTGGCGGTCACGCTCAGCGGGGATTCAGCGCTGGATGCCCCAAGATTCCAGAATGGACTACGGGCGGTTGCCAGCTGGATGACGCCCAACTGTCTCCAGCTGAACGCAACAAAGACGGAGATTATGATCTTCGGTAAGCAAGCGGAACTCTGGGGAGATGCGTGGTGGCCTTCAGAGCTTGGTCCCACCCCAACTCCGGTCTCGGAGATAAAAAACCTCGGGGTGTGGTTAGATCCCACTCTCAGCTTTGTCTGCCACACCAAGCGCACTGCTGCCTGCTGCTTTGGCGTTTTGCGTAGCTTAAGACCTGTGCTAACATTTTTCGATGCTTCGACCAGGCAGCTTATTGTGCAGGCGACGGTGATTTCTCGGCTCGATTATGCCAGCTCCCTTTTGGTAGGGTTAAATCAGGCCAAAATCCCTCGTCTTCAACGCGTGCAGAATGCGGCCGCTAGAGCAATAGTGGGGCTACCTAGGCACTGCTCTGCCGCGAGCACTTTGTGCTCTCTCCATTGGCTGCCGATCAAGCAGAGGATCCAATTTAAAGTGCTCTGCATGTCTCATAAGATCCTCAAGGGATCCCCTGCTCAGATTCTTTTGAATCTTTTGTCCTTTTATGTTCCTGCCCGTTGCTTGCGTTCTTTGGACCTTGAATTTGCAGTCGTCCCCCGGTTTAAGCGCAACCGTGCCGGCGGCCGTTCATTTCGAGTACGTGCTGCGGCTTTGTGGAACTCCCTTCCTGTAGAGATTCGTACCCTCGGTGAGCTGCTCTCGTTTCGCAGGGCGGTTAAGACCTTTTTATTTCCCTAACCTGTTTTCCGTTGTTCTTCCTTCTTAGCTGTGTTATGTTGGTACCTTGGCAGGCGCCAGGACGCTCCTTCGCTGGAGCAGCTGTGCGTGTTACAAATGCTCATAACATAACATAACATCTATGTACCTTCCATGTACTTGGATCTGTGTATCTGATACCTTTCTCCTGAAAAAGCAAATCCAATGCACTACCCTATTTCTCATCCTGCGCCTCTATCAATATCTTTAATCTACATATACTTACCTCCTTTATGTATCTATATACTTTCAATGTAATTATGGATCTATATATTTATCACTTTCTTCTAATTTAGCATTTCCAATGCACTACCCTATTTCTCAGCCTATACTTCGCTCAATATATTTTCTAGTTCACCCTTTTAACTCATCTCCAACTTCTTCTACAACTCCTTCCAATGCACTACCCTATCTCTCATGCTATACATCTATCAATATATCCTCAACATCCACTCTCTCATTTATCCCAAACCCCATACCACTACTATGATTGCCAAAATACCCCTTTCTAGACTCTCTACTACTCTACCCCTCCTTGCATCATCTGACACCTCTTTTACAATACCGATCCCCTAAAACAAACCTTTCTAAACTCTTTCCTCTGAGTCCTCCCCTCCAAAACTCCTTTTTACTCATTCAAAAGCCTCCTCCTATTGCTAAGACCTTAAAAATGTTTCAAATATATTTCACTCTTTTATCCCTCCACTATCCTTTTCAATCGAAATTAACAGACTAACATGTTCACTTCTCAAATTCCATAATAAACTATATGTGGTGACCTGTATTGTTATCACTTCATTGCTCTATCCTGTGATGTCATCCATCGGGTTTCCATGTACTGAAGATTCCTCCCCAGTGTTCCCTGTTTGGCAGTTGCAGCTGCTGTGTCTTCCCCTCAAGCTGGACTGCTCTCTTCTCCTGAATAAATCCCAAACTACAATCTCCTGCCTCCGCCTCATCTTTACATTGGCGACGGAGGATGGTGGTCAACTGTTCTTCAGCTGACGTTTCAACCTTCAAAACAACTTCTTCACGTAAAGCGCTTTGAATTTCAGGACATTTTCTTCCTTTACGATCTACATTCATGTGAGTAAATTTACAAACTATATTACCCGCTGTACTCATTGAGAGCCATCGCAGCCACAAGACTATTTTCTTTTCAACTGACTTTACCACAATCTCTGCCAATTAAGTTCCCCTGCGCACTACCAAGATGCGCGTCACCCTGCTGTGCGTAATCGGCTTCATCCCCTGCACCAGTCTTCACGGCTTCTACCAGCTGACAATCACAAGACTTTTTCACCGTCTTTTTCAAAACCTTCCTACCTTTACTCCTGCTCTTCCAGCGCTGCGTGTGCTTCCAGCATTTGTTCTTCACCCTTCGAGCTGCGCTTCAGTATGATGACGTGGTAGAATTCTCAACCTACCACAATCAAGCGCCATCACGCATCACGCACGTTGATCACGCTGGTCACCATAACAACAGTCAAGACGCTCTTCTTCTTCCTGCTTCTCAGCGTCTACACGTCACAAAGGATTCAATTGCGGTGCTCAAGTCTTCATTACCTCTGCCGTACTTTTCAGCTTCCACACGTCACAAAGGCTTCAATTGCTGCATTCAAGTCTTCGTTTCTTCAGTGCACAGCTAATTAGTCATTGAGTCATTGAGCCTTTGCCTTCGCTGATGCACACAGCTTTTGACACTTCGCTTTATTTTTTCATTACGCTGATGTGCACAGCTCAAGCACACAGCAGATCAAGTACACAGCAAACCATTTCTTTCTTCTCACGCTGATGTACTCAACTTTTACACAAAAAAAAAAAAAATAATAATAATAAACTATGTCCTCGCGCTGATGCGCACAGCCTATACCTACCTTATCAACACTTACACGCTGACGTGCACAGCATCTGCACACTGACGTGCACAGTATTTACACGCTGATGTGCACAGCATTTGCACACTGATGTACACAGTATTTACTTACATCAAAAGATTTAAGATTTTTACACATCCTCATTGTTAATTCCAATTTTTTTTCTGAAGTCCTATTTACAATAGTTACTCTTGTTCTACAAATACAATTTTTTTTTCTTATTTTATTTCATTGAATCGAAACTTTCCAATACAAAGAGAAAAATAGAAGATCTCACAATGCAAAGTGTTACTCCCCCAGCTCCATTTCTTCAGACTCCTGGAGATCCTCCTCTCGAATGGAAGCTTTGGTTAAGATCTTTCATGGCCTATTTAGGTGCAATTGATGGCCTCAGATATCGTGCAGAAAGAAAAAAGAATTTAATGTATTATCATCTTGGTGTAGAAGGCCAAAACGTTTTTGACCATCTACCTCCTTATGTTCCACCGTCTGGTGAAACTCCAGATGAATTCGATATAGCTATAGCCAAATTGGACAAGTATCATGACCTTCAAAATCCTCAAACTCAACACCCCCACTCTGCTTCAACCCCTTCTTACTCCCTACGCGCCGTCACGGAACCTAAGGTCGTCCAACCAAAACCTTCTATGCGTCCCACGCATAAAACTCTGTCGCATGGGCGGCCGCTCCTTTAGGTTCCTGGGAGCCAAGATGTGGAATGAACTACCACATCACATTCGCTCGATAGACAACTTATCAGCTTTCCGGAAAGCAGTGAAAACTTTTCTATTCCCTTGCCTGTAATCCTTCCTCTATCCATGGACTCTCCACGCTTAGGATCTGATCCGGGTTCCAGCGCCGGGACGCCTCATTGCCGGGGCAGCTGTAGCGCTTTACCAAAACAATAAGATAAGATAAGATAAGACTAAAAACATGGTTGTACATCGTTACAAATTTTTCACCAGAGCTCAAAAACCCGAAGAAAGCATTGACACTTTTGTTACTGCTTTAAAAATACTTGCTTCAAAATGCGAATTCGACAATTTCACCTCTCAACTTATTAGGGACCAACTCGTTGCTCGCTGTTCCTGTAAACAAATCCAAGGGAAACTATTATCCTGCAAAGACCCTTCTCTAGATAAAGCCATTGACATAGCCAAAAGTATTGAGACATCCTTGGAGGATTCTAAACAATTGGAAGTTTCCCTCTCCAATACTTCTATTTCCAGTGCAGTTTCCACTAAAACGCCGGCTCCTATTAAGACTTCTAATTTTATTCCTCGTGACTCACGTGGTTATTTTAGAAGAATGGGAACTAGAAGACCTTTAATACCCAATAGACAATACAGCCAAAATACTTTTTGTTTTAGATGTGGTTCTTCTTACCATGTTTCCAACTTCAAAAATTGTCCAGCCGCCAATCAACAATGCACTCAATGTGGCAAAAATGGTCATTTCTCAAGAGTCTGTATGAGAGGTAGAAGAGGTAGTGTGCGATGTGTCATGAATGAGAATGACTCCTCTCCTGATTTAAACCCCCTTGAGCAGTCAACTGAATATTCAGAATGTGATGTAACTACTCAGGAGTATATAGTTGTTGTGAAAGACAATGACAGTGCCAGTCGCATTTTTCATGTTCCTGATCCTGAAGTTGACACTATCATTGATAAACATCATGTCCAACTACTCGTAGACACCGGTGCTCGCATCACTATTGTTTCCCATGACAAATATTCTCATTTTTGGCAAGATAAGTGTTTACTTCCCCCTGATGTTCTCACTGTGGCTTTTGAAGGAAGCAAAATTAATCTTTTAGGTTATTTCTGGGCTGAAATTTCCATCTTTGGTAAATCTATCAAAGGGAAAGTTTACGTTGCCAAGCGTGGTATCAATGTCCTAGGTCTCATACATCAGGCAGAATTTGGCATTACCATTAAACCTGGTTTACCCAACCCTGTATTCATTGAAGGGTGCAATCTTCCCTGTTCTACCCCTTCATCTTCTGTCCCTGTATGCAACATTTTAAATGGCAAATTGTGGGAGCACAAATATGAAAAGGTCTTTGAAGATCGTCTTGGTAAGATCACTAACTTCCAACATTTTATCAAAGTCAAAGATTGCATTACCCCGGTTAAACACAAACTCAGAAATGTCCCACTCAGTATTAGAGAAGATTTGTCAAAACACCTAAAATCACTATGCGAACAAGGAGTTATAGAAAAGGTAGAATCGACATTATGGCTTTCCCCCATTGTCCTTGCTAGGAAAATGTCCGGTGACCTTCGGATGTGTGTGGATTTGCGCAGTCTTAATGAGGCCATCTGGGTCGATGGTTTTCCTCTTCCTCGTATTGAGGATTTGATAGCAAAAGTAGGATCATCTACTTGGTTTTCCAAACTCGATTTAAAAGCGGCTTACCACCAAATTGAATTGCATCCTCTCTCACGACATCTCACCGCTTTTGTAACACCAGATGGTGTATTCCAATTTTGTCGCCTCCCTTTTGGGTTGGCTTCTGCCGCCGCTGTTTTCCAGCTTATCATGTCCGAAATGTTTGAGGAACTCTCTAATGTAGTAGTTTTCCAAGAAGATATTCTTATATTTACCCAAACTGAGAGCGAACATGACAAAGTCATTGACCAAGTTTTTAACATCCTGGAACGAAGAGGTGTAACTATACAAAAGAGTAAATGTGTTTTCAAAACCAGAGAGGTAGAATATCTTGGTCATACCATTTCTGAGAGTGGCATCAAACCCAGATCAGGTCTAGTCAAAAGCATCATTGAAGCTCCTGCCCCTTCTAACAAAGAACAACTTTTATCTTTTCTTGGTCTCTGTGAATTTTATTCAAAATTCATGAAAGACTATGCTAAGACCACTGAATGTTTTAGAATTTTACTTAAAAAAGGTGCCACCTTCAGCTGGTCGGATGAATGTGAAAAGGGATTTCAGCTCATTAAAGAGCACATCACTAATGCTCCTGCTCTTCAGCCTTTTAATGGTAATAGAGAAACTGTAGTTACTGTTGATGCCTGTGAATATGGCTTAGGAGCTGTCCTCTCACAACTGGCCTACGGCAAGGAATTTACCGTGGGATTTGCCTCCAGGACTCTCCGTCCTATTGAAAGGAAATACTCAGTAATAGAGAAAGAACTGCTAGCTTGCGTGTGGAGTGTTGAGAAGTTCAAATCCTACTTATGGAGTAGACCATTCATTCTTCAAACCGACCATCGACCTCTTGTCGACATTTTATCAGGCAGAAATGTCAATCGCACAACTGCACGTTTGGCTAGACTTTCCACTAAATTATTAGAATTCAACTTCAAAGCTATCTACATCCCTGGTGGAAAAAACAAACGAGCAGACTGTTTGTCCAGGTTACCTGTACAAGGATCTGATGAAAATGATTGGGAAACTGAGATTGAGGAGTGTTTTGTGGCCAATATTTCCCAAAATTCCATTTCTTTTGCTGAGAATGATTGGATCAAGGCTGTTGAAAATGATGTTGTTCTCAAGGATGTAATTTTGTTCATACAAAAAGGTTGGCCCAAAGAAAAATCTCTTTCTCCCGAACTTCAAATCTATTGGAAAATTAACTCAGAACTTTCTTTAGAAAATGGCAAAATTGTTAGGGGTGATAAATTCATTCCTCCTTCTGTTTATCGAGAGAAAATCATTACTGATGCCCATTCTGGACATCTAGGAGCCACTATTACCAAGAGAAATGTCAGATCGAATTTTTGGTGGCCAAAAATGGACAATCAAATTGTAGAGGCCATCAAACTTTGTACACGTTGCAACACCAGTGACAAGGTTCTTATCTTAGAAGGTGTTTGTAATTCTATTGTTCCCCCACCTGTTAGAGCTTGGCAAAAAATTGGTCTGGACTTTCTAGGTCCGTTTCATGTTCTTCCCAACACTTCCAAATACTTCCTGGTCCTTGTTGATCATCTTTCTAGGTGGGTCGAAGTTGAACCTATCAATGTTCCCAACTCTAAGAGTGTCATTGATTGTTTAAGCAAAATCTTCCTGAGAGAGGGTTGTCCGGAAGAAATTCTCACTGACAACGGGGTACAATTTATCTCTAAAGAAATGGGTGTTTTTTTAATAATTGCTGTATTAAACATACCAGAACTCCGTTATATCATCCCCAGAGTAATGGCAAAACCGAGAGGTTTAATAGAGTTATTGTCGAATGTGTGCAAGCTGCTTTCAGGTCAAATAACTGTATTTTCCAAGCTGTAAAAGATCTTATATGGTCTTATCGGATTTCTCCCCATGTTGCCACGGGCTTCTCTCCTTTCGAACTGATGAGAGGGAGGAAAGCTTGCTCCCAGGCTTTCCCCTTTTGGATGGTCAAAAGTCTCCACCGAGGCTGTGACTTGGAAGAGGTGTGGGAATGTGCTAATAAAAAATCTGCCAGTTCACTACCTTGCAATGTGGAATCAAGTAAGAAGTCTTTTCACAGTATTCGTGCTGGCGATTGGGTCAGAATTAAAAATCCTGTCACGGTTAAGAAAGGCTTTTCAAAATTTCTTGATCCTCAACAAGTTGTGGAAGTTCGCAAGAACGCTGTCAAATTGTCAAATGGCAATTGGTGGAGCACTTCTCGTGTTGCTAAAGACCCCTCCCGTGCAACTGCTCTTCCATCCAA
Source organism: Lissotriton helveticus (assembly GCF_964261635.1). Taxonomy (NCBI): domain Eukaryota; kingdom Metazoa; phylum Chordata; class Amphibia; order Caudata; family Salamandridae; genus Lissotriton; species Lissotriton helveticus. The sequence continues at coordinate 1,821,365,952 of NC_136068.1, read as the reverse complement.
TGTCAATGTTAGTAATAACTTAAAGAAAAGTTCAAATGTGAATGTTGGTAATGGTTTAAGGAAAAGTTCAAGAGCAATTGTTAGGCCTAACAAATTTCGTGATTTTATCTGATTTGCTTCATTGTAACTTTTACTGTGTTTTCAGGATTGTTTTTTTCTTTAAAAAGGGGGGAGGTGTGTGGTGACCTGTATTGTTATCACTTCATTGCTCTATCCTGTGATGTCATCCATCGGGTTTCCATGTACTGAAGATTCCTCCCCAGTGTTCCCTGTTTGGCAGTTGCAGCTGCTGTGTCTTCCCCTCAAGCTGGACGGCTCTCTTCTCCTGAATAAATCCCAAACTACAATCTCCTGCCTCCGCCTCATCTTTACACTATACTAATATACTACCCAAATAACTGAATAACATATCCACTACTCAAATTACTTCATATTTTTTTACTATACTAATTTTCAACAGTAATCCTTTTTGGGTTCCGGAGTGGCGTGCTACTCGCCAGAAAAGCACTTCAACACCCATCAGGGGTAACAAGTGCTATATTAATGCAATTCTTTCTTCCCCTTTTATCCCTCCGCTATCCTTCTCACTCCAAGTAACTGACTAATATCCACCACTGAAATTACTTCATATTTCACCATATTAATTCACCACTAATCCTTTATGGGCTTTATGGGCTTCCTGAATAGCGTGCGTCAACAAGCGCTATATAAATACAAACCTTTGTCCTCTTCTATCCTTCTGCTATCATTCCAAATCCAAATAACTGACTAGCCTATCCCCCTCTTAAAATGTACTTGCATGTTTCACTATACTAATTCAACACTAATCCTCTATGGGTCCCGGAGTAGCGTGCTACTCGCCGAAAAAGCGTTTCGACGCCTTGTCAAGGGTAGTAAGCGCTATATAAATGCAATTACAATACAATACAATATTACTGACGTATCTGTCAACGCAAAAGTGGCGCATTGCTGGAGTTGTGCCGGAAGTGTGACGCAACTCCGGCAATGTTCCTTTCACATGGGGCAAGCTACATATGAAAGGGACCCTTATGCCTGCCATTAGGCAGGCGTAAGAGTGACGCAGGGGTGTCCTAGAAGTGGCGCAGTGCAATCTCATAGATTTCACTGCGCCACTCCTACGATCCTTTCTTGCGGGGGAACGCGCACCCTGCATACATTATACCTGACGAAAGTATAATGTAGCACACGGGTTAACGAAGTGATGCATCTGCTTAGATGCGTCACTTCGTAAATATGGCGCAACATGCCGCATTATTTACGCCGCCGCATCGCAAAAAGTGAGGCAGCGGCAGTGCAAAAGTGACGCAGGGGCTCATAAATAAGCCCCTGAATGTGAACTCACCTATAACATCACTACGGACCTGTAACATGGAAATGAGATTGCTGTTCATGTTTAACAAGAATATGTCATTTCTACTCGCCATACGACGATGACATCACATTTATTCATTTATTTTTATTTTATTTATTTAGAAGGGTTTATAGAGCGCGAACAAGATCCTTGCGGATATCAGAGCGCTTTACAATGAACAAAGATGATTATAACAAATGAATAGCAAGACACAATATAGGGAACAAGCATAGCATAAATAAGATAAAGCACACAGAAAGAGTTGTAGAAATACCAAAGCATGAGATCATAGTTGTTCCAAGAACATAAACAGCGAGACACGGATGAAAAAGGTTCAGTGCCGGGAAGCGTGGTCAAGTAAATTTTGCCATGGGAATCGCTTTGACTTCCTTTTTGAAATATACGAAAGAAGAATTCAATCGGGTTTCAGGGGGAAAAGAATTCCAAATCCTAGGCGCCATCCCAGAGAAGGTTTGTTTATATGTTTTTCTTAGAGGTTTCAGAAGCAGGTTACCTGCACCCAGAGGCGTAACTAGAGCCAAATTTCGGGGGGGGGGGGGGCTAAGAAAAAATTTCGGGGGGGGGCTGAACCTTTAATCAGTAGTCAAAGGGGAGCTGGAGGGGCTCTTAGAAGGGGTGAAACAACTGCAAGGCCCAATTAACATTCAAATGGTCTTTTAAAGACCTGTGAAACGTTCAGGCTCTGTGTGTGCCCGGGATCTGTCTCATCACGGGCTGCCACACACGACGGGGGGTGGGGGGGCTGAAGCCCGGTGAGTTCAATGGGTGTTGCACGCCTGTCTGCACCCCTAGAAGACCTTGAGCCACCAGAGATTGTCAATTTCTGTGCGAGATATATGGGTGCCTTGTGGTGTAGGGCCTTATGTGTCACGCAGGCAATTTTTAGCTGAATTCTTGCTTCGAACGGCAGCCAATTCAGGGATTTTAGGTCAGGGGAGATGTGGGAACTGGTGATGAGTCTTGCTGCAGAGTTTATTGATGCTCAAAGGGGAGCTGTAGTAATTTTTGGGAGGCCGCTTAGAGAGACAATGCCATAATCCACACGCGGGATAACTAGCGCTTGTACAGCCTGTTTGAAGCCGTTGACTGGGAAGAATGGTTTCAACTTCCTTAGAATGTTTAACTGGAAGTTTGCTCTCTTTGTAGCATTGCTGACGTGATAAATAAATGATATCAGTACTCGTTTCATTTTTAAGTTAAAAGCATCACTTAGATCATCTGAAACACTTCATAACAGTTGAGTTAACAAGTCACCTCTCCTGGGCGCTGACGCAGCGGCAGGCTTCTAAATGTGACTTCTTTAGACAGACTATAGTCTGTGCAGCTCCATTTCTGCACATTCGCCCTTCCTTCCCAGACGTTCACCGTCATTGGGCGATAAAGGGGCCGTGTCAGAGCTTCGGGGTTGCGCTGGAGCTTAGCATCAGAGACGTGAGCGCCTCCATGTGTTAGCAATGACTCGTGGCCATGCGTGCCCACATGCCTTCGACCCTTGAATACTGATTGCACCTTTAGCGCCCCCTGCTGGTGGAGAGTCTGGAGCTACAGCCAAGGGAGGAGGCCAAGAACAGACTGTGGAGAGAGGGAGGCGCCGGGACGGTAGGAACTTCTGCTGGAATCAACCATCCCGTGCCTTTGTGTAACAAACATGGAACGGCTAGTAGTGACCCTTCGGTAAAGTTACTTTATTTGAGGCTTACTCAAGGACCGTACTTTAAATGGTCTGGTAAGGAGTACCTGCCCTTCTCAAGAGAGACGTCATATTTTCTATTGCAGAGGACCGGCACTTCTCAGAAACAATCAGATACTCAGACCTGCACTTCTATTTTTCCATTTCAATCACTGCTCAAGGACATGCCCTCCCTTGTCATTTGGTGCATACCCCCGCCCACCTGCCCCCTCCCCACTGCCGCATCACGCCTAGCATTGCCCTCGGCTGCAGTTTGTAGGTGCGCAAAAGTGAAAGCACAGAGGGTCAACACACAGTGTGAAGGGGCACTATCAATGGACTTGTATTTGCTTGTGAAATGTACCTCTCTTCTAAAGGAGTCCCTCTCTGTGCTGTCGTGACACAGTGCTCACTTGTCCCCCATCGGGTGGGTGGGGCACCCTCTGCACCACCTTGAGCTGGCTTTCATCCAGGCCCCCTGGCAGTGAGATGACGCCCCTGTGACGTACGTGACGTCCTCCATCAGTGTTTTCGCGCTCGTCTGTCCGGACGTAAAGATGGCGGAGGGGACCACGACCACCTGGTGTCCTGGGACTTCAGCTTCACGAGGCACTAACAGGGTCTGCTTGGCTCTCTGCAGATGGACAAGCACGACCCCTGCAATGAAGAGGTCGCCATTAACGGGACGGGGAGAGTGCTGTCTGACGTGCCTAAGTCCTGTAAACATTTAACAGCCTTCAAAGAGTTATGGCCCTCGACGTTTACCAGCTATTAACAATTTCAGCAGAAATGGCTGCATTAAGGGCCTTTACAAGGCCATTTAGTTGGCTCTTTGAGCAGAGCGTAATTATTGCCCAAGTCCAAAAGGAACATCTTCCGGAGTCATTCTGAAGTCATCCAATGACTTCAGCTGAGCTGTTCCTGTAATGATCTGTGACTTCTGTAAAGTATTTGTACCAACACTCACAGTAACACAGTGAAAACACCACAAACTGACTCCACAAGAGTTTAGAAAAAATAAAGGTATTTAATCTAAACTACACAAGACCAAAACGACAAAAATCCAACATACACAGTTCAAGAATATGGTTTAAAGAGTTCTTACGGTTGCAATAAAAATAGTCCACAGATGCGTGGAAAGTTCACAATTGCGTCACGTTTAGCCAACAGTACCTTTAGATGTGACAAAGTTCCAAAAGCAGAAGCTGGTGCGGTGGAAAACAAGCAATGTGTTGCTCCTGAGACCTTGGGGAGGCGATGCCACAACCCCGCTGCAGCAGCGGGCGTGTTGCGATGAATCCGATCTGTATGGGGAGGAAGGCCACTTGTAGGGATTCCGGTGCGTAGGTTCCGTAGGAAGTTTGTTCTCGCAAAGGTACGATGCGACGATCTCGTAGGGGCTGCGACGATCTCCAGGGTGACGATGCGCGATCTGGTGGCGATCTCTCTCTCGCAGCTCCTCGATGCGATGGCTCTGCGACGATGTTCGCAGTGACGTGATGCGGTCCGCAAGCAAGCGGTGCGGCGATCTCACCCAGCGACGACAGGCTCTGCGACGACACTCGCAGCGATGGTAGTCTTCCCGCACCGATCTGGTGCATCCCGCAAACGAAGGATGCGACGGCTCTGGCAGCGGCAACAGGCGCTGCGACAATCTCGGCCTTCGTAGCGGTAGGAATTTCCTTGCACTGTCGGGGATGCGCTCCGCAGCGAGCGATGCGACAACTTTTCTGTAGCAAAGTCTTTAAAGCTTAGTTTCCAGGTTCCCAGCACAGGTACAACTTCCAGATGCACCACACATGGGCCATGCACTTCAGGAAGGACATAACTCTCTCAGTAGAGCTCAGGGTAAGCTGGGGGCGAAGTCCTTTTGTGCCTGGGACTTCAAAACAGGGAGCCAGCTCTTCTCAGGCCCTTGGAGATTCCTTCAAGCAAGGGGACACCGCACAAAGCAAAGTCCTTTCCCTCTCTTTGGGAGCAAAGCAACAGCAGGGCAATCCAGCAGAGCAACAGCTGGACAATCTTCCTTCTTCAGTTTCAGCTTTCTCCTTGGCAGAGGTTCCTTCTTGATTCCAGGACGATCTAATGTTCTGTTGTCAGGGGTCCTGTACTTATACCCCTAAAAGTCTTTGTTCTCTTTGTGCAAGTGGGCCCCGAGCCCGGTCTGAACCAGTTCTGGGTGTTTCTTGAGCACTTTGTTTTCCTGGCTTCTCCTTTCCTTTCAGAGTGATGGGCAAGGTCGTCATCCGCCCAGCAGGAGGTGGAGCCAGCATTGTGGAAGGTCAGGCACAGCCCTATTCAGGCCCAGGTGCTATCTCCTCCCACCACTCAAGTTGCAAATGCAGTCATTCAGCCTAGGGCTGACTCAGCCAGCCTCCTGGGGAATCCCCAGCCCCTGTCACTCTCAAACCAGGCAGTCAATACACAAACAGGTCAAGGCACACAGGAAGGTCAGACAAGAGAACAGCAATTTTCTAAAAGTGCTGTTCTCAAACAGAGGATTCAAAAACAACCTTTCCTAAAAGATGTGTTATTAAATTCTGAGTTCAGGAATACTAAACTCTTATGTCCAATCTTGTTCCTATGGGAAGAAATGCTGGTAGCCACTGTAGCCAGCATCTCCCATGTTAACCTATGGAGCAAGATAGCCTTACAATAGTGAAAATCGTAAATGGCTGTAATTCACTACCAGAGCATGTCACCTGCACCAGTACATGCTCTACCTTTCACATACACTGCACCCTGCCCAGGGGGGTACCTTGGGCCTTCCATAGGGGTGACAATGTACACAAAAAGGGAAGGGTTAGGCCTGGTCAGTGGGGACACTGACCAGGAGGACATGGCAGTTCACAGACTCCTAGGCGCCATCCCAGAGAAGGTTTGTTTATATGTTTTTCTTAGAGGTTTCAGAAGCAGGTTACCTGCACCCAGAGGCGTAACTAGAGCCAAATTTCGGGGGGGGGGGGCTAAGAAAAAATTTCGGGGGGGGGGCTGAACCTTTAATCAGTAGTCAAAGGGGAGCTGGAGGGGCTCTTAGAAGGGGTGAAACAACTGCAAGGCCCAATTAACATTCAAATGGTCTTTTAAAGACCTGTGAAACGTTCAGGCTCTGTGTGTGCCCGGGATCTGTCTCATCACGGGCTGCCACACACGACGGGGGGTGGGGGGGCTGAAGCCCGGTGAGTTCAATGGGTGTTGCACGCCTGTCTGCACCCCTAGAAGACCTTGAGCCACCAGAGATTGTCAATTTCTGTGCGAGATATATGGGTGCCTTGTGGTGTAGGGCCTTATGTGTCACGCAGGCAATTTTTAGCTGAATTCTTGCTTCGAACGGCAGCCAATTCAGGGATTTTAGGTCAGGGGAGATGTGGGAACTGGTGATGAGTCTTGCTGCAGAGTTTATTGATGCTCAAAGGGGAGCTGTAGTAATTTTTGGGAGGCCGCTTAGAGAGACAATGCCATAATCCACACGCGGGATAACTAGCGCTTGTACAGCCTGTTTGAAGCCGTTGACTGGGAAGAATGGTTTCAACTTCCTTCGAATGTTTAACTGGAAGTTTGCTCTCTTTGTAGCATTGCTGACGTGATAAATAAATGACATCAGTACTCATTTCATTTTTAAGTTAAAAGCATCACTTAGATCATCTGAAACACTTCATAACAGTTGAGTTAACAAGTCACCTCTCCTGGGCGCTGACGCAGCGGCAGGCTTCTAAATGTGACTTCTTTAGACAGACTATAGTCTGTGCAGCTCCATTTCTGCACATTCGCCCTTCATTCCCAGACGTTCGCCGTCATTGGGTGATAAAGGGGCCGTGTCAGAGCTTCGGGGTTGCGCTGGAGCTTAACATCAGAGACGTGAGCGCCTCCATGTGTTAGCAATGACTCGTGGCCATGCGTGCCCACATGCCTTCGACCCTTGAATACTGATTGCACCTTTAGCGCCCCCTGCTGGTGGAGAGTCTGGAGCTACAGCCAAGGGAGGAGGCCAAGAACAGACTGTGGAGAGAGGGAGGCGCCGGGAAGGTAGGAACTTCTGCTGGAATCAACCATCCCGTGCCTTTGTGTAACAAACATGGAACGGCTAGTAGTGACCCTTCGGTAAAGTTACTTTATTTGAGGCTTACTCAAGGACCGTACTTTAAATGGTCTGGTAAGGAGTACCTGCCCTTCTCAAGAGAGACGTCATATTTTCTATTGCAGAGGACCGGCACTTCTCAGAAACAATCAGATACTCAGACCTGCACTTCTATTTTTCCATTTCAATCACTGCTCAAGGACATGCCCTCCCTTGTCATTTGGTGCATACCCCCGCCCACCTGCCCCCTCCCCACTGCCGCATCACGCCTAGCATTGCCCTCGGCTGCAGTTTGTAGGTGCGCAAAAGTGAAAGCACAGAGGGTCAACACACAGTGTGAAGGGGCACTATCAATGGACTTGTATTTGCTTGTGAAATGTACCTCTCTTCTAAAGGAGTCCCTCTCTGTGCTGTCGTGACACAGTGCTCACTTGTCCCCCATCGGGTGGGTGGGGCACCCTCTGCACCACCTTGAGCTGGCTTTCATCCAGGCCCCCTGGCAGTGAGATGACGCCCCTGTGACGTACGTGACGTCCTCCATCAGTGTTTTCGCGCTCGTCTGTCCGGACGTAAAGATGGCGGAGGGGACCACGACCACCTGGTGTCCTGGGACTTCAGCTTCACGAGGCACTAACAGGGTCTGCTTGGCTCTCTGCAGATGGACAAGCACGACCCCTGCAATGAAGAGGTCGCCATTAACGGGACGGGGAGAGTGCTGTCTGACGTGCCTAAGTCCTGTAAACATTTAACAGCCTTCAAAGAGTTATGGCCCTCGACGTTTACCAGCTATTAACAATTTCAGCAGAAATGGCTGCATTAAGGGCCTTTACAAGGCCATTTAGTTGGCTCTTTGAGCAGAGCGTAATTATTGCCCAAGTCCAAAAGGAACATCTTCCGGAGTCATTCTGAAGTCATCCAATGACTTCAGCTGAGCTGTTCCTGTAATGATCTGTGACTTCTGTAAAGTATTTGTACCAACACTCACAGTAACACAGTGAAAACACCACAAACTGACTCCACAAGAGTTTAGAAAAAATAAAGGTATTTAATCTAAACTACACAAGACCAAAACGACAAAAATCCAACATACACAGTTCAAGAATATGGTTTAAAGAGTTCTTACGGTTGCAATAAAAATAGTCCACAGATGCGTGGAAAGTTCACAATTGCGTCACGTTTAGCCAACAGTACCTTTAGATGTGACAAAGTTCCAAAAGCAGAAGCTGGTGCGGTGGAAAACAAGCAATGTGTTGCTCCTGAGACCTTGGGGAGGCGATGCCACAACCCCGCTGCAGCAGCGGGCGTGTTGCGATGAATCCGATCTGTATGGGGAGGAAGGCCACTTGTAGGGATTCCGGTGCGTAGGTTCCGTAGGAAGTTTGTTCTCGCAAAGGTACGATGCGACGATCTCGTAGGGGCTGCGACGATCTCCAGGGTGACGATGCGCGATCTGGTGGCGATCTCTCTCTCGCAGCTCCTCGATGCGATGGCTCTGCGACGATGTTCGCAGTGACGTGATGCGGTCCGCAAGCAAGCGGTGCGGCGATCTCACCCAGCGACGACAGGCTCTGCGACGACACTCGCAGCGATGGTAGTCTTCCCGCACCGATCTGGTGCATCCCGCAAACGAAGGATGCGACGGCTCTGGCAGCGGCAACAGGCGCTGCGACAATCTCGGCCTTCGTAGCGGTAGGAATTTCCTTGCACTGTCGGGGATGCGCTCCGCAGCGAGCGATGCGACAACTTTTCTGTAGCAAAGTCTTTAAAGCTTAGTTTCCAGGTTCCCAGCACAGGTACAACTTCCAGATGCACCACACATGGGCCATGCACTTCAGGAAGGACATAACTCTCTCAGTAGAGCTCAGGGTAAGCTGGGGGCGAAGTCCTTTTGTGCCTGGGACTTCAAAACAGGGAGCCAGCTCTTCTCAGGCCCTTGGAGATTCCTTCAAGCAAGGGGACACCGCACAAAGCAAAGTCCTTTCCCTCTCTTTGGGAGCAAAGCAACAGCAGGGCAATCCAGCAGAGCAACAGCTGGACAATCTTCCTTCTTCAGTTTCAGCTTTCTCCTTGGCAGAGGTTCCTTCTTGATTCCAGGACGATCTAATGTTCTGTTGTCAGGGGTCCTGTACTTATACCCCTAAAAGTCTTTGTTCTCTTTGTGCAAGTGGGCCCCGAGCCCGGTCTGAACCAGTTCTGGGTGTTTCTTGAGCACTTTGTTTTCCTGGCTTCTCCTTTCCTTTCAGAGTGATGGGCAAGGTCGTCATCCGCCCAGCAGGAGGTGGAGCCAGCATTGTGGAAGGTCAGGCACAGCCCTATTCAGGCCCAGGTGCTATCTCCTCCCACCACTCAAGTTGCAAATGCAGTCATTCAGCCTAGGGCTGACTCAGCCAGCCTCCTGGGGAATCCCCAGCCCCTGTCACTCTCAAACCAGGCAGTCAATACACAAACAGGTCAAGGCACACAGGAAGGTCAGACAAGAGAACAGCAATTTTCTAAAAGTGCTGTTCTCAAACAGAGGATTCAAAAACAACCTTTCCTAAAAGATGTGTTATTAAATTCTGAGTTCAGGAATACTAAACTCTTATGTCCAATCTTGTTCCTATGCGAAGAAATGCTGGTAGCCACTGTAGCCAGCATCTCCCATGTTAACCTATGGAGCAAGATAGCCTTACAATAGTGAAAATCGTAAATGGCTGTAATTCACTACCAGAGCATGTCACCTGCACCAGTACATGCTCTACCTTTCACATACACTGCACCCTGCCCAGGGGGGTACCTTGGGCCTTCCATAGGGGTGACAATGTACACAAAAAGGGAAGGGTTAGGCCTGGTCAGTGGGGACACTGACCAGGAGGACATGGCAGTTCACAGACTGCACACAGGCACTGCGGTGGCATGCCTGAGACACCATTTTAGGTCTACTCATGTGGGTGGCACAATCAGTGCTGCAGGCCCACTAGTAGCATTTGTCATCACCAGCCCTGGCACACCCAGTGCACTTTACTAGGGACTTCATGGTGAAACAAATAGGCCAAGCATGTATATCCAATAATAATAACAATTTACATAGGGAGCACTTACACTCTGGCACTGATCAGCAGTGGCAGGGTGTCCAAAGCATCTAAACCAGCAAAAACGAAATCCAGCACAGCATCAAAAATACAGGAGGTAGAGGCAAAAAGATAGGGGGAAACCACGCCAAAGATGCCAGGTCTAACAACATGACCCCAAAGTTCTCACAATAACTATTCCAGGATGATGTTCCTATTACCTCCTTGGAAAATATGGGATACTTTTTAACTACTCCAGGATGACTCCAGTACAACAAAGGGATAAGAGCAGATGACTCCGGGATGACTCCATGACAACAAAGAGAAGAGAGCAGATTACTCCACAATCACTCCAGCTGTCCTGCACAACAAAGGGATGAGAGCAGATTGATTCACGATGACTCCAGTACAACAAAGGGATAAGAGCAGATTGATTCACGATGACTCCAGTACAACAAAGGGATAAGAGCAGATGACTCCGGGATGACTCATGGCAACGAAGAGATGAGAGCAGATTACTCCATCATGACTCCAGTATAACAAAGAGAGGAAAGCAGATGTCTCCTCGATGACTTCATAACAACAAAAGGATTAGAGCAGATGACTCCTGGATGACACCATGTCAACAAAAGGATGAGAGCAGGTGACTCTGGCATCACTCCATACAACAAAGGGATGACAGCAGATGACTCCATGACAACAAAGGGATGAGAGCAGATTACGCTGAGATGACTCCATGACAACAAAGGGATGAGAGCAGATGACTCCAGGATGACGCCAGTACAACAAAGGGATGAGAGCAGGTGACTCCGGGATAAGTCCACAACAACATAGGGATAAGAGCCAATTACTGATGATGACTCCAGTACAACAAAGGGAAGAGAGCAGTTTACTCCAGAATGACTCCATGGCAACACAGGGATGACAGCTAATTACTCCACAATGACTTCAGTACAAGAAATAGACGAGAACAGATTACACCACAACTCCAGTAAAACAAAGAGATGAGAGCAGATTACTCTGGAAAGACTCCAGTAAAACAAAAAGATGAGGGCCATGAGAGAGATGAGAGAATGTCATGGAGTCATTACTTCACCATGACTCCACAACAGCATAGGGATGAGAGCAGACTACTGCCGATTACTCCAGGACAACAGAGGGATGAGAGCAGATTACTCCACTATGAGTCCAGTACAACAAAGGGACGAGAGCAGATTGATCCATGATGACTCCATGACATCATAGGGATGAGAGCAGATTACTCCAGGATGACTCCAGTACAACAAAGGGATGAGAGCAGGTGACTCCGGCATGACTCCATGTCAACAAAGGGATGAGAGTAGATTACTGACAATGACTCCATGACAACAAAGGGATGAGGGCATATTACTCCACAATCACTCCAGTACAACGAATGGATGAGAGCGGAATACTCTGGAATGACTCGATGACAATAAAGGGATGAGTGCAGATTACTGACAATGACTCCATGACAACAACGGAATGACAGCAGATTACTCCACGGTTACTCCAGAACAACCAATGGATGAGAACAGATTACACCACAACTCCAGTACAATAAAAAGAGGACAGCAGATTACTCCACAATGACTCCAGTAAAACAATGAGATGAGAGGGAAGAGAGAATTCATGGAGTTATTACTCCAGGATGACTCCATGCCAACAAAGGGATGGAAACAGATTACTCCATGATGACTCCAGTACAACAAAGGGATGAGAGCAGATTACTCCACAATGACTCCATGACAACAAAAGGATGAGGGCAGATTACTTCATGATGACTCCAGTACAACAAAGAGAGGAGAGCAGATTGCTTCACAATGACAACAAATGGATGAGAGTAGATTGCTCCACGATGACTCCAGTACAACAAAGAGATGAGAGCAGATGTCTCCATAATGACTCCAGTACAACAACGTGATGACACGAGAATACTCCTGAATGACTCCATGACAACAAAGGGATGAGAGCTGATTGCTCCACAATGACTCCATGAGAACAAAGGGAAAGGAGAGCTGATTATTCCACGATGACTCCATAACAACAAAGAGATGAGAGCTGATTACTCCACGATGACTCCAGTACAACAAAGGGATGAGAGCTGATTACTCCATGATGACACCAGTACTACTGGAAAGGTGGGATTTTCATTCTAGAGTCTGCTTACCATTCTCCAGAATCCCGTCACAGGTCGACTGGACCTTTTTACCTGTCATAGAATGAATTAGGCAATCTATTCACCAATAGTCAATCAAATTTCAACGATTCCCATCTGCTTCCCCCAAAGAAGCACTGACTAAGAACTAAGTTTGAAAATGTATTACATAACCAAAAACAACTGAAGATACAAACACCTCAACACAAGGTTCAGGAGATAAACAGGCACTAATACAAACATAATCCTACGGAATAGTCTTAGACGGCTTATGAATAATACAAGAATCAATTCAAGAATCATCAGGCTACCAAAGATTGCTATAACCTGATTTCTGGTATGCATTAGAAAAGTTAAAAATCAATTTAATATGTCCCTACACTATACTAAGTGACATCCCTACTCAGCAATAGCCCAACCTAACAAAAGGTGTCAGTCGTGGTGACTTCCAAAGAAGTTCACTCACTTTCTCTTTTAGTCTAGAGAATCCTCAGTCATAACTAAGCTCTCTGCCTACCAACCGCTCTCTCTAGCTCCTCAGCCCATCTGCTCTACCTCCACCCTCGGGGTGCTGTCCCTAATACAAAACCCCACAATGTCGACGACACGCCTTCAGGTACGCCCCTCTCGAAGGTGTTAGTTTCCAGAATTTTCCATCATGGCACCTCTCCATCCTTGTCAGTTAAGACGTCCTTGGGTCCCAGACTCTCCGTCGCTTCAAGTTGTATCTTTAAATTCCTCGGCTACTCCTCCATGTCTGAGTCTAGCATCCTAACACTCATACACAATGGGCCCTTCTACTCTACTGTCTACTTGGTCCGGCACCTGCAAGGAAATACATGTGAATCGGCTCACACATTCTTTAATGTTGCAATTACTTTAGGTAAAGGCAGCTTTTACAAAAACATTTCTACGATTTAATGCTAGCCAAAACATTTTCAATCAGGGCTACACGATTTCCATGAACTGGACCTCTGCACGTTTTATAGGCCCAACATCCTACATGAACAATCTCTTTCGTTCTTTAGGCCTCCAACTTTAAAGCAAATTACATTTTCTACTTCAAGAAGTTTATCACGTATAAAAGATGCAACTATGAATTTTGATAAAGCAGACCTAAACGTACAATGGTGATCTATTAAACCTTTCTTATTAGGGAAAGGCTTCACATCAAATGACATCTCTACGTAAAACGGCATCATTAATTTTCAAAACTCTTAACATTAGTTCTGCAGGTAGTTCTAACACCAAGTACTTCAGTTCCCAACCCTACATTGCATTTGAACATGATTAGTAAAACCCTTTATATATGCGGGTGCTGACTACTTGTACATATGATGCACCCCTACAATTTTCTCTTCAGTTTGGCGCTCTCTCAGTTCCCCCCTTTGATGACCTGTGTCATCACCACCATCACACCTTCCCACAGGGTAAGAACTGAGTTAGACAGAGCTTGTCGCCACTTTCCCTCGTTTGAGCATCTCCAACGCCCTCAAGCTTCGATATTGACTGTCCTGCAGTCTTTCCATTTGTTGCACTCTCATCGATCTCGCCAATCTAGTTGACCTGTACCACTTATACAGTCTTACCAAACCCCACAACCCAATCACACATGCCACAACTATGACGAGGGATTTCAGTACAAACCCAAGGAAAAACCTTCCCAGATTTGCAAACCAGTTTCCCACGTTTCCAAATCCCTTGCCAACTTTCTCCCACACGTTCTCTTGCATCAAATCTTCAATTTCATAATGAATTGCAGTAATGTTACTTATATATTTCTCCAGATCCTTAGAATTGTCTGGAATATACGTGCAACATTCCTGGACCTTCAAACGTTTACAGACTCCTCCCTCTTTGGCTAGAAGGACGTCTAAAGCAAGACGGTTCTGTAAAACCATTGTCCTTATCGACAACATCTCACCCTCAACCAACACTAATGACTTAGCTGTACTCATTGACAGTTCATCCACCACAGTTGCCAAACGCCGTATCTTCACGTCATTCAAAATGACTCCCAACATGGGTATCACTGCTCCAAACACATCTCCCACTATCGCACCTGCACTTTCACCTCGCTTTACCCTCGTCTTATGTCCTCCCTCTAAGAGAGCAAAATCCTCAGTATGGTAAATCTTGGGAAAAATGATAGCTAAATAACACGTTCTATACAATTTTTCCGGCAATCTTACATACGCATTCCTTCCACAGACAAAGTAAACAGTAGGAATCACCTGCACCACACTCTGCAAGAAATCCTTCGTGTAATACTCCAGTGTGAAAGTGTGTTCACATGTAGTATGACCCACATACACATTTTCATAATACGTCTGTGGTCTGTGAATGCACAACTTCCCTTTCTGCACTTCATCTAGAGCTATCGGACCATAGCTCCCTCTTGATCTGTGCTGCTTCTCTTCTTCCGTCCAATCTACTTTACCTTGCCCTGAATCTCGCAACTGTTTTTGCTTCGTGTACCTGTCCTCAACCTGTTCTATGAACTTTTTCTCTGTCTCTGATAACAAGCATGTCAAATTGTGTCGGTGTGCATATGAGGTGTCTAACTCTTGTGTCGGAATGAAAAAATATCCAAGTCTGTCCTCTGACTTATAATAGTCGAACTTATTGAAATGTTTATGAGCAGTGACTTCCGGTAGCACAGCATCATAATTCGAAAAGAAATACTCAAAATGGCTACGCTCATAAAATATACTAAGCAGTAAACTACATGAAATTCCATATGTCAATGGAAGGTGATGGTATCTAATACCCTCATCTACTGAAGCCGGCAATTGCATACACACGTAGCAGTCTTTCGCATCCATCGCATCAATGTATTCATACAACAACTTTGCATACGCATTCTGCCCAAAATTTCCTTTAGACAGATCTGTATGTAACCTACGACTCTCTTCTGCTAGCAAAGCCTTCTCTACTCCTGCTTTGACATCTTTCTTGCCAGAAGTGGTAGGTGTCGGCGTTCCCTCAATCTTTACTGCCTGCTCATGTGGTACTAGATAGGAAATTATAACTACTAAGGAAATGAGAAGTATCACTCCTCCTAAAAGAGTGCCTATAATGCACTTAGCTCTACGAGTCGGGTTTCCAGCCTCCATGGTCTCGGATCAGTGTAGTTCGTTCTCAACAATAACTCAAAGTCTCTTTTCTTGGTTATTTGAGTCTCTCGAACCACACCTCTGAAAGCAGAAATCCCCGTTCAGTTCTTCTTTTGCAGCAACAATAGACAACCCTAACCCTTCTCCGTCCTCTGTGGAAAAGTCCCTAAATTTCTTCTTCTTCCACTCGGCTCTAGGTTAACTCAACAGCTATTTACAAAGTCTTTAATAATCAATGATGATATTTGCTCCAACAGCACAAAGCACATAATCCAACAGTTCCATGCGGAGGACAACCACTTCATAAGATGGTATTTCTGGACCAAATGTAGGAAAAATCAGTCTATCCAGGATTAAATCACGTATCTTGCTTAGGTAAGGGGGATTTGGAATGGTGAGTGTTAGTACGCCTTCGATCTCAAGTCCTGGTACCAACAGCACCACTTCCAACTTAACATTTGGGGTCGTACTGGTCACTGCCACCGACCTCACCCTCCCTGATCTCAGTACACCGGGCATTTGTCAGAGGGTAGGTCCACTCGGGAGTGGCGTATCTTCGACAAGGTACTCTCACCCTCCTTGACCTTCTCGGACCTCTTTGCTCAGTTTTCTGTTCTCCCTCTTCCTGTTCGGACTCTTCAGACACAGGGGCAAGATCTCTTTCTGAGACCAATCTCACGTTCAGACGCCTCCGCCTTTCAGGCCAATGAGCCTCTGCACTCCTCGCTCTTCTGCTTCTCGTTTGCACCCCCTGTTCGTCACCACTTTCAGCTTGCTCTGCGCTCAGATCACCTTCACAGCCACTGCCCTATTCAGAGGCAGTCTCCGTGTCACTGTTGTCGTGATCTCCTTCAGCTCGATCGGAGGAGTTACCAACTTCTTCAGACACCCCCACAGCTTGACTTGTCCCCTCTTGTGGATCTTCTTCTTCGTCAAGATTTTCCTCTACGAGAGGAGCTGCTTCCTCCAAGGGTGCTGGAACTCGTCGGGTGTGAGAAGCATGGACCCAGTTTGGTAACCCTCCACACTTCACAGCAGTGTTCGTCACCAAAATAACTTGAAAAGGTCCTCTCCAGCGCACATCCAGGCAGCTTTTTCTGACGTGCTTCCACACCAGGACCCAGTCACCCGGGCATAGGTCGTGACAAAGGTCTCTAGAAGCCTGAATTTCAGCAGCCTGCACCTGAAGGGACACAGAATGGATGACATCAGAAAGTCCCTTGCAGTAATCAAGGATCAGATCATCTGTGATATTTAGCAAGGCGGTTGTAGGAATAGATGGCAGTCTCATAGCCCTCCCCATCAATACTTCATGAGGTGAGAGTCCTGTCCTCCTGTCTGGTGTACTACGCATGCTCATTAGTACCAACGGCAAGGCATCGGGCCATTTCAGGGACGTGGATGAGCACACCGTCGCCATTCGGGCCTTGAGTGTTCCATTTATTTGCTCCACTATGCCAGAAGCCTCTGGTCGGTAACTACAATGCAGTCTCTGGTCAATGTTCAGTACAGAGCAGAGCATTTTCACAATTTCGCTATTAAAATGTGTTCCTCTGTCCGATTCCAAAGAGGTCGGAACCCCGAAACGTGGCACTAGCTCCCTCAACAACAGCTTTGCTACTGTGAGTGTATCGCATCTACGAGTTGGGTATGCCTCAACCCACCTGGAAAACACACAGACGATCACCAAAACATACCTGAGGCGATTACACCTCGGCATTTCAATGAAATCCAGTTGCATCCTATAGAAAGGTCCACCGGACCTCCCAATGTGACTCAAAGTGACTGGTGTTCTTTTCCCAACGTTCATTTGTTGACATGTAACACACCTCTGACATACTGCTTCCGCAGCCGTCCTGAATTTTGGGTTGTACCAAGTTTGTATGAACACACGCATCATTGCATCTCTTCCCAGATGTACAGGACCATGTATCTGTCGTGCCATCGGACTCACCAGTTCATTCGGCAACACCGCTCTCCCATCAGCCGAAACCCACAAGTCCAACTCTCCTTTGACACAACCAGCCATTTCCCACACCCTTTTGTCATAGTCTGACGCCTGCTCCTACATGCTCTTCAACTCTTCCCAGGTGTCTGCCACCTCAAGCATCATGCTTAACTCGGTCCTTTCCTGCGCCCCCTCAACTGTCTGTTCAGTAAATGAGTATCCCTGCTCGGCACAGTAACGTGCAACTTCATCAGCATAACGATTACCCATGGACACAAAATCAACACCCTTGGTATGTGCAGTACATTTCACAACGGCTATCTCTGCCGGACCCTGTAAAGCCCTACAGCAGTAACCTGATAAATTCTCCATTCCTGATAGGGGAACCTGATGATGTCATGTAACCCCTTTGAGACCACAATTGACCGAAGTCATGAACCACACCGAAACCATATTGGCTGTCAGTATATATGGTGATCCGAATCTTGTTGGCTGCCAAGCAGGCACGCGTCAACGCAATTATCTCAGCCACCTGCGCGGAGGGTACTCCTTCCAGGCAGGCCGCTTCGACTATTCCAGAAATAGTACAGACAGCAAACGCTGCTCTCAACTGACCAGTATTGTCCCTTACACATGAGCCATCAACAAAGTACATTTCGTCTGGGTCTACCAGTGGCTCATCGACAATATCCGGTCTGGGTTTGGTACACAGCTCAGTCACATCGAGGCAATCATGGTCTTCCCAATCATCATCCAAGTCATTTGGTAATGGCATCAAAGTAGCAGGATTCAAGACCGAACACCTCCTAAGGGTCACATTCTCCGCAGCAAGTATGACCTGCTCGTAGCGTGTGAGCCTGTTATTGGTCAGGTGTTGTGTCTTGGTCCTGGTCATCAACAATTCCACTGAGTGGGGCACATGTACTGTCAGTGGATGACCCATCACAATGCTTTCACATCTTTCAATGCTGACACCTGTTGCAGCACCGGATTTAAGACATCCGGGCAACACTGCGGCTACTGGATCTAAGGTAGCCGAGAAGTAAGCAACTGGTCTACGGACTCCTCCATGCTCTTGTACTAACAGTAAAAATGATTTGGTGTAATCGGGCATTCCCAGAGCCGGAGCGCGACACAAGTCCTCTCGCAACTCAAGAAAAGCCATCATACAATCTTTGTCCCATGGTACCGGATCACTTACATCCTTGTGCGTCAGTTTCTGCAATGGTTTCGCCTTCAGTGAAAAGTTGGCGATCCACTGGCGACAGTAACCAACCATCCCCAGGAACATCCTAACCTCTCTCTGGGTCGAAGGCACCATCATTTTCATGATCGTCTCAATCCTGTCTGGCGACACTTTCCTCTTTCCTTTCTCTATCCTGTGACCCAGATACTGTACTTCAGACAAACAGTACTGTAACTTGTTAGGGGATACCTTGTGTCCATTCTCTGCCAAATGGTTCAACAAAGCAATGGTGTCAATTCTACAAGCATCTTCTGTGTCTGACGCAACAAGGAGATCGTCTATGTACTGTACGAGAACGGAGTTCTGTGGCAGCACCAGATTCTCAAGATTCCTCTTCAGCAGCTGATTAAAGATCGATGGGCTCTCTGTATACCCCTGAGGGATACGACACCATGTTAGGACGCGGTTCTCCAGCTTGAACGCAAAAAGAAATTGGCTCTCCTCATGCAATGGGATCGAAAAGAAAGGCTGGCACAAGTCAATCACAGAAAACCATTCGGCTTGGAACGGTATCTGAAACAGTATCACTGATGGATTCGGTACCACTGGACAACATGGAACTACTATGTTGTTCACCTTTCGCAAATCCTGCACAATCCTGAACTTCCCGCTAGGCTTCTGCAAACCCATGATCGGGGAGTTGCATGGACTGCCCATGACTTCCTTCAGAATTCCCTGTCTAATCATGGCTTCGATTACAGGTTTTATTCCTGCAATAGTCTCCGGAGTAAACTTGTATTGGGGTGTTCTTGGGAACTCAGCATTCGGTCTTACTTGAATCTTAACTGGCTCTACTCCTTTGATCAACCCGATCTCCTCTCCTGTAAAGTCCCACCCTTCCGATGAGACTGTATCCCTCAAATCCCAAGGGAGTTCCTCCACAGTTAAAGCAGGATACAATTCTATGCACACATGTGTATTTGCAACCTTGAAGGCAGCATCATCATCATTCGTCTGCAACTCTACTCCCTGTGGGGTACAGTAAATGGTACAATTGAGTTTACACAGGAGATCTCTCCCTAACAGACACACGGGACTGGAATCACACACCACGAATTGATGGTTATCCCTGAAACTCCCGATCTTGACTGGGACTGGTTCAGTCAGAAGGTTTGTCATTCTTCGGTTTGCAACCCCTACCACCTGGATAGTCTGTCCTGAAAGGGGTGAGTTGGGGACAACTGCAGACCGCACAGTAGAACGGGAAGTACCAGTATCAACCAAAAAGGTGGTGGGATGTCCATCTACATCAGCCTCTACGAATGGTCCCCTCTGATCTACCTCCAGAACTGCCCCGAGGGTGCAGTCCTCCTCCCCACTCAGGCACCGTCCTGTCACTGGGTCAAAGTAATAATACTCGTCCCCTTCAACTATGAAGGGCATCTGCTTGTAAACCTTGTTCCCTGTTGAAATTTTCGGTGGCTGGGGAACCGGAGCTCTAGGGGCTGAAGTCCCCCCTTTTGTCGTCTTGAATTTGGTTACTGTTACTCTCGGTGCCGGAGGGGCTTGAACCTCCTCCTCCTCTTCTTCCTGTACTTGATTGTCTGGGTTATGGGGACACTCGCGTCTCCAATGTCCCACCTCGTGACACTGATGACACTTGGTCGTCTTTTTCAGAGTCGCCAGGTCTATCCTTGGCTTGGGCCTTCCTCGTTGTCCCTTTTCTGTCCCCCTGATTTTCTCCCCAATGTGCCATTGCCTGACTGACCCTGTCCTCCCGATTGCATCTGTACTAACATCAGTTTATCCTTAAGTTTCCTTGTCTTGGAGTCTATCTCGTCACTGCAATACCTCGCGTACCCCAAGATCTCGTCCAGAGGCTTGTTCTGCCAGCAAATTAAATGTTGCTGTATCATGAGACAGATATCAGGTCTCAGTCCCAGAACAAACTTGGACACAAACTGTCCCATGTCCTTTGGATCCATCACATCCAATCCACTGTACTGCTTAAAAATCTGCAATAGCCGCTCTAAATACTCATGGACTGTCTCCTTCGGTTCCTGCATAGTCCGATCTATCTTCACCCAGTCAATGTCCTGTGGTGGTACCTTAGTCTTCAACCACGTGATCACCTGCTCATAGTTTATCATTACCTTGGGTGAGGGTCCATTCGTGATAGTATCTCGATCTGGCTCCTCTGTGGGCCATTCGACACTGACCTTACATGCTATCCACAGGTCTCCTGGAACCACAATGTCAAACAGTGTGTTTAGGTCAATCCACAGTACCTTTGAGATCTTAACAAACCTCTCTACCTGTTTGTACCATTCCACTGGACTCTCTCGCAACTTTGGAAACGAGTTCGAAAAGGCAGCCAAATCGCCCCTACTCCAGGGTACATGTACATATCCCCCGTGAGCCACCTCCCGCAAGGGGTACGCTTCTGCATGCATCAACCCTCCTCCCGGGGATATCTCAATAGCGCTTCGTCTAACGCTCTTTCTCTTTGACCACCTTTCCTCCCATTTGTCCAATTGGGTCCAGGTTCGGATTCCCACAATCAGTTCCCTGATGTGGGTTTTTAATCCGATCACCCTCTTTTCTTCTAGATCTTGATCTGAGTACTGCAGCCTATGGCCACCCTGTAATGCTTTTGTCTTTGTCAAATCCACAACGTACTTGTTCGCTAATTCAGACAATTTCTCATGAGCTGTCCTAGCCCTTCGAGTAACATCTTTCGCCACAAACAACAGTTCATCTGGTTCATAGAGTTCGATTCTCTCTAGTGGCAATGTGCCTTCCACTATTTCCTCCACTTCTGATTTGAGTCTCAACACATCAATCCTTCTTGCCTTTATCGCCGCCCTCAATGTACCTTGGCTAGAATTTCCATTAGAGTCCCTCCTGCCACCATCCTGATTCACTTGTCTGTTCTCTTCCGGTGTGTTAGGGGGAACCCTTCTGTTTTCCCAACCTTCATGGTCCCACTCCTGTCTATTATCGCCAGAGGTGTGGTGGGACACCCCCCTACTTCCCACACTCCCGCGATCCCATTCCTGCCTGCTTTCGCTAGGCGCGCAGTGAGACACCCCTCTATTCTCCTGGTTTCCGTTCTCAAAATCATTCCTCGGCCTGTTGCTCTGGGTATCCATGATCGTATCCCAAGTTCTCAAATCAGGTCTTAATTCTCTAATTGACCTTGGCCGTGGCCCTCTCAAATCCATCGGCCCTCTCAAGTTCCCCAGTTCTCCAGATGAGTCTGCCGATGCTGCCAAAGGGGTACTCCTTTCTATGGGCCTTGGTAATTGGCTCCATCCGTCCGCTACATTACTCCTGTCTTCTCCGACACTCCTCTCTCTCTCTGTTTGTGGCGGACCCTCACCTTGTGTCTGTTCTGGATTGTACACTGATACTATGGGACCTATGGTAACCGGTACCGTAAGAGCGTCTGGCAGTCTCCGAGACTCGACACCCTCTTCTACTTGTACTTTTTGTACTGTAAATCTTCCCACCACTCTCGTCTTTGGTGAAGGTGGAGGTGCCCTTTCTCCCTCCACCGGGCCGAACCTGTCCCCTAAGGGGCTCAACCCGCTCTCCATCGGAACGCCACCGTCCCTACAGAGGCTTCCCGGCTCATTGCTGAGGTTGGCGTTCCCTCCACCTCGGGGTTATATGGAGGTGGTCTCTCTGACAACAGTCTCTCTATTAGGCTGTCGTCCGTCTCGCTGTCCTCATCCTCTGTGCTTTTCCTCTGCGCATCCCCTGCATTGACCAACAGCGGGTACAACCTGTCCCCTTCGATGGTCTGCACTCTCCACCTCTTGGCCATGGCATCCCATCTCGCATCTTGAACAGCCCTAACTGACCTTTTCACTCTTTCTTGTCTCCTGTCTCTGTTTTTTTCATGGGCTGCCCTGATCCACGCATTTAGTGCTTCAAACTGTGTTGGTCTGGGCAAAGGTCGCAACGCAGCCATAATCGCTTTTAACTGATACAGCACTTCTAACCTAAAGGTTCCATATCTAGGAAAGGTCAATTCCTCGTTTCTGTCTGTCATCTTACACCAATTCTCAAGCCACAATATGGTATGCAACCCAACATTCGTAGCCATATAATGGGCTGGAGTATCCTCGGGTGGAACCTCTTCCCCACCCCGAGGTTCTAACTTCTTTTCACCTTTGAAACAATTTCGCAACACTTTGAAGCATTTCATGATGAAAACCACAACGTTACTTTGTTTACAGCGCTTTTTACTTCCCGATGACGGTCCACCAATCCCAGCGCGGCTCCTCACTAACCGCCCTATCCCAGCGCGGCTCCTCACTAACCGCCCTATCCCAGCGCGGCTCTTTCTGACGTCACTCGCCTCCGTTTCGCAGCAGTTCCCCTCCTTCCTCCGTTCGTCTCTCGGTCACGCATGCGTCCCAATCATACACTGGAAATGTTCCCTTCCAACCAAGCAACCACTTCCTTGACTGTACGTCCACAGTCTAACTGTAATTGTCACCAAACCGGCAAATGTCTGTCCACCAACGACCGGACAATCGCCTCAACTGATAGGTTACAAACACACGGCAACTTCCGACCAGCGTCCGTTACCCACGTACTCACACATTCGTTCCCCCTATCTCGGTCCTGCGGACGATCAATGGTACCTCATGACCCCCTTAACAATGGTTGACAATTACTATGGGTGTTCGATACACCCGAACCACTTAAACTCCACTTGAGCCTAAGATTTTCACTGGTTGCGCGCGCTCACAACCTGTTCTCCTTTCACACTACAGGCATTCAACTCCGCAAGACAACACAACACAACAGTACAACGTAACACCGCAATCTAACAAAGCATGACCCTTTTCATACTCACTCTCTTCCGACCTGCTGCTTTCCGCCGCACAGTCACTCTCTGTCAGTTTCTATGGAACGCCATCCTCCGTCTGCGACTCTCTGGACACTCGTCATTGGTTCTCTATGGGCCTCGGGGAAATCTCAACCTACTCTAGATTACCCTCACTCCAGAAGATAAACCATCCTACTCTGCTACCAACTGGAAAGGCGGGATTTTCATTCTAGAGTCTGCTTACCATTCTCCAAAATCCCGTCACAGGTCGACTGGACCTTTTTACCTGTCATAGAATGAATTAGGCAATCTATTCACCAATAGTCAATCAAATTTCAACGATTCCCATCTGCTTCCCCCAAAGAACCACTGACTAAGAACTAAGTTTGAAAATTTATTACATAACCAAAAACAACTGAAGATACAAACACCTCAACACAAGGTTCAGGAGATAAACAGGCACTAATACAAAAATAATCCTACGGAATAGTCTTAGACGGCTTATGAATAATACAAGAATCAATTCAAGAATCATCAGGCTACCAAAGATTGCTATAACCTGATTTCTGGTATGCATTAGAAAAGTTAAAAATCAATTTAATATGTCCCTACACTATACTAAGTGACATCCCTATTCAGCAATAGCCTAACCTAACAAAAGGTGTCAGTCGTGGTGACTTCCAAAGAAGTTCACTCACTTTCTCTTTTAGTCTAGAGAATCCTCAGTCATAACTAAGCTCTCTGCCTACCAACCGCTCTCTCTAGCTCCTCAGCCCATCTGCTCTACCTCTACCCTCGGGGTGCTGTCCCTAATACAAAACCCCACAATGTCGACGACACGCCTTCACTTACGCCCCTCTCGAAGGTGTTAATTTCCAGAATTTTCCATCATGGCACCTCTCCATCCTTGTCCGTTAAGACGTCCTTGGGTCCCAGACTCTCCGTCGCTTCAAGTTGTATCTTTAAATTCCTCGGCTACTCCTCCATGTCTGAGTCTAGCATCCTAACACTCATACACAATGGGCCCTTCTACTCTACTGTCTACTTGGTCCGGCACCTGCAAGGAAATACATGTGAATCGGCTCACACATTCTTTAATGTTGCAATTACTTTAGCTAAAGGCAGCTTTTACAAAAACATTTCTACGATTTAATGCTAACCAAAACATTTTCAATCAGGCCTACACGATTTCCATGAACTGGACCTCTGCACGTTTTATAGGCCCAACATCCTACATGAACAATCTCTTTCGTTCTTTAGGCCTCCAACTTTATAGCAAATTACATTTTCTACTTCAAGCAAGTTTATCACGTATAAAAGATGCAACTATGAATTTTGATAAAGCAGACCTAAACGTACAATGGTGATCTATTAAACCTTTCTTATTAGGGAAAGGCTTCACATCGAATGACATCTCTACGTAAAACGGCATCATTAATTTTCAAAACTCTTAACATTAGTTCTGTAGGTAGTTCTAACACCAAGTACTTCAGTTCTCAACCCTACATTGCATTTGAACATGATTAGTAAAACCCTTTATATATGCGGGTGCTGACTACTTGTACATATGATGCACCCCTACAATTTTCTCTTCAGTTTGGCGCTCTCTCACTACAAAGAGATGAGGGCAGATTACTCCATGATGACTCCAGTACAAAAAAGGGATGAGAGCAGATTACTCAGGAATGACTCCATTACAACAAAGGGAGGGTGGGCAGAACATGGAACGTGTTGATGTATGGGTTGGAGATCAGATGTGGAAAGTGGATGTACAGAGTAGATAGTGCAAGTTGACAAGTATATAATGGAGAGACGTATATTGTGCAAACGTATAGGGTGGAGGGTGCATATATGGCACATGGATTATTTACAGAAGGTGAACAGAGTGGAGAACAAACATACAGAGTGGATGCACAGGATGGAGAGTAAACATGGAGGTTGAAAAGCAAATATATAGCATGAAAAGCACATGTGGAGTGTTGAAGAGTAAATGTGCAGTGTGGAGAGTAGACGTGGAGGGTGAATAGCAGATGTGGAGGGTGAATGTGTCAGGTGGCGAGTGGATGCAGCAGGCGGAGAGTGTTTGTGGAGGATAGAGAGCCAAAGCGTATGACAGATATAGAGAGTGGCCAGAGGATGTAGAGGGCAACAAGCTGGTAGCGCACTGAGAGGATAGAGCTTAATGGACATGCAGAGCAGATGTACAGGTTGGAAAGTGGAGGTGGAACTTGGAGAGTCAATAGAGAGGGCTTGGAATGGGGATAAGGTGGAGAACAGATGTATGGGGCGACAAAGAGATTGGACATGTAGTGCATGTAGAGAGGATGTGGTTTCAAAACAGGATGGAGTTGATGCAAAGAAAGGATGAGGTAAGCAGATGTATATAGTGGTAAGTGGATGTGGCTCTTGGAGAGGGGATACACAGGCTTTGCATGAATGTGTAGGTTGGAAAATAAATGTAGCTGATGGATCGAGAGGGTGGGTAATCAATGCCGAGGAGAAGGTGCTCATGAAGTGTGGAGCACCCACCTGGATAGGGAAATCACATATGGAAGATGAAATAAGTGTATGTGGAGAAATTGTACAGGGCACAGTGCACATCAGCAAGGCAGAGCACACATTCAAAGGGTGAAAGCGATGACCATGGTGGAGAGTAAGGTGAGCGGGGCTTGGAATGGATGTGAACTGCAGAGAGAGGATGTGGACCAAGGATTGGAGATTCACAAAGTGGCTGAGTAGGTAGAGCCTGCATTGCAGTTGTGGTGAGATACGGTGGAGAACGCATATGGAAAGCGGGTGTGGACAGTGCAGAGTAGATGTAAAGGATGGTGAGTGCATCTTGTGGATGAAAAGAAGATGTACATAGTGGAAAGCATGAGTGAAGGGTGCAGAGTTCATGTACACTTTGGAGAGGGGATTTTGGAGGGCAGAAGATGGGTGTGCAGTATGAAGAGCAAATGTGGAGGGCAGAGAGTGAACGTGAAGGGTGTTAAATGTAGGAGGCAGATCAAGGTAGAGCGCAAATGTGGAGAGTCACCAAAGAGAAGACAGAGGAGTTTAGACACTAAGGGGCATATTATCAAGAATGGCGTTAAAAAGTATCGCCGGTTTAGTGGCAGAAAACTGCTGCTAAAATGACGATAATGAGCTTGATAATATGCCCTTGAGAATTCTGATTGGATATTAAGATGGAGCCTATATTTGCAAGATGTAAGTTCTGAGACATCAGGTGAGATGAAGATGTGATCTGATCTGATCTTGATTGGGTGTGGTGAACTGGAGAAAAACAGATATTCTCTCATTGTGGGATTACATAACCTCCATACATCAATTAAATTTCTCTGTTTAAGGGCATAAACAAATAGTCTTTGCGATTTATTTTGTGTATAAGTTGCCATAGAGTTTCTATCAAGAACAGGGGTCAGCAAGTTGATTAAAACCACAAGCAAAAATACAATTGTCATCTGGACATTGCATGAGTTTGGGGGAAACATTAGACCAAAATTGACATTCAGTAGTAGTGGTACCATAAACATTAAAGAGAACGACTGGAACTTTATTAATGTGTAATTTGGTAAGTAAGCATCGTCAGTCAGTAGTAGTAGTAGTTGTTTATTTTGGATTAATATCCATAAAACACAAAATCAGCACAGTTATTGTGATTGCAATAGTTAAAAAAATATAAAATCCATATACATTATCATGTAATCAGCTGCAACATTTTACTAAAATCAGTTTTGCTACAACCTAACTGTACACAATAATTCATATTTTAAATGACTGTAGAAAAATATTTCATACTATATTGGATAAATACTAATAAAAACATAAGATTAGCAGTGACCTTTCTGGCTTATTATTGAACTTTATGACACTAAATCCCAGGAAAAGTAAATTTCTGTAGTAACCAGACCACTGTTTTAAGTGCACTTGTCCAGGGTAGCTCTTCTAAAATAACAGCTAACGTTGGATCAGCTACAAATGATTTCCCAAGTGATGTTCCTTCCGCCGATTACGGATTGTCCAAGCAGCATGTAAAAATGTAGCTAAACTGACAACAATCACCTCCCTTGTATCAGTTTTTAATATTCTTAAAGCTGGATAGAGAGACCTAATGCCTAATAAGTCACACACTGGAATGATCCACTTTCTTCCTGCCAATTCATAGGCCTCACATAAAATACAAGATGGTCTAATGATCATTGTCACAAGCGGGGCAGATAGTATTGGAATTCTTGTTTTTGCCCATCTAGCTGTGAACTCTAGCGTTGGCAGAGTCCCATACCCAAACTTTAAGTATAGTGGTCTGGGGAGGGAACATTGGATAACATCTATTGTAGGTTTGTAGAGTATAACAAACTTATGGTCAAAGAATTGATCAATCATCAACAGACTCGTGGGATAGCAATTACATATGAAGTGATTTATGACATCAAGTTGTAGCTCCATTTTTCTTGCCATTTCCTGGAGAAAAGAAAACCTCACCAACCCATCCTTTATTCAATTTCAAAGACTCACTTTCTTACTTTCTGTAAGATGTGATTCCTGTAATAATGCACTGTTGGCACCAAGTTTTTATAAATGGGTCAACACTTGTTGTTTTTTAATTGTAGAGTTCAGACCTCTGACATTTCAAGACACACTTTTCAAAGAAGTAAGAAGAAAACAAAGAAAACAGTTAGATCAGATATATTGAATAGGAGATTAAACAAGAACAATGTAACAACAAATGGAGTTGTTAAAACAAGGGAAAAATGTTGAAGAAATATATAATCAGTAAAGAGGTAGTAATTTAGAAATGGAAGGTAAGAAGAGGGAGGAAGAAAGTGAAAAGGAGAAGGGTGAAGTTGTTGAGCGGATTGAAAGAGAAGCACTTTTAAGAAGGCAAATAGAAAGTAAAATATACCTAAATAAATCCAAAAAATCAGTATAG
This sequence comes from Lissotriton helveticus, assembly GCF_964261635.1. Lineage (NCBI taxonomy): Eukaryota > Metazoa > Chordata > Amphibia > Caudata > Salamandridae > Lissotriton > Lissotriton helveticus. Next base: position 1,821,337,560 of record NC_136068.1, on the reverse strand, counting down.
GGGAGGTGAAACCACATGGAAAAGATGGCACATCCGAACTCCAGGGGGAATGGCACAAGGAAGATCTTGGAACATGAAACAGGGAACAAACACAACCAAAAACAGGACGGCAATCCCTATGAGAGAGAAACCAAGTTAACAGGTGAAGGTGTAAATTCTGTAGCACAGGAATATTATATCAAAACAACAACATTTCCAACAGGAAAAAGTTGAGTCAGGTAACCAAGACCAATAATTAAATGAACAAATACATGAGCGTGAAAAAGTCAGGATTGAAAGGATCCCGATGTACCCATATTCCCTACCCTGCAAGTCTTGAGAAAAATCTTCAATCTGCCGGGATCATTATATGTGGGTGTTTTATTCTTGTAGGTCACTTTAAATAAGCAAGGATGAAATAAGCCAGCATGAAATAAGCCAAATCAAGCACCTAGAGAGTGAAGTTCTAGTCTTATATTGAGAAATGATTTGCCTCTATCTGAGGTATTTATTGCATAGTCTTGATAAAAGTACAGAACATTACCTGACCATGAAAATTGTTTCATCCATTTAGCTGCTGAAAGGACTTTACGTAAGTCAGTATAGTCCAGGAAGCAAAATATAACTCCTCTTGGCCTTTTAGAGGTGGAAGCAACAGCAGGTTGATGCCCTAATCTGTGTGCCCTCTGGATATTGAGGGAGGTCACCTCTGGTATGTTCAATAATTTAGGAAAAATGGATTTGAAGAACATGATAGGATCAGTACCTTCAGGCAGACCATAAATATGTGAGTTATTTCTTCTGTTTCTTTTTTTAAAGTTCTTTGACCTGTCTCGGTAGAGTAGAAACGTGCGCCTGGAGAGTGTTCACTTTGATGGTGCTGATCTCAAAAGCTGTGATGTGCTGTTTATCTGTGGAGAGCCTTTCATCCATTTGAGACCATCTGACACTAAGATAATGGAATTTAGCATTCGTTTCTTCCATGCATGGGTGTAAAGAGCAAATCTCTTCCAATAAAAGATCCATTGATACAGCAGGAAGAGATTTTGTTGGGGAGGGTGGATCTTTTTAAGTCACGTGTTAGACACATTCCCAGCAACTAGTAACAAAGGAGCTGTAGCAGAGTTTGAAGAAGAGGAGTTGCCTCTATGTAGCGATGCAATTGAATCTTCCATCTTGAAGAACTAGGAAAAAATGGAGGAGTTCTTAAGAAACTTGTGTGAGGGGTACGTCAATGGCGATTTCATCGTTTTTTTTCTTCTTCTTTAAACTGCACAGCATAAGCACAATGATGTCAAATGATGAGAGTTTGTAGGCGACGTGAGTATGAAAAATCAAACTCGATATAATACTATGTGCCCAATATATATATATATCAAAGAGCTGAAATATTTTATAATTACAGTTATATAGTATACAAGAAGGCAGAATTAAGTGCACTGCATGTCCCTTAAAAAGAGAGTTATCGCAGAGCGAACTGATAGGAGATTAGTTGAGAGCAAACCTGGAAATAGCCATAATGGACTCAACGCTCCGTCTCAGACCTTTACGTCGTTGCAAAATGGCAGGCGCAATAATGAGAGGAGTTACGCTACTGCTGAAAAACATGGTGTTAATCCCTCCTCGGTGTTGTACAAAAGAAAGAAAAGGGTCTGGTAATAATTGGAGATCTACACTCAGAGAAAGTGAGTCATCAATAAGGAAAGCCACGTTAGCTCCACATTGCCCTGATGCCGTTCCGAGGAGAGCCACTCGGATGTAGCCATCGTTCTCGGGCACAAAGCCACTCCCTCAATATTTTAACAATGTTGATAGGCTACTGACAGAAATCTTTAAAAAGGGTAATGAGTTATTTTTCAACTAAAATGCAGCTTCTACAGATTTCAACGCAAGGCACTTTAGAACCAGTTTTCTCAATGTTATTTCAAGACATTTTACCCTTTTTGACAATTCATCATAATTTCTGTATGTGAAAAAACACTGAGCTCTTTAAATATTTTTAATTCCATTTTCAGAAAGACACTCTGTCTGACTATGACCCAAGATACATTTTGCAGTCTGCTCATCGGGACATTGTCTGAGGCAGCACATGTATTTGTCTAAGAAGAATAAGGTTAATGGCATGATGCTCCACATTTCAGGATGTGTAAATGATGAATTTAAGGTTTGGATCCTAATGAAGCTTCCATTCTTCCCGGGATTGAATAAGTTAGTGCCAACCAGATGTCAACATTACCACATGTCAACCACTTTGTCAGCAATCTGTGCTATTCTAAATTTCAAAAATAGATTTTTGAGCACCTCATATAGGGCCATTCTAATATGAAACTGCATCCATACAGGAATCCAGCAGTCCAAAAGAATTGACAGAAAAGGTAGTTCCCTTGTAATACCTTTGCCACAAATGGTGTTCTAGCTTGCAAAAGATACACGGATTCCTTCAAACTTTGGAACACACAGTATGCGTGACTGATGGGTGATATCCTGCAAAGAGTTCACCCCAAAAGAAACAAAGGTCATACCTCTTAATAGCGTTTGTTATGACAACAAAAACCATGTCTTCAATTTTGTTCCGAGGCATCCACTACATAAAGAATTAAGGGCCATATGTACGAACATATTTTCCCATAGACACAGAATGGGTAAAACCCTTTGATAAATCCATAAAAATATAGATTTTTTTTTAAATCTGTAAGGCCCATGTCCACTATAAAATGCTGCATTTGTTATGATTTCGCCAAAATTCCTTTGAGAAGAAGTACCATGGGGTATATTATTAAGGACGGCATTAAAATTATCGGCGCTTTAGCGGCTGGAAACTGCCGCTAAAGCGGCGATAATGGGCTTGATAATATGCCCTTGAGAATTCCCATAGAAGCCCAGGTTCACACCAGAACATGGGCTTGTATTGGAATTCTCAAGGGCATATTATCAAGCCCATTATCACCGCTTTAGCGGCAGTTTCCTGCTGCTAAAGCGGTGATAATTTTAACACCGTTCTTGATAATATTCCCCCATGGTCTCTAAAATGGTTGTTCCTAAATGTCTATATAACCATGTCAATTAGTCTGGTCTGGGTAGAGAAAGGAGCAAACTTGAATGGGGCACAAGAGAGACATGAGGTACACAACATGTTTACCAGTTTGTCATTGTAACATTGGGATTTCAGACCTATTATATTCAATATCTGACACCTGAACTACCAGACATGCGACAATATTTCATCACCAAAGAACAAAAGCCAACACTCATTATTTCTGTTTTATTGTTTCTAAAATTGCCACTGGCCCACGGTTTAGTGCTTAAGGGCATGTACTACATATATCAAAAACCTATGCATGCAAGATATGAGTTGAGTTGAGGTGTCACCTATAAAGTGCAACGAACACACTAAGGCATCTTGGCACAGAACTGACTAACAACATCAGTAAAGATATGACGATAATCCATAAATAGATGAATTTTTGGAGCCTTCCTAAACATAGCATGTCTCTATTTCAAAGAGGCCATGACGGAGTGCCGTCTTAATAGAGGAGGGACCAACAGAATGGACAAGACTAAAATAATTAGCTTATCCTAATTTCTTTTATTTAATCCTACCTCCTCCGCCTTGAGGTTGGGGTAAGCAATTACTTCTATCTCTAAGGAAGAGAGTATACAGTAATATGGAGTGGTGTGGCTCACTGGTTAGAGGTGGCAGACCCGGAAGCTGAGGATGGCCCGGAACCAAGGTTCTATTCCCGAAGCGGCAGGGTCGTGGACCAGGGTCAGCGGACTCGATAATTCCCGCCTCGGTGCCTACTCTAACCAGGGATCACACTCGGCAACTCTGGGCATTAGCTTGCCTCATCTCCACAACGGCCCCCCACATACGCCGGGGATGCCTGGTTTCACCTTGGAGATACCCAGTAGGGACCATCTCACAGGGAAAGCCAGGACGGGTTCCCCAGCGGTCTACAGCGCAGAGATACTCCTTCGGGAGTTGATTCTAGCGCTTTAGAAACCCACAATTAATTAATTAATTAATTAATACCAATACTTATCACACACAAAGAAGTAAATGCATGAGTTTTTTTCTATGCAGTGTAATTGCATTATTTACATCCGGTTGCACAAGATAGAAAGATAAGAGAAAGAAGGTGCTCAAAAAGAGTGCTCGCTTAGGAAATTTTAGTTAGAGAATGAAAAGAGAAAATGGACATCAGACATATAACACAGTCATTACGTAGAAGCCTGTTTATTACATTTACTTGCACATCATAAATGTTATCTCATGGCATTGGGGTAATTGTTACAATCATAGTTGCCCCTTTTATGGAAGAATAATCTTATTCAGGCTTTGTAAAATGCCGACGTTTCAACCCAACAACCCGGAGAGGGGCAAGTTAGAGACTCAACAGCAGGTCGGAATCAGGACTCTGTGACAGAATAGAAGGGAGCAACCTGGAATATTCAGTCTTCTGGTGAAGAATCAGCCAAATTATTCCAAAGACATGGGACAACTGGCTCCTCGCCTATAAGGATCAGGAACCTTATGTAAAGTCGCCTTGGAGGGGGACTTATTTATGTGGATACACAAAATCTCTGTGGTTCTACATCTACTAGTAGCGTGGATAAAAGCCTCATAATGATTTAATCTGCGTCTTGTATCAAAGATTTCTCGGACTCGTCCCAGACCATTAGTGGTCAGCTCCAGCAACTACTGGAGGTGGTCTCGTGCTCCTCGTGTGCAGTAAGTCTGCGCTGTGGATCACAGCTCACAGTTCTCGGGCCACGGCCCGATCCTTACAACAACTTGGGTATCATCAGCCCCTCCTGGCCCACAGGGTTGCCATAACTCTACCAGCCAAGGGGCCGGCCCTCACCACATAATTGTCCATACCACAGTGCTGTCTCCTGGCAAACGGGGTCACCGCTAGACTCTGCACAGGCTTTGGCCCTTCAAATCTGGCACAACTTACAGGTTAGCCATCCTGGCATATGGGGTCATGGCAACAGACGCCACACTGGCTTCCCTTGCCCTGAACTTGGCTTTCCTTGTCACTGCTCACTGCTATCCTCAAGGGTAAACAGTCAAAATATCGACTACAAAATATCGAATGGACATAATATCGACTTCAAAATATAGAATGGACAAAATATCGAACGGACAGAATATAGTCATAATAAAAAATATTGTTTTTAAGGTAAGTAATGTAATATCGAATTTTCAAAATATAGAAAGTCAAAATGTCGAAGTATATAATATAGGTTATTAAAATTATCGAATTTTTAATAAAATCCAATTTTTTATAGTGTTTTTATGTTATTATATGTGTGAAAAGTGTGTATTTATGTTATAATTTATTTTAATTGATTTGCGTAATTTAATTTTTTAGTGGGTTGTGGGTTTATAGGGGAATAGGGTGGGAAGTAATTTAATTATAATTAATTAAATATGTAAATTTATTTATTGGTATTTATTTTTAATTAATTGTGAATTAATTTCTATTTGGTAATTAATTACATTGTAATTGGCAATTAATTTTAATTAATTGATTAATTGATAATTATGTTAATTTTACTAATTTATTTTCTGTAGCGGGTTGTGGGTTTATAGGGGAATTGGGTGGGAAGTAATGTATTTATAATTAATTAAATATGTAAATTTATTTATTTCGAATTAATTGTTAATTTATTTGGGTAATTAATTAAATTTTAATTGCCAATTAATTTTATTTAATTGATTAAATGATAATTATGTTAATTTTACTAATTTATTTTCTGTAGTGGGTTGTGGGTTTATAGGGGAATAGGGTGGGAAGTAATTTAATTATAATGAATTAAATAATGTAATTTATTTATTTGTATATAATTTGAATTAATTGTTAATTAATTTGTATTTGCTAATTAATTAATTGTTAATTTATAATTAATTTGTATCAATAGTTAACCAATTGTAATCATTAATTTTAATTTGTAATTTTATTGATTAATTATTATATTATATTAAATTGGTAAATACTTATAATTAAGTTTTTTATAGTTATTAATATATATATATTTTTAACTAATATATGAAGAATTCACTTTTCCTACTGTTGCACTCCCTGGAGTGGGAATAGTAATTTGTACCCCTACGCTATCCAACGCTTTCCCTACTGTTGCACTCACTGGAGTGGGAATAGTAATTTTTACCCCTACGCTATTTGATTTGATTTTGATTTGAAAAGAATTTGTTGAGCGCGGCTAACACCATTAGGTTTCTTGGCGCTGTGCTGGGGCGTGGTGAGAATAAATAAAGAGGAAACAGAATCTAAGAATACGAAATAGTAAAAAGGAAAGTTTTAAGAAGTGATCTAAAGCCAGAATATGAGGGTGCCAGTCTAAGGGAGAGAGGAAGGGAGTTCCAAAAGGATGGGGCCAAAAGAGAAAACCTCAGGCCCCCGTGTTTTTTCCTCTTGAACCTAGGGACGGATAGCAGGGCCATTTGGGATGAACGTAAGGTACGGGACGGAGTGTAAGAGTGAAGAAGAGAGGAAATAAAAGAGGGACCTAAACCAGAGAGAGACTTATAAATAGTGCAACCTAACTTGAATTGGCAGCGGGCGGAAACCGGCAGCCAATGAAGACTCTTTAGGAGTGGACGGACGTGCTGATCTCTGGGCTGGTGAAAAATCAGGCGAGCAGCCTGATTTTGTATCAGCTGGAGTCTTCTCTGTTGGTACTCAGGAATACCGACGTATAGCGCGTTGGCATAGTCGAGTCGACTGATCACTAACGCCAGGAGTGCTAACGTGAGCGCTTCGGTGGTAAGAAGGCGAGATATTTTCCGGAGTTTCCTGAGTTGGAAGTGGCTGGCGGACACCACTGCACTGATCTGGGGAGTCATTGAAAGATCATTGCTGATAATGACACCCAGACTTTTGGCAGAGTGGACTGGAGAGGGAGGGCTTCCAAGACTGGCAGGCCAGAAGGAGGGTTGCCATGGGTTGGAAGCTCCCCCGACAAGAATTAGTTCAGTCTTGTCGGGGTTGAGCTTCAGATGATTTAAGCTCATCCAGTCACTGATGAAGCAGAGTGTATTTTGAAGAATAGAGATGGAATCCTCAGAAGAATCAATATTAAAAATCAATTGGATATCGTCCGCGTAGTTGAACGCGATAACGTTCAACCCGCGGAGAGCGCGGAGTAACGGGGCCAAATACAAATTAAAAAGAAGAGGGGATAATGAAGAGCCCTGAGGAACACCACAGGACAGCTCAACCTGAGTGGCAGAGAACTGAGACAGCCTAACAGCTTGTTGTCGTCCCGTCAAAAAGGACTGAACCCAGCGCTTTCCCTACTGTTGCACTCTCTGGAGTGGGAATAGTAATTTTTATCCCTGCGCTATCCAAAGCTTTTCCTACTATTGCACTCTCTGGAGTGGGAATAGTAATTTTTACCCCAACTCAATTAAAGCGCTTTCTCTACTGTTGCACTCACTGGAGTGGGAATAGTAATTTTTACCCGTACGCTATCCAACGCTTTCCCTACTGTTGCACTTACTGGAGTGGGAATAGTAATTTTTACCCCTACGCTATCCAGCGCTTTCCCTACTGTTGCACTCACTGGAGTGGGAATAGTAATTTTTACCCCTACGCTATCCAGCGCTTTCCCTACTATTGCACTCACTGGAGTGGGAATAGTAATTTTACCCCTACGCTATCCAACGTTTTCCCTACTGTTGCACTCTTTGGAGTGGGAATAGTAATATTTACCCCTCCGCTATCCAAAGCTTTCCCTACTGTTGCACTCTCTGGAGTGGGAATAGTAATTTTTACCGCTACGCTATCCAACGCTTTCCCTACTGTTGCACTCATTGGAGTGGGAATAGTAATTTTAACACTCCCGCTATCCTACGGTAATAATATTGTATATTTTTAAATAATAATATGTTAATATATAAATATGTTTTAACAAATAAAATTGTCTTTTTTTTTATAACTTAAATTAATTATTTAATAATTTTAAGGTTATTTAAGTATTTTTAAGTATATTTTAGTTATTTATTTTTAATATTTTTTTAATTTTACATTAATTTTAATAAATTCGATAATTTTACAAAGTACATATGTTTAAACGATATTTTGGAGTCGATATTTTTGTACTTACCTGTTTGTAGATAGGACTTCGATATTTTGTCTCTCGATATTTTGGCATCGATATTTTTAGTACTCTATATTTTGTCCCTCGATATTATGTCAGTGATCCATCCTCAAGGCAGCCCCCCTCCTGGCACACGGGGGCTGCTGACTCGAATCTGCACATGGACAACAATCAATCAGTGCAGCAGCCGCCTGCTCACACCTCACACTTGGAGTCCACTCAATAGGGCTCCCCATTTTATCCCATCCCCCCAACTCTCTCCTCATCCTGACAGAGCACACTGGTCTACGTAGGCAGTCTTTGGTGCTCCAGGGGTAGGTGATCTTGGTTTCCCTGGGTGATGTCCCCACAGCCAGCAGGGAGACTAGCAGGCCTTGGCCCCCACTCCTGGTCACAAGCAGAGGTCTTGCAGAGATTCCGCTCATCACACAACCTGCCTAGCTGCTTGCCAGATGCCATATTTTTGGGGTCTCATCCTCTCCTCCTTATCTTGCATTTCCAGACACCAAATTTGATTTCGGGTCTGGTTCTTTGAAGTATTATGTTGAGGTTCTGCTTCGTTTCAAGGGCACACTCCTCTTTTCACGTTTCCCTCTTGAAAGGCTGTCTGTCACAGCAGGAGAGACTCAGAAGCTGATAGTCCCACAACACAGGCCATGGGAGTGACTAGAGTTCACACCTGGATGTCAGCCGCAGTGGTATGTGCTTCCAAAGGTTAATCTCAAGCTCCCAGCCCTACTCTTTATGACTCCCTTATCAGACCCATCTCCTTTCTGAGATGTGTCCAGGCCCCTTCCCTTGTGATCTCTCACTGAATGAAAGAGCATCCTTGGAATTTTACAGGTGAAGTATATCTTTCCCTTCCTCAGTGTGTCGCACCCAGGTCACAGGAATGCAACAATACACAAATCTGTCTGGGGGGATTCCTCTGCTCATCATGTCTTCACTGGGCAGGCCTGGGTTTCCAAAAAAGGAATCCAGAGTCCTTCACTTAATGTACCATTTCAGGCACACTTGCATCCAGTGTACATTCACAGCACACTTACTGACCAGCAGGGTTACCTCCACTTACTGTACCATTGCATGCACACTTGCTCTCAGTGTATTTACATAGCAAACATACTGTTGAGTACTGCCATCTCCATGTCTTGTGCCACCCCAGGCGCACATACGTTCAGCACACATAATCACACACACAATCACTCTGTGTGCATAGCTCAGTACTGTATGCTTTCGGTATTGTGCCATGTTGTGCTACATGCAAACACATCCTTTTTACTAGTACACACAATCCCCATGTGTGCACAGCACAACACTTCACCCTTCATGTATTTGATTTCTCACAAGCAAACATACACCCAGCACATGCTTTCAATGTGCATGTACTGCACAGCGAAACATCTTTCGTTGAATAAATCCGTGTTTGCCTATGACAACAACAAAATCAACATTAAGGATCCAGACAACAGGACAGTTCAGCGCTCCGGGCTGGGGTGCCCATCCATCACCATGGAGGGCACGTTTCCACCCCAACACATGCTGCCATATTCTGAACACCTTGAAGCTTGTAAATAGTTGACTGAGAAAGGCCAACTTAGAAAGCATTGCCATAGGTCAATAAGGTAGGAGGCAGGATGCGGCAGATAGGAATACCATCAATGTAATCTTGTCTGACGTCATTCAGTACAGCCATAGGGGCAGTCTGAGGGCCAAATTCACAAAAGTAATCTGAGACAAAATCCTAACTTTACGACTTTTGGTATTCACAAAAGGCATTTAGGAGTACTAAAGTTATGTTTATGGTTATGGATTTATAAAGAACATGGCTGCCCGTAGGCTTCCCAGCACTAGGAGGGTATGACAACGGTGGTCTTATTCAGTTCGCCAGGTAGGGTTTTTAGGGAAAGAGCAGTGCTTTAAGTCTCTTCCTGAAGGCTAATTCGTCAGTTACCATGTTTGTCTCTCTGGGCAGCGAGTTCCAGTTCTTGGGAACCAGGTGACCGAAAGATCTTCCTCCCCATCTTGCCCTTTTTATTCTGCCTTGGTGCATGAGAAGATCTTTTGAGGCTCTTAAGTCCCTGATTGGAATGTAATGGGCAACCAGTTTTCTTAGTAACACAGGTCCTCTATTATTCATAGCTCTGTGGGCAATACAGAGTGCTTTAACCCCATGGATGCTCAGCATATTCCCCTCCTGTGCTGAGATTTGTTGATTCCCATGTTTCATGACGAGCTGGGCTCGTCATGAGCGTGCGAGGAGGCTACTTCATGACGAGCCCAGCTCGTCATGAGCGTGGAAGGGGTTAAAGGTGATCCTTGCCTGAACTTGTATCCTATGCAAAGTCTTTAGGGCGGCTTTGGCTGAATGCTTTCTCGGAATCTGAAGCAAAATCCGTGCTGCAGCATTCTGAACCACCTGCAGCCGATGGATGACATATTTTGGTACGCCAAGGTATAAGGAATTCCTGCAGTCCAGTTGTGACATAATCAAAGCTTGGACCACCATTCTGCGGGATTGTACAGGTTGGATGGGTAGAATTTTTCGGAGCATATGTAGTAATCCAAAGCATTTACCTGAGAGTTTCTTTGCATGGGTCTCCATGCTTAGATTATCATCTAGCCAGACTCTAAGATTTGTTATGGCTGTCTTGGAGATTGGAGGTTCGCCCAACTGGATTAGCCAGCTGATAATGTTCCTGGGTACTGTCTGTTTTTTCCAGAAACATAAGTTCTGTTTTATCGTCATTTAAGTTCAGGGAACATTTAAACATCCAATCAGCTATTTTTGACATGCAGGGGCCTAGATTATTATGTGCGGAGTGGGGGTAGTTCGTCACTGATAATACCAGTTTTGTATCACCGGTGTAAGACACAATTTTTTTTTATATACATTTTTTATTGAGCATTCAATTCATGATACATTATATACTTAAAGTCATTATTAAAACGAGATACAAAGAAAAACAATAAAACAGCCTTTTAGCTAAAGCAGCTAATCCTATAGTCATTCACGAAACTAAGTGCAAAGTGCAAATTTATCTTGTTTCATAGCAGCAATCAGAGAAGAACTCCTATTATGCCTAAAGTGCAATATCAATCAAGTGCTAGTGCCAGCATATCGCCAAAAGCCATCATAGCTACCATCTTTTTAAGCACCAGAAAATATGGCTATAATGGCTCATTATATTATAGACCCCAATACAAAATACATAATTCTATCAAGTGCACAGACTAAAAACTGCTAATGCGTCTAAAGTGCAATACAATAAAGTGCTAATACCTCTTAACAAAAAACCGCTACATTGATTTACCACTTCAAGTGTTAAGAACTCTCTTTAAACTTGTCTAATTCATTAAAAAACGTCCAATTTTTTTCACATTTTTTAGTAGCTCCTAACCTCCTGGCGTAGGCTTCTTCAATTTTTCGGGTCCTTTTCATTTTATTAAACCATTTCAGGTGACAAGGGGCTTCCCTAGATTTCCAATTTTGCATAATTAGGGAACAAGCCACCAAACTCAAAATAAATATAAAAGCTCTTTCAGGTTCGGATAGCATTGTTTCCCCTCTGCAGATTCCAAACAATGCAGCTTCGGTCTCGAGCAGAATACTCTTTCCGATAGCTTGCTCGATATCTGTAAAAACAGTCTCCCAAAAAATCCTAAGGCCTGAATATGAAAAAAAAGTATGGTGCCACCCGCCTTCCCCATCTATCTGGCATTGAAAAGACCTATTTTCAACTCCCGGGTATCTTTTATTTAAGATGACGTGTTAGGTAAGAGAGCCATCGCGAAAGGAAGGCCATCCTTTTAAAATTGGCAGCACGTAAAGATTTATTGCATCCGGTTTCCCCGAGTTATTTTCTTCAGGTGATTGTTTATCACAGGGACTTGTCCTAATTTATGTAGCATCCTATACCAGTTTCCCAATCTTCTTATATTAGCCCCATAAAGGGCTACCATCAATTGATTAGGGGAATCAAGGATACCACTAGTATTTTTTAATAAGAAAACAATTCGTAAATATTCTAGAAAGGTCGGCTTCCAGTGGATCTCCGCCCTTGCCAATACTTCTTGCCATGAAATTGGCCTGTTTTGTATTATAAAATGCCATAACTCAGAAAGTCCACAGCCTTCCCAAATATTTATATGCCTTAATTGGAGCTGGAGACCGAGACTGGCAGTATTTTTAAATACTGGAGACCCGACGAACTCATATTTTTGAAAAAGGACGGAAGTCCAAAAAGATAATCTTTTAAAGTTTTATAGTGTGTTTTTTTTAGAAGTTTAGACGTTTTTAAAAATACTTGAGTTAGTGATCCGATTTCTTGTGTCATTTTATCTATAAAAAAGCTGTCTCTAGTGGAATTTGATCCTATCAAGCCGGACACTAAATCTAAAAAAGCAGCCTCGTAATAAGTTCTTAAATGCGGCAGCACCAACCCCCCTTGATCTATTGATAATAGTACCGCATTCAGTTTTACCCTTGGAGCTTTCTTACCCCAAATAAATGGCGTGAATAAGGTATCGATTTAAAATACGACTGATTTATTTTTATCGGAACATTAGAAAATAAAAAGATTAGAAGCGGAAGTATGGACATTTTGATTAATGATACTCTACCCACTAATGATAAGGGGAGTAATGTCAATTGTTTCAGCAGCTTCTTGCTCTTACTCATCATTCTCAAATAGTTTAATTCAAATAATTGATGAAACTGAGTAGAAACATATATCTCGAGATACCTTATGGGGTCTGCTTTTGCTGCTTGTAGCTTCAGACAGGGTGGAAAAGAATTCAGATCGGAATTAAGGGCGAGAACCTCAGTTTTATTTGCATTAATTTTATACCCGCTTATTTTTTCAAACTCCAAAAATTCCCTCAAGACTGTTTCGAGATTCTCTCTCTCTCTGGAGTCTGATACAAAATGATATAATTCGCAAATAATTTAAGCTTAGCCATATCGGGGATCGGTGATTGGATAGCAGCATTATTCTGTATCTTTTAAACCAGAGGGTCAATAAAAAAACGTAAGAGTAAAGGCGAAAGTAGACAGCCCTACCTGGTCACATGGTTTATTTTTATAGTTCCAGCACAGTTTGAGTTTATTATGATCTTGCCCGTTGCCCTCTGGTAGATATTACGCTAGATATCCACCACTTGTGCAGGAAAACCAAACCGACCAAGGGTGCCAAACAGTGTCCTCCAGTTCAGGAGGTCAAAAGCTTTCTCAGCATCTACCATTACAATGTTTGCCGGAATAGAGTTTGTATTAATATAATCCAGAGCATGTATTAAAAACTGGGTATTAGCTACCATTGATCTACCCGCTATAAAACCTGTTTGACCTCTGTGTATTACCTCCTGGGCGTCCAGTAAAAATGTTCTGCCCATACCTTCAACAGGAGTTTATAATCGGAATTCAAAAGGCTGATAGGTCTATATGAATTCATGTACTCCGGATTATTATCTTTTTTAGCAAAAGAAACAATTATTGCTTCTTTAACCCCTTCAGCGCGCATGACAATGCCAGCTCGTCATGGGCGTTACCTGCGCTACGTGCATGACGAGCTGACCTTGTCACGTAACGCGCGATTTTCAAAATCGCAGCGCGCAGCGGGAAAACCGCTAGCGTGCATGCGGTTAAAAACCGCTGGAACCACGCCACCCTCTTCAACAAAATTAAATATATTTCTCAAAGGTTTAGGGCCAGATGTAGGTAATTCCCGATTACCGATTCTTAAATACCGAATCATACCGATTCGGTATTTAAGAACTGGCAATTGGGATGTAGGTTATTTACCGAATCAATTACCGAAACAGTAAGATTCGGTAATTGCCGAATCGGTATTTACCGATTCGGTAATTGCCATTGATTCCTATGGGTCTTGAAGCCCATAGGAATCAATGTCAATTACCGAATCGGTAAATACCGATTCGGTAAAATTACCGAATTTACAAGGGGGACAGGGTGTCACTTTGACACCCTGTTGCACCCCTGATTCTGGCTTGTGTGCAATGTGAGACACATACATTCCCTTAGGGCATGTATGTGTGCCACATGTACACAGGAATTCGTTATTTACCATGAGATAGTATTTCATGGTAAATAACGAATTCTTAAGTGCCACCTATATCTGGAATTGCCGATTCGGTAAATATACCGAGTTGGTATTTTACCGAATCTGTAAATTTACCGAATCGGTAAATTTAAAGATTCGGTAAAATTCGGGCCCCCTACATCTCAAAAAACAATTACCGGTCGGTAACGGCCGAAATCGGCCGTTACCGACTGGTAATTGGCGACCTACATCTGGCCCTAAGTGAGTTCCTTTAAGAAGACTTTATAAAACTCGATGGGGAAACCATCCTGCCCACAAGCTTTTGTCCCGGCTGTTGTTTTAATAGCTGCTAACATTTCAGTAGCCTCCAATTCCCTTTCTAATTTGCCAATCCGATTCTCTGAAAGTTTTGGGACTTTCAGATTTAAGAAGTATTCTTGGATTAACTCCTCCTCCACTAAATACTCGGTAGAGTACAGCAGGCGAAAATGGTCCATAAAAGTTTGTGAGATGTCACTACTATCAACTATTTCTAGGCCAGTCCGAGGGTCTAAGATTTTAGATATCATAGCTGATTCTTGCTTTTTCCTGGTGGAATTTGCCAAGAATTAGCCTATTAACTGGCTTTCCTCATAGACCTTCTGTTGCAATATTTGCGAGCTACAAACTTCTTCTAAAATAAAAAAAATCCTTCAGTGCCGTTCTTGCCTGCTCATATTTATTTGGGAGAAACTGGAGTTGGAGAGCATACTTGTGATCCACATCGGATTGCAATTGAGCTATCCTACCCCTCCGGGTGTTGGACTGGGCCGAGTGTATGACACAATTGACCTGCCAAATTCTTGTACTATCTCTGCCAATGGCTGCATGTTACATTAAAAAGTGTAGGACTTAGTGCAGATCCCTGTGGTACTCCGCAAGATAGTTGGACGGTATCTGAGAAATGTTCCCCTTCCATCAACTGGAAAGACCTGTCCTCCAGAAATGAGGTCAGCCATTTAAATAAGATTCCTAACTTTACTACTCCTAAATGTCTTTTGTGAATACCAAAAGTCATAAAGTTAGGATTTTGTCTCAGTTTAGGAGTAGTAAAGTTAGGAATCCTAACTTTACTACTCTTAAATGCCCTTTGTGAATACCGAAAGCTGTAAAGTTAGGATTTTGTCTCAGATTACTTTTGTGAATCGGGCCCCATGTGCCTAAACTAGGCCTTAATCTCATTGAGCTAGCATCTAATAACTGGTGCTCATCAAAAAGTTTAGAAAGCCGCAGAGCCAGAACTTCTTACCAATTTTAGTGATTCCTGGCAAAAGACACATGAGGCTGCAGTTGAGCTGTGACCTGTGGTCAAAGTTTGACTTCTTCAAAAGGAGTTTGACCCCTTTCTTCCATCCACTAGTGACAATGACGAAAGAAAACAGGTGTTAAGGAGGACGGTAAAAGCAGGTGTAACAAATGCAGATGAATTTAAAGGGCGGAGAGGCAACACATCGCCTTGGATATTGGAGGCTATGCAGGTATAGCTGGCAGAAAAATGTCCAAACTAGGTTCTTTTGGTCACCCCAGACTGAGACTAACATATTGTAGGCCATGTACTTTTGGGGATATTACCACGATAGAAGCAAAAGTACAGATTTGGAGCTGGGTGATAATTAGTGCATCCGGTAATTGATGCTACCCTGTTGTGGGGGCTTAAATGAGTACCATAATTGATTTCTGAGCTCCCTGCCTCAGAATGAAGCCTAACGTGTGACTTACCGTAACTGGTGTTTACCACATTGATTATGGTATGTTTTGCATTTATGTCTAAGCATTGGAGAAAATTGGTAATTGATGCACAGCTCAGAATTCTGATCTGTGCTCAACCATCCATTTGAAAATGGATCAGAATTTAAAACACAACTTTAAATCATGGTCCAAATTTCAATCAGTTTTCTTTTCATGCAGCAATAGATGTTTGTTCAAATGTGGTGAAAGGTTAATCGTAATTACGGCGAGCCTGGACTACACCTATTAACAAACCACTGTGCCTTTGCTTGTCATGTATATCTAAGTTTACATTACATGGGTTCAAAGAGATGGCATTCGCTAACAAATGTTATTCCCCCTTGTGAAAGTGTCCTATGGAGGATGAAAGAAATAGGCATGTTAAAGGCAACTATGTAAATAACAGCTCTTTGTTAAGGTCACAAATGTTAACAATTAGGTCCATTAGCACCTTTTTGCAAGTTTCCAAGTAGAATGAAAAAAAAAAACAATACGCATTTATTGTATGCTTGTATGCGAGCTTGACTTAAACTACACATTTATTAATGGTCTTTTTCAAATAACTCCTTTTTAGAATACAAATTGGCAAACACTAGCCACATTTTTAGGAATATTGCATCATAATACACTATTGAATCATATTTTGGCAAAAGGTTATTGGACTACCATCTCACCCACCTCCTTTCTCACCTTTAGACACATGCCCTCCATCTAAGGTATTTAGGTCTGGCTTGACAGCACAGCTGTTTCCAGACGTACTGTGATAAACCAAAAACGAACTATTAGGAATACTTCTGAGAGGGGCTTTGATTCCATCCACGTTTTGGTAGCCAGGAGTATATGTTTTGATAAGGCAGAAAGTGAGTGCTTCTACAGAAAAAAGTGTTTAGCTTCAATCAATCAGGGAATTCTAATCGCGCTACTCACCCGTGAGGGTCTCAAGGTGCTGGGGGAAGAGGGGGAGAGGGAGCAGATCCGCTCAGTTGAAGAGCAAGGACTTGAGGGTCTTCCTGCAGGGTGGGGGCGCGTCTGATGTTGATCGGGAGCGTGTTCCAGGTCTTGGCCATGATATAGGGGAAGGTTCTCCCAACCGTTCTTGCTCTGCGGATGTGCGGGGGGTCTGCAAGGGCGAGGTAGTCGGATCAAAGGTTTCTCTTGGGTACATGGAAGGATATTCTGTCATTGAGGTATTGTGGCCCGGTGTTGTGAAGGTATTTGTAGGCATGGGTTGTAACTTGAAAGTTATTCTCTTCTCGACGGGGAGCCAGTGGAGGTTTCACAGGTGTTGGGTGATGTGTTTGTGTCGAGGGATGCCGAGGACAAGTCTGGCTGTGGTGTTCTGTATGGTCTGGAGTTTGTTGAGCAGAGACTTGTTGATCCTGATATAGAGGGTGTTTCATAGTCCAATCTGCTGGTTATGAGTGTGTGGGTGAAGGTCTTTCTTGATTCAGGGGGATCCATTTGCAGGTCTTCCCGAGGATGCGGAGGGTGTTGAACGAGGTGGAGGCGACTGCGTTGACCTGTCAGGTAATGGAGAGGGAAGAGTTGAGTATGTTGCCAAGGTTCTGGGTGTGGTCCGTGGGGGGGCTAATGAGGGCGGTGGGCCACCAGGTGTTGTCCCATGCAGAGGGGGAGGGTTCAAGGATGAGGACGTCTGTCTTCTCCGAGTTGAGCTTCAGGAAGTTGCTGCTCATCCAGGATGTGACGTCCTTCATTCCTTCATGGAAGTTGAGTCTGGTGGTGATGGGGTCCTTGGTGAGGGAGAGAATGAGCTGGGTGTTGTTGGCATAGGATACTATGTTGAGTCTGTGATGGCAACCGATGGCAGCGAGTGGGCCATGTAGATGTTGAAGAGCGTGGGGCTGAGCGATGATCCTTGGGGTACATCGCAATTGATCTCTGTTGGTTCGGAGAGGAAAGATGGAAGTCTGATTCTTTTGGTTCTGCTGGTGAGGAAGGAGCAGAGCCAGTTGGGGGCGGTACCCTGTATGACGGTGTTGTGGAGTCTGGTGGTGAGTGTGCGGTGGGAGACGGTGTCTAAGGCAGATTGGTTGAGGGCGTGGCTTGGCCGTAGAGTGGAATGGCTGCTTGAGATCGCAGCTCCGCCGGCCGAGCGCTGAAATCCATCATTAATCCGGTAATTTCGTGCTGCTGACCGGGCCTGTCTCGAGGAAGGAAGTGCTGGGGCACTCCAGTCTCGTTGGCCGAGACAATTGGCGCTGTGGGGTGCCGCCAGCGTGGGTGGTGACCGCGTCTGCCTGGGTGTTGTGGAGCGGCCTGCGGCTATTGCTGAAGCCGGGGCCTTGCGTAGCGGACTGCCGAAGATCAGAGGAAAGAATTTCCCGGGTAGGGGCGGTACAGTGCCCGCTGCAGATGACATTGACTGCAGGGGACTTAACGAGGTAATGCGCTCCACATATGACATCTCTGAAGGAATGGTGTGTGCTGGTCGGGCTGTAGCTGTTACCCCCGGTGGAACTACAGAGGAGAGCTGCCTGTGAAGGGCGAGAGAGTGGCGCATGGGTTGCGGTGGCTCCGGGTTTGCTGCCTGCTGCATGGCTGTAGAACAGCGGCACAGATGTGTGTAAATTAAGGCGCCAGAAGCTTTGAGCCCACGAGAGAGTATGTGCAGGGGCAGCCGAGCGGCATAGAAACTGCGCAGTGACGCCGTGGCTCGGACCAGCGGCCGCCATTTTGTGAAGCGGAGAGGAACATGCATTGGTCATCTATGGCGGCTAAGTGGTAGCTGTTGGAAGGGGATACCCGACGGGGGGTGTTACCGGTGCTGTGGACGATCCTGAATCTCGGCTGGGTCTGGCCGGTGGCGGAGCTGAGTGGCGCTGCTGCTGCTGCTGGAGTTGGCCGCGGCGCTGGTGAGAGGCAATCTGCTGGAATAATAGTGTGTGGCGTCTGTACTGGTGCACTATTGAACTGAGAGCTGACGCGGCGGTTGCGCTTCAGGGGGCATGTAATACAGCAGAGGACCTGGGCCCCGCGATTGGACCGGTTGGGAAATTCCAGGAGTTAGCACGTACTGGTATTCAGGGGGCGCCCTCCCAGGGGCCGCGAGGTGAACACCTATTTGGTTCCTCTTTGGCGACGGAGGGAATACACTTGTAGGCGAACTGTCGGGGAACCTCTCTGGACTTGCGGGCACGGAGTGTCTTTGAACTGGTGGTGGTGGCCTTCTATGCTTCCGAAGACACGGAGGGGTCAGCTGTGAGTGCGCGAACCGAGCGCTGCGGGTCGACGTCTGGGGCTACCACTCGTAGAGAGCATTGGACACCTGTACTCTGTCTGGGCGCTTTGGAGGGGGTGACGGCATACGGAGCGCACTGGAGAATAAATGCTGCAATCCTTGTTTTATGTACAGTGCACCTTAGGCAGCTGTAACTGCTGAGAACAGCGGTGCTAGGTATCCCTGTGGCAGACAGCGCTAAAGCATTGACGATAAAGGTGGGAAGACGTTGACGTGGAGCCCAGCGGAACAACACGTAGGATATTGTTGGCTGTGGGATGGAGGTGCACCGTCACGATGGGTAAACCGGAAACGAGACAGCCAAAAATAACGTTTGATACGAAGACGAACAGGGCACCGGAAACAGAGGCTGAGGAACGGGAGGGGCCTAGTGACGGAGCCCAGGGTCAACTGACGGAGGAGGACATACGGTCCATGTTTAGGGAGCTGAAAACGAGTCTGCAAGGGATTGATACCAAAATGGACACACTGGCGGATCGCATGGACCGTATCACGCAACGGATGGACAAGCAGGAAGGACGGGTTAGTGTGCTGGAGACAAGAGTGACTGAAACGGAGGAAAGCCAAACTGAAGTGGAGAAAAAAATCAAAGGAATGGACAGGGTGCTGATTCAGCAGAAGAATGAGGATTTGGAGGCGTGGTCGAGGCGCAATAATATACGCATCACGGGCATTGCGGAAACAACAGACATTCAGAACATGGAAAAGTACATTGAAGCTATGTTGACTGAATTGTTTGGCCTGTCTCTTTCTCCCATGTTCCTCATAGAAAGAGCTCACAGAACATTAGGTGCTCGACCCAAACCTGGAGCGCCGGCTCGACCTATCCTGGCCAGAGTACTCAACTATAGGGACAGGGACACAGTACTTCGCCTCGCCAGAGAAAAGGGAGCGATCCAATACCGAGGCAATGACATCACGCTGTACTTCACACTGCAAGTGCAGGCTGCCCGCAGGGAATTCATACCAGCGAAGAAGATCTTCCAACAGACGGGAACGAAATATGCACTGATCTACCCGGCAAAGCTAAGGGTCCAGGGCCCGGGTAGACCCACCTTCTTTGTGGACGCAAAGGCAGCGCTTAATTATGCTAAACAACTGGTAAAGGACCAGCGACAGCAGAAGACGTTGGAGGAGGGCCGAACAGAGGAGAGACTGAGTGACGTTGAGTGACCTGCTGGTGGAAATCGCCTGGTGGGTATACGAACGATCCTTGTGGTTCCCCATGCGGGTGTCAGACGCACACAAATGGTAAGACGCTTGTGCGGTAATCTCTTGGAGTGCCTAAACTGTCTGGGATTTCGAGAGGTACATCCGGCCTACTCGTGCTGTCCTATATACGGATGGGCCCTGAGTTGGCATGCATGAGTTAAGCAGCTCGGCCACCCTGTCAAGAGTACAGGGAGCGGACTGAGGCCAACCTGCACGCCCCGAGGGATGAATCCCACAGACTGGACACTGTTCTGGTTGTTTGTGTTGTTTGAGGTAGAGGGGGGGTGGATACCACGACCTATTTGGGGAGTTGGTGTGGGTGGAGGGGGACATGGGGAGGCAGTGAGACGTTTGGGGGGAGGGGGTTCGGGGTGGGTAATGCACGACCCGATTGGGGGTTGCAGTGGGAGGAGGGCGAGGTGGGAAGTTGGGATTGTGTGTTTGCCTGATATGCCTTCTGACTGTACTGTTGCATCTTGTTTGCCTACCTGGATTAATGCTGACTAGATCTCTCACATGGAGGACAGTGCTAAATGTGTTGGATTTTGCTTCTGCGTCACCATGCCCCTGGGGATCGTTGTCCTGGGGTGAAGAACTGCTGGGGGATATAGTTTCGAGTGTGCAGTACTAATTGTGAAGGGCATTAATTGTCTTACTTGGAATATACGTGGTTTGAATGACCGCCGGAAGGCGCGGCTGATTCACTCCTATTTAATGAGACATGAGAGAGATATTTGCCTATTGCAGGCAATGCATTTGGTGACTGCACACACAAATATGCTCAAACACTGTGGATGGGGGGTGATAGTGGAAGCCCCATATTCCAATTATGCCAGAGAGGTAGCCATATGGCTTCGGAAGGGATTGCAGTGGACGACAACTGCCTCATACACGGACACGGAGGGTAGATACATACTACTGCTGGGAATGTTATGTAATGATCCGGTGTTGATTGTGAATGTATACGGGCCGAATGTTGATAGTCCTACATTTTTCCAACAGATATGGCAGCGAATCCAGTCATATGGGCAGGTAGCGATCCTATGGGGTGGAGATTTTAATGTGGCCCTATCCTCATTCGCTGATAGACATGGTGTGTCTCGTGAACATCACCCTAGAGCGGCAGCGATGTTAAAAGAGATAATGGAGGACGACTGCCTGGTGGACAGATGGAGGGTGTTACATCCAGATGACAGGGAGGGCACCTGCGGGACCCAACACAGAGGCGCATGTTCGAGGATTGATTATTGGCTTTTGTCTGGAAACCTACATTCCCAAGTGGTCAAGGCTGCTCACTTACCCAGGACCTTTTCAGATCATGCACCAGTGCTGATACAACTATTGATCCCTCCGCAGTATGTTGGGCCTTTTAGCTGGAGGTTTCCCTCAAGGGCATTGTTGGAACAGGTATTTAAGGAGGAACTTAGAGAGAAACTGACTGAGTATTTTGAGTTAAATGAGGGTTCAGTAGAGTCACCGGGAATGTTATGGGAGGCATTTAAGGTGGTAACAAGGGGCAACTGCATGGCATTAAAATCGGGAGTGTTGAAGTCTATAAGAGATACGCTGGTAAGACTCGAGGGGAAAATTGCTGGGCTGGAGTGGGACTGTAGGGGGAGACCTACGTACTTCATTCAGGCAGCAATAAGGACGAAACTTACTGCATTTCAGGAGGAGGCGGTGAGGGAAACAGCGTACCTAAATAAATATGCACAGGCCAGGAGATATGGAGAGAGCGATAGAGCGGGGAAGACACTAGCATCCTTGCTACGTGCCCCAAGGGGCGCAGAGTATATTACTGAACTTAAAGGGGAGGATGGAGAAATAGCGAGAACACCAAGAGACATACTTCGCAAAATGACGGACTTCTACCAGACACTCTACACTTTGCGTACGGATCCAGAGGAGAGGGACATAACAGACTATCTGGACACTGTAGCATTAGCATGATTCAATGATGGGGCACGACAATATATGGATCTTCCCATCACTGTGGAGGATGTGAAATTGGTCATAGCCGGCATGCCGGCTGATAAGGCGCCGGGATCGTACGGCCTGACAGCAGTCTTCTATAAAGAGTATGTGGATATAGTGGCACCTTGGCTGCACAAGGTATATTTGGAAGCTATGTACACGGGAATGCTTCCGCCTACGCTCAGGGAGGCCACGATAATAACTTAATTGAAACCGGATAAGGATCCGGCTAGTCCGGACTCTTATCGACCCTCTCGTTAATTAATTTAGATGCTAAAATCTATGCGAAGTTACTGGCGGATAGGCTAAAGCCTATGCTACCACAGATAGCATTGTCGGACCAGTCGGGCTTTGTCCCGGGACGTGCTACCTCCCATAACCTTAGAACCCTGTTTGGACTACTTCATTACTTAGACCCGGGTGTACAGGCAGCTGCTGCCCTGTTGGATGCAACAAAAGCATTTGACTCCCTTGAGTGGAAATTTCTTTTTGCATTATTTACTAGAATGGGGTTTAGTCCCTCCCTTATACAGCAAATCAGGATTTTGTATACTGCTCCCACAGCGAGAGTAAAGGTGAATGGCCAACTGTCGGAACCGATACCTATCACCAGGGGTACTAGACAGGGTTGCCCACTATCGCCTCTATTATTTGCTATAGCGACTGAGCCACTGGCGGCCCGTCTCAGACAACATCACACAATAAGCAGCATTGGGGTCACGACGCGGGGACTGCTTGTCTCTATGTATGCGGACGACATGACTATTTATGTAGTACAACCTGAGGAATACTTTGACCCGGTTATGAGAGAGTTTATACGATACGGAGGGCTCACGGGTATACAGATAAACTGGGCGAAATCAGTGTTATTTCCGCTAACTGACGAGACTAAACAATGTGTCATGGAGTTTCCTCTTGAATGGACGGACGGTGAGGTTAAGTATTTGGCTATTTGGTTTAGTAGATCCATACAGGGGATATGGCTCACAAACTACGGCAGAGTGATGGATTGGGTTGAAGGTAAGACGCAGAGATGGAAAACACTGCCACTCTCCCTGACGGGGCGTATAGCCCTCACTAAAATGGTAATTTTGCCAAAGCTACTTTATCTCTTTGTTAATATCCCACTTCCTTTGAATAGTCATTTCTTTAAAAGACTCCGCACTGGGATCCTGGATCTGGTATGGACGGGACCGCAGCCTAGGTTATCATGGAAACTATTGACGCTCCCTTTCAATCAGGGTGGATTGGCAGCGCCGGATTTTGAGTTTTATGCATATAGTGCGCGAGCGCAATATTTGCATTATTGGCAACATCCGATTCTATTCCAGCCACACGTGGCTATCGAAATAGACGCAGCTGTGCCCACCCCGCTAAATGTGATGGTTTATCACCCATACAAGAGGTCACCAGAGGACATTAACACAGTTGAAACTACTAGATGGGCCTGGGCCAGATTGGCAAAGAGGGCCGGTATCGAGGAGTTATATGCACCATCGATGCCATTGGGCGGGAATCCATTGCTAGAACCGTTAATAGACAAAGCAGTGTCAGTAAGAGCGAGCACAAGAGGATTGATGACGTCTTTTTGACATTACAAAAGTTGAGCGAGCCTAATGAGCCTTCTGCATCTGATATGCTGTTGTTTTATCAACTCAGAGCAGCATGTAAGGCACGATACCCGCAATTTCCTGCGGCTCCGCCCACGCTGCCAGCCTTAGAGGCCATACTCTCTAATAACTCCCCCCGTAAATTGATTACACGGATATATAACATAACGCAGAACACGTCACCGGTAGTAGTGTGTAGGTCCAAAATTGAATGGGAACGGGAAACAGGCATGACTATAACTGACAAGCAATGGGAATTTTGTTGCACACAACTTGAGAATCTGTCCCCTAATTATAGATTGAGGCTAATACACTTTAATTACCTACACAGGACTTATCGCACACCTAAACAGTTTTTGCGAATGGGGCTGCAATCGGATGCTAAATGCTGGAGGTGTGGTGCACAGGAAGCAAACTTTTTTCATTTGACCTGGGAGTGTAGACAGGTGGCGACATATTGGGGTGAAGTGCTAGGTCACATAGGGCACATGATAGAAGTGGAACTGAGAGTTGATCCGTTATTAGCGCTCCTGGGTTGGGTCATGGAGGTGCCCAACACTTCACGCAAGTTGGTTGCGATGTTGCTATTACTAGCCAAACACCAAGAAAGTAGCCCCACCCACGATAGCGGAATGGATAAGATCGGCTGTGTATTGTAAGGATCAACTGACGAACTACTGGGATCTTTTGCCGAGTAGGTCTGGACCGATTGACATCTGGGTACCATTTACATTATGGCTGAGCCAGGCTGGCTCTGATTTATGTGCCCGCTAGTGTTGTGCAGGGGGTAGAGGGTATTGGGGTGCTCTAGCTGGGAGTGGGACTAGAGAGGGTGTTGGGAGAGTGCTGTTACAGAAGTGATATAAACAGTAACTTTACTGGGAATAGGAGGTCTGCATGTGACGAGTGTTGAATGGACTGGGCATTGTGGGATGTCATTTGCAGTCATTATTCAGTTTGGGGATGTGGCAGGGAGTTGGGTTAGGGTACTATTGATATGGTTTCAAGGTACATATAGGAAGAATTTTATTATGTGATTGAACACGATTCACACGGGTACTGATTAATATCGTGCTAGTGACTACACGCCGCCGGGCCCTATGGGATGTTAGCTAACAGGCTGTGTTATTCCGTCTGAAACATTGTTATGAAGCGCTGCCGACCTCCGGGTTGTGGACTCACATCTGTGTATACTGTGTGATGTGAAATAAAGGTCTTTGAAACTTAAAAAAATAAATAAAAAAAGGCTGCAGATTGGTCGAGTAGGATCAGGGCTGCAGTGTGTCCTTGGTCGAGGAGGGTGCGGATGTCATCTATAGCAGCGAGTAGGGTGGTCTCAGTGATGTGGTTGCTGCGGAATCCAGATTGGGAGGGTTTCAGGATGGAGTTCTCTCGATGAATTTCGTTAGTTGGATGTTGCCGCCTACTCAGTGACTTTGGCTGCAAAGGGGAGGAGGGAGATGGGTCGGTAGGGGAAACATCCTGAACAACGACTCCGGAACAACGAGTTCCGGAGTCACGCAAGCTAAACAATGACTTGCCTGAACAACGACTCAGCCTTAACCACGCATGTGCGTGGTTAAGGCTGGTTCGGTCTAGTGTTCTGGCAGGGCGGAGTTCAGCTTGCGTCGTTGTTCAGGAAGCAACGTAACTGATCTCGTTTGAGCCCTCCGTGTTTTTGGATAACTACTGCCTCATGTGAAGCGTACTACTTTAACCACCTTTGAGCCTAACAGCAGTCTCTCGTCTCATCAAGCTAATGTCACCGTCCAAAGCAGACAGCAAGAAAGAAACTCACACCACGTAGCGTCCTTCAGGACGGAAACAAGCTAATCAGCGTGGCATGTAGGAAAAAGATCCACCTGCTACATCCGACATCCATGGCTGGTCATAATAATGTAAAAAAAAAAAACGACAATCGCAGAGAAAATATGTCTAATGACCTTTCCTCCCATCAGGAGTCCAGAGGAGCGTCGCAGGGAAAAAGGTAAGAGAGATTGGGTTTTACATAATAGGGTTTGAAGGTAATCGTGTATATTTGAAGAGCAGAGGAATTTGTTTTAAGAGGACGGGGTGTTAATATACAGGGGTAAGTAGGCTTTGGGATTTATTTAATTGGTGTGTGAGTGATCGTGTTAGATTTTAGGGTGTTGGAGAATTAGTTTAGTGTGTTTGGGTGAACGTGCTTATTTATAGAGTGTAAGGAATTAGTTTAAAAGAGGTGTGGGGATCGGGGTACTAGTTGCAAAGCATTTTTTTAACACGCATTCATTTACTACGAAAAAACGTGGTAAAGGAATGCGTGGTAAAAAAAAATCATGGTTTAGACGAGGTCGTGATTGCGACCTCGTTATTAGGGAAATCTTGGTTGGGGAACTCGTTGTTCCGACATACAACCGGGTCGGTAGTTCTTGAGGTCCGTAGGATCTGCTGGTGGCTTTTTCAGTAGGGGCCTGACTTCTGCGCATTTCCTGTTGTAGTGAAGGCAGGGCCCTGCTTGCGCTCATTGCTATGTTAGCATAGGCTTATTAGAAGTTTAAACGCCATTTTACCTTTTTGCTGCTTTTGCACACGACACTACATGTAACTGTTGTTGGAAGTTAGGCTGCGTGAACTCTTCACATGAAAATGGCTTGTTTTTAATATCCCTAGACTTACATAGTGACCTTAGTCTGCACAGTGAGTGTTGAAGCCTCCAAGGTTATCATAACAATGTTGGGGGTTGTTCGGGCTGATCGGCTTATGCTCTAGACATAACATGCACGCAGCTGCAGCTAGCTGAAATTCTGGCGCCTTTAATATTACACTGCATGCATGATTTGAAAACTTGGAGAAAATCCGTTTCCAGAGAGAGAGAGCTTTTTACAGATCCTGATGTGATTGACCTCTGCTGATCTTGGAGGTATGGGGTCCCCATTCAAGCCTAAGAGACCTTCTATTATTATAAAACATAGCTCCTAGCTAGGGAGGGTGGTATACTAGGCACTATAGGTGTCACGATTGCTTCGCCGGGGTGCCGTCAGCACATAAGGCGGAGCTAGCCGGGAGTTAAAAACCTGCTTCCGGACGGGAGGAGCGCTTCGCATTCTAGTGGTTTTCTGTTTCCTGTTTTCTCACCGAAGCTCCTCCCGATCACTTCCGGGGTCGTTACTGCCGTTGTCGCTGCCACAAGTTCTCGTCTCTGTTCTTTCCCCAGAGTTTTGCTGTCCCTCCTCACAGATACGTGGCATTCCCTCCCTGGATATCGCCACGTCACAGTTCCTGATACCTCTGCTTCCCTTCATATCGGGTTTGGCATAGCGGGGAGCACCAAACACAAATGAGGTAACGCGCTTAGCGCTGGAATGTATGCTGTCACCTGTATGAGTGTGTTTTTCCCGCAAAGCATTGTCCCACAAGAAAGGAATCGATACTAGAACATCTGCATTTCTGTTTGCTAGTTTATATTTGTTTCACGCTTATTCTCATACCCACTTAGGGGCTCATGTGTACAGAGCCTCCCTGAGAAGCACAAGGCTCATGTTGTGAAAGAGTTCTACCCTCCCATTGGCTACTGCACAGTTAGCAGTTTGTAATCATCCAGAGATGATGGATTATTAAGTTGAGCCCACATTATTTTTTCCCTTTTTTCTTTCTTTGGTTCATTGTGATCCTATCTACCTACTGACAGCTGGTCATTACTATTTTTTAGGCTATTCTTTCATTGTTGTTGCACCACATCACTGGTGAAACACTACTACCTGGTTTTCTTTCTTCAACTAGATTTCTGGCCTTTTAGTAATCTCCCTCTTGCTCTGTTCAGGTGGTACCGCTTATGTATCCAGTATTTACGCAATTAGTGGACACCAGCGGAAGAGGGGAAAACAACAGGTATTAGCTCAGTGATAGTCCATATCTTACACATTAGTTTAGATTGGCATTAGTTTTGGAGTCATAGTACACAGGAGGTTAACGCTGTTTCTGTTTGCAGGATTTCAACGTCTTCAGTGACGGATTGCTGCTGCCCGGGGTGTACCGAGGATTCCTTTTCGTGAGCTCGCAGTCAAGGTCAAGATGAGGGTTCTACTGCAGTTGTCTTCTTCCCTTGTTTCCCCTCTTCCCCCTGCTTACTGGTTTATAGCTTTCACACAGATGGGCAGACCAGTGGTAGCGGGAAGTTGGGACCTGTGCATCGTCTTCCTGCCTCTCGTTCCCGTGGAAACTCCAGGTGAGCCCTGACAATAGGTCCTGTTTCCACTAGCATTATAATGTGTTTTCTCCCTTTGTGTTCTATGGAATTGTAACAATGCTGATCGTTTTATTTTTAATCATATGCCGGCTTATGTCAGCAAAAATACTGCATCTTAGAGCACGTCGTTAAAATAAACATTTTAAACTTTATCGTGTCTCTTTTTACCCATGTTGTGGACTTGTATGAGAATATAGCGAAACAGTGTTCTTGATTCCTACCATTCCTGAGAGTAACCTTAGTCGCATGTTCTGGGTTGTGAAATCATTGATAACTTTCCTATAGGAAGAGCTAATGTGACACTGATGCTAGTCGGTTACGGGGTTCTAGGTACTGAGGTGAGTTTTTTGGTCCACCACAATTCACTAAGGTCCTGGGTCTCCGTGCACAGTTCTGTGTATGAGCAGAATCCCTGCAACACTGTTGTCGGGGAAAGTGCCGGTTTCGAAGGTGGCATTGATGGTGCGTCGTAGTTCCGGTACGATGGTGGCGGCGGCTCTGTGGAATATGTGCGGGGTGCTTCTGAGTGAAAGCCTTTCAAGGGCTATGCGGTGTCTTCATCAGTGACTGGGGACTAGGAGGAGATGGTGGGCTGCAGGTGTTGCTAGAGGAGGGAGTGGCTTCAGAGTCAGGGGTCAGGTTGTTGAAGTTGGCGTGGGGCGTGATGAGGTCAGTGATGGTAGTGGTGAACGTGGTTTGAGGTCCAGGAGGTCTGTAGGTGAGGGTGCCTTGTAGAGTCATTCTGGGAATGGTATGGATCTGGAAATGGAGTTGTTCACGGTGGATGGGCTGTCGTTCGAGCTGGTGGTGGTGAGTCGGAGGGAGCTCTTGAGTGCGATGGCAAGACCTCTTCCTGGGTGGTTGGGACGGTCCTTCCTCTGGATCTTGTATGCGTTGGAGGTGGCGGTGGCGATGTCAAAGCAGAGGTGGAGTTGGTGCAGGTTTCTGTGAAGAAGGTGACATCTGGTGAGAGGGTGTTGAGGAGGTCCCAAATCTCTACAGCGTGTCTGTTCAGGGAGAGGACATTGAGAAGGATGCACCTCAGGGCTTCGGGGGTGCTGGCGTCCGGTTTGAGGGCAATAGCAGTGGGGGTGCAGAGGGTGGTGAAGGTATGACGGCAGTGATGGCAGGAGAACTGGCCGTGGGTGGTGTTCGGCGTAGGCTACTGGCAGATGTCATTCCGTCTGGGGTTGAGTGCGAGGAGAGCAGCTGAGTTGTAGTGGTGGGTGATCGGAGACCCAGGCTCCCTGGCGCTGGTCAAGTCGTGGACGGGCACAGAAGGGCTTGCCTTTGGCGCAGCCACCATTAAGTTGGGGAAAGGGTAGGGAAGCGCAGCCGGGAGGCGGGAAAGGCAGGGGGAGGGGCAGTGGGGGCAGCGACACGGTAAAGAAGGGAAGCAAAATGGGAACAGAGGACAGAAACCGAGGGCACAGGTAAAAAAACAGGCAACAGACAGAGAACCAGATAAAAGCACAATAAACACATACACAGACAAAAACAGAGAAACAGATATAAGGCACTGAAATAGACGGACAAAAAAACAATGACAGGCACAAAACACGCAAACAGACAGCAGCGGACCAGCAGAAGAGTAAGGCTCTCCTACTGGACCACCAGAGATGAGGCACAAGCAGGAGCCTGTGGGTAGAGGAGGGCCTCACCCGGAGAGAGGTGAACGGGGCAGCGGTAGGTGACACAACAGCGGAGCTGCTGGGGCGGAGAGCGGGACTCTAGCCAGAAGGACAGATCCAGCTCAGACCCAGCAGGAGCATGAGTTTGAACTTTCGGGTATACACAAATGGTGTTGTAATGCTGTTGAAGCATCTTAGATAACTTGATCATTTATAGTTCTTGTTTTCTTTGGCAGCAGCACAGATGAGAGGAGGGCAGTCATGGGGAATGTATTGCGATCCCAGCACCCTCCCTTTCCATCATTAACTTTGGACTTCAGAGTGTAGTTTTTTGTTTGAGAGCAGTATGGGGTGCCCAGGACTACATTCATCTACATGGATTTTTAGGTCTGGCTTGACCGTGTAGCTGTCGCTTGACCTTATGTGATCAACAAAAAAGCTTTTCAGAGTACAGCCGAGAGAGAGACTAGGGCCCCGATGTAGGTAATTCTATTTTACAGATTCATAAATACCGAATTTTACCAATTCGGTATTTATGAATCGGTAAAATAGAAGGAGGGAGATTTAGGTAAAATCGGTAATTGAATTACCGATTCTGTAAAAATTGGGATTTACCGAATCGGTAAATACCGATTCGGTAATGCCCATTGATTCCTATGGGCATTGAAGCCCATAGGAATCAATGGGCATTACCGAATCGGTATTTACCGATTCGGTAAATATCGATTCCAGCAAGGGTGCAGGGGGTGTCACTTTGACACCCTCTAGCACCCCAAATACAGGCATGTGTGCCATGTGGCACACAGACATGCCTTAAGGGCATGTCTGTCTGTCACATGGCATAAGTGTGCATGCACACATGTGCATGCACACCTGGATTCGGTATTTTACCACCCAATTGGATTGGGTGGTAAAATACCGAATCTGAAAGGCCTTTGGGACTCAGAAGAGTCCCACCTACATCTGGAAGTTACCGAATCGGTAAAATTACCGATTTGGTATTTTACAGAATCGGTAAATTTACCGAATCGGTAAATTTACCGATTCTGTAAAATCAAGGCCCCTACATGCCAATTCCTATTTTGTCTCCTACATCTGGCCCCTAGACCCCACAATAAGATGGTTCCCCTGTTCAAGGGATTTGATTGGGCCGAAATTGTTTGCTTCTGCTAAAAAGACTGCTTGTATTGCACTTTTTGACTGGTGTGAAATCTTATACTCGATTCAGCAGGAGTAGGTTGGTTTTGGCGTCAAGCCAATGGTGATGGCTATAGGCCTGATCTGCTTATTATGAAATATTATGATAAAGGCACTAGGCCAGACATATTTATTGTGATAAACATGTGTTAACGTCAATAGACATTTAAGTGTAGATTGTTGTTACTCTATATTAAAGCCTATAGATTGTTATTTTGTTACATAAATTCTCACAGATTACCGTGGCAGGCCAGGGTTTTGGTTTGATTACTCTGTGTGACAAATCATGGACACAGAAGGTTTGCTCTGTGAGACTCTTTGTTAGGCCCTCCTAGAGAGGATAGTATTTTCTTGCCCAAATGCAATTTTGTTAACCTTTCTAATGTTATGATTGTGTGCCAGAGGATTGCCCTGTGGAAAAGCTTAAACTGAAAACTGCAGGCCTGGGTTGGTTATGGTGAGAAGCTATAGGCCTGGTTGGAGTACTGGAAATGTAATGGCAATACCGTAGATCTGGTCTGCATAATATGAATCATTATAACAAAGACAATTAGCCTATGTCATGTATTGAAAACAGCATTTGTTAAAATCAGTAGGCCTTTAACAGTTGTTATCACATTGTGTTAGAGGCTGTAGACAGGTATTTTGTTTCTTGTACTCTAACAGATTATTGTATCAGTCAAGGGTTTTGGTGTTGGCCACACACTCTGACAAACCCTGGCAGTTTTCACTGCGATAACTCTTGCTAACCCTGTTGAGGGGGGTTGTACGTTCTGTATTTTTCTATGTATTTGTAAATGTTATAATTTCATACATGATAGCTGCCAGTTTATGTGCACATAAATATGCTGCTGTTGGTAAAGTCAAAGGCAACATTGGCAAAAGTAATGTCATGCCACCTTTCATAGGTTTGATCTGAATATTATGAAACGTTATGACAAAACCAGTGGGCCTGAGCTA
Source organism: Lissotriton helveticus (assembly GCF_964261635.1). Classification (NCBI taxonomy): domain Eukaryota; kingdom Metazoa; phylum Chordata; class Amphibia; order Caudata; family Salamandridae; genus Lissotriton; species Lissotriton helveticus. The sequence continues at coordinate 1,821,305,557 of NC_136068.1, read as the reverse complement.
CTTATTGTGAAAGGTATGTGTTAACCCCTTTACCGCGGTGTAGAATCGCTGCAATGCGGAGGTTTCTGTGCGTGGGAGGGGCCGCGTCGGTCAACGGACGTGCGCAGCACTCCGTAGGTGGTGCTCGTGACGGCCGTTGGCCGACGCCAGCACGCAACAGGTTAAAGACCATAGGCATTTTAAGAATCGTTTGTTACTACACTGCCATTGCCTGTAGGCAGATACTTTGTTATGTGGAATCTCACACTTCACCATACTAGACGAGGGTTTCGGTGTTAGTGGCTCACTCAAACAAATCGTGGGGCTAAACGATTTGTACTCTGGTAATCCTTATTAGGCTCTATTAGCATGGATTTTATAATATTTTGGCAACTGTATTTTGAACATATTTCTATTTTTCTTACATTTTACGATGGTTGCATTGTGGTAATGCTTAGGACCCACACAGTAGGTATGAGTGGGTTATTTTGACAAGTCAATGATGAAGGTTATAAGCCTGATTTTTTTTTAATGAAAAGTTTTGATAAAGGTAGTAGGCCTAACATAGTGATTGTGAAATTTATATGTTAAAGACAATAAACATTTAAGGGCAGATTGCAATTACTGGTTATTGAATTCTACAGGTAGGTATTTTTTCCTGGAATCTCACAGATCGCTGTAATGGGCAGGGTTTGGTACTGGTTAACCTCTGACAAACCGTGGGAACAGAAAATATGAACGATCAGAATCCTTGTCAGGCCCTTTTAGGAAAAATTGTATTTTGGTTTGTCAGTTGTAATTTTGTATGCTATGTAATTTTGATTACTGTTCTAAAGCTCAGTACGGGAGCCCTCCGTTTATTAGGGCAACAAGCCATTGATAATACCTGGATGACTGATGGGTTCACTAGAGAAAATGTTTCAGATGCCAGAGGTCTGACCTGTTTGTTATGAAAAGTTATTATAAAGGCAGTAGGGGCTGCCTCAAATCCCGCAATTACGAGTAGCAAGATTATGCGAAATTCTGTGAGAAGAGTAATTCTGCATTTAGCCTTGCTTTCTTAGTGCAAAAATGCACCATTGCATACAAAATGGATAAGAGGATGTGTTTTGCACTAAGAAATAGTGCTACATGCAACAGAACATAAATAGTAGTGGAAGCAGCCTCTAGGACTCCCTAAATGTGCACTTGGGGAAGGATAATCCCCCAACAAACTATCGGCATTTAACTCTAGTTTCTTAGCTTGAAATGCACCCTTCTGTATAAAATGTACACAAAGATGCCTTTTGCTGTAATAACCTAGCCCTAAATGCAATATAACATAAACAAGTGTTTGCTCTTTCAAAATGTTGGCTTGCAAAAGGATTTTTTTCCCTCAGAAATTACTCTTAATTATTCAAGCAGGCGTAATTACATTATTATCAGTAATTCCACATCTAATTACACCGAACTAATTAAAATTACTCCCAGGCCTAGACCGCAGTGGGCCTTACTTACATACTGATTGTGGAAAAAGCATGTGTTGAAGAACATAAGACATTTGGAGGTGGATTGTTATTTCTCTGCATTAAGGACTACAGATATGTGTGAAATGAAATGTCACAGATTGCCTTTGTAGCGAACAATATTGGCGTTGGTTACCGTCTGACAAAAACCGTATGGCTATAAGATATGCACTCTACTAATTCTTACTAGAATCTCTTTTTAGCTGTCTGTCAGGCTCTTGTAATAATCAAGTCACTCAATATTATGTACATCCATACTTACACATACATATTCATATACATACATAGAGGGCATTTGGATCTGCTCTGTTTTACCACTGGACTGTCTGTGTGTCATTTACATATTCCATCCATGACAGTGGTCTGCACGGGGTAATAGTTCAGTCCATATCAGCCATTGGCTCTCTTGCCCTGTGAATGATTGCATTTATTGTTCACATTTGTACATCTACACAAAACTGAGTGCACTTAAGCATCAAGGCTGTTTGGCCAGTCCTTGGCCAGTCCTTTAGTTTCAAATTTTTAAAGGATGCTACTTCCTAAAAGGGTACTAATGGGTAACCTGCTTTTAACTCAGTTCATCTGCAGTGCATTCCATCTCAAGTGGCCACTTCCTCTAAACCACAAGAGCATTATGAAATGATATGGTCTTTTGTGTGTCATAGTTCTACCATTCCATTATGGCTACCACATTCGTTTTCAGTGTCATGGCCATGATTGAACTTTAAAACCACAAAAGAATATTTACAATACCTATGCAAGGCAGACACCAGCTGCATTGTTTACTTTCATTATTGCAAATGCATGCCCACCATATTTAAACAGTAGCATAGTTTCTTATTTCTACTAGTTTTCTTTTAGTTTATCTTGTATATGTTGTTGAATTCAGTGTGCTCTATTGTGGTTGTGTCAAAGAGTGAATGCAACCAAAAAGAGGGGTTGGGCTCAATGCAGTAAGGTCAAGCCTCACTTAACTATATGACAAAACAAATACCAGTACTGCAATTTTGCTTCAGAACAAGTATAATGACATAGTGAAACATAACACCATATTCATAAGACTTCTTTTTCTGTCTGACTTAAATCTTTATATTTTTATTCTTATTTACCAAAACAGCCTTTTTGTTATTTTTATAACATCACATTTATATACATTGCTTGATGTTTGCTTTTAACACAACCTACAAAATCAAAAATAAAATGTATTCAATCCTCTCACACCTGCCATACCGACATTCATCCAGACTCATTAGAGTCGACCACGCTTCCTATTTACACCTTATACTTTATTACATTCATTCGTACAGAAAAATTCATTAGGAATTAAAGGCAGCCTTGGGATGACGTTTTTCAAATTAGGAAATTCAACACTTTGTGGAGGTTCCTAAGGCTGTATGAAGGGTCCTTACTATTAAATTATTACTATTACTATTATTGAGAAGTGCGGACACTATCTACTACTAGTAGCGCTGCACTGCCGAGAAGTGTTATTACTCTCTAGTACCGCAGGATCTGCCCTATTGAGAAGTGCAGACACTATCTACTACTAGTGGAGTTGCACTGCTGAGAAGTGTTATTACTGTCTACTATTAGTAGAGCTGCACTGCTGACAAGTGTTCTTACTGCCTACTACTAGTAGAGCTGCACTGCCGAGAAGTGTTACTATTGTCTATTACTGCTAGAGCTGGCCTATTGAGAAGTTCGAACATTATCTACTACTAGTAGAGTTGCACTGCTGAGAAGTGTTATTACTGTCTACTATTAGTAGAGCTGCACTGCTGACAAGTGTTCTTACTGCCTACTACTAGTAGAGCTGCACTGCCGAGAAGTGTTACTATTGTCTATTACTGCTAGAGCTGGCCTATTGAGAAGTTCGAACATTATCTACTACTAGTAGAGTTGCACTGCTGAGAAGTGTTATTACTGTCTACTATTAGTAGAGCTGCACTGCTGACAAGTGTTCTTATTGCCTACTACTAGTAGAGCTGCACTGCCGAGAAGTGTTACTATTGTCTATTACTGCTAGAGCTGGCCTATTGAGAAGTTTGAACATTATCTACTACTAGTAGGGCTGCACTGCTGAGAAGTGTCATTACTCTCTACTACTAGCTAGTAGAGCTGCACTGCTGAGAAGTGTTATTACTATCTACTACTAGTAGAGGTGTACTGCTGAGAAGTGTTATCACTGTCCATTACTGCTAGAGATGCCCTATTGAGAAGTACAGCCCTATCTACTACTAGTAGAGTTGCACTGCTGAGAAGTGTTATTACTTCTACTACTAGCAGAGCTGTACTGCCGAGAAGTGGTATTACTGTCTATTACTGCTAGAGCTGACACTATCTACTACTAGTAAAGCTGCACTGCTGAGAAGTGTTCTTACTGCCTACTACTAGTAGAGCTGTACTGCCGAGAAGTGTTATCACTGTCCATTACTGCTAGAGATGCCCTATTGAGAAGTACGGCCCTATCTACTACTAGTAGAGTTGCACTGCTGAGAAGTGTTATTACTTCTACTACTAGCAGAGCTGCACTGCTGAGAACTGTTATTACTGTTTACAACTTGTAGAGCTGCACTGCTGAGAAGTGTTAGTACTGTCTACTACTAGCTAGTATAGCTGCACTGCCTAGAAGTGTTATTACTATCTACTACTAGTAGAGCTGCACTGATGAGAAGTGTTATTTCTGTCTACTACTAGTAGAGCTGCACTACTGAGAAGTTGTATTACCGTCTATTACTGCTAGAGCTGAACTAATGAGAAGAGCTGACACTATCTACTACTAGTAGAGCTGCACTGCTGAGAAGTGTTATTACTGTCTATTAGTAGAGCTGCACTGCTGAGAAGTGTTATTACTGCCTACTACTAGTAGAGCTGCACTGCTGAGAAGTGTTATTACTGTCTACTACTAGTAGGGCTGCACTGCTGAGAAGTATTATTACTGTCTACTACTAGCTGGTAGAGCTGCACTACTGAGAAGTGTTATGTCTGTCTACTACTAGTAGAGCTGCACTACTGAGAAGTTGTATTACTGTCTATTACTGCTAGAGCTGAACTAATGAGAAGAGCTGACACTATCTACTACTAGTAGAGCTGCACTGCTGAGAAGTGTTATTACTGTCTATTAGTAGAGCTGCACTGCTGAGAAGTGTTATTACTGCCTACTACTAGTAGAGCTGCACTGCTGAGAAGTGTTATTACTGTCTATTAGTAGAGCTGCACTGCTGAGAAGTGTTATTACGGCCTACTACTAGTAGAGCTGCACTGCTGAGAAGTGTTATTACTGTCTACTACTAGTAGGGCTGCACTGCTGAGAAGTGTTATTACTGTCTACTACTAGCTGGTAGAGCTGCACTACTGAGAAGTGTTATTACTATCTACTACTAGTAGAGTTGTACTGCTGAGAAGTGTTATTTCTGTCTACTACTAGTAGAGACGCACTGCTGAGAAGTGGTATTACTGTCTATTACTGCTAGAGCTGCTCTTTTGAGAAGAACTGACACTATCTAATACTAGTAGAGCTGCGCTGCTGAGAAGTGTTATTACTGTCTACTATTAGTAGAGCTGCACTGCTGAGAAGTGTTATTACTGTCTACTGCTAGTAGAGCTGCACTGATGAGAAGTGTTACTACTGTCTACTACTAGTAGAGCTGCACTGACGAGAAGTGATATTACTGTCTATTACTGCTAGAGCTGCTCTATTTAGAATAGCTGACACTATCTACTACTAGTAGAGCTGCACTGCTGAGAAGTGTTATTACTTCTACTACTAGCAGAGCTGCACTGCTGAGAACTGTTATTACTGTTTACAACTTGTAGAGCTGCACTGCTGAGAAGTGTTAGTACTGTCTACTACTAGCTAGTATAGCTGCACTGCCTAGAAGTGTTATTACTATCTACTACTAGTAGAGCTGCACTGATGAGAAGTGTTATTTCTGTCTACTACTAGTAGAGCTGCACTACTGAGAAGTTGTATTACCGTCTATTACTGCTAGAGCTGAACTAATGAGAAGAGCTGACACTATCTACTACTAGTAGAGCTGCACTGCTGAGAAGTGTTATTACTGTCTATTAGTAGAGCTGCACTGCTGAGAAGTGTTATTACTGCCTACTACTAGTAGAGCTGCACTGCTGAGAAGTGTTATTACTGTCTACTACTAGTAGGGCTGCACTGCTGAGAAGTATTATTACTGTCTACTACTAGCTGGTAGAGCTGCACTACTGAGAAGTGTTATGTCTGTCTACTACTAGTAGAGCTGCACTACTGAGAAGTTGTATTACTGTCTATTACTGCTAGAGCTGAACTAATGAGAAGAGCTGACACTATCTACTACTAGTAGAGCTGCACTGCTGAGAAGTGTTATTACTGTCTATTAGTAGAGCTGCACTGCTGAGAAGTGTTATTACTGCCTACTACTAGTAGAGCTGCACTGCTGAGAAGTGTTATTACTGTCTATTAGTAGAGCTGCACTGCTGAGAAGTGTTATTACGGCCTACTACTAGTAGAGCTGCACTGCTGAGAAGTGTTATTACTGTCTACTACTAGTAGGGCTGCACTGCTGAGAAGTGTTATTACTGTCTACTACTAGCTGGTAGAGCTGCACTACTGAGAAGTGTTATTACTATCTACTACTAGTAGAGTTGTACTGCTGAGAAGTGTTATTTCTGTCTACTACTAGTAGAGACGCACTGCTGAGAAGTGGTATTACTGTCTATTACTGCTAGAGCTGCTCTTTTGAGAAGAACTGACACTATCTAATACTAGTAGAGCTGCGCTGCTGAGAAGTGTTATTACTGTCTACTATTAGTAGAGCTGCACTGCTGAGAAGTGTTATTACTGTCTACTGCTAGTAGAGCTGCACTGATGAGAAGTGTTACTACTGTCTACTACTAGTAGAGCTGCACTGACGAGAAGTGATATTACTGTCTATTACTGCTAGAGCTGCTCTATTTAGAATAGCTGACACTATCTACTACTAGTAGAGCTGCACTGCTGATAAGTGTTATTACTGTCTACTATTAGTAGAGCTGCACTGCTGAGAAGTGTTATTACTGTCTACTACTAGTAGAGCTGCACTGATGAGAAGTGTTATTACCGTCTGCTACTAGTACAGCTGCACTGATGAGAAGTGTTTTTACTGTCTACTATTAGTAGAGATGCACTTGTGAGAAGTGTTATTACTGTCTACTACTAGTAGAGCTTCACTGATGAGAAGTGTTATTACTGTCTACTACTAGTAAAGCTGTACTGCTGAGAAGTGTTATTCATTTTTATAACTGCTAGAGCTGCCCTATTGAGAAGTGCTGACAATATCGTCTACTAGTAGAGCTGCACTGCTGAGACATGTTATAATTGTCTACTACTAGCTAGTAGAGTTGCACTGCTGAAAGGTGTTATTACTGTCCACTACTAGTTGAGCTGCACTGCTGAGAAGTGTTATCACTGTCTACAACTACTAGAGCTGCACTGCTGAGAAGTGTTATTACTGTCTACTTCTAGCTAGTAGAGTTGCACTGGTGAGAAGTGTTATTACTATCTAATACTAGTAGAGTTGCACTGCTGAAAGGTGTAATTACTGTCTACTAGTAGTAGAGCTGCTCTGCTGAGAAGTGTTATTACTGTCTACTACTAGCTAGTAGAGTTGCACTGCTGAAAGGTGTTATTACTGTCTACTACTAGTAGAGCTGCACTGCTGAGAAGTGTTATCACTGTCTAGATCTACTAGAGCTGCACTGCTGAGAAGTGTTATTACTGTCTACTTCTAGCTAGTAGAGTTGCACTGCTGAGAAGTGTTATTACTATCTAATACTAGTAGAGTTGCACTGCTGAAAGGTGTAATTACTGTCTACTACTAGTAGAGCTGCACTGCTGAGAGGTGTTATTACTGTCTACTACTAGTAGAGCTGCGCTGCTAAGAAGTGTTATTACTGTCTATTACTGCTAGAGCTGCACTGCTGAGAAGTGTTAATAATTTTTATAACTGCTAGAGCTGCCCTATTGAGAAGTGCTGACAACATCTTCTACCGTTAGAGCTGCACTGTTGAGAAGTGTTATTACTGTCTACTACTAGTAGAGCTGCACTGCTGAGAAGTGTTATCACTGTCTACAACTGGTATCTCTTCACTGCTGAGAAGTGTTATTACTGTTTACTTCTAGCTAGTAGAGCTGCACTGCTGAGAAGTGTTATTACTATCCAATACTATTAGAGTTGCTCTGCTGAAAGGTGTTATTACTTTCTACTACTAGTAGAGCTGCACTGCTGAGAAGTGTTATCACTGTCTACAACTGGTATCTCTGCACTGCTGAGAAGTGTTATTACTGTTTACTTCCAGCTAGTAAAGCTGCACTGCTGAGAAGTGTTATTAGTATCCAATACTAGTACAGTTGCACTGCTGAAAGGTGTTATTACTGTCTACTAGTAGTAGAGCTACACTGCTGAGAAGTGTTATTACTGTCTACTACTAGTAGAGCTGCACTGCTGAGAGGTGTTATTACTGTCTACTGCTAGTATAGCTGCACTGCCGAGAAGTGGTATTACTGTCTATTACTGCTAGAGCTGCACTGCTGAGAAGTGTTATTAATTTTTATAACTGCTAGAGCTCCCCTATTGAGAAGTGCTGACAACATCTTCTACTGGTAGAGCTGCACTGCTGAGAACTGTTATTACTGTCTACTAGTAGTAGAGCTGCACTGCTGAAAGGTGTTATTACTGTCTACTACTAGTAGAGCTGCACTGCTGAGAAGTGTTATTACTGTCTACTACTAGTAGAGCTGCACTGCTGAGAGGTGTTATTACTGTCTACTACTAGTAGAACTGCACTGCTGAGAAGTGTTATTACTGTCTATTACTGCTAGAGCTGCCCTATTGAGAAGTGCGGACACTATCTACTTCTAGTAGAGTTGCACTGCTGAGAAGTGTTATGACTGTCTACTACTAGTAGAACTGCACTGCTGAGAACTGTTATTACCGTCTATTAGTGCTAGAGCTGCTCTATTGAGAAGTGGAGACACTATCTCCTACTAGTAGAGCTGCACTGCTGAGAAGTGTTATTACTGTCTACTACTAGTAGAGCTGCACTGATGAGAAGTGTTATTTCTGTCTACTACTAGTAGAGCTGCACTGCTGAGAAGTTGTATTACTGTCTATTACTGCTAGAGCTGCTCTATTGAAAATAGCTGACACTATCTACTACTAGTAGAGCTGCACTGCTGAGAAGTGTTATTACTGTCTACTATTAGTAGAGCTGCACTGCTAAGAAGTGTTATTACTGTCTACTACTAGTAGAGCTGCACTGATGAGAAGTGTTATTACTGTCTACTACTAATAGAGCTGCACTGATGAGAAGTGTTATTACCGTCTGATACTAGTACAGCTGCACTAATGAGAAGTGTTTTTACTGTCTACTACTAGTAGAGAGGCACTTGTGAGAAGTGTTATTACTGTCTACTACTAGTAGAGCTGCACTGATGAGAAGTGTTATTACTGTCTACTACTAGTAAAGCTGAACTGCTGAGAAGTGTTATTCATTTTTATAACTGCTAGAGCTGCCCTATTGAGAAGAGCTGACAATATCGTCTACCAGTAGAGCTGCACTGCTGAGACATGTTATAACTGTCTACTACTAGCTAGTAGAGTTGCACTGCTGAAAGGTGTAATTACTGTCTACTAGTAGTAGAGCTGCACTGCTGAGAAGTGTTATTACTGTATACTACTAGCTAGTAGAGTTGCACTGCTGAAAGGTGTTATTACTGTCTACTACTAGTAGAGCTGCACTGCTGAGAAGTGTTATCACTGTCTACATCTACTAGAGCTGCACTGCTGAGAAGTGTTATTACTGTCTACTTCTATCTAGTAGAGTTGCACTGCTGAGAAGTGTTATCACTATCTAATACTAGTAGAGTTGCACTGCTGAAAGGTGTAATTACTGTCTACTACTAGTAGAGCTGCACTGCTGAGAAGTGTTAATACTGTGTACTACTAGTAGAGCTGCACTGCTGAGAGGTGTTATTACTGTCTACTACTTGTAGAGCTACGCTGCTAAGAAGTGTTATTACTGTCTATTACTGCTAGAGCTGCACTGCTGAGAAGTGTTATTAATTTTTATAACTGCTAGAGCTGCCCTACTGAGAAGTTCTGACAACATCTTCTACCGTTAGAGCTGCACTGTTGAGAAGTGTTATTACTGTCTACTACTAGTAGAGCTGCACTGCTGAGAAGTGTTATTACTGGGCTTCCTGCAAGTTACAGCCTGCTGCCTCTCACTTGGACAAACGCCGAGTTGGGGTTTCGTCCTTCTCCACTGCGGGACTGCGAGGACCAGGTTGCTCTGCGCCTCAGACACCGGCCGCACCTGGGTCCTCTTCCCACCCCGCCCCCCAGCACTACATAGCGCCTCGCGGCCCCCGCTCCGCGGGAGCCGCTCGAGGCTAAAGACTTTGGTGAAACCCTTTCCGGACGCTTCCTGCAAGTTACAGCCTGCTGCCTCTCACCTGGACAAATGCCGAGTTGGGGTTTCGTCCTTCTCCACTGCGGGACTGCGAGGACCAGGTTGCTCTGCGCCTCAGACACCGGCCGCACCTGGGTCCTCTTCCCACCCCGCCCCCCAGCACTACATAGCGCCTCGCGGCCCCCACTCCGCGGGTGCCGCTCGAGGCTAAAGACTTTGGTGAAACCCTTTCCGGACGCTTCCTGCAAGTTACAGCCTGCTGCCTCTCACCTGGACAAACGCCGAGTTGGGGCTTCGTCCTTCTCCACTGCGGGACTGCGAGGACCAGGTTGCTCTGCGCCTCAGACACCGGCCGCACCTGGGTCCTCTTCCCGCCCGCCCCCCCAGCACTACATAGCGCCTCGCTGCCCCCGCTCCGCGGGAGCCGCTCGAGGCTAAAAACTTTGGTGAAACCCTTTCCGGACGCTTCCTGCAAGTTACAGCCTGCTGCCTCTCACCTGGACAAACGCCGAGTTGGGGCTTTGTCCTTCTCCACTGCGGGACTGCGAGGACCAGGTTGCTCTGCGCCTCAGACACCGGCCGCACCTAGGTCCTCTTCCCGCCCCGCCCCCCAGCACTACATAGCGCCTCGCGGCCCCTGCTCCGCGGGAGCCGCTCGAGGCTAAAGACTTTGGTGAAACCCTTTCCAGACGCTTCCTGCAAGTTACAGCCTGCTGCCTCTCACCTGGACAAACGCCGAGTTGGGGCTTAGTCCTTCTCCACTGCGGGACTGCGAGGACCAGGTTGCTCTGCGCCTCAGACACCGGCCGCACCTGGGTCCTCTTCCCGCCCCGCCCCCCAGCACTACATAGTGCCTCGCGGCCCCCGCTCCGCGGGAGCCGCTCGAGGCTAAAGACTTTGGTGAAACCCTTTCCGGACGCTTCCTGCAAGTTACAGCCTGCTGCCTCTCACCTGGACAAACGCCGAGTTGGGGTTTCGTCCTTCTCCACTGCGGGACTGCGAGGACCAGGTTGCTCTGCGCCTCAGACACCGGCCGCACCTGGGTCCTCTTCCCGCCCCGCCCCCCAGCACTCCCTATTTAGGAATCATCTACATACGCGCAGCGCCCTCCAGAACCTGGTACTTTACTGGAAGATCTTGTCGACCCTCATACAGTCCCAGGTACTGTGGATCTGTCAGTCTCATTAGAGCTATCAGCCCTCCAGACGTCACAGCTATCTTTGTCTTTGGAGAAGACTCCGGCTCTCTTCATTAGCCCGAGTAGGGACAACTCCACTTTAACTACAATTCGGGGTATAAGGGAGGGAGCAATACCCAAGAACAAAAAGAATAAAAAGAACCCTCCGCATAATAGGAATCCTCAGCAAAACGATACTTCTCACAAGTTCCAAAAAACGACGCAACTTAACCCCCAATCCCTTCCTATCAACCAATCTGAGGAAAATTATATTTTGCCTAGTTCTATGTCCCTACGTGTTCCCCATCCTATGTTATATGTGCATGATCGATATGCATATATCCCCCTATGATCGATTAAAGATGCAATTACAGTTGTGTCCAACTCTAGTATGCCAATATCCAGTTCTCGTGAAAACAACGAGTATTAGGCCTATGTTGCCATGTTTCACAGTGTACACGTTAATTCACCGCATTGTCCCCGTTTCTAGGCCTCAAAAGGGCCCGGACGCCAGATTCAAGCTCCAGTCTCCTGAACCTACTCCGAGGAGCGATGCAGCCCCCACCTGCATCCCTGACCCTTCACTTACTTCCTGCCGCGCGGTGCCCGGCCCGGCCTGGCTCTGCCTGCCTGTCTGCCAAGAGTATGTTATGCTTCTAGTTATCAGTCCAGCTTTCCTCCTTTGCATTCCTAAGCTACTGAACCGCATCAACAGTTTCAGCTATGGTCTAGTCTTTCTGTCTCCATGCAGGAGAAATACTGTATTAGTATTCATAGAAGATTCCTAGCACACGCAATACATGTATAATAAATGCATGCACCAGCCTTAGTGTCAAGTAGCCTTTGCCCTGATAACTTTTAGTTTCTATCAACATGTACTCCAAACACAAGATACCAGATATGCCATAGGTACATGTCGTCCTGACACCGCAGACTTTAGTCTCCTCTTCTAGTACAGAAGTCATAGCCCCCAGTTCTCCCTAGTCACACGTCATAGCCCGTTTGCGCGCACCACTAGGTTAAAGGTCCCAGCTGCTCTCAGGTAGCCCCCTCCATGTTTCCGCCCACTCATGACATTTCTATGACGTTTCACATCACATGTCTCATTGCACGCCCTGTACACGCCTTCTTCTTCCACCCATGTCTCCTTATCTTACGTTTGTCATAAGTTACGCCTACTGTATGTAATGTATTTGAAATGTCTTACTATATATATGCTGCACTGTCGATGAAATGGTGCAGCTGCCATCCATTCTATTTCCGTGCAGGCTATCCCGTTCCTGTCCCTTCCCTTATGCCTGATTAAAGCCTGTTTAACTCAGATACCTCGAATCCTGTCTCTTATTTATTGAGCTATCTGTTTTATTCAATGTATTCAAAAATAGTACCGGTAATTAATTATTTATTTACCACATAATGGCGCCCGAACAGGGACTTGCCCTTTCCCCACGCGCCGGCGAAGCCACGCAGGCCCCCTGACCCTCTGCAGCCGTGACGGAACCATACCGTGCACGTGCAGATATTTCTGCTTCAAGTATCCCTCAGGCCCACGGAGGAGATGGAGACTGCGGTCCAGCATCCAGACGAGGCGGTGAGGAATGCGGCGAGTCCCGACCAGAGCCCAAGCCGAGAGTACAAGGTCCGAGGTATCCGGAGGCCCACCTGTAACTGAAGTCCGAAGTTCGTAGTCCGACGTCGTAGCAGTCCAGTCCAGTCCGAGGCCTTCCGTTCTTGCTGCCCGGTGAGTACCGTTGCTGGGGTAGTATCTAGACAGGGTCAATTAATTTGTCTCTGGTCCGTTGGGTTTGGGTACACAGATCCAGTCCGAAGTATTCTCCTAGGTGGATACGGGTCCGACGTGTCTCTTTATGGGACCGGTATGTTCTGTACTGTTTTAGCAGTGCATCCAGTAATTCTAGTAAGTCTGTTCTCGAGAAGTCCGAGTATTATGTTTTAAATGTACCAGGTAATATTCTGTTCGAACTGTTATTAATGTTATTTAATGTGTTTTTCAATGTCGTGGTATGAGTGATTTGTTTTGCTATTCATTACTGTGTTTATCGTGTATTGTATTGTGTTTGGATTCAAGTCTAGAATGCCTCTGTTTTCCAAGTTACGTCAGATAGGAACCCGGAAAGGGTTACTCGAAGAATCAGTTCCTGTCCCGCCTAGGGACAGTCCAGGACATTTTATGTATCATAAGCATGGCTTAAGTGCCATATTGTATTTAGATTTATGGGTCGACTATACCAAGGATCTAGAAGAGAAATATAGATGGCCTGTATCAGGTACATGGGATGCCGAGTGCATCATGCGAGTAGAAGAGGCATTATGGAAAAAGAAAGCCCGACAGTCCCAGAAAGATGCCATCGAGTTATGGCGCAAAGAATCTCATAGAAGAACCGAAAAAGAAATCAGAAAAACAGAGTTAAGTAGGGAATCCTCAGAGAGAGCCCAAGAAAGGGAACTTCTAGAAGAAGGTGAACGAGTTAGAGCAGAACAGTCAGACAGACAGAGAAATGCTCTTATAAGGGGCATGTATCCTCTTCTTGCCGAGGGCTTGCCGAAGGCAACCCCGGAAGCATCCAGTAATTTTCCGCCACCATTAGTCCCGACTAGGCTACGTCATAAACCGACCGCAGCTGAAATTTTTCTTTCGTCCTATTTGGACGATACAGTCCCAGAATATGCAAATCCTGTTCCGCCTGCCCCTGTTAATAATGTAATCCCTGTTCCTCCAGCCACTGGTCCCGGGGACCAAGTTAATGTACCCCCGGCCCAGCCTACAGTAAATGCACCCGTTTTACCAGTCACGTTACCAGCACCCGCACGTCCGGTATTACCTGACGACTCTAGCCCAGGAGGGGCGGCGGGAGGCGCTCCTACCACCCCGCCTCAAACGAAACGAATGACGCTGAGAGAAGCAGCGTTACAACGTACACCGAAAGTCTCTACTCACGCAGCCCTCAAGAAATACCTTACTGATTGCGTATATGATTCAGTACCAGGTGAAGATTACATGATACTGTATTCAGTACGTTTACGACGAGTTACCACCTTTTTGGTTACTCTGCCAGACATGAAGGACCATCTAGATAGAATATATCGTTTTATCCGTACAGGGGAGGATCCAGAAAGTATTCACGAAGCTATGGCACACAGAAAAGTCGAGACTCAACATCTGATTTTACAGTTTTTGATTAACTGTTTAATAAGAGAACAAGACTATCCTGAGAAAGATAAAGATAAGATGAAAGTCCTGACAAAGTGGAGTGATAATATAGCCGAGGGAAAACACAAGACACAGAATTGTATAGACGCTATGTACAGGAAAATCCGTAAGGAAATTCTAGACATACACGAAAAAGAGAAAGCAAGGAAAATAGCCGAGTAAGAGAATGACTCTTCAAGTGAAGAGGTAGACAGCGAGAATCCCGACAGAATAGCGTATGTAGGTAGAACTAGACTTTCCGACAGACATTCACGTCCAGATTACAAGAAAAGTTTTCCTCCTCCAGTGCCAGAACAATGTTCTCTTGAGCAAGTATTCCAAGCTACCGAAAAAATTCTGAAATCACGAATAGGTTATAGTGAACTTAATACCATGCATGAACAAGAACTAGCCCGATCAGCAGTCCGATGGACTAGTGATTCTACCACGTTTCCAGATGAAATCGTGGCACAAATGTTCCTGAAACTGCCCCCAGCCGAGCAGCGTCTGGTGGGTATGTATATGATCCAGCACCTCATCACACTGTATGAGGTTCAGCATTCTGATCCAGGTCCTTTACATGATGTATTGAACGAGTTACTCCAGTACAGATGGAAAGGTCTAGGTACCGATTTAATTAATGTCATTCTAGAACAGCGCCACAAATACAGTACGTTCCTGACTCCGCATTTTGTTCCCGTTCCACCCCCAGTAAGGAAGTCATTCTACATAGATAGACAGAATCCGTTACGAGAAGTACATCCAGTTAGGACAACGGGGGGTGCTCTAGAACGAGTATTTGTTTACACCCCCATCACGAAAATAGAACTTTTGGAGATGAAAAAGTTAATCCCCTGTCATGATAAAGATCCAGCAGGGTTCCACCGTGAACTAAAAGACATGCTCCGTATGGGAGAATACACGTATCCTGATATCATTAAAATGTTAAAAGTCCTGTTGCCTGCGGGCATATATGAAAAACTCAAAGAAAAAGAATGGGAGGTGGGAGAGAAAAAGATAGATTGGTCCGCATTAGAAGCCGAAGATAACACACGAGTACCAGGTACCGGTCTTGGGGATAAAGCTAAAGCTTTGCCCGAACTGTTAATACAAGTCTTGCCAAGATTACTAGCCACGAAAAAGGAAGACTGGGATGCCATCTCAGCCTGTAAACAGAAACAAGATGAAGATACTAGTGACTTTTATTCTAGATTCGAGAAATGTTTCATTATTAATAGTGGTCTGAAAACAAGTAGTGAATCGTATCCACATCTTTTTGTTACCAAACTAGTCGAGAATTCAAGTCCACAAGTTAAAAATCGAGTACTGAAAGTCGAGAGTACCTGGCAAGCTAATTCTCCGTCACAGATGCTCCAGATGCTCCAGTACCACCAGAACAGAATCAGGGAAGAGCAGGAACATGAAAGAAGACGTATGAAAGACACGAAAATGAAAGTACTAGTTGCACAATCTATTCCACAAGACAGTCAGAAGAGGGGTCCGAATCAAGCCAGTCATCCTACAGCTCCCGTTAAAGGGACATGCAATTATTGTAAACAACATGGTCATTTTATAAACGAATGTGCAGTTCTGAAACATAACATAGCTACTAGTAAGACTAAAGAGAGACCGCGTCCGCCTAGACAAGAACAAGTTTTACAGACTTCCCAGCCACCGCAGAATGCACAACAGACAGTTACAGTACCGCAGCCTATAGCTGCAACACAGCATGTTACACAGCAGATGTACCAGTATGCACAGTCAGAGTATCCAGATTATCAGCCGTATTCATGAAACAGCCTAGAGAGGGAGGTAGGCTTGCCTCTCATCGAGATTCCTGTAGATCAAGAGGGTCCCTATGTACACAGTCAAATATTGGGGAAAGACAGAAAGTTTCTGATTGATACAGGGGCAAGTAGGACTACCATCAGTCATGACGAGGTTCCAGGGGCTCCGCTCTCAGGCTCTAGAAATGTTTCCCTTGGATTTTCAGGAAAGCCTATTGTTAATGAAATATCGAAACCAGTTACTCTAGAAGTTGGTCCACTGTCCCGAACTACTGATTTGTTACTTACGAAGTCATGTCCAGAAAATGTATTAGGCATTAAGACACTGAAAGAATTAGGTGCCATAATTTGTTGCTCCCCAGAGGGAGTAAGACTGTTCCTGCGAGATTTTAAAGGTCATTATGTATTACGTGATTTTGATCCAAGATTATTGAATGTACCACAGCATTTATGGGCGCAAGGTCCAACTGATGTAGGTTGTATGCATATCACACCCTATCGTGTCACTCTGAAACAAGGTGTTGTATTACCACGAATCAGACAGTACAAATTGCCACCTGAAGCTGTAGCAGCCTTATCCAAAATTATTGACGAACTTATTGTTCAAGGAGTAGTTGTAGAAACTGACTCCAATGTATGTAATTCTCCTATCATTCCGATTCTGAAACGTACTGATCCGAATGCACCTCCAGTTTATCGATTAGTGATCGACCTTCGAGAACTTAATAAATGTATCATACCACAGTACCCAGTAGTCCCTGATATTTCTTCCCTATTGACTGCCATTGATTCTGAAGCCACGTTCTTTACTGTAATTGATCTCAAGAACGCATTCTTTAGTGTCCCCATTCATCCAGACAGCCAGTTTCTTTTCGGATTCTGTTTAAATGGAAGAAGCTATAAATTTACACGAGCTCCTCAAGGTTTCACAGAAAGTCCTAGCATTTACAGTCAAGCACTTAAAAGACAACTAGACAATATTCACATGCCAACTGACACTGCCCTACTCCAGTATGTCGATGATCTGTTAATTACAGCCCGTTCTGAATGTGACTGCGAACGTGCGTCACTTACAGTTCTGTATTTCCTGGCCGAGATGGGGCACAAGGTGTCCCCTTCCAAATTGCAATTCTGTGTCCAGCAAGTGGTCTACTTGGGACACTTACTGTCCAAGAGGGGTAGGCAGTTGACACCTGACCGTATCCAGTTAATAGCATGTCTTCCACAACCCAAGACTCAGAAGGAGGTACGAGCTTTTATCGGCCTCACTTCTTACTGTAGACAATGGATTCCTCAGTACGCATTTCTAGCCAAGCCACTGATACAGTTAACGACACAGGAGGCAGCCGTATCGACTGTCCTCCCTTGGACCCAGGAACATACACTTGTTTTCAATGAGTTAAAGAAAGCTTTATGTAATGCACCTGTTCTAGCAACACCGAACTACAGTAAGCCTTTTACACTTTTTGTTACTGAACGTGATGGTACTGCATTATCTGTTCTCACACAAGATCAAGCAGGACAATACAAGCCCTGTGCTTATTTTTCTAGCACATTAGATCCGGTGGCCCAGGCTCTGCCTGCGTGCCTCAAGTCAGTTGCAGCCACAGCTCTAGCTATCAGACAAAGTGATTCCATAGTGTTAGGACATTCCCTGACAGTACAAGTTCCACACTCCGTGGAAGTTCTTTTAAACCGAACTCAGACTCAGCACTTGACAATTGCACGTTTAACAGGTTATGAACTGACATTGTTTCAGCCACACATAGAAATCAGACGCTGCAACGTTTTAAATCCCGCTACACTGTTACCCTCAGTAACTTCAAGTCCTGCCACACATGACTGTGTGGAAGTTGTTAACACCATGACAAAGCCAAGACAAGACTTGACAGACATTGCATTACCTGATCCCGACCTGACACTTTATGTGGATGGTTCATGTATGAGAACAAGTACAGGAGAACTAGTAGCCGCGTATGCAGTGACTACTGAAACCGAAGTTATAGAAACACATCGTATTGATACCCTGTCTGCTCAGGCAGCAGAGCTAGTTGCTCTGACCCAAGCCTGTATACGTGCCAAGAACCTGAAAGTTAACATATACACAGATTCACGTTATGCATTCGGAGTCGTACACGACTTTGGAGTGCTCTGGCAAGAGAGGGGTTTCATGACTTCTCATGGAACCAAGATTCAGCATGGCCTCCTCATTCAAGCTCTGTTAGATGCAATACATTTACCGACAGCTATTGCCATTATGAAGTGCAAAGCACATACGAAAGTTACTGACATCATTTCCCAGGGTAACGACCTGGCAGATCGTACAGCCAAGCTTACAACTCAGACTCCAGACATTCCAGTTAACAAGACACCGACACACATTCCAGATCAGACAACTTGTATGACAGTTAAGGACCCTACACAAGATGTACTAGATATCCAGTCACATGCTACCTCTGATGAAATCAAGAAATGGTCCGAACAAGGAGGGGTCCAGACAGATCAGGGATGGTTGACGAAGGGAAAAGCCACATGGTTTCTCCCCGACTCTATGGTTCAAGTCATTATTAATACCGCACATAGTCCAGTACACCTAGGAGAAAAGGCCATGTTAGACAGTATCCAGAACCTCTGGTTCAACAAGCATTTACGAGCAGCAGCCAAGCAGAAAGTGCGTACCTGCATGATCTGTTGTCAGTTCAATCCAGGTAAAAGTGTCCCGGTGGAACAAGGTGGATTCCATCCTCCTGACCACCCTTTTGAAGTCCTCCAGATGGATTATATTCAGATGGAGCGATGTCGAGGTTTCAAGTATGTCCTCGTAGTTGTATGTGCTTTGTCCAGATGGACAGAAGCATATCCAGTTCCAGATTACACTGCCGCGACCACTGCCAGGCAGTTGGTTTGTGAGTTTTTCCCCCGCTATGGTTTGCCAAGGGTCGTGTATTCAGACAACGGCCAGCCATTCTCCTCTGAACTCATGAAACAAGTATCCCTTCTGTTAGGGTACCAGTGGAAGTTCCACTGTGTACGGCACCCTGAAGCAGCTGGTCTAGTTGAGAGACATAATCAGACATTGAAAATCCGTATTGCAAAAGTATGCGCAGAGAAAGGTGTAGATTGGTTGGTAGCACTGCCAGTTGCCCTTTTTTATATGAGAATGGTTGCACACTCTAGATCAGGTCTGTCCCCGTACGAGGTCGTATTCGGCCGTCCTCCAAATATGTGGGGTACACCTATGCCCCGAAAGATTACAGACGTTTCCAGTAATATGCTGACAGATTACCTAGCTTCCTTGATGTCTGCCCTACACTCTTGTCGTTCACAGGTCGCCGCTGCTTTTCCAGACAACACTCAAGTGAAACCGCACGAAGTCGTTCCAGGTGAACTCGTGTTGGTTCGAAACTTCGATCGTTCAAGTCCGCTGGAGCCCCGCTGGAAGGAGCCCAAGTTGGTGTTATTAACAACAAGGACCGCAGTCAAGCTCGAGGGACGCAAGGGCTGGGTACATACCAGCCACGTCAAGAAATTCCATGGATTACGACCAAAGACATTTATCAAAGACTGCCCTGTCCTCAAAGACTGCCCAGACACAGACTCTAAACTTCCCCTGTTAGAGAAAACTCCGCAGCAGGAGTATAAAGCCAAGTTGAGGTCTAGCAAGTCAGACAGTTTAATTGTTTAAGTCCCTCTCATGTGAAGCGGTTAGACAGGTTCCTGACATGTATGAGACAGACCCACATAGTGAGAGAGTTAGTCAAAACTCTAAGAGAATACGCTATCAAAAGAATATTTGCAGTAGATGCATCGTTACTCTGTTATTTTTTATGTTTCTGAGTCTTATGGTTACCTGCATAAGTTATGCTTTTCATTTATGTTTTCCTATTTCACATGTACATATGTTTTCTAATGTTACAGTAGAGCACACATTTAGTGACCTGCCTCCTCACGAGTTATCCTATCGTCTTGCTATGCGTAATAACACATTTATCAGAATGTTACACTATTCACACCAGACCAGCAATGCCACTAATTGTTGGGTGTGTGGTCGACTTCCCCCTTTCCAGACACCGAAGGGAGTTCTGCCACTTTTTCCTTATCCGTTTTCACACAATGGTTCGTGTGGAGCATGGTCCACGTTAACGTCATCCTTAACTGATATGTCCCTTCTGAATCGAACATGTTTCCCAGACAAGGAAGGTTTTCCCCACAGAACAGGTTCTGATCTAGAAAATGAAGTATATGATTTAGGTAATTATTCCTCGAATTTCATGGTTTTGAATGTTCAGTCCGAAACTACTCCAGATTTGCCTGCTATTTCAGTACTACCAGTCAAAGGCGAATTATGTGTCAGAAAGAATGGTTCCACACATGTAGGTCATAGTGATTGTACTACTGTGGTCGAGTATAGTGACAGTGGGAAATCTATTTTCAAAGCCTCACGTCATTCTTATTTTGTGTGTGGTCAGACCGCATATATACGTCTGCCCCTCGATTGGGATGGAACATGTTATATTGCCTTCCTACTGCCACCAGTTTTCCTAGCCCCATCCGATTATCACAGAAACACACATCTAGTACACGTTAGACATAGAAGGGAGACTGAGTCCCCAATTGTCGATCAAACTGAAACTGCTCTAGAACAATATCAAGACTTCAATAAAGGTTTCTTTTTCTTCATAGGTCCGGTCCAGAATAGTAAGTTAATACGTAGGTTAACCAGAACCCTTGAAGCAGTAGTGAATGAGACTACTTCCGCTCTAGGTAATTTAACAGAAGAGCAATCTGCCATTAGATTTGTCGTGCTCCAAAATCGTCTCGTTCTTGACGTCATACTGGCCGATAGAGGAGGAGCATGTAGAGTCATCGGATCTAGTTGCTGCATTTTCATTCCTAATAACGCGCCGTCTGTTTATTCAGCTATAACCAGACTTCATAAAATTGCCCATCAGTTACACCAGAATCCAGGCACCTGGACATGGTCCGGTTGGCTCTGGAGTATCATATCTGCCTGGGGATGGAAAGTATTGTCATTTCTAGGTATAGCAGTAATGATCATATTCAGTTGCTGTCTCTGTTTACAATGTGGCCCTGCGATTTGCGGCTTGTGTGCTACATCCTGTATTCCTAGTCCTAAGTCCCGTTCCAAGACAATGTGAGACGAGCAAATGATGCTATATGAACAGATAGATGGTATCATGAATATTGATGTTTCCTGATGGAAACGTAGGGTCAAGGAGGGAATGAGGAAAATTATATTTTGCCTAGTTCTATGTCCCTACGTGTTCCCCATCCTATGTTATATGTGCGTGATCGATATGCATATATCCCCCTATGATCGATTAAAGATGCAATTACAGTTGTGTCCAACTCTAGTATGCCAATATCCAGTTCTCGAGAAAACAACGAGTATTAGGGCTATGTTGCCATGTTTCACAGTGTACACGTTAATTCACCGCATTGTCCCCGTTTCTAGGCCTCAAAAGGGCCCGGACGCCAGATTCAAGCTCCAGTCTCCTGAACCTACTCCGAGGAGCGATGCAGCCCCCACCTGCATCCCTGACCCTTCACTTACTTCCTGCCGCGCGGTGCCCGGCCCGGCCTGGCTCTGCCTGCCTGTCTGCCAAGAGTATGTTATGCTTCTAGTTATCAGTCCAGCTTTCCTCCTTTGCATTCCTAAGCTACTGAACCGCATCAACAGTTTCAGCTATGGTCTAGTCTTTCTGTCTCCATGCAGGAGAAATACTGTATTAGTATTCATAGAAGATTCCTAGCACACGCAATACATGTATAATAAATGCATGCACCAGCCTTAGTGTCAAGTAGCCTTTGCCCTGATAACTTTTAGTTTCTATCAACATGTACTCCAAACACAAGATACCAGATATGCCATAGGTACATGTCGTCCTGACGCCGCAGACTTTAGTCTCCGCTTCTAGTACAGAAGTCATAGCCCCCAGTTCTCCCTAGTCACACGTCATAGCCCGTTTGCGCGCACCACTAGGTTAAAGGTCCCAGCTGATCTCAGGTAGCCCCCTCCATGTTTCCGCCCACTCATGACATTTCTATGACGTTTCACATCACATGTCTCAGTGCACGCCCTGTACACGCCTTCTTCTTCCACCCATGTCTCCTTATCTTACGTTTGTCATAAGTTACGCCTACTGTATGTAATGTATTTGAAATGTCTTACTATATATATGCTGCACTGTCGATGAAATGGTGCATGTTAGACCTGGCACCTTGGCGTGGGTTTCCCTTCCACTTTTTGCTGTTGTGCCTCAAATGTTTTGCTGGTGTCTGCTACTCAGGGCACTGCGCCACGGCCAACCCGTGCCGCAGTGCAAGTGCTCCCTACTGTAAAGTGTACATGTGATTGATGTCCATGATTGGTTCATTGGATTTACTGTTAGTCCCTAGTAAAGTGCACCAGGAGTGCCAGGGTTTGTGAATGCCAACACTGCTAGTGGGCCTGCAGCGCTGGTTGCGCCACCCACAGAAGTAGCCTTAAAATGTGTCTAAGGGTCTGCCATTGCAGAACCTGCGTGCAGTCTGGTACTGTCACCCTGGCTGGGCAAGTGCACACACTTGCCAGCCCCTAAAACCTTCCCTTAACTTCATATTAGTCACCCCTATGGTAGGCCTGAGGGCAGGGTGCATTGTAAGTATAAGGTAGAACATGCCCTGATGTGTGTGGCATGTTCTAATAGTGAATTACGGCCAAATTCGTTTTTCACTATTGTAAGGCTACCAGTTCCCTTCTAGGCCAGATGGGCTGCTGGAATTATTACACTCTATAATCCCAGCAGGCTCAGGGAACATGGTAGAAATTCATGTTTAGTATGCCTGAACTCAGAATAATAAAATACTTCTTTTAGTAAAGTTTATTTTAATATCCTGATTTTGCAAATGCTACTTTTAGAAAGTTAGCATTTGCTTGCCTAACCATTTCAGCCCGCCTCTGCTTGGATGTGGATCTGACTGTCTGGTGTGTGTGAGTGACAGGGCTGGGAGTTGACAGGTAGTGAATAGCCAGATGACACCTTAGTGGGTGGTGGGAGTTTCCCCTGAATGATGCATCAGGCTGTGCCCCTGCCTCCACAATGCTGGCTCCGCCCTCCTGGGGAGCGACTGATGACTCAGCCTGCACCTGGCCCAGGAAGGACCGAAGCTTGTCAACAAAGTGCTCAGGCCACTCCTGTCCTCACAAAGCCGGCTCCGCCCCCCTGGGGAGCGGCTGATGTGCCTGCCCTCACACTGAATACAGAAGTCATAAGTACCCACAACAAGTGCTCAGAGACTAGAGCAGTTATGCAGAGGCCCCCCTGGCTTGCTAGAACAAAAGAAACTGGGTATAAAAGAAGGAGCCCTGCTCCTTGTAAATTAGATCCTGTTTGTGCCACAAGAGAAACTCTGCCCGAAGAGAAGGACCTGGAAGGACTACAAGGAGGAGTGCTGACTCTGGCCTGTGTCTGGTGCCTTGCTGCCAAAGGAGAGGAAGACAAAAGACTTTTGCTTTTATTTTTGAACTTTGTGCCAAACTCTGCTGAAAGATCTCCAAGGGCTTGCTGTTGAACTTGCCCCCTGACCAGCGCTCCAGGAACAGTGAGCGCTACCCCCTGACAGAGGAACCACTGTGGACCGCTGCTTTCCCTCTGCACGCCTATCCAGGAAAAGCGGAGCGCGCTGTGACCATCGCGCTCTTCAGCAACGCTCTGGGTGTGCCCCCGTTCTGAACACCGTGACTGCTGCCTGCCAGGCCCAGAAGCATCGCAAAGATTAGCCCAGCTGATCTGAGCACCGTGACTGACCCCGAGCCGCAGCTCGCAGCGTAAAGAAAGGTTGTGCCCGGTGCCTGCTTGCACCCCTCCGTGACTTGTGCCCCTGAACGCGCCGCCGCTGTCCGAGAAACAGCTGCTGCGTGGGGTACCAGAACGCCGCCTGGATTGTTGGTGGTGTGCTCTGTGGATTGCCGCCCCCTGCGGGTGCCCCTCTGTGGAAACCCCGAGGCTCTCTGTCCCTGTGGCCCGGCCCGCACCGCAACGCCAACCTCCGAGCTCGAGCCGAGCCGCCGCTCGCTCCAACCCCGGGAGGAAGACACCGCGACGCGGATCACCGCGCTGACCTGCGCTCGGACTGCCTCGATCCTGCTCAAGAAAGACAAAGGTACTGTTGTTGCCCCCGCGGTGCGAGCATCTGGCCTGCCCGCTCGCACCGCCCTCTGATCCGCCAAGTCCTCGGAGCCGCGTGAAGAGCGCTCCCAGGGCCCCCGCCCTCTCCCCCGCCAGCCGCGCACAGCCGTGCGGCTCGCACAGAGAGGCGGACTCGAACCAACCTGCCGCCGCTCCCGCTAGACGCGTGAGCCCGGGCCGGTCGGGCCCAGTCAGTCATCGGAGGTGCACCAAGGCCCCCAGCAGGCAACTCCGCCTTTGTTTTTGCTAAACTTGAACAGGAAAGCCTCACCCAATATCGTATGTGAGGAATGAGAAAGACAAGCTGAGAAAGAACTGTGACATTTATAAAGAGTAACTGGAACCTGCATTTAAAGTAACCAAGACTGTATTTACGAGCCTGCTTGAAATTATATAAAGAACATATATTTTTACAAATACAGTTTGGTGTCATTGTGTGGTGGGTTGGTGGTGATGGTGTGATATTGCAAATGTTTAACCCTATGTGCCCCAGAGATTAGCCTAAGACTGCTTAAGCCACACTACCTAGAGGGTAAGCAGAGGTTGTCTTGAAGGTAACCCTCAGCCCTGACGGGGAAGAGAGAGTCCCTGCTTGTCGCCAGTGCTGCACTGCGCCAACTAGAGACTCCCCCTTCCTACATTGGACGCAGCTGTGGGGATTCGCGAATTTACATTTGCAGTGTTTTACCTTAGCTACTGACCATTGCATAGTGATTACAGTCCAGTATCTTAGCCACAGACTTTTTGATTCTTAATTTTGCTAAAGAGGAAGATCCCTAAGTGTTGCAAGCATGCCTGGCACAAACAGCATTGATGGAGGAGAGTCCATAGCCTCTGGTGCGCAGGAGCTAGAATGGGATGCATCAAAGCTGGATGACTACACAAAGAAGCAACTGAGTTTTTTTTGCAGGAAACTCAAAGTTCCACACGCAGGGTGCAAAAACAAACCTGAGTTCTACAAAGCCCTGAAGGCCTGGATGGAATCTAGGAAGGCACCTGAGGATCAGGGTGCACCTGTGGATCCTGTGGGTCTGGAAAAACCAGACAGCGTCATTAGCTTTGGCAGAGGCCTGTCGCCAGAGGAGCTGGCAGACAGACAGGCAACCAGGGATCATGAGATAAAACTGGCAGAATTGAATTTAAAGGGCCAAATGGAGCTTGAAAGCAAAAGGATGGCTCTGGAAGAGCGAAAACTCCAGTTGGAGTATGATGTGAAGATGAGGGAGATGAGTCTAAAAGAGAAAACCTTGGATCATCCTCCCTCTGGTGGCAGCGCAATGCCGGTGCAGGTAGAGTCAAGAGTGCACATCCCCAAAGATGTAGTTAAAGAGTTCTTTAAGGGGGATGACATAGGACAGTGGTTTAGGGCATATGAGGTAGCCATGCTTTCCCACCGGGTCCCTGAGAGGGATTGGGGAGCGGGGTTATGGGGAAGGTTCCTTAGCGAAGGGCGGGACACCCTGCTAGATTTGCCCACTGAAGACCAGAGATCCTATCCCCATATGAAAGAAGCTTTAATGACCAGGTATGGGCTTACCCCTGAAATGTATAGGCAGAAGTTTAGGGGGTGTAATAAGCGGCCTGGGAATACGTATGTGGAGGTTGTGACTTTTTTTTGCAGAGCACTGGATGGTTGGGTGAAGGGTAACAAAGTGAATGATTTTCAGGGTCTCTTTGATTTAATTGCATGGGAGCACTTGTCTGAACAATGTTTTCCTGAGTTACGCCAGCACCTGATTGATAGCAAGTTGTCCAACCCGAGGAAGCTTGCTGAGGAGGCGGACCGCTGGCTCAGCACCAGGGTCCACAAGGGTCCAGTGGGAGACTCCGCCAAGGGTGGGCAGGGTCCCCAGCAGAAGAGTGGGGGGGACAAGGGAAAACAGAAAGGGTTCCAAAAAGGCCCCCAAAGTAATCCCCAAGGGGACCAACAGAAAGGTTCTCAGCCTCCCCCACCCCCAAAGCAGGATGGGGCCCCGACAGGTAGACCTGTTCCAAAGGGGCCCTTCAATTGTTACAAATGTGGTGACCCGGGGCACATAGCCAGTGACCCCAAGTGTCGCCTGTTTGGAAAACCAGCACCCACTGGTGCTCCGCCCCGACAAGTGACCAGTGTTCACTTAGGAGAAGAAGTGATGGTCCCGGGGGGTGGAGATCCTGTTCAGATGACCCTAGTCTCACTAGGAGACAGTGAGATGGTCCCTACAAGCTACCTGCCCTCTAACACTAAAAAATATGGGCAGGTGGTTACCATCAATGGTAAGAAAGCTGAGGCTCTTAGAGACACAGGAGCCAGTGTGACTGCAGTGAGGCATCACCTGGTGTCTCAAGAGCAGGTTGTACCCCATGCCTACTGTAGGGTTGTCAACGCGGACAATTCAGAGAGTCAGTGTCCGATGGCTCAAGTTCCCTTCGAGTGGGGGGGGGTCTCTGGTACTCTGCAGGTCTGTGTGAGGAAAGCCATGCCTGTTGACTGTTTGCTCGGGAATGACTTGGAGGACTCCCCTTGGGAAAAGGTGGAGAAAACGACTCACCTGAAGATGGTGGGTCTACCTGACTGGGCGTGCGTGACCACCCGGTCAATGGCAGCCAGTAGGGGTGATCAAGAGGTCCTGGGGCCTGAGAGAGAGGCCCAGGAACCGGCCATAGGGAGAAGGCGCAGGGTGCGCGGGAAACCGGCCCCTGAAGTTCCCACGGTCCAGGAGGAAGCAGACCTTGAGGGGGATGCCCTGGAGCCTACTGGGGAACAGATTGCCGAACTGGGGGACCTGCCTGAGCTGACCCATTGGCAGCAAGAAGGAGGCCCCTCCAGGGAGGAATTCTGCAGGGAGCAGAAAGAATGCCCTTCTCTCGTGGGTATGCGGCAGCAGGCTGCAGACCAGGCCAATGGTGTTCAGGCCAAAACACATTATGTGTACTGGGAGAATGACCTCCTGTACTCAGAGCCCAAGGCTGCTGAACCTGGGTCAGCCCGTGTGCTGGTGGTACCCCAGAAGTTCAGAGCCTTCCTACTGGGACTGGCTCATGATGTGCCTTTAGCAGGACATTTGGGGATGGACAAGACCTATGACAGGCTTGTCACCCACTTCTACTGGCCCCAAATGCACAAGAGCTCAGATGCTCATTGTAGGACCTGTCCAACTTGCCAGGCAAGTGGGAAGAGCGGAGGGAAGAACAAGGCTCCCCTCCAACCCTTCCCTGTGGTCAGTACGCCATTCCAACGAGTGGGTATTGACATTGTTGGGCCTCTGGACCCCAAGACAGCCATGGGCAACAGGTTCATCCTGGTCTTGGTGGATCATGCCACCCGGTACCCTGAAGCCATCCCTCTGAGGACAGTGACGGCCCCCGTGGTGGGCCGTGCACTGATGGGAATTTTCTCCAGAGTGGGATTCCCTCTAGAGGTGGTGAGTGACAGGGGGACCAACTTCATATCCAAGTATATGAAGTCCCTTTGGCAAGAGTGTGGTGTAACCTACAAGTTCACCACACCTTACCATCCCCAAGGAAATGGGTTGGTTGAAAGATTCAACCGAACCCTGAAGGGCATGATCATGGGCCTGGAAGGTCCAATGAGGCGTAAGTGGGACGTCCTCTTACCATGCCTGCTCTTTGCATACCGCGAGGTGCCACAGAAGTCTCTAGGGTTCAGCCCCTTTGAGCTGCTGTATGGTCACCCCGTGAGAGGACCACTGAGTTTGGTAAAGGAAGGCTGGGAGCAATCTCCCAGGAAACCTCCCCAGAATGTATATAGCTACATGCTGGCCTTCAGAAACCAAACCAGGCGCTTCAGACAACTTGCTGAGGCAAATCTGGAAGCTAGCCAGGAGGAGATGAAGCGGTGGTACGACCAGAATGCCACTCTGGTAGAGCTTCAGCCTGGACAGGAGGTGTATGTCTTGGCCCCAGTGGAACCCTGTGCACTTCAGGATAAGTGGACAGGCCCATTTGAGGTTGTGGAGCGCAAGAGCTCCGTGACATACTTGGTGGACATGAAGACGCCCAGGAATCCTTTAAGGGTCTTGCATGTCAACCGCCTCAAGCCCCACTTGAAAAGGTCCGAAGTGGGCATGCTGTTGGCCACTGATGATGGAATGGAAGAGGAGTCAGAGCCTCTTCCTGACCTCTTAGTGGCCTGTGAGAAAGATGGGTCAGTGGATGGAGTTAACCTCTCACCCACCCTGACCCCTGAGCAACAGGAAGACTGCCGCCAATTGCTGGGGCAGTTTCCAGATCTGTTCTCCCTGGTTCCTAGTGTCACAGATTGGTGCGTCCATGATGTGGACACAGGAGACAGCTTACCTGTGAAGCATAAGGCTTACAGAGTGACTGACAGGGTCAGGGCCTGCATCAAGGAGGAGGTCTCCAAGATGCTTGCTCTTAGGGTGGTTGAGTCTTCCAGCAGTCCTTGGTCCAGCCCCGTGGTCTTGGTCCCAAAGGCTGCTGCGCCGGGAGCCACACCTGAACTCCGGTTCTGTGTGGACTACAGAGGACTCAATTCAGTCACCAAGACTGACGCGCACCCTATCCCCAGAGCTGATGAGCTCATTGATCGGCTAGGGGCTGCCCGGTTCCTCAGCACGTTTGATTTAACGTCTGGGTACTGGCAGATCGCCTTGACCGATGGGGCAAAGGAGAGGTCAGCATTCTCCACACCAGATGGGCATTTCCAGTTCCGGGTTATGCCATTTGGGATGAAGAATGCCCCTGCCACCTTTCAGAGGTTGGTCAACCAGGTGTTGGTTGGGCTGGATGAGTTCAGTGCCGCCTACCTGGATGACATCGCAGTGTTCAGTGGCACCTGGCCAGAACACCTGCGACACCTCTGGGAAGTGTTGATGGCGCTGCGCAAGGCAGGCCTCACAATCAAGGCAAGCAAGTGCCAGATTGGGCAGGGTTCAGTGGTGTACTTGGGACACCAAGTGGGGAGTGGCAAGGTGGCACCCTTGCAACCCAAAATTGAGACCATCCTGGCTTGGGAACCCCCCAAGACCCAGACTGCAGTGAGAGCCTTCCTGGGGCTCACTGGGTATTACAGGAGGTTTGTCAAGGGCTATGGCACTATTGTGACCCCCTTGACAGAGCTGACTTCTAAGAAGCAGCCCAGGAATGTGATTTGGACTGACACCTGTCAGAAGGCTTTTGACACCCTGAAGACTGCCATGTGCACGGCGCCCGTGCTCCTGGCTCCTGATTTCTCCAAGGAATTCATAGTGCAAACAGACGCTTCAGAGCATGGTGTAGGGGCTGTTCTCTCACAGATGACTGAGGAGGGCTGGGACCAACCCGTAGCCTTCATCAGTAGGAGGTTACTTCCACGGGAAAGTAGGTGGAGTGCAATAGAGCGAGAAGCATTTGCTGTGGTCTGGGCGCTGAAGAAGCTGAGACCCTACTTGTTTGGGTCTCACTTCCGGGTTCAGACGGACCACAGGCCCCTCAGATGGTTGATGCAAATGAGGGGTGAGAACCCAAAACTGTTGAGGTGGTCCATCTCCCTACAGGGTATGGACTTCACGGTGGAACACTGCCCTGGCACAGATCACGCCAACGCTGATGGTCTGTCCAGATTTTTCCGCCTTAGTGATGAGGAACTCCCTGGGGAAGGGTAGTTCTCCCCACATTTCAGCTGGAGGGGACACGTGTTAGACCTGGCACCTTGGCGTGGGTTTCCCTTCCACTTTTTGCTGTTGTGCCTCAAATGTTTTGCTGGTGTCTGCTACTCAGGGCACTGCGCCACGGCCAACCCGTGCCGCAGTGCAAGTGCTCCCTACTGTAAAGTGTACATGTGATTGATGTCCATGATTGGTTCATTGGATTTACTGTTAGTCCCTAGTAAAGTGCACCAGGAGTGCCAGGGCTTGTGAATGCCAACACTGCTAGTGGGCCTGCAGCGCTGGTTGCGCCACCCACAGAAGTAGCCTTAAAATGTGTCTAAGGGTCTGCCATTGCAGAACCTGCGTGCAGTCTGGTACTGTCACCCTGGCTGGGCAAGTGCACACACTTGCCAGCCCCTAAAACCTTCCCTTAACTTCATATTAGTCACCCCTATGGTAGGCCTGAGGGCAGGGTGCATTGTAAGTATAAGGTAGAACATGCCCTGATGTGTGTGGCATGTTCTAATAGTGAATTACGGCCAAATTCGTTTTTCACTATTGTAAGGCTACCAGTTCCCTTCTAGGCCAGATGGGCTGCTGGAATTATTACACTCTATAATCCCAGCAGGCTCAGGGAACATGGTAGAAATTCATGTTTAGTATGCCTGAACTCAGAATAATAAAATACTTCTTTTAGTAAAGTTTATTTTAATATCCTGTGTTTGCAAATGCTACTTTTAGAAAGTTAGCATTTGCTTGCCTAACCATTTCAGCCCGCCTCTGCTTGGATGTGGATCTGACTGTCTGGTGTGTGTGAGTGACAGGGCTGGGAGTTGACAGGTAGTGAATAGCCAGATGACACCTTAGTGGGTGGTGGGAGTTTCCCCTGAATGATGCATCAGGCTGTGCCCCTGCCTCCACAATGCTGGCTCCGCCCTCCTGGGGAGCGACTGATGACTCAGCCTGCACCTGGCCCAGGAAGGACCGAAGCTTGTCAACAAAGTGCTCAGGCCACTCCTGTCCTCACAAAGCCGGCTCCGCCCCCCTGGGGAGCGGCTGATGTGCCTGCCCTCACACTGAATACAGAAGTCATAAGTACCCACAACAAGTGCTCAGAGACTGGAGCAGTTATGCAGAGGCCCCCCTGGCTTGCTAGAACAAAAGAAACTGGGTATAAAAGAAGGAGCCCTGCTCCTTGTAAATTAGATCCTGTTTGTGCCACAAGAGAAACTCTGCCCGAAGAGAAGGACCTGGAAGGACTACAAGGAGGAGTGCTGACTCTGGCCTGTGTCTGGTGCCTTGCTGCCAAAGGAGAGGAAGACAAAAGACTTTTGCTTTTATTTTTGAACTTTGTGCCAAACTCTGCTGAAAGATCTCCAAGGGCTTGCTGTTGAACTTGCCCCCTGACCAGCGCTCCAGGAACAGTGAGCACTACCCCCTGACAGAGGAACCACTGTGGACCGCTGCTTTCCCTCTGCACGCCTATCCAGGAAAAGCGGAGCGCGCTGTGACCATCGCGCTCTTCAGCAACGCTCTGGGTGTGCCCCCGTTCTGAACACCGTGACTGCTGCCTGCCAGGCCCAGAAGCATCGCAAAGATTAGCCCAGCTGATCTGAGCACCGTGACTGACCCCGAGCCGCAGCTCGCAGCGTAAAGAAAGGTTGTGCCCGGTGCCTGTTTGCACCCCTCCGTGACTTGTGCCCCTGAACGCGCCGCCGCTGTCCGAGAAACAGCTGCTGCGTGGGGTACCAGAACGCCGCCTGGATTGTTGGTGGTGTGCTCTGTGGATTGCCGCCCCCTGCGGGTGCCCCTCTGTGGAAACCCCGAGGCTCTCTGTCCCTGTGGCCCGGCCCGCGCCGCAACGCCAACCTCCGAGCTCGAGCCGAGCCGCCGCTCGCTCCAACCCCGGGAGGAAGACACCGCGACGCGGATCACCGCGCTGACCTGCGCTCGGACTGCCTCGATCCTGCTCAAGAAAGACAAAGGTACTGTTGTTGCCCCCGCGGTGCGAGCATCTGGCCTGCCCGCTCGCACCGCCCTCTGATCCGCCAAGTCCTCGGAGCCGCGTGAAGAGCGCTCCCAGGGCCCCCGCCCTCTCCCCCGCCAGCCGCGCACAGCCGTGCGGCTCGCACAGAGAGGCGGACTCGAACCAACCTGCCGCCGCTCCCGCTAGACGCGTGAGCCCGGGCCGGTCGGGCCCAGTCAGTCATCGGAGGTGCACCAAGGCCCCCAGCAGGCAACTCCGCCTTTGTTTTTGCTAAACTTGAACAGGAAAGCCTCACCCAATATCGTATGTGAGGAATGAGAAAGACAAGCTGAGAAAGAACTGTGACATTTATAAAGAGTAACTGGAACCTGCATTTAAAGTAACCAAGACTGTATTTACGAGCCTGCTTGAAATTATATAAAGAACATATATTTTTACAAATACAGTTTGGTGTCATTGTGTGGTGGGTTGGTGGTGATGGTGTGATATTGCAAATGTTTAACCCTATGTGCCCCAGAGATTAGCCTAAAACTGCTTAAGCCACACTACCTAGAGGGTAAGCAGAGGTTGTCTTGAAGGTAACCCTCAGCCCTGACGGGGAAGAGAGAGTCCCTGCTTGTCGCCAGTGCTGCACTGCGCCAACTAGAGACTCCCCCTTCCTACAGTGCAGCTGCCATCCATTCTATTTCCATGCAGGCTATCCCGTTCCTGTCCCTTCCCTTATGCCTGATTAAAGCCTGTTAGACTCAGATACCTCGAATCCTGTCTCTTATTTATTGAGCTATCTGTTTTATTCAATGTATTCAAAAATAGTACCGGTAATTAATTATTTATTTACCACAAATCCCCAATCAAGTTGCTCCTCCTTCATATGAGGAGAACCCTATTCCCTCTGACACAATAAACCTCTCCACTACATCAGCTAATTTCAGCGATAACAGCAATGTGGGTAGCAATAGTGAACTTTGCGGTATAAATAACCAACTATTAGATAGGTTAGGGGCATTAATTAAATCTTATATCTAACCAATCGAACTTACCCTTATCAAAATAGAAAAGCAGTTAGAAGAGTTAACCTCAATCGTAAAAACTAATAAAGGGTCTGCCCCCGGCCACATAACTGCCCATACAACGGCTCAAAAACCAAAAACAAAAAATCCTAATGATGGGGTGATAGTAAATAAATCATCTACCACTGTAACGGCCGCACACCATAAACCCTCACTTCCACGGGCGACTAACACCCCTATCTTACCCATAGCCCCCGCCCCTCCACCTACTAAGCCCACTATTTTGCCACGTATGCAAACTAAGATACCAGGGATCCAAAATTCCATCTATAAAAACAGGAGGAAGGGCGGTCACTCTATTCACCTTCCCCCTGAAGCCGCCCCCTACGTTATCATTATGACTGGGGTCCCCGAGCTGAACCCTAACTCGGAGGAACCGGGCTGGTCCCTTAGAAACAAGGTACTTCATTGGCTATCTGCCAATAGGCCCCTTCCCCCCTATTCTGACAACAGAGTTACTACAGTTCGCAGAGTCCCCTGGATAGGAAAAGAGCTAAAATCTATCCAGGGTGACTGCGTTATTGTCAACTTCGAGGACCCCCATACTGTAGAGCATATCTGCTCCTGGGGTTCACAATTTACTTCAGATGGGATTGGTACTAAAAGACTCTCCTTCTTCTATCCTCCAGTCCAACATTATAACACTGACCCAGAATGGAACTGGACTCAATTTGGAAACTGGAATAGAAGACGTGACTAGGCTGATTGGTCGAGTACTGGGGGTAGAGATGTAGCTCCAACCTTCGGATGGAGAGGTGTGCCACTGACCAACAGATATGACTGCCTGGAAATGGTGGACTGACCATTATCCGACAGTCATCAGGAAAGAACTGATCCACCCTCCCCTAGCTTTAATTCGCTAGAACAATCGTACAACTCTTTGACCTCTCTTCCCACAGCTAGTACTCCATTTATTCCAGAAGCACCTATTCCAGAAGCACCAATTCCAGAACCACCAATTTTATTACCCATATCAATACAACTTTCTCCTCCTAAGAAAGATGTTCACATTGCTGCACATTCTGTTGCTCCATTAATACATACTCCTCCCAGCCTAGAAATTTTGTCCTCTGACCCTATGTCGATCAGCAGAAAGTCAACTCCCTCTATCCATCATCTCCCTGTTCTATTTTGGAATGTAGCAGGTCTTCGTTCAAAGTTAAACCTTAAATCATGGTTGGACACAGTAAACGCCCATCAAATAGTTTGCCTACAGGAAACTTGGGCTATAGACCCCATACACATTCAGGGATATAAAACGTTCCACTCCCCAGCTGGCATTACCACTCATGGCAGATCTAAGGGAGGTTTAGGGGTGTATAGCTCAAACAATTTACCCTCAAAGAGATCATCTGTTTTATATACCACCCCGAACTTTCAAATTATCATGGTTGTATTTAGTAATTGTATGTTACATTTTTTTATTAATTTCTACAACAACCTTTGCCCCGCTGAGTGTGTTAAGTCTGTAAACAAAATCTCCTTTATCATAAACGAACAATGTAACAAGCATCCAACATACGTATGCTATGTGATTTGGGGGGGGGATTTCAATGTTTCGCTGTGTGCCAACCACAAGAAAGGTATCTGTGGTCTGTTAGATGAACACGACTGTCCTCTAACTCATTTCACGCACACGCCCATAGGCAATGCTTTGAACGATAGTCTTTTTACACTGGAACTGGATTATGCCAATGACTTAGTGGACCCTCCAGTCGAATTCAGCCCCACTTTTCATGGCAGGGGCTTGTCTAGTACTATTGATTTTATTTTTTGTTCGCTAGCGCTGAAAGACAAACTCCAACGGTTTATCACTGGTACTGATATCTCAAGTGACCATTATACCAATAGCATCACTTTGTCCATAGATACTGGTGTTTCTCATCCCACTAGGACCAGCCAATTAACCCATCGATCGTTGGCCATGGACAAAGTTAATGGATTTTCGGTGAAATGGTCCAAAATCGACCCCGTAGTTATCAGTGGCAATGTTATATCCAAAACTCTCCCTTGGATAAACAATTGCCTGGCAGAGGATTCCCCACCCCAGTTGATCTTAACTAGTTTCTTGGAGATTTTATCAGTAATGCGGTCTGAGCTATTCCGCAACCACAAACCTGGTATTCAAGAATCCTTAAGATGGTTTGATACAGCTTGTCGAAAAGCTCTTTCTGCCCTAAAAAAGGCTTTACATAATCCAATCAGAAATACGATTGAGATAGCTAAATTAAGAAAGGACTACAAAATGGCTCAACAAAACTGTAAAAAGGAACTAAAGAAAAACTTATGGGCTCAACTGCATGAGAGCTGCCTGAGTAAGGACAGCTCCCAGTTCTGGCGCGTCGTTAAATCACCCTTTCCAATTGACGCTAAAACCCCTCAGCACCTCGAAGTGGCTGTGCCCGCTGACGTGTGGGTGACCCACTTCTCAAAAATATTTGGGGGGTCCCCAGTTGATATCTCAAAAACGGTCAAGCCAGCTGATGACCCTGCTAAGGCACATGTTTATCCCATCAAACTTTATTTTAGCCTTAGCGAGATCATTTATGCACTAACATCTTCCAAAACTGGCAAGGCGCCTGGCCCCGATGGTGTCCCACTAGATATTTTTGTAAATAATATCGAATTGTGGTCTCCTGTAGTCACCCAGGTGATGGCGGCAGTCTCCAAAACTGGTTTAATAGATTCTTGGTCCTCCTCTATTTTACTTCCCTTCTTTAAAAAGGGGGACCACAACAACCCCGCCTGCTATAGGCCCATTTCTCTCCTGGACTCCCTGGGGAAAGTTGCCGGGCCTCTGATCCTGAAACGTCTCCAGGACTGGGCGTCAGGGAATAACATCCTGACCGACCTCCAGTACGGATTCCAGGAGGGACTTGGCACAGTCGAACAGGCATTAAATTTAACCCTTTTAATAGGTAAATATGCCAGGGCTAAGTGCGGCAACCTATATATAGTGTATGTCGACCTTAGCTCCGCTTTCGACTGTGTGATACATTCTAAGTTGTGGTCCATTCTCAGTGAACTTGGGGTTGACCCTCCCCTCATTAAATTCCTGCGTGAGCTCTATTCTGACGCCACAGCGTGCGTGAGATACGGGATATGCGGAGAATTAACACCCCTATTTACAATAAATAGAGGAGTAAGGCAAGGGTGTGTCCTGGCCCCTTTCCTGTTCAACCTCTATACTAATGGGGTTGAGACGGCCATGCTGGAAGGAAGCCAGGACCTACCATCTATTAATCGCCGCCCAATTCCCGCTTTATTATACACGGATGATTCTGTCATTTTAGCAAGGACATTAATTCAGTTGCAAAAACAATTAGACAAGTATTGCCAGTTCATGCTCTCCTTGGGCCTAAAAGTTAACAAAAGTAAGACCTATGTCATGCACTTTGGTCCTAAGGCAAAGAACCCTAAACCCATCTTTATAGGACAGGTTAGATTGGAGCGTGCTAGGGAATATCCCTATTTAGGCATTTTAATAGACGACCAGTTAGCTTGGAAACAAGCAGTGGCAAGTAAAAAAAAATTCTTTCAGAGAGCAACCTCAGCTCTTGTTTCCTTTTCAAGAAAACTGGGTAAACCGGCCCCAAAAGAGTTGCTTAAAATTTACAATGCAAAATGCCACAGCATAGCAACCTACGGTGCTGGTGTCTGGGGCTATGCTCCCGTAGACGGTTTACAATTGGTTCAAAATCGATTTCTAAAATATATCCTGGCACTTCCCCAAAGTGCTCCAATATACGGTTCCCATATCGAGCTGGGTATCGATTATATAACCGATAACATCAGATGGCAGCCGATTCTTCTATCTCACCGTATATGGACTAAACCCCAATGCCATTTAAACCGGTCCCTTTTACAAGACTGTCTATCCTTGGAGAATTGGAAAAAAATACCTTGGCTTTTATATGTTTCCAACTTCCTAACGGATTTGAATTGCGCATCTTATTTTACTGAACCATCTTCATTATTTGACATCAGTAGAAAGGCGTTGAAAGCTCTCTGTCTAAATCATCTGAGAGATCTCCGCCTTCTAAATGAAGTAACAAAGCCAACAAACGCGCATATTCTTATGATTCAAACCTCCCCTGGTATTCAGCCTTACCTAACATTCTTTCTATCTAACCACGAAAAATTTATTCTAACTAGGTTTCGTTTTAATTCTTTATTTCGCCTTGTTACTTTCCCAAATGAGCTAAACTGGTCACATGACCTGGCAAAATGTCCGTGTAATGGTGTATCATCACAATAAACCATCCACCTCACGTTGTTCTGTCGCTACTATGAACAATCTCGCAAGCGCTGGATCATCCCACTTCTTCGAACAATGGGGTTGAGAACATGTCGGCCAGCTTTTCTGGCACTCCAGATGTTAGACTCACCATATGTAGCCAAATGTGTTGCTCTTTTTTTAAAATCATGTTTGAGAATACGTTGTAGCATAGGGCTCCCTTCTCCCTGATTTGTTGTAAATTGCTGTCTTACTGATCAACTTATAAACACTGGTTTTTAATCATGTTTTAAACATTACCATGTTTTTACCTGTATTATAATTCTGTGTTTTTAATTATTCATTCGATTTTTATGATGTACTTTTTATGATTCAACTGAATGTTAATCGAATAAAAGTTTTTTGAGTGAGAGTACTGTTTACTTCCAGCTAGTAGAGCTGCACTGCTGAGAAGTGTTATTAGTATCCAATACTAGTAGAGTTGCACTGCTGAAAGGTGTTATTACTGTCTACTACTAGTAGAGATACACTGCTGAGAAGTGTTATTACTGTCTACTACTAGTAGAGCTGCACTGCTGAGAGGTGTTATTACTGTCTACTACTAGTATAGCTGCACTGCCGAGAAGTGTTATTACTGTCTATTACTGCTAGAGCTGCACTGCTGAGAAGTGTTATTAATTTTTATAACTGCTATAGCTGCCCTATTGAGAAGTGCTGACAACATCTTCTACTGGTAGAGCTGCACTGCTGAGAACTGTTATTACTGTCTACTAGTAGACAGTAGACAGGTTCACCGACGAACTCAAGTGCTCCAAGAAGAACTGCCGAGCCCTCGAGAAAGTATGGAGAAAGGAGCCAACAGTGGACAACATGAACACCCTCAAGCTCGCCACCCGGAAACACCACCAACTGATCCGCGCCACCAAGAAAAATGCATACAAGGACCGGCTGGACAACAACGCACACAACTGCAAGGAACTCTTCAACATCGTGAAGGAGCTCTCCAGCCCTAACGCCAGAAACAACGACATCACCCCGTCGCAAGACCTCTGCAACTCCCTCGCCTCCTACTTCCACAACAAGATCGCGGACATACACAACAGCTTCAGCATCCAACCGACGCACGCCACAACCGAAGCAACGCCACCCACCACCACCCTCCACGCCTGGACTCCGGTCAGCACCGAAGACACCGTCCGCACAATGAACTCCGTCCACTCTGGATCTCCGATCGACCCCTGCCCTCACCACGTCTTCAACAAGGCCGACGTTGTCATCGCACCCCACCTGCGGGACATTATCAACACCTCCTTCGACACCGCCACCTTCCCGGAGAGCTGGAAGCACGCAGAACTCAGCGCTCTACTCAAGAAACCTACAGCGGACCCCACCGAACTCAAGAATTACCATCCCATCTCGCTCCTCCCGTTCCCGGCCAAAGTCATCGAAAAGACCGTCAACAAACAGCTGGCCGCCTTCCTCGAGACGAATGGATCCCTCGACCCCTCACAGTCTGGCTTCCGAGCCAACCACAGCACCGAGACCGCCCTCATCGCTGCCACCGATGACATCCGAGCCATGATGGACAACGGAGAAACAGCGGCCCTTATCCTCCTGGACCTCTCCGCGGCATTCAACACTGTCTGCCACCGCACCCTAGTGCAGCGCCTCGGCAACATCGGAATCCAGGAGAAGGCACTGGAATGGATCACCTCCTTCCTCGACGGAAGAACACAGAGAGTCCGCCTACCACCGTACAAGTCAGAGGCCACCGAAGTCATCTGCGGCGTCCCTCAAGGATCCTCGTTGAGTCCCACCCTCTTCAACGTCTACATGAGCCCCCTCGCGGCCATCGCACGCCAACACAACCTCAACATAATCTCCTACGCCGACGACACCCAGCTAATCCTCTCCCTGACCAACGACCCCGCCGCCGCCAGAGCCAACCTACACGAAGGGATGAGAGATGTAGACGAGTGGATGACGACCAGCCGCCTGAAACTGAACTCAGACAAGACGGAGGTCCTCATCCTGGGCTCCTCGCCCTCCGCCTGGGACGACTCCTGGTGGCCCCCCGCCCTGGGCACCGCACCCGAACCGACGGACCACGCACGCAACCTGGGCTTCATCCTGGACTCCTCCCTCTCCATGACCAGACAAGTCAACGCCGTCTCCTCGTCGTGCTTCAACATCCTGCGCATGCTACGGAAGATCTTCTGGTGGATCCCCACCGAGACCAGGAAGACTGTCACCAAGGCCCTCGTCACCAGCCGACTGGACTACGGCAACGCCCTCTACGCCGGAACCACCGCCAAGCTCCAGAAGAGACTCCAGCGGATCCAGAACGCCTCAGCCAGACTCATCCTCGACATCCCACGAAACAGCCACATCTCCGGACATCTGAGAGACCTGCACTGGCTCCCCGTCAACAAAAGAATCACCTTCCGCCTCCTCACCCACGCACACAAAGCCCTACACGACCAAGGCCCGAGCTACCTCAACAACCGAATCAACTTCTACGCTCCCAAGCGCCACCTCAGATCAACCAGCCACGCCCTCGCCGCCGTCCCCCGCATCCGAAGAGCGACAACAGGAGGAAGGTCCTTCTCCTACCTGGCCGCCAAGACCTGGAACTCCCTCCCAACCGACCTGCGCCTGACCCAAGACCACCTCTCCTTCAGGAAGAAGCTCAAGACCTGGCTGTTCGAGCAGTAACGGCACCCCCCCCCCCCTCCTAGCGCCTTGAGACCCTACGGGTGAGTAGTGCGCTCTATAAATGTCTTGATTGATTGATTGATTGATTAGTAGTAGAGCTGCACTGCTGAAAGGTGTTATTACTGTCTACTACTAGTAGAGCTGCACTGCTGAGAAGTGTTATTACTGTCTACTACTAGTAGAGCTGCACTGCTGAGAGGTGTTATTACTGTCTACTACTAGTAGAGCTGCACTGCTGAGAAGTGTTATTACTGTCTATTACTGCTAGAGCTGCCCTATTGAGAAGTGCGGACACTATCTACTTCTAGTAGAGTTGCACTGCTGAGAAGTGTTATGCCTGTCTACTACTAGTAGAACTGCACTGCTGAGAATTGTTATTACTGTCTATTAGTGCTAGAGCTGCTCTATTGAGAAGTGCAGACACTATCTCCTGCTAGTAGAGCTGCACTGCTGAGAAGTGTTATTACTGTCGACTACTAGTAGAGCTGCAGGGCTGAGAAGTGTTGTTACTATCTACTACTAGTAGAGCGGCACTGCTGAGAAGTGTTATTTCTGTCTACTACTAGCAGAGCTGCACTGCTGAGAAGTGTTATTACTGTTTACAACTTGTAGAGCTGCACTGATGAGAAGTGTTAGTACTGTCTACTACTAGCTAGTATAGCTGCACTGCTGAGAAGTGTTATTACTATATACTACTAGTAGAGCTGCACTGCTGAGAAGTGTTATTTCTGTCTACTACTAGTAGAGCTGCACTGCTGAGAAGTTGTATTACTGTCTATTACTGCTAGAGCGGAACTAATGGGAAAAGCTGACACTATCTACTACTAGTAGAGCTGCACAGCTGAGAAGTGTTATTACTGTCTACTACTAGTAGAGCTGAACTGATGAGAAGTGTTATTTCTGTCTACTACTAGTAGAGCTGCACTGATGAGAAGTTGTATTACTGTATATTACTGCTAGAGCTGCTCTATTGAAAATAGCTGACACGATCTACTACTAGTAGAGCTGCACTGCTGAGAAGTGTTATTACTGCCTACTACTAGTAGAGCTGCACTGCTGAGAAGTGTTATTACTGTCTACTATTAGTAGAGATGCACTGCTGAGAAGTGTTGTTACTGCCTACTACTAGTAGAGCTGCACTGCTGAGAAGTGTTATTACTGTCTACTATTAGTAGAGATGCACTGCTGAGAAGTGTTATTACTGTCTACTACTAGCTAGTAGAGCTGCACTACTGAGAAGTGTTATTACTATCTACTACTAGTAGAGTTGTACTGCTGAGAAGTGTTATTTCTGTCCGCTACTAGTAGAGCCGCACTGCTGAGAAGTGGTATTACTGTCTATTGCTGCTAGAGCTGCTCTATTGACAAGAGCTGACACTATCTACTACTAGTAGAGCTGCACTGCTGAGAAGTGTTATTACTGTCTACTATTAGTAGAGCTGCACTGCTGAGAAGTGTTCTTACTGCCTACTACTAGTAGAGCTGCACTGCCGAGAAGTGTTATCACTGTCCATTACTGCTAGAGATGCCCTATTGAGAAGTACGGACACTATCTACTACTAGTAGAGTTGCACTGCTGAGAAGTGTTATTACTGTCTACTACTAGCAGGGCTGCACTGCTGAGAAATGTTATTACTGTTTGCAACTTGTAGAGCTGCACTGCTGAGAAGTGTTAGTACTGTCTACTACTAGCTAGTAGAGCTGCACTGCTGAGAAGTTGTATTACTGTCTATTACTGCTAGAGCTGCTCTATTGAAAATAGCTGACACTATCTACTACTAGTAGAGCTGCACTGCTGAGAAGTGTTATTACTGTCTATTAGTAGAGCTGCACTGCTGAGAAGTGTTATTTCT
This sequence comes from Lissotriton helveticus, assembly GCF_964261635.1. Lineage (NCBI taxonomy): Eukaryota > Metazoa > Chordata > Amphibia > Caudata > Salamandridae > Lissotriton > Lissotriton helveticus. Next base: position 1,821,263,808 of record NC_136068.1, on the reverse strand, counting down.
GTCTACTACTAGTAGAGCTGCACTGCTGAGAAGTGTTATTACTATCTACTACTAGTAGAGCTGCACTGCTGAGAAGTGTTATTTCTGTCTACTACTAGTAGAGTTGCACTGCTGAGAAGTTGTATTACTGTCTATTACTGCTAGAGCTGAACTAATGAGAAGAGCTGACACTATCTACTACTAGTAGAGCTGCACTGCTGAGAAGTGTTATTACTGTCTATTAGTAGAGCTGCACTGCTGAGAAGTGTTATTACTGCCTACTACTAGTAGAGCTGCATTGCTGAGAAGTGTTATTACAGTCTACTACTAGTAGAGCTGCACTGCTGAGAAGTGTTATTACTGTCTACTACCAGCTAGTAGAGCTGCACTACTGAGAAGTGTTATTACTATCTACTACTAGTAGAGTTGTACTGCTGAGAAGTGTTATTTCTGTCTACTACTAGTACAGCCGCACTGCTGAGAAGTGGTATTACTGTCTATTACTGCTAGAGCTGCTCTATTGAGAAAAGCTGACACTATCTACTACTAGTAGAGCTGCACTGCTGAGAAGTGTTATTACAGTCTACTATTAGTAGAGCTGCTCTGCTGAAAAGTGTTATTACTGTCTACTACTAGTAGAGCTGCACTGATGAGAATTGTTATCACTGCCTGCTACTAATAGAGCTGCACTGCTGAGAAGTGGTCTTACTGTCTACTTCTAGCTAGTAGAGTTGCACTGCTGAGAAGTGTTATTACTATCTAATACTAGTAGAGTTGCACTGCTGAAAGGTGTAATTACTGTCTACTAGTAGTAGAGCTGTACTGCTGAGAAGTGTTATTACTGTCTACTACTAGCTAGTAGAGTTGCACTGCTGAAAGGTGTTATTACTGTCTACTACTAGTAGAGCTGCACTGCTGAGAAGTGTTATCACTGTCTACTACTAGTAGAGCTGCACTGCTGAGAAGTTGTATTACTGTCTATTACTGCTAGAGCTGCTCTATTGAAAATAGCTGACACTATCTACTACTAGTAGAGCTGCACAGCTGAGAAGTGTTATTACTGTCTACTACTAGTAGAGCTGCACTGATGAGAAGTGTTATTTCTGTCTACTACTAGTAGAGCTGCACTGCTGAGAAGTTGTATTACTGTCTATTACTGCTAGAGCTGCTCTATTGAAAATAGCTGACACTATCTACTACTAGTAGAGCTGCACTGCTGAGAAGTGTTATTACTGCCTACTACTAGTAGAGCTGCACTGCTGAGAAGTGTTATTACTGTCTACTATTAGTAGAGATGCACTGCTGAGAAGTGTTATTACTGTCTACTACTAGCTAGTAGAGCTGCACTACTGAGAAGTGTTATTACTATCTACTACTAGTAGAGTTGTACTGCTGAGGAGTGTTATTTCTGTCTACTACTAGTAGAGCCGCACTGCTGAGAAGTGGTATTACTGTCTATTGCTGCTAGAGCTGCTCTATTGAGAAGAGCTGACACTATCTACTACTAGTAGAGCTGCACTTCTGAGAAGTGTTATTACTGTCTACTATTAGTAGAGCTGCACTGCCGAGAAGTGTTATCACTGTCCATTACTGCTAGAGATGCCCTATTGAGAAGTACGGACACTATCTACTACTAGTAGAGTTGCACTGCTGAGAAGTGTTATTACTGTCTACTACTAGCAGGGCTGCACTGCTGAGAAATGTTATTACTGTTTACAACTTGTAGAGCTGCACTGCTGAGAAGTGTTAGTACTGTCTACTACTAGCTAGTATAGCTGCACTGCTGAGAAGTGTTATTACTATCTACTACTAGTAGAGCTGCACTGCTGAGAAGTTGTATTACTGTCTATTACTTCTAGAGCTGCTCTATTGAAAATAGCTGACACTATCTACTACTAGTAGAGCTGCACTGCTGAGAAGTGTTATTACTGTCTATTAGTAGAGCTGCACTGCTGAGAAGTGTTATTTCTGTCTACTACTAGTAGAGCTGCACTGCTGAGAAGTGTTATTACTATCTCCTACTATTAGAGCTGCACTGCTGAGAAGTGTTATTTCTGTCTACTACTAGTAGAGTTGCACTGCTGTATTACTGTCTATTACTGCTAGAGCTGAACTAATGAGAAGAGCTGACACTATCTACTACTAGTAGAGCTGCACTGCTGAGAAGTGTTATTACTGTCTATTAGTAGAGCTGCACTGCTGAGAAGTGTTATTACTGCCTACTACTAGTAGAGCTGCACTGCTGAGAAGTGTTATTACTGTCTACTACTAGTAGAGCTGCACTGCTGAGAAGTGTTATTACTGTCTACTACTAGCTAGTAGAGCTGCACTACTGAGAAGTGTTATTACTATCTACTACTAGTAGAGTTGTACTGCTGAGAAATGTTATTTCTGTCTACTACTAGTCGAGCCGCACTGCTGAGAAGTGGTATTACTGTCTATTACTGCTAGAGCTGCTCTATTGAGAAGAGCTGACACTATCTACTACTAGTAGAGCTACACTGCTGAGAAGTGTTATTACAGTCTACTATTAGTAGATCTGCACTGCTGAAAAGTGTTATTACTGTCTACTACTAGTAGAGCTGCACTGATGAGAATTGTTATCACTGCCTGCTACTAATAGAGCTGCACTGCTGAGAAGTGTTCTTACTGTCTACTTCTAGCTAGTAGAGTTGCACTGCTGAGAAGTGTTATTACTATCTAATACTAGTAGAGTTGCACTGCTGAAAGGTGTAATTACTGTCTACTAGTAGTAGAGCTGTACTGCTGAGAAGTGTTATTACTGTCTACTACTAGCTAGTAGAGTTGCAATGCTGAAAGGTGTTATTACTGTCTACTACTAGTAGAGCTGCACTGCTGAGAAGTGTTATCACTGTCTAGTTCGAGCTAGTAGAGTTGCACTGCTGAGAAGTGTTATTACTATCTAATACTAGTAGAGTTGCACTGCTGAAAGGTGTAATTACTGTCTACTACTACTAGAGCTGCACTGCTGAGAAGTGTTAATACTGTGTACTACTGGTAGAGCTGCACTGCTGAGAGGTGTTATTACTGTCTACTACTAGTAGAGCTGCGCTGCTAAGAAGTGTTATTACTGTCTATTACTGCTAGAGCTGCACTGCTGAGAAGTGTTATTAATTTTTATAACTGCTAGAGCTGCCCTATTGAGAAGTGCTGACAACATCTTCTACTGGTAGAGCTGCACTGCTGAGAACTGTTATTAATGTCTACTAGTAGTAGAGCTGCACTGCTGAAAGGTATTATTACTGTCTACTACTAGTAGAGCTGTACTGCTGAGTAGTGTTATTACTGTCTACTACTAGTAGAGCTGTACTGCTGGGAGGTGTTATTACGGTCTACTACTAGTAGAGCTGCACTGCTGAGAAGTGTTATTACTGTATATTACTGCTAGAGCTGCCCTATTGAGAAGTGCGGACACTATCTCCTTCTAGTAGAGTTGCACTGCTGAGAAGTGTTATGACTGTCTACTACTAGTAGAACTGCACTGCTGAGAATTGTTATTACTGTCTATTAGCGCTAGAGCTGCTCTATTGAGAAGTGCAGACACTATCTACTACAAGTAGAGCTGCACTGCTGAGAAGTGTTATTACTGTCGACTACTAGTAGAGCTGCAGTGCTGAGAATTGTTGTTACTATCTACTACTAGTAGAGCGGCACTGCTGAGAAGTGTTATTTCTGTCTACTACTAGTAGAGCTGCACTGCTGAGAAGTGTTATTACAGTCTATTAGTGCTGGAGCTGCTCTATTGAGAAGTGTGACACTTTCTAACACTAGTAGAGCTGCACTGCTGAGAAGTGTTATTACTGTCTACTACTAGTAGAGCTGCACTGCTAAGAAGTAGTATAACTGTCTATTACCGCTAGAGCTGCCCTATTGAAAAGTACTGACACTATCTACTACTAGTAGAGCTGCACTGCTGAAAAGTGTTATTACTGTCCATTACTGCTAGAGCTGACCTATTGAGAAGTGCAGACACTATCTACTACTAGTAGCGCTGCACTGTTGAGAAGTGTTATTACTGTGTACTACTAGTAGAGCTGCACTGCTGAGAAGTGTTATTTCTGTCTACTACTAGTAGAGCTGCACTGCTGAGAAGTGTTATTACTGTCGACTACTAGTAGAGCCGCAGTGCTGAGAAGTGTTGTTACTATCTACTACTAGTAGAGCGGCACAGCTGAGAAGTGTTATTTCTGTCTACTACTAGTAGAGCTGCACTGCTGAGAAGTGTTATTACTGTCTATTAGTGCTGGAGCTGCTCTATTGAGAAGTGTTATTACTGTCTACTACTAGTAGAGCTGCACTGCTGAGAGGTGTTATTACTGTCTACTACTAGTAGAGCTCCACTGCTGAGAAGTGTTATTACTGTCTATTACTGCTAGAGCTGCCCTATTGAGAAGTGCGGACCCTATCTACTTCTAGTAGAGTTGCACTGCTTAGAAGTGTTATGACTGTCTACTACTAGTAGAACTGCACTGCTGAGAATTGTTATTACTGTCTATTAGTGCTAGAGCTGCTCTATTGAGAAGTGCAGACACTATCTACTACTTGTAGAGCTGCACTGCTGAGAAGTGTTATTACTGTCGACTACTAGTAGAGCTGCAGTGCTGAGAAGTGTTGTTACTATCTACTACTAGTAGAGCGGCACTTCTGAGAAGTGTTATTTCTGTCTACTACTAGTAGATGTGCACTGCTGAGAAGTGTTATAACTGTCTATTAGTGCTGGAGCTGCTCTATTGAGAAGTGTGACACTATCTAACACTAGTAGATCTGCACTGCTGAGAAGTGTTATTACTGTCTACTACTAGTAGAGCTGCACTGCTAAGAAGTGGTATAACTGTCTATTACCGCTAGAGCTACCCTATTGAAAAGTGCTGACACTATCTACTACTAGTAGCGCTGCACTGCTGAAAAGTGTTATTACTGTCCATTACTGCTAGAGCTGACCTATTGAGAGGTGCAGACACTATCTACTACTAGTAGCGCTGCACTGTTGAGAAGTGTTATTACTGTGTACTACTAGTAGAGCTGCACTGCTGAGAAGTGTTATTACTGTCTACTACTAGTAGAGCTGCACTGCTGAGAATTGTTATTACTGTCTATTAGTGCTAGTGCTGCTCTATTGAGAAGTGCGGACACTATCTACTACTAGAAGAGCTGCACTGCTGAGAAGTGTTATTACTGTCTGCTACTAGTAAAGCTGCAATGCTGAGAAGTGTTTTACTATCTACTACTAGTAGAGCTGCACTGCTGAGAAGTGTTATTACTGTTGACTACTAGTAGAGCTGCAGTGCTGAGAAGTGTTGTTACTATCTACTACTAGTAGAGCTGCACTGCTGAGAAGTGTTATTTCTGTCTACTACTAGTAGAGCTGCACTGCTGAGAAGTCTTATTACTGTCTATTAGTGCTGGAGCTGCTCTATTGAGAAGTGTGACACTAACACTAGTAGAGCTGCACTGCTGAGAAGTGTTATTACTGTCTACTACTAGTAGAGCTGCACTGCTAAGAAGTGGTATAACTGTCTATTACCGCTAGAGCTGCCCTATTGAAAAGTGCTGACACTATTTACTACTAGTAGAGCTGCACTGCTGAAAAGTGTTATTACTGTCCATTACTGCTAGAGCTGACCTATTGAGAAGTGCAGACACTATCTACTACTAGTACTGCACAGTATGCAGGAAATCAATATATCGAATCCTGAAATAGCAGCCCCTATTTATATTAATCGACTTCGGAACATATTGGACGATACGGTTCCTACCAAATAAAGATATACAAATAGAACATCCAACTCAGCCCCTTGGTTTAACGAGAGTCTTAGACTAGAGAAACAAAGCTGTAGACGGCAGGAACGTAAGTGGCGCAAAAATTATCATCCTGATGAAAAAACCTGCTACAAAGAAAAATTAAATAAATACAAACAAATGATCATTTTTCATAAAAGTATTTATTACAATAACCAAATTGAGACAGCACAGGATTCAGTCAAACAACTATATCAGGTTCTCACACATCCAACGGGGCAAGATAAATCCACCACAAGAGAAGCTTCTCAATCTATGTGTGACGATCTAGCAATTTATTTTCAAGATAAAGGGGCTCATTAGGATGGCGGACGGAAGAGCCACCGCGGCCCTGGAGTAGGCGGAAAAAGCCTTTTCCGTGTCCGCCTGCCGCGGATACTCCGTCCGCCATATCAGGATAGGAAAACGTGTCAAATTTCCGTCCGCGACGGAAAAGCACGCACCGCCGCCGAACTACACACGACCATGTGGCGGACGGAACACATCCGGAGGCCCCGCCGTACGTACTGACGTCTAAGACCGTCCCCCAAATCAAGATGGCGGAAAATACACATAAAACCGCAGCGGAAAAACAACCTGTCTGAACACGGCGGAATCCCCACAGCGAACATAGGTGACATAGCAGAGATACCCACCGCAAGCTGACCACCACCATGGACCCAGCGCTACACGCTTTCCCGATGCTCTTCGCGATCCACCACGTCCTAGTCATGGCCCACTATCGACGACGACGCAGGTAAGGCACAAACCATTGGCTGTCTGGAGGGGAATACCAGCAAGGGACGTGACGTAGGGAGGGGGAGTGTCATGTTACCGAAACCACTGATGAGAAGCAAATACGAATACACATTTGTAGTACGCAAGCAGGAATGACAACGACAGACCACGAGACTTGATAGACTACCTTTATTGTACATAATAGGGGTATAATCACAGTGTATGCGTGAGCATGGGCAAAGTGGGCACCAGAGCAGCTACATCATTGGCAGTTAACGAGAGGGCAGAATGCAGTATCAGAGCATCAACAGGGCATTGTGGAGTACAGAGCAGGTACATCAGAGGCAGTAAATGAGAGGGCAGAATGCAGTATCAGAGCATCAACAGGGCATTGTGGAGTACAGAGCAGGTACATCATAGGCAGTTAACGAGAGGGCAGAATGCAGTATCAGAGCATCAACAGGGCATTGTGCAGTACAGAGCAGGTACATCAGAGGCAGTAAACGAGAGGGCAGAATGCAGTATCAGAGCATCAACAGGGCATTGTGCAGTACAGAGCAGGTACATCATAGGCAGTAAACGAGAGGGCAGAATGCAGTATCAGAGCATCAACAGGGCATTGTGCAGTACAGAGCAGGTACATCATAGGCAGTAAACGAGAGGGCAGAATGCAGTATCAGAGCATCAACAGGGCATTGTGCAGTACAGAGCAGGTACATCATAGGCAGTAAACGAGAGGGCAGAATGCAGTATCAGAGCATCAACAGGGCATTGTGCAGTACAGAGCAGGTACATCATAGGCAGTAAACGAGAGGGCAGAATGCAGTATCAGAGCATCAACAGGGCATTGTGCAGTACAGAGCAGGTACATCATAGGCAGTAAACGAGAGGGCAGAATGCAGTATCAGAGCATCAACAGGGCATTGTGGAGTACAGAGCAGGTACATCAGAGGCAGCACAAGTACGTGTCCCTACCAACCCGTCACAGGAACCACAAGAGTGCCACGCAGTTCTCAATGGACACACCATGTGAAATAACATTTGAGTGAAGTGTTCAGCACCTCACATCACAGAATCAGGGGGACTGCGTGAACTACCTGCCTCGGACACACTGGCAGCACCAGCAACAGGAGTGTGAGACACAGCACAGCCCGAGTGACACACACATGGGCCACGGACCCAGACACACTGGCAGCACCAGCAACAGGAGTGTGAGACACAGCCACAGCCCGAGTGACACACACATGGGCCACGGACCCAGACACACTGTCAGCACCAGAAACAGGAGTGTGCAACACAGCCACAGATGTAGTCACTGACACGTGACCCACTGACCCAGACAGACTGCCAGCACCAGAAACAGGAGTGTGCAACACAGCCACAGATCTTCTAACTGACACGTGAGCCATAGACCCAGATACACTGCCAGGACCTGCAACAGGAGAGGGCACAACTGAGACTGTGCCACTACATGATGCATGACAGCCAACAACAGACACAGTGCCACCATCTGATACATGAGAGTCAACTGCACCAGCGCCACTGGGACAACTGAAATGATGAGCCACAGGGCTGTATGGGCCAGGAGGCAGGGTGGGCCTGGGAGCTGGGGATAGCTGACCTTGAGCCAAATCGGGGTTGGCAGGTGTCAATGGTGTGTGTCTGCGTTTCTTAGGGATGTGTGAGTGCACCCTGGACAGGACAGGACTGCCAAGTGGTGGGGACTCTAAAGAATCACCACCCACCATAGGTGGAGCATCTGCAGCCGGGGATCTGGTTTCTGGGGACGTGCTGGAGCCTGCTTGTCGTTTGCTCTGTGCCTGCCGCCTGGACTCGGAATCATGTGTAATGGGGGATGCAACTACAGGGGACACCCTCCTCTGCTTCTGACTGGCCTGGATGGGAGTGGAGGTATGGGGGGACTCCGCCGCGGAGACATCTGTTTGGCGTTCAGTAGAAAACATCAGCCTCAGTGCAGCCAGGGGTGAAGTATGCCTGTCCTTGATTGCGCCATTGTCCATGCTAGATGCCTTGTCCGTAGGATGTGCCTTATCCTTAGGTGGAGTGTTGTCTCTGGATGTAGCCTGTGCCCTGGTCGCCGCCCTGTTCCTGCCAGCAGACTTGTCGTCTGTGATGTACCTGTCTCCAGTAGACACCTGCTCTCTGTGTGTGTCCCTGCCCTTGGAAGATGGACCTTGCTCTGCTGTGGGCCTGCCCTTGGGAGTCTCCCTGCTCCTAGGAGGTGCCTTTGTCTTTTCACTGTCCTTGGGAGATGGACCTTGCTCTGCTGTGGGCCTGCCCTTGGGAGTCTCCCTGCTCCTAGGAGGTGCCTTTGTCTTTTCACTGTCCTTGGGAGTGTCCCTTTCCTCTGCTGTGGGCCTGCCCTTGGGAGTCTCCCTGCTCCTAGGAGGTGCCTTTGTCTTTTCACTGTCCTTGGGAGTGTCCCTTTCCTCTGCTGTGGGCCTGCCCTTGTTAGTCTCCCTGCTCCTAGGAGGTGCCTTTGTCTTTTCACTGTCCTTGGGAGTGTCCCTTTCCTCTGCTGTGGGCCTGCCCTTGGGAGTCTCCCTGCTCCTAGGAGGTGCCTTTGTCTTTTCACTGTCCTTGGGAGTGTCCATTTCCTCTGCTGTGGGCCTGCCCTTGGGAGTCTCCCTGCTCCTAGGAGGAGCCTTTGTCTTTTCACTGTCCTTGGGAGTGTCCCTTTCCTCTGCTGTGGGCCTGCCCTTGGGAGTCTCCCTGCTCCTAGGAGGTGCTTTTGTCTTTTCACTATCCTTGGGAGTGTCCCTTTCCTCTGCTGTGGGCCTGCCCTTGGGAGTCTCCCTGCTCCTAGGAGGTGCCTTTGTCTTGTCACTGTCCTTGGGAGTGTCCCTTTCCTCTGCTGTGGGCCTGCCCTTGGGAGTCTCCCTGCTCCTAGGAGGTGCCTTTGTCTTTTCACTGTCCTTGGGAGTGTCCCTTTCCTCTGCTGTGGGCCTGCCCTTGGGAGTCTCCCTGCTCCTAGGAGGTGCCTTTGTCTTTTCACTGTCCTTGGGAGTGTCCCTTTCCTCTGCTGTGAGCCTGCCCTTGGGAGTCTCCCTGCTCTTAGGAGGTGCCTTTGTCTTCTGACTGGCCTTGTCCAAGGTACAGTCCATGGACATGTGAGTATCCCTTGCCTTGGGAGTACCTTTTGTGTTGAATGCCTGTGTAGCTCCTGAAGGCATGTCCCCCAACAACACTTGTGGATCCTGTGTGTGTACTCCAGTGTATCTGACGTTGTCTACGTGAACAGATTTAGCTGATCTAGGGGATGGGGTCTGTGCCCTGCGTGCCCTGACGTGCTGTCTGACGCTGCTTCTAGTGCAATAACCTGTATTTGAGTCCTGCTCAGAATAATCACTACCCCCTGAGACATCCAGTGGTGTAGATGGGGAAACAGAAGTAGCACCCTGTTCATGCGACTGTACTATTGCAGACGACACACTGCTTGCCAATGACTGCACTGTCCTGTGTAGACCTGCAAGATCGCCATGCATCCCTTCCATGAATGCCACCACCTGCCCCAACTTCCTATCATGGTCCTGGAAAGCATTTGTCATATTGGTCTCCCCCACACACAGCTGTCGCAGCAGATCAACGGCCTCAGCACACAGTGCATTTTGGCTCACCGTGGCAGGGGCAGCGGTGCCTGCACCGAACGCCACTCTGCTCCCCCTACTCCTCCGGCCACGAACAGTACATGGTGCAGTTGGCGGAAGTGTGGGCCCTGTGTGCTGTCTTCCGACAGAAGGTGATGAGTGCCCACTCCCAGTCTGTGACAACAGTGCAGGCTCACCAAGAGTGTCCGACGAGGAGGACGATGGTGTCTCCACATGCGAGTCCTCAGGGACGGTCCTGTCCCCCTCTCCGGCGCTGGCCTCCTCTGTGTCAGTCTGCGTGTGTGCGAAGTCTGAGCCGGACTCATTTCCTCGACTACTCTCCACCGTCTGTGGCTGAGTGTCCTCTGTCATAGCTGAAATGCACATAAAAGATGTGTGAGTCATGGGCAGACTGACGTACAGAAGGACCAGGATTGCCAAATTACATAGCTGACAAAGATTTTGTAGCCCTCATCCTGCACACGGCCCACCTCTACCAGTCATCCTCACATTTCCTGCCATGGGGCCATGGACCACTAGGGGATGTGCTTCAACACTCAACTACTAAGCAAGTGGCGTGTCAACATGGCGGACCTGTATGTCAAATGAGAACCACCCAATGGGACCAAAATGGCATCACAGAGATACATACGCAACACGGAACTCAATACTGTGTCTGTGCACCAATACATGCATAGCACTCACAGGTTTCCTACACAGACAGTATGCTCACCGCTAGTTTGCTGTTGATCGGCACTCAGACGTTCGGCCAGTTCAGGATGCGTCACTGCAATGATACGGTGCATGAGAGGGGTCATGGAGCGTCGGGCCAGACGGGGTGTCCTTGGAATCATGCCCAGTGTTACTTCCGCTACATTCTTGCTCAGCCTGGAAATGTCGTCCCAGCGTTTGTGGCAGTGTGTATGTCGTCTGTTGCACACCCCCAATGCCCGTACTTCCCGTGCTATGCTCCTCCACAGGTCCTTGCGAAGGTGCAGCTTGACCTACCATGATGGGAGACAAAAGGGTTTAAGTCAGTGGACAGTTGGCCTGTCACACACATAGGGGCAAGACGTAACTGTCAGCAGCCATGCACAATCAGGAACATATGTCTAGCCCACACTACACAGCTAAGATAGAAATAGGCCTGATTATTTGGCCCCCTCATGCACACCAACATGTCCCACACTGCACTTACCACCCATCCTGGTGCGCCGTAGAGGCGTCCATAGTTGCGGAGTACACCATCCACGAGGACATCAAGCTCCGCGGCGGTGAAGGGTCGAGACCGGATCTCTTTGCCTCTCGACATGGCAAGATCACGGAGTATGGCACTAGAGCAGCAGTCGGTGGTCAGCTCAGCAGCAGCAGCAGCAGGTCGAGGTGATGGTCACAGGCAGCAGTCGGTGGTCAGCTCAGCAGCAGCAGCAGGTCGAGGTGATGGCCACAGGCAGCAGTCGGTGGTCAGCTCAGCAGCAGCAGCAGGTCGAGGTGAACAGGCAGCACTGGTCCCCAGGGTAGGAAGTGTCATTTTGGCCAACACACATATATAGGGCCCTCAGCACGTGTCAGTGGCATACGTCGCCAGCAATTGGTCAGCCCTGGAAGCGTGTTCGTGAAATGGGCCAATGACTGGCCCTGTTGTTGCGGTGCACTGCTTCCGCTACTTGCGATTGGCCATATGCGGCCAGCGTCCCTCTTCCCATTGGCTGCATATGCAGGGACCGTCACGGGCACACATCGGCAACCGCACGTGCAAGCTTCAGGCACGGATGCTTCAGTTGCAACAATGTTCTATCACTGGCGCCTCCATGGCGGTGCACGTACTCAGCGGGGGAGGTGCAGGCCTATACACCCTGTAGATGTACTCAATGGACATGCCAGTTCATGACCCCCCTTACAGTCACATTGCATCATCCACCGTACACCGGCCGGAGCGGCCGGGCCTAGGACGGCCGTGCCCGGCCATGTACACAACCGCCGTGGCCGGCCATGTACACAACCGCCGTGCCCGCCATGTACACAACCGCCGTGCCCGGCCATGTCCACAACCGCCGGGCCTGGCACGGTGGTTGTGGACATGGCCGGCCACGGCGGTTGTGTACATGGCCGGGCACGGCGGTTGTGTACATGGCCGGCCACGGTGGTTGTGTACATGGCCGGGCACGGCGGTTGTGTACATGGCCGGGCACGGCGGTTGTGTACATGGCCGGGCACGGCGGTTGTGTACATGGCCGGGCACGGCGGTTGTGTACATGGCCGGCCACGGCGGTTGTGTACATGGCCGGGCACGGCCGTCCTAGGCCCGGCCGCTCCGGCCGGTGTACGGTGGATGATGCAATGTGACTGTAAGGGGGGTCATGAACTGGCATGTCCATTGAGTACATCTACAGGGTGTATAGGCCTGCACCTCCCCCGCTGAGTACGTGCACCGCCATGGAGGCGCCAGTGATAGAAAATTGTTGCAACTGAAGCATCCGTGCCTGAAGCTTGCACGTGCGGTTGCCGATGTGTGCCCGTGACGGTCCCTGCACATGCAGCCAATGGGAAGAGGGACGCTGGCCGCGTATGGCCTTTGGGAAGTAGCGGAAGTTGTGCACCGCCATGGCGGCGCCAATTATGTTATCTTGTCAGACGCTGCACCGTGATGTGTTGTGTGCAGTTGCGTCATGAGGGATGTGAGCGTGATAGGGAAAGGTCATATGTCATACAATATAGCATGTGTGTCCATACTATGCCCATCGGTCGGCACACAATGGGCAACAGATGTGCATTTGTACGTGTTGACGTCGGGTGTGACCCTACAGACGTTCTTACATCTTCACAACTACACAGTACATCACGGCTGTATGGCCAAATTATGCATCTGTTGTCAGTGTCTTGTTCTGGCGAGGTGACTACAGTGGTGGTGGTACACATGCATTCCGTGTATGTGTTTTGGACGTTGTGTCACCATGCATGTAATTACCGTATGCACAACATTATTGGTGTTGGCATTTGTGCTTGATGACATGGCGTGTGTATAATTATCGTTTGTGTGCATGCAGTTGCATGTGTGTCTGTGATGTGGCTACTAAACATTAGGGTGAAGACTGAAGTTTTGTCAGTAAGGTTCACATGTGATGGAGTTGTACACGTATGCGTCGTTTGTAAGTTGACCTAAGTTACATCTCTCTCCCACACAGGAGGGCTCCAAATGTGCATCGCCCATACACTGTGCTGGAGGATATGGTTGACGAGGAGGTGATTCAGAAATTCCGGCTGGATCGACGTCGGTTACTGGAGCTTGTGGCTCAATTGTCTCCTCATCTGCAGCCACGTAGGACGTATCCTGGGTCGATTACACCCACTGCAAAGGTCATGGCGGTACTACATTTCTTTGCTACTGGCACATTTCAGTACACAGTTGGACATGCCGGGGGGATGTCACAGGCCATGTTCAGCACGGTTCTTCGGGATGTCTTAACAGCTATGATGCTGTACAAGAATGACTACATACATTTCCCACGGCCGGAAGAGTTGGCAGCAGTCAAAGCTGACTTCTATGCACTGGGCCACATACCTCACGTTGTGGGTTCAATTGATGGCACACACATCGCTATCATTCCACCACGGGCACGGGAGCAAGTTTTCAGGAATCGCAAACACTTCCATTCGCTGAACGTGCAGGTGGTGTGCCTGGCAAACAACATCATCTCCCATGTGTATGCAAGATTTCCTGGCTCCGCACATGACGCCCATATCATGCGGAGCAGCATTGTCCCACGACTCATGGCAAATCTGCGACCCGGTCAAGCGTGGCTTGTTGGTGAGTGTGCAGTGGGGACTCTTGTGATCTCTGTGTTGCATGGGGTACCCACCATATCTTGTTGTGATGTTTGTGTCTGTCATCCCCCTACATAGGCGACTCGGCGTACCCAAACCGGCCCTGGCTCCTCAGTCCCCTACGTAATCCTACAACAGCGGGTGAAATGCGGTACAATGATGCACATGGAAGGACACGGAGAGTCATCGAACGTACTTTTGGACTGCTAAAGTCTAGGATTCGGTGCCTCGATAAGACTGGAGGGGCCCTGCCTTACTCACCAGGAAAAGTATGCAGGATCGTGATTGCCTGCTGCATGCTCCACAACCTGGCAGTACGCAATGACATTGAACTGCTGTTGGACCCTGAAGACGAAGAAGTTCCTCGGCCTCCCATCCCACCCATGTCGACTGATGAGGATAGTGGTGAGGAGGAAGGTGTGGACCAGAGGCGCCAGCTCATAGATCGCTACTTCCCTTGAATGTGAGTAACTACCTCTAGTGGCGGTTGACAATGCCTCATGTATGTTTGCTGGTGTTGTGTGGATGTGGGGTTCATCAGCTGGGTGTTGTTTGTGATGGTTGCATATGTGTGTCTTCATGTCTTTGGACATACAAGTCTCCATGATGTGTGTGCTCTCATCCCATGCTTTTGTGATGGTTGTCGTTTGTGTAATGTTGCTGTGCATTGTGTTGTGATGTGTGTGAATCGGTTTCCTGACGTGTTTTTGCTGTCTCTGATTTTCCCTAGGTCACTCCCGCAGCGCCATGATCATGTACGACTATGATCCCTGAACCTGTTTACGTCTGTTTCTGAAGGCAATCATGTGAATAAACATGGAGGCAAAACATCATTGTGTGTGTAAGTGCAATTTATTTACAGGTTGTGCTTTTGTGCTGGTGAATATTTACAAGTAAGTGGGGTGGAGGGAGTTGGAGTTGAAGGTAATGGCAGATGAAATGTCCGTGCTGACACCACATTGGGGGGTGTCAGGGTAGTCCAGCAGACCAGTGGGAATGATTGTCTGTGGGACAGGATACTTAGCAGGGTGAATGTCTGGCACAGGCAGTGACATTGTCATTGGCGTCCCCTCTTGGAGCGTGTGGATGGCGCTCCAACACTGCTCTCAGCCACTTCCTGCCTCGGCCGGCCCCTCCGTCTCTGAGGTGGAACAGAGTCAGCTGGGAGGGCAGGTTGTTGATGGGCCACATCCGTCGCCAGGGGCACAGGTGGTGGTGGCGGCGGTGGAGGCGGAGGTGACGGTGGCGGTGGAGGCGGAGGTGACGGTGGCGGTGGAGGCGGAGGTGACGGTGGCGGTGGCGCTACGACAATTGGTGGAGGGGGGGGGGTTGTTCCGGCCAACCCATTCCCTCCACATCGTTGCCTGCTGGCCCATGATGTGCACCATCTGGTCAAGGAAGCCAGAGATTTCGCGCAGGATGTTGGTGTTGTCCACTGAGTCCTGGTGTGCACGATCAGCGTTTGCCTGGGACCGGTTGTATGATGCCTGACACCTGGCAAGGGCTTGTAGGGACTCTGCCACTGGATGGGGTAGCTGTCCTTCCTCTGCACGGCGGTGTGTGGCTCGCCTGATTGGCTGATGTCCCGTTGCCTGTGTTTGTGGCCCACTCACCCTGCTTGTGTGTGAGGCCGATGGACCAGCGTCGTGCGCTGGGTTATGCTGGGTGGCACAGGCAGGAGTCGTGGTACTGGTGTTACTGGTGGTACTGGTGGTACTGGTGGTACTGGTGGTACTGGTGGTAATGGTGGTGGTGGGGACTGTGCAGATCACAGAGACAGGTGTCGCTGGAGTCACACATGCGACGTTGGTCGGTCCCGGGAGTCCCTGTGAGCCAGATGGCCCTGGCTGCGTGCTTGGTCCCGCTCCATCCTCCGCACCGGAGCTGCCTGTGTCCTCGTCACCAGAGAGTCCTGTATGTGTGGGAGGCGAGGCTGGCGGCCGGGTACTGGTTTCCCCAGTCAGTTGACGATCACCTGAGGGACAAGATAGAGCTGGTCAGTAATGTGGACATTACATGGTCATATAGATTTGTAGACATTTCTGTTTCCTGTCGCACACACCCCACCCTTCACCACCACCACCCTCCCCGTGAACATGGGGGCCTGTTGGGAGTTGTAGTTTGGGCCTCTCACACACCCCACCCTCCACCACCACCACCCTCCCCGTGTACATGGGGGCCTGTTGGGAGTTGTAGTTTGGGCCTCTCACACACCCCACCCTCCACCACCACCACCCTCCCCGTGTACATGGGGGCCTGTTGGGAGTTGTAGTTTGGGCCTCTCACACACCCCACCCTCCACCACCACCACCCTCCCCGTAAACATGGGGGCCTGTTGGGAGTTGTAGTTTGGGCCTCTCACACACCCCACCCTCCACCACCACCACCCTCCCCGTGAACATGGGGGCCTGTTGGGAGTTGTAGTTTGGGCCTCTCACACACCCCACCCTCCACCACCACCACCCTCCCCGTGTACATGGGGGCCTGTTGGGAGTTGTAGTTTGGGCCTCTCACACACCCCACCCTCCACCACCACCACCCTCCCCGTGTACATGGGGGCCTGTTGGGAGTTGTAGTTTGTGCCTCTCACACACCCAACCCTCCACCACCACCACCCTCCCCGTGTACATGGGGGCCTGTTGGGAGTTGTAGTTTGGGCCTCTCACACACCCCACCCTCCACCACCACCACCCTCCCCATGAACATGGGGGCCTGTTGGGAGCCATGTACATGTTTGTGAGTTGGTGTCCAACGTGCATGGGTTGGGGCGTAGGAGATGTTTCTTCTCAGTTGTGTGAGCCTGACCATGTCGTGCTGATCGTGGTGCTTGGTTTGTACTCACCAGTCTCTTCTCCTTCGTCAAGTCCGTCTAGGCTCTCTGGGTGTAGTATCACCAGCACCTTCTCCTCCCAATCGGTGTAGGGTATGGGCTCCGGGGGTGTGCCACCACCAGTATGATTGGCTCTAGCAAAGTTTTTAGCTCGGATGCCCTTCACCCTGGTCTTCAGGTCATGCCACCGCCTCTGAATGTCATGCTTCGTCCTCGGCACAGTCCCCGACGCATTCACCCGAGTGACGATCCTGTCCCACATGTGGTTCTTTTGCGCCACAGACGTCTGCTGGACTTGGGCCCCGAAGATGTGGGGCTCAACACGGATTATTTCATCTACCATTACCCTCAACTCTGTCTCCGTGAATGTAGGGTTTTTTTTGGGTGCCATGGTGTGTGGTGCTCAGTGTGTGAGTTGAGTGAGTTGGGGGGTGCAGGTGTGTGGTGTGTGATGTGTAGGATTTGTGTGGTGGGTGTTTGTGTGGTGGGTGTGGTAGGGTGGTGGTTGTGTGTCTTCTATGTGAGTTAGCAGTATCTCGAATAGGGCCTCTTGCTAGCAGCAATGCTGTGATGCAAAGGATTGTGGTAGTGTGTGGGTGTCATTTTATAGTCGTGTCTCAATGGTTGTTGGCAGTCAGGTGGTAGGTGGGCGTGTTGACTAGTGTGCATTATTGGATACTTGGGACGTGTCATGGTGGCTTGTGCTTGGTGTTGGTGTATGGGGGGGCGTTGTCAATGTTCGTATGTTTGCTTTGGACTTGCGGTACACTTTCTAACATTTGTTTGCCACTAGGGATGTTGTGCGTGTTGGCCTTCCGCAGTGATGCTGTGGTTATCGTTGCATTCTTTCCGCCGCGGACGTGGATGGCTGTGCGTTCCGTGGTACGGGCGGATTTATCCTAATTGCGGCCACGGAGTATTCACAGGTATGGCGGTACATGTGTTATTTTCCGCGGTCATTTCCGTCCGCGGCAGTGGTTGTTCATTGGACTCCGTCCGCCGCGGACGGAGTTGGATGTGTTCCGTCCACCGCGGACGGTGTTGGTTATGATCCGTCCGCCGCGGTCGGAGTTTCGTGACATGATTATCCTAATCCCAACCGCGGAATCTCCGCGGCGCAGCCGGGAGTAAAATTTCCCCCACCATGGCGGACAGTACCCATTTCCGTCCGCCATCCTAATCGACCCCAAAGTGTGTAATATTTATTCCTAATTTAATAAATATTCCACTTCCGTCACCAGTTCTAAAATAGTCCCAGATCACATCAGCCCTACTAGTGACAACAAAAATAGATCTATCTTCCAAACCTTTGACCAGGTAACGCCGGAACTAGTTAGCAAACTTGTGTTGACCATTAATTCTGGATCCCCAGACGATCCTTGTCCCCCTTCAATTTTCAAATTAGCCCCCGACATCATCAGTCACACACTCACAGACATTTTTAACGCCATGTTCAAATCAGATGTCTTTCCATCGATATGGAAAAAGACGGTAATTAAACCTCTCCTAAAAAAAGCTACGCTCGATCCTTCCAATGTTACTAGCTATAGACCTGTAGCATGTCTCCCTTTTCCAGCAAAAATAGTGGAAAAGATTATGAATACCCAAATTTCTGATTTCTTAGATCTTAACAACTGCCTTGATGATTCACAGTTCGGATTCAGAAAGGGTCATGGCACAGAGACCGCCTTGATTAAGGCATCCGACGAAATTAGAATGATCATGGACGGAGGAGGTGCCGCGGTGCTTATATTACTCGATCTCTCCGCAGCCTTTGACACGGTCGATCACGCTATTTTGATCGACCGTGTCAGGGAAACAGGAATATCAAAAAATGCCATCTCCCTTCTCTCTTCCTTTGTTGCCAACTGGGAACAATCTGTGGCCATGGGCAGTTATTCGTCTTCTCCATTTGCTCTTCCTTGTGGTGTCCCACAAGGATCCTCGCTAAGTCCAACGCTTTTCAACATCTATGTAGCAGACTTAGCGAGGATCATTAAAACACATCGTCTAGCAGTAACATCTTATGCTGACGACACTCAGCTCGTCTTGGCGATTAACAACAATGGACTGGAAGTAGCCACAAACTTCCAACAGGGAATGCTTGCCATCAGCAAATGGATGAACGAAAATTGCTTAAAGCTGAACTCGGACAAAACCGAGGTCATGGTTTTCGGCAATCTTACCCCTACATGGTCCCCTATTTGGTGGCCACAAGATCTTGGACCTCCACCTATTCCAACTAACAAAGTCAGAAATCTAGGGGTAATCTTTGACAATAAACTATAATTTCAACAGCACGCAAATACAATAGTCTCTGCATCATTCTTTACAATAAGAACGATCAAGAAACTTATGCCACATCTTCCCACAAATACAATAAAAACCTTGGTCGTACCCTGGTAATGTCCCGAGTTGATTATTGTAACGCCCTTTTGATCAATGCTCAAGAAAAGGTTTTAAATAAACTCCAGCTAATACAAAATCCCGCTGCCAGACTCATTACTGGAATACCCAAATTCAAGCCAATATCAAAAACGATTCGACAACTTCATTGGCTACCAGTGAGACACAGATTCAAATTTAAGGCTTTATGTATAGCTTTCAAATCCATTCATGCAAAAGGACCAAGGTTCTTAAAACACTCTCTCTGCCCCTACAAACCATCACGTACATTACGATCCTCTTCGGCTAATCTCCTCGAGATTACAAAAACCAGGAAATCAACATGGGGCAACAGATCCTTTGCAATTGCCACTGCCAAATTGTGGAATTCACTGCCAAACCAAATAAAAAACACTGCAACTTTAATACCCTTTCGTAAACAAGTAAAAACATGGCTGTTCAATCAATAAACTCATACTCAGTGATTACTCTATCCATGCGCCGACACTCCTTCGGGTATTCGTGCGCTTAACAAATTCTATTCAATAAATAAATAAATAGTAGCGCTGCACTGTTGAGAAGTGTTATTACTGTGTACTACTAGTAGAGATGCACTGCTGAGAAGTGTTATTACTGTCTACTACTAGTAGAGCTGCACTGCTGAGAATTGTTATTACTGTCTATTAGTGCTAGAGCTGCTCTATTGAGAAGTGCGGACACAATCTACTGCTAGTAGAGCTGCACTGCTGAGAAGTGTTATTACTGTCTACTACTAGTAGAGCTGCAATGCTGAGAAGTGTTTTACTATCTACTACTAGTAGAGCTGCACTGCTGAGAAGTGTTATTACTGTCTATTACTGCTAGAGCTGCCCTATTGAGAAGTGCAGACACTATCTACTACTAGTAGCGCTGCACTGTTGAGAAGTGTTATTACTGTGTACTACTAGTAGAGCTGCACGGCTGAGAAGTGTTATTACTGTCTATACTAGCTAGTTGAGCTGCACTCCTGAGAAGTGTTATTACTGTCTACTACTAGTAGAGCTGCAATGCTGAGAAGTGTTTTACTATCTACTACTAGTAGAGCTGCACTGCTGAGAAGTGTTATTACTGTCTATTACTGCTAGAGCTGCCCAATTGAGAAGAGCTGACACTACCTACTACTAGTAGAGCTGCACTGCTGAGAAGTGTTATTACTGTGTACTACTAGTAGAGCTGCACTGCTGAGAAGTGTTATTACTGTCTAATACTAGTAGAGTTGTTTTGCTAAGAAGTGCAGGTACTATTATTGGTAGAACTTCCCTGCTGCGAATTGCTGGTACTGTCTAAATCTACAGGATGTGCCCTCGTGAGATGTGCTGGTACTGCATGTTACTTATAGAGCTATTGTGTGGATAGGTGCTGACACTGTTAGTACAACAGCTGCACTGCTCAGGTACTGTCAATTTCTAGTACAGAAGTACTGCTGAGAATTTATGTGTTATCTATTATGATAATAGATAACACATACATTCTCAGCAGTGCTTAGAAGTACAGGTACTATAACTAATAGAGCTTCACTGCTGAGATAGGCGTGTACTGTCTGTAACTGGTATGGCTGTCCTGCTGGGATAGTACTTGTACTGTTTAATACGGATAGAGATGCCCTGCTGAGAAGTGCCGGCACTGCCTGCTACTAGTAGAGATGGACTTCTGAGAAGTGTTGTTACAATGTATCACTAGTAAAGCTGCCCCACTGAGAAGTGCAGGTGCTGTCTAATACTATTAAAGCTGCTCTGCTGAGAAGTGCTGGTGCTGTCTATTACTAGTAAAGCAGCTCTTCTGAGAAGTGCTGGTGCTGTCTATTACTAGTAAAGCAGCTCTTCTGAGAAGTGCTGGTGCTGTCTATTACTAGTAAAGCAGCTCTTCTGAGAAGTGCTGGTGCTGTCTATTACTAGTAAAGCAGCTCTTCTGAGAAGTGCTGGTGCTGTCTATTACTAGTAAAGCAGCTCTTCTGAGAAGTGCTGGTGCTGTCTATTACTAGTAAAGCAGCTCTTCTGAGAAGTGCTGGTACTGTCTATTACTAGTAAAGCAGCTCTTCTGAGAAGTGCTGGTGCTGTCTATTACTAGTAAAGCAGCTCTGTTGAGAAGTGCTGGTACTGTCTACTACTAGTAAAGCTGTTCTGCTGAGAAGTGCTGGTACTATCTATTAGTAGTAAAGCTGCCCTGCTGAGAAGTGCTGGTACTGTCTATTACTAGTTAAGCTGCTCTGCTGAGAAGTGCTGGTACTGTCTATTACTAGTAAAGCTGCTCTGCTTAGAAGTGCTGGTACTGTCTATTACTAGTAAAGCTGCTCTGCTGAGAAGTGCTGGTACTGTCATATCTGCTAGACCTGCCCTGGTGAGAAGTGTTGGTGCTGCCTGTTACTAATAGAGCCGCCTGGTAGAGAGGTGCTGACACTATTACTACAGCAGCTGCACTGCTCAGACATACAGGTACTGTTAATTGCTAGTACAGAAGGAGTGCTGAGAAGTGCATGTATTGTCGATGACTAGAAGAGCTGCTCGACTTAGAAGTACACGCACCATTACTAGCAGAGCTGCACAGCTGAGAAAGGCTTGTACTGTCTTTAACTGGTATAGCTATCCTGCTGAGATAGTACTGGTATTGTCTGTTACTAATAGAGATGGCCTGCTGAGAAGTGCTAGTACTGTCTGGTACAGGTAAACATGCCCTGCTTAGAAGTGCAACTAGTGTCTATCACTACTAAAGCTGCTCTTCTGAGAAGTGCCACTAGTGTCTATACTAGTAAAGCTGCCCTGCTGAGAAGTGCTTGCACTGTCTATTACTAATAAAGCTGCTCTGCTGGGAAGTGCTTGCTCTGTCTGTTACTAGTAAAGCTGCTCTGCTGAGAAGTGCCTGTACTGTATGTTACTAGTAAAGCTGTTCTGCTGAAAAGTGCTAGCGCTGTCTGCTACAAGTAGACATGCCCTGCTTAGAAGTACCACTAGTGTCTAATACTAGTAAAGCTGCCCTGCTGAGAAGTGCTTGTACTGTGTGTTGCTAGTAAAGCTGCTCTGTTAAGAAGTGCTTGTACTGTCTGTTGCTAGTAAAGCTGCCCTGCTGAGAAGTGCTTGTACTGTCTGTTGCTAGTAAAGCTGCCCTTCTGAGAAGTGATTGTACTGTCTGCTGCTATTAAAGCTGCCCTGCTGAAAAGTGCTTGTACTGCCTGTTGCTAGTAATGCTGCCCTGCTGAGAAGTGCATGTACTGTCTGTTACTAGTGCATCTGCTCTGCTGAGAAGTGCTTGTACTGTCTATTACTAGTAAATCTGCTATGCTGAGAAGTGCTTGTACTGTCTATTACTAGTGAATCTGCTCTGCTGAGAAGTGCCTGTACTGTCTATTGCTAGTAAATCTGCTATGCTGAGAAGTGCTTGTACTGTCTATTACTAGTGAATCTGCTCTGCTGAGAAGTGCTTGTACTGTCTATTACTAGTAAATCTGCTATGCTGAGAAGTGCTTGTACTGTCTATTGCTAGTGAATCTGCTCTGCTGAGAAGTGCTTGTACTGTCTATTACTAGTGAATCTGCTATGCCGAGAAGTGCATGTACTGTCTATTACTAGTGAAGCTGCTCTGCTGAGAAGTGCGTGTACTGTCTATTACTAAGGAAGCTGCTCTGCTGGGAAGTGTTTTTACTATTATTAATGAATCTGCTCTGATGAGAAGTGCTTGTACTGTCTTATTATTAGAATCTGCTCTGCTGAGAAGTGCTTGTACTGTCTATTATTAGTAAATCTGCTCTGCTGAGAAGTGCTTGTACTGTCTATTACTAGTGAATCTGCTCTGCTGGGAAGTGCTTGTACTGTCTATTACGGGCGAAGCTGTTCTGCTGGGAAGTGTTTGTACTATCTATTATTAGTGAAGCTGTTCTGCTGGGAAGTGTTTGTACTGTCTACTATTAGTAAATCTGCTCTGCTGAGAAGTGCTTGTACTGTCTATTATTAGTAAATCTGCTCTGCTGAGAAGTGCTTGTACTGTTTATTAGTAGTGAATCTTCTCTGCTGGGAAGTGTTTGTACTGTCTATTACTAGTGAAGCTGCTCTGCTGGGAAGTGCTTGTACTGCCTATTACTAGTAACTCTGCTCTGCTGAGAAGTGCTTGTACTGTCTATTACTAGTGAAGCTGCTCTGAGGAGAAGTGCTTGTACTGTCTATTACTAGTATAGCAACCATCCTGGGAGGTTTTGGTGCTGTCATTACACTTATTTTTAATTATAAAGCTAACAAATGTCCAAGGCTTATTTTGAATATCATGCAGAATAATAAGCACAGGCTTCGTAAAGGAAAACTGTGTCTTTACCTCCAATGTCCAGCCGGACAAGGAGATGTTTATTTCAAAAGATTTTTATAATTGTGTACAGGATTAAGAAGTGGAGCAAGCCACAGGTGACTGGGCACAAGCCTGTACCGAGACAAGGGGGAAAAACAATACAAGGGAAGAATAACAGGCAAACAGTTTGGAGAGAAAAGGCGGCTTACAATGCATTCAAATATTATGTAAGCTCTAACCAACAGTAGCTGCCACACATGTTACAAAAATAAGAGGAAGCAGTTCTGTGCAAACAGTCGACGTAACGTTTCGATCCCTATCTCCAAAATTAAATTGGGATCATCTTCAGGACTACAATATGTAATTTTGCCTGTTTATGATTATACCAGCCTGTAGAAATTAGACAGGGGGGAAGAAAGAGGGGGGAAAAAAGGACAAATTAACTCAAAAAATATATATACATATTTACAACATGTCAATTGCCGTTCTCTCTAGTGCAGATTCAGTAAAATCTAGAAGGTGCGAGGGCTATGTACAATGTGATCCTACATATTACAAAGAGGCACTGATTAGTGTGCTCTTTTTTGGGGGGCGGAAAAAGGAGAAGCATGCAAGTGAAGGGGCAAGTGAACAATTGAGAACGTGCTCATTCTGGTGAATCGTGCTTATTCTAATAAGAGGCAACGTAGTGAGCCGGAAGGCAAGCATTATCGAGTAGCGCGTGTCTGTGACTGTGACCGGACTACAGTTCGTCAAGAATTATGGCCGAGCACAGAAGCGACTAGTGTACTGACCAGGGCACTCAGTTGGAGTGCGGTCACGACGTGGAGGGTTCAAGCGGGGAGAGGCTTCAGGGAATCTAGAGTAGATAAAAAGGAGTTTTTTTGGGGGCATATAGCCGTGATGAGTGGACAAACTGGAGATAAAATTGGAGATAAATTTACCTGAGGTGCCAAGCAGGATGCGTGGGGCAGCCTCCCAGTATAGCCGAAAAAATAACGGGTGGGTCCTATCTGGAGATCGTGGTGTGACCTCTAATTGAAAAAAGGAATATATTAGGATAGCTGGTGAGCAATGGGTGGCACGTGACGGTTGCGCTTACTTGCAGGAGTTACCTGAGCAAGGATGCAATTAATGCTTCGTCTTCGTGATAGTTGGTCGCGCACAATGGAGCGAGCCTGTTCTGTGCGTTCCTACAAAGAGGAAGGGGGGGGGAATAAGTGAATCCGATATTCGACGGTGCATCAGGATCGCAAGAAAGGTATAGGGCTTACCGCAATGTAAACGCTGTCGGACGGCAGATGGGTCCCGTCTGGAGAGCGTGGTAGCTGGTGTATCGAGCTACGAGAGATCAGGGCGTAAATCAACATCTCCTGGAGCGTTAAAATGAAAGAAGGACTGATGGACGTCCTTAGCGCGAGTGGAATTCGGCCGCCATATTGGAATGGTGAATCGAGGGTGAGGGGGTGACGTGAAAGGTTAAGTGCACACTATCTTATGCTCAGCTACAACGAACAATCATTGGCAAATCAAAGCAAAAAGAAGGATAGCAATTATAGCTACTCAAATGCGAGTTGAATTTTCATCATCACAATGATAGTACATACAGTTCGCTTGGCTCAATACTGTTCTGAAGTGAATCTCACATCAGAGAATGGAGATCTCATGACAGGTTCTGAAACAATTAATCCGAACAAGTTACACTAGACTGGTCCAATCCTCTGCTCGGTTTAGACCATCTTGTATGGAGTTGAATTGAATGATGGACTTCAGTTCTTCTTTATTCAACAGTTGTCCCATATTGCCTCCTCTGGGTGGAAGTTTCAAGACTTTTAGTACTGTCCACCTGATGTCATTTTCAGAGTGTTTGAGTGCTGTAAAATGTTCGACCAGTGGAGCATTCGGAGTACTACAGCGTATGCGGCTTCGATGCTGTCCAATTCGGATCTTGACTTTCTGGGTGGTTTGCCCTATGTAAACTTTTAAGCAAGGGCATTGGATCAAATATATAACATTAGACGTGTTACAATTTGAAAAGGAGAAGCTCTGTACAGTAACATTGTTAAAAGTAAAACTTTTACCTTCCATCGTAAAGTTACAGTTAGTGCATCCGCCGCATTTTGAGTGGCCAACAATGGGGGACAGACCCCATACAGTGTCGAGGGTGGAGGCAGGTGGTACGCTAGCTGCCCTAACGAGGTGGTCTCTTAGATTTTTGGTTTTCTTAAAGGCAAAAACGGGCTTATCGATGGTAAGATTACCAGAGTTAATGATGGGCCAATGTTTGAGTATGGTTTTCCTTAACTGGTGGGAAACAGGGGAGAAGGTAGAGACACATGCAATACGTTTTGAATCAGTCTTGGATCTGGGGGTAAGCAAGATCTCACGAGGACAATACCAAGCCCGTTTGGAGGCGTTTTTGATTATTTTCTTAGAATACCCCCGTTCTTTCAGTTTGGCCGATAGAGTGGCTGCCTCTTTGAAGTAATCTTCCTTACAGGAGCAGTTGCGCCTAATCCGCAAAAATTGGGAATAGGGGAGAGAGTCACGCAAGGCTCTTGGGTGATTGCTGTTATAGGCTAGGAGGGTGTTCTTTTCGGTGGGTTTACGGTAAAGTCGTGTAAGCAGGGACCCCTCATTATGAAAAATTGTGAGATCCAGGAAGGAGACTGACTCATTACTGGTAGTGATGGTAAATCTCAGTCCCATACAGTTATTATTCAGCCAATGGAGGAAATGGCGTAGGCAATCGACGTCCTGTCTCCAGATGATAAAAATGTTGTCGATATACCTACGCCAAAACTGTATCCCTGTAAAGAATGGAGTGGAGGGATTAAGGTTCACATTGGCCTCTAGTTGTTCCATGAAAAGAACTGAGAGATTTTGGGGCAAACATCGCGCCCATTGTGGTGCCCTTGATTTGTTCGTAGAAGATGTTATCGAACACAAAGAAGTTTCTCATGAGACATATCTCTAGCAACTGGAGAATGAACATACTGGGCACAGAGTGAGGGCGGGGACGTAAGTCTAGAACCTTTTGAATCCCCAATAATGCTGCTGTCTGAGGGATATTGGTATAAAGGGACTCTAGGTCCATAGTCACTAGAGTCTCTATTGTCGGGTCATAGGGGTGGTGCTCAATCATATTGATCATGTGCATGGAATCTTTTATGAAACATTGAGTTGTAGGAACAAACACCTTGATAAAATAATCCACATAAGAGCCTAGAGGTTCAAGAATAGAACCACATGCAGAGACGATCGGACGTCCAGGGGGGTTGTCTGCGTCTTTATGCACTTTGGGAAGTGTATAAATCACTGGCGTTCTAGGGGTCTTTACATTTAGGAAATTGAATTCCTTTTTGGTTAAGAAGCCAGCATTGAGGCCGTCCTTGGTGACCTTTTGAATTAAGGCCTGTATTTCTTTGGTGGGATTGTGAGGCAGTCTCTTGTAATGTTCTTTGTTTTCTAATTGTCGTTGGATTTCTAAGATATATGCAGTTTTTTCTTGGAGCACAATTCCCCCACCCTTATCGGCACTTTTGATTATTAGACTCTCATTGTTTTTAAGTTGGACAATCGCATTTTTTTCTGCAAACCACCCAGAAAGTCAAGATCTACTTGGCTACAGCTGTTGCAATACATGGGAGAGTATCATTTCGCAATATCCTCATTGCAGTGCTACATATTCTGGTAGACAGCAATCTGCATAATGGAGCCCACCACGCTTTGCACGGAGCTGTGTATGCTGGGCACACAAAGAGAACATGAGCGTAAGACTCTTCACACTTATCACAAAAGGGGCATTTGCTATTGCCCTCACTTGCCCACTTGGCCGTGAAGGTTCGCAAAGGCAAAGTCCCCACTCTAAACTGGAAGTACAACTTCCGATCATAAGGTTTGGATATAATATCCCAGTACATCTCCAATGTAGGACGGGGTTTCACTATTAAGAAAAGCCCTGATTGCGTTGAGCTATCACATCTATTGTAGGTATTATACCCACTTAACCGCGACAGCAATTCCGCCTTGGTGCGGCGGTTTAGCTTAGTGGACGGGCCGAGTCAGCTAACGGACGTTCGCAGCACTACGGAGGTAGTGCTCGCAATGGCCATTGGCAGTCGAACGCATGCAAGGGGCTAATGCTGCATATTCCAGTATCTTTCTTTTACAATTTCTTTAGGTGGAATTGGATTGTTCATGGGGTTCTCCCATAAATCTTTCATGCCCATGTTTATCAATAATGCTCTGATTTCACAAAGCCAGCAAATCTTATGAAAAGTGTCTTCCTTAATTATGTCCCTAATGCCTTCAGCGTATGGTAGCAGTTTGGTGTGCTCCAGATTCTGCGCCAATACAAAATTGGGCGCAACCTGGCAAGATCAACCAGCGCTTTACGGCCAAGGTCTATCAACCAAGGCAGTGTCGTAGTGCTTTATGGAAGAGCAGTTATATTCCATAAAAAACTAATTTCAGCTACAGTTAGGTATGGCATGTCCTCTAGACCCCAGAGTTCTGCCCCGTATATTACCGAGCTCACAATCTTCATTTCATATATTTGTAAAACTGGGGTAATTGGCTTGGTCAGAGCAGCTTTGAAGTCTTTTTGTAAGATACCTCACAGCTGTCGGAGCTTTAGTGTGGCGGCATCACTTTGGCAGCGCCATCGCATATCTTTCTGCAACAGCACACCCAAATAAGTGAAGCCAATAAACGATTTTCCAAAAGTATTTCTCCTTTAAAGGTTCTATGTGGGTTGAACGCCATGAATTTGGTTTTACTGTATTACACTTACCATACCCTTGCTGAGGGGGAACATCCTTTACGACGCGGATGTTACCCCGCGCTACCATTACGACGCGTCTCTTACAACGCAAGTCATAACCACGACTTGCGCTGGAGGGCGCTCAAGGACAAGGAATAGTTAATTTACTATTCCAACACCTTCCCTACTATCCACGGGGACTGGTGGTGGAATAGTAAATTAAACTATTCCTAAGTCCGCACCCTACAGCGCAAGTCGTGGTAACGGCTTGCGTTGTAAAACACGCGTTGTAACGGTACGCGTGGTAATAGCCCGCGTCGTACCGTCATACATCCCTTGCTGAGACGTGCTGGTACAATCACACTTACTATACCCCTGCTGAGAAGTGCTGGTACGATCACACTTATTATACCCATGCTGAGAAGTGCTGGTACTATTACACTTCTGTACCCCTTCTGAAAAGTGATAGTACTGTATTACACTCCTAAACATCTGCTGAGAAGGCTGTACTATTACACCTCCATATCACTGCTGAGACGTGCTTGTACTATTACACTTCAGTATCCTTGCAGAGAAGTTATGCTACTGTATCACACTCCTATTCTCCTGCTGAGAAAGGGGGTGACTATCACACTCCCGTACCCCTGCAGAGAAGTGCTGGTACTATTAAACCCCCATATCCCTGCGGAGAAGTACTGCTACTATTACATTTCCTTACCCCTGCTGAGAAGTGCTGGTACTGTATTATACTTATTGTCCCCCAGATAAGAAGTGCTAGTACTATTACACTCCTTAATCCATGCTGAGAAGTGATGGTACTAATACACTTACTGTAACCCTGCAGAGAAGTGATGATACTGTAGTACACTTACCGTCCCCCTGCTGAGAAGTCCTGGCACTATTAAACTCCTGTACCACTGCTGAGAATTGTTGGTACTGTATTACACTTACCATACCCCTGATGAGAAGGGCTGGTTCTATCACACTTACCGTACCGCTGCTGAGAAGTGATGGTACTGTATTAAACTTAACGTACCCCTGCTGAGAAGTGATGGTACCGTATTAAACTTAACGTACCCCTGCTGAGAAGTGCTGGTCCTATTAAACCCCTGAATCCCTGCTGAGAAGGGCTTGTACTAAGACACTCCCTTGGGGGGATTTCCGTACCTGCTCGAGTGTTGCCTGCTGTGACTTCTCCACTTCTGGCCGCCATAACGCCGCATCTGACATCCTTGGAACCCCTGGTGGGACAAGGGTCCCAGGGCCGCGCGGCTGCCATATCACTTAATGCCCTGCTGCACACACTCTGGGGAGGACCACAGCCCCCAGAGTGCATTGCTCCAGCCCACAGCTGCCACAAGTGAGGGTGAGACGGGGCCAACATGTTTATAGCGCAGCCTCCCCCACCGCGGCGGGGACGCACGCGGGACGCAGCCCGGACGAAGCCAGGTCCAAGGGCGGGCCCGTCTGAGGCCATCAGATGCAGAAGATGCTGGTCTGGACCACGTTATTTGGCTCTGGCAGAACCCACTCATGCTGCCCTAACTTCTGTTCTGGGAACATCCGGCCATAAGGTAATGTGAAGCAGTTTGTCAGTGACTATCGTACTGTTTGTTGGGTTTGCAATTGGGCTATCCGGTCACTACTGATAGTGACCGGATAGTGTGGCTCAATGGTTAGAGCGGCAGACCCTGATGCAGAGGTCTGGCCCGGGACCAGGGTTCAATTCCCCGCCTCCGCGGGTCTTGGGCTCAAAATTGCACGGACCTGATAATTCTCGCCTCGGTGCCTATTCCAATCATGGCGTCCCACCCTGCAACTCTGGGCAATAGCTTGCTTAATCTCCACAACGGCCCCCACAACGCTAAGGATGCCTGGCCTCCACCTTGGGGGTGCCCAGGAGTGGACACCTCACAGGGAAAGCCAGGATGGGTTCCACAGCGGTATTCGTACAAGCGCCTTGAGACCCTTGCGGGTGAGTTGTGCGCTATACAAGTATCAATTTACTTTACTTTACTTACTGATATAAAATTATCAAGTCAAGAGGAGTAGCCGGGACCCTGGACGCATTTATTGTGTGGGCTGAGTCGCTCCTAACACATGAAATCCAACTGACCGAGAGACGGCTGTCTTTGGACCCTGCCACGCTACAGTCTCGTCTGTCGCTAGGGGGTCGAGTTTCTTCTAATGTAAGATGTCCAGACACAGTAAACATATCACCAGTGAGGACTGATTCTGTTGCTCCAAATTCACCCATGGTATTTCTAGACTCTCCTAATACGCCCATTCCAGGCGCGTCCTGTATCAATACCAGGGGACATGCTGCAAAGTCACAAAGGAACACTAAATTAAGTACTCAACCAATTAAAAGGTAGAGAAACGCCGTCATCGCCAAGCCCAAACCCAAGAATGCTAAAGGTTGTCACTCCACTAGCAGCCCAAATGATAATGTGGTTGTTACTACAAACTCAGTCGCGAGCCAGACAGACATTACTTCAGAATTTATGAGTAATGAAGTTGACATAGGCGCTGTTGGGGGAGATATACTCACAGGGTCTGCAATGGAAGTACTTGAAACCAGGCTGGCTAACATCAAGGATGTGATTGTCAAAAATGTTGATCTGCTTTGGCGTAAACTGAAGCATTTGGACTCTGCTATGGACAATCTAAGCGGTGGGAAGTCGAATAATGTCCCTGTTGTTTTGGGGGGGGGGGCGAATTGCACAACATCTGTGGCTAACAAATACGGGCCCGATCTGCAGTCGACGGGCACTATCCATCCTCCAGATACCCCCTTTGTTAACCCATGTGTATCCTGCCGTAACCTAAATGATTTTTCTGTGCCGAACCCCACTCCCGTGCGGAGGGAAATCCAGGACAAGCCACAAGTGTACCATATAAATAATCCAAATGTGGCCCCAGGGAACTAGCCACAGTCTGGTACCATTGCGACTGACCAAAGTAATGATGCTGTGAACCATCCCAGGGACATACGCTCGAGCCCAAATACTGATGTTTTGAGCCTACCACCGGCCTCCAGTCCCTATGTGCTGGCCGGTGTTCCTAATCTTGTTGGGGGTCAGAGGGAGTCTTGGCCAGATCTCTGCAATAAATCAGTAGACTGGCTATGTAAACATAAAGGTTTTCACCCGTCCTCAATGGATGAAATTATCATGGCAAGGAGAGTAGGGTGGGTTGGCCAATTGAATAAGAATATTAATGGCGACTGTATCGTCCTTAATTTCCGCAGACAACAAATGGTTTGTCGTTTATTAACTGCCCGAGAGAAATTCTTCTCACGAAAAACTGGTATTTGTGTACTCCTTTTAGGCTATTTCTACAAACCACCAGCCATACCGGGCAGGGGTGCCTATGCATTACCTCTGGCAGTAAATATGTTCCACACACTTTCCAACTTAGATGCCCAGGACTGACAACCACTGCCTATGACCAACACCCAGGCTTATGAGGATGATTAATTAGGTATTATACCTCCATCTTGTAGTGATAAGCCAGTTATAACTAGGGCTAACAGGGGGCTGACCTGAGTATTCTAAGATGGAATGTAGCGGGGCTTCAATCTAGGCTTGGCAACCAGGACTGGCTGCGCTTAATAAAGGAACATGATGTGGTTATGTTCCAGGAGACCTGGACTACTAACGATTTATATATTGAAGGGTTCCACTGTTTCAGTGTAGTAGCCCCAAGCCCCAAAACGGGCAGACCGTCGGGGGCCTGTTTATTGGGATCAATGTGGCCGCTGGAGGTAGTTTCAAGGCCCTCCCAACTAATAGGAAAAACTACCAAGGTGTGTTTTTTGAAAGGAGAGTTTTTTCTACCTGGTAAATTTTTATAACAATGATTTTTACTCTGTTTCCAAGGATCTATTGGGATTCTCTTGGGGGGAGATTTTAATGTCAAACTTACTGATACGAAGCATAACGTAGTGATAAGTAATTTTGGTCCCTCTTCTCGTAGGGGTGCAGAACTAGCAATGTTCCTTAGATCATATCATTTGGCCAATGTTATAGACCTGGTGGGTGGCTCCAATGCCACCATAACATATACTACCAACATTTAGGGGAAGGGGACGTTGCTCAACTATCGATTTTATTTTTATCTCCCCCTCCCTTGAAGACCAACTAATGGCCGCAGAGGTCATTGCCACGGATCATGGGAATCACAACCCGATTGAAATAGTACTGAGTTCCACACTCCGACCCGTGTTTCCATCTGAATGCGGGGCCAAAAACCTCACCCTTTCTAAGATTAATATGGAAGGGCGTCGATAGAGGCGAACTGTTTAAAACATTATCTAAGGGCCACATGCATCTTATCGACTCCTGCTTCTCACTACATACTACACACACTTAGGTGGTCCAGAATTTTTCTAAACTGTGTCTGGCCATTGAAACTCTCTTGTCGAAACCTGCCCCTTTGGTAAGAAACAATCCTAGATGGTTTGACCTAGAGTGCTCGTTGACCAATAGGAGTCTCCGCAGGGCATTGTCATCAAACCCAAGGTGTGCTATAGATATACAACTGGCAAGGCGGGAATATAACACAGCGATTTTGAACAGGAAGCGAATCCTTCTAAATGAACGCTTGCAAACCTTATCACAGGCCGCCAGAGTTTAAAAAAGGGCAACATCTTCTGGTCCGCAGTAAGGGACCTCCGATTGATGGGTCAGATACTAACCCCCATCAGTTGTAACATCTCTAGTGAGTCCTGGGAAAATCACTTTTCAAAAATGTATGCTACCCCCCAACCAGAGACAGACCAATATGATTTTGGCCCACTTACCACCATAGAGCTAACCATCTCTGAAGTGGAAGAGACTATCCATCAGAGTATTGGGAACAAGGCACCTAGCCCCAACGGGCTGCCAATTGACTAATAAAATGGAAACCAGACTTCTGGGCCCCGTTACTTTTGAATGTTTTTAACAGTTTAACACACGCTACCCTACCTGAAACATGGGCCAAGAGTATCATAGACCCAATTTTTAAAAAAGGGGAACGGTCCCAGCCTAGTAATTATAGGCCGATCTCACTAATTGACAATACCCTACAAATATTGAGAAGAGTTTTGAATAGTAAGATTCTAACCTGGACAGAGGAAAATGGCATCTTAGAGCCATGTTAGCAAGGTTTCCGTAGCAAGGTGGGCACAAACAAGCAATGCCTCAACTTTAATTTGGTTATTGAGAAATACACTATCGCATGGAAGTCCCCGGTCTATCTGACCTTTATTGATTTGTCCTTGGCCTTTGACCTTGTCAATAGGTCGAAGCTTTGGACAATCCTTCTGGCTTCTGGGCTGGATGAGCCTTTGGTACATTTTCTAGTGTACCTTCATAAAGATCTCCAGGCGCAGGAGATGATCGGCATGGGCGGAGAGGTTCCGGGAGCCATTAAGGTAGGAAGAGGGGTCAGACAGGGTGGTGTCTTGGCCCCCCTCTTTTTTAATATTTACATCAGTGGGTTGAACAACTCGTTAAAATCCTCAACTCATGATGTTCCCATAATTTATGTGAAAATCCTTGCCGTATTACTTTACGCAGACGATGCGGTCCTTATAGGCCGCACTCCTATTCCCTGCGTATTTTAGTACAGACTTTTGTCAGGTATATGGACAGCTTAGACCTGTGTGTCAATTTAAAAAAATCATTTTTAATGTCCTATGGTCCTGGGAAGCGACAGCTAAGCTCAATTTCAGTGGATAGTCAGGAATTGACAAGTACTCGCACATTCCCTTATCTTGGGTTGGTCTTTGCTGCAAACGGCTCCTGGACTGAGCATCTTGCTCACTCCAGGAGCAAGTTCTCAAAGGCCACCGATTCCATTCTTAGCCTACCCCACCCAAATGGCTCTTATATGCATTTTTTTAAAAGAGTAGACCCATTAGTCTGGATAATGCTTACTGGTGCCTAGTCTCTTTGGTTTTTGAGGAGTTGATTTTCAGTACAAGTACATTTCTGAGAATTGCCACCCGAGCACATAAGACCATGTTTTATATAATAGTAATCTATCTATTCATTTATACCAATGAAGTTACTTTTAACTTGTAACCTAATTCATCAAATTGTCATTGCTATATCATTGTAAATTTTCTCATTTACCTTGTTTTTCTAAACTCTCCGTTTGTAATTCAACTTTTTATGTTGCTGTGCTTTTATGGATACTGATCTACCCAATAATGTTTATGAACTGAACTGATTACACTCCCATACCACTGCTGAGAAGTGGTGGTACTGTATTACACTTACTGTACCCCTGCTAGGACGTTCTGGCACTATTAAACTCCAGTCCCCCTACTGAGAAGTGCTGGTACTGTGTTACACTTACGATGCCCCTGCTGAGAAATGCTGGTACTATCACACTTACCGTTCCTCTGCTGAGAAGTGATGGTAGTATTACACTTAAGGTACCCCTGCTGTGAAGTTCTGGCACTATTACACCCCTGTTTCGCTGCTGAGAGTGCTTGTACTATTACACTCCTGTTCCACCTCCTGAGAAGTGATTGTACTGCATTACACTTCTCCAAATGAGAGGGACCTGGGGCTGTATAAGCAGGTCGTGCACACGTACTACCAAATGAGGACTAGGTATAATCGATTGGAATGCAGTTCCTAAGTGTTCCTAAGTGTTAGTGGGAGTGTTCAAATCTGTGAAAAAGTCCCCTCACATACCCCAAAGGATTTCATGTTTCATCACATGGGCTTGCTCCTCGTCAGGACTCCCCATTGGATATGTTTTTCCGAAGGACCTTCAGATGAAAACTAATGCACAGCAAGGGACTATAGCTGTCTGTAGGTTTCTTGTACGTTCTTGTTTCCAGTTTTTAAAAGATTGATCATTAAATCCAGGAAATGTAGTTCCTGACTAGAAGTGTTAGCTGTGAATTTTTAGTACGGGTTGAGGCCCTTGACCCAATTGACAAAGGCCTAGATCATATCTTGATCCCCCTTCCAAAATATGAGGACATCTTCAATATAACGGCGCCACATAATGTTTTCTTTGTGGGGGTTTCTGTCTGTAGCATGTGGTTGGCCTCAAAGCCTGCCATGTAGAGGCATGCCAGACTGGGGGCGAAAGTCCTGCCCATCGAGGTGACTTGTGTTTGGTGGAAGAGACGGTCCTCAAACTGAAAGAAGTTTCCCGTCAGTGCTATTGTTGCACATTCCATAATGAAACATATAGGTGTTGTTGCAGTCCAGTTTGTTGATCTCAGGATTTCCTCTATAACCACCAGAGTTGCTTGTTGGGGGATATTCAGGTAGAGCGCCTCTACATCCAAAGTCACGAGAAATCCATACGTAGGCCCTCTGTGTTCTTTGTTTCAATTAGGTTCAAGACATCCTTTGTGTCTTGTACAAAGGAGGGAGTTTATTTTACTAATGGTTTTAGGAAATGATCACAAAACTTGGAAAGGGGTTACAAGACTGACCCTATGCCCGACACTATCGGCCTTCCAGGTGGTGGATGTGTACCTTTGTATATCTTGTGGAGGGTATAGAAGTAAGGCAGTCTGGGGATTGCATTGATCAGAAGATCAGCCTCATGTTTGCTGATCTATCTCTGGTTTAAGGAAGCTGTCACTGGGCCTTGATTTGTGTGGTTAGGCTTGTAGTGGGGTATTCCTGTAGTGGAGTGCAATAACATCTGTCTGTTAGTTGACAGAGGCATTCGTTCCTGTAACCCAAGGTCAACATAATAACGATCACGCCCCCTTGTCGGCCTCTGTTATGGCAATTGAGGTGCCAGAGTGCGGACCGCTTCATCCTCTAGCTTGGAGGTGTTATGAAAAGCCCTGTTCACTTAGTTGTTATTCACTTCCATCAGGACTGCCTTTTCGAAAGTAAGGACCTCTGCCAGTATCATACTCGCATTTTGGGTGAAAGAGGGAGGTTTGCGTAACCCTGAATCCATGGAGGGTGTCTCTGGTTGGCCTGCAAAGAATGCTTGCAGTCGTACTTTACAGAAGAAGTTGTGGAGTTCACAATTTGCTCTGAAGTTATCAGACACGACGGAACTGGAGTAACCTGGATGACTTCAAGAACCAATCCACGGAGCTCACCAACCATCTAGCCAGACTGGAATACCCAATAAGAAATGTGACAACAGCCCATAAAAGAGCCAGAAACAATAACAGAAAGGCACTCAGAAGTACATCCAAAAACTGAGTCAAAGAACATAACCAGTGTAACTACCTACACGCATGAATCCAGCATGATCAGGTGAATAATAAGAAAAAACTGGAGAATTCTCCAAATTGGCGAACTTGCACCAAGCCCTGAACTTGTCAGCCGCCTTCGACACGGTCGGCCACTGCACACTACGAACATGCCTACACGATGCAGGGATTCAAGAGAAGGCCCTAGACTGGACCACATCCTTCCTCTCCCGCAGAACTCAGAGCATCCGCCTCCCCCCTTCAGCTCCAATGCCACCAAGATCATCTGCGGCGTACCGCAGGGCTCATCCCTCAGCCCGACGCTGTTCAACATCTACATGGCACCCCTCGCCCACGTCGCCCGACAGCACGACCTCAACATCATCTCCTACGCCGACGACACCCAGCTGATCCTCTCCCTCACCAAAGACCCTCACACCGCCAAAAACAACCTCCATGAAGGAATGAAGGCTGTCGCCGAATGGAGGAGGAACAGCCGACTGAAGCTGAACTCTGCCACAACCTGGAACACCCCCCCACAACCTAAGGCAGACCCAAGACCTACTGTCCTTTAGAAGACTCCTCAAGACCTGGATCTTTGATCAGTAGCAGCAGCCCCCCTAACCCCCCAGCGCCTTGAGACCCTCACGGGTATGTAGTGCGCTTTACAAGTGTCCTGATTGATTGATTGATTGAAGTACCCCCAGATTTGCTTTTAAGAGAACGGCAAACCTTAAAGGCTTGCTGATTAACACCAGGCCAAAACCAAGGGAGCCACAGCAACAATAGCTATGGAACTTGCCCCCCGTGGTTGGCCATTACCAAATGTGGGCAATGCATAGTTTGTCCCCTGACCAGCACAACCAAGATGTTAACATTAACAGACACCCTCACATGGACGCCGACCAAGCACACTAGCTGCAATACATGCAACTGCGTCTATTTGATCACCTGCCAGTGCTTATTTAAATACGTGGGGATGACAACACATCCTGTGAAAACCAGAATAACCAAACACAAGAGTAACATCAGGTGCAAAAAAACAAACACCAAGATGTGCGCCCATTTTACCACAGTGATTCAGACCGTCAATGACTTACACTGGACTGTCCTGGAATCCCAACCCCCAAATAAGCAAGGATGCCCTGTTTAGGAGGGAGCAAAACTGGGGGCTAAAGCTCTCCTCCCACATCACAGGGAGCACCGCCATTAATGCCCAGGGACCTTTTTTTGCAAAGACTCCTAATGCCTGGCCACCGCCGCTGTTACCACAACCCCTTAAAAAAGACCACGGGAGTGGTTTTCCTTATATTGTTTTGCCCTGCACAGTGATCTACAGTCTCTGCGAGCCCCGTCAAAGGACATAGGGCCATATTATCAAGGAAGCTGCGGTGGTTTATCGCCGCTTTACCGGCAGGAAACTGCCGATAGAGCGGCGATAATGGCCTTGATAATATGGGATTCGAATTTCAATCGATGCCCAGGTTAGATATGGGAACATCTAACCTGGGCTTCGATTGAAATTCGAATCGCATATTATCAAGGCCATTATCGCCGCTCTATCGGCAGTTTCCTGCCGGTAAAGCGGCGATAAACCACAGCAGTTTCCTTGATAATATGGCCCATAGACCGCAGGAGCGGTTTTCTTTACTTACTTTTTGTTGTTTGGTGTCCCTCCTTCACTGCACGCACCACGAAGCACCACAACGCATTGACAAAAACCGCAGGAGCGGTTATTACTTCTTTTGTTTCCGTCCTAATGCCTGACAATTGCCGCACTCATCACAAGAACAGTATAGGACCGCAGAAGTGGTTCCTTTTACTTTTTTTTGCTCTTGTAAGTGTATGTTGCAAAACAACAAGGGGACCTCGGAATCAATATTTTAAACAACAGTGGTCCCTAGAACAAGGATTCATTTCTTAAATGAATATAGACTCAATAGCAACTATATTTTGGGGACATGTCCAGCCGGACAGAGGTCTACTTTTTACTTGATCAATAATATTAGACAGTTTTAACAAAACAATACATAAAGTGGGACACAAGCATGTGTCCTAGTTAGCAATATACAAACAGGGAGGGAGGAAACCAACAGGGGGTTCAGGCGCAGCTGACGGTTTGTTACACAAGGAAATGCACAATGACACAACAAAGCAACAAATCGAGGGTTACACCTTTACACTTTCAATGAACCATTGTTTTGGCATGTATAAGGTTCTGATGGCGTTTCGATCCATCCATGAGGATATCTGGATCATCATCAGGACATGGGATACAAGCCGGCTGTCTTCTGTCCCCGTCCATCCCCACCAGGAAACTCATACATTCTCCACCATTTCATACCTTTCCACTACCTGTGGGATATGCTCACTTCCCTTTCCCCTTGAGATCAATTGTCCATCCTGCTTTTATCGGTGTGGAAGGTTGGTCTGGAGGAGAGAGGGGGGACTTTCTCCGTTTCCACGGTTCCTACTTTTCAGGTGAGTGGGACTGTGACAGAGGGCACTTTTTCACAGACCTGAAAACTCCCACTAACACTTAGGAACTGCATACCCATCAATTATTCCTAGTCCTCGTTTGGGAGTACGTGTGCAGGACCTGCTTACAAAGCTCCCGGTTCCTCTCATTAGGAGAATTGATTGCACGGCGGCTCAGCCATGGGACCTAGGGGCATATTACCAACGATTAGCGATATTTATCGCTAACGAGGCATAGCAACAAATTTTTTAACGCTAAGCATCGCCGGAAATCATCGAAGAGATAACTTGCTATTAGCAAGGTTTATCTCAGAAGTGATAAAAATCCTCACGCTAACTGCCAAATGAGAAATTATCTCTGGAAAACCAACGATAATCTCTCGAAGTTTGGAGTTAGCTTGATGATAGGGGCTCACAAACTTAGCCATGATATCCACCTTTCATAGGATATCATGGCTAAGTCAGGAAAATACCAGGTGTAAAAATTTCAGTGCTAACCGCGGTTAGCGCTGCTTTTTTTTATCACTAACAGGGTTAGCGAAATCCTTGATAATAGGAGAAATGTCGTTTAACAACATTTCTCCTATTATTTTTCTCTGGAACGCCCCCTTTGCATCTCATTAGAGATGTATGGGGAAGCGTAGAGAAAAAGTGTGCTAACATGCGAATTTGCGTGTTAGCACCCTGTTGCTGATAGGGAGATAATTTTATCTCCGATTTCTTGGCTTTTAAAGCCAAAAAAGCGGAGATAAATCACTTGATAATATGCCCCCTACTTCTTTTCCTACACAACCCAAGAAGGTAATCTTAGACACCTTTGAAGTTTAAAGAGAGCTACTCGTTGTGATCTCTCTAATTTCACACTTTTTCATACGTGACCTAGCCCAGCGTGTCACTATGGAGAACAACCAAGGTCTCTTTTTCAGCGTGTGTGAGGGCACTTTTTCACAGACCTGAACACTCTGAGTAACACTTAAGCACTGTATTACACTTACCACACCCCTGCTGAGAAGTGCTGGTACCATCACGCTTACCGTACCCCTTCTCAGAACTGCTAGTACCATACTATTACATTATCGTACCCCTGCTGAGAAGTGATGGTACTGTATTACACTCCCCTACCACTGCTGAGAAGTACTGGTACTATTACACTGCTTTATCCCTGCTGAAAAGTATTTGTACTATTACACTCCTGTACCTCTGCTAAGAAGCGCTAGTACTATTACACCTCTGTATCCATATTGAGAAGTGCTGGTGCTGTATTACATGTACCATACCCCTGCTGAGTAGTGCTGGCACTATCACACTTACTGTATCCCTGCTGAGAAGTGATGGTACAGTATTACACTCCGGTACCCCTGCTGAGAAGAGCAGCTACTGTATTACACTCCCCCACCCCTCCTAAGAAGAACTGCTACCATTACACTCCTGTACTCCTGCTGAGAAAACCTGGTACTATTACACTTACCGTATCCCTGCTGAGAAGTGATGGTACTGTATTACACTCCCGTACTCCTGCTGAGAAGTGTTGTTAATATCACACTTACCATTACATCTGCAGAGAAGTGCTGAAATTGCATTACACTTACAGTATCCCTGCTGAGCATTGCTGGTACTATTGCACCCCCATATCCCAACTGAGAAGTTCTGGTGCTATTACATTCCTGTACCCCCTCTGACTGGATTACACTTCCCACACCCCTGCTGAGAAGTGCTGGCACTATGAACTTACTGTACATCTGCTGAGATGGAATGGTTATATTATACTTACTGCACCCCTACAGAGAAGTGCTGGTACTGACACACTTAATGTACCCCTGCTGAGAAGTGCTGGCACTATTACATTCATGTACCCCTACAGAGAAGTGCTGGTACTATTACACTTACCGTGCCCCTGCCGAGAAGTGCTGGTACAATCACACTCCCGTACCATTGCTCAGAAGTGCTGATAATGTATTACACTTATCATACACCCTACTGAGAAGTGCTTGTACTATCAGACTTACCGTACCTCTGCTGAAAAGTGCTTGCACTGTACTACACTTACCGTGCCCAGGCTGAACAATACTGGTACTTTACACCCATGTATCCCTGCTGAGATGTGTTCCTACTATAACATTCTCGTACCCTTGCAGAGAAGTGCTAGTACTTTATCACACTGCTATTCCCCTGCTGAGAAGTGCTGGTACTATTACTCCCCCGTATCCCTGCTGAGGAGTGATGGTACTATTACAGCCATATCCCTGCTGAGAAGTGTATCTACTGTGACATTCTCGTACCCTTGCAGAGAAGTGCTGGTACTGTATTATACCTGAGAGCGGCTGGTAATATCACGCTTACCTTCCCTCTGCTGAGAAATGATGGTACTATTACACTTAAAGTACCTCTACTGTGAAGTGCTGGTACTTATTACACCCCCGTATCCCTGCTACAAACTGCTTGTATAATTACACTCCTGTACTAATGCTGAGAAGTGATTGTACTGTAATAAAATTGCCATACCTCTGCTGAGAATTGCTGGTACTATCACACTTACCATACCTCTGCTGAGAAGTGCCGGTACTATCACACTTCACTTACCATACCTCTGCTGAGAAGTACTGATACTATCATACTCACCGTACCCCTGCTGAAAATTGTTTGTACTATTACACTCCTGTACCCCTGCTGAGAACTGCTGGTACTATCACACTCAGCGTACACCTGCTGAGAAGTGCTGGTACTATCACAGTCACCGTACCCCTGCTGAGTAGTGCTGGTACTATCACACTCACCGTACCCCTGCTGAGAAGTGCTGGTACTGTTTCACACTCACTGAACACATGCTGATAAGTGCGGGTACTATCACACTCACCGTACCCGTGCTGAGAAGTGCCGGTACTGTATCACACTCACCCCCTGCTGAGAACTGCCAGTAGTGTATCACAGTCACCGTACCCCTTCTGAGAAGTGCTGGTACTATCACACTCACAGTACCCCTGCTGAGAAGTGCTGGTACTATCACACTCAACGTACCCCTGCTGAGAAGTGCCGGTACTGTATCATGCTCACCGTACCCCTGCTGAGAAGTGCTGGTACTATCACACTCACCGTACCCCTGCTGAGACGTGCCGGTACTGTATCATGCTCACCTTACCCCTGCTTAGAAGTGCTGGTACTATCACAGTCACCATACCCCTGCTGAGAAGTGCTGGTACTGTCACACTCACTGTACCCCTGCTGAGAAATGCTGGTAATGTATCACACTCACTGTACACCTGCTGAGAAGTGCTGGTACTATCACAGTCACCGTACCCCTGCTAGGAAGTGCTGGTACTGTATCACACTCACTGTACCCCTGCTGAAAAGTGCCGGTACTGTATCACACTCACCGTACCACTTCTGAGAAGTGCTAGTACTATCACACTCACCGTACCCCTGCTGAGAAGTGCTAGTAATATCATACTCACCGTACCCCTGCTGAGAAGTGCCGGTACTATATCACACTCACCGTACCCCTGCTGAGAAGTGATGGTACTATCACACTCACCGAACCCCTGCTGAGAGGTGCAGGTACCGTATCACGCTCACCGTACCCCTGCTGAGAAGTGCTCGTACTATTAAACCCCTGTATCCCTGCTGAGTAGTGATGGTACTATTACAGCCGTATCCCTGCTGAGAAGTGTATCTAATATGACATTCTCTTACCCTTGCAGAGAAGTGCAGGTACTGAATTATACTCATATTCCCCTGCTGAGCTGCTGGTAATATCACACTTACCGTCCCTCTGCTGAGAAATTATGATACTATTACAGTTAAGGTACCTCTGCAGTGAAGTGCTGGTACTTATTACACCCCCGTATCCCTGCTACAAACTGCTTGTACTATTACACTATTGTACTCCTGCTGAGAAGTGATGGCACTGTATTAAACTTGCC
This sequence comes from Lissotriton helveticus, assembly GCF_964261635.1. Taxonomy (NCBI): domain Eukaryota; kingdom Metazoa; phylum Chordata; class Amphibia; order Caudata; family Salamandridae; genus Lissotriton; species Lissotriton helveticus. Next base: position 1,821,221,000 of record NC_136068.1, on the reverse strand, counting down.
ATACCTCTGCTGAGAAGTGCTGGTACTATAAAATTTACCATACCTCTGCTGAGAAGTGCTGCTACTATCACACTTACCATACCTCTGCTGAAAAGTGCTGATACTTTCACACTCACCGTACCCCTGCTGAAAATTATTTGTGCTATTATACTTCTGTACCCCTGCTGAGAAGTGCTGGTACTATCACACTCACCGTACCCCTGCTGAGAAGTGCTGGTACCATCACAGTCACGGTACCCCTGCTGAGAAATGCTGGTACTATCACACTCACCGTACCCCTGCTTAAAAGTGCTGGTACTGTATCACAATCACTTTACGCCTGCTGAGAAGTGCTGGTACTATCACACTCACCGTACCCCTGCTGAGAAGTGTCCGTACTGTATCAGACTCACCGTACCCCTGCTGAAAAGTGTCGGTACTGTATCACACTCACCGTACCCCTGCCAAGAAGTGCTGGTACTATCACACTCACCGTACCCCTGCTGAGAAATGCTGGTACTGTGTCACGCTCACCGTACCCCTGCTGAGAAGTGCTGGTGTTATCACACTCACCGTACCCCTGCTGAGAAGTGCTGGTACTATCACACTCACCGTACCCCTGCTGAGAAGTGCCGGTACTGTATCACACTCAATTTACGCCTGCTGAGAAGTGCTGGTACTATCAAGCTCACCGTACTCCTGCTGAGAAGTGCCGGTACAGTATCAGACTCACCGTACCCCTGCTGAGAAGTGTCGGTACTGTATCACACTCACCGCACCCCTGCTGAGAAGTGCTGGTACTGTATCACGCTCACCGTACCCCTGCTGAGAAGTGCTGGTACTATCACACTAACCGTACTATCACACTCACCGTACACCTGCTGAGAAGTGCTGGTACTATCACACTCACCGTACCTCTGCTGAGAAGTGCCGGTACTGTATCAGACTCACCGTACCCCTGCTGAGAAGTGCTGGTACTATCACACTAACCGTACTATCAAACTCACCGTACCCCTGCTGAGAATTGCTGGTACTATCACACTCACCGTACCCCTGCTGAGAAGTGCTGGTACTATCACACTCACTGTACCTCTGCTGAGAAGAGCTGGTACTGTATCACATTCACTGTACGCCTGCTGAGAAGTGCTGGTACTATCACACTCAATGTACCCCTGCTGAGAAGTGCCGGTACTGTATCACACTCACCATACCCCTGCTGAAAAGTGCCGGTACTTTATCACACTCACCATACCCCTGCTGAGAGGTGCTGGTACTATCACACTCACCGTACCCCTGCTGAGAAGTGCTGGTACTATCACACTCACCGTACCCCTGCTGAGAAGTGCTCGTATTATTACACTCACCGTACCCCTTCTGAGAAGTGCTGGTACTATCACACTCACCGTATCCCTGCTGAGAAGTGCTTGTACTATATCACACTCACCATACCCCTGCTGAGAAGTGCTGGTACTATCACACTCACCGTATCCCTGCTGAGAAGTGCTGGTACTATCACACTCACCGTACCCCTGCTAAGAAGTGTTGGTACTATCACACTCACTGTACCCCTGCTGAGAAGTGCCGGGACTGTTTCACGCTCACTGTACCCCTGCTGAGAAGTGCGGGTACTATCACAGTCACCGTACCCCTGTTGAGAAATTCTGGTACTATCACACTTACCATACCTCTGCTGAGAAGTGCTGATACTTTCACACTCACCGTACCCCTGCTGAAACTTGTTTGTACTATTACACTCCTGTACCCCTGCTGGGAAGTGCTGGTACTATCACACTCACCGTACCCCTGCTGAGAAGTGCTGGTACTCTCACAGTAACCGTACCCCTGCTGAGAAGTGCTGGTACTATCACACTCACCGTACCCCTGCTGAGAAGTGCCGGTACTGTATCAGACTCACCGTACACCTACTGAGAAGAGCTGGTACTGTATCACACTCACTGTAGGCCCGCTGAGAACTGCTGGTACTATCACACTCACTGTACCCTGGCTGAGAAGTGCCGGTACTGTATCACACTCACCGTACCCCTGCTGAAAAGTGCCGGTACTGTATAACACTCACCATTCCCCTGCTACGAAGTGCTGGTACAATCATACACACTGTACCCCTGCTGAGAAGTGCTGGTACTATCACACTCACCGTACCACTGCTGGGAAGTGCTGGTACTATCACACTCACCCTATCCCTGCTGAGAAGTGCTGGTACTATCACACTCACCGTACCCCTGCTGAGAAGTGCTGTTACTATCACACTCACCGTACCCCTGCTGAGAAGTGCTCATACTATTACACTCACTGTACCCCTACTGAGAAGTGCTGGTACTATCACAGTCACCGTACCCCTGCTGAGAAGTGCTGGCACTATCACACTCACCGTACCCCTGCTGAGAAGTGCTGGTACTATCACACTCACCGTACCCCTGGTGAGAAGTGCCGAGACTGTATCACGCTCACTGTACCCCTGCTGAGAAGTGCGGGTACTATCACAGTCACCGTACGCCTGATGAGAAGTGCTGGTACTATCACACTCACCGTACCCATGCTGAGAAGTGCTGGTACTATCACACTCACCGTACCCCTGCTTAGAAGTGCTGATACTATATCACAATCACTTTACGCCTGCCGAGAAGTGCTGGTACTATCACACTCACCATACCCCTGCTGAGAAGTGCTGGTACTATCACACTCACCGTATCCCTGCTGAGAAGTGCTGGTACTATCACACTCACCGTACCCCTGCTAAGAAGTGTTGGTACTATCACACTCACTGTACCCCTGCTGAGAAGTGCCGGGACTGTTTCACGCTCACTGTACCCCTGCTGAGAAGTGCGGGTACTATCACAGTCACCGTACCCCTGTTGAGAAATTCTGGTACTATCACACTTACCATACCTCTGCTGAGAAGTGCTGATACTTTCACACTCACCGTACCCCTGCTGAAACTTGTTTGTACTATTACACTCCTGTACCCCTGCTGGGAAGTGCTGGTACTATCACACTCACCGTACCCCTGCTGAGAAGTGCTGGTACTCTCACAGTAACCGTACCCCTGCTGAGAAGTGCTGGTACTATCACACTCACCGTACCCCTGCTTAGAAATGCTGATACTGTATCCGAATCACTTTGCGCCTGCTGAGAAGTGCTGATACTATCACACTCACCGTACCCCTGCTGAGAAGTGCCGGTACTGTATCAGACTCACCGTACACCTACTGAGAAGAGCTGGTACTGTATCACACTCACTGTACGCCCGCTGAGAACTGCTGGTACTATCACACTCACTGTACCCTGGCTGAGAAGTGCCGGTACTGTATCACACTCACCGTACCCCTGCTGAAAAGTGCAGGTACTGTATAACACTCACCATTCCCCTGCTACGAAGTGCTGGTACTATCATACTCACTGTACCCCTGCTGAGAAGTGCTGGTACTATCACACTCACCGTACCACTGCTGGGAAGTGCTGGTACTATCACACTCACCCTATCCCTGCTGAGAAGTGCTGGTACTATCACACTCACCGTACCCCTGCTGAGAAGTGCTGTTACTATCACACTCACCGTACCCCTGCTGAGAAGTGCTCAAACTATTCCACTCACTGTACCCCTTCTGAGAAGTGCTTGTACTATCACAGTCACCGTACCCCTGCTGAGAAGTGCTGGCACTATCACACTCACCGTACCCCTGCTGAGAAGTGCTGGTACTATCACACTCACCGTACCCCTGCTGAGAAGTGCCGAGACTGTATCACGCTCACTGTACCCCTGCTGAGAAGTGCGGGTACTATCACAGTCACCGTACGCCTGATGAGAAGTGCTGGTACTATCACACTCACCGTACCCCTGCTGAGAAGTGCTGGTACTATCACACTCACCGTACCCCTGCTTAGAAGTGCTGATACTATATCACAATCACTTTACGCCTGCCGAGAAGTGCTGGTACTATCACACTCACCGTACCCCTGCTGAGAAGTGCCGGTACTGTATCAGACTCACCGTACCCCTGCCGAGAACTGTCGGTACTATATCACACTCACCGTACCCCTGCTGAGAAGTGCTGGTACTATCACACTCACCGTACCCCTGCTGAGAAGAGCTGGTACTGTATCACACTCACCGTACCCCTGCTGAGAAAGGCTGGTATTATCACACTCACCGTACCCCTGCTGAGAAGTGCTGGTACTATCACACTCACTGTACCCCTGCTGAGAAGTGCTGGCACTATCACACTCACTGTACCCCTGCTGAGAAGTGCTGGTACTATCACACTCACCGTACCCCTGCTGAGAAGTGCCGGTACTGTATCACACTCACCATACCCCTGCACTCACCGTATCCCTGCTGAGAAGTGCTGGTACTATCACACTCACTGTACCCCTGCTGAGAAGTGCTGGTACTATCACACTCACTGTACCCCTGCTGAGAAGTGCTGGTACTATCACACTCACCGTACCCCTGCTGAGAAGTGCCGGTACTGTATCAGACTCACCGTACCCCTGCCGAGAACTGTCGGTACTATATCACACTCACCGTACCCCTGCTGAGAAGTGCTGGTACTATCACACTCACCGTACCCCTGCTGAGAAGAGCTGGTACTGTATCACACTCACCGTACCCCTGCTGAGAAGGGCTGGTATTATCACACTCACCGTACCCCTGCTGAGAAGTGCTGGTACTATCACACTCACTGTACCCCTGCTGAGAAGTGCTGGTACTATCACACTCACTGTACCCCTGCTGAGAAGTGCTGGTACTATCACACTCACCGTACCCCTGCTGAGAAGTGCCGGTACTGTATCACACTCACCATACCCCTGCACTCACCGTATCCCTGCTGAGAAGTGCTGGTACTATCACACTCACTGTACCCCTGCTGAGAAGTGCTGGTACTATCACACTCACTGTACCCCTGCTGAGAAGTGCTGGTACTATCACACTCACCGTACCCCTGCTGAGAAGTGCCGGTACTGTATCACACTCACCATACCCCTGCACTCACCGTATCCCTGCTGAGAAGTGCTGGTACTATCACACTCACTGTACCCCTGCTGAGAAGTGCTGGTACTATCACACTCACTGTACCCCTGCTGAGAAGTGCTGGTACTATCACACTCACCGTACCCCTGCTGAGAAGTGCCGGTACTGTATCAGACTCACCGTACCCCTGCCGAGAACTGTCGGTACTATATCACACTCACCGTACCCCTGCTGAGAAGTGCTGGTACTATCACACTCACCGTACCCCTGCTGAGAAGAGCTGGTACTGTATCACACTCACCGTACCCCTGCTGAGAAGGGCTGGTATTATCACACTCACCGTACCCCTGCTGAGAAGTGCTGGTACTATCACACTCACTGTACCCCTGCTGAGAAGTGCTGGTACTATCACACTCACTGTACCCCTGCTGAGAAGTGCTGGTACTATCACACTCACCGTACCCCTGCTGAGAAGTGCCGGTACTGTATCACACTCACCATACCCCTGCACTCACCGTATCCCTGCTGAGAAGTGCTGGTACTATCACACTCACTGTACCCCTGCTGAGAAGTGCTGGTACTATCACACTCACTGTACCCCTGCTGAGAAGTGCTGGTACTATCACACTCACCGTACCTCTGCTGAGAAGTGCCGGTACTGTATCAGACTCACCGTACCCCTGCACTCACCGTATCCCTGCTGAGAAGTGCTGGTACTATCACACTCACTGTACCCCTGCTGAGAAGTGCTGGTACTATCACACTCACTGTACCCCTGCTGAGAAGTACTGGTACTATCACACTCACCGTACCCCTGCTGAGAAGTGCCGGTACTGTATCAGACTCACCGTACCCCTGCCGAGAACTGTCGGTACTATATCACACTCACCGTACCCCTGCTGAGAAGTGCTGGTACTATCACACTCACCGTACCCCTGCTGAGAAGAGCTGGTACTGTATCACACTCACCGTACCCCTGCTGAGAAGGGCTGGTATTATCACACTCACCGTACCCCTGCTGAGAAGTGCTGGTACTATCACACTCACTGTACCCCTGCTGAGAAGTGCTGGTACTATCACACTCACTGTACCCCTGCTGAGAAGTGCTGGTACTATCACACTCACCGTACCCCTGCTGAGAAGTGCCGGTACTGTATCACACTCACCATACCCCTGCACTCACCGTATCCCTGCTGAGAAGTGCTGGGACTATCACACTCACTGTACCCCTGCTGAGAAGTGCTGGTACTATCACACTCACTGTACCCCTGCTGAGAAGTGCTGGTACTATCACACTCACCGTACCCCTGCTGAGAAGTGCTGGTACTGGATCACACTCACCATACCCCTGCACTCACCGTACCCCTGCTGAGAAGTGCTGGTACTATCCCACTCACCGTACCCCTGCTGAGAAGTGCCGGTACTGTATCACACTCACCATACCCCTGCACTCACCGTACCCCTGCTGAGAAGTGCTGGTACTATCACACTCACTGTACCCCTGCTGAGAAGTGCTGGTACTATCACACTCACTGTACCCCTGCTGAGAAGTGCTGGTACTATCACACTCACCGTACCCCTGCTGAGAAGTGCCGGTACTGTATCAGACTCACTGTACCCCTGCTGAGAAGTGCTGGTACTATCACACTCACTGTACCCCTGCTGAGAAGTGCTGGTACTATCACACTCACCGTACCCCTGCTGAGAAGTGCCGGTACTGTATCAGACTCACCGTATCCCTGCTGAGAAGTGCTGGTACTATCACACTCACTGTACCCCTGCTGAGAAGTGCTGGTACTATCACACTCACTGTACCCCTGCTGAGAAGTGCTGGTACTATCACACTCACCGTACCCCTGCTGAGAAGTGCTGGTACTGTATCACACTCACCATACCCCTGCACTCACCGTACCCCTGCTGAGAAGTGCTGGTACTATCACACTCACCGTACCCCTGCTGAGAAGTGCTGGTACTGTATCACACTCACCATACCCCTGCACTCACCGTACCCCTGCTGAGAAGTGCTGGTACTATCACACTCACCGTACCCCTGCTGAGAAGTGCTGGTACTGTATCACACTCACCATACCCCTGCACTCACCGTACCCCTGCTGAGAAGTGCTGGTACTATCACACTCACCGTACCCCTGCTGAGAAGTGCTGGTACTGTATCACACTCACCATACCCCTGCACTCACCGTACCCCTGCTGAGAAGTGCTGGTACTATCACACTCACTGTACCCCTGCTGAGAAGTGCTGGTACTATCACACTCACTGTACCCCTGCAGAGAAGTGCTGGTACTATCACACTCACTGTACCCCTGCTGAGAAGTGCTGGTACTATCACACTCACTGTACCCCTGCTGAGAAGTGCTGGTACTATCACACTCACTGTACCCCTGCTGAGAAGTGCTGGTACTATCACACTCACTGTACCCCTGCTGAGAAGTGCTGGCACTGTATCACACTCCCCCACCCAGTGCGGTGGAGACAGACAGAGAAAGCTAAAGAGAAAAGGAGACAGGCAGGTGAAACTCCGTGGCGAGAGGCGGGGGCAGAAAGACAGTAAGAGCGAAAGAGAGTGGGCGAGAGACAAAGAGGGGAGGAGACAGACACTACAAACAAAGGTAAGAGAGAGAGAGAACTAAAGAGAGCGCGCGAGATGCAGAAATCCCAAGCCACGGAGGCGAAAGGAACGAGTGAGAGACAGGCAGATAGAGCCAGTGATCAAGAGACGGCCACATAGTGCTGAAGAGTGAGAGACAGACCTGGAAATAGAAGGAACGTGCAAGAGACGAACACAGCAATAAAGCAAGGCAGAGAGGTCTAAAGAGAGTGAGAGACAGCCAGCGAGATCTAAAGACAAAGTGAAAGACTGGCAGAGAGATCTAAAGAGAGAGAGAGAGAGAGAGGCAGGGAGATCTAAAGAGAGAAGGAGACAGGCTGGGAGATCTAAAGAGAGAAGGAGAGAGAGAGGCAGGGAGATCTAAAGAGAGAAGGAGACAGGCTGGGAGATCTAAAGAGAGAGAGAGAGACAGGCTGGGAGATCTAAAGAGAGAAGGAGACAGGCTGGGAGCTCTAAAGAGAGAGAGAGAGAGAGGCAGAGAGATCTAAAGAGAGAAGGAGACAGGCTGGGAGATCTAAAGAGAGAGAGAGAGAGAGAGAGGCAGGGAGATCTAAAGAGAGAAGGAGACAGGCTGGGAGATCTAAAGAGAGAAGGAGAGAGAGAGGCAGGGAGATCTAAAGAGAGAAGGAGACAGGCTGGGAGATCTAAAGAGAGAGAGAGAGACAGGCTGGGAGATCTAAAGAGAGAAGGAGAGAGAGAGGCAGGGAGATCTAAAGAGAGAAGGAGACAGGCTGGGAGATCTAAAGAGAGAGAGAGAGAGAGGCAGGGAGATCTAAAGAGAGAAGGAGACAGGCTGGGAGATCTAAAGAGAGAAGGAGAGAGGCTGGGAGATCTAAAGAGAGAAGGAGACAGGCTGGGAGCTCTAAAGAGAGAGAGAGAGAGAGGCAGGGAGATCTAAAGAGAGAAGGAGACAGGCTGGGAGATCTAAAGAGAGAAGGAGAGAGGCTGGGAGATCTAAAGAGAGAAGGAGACAGGCTGGGAGCTCTAAAGAGAGAGAGAGAGAGAGGCAGGGAGATCTAAAGAGAGAGAGGGGGAGACAGGCGGGAAGATCTAAAGAGAGAGAGACAGGCAGGGAGATCTAAAGAGAGATAGAGAGAGAGAGAGACAGGCAGGGAGATCTAATTCGAGAGGGAGAGGCAGGCAGGGAGATCTAAGGGACAGAGAGACAGACAAAGCGATCTAAAGAAAGGGAGAGACAGGCAGGGAGATCTAAAGAGTGAGTGAGAAACAGGCAGGGAGATCTAAAGAGAGAGAGAGAGAGGCAGGGAGATCTAAAGAGAGAGAGAGAGAGAGAGGCAGGGAGATCTAAAGAGAGAGGGGGGACAGGCAGAGAGATCTAAAGAGAGAGAGAGAGAGAGGGGGGGCAGGGAGATCTAAAGAGAGAGAGCGAGAGGCAGGGAGATCTAAAGAGAGAGAGAGAGAGAGAGAGAGAGAGAGGCAGAGAGATCTAAAGAGAGTGAGAGAGAGAGGCAGAGAGATCTAAAGAGAGAGAGAGAGGGGCAGGGAGATCTAAAGAGAGAGAGAGAGAGGCAGGGAGATCTAAAGAGAGAGAGAGAGAGAGAGAGAGAGGCAGAGAGATCTAAAGAGAGTGAGAGAGAGAGAGAGAGAGGCAGAGAGATCTAAAGAGAGAGAGAGAGGGGCAGGGAGATCTAAAGAGAGAGAGAGAGAGGCAGGGAGATCTAAAGAGAGAGAGAGAGAGGCAGAGAGATCTAAAGAGAGAGAGAGAGAGAGAGAGAGAGAGAGAGAGAGAGAGAGAGAGAGAGAGAGGCAGAGAGATCTAAAGAGAGAGAGAGAGAGAGAGAGAGAGAGAGAGAGGCAGAGAGATCTAAAGAGAGAGAGAGAGAGAGGGGCAAGGAGATCTAAAGAGAGAGAGAGAGAGGCAGGGAGATCTAAAGAGAGAGAGAGAGAGAGGCAGAGAGATCTAAAGAGAGAGAGAGAGAGAGAGAGAGGCAGAGAGATCTAAAGAGAGAGAGAGAGGGGCAGGGAGATCTAAAGAGAGAGAGAGAGAGAGGGGCAGGGAGATCTTAAGAGAGAGAGAGAGAGAGGCAGGGAGATCTAAAGAGAGAGAGAGAGAGGCAGGGAGATCTAAAGAGAGAGAGAGAGAGGCAGAGAGATCTAAAGAGAGTGAGAGAGAGAGAGAGAGGCAGAGAGATCTAAAGAGAGAGAGAGGGGCAGGGAGAGCTAAAGGGGGAGAGTGAAAGACAGATTGTGAATTAATGGGGGAGAGTGAGAGACAGCCAGAGAGCTAAAGAGAGCGAGAAAGTGTGAGAGAACTAAAGGGAGAGCGCGCGAGACAGACGGAGACAGCTTAAGGGGAAGAGTGAGAGACAGATAGACAGCTAAAGGGGAGAGTGAGAGACATATAGACAGCTTAAGGGGAAGAGTGAGAGACAGATAGACAGCTTAAGGGGAAGAGTGAGAGACAGATAGACAGCTAAAGGGGAGAGTGATAGACAGATAGACAGCTTAAGGGGAAGAGTGAGAGACAGATAGACAGCTTAAGGGGAAGAGTGAGAGACAGATAGACAGCTTAAGGGGAAGAGTGAGAGACAGATAGACAGCTAAAGGGGAGAGTGAGAGACAGATAGACAGCTTAAGGGGAAGAGTGAGAGACAGATAGACAGCTTAAGGGGAAGAGTGAGAGACAGATAGACAGCTAAAGGGGAGAGTGAGAGACAGATAGACAGCTAAAGGGGAGAGTGAGAGACAGATAGACAGCTTAAGGGGAAGAGTGAGAGACAGATAAACAGCTAAAGGGGAGAGTGAGAGACAGATAGACAGCTTAAGGGGAAGAGTGAGAGACAGATAGACAGCTAAAGGGGAGAGTGAGAGACAGATAGACAGCTAAAGGGGAAGAGTGGCAGACAGGCAGAGAGTGGAAGAGAGCCAGCGCGAGACAGACAGAGAGCTAAAGGGAGGGAGTGGGAGACAGACGGAGAGCTAAAGGGGAAGAGTGAGAGACAGACAGAGAGCTAAAGGGAGGGAGTGGGAGACAGACAGACAGCTAAAGGGGAAGAGTGAGAGACAGACAGCTAAAGGGGAGAGTGAGAGGCAGATAGACAGCTTAAGGGGAAGAGTGAGAGACAGATAGACAGCTAAAGGGGAGAGTGAGAGACAGATAGACAGCTAAAGGGGAAGAGTGAGAGACAGATAGACAGCTAAAGGGGAGAGTGAGAGACAGATAGACAGCTTAAGGGGAAGAGTGAGAGACAGATAGACAGCTAAAGGGGAGAGTGAGAGACAGATAGACAGCTAAAGGGAAAGAGTGAGAGACAGATAGACAGCTAAAGGGGAAGAGTGGCAGACAGGCAGAGAGTGGAAGAGAGCCAACGCGAGACAGACAGAGAGCTAAAGGGAGGGAGTGGGAGACAGACGGAGAGCTAAAGGGGAAGAGTGAGAGACAGACAGAGAGCTAAAGGGAGGGAGTGGGAGACAGACAGACAGCTAAAGGGGAAGAGTGAGAGACAGACAGCTAAAGGGGAGAGTGAGAGGCAGATAGACAGCTTAAGGGGAAGAGTGAGAGACAGATAGACAGCTAAAGGGGAGAGTGAGAGACAGATAGACAGCTAAAGGGGAAGAGTGAGAGACAGATAGACAGCTAAAGGGGAGAGTGAGAGACAGATAGACAGCTAAAGGGAAAGAGTGAGAGACAGATAGACAGCTAAAGGGGAAGAGTGGCAGACAGGCAGAGAGTGGAAGAGAGCCAACGCGAGACAGACAGAGAGCTAAAGGGAGAGAGTGGGAGGCAGACGGAGAGCTAAAGGGAGAGAGTGAGAGACAGGCGGTGAGTGTTGAAGAGAGAGATACACGCGAGGTAGAGCTAAAGGGAGAGTAAAGGATACGCAGAGTTGAAGCGAGAGACAGAACTAAAGTGGGAGCCAGGCAGAGAGAGTGAAAGGACGAGAGCGAGAGGCGGCAGTGAGAGGTGCACGCCAAGAAATGGAAGAGAGTTGGAGAATGAGACATGCAGAGACAGGCACTGCATAGTGTAGCCAGAGAGAGACAGGGATTCTCCGAGAGGGGCAGGGTGCGTGAAGAGTCCTCCACGGCCCAGCAGTGATCACCTGTCAGCGAGGGGGGGGGGGGGGGGGGGCGCCCCTCAGACAGACCCCCAGCTGAGTCCACCTCGCGTCCGCAGAGACCGACGGGAGCCGAAGGAGGCGCAGTGTCCGGCCCGGGGTCTGAGCGGGGTCCACGGAGCGGGGCTGGCGCCCCATGGCAGAGAATGAGTGAGTGCGCCCCTCCCCACCGATCTGTGCCCCCAGCCCCCCTTGAACCTCTCTTCCGTTCCTCTCGTATCTCCCCCCCCTCCGTGATGTTCCCTCTTCTATCCCTCCCGCTGCACCCCCTCTAGCTGCCCCCTCTGCTCTGTCTCTCTCTTTTACTTCTCACCTGCCCCTTTTCTACTCTCTCTGCCTTTTCTTCCACTTTATTTGAACTCCTTATAACTTTTCTCTTTCATACATCCGGCCCCCTCTCCTCTGTCGTCCATTCACCCCCCCCATCCATACTCGTAGACATGCATATGTTCATCCATCCGTCCGCCCGTCCATCTATCCACCCATTCATCCATACTCTCATCCAAACACCCATCCCTGCATCCTTCCTTTCGTGCATCAGTTCACCCCTCCATCAGTCCATCAATCCATCCATCTATCCATCTATCCGTCCGTCCGTCCGCCCGTCCGCCCGTCCGTCCATCCAATAATCCATACTCTCATCCATACACCCATCCTTTCATCCTTCCATTCGTGCATCAGTCCTTCCATCCATCAGTCCATCAATCCATCCATCCATCCGTCCATCCATCCATCCGCCCGTCCTTCCATCCATCCGTCGGTCCGTCCGTCCGTCCATCCTCTCATCCATACACCCATCCATTCATCCTTCCATTCGTGCATCAGTTCATCCTCCCTTCTCGGCGCCCCCGCCTCCTCTCTCGCTCTTCCTCTGTGAGTCTCTCCGCCGGTCTTCACCTCCACCGTCGCCGTCTCTGTCAGTCTGTATAGAGTCTGTGGGGGAGGGGCTAGAGGATCGCAGGGAGATTCTGGGGCTGTCTCTTTACATGTCACTCCTATCCCCCCGTTCGTCGGGGAGTCCCTCTCCTTTTCCCTCCCTCTCTCTCTCACCAGGCTCCGTCGATGCTTCTCCCTCTCATCTATCTCACTATCGCTGTCTCTTTCCTTCTCTGCCTCTCGCCCTCCTCTGACTGTTCACTCGCTCTCCTCTCTCTGTCTCTTTTTTGCTTCTCTCTCTCTCTCGCCTCAGACTCTTTACTCAGTCCTCCCCTCTGTCCCCCTCGCCTCCGATTCTTCACTCGGTCTCCTCTCGCTCTGCCTCGCTTTCCTTCTCCTTCTTGGCGCTTCACTTCCTGCGGTTGTCCCTCTCCCCTGTCGCTGCCTCTCTTTCCACCTCTTTCCTTGGAATCTTCTCTCCCTGTCTCTTTACCTCTCTCTCATGCCCCTGTCTCTTTCACTCTCACTCCTGACTCCTCACTCCCTGTCTCGTTTCATCTGTCTCTCCTCTCTATTCCCCTTTTTCTTTCTTTCTTTCTTTCTCCCCTTTGACTTTCCTTCTCTGTCTCCTTTCCTCTCTCTCATACTTCCTCTTTCCCTCTCTTTCTCCTCTCCCTGTCTCTTTTACGCTCTCTCGCCTCTGTCTCTTCCCCTTCTACTCTCTCTCCCCTTCTACTCTCTCTCCCCTCTGACTCTTTACTCCCTATCTCTTTCCCACTTTCTCTCGTCTTTCTTTCTCTCTCCCCGTCTGACTCTTCACTTCCTCTCTCCTCTCTCTTCCACTCTCTTTCTCTGTCTCCTCGGACCCTCCACTCTGTCTCTTTTCCTCTTTCTCTCCTCTTCCCATTTTCTCTCTTTCTCTCTCTCTCCTCTGAAACTTCACCCCCCTCTCTCTCTCCTCTATTTTCTCCTTTACCACTCTTTCTCTATCTCCTCTGACTCTTCACTTCCTGTCTCTTTTCCCCTTTCTCTCCTCTCTCTCTTCCGCTTTCCCTCTCTTTCCCTCTCTCCTACGACTCTTCACTCCTTGTCTCTTTCCCTCTCTCTCGCTGTCTCTTCACCTTGCACTCTCTCGCCCCTCTGACTCCCCTCTCCCTGTCTCTTTTCCTCTCTCTCTTGCCTCTCGGTCTTACCCTCCTTTTCTCTCCCCTCTGACTCTTCACTTCCTGTCTCTTTTCCTATCTCTCTATTCTTTCTACCCTTCTTTTACTCTCTCTCCCCAGACTTTTCACTCCCTGTCTCTTTTCCGCTCTCTCTACCCCTCTTTTTCTCTCCCCGTTGACTCTTCACTCTCCGTCTCTTTTCCTGTCTCTCTACTCTCTCTGCCCCTCTCTTTTTCCCCTCTCTTTTTCTCTCCCCTCGGACTCTTCACTCTCTGTCTCTTTTCCTATCTCTCTATTCTTTCTACCCTTCTTTTACTCTCTCTCCCCAGACTTTTCACTCCCTGTCTCTTTTCCTCTCTCTCTCTGCCCCTCTCTTTTTCTCTCCCCTCTGACTCTTCACTCCCTGTCTCTTTTCCTATCTCTCTATTCTTTCTACCCTTCTTTTACTCTCTCTCCCCAGACTTTTCACTCCCTGTCTCTTTTCCGCTCTCTCTACCCCTCTTTTTCTCTCCCCGTTGACTCTTCACTCTCCGTCTCTTTTCCTGTCTCTCTACTCTCTCTGCCCCTCTCTTTTTCCCCTCTCTTTTTCTCTCCCCTCGGACTCTTCACTCTCTGTCTCTTTTCCTCTCTCTCCTCTCTCTTCCCCTTTCACTCTATTTCCCTCTCTTTACCTCTCTCTCTAATTCTCTTCCCTCTAACTCTTAATTTCCTGTCTTTCTTCCTTTCCTTCCTGCTCTCTGTTCCTTTCCCTCCACTCCTCTCTCTCCTCTGACTCCTCACCCCCGCCTCTTTTCCTCTTTCTCTCGTCACTTTTCCCCTTTCCTCTCTTTCCCTCTCTTCTCTGACTCTTTACCTCTGGCTCCTTCCCTCTTTCTGTACTCTCTCTTCCACTTTCTCTCTCCTCTGATTCCTCACCCTCAGTCATTTCTCCTCTCCTCTCTTCTCTCTCATTCCTTTCCCTTTCCCTCTGCCCTCTGACTCTTCACTCCCTGTCTCTTTTCCTTTCTCTCTACTCTTTCTTTCCCTCTCATTCTCTCTCCCCTCTGACTCTTCATTTCCTGCCTTTCTTCCTTTCCTTCCTCCTCTCTGTTAATTTCCCTATCTTTCCCTCTCTCCTCTGACTCTTCACCTCTGGCTCTTTCCCTCTTTCTGTACTCTCTCTTCCACTTCTCTCTTATCCCTGATTCCTCACTCCCTATTCTTTCTCCTCTCCTCCCTTCTCTCTTTTTCCCTTCCCTTTCCCTCTCTCCTCGGACTCTCCATCTCTGTCTCTTTTCCTCTCTCTCCTCTGACTCTTCACTCCCTATTTTCCCTCTTTTTCTCCTCTCTCTTTCCCTTCTTTCTTCCATTCTTTCTTTCTTTCCTTCTTACTTTCTTTCTCTCCTCTGACTCGTCACTCCGTGTTTCTTTTCCTGTTTTTCCCCTCTCTCGTCCCACTCTTTCCTCTCTGTCTCCTCTTTTCCCCTTTTACCTCTCTTTCTCTCTACACTGACCCTTCACACTGTCTCTTTTACTTGTTCTCTCCTCTCCTCTCCTCTCTCTCTTCCTCTTTTTCTCTTTCTCTCTCCTCTGACTCTTCACTCCCTGTTTTTTTTACTCGTGCTCTCCTCTCTCTTCCCCTTTCCCTCTTCTCTGACTCTTCACTCCTTGTCTCTTTTGCTCATTCTCTACTTTCTCTTCCCCTTTTCCTCTTCCTCTCTCCTCTGACTCTTCACTCCCTGTCTCTTTTACTCATTCTCTCCTCTCTCGTCCCCTTTCCTCTCTTTCCCTCTCTCCTCTGACTCGTCTGTCTGTAATCTATCTTCCACTTTCTTTCTCTCTCTTTTCTGATTCCACACTCCTTGTCCTTTCTCCTCTCCCCCTTCTCTTTCTTTCCCTCCCTTTCTCTATTAGTCCCTGTCTCTTTTCCTTCTCTCTCCTCTTTTTTTCTTTCTTTCTTTCTTTCTTTCTTTCTTTCTTTCTTTCTTTCTTTCTCTCCTCTGACTCTTCACTCCAGGTTTCTTTCCCTGTTTTTCTCCTCACTCTTTACCTTCCCCCTCTTTGCCTCTCCTCCTCTGACTCTACGCTCCCTGTCTCTTTTCCTCTTTGTCTCCTCTCTTTTCCCCTTTACCTCTCTTTCACTCTCCACTGACTCTTCACTCCCTGTCTCTCTCTCTTTTTCTCCTCTCTTTCTCTCTATCCTCTGACTCATCACTCCCTGTCTCTTTTACTCGTTCTCTCCTCTCTCTTCCCCTTTGCCTCTTTCTCTCTCCTCTGACTCCGCATTCCCTTTCTCCTTTACTCTCTCTTCTCTATTCCCCTTTCTCTGTCTTTCTTTCTCCCCTATGACTTTGCACTCCCTGTCTCTTTGCCTCTCTCTCCACTTCTCTTTCCCTCTCATTCTCTCTCCCCTCTGACTCTTTACCCCTTTCTCTTTTCCTCTCTTCCCCTCTGTTTCTTTTGTTCTCTCTCCCCTTTGACTCTTCGCCCCCTGTCTCTTTTCCTCTCTGTCTCCTCTCTTTCCCACATTACCTCTCTTTCTCTCTCCACTCCCTGTCTCTCTTCCTCTTTCTCTCCTCTCTTGCCCTCTCTTTCTCTCTATCCTCTAACTCATCACTCCCTGTCTCTTTTACTCGTTCTCTCCTCCATTTTCCCTCTTTCTCTCTCCTCTCTCCTCTGACTCTTCACTCCCTGTCTCCGTTCCTCTCTCTCTCTTCCCTATTCCCCTTTCTCCCTTTTTTCTCCCCTTTGACTTTTAACTCCCTTTCTCTTTGCCTCTTTCTCCACTCCTCTTTCCCGCTCATTCTCCCTCTCCTCTGACTCTTTACCCCTTTCTATTTTCCCCTCTCTTCCCCTCTGTTTCTTTCGTTCTCTCTCCTCTCAGACTTTTCGCTCCCTGTCTCTTTTCCTCTTTCTATCCTCTCTATTCCCCTTTCTCTCTAAACTCTGCACCCACTGTCTCTTTTTCTCTATCTTCCCCTCTCTTCCAGTGTTCACTCCCTTTTTCTTTTTCTCTTTCTCTTGCCCTTTCTCTCTCTTCCCCTATACCCTCTGAGTCCCCTCTCCTCTCTCTGTTTTCCTCTCTATTGCTGTCTCTTCACCTTGCACTCTCTCTCCCCTCGGACTCCTCTCTCCCTGTCTCTTTTCCTCTTTCGCTTGCCTCTCAGTCGTTCCCTCTTTCTCCCTTTTGACTTTTCACTCCTTGTCTCTTTTCCTCTCTCTCGTCCTCTTTCCCTCTCTCCTCTGACTCTTCACATCCTTTTCTCTTTTCTTCTGTCTCCTCTTTCTTGCCCTTTCCCTCTCTTTCAATCTCCCCTCTGACTCTTCACTCCCTGTCTCTTTCCCCCTCTCCCTCCCCCCTTTTCCCCTTTCCCTCTCTTTCTTCCTCCCCTTAAACTTTTCACTTCCTGTCTAATTTCCTCTCTTGCTCATTTCCCCTTTCTCTCTCTTCCGCTCTCCCTTCTGACTCTTCACTTTTCTGTTCCTCTTTCTCGCTGTCTCTTCCCCTTTCACTCTCTTTCCCCTCTAACTCCCCACTCGCTGTCTCTTTTCCTCTTTCTCTCTGTCTTTCCCTCTCTTTTCTCCTCTGCTCTCTGACTCTTCATTGCCCATCTCTTTTCCTCTCTCCTCTCAATGTCCATTTCCCTCTCTTTCTTTCTCCCTATTGACTTTTCGCCCCCTGTCTCTTTTCTCTCTCTCTCTCTCTCTCCCTCTCTCTCTCCCTCTCTCTCTCTCCCTTCTCCCCTTTCCCTATCTTTCTCTCTCTCCTCTGACTCTTCACCCACGTTCTCTTGTCTCTCTCTTGCCCTTTCCCTCTCTTTCTCTCTCCCATCTGACTCCTCACTCCCTATCTCAGTTTCTCTTTGTCTCCTCTCTCTTCCCCTCTCTTTCTTACTTTCTCTCTCCACTCTGACTTTTCACTCCCTGTCTCGTTTCCTCTTTCTCTCCTCTCTCTTCCCCTTCCTCCTCTTCCACTCTCCCAGACTCTTCACTTACTGTCTCTTTTCCTATCTGTCTCCTCTCTTTTCCCCTTTACCTCTCTTTCTCTCTCTCTCTCCTCTGACTCTTCACTCCCTATATATTTAATCTTTGTCTATTCTCCATTTCCCTCTCTCTCTTTCTCTCCTTTGACTATTCACTCCCTGTGTCTTTTACTCTCTCCCCCCTCTCTCGTTCTGTCTCCTCTGACTCATCAATCCCTACCTCTTTTTTTACTCTTTCCCTCTCTTTCTTTCCCCTTTGATTCTTTACTCCACGTCTCTTCCGCTCTCTCTCATCTCTCTATTCCCTTTTCTCTTTCTTTCTTTCTCCCCTTTGACTTTTCACTCCTTGTCTCTTTTCCTCTCTCTCCTCCTCTTTCCCTCTCTTTCTCTCTCTCCGTGATCCTTCACACCCTTTCTCTTTTCCTCTGTCTCTCCTCTTTCTTGCCCTTTCCCTATCGTTCTCTCTCCCCTCTGACTCTTCACTCCCTGTCTCTTCCCCTCCTCTACCCCTTTCCCTCTCTTTCTTTCTCTTCCCTGGACTTTTCACTCCCTGTCTCTTTTCATGTCTCTCCTCTCTATTCCGCTTTCCCTCTCTTTCTTTCTCCCCTTTGAATTTTCACTACCTGTCTCTTCTCTCTCTCTCACACACTCTCACACACACTCTCATTCCCCTTCCTTCTGTTTCCCTCTGACTTCTGACTTCCTGTTTCATGTCCGCTCTCTCGCTTGTCTCTTTCCAGTTCACTCCTTCTCCCCTCTGACTCTTCACTCCCTGTCTCGTTTCCTTCTTTCTCTCCCCTCTCTTCCGCGTTCACTCTCTCTCCCCTCTTCCCTCTGACTCTCCACTCCCTGTGTCTTTTCCTCTCTCTCTCCTCCCTTTTCCCTCTCTTTCTCTCTTCCCTTTGACTCCTCACTTCCTGTCTCTTTTCCTCTCTCTCGCCTCTGTCTCTTCCCTGTTTCTCCCTCTTCATTCCATCGCTTTCCCGCTCACTCTTCCCTCTTATTCTGGCCTCGCACGCCCTGACCTCCTTGACCCTTTCACCTGGTCTCTCACTCTCTCGTCCTTTCCACCTGTGTCTCGTTTTCATTTCCTGTATCACTCTCCTCTCTTCCTTCACTGATTCTCCTCCTTTCTGAGCCCCTTTCTTTCTCAGTCTTGAAAGCACTTGTACCGTTTCTGTGACATAACGTGCAGGTCCCGCAGACCCAGCGCTTACCTCGCAGGGTGTTATCTGCATTGATTCATTCATTGATTTCTTGATTAAGGAGTTTTCCACTTGTGGCATATTATGAAAAACGTAGTGTTGAATGCAGTGGGAGACAGTTCTGCAGGTGGAGTGGGAGTGGGAGTGGGAGTGGGCGTGGGGCGCAGGGAAAGGGTTGAGTGTCCAGGGGAGTGCAGTGACAGGAGATTAGGATGAGGGCAGTCAGGGACGTCTCCCAAAAGGACTGAAGGTCCCTGAGACGGATCTGGAGGCAAGCAAGATAGCGGTGAGAGCAGAGGCTGTGAGTAGAGTCCATAGTAGTTATAGCAGAGGCTGTGAGTAGGGTCAATAGTGGTTAGAAGCAGAGGCTGTGAGTAGGGTCCATAGTGGTTAGAGAGCGGAGGCTGTGAGTAGAGTCCATAGTGGTTAGAAGCAGAGGCTGTGAGTAGGGTCCATAGTGGTTAGAGAGCGGAGGCTGTGAGTAGAGTCCATAGTGCTTAGAGAGTAGATGCTGGGTGTAGTTTTCATCGTGGTGAGAGAGCAGAGACTGTGAGTAGGGTCAATAGTGCTTAGAGAGCAGAGACTGTGAGTAGGGTTCATAGTGGTCAGAGAGCAGAGGCTGTGAGTAGGGTCAATAGTGCTTACAGAGCAGAGACTGTGAGTAGGGTTCATAGTGCTTAGAGAGCAGAGCCTGTGAGTAGAGTTCATAGTGGTTAGAGAGCGGAGGCGGTGAGTAGAGTCCATAGTGGTCAGAGAGCAGAGGCTGTGAGTAGGGTCAATAGTGCTTAGAGAGCAGAGGCTGTGAGTAGGGTCCATAGTGGTTAGAGAGCGGAGGCTGTGAGTAGGGTCCATAGTGCTTAGAGAGCAGAGGCTGTGAGTAGGGTCCATAGTGGTTAGAGAGCGGAGGCTGTGAGTAGGGTTCATAGTGGTTAGAGAGCAGAGGCTGTGAGTAGAGTCCATAGTGGTTAGAGAGCAGAGCCTGTGAGTAGAGTCCATAGTGGTTAGAGAGCGGAGGCTGTGAGTAGAGTCCATAGTGGTTAGAAGCAGAGGCTGTGAGTAGGGTTCATAGTGGTTAGAGAGCGGAGGCTGTGAGTAGAGTCCATAGTGCTTAGAGAGTAGATGCTGGGTGTAGTTTTCATCGTGGTGAGAGAGCAGAGACTGTGAGTAGGGTCAATAGTGCTTAGAGAGCAGAGACTGTGAGTAGGGTTCATAGTGGTCAGAGAGCAGAGGCTGTGAGTAGGGTCAATAGTGCTTACAGAGCAGAGACTGTGAGTAGGGTTCATAGTGCTTAGAGAGCAGAGCCTGTGAGTAGAGTTCATAGTGGTTAGAGAGCGGAGGCGGTGAGTAGAGTCCATAGTGGTCAGAGAGCAGAGGCTGTGAGTAGGGTCAATAGTGCTTAGAGAGCAGAGGCTGTGAGTAGGGTCCATAGTGGTTAGAGAGCGGAGGCTGTGAGTAGAGTCCATAGTGCTTAGAGAGCAGAGGCTGTGAGTAGGGTCCATAGTGGTTAGAGAGCGGAGGCTGTGAGTAGGGTTCATAGTGGTTAGAGAGCAGAGGCTGTGAGTAGAGTCCATAGTGGTTAGAGAGCAGAGCCTGTGAGTAGAGTCCATAGTGGTTAGAGAGTAGATGCTGTGAGTAGGTCCCATAGTGCTTAGAGAGTAGATGCTAGGTGAAGTTTTCATCGTGGTGAGAGAGCAGAGACTGTGAGTAGTGTTCATAGTGGTCTGAGAGCAGAGGCTGTGAGTAGGGTCCATAGTGGTTAGAGAGCAGAGCCTTTGAGTAGAGTCCATAGTGGTTAGAGAGCAGAGCCTGTGAGTAGAGCCCATAATGGTAAGAGAGCAGATGCTGTGAGTACGGTCTATAGAGGTTAGAGAGCAGAGGCTGTGAGTAGGGTCCATAGTGGTTAGAGAGCGGAGGCAGTGAGTAAGATCCATAGTGGTGATAGAGCAGAGGCTGTGAGTAGGGTTCATAGTGGTTAGAGAGCGGAGGCTGTGAGTAGGATCCATAGTGGTTAGAGAACAGAGGCTGTGAGTAGGGTTCATAGTGGTTAGACAGCGGAGGCTGTGAGTAGGGTCCATAGTTGTTAGAGAGCAGGGACTGTCAGTAGGGTTCATAGCGTTTAGAGAGCAGAGGCTGTGAGTAGGGTCCATAGTGGTTAGAGAGCGGAGGCTGTGAGTAGGATCCATAGTGGTGATAGAACAGAGGCTGTGAGTAGGGTTCATAGTGGTTAGAGAGCAGAGGCTGTGAGTAGGGTCCATAGTGGTTAGAGAGCGGAGGCTGTGAGTAGGGTCCATAGGGGTTAGAGAGCGGAGGCTGTGAGTAGGTTCCATAGCGGATAGAGAGCAGAGGCTGTGAGTAGGGTCCATAGCGGATAGAGAGCAGAGGCTGTGAGCAGAGTCCATAGTGGTTAGAGAGCAGAGGCTGTGAGTAGAGTCCATAGTGGTTAGAGAGCAGAGCCCGTGAGTCGAGTCCATAGTGGTTAGAGAGTAGATGCTGTGAGTAGGTCCCATAGTGCTTAGAGAGTAGATGCTAGGGGAAGTTGTCATCGTGGTGAGAGAGCAGAGACTGTGAGTAGTGTTCATAGTGGTCTGAGAGCAGAGGCTGTGAGTAGGTTCCATAGTGGTTAGAGAGCAGAGCCTGTGAGTAGGGTCCATAGTGGTTAGAGAGCAGAGCTTTTGAGTAGAGTCCATAGTGGTTAGAGAGCAGAGCCTGTGAGTAGAGTCCATAGTGGTTAGAGAGCGGAGGCTGTGGGTAGAGCCCATAATGGTAAGAGAGCATATGCTGTGAGTACGGTCTATAGAGGTTAGAGAGCAGAGGCTGTGAGTAGGGTCCATAGTGGTTAGAGAGCGGAGGCTGTGGGTAGAGCCCATAATGGTAAGAGAGCAGATGCTGTGAGTACGGTCTATAGAGGTTAGAGAGCAGAGGCTGTGAGTAGGGTCCATAGTGGTTAGAGAGCGGAGGCAGTGAGTAAGATCCATAGTGGTGATAGAGCAGAGGCTGTGAGTAGGGTTCATAGTGGTTAGAGAGCGGAGGCTGTGAGTAGGGTTCATAGTGGTTAGACAGCGGAGGCTGTGAGTAGGGTCCATAGTTGTTAGAGAGCAGAGGCTGTCAGTAGGGTTCATAGCGTTTAGAGAGCAGAGGCTGTGAGTAGGGTCCATAGTGGTTAGAGAGCGGAGGCTGTGAGTAGGATCCATAGTGGTGATAGAGCAGAGGCTGTGAGTAGTGTTCATAGTGGTTAGAGAGCAGAGGCTGTGAGCAGAGTCCATAGTGGTTAGAGAGCAGAGGCTGTGAGTAGAGTCCATAGGGGTTAGAGAGCGGAGGCTGTGAGTAGGTTCCATAGCGGATAGAGAGCAGAGGCTGTGAGTAGGGTCCATAGCGGATAGAGAGCAGAGGCTGTGAGCAGAGTCCATAGTGGTTAGAGAGCAGAGGCTGTGAGTAGAGTCCATAGTGGTTAGAGAGCAGAGCCTGTGAGTAGAGTCCATAGTGGTTAGAGAGTAGATGCTGTGAGTAGGTCCCATAGTGCTTAGAGAGTAGATGCTAGGTGAAGTTGTCATCGTGGTGAGAGAGCAGAGCCTGTGAGTAGTGTTCATAGTGGTCTGAGAGCAGAGGCTGTGAGTAGGTTCCATAGTGGTTAGAGAGCAGAGCCTGTGAGTAGGGTCCATAGTGGTTAGAGAGCAGAGCTTTTGAGTAGAGTCCATAGTGGTTAGAGAGCAGAGCCTGTGAGTAGAGTCCATAGTGGTTAGAGAGCGGAGGCTGTGGGTAGAGCCCATAATGGTAAGAGAGCATATGCTGTGAGTACGGTCTATAGAGGTTAGAGAGCAGAGGCTGTGAGTAGGGTCCATAGTGGTTAGAGAGCGGAGGCTGTGGGTAGAGCCCACAATGGTAAGAGAGCAGATGCTGTGAGTACGGTCTATAGAGGTTAGAGAGCAGAGGCTGTGAGTAGGGTCCATAGTGGTTAGAGAGCGGAGGCAGTGAGTAAGATCCATAGTGGTGATAGAGCAGAGGCTGTGAGTAGGGTTCATAGTGGTTAGAGAGCGGAGGCTGTGAGTAGGGTCCATAGTGGTTAGAGAACAGAGGCTGTGAGTAGGGTTCATAGTGGTTAGACAGCGGAGGCTGTGAGTAGGGTCCATAGTGGTTAGAGAGCAGAGGCTGTCAGTAGGGTTCATAGCGTTTAGAGAGCAGAGGCTGTGAGTAGGGTCCATAGTGGTTAGAGAGCGGAGGCTGTGAGTAGGATCCATAGTGGTGATAGAGCAGAGGCTGTGAGTAGTGTTCATAGTGGTTAGAGAGCAGAGGCTGTGAGTAGGGTCCATAGTGGTTAGAGAGCGGAGGCTGTGAGTAGGGTCCATAGGGGTTAGAGAGCGGAGGCTGTGAGTAGGTTCCATAGCGGATAGAGAGCAGAGGCTGTGAGTAGGGTCCATAGCGGATAGAGAGCAGAGGCTGTGAGCAGAGTCCATAGTGGTTAGAGAGCGAAGGCTGTGAGTAGGGTCCATAGTGGTTAGAGAGCAGATGCTGTGAGTAGGGTCCATAGTGGTTAGAGAGCAGAGGCTGTGAGTAGGGTTCATAGTGGTTAGAGAGCGGAGGCTGTGAGTATGGTTCATAGTGGTTAGAGAGCAGAGGCTGTGAAGGGTTCATAGTGGTTAGAGAGCAGAGCCTGTGAGTAGGGTCCATAGTGGTTAGAGAGCAGAGCCTTTGAGTAGAGTCCATAGTGGTTAGAGAGCAGAGCCTGTGAGTAGAGTCCATAGTGGTTAGAGAGCAGAGGCCGTGGGTATAGCCCATAATGGTAAGAGAGCAGATGCTGTGAGTACGGTCTATAGAGGTTAGAGAGCAGAGGCTGTGAGTAGGGTCCATAGTGGTTAGAGAGTGGAGGCTGTGGGTAGAGCCCATAATGGTAAGAGAGCAGATACTGTGAGTACGGTCTATAGAGGTTAGAGAGCAGAGGCTGTGAGTAGGGTCCATAGTGGTTAGAGAGCGGAGGCAGTGAGTAAGATCCATAGTGGTGATAGAGCAGAGGCTGTGAGTAGGGTTCATAGTGGTTAGAGAGCGGAGGCTGTGAGTAGGGTCCATAGTGGTTAGAGAACAGAGGCTGTGAGTAGGGTTCATAGCGGTTAGACAGCGGAGGCTGTGAGTAGGGTCCATAGTGGTTAGAGAGCAGAGGCTGTCAGTAGGGTTCATAGCGTTTAGAGAGCAGAGGCTGTGAGTAGGGTCCATAGTTGTTAGAGAGCGGAGGCTGTGAGTAGGATCCATAGTGGTGATAGAGCAGAGGCTGTGAGTAGGGTTCATAGTGGTTAGAGAGCAGAGGCTGTGAGTAGGGTCCATAGTGGTTAGAGAGCGGAGGCTGTGAGTAGGGTCCATAGGGGATAGAGAGCGGAGGCTGTGAGTAGGTTCCATAGCGGATAGAGAGCAGAGGCTGTGAGCAGAGTCCATAGTGGTTAGAGAGCAGAGCCTGTGAGTAGAGTCCATAGTGGTTAGAGAGTAGATGCTGTGAGTAGGTCCCATAGTGCTTAGAGAGTAGATGCTAGGTGAAGTTGTCATCGTGGTGAGAGAGCAGAGACTGTGAGTAGTGTTCATAGTGGTCTGAGAGCAGAGGCTGTGAGTAGGTTCCATAGTGGTTAGAGAGCAGAGCCTGTGAGTAGGGTCCATAGTGGTTAGAGAGCAGAGGCTGTGAGTAGGTTCCATAGCGGATAGAGAGCAGAGGCTGTGAGCAGAGTCCATAGTGGTTAGAGAGCGGAGGCTGTGAGTAGGGTCCATAGTGGTTAGAGAGCGGAGGCTGTGAGTAGGGTCCATAGTGGTTAGAGAGCAGATGCTGTGAGTAGGGTCCATAGTGGTTAGAGAGCAGAGGCTGTGAGTAGGGTTCATAGTGGTTAGAGAGCGGAGGCTGTGAGTATGGTTCATAGTGGTTAGAGAGCAGAGGCTGTGAGTAGGGTTCATAGTGGTTAGAGAGCAGAGGCTGTGAGTAGGTTCCATAGCGGATAGAGAGCAGAGGCTGTGAGTAGGGTTCATAGTGGTGATAGAGCAGAGGCTGTCAGTAGGGTCTTTGGGGTTAGAGAGCGAAGGCTGTGAGTAGGGTTCATAGTGGTTAGAGAGCAGAGGCTGTGAGTAGGGTTCATAGTGGTTAGAGAGCGGAGGCTGTGAGTATGGTTCATAGTGGTTAGAGAGCAGAGGCTGTGAGTAGGGTTCATAGTGGTTAGAGAGCAGAGGCTGTGAGTAGGGTTCATAGTGGTTAGAGAGCGGAGGCTGTGAGTAGGGTCCATAGTGGTTAGAGAGCAGAGGCTGTGAGTAGGGTTCATAGTGGTTAGAGAGCAGAGGCTGTGAGTAGGGTTCATAGTGGTTAGAGAGCGGAGGTTGTGAGTAGGGTTCATAGTGCTTAGAGAGCGGAGGCTGTGAGTAGGGTCCATAGTGGTGATAGAGCAGATGCTGTCAGTAGGGTTCTTAGCGGTTAGAGAGCAGAGGCTGTGAGTAGGTTCCATAGCGGATAGAGAGCAGAGGCTGTGAGTAGGGTCCATAGCGGTTAGAGACCAGAGGCTGTGAGTAGGTTCCATAGTGGTTAGAGAGCAGAGGCTGTGAGTAGGGTCCATAGTGGTTAGAGAGCAGAGGCTGTGAGTAGGGTCCATAGTGGTTAGAGAGCAGAGGCTGAGAGTAGGGTCTATAGTGGTGATAGAGCAGAGGCTGTGAGTAGGGTTCATAGTGTTAGAGAGCAGAGCCTGTGAGTAGAGTTCATAGTGGTTAGAGAGCGGAAGATGTGAGTATGGTCTATAGAGGTCAGAGAGTAAAGGCTGTGAGTAGGGTCTATAGAGGTCAGAGAGCAGAGGCTGTGAGTAGGGTCCATAGTGGTTAGAGCAGAGGCTGTGAGTAGGGTTCATAGTGCTTAGAGAGCAGAGGCTGTGAGTAGGGTTCATAGTGGTTAGAGAGCGGAGGCTGTGAGTAGGGTTCATAGTGGTTAGAGAGCAGAGGCTGTGAGTAGGGTTCATAGTGCTTAGACAGCAGAGGCTGTGAGTAGGGTCCACAGTGGTTAGAGAGCGGAGGCTGTGAATAGGGTCCATAGTGGTTAGAGAACAGAGGCTGTGAGTAGGGTTCATAGTGGTTAGAGAGCGGAGGCTGAGAGTAGGGTCCATAGTGGTGATAGAGCAGAGGCTGTGAGTAGGGTTCATAGTGTTAGAGAGTGGAGGCTGTGAGTAGGGTCCATAGAGATTAGAGAGCAGAGGCTGTGAGTAGGGTTCATAGTGGTTAGAGAACAGAGGCTGTGAGTAGGGTTCATAGTGGTTAGAGAGCACAGCCTGTGAGTAGGGTCCATAGTGGTTAGAGAGCGGAGGCTGAGAGTAGGGTCCATAGTGGTGATAGAGCAGAGGCTGTGAGTAGGGTTCATAGTGTTAGAGAGCGGAGGCTGTGAGTAGGGTCCATAGTGGTCTGAGAGCGGAGGCTGAGAGTAGGGTCCATAGTTCTTAGAGAGCGGAGGCTGTGAGTAGGGTCCATAGTGGTTAGAGAGCAGAGGCTGAGAGTAGGGTCTATAGTGGTGATAGAGCAGAGGCTGTGAGTAGGGTTCATAGTGTTAGAGAGCAGAGCCTGTGAGTAGAGTTCATAGTGGTTAGAGAGCGGAAGATGTGAGTATGGTCTATAGAGGTCAGAGAGTAAAGGCTGTGAGTAGGGTCTATAGAGGTCAGAGAGCAGAGGCTGTGAGTAGGGTCCATAGTGGTTAGAGCAGAGGCTGTGAGTAGGGTTCATAGTGCTTAGAGAGCAGAGGCTGTGAGTAGGGTTCATAGTGGTTAGAGAGCGGAGGCTGTGAGTAGGGTTCATAGTGGTTAGAGAGCAGAGGCTGTGAGTAGGGTTCATAGTGCTTAGACAGCAGAGGCTGTGAGTAGGGTCCACAGTGGTTAGAGAGCGGAGGCTGTGAATAGGGTCCATAGTGGTTAGAGAACAGAGGCTGTGAGTAGGGTTCATAGTGGTTAGAGAGCGGAGGCTGAGAGTAGGGTCCATAGTGGTGATAGAGCAGAGGCTGTGAGTAGGGTTCATAGTGTTAGAGAGTGGAGGCTGTGAGTAGGGTCCATAGAGATTAGAGAGCAGAGGCTGTGAGTAGGGTTCATAGTGGTTAGAGAACAGAGGCTGTGAGTAGGGTTCATAGTGGTTAGAGAGCACAGCCTGTGAGTAGGGTCCATAGTGGTTAGAGAGCGGAGGCTGAGAGTAGGGTCCATAGTGGTGATAGAGCAGAGGCTGTGACTAGGGTTCATAGTGTTAGAGAGCGGAGGCTGTGAGTAGGGTCCATAGTGGTCTGAGAGCGGAGGCTGAGAGTAGGGTCCATAGTTCTTAGAGAGCGGAGGCTGTGAGTAGGGTCCATAGTGGTTAGAGAGCAGAGGCTGAGAGTAGGGTCTATAGTGGTGATAGAGCAGAGGCTGTGAGTAGGGTTCATAGTGTTAGAGAGCAGAGCCTGTGAGTAGAGTTCATAGTGGTTAGAGAGCGGAAGATGTGAGTATGGTCTATAGAGGTCAGAGAGTAAAGGCTGTGAGTAGGGTCTATAGAGGTCAGAGAGCAGAGGCTGTGAGTAGGGTCCATAGTGGTTAGAGCAGAGGCTGTGCGTAGGGTTCATGGTGCTTAGAGAGCGCAGGATGTGAGTAGGCTTCATAGTGGTTAGAGAGCAGAGGCTGTGAGTAGGGTCCATAGTGGTTAGAGAGCAGAGCCTGTGAGTAGAGTTCCTAGTGGTTAGAGAGCGGACGCTGTGAGTATGGTCTATAGAGGTCAGAGAGAAGAGGCTGTGAGTAGGGTCCATAGAGGTTAGAGAGCGAAGGCTGAGAGTAGGGTCCATAGTTGTTAGAGAGCGGAGGCTGTGAGTAGGGTTCATAGTTGTTAGAGAGCGGAGGCTGTGAGTAGGGTCCATAGTGGTTAAAGAGCAGAGGTTGCGAGTAGGGTCTGTAGAGGTCAGAGAGCGGAGGCTGTGAGTAGAGTCTTTAGAGGTCAGATAGCAGAGGCATGGAGTAGGGTCTACCTACATCACAGTTGCTTCCCAGATGATTAGAAGCTTGCTTAAGTCATCCTCAGCAGATGCCTGGAGGTGGAATGGTTTGTTGAGTTCTGCTGGTTGAGGGTACTTCAGAGACATCTTAAAAAATATCTTTAGTCTGTGGTTGTGGACAGTTGTTTGACTTAACATAAGGTTTGTGCCTGGGCAGTGGAGGAGAGTTCTCATTTGAGCTTCATAGGAGCAAATGTGATGCCTGTTTCAGGTGATGTTGTGTCTAGTTTTTGCTTGGGGTTGGTGAGTCTTTGCAGTGTGTGTTTTAGGTGGGGAGGGGAGGGTCCAGCTTCTGCTAGGGCACAGAACAGAGTCATTAGCTTTGGCTTAGTTTGAGAACTCTTGCAGTGCGTGCTCCTGGTGGGGGAGTCGAGCTACCCCTGGGGCGTAGGACAGAGTCCCTAGCTTGTGCTTAATTTGGTGAGTCTTTGCAGTGTGTGCTTCAGGTGGGGCATCGGCCAGAGCCCTTAGCTTAGGGATAGTTTGGGGAGACTTTGCAGTGTGTGCTTCAGGTGGGGGTGTAGCTTCTGCTTGGACATAGGAAAGAGTGCTTAAGTTTAGCAGATCCCCCAGGATATTGCGGCATAGATTTGCAAATTTTGCAGCCCAAAAGTGGAAATTTTGAAGCATTATTGCAGCACTTTATTTTGCTTGTAATTATTCCTTTTTAGCCTTAAATCAATGGAAACTGGATTAGCAGAGTATTGCAATTTGAAATAAGCATGGTCAAAGCGTCTGAGAGAGATTGTTTTCTATATTCTCATTTATGGTAACATTCTGGATCACAGGTTAAGCCAAATACAATAGCACATCATTGCTAGTCATCCAGTTTTCGGTGGCATTGCGCAGACTTGGGGCTAGCAGTTCCAAGCCCCAGAGCCATCTGCTGTAGGAGACCACATTTTGATTCGCGAAACAGTCAATGCAAGTTGGTATGGCTCTTGTATAAAACATGTACAAAGAGGTACACAACACACAGGTGCAAATGCACAGATAGATCATAACACATGCCAACACTATCCATTTTAATGACGCCCAGCTAACATAGAAGTGCACAGTCCACTGGGGGAGGAGGACGAGCACTGATCGTTGTGCATGAGATGACCACAACATTTCTTGCATCAGAGGAGGATGTGCAGTTCAGGATGACAGGGTGATTACAATGGTTGTACATCATGATGTTTCAATAGGGGGGCTGTTGCTGTGACCCATGGCAAGTGTGACACCTTCAGCTAGTTTGAGATTTTTTCATCAACAGCATTTTGCATGCTGGTATTTTTAGGCCTGTGCTTATTACTGGAAAGACAGCTACACAAGCCCTCAAAATGCGAATTTCTAATGGCAGAAAATACAAGTGTCTTTAGTTATCACAAATAAGGTGTCAAATAAAAGCATGTCCAAAAAGCACATGGCATGTGCCACTTCGCAGCTACACATATGGCCGAAGAGATGAAAATAAAAAAATATTATTTTCTATTTATAATAATTAGAAATAGATGTTATTCAGAAAATATATATTCCCGTCTGAACAAAAGAGTGTCTTTAAAATAACTCCCACTATTTGCTGCTCCCTTCATAGAGCTTCCCCCGCCCTTTATTTTTCGTGCCCCGTCATCAGCTCCTCCTTTTCGTTGCTGGTTGAACTTAGCCCTCTTTTTGTTCTTTTGCACTCTGTTAGATTTGGGGGTCTCTAGTTGGCACAGGTAGGTACTTGTGACAAATAGGGACCCTTAGCTCTAGTCAGGGGTAAGGGGGTACACTCCTAAAATAACCCCTGCTCACCACCTTGGTAGCTTGGCACGAGCAGACAGGCTTATCTCAGAGGCAGTGTGTAAAGCATTTGTGAACACATACAGTAATCAAGTGACAACACTACAGATGGACACCACACAAGTTGTATATTAAAAATAAGTATCTTTGATATAGATTTAACACAAGACCTTAAATGACAAAAATCCACAATACTGTACTTAAATTGGTAGAATTACCGTAGTTCTCTTTAGCTCTTACGCTGTGACACTTTGAGTCAATGTACCTAAACATGCGTGACGGAATCCAACGAAAGTGTTGCAGGGAAAGTGATGCGTCGGTTCCCTACTGCTGCGTAGGGGACGGTGATGCGTCGGTTTCTTACTGCGCTTCCGTCGCGATGCGGCGAGCAACGCCGAGATGCGATGAAGTTTTGGTGCAAAGAAATAAAGATGTCATCTTCTTCTTGATACGGGCTGCGACAGGCCCTGCGACACGCTTCCCGGTGATGCGGCGGCGTCTGCTGCGACGTCGATTCTCTTCAGCCGGCGATGCACGGTGCGTTGACAATGATGTGAGCTGTGACAGGCCCTGCGGCACGCTTCCTGTGATGTGACGGCATATGCTGCGATGCCGATCCTCTTCTCCGGCGATGCGCGGTGCTTCCACAACTATGTGAGCCGCGACAGGCCCTGTAACACGCTTCCCGGTGATGCAGCGGCATCTGCTGCGACGTCGATCCTCTTCTCCGGTGATGCGAGGCACTTTGGGGGCCCTGCGATAACACAGCGGTTCTTGGGGGCCGCGACAGGCCCTGCCACACACTTCCCGGTGATGCAGCGGCGTCTGCTGCAACGTCGATCCTCTTCTCCGGCGATGCGAGGCGCTCTTGTGTTGTGAATCGGCAACGGCAGTTCGGTGTCACACTTCTTGCTCGTGAGTCACGCTTCCAGCTCCTTGCGATGCGCAGTTCAACAAAAAGTCCAGCACAACTGCAGGCACTCTCAAAGAACTCTAGGGGAGCTGGTGGGTGAAGTCTGTTGTCCCTGAGACTTCAGCAGGAGGCAAGCTCTTTTCTCAAGCCCTTGGAGGTCCTTACAAGTTGATGAAAGTATACAAAGTTCCTCTCTCCTTTCTTTGGCAGTCAGGCAACCACTGCAGGCCAATCCCCCAAGCAGCACTTCAGCTTAGGGATAGTGTCTCCTCGGTCTCTCTGGTTCCACTCCTCAGCAAAGGTTTCTTCTTGTTTGTCCAAAAGTGATCTAAAATTCTGGGGTTTGGGTCCCCTGTTTAATACACAGTTTCTATTTGTTCTCTGAAGGCAGAAAGGCCGTTGCCTAGTCCAAACCAGTTCTGGTCAGTTCTGGAGCACTCTGTTTACATGACTATTTCTTTCTTTCACAGTGCAGGGCAGAGACATCAGACACACCACAGGAGGTGGAGCCAGCAATGTGGAAGAAAGGCCCAGTCCTATTCAGGTCCCAGGTGCAACCCCTCCCTCCCATCTAGATGCAGATCTCTCTATTCACCACTGGGCTGACTCACCCTGTCTCCTGGAATCCCCCAGCCCCTGTCACTCAAACTCCAGACAAGGAATATACAACCTTGCAGAGGCAGGCTTGGATAGTTAGACAAGAAAATACCTACTTTCTAAAAGTGGTATTTTCAAACACAGTATGTTAAAACCCACTTCACTAAAAGATGTATTTTATCATTCTGAGTTCAGGCATACTAAACTCGAATTTCTACCTAGTTACCTGAGTCAGTTTGGATTATAAGATGTAATAATCAAACTGCCCATTCTGGTCTATGAGGAATAGGTAGCCTAGTAATAGTGAAAAACGAAAATGGCTGTTATTCACTATTAGGACATGCCACACACATCAGGGCTTGTCCTACCTTATACTTACAATGCACCCTGCCCTTGGGCCTACTATAGAGGTGTCTGATATGAAGAAAAGGGAAGGTTTAGGGACTGGCAAATGGGTGCACTTGCCCAGACAACATGGCAGTACCAGACTGCACACAGGCTCGGCAATGGCAGACCTGAGACACACTTTTATAGGCGGCTTCTGTGGGTGGCACAACCAGTGCTGCAAGCCCACTAGCAGCATTTGGTTTACAAGCCCTGGGCACACTCCATGCACTGTACTAGGGTCTGACCAGTAAACTAAAACAGCCAATCGTGGGATCACTAATCCATATATCAATTTACAACAGGGAGCACTTGCACTGTGGCACTGGACAACAGTGGCCCAGTGCCCAAAGCATCTAAGACCAGCAAAAGTACATGAGGCAAAAGCAAAAAATGGAAGGGAGACCCAAACTAAGGTGCCAGGTCTAACACACTCCCTCTCAGTTTTTGATGGCTTTCTCCCACACTGAGGTTTCTTCATCGATTTCTTGTATTGTGCGTACTGACACACTGAAAGTGCTTGATAATATACGTATTTCGTGCCGATGGGCGATTTTAAGTCACAGAATATGCGGGATAGTTCATTTTAAATGGACTTTTTGTTACTAGTCCTTCTTCCGTTTCACTTATGTTCTTGCCCTCAGTTCCTATGGCTCTGACTCCACACTTGTTCAATGCACTGCCCTATTCTTCCTGGTTTTGTTAACTATGGATTCTTGGCCAAGATCACACATTGTCTCTGCACCTTCACTCGAGCCTTTTGTAGACACAGGTTCCATTGTTTGCTTCCAGTTCCTTATTCACACCACAACGACTCCCTCCTTTGGTTTTGCTCAAGCATTTCATTAGCTGCTAATCTTCAACCACCATAGGGAAAAAATACACAACACGGTCTGCCCTCAACCTCAAAGCAGTTAGTCAACAGCGATAAGTGCACTGCGGAAACCCCGACTCCAGGCAGAAATCAGCACTCACAGTTCCAAGAGTGGATCTATTGCAATTCACTATTGAATTAACCTCATCACTGTGGCGCGAATTCCGCCGCAGTGCTGAACATTCCTATCGCGGGCGTGGTCATGACGGCTCCTGGCCGTCATCAGCACACGCCCGCAGTGGCTCATGACGGCCGGGAGCCGTCATGAGCATCGAAGAGGTTACACTTTTGGCCTCAGATGCTGCAGAATCTGCTTGCGATGACTCGGTGGGACTCTTACAAGAGGTCCAGCTTTGTGAGTTCCTCCAACTGCTTCAGATAGAACTGAAACAGGCCCCTTGCACCATGTTATGTTCCCAAAAGCCTATCTAACAGAGTTTGAGGGGTGTTGAGAAAATGGTAATCATATGTTGCTTTGTGCACTGCGGCCGCTGGCAGCTCTCTCTCTCTCACTTCCTCCCTGTCTCCCTCTCTTTCTCTCCCCCGCTTTCTCTCCTTCTCTCTCTCTTTCTCCATCTCCCCTCATCCTGCCTCTGTCTTGCTCCATCGCACCTGCTGAAAACAGTGACCTCAAGAAATCCCTTTCCTTTATTTGTTCCCTTGAGAAATGGATATAAAAGAAATAAAAACCACATTGCTGACAATGTCATCTTTTTCAGACATTTTTCCAATCCAAAGTGCAGCCTCAGGACAAGAAACAAAAGGAAGACTTTTTTTTCTACAAAATAAACGAAAGTGGATAGGTTGGTTTTAGTCACACAGAAACACATTAGTGCCACTTTACAGAATTTGGCAATGAAGTGCTACTTTCAAGCTGTATAGGCTCTAAATGTGTACATTGTACTTTCTCTTCTGTAATACCTAATGTGTGAGGAGGAAGCAGGCAGCTATTACGGCTGTATGGCATTGTGACTTTGGTCTGCTATAGCCAATAAGATGGCACCGTTTTATTCCTGTCGGACGGACACCTTTTTTCGCAGACAAAGAGATACATAATGCAGTCATCACGCTTCGCAGCTGATTTCGCAATTCGTAAATGTTGAAAGGTCTGCTTCGGAGATTCTTTGCAGTGTGTGCTTCAGGTAGGGGGGCTCTAGCATCCGCCACGGCGTAGGACAGATTCCTTAGCTTGTGCTTAGTTTCGGGAGTCTTTGCAGTGTGTGATTCAGGTGGTGGGGTCCAGCATCCGCTGAGGCTTACAACAGATTCCTTAGCTTGTGCTTAGTTTGTGGAGTCTTTGCATTGTGTGCTTCAGGTGGGGAGTGGGGGGGGAGGGGGTATCCTAGCATTGGCTGAGTCATAGGACAGATTCCTTAGCTTGTGCTTAGTTTGCGGAGTCTTTGCAGTGTGATCTTCAGGTGGTTGGGGGGTCTAGCATCGGCAGAGGCGTAGGACAGATTCCTTAGCTTGTGCTTAGTTTGGGGAGTCTTTGCTGTGTGTGCTTCAGGAGCGGGGGACGGGGGGTCTAGCGTCCGCTGAGGAGTAGGACGGATTCCTTAGCTTGGGATGTTTTTGCAGTGTGTGCTTCAGATGCGGGGGGGGGGGGGGTCTAGCATCCGCGGAGGCATAGGACAGATTCCTCAACCTGTGCTGAGTTTGGGGAGTCTTTCTGGTGTGTGCTTCAGGTGGGGAGTGGGAAGGGGGTAGTAGCCTAGCATCGGCTGAGGTGTAGGACAGATTCCTTAGCTTGAGTTATTCCAGTGTGTTCTTCAGTTGGTGGTGGGGGGGGGGGGGGTCTAGCATCCTCTGAGGCGTAGGACAGATTCCTTAGCTTGTGCTTAGTTTGTGGAGTCTTTGCATTGTGTGCTTCAGGTGGGGAGTGGGGGGGAGGGGGTATCCTAGCATTGGCTGAGTCATAGGACAGATTCCTTAGCTTGTGCTTAACTTGGGGAGTCTTTGCAGTGTGTGCTTGAGGTGGTTGGGGGGGGTCTAGCATCCGCTGAGGCGTAGGACAGATTCCTTAGCCTGTGCTGAGTTTGGGGAGTCTTTTCAGAGTGTGCTTCAGGTGGGGGGTCTAGCATCCGCTGAGGTGTAGGACAGATTCCTTAGCTTGTGCTTAGTTTGGGGAGTATTTGCAGTGTGTGCTTCGGTGGGGGGGTCTAGCAACCGCTGAGGCGTAGGACAGGTTCTCTAGATTGTGCTTAGTTTGGGAAGTCTCTGCAGTGTGTGTTTCAGGTGGGGGGTCTAGCATCTGCTGAGGCATAGGACAGATTATTTCGCATGTGCTTAGTTTGGGGAGTCTATGTAGTGTGTGCTTCAGGTGGGGGGGTCTTGCATCCGCTGAGGCGTAGGACAGATTCCTTAGCTTGTGCTTAGTTTGGGAATCTTCTCAGTATGTGCTTTAGGGGGGGGTCTAGCATACGCTGAAGAGTAGGACAGATTCCTTAACTTAGGCTTAGTTTGGGGAGTCTTTGCAGTGTGCGCTTCAGGTGGTGGGGGTCTAGCATCCGCCGAGGCGTAGGACAGATTCCTTAGCTTGTGCTTAGTTTGAAGAGTAGGACAGATTCCTTAACTTGAGCTTAGTTTGGGGAGTCTTTGCAGTGTGCGCTTCAGGTGGGGGGGGGGGGGGGGTCTAGCATCCGCTGAGGCGAGGGAAAGGTTCCCTAGCTTGTGCTTAGTTTGGGTAGTCTTTGCAGTGTGTGATTTATGTGGGGGGTCTAGCATCTTCTGAGGTGTAGGACAGATTCCTTAGATTGTGCTTAGTTTGGGGAGTCTTTACAGTGTGTGCTTCATGTGGGTCGAGCATCCACTAAGGCATAGGACAGACTCATTAGATTGTGCTTTTTGGTGAGTATTTGCAGTGTGTGCTTCAGATGGGGAGGGGGGTCTAGCATCTGCCGAGGTGTACTACAGATTCCTTACCTTGTGCTTAGTTTGGGGAGTCTTTGCAGTGTGTGCTTCAGGTGGGGGGTTCTAGCATCCACTTAGGCGTAGGACACATTCCTTAGCTTTAGCTTAGTTTGGGGATTCTTTGCAGTGCGTGCTTGAGGTGTGGGGGTGGGGTCTACCATCTGCAGAGGCGTAGCAAAGATTCCCTAGCTTGTGTTCAGTTTGTGGAGTTTTTGCAGTGTGTGCTTCAGGTGGGTGATGCGTCTAGCACCCGCTGAGACATAGGACAGATTCCTTGGCTTGTGCTTAGTTTGGGGACATGGTCAGCGACTAGCTGCCGCCTCCCCCCCAATCCGGCACCCAATACCCAGGAACGTGGACACGAGACGTCTTTACTTTTTGGAAGGCGGGCGCTAGTCGCCCGGCCGTATTTATTAAAGTATGAAATTAAAAAAGGTTTTAATTGCATAATCAACAATTTATACAAAAATTCAGCAGGACATTTAGGTACATACTTCTTAGCAACAAGTTTGAGAGCCTGACTTTAACAAAACTCTAATACATGTAGTTACCTAGCTTATACTAAACATCCTCATCTAGAATTTTTGTACATTTCTGGCCATATGGCAGGGTCACTACCGGTGTCAGGTCCTACAAGCTGCGCCTCCCCTCTGGATGTGCGCATGCGCAGTGTTACCCCGGGAATTGCCCGGTCTACGCCCTGAACTCCATTTACCCACTAAAGGAGGGCCCTTACTCTGCGCCGGTGGCGTCATGAGTCCACGCGCGCGGGGTGGCTACCAGCCTAAGGAAAGCGTGAACTACTCCTACCCGCGCTCCTTTGCTTTGCAGCATCTATTACCTTGCCCCTGGAGTTGTGGGAGTGGCCCGCAGGCTCCTCCCCCTGGGCGGGAACCTCCATAGGATGATGCCCGCCCCCTCAGACCTCAAATATGTGCTCACCGATAATGACCTTACCGCATGCCCCATACCTAATAAATACGACGACCTATGGGAAAAAATTCTAAAGGACAGCTACACTGGCTAATAAATAACAGTATCAACGTGTAGCTAAAAAGGGAAAAAAGGCCTAACGACACATGGCATTGCAATACAATTCGCTTCAGACATGTTTCGCTAAATAACAGTATCAACGTATAGCTAAAAAGGAAAAAAGGCCTAAAGACACATAGCTTCAAATACAATTCACTTCACACCTGTTTTGCTAAAAAGGGATAAAATTCCTAGACAAAAGCATCAACAATATACCAACAGTTCCACCTCTGTTATCCTGTGAGACCCGTGGACCGTACCCTCAAAAATTACCATTCAATCAGACATAAAACTGCTACAAAACTTTTCTTCCAAGGGATGGTGGGTGGGAAAACAAAGAAGCCCCGAGCGCGGGGCACACCGTTACGGCGAGGGAGCGTCCAGAGACAAGGGGGTCTCCTGGGCGCTCCCTATCTCTTTATTCTCGAGGGGCCAGGTGGCCCCTCCTATTGCCCGCCCCCCCTGACCCGGACCCACTTCCCAGGATCCGGGTCAGGGAGGCCGCCAGCCAATCGGCGGTGGGTCGCGCCCCCCAGGGCACGCCCCCACCGCCGAATGGCGACAAAGGAGAGAGTGGGGGCGACGGTCGCCGCGCCGCCATGCGTGCGGGGGGGCCGAGGGCCCCCCCTTTTCACATGGTCAGCGACTAGCTGCCGCCTCCCCCCCAATCCGGCACCCAATACCCAGGAACGTGGACACGAGACGTCTTTACTTTTTGGAAGGCGGGCGCTAGTCGCCCGGCCGTATTTATTAAAGTATGAAATTAAAAAAGGTTTTAATTGCATAATCAACAATTTATACAAAAATTCAGCAGGACATTTAGGTACATACTTCTTAGCAACAAGTTTGAGAGCCTGACTTTAACAAAACTCTAATACATGTAGTTACCTAGCTTATACTAAACATCCTCATCTAGAATTTTTGTACATTTCTGGCCATATGGCAGGGTCACTACCGGTGTCAGGTCCTACAAGCTGCGCCTCCCCTCTGGATGTGCGCATGCGCAGTGTTACCCCGGGAATTGCCCGGTCTACGCCCTGAACTCCATTTACCCACTAAAGGAGGGCCCTTACTCTGCGCCGGTGGCGTCATGAGTCCACGCGCGCGGGGTGGCTACCAGCCTAAGGAAAGCGTGAACTACTCCTACCCGCGCTCCTTTGCTTTGCAGCATCTATTACCTTGCCCCTGGAGTTGTGGGAGTGGCCCGCAGGCTCCTCCCCCTGGGCGGGAACCTCCATAGGATGATGCCCGCCCCCTCAGACCTCAAATATGTGCTCACCGATAATGACCTTACCGCCACAGGCCAGCATTGTTAACCGACGATCTGGCCTCCCCCTGCCTAGGTCTACACGACAAAGTTCTCCCTTTAGTAACCCCTTCCAGCCAGGCCCCGACATCATCAGACCACAGGACCCTCCCTCCTCCATCACATCCCGTTACCAGGCAGAGCCAATACACCCATTACCAGGTAGAAGCAATACACCCATGTTGGATCATCTGCAAGCCGAGTGGGGGCTTGAAATAGTTTGTCCCACTGTGTGTTGATCCCCTTTATCGAGTGATTCAACACCCTGACCGCGTCCCTGCCACCCCGGGATAAGTTGAGACCCTACTACTGTGCCACCCAAGTCCTGAAGACCCACCCACAGTGGAGAAGAACCCATCAATGAGTATTCGCCTCCCCAGTTTGGCCAATTCAGCCCCCCCTAGGTGAAGTATCACCGCTGACAGGAGGTCGGGCTGCTGAGCTATAGGTCCCTGAAAGAAGCTCCTGAACTGACCATGGCACAGACCCTCCAACCAACTCTTCCCTGTCCTGCGTCCAGCTTGTTTGTGCTGGCCCATTGTAGCTCAACCACCTCTGGTGATGAGTCCCTCCCCTGCGTGACAGGTTTGAGAAAACTGCAGCAACCAGAAAAAGACCAAGAAAAACATGGGTGACAAATTCCCACTTCCACCGTAGGGAATGGGTAGCACTTACACCTGCCAGGAATACCTGGGCCCTTGGCGTCCTCTTTCTTGACGTTTGCTTCCCCTTTTTTTTTTTTTTGTCCACCAGCTGTTGATGTTGCGGTGTGGAGCACTCCTCCGATATCCGCCATGGACCCAGCCGTGACTGACGTAAGCATCCCTTGGGCTGTCCACCTGTTGCAGCCATTGTAATGTGGGGCACTCCAGGTATTCACCACGGACCCGGTCATACATAAATTGGAAAGATAGACACACGCCATTAGTGTTCCGGCAATAACTGCTGTACACGCATTAAACTTACATTACCATCAGTCGCTAAGTTTTAGATAATCTTAGTGCCAGGTCACCACACATTAACACGTCGACGGAAAATGTTAACCCTGGTAGGCTGTAAAATTGGCCTCCCATTTTCACAATCATTGTTACACGAGAAAGTTGTGCTGCGGGCGAGGACATCGCCTCTTAATCCTGGTTTTCTACCCACGTCTCCATGCATAGGATCTTATGTGTAAAACAAGACAGCCTATTTAACAGTGCAGCATCCCAGTCTTTAGCTAAAAGAATTAGCACAGCCCCATCTCCGCCAGGCCCTACGCTGGCTCAAGGACCGTTTCCGCTCGCCACCTTGGCTTCTGGGAGATATCATCCCAGCCAGCCGGACATGATCACATGGATCCCCAGAACTATCTGATGCCGCAACCAGGCTCTTGGGCACCTTTTAGGTGGGACATCAGGGCGTGTATCACTATCAGGACCCCAAGTAGTCTGTCCAAAAGCTCTAGGCCCTGTCTCTATGCCATTCGTGGTTCCCCCACCATGTTATTAATACGTGGCTTTGGTACCCCCCTAGAGCTCAACGTATATGGTGCTAAATTACAGTGTGCTATATAAGTTTCCACACTGTAAATATTCGGCTCAAATCTCATCATAGGCTCAACGTATCTTGTGCCAATTTACTTGTGTGTGAAATAAGTTTACTGACTGAACTAAAAAGGGGTGTGTTTAGTACAAATACACCTATTTGTTGGCATACCCATGTTCTTTTCCATTTACTCATTCATGAGATTAAAGACTGGTAAAACAAGCTGCTCTATATTCCCTCATGACTTGGCTGAAGGCTGCACGCAATACAGCT
Source organism: Lissotriton helveticus (assembly GCF_964261635.1). Taxonomy (NCBI): domain Eukaryota; kingdom Metazoa; phylum Chordata; class Amphibia; order Caudata; family Salamandridae; genus Lissotriton; species Lissotriton helveticus. The sequence goes on along the minus strand of NC_136068.1, from coordinate 1,821,181,535 downwards.
AACCCTCACTAATAATGTTGACTTTAACCTATCATCCCTGAAGGGTCCTATGGACAGGTGCAATGTTTGGACTGGTGCAATGCCCCCCCTAGAATAGTCACCAGCACCTCATATGGTGCTTACCTCCACAGTGCAATAAGCCATTGGTTATACCTTATTCGTGAATGGTTCCATGATTGTTCTAACTATCACCTCAGCAGACACCAATGATAGTCACTCTAGAGCGTCAAAATTTGACTTAGGTCAATGGCCGTTCTTTGCGTAAGCTAAATAAGCAGCCACCATGGCTTGGATAAAATATTGCAAGTGCCTGGAGCACATCAATAAAGGAGCCCAGGGATGAACACAAAAAGGCATATGTAACCCGGGCATCACGGATATTAAGGAATGTATTTAACGCCCGCACCCGGGTGATCCAAGGAAACTTGTAATCACCGTGCCAAAGTTTTACAAACATGGGATAGTGATGTGCGTTAATCCCCAGGAGGACCCCAAGAGAAGGTGGGTATACCCTTTACGTGAATCGTTCCACGATCGTTCCAACTATCTCCTCAGCCGACACCAATAATAATAATGATAGAGTGTCAAACTTTAACGTATGGCACTGGTTGTTCCTTGCGCAAGATAAATAAGTAGCCACCCAGGCTTGGATAAATTATTGCAAGCGCCTGGATGACATCAATAAAGAAGCCCAGGAATGAACCCAAAGCGCTTATTTTTCCCGAAGGACCAACGCAAGTCCAGGCAAGGTCTGAGCAGGGGGGGGATTATTTTGAAAATGTCCCCAGTACCAAACATTCTATGCTATATGAATGCATTATACGCTCGCTGTGCAGGGGGATCCTCCCGCACGATCAAATACAGTCCACTACTAAACCTGCATTCCATACATACGCATTGGTGAAATCCTTGAGATACCTGTACAGCCACTTATAAAGCTGTAACCCCAATATGCATTGATAACGGTGCCCCGTCTCCATCTCCATGCCCCAATGTCCTATGGAGCAGACGGGTAGGTCCTGAATCTCGCTAAAGGCAGTGCCAGCTGCGCTGTGTTTAAAACTCATCCTTCCCCCCCCCCTTGAAGTTGCTTAATAAAATTAGTACATGGCCACAACCTACCTCACACATGGAATCAGTGTTTAAAACATTACCCATAGCAATCTGAAAACCTGATAGCCATGGTTTTTCATGAATCATGAATAAGAGCGCCGTACAAAGCGCCAGTTACCTTACCTAAAGAACCTTCTCTGTGAGACCCCACATCCCTCTTTAATTCACCACAGGATGTACCGAGGTTCGAACCCGCACCCCCCGCTCCTTGTCCTGCCATATGTTCACCTCTTAACACTACGAGGTCTTGTCGTACAAGTATTCATGTACCACCCCAATACACAACATGCACTTGAAAGATGAACAGCCCGTGTTCAGAATGTTCAGGTTCTGTCCACCTGGAGGTGAGAAAGTAAGGCAGACACGCTAGGCCTCCTATTGGATGGGTTTCTCTTTCACAGGAATGAGTCATATGCGGGTACCACATCGAGTGCCAAGGTTAGAATGCACTAGTAATATGGTGATAATGTTGACTTTAACATCACATCTGGTGTGTTCGTGACGAAGTATTCCAATCGCTAAACACTAAATCGGGGCCTAAATCCAGCGCTGGCAAGAACAGCAACGATTTCTGTACACCTGCATTATTTTAGATAAGATATTTGAGACCAATCAAAATACAGCGGCTCAGGGCTTTCCAGTGGATGCAAGGCAGCTGGAAAAAATGATGGAAACTGATGGGCTCAGCAGCCCTTGGTTGTAATATTCGTTTTTCTAACTACACGGTGTTTATAAAGTTAGTTTGCCCCTCTCAACAAGCGGTATGCCCACTGTGTTCCTTACGTCTTGTCTCGGCTTCCCTTAAGCCTGATAATGCTGCTCGCTCTGTACTATAAATGTCCTCGCTCACTCCAGGTAAGATGGAAAGAGAACACTATTAGTCGAGGTCAGGGGTTAATCGCCAAAATTAAAAGGGCCATTGATTGGAACGAAAAGGTTTACAAAGTAATTGTTAGGCAGCACACTGTTAATTTCAAGTTCAGAGCCCAGCGTATCACAGCCGCTGATTTATCCCTGTTAGTAGGCTTGAAACCGGAAAAACAGGAAATGTCTTTCACTGTGGGACATGGCAGTCGTCTTAGCAAATGGTTTCATCTGAAGGAAGTTTCTATATCTGCCCTAGGATCCATCTAATTAATACCGTCATGATGAGTGTTGATGAGTAAAGACCAGGGAATGAAACAGTGCTTAATCGTGGTCTGCTGCCCTCCTAATCTCGTGACGACTTGTTGAATAAGTCCTTCAGGGGCTCTAATTAACTCATTCTGCGCGGGAGTCGCCTGCAAACCCACCGAAGACGCACACAATTAGAATTAAGCAGCCGGTTACACGTATTGATCGGTAGATCATTGCAGCCCAATGCGACCGAGTTCAGTTCCATGAAGGAGGATTGTAGGAAAATATATTTGTTTGTGTCACCGCTGCTACGTGAAAGCCCAGAAGTTACAGTGTCTCCCGCAATTACTGCACAATACAGCATTAATGTGCCCTGCAGGTTTCCCAAATGCCAGAGGTGCATACCTAGAGCTGCTAATCAATAACACAGTGACCTAGGCTCAAACCACCTATTTTTATGACCCTACGAACATATAAATAAACAACGCATGTGCAACGGGCTTCTGATGTTACTTGTTGTATCATCCTTCTGGCTGCACTGGCAGAAACTCAAAAATTACCAAGTCGGGCAGCAGGCTATAGTAAGCACACACTTTTTTGAAATACAATTCTTTCACTTCCCGTACCTAAATGCATTTTATTTTATGCAGACACACTCTTTGGCGTCGTTATAGAGACTCGAACCCAGACCCCCGGGACCGAGGTCGAGCGCCCTAGCCGTTAGGCCAACTCCTCTCCGCCTTACGTGATCGTGTGTCGCACCAAATAAGCGATTATAAATTAACAGCTGCCTGATGCCGAAAGCCGAGTGAACTCCAGTACCTCAGCCAACCTGAATGTATCACTTGGCCGGTTTGAATCCCGGATAGTCGGTCACAGATGCATATTGCAAACCGCGACCATTCTTTACACCCCCCCGCCCCCCCCCCCCACTCCACCTATTAATTGTAATCAATGCTCAATGCTCCCAGTCACAGTCCAGTTAAATTAAATAAACGTTTGAAATTTTTCACGGAGGTGGAGGAACTAGAACTTGGGCCATACAAAAAAGAACCAACAGGGGCAGAGAGCGTCTGATGCCCGCCCCCTCTGTACTGGCTCCCAGCAACAAACCCCGGGCCCCGTCCTGGGCAAAAGTACCCGCACGTTGAACCCGTCCCTTAAGCAGCTGGCCCGTCTATGCAAGAACACATCCCCACAATGAGGCCCGAAAACCCCATGTCGCCAACCATGTGCACGCTCACCATTTTTAAAACTGGAAGCGGTAGGTGGAGGTGGCTGCTCGCACCGCCGGAGACCGACACAGCTGTTCCCCCAAGGCGCGTAGGCTTCTCCGCCGACTGGACCAGCTGCTCCTCACTCTCGGATCACGGATCGCTTTAGCCTCCATGCATCGATGCAGTGGCGGTGATCCTTTGAATGGTCACGACGCCACCCGCTCATACCTGCAAATAGAAAGGGAAAAAATTAAAAGAAACAAAGAAGCCCCGAGCGCGGGGCACACCGTTACGGCGAGGGAGCGTCCAGAGACAAGGGGGTCTCCTGGGCGCTCCCTATCTCTTTATTCTCGAGGGGCCAGGTGGCCCCTCCTATTGCCCGCCCCCCCTGACCCGGACCCACTTCCCAGGATCCGGGTCAGGGAGGCCGCCAGCCAATCGGCGGTGGGTCGCGCCCCCCAGGGCACGCCCCCACCGCCGAATGGCGACAAAGGAGAGAGTGGGGGCGACGGTCGCCGCGCCGCCATGCGTGCGGGGGGGCCGAGGGCCCCCCCTTTTCATTCTTTGCTTTGTGTTCTTCTGGTGGTGGTGGGGGTGGGGGGGGTCTAGCGTCTGCTGAGGCTTAGGACAGATTCCTTAGCTTGTGCTTAGTTTGAGGAGTCTTTGCAGTGTGTGCTTCAGGTGGGGCGGTCTAGCGCCCGCTGACGCGTAGGACAGATTCCCTAGCTTGTGTTCAGTTTGTGGAGTTTTTGCTGTGTGTGCTTCAGGTGGGTGATGCGTCTAGCACCCGCTGAGACATAGGACAGATTCCTTAGCTTGTGCTTAGTTTGGGGATTCTTTGCTTTGTGTTCTTCTGGTGGTGGTGGGGGTGGGGGTGTCTAGAACGCGGAGTCGTAGGACAGATTTGTTAGCTTATGCTTAGTTTGGGGAGTCTTTGCCGTGTTTGCTTCAGGTGGGGGGGGGCAAGCATCTGCTGTATCGTAGGACAGATTCCTTACCTTGTGCTTAGTTTGGGAGTCTTTGCAGTGTGTGCTTCTGGTGTGGGGTGGGTCTAGCATCAAATGAGGCGTAGGACAGATTCCTTAGCTTGTGCTTAGTTTAGGGAGTCTTTGCAGTGTGTGCTTCAGGTGGGGGGGGGGGCGGGTCTAGCATCTGCAGAGGCGTAGGACAGATTCCTTAGCTTGTGCTTAGTTTGGGGAGTCTTTGCAGTGTGTGCTTCAGGTGGGGGGGTCTAGCATCCGCTGAGGCGTTGGACAGATTACTTAGCTTGTGCTTAGTTTGGGGAGTCTTTGCAGTGTGTGATTCAGGTGTGGGGGGTCTAGCATCCGCTGAGGCATAGGAAAGATTCCTTAACTTGTGCTTAGTTTGGGAAATCATTGAGGTGTGCTTCAGGTGGGGGGTCTAGCATCCCCTGAGGCGTAGGACAGATTCCTTAGCTTGTGCTTAGTTTGGGGAGTCTTTGCAGTGTGAGCTTCAGGTGGGGGGGGTCTGGCATCCGCTGAGGCGTAGGACAGATTCGTTAGCCTGTGCTTTGTTTGGGGAATATTTGCAGTGTGTGCTGCATGTGGGGGGTATAGCATTCGCTGAGGCGTAGGACAGATTCCTTAGCTTGTGCTTAGTTTGGGGAGTCTCTACAGTGTGTGCTTCAGGTGGCGGAGGGTCTAGCATCCGCTGAGGCGTAGGACAGATTCCTTAGCTGGTGCTTAGTTTGGGGAGTCTTTGCAGTGTGTGCTTCAGGTGGTGGGGGGTCTAGCATCTGCAGAGGCGTAGGACAGATTCCTTAGCTTGTGCTTAGTTTGGGGTGTCTTTGCAGTATGTACTTCAGGTGAGGGGGTCTAGCATTTCAAGGCGTAGGGCAGATTCCTTAGCTTGTGCTTAGTTTGGGCAATCTTTGCAGTGTGTGCTTCTGGTGTGGGGTCTAGCATCCGCTGAGGCGTAGGACAGATTCCTTAGCTTGTGCTTAGTTTGGGGAGTCTTTTCAGAGTGTGCTTCAGGTGGGGGGTCTAGCATCCGCTGAGGCGTAGGACAGATTCCTTAGCTTGTGCTTAGTTTGGGGAGTCTTTGCAGTGTGTGCTTCAGGTGGAGGGGGTCTAGCTTTCTCTGGGGCCTAGGCCTTAGCTTTGGCTAATTTGAGGAGTCTTTGCAGTGTGTGCTTCAGGTGGGGTGGCGAAGTCCAGCATCCGCTGAGGTGTAGGATAGAGTCCTTCGCTTGAGGAGTCTTTGCAGTGTGTACTTCAGGTGGTGGGGGGTCTAGCATCCTTCAAGGCGTAGGACAGATTCCTTAGCCTTTGCTTAGTTTGGGGAGTCTTTGCAGTGTGTGCTTCAGTTGGAGGGGGTCTAGCTTTCTCTGGGGCCTAGGCCTTAGCTTTGGCTTGTTTGGGGAGTCTTTGCAGTGCAAGCTTTGAGTGGGGGGTCTAGGTTCCACTCCGGATTTGGACAGATTCCTTAGCTTGGTCAGTTTTTGCATGGTGTGCTTCAGGTGGGGGGTAGGGGGTTCTAGCTTCCACTGGGGCGTAAAACCAAGTCCTTAGCTTGTGACTAGTTTAAGGAGTCTTTGCAGTGCGTGAATCGGGTGGGGGCATCTAGCTTATACTGGGGCATAGGACAGAGTGCCTAATTTCTCTTAGTTTGGGGAGTCTTTGCAGTGCTTGCTTCAGGTGGGGGAGCTAAGCGTTTGATGGGGCACAGGACAGAGTCCTTAGCTTGGGCTTAGTTCGGGGAGTCTTTGCACTGCGTGCTTCTGGTGGGCGGGGGAGGGGTCTAGCTTCCCCTGGGGTGTTGGACAGAGTCCTTTGCTTGGGCTTAGTTTGGGGAGTCTTTGCACAGCGTGCTTCAGGTGGGGGGTCTAGCTTCTGATAGGGCATAAGACAAAGCCCTCAGCATGTGCTTAGTTTGAGGAGTCTTTGCAGTGTGTGCTTCGGGTGGGGGGTGGTCTAGTGTCTGCTAGGGCATAGGACAGAGTCCTTAGCTTGTGCTTATTTTGGGCAGTCTTTGCAGTGCATGTTTCAGGTGGGGGTCTGGCTTCTGCTGGGTCAAAGTACAGAGTACTTTGCTTGTGCTTAGTTTGGGCACTCTGCAGTGCGTGCTTCAGGTGGGAAGTCTAGTATTAGTTTGTGTTTAGGTTGGAAGTTGAAAGAGTTTTCTATGAAGGACCGTAGCTAGTTTATAGTTTGCCCGAGGGGTGCTTAGGGGGCTTTTAATTCGTTGTTTGACATGAGATAGTTTCAGGTTGTCACTGGCATGTCCGATTGTCTTTAGAGTTTGCTTGTGTGTACAATAGAGTCTTTCTTCGAGCAGGCTTTAATAATTTATGTTCTGGACTCATGTCAACTCTTGGTCGCCCCTACAATTTGTGCAGCTTTTGGAAAGTCCCCCCTTGCTAATTAGGAGTAAAACTAGGTCAGTGTGCTTGGCTTGTACTTGGGTGGGTAGGGCTCTGCGGGGCGATTCACAGAACTAACTTAAGACAAAATCCTAAACTTACTACTTTTGATTTTCACAGAAGGCATTCAGTAGTAGTAAAGTTAGGATTTTGTCTTAAGACAAACTTAAGACACACTCCTAACTTAAGTCTGTCTTAAGTCTGTCTTAAGTTTGTCTTAAGTTTGTCTTAAGTCTGTCTAGTTTGTCTTAAGTCAAACTTAAGACAAAATCCTAACTTTAATACTACTAATTGCCTTCTGTGAATACCAAAAGTAGTAAGTTTAGGATTTTGTCTTAAGTTTGTGCTGTGAATTGGGCCCTTAATGTGTAGGTGGGGTGTGTGGTATAGAGTTTTAAGGTGTGGTAAGATTTTTTAGTCGACGCTTCCTGTATATGGACGTCTTTAGTTTGTGTTTTGTGTGTGGGAAGCAGTCATTGGTTTGTGTTTGGAGAGTGGGAGATCATTTCATTTGTGCTTATGCGTGTAGAGCAATCACTTTGGCTCTATTTATGTAGGGGTTGGGTCGCTTTTGCACCACACAACCTGGTGCATGTGCAACACAACCCGAAAATGCAATGTATCTATTCATGCAAGGCCACCTTGTGTGGCTTTGAGTGGCTTGATAAATCCCGGGTAATGCAATGTAGCGCAAATTTTGCATTGCGTTAATCTGCCCTGGGAAAGCCTTCCATGGGTGGAGCGTGGGTGATCCCATGCAACGCCCATAGATTTTGGCACATTCCCAGATTGACCATTACCAGTAGACTTGGGAATGAGACAAAATGATACGCCTTCTGAGGGGAGGTGTATCATGGGATAACATCTTTACTTCTCCTCATTACCTCTTCTTTCTACGTGTGCTTCATTCTGCAGCACACATAGAAAGGGGAACGTACCTCAGGGGATTGTTTTTGTGCAGGAAGGTGCAACTTCCTGCACAAAAACAATCCTGCCTGCAACACAGGCAACCTACCACCATGGTGCAGGGTGCTGTGTTGGCTCAAGGCAGCCCGTTGTGAGCAAGCGTCGGGAAAAGCCTGGAGTGCGCCATTTTGCCTTAAATATGGAAAATTCCTGTAAGTGCCTTCTGTGAATACCAAAATGGTAGTAAGTTTAGGATTTTGTATCAAGTTAGTTCTGTGAATCGGGCCCTACGTGTGGTTGTGGAGGGAGCCCTACTTTTTGGCTGGTGTGCTGCTGCAGCCCGGGTTTGTTTGATGTGGTTTGTTGGTGTGTGAGGGGAAGTTGTTTGATTTGCGCTTCAGTGTGGTAGATAGTTTGTGTGTCAGGTTTGGGGGTTGCCTTTGATCTTGCTGCGGTCTGGGAGTGCTTAGCTTGTGCGGTGGGATTCGACAGGAACCTTAGTTTTTAGGTTTCGCCTCGCCGAAAGGCTGCGCAGCAGACTTTCTGCGCAAAGCAAAAGCTTATGTCTAGAGATGTGTACTCATGTCCCGCCCCTCTGTTCCATTGGCTAGCTCCATAAATGGAGGCTAGCCATTGGAACAGAGATCTGTCCGTCATGGCCGGAGCAGATTCGTGGGCGTTCCGGCCATTTTTACTCATCCCGCCCCCTTGCAATCGTCATGCGGCGGTGGGCGGTGTTTATTATTGTTTTTTTTACAGCTTTGTTTTCCACCATTTCGGGAGTGTCCTTTGCAGGGGTGGGTTGCGCAATGTCCCGCTCTCCGTTCCCGCCCCCCCTCCCGCTGTCGATGTGCCCGTTCCTGCCCCCCTCCCGCTGTTCGTGTGCCCGTTCCCGCCCCCCCTCCCGCTGTCCGTTCCCGCCCCCCCTCCCGCTGTCCGTGTGCCCGTAGGTGCTTGTTTATCAATGCTGCCACAGCTTTGAGGCATCGGCGTTCCTATGAAAGGCTGTCACTTGTTCATTGTGCATGCTGCTTCTGTGTGCAATGCTCTCTTGTCTCCGAATTCTTGCTTCTGATAATACAGAGGTTGGTGTGTGTGTATTTTTATCCCGCACGCTGCTGCTGCACGCCGGGGTTTGCAGCCTCGGCGTGCCCTGCAGGCTGTCACCGCTCGCTGCCATGGCCGATTAGCGTTTGCCTTTCCTCCAGTCAATGACTCGCTCTCTCCTTTCCGCCTCCCTGTGAATATTTCGGTGCCTCGGCAACCTGATGGGGAATCTTCCCCCCATTCATTGTGGCGCGAGGCCAGGTGGAGCGGTGCTATGGGAGTGATTTGGTGTGCTATGGGAGTGATTGGCGGTGCTATGGGAGTGACTGACTGTGGAAAGGGCACAGGATGGACGTAATTTTTGCGTGTCTCAGACGTTTATCATTTCGTGGCACGCCAGGGTCATCCGCCACAAAGCTGCCTCGAGAGATAAGAGTGCCCGGACTGCGCCGCGAGCCGGGCCAGCTTCTGTAACACTAGATAAAACAGCACATGTCTTGCTCGAGAGTCTATTTTGATGCTTTTCATTGACATTTAAATCCATTGTTGAATGTTCCTCCATCCTTTCCTATCAAATATCAAACATGTGTTTTATTATTTATTTATTTATTTAGTGAAGCCTGCTTTGCTTTTGTTTTTTTTTTCTTCGTTTAACGTGTTTTATATCCTTCCCTATATAAGGCTCGGGTTGGAGCTACCCATAGGCTGATGTGAAGTCCGTGTCTCAGTAAGACTCAGGGGGAAACAGCAGCTGAGCTTGAATGAAACACCCATCCATGCTTTGTGAGAGCCGGGCTGCTCACTGCAAGCCACAGGCTTGATTAAAGACTGCACCCTGCACCCCTTCAGAGGAGCAATCGGATCTCCACCCCCTGCGGCGCATGGGCCACTCAGCGGTGTGTGGGCTGCTTGGCTTTCTGATATTTTATCAATGGCTTCCTGCCGCAGGTCACATTTCTGACTTTTATTAGCGAATTTGATTTGTACTAGTATTTTCCTGGCCCGCGCTACTCCCTGCCCGAGGTAAACTCCGATGAAAGACTGCACAAATCTCTCTCTTGGGCCCCGCTCGCTGCCATGGCCGATTAGCGTTTGCCTTTCCTCCAGTCAATGACTCGCTCTCTCCTTTCCGCCTCCCTGTGAATATTTCGGTGCCTCGGCAACCTGATGGGGAATCGTCCACCCATTCATTGTGGCGCGAGGCCAGGTGGAGCGGTGCTATGGGAGTGAGTGCCCGGACTCCGCCGCGAGCCGGGCCAGCTGCTGTAACACTAGATAAAACAGCACGTCTTGCTCGAGAGTCCATTTTGATGCTTTTCATTGACATTTAAATCCATTGTTGAATGTTCCTCCATCCTTTCCTATCAAATATCAAACATGTGTTTTATTATTTTTTTATTTATTTAGTGAAGCCTGCTTTGCTTTTTTTTTCCTTCATTTAACGTGTTTTATATCCTTCCCTATATAAGGCTCGGGGTGGGGCTACCCATAGGCTGATGTGAAGTCCGTGTCTCAGTAAGACTCAGGGGGAAACAGCAGCTGAGCTTGAATGAAACACCCATGCATGCTTTGTGAGAGCGGGGCTGCTCCCTGCAAGCCACAGGCGTGATTAAAGCCTGCACCCTGCACCCCTTCAGAGGAGCAATCGGATCTCCACCCCCTGCGGCGCATGGGCCACTCAGCGGTGTGTGGGCTGCTTGGCTTTCTGATATTTTATCAATGGCTTCCTACCGCAGGTCCCATTTCTGACTTTTATTAGCGAATTTGATTTGTACTAGTATTTTCCTGGCCCGCGCCCTCGTTTAGAGGTAACTCCCTGCCCGAGGTAAGCTCCTATGAAAGACTGCACAAATCTCTCTCTTGGGCCCCGCTCGCTGCCATGGCCGATTAGCGTTTGCCTTTCCTCCAGTCAATGACTCGCTCTCTCCTTTCCGCCTCCCTGTGAATATTTTGGTGCCTCGGCAACCTGATGGGGAATCTTCCCCCCATTCATTGTGGGGCGAGGCCAGGTGGAGCGGTGCTATGGGAGTGATTTGGTGTGCTATGGGAGTGATTGGCGGTGCTATGGGAGTGACTGAGGAAAGGGCTCAAGGTGGACGTATTTTTTGCGTGTCTCAGACGTTTGACATTTCGTGGCACGCCAGGGTCATCCGCCACAAAGCTGCCTTGAGAGATCAGAGTGCCCGGACTCCGCCGCGAGCCGGGCCAGCTGCTGTAACACTAGATAACACAGCACATGTCTTGCTCAAGAGTCCATTTTGATGCTTTTCATTGCCATTTAAATCCATTGTTGAATGTTCCTCCATCCTTTCCTATCAAATATCAAGCATGTGTTTTATTATTTTTTTATTTATTTAGTGAAGCCTGCTTTGCTTTTTTTTTTTTTTTCTTCATTTAACGTGTTTTATATCCTTCCCTATATAAGGCTCGGGGTGGGGCTACCCATAGGCTGGTGTGAAGTCCATGTCTCAGTACGACTCAGGGGGAAACAGCAGCTGAGTCATCCTTCCTTTTAGTCATCCATCCATCAATTTGTTCACACCATCCATCTATCTATCCACTACTCCACTCATCTATCCATACCCCTTGCACTCACCCATCCATCCATCCTTTCACTCAGCCTTCTGCTCAGCCACCCAGTCATCCATTCATCCATTTATTCTTTCCCTCATCCCTCCATCCATTCACTCTTTCACTCATCCATCCATCCATTCACTCTTTCACTCATCCATCCACGCTTTCAATCTGTCTATCCACTCTCTAATAACTACTACTCTACTACTCACCCTCTTCTACAATACTACTCACTCTCTACTCACTCTCTACTACTCTCTACCCACTCAACTACTCTAGTTCTCTTTACTACTCACTCTAATACTCTCTACTCACTCTACTACTCTCTACTCACTCTACTACTCTCAACTATGTTCTACTCACTCTACTACTCTCTACTATCCACTCTCTATCGACTACTCACCCTCTACTACTCTACTACTCACTCTCTACTACTCTCTACTCACTTTGTACTACTCTAATACTCTCTACTACTCACTCTCTACTACTCTACCTCACTACTTCTACGCGCACATATATATATGTGTATGCATTTATATATATGTATGTGCCACCTTTTTATTTATGTTTTTGTTTTTGAAACATAAATAAAACGCATTGTTATTTGCAATGTCAATAGCTCATACTCACGTAAATATGCGACCTATTGCATTGCAAATGCAATAGGTCTTGCATTTGCGAGAGATTAAGCCATTGGCATTGTAAATGACAATGCCATTTATTTATCTGTTTTCAAAACCAACACATAAATACACATTTTGTCATTTACAATGCCAATAGCTCTAACTTTTCCAAAGGCGAAACCATTGCATTGTAAACGCTTGTTCACTGATGTGTGTGAGCGGATTTAGATTGTGCAGCGACAGTGAGGCAGCCTGCCTGCTGCTGCTGCTGTGTGTGTAGCGTGCGCTAGTTTCCTGCTGAGAGTGCTTACTTCCGGGTGTTTTGTTGAGAGTCAGCAGTGTTTGTTTGGGGTGGGCAGGTCTCGGTTTGAGTGTGGGGTTGTCGTGGGAGCTTTTGTTTGCACTTGAGAGATATTGTCTTCGAGTTTGAAGGTCAGCAGAGGGTCCTGTAAAATGATAATGGTGTTGTTGTATACGAGGATGTTGCCGGGGGCAGGCAGCCGCGGTGCTGGGACCGGCCTGGCCCCTCCCCAGGCACTCGGACAGTCCCTCTCTCTGCCAAGCGTTAAGTGCTCGGGCCTGGCTGGGGGCGGAGGTGTACTCTCCCTGATTGAGCACAAAGGGCTGGATTTATTGGTGCATAAAGTGCGTGAAAGCTCTAAGAGGGCCCGAGGCGCTTGGATCAATAACAGCCGAGGAGCTGCGGTGATTGATGGCTCTGCGGGGAAGGGTGCGGGCTGGACAGAGGTGCCTTTGTGGAGCTGGCCTGGGTCTCAGACACCTCCAAGAAGAGAGCCGGGAGCCCTGGAGAGAGATCACGAGATTAGAATCAGGCTCGAAGCCAAGAGTGAGGGGCATTGAGGAGCCTTCTCCAGCACAGGTGCCCCAGTGACGTGTCAGTGACCCCCGGTGCGTGGCAGGTCCATGCTCTGAGATAAGTTCATCTCTACGTACCAGCGGCATAGTGGCAGGTAGACCTTGATGGACCTATGATCGGACTCTGATCTCCTGTGACAGGCATTGCGGTGGACACGCGTGGGACACAACAGATCCCTGCTCAGGAGCAGACTTCCCTCCAGGTACCAGCCTGATGGTGCCACGTCCACCAGGGAGCAGCTGAGACAGACTTCTCGCCAGGTACCAGCTTGATGGTGCCACGTCCACCACAGAGCATCTGAGACAAACTTCTCTCCAGGTACCAGCCTGATGGAGCCATGTCCACCACAGGGCATTTGAGACAGACTTCTCTCATGTCCACTACGGAGCATCTGAGACAGACGTCTCTCCAGGAACCAGCCTGATGGTGCCACGTCCACCACTGAGCATCTGAGACAGACTTATCTCCAGGAACCAGCCTGATGGGGCATGTGGGCCCGGGTGCATCTGCGCTCTGAGATACACTTTCTCCTGGTACGAGCTTGCTGGTGACCCCCTGTGGCACGTGACCGATCCATGATCAGAAGGAGACGTTCCCCCAGGTACCAGCATGATGGAGGCATGGGGACCCAGGGGGTTCTCTGCCCTGAGATAGGCTTGGCTCCAGGTAAGGGTATAACGGTGAGCATCAGTGGGCTATGTGGACACGTAGTCTGAGTAAACAGTAAACTATTCCTGGTACAAAGTTAGTGGTGGCACACGGGACGTGGTGGGCCCATGCTGTGAAACAGACATCACCACTAGTATCATTGCATGCGCTGCCCTATGCCAAAGTGAAAGGGCAGGATTATGATGCATTCCTATTCTCTCCCCCTGCGCTGGTGCCATTTCAGCAGCCTAGCCCCAATGCAGGCACCCTTGCAGCATGGTTGTTTTTTGTGCAGGAAGGGGCACCTTCCTGTGCAGAAACAATCCTGACAGGCATTTTCTTCTTTCTATGTGTGCTGCAGACAGTCCTGAACTGCTTGCTGAAGCAAGCACTGGTACTGGGTCTACCGCTTGCACTGTAATGAATATAGCACGATTCTTCCAAAATACACAAATATATTGTCAGACTTATGTAGCTTCATAAAATATGATGTCCAGGAATATTCAACAAATGTTCATATCCATAAGCTCATTAAAACCATATGCTTGCTCGCAACATTCCTTTAACCCCTCCCATGCTGGTGACGGAACCGCTCCGTCACAAGCACAGCGCGCCCGAGGCTCATAACGGAGTGGTTCCGTCACGAGCATGGGAGCGTCGCGCGGCCCCCTCTCCCCCCTAGCGCTGCAGCGGAATTGCCGCCGCAGCGAAGGGGTTAATATCTGACATGAGTCTCTCACGAGATACTCATCTCAGACATTAAATATATTTGTGTATTTTGGAAGAATCATGTCATATTCATTACAGTGTAATAGCAAACATCTAAAGGGAGGGCGGGGTACAGCTTTAAAGTGTTTGGAGAACAACGGTTTCGGGCTAAGTGAGAGGGAAGAGGTGGAAGATTGAACAAGGGTGCCGCACTTTGGGGATTCATGAAGAGGTGAACTCTGGGGTGTTGAGTCTTGAGAAACAACACAGAGACTACAGGGAGACTGGGATAGGTTAAGCTCGAGAGGAGGGGCGATGTCACATGAGTTTAATTGATGGGGAAGTCGCGGTGTGTTTTTGTACATCGATTTACGAAGAGAACCGTTAGTGACAAGGAACAACACAGCATGAAGTTGCGAAGGTATGGCAGCAAGAGGGAATGCTTATTACCATATGGGTGATGGGAAGGAGCAGTAGGGATCTATGAAGGGGTGAATGCTTGTGTGTTATTCCGCATTGATGAGAAGGTTAATAACAGGAGGTTAAGTAAGTAGGACTGTGGGTTTGTCAGGCAAGGTAGCGGTAGCAATTTATGCTCCGTATTTAGAGGGAAAGCACTGTACTAAATGTGGCATGAATCTTTTTGAGCAGAAATGTATATATTGCACGATAGCGGTTTGGAACCATATTCTAATAGCAATGTTTTTTTATTTGTAGAATACCCCTGAGGAAGGGCTTTTAAGTAGCCCGAAATGCATTGGGTCACATAAGATTTGCAACTGGGAATGTTTTATGTCTTTTGGCGTGCCCGGAAGAAGGCATGGATTTGCATATCCGTGGCATGAGAAGCAGTTAAAGATATACGTATCTCACGTGTGAAAAAGACCTAAGAAAATAGTTTAATCTATACAATAATTTTGGAGTACATGGATTAATAATCACCAAAAATGTTGATATTGAAAAAAAGTGAATAATACGTTTAAATCACGATTAACGCAGTGCGCCTGGTTAAGGAGTGAAACTTCGCTCCATTTTTTGATGGTACTTACCAGCACGTGGAACCAGGGCTGTTCACGTAACCCGGGGAGCACGCATAAAGCGGATAGTATGAAATACTTATGGCATGAATGAAGCAGCTGTTGAAGCAAGGTGTGCACAGCAATTCCAAGTTTGACTTGTAAATATGTGCCCACTTCATGTAGAACACTGCATGAAAGGGGTGTTCCATGGGTGTTGCTGTGGGTGTTCCCACGCAACACCCATGAAAATGGAGCATTCCCAGACTGACGAGGAATGGAAAGCCTTGGAATTTCAACAACAGGAGAGAGAGGGAAAAACTCGGGACACTCTCAGTCCCACGGGTAAGTCTTTTTCAAACAACAAAAGAGTGTCAGTCGTAGTAATTGTGTAAGCACAAATACGAAGGACAAGTGAACTTTGGTAAATCACATTGGAATTTACAGGAAAGCCCTCACTCACTTTTGACTCTAAAACCCTCTCTCTGGAATTGTATCAAGCTTTAGGATGGCCCTGTAACTCTGACAAGCCTCTCCCACCTCCACCCCACCTGTGGTGCCTGCTTCCTGGCTGCTAGGCACCTTCATGCACCACCAAGGCTTCCTCACTATGAATTTATTAACTGTTCAATTAATTAAAATCATTACAGTAAGAAAGAATAAAACTGGTGGGTAAAAAATTATCACATTAAAACTATAAAGACTGCTGGTTAAAAAAAAATGTTGTTCAAGTATTATATCCCCTCTCCGCTGCACCAACTTGGACCGCCAGCACCGGGTCTTTATCATAAGTCCTAGAGCCAAGTTTCTTAGACAGCTGCGTAGGCCTTTGCAGTTTTTTCCTACAGCAGTCTGTGGATCGTTCTCCTTGTCCCTTCCGTTTGATGTGGTGCGATTTCTATAGGGCGGGTGAATAGGATCATGGCTCTTCCCTCATTTGAGGGGAGGCTGCATTCACTCCCTTATTGTACCTCGCTGGTGGCCCTGGTTTGTTTGTGATCATTTGCTGCCTTTAAAGCCATTCCAATCAGATGAATGAATTTCCCAAGACTCGCCAAGGTCATCGTGGTTATTCTAGAAAAGCACAAGGCTGATGCTTCGCGGCATGTCTTGATTCCCTTGATGATGCAGACTGGGCGAAGAAGTCGACGACGTTCGTTCGTAAGGGAGGGTCAGCAGCATAAAAGGTGAAGCCAGGATTCTCTTGTGTAGGGGCACAGTCTGCAGCTTGTATTTTCCCCATTGCGAGCCCATGTGGGGTTAAATTCAGTGATTCCTAGAGTACTCAGTCTCATAGAGAGGATTTTGGTTCTGGCTTGTAGTGTCAAGGCCTCATTCAGGTAGGGTTGTGCTTTGCCTACCGTGTAGGAACTGTTCATCGGGTCTAGGTGGGGTCTATAGCGAAGGGATTTATGGTCCAGTTCGAATCAGATTTTGAGAACTTGTCTGTTTATGGCTTTTTTCCATGCATTTAGTGGGATTTCTGGCAGTGGTATGCTCTTTTCCTCGATCTTTAAAATTTTGAGTGCTTTTCCAAGACTGGTGTGCCATGCTGATCTTGACCCTTCAAAGATGGCTCACAATTGGTATCTTAGGGAGTTTGTTGGGGCTCTTATAATCCTTAAGTATGATTTTATGATCTCCCCTTGGCACATCAAGTCTGGCCTTACCAGGCCAAGCTCCAATCTTAGTCTTGACTTCCTTGCCGACCTTGGGATAGAAAAGACTGATTTATATGCTTTGGCTTGGATTGCGGTGAGAAGGGCATCCTGCGATCCCGAAAAAGCCTGGTAGCCATAGCTAATGGCTGGCTTCAATTTTGCTTTTAAGGCAGTTAATGTTGGTCCGGCTGTGGGACTTATAAGATGTAAGCTCAGTTGCTTTAACAGGAATATCACCTTACTGGCCTTAGACGACTGCTGTTTCAGATGGACATTTGCCTTGGCCCGTTCCGTAAACCAAACCCCAAGGTAATTATCCTCTGCCACTGTACTGATCTGCAGATCTCCCATTCGCCACTGTGCTTTCTTTTTCAGATGATATCTCCCAAAAATGACGACCTTAGTTTTCCCTTGGTTTACTAGAAGGTTGTTATCTTTGTTAAATTGATTCAACGCATTTAAGGCTCTCTGTAGGCCCACCCTCGTGTGGTCCATTACGGCTGTGTCGTCGGCATATTGTAGGACCGGCAGCCTCATGCTGCCTAATCTTGGTGCTACTAGGCTGGCGCCTTTCAAGGCGTCCCCCAAATTCGCTGTATACAGGTTAAAAAGGATGGGCACCAGCATGCATCCTTGTTTCAGCCCGCTATTTGTTGTTATCTTGGGAGACACTGTACCAGCGCTGGTTTTAACCCGTACCCAGGAGCCATCGTATAGTGATCTGATTGCCTTCAGTAGGTTTGGAGATACGCCCCAATTTTCTAGTTTCCGCCATAGCCTGTTTCGTACCACTTTATCGAATGCTGTGCTGTAATCAATGAAGCAACAAAAGTGGGGAGGGTTTTTCTTCTTTATTGCTACAGTTGCTAGGTGCGCTAACGCCAGGATATTGTCCATTGTCGTTGCTTGTGGTCTGAAGCCAGTCTGATAGCAGGGTATGATGCTTTTTCCTTCGGCCCATGTCTCCAGGTCCTTCAGTATGAGGCGGGCGTAGGCCTTGGCTTCTATGTCAAGAAGAACGAAGAGCCTATAATTCGATGGCTTTAAACGATCTCCCTTTTTAAAAATTGGGACTAATATGGAGCCCCTCCATGAGTAGGGGGTTATTGCTGTCGTTAAGGAATGGTTGTAAGAAGAGTGAGGACGGATGTCCAAAAGTCGGTGGCCTTTTTAAAAACTTGGGCGGGCATCCCGTTTGGTCCAGGGGCCCCATCGTTCTTCATGTTCTTAAATATCTTAATAACCATTTGGGGGTTTATCTGGGCTGACTGGGTACGGCACATCTCTGCCCGGTCTCGCAGACCCTCAGAAGGATTTCGGGGGCTAGAGGTTTTTTCTTCGGTCTTTGACCTTGGTAAGTGGAGACAGTCCGTCCCACAGTTAGAATCTTCAGTACTGCTTGTGTTTACATGGGCAATTGAATATAGCTGCTTTACTTAGACCAGCCAATCTTGCTCTGCCACCCCGTTTTCTCTTTGAGCACTTCTGCTGCTTAGCCGGTTTATGTGTCTCCTTAATCCTGCCGAATTCTTCTGTTTTCCGATCCCTCAGTCAGATCCAGACAGACTGCAAGCAGCATCACATTGCGGAATAAATACACCGACCAGCGACCAGTGGTCACACTTACAAGCATCCCTAGGCCCACCGTGGATGCCGCTTCTGCACCTTGCCATCGAGCGTTTCCACTTAATATCGAATGCTCACTCACTGCCTACAGTGAACCCGGCTGGGTCACTGTGAGTAATTTTACTCTATGGTTATTTCACATAGGGTTGGCACACTTCACCTAGTGATTGAGCTTACATGACTCGGATGTCCCCCACTGCCCTGGTCCTGACGAGACCCCTCATCCACTTCCGGGTCGAATCGCCATCGACGCTTTATGGAAACAAACCATACAACCAGTGCCTTTGACTGTATATAGTCGCTGAAACATTCTGTTATATTTATCGTCCTAATGGTCGTTTTCTTTGATATAAACATTCTGTAGAAACCTTATTTATACCTCACTTGATGTCACTCAATTGTTTTGTTTTTGTCTTTTGGTTCTCATAATACACTTGGGACACTCCGCACTGTGGAAAACCTTATGTGTATATATTACATGTGATTTATTTCAATTGAATACAATACAAATTCAACTATGATATGAACCTTGGTGTCATGAGCTTTATCTCTCTCTCTAATATCCCCTTTGAACCCTCATACTGTTATTGATATTTTGCGTTGAACTGATTAATGACCGTACATACATTGCTCCACTGGAACCATTGTTTCCCATATAAAGTATATACCCTGGTTCCGCAGTGAATAGGGTTCCCTTGTTTTTCCCTGTCACCGAATTCTTCTGTTTGAGCAGGGAGAAAACTTTGATCCATCCCCTCTCCATGTGAGAATTTTTGTGTTCCCACCATTTCTTTCTTAGGACTGCCCTCGATGATGCAATCGATGTCCCATCTGTTTGTCTGCCCCCTCGTTTCTTTATTGCTAGTATCTTACGCAAGAGGAGTTTGGTCTTGAGTATGTCCTTTATTTGACGGATACTTCCAGCTGTTATTTTCTTTTTGGGCCTGGAGCATTGTGGCTTGGGATGGCCCAAGCTTTTTTGTATCTCATCAACTATGGTCTCCCACATTTTTATCGGTGAAGACGGAATTGCTGGGATCCCCTCCTGTTTTAGGTCCAGCCAGTTTTGAAGTTTTGCTCCCGTCTTGTCTGTCCATCTGATTCTCCTCAGGAGGCTGTAATTTTCGTCCCCTCTGGACTCTCCGATGGCTTGGAACTTAAGGGCCGCTGGAACTTCTAGCTTGAACACTGCTATTAGTGGCCTGTGTTCGCTTTCCGACCTGATCTTGACTGTAAAATCTTCCAGACTGGCCGCCATTACTTCACTGACCATGATATAGTCGATCCTCGAGATGTCCCAGAAGGTCGGCTGTAGTCGCCCGCCATTTGAGTATCTTGCTTTCACAGCGTACGTTGAAGATAGCTTATGATTGTCGAATAAGTGATGAAACGGTGCTGCCCTTCCCGTCCCTCGATATGGGGATGCTGTATTGTCGAGGTCCTTCATGTTAAAGTCCCCGACTAAGATTACTTGATGATTTTATACATTTGTTTAGGAGGCTGTCAATTTCCCTTGTCAATGCCTCCAACTGATATTTCATGGTGGTTTGTGCTGGATTGAAGTAGCAGTTTATTATTAGGAGGTGCCTTGGCTGTAGTGTGTGTTTCAGACCTTCGATTTGTAGGTATTGCAGCCCAGGTAAATTTAAGTTTATTCCTGTCACTATGAGGGGGCTTGCATGTTTTATATAAACTGATAGACCGCCGGAGGGGCGACCAAAGAGGGTCTTTCTTATTGCTGGCACATGATGTTCATAGAACCCTGCCAATGGTGTGCTAGATAATGCCTAGGTCTCTTGGAGGCAGAGTATGTCTCCTGTTTCCAGGAATCGCCTCAGGTTGTTATTCTCTGCGATCTTGCTGCTCCCTGCGATGTTTCATGAAATTAATGTTAAGTTCTTCTTAAGAAGAGGTACTCCCTTGGTCTCACTCCTGCCGCGCCTGGACTTGCTGTTGTTAGGAATGATTCTGTGTTCTTCCCCAGTTTCCGGAATGATCCAAGAGAGATGGGATGGCACTAATAACCCTTTGGTTGTTTCGACATGCGATTTTGGTGCGATTTTGGTTCCTGTGTAGTCCTTATGTCTCTTCCCTGCATTCTCGGGGAGTCCTGATCTATTTGTCCCCTGCAGGACTGACCAGGGGCCCATGTCCCCCTTGTCTGGAGCAAGAATGTATGGGTATTTTGGGTTGGGAATATTCTGAGCATCGATGCCCAACTCGGCAAGTTGTATGGAGTTGTTCAAAATGGCTTGTGCGGTTTCCTTTTTCTTCAAGCCTAATAATATTGAATTGCCGTGTGTGTCGCCCTTCATGCTCAAGAATCTCACCAGCTCTATGTCCCCTGTTTGTATCTTGTCTAGCACGGCAAGGTGCTTAAAAAGGCGAAGAATATTGCACCTGTTCAAAATGTCATGCAGACCCGTGCAATAGAATCTCGGAGTGAGGATTATCTCATTGATGGTAGTTACTGTTCCTGACGAATGACTTGTTTTTTTCCTCCCTAAATTGTGTGCCAACTGAATTAGTCCGATGGTTGGGCTTCCTTGTTTGCTTGTGGCAGGTCCTACTCTAGATTTCGAGCTCTGGCCGTTGGTGTACCTGGTGCTGGGCTGGTGCCCGGGGCTTTGCTGTAGTGGTTTTATATCGTCCGGCAGTGGCAGTGATATTGACCACAATTGCTGTGTAATTTTTTCAGCTGGTGCATGACTTATGTCCTCTGACATATAGTATAGTGGGTTTTTATCATCCGGCAGTGGCAGTGATATTGACCACGATTGCGGTATCATTTTTACAGCTGGTGCATGGCTTGTATCCTCTGTCTTTTGGCTCCCTGGGGAGTGTCCTGTTCCTAACTGCGGTTTTTGACCTGTCGCAGGTGGATTACTTGTTGCGATTAGCTGTTTTTGCTGTTCTGCTGGAGGCAAAACCTTGTCAAAAGCCTTTGTGCCCCAGTCCTTATTTGTGAAAATTGGATAAAGCTGGCCCACTTTGGGGTCCTCTTGTGACGGTCTGCCGACAATCTTCCTTAGCTGCAATTTTCTTCCTCTTAGCTTGGTATTTTTCTGTTGTTTCTTAATATTCTTCTTTTTTCTTTTTGACAGCGGGCGTTCAGGGATGGCGATTTTGCAGGGAGTGAGTTCTTTTAAGTCCGATTCCCTATTATCAGGAACTTCATTGCTCTCTGTTGCCCTGCCTTTTGGGCTTTGTATTCCTTGTGCCATTTTGCCATTGTGCGCAGAGGCCCCACTCCTTTGTGCTTCTTTTTGCTCCAATCCTGCTGGTAACCTTAAGCCGAGATCGACTGCTTCTATTTGTCTCACTCCTAAAGGGTAGCCGCTTCTTGAGATCCTATCGTCTGTGTTGCTTGGCAGCCGTGATTCTTTGTTTCCTTGGACTTTCTTTACTATGTCGGCAAGGATCTCAGGAAGTAGCACCCATTTATCCATGAGAATTGAGCAGGAACAGGAGCATTCACCTCGATTAGATAGCAAGTGCTGGTCGATCCTCTTTTCCAACTCTTCCACTCTAGAGCTTATGTCAACTAGGCTGCCAGCGATCGATTGCAGAAGATCGATTTGGACTTCCATTTTGGTTGACTGCCACAGTAGAGCTTTGTTAGTGTCACTGTTTAATTCCGGCCTCAGTGTTCGCCGGAAGTCTGCTTGTGGGCTGTCATAAAACGTGCAGTGATCTACTTTTGCAGTGGTAGCCCGGGGAGATCCTATTTGTTGAGTTTGCCCCCACCCCAGCAGATTTGGGCTCAGCTCTAGTGTTCTCTCGATTTTATCTCCTACATTTTGAAGTAACGAAGATGTAAGCTCCCCTACCACTGGTGAATCTAAGTGTTGAGCAATTAGTTGCTGTCGGCTGCTTGTGGGGGATGGAGCTGGTACTATGCTCTCCATGCTCTTACTAGCCGAGCTGAGATCGTGATCTTTTGACCAGTGGATTTGCACCCTTATCACTGCAACGTCCGCAGCTCCTCCTGGTGCAGTTGCGTGGTCCGAGTCATTAATGCCGTTGATGGCTTAATCTATAGGTGTACGAGAATTTTGTACGCTGGGTATTTCATTTGATTGTATACCTTTAAGTTGTTTGCACTCTGGTTTACCCAGTTCCTGTTTATTGCTAGATTCCAGGTGAGGAGGTGAGCCTCCTCTGGGTATGGCAGTGTGGATTGGAGGTTGTTTAGTGCTACTTTCTTGCATGGTGCTCGCATCGCCCCATTCCCCTGGTATGTTCCTCGGTTACCAGCTCCTGCTAACCCTGGTCGGTATTGGCAGTGCGCTTTGTCCTAAAGAAGTTTCTAATCGACCCCATTGGTTCTGCATCTTGAGGCAGTTC
The DNA here is from genome assembly GCF_964261635.1 of Lissotriton helveticus. NCBI lineage: Eukaryota > Metazoa > Chordata > Amphibia > Caudata > Salamandridae > Lissotriton > Lissotriton helveticus. Next base: position 1,821,158,674 of record NC_136068.1, on the reverse strand, counting down.
ATTTAGATTTTCCGTGAGTGATTTACTCCTGGTGATCCTTTTAATAGGCTGGCGCCTATTAGAGGGGTCCTCAGCGGTTGTATGCTGTCTGGCCTTTTTTTTGGGTCCCATTTTACTAAGTTTCACTCGGGGAGGACGCTGATAAGCTTGGCTAACTTGCCTGTTGTTATTATTATCTTTGTTCACATTTGAGACTGAAAGTCTGGTGTGATGTGAATCTGGTGTTTAGGGGCGGTATGTTCTTTAGTTTTGTGTGCAGGGTTTATCCGATTTCATTGTTGTGATCGTGCGTAGTTTTTAACAGTCCCCTCAACTTATGTCGTCCGTAGTTGACCACCTGTTGTTCTGGACGCTGAAAATACCTAATGATTGTGCTTATGGTAGAACTTATCAGTGCTGCTGAATCGGGCTGGGTCGGCTGGGGCGAAATCGGTGTTGGCTGTTGTTTGGCTCTGCAGCTAGGTGCCAAGAGTGAAACTGTATTCAGGCGAAGTGTCTATCCACTGATCCCTATGGAAGCAAAATTGCCCCTCGCTGGCTGGCTGAGGATTGAGGTGCCTGGGGCATAGTGCTCAGTACTAGGATCTTGTAGGCGCATGTGGGAACTAGTGGGGCAAGCAACGATGCATGTGGCACACAGGGTAGTAATAGGCTTGCCTCCATTATCCCTTTTGGGAGTGCTTGCCCCTTGTTTAAGTGTGCTGCTTTGCCTGCCTGTAAAATACATGGAGCCTTGGAACAGGCTCACCTATGCTCACTTCTGTGCTCCACTGAATGGTCTGTGTCTGCTCCTTGATGCTCCTTGCAGATGGGGCGCTCTCTTGGGTTGTTGGTTGGTTGTGACGTCTTCCGCCGTGCACAGTGCCCTACTATGTGCTGTCATCCGTGTGGAGGGGCAGCTACCAGCGGAGTCCCGTTAGATAATGCCTGGGACCTCTGGGGCCACACTGCACTGCCACTGCCTGCCTCCTGTTGCTGCAGCTCGGACGTGTAGAGGTGGTCGGGCTTCCACGAGGCAAGGCAAATAGATGGCTAGGTCGGACTAGTTGGGGAGAGGCAGCACTCGAAAGTGGCCCCTCAACCCATCAGCTACCTCGTCCGACTCGTGGCCAGAACACTACTCTCTGTGCTCTGGCAGCAGGAACCCCGGTTCTGGCAGAATCCAGACCCACGGCTGCAGAGAATCCAGACCCACGGCTGCAGAGAATCCAGAGCCACATTTTTGCACAAGCTGCAGGCACAAGCGAAGCGGGAGGACGCGAGCACGTGGACGCAGAAATTACCACGGCTCTGACCGGCTCTCTCCCTTGCTGACTCCCCCGCTGAATTGACTCTCGCTGTCTCTCGCTGACTCTCCCGACGAACCGGGGGTCCTGCTGCCAGAGCACTGCGCTGTCCACTCCGAGAACTATGTGTAATGAAACCAAGACCCGGTGGCCAGTGTAAGGTCAATAGCAATGAGCGACTGCGCCCCCCCTCCCCCCACCATTCCTTACATGGCATGATTTCTGACCAAATTATTCCACAGTGGCCAGTTACAGCAGGTAAGAGTTTCTCTCCTAGAAAAAAGTAGGGCCCCTTTCTCCTTGATGCAAATTGTCACCCCCTAGGCCTAGAGGAATTATAACCCTCCTTTCAGATTCATGATCAAAGCCCCCTTTTAAAGGTTGTATTGCCAACACCTGTTTTGTGGGAGCCCTCTTGAAAAGCAGTTACTCGGAACCCTGTTATCCAGGGTGGGTGAATACATTTCTCCCCTGATTTCTGCTCTTTGAACTACAACCACATTCGGTGGGGGAGTAGTGGTAGTGGGGTCTGCCGTATAAGCCTATAGCTGTTAATCAACTGAATTTTTAACAGCAGTTCCTCAAACCGACAATTACTGACCCCCTTCCAGTCTGCATTCTTTTAGCTATGGCCCGCTGTTACTGCCACTACCCTTAATTGTATTTGTATTTATATAGCGCTTACAACCCCTAACGAGGTGTCGAATCGCTTTTCGGCGAGTAGCACCCTACTGCAGAACCCAAAATGATTAGTGGAGAATTAATATATGGAAATATAAGTTGATTTGAGCGATGGACAAGGGAGTCTGGTAGTTGGATTCAAAGGGATAATGGAGTGATAGAAGACATTTGAAGTGCAACCTCAGCAGTCCTAGACACTGCTATGCATGTTCGCTAATGACTTTGGTGCCAAAGTTGGTGGCTTGGGGAGGGATTTTGGGGCATATTGTAGTGTAGTTCCTATATTCCCAATAGGCTCTGCACATTGGAATAATATAAACAGCAGTGTAGACGTAGGACTGAGGTCGACTAGGTCTCTACTGACTATATTAGACTTAATTAGTTTTGCCAGCTAGCTCAGAGGTCACTAGAAACTTTCTCGAATGTTCAGGAAAGAGTTAACCGTCCTGATTTAGACAAGAAGGAATTAGTTTCTGACCGCATAAACATGACAACTTTGCTCCCTCAGAATAAGAGTGTATCTCTAGAGTCGTGTGAAAACAATAGACCGCTATTTTACTCAGTCAATCGTGCATACTTAGTTTCAGCAGAGTGCAGAGAAATAGAGAGACGGGCGTTTTCAATAAAAGGTGTTATTTATTGAGCAGTCTTCTTTCTCATACAAGAGAAATGAATTGCCACAATTGCAATACTCATCATGAAGTAAAGTGCGTACAGTAAAAGGAGTATTATGAAATAATACTGTAAAAGCATTGATATGGTTTCTTATCCATATGATACTTTAAAATTGATAAAATATATACATACATAAAAACATTGACTAACGTACTCAACTGGTACTTCTAAGATACGCCTACCCCTGTGTACCTGACCTAAGCCTAATACGTGGGAAGGAGTAAGTAAGTTGGAGTTTAAGTTAAGTTAAGTTTTTGCCAAGAATCTGAATCAAGAATTCTCTTAAGGGTTTAGTCAGCTCCGTACCTTGGTAATAGAATGTAGGAGGTCTTGTATCTCTCTCTCAGGACTCGATCTCCCAGCAACCCGCAAGGGTGACTGGAAACACCGGAGCTGGATTTTCTCGGCTTGAGAAAAGACAGCGTCTCTCTCAGTGCGTCAAAAGGGAGGGCGGCTTCCTCGGCTTCTCGCATCAGCTGGGCTTCGGGCAAGTAGATAGCCGCTCTGCTCCAAACCACCGTGTGTTTGCTTAAGGCAAACGTTGGTATATTTATACCTGGGAGGTGCCGGGTTTGACGTAAGGTTGGAGATAAGACATCACTAAGAACTAACAGTTCTTGCTGGACTCTAGAAGTTCTTGTGCAAATCAAAACAAGAGCAGGGGGATTTCCCGGGCTGCTGGAGGCTTGGTTTGTTTAAAGAACGTGTTGTACTTTCTAGGAGTCTAGGGGAGTAGCCTTGCCGTATTTGGACTGCATGGGCTATTACTAAATATGGATATGATTCATATGCCTTTATAAGGATATTATTTCTTATAACCATATAAGGGCATAAAACGGGAATATCGAATTAGGGTCCTTGATAGAAACACAACAATATGTACAAGAACTGGTGCTAACTAACGCTAACCCTAGTTAGCAGCAGTTTTCTTAACACGGACTATCACCAACACCTATCGCCCTGTTAGGGATGTATTGACAATATGTCGCTACAGGGCGATAATTTCAGGTAGCTGCAGTTAAAACTGCTAGTTAAGCTAGTGTGAATGAGACACAAATTCTGACGTTAGTGGGCAAAAACTGACGAAAGGCCCATTAGCGGCAAAAAAACTCACGGTAGTCAACGTAACGTGACTATTTTTTGCCTCTAGAGGCAAAAATAACCTATAAGTCCACCTCCAATGAAAACTGGGAAATAAAAACAATGGAATGCTGAATGGAGCAGCCATGGCTAAGTGCAGCACATATCAATGCCTCCCAAAGCATCCAACAGCCAGGATGACCAGCCAGAGTCCCAATGGAAGAGGAAAGTCAGGGCTACATCTATGAAACGAGGCGCATTGCTGTGACATAAAACGGGAATATCGAATTAGGGTCCTAGATAGAAACACAACAATATGTACAAGAACTGGTGCTAACTAACGCTAACCCTAGTTAGCAGCAGTTTTCTTAACACGGACTATCACCAACACCTATCGCCCTGTTAGGGATGTATTGACAATATGTCGCTACAGGGCGATAATTTCAGGTAGCTGCAGTTAAAACTGCTGGTTAAGCTAGTGTGAATGAGACACAAATTCTGATGTTGGTGGGCAAAAACTGACGAAAGGCCCATTAGCGGCAAAAAAACTCCCGGTAGTCAACGTAACGTTAATTAACCTATAAGTCCACCTCCAATGAAAACTAGGAAATAAAAACGATGGAATGCTGAAGGGAGCAGCCATGGCTAAGTGCAGCACATATCAACGCCCCCCAAGGCATCCAACAGCCAGGATGACCAGCCAGAGTCCCATTAGAAGAGGAAAGTCAGGGCTACATCTATGAAACGAGGCGCATCGCTGTGCCAAACCAGTGATGCATCACTTTTCATCGTGCACTCTTTGAAACACCATGGCATCCAAAACCTTAAAAGCATGGACAGTCTAGGGGCCCAGAGACCTCGCTGGGCCTGCGTCTGGGACCAGGAGTGAGATGTGGAGATGCATGTGGAGTCGCTAGGCCGTGGCAGTAGACATTGAGGCCGGCAATCGCCCTTACCTGGTGGTGACGTCTGGCCGGTCGCATGGAGACACGTTGCTAACCTGTGTGAGAAGACCGCCTTGCACCCCTTGGAGCTGTGAACGGTAGAAGTGCTCCTGAACACCAATGTAGGGAGGTCTGCATTGCATACTAGGACCCACCACTTCCACGGAGTGCACAGGGGAGATTATCAATGGTGTGCCGCACCTCACTGCATCAAATGCCATAGGATGTTGTGCTGGCCGAACGCTGTGGAGGGTGAGGCCCCTGAGCTGTACCAAACTTGTGAGGCGGAAGCACTTCAGCTTTGTGCCAAAAGGAGCCCTGTTGCCACACCTGCATCAGACTTGGCAGCGACTGCTGTACCCAAGCTTGTGAAATCCCACCTGGCAGAGGCTGCTGCTGGCTGAGTCACAGATTTGGAGAGAGCGCAGCGCATTGAGTCCTGGTGTCAATGTCCAGGTGAGGAGAAGGTGAGACACGTAGTGGAGGAGGTCCAGTGCCGAGTCTGGCCCAGTCATAGCACCTGTGGGTGATGCACACTGTGCCCTGAGGAATCCCTGTGCTGCAGCTGACCTACATCACAGAGGGCATCGAACAAGACTGGTGGGGGACCCTACTAACTTGCTCAATTCGCTGAGAACGGCCATTGGTGGCAGTGGGTGCCAGGGTTTGGGGGCCGGTCTGGCCTGGGCCCTTGGGTATGTAGCTTGAACCGCTATTACTCGCTGGGGAACTGGGGAATACGGAATCTGCCTTTCCTTGACCCTTGTTAGTTGGCTTTTGGGTGTCCAGGAGAATAACCCTTAGTGGACTTCCTCTTTCCACAGCGCTGTGCCGTCTGGTTGCTCTGAAACGGAGGTCAGGTGTGAAAGTCCTTCCTCCACCCACAGGCTCCTGTCCGTGCCTCATCCCTGGTGGTCCAGTGGCTGAGCGTCACTGCTCTGCAGGTTGACTGCCCTCCTGTCACTCTCGTCTGCTGTTCTTGTTCATCTTTCTGCTCTTCTCCGTTGCTTTCCAACCTTTTTCTTCATTTATTTTATCTTTGCTGTGTTTGGCTTTGTTTTCCTGTGCTTTTTGCAGTTCCTTTTTTCTTATCCTCTCCCTCATTGCCGTTGCGATCACCCATGTCACCCTCTCCTCCAGTGTTCTTTCATGCATTTCCCGCCTCATAGCTGTTCAGCCCCCCTGCAGCACTACTTAATGGCAGACGCTGTGCTGCCATGCGCAACGGGGGTGCCACCGGTGCTCCGAAGAGAAGCCAAAGGCAAGCCTGTCTGTGTCTGTCCGGCCCTGTACCGTGCCCAGGACCAGACACTCCACCTCTACGACGCCAGCACCCTCCTCGCCCTCAACCATGGACGCCAATCCACCTGCCATCTAGCATCACCAAAGAATACCCTTGCACCCTGTGCCTGTTGAAACTGCAAACCCACCTGACTGGCTCGACTCTATCCTCCTGAATGTACGGTCCCTCCACAAATAAGCCACAGACATCTGGGACCTTGATGCCACCTGTTCAGATATCGCCTTATTCATGGAAATCTGGACCAACCTCTGCTCAGGACCGGACATCACCATTGCCATCCCTGACGACTACTAAATCACCTGCAAGGACCACCCTGACCGTCCAGGAGGAGGCATTTTCTACAAACAAACACTTTGACTGACCACACACTCTAATGACCCAACGGTGACCATGGAAACCCTTCACTTCCAGATTCGGACCAACGTCAACACCATTCTCTGTGGCACCCTCATCCACAGGCCCCCGGGCTATGGAACACCATTTACCGATGCCATTGCAGACCTCATTGTACCCCTGGCTCTACCATCCACTGACTACATCCTACTCGGAGACCTCTAGTTGCACCTGGACAACCCCAGTTACCAGAGCACCACCCCCCTCCTGAGGGACTTCGCCAACATTGGACTCAAGCAGCTAATCACCGTACCAACCCATATAGCCAGGCACACACTGGAGCACGTATTCTCCTCCAGCAGGAACTTCAACTACAGCCACACCACCGGACTCTCCTGGACTGACCATCATTGTATACATCACATCTTCACCATGCCCACCGTACACCACAGCCATCATCACCCCCCACACAGAATGATCAAGACCAATGAAGAACTTCTTGTCTACTCCCTCAGCACCACCACTCCGTCAATGCTCACTGACGACAACACCCCAGCATACAACCTCCCCCGATGGATATCCAACTGCGCCGACAGACTGGCACCCCTCAAGAAAAGACCAGGCAAACAACACTCCAAGAAGGCCAACTGGTTCACTTCCACCCTTCACTAGTCCAGACGCGCCTGCAGCCGTCTCGAGAAGTGATGGAGCCATGACATCAATCAACTTCGCAACACAGTCACCCTTGCACCATGGCGCAAGGGTGCCTGCTTGGCGCATGGCAGCCATTGTGCGCCAGCATAGGGGAAAAAGACAGGGGGGCTTAGATACAAGCCCCTTCTGACAGTTTCACCCTGCTAGTGTGTCATTTTCTTCAAGTATTTGCAGTGTGATTCTTGCACCACGTTGTGCCGTATTTGCAAACTGACGCATTTAGGTGTATGCGTGACCTTGTGAAGCCCTGTGCCACATTATACCTGCATCAGGTATGATGTAGGCAGTGTGAGCATTCCCACCAACAAAGCCTCATATGAGTGGTGCAGTGAAATCCATCAGATGTCACTGCAACAATTGTAGGATGCCACTGCGTCAGTACCTTACACCTGCCTCATGGCAGTGACACTGGAATAGGCTGGCCCAATGCATTGCTGGAGTTGTGTCATGCTTGTGACACAACTGCAGCAATGCGTGACTTTAGCGCTGACAGATCCGCCAGGATTCCTGATGTATCTGTCATTGATTGTGACATGGAGCGCCATACAGTGAATACAGAGCATCCATGGTGTTGCAAAAAGGGTGTAGAGAAATGTGTTGCAACGCTGTTTTGTCGCAACGATGCAACACTTTTCATGAATGAGGCCCAGGAAGGCGCCCTATCTTATTGATGGTCTGCATTCCTGCCCTGTAGTTTTGTCGCAGGGCAGCACAGCAACATTCCTTGCAGCGCTGTCCAGCACCAAAACCTTCTGAAATGAGGCCCCAAGTGTTTGCACCATTTTTAAGACCAGCTATTTTCTGGTCTTAAAAAACTGCCTCTAACTGCAGTTAGAGGCAGTTTTTTGGGTTTTGCACCATACAAGGGATTCTTATTAATATCGTGAAGTGGGGTTAGTGGCAGTTTGTGCACGGGAACGCCTACCTTGCGTCACATTTTCATTAACTCCTGCTAACAGAAGTGATGAGCTTAAAAATTCACGTTTTCGCAGAAAACTGCCGTCAACTGAGGTTAGCTGAAATTTGTAAATAAGGCGATAAAAAATTGATTGATTGATTAATTTTATATTCGGCAACTTAACGCCCCACAGTGCTTCCAGGTAGCAGAATCAGACTTCTACATAACTAACCCCTACTTTTTGAATATCATTGAAAAGAACCTGCTTCCTAGCGCTACATGCAGGTTTGATCATAGGGTGTCATTTCACAAGGCAAAATAAAAGCACCCAAGGGCTTTTTACATCCATGGTCTGCTGATTGCACTCGCTGGAGTTTATGTTACTGCGCTTAAGAAAGCCACCAGCGCCAGAAGAATTAAATGCTTTTACTAGTTTATCCAATCTTGTGTTATGAGTAGCAGGACTCTCCAAAAGCTTTGTTGTTCCACCCTGTTGCCCCTGAAATTGAACCCTGTGATGCGCCCTATTCCTCATCATCTTGAAATGGGGGGCGCCTCCATCAAGCGCCTGGATACTCTCTCAGGTGACAAGCCGCGCTTTATGAATAATGATTGCTTGATGGGGAGAGTGCATATGGAGGAGGCCAGTTTCTCACAAGTGACCCAATAACCATCAATAATGGATTATCTAATAACCTTGAGTTCTCGAGTAGCATGGTGCCCTGCGTCAAGTGCCTCAATACCTCTTCATGGTTAGTAAGTACTATATAAATACAATTACAATAAGATACAATATGGTTACAGAAGGCCACATTTTTGATAGGGCCCTGGCAGTAAGTTGATCAGAACAAATGATAACTGAATGGTACTTTTCTCATGCTGGCTTTAAATCCTGAACCTCAGCTCTTCCACTTCTTACAGTTATTCAATCATATCTAAGCCCTTATTCGACTGCTCCACCACTGTTCCCAGGCAGATATTATTATTTTGGACATGCATTCGCTGTTCGCCCACCCAGGAATCAGCCAGGCTTGTTCAGACAGCGGCCTAACAATCTGACTGACCATTAACTGCATTTCTGGGAACAACCCAAATTCATTGTCCCCCAGCTGAAATGATATAAACCTTCATGTGATGTACCTAGATTCCAGGGCAGTGCTTAATTTGTAAAAAAAACCATAGGTGCCAGGGCTCCCTGGTGTGGTGGGGGGCACTCCAGCTTGCACCACCCAAGTGAGGGACCCTCTACTGTCACATTTCATGTCACTAAGTTTGGGAAAACCCTTTTATTAACAGCTGGTACCATAGTGGGGTTATGCCCCCACTAACGTGCCATCCAGATGTGCCACTAGAAAGCTAATTACTCGGGTGGACCTGGCTCATGTGCCTTTCAAATGGATGAATCATGCTTCCGATTTATCCTTAGTTCCAACTTTTCTTTGTTGAACAACAGACTCTGAGCTCCTTATAACCTGTGATTAAAAACCTTGTGATGTCCAGCTAGACAGTGGGAAGAGATCAGGTACCAACACTTACCTCCAGAAATTGCCATACTGCTCAATACTGCCACATCATGGGTGGCTGAGTGGCTGGGCTGTTGCCCTCGGCCAGGTAAATCTGTCACCAGTGTCTGTACTCCAAAGAAGCCCTGGTGTTCTAACTGGTACTTTGCCCAGTGTTTGTCCCCTGAATATCAAATCACCAATATCAATGGGACAGAATATCGGGGATGGTATATCAAAAATTAAATATCAAGAGGGCAGTAAGACTCAATTTTCCATACCTAACTCCAAATATATGTCCCAACATGTTACACTCCCCAGCACACGTCAAATTTTCATAAAGTTTTTCCCTATTATGGTTGAAAACAGTTCAAATAATCATGCTCAAACAGATAAATAATTTTGTTGACAATTCCAATCGGTTATTCGTTGTTTATTCCATCATTCTTGTCTTTAAAGTAGTCAAAAACAGCCAACACGCGTTTCGTCGTAATTGGGGGGGTCTGTCCCGCGACTTCCTCAAGGCTAATGCTTCAAATCCGTAATTTTTTTAATGTGGTGATAGTTCCAACCCACATTGGGGTTCAATCCTTGCGACGCGCCAACTTTATAATGAACAATTTTCTCCTTCTTATGTATTATAGTGCAGGTATCTCTCATAAATATTTCTTTGTGCCCAGCGCGCCGCTCCACGTTGCTCCCGAGTTCGGTATACAACTGTCTCAACGTGGTACAAATATCTTCAAGGTACATAGATGTGAGTTAGGAAGAGTAAATTTATACTTCCCCAGATACACTTACATTTCAATATTTTGTCCCTCAATATCTCAATCAATCTGGATTTGTAGAGAGCGGCCAGTCACCCAAACGTGCATCCAGGTGCAGAGACTACTGCTGTAGAGGCTCAATCGAACAACCAGGTCTTGAGTCATTTTCTGAATTTCAGGAGAGAGGAGGGAGGAGGTCTGTAGGTGAAGAGGGAGGTCATTCCAGGACTTCACCGCGAGGTAGGAGAAGGAGCGTCCTCCACTGTTGCTGCGGTGGAGGAGGGGGGTATGGGCCAGGCAGAGGGAGGTGGAGCACAGGTGTCAGAAGGGATGGTGGAAATTTAATTGGTGGTTGATGTACGCTGGTCCATGGTTGTGGAGGGGTTTGTATGCATGGGTCAGCACCTTAAATTGTCACCTCTTTTGAAGGGAGAGCCAGTCAAGCATCTTGAGGTGGGGGGTCAATTGGAACTGCTTGGGAAGGTCTAGGATGAGTCTGGCTGCTGCATTCTGTATTGTTTCTAGTCTCTTGAGGAGGTGGTGATTTCAGCATAGAGTGTGTTGCCGTAGTCCAGTCGACTGGTGACTAGGGCTTGCGTGACGGTGCATCTAGTGTCGATGGATAGCCATCTGAAAATCTTGCAGAGGGTCAGGAAGCAGGTGGATGAGACTGCATTGATTTGTTTTTTTTTATGGTGAGATTGCTGTTCAGAATGATGCCGAGGTTGTGGGTGTGGTCGGTCAGCGTTGCTGCGGGTCCTAGTTCGTGGGGCCAACAAGCGTCATTCCATGGGGATCTATCCTCGATGTTAGTATGCCATAATACTGTTGGTGTCAATATTCAGCAGTACAATCTGTGCTCATATTAAATCCTTCAATGTTGCCAACGGAACGTTCGCCCACATTCAGCTCTTGATATACTATTCCCCCGGCTAGCCCTTCACTTTTCGACAACTGTACTGAAGTTGATGATCAATAGACTAGTGGTCCCTCATCACACCTGTGTAGGGAATTATTCTTGACCCAAGTGCTTTCTAGACGTGATAGCTCATTCTCCAGCAAACAGTGTCTAGTAGTACATCAGCTAATTCATGCCACTTTCACTCAGTATCTTTAGTCCTTCTACTTCCTTCACCAGGCTTGGAGGCAAAACAAAGCAGGGGTGATCTGTCTGCTTTGAAATTCAGTGTCAACTAGTTTCATACTTAAAGTAAAGAAAGCAAGTGTTACTATTTGTCTGAAAATTCATCTACCCAGCAAGTATCCAGCTTAGGTCTGTCTCTAGCGCAACTGCAGTCGAACACTTAAACACCAGGTTGACCATTTGGTGCAATCAAGATGAACTAGGAGAGGGCCAAAGGGATCCCTGCAAACCAATGAAGGACCCAGGCAACAAACTCTGCCGTGGAACCTGTCCAGTGCCCATCAATCTCTTGGGGGTGATGATGCTAGACTCAAATGTATTCGGTCAACTCCTGGAGGTTTGAAAACCTAAGTAAACCTTCTGGCATCAAACCTAATGCCCTCAGGATCAACCCTGCCTCCTGCAGTGGATGAAGTAGTCTACCCAGACTGGTGTGCAAGTTACCCTCCGTTCTTGTAGCCGAGGGCAAGAGTGTTGCTATTAGCATCTTTATTTCTCCGTGTTGCATCATGCCACAAATTGAACAGATCAGGTTTCCAAAGTAAAGATCCTAATCTAAGTTAAGAATATTAAAACTGTCTGTTTCTTGATCAGATAACATGGTGCATAAGCTGTACCCTTCATATCACTTGTATAGTGTGCTTCTGAGTAATTGCCTCCATAAACCTTAACCGAAAATCAACTTCCACTCCCACAGACCATGCAAGAAATATAGGAATCATCCTAGATGACAAGCACAATAAGACAGCTCAAGTCAACGCAGTGTGCACCGCCTGCCTCCACATCCTACGCATGCTGCGAAAGATCTTCAAGTGGTTTCCTCAGAAATCCAGATGGACCATCACACAAACACTTATCACCAGCAGGCTGGACTACTGCAACAACCTCAACACCGGATTCTCCAAACAACTACTACACAGACTCAAGACCATCCAGAACACCACTGAAAGACTCATACTTGACCTCCCACACTGCACCCACATCACACTACACCTCAGGAAGCTTCACTTGCTCCCCTTTTACAAGCGCAGCCAATTCAAACTTCTCACAAACACATACAAAGCCTCACACAACACAGGGCCAGAATATCTGAACCGCTGCATACACTTTCACTAACCCACCAGACACTTACGCTCTACCTCACTCTCACTTGCACACATTCCCAGCATCTACGAAAGCAAAACTGGAGGTCGCTCATTCTCCTACATCACACCCAAGACATGGAACGACCTCCCTCAACACATCACAGCCGCCTCCTCACTTATCGGGTTCTGTAAGAAGCTGAAGACGTAGCTCTTCCTATAAGCACCTTGGGACCACACACCTTGCCCAAGCGTATGGATACCCTCTTGAGTGGTAAATACGCTATACAAATCAACACAACATAACATATAACATAACAAAATATGCTCGTGAGTTTTTGTCTGCTCATTGCTTGAGTAGCATTCCTTTGTTTATCATCTGACCGGAACATCCAGAACGTACATGTGAAGTAATAGTTGACTATTCTGTAGCCTGTAGCTGAAGCAGCAAGGATGAAGCCTACAGAAAGTGGTAATCAAAGAAAGTGAGCATGGACATTAGTGCGGCATAGCAGAAAGACAATCAAGCCAACATGACCGGTTGTTATAAGGAAAATATTCAAATGTCATCTAGTGCAACTTCCAACATGAAATGATTATCTGCAACACCCATATAGGCTTCTAACTGAAGGGAATTACAACTCAACCTCAAATAAAACAACAACCCTTACAGTAATCTGTTTGCAAATTAACCCTAAACGAAACATGATTTTAGCTTTACTGAAGCGAAAGCAGCTGACTGCTGGAGTGTAAAATATGAGAATAATGTAGGCAGGCCTTAGCTTCCTCCACCCTACCATGGTAGAGGCAACCAAATGTAGCAAGACTACAGTGAAAATGTAGTTCATAAACCCAGCTATGAGCATCCAGGTGGCTCATGGAAACTGAACCTGAAAACAGGGTTCCTTCCACCCACTGCACATGCAGCTTCAAAAGATGTGATCACCAATCTGCAGCATCTGAAAATGGGTCCTGAGGCCTAAAAGTCCAGCTATGTTTCAAGAACTATGCTCTTTTAAAGCACCCGGGCTAGTAATATATCACACCAGAAAGACACCATCCCATTCTCTAATTTGTGTAGGGTGATGAAAGATGCCAGAAGAAACATTGTACATTGCACTGGATACTCTTCTGATGGATACTTCAAATCACAGATTCCTCACAGTGTGACTACCCCCATGCACCAGGCTGGATCCGGAGATTTGTCTCAGCAATTCCTTCGTGCCCCAGTAGGTGGTATCATGTGGCTCTGTATCAGCTCCACCCAATCCTTAAAAGGATGCTGGAGCCACATATAGCCTCCACCATGGCGCACTGATCTCAGTTTCTTTGTTTCTGTGCCTTCTGACACAGGTTCGGATCACACTTGTTTAGTTTCATTCCTTTGACAGAACTTTTTTTTACAAAAGTTTTACAGTGTGCAAGGGACATGTCTCTCCCTAAAACGATAGGCTTCAAACCTTGTACGCACTGCCATCAGCAGATTTCGGTGATGGACCTCCACCAGGTATGTCTCAGGTGTATGGGTTCCTCACAAGACCAAAAGTTGTGTGACAACTACAGCAGGATAAACCTGAAGGCCATCTGGGACTGTGTGGTCAAGCTCTACATTGCTGAACGCAGTTGGAAAGTGTGTAAGGGCAAGGACACGGATGAGATTTTACTCTCATGACCATTCTCGAGAGAGGCTGTCTCCCCACTCCAAGTCATCAAGTAAGTTGAAGTCCAAGAAAAACCATGAGAAATCCAAACATGACTCCCCTTTTTCCTGCCACTCTCGTCAAGAGAAGTCTTGCGGTCGGCAGGGTGCCTTCGATTCTTGGTCCCAGTCCCCTGCCCCAGAGCCGATTCCTAAGCTCGTCTCGATCCAGCCTGAAGTCCCTGGTCCTCTGGGGACACCACAACAGGTCAAACCATTCTAGAACCCCATATTGTGTACACCTGCTCTCTCTGGTGTACCTACAGTTCCAAAAATCTGAGAAGACTTACAGCTGGACAACTGCTGGCATATTCATCCCCTTTGCTGTTCGTGTCTCTTGAACCCTCTGTGGGGCCCTCCATTACTCTTGGGCCAATACTTGTCCCAATATCTCACCCAGAGCCAAGATCCTCGCTGGTTCCCCATGCATTGACATGGGCACTAATGCCGCGGATGCTGGAGAAAGAACTGATTGCCCTTTTGGACACTGAAGTGAATCCACCATGGCCTCAATAAGGATCAAGCCCTCTTTGATTGCAGACACAGCCCATACAGCCTCATCCGGACTCAGAAGGGGCACGGTCACTACTGACACATTTTTATCATCCAGAACCCTATGATGGTGAGGACGGAGATGATCATTCCCAACTGATCTTCAAGATGCCAGTAGGCTGAATATGTCCCCTGACATTGGCCTGAACTCTCCATCTGGCCCGTCCACAGAGGAATTTGGATCTTTTGCTAACTTCATTAGGAGGGCTGCAGAAGCCCTTGACATCCAATTGCTATCAGTGGAGATAACAACTAATATTTTCCCAGAAGTCCTGCAGCCTGGGTAGACTTCTTCAGATCCATTCCTTCCTTTCAACAAGGCCCTAAGAGATATCATAATGGGCACCTAGGCCAAATTTGGATCTAGCTTGTCTATGACTAGGCAAATTGCCAGATGGCACTGACCAGCTCCGGGGAACCTATCTTTCCTCCTTTAGCACCCTACTTCCAAGAACAACATGATACAAGCTTCCATGAGCAAGTTGAACTCTAACTCTTTCCCTACTATGCTCCCAGATAGGAAATCCAAATGCATGGAGCTCTTTGAAAAGAAAAAGGTCCAATCTACCAGCCTAGCCATCAGCTCAGTCAACTCCAGTTGCCTCTTAGGATGCTACTAACACACGTTATGGGACATGGCGAGCGAAATCTTACCCACGGTCCCAGAAAGGTTTTGTGTCAATTTGGTTCAGAGTATAAAAGATGTACAAGCTGCTGTGAAGTACATCATGAGAGCTGGGCTGAAGACCACTGATTGCTTAGGTAGGGCAGTCAGTACTAGAGTGGTGCTTTGCTGCCAAGCCTGGATGAGATCCTTGGTCTTCTCCGGTGGAGTTGAGGTATCATTCATGGACATCGTACAAATAAGAGGGTATGCAGTTCCTAAGTGGGGTGAGAGACAAGGATAGGGAGATACACCTGATTAACTCGTGGGGGTAAGACTAACCCACCGAGGTGGGGAGGGGGGATTCCTCCCTTCGGAATTAGGGTCCTCACACACCCAGCCAGCTAGGTGTCATGCTTCATCATTGGGCCTGCTCCTCGTCGGGACTGCGCTGCAATACCCGACGGGCACCCAATGAAGTTCTATTTAGCGGAGATCTCTTGTTCCTGCCGTTTGGTGCAGAGGGGGTGAGGGGCCTAGCTCGTGTAGATGTAGTGCATGGGTGAAAAGTGATTAAAACAGGTCAGTTAGTCCTGGAGAAAATTTATTCTGGTAGATAAACTGCCTGATTAAAAAACTAATGAGTAGGGGATCTCTAGGGACTATTTGTCTAGATGTCTGCCCACTACTCTCAATAGGTCAACATGTATCTTGCCTTCGGAGTTAGGAGGATTAGTGGCAATTCTTTAGGACCAAAGTGATAAATAAACCTATATACACACCGTGGCGAGAGAAACCTACCTCCCACGTCGTAACACTGTAGGTCAATACCTACGAGGTTGAGGAACCTAAGTAAATAAAAGGGAGAGCCGTATCAAAAGGGTAAAACAGTGTACTCACAAAGACAGTGTATCTCATTTTCTCTCAATTATTATTTACATAAGTGACACAGTTGTGCAAATTTGTGGAGAAAACCTCTCAGACCAGGTGCCAGGATGCAGCACCCAGAGAGATTAAAACAGTGACTAACCTTTGAGAAAATTCTCACTCACCAGCAATCCTTGGAAGGTGCATTTCAAGGATTGTTGGTGCGTGAGAATTTTCCCCCACGATGCAGTATCCCTCAGCGTCCAATGCCACGCCGTAGGTTTCACTGTGGGTCATGAGGTTCTTGGTTTTATATGGGGGGGCTTCTAGATGCGGTCCACTGGGAGCCAGGGTTTCGTTCAGTCTAGTTGTGGTAATTTTAGCGCGACCCCATTTTGCCGGGATTTGCAATTGAGTACCGCTTACCTCTTTAGCATGCAGAAATGGTAAGTTGTGCTATTGAATAGCTCGGACCTTCGAGATTCCACACCCCACAACAGTGGGGGGTGCATGTACGGTACCCGTAAGACCGTAACTTCCACCCTGCCAACTACAGCTTGCTACTGTCCACTGGGTAGCAAGATACACTATCATGTGGGTTAAATTCTTAACTCCTTACTATTCTGTCCCTTACTCGTTGCAGGACACAAATGTGCATTTTCCATGTTCCTGCCGGATACTGATGAGGCATAATGTAATAAGCATTTAGGTGAGTAATAATGACAGCACACCCGGCTACCGCTTTATCAGAAGCACACGAGTCTTCCAGTGTGCATGTTTTAATCACTCTGGGTGCTGCACCCTGGCACCTGATATGAGATATTTTCACCACAAATTTGCACAACTGTGTCACTTATGTATATAATAATTGAGAGAAAATGAGATACACTGTCTTTTTGAGTACACTGTTTTTTCATTTTGTTACGGCTCAATGGGCCCGATTCACAGAACTAACTTAAGACAAAATCCAAAATGTACTACCATTTTGGTATTCACAAAAGGCACTTACTCATTTTGGTATTCATAGAAGGTACTTACTTATTTCGGTATTCACAGAAGTTAGGAGTCCTAACTTTAGGACTCCTAAATGCCTTCTGTGAATACCGCAAGTCTTAAAGTTAGGATTTTTCTCAGTTTAGGAGTCCTAACTTTACTACTCCTAAACTGAGAAAAATCCTAACTTTAAGACTTTCGGTATTCACAGAAGGCATTTAGGAGTCCTAAAGTTAGGACTCCTAACTTCTGTGAATACCAAAATGAGTAAGTGCCTTCTGTGACTACCGAAATGGTAGTAAGTTTAGGATTTTGTCTTAAGTTAGTTATGTGAATCGGGCCCTCCCTTTTTATTTACTTAGGTTCCTCAACTTCATAAGTATTGACCTACAGTGTTACGATGTGGGAGGTAGGTTTCCCTCACCACGGCTTGGAGGAAACGTTGATTTGTGCGGGTTGTCAAATACTGGGATATTTTTAAAGTAACTTTGTGCTATTTCTAGGTTATTGAGCTAGACATTTCTTTGGTAACATTCTCAGTCAGTGCAGAGCCGCCCTGTATGAAGTGTGACTTAAGCACTTGAAAGAGCAGCTTTGTCATGCACATTTCCACTCTAGCCCACTTCTGTTATTCATCTGCGTTTGCGGAAGCTTCTAAGCGTGTTTCGCAGATTAACGATAAACTGTTCACAGAGAGCGATAGCATGCCTCTATGACCCATTTTAAAATCTTCTACTTTGTTGACACTGAAACCAGTGATCTGTTATTCATGAAAGTATCGCTGGATTAACACACTGGACCAGTCATCCACCGTTTGTTAAATTCCATTCACGTTTATCCAGTGTCTTTCTTCGTTAATGTTTATGAATCTAGTGGGCCCTCCCCATCTCCTTTGGAATCCAGTGCTATATGTTAACAGGCGGCTGACTGCTCATCGCCATGCGGATGATACTCGGTCTAGGAAGGTGGATCCGGCTGCCCCGATCAATAAAAGATATGCAGATGCATGGGATTTTTTTAAAGTGATTTGTTAACCACTTGGTATGGATTCAATGATGTAGGAGGTCATTTCATATTGTTAAACATCCTTAGGCGATATAGCATGGCCCATGAGGTGTGTAATAATATATGTCTAGAATATCGTTCCCCATGCTCAGATTGTAAATAAATGTAAATGTGTGTATACTTGTAAAGCGCACTGCCGCCCCATCTCGGGGCATCCTGGCGCTGTGTACCGCTGTGGAACCCATCCTGGCTTTCCCTGTGAGATGCCCCCTCCAGGGCACCCCCAAGGTGAAGCCAGGCATCCCAGCACCGTTGGGGCCATTGTGGAGATTAAGCAAGCTATTGCCCAGAGTTGCAGAGTGGGACCCATGATTAGAATAGGCACCGAGGCGAGAATTGTCGAGTCCGCGAACATTGAGCCCAAGACCCTGCCGCGTCGGGAATTGAACCCTGGTCCCGGGCCTGACCTCTGCTTCAGGGTCTGCCGCTTCTAACCAGTGAGCCACACTTCTCCACTTTAACAGATTATCAAATACAGTGTGCAACCTTTTATTCTTATATTGATCAGAGTGCTTTAATTGTTGATATGTACAATAGTGCTCTTTGGTAGATTAGTACATTTTATAGTACACCATTGCAATTTCTAGCATCTTTTTTACAATGTGTTAACTGCTTTGTTCTTAATATATTAAAGTGTACTCCTGATAGTCCAACTGAACATGCATGGCACTTCTGACGATGTCCCTTCCTGTGATCTCACATGTGGTGATGTCACGCATGGTGATGTCACACTCATTCTGCCTAACTTGGTGAGTCCCCCCACGTCTATTTTTCAGGACTTGTTCCCTGGACCCCTTCCACGTTCCGGATAGCACTTGAGTGCTCAGGGGCAAGACACTATGGGGAGGGGAGCCACTAACCCTCATGATGTGGGCTACCCCTTCCAATCGAGTGTGATGGGGGAGAAAATCTGCTCTTGCCTCTTTAATTCTCATTGTATTCCAGACACCAGGCCTCAGGACAAAATGTCACCACATATGATCTCTGCTACTATTAACCTTATTACCCCATTGTGGCAGTGGACAACTCAGGTGTGCTCAGGGACACAGTGGCTGGGGAGGAATGGGGCACACTACTTGCTGACCACTTGCAATACCCCCATGGCCTTCAACATGCTTATTCCTGACTATGTGAGGCAATAACCAGTGAGGGAATCTCTGTACCTAAGGTAGCCCTACTGGGACACATTGCACATCCTATTACAGCAGGTGTGCCACATAAGATTCTGCAGCAACCCCACCCCCCTTTGACGCCCTGCAGGAGATGTGGCCAGTTGCAGATCCCTGATCCCAACAGAAACATCCTGACTGCACTGTGACTTCGTAATACTCAACCAAGAAACATTTGTTTTCCTACTCCATTCTCCAAAGTAGGAAGCGCAGAAAAATTCCCACAGAGATCCCATGCTATGGTTGTTCTGGACTATGACATCTGAAGGAGGTATGTTTTCTGAATGGCTTCCTACTAATTGCTCTTGATCAGGAAGGGGAAAGGATCACTTGTCCTGCTTAAACCCTGGTTTTTGCAGGTCGAGGGGGTGGTATCTCCTAAAATATGACCCTCATACACGTGTATGTTGGAAACTTTCTTTGAGCGGTATATACTGTGTCCCCGCTTAAATACACGTGCGTGCGTAATCATTGGATCATTTTTTGTGTGTGCACCCTCCACCAGGAGGTTTTGCCTTAGGTTTAAGGCAGTAGTGATCGTGGAATAGCCCCCTATTGTGATCCTAAGTGATCCTTTCCCCTTCCTGATCAAGAGTATATACTACGGAGACTGAAAGGATTCTCACTCTGCCTCCCCCATCCTAATGATTATACATTCCTACTAATTGCCCCATGGTGGATAAGTATGGTGATCTGGCGCCAGTACATTGGAAGTATCTTGACATTAGAAAGAAGATAGTCAGTAGCTTGTGAGGAGTCGAGTACCAGGACAGCCGACCCCTTCCAGCTCCCGATATCCCAGTGCTTAATTTGAGCCAGTGGTTTCCATTGCTCGGCTCCTGCACTCAATTATCAGCACCAGCACTTATGACAGCTGCCACATGGTGGTGCTGTTGGTGGTATTTAGAGATGAGCAGAACAAGTTACTTATTTATTCAATATACAATAAAAATAGCTAATACCTGCCACCTAAGCCATTCTTATAGTTTTGGGGGACTCAGGTAGCCTGAATTGTCACACTTACACACAGGCACTTTCATTGGCAGTGCTGTCAGTAGGTGGTGCAAGCTGCAGTGGTCTCCTGGCTAGGGCCCTGGCACTTACTTTTATTTTTACAAATTAAGCATTGTGGTCGTCCCCCAAGGCTAGGACCAATCGTACACCTAAAGTGTAGACCCTGATGCTGTGCCCTGCTTGGAAGATGAGTATTGTGACTGCCCAGAGAGAAGATGATCTGCCTCACCCCAAGAACAGGCATCAGACCCTGCTGGATAAGAACCCTGTAGATCCTTCCTGAGAGCTACAGGAGGTATGGTGCTGTTTGCTAAACTCAACAAGCAAACACTATATATCACAAGTGGGACTGGATGTGGCACAGAACCAAAGAAATGCACCTGCTGCTGAGGCTGGAATGCAACCTTGATCCACCGTTGTTCACCCACCATACGTTCCTGTAGTGAGTGCCATGAAATTTCAGCTGGCGGCGACGGTGATTGTTACTAGAAAAAAGTCTTAGAGTCCCTTTTCACTTTGTCTGATCATGAACTATGTCTTCTGAGAGATACCTCATGAATGACCCCCTACTGTACCACCAACTTCCCTGGTCTTCTGTTGACTTGGATTGTAGCAGTAAACACTGCAAATGACAACATTTATTTTATCACCTGCCACTCTCAAATCATCTTAGATTGAAGATCTGATCCTATAAATATCTTCACTGAAAAAACTAAGGTTAAATTAACATTATAGTTAGGTGAAATGTTTAGTAGTAATGTAATGTTTTAAAACCTAAAAAACACCGAAATTCACCTGGTTATCTAAGGTAACTATAACTCATGCCCTAAGGTAAGTAAAATTCTCGCCCTGCAATTCACAGTTTTCTCATCAATAATTTGACTGCAAATGTTTCAGTGATACTATCAATGATGTCATAGAAAACGTAATGAGTGATGCAATATGTAGGGTAATTAGCAAGGCGATGCCGCGAGTTATCGTTACCTTAGCTTAGGGCACAAGGTATAGTTACTTAAGAAAATTATAACTTGTGAATTTCATCAGTTTTCAGAGTTTAAAATGTTACGTTGTTACTGAACATTTCACCAAACTACGACTTTACTTTAACCTTTGTTTTTCTCAGTACAAAAAAAGTAAAGTAATATTTAATTACTGTACCTAAATCTAACCAAGGCTGTGTGCGACATGGGGATGGCTGCAGGGCCTGCAGCCAATCCCACACAGCACACGGCCTTCAGCTGTGTGTAGTGGGGGGTTGATCACCCAGGCCTTGTGCCCAACCCCCCTAAAAACAGCCAACCCCACATGGCCTTCGGTTGTGGACAGCAAGGAGTGTGACACATCTCCTGCATGCGCCAACCCCCCAAGAAGCAGACAACCCCATGCTGCACGCGGCCTTCGGCTGTGCACGGCCATGGTTGGCCACCAGCCTTGGCCCTGGGGACCCATTTCCCAGGGCCTTTTTTTTATTTAAAGGGGAGGGGGCCCTTCTCCGTGCCTCATTAGGCCCTGGGGACGCCATACCTCAGGGCCCTATTTATTTTAAAGGGGAGGCGTGCCATATGGCCCACCTCCCTGATCCTTATTAGGTCCTGGGGATTCTATTCCATTCCCCAGGGCTGTTTGTTTTTTTAATTAAAGTTGAGGGGTTGAGTGGCACTCCCCCACAAGCCTTATTAGGCCCTGGGTACCCTATCCTTCAGGGCCACTACTTAAAATAAAGGGGAGGGGGCCCACGCAGCCACCCTCCCTGAGCCGTTATCGTCCCGGAGAATCCCTTTCCCAGGGCTCACATTACTTAAAGCTGGGTGGCATGGTGCCCACCTAGGGCACCCACTATACACTCAAAGGGGATGGTGGGGGAAGTCTCAAGGCCCCTACAGCCCCAGCCAGCTACCCACATGCAGCGGGAGCCGACATTCCTCTTGCCACCAGGGTCCAGATACTTATTGTAGGAAAGTAGAATCTGCTTTCATGGTTACCCCCACTTTTTGCTGGTGTTACTCTGTTTTAAAACTGGCTTTATTGGAATCCTGCTAATCAGGGGCCTAGTCACTGTGCTTTCTCTCTAAATTAGAATGTGGTAAGTACTGTGGTACCTTCCCAATTGGCTACTGGTATATCCTTCTAAGTCCCTAGTATATAGTACTAAGGTACCCTGGGCAAGGGTACACCAGGGGTCTCCCATGGGCTGCAGCATGTATTGTGCCACCCATGAGAGACCACTCAAACTAAGACTACAGACCTGCTATTGCAGCCTGTGTAAGCTGGTGTCAGCACCACTTATGACAGATATACGTTCTCTTATATCTGAGATCACTCTACTAAAAACCTGCAAGTCACGCCTAAGGTAGGCCTTTGAATCCTGAAGGTAGGGTGCTCGGTTATAAGTGTAAGGGTGCCTTGCCTGAGCAGGACACCCACTACAAACCCCAGAGTCGATTCTCCAGGCTTTGAAAGTGCAGCCTGTGATTTTGATACATATAGTGGCTATTTGTCACTATGCAATGACTAACTCTATATTGGCTGTGCCGAACCTGGGCATGTTTGGTATAAAACATGTTGTAATCATACCCGAAAACCGTAATCAGGGTTGGAGATATGATTCCATGCACCGGGAGACATCTCCGGGAAGCCCCCATTGCTCCCGGTAACAACCTTCCAGGGTCTGCCAGCAAGCTAGTGCTGCTGCCGACCCCCGACACAATTCTGCCCTCCTGTTGCTGAGCTGAGCTCGAGCAAGGCAAAGGTAGAACAATAGGTTTCTTGTCACAGGGAGGTGTGACCACGTCCCAGACAGGATTTACGGCCACATGCATCAACCTATTTAGGAAGTGCAAACGGTGCCAATCGGTAAATTCAGCCGTTGGCGCTTCCTAAATAAGTTTTTGGGATGCATGAAACAATTTTTGAAAATCCGCATTTTTTTGCAATTCCTCAAAATGCGAATGCATTTAAGGAATCGCATTTGTGCGATTCCTTAAATGCAATGCATGAATTTGTAAAAAAATGCTAATTTTGAAATAGGAAGTGCAAATTAACACGAGGTTGACCCTCGTGTTAATTTGTGAAATTCTTTAAAAAAGCACAAAAATGCATTTTGGAAAGTGTCATGTCACACACACACATATGTCCTTTGGACATGTGTGTGTGAAACTTGCACTAAAACAAACATTTCAAGGGTGCAGGGGGGGTCCTTTGGACCCCCCTCAGCACCCTTGCAATGCATCAACAAAATGTCATTGGCAAAACATTTTTTTGCAAAAAGGCATTGATTCCTATGGGCCTTTAGGCCCATAGGAATCAATGTAGTGCCATTCCTTAATTGCGATTCGCAATTAAGGAATCGCAATTTCCGAAAATGAAGAAATCCTAAAAACTTTTAGGATTTCTTGATGCATAGGATTTTGCAATTCCTAAATTGCGATTCCTTCATTTTCGCAATTTAGGAATTACAAAATCCTACAATGATGTATGTGGCCGTTAGTGTAATGGGCTGGGGTGGGGGCAATTGCCAGCTCCACCAGACTGCTTTTAGGAATGACTACCCTGCATACATTATACATGGCGCAGGTCTAATATGACGCAGACCTCTACAAACTGACGCATTGGACCCAACGCATCAGTTTGTAAATATGGAGCCGTGTGGAGCAGTTATTGCACACCAGGCTGATAATTATCTCACAACTCGTAATTCTAATCCCTGTGCAAGCAGGTGCTGGCACCTGGTTGTATGTAGCTACTTGGAATTATGGTCTATGGGGATCTACAGAGAAAGACTGTGTTAATGATCTAATAGGCTATATTTGTGATTCTTATCCTGTGGTCAATGGACCCCTGGGTTCTGCAATCCTTACTAAGGTGGTCTGCGACTGCTTACAAAATTAAATAATTTTAAATTACAATTAAAAATTTTAAATATTTGTTTGCGAATTCAATATTTCATTATTTGTGTATTTTAATGGTGAATGCTTGTATCTGTATTTTTGTGTGGTATTTTCAGATGCAAATCATCAAACTGCTTAGGCCTGGTTCAGCTCTTTCAAGGAACGTGAGTCAGTGGGGTCCCCAGAATCTAATAACTATTCAGTGAGAGTCCCTGCATTCATGTAACGATTATGTGGAGGTTTTTTTGGGGAGGGGCACAGAAGTCAAAAGGTTGAGAACTACGGGCCTAGATTGCATCCTTTGTTTTTGCAAGGAATGGTTGTTTTAATAATAGTTTTGGTTCCTCTGTGTGCATGACAATACTGAAATGCATTGGCTGTTCCAAGATGGTGGTCAACAGTGTATCTTAATATTTTCTCAACTCTTTTGAGTACAGGTCATTACTGAGATGGCACTGGACGCCCCAAGATGGATTCCATCAACATAGTGATCCAAAACAGTAGCCATGATTGGATCAGCAACCTCACCCTGGTGGCAGCAAATGAGACTGGAGGCCAACCACCATCAGTATGGAACACCCGCCACATATACAACTTCTATGCTATGCTTCTGGTGCTGCTAATCTTCCTCATCGTCTTTGGAAACATGTTAGTGTGCATGGCCGTTTCCCGGGAGAAAGCCCTTCAGACGACGACCAACTACCTCATAGTCAGCCTGGCAGTGGCCGATCTGTTGGTGGCAACACTGGTGATGCCCTGGGTGGTGTACCTGGAGGTAGGTACTGATGGGGGCTCCACTGGTGACTGGTATGCAGGAGGTAGGTAAGGAAGTGGGCTGCTCTAGGGGGTTGCATCCCAGAAGGTAGGCAAGGGACAGGCTCTTGGGGATCAGTCTCCTTGGAGGGAGATACAGGAGCAGGCTCTAGTGGTGGGTGGTGTCCTTGAAGGTAGATACAGGAGTGGGGTTGTGGTGTGTAGTGTCCTTGGAGGTAGATGTAGGAGCAGGCTCTTGTGGTGGGTTGTGAATTTGGAGGTAGATACAGTAGCTGGCTCAGTTGGTGGGTGGTGTACTTGAAGGTAGATATAGGAGCAGGATCTTGTGGTGGGTGGTGCCCTTGATGGTATATACAGGAGTGGGCTCTTGGGGTTGGTCATGTTCTTGGGGGTGTATATTTAGGAGTGGGTTCTTGTGGTGGGTGGTGTCCTTGGAGGTAGACACAGGAGTGGGCTCTTGTGGTGGCTGGTGTCCATGGATGTAAATACATGGGGCAGCCTCTTGTCAGAGGTGGTTTCCTTAAAGGTAGATGCAGGAGCTGGCTCTTGTGGTGGGTGGTGTCCTCGGATGTAGATATGGGAGCTGGTTCTTGTGGTGAGCGGTGTCCATGGAAGTCAATATAGGAGCAAACTCTTTTGGGTGGGTGGTATCCTTGAAGGTAGATACAGGAGCAGGCTCTTGTGATGGGTGGTATCCTTGAAGGTAGATACAGGAGCAGGCTCTTGGGGTGGGTGGTGTCCTTGGAGGTAGATACTGGAGCAGACTCTTGGAGTGGGTGCGGTTCCTGGAGGTAGATACAGGAGCAGGCTCTTGGGGTGGGTGATGTCCTTGAAGGTAGATACCGGAGCAGGCTCTTGGGGTGGGTGATGTCCTTGAAGGTAGATACCGGAGCAGGCTCTTGGGGTGGGTGGTGTCCTTGGAGGTAGATACAGGAGCAGGCTATTGAGGTGGGTGGTGTCCTTGAAGGTAGATACCGGAGCAGGCTCTTGTGGTGGGTGGTGTCCTTGAAGGTATATGCAAGAGCAGGCTCTTGTGGTGGGTGGTGTCCTTGATGTAGATACAGGAGCAGGCTCTTGTGATGGGTGGTATCCTTGAAGGTAGATACAGGAGCAGGCTCTTGGGGTGGGTGGTGTCCTTGGAGGTAGATACTGGAGCAGACTCTTGGAGTGGGTGCGGTTCCTGGAGGTAGATACAGGAGCAGGCTCTTGTGGTGGGTGGCATCCTTGAGGTAGATACAAGAGCAGGCTCTTGTGGTGGGTGGTGTCCTTGAAGGTAGGTACAGGAGCAGGCTCTTGTGATGGGTAGTGTCCTTGGAGGTCGAGACAGGCGCAGATTTTTGTGGTGGGTGGTATCCTTAGAGGTAGATACAGGAGCAGGCTCTTGTGGTGGGTGGCATCCTTGAAGGTAGATACAGGAGCAGGCTCTTGTGATGGGCGGTGTCCTTGAAGGTAGGTACAGGAGCAGGCTCTTGTGATGGGTGGTGTCCTTGAAAGTCGATACAGGAGCAGATTTTTGTGGTGGGTGGTATCCTTAGAGGTAGATACAGGAGCAGGCTCTTGTGATGGGTGGTATCCTTGAAGGTAGATACAGGAGCTTGCTCTTGGGGTGGGTGGTGTCCTTGGAGGTAGATACTGGAGCAGACTCTTGGAGTGGGTGGTGTCCTTGAAGGTATATGCAAGAGCAGGCTCTTGTGGTGGTTGGTGTCGTTGATGTAGATACAGGAGCAGGCTCTTGTGATGGGTGGTGTCCTTGAAGGTAGGTACAGGAGCAGGCTCTTGTGATGGGTGGTGTCCTTGAAAGTCGATACAGGAGCATATTTTTGTGGTGGGTGGTATCCTTAGAGGTAGATACAGGAGCAGGCTCTTGTGGTGGGTGGTATCCTTAGAGGTAGATACAGGAGCAGGCTCTTGTGGTGGGTGGCACCCTTGAGGTAGATACAAGAGCAGGCTCTTGTGGTGGGTGGTGTCCTTGAAGGTAGGTACAGGAGCAGGCTCTTGTGATGGGTGGTGTCCTTGAAAGTCGATACAGGAGCATATTTTTGTGGTGGGTGGTATCCTTAGAGGTAGATACAGGAGCAGGCTCTTGTGGTGGGTGGCATCCTTGAGGTAGATACAAGAGCAGGCTCTTGTGGTGGGTGGTGTCCTTGAAGGTAGATACAGGAGCAGGCTCTTGTGATGGGTGGTGTCCTTGAAGGTAGGTACAGGAGCATGCTCTTGTGATGGGTAGTGTCCTTGGAGGTCGATACAGGAGCAGACTCTTGTGGTGGGTGGTGTCCTTGTAAGTAGATACAGAACCAGTCTTGTGGTGGGTGGTGACCTTGGAGGTAGATATAGGAGCGGGGTTGGGTGGGTGATATCATGGAGGTAGATACAGGAACGGGCTTTAATGATGGGTGGTGTCCTTCCAGGGAGATAATTTAACACTCTCTTAACTTTTTTGATTATTTAATTTTCCATATTTGTAGCCACTTGTAGTGAGTGTGACCCCAAAATGCAGTGGAATGGTACATATATGTAAAATATGGTGCCGGGTAATAAATATCACAAAAGGAAATCTTCATAGCTTATTGAACAACATAAAGTATTCAAGCTGTTTTTATGGGGCCAATCTGGAGAGACTGAGGAGGTGAAATGTGAATTCCTTGCGGTGATAGTGAGTGAGGTGGTGGGTGTTGAGTTCCTTCAGGAATTCTTGTAACTGCTGGATGCTTGGAGAGATGAGGTATCTCATGCTGGAGGCTCCGTCAATACATGGAGAAGACCTTTCCCCTTGGTATCATAAATAACACATTTGTCTGAGAAGTGCGTCGAGATAATGAAAAAGAAGCTTGTCTACCAAGCAGAGAGCTACAGAGCATACATAGGTATTCAGAGAGACATAGAAGTGAGTTACCAGTGGCATCATATTTAGTCCTGAAGATATGAGGGAGCAGCAGGGCTACACAGTGATATATTACCAGGCAGATATAGTAGCTATGGTGTTAAGAACATAATGTATGTGCTCTTGACCCGAGCGCTAAAAGTTCAGCAGGCAAGTAGTGCATTGTACTAAACAACATTCGTAGATAAAGGGTAAAAGCGGCATTATAAATTAGCAAGGTGGAGAGATCATTGAAAAAAAACAGTCGGAAGGCATTCAGAAAGGCCTGGACGATCAATTGATAAGAGATAGAATTTCTATCTTTACAGGCAGAAGTGCAATAGCTGAGATGGGTGGTAGGACAGATATACAATAACTTGAGAAGTAGAGATGGGTGGTGGGATAGATATACAATAACCTGAGAAGTAGAGGTGGATGGTAGGATATGTATACCATAACCTGAGAAGTAGAGATGGGTGGTAGGATAGAAAAACAATAACTTGAGAAGTAGAGGTGGGATAGCCTAATTACCCTGACTTTATTTTTCTAGGTGACTTTAATTTTCACATGAAAAATACCACCGACCCAGACACAGTAGTGCTTCTCGATCAGATGGCCAGTGTAGGTCTACACCAACTGGTCAAAGACACGACTCACGTTGCGAGTCACTGTCTAGATGGGATTTTTACTGACAACCCTCATCTAAGTTGGACCAGTTCTCTCCCTCTACCCTGGTCTAATCATAATGCCGTCCTCTTTGAAATTTCACTGCCACAAAGGCCACACTCCAAATACTCTGGGGAATCTTTTATTAGTCCACCCTGGAATAAAATAGAAGTGAATCAGCTAAAATCTCGCCTTTTAGAAACCCCTCCTAAATTGTCTACAGACCTGGATTCAGCTGTAGCGAATTACCACTCTTGGCTGGATTCAGCTACGACAAAATTGGCCCGCCAACAAACAGTTGACGCCTTAGACACATCCCCTCAGAACATTGGTTCAACAACACGCTCAGAGCCCAGACACAACTCTGTCGTAAACTCGAGAGGATATGGACTCAATGACAACACACTCACTAAAAGCAAATACAAAGAATCCCTTCAGGTGTATAAGAACCTTATCCTTAGGAAGAAGGCTGCTTATTTCACCTAGAACATTAGAGTGGCCAACAGATGCCCTAAAACGTTATGCACCACAGTGAAAAACCTGTCCAAACTTCCAGTCCCACAAGATACCTCTGCCTGTCAGGAGTTTTGCAACTCCCTAGCAAAAACACAAGGTCAATGATGTTTATGATACATTTTTACATCAGACTAATGGCTCGGCACAGAATCCCATCGAACTAAGTAGAATGCAACCTACAGCTGGAGTAACGTCCTCTACTCTGTCCTCTTTCACTGCCTTGACCAAAGAACAGACGACTAGAATAATTGGCGCAATTAGTTCAGGTTCCCCTTCCAATCCTGCCCCCCAAAATGTTACACCCATCAAACAAAAACTATAGCAAACCCTCTTACAGCTATTTTTAACGCCATGTTTACATCTGGCAGCTTCCCAGTGGAGTGGAAGAAAGCCTCCATACTCTCTCTACTATAAAAACAAAACACTCTGGACACCAAGGACACCTTTAATTATAGGCCTATATCCAGACTTCCCTTTCCTTCAAAGGTGATTGAAAAGGCCATTCACTTGGAAATGTCCTCCTTCACCACTCAAAATAGAATTTTGATCCCCTCTCAGTTTGGATTTTGTGCTCATCACAGGACAGAATTGGCATTTGTCACAGCCACCGAGGAGCTCAGGCAGACACTGGATGGTGGGGGCAGCGCTGCCCTTATCCTTCTGGATTTATCAGCATCTATTGATACACAGCTGCTGGTGGACCATTTGGCCTCCATCGGGATCAGGGATAGGGCGCTCTCCCTGCTAGGCTCCTTTCTGTCTGAGCGATCTCAGATGGTCGCAGTGGGCAACTATGTGTCATCCTTGTTTTCAATGCCATGTAGTATCCCTCAGGGATCTTCCTTGAGCCCTACACTTTTTTTTTTTTTTTTTTTGGGTTCAAACTGCTTTATTGCATATTGTTACAGTACACAGCTTCCAGTGCCTACAACCCGGAGGCCGGCAGCATCGTATATTGGTTGAACGAACCTCGCTAATGAAACACAGCCATTTGTACCGGCATCCCGGAGGCCCGGCGGCATAAACCAGTGTCTGTCTAGGAGCGCCAGCCAGCATACGGGATGAAAAGGAGATGGAATGAAGGATGCAATGCAGTAGAACAGGGTTTTGTTTTTTGTAACTATCCCCAACGTCTGAACAACCCCAATAGCACAGGTCAAGTAGTAAGGTGGTCTGTGAGTTACAGCAGTCTCGTGGTGGGTACAACACCAGTGTTGCTTTAACCATTTGTGTACTGTGGCCGGTCGGCATCACAAGGGAAAACAGGTCAGTCTATGTCTTCTGGGCCCGCCTGTGGGACATGGGGAGGCTCGCATATGTGACCCCTGAATTTGTTCCAGCCGGACCAGATTTCTCCCCATTTGCGGGGGCACCCCCTTGTTGTGTAAACAGTTTTTTCTTGTAGCATACACCAATCCATATCGCTTTGCCAGTCCTGCAGAGTAGGTGGATTGGGGGCTCCCCATGGTCTTGCAATATTTCTTTTAGCCACCATCTGCCCCAGGGTGACCCAGGTCCTCCCCCTCGATGACAGGTCCGTGGGCTCCCAGATGTTCAGGAGACAGTGCTTAGCCTCAGGACGAATCTCTACCTCCCAGACCTCCTGCATACACTGTACCACCCTCCTCCAGTATCTTTGCACTTGTGGACACTCCCACAGTATGTGGAAGAAGGTGCCCACCCTTCCGCAGCCCCTTTTACAGTGCCCATCACCTCCCCTCCCTATTTCTGCTAGCCTGGTACATGAGAAGTAAACTCTGTGGAGGAATTTCAGCTGGACCAACCGTAATCGGGCCGAGATAGCCACCTCTCTGGGTGATGTGAGAGCATAGGACCACTCCTCCTCATCTATCTCCAGCCCGTCTGCCACCCATTTTTCTTTCAGGGGGAGGAGAGTGTCAGGGGGGTTATTAATCAGTTTCTTGTATGTAAGGGAGATGGCATGTTCTGGGATATGCCCGTCTACCAGCCTGTCCTCTAGTGGTGAGGCCTGAGGTATGGGAGTGCCCGGTGGAATGTTAGCCAGAAGGGAGTGTCGCACCTGTCGGTACCGGTAGTGTTCAGTGTGTGCTAGGTCGTGTATCGCTTGCAGGTGCGCGAACTCGTGTACTCCCGTTGGCCCCAAAGATCCCTAATTTGTGAGATGCCTAGCAGGTCCCAGCTGCGGAACCCTCTAGTGCGTCTCAAAGAACCGAGTTTTTCAGAGGCCCACAGAGGCGTCGACATGGTGAGGGTGTCTGACCAGCCTAGTTGTTTCTGTGCAATGTGCCACACTTGTACCGAGTGTTGGGTCGGGCCTGTGAGTTGGTGTCTACCCGGTTTGGAGTAAAGGGCAACCTCGTAGTTCCCCCCAGGAAGGAGCCATCTATCCATATCGTACCCGGGGTCCCCCCGTCACTGTATGTCCCCTGGTTAATCGCCGCTAGGTGTGCTGCCCAATAGTATTTACGGATGTCAGGGAGGGCAATCCCACCATCGTACCACCCCAGAGTAAGTTTGCGCAGTGCGATTCTGGGCACCCCCGCCCACAGTAGGTCCCGCTGCGCCGCTTCTACTGCAGTGAAGTATGAGTTGGGAACGAGTTCAGGATAATTCTGCAATGCGTATAAAAACCTCGGCAGCGCCACCATCTTAAAGAGGGCTGCGCGGCCCAAGAGGGACAAAGGGAGTTTCTGCCAGGATTTAGCATCTCGTTGGAGTCGCTTGAGGGGCGGGAGTAGGTTGCGTTCGTACCTCATCGTCTTGTCCGTGGAGACAAAGACACCCAGGTACTGGAAGCCGTCGGTGGCCAGTGCTAGAGGGCAGGTGGCGGGGAGCCTCAGGGGTTCGCCACGCAGAACATAGAGGAGGGATTTACTCCAATTAATCCGAAACCCGGAGTTCCTCCCGAAACTCGTGAGGATGTCGAGCGCCGCCATGATAGATCTACGAGGTCTAGACAGGTACAGAAGGATGTCATCGGCGTAAAGGGAGATTTTGTCCTCCCATCCTTCAGTCCAGGCTATACCTTTAAGGTAGACATCCTGACGTATCCAGGCCGCAAGGGGCTCAAGGGAGA
This sequence comes from Lissotriton helveticus, assembly GCF_964261635.1. NCBI lineage: Eukaryota > Metazoa > Chordata > Amphibia > Caudata > Salamandridae > Lissotriton > Lissotriton helveticus. Next base: position 1,821,126,541 of record NC_136068.1, on the reverse strand, counting down.
GCGCGAAGAGGAGGGGAGAGAGAGGACAGCCCTGTCTAGTCCCTTTCCCAAGGGTGAAGACTTCTGATGCTTTCCCGTTCACCACCACCTGGGCCAATGGCTCAGTGTATAGGAGGCGCACCCAAGATATGAAGTGTGGTCCAAAGCCCAGTTTTCGCAGCACTGCTATCATGTAGGGCCATTCTAGGGTGTCAAACGCCATGGTGGCGTCAAGGGAGACCACCACTGCGTCCTCCTGCAGCCTGTGCCGCTGTCCGAGTACCCCATTAAGGCGGCGAATGTTTAGCGCCGTGTTTCGGTGGGGCATGAATCCTGCAACGTCTTGGCCAGGATTTTGGGCTCCGCGTTGAGCAGCGATATCGGCCTGTAGGAGGCACAGGACTCTCTGGGCTTTCCCTCCTTTGGTATCGCCACTATCGTCGCTAGACGCTGGTCCCGTGGCAAGATTCCTTTTTGCCGACTCTCCTCGAACATAGGCTTTAAGTGTTTGCTGAGGGTTTCTGGCTGCAGTTTGAAGAGTTCTATTGGGAGGCCGTTAGGTCCTAAGGCTTTACCCGGTCGGCGGTCAATAATTGCACGCTGTAGCTTGGATGCTTCAAGCGGGCGGTCAAGGGCTTCTCAGTCTTCGTCGGACAGGCAGGGCATACGGATGTCCGTCAAGAGGGCCATGGAGTCCTCCTCTGGACGATCAGATTCCTGGCTATATACCTGCTGGTAGTGGCGTGCAAACTCCGCCACTATTTCCTGGGGTTCCGTTACCACGGTCCCAGGGGCCGTGAGGAGCTCCGGGACCACTCTTTTGGCCTGCTGCTTCTTTTCGAGCCAGGCTATTAGTTTTCCGGCTTTGTCCCCCTGATCGTATATCCGTCCCATCTTGTGTCTGGTGACCGTCTGAGCTTCCTGCGTGACCAGATCCCTGTATTCAGCCGCTTTAAGCCGCAGCCTATGAAGTGCGTCAGGCGTCCCAGTGTCGCTGGCCTCCTTCTCCAGGAACGCCAGATCTGTTTCAACTGTGGTGATTTGTCGTTCTCTATCCCTCCGCCTACCTGCTATGGTCGACAGCGCTTCCCCCCTGAGTACCGTTTTAAAGGCCTCCCATAGGGTGACTGGGGAGTCCACGGACCCTACATTATTATTGAAGTAGTGGATGATGGATTTAGTGAGGGCCTTCCTAGTCTCCTCGGCCTTCAGGTGCCAGGCGCTGATCGGTGTAATGCAACCCTCACGTCGGGCCCCAAAGGTTAAGTGCGTGAAAATAGGTGAGTGGTCAGATATACCTCGCGCTAGATGGGTGGCTTCATGTACCGTCATGTCGTGGTGCAGTAGGGTGAGGATGTAGTCAAGGCGGGAGAATGTGCGATGTGGGCCAGAGAAGAAAGTGAATTGGCTGTCTGCCGGGTGGAGCAGTCTCCAGACGTCGGTGAGCCCAAAGGCGTCCAGAAAGTCAGCTAGCCATGTCGGCCCATTTGGTGTGTCCCTGGGGGGATGTCTGTCTAGGGCTCCGGATATTACCGCATTATAGTCTCCCCCCAATATCAAATGCCCGTCAGGGAGGGAGAGTAGCGTGGTACCTAGGTCAGCATACGCTCTGGTTTGGAGGCCCGGTGGGATGTAGACTGAGAGCAGGTTTAGGCGGCGGCCTTCCCATCTGCCTGATAACACCGCAAAGCGGCCCAGTGGATCTGACTCGATGTGGTCTATGTGGATGGGTAGTGAACGACGCAGTAGTATCCCCACTCCCCTGGAACCTGAAGTGAAGCCTGAATGAACTGCAAGGATATATCCACACCTATTGAGGGCCTGCCACGTGTTCCCCAAGAGGTGCGTTTCCTGCAATAATACTGCGTCCGGCTGATACCTCCTGAGGAACTGTAGGACTATAGTACGTTTGAGTCTGTCCCCTAGCCCATTAACGTTCCAGCTTAGAACTTTGAGACTTTTTTCCCACCTATTAGCCATAACCGTTGCCTTGTGGAGGAACTTGTGTCCGTGACCTGGTGCATAAGTCGAGACTTACTGTAAGAGCTACACTTGACCGTACAACCTTCCCAACTCCCCTCCCCCCCAATCACCCCCCCAACAGTCATGTTGAATGCAGACATTATCACATTTCATAAATCGGAGGCCCACAGTCCCCATCCCACCCCACTGAAATCCCCCACCTGTTGAACAATCCCCCCACCTTGCTCCCTGCTCAGTAGGTTTCGAACTACCCACACCCCCAATTAGCAGAGCGCCTGTCGCCCAGCCCCACCCCGGAGAGAAAAAAAAACTGCTTCCCTCCCGAGGAAAACTCTGTTAGTGAGCACGTGTGCCAGACCCAACTCCAGCCGCCGTGTCTGTGTCCCCAAAAGTATAAGTCCCTCAGGTTGACCGCCTTGCACGGATCTGTTCAAGAGTACAACAGTCATGGAGGAATGCGCCCGCCTCCCACCTTAGGAGCCCAGAGTCTTACCATTGTGGGCACTCGTGTAGGTCCATTCAACGCAGCATGATTCCGCATGGCAAGACCTCAACGTGCTGTGTCGTCGTGAGGGGAGTCCCAACGGGGAATATTCGATCTGGAGCGCCATGACCGCTGACTCCTTTCAGCCTCTGCTGAATTTTCCGCCGCCGACCCTGGGGATGGTGCTCCCGGTTCCCTCCAGTTGTCACGGTTCTGTGCTGCCGGCGCTTCTGGCGCCAGCCCGTCGAGCCATTCCTGGACCGCCTCCGGTGAGGTGAAGAATCTCGATTTGCCCCCCGATATAACCTTGAGTTTCGCAGGGTAGAACATCATGTACTTGATGCCACGTTCCCGAAGTGCCGCTTTCACCCCCGTATATGAGCGTCGATCTTGTTGAACCTGCATTGTAAAGTCTGGGAAGAACCGGACCGTGGTTCCCTCGTACTGCAGGTCACCCTGTTGCCTGGCAGCTTGGAGAATGACATCGCGGTCTCGGTAGTTTAGGACCATGGCGATTATTGTTCGCGGCGGGCTCCCAGGCTTAGGCTTGGGGACCAGGGCCCGAAGGGCCCGCTCAATAGTGAAGAACTTGGAGAGTCTCTTGGGTCGCAGGTGGTTGAGGATCAGGTCCTCTAGAAACAGCTCCGCACTGTGCGCCTCTGAATCCTCCGGCACACCTACGACACCTATATTGCTTCGTCTGGCCCTCCCCTCCTGGTCTTCAAGCCGCATGGCCATGAGGCGGTGTTGGTGGACCAGTTCATTTACCCGTCCTTCCAGTCGTTTCGAGGAGGCCCGGAGTTCCCCGATGTCCGCCTCATTGGTCTTGGACCTCTCGGTGGTCTTACCGAGGTCAGTGCGCAGCAGGTTTACCTCAATCGTAATTTTGTCCATTTTCGATTCGAGCGTGGTGCCCAGTGTTTGTATGGCGGCCATTATGGAGGTCAGTGAGGGCTCCACCGCGCCCTTGGCACCCCCTCCTTGCGCTCCGGACTGTGCAGGGCCAGTCGCCACCGCATATTTGTCAAGTTTGTTTGTTTGGGTCGGTAGTCCCGACTTAGGCCTCATCTTTGACTTTGGCTCCAACTCCGCGGTCCCACAACACTGTCCTGTGGCCGATAAGTTTCGCACCCCCCTGCGCAGCAAGTCGGCTCAGGCCGGGGGGTGAGCAGTTACTTGATGTGGAGGACCCTCCTGACAGGTAGGTGTCCACTCGCCGTCCGGGCCCGCGCCGTTGGTCCCGGGAACAGGCCCCGCACTGCAGCGATTCGCAACACGCCCCCGACGGTCAGCACTCCTCAGGACGCCCCCCGGTGGTGCTCACAGGTTGGCCATTAGGGTCAAAGTTATCAGCTCCTCCGCTCGGCGTTCAGGGGCCGCACCCCGCTCCCTCAGCAGCCCTGGCGCTCACCTCAGCACGGGCGCCGGCCGCGAGTGACGGGATTGCAGGGGGTCCTCGTTGGCCTGGCGATCGGTCCACCGGCGTCGCCGCAGGTCTGTACCCGCTCTTCAGCCCACCCGGGCCCTCCGCCACCTCGTCCCACCAGGCACAGGGGACCGGACCTGCCCAGTCCGGCGCCGCTCTCCTCTGGGATGCCAAGGCTGGTCTTTCCGGCGGCCGCGAGGTAGGCCGCAAGCCGGGGCCTCAATTTTGGCGGCGCCGGCCCTGGGATCCAAGTCACGATCTCGAGGCAGCCGCCGCGATCGATGTGTCGGCGTTCCGTCCCTGTGCGGAGGCCGGACTCCGCTCCAAGCCCAGAACTGCAGCACTACACCTGAGGGGGCTGGCGCGCTAGGTTACGGGCGCCCCAGCAAGGATCAGGCTAGCGGATTTTATGGGGACAACAGTCGTCCCGGCAGAGCTCGGCGACTAGGCAGCCATCTTCGTTGTCTCCTGGCCACGCCCCTCGAGCCCTACACTTTTAATCTTTACATCACCCCTTTGGCCAAACTGATAAAAAACGACGGATTTACCCTAGTATCGTACGCAGACGATGCTCAGATAATTGTTTCTGTGAGCGGCCTATCCAGTTCTACAGCCAGCAGTTTTCACGACTGTATGAGCCATATTGAGAACTGGATGACAGACAATTGTCTGAAACTTAACTCCTCCAAAACGAAGGTCCTTTTTTTCAGCAACAACCCTCTCATCTGGACAAACAGCTGGTGGCCTGTACTAGAGAGCTCTAGTACAGGCTCTCTACCTGTACTAGAGCTAAAAGCTAAAAATCTAGGAGTCATTTTGGACACCAAGTTGCCCTGTGAAGCACAGATCGACTCCACCACTTCTGCTGGCTTCTTTATCTTTAAAATTCTTAGGAAAATTCTTCCTTCAATTCCGTTAGAACTCAGGAAAACCGTGGTATATGCATTGATATCATCAAGATTGTGCTACTGTTATGCTCTGTTCACCAGCGCTTCAAAGCGCAGCAAACAAACACTACAGATAGTACAAAATGCTGCTGCCAGAGTACTCCTAGGAATTTTTTCTCCCATTTTCTTTACAGAGACCGGATTCAGGTCATCTTTTTTGATATATTTCTGCTTCCCTCGGGCCAGCTCATGCCCTGAAGCTAAAACTACCAGTGGATTTTTACTGCTAGTTTTTAGGACTATAGGCAATTTACACTTAGAAACTGAGCTTTTTTCTAGTAGGGGCCATTAGAAGGTCCTGATGAGTAAGCAGTAGGGGACTGCTTACGAAACATGTAGACCAGGTAGTAGCTAATTGTTCTACCTCAAAACCCCCTTCTTAACGTCCCCAGCTAGGGAAGTGAATAAATTGTTTTTTTCCACTAGCCAGAGGATTTTTAGCTTTTTTTAATTCCCACACATTACTAGGTCCCTACACTTCACTGACACCACCCACCTTGCACTGTCACATAGCCTTTGTCACCATACTAGTGCTCCCGCGTAGTTCGTCAGGTCGTAGCACGCCCCGCCCCGTAGAGGGACGGGAAGACCCCAATGATGAAGCATGACACTAAAGGATTTTTTTAGTGTGTGAGGGGTATTTTAACAAGCACATTGTGCTCTCATCTTTACCACCCAAAGAGAGAGTTAATTAATTTTTCACCACCCACAAAAACAAATATAAAAAATTTAATTCACCACACATTGATAGAATCTCTTTGTTTATGCATATCGAATTGGAGGGTGATTCTGTCAAAACCTCTTCACTTCCTCTATTGTTTTGGGAGTACTCCTAGGAATCCCCAAACTTGACTCTGTAACCACAGCCTTGTCTCACCTTCACTGGTTGCCTGTAGCAAAGTGGATCCAGTTTAAATCTCTCTGCATAGCCTTCAAATCCCTGGACAATCTGGGGCCAATTCAGCCGGCAAATCATCTTAAACCATACGCCCCTGCAAGACCCCTTAGGCCAGCGAGCTTGGGAATCTGGTTGTCCCGAGAGTAAAAAGAGACAGGTGGGGAGGTAAGAGCTTTACCACCACAACAGCAAAACTGTGGAACTATCTACCAGCCTCACTCAAGAAAGAGACAAACCTACTAAAGTTTAGAAAGGGTCTACAAACGTGGCTTTTTAAGGAATAATCCTAACCCTCTTGAGTGAAATCTGCATGTGCTAAAGAGTAGCGCTTAGACACCTGAGGGTATTGTTGCGCTTTACAAATGTATCATCATTATCATATACAATAACTTGAGAAGTAGAGATGGGTGGCGGGATAGATATACAATAACTTGAGAAGCTGAGATGGGTGGTAGGATAAATATACATTAACTAGAGAAGTAGAGATGAGTGGTAGGATAGATATATAGAATAACTTGAGAAGTAGAGATAGGTGGTGGGATAGATATACAGTAACTTGAGAAGCAGAGATGGCTGGTAGGAAAAATATACAGTAACTAGAGAAGTAGAGATGGGTGGTGGGATAGATATATAGAATAACTTGAGAAGTAGAGATGGGTGGTAAGATAGATAGACAGTAACTTGAGAAGTAGAGATGGGAGTAAGATAGATAGACAGTAACTTCAGAAGTATAGATGGGTGGTAGGATAGACACTCAATAACTTGTGAAGTACAGATGGGTGGTAGGATAGATATACAATAACTTGAGAAGCAGAGATGGGTGACAAGATAGATATTTCGTCATTTTAGAAGTAGAGATGGGTGGTAGAATAGATGTATAGAATACCTTGAGAAGTAGAGTTGGGTGGTAAGATAGATATACAGTAGCTTGAGAAGTAGAGATGGGTGATAGGATAGATATACAATCACTTGAGAAGTAGAGATGGTGGTAGGATACACATTCAATAACTTAAGAAGTACAGATGGGTGGTAGGATAGATACACAAAAACTTGAGAAGTGAAAATGGGTGGTAGGATAGATATAGAATAACTTGAGAAGTAGGGATGGGTGGTTGGAGAGATATAGCATAGCTTGAGAAGTAGAGATGGGTGGTAGGATAGACATACAATCTCTTTAGAAGCAGAGATGGGTGGTAGGATGGATATACAATAACTTGAGAAGTAGAGATGGTTGGTAAGATATATATGCAATAAATTGAGAAATAGAGATGGGTGATCCGATACATATACAATAACATGAGAAGTAAAGAAGGGTGGTGGGATAGATATACAAGAAATTGAGAAGTAGAGATGGGTGGTAAGATATATATACAATAAATTGAGAAGTAGAGATGGGTGGTAAGATATATATACAATAAATTGAGAAGTAGAGATGGGTGGTGGGATAGATATACAATGACTTGAGAAGGAGAGTGCTGCACTGGACCACTGGTGTGCAGCCAGCCACCTGCAGATGTTTCCCAAGAAAAGGTTCCTAGATTAAAAAATTCGAAGAGAGATTATTCTTGTTATTGAGGGGGTGGAGCTTTGCTGGAGAAAGGTCTATGGACTGTGGCCTTCTTCTGTGGCACTGCAGTGTAGAGAGATAGTCTGCCTCAGCAGCACAAGGAATGCGAAGCTGCAGCTCTTGATCGCTTCTAGGTGAGGTTGCTGGTACTTGTATGCGTGAGGCCTTGAATGTGAGCCTTGCAGATGTGGTGGAGCATGCCTGAAGCGGCAGCCATATTAGGTAGGCAAAAGCAGGAGTGATATGGATGTCTCTTTTTTTTGTTCTGCTCAGAAACCTGAAAGCAGTACATAGACCAGCCTTAAATGGGGCAAGTCTGTTATTCCGAAGGCCAGAGAGGAGGCCAGAGCTACAGCCAAGTTAGGATATTACTCTGGCCATAAGCGGCTAGTCTCAGCTCCGAAGGGCAGCTAATGTGTTTTACCTTCTAGAGTTTTCGAGGATGCGATCTAGATGACTTAACTACTGCTTGGAGTTGCCCTTCAGTTAAATCAGGAAAGAAAGCAAGTGATTTTACTCTGATAGCTAGTAGGGAGCGTTATCTGCAGTCTTGAAGATTTGAAGCCGGAATAGTTTGCTTCATAGATCCAGTGTCCTAGCAAGAAGAAGGCATTAGGTGTTCGTGTTCCATCCATTTGTGGATGCAAGGCAGAGAAGCTTTAATCTTGGAGAAGGGTTCAGGAGACCCTAATTCAAGGCAGATTTAGGTCTCATCGGTGTACTGATAACATTAGACACAAAGTGCCTCATTTATGAGGCCTTCCGTCACTTTTACGCCGCCGGTGCGTCACTTTTTGTGACGCACCAGCAGCGTAAAAAATGTGCCTTGTAGCACCATATTTACAAAGTGACGCATCTAGGTAGATGCGTCACTTTGTAAACCCCTCCCGACATTATAGAAAGTACAGAAATGCACCGTACTGCTGAAATAAAGCGCCAGCACAGGTAGAAAGGACAGGAATGCACCGTACTGCTGAAATACAGCGCCAGCGCAGGAAGAAAGGACAGGCATGCACCGTACTGCTGAAATAAAGCGCCAGCGCAGGTAGAAAGGACAGGAATGCACCGTACTGCTGAAATCCAGCGCATGCGCAGGGAGAAAGGACAGGAATGCACCGTACTGCTGAAATACAGCGCCAGCACAGGTAGAAAGGACAGGCATGCACCGTACTGCTGAAATACAGCGCCAGCGCAGGGAGAAGGACAGGAATGCACCATACTGCTGAAATACAGCGCCAGCGCAGGAAGAAAGGACAGGCATGCACCGTACTGCTGAAATACAGCGCATTCGCAGGGAGAAAGGACAGGAATGCACCGTACTGCTGAAATACAGCGCCAGCGCAGGGAGAAGGACAGGAATGCACCGCACTGCTGAAATACAGGGCCAGCACAGGGAGAAAGGACAGGCATGCACCGTACTGCTGAAATACAGTGCCAGCGCAGGGAGAAAGGACAGGCAGGCACCGTACTGCTGAAATACAGCGCATGCGCAGGGGAGCGCAGCAAGGTCGCATGCTGTGCTGCCCTGCGTCACAATTCTCGTAAATATAGCCCATAGTGTCCCTGAGGGCTGCTAGCAAATAAGGTAACAGAAGCAACCGGAAATTGCAGCGCTAAAACGAAATAATGAAAATTAATATATGAAGCACTACATAAAATGAATTAATATTACTTCTGCATGGGGTAAAGGCAGTATACAGCTGAATCATGACAAAGAAACTGGGAAGCAAAGCTTTATTACTGAATAGTAAAAGCCTGTGTTACAATCATGACTGCTGGTGCATGCAGTGAATTCTAATTATTGGATAGTGTAAGTGGCCGCCTCTGACATCACAAAACAACTGGAACTGCTTTGCTATGAACATTAGCATTTCTCCTGTCCCTGCATTTGTGTCATCCATTGAGATGCAGGGGCATTGCACATCTCTACTGCTCACTCTGTTGGTACACTCAGGGGCTCATTTGTGGGAATTGGCGCAGGGCAGGGCTGCAAGTCTTCTTGTGGCGCTGCCCTACGCCAATGTGAAAGGGCAAGAATACAACGCATTTATGAAACATGGTGAATTCCTGTCCTTTCCCCCTGCGCTGGTGCTATTTTGGCAGCCTTCCTGCACAAAAACAATCCAGAGAGGTGTTTCCTCTTTCTATGTGAGCTGCAGAATGCAGCACACCTGGAAAAAGGAATAAACCAGGAGAAATAAAAACATTTCTCCTCCTTATGCCTGCTCAACATGGGAAAATGTATCTCACCAGCTGCACAAGGGGCTTGTAAATAAGACTCTTATAAATAAGCCCCTCATTGTGTTTGAGGCTTAGTATTTATAGTGGCTGCTGAAGTGCTTCCTATCCAGTGCTTGCAGTGCTGCTGCCTGCTCTCTGCCTTTAAGGGTAAAGGCATTTTCCAGAGTTGGAGGTGGGTGGCCTTCAGTTGTCCGCTGCATGGCAAGGACTATGGCCAACCCGCCCATGGGTAGCTGAACCCACATGCAGGAGCACAAGGATCTGTGGTGGTGCTGTCGGAGCACCGGCTCCCACTGAGGTGCAGCAAGACCATGGATCGCCCAATTTGGTTTTTTAATGTTGGCCTCCTGAGGTGGGGAGGGGGGAATCTCCCCAAGAGCTAGGGGTCCAGGGTATCCCACCCTAACCCTTTCATGTTTTTTAATTTATTTTTCAGGAATAGCAGCCGCAACATTTCTCCTCATGTTGTGAAAAGCCAATCACAATGTGGAACCAGCCAATCAGAACATTTAAAAAAAACCAGATTGACATCAAATCACAAAAGTACACTTTTTGAGTGAAGATCTAGCTTTCTGCAAAATCTGGTGTAATTCAGTCCAGCGTTTTTTTCTGATTTATTGTCTCCTTTTCCCTATGGGAAGTGCATGGGTATACAAACTGTTTTGGAACACCCCCCCTTTTTTCTCAGCCCCCACTTAAAGGATGACCCTGAAACTTTCCAGAAATGAGCAGAGTTGGATAAAAAATAATTTTTTAACTTTTAAAGATTGGCAAAACTGCATGAAAGTTATGAGTAAAATAAAAAATGCTCATCCCATGGAAACTCTGAGTCACATAACTACACAGTGGTGATATATATATATATATCTATCTATCTATATATATATATATATATATAGATAGATAGATATATATATATATAGATATATATGTATATATAGATAGATATATATATATATATAGATATATATATATATATATATATATATTAGCTACTGGGAGTCACCGGTAGGTAGTTATAGTTAGGGCCTAGTTTTCATAGGAAAGCATTTTTTGACTTGCTTATAACTGTAGGGTCGTTTCATGAAGTGTAATGAAATTTTCACAAAAGAAGTGCCTTACTGTATCTAGTTGGCATGCACATTTTCGGGGTTATCTGTCAAGTGGAGGCCAAAAAAAAGGGGGGAAGGTCAAAAAATTGTGTTTTCAATGTTACTTCCCATAAAGATTTTTGACACAACTATGGACCAAAGCACTGAGTGGAATTACACAAAATTTGACAGAAAACTACATCTTGGTCCAGAAAGCGTCCTTTTTATGATTTGGTCTCAAGACCCGGCTGTACTGTACAATAGGGGCTGGAACGTAAAGGGGACCTGAGGAAGTTTGTTGGACTTCATTTGACACCGTGAAAACTCCATTTCATCACCGCGCCTTTACCCTGAATATTGTGTTCCTTCTCCAAGCAATACTCACCAGAAGCGGTGGCTTCTAGGAGTCGAAGTTTCACCTGAGCCACTATGGAAGAATGACCATGTGACTTTGGGGTGGAACTCACTAACCTTCCAATGAGGTTTACGCAGGACACATAAAAGACGTGGGTGGAGTGAAAGCGCGGTAGCAGCGGCAACTGAGGAAGGCTATGACGCCGAAATGCATCTTGTCTTGCTGTCCTGAATAAACGGCTCCCAAAGTTCCCCTGAGTGGCCTCTCCTCCTTTCCTGCTGGAGGGGTGTTTGGTGTGGATTGATCCAGCGGCCTATAGAAAATATGTCATAAACAACGCTACCCAATTTCATAACCTATAAACAAAATTCTATACTAAATATGGACCCATTTATAAACCTGACATATTTGGGCCTACTGAATCAGGTGGTCAGATTAAATCTATATACACATTATTTACAAACTATATACAATTTATACAACTGCGAAAGAAATGTTGTCATTAGAATAAAACTTAACCATTTAAACGACCACCATTTGGCGACGTGATCTAGCTAATAGTAACCTACACTTCTGAATAACCAAGACCAGCTTGTTTGTCAAAAGTAAGATTTTATTTACTAAATTATGGTATATAAGTTGATAGTTTTATAAATGAATTTTATTTGCAATAAAGCAAGCATGATAGTAAAGAAATATGAGAAAATACAATTTAAGCAAGTAAATCAAATTTAAAGTGAATATTTAAAGTTTAGCATTTCTAAAACCTAAGTCCCTAACTAAGCTAAATAGATAGAATTTAAAGAAAAGTTCTTTGAGGATTCTTACGTGCTCCACGCAAAGTCCAACAGCACATCACCCTCATCGGAAAGTCAGAAAGCAGCAGCCAGCCCATCCCTAGGGACATGATTTTTTTTACCTTTCTATGCTAACTAAACTACGCAAAGGAAAGTTTTCAGAAATCTTCGACGTCCCATTGGCTGAGAGTGACAAGTGACATGTCACCCAGTTTTCAAAAAGTTCCACTAAATCATATTTCTTAGAGACCATTGTCTCTTCCACGTGAAGCCAGAAGCTTCCTCATATTGCAACAAATGTATAAAGTCATTCTCGCAGCGTCCATTGACTTTCATTAGACTTCCGCGGATGCCAAGTTAAGGCTGACAAAATGTTCACTTTTGACCTTGGCCATGTCCGACAGAATGATGACAGCACATTAGTTTTTGCTTTGTGAACGCAGCTTTTGACGAATTATTTATTTCAGAATGGGCGTCTCGTGACTTTCTGCAGAATTACATGTCAGCTCTTTTCTGCGACTCAAGTGACTAGGCCCAAAAGCAGGCAACTTATGATTTCTAATATAAAACAAACACAAGAAAAGTATTAATGTAAGAAATAATGTAGATTCTGTATCCACCCCTTGGTTGACTAATTAATTAACCCACCCGATTAATCAAATGTTACCTAGCCAATGCAAACAAATAAAGCAGCGTTTATATCTACCAGTCTCCGTTATTCCATGAGACCCATATGCACCTAGAATAGTAGAAATGACATCACACAGACAAGGAAAAGCAAAACAAGCACATGCTTCTTTTAAGTTTTCAGCAGTTAGTAATGACAAAAACGAAAACAATAAATTATTTTATTATTTTGCACGAACAAAAAGATGCAACAATTATGCACGTTTATGAGCACACATGTTAGTCCCCCCATGTGTAAAGTTTAATCTAAGTTGTATTAGCACAACATATCACAAATCATTAATATTTTTATTCATGTTATGGAAATGTGACTTCGCGAGTTTAAACAAAATTTTGTTTTCTATCTCGCTCCATCAACTCCCTCATCTGGTGATTAACAAATCACCACACCAGCACTCAAAATTTTGGTAAATTAAATTTCTAAGAAATCGATTCAAATTTATTTGTATTAGTAAACCTAAAAATCTGTTTCTGCATAATCTTTGCAATTAGCATAACGCTCTCTATGTAATTCCTGTAATTCGATCTCCCTTTCTTCTTCTTTTCTGAGTTTATAGATTCTTTTCTTTTCTTTCAACTGTTTCTTTCTTTTATGTAACAAACAACCTAATTTTGTCAAAATAAAAATGAATACTATTATAATCAAAGGTGCCAGAATCTTGCCAAGAATTGAACTTCCGATGTTATGAAACCAGTTTTTAATTGCTTGAAACCTTTTTGAAAGTTTCCCTGTAAAATCATCTTCTTCTAAAGGAATTATTTCTGAATGCATTTGTGTAATATTCTTAATATACATTTCAATATTCTTACTCTCATCAGGTATATATGTACAGCAATGTTGAACATGTAAAATGCCACAGACTCCTCCCTCTTTTGCTAGGAGTATGTCTAAAGCAAGGCGGTCTTGAATTACCATAGATCTAATTGCAATAACTTCAACATTTACTAATTGAAACCCATCAGCTGTGTCGGTTGATAATCTATCAACTATAGTGGACAATTTTCTGATTCTCCCTGCATTTAGGGTTATACCAACAAAAGGTATTACAGCTTGAAAAATATCTCCCAGAACTTCAGTAAAAGTTTCTCTTTTAGCTCTATTTACATAATTATGAATTTTAAACAATCCTTCTGAATCTCTGTCAACATGAAACACTTTAGGAAAAACAATTCCCACATAACAAGTTCCATACCAATGGTCTGGAAGGTTGTAGTAGGCTTTGTCACCACAAACAAAATAAATCCCAGGAAAGATAGGATCTTTTCCACCTTTAAATCCCCAACCTCCCAAAATCTGATAAGTATCTTCACAGTTACTCGCACCTACAAAATAATTATCAAAAAGTGTATTATCTCTTCTAATGCAAAGTTTTCCACTAACTGGTTTGTCTATGTGAATTGCAATATTTTCAAGCATTTTGCCATTTAATTTCTCATCCTCTTTCTGCCAGAAGGCTGACTTAGTCTGCTTGACTAATTCATTCCTCTTATAAATTGCTCTTCTCTCCTCAACCATATTCAAAAATTTCTTTCCTTCAGCACTTAATTTACATGTTAGATTATTCTTGTAAGCATACTCGTATGTGAGTTCATTAGTAACAAGGAAAAATTCTCTCATTTGTTTTGCTTTCTTATGCTTATTTAAAACATTATCAATCTTAATATTTGCGAAAATTTCATCATAATTTGAATAGTAATATTCTAAACGTCCAGTTTGATAAAATAAACTAGTTAATACACTACATGTTACAGCATAAGTGAGAGGAAGCATATTATATGTTACTCCCTCAGAAACAGAAGCAGGTAACTTAACGCAGACGTAACAGTCTTTTGCATCCATTACCTTAACATATTCACTCAATAGCTTTGTGAAAGTATTACTTGAAAAGTCACCAATTGATTTATCTTGATGAATGTTAGGCTGATGATCAATGACTTTTGCAGACACACTATGTTTAGTTTGGCTAACCAGAGCTTTGCTTGTTATGTTAACTTTGTGTAATTCTCTATTCATTTCTAAAGGAATAATCACAGCTAGTACCAACCAGAGCAGAACCAAAATGAGCAGACATACCAGAGTCATCTTACAGCATCTTTTAAAAACAGAACATTTTGAAGTGTTCTCCTTAACATAAGGCATTTTTGGTTAGTTTTAGCCTCAAAAATAAAAATAAATTTTAAAATTCTAAATTTATATTTACACCCCCCTTTTAAAATATATTTTTCTTTTTCTTTTAAAACCCTAAACAAGATTTCTTCGACCTTATGTCATACATAAGTTTTCTTCAACTAACAGTTTTTCTTCAACCTTGTGTCAACTAACAAATTTTCTTCAGCCTTTTGCCAATTTAATATTCCTGTACTTTAATCATTGTCACTAATTTCTTGGATTTCGTTTTCTTCTTCACTACTATCATATATGTCAATAACAGGTGGAATTACTAAGTAAGTCCACTCAGGAGACTTGTATTTTTGGTTTGGTCTTATTATTCTCTTCCCTTTTCTCGATATCACTTCAATTTTTCTTCCAACTCCAACTTCTTTTCCAGGACTCTTTTGACTACTGATTTCTTCAACTTGTTCTATTGGTTTCTTGATCAATCTCACTCTCAATCTTCCACCTGGCCAGTAGTCTGCTTTTCTCACGTACTTCTTCTTTGGTTCAGAATTATTTGATTCTGACTTCCAAGTCCTTTTCTTTCCGTTTTCACTTTCACCTTCCACGTCACTTTCTTCAGTTTCGTAGTCTGAAATTTCAATTGACTCAGGAACTTCTCTATTCGGCAATTTCACTCCTTCAGGAACACTTTGTCTTCCATCACTGGTACTCGGTAATTCGTTCTCTTCCTCTTCCTCAATTACCTCTAACTTCCCAGATTTCGGATTTCTGTTCCTTACTTCAGAGTTTGTTCTCTGCCTTTCGATACTCTCCTGGTCTGAAATTTCTTTTTGTTCAGCTTCTTTGTCTTCAATGGAGACAACCGAATCTTCAGTTATCTTTCCTTTTAACAGATTCTCTTCACCTTCAGAATCTATTTCAATGATTTCTAAGTCTTTTCTTGTTACATTTCCATTCACAGGCACAGTTTCCAGATGTCGACTTTCTTGTCGATCTTCAGAATCTGGAATTATTTCACCTTCTGTTCTGTCTTCTGCTTCAGAATCAGAATCATCTGTGGTATCACTTTCAACATCAGAACTCTCAGGAGTTGGTACTGGAATAGTATGACTAGGATGTATCCAACGTTTCAATCCTCTGCACTTTACAGCATTAGTAGTGATCAAGATTATCTGCCTAGGTTTCTGCCATCTAGGAGCTAGACAATTTCTTCTCCGATGTACTTTCGTTCTGACCCAATCGCCAGGTCTCAGATCATGAGTCAAAACCTTTTCATTTGATTGAGCTTCAGTTCCCACCTGATTAGACACAGAAGTTACCATATCAGATAACCTTTTACAGTAATCCAAAATTGCACTGTCATTTATGCTCAATAGTTTACCTACAGGTACAAAAGCTTGCCTCATAACTCTTCCCATTAAAATTTCATGAGGACTCAAACCTGTCTTTTTATCTGGTGTACTTCTTAATGACATCAAAACAAGTGGAAGAGCATCTGTCCACTTTATACCTGTCTCAAGACACATTTTTCCAATTCTGTTTTTGATTGTTCCATTTATTTGTTCAACTACTCCTGATGCCTCTGGTCTGTATGCACAGTGTATTTTCTGCTCAATGCTCAAAGCTTCGCAAATTAACTTCATCAGTTTGTTATCAAAATGGCTTCCTCCATCACTCTCAATAGTGACTGGAAAACCGTACCTTGGGATGATTTCTCTGAGCATTAGTTTTGCCACTGTAATTGAATCACAATGTCGTGTAGGAAAAGCTTCTACCCATCTCGAAAATAAGCAAACAATTACAAGTACATATTTCAAACAATTGTGTAAGGGCATTTCAATGAAATCCATTTGTAATCTGGTAAAGGGACCACCTTCTCGACCAATTATTCCTGTCCCCACCACTGATTTTCTGTTTGGATTCATTTGTTGGCATGACAAACACCTTTGACAAAAAGATTCAGCAATAGTTCTAAACTTGGTATTAAACCATGTTTCTCTGAAAAGTCTGACCATAGAATCTCTTCCTAGATGTGCTGGACCATGATATAATCTGGCCATGTCAGCAATCAAACAGTTTGGTAAAACTACTCTGCCATCTTTGTAAACCCACACTCCATCTTCTTCACGTGGTCTACAATCTGATCTTAACCATAAGTCTTTTTCTTCATCTTCTGCTTCATTTTGTAAATCTCTAATCTCATGCCATGTTTCTACAACAGTTGTTAGCATTAATGAATTTGAATCAGTTTCTTTACTCCTCTCCCGATTGTATGAATAATTTTTCCTTGCGCAGTACTTTGCTGTTTCATCTGCGAAGGCATTTCCTTTGGAAATATAATCAGTTCCTCTAGTGTGCGCTGCACATTTAACAATGGCGATTTCTTTTGGCAATTGTATTGCTTCAATTAATCTCCTAATGAAAACTGCATTTTTAATTGGTGATCCTGCTGATGTCATGTATCCTCTCTGTGACCAGAGTTGTCCATAATCATGCACAACTCCGTACCCATACTGACTATCCGTAATGATGGTAGTTCTTATATCCTTTGATATTTCACATGCACGAATTAAAGCAATCAATTCAGCCACTTGTGCTGAACGAACTCCTTCAAGACATGATGCTTCTTCAACATCTACGACTGTACAAACCGAATATGCAGCTTTCAAGACACCTCCTTCGGATCTTAAGCATGACCCATCTACAAAGTAGACGAAATCCGATTCAGACAAAGGTCTGTCTTTGATGTCTTTTCTTGGTTTAGTGCAGAATTCCATGACATCTAAACATTCATGTTCTGTCTCAATGTCATCAACAATTTCAGAGTCAGGCAGTAATGTAGAAGGATTCAGATTTAGACATCTTGAAATCGAAACATTATCTGCTCCTAGTATGATTTTCTCATACTTTGTCAATCTGCTGCTTGTTAAATGTTGAGTCTTACCTCTTGTCAGTAATATTTCAACTGAATGAGGCACAAAAACTTTCACAGGAAATCCCATAATGATCCCCTCACTTTGTTCGAGGCTGATACTTGTAGCTGCAACTGCTTTTAAGCAACCTGGTAATGCTTTTGCAATTGGATCAAGAACTGCAGAGAAGTATGCAATAGGTTTCTTTAAATTTCCATGTCTCTGAATTAACACAGATAATGCACATCCTTCTCTCTCACTGCAATACAGTTCAAAATCTTTCTCATAATTTGGCATACCTAAAGCAGGAGCTTGGCATAAGCTCTTTTTCAGATTCTCAAAAGAATCCATCTCAGCATCATTGAGAATAATTGGATCTTTTACATCTGACTTTGTTAGTCTTTGTAGTGGTTTTGCAATTACTGAAAATCCACTTATCCATTGTCGACAGTAACCAACCATTCCCAAGAACATTCTGACCTGTCTTTGTGTTCTTGGTGGTAACATTGCTTGGATCATTTTTATTCTCTCTATTGTTACTTGTCTTTTTCCCTTTGCAATTCTGTGACCAAGATATTTTACTTCTTGTTTGCAAAACTGTAGTTTTGCTGGGGACACTTTATGTCCTTCTTCTGCAAGGCGATTTAACAGAATTATTGTGTCTGTTACACAATTTTCTCTTGTCTTTGCAGCTATTAACAAATCATCAATATACTGCACTAACGTAGACCTACCTGGTAATTCTAGGTCTTCTATTGATCTTTTTAACAGTTCGTTAAATATTGAAGGACTTTCTGTATAGCCCTGAGGGATTCTTGACCATCCGAGGGTCTTACCTTGGAATCTGAAAGCAAATATTTCATAACTGTCTGGATGTAATGGAACAGTAAAGAATGCATTGCAAAGATCAATGACTGTATACCATTCAGCATCATGTGGAATCTGAAATAGAATTACTGCTGGATTTGGAACAACAGGACAACATGGAACGACAATTTGGTTAACCTTTCTCAAATCTTGTACTATTCTAAATGTTCCGTTAGACTTTTTAACTCCCATAATTGGTGAATTACAAGAGCTACTCTTCATTTCCTTTAATACACCTTGCTTGATTAATTTTTCAATTATAGGTGTAATACCTTCAATTGTTTCTGTTTTCATTTTATACTGTGGAGTGTTTGGAAATTCTATTCCCTGTTTCAATGTAATTTTTACTGGATCTACATTTTTCATCAGACCCATCTCATTTCCAGTAAAATCCCATATTTCTGATTTCACTGTTTCTTTGAGTTCCTCAGGTAAATCTTTTTCTTCAAATGCAGGAAACAATTTTGTTTCTTCTGCTTCCATCATCATCATTGTCATTCTGTATAAACCATCTTCCTCCATTGTTTGTAATTCAACTCCATCAGGAGAACAATATATTCTACAATTCATTTTACATAGGATGTCTCTGCCTAACAGATTTACTGGACTACTATTACAAACCACAAATCTGTGTTTATCTCTGTAGTTTCCAATTTCAACTGGTACTGGGTCAGTTAAGTCAGTTTTAATTTGTTGATTACTTACTCCAACAACTTGGATGGTATCCCCAGAGAGAGGTAGGTTTTCAATTTCCACTGATCTAACAGTAGAACGGGTAGCACCAGTGTCCACTAGAAAAGTGATGTCTACATCATTAACTTTCCCGTTTACATAAGGACCAGACTGGTCAACCTCAAGAGTGGCTCCAACAACACACTCTTCCTCCTCTCTCGGGCACCGTCAGCAATAATCATCAGAATCACTGTCTTGACTTTCTGCTAACAAAAATTGTTGTGAAGCATTTTGCATTTGAACCCTTTGCTGTTTTTGCTGTTTTTGTGGTTTTATTACCTGTTCACTTCCCTGAAATCCCACATTTGGATTATATTTTTGAACTCCCCCACAATTTGGAAAAGGTGGTTGTGGCAATTGGTCTTGACGATTATTCACCTGTTGTTGTTGCTGTTGCTGTAACTGTCGCTGAATATTAAATTCGTTTAACCCCTGTTGCATCTGTAGCTGTTGCTGCAGGTCAACACCATTCTGCATCTGTGGATTCAATAAGGGATTCTTTAAGTTTTTAGGAGGATGAGGACACTCGTCTCTCCAATGTCCAATTTCGCCACAATTAAAACAAGGTAATCTTTGTTTCAACTCCTCGATCTTTGGGCTAAATTTCTTTGGGAAGTTATTACCTTTAAACTTTCCTTGTATCTGGTTTGTATTTCCAGTTTGAACAAAATTTGTGTTCTTATTTCCCATGCTGGCAATCTGTTGTTCAGCCACCTTTACCTGAGCCCACATGGCTTTCTCCTTCAGCTTCTTCTGTTTTACTTCTATTTCATCGCTACAATATTTTGCTTTTCTTAGAATATCATCTACAGATAGTGATTGCCATCCGACAATACTAGTTCTAATCATTTCTCCAATTTCAGGTTTTAGTCCATAAACAAATCTATAGACAAAATGACTCATGTCTTTTTCATCTAATTTTTCATAACCACTGTATTGTTTAAAAATTAACAGTAGTCTTTCATAAAAGGAATGAACTGATTCTTTTGTTTCCTGTTCTGTTCTTTCTATTTTAACCCAATCGACTTCTTTGGGTGGAATTTTGTTTTTCATCCAAACAATTACTTTCTCATAGAAATCCATTACAAGTGGATTTGGAGCACCTGTTTCTTTAATTCGCTCAGGTTCTGTTTTTGGCCAACTAATCGATATTTTGCATTCTGTCCAAAGATCTGATGGAACAACAATGTCAAAAAATCCATCCAAATCAATCCACAGAACTTTTGACACTTTGATAAATCTATCGACTTGCCTGTACCACTCAACTGGTTTTTCCCTCAATTTTGGAAAGTCATTTGTAAATAACAGAATGTCTTGTCTCGACCACGGGATATGAACATATCCTCCACCTGCAACTTCTCTCATTGGAAATTGTTTTGACAATTTTTCCAATCTTTCATCTTCCTTCTTTTTCGTCCATTTTACTCTCCATTTGTTCAGTTCTCCTAGCTTTTTGATATAGACAATTAAATCTTTAATATGAACTATTCTTCCCATTGAGTTCAAACTCTCAATGTCACTTTCTGAAAAGTCTAATCTGTAATGTTTTGCAAAATTCTTTTGTTTACTCACATCAATTTCAAGTTCTGCTGCTAGATCCTCTATTTGATCATATTTGTTTTTCGTTTTCCACTGAATGCTTTTACAAATGAACAGTAGTTCATCATCTCGATAGTAATTTAAACTATCTGGACCAATTGTTCCAATTATTAATTCTTCGATATTTGCTTTTAATTTGGCCACATCAAGTTTTGGTGTGGTTACCCTGACTTCAGGACTCCCTATATCTGATACAGCACCCATTGGTGTTTTTGGAGATAAATCCTCATTAAAAGTTAAATCAGGCATTCTCGATTTAGAAGTGTTTATTTCAGATAAATCTGAATAAAATTTTTCAGCAGCCTTTTGAATTTCTGTATTTAAAGGAATAGTTAATCCAGTTTTGTTTGTTTCTCTTTGTTCAAATACTGGCTGAACAGGACCAATTGTTACTGGAACTGTCACAGCTTCCATGCCTTTTGTCATTCTTTTTATTAATTCTTCCTTTGATCTTATATATTCATTATAATCAACATCTTCAACATTTCTTGTCTCTCTTGTATAATCTTTTGGAGGTTCTCTCGCTCTTGGAGTCATTGTAAAATGTCTACCTTCATTTCGAGCATTCTCGAATTCTGATCTTCTAGGAGTTTCAATGA
This sequence comes from Lissotriton helveticus, assembly GCF_964261635.1. Classification (NCBI taxonomy): domain Eukaryota; kingdom Metazoa; phylum Chordata; class Amphibia; order Caudata; family Salamandridae; genus Lissotriton; species Lissotriton helveticus. Next base: position 1,821,105,258 of record NC_136068.1, on the reverse strand, counting down.
TTTCACAATTATTTGGATAAAGTTTAGGAGCTACATTAATTGGAGGTGCACTCGGTGAAGTTTCAGTAGAAACCACCGGGGTAGACCATGATCTAGGAGGTCTCAAAGGCTGATTAGGCTGATTCTTTCTAGCTGTTGTATATATTTCTTCCATAACTGCATCCTCAGATTCACTTTCCATAGATTTCCCTGTAGGAGTACCCATTACCATTTCATGAATTAAATACAATCCTTCACTCATGTTTCCCTGTCTCCACATTCGCAATCTATCTTCATGAGTTTCTCTTTTCCAAGATGGATTTTTAGAAGGTCTTTTAATTCCACTAGCTTCTCTTTGTAACTGATACATCTCGTCTTCCCACTCAACTAAAGCTTCGAATTGAGTTGGTCTCGGTTTTGGAACAAGAGCATTCATTTTCTCTCGTAAGTTTCTTAAGACTCTTACATTAAATGAACCATCATCAGGCCAAGTTAAAACGCCGTCGTTTTTAGTATAACGTTTCCAACTATCGAACCATAAGACAGTATGATATCCATATTCACCTTCCATATACGCTGCAGGTGTTTTATACTTATGAAGTAATTTACCACCTCGCGTTTCGATTTTCTTGTCAGGTGAAAATAAATTCTTGAATTTCTGAAATAATGTTGACTTTTTCTCAACATGTTTAAAATGATAACTCATTTTTAAGAGTTAAATCTAATTCACAAAATCGTTCGTAAAATATTTCCGGGATGTTCCGTACAACAACCAATCCGTGCGCGAAACACACCAACAAGCCAATGACAGTTGAGCTACGTCACTTTCCTGCTCAACCAATAAATTTAGAGTTTTTCCGAAGGACCAATCAGCTCACAGGCCGTCAGAGACTCAAGAGCCAATCAGAATATAGCTTGTGACGTAGGTCACCCAATCCCAGCGCGGCTCTGTGACGTACACAGCAGCTGCGGTTTCTCGTTTCTCACTCCTGGCGCTTACCCCTCCTTCACAAAATCTTTTCACAGCGCCATTTTAAGAATACTTTTCAGTGTAAATTAATTCTCAACAATGACTATAAAGACAACATCTGTTCGTTTCACTATTTAGGATAGTTTACATACATTCAAGTATCCACACTTCGGAATAGACGGCGCTATTCACACTAAGGATAATATTCAATTGTCAGTAGAGTAACCTTACCCCACCCTTCTAACACGTATAATTATGAACTCGCTTTGCTCTGAACCCACCGCGAAGTGAAAGTTCTAAGAGTTCCACTTGAACATAAAATACAATTCAAACTCGCACTTTTATACGGAAAATTCCCTAATTTCAAACACACATGAAATCCGTACAGGACTCTCACCTGTTTATAGAAATCATGCACCGTTAGCAAAATAACGACGTTATCCGTACAGGACTTTCACCTGTTTATAGATATGAAACATGTACCCGTACAGGACTCTAACCTATTTATAGATAATCATGCACCGACGCTAATTTACCCTTCACTCAAGCTCGGATATAACTAATACTCTCATCACAGTGAGTTTTATGGAAGGCGCTTTGTCCCTATTCTCATGCTGCTCTGATTTCTTAGAAAATCCTCACTATACAAGATTCAGACCTAGCCCTAAAACTGTGCTGCTCGGCGACAACACTATGGTACACGGCGATACCTCTTGTGATACTCGGCGATATCACTACAAACAGAACAGATGGCTTGCGTGACTAATTTCTCGCCACACAATCTATACCGGTATAGCTTACAGATAGGCACGAAAAACGAACTTAACATGTGTTAAAACATCGATCCTATTTCCATACCATAACGTTTTAGTAACCCTTAGCAACCAACATATTACCTTGGTTACGCTTTAGCAACCATCAATTTCTGCTACCAGACTAGCCAGAGGTGTGCAGGAGGCCCCATTCCACAAAGCGCAGGAGTGATGCTGGCACCAGCTGTCAAAGCTTGTTTTCCTTTGCTCCGAGGTATCGGAACAACTTCTGCCCGCCTCAAGTGCAGGGTCAGTCAGGGACTACTGCCAGCTGCAGCTCGTGACTGCAGGAGGAGCCGAAATCACTGCATTATCGTCTTAAGACCTGGCTGTACTATACAATAGGGGCTGGAACATAAAGGGGACCCGAGGGAGTTTGTTGGACTTCATTTGACACAGTGAAAACTCCATTTCATCACCGCGCCTTTACCCTGAATATTGCGTTCCTTCTCCAAGCAATACTCACCAGGAGCGGTGGCTTCTGGGAGTTGAAGTTTCATCTGAGCTACTCTGGAAGAATGACCATGTGTCTTTGGGGTGGAACTCACTTACCTTCCAATGAGGTTATAGTTAGGGCTAGTTTCCATAGGTACATTATTTTTTGACTTGTTTATAACTGTAGGGTAGTTTCATGAAGTGTGATGACATTTTCACAAAAGAAGTGCCTTACTGTTTCTAGTTTGCATGCAAATTTTCAGGGTGATCTGTCAAGTGGGGGCCATAAAAAAGGGGGGAGGTCAAAAAAATTGTGTTTTCCAAGTTATTTCCCATAGAGATTTTTGACACAACTACGGACCAAAGCACTGAATGGAATTACACCAAATTTGACAGAAAACTACATCTTGGTCCAGAAAGCGTCCTTTTTATGATTTGGTTTAAATCCATTCAATAGTTTTTGAGATGTTAAAGGCTCCATGGATCCACCGGGTGGCTTGAGAATTTACGAGCCAACAGCAATGCTGCGATTGGCTGGCCACAACCTGACTGAAAAGTTGCGGCCATCATTTTATGTATCAGGTAATAGAAATGTAGAAGAAGGAGGCAGGGTAGAGGTACCTTGACCCCATGAGTGCAATATAGGGCGTCTGATGGGCCAGAAAATACCCCAGCTAATTTTTGTTTTACGTGCAAATATCCTCGGATCCACTGCGATGCTCAGCAACACCCCCCCCATAAACCACTGTGGTGGATTAGCGGACTCTGCAAAAAAAAATATATACTCACTCTGACACTAATACATCCACTCTCAAACCCACTTAGACAATCTGGGGCCAATTCACAGAACTAACTCACAACAAAATCCTAAACTTACTACTTTTGGTATTCACAGAAGGCATTTAGTAATCTTGCGTTAGGATTTTGTCTTAAGTTAGGATTTTGTCGTAAATTAGGATTTTGTCCTAAATTCGGATTTTGTGTTAAATTAAGACTTTGTCCTAAATTAGGATTTTGTCTTAAATTAGGATTTTGTCATAAATTAAAGAAGACAAACTTAAGTTAAACTCAAGTTTAACTTAAGACAAAATCCTAATTTAGGACAAAATCTTAATTTAAGACAAAATCCTAACTTAAAACAAAATCCTAATTTAGGACAAAATCCTAATTTAAGACAAAATCCTAATTTAGGACAAAATCCTAATTTAAGACAAAATCCTTATTTAAGACTACTAAATGCCTTCTGTGACTACCAAAAGTAGTAAGATCAGGATTTTGTCATAAGTTAGTTCGGTGAATCGGACCCTCTCACACCCACTGATAGACCCACACAGACATTCATACACACACTCACAGATCCAGTGAGTCACTCATGAAGTCACTCACAAACCCTCTCACACTCACACATCCACTCTGAGATCCACTCAGACACTTCTGCAACCACTGACATGCCCACTCAGACACTCAAACACCTACCCAGACACTCACACACCCACTCCCAGACACACTCAGACACTCACCCCTACTAACAGATCCACTCAGATACTCACACACTTACTCACAGACTCATTGAGACAGTCACACACACTCACAGACCCACTCACAGAGCCATTCTGACACTGACTCACCCACTCGCTGACCCACCCAGACACTCACAGACCCCGGGGTGGTGCCCCCAGGGAAAATAAATACAGTTGTTGTAAAGTAAATTAAGCCCCTGGAATGGGGACTGGCTAATGACACAAGGTCCTACCCCCACTGACATTCCCTAGTGGTATTCCTGCTCATGGACCATTGTGCAAAAGTGATCCACAAGCAAGAATCTGTTTGTGAGAGACATCACTGGAGAGGGGAGACTCTCCCCTTTCCAACGATGCCTCCCAGAAACATGGTGAGGCATCCTGAAAACCCGCCGGACGCGGCATCAGCTGCTACCTGCTGCTTCTCTCCGCCCCGGTGACGGTTTGCGACATCAGCACGCACCGAGGTTAACTGATGTCGCAGGTGGGCGCTGTCACAACTTTCCTTTTGGGTACCTCGGAGACCAAGAAATTATTTATTTATTTTTAAGTTGTTTTTTTACATAAAGTACATTTGTGATTTTTAAATTTCAAAATGAGTATTTTTTTTTTTAAATCGAGAGATCAATAAAAAATACTAAAATTAATATGAAAATAAGATTGTAGTACACTTTGTACTTAAAAGACACCTAGAAATTCACTGAAAAAACCACAAATATTACAGGGGCATTATAGTTTGCAAACAATTTTTTTTTAAACTTTGAAAGTCACGTGAAAAACCAAAGGTTACATTATAGTCAGGAAATAGAATTTAAGAATACATAGAAATTCACTGAAAAAAATAAAGGTTTCAGGTACTTTATATTTAAGAAATATAATTTTTTTAAAACCTTATAAATACACTGAAAAACACAAAGGTTACAGGGACATTATAGTTCTGATCATTTCATGAGTGATCTAATATGTGAGGTCATAGTCAGTGTATTATGGGGCATACATTATAGTTAGCTCAGGTAACTAGAACTGCTGAACTTCTGTTGTTTTTGTGCCTGTACAATCTGAGCCTAACTATAACATCCCTGGAACCTTTGGTTCTTTCAGTGAACCCATATATCCGACAACACCACTAAAATGCATGGTAAAGGCATGCCTTGTAAAAACCATGCGTGGTATTACAACACATTGTAATGGTCACTGTGTTGTAATACATGCTTGGTAAACACATGTGTGGTTATGATACAGGTGGTAATGTCTGCTATTCAGCTAAGATGGCTGAGAGGTGCCACAGACATGGGTCCTCTTCCATGATGAGAAGGGAGCCATCCATGACTAGGATGCTTGCTAATTCAGTGTTGCAGCGTGACCTGTCTCTAGATCGTTAGTCTTATAGGATGAAATTCATGTTAAGATAGTTTTTTTGATTAGAAAGCATCAGCTTTTTTGTGAAATGGTGGATTGTGATGTGTAGGTATCTGGCAGGGTAGAGTTGTATTCAGGTTCAAAACTGTAGTGCCTTTTTAGTTTTGAGTGCCCTGTGTTGAGGGGTGTCAGAGAGCAGTTCATTAATTGTGGATGGGACAAGGCTATTCTCATTTTTGAAGGATTGTAAGGTGTGAGGCTGCAAGCAAGATCTGCATTAGGAGGGTCAGCTTCAGTATATTACATACAGGAATGGGGGGGGCACTACAGTTTGCTTTATGCTCTTGGGGTGATGCTCAATCTCTATGGTGACCGTGGTGCAGGGGGAGTGGTACCAGAATATCGTGGTCAAAATATAATCCGTCATGTCTTAAATATAGTGCATAAAGCAATCCTTCTATTGCTGTTAATAAAAGAAAATCCATACCCAGTGGGACCACATTTTTGTAAGTGGTCCTTAGGGTGTGATATTTATTGTGCCACACAACTTGATCATGGTATGGCAGTCGGTCAGGGCAGCTTAGTGCTATTGACATTCCCTGGTGATAGTGCATCAATTTGGCCTTTAGTGGCCTCCAGTGCAGTTCATGCTCCCTGGTGACAACGGGTTGGGGTGCTATCAGTGCCATTGGCCTTCCAGGCTGACAATGGGTCTGGACCTGCTCATTGCCATTGGACCTGCCTGATGACCGAAGGTCAGGCTATGATCATTGGTGTTTCCTGGTGACATCAGGTCAGAAGACTCTTTGCACCAGTGATGTTCCTCAGTCACAACAGTTCATGGCCTGCTTAGTGCTACTGGCCTTTCCTGGTGAATGTTGGTAAGGTAAGCTCAATGCTTTCAGCTTTGCCTGGTGACAGTGGGTTAGGTGTGTATTCTTCTGTTAACTTTCCCTGGTGGCAGCCAGGCCATGGTGCACTTAGTGAACTTATATATACATATATACATGGTGACAGCAAGTCAGGGAGCACTTATACCATTGGCTTTCCCTGGTTGCAGCGAGTTAGAGGGCTCTTATTACAATTAGATTCACCTAATGATAGATCAGGAAGCTTAGTGCCTGTAAGAAATGGTATTATTAGTTGGGAGGATGGAATCCTGACTCAAATAATAAAAACAATCCTTGTCAGGGTGGAAAACAAAAATTACTAAATAAAGTTCAGGCCTACTGTGATGGTTCGCAGGCCAGATAAAGGAACCAGGTTCAGTCCAGTAAATTGTTTACGGTCTCAAGGTCCACATCCACACGAGGAGCCTTAGAGGGAACTGTGTGTTGAGGAGGGCGTGGGCTGTCGCTGTTTGTTGAGAAGAGTAGGTCGCCATCCGACGTGTCGACCGTTGATGATGTGAGGCGGCCGCTTGCGGTCGTGAAGAGCTCAAAACTTCTTGACTTTCACCTGGAGTATAGATTTTGTAGATTTGAACCAGGAGGAGTTTACTCTGATGCCAGTCTAGGGTCCAGAACCTGGAAGGCACATTTTGGGCATCAGGACTCACTCTAGCAGCACTCATGCTGGTCTAGTTGTTGCTGGTCATCTTTGAAGTTGCAGCAAAGGGCTCTGGAAGGTTATTGCGTCCCTGAATTTCATACAGAAGGTCAGCCAGCTGACCCTTGGAATCACTACTGGGTATCCCGGATTTAGGGCTAGCCGGTTCAGCATTCCTTTCGTCACACAATAGGGCAGTCCTTCTTCTGAATCTTCCACAGGTCCAGGAGTGTTCTGATAAAAGGTTATGAGGCTGCCACATCTACAACCTTTACCAGCCTTTGTGTGTCTGGCCTTTTCCCAAACTGGCTCTAGTCAGTTCTTCCTCTGGGGTTGGCTACAAACTATTTAAGTGGACAAAGACAAGGGCAGGCCTGGTGTGCTTTTCCTTTGTATGCACTGCAGGTAGGGTCTTGGAAGTGTAATTAGGGCTTAACTTTCCCCAGTCATTCTGTCAGGAAGACCCACCCCCTGTACACCCAGGCTCCAGTTGTCACCATGTCTGGGAGAAATACACAACATACCACGGGACAGCCATTCACAGTCATGTGACCCTGGACATTGGCAGAAAGGCATTTTGTTCAGGCAGAAAAATGCAAACCTTCGAAGATTGGTGAATTTCAGAATAATTAGATAAATCCGATGTTACCATTAAAGAGTAGTTTGTACTACAATACAAATGAGTGAAAAAATAATTATCTGTTCCTAAACTGAGGTTATCACATATTAAGTGTAATAATTTAACCCAGTGTTAGTCTGTGGGAGAGAGACTGCTGGGCATATTTACAAGATGATTTATAAAAAGGGGGTAACCCTGTGTCCCTCAGAACCTGGGTATAGGCGATTAACAAACAAAGTGGTTCTGTTGGGTAGCAAAAACAATTCCTTTGGGAGAGGCTTTAGAACAGCTCAAAAGACAAGCAACAAGCACACACTCTCTGATATACAAAGTTTTTATATATATTAAAAACCGAACAAAAGACAATATCCTGGAATTACTTCATTCCCTTACATTGCTAGTAAATGCATTAACTTTGTGAAAAGGTGACAATGGTGATTAAGGTGACAAGTGTAATGTATACAGTGACACTTATATACACAACAATTATTTACAATAAAACCTTAAGGAGAAATGACCAGGGGCGGTGGGGGGATTGGTTTGGAGAGGAAGGAGGAAAACGAGGTATTTTTTGTCGTTTAAGAGGCCAGTTTTTTCAAGTAGATATTCCAAGGAAAACAAAATGGTTATTATCCAAGTTCCTGGAGTTTTAACTTGGCCAAGGTAATAGCGTCGACGTTTCGACCCTCGTTGCACCCCAGTTGGTGGTTGCGGCGGGTCTTTATCAAGACAGGGGAAGGGACGGGGACCGGTCAAATGGTGAACGTATTCCAGAAGGTAGCCCGATGGTCAACCTTCGATGCAGTATTTATCTGCAGTTAAGCACAGCGACCTGGAAATGAGCGCCAAACCGAGCTGTCCGGGAGAAATGCTCGAACCCTTTCGAGCATTTCTCCCGGACAGCTCGGTTTGGCGCTCATTTCCAGGTCGCTGTGCTTAACTGCAGATAAATACTGCATCGAAGGTTGACCATCGGGCTACCTTCTGGAATACGTTCACCATTTGACCGGTCCCCGTCCCTTCCCCTGTCTTGATAAAGACCCGCCGCAACCACCAACTGGGGTGCAACGAGGGTCGAAACGTCGACGCTATTACCTTGGCCAAGTTAAAACTCCAGGAACTTGGATAATAACCATTTTGTTTTCCTTGGAATATCTACTTGAAAAAACTGGCCTCTTAAACGACAAAAAATACCTCGTTTTCCTCCTTCCTCTCCAAACCAATCCCCCCACCGCCCCTGGTCATTTCTCCTTAAGGTTTTATTGTAAATAATTGTTGTGTATATAAGTGTCACTGTATACATTACACTTGTCACCTTAATCACCATTGTCACCTTTTCACAAAGTTAATGCATTTACTAGCAATGTAAGGGAATGAAGTAATTCCAGGATATTGTCTTTTGTTCGGTTTTTAATATATATAAAAACTTTGTATATCAGAGAGTGTGTGCTTGTTGCTTGTCTTTTGAGCTGTTCTAGAGCCTCTCCCAAAGGAATTGTTTTTGCTACCCAACAGAACCACTTTGTTTGTTAAGGGCATATTTACAAGGTCTGGCGCATCTCTTCAAATCAGCAGGAATGTGCCAGAATAGATGAGACACGCAATTCTCCCCTTGCGGATGCATCGCATTTACAATGCAGCACACCTTGGCGCAAGGATAGGCAGATGCATGTCGCATCTTGTGGCGTACGGACAGCACATTGATGGAGTTGTGTCGCAGGTGCGACGCAGCTCCAGCAATGCACAGGGGCCGCCCATACTTAACGTGGTGCGTCACTCCTTACACCTGCTACAAGCACACGTAAGGGTTTGACGCAGCGGCGTGTTGTAGATTTTACTGAGTCAGATTTACGAGGCTTTCCTGCGATGGAACGCCCACCCTGCGACGGAACGCCCACATGGGGTGCAGTTCTTTACAACGTGGCACATCTGCCTAGATGTGTCACATTGTAAATAAATTGCAACGTGGCGCATGGTTTACGCCACCGCTGCGCCACAGATATGAAATGGTACAAAAGGGGGTGGTGATGGACAGAGCATCTGAACCAATCAAACACTCACACCCAGTCAAGAGATCTGGGTTTAATCCATCACCGTTCTTTAGCCCACTCTGCCACCCCAGTTCAGATATGGCCATATGCAAATCAGTCTAACCCTGTGCCTCATGGGAACAGTCCAGCCCGAACTGCCACGCCATGCCTTCCCTGGACCGGAAACAAGCTTCCGAGGACCGGTTTCTGGCTCCTTCAGATGCTCCGTCCATCACCACCCCCTTTTGTACCACAGAAATGAAAGGCGGCGCAAATGTGTTGCAAGGGGCTTGTATATTTGCCCCAGCCTTTCTAGAGTGAAAACACATCTTTGGGAGTTTTTCACTCTCAGGACAAGTAAACCTTAAATACACTTGTCCTACGTTCTAAAGTAGTCCTGCCCTATAAGCCTTCAGGGCCTAGCTTAAGGGTGACCTATAAATATTGAAAAGGAAGGTTTGGGCCTGGAAAAAGGTTTATCTTGGCAGATTGAAGTGGGAGTTTAAACCTGCACTACAAGCGATAGTGGCAGGCCTTCAAGCATGTTTTACAGGGCTATTTTAGTGGATGGCACAATGAGTGCTGCTGCCCACTAGAAGCAGTTAATTTATTGGGCCTAAGTACACATAGTACCATTTACTTGGGACTTATAAGTGAATTAAATGTGCCGATTACTTAGATGGGTACCGATGTTACTATATTTAAGGGAGAGAGCACAAGCACTATACCACTGGTTAGCAGGGTAAATTGTACGGAGTCCTCATGCCAACAAAAATGATTTCAGAAAAAATAGGAGAGGGAAGACAAAACGTCTTGGGGAAAACCATGCTAAGGATATCAGGTCTAACAGTGCCGTTGGCCTTTTAGGGTGACAGCGAGTCAGGAGCGCTTTGTTCCATTTGATTTCCCTAGCGACCACGAGTCAGTCACACTATTGCGATTGGATTCATTTCATGACAGAGGGTCACGGCATGCCTAATGCCATTGGCCTTCCAGGGGGACAGCGACTCAGGGCATATTATGTGCTATTGGCCGTCCCTGGTGACAGTGGGTCACGACGCTCTTAGTGCCATTAACATTCCCTAACAATAGCAGGTTAGGTTGTGCTTAGAGTCATTGGCCGAACCTGGTGACAGCGGGTCAGAATGTACTTAGTGTTTTTGGCCGTCCCTGGTGAGAGCGGGTTAGGGCATGCTTAGTGCAATTGTCCTGCGCTGGTGATTGCAAGTCAGGCCGTGCTCATTGCCATTGGACTCACCTAATTGCAGCGAGTGAAGGCGCTCTTAGTGCCAATGGCCTTCCCAGTTGACAGCAAGTTCAGCCCGGCTCATTGCCATTGGATTCACCTGATGATACCAGGTAAGGTGACTCCAAGAGCCATGGGCCTTCCTTGTGGCAGTGTGTAATGACACGCTCATTGCCCATGGATTCCATGGTGTTTCCTGATAACAACGGGTCATGGTGTGCTTGGTGCCATTGGTGCTTCCTGGTGATAGCGGTCAGGGTGTACTTGGTGCCATTGGTGCTTCCTGGTGATAGCGGGTCAGGGTGTACTTGGTGCCATTGGTGCTTCCTGGTGATAGCGGTCATGGTCTGCTTGGTGCCATTGGTGTTTCCTGGTGATAGCGGATCAGGGTCTGCTTGGTGCCATTGGTGTTTCATGGTGATAGCGGGTCAGGGTCTGCTTGGTGCCATTGGTGTTTCCTGGTGATAGCGGGTCAGGGTGTACTTGGTGCCATTGGTGCTTCCTGGTGATAGCGGTCAGGGTCTGCTTGGTGCCATTGGTGTTTCCTGGTGATAGCGGGTCAGGGTCTGCTTGGTGCCATTGGTGTTTCATGGTGATAGCGGGTCAGGGTCTGCTTGGTGCCATTGGTGTTTCCTGGTGATAGCGGGTCAGGGTGTACTTGGTGCCATTGGTGCTTCCTGGTGATAGCGGTCAGGGTCTGCTTGGTGCCATTGGTGTTTCCTGGTGATAGCGGGTCAGGGTCTGCTTGGTGCCATTGGTGTTTCCTGGTGATAGCGGGTCAGGGTGTGCTTGGTGCCATTGGGGTATACACCCATTACAACGCATTTTTTACAACGCACTACCATTACAACGGAACTTTTACAACGCAAATACTATTACAACGCATTTATTTACAACGCATGTTTTTACAACGCAGGTACTTTTACAACGCATACCATTACAACGTAAGTATTGTTAAGTATATAATTATATTTAAAATGTTATATGTTAGGTTTTTTTTAAAGGGGTATTTTTAGGGTTCAGGGTCAGTTTTGGGTTTTTGGGTAAAGGGGTATTTTTAGGGTTCAGGGTCAGTTTTGGGTAAAGGGGTATTTTTAGGGTTCAGGGTCAGTTTTGGGTTTTTGGGTAAAAGGGTATTTTTAGGGTTCAGGGTCAGTTTTGGGTTTTTGGGTAAAGGGGTATTTTTAGGGTTCAGGGTCAGTTTTTGGGTAAAGGGGTATTTTTAGGGTTCAGGGTCAGTTTTCAGTTTTTGGGTAAAGGGGTATTTTAAGGGTTTAGGGTCAGTTTTCAGTTTTTGGGTAAAGGGGTATTTTTAGGGTTCAGGGTCAGTTTTCAGTTTTTGGGTAAAGGGGTATTTTTAGGGTTTAGGGTCAGTTTTCAGTTTTTGGGTAAAGGGGTATTTTTAGGGTTCAGGGTCAGTTTTCAGTTTTTGGGTAAAGGGGTATTTTTAGGGTTCATGGTCAGTTTTCAGTTTTTGGGTAAAGGGGTATTTTTAGGGTTTAGGGTCAGTTTTCAGTTTTTGGGTAAAGGGGTATTTTTTGGGTTCAGGGTCAGTTTGGGGTTTTTGGGTAAAAGGGTATTTTTAGGGTTCAGGGTCAGTTTTGGGTTTTTGGGTAAAGGGGTATTTTTAGGGTTCAGGGTCAGTTTTGGGTTTTTGGGTAAAGGGGTACAGGGTAAAAATAAAATAAAATTAAATTTAAATTAAATTAATTAAATGAAATTAAATTAAATTAAATTAAATTAAATACAATTACATTAAATTATATTAATTTTAAATAATATACAATTAAAAAAATTATATATACTTACCAATACTTACGTTGTAATGGTATGCGTTGTAAAGGTACCTGCGTTGTAAAAAAATGCGTTGTAAATACATGCGTTGTAATAGTATTTGCGTTGTAAAAGTCCCGTTGTAACGGTATGCGTTGTAAAAGTATGCGTTTTAACGTCATACATCCTGCCATTGGTGTTTCCTGGTGATAGTAGGGTGTGCTTGGTGCCATTGGTGTTTCCTGGTGATAGCGGGTCAGGGTGTGCTTGGTGCCATTGGTGTTTCCTGGTGATAGTAGGGTGTGCTTGGTGCCATTGGTGTTTCCTGGTGATAGCGGATCAGGGTGTGCTTGGTGCCATTGGTGTTTCCTGGTGATAGCGGATCAGGGTGTGCTTGGTGCCATTGGTGTTTTCTGATTACAACGGGTCATGGTGTGCTTGGTGCCATTGGTGTTTCCTGGTGATAGCGGGTCAGGGTGTGCTTGGTGCCATTGGTGTTTCCTGGTGATAGCTGTCAGGGTGTGCTTGGTGCCATTGGTGTTTCTTGGTGATAGCGGGTCAGGGTGTGCTTGGTGCCATTGGTGTTTCCTGGTGATAGCGGTCAGGGTGTGCTTGGTGCCATTGGTGTTTCCTGGTGTTAGCGGGTCAGGGTGTGCTTGGTGCCATTGGTGTTTCCTGGTGATAGTAGGGTGTGCTTGGTGCCATTGGTGTTTCCTGGTGATAGTAGGGTGTGCTTGGTACCATTGGTGTTTCCTGGTGAAAGCGGGTCAGGGTGTGCTTGGTGCCATTGGTGTTTCCTGGTGATAGCGGGTCAGGGTGTGCTTGGTGCCATTGGTGTTTCCTGGTGATAGCGGGTCAGGGTGTGCTTGGTGCCATTGGTGTTTCCTGGTGATAGCGGGTCAGGGTGTGCTTGGTGCCATTGGTGTTTCCTGGTGATAGTAGGGTGTGCTTGGTGCCATTGGTGTTTCCTGGTGATAGCGGATCAGGGTGTGCTTGGTGCCATTGGTGTTTCCTGGTGATAGCGGGTCAGGGTGTGCTTTGTGCCATTGGTGTTTCCTGGTGATAGCGGGTCAGGGTGTGCCTGGTGCCATTGGTGTTTCCTGGTGATAGCGGGTCATGGTGTGCTTGGTGCCATTGGTGTTTCTTGGTGATAGCGGGTCAGGGTGTGCTTGGTGCCATTGGTGTTTCCTGGTGATAGCGGGTCAGGTTGTGCTTGGTGCCATTGGTGTTTCCTGGTGATAGCGGTCAGGGTGTGCTTGGTGCCATTGGTGTTTCCTGGTGATAGCGGGTCAGGGTGTGCTTGGTGCCATTGGTGTTTCCTGGTGATAGTAGGGTGTGCTTGGTGCCATTGGTGTTTCCTGGTGATAGTAGGGTGTGCTTGGTACCATTGGTGTTTCCTGGTGATAGCGGGTCAGGATGTGCTTGGTGCCATTGGTGTTTCCTGGTGATAGCGGGTCAGGGTGTGCTTGGTGCCATTGGTGTTTCCTGGTGATAGTAGGGTGTGCTTGGTGCCATTGGTGTTTCCTGGTGATAGCGGATCAGGGTGTGCTTGGTGCCATTGGTGTTTCCTGGTGATAGCGGATCAGGGTGTGCTTGGTGCCATTGGTGTTTTCTGATTACAACGGGTCATGGTGTGCTTGGTGCCATTGGTGTTTCCTGGTGATAGCGGGTCAGGGTGTGCTTGGTGCCATTGGTGTTTCCTGGTGATAGTAGGGTGTGCTTGGTGCCATTGGTGTTTCCTGGTGATAGTAGGGTGTGCTTGGTGCCATTGGTGTTTCCTGGTGATAGCGGGTCAGGGTGTGCTTGGTGCCATTGGTGCTTCCTGGTGATAGCGGGTCAGGGTGTGCTTGGTGCCATTGGTGTTTCCTGGTGATAGCGGATCAGGGTGAGCTTGGTGCCATTGGTGTTTCCTGGTGATAGCGGATCAGGGTGTGCTTGGTGCCATTGGTGTTTTCTGATTACAACGGGTCATGGTGTGCTTGGTGCCATTGGTGTTTCCTGGTGATAGCGGGTCAGGGTGTGCTTGGTGCCATTGGTGCTTCCTGGTGATAGCGGGTCAGGGTCTGCTTGGTGCCATTGGTGCTTCCTGGTGATAGCGGGTCAGGGTGTGCTTGGTGCCATTGGTGTTTCCTGGTGATAGCGGATCAGGGTGTGCTTGGTGCCATTGGTGTTTCCTGGTGATAGCGGGTCAGGGTGTGCTTGGTGCCATTGGTGTTTTCTCATTACAACGGGTCATGGTGTGCTTGGTGCCATTGGTGTTTCTTGGTGATAGCGGGTCAGGGTGTGCTTGGTGCCATTGGTGTTTCCTGGTGATAGCGGGTCAGGGTGTGCCTGGTGCCATTGGTGTTTCCTGGTGATAGCGGGTCATGGTGTGCTTGGTGCCATTGGTGTTTCTTGGTGATAGCGGGTCAGGGTGTGCTTGGTGCCATTGGTGTTTCCTGGATGATAGCGGGTCAGGGTGTGCCTGGTGCCATTGGTGTTTCCTGGTGATAGCGGGTCATGGTGTGCTTGGTGCCATTGGTGTTTCATGGTGATAGCGGGTCAGGGTGTGCTTGGTGCCATTGGTGTTTCCTGGTGATAGCGGGTCAGGGTGTGCTTGGTGCCATTGGTGCTTCCTGGTGATAGTAGGGTGTGCTTGGTGCCATTGGTGTTTCCTGGTGATAGCGGGTCAGGGTGTGCCTGGTGCCATTGGTGTTTCCTGGTGATAGCGGGTCATGGTGTGCTTGGTGCCATTGGTGTTTCCTGGTGATAGCAGGTCAGGGTCTGCTTGGTGCCATTGGTGTTTCCTGGTGATAGCGGGTCAGGGTGTGCTTGGTGCCATTGGTGCTTCCTGGTGATAGTAGGGTGTGCTTGGTGCCATTGGTGTTTCCTGGTGATAGCGGGTCAGGGTATGCTTGGTGCCATTGGTGTTTCCTGGTGATAGCGGATCAGGGTGTGCTTGGTGCCATTGGTGTTTTCTGATTACAACGGGTCATGGTGTGCTTGGTGCCATTGGTGTTTCCTGGTGATGGCGGGTCATGGTGTGCTTGGTGCCATTGGTGCTTCCTGGTGATAGCGGGTCAGGGTGTGCTTGGTGCCATTGGTGCTTCCTGGTGATAGCGGGTCAGGGTGTGCTTGGTGCCATTGGTGTTTCCTGGTGATAGCGGATCAGGGTGTGCTTGGTGCCATTGGTGTTTTCTGATTACAACGGGTCATGGTGTGCTTGGTGCCATTGGTGTTTCTTGGTGATAGTGGGTCAGGGTGTGCTTGGTGCCATTGGTGTTTCCTGGTGATAGCGGGTCAGGGTGTGCCTGGTGCCATTGGTGTTTCCTGGTGATAGCGGGTCATGGTGTGGTTGGTGCCATTGGTGTTTCTTGGTGATAGCGGGTCAGGGTGTGCTTGGTGCCATTGGTGTTTCCTGGTGATAGCGGGTCAGGGTGTGCCTGGTGCCATTGGTGTTTCCTGGTGATAGCGGGTCAGGGTGTGCTTGGTGCCATTGGTGCTTCCTGGTGATAGCGGGTCAGGGTCTGCTTGGTGCCATTGGTGCTTCCTGGTGATAGCGGGTCAGGGTGTGCTTGGTGCCATTGGTGTTTCCTGGTGATAGCGGATCAGGGTGTGCTTGGTGCCATTGGTGTTTCCTGGTGATAGCGGGTCAGGGTGTGCTTGGTGCCATTGGTGTTTTCTCATTACAACGGGTCATGGTGTGCTTGGTGCCATTGGTGTTTCTTGGTGATAGCGGGTCAGGGTGTGCTTGGTGCCATTGGTGTTTCCTGGTGATAGCGGGTCAGGGTGTGCCTGGTGCCATTGGTGTTTCCTGGTGATAGCGGGTCATGGTGTGCTTGGTGCCATTGGTGTTTCTTGGTGATAGCGGGTCAGGGTGTGCTTGGTGCCATTGGTGTTTCCTGGATGATAGCGGGTCAGGGTGTGCCTGGTGCCATTGGTGTTTCCTGGTGATAGCGGGTCATGGTGTGCTTGGTGCCATTGGTGTTTCATGGTGATAGCGGGTCAGGGTGTGCTTGGTGCCATTGGTGTTTCCTGGTGATAGCGGGTCAGGGTGTACTTGGTGCCATTGGTGCTTCCTGGTGATAGTAGGGTGTGCTTGGTGCCATTGGTGTTTCCTGGTGATAGCGGGTCAGGGTGTGCCTGGTGCCATTGGTGTTTCCTGGTGATAGCGGGTCATGGTGTGCTTGGTGCCATTGGTGTTTCCTGGTGATAGCAGGTCAGGGTCTGCTTGGTGCCATTGGTGTTTCCTGGTGATAGCGGGTCAGGGTGTGCTTGGTGCCATTGGTGCTTCCTGGTGATAGTAGGGTGTGCTTGGTGCCATTGGTGTTTCCTGGTGATAGCGGGTCAGGGTATGCTTGGTGCCATTGGTGTTTCCTGGTGATAGCGGATCAGGGTGTGCTTGGTGCCATTGGTGTTTTCTGATTACAACGGGTCATGGTGTGCTTGGTGCCATTGGTGTTTCCTGGTGATGGCGGGTCATGGTGTGCTTGGTGCCATTGGTGCTTCCTGGTGATAGCGGGTCAGGGTGTGCTTGGTGCCATTGGTGCTTCCTGGTGATAGCGGGTCAGGGTGTGCTTGGTGCCATTGGTGTTTCCTGGTGATAGCGGATCAGGGTGTGCTTGGTGCCATTGGTGTTTTCTGATTACAACGGGTCATGGTGTGCTTGGTGCCATTGGTGTTTCTTGGTGATAGTGGGTCAGGGTGTGCTTGGTGCCATTGGTGTTTCCTGGTGATAGCGGGTCAGGGTGTGCCTGGTGCCATTGGTGTTTCCTGGTGATAGCGGGTCATGGTGTGGTTGGTGCCATTGGTGTTTCTTGGTGATAGCGGGTCAGGGTGTGCTTGGTGCCATTGGTGTTTCCTGGTGATAGCGGGTCAGGGTGTGCCTGGTGCCATTGGTGTTTCCTGGTGATAGCGGGTCATGGTGTGCTTGGTGCCATTGGTGTTTCTTGGTGATAGCGGGTCAGGGTGTGCTTTGTGCCATTGGTGTTTCCTGGTGATAGCGGTCAGGGTGTGCTTGGTGCCATTGGTGTTTCTTGGTGATAGCGGGTCAGGGTGTGCTTGGTGCCATTGGTATTTCCTGGTGATAGCGGTCAGGGTGTGCTTGGTGCCATTGGTGTTTACGGGTGATAGCGGATCAGGGTGTGCTTGGTGCCATTGGTGTTTCCTTTTGATAGTGGGTCAAGGTGTATCAGTTTGGGGTGTACTTAGGGGCATATTTACAAGGCCCCTGCACCACTAGGGCGTCACTTTGTTTGACACTCCTGTGATGCAGTATGCTGACCCATATTTACAAGGCCACATATAGGCCAGCTGCATGGCTTTTCATGGCCTTGTACAAATGGCCCCCTTTCATGCATACCTCTGTGTGAAAGGGGTGTTCCATGGGTGTTGTTGTGGTGTTTACACGCAACACCCATGGATTCTGACACAGTCCCACAAGGTTTCGTAAACCTGGGAATGCGTCAGATGGTAACTCCTTCCCAGGGGAGGCGTTAAAGTGGCACAACGAGAAAAAATACCTTTATTTATCCTTGTTTTTTGCTCTTTCTGTGTGTTCTCACATAGGAGGAAAATGCCATCAATGATTATTTTTTTGCAGAAAGGTGTCCCTTACTGCATTAAAACAATAATTCCTGCAACGCAGTCACCCTTGCACCATGGTAGCCTGCATTGGCGCTAGGCAGCCATTTTTGCATTGGGGAGAAAGATGTCCCTTTCTGCAAAAAACAATCATCCCTGCAATGCAGGTACCCTTGCTCCATGGTTCATGGTTGCCTGTGTTGGCTCCAGGCAGCCAATTGTGCACCAGTGCAAAGGAAAGCACAGGGATGGGTTGTATTGTTGTAAATGCAATGCATCCCTGCCCTTTACTGATGACACAGCTCTGCGCAGCAAGATGGCTTATAGCCCCGCACTCTGTCATTTTCTAGTAAATATGCCTCTTAGTGACGTTAATTTTGTGAGTGGCAAAGGGTCAGGACACACTCATTGCTTATGCTATTAATCTTTCAGGGCATGCCCAGTGCTTGCCTGTGACAGTGGAGAGGGTTCAATTGGAGCCACTGATGTTCTCTGGTGACAGGGGGTCCAAGGACTGCTACGTTATGTTATCGGGTTTGTAAAGCGCATGGCTGCCCCAGCGACGGGGCGTCCCAGCGAAGGGGCGTCCCAGCGCTGTGATGTAGGGCACAGTAATAGTGGGATACCTTGGAGTTCTGCAGGTCATGATTGCGGCTGGGTGAGGGTGACACAATAGCATGCATGACTCCTTTTGGGTTTTTTTGGTCCTCATTTATCTTTAAATATGCTTTAAATTCAAGGATGGAAGATTTCCGCCCATCAAAGATAGCCAGATGTTTAGGGGGGTTTGCGGTCACTCCTTACGGAGAGATGGAATGCCCAAAGACTCCGGAAATCCACCCCTTCGGCTTCGTTGTGGTGGGACCAACCCCAATCTTGATTCTTAAGTGGAAATGCTCCAATGACTTCCCCAACCATTGGAGTTTATTTAAAGCATATTTTATAATCATTGGACAAGACAACACAAAATAAAAAATAAACTACGGCCGTGCCCTACAACATGACCGACATATGTGTAAAGGGAAAGCCAAAAAACTAAGTAACAACAAATTTTAATGTATTTCATTAAATTAAGTTAAACCCCTGACCAATTTTTTTAAAATCTAGACCGAAGAACTTCTCTCCACCCACTTATCCCAAATTTCCCAGAAAATGTTTTTTTTCCAATTTGTGCCAGCTTGATCCAAATTCGATACCCTCTGAATGGAATGTATCCACTCATCTTCTGTTGGGGAGCTGGCTGAAATCCATTTAGTGCACAGCTCTCTTCTAGACAGAAGTATTAAAGAGAAGAACAATGACCTATGTTTTTTTGTTAAACAACACCCGGTTAAATCCCTCGGAAGTATCCCAAATATTATGGCCACGGTTGTTAATTTTATTTCAAACCCCATAACATTTGAAATGGTCTTACCTACTTTCTGGCAAAACGAATATATTGCTGGGCAACTCCAAAACATGTGCACCTCATTTGCTTTTTCTTCTCCACATTTTGGACACTTCCTAATTTCTTGACTTCCCATTTTCAATAGTTTCTGGGGTGTCCAATAAGCTTTGTGAACTGTGAAGAGGTGTGTTTTTTTTAAAGGTGCAGCATTTACATAAGACCATAAAAAAGGTATAGCTACTTGCCCCATTTTTTCGAGGTCTTCATCCAGCAGGTCCTTCTTCCAAATCTCATTGAATGAGACCTGCGTATCTTCTCCATCTTGGACTAATAGCCAGTACCACTCTGATACTTCTTTGAGCTTTGTTTTGTAGGAACACATTTTCAATGCTAATCCAGAGTTCCCTTGTAGCTCTTTGCTTGCAGATCTTACCCAACTACTCAACTGGTAATATTTAAACTTTGAAACTGAGTTCTCACATACCGCCGAAAATTGGGGAAAAGAAATCAGTTTTGCATCAAAAATCAGTTGCCCCCAAGTAGTGATAGCGCAGGTGCGAAGGGGGATTGTGAGGGCATCTTCCAGACACACTGGTGTTCCTGGGGAATCCCAGACGGGTGCTACCTCATTGTAATATGGTATCTTTAGAAGACGTCTAACATGGGACCAAAGCTTTATAGCGGAGACCGGCATCTTTAATTTAACCTTCTTAAAGTATTTTGGGTGTCTGAATTTTAAAAGAAAACACCCTGCTAGTTGAGAGAACTCTGCTGTGAGGGCCTTATAGAGTGGAGAAAAGAGTTTGCTTTCCAATATTAAGTGTCGAAAATTTTTCAGGTGGAAAGCGCAGAAGTATAAAAATAGGTTGGGTTGCTATGCCTCCATAAGCTTTTTTCTTTCTAAGTTTCTTTAGTGCGATTCTAGGATTTTTGTTTCCCCAAATAAAACTAGAGAAGAGCCCCTGCACCTTTTGAAACCATTCTTTTAAAAAATCTAGTGGAATAGAATTAAATAAAAAGGTGTACTTTGGCAAAATTGAAATTTTCAATAGGTTTGATTTACCTAATAATGACAGTGAGAGGCCCCCCTATGATTGCAACTGTAACCTGACTTTTTTGGTAACTTTTTCAAAATTAACCAAGGCAATTTTGTCGATGTTTTGGACTATTTGGATGCCTAGATATCTAATTTCTTTTTTTGTATGAGTGCTCCTAACATTGGTATTCCATTTCATTAATTCAGTTTTGTGTTGGATAATACTATATCCGGAGACCTTTCCAAAGCTCTCTAATGTAGACCATATCTCTGGAAGTGATCTTTCTAAATTGCTAGTGTAGATTATGAGGTCATCTGCATATAACACAATTTTTTTTCCCATCCATTACAACTGAAGGGGATGATGTTCTGGCAGGCTCTCAGTGTGCATGCTAGAGGTTCAATGTAGATGTTAAAAAGTAAGGGGGACAGGGGACACCCCTGTCTAGTGCCCCTGCCTATTTGTATTGACCTAGTTAGTTTACCATTAATAAGGATTCTAGCAGTGGGATTCTTATAGATGGCTTCAATTGCTAACAATAGATTTTCACCTAAGTCAAGATGTTGAATTACTTTAAACAAGGAAGCCCAGTTGACCCGGTCAAAAGCTTTGGCGGCATCAAATGTCATTGCCGCCAAAGGAATTTTATAGGTCTGTGCCATATCTATTGCCGCAATTAAGTCATGAGTTAGTTTTCTGAATTGCCTCCCTTTCATAAACCCTTTTTGGTCTGGGCGTATTAAAATACCCATTACTTTATTCAAGCGTTTGGTGATTAGCTGGGAATAAATCTTGTGATCACAATTCAAGAGTGAAATGGGTCTATAAGACTCACAGAGTCTAGGATTTTTATCTGGTTTAAGTAAAATTGTTATCGTAGCCTCTTCCCATGAAACCGGGGGGCTCTGACCTTCAATAAAGGAACAATTTCATCCCTTAAACTAATGTAAAATTCGTTAGGAATAGAATCTGGGCCAGCCGCTTTCCCCCTTGTTAAAGAACTAAGCGAATGAATTATCTCTTCTCTTCATATAGGGAGATTTAATTGCTCTTTTTCATCTTGATGTAGTGAGGGAAGAGCTAGATCGGACAGATATTCCTCCATTCTGTCTTTCTCGAGAGGGGTCTCATCAGTATAAAATTCTGAAAAACTGAACAAACGCCTCCTCTTTTTCGGAATCATCCGAAATGATGTTACCAGTGCTCAAACATCGGAGGTCCCTAATCCAATTTCTTGTTTGGTCTACCTTAGTTTTCCACGCCAAGAGTTTGCTACAACCCTCGCCGTACTCATGATGTGATAATCTACTGACATCCCACTTTTTTTTATTAGAATTTCTAAAAAAATCGTCGAGCTTGTGAGCATGCATGACTCCTGATGGAAGTGCAGAAGTGCATCATCCGAGGTGTATGTGACTACATCCCTGGAATAGCGTAACCAGAGCTACCTGTGGGTGTTATACGCCAATAGCAGAGGCGCTGCAGTTGAGGGCTGAGGAGCATCGTGTGTGGGTTCAGTACAACAGTAGTGAAGATGGTGCATGTCAGGATGGAGGTACATTCTTCAGTCACTGTTTACTCTTCAGTGAGTGGAACACACTAGGACATGGATTGCTGTGAGCAAGGGTTTCTTGAATCTACTGACTAGTTTTCTTAAGGAGAGCCCTCAGTTACATCTAAAGAATAATCGATTAACCCTGGTCTGCTGCCTCATCCTTCCAGTGTCACTGGACCCCCAGTTACACGCACTAGCTTTGTGGTTTTTTGTTTCTTTATTTTGTTATGGACCGTGGAAATGCGCATGGCACTACCTAGTGTGTGCATGTGATGCAGAGGTTCTCCGGAAATAATTTCTAAAACCATGACACCTTTCCCTGAAGTACAAAATCATACATGTACTCGACAGTGGGGCCCATAACACCGCGAGTCACTCACAATACACTTACACCCTACTTCATGGATCGGTGAGATTCAAAGGAGAGCTTCTGTATCATAGTGGAGTTTCTAAACTATAACTGAATATTTATACTATTTACATCTGCAGATTGAATGAATTTACCATGGTTTTCATTATCAAAACATTTATATAGACATGCCATCACTGTGGTCGACGAATCTGCTAGTAAAAAATTAGGCGTAGGAAACCTCAAGACCAGCTTAATTCTCCATTTATCTAATTTTTATTAAAAGCAAATTTAGCATGTCTAAAGTTTATTCACTTTATTTATTTCTTTATTCAAAAACGACATTTTAAAAGGAAAATAAGGATTTTATTTCAAACAGGTAATTTCATTTATTTTCAGAAAATTCAGAAATAGACATTTTATTTAGATTTCAGAAATGCAAGTATTTTAGAAAAAGACAGATAGTTCCCGACATTCATCCTTTCTCCTAACTTCCCTGACTAATAACCTCACCTAAAGTTCAGACCTCATTCAGAAGAAATAGAAAAATGATTCAAAGTTTACATCTCAGGAAAATCAGCATTCGGACAGCATCTCGGGAGGAAATCGAAAAAGAGTTTTTTCCTCACTAAAACCAGCACGTTTTATACCTTTTTCACTAGCTTTATCTATCTAAAAAAGTAACTTTCAGCCTAAATTCAAGTTCTGATTGGACAATTTGGGGTGGATGAGCATCACCTCATCATTACAATATTTGTTTTTCTTCCGTCAGCTAGATTTTTAAATTGGTCATTGTTTTGGGCAATGTCTGGCCTAGTCCTGTTCTCAACTAGCAACTTCCCAAGATCTTCTCACATTCAGAACCATTGTGCTCATCCTTTTTGGCAGCCATCTAGACTTCCAGGCCACATCGACCTTGAACTGCACTCCAGGCACAAGCAGCTCGCATTCGAACTCGGACTTGGGCTTGCGCATGCTCAGTTCATCTTCTATTCGCAGTTTAACAAGTCAGCCATATTTCACTAGGCCTCACAGGCCAGAATGGGAACTATCATAGAAACAAACACAAATGAATGGGGACGCTCTGCTGATTTTAAAGCATTTCTTGTTGGGACTGACCTGCCTGTTAGTTCACAGCTCGCGGAACCCGCTCCGCGGGTCCCGCATCGCGTTGGTGTCATCTACAGCCGCTTCTCAGGTTTGGAGGACAAGTGGAGGGAAGCTTTTGACCGGGGCTGCGAGCGAGTGCGTGCGCTCACGGAGGGACTCCAAATCCCAGGAGCGCCCGCCAGCCCGAAGGAGCAACACCTGGGCCGCTCTCCCCGACCCCTCCCACCCTTCCACCTCTTTTGTGCAGGTCCTATAACAGTCATTAGTACTCCCGCAGCGCGGGAGAGCGCGCGGGAGAAGCCCGGGACAAGGGCGGGACCGTCTGTGGCCGTCCGGGGCCGCAGGAGGCCGGGCTGGGCTAGGTCTCCAACAAATGGACTAGATTGTGTTTTTGGGTACATTTTTAGTATTTCATATCTGTTACCCTTTCTGGTTTTAGTTGTTCTTAGCCTGTTATTTATTGATAATTTTTTCACCAAACCGCATAGTTTCTTAAAGAATGTCTTCTTCTACTCCAAACACCCGTCCTGATCAGGTGGGTGTTTCTATACTCGGCCCTTTGGATAGATTTTTTACCAAAGCTACTAAAGATATTGATCGTGAACTTTTATTGGCAGAACGAAGGGCCGAACGGCGCCTATCAGTAGAGGCAGTTAAAAGACAGGCTTCTTCTGCTAATAGAGGCGTACTTTCTGTATCCACAGTAGAACAGTCGGATTTAGATGCTGAACTTTTTAATACTGATGGGATTCCACAAATCTTTCAGGAAAATCCACCTTTCCAGGGGGGTCAAGGTATGACGGTGACCATTTTGAGTGAATCGTCTATGGCTATTACTGACAATCTTATAGATCTCAATACCCCATTACCCCAGGAAACTAATACTCACTGCCCTTTTAATGTAAACGCTATTCCCCCCCTTTGAAGCTACAAACAGAGGTTGTTAGTTTGTTGCCTTCCCCTCCTTCTCCAGAAACAACTGAGACACACCATGGTCAGAAGCGTAAAAATGGTGTCTCTTCTCCAGCAAGGAAGAGGAGGAGGCGGGGAAACAAAAATAAAAATAGGTCCCTTAACCTATGGAAACCCTCTGGGATGGCATCTCCAAGACCATCATTGCCAGTAGAAATGGGGAACATGGCGTCGGAGGGAAAAATAACAACACAAACAATTGTAGATGGGGAGAGTAATAAAAGCTATAGTACTGAGCTTTTGGAAATACTTGAAAAAATGTTGCAATCATTTGTTTTACCACTTGTAGAAAGGTTAAAGATCATAGAGAAAAAACTGGACTGCCTCCTTCCTCAACCAACATCCCGAGATAATGTAGTGTTACCTATCTTGGTTGCTGGACCTGGAGATCAAAATACCAGTAAACCGCTTAGTCAGCATAATTCCCCCAACAAATTAAAGAAACCAGTTGCTGATAAAAATAGTTTATCCCTGCCAAATACGCAAGTAATTGCATCATCCAAAAACATAGAAAAAGGGAAAGTACCTGTGGCTGTCCCGAAGCCTACAGAACATAAGAAGGCGACCAATCTGGAAATGTCGCATACTGGTATGGCTAAATTGCAATATAAAAATACGGTACAATTACCTCCAGATTCGTATGGTTTTGTTATTGTATTAACTGGAGTTCCAATTGTTGGGGAAAAGGAAATTGAATCAAACAGAAGTTTAAAAAATAAAGTGATTCATTGGCTGTCCGTAAATAGACCACTACCAGCATACTTGAATGGGGACATTATATCCGTTAGGAGGTGTCAATGGATAGGCATACGCCCCAAGGATATAGATGGTGATCTGATTATAGTGAATTTTAAGGAACACAAGGTGGTATCCTATATAAATGATTGGTTTGTTGGTAGTAATGAAGGCGGAGTTTCTACACGTAGTTTGACATATTTTTACCCGGAGAATATGATGTTATCATCAAAAAAAGAACGGCAGAGATATGGTTTAAATATCAACCATTATCCAAAACCACCTATAGAATACTCAGCATTTGACTATAAAAATAGAAATCTTAGATTCAATACCTCAGCCAATCATCGAAATTCCTATTTTGATTTAAATAGCCAATATCGGATTGATCCAAGGGAACACTGGAACATTCCATTGTCTAATATGTTCTACCCCTTGAACCCCCTAAATTTGAATGATTGACTCCCTGTAATTGAACATCCCCTAAATGATTCTGGGACGATAGGAGGGGATAGTATGTCCCCTTCTAGAGGTACGAATACCAGTGAGAATCTGGAAATGAGTAGTGATGAAAAGGACACCTACCAAAATGGGGTATATGAGGTAACCAATCCAGGGGCTAATACCGAAGAAATTGAGGCAGGCCAATGTGGCCAAGATCAATCTTTGGATAGATCGCTAGTGGAAAAAGAGGGTGATTGTGAAAAGGCTCCAAAAACTAGTGAAAGGTGTGGTAATTTTCGTGTACTCTCATGGAACATAGCAGGTTTTGCCCATAGGGAGGAGGATTTGGTATGGGCAGATTTTGTGGATTCTTTTGACCTAGTTTGTTTCCAGGAGACCTGGAGTGTAGTGGACCCAAGTTTGGATGGCTTTCAGGCTTTTAATACCTTAGCGATACCATCAAACTCAGGGCGAGCCAAGGGTGGAATGATGACAGCAATCTCTGTAAAACATAATTCAGTGACCGTTAATCTTGTGGTGGAAAGTACTTGGTACCAGTTGTTTATTATTAAGAACCTTACTAGAGAAACTGTTCTTCTTATCAACTGGTACTATAATATTTTTGACCCAAATAAAACAGAAATTATTGAAAATTTGTATGAAGAGATTGTTAAAGTAAGAAATAAAGTCTTTCCCTTACTTATTATGTGGTTAGGTGATTTTAACTGTGAGCTGTGTAAATTTAGTGGGTCTAAAGCATGTGGGCTGATGGATTTAGATAATCATCCTATGGTCCATTTTTCACATACAAAACAAGGTGAGGCCCTAAACAGCATTTTAGTAAATAATAATCTATTTATCCTTGATATGAATAATTTTATGGGTAATATGAATATGAATACGAATATACCCTCTTTTCAGGGCACAAGAGGCAGAACTAGCACAATTGATTTTGCTATAGTATCTACGGGTTTCTTTAGTTACTTAAACAACTTTAAAATTGAGGTAAACCCGGCTAGTGATCATAACCCCCTAACCCTGAGTCTTACTATAGCTGCTGAACTAAAGTCGCATCAGGAACATCCAGTAGCATATAGTAAGAACCAGGGTATTACTGTAAAGTGGAATAAAGTAGCCGTGGAGGAATTGGAAAAGAATATTTTTAAGGAAAATGCGGCTCAGATAGACATATGTCTATCATCTAATCCGGATCCAGTTCATTTAATCAGGAGCTTCGAGAAGTTAATGGAAAATGTAGCTACACATTTACTAGTAAAGGAAGGGGGGAAGAAGCATGATCTTGGACCTAAATGGTTTAACGTAGAATGTTCTGCAGCCCAAACTACTCTGGCTAAAGCATTGCGTATAAAACCTAGAGATGGTAGTAAGGTTATATTAGCTAGGAAACAATATAGGCAGGCAATTAAAAAATGAAAAATGAATTGAAGTCCAAAGCATGGGAAGATTTGGACAAGGCATCTGACTTAAGGGACAATAGACTCTTTTGGGAAGTTATAAATAGGCCCTTTTTAAAATCAGGGGAAGAAAATACTATGCGAGTTCACCTATCTGAAGAAACTTGGGTAACTGATTATAACAAAATTTTTAACCCCAAAGAGAAATTATATAATATTGCCCTGGAGGAGGATGATTCCCGTTATTTTAATACGGACTCAGCTAAGAAGTTTAGCGATTCAATAACGCTTGCTGAAGTAAAGTTAACCCTGACTTTGGGGGCAGCCTCAAAGGCCCCAGGCCCTGATTCAGTACCTCTAGATCTTTTTAAATCTAATCAAGAGTTTTGGTCTCCCTTACTTATGAATGTTTTTAAGGCAATAATAACTGGCCCAATTCCGATTTTATGGAAAGAGGCCATTTTGGTCCCAATTTTTAAAAAAGGTGACAAGTATGACCCAAGATGCTATCGGCCGATATCACTAATAGACTCAACATGTAAGTTGATGGGTCGGGTGATACTGGCACGGTTGGAAACATGGGCGGAGGCTTCAGGGGTGATTGTAGAATCACAATATGGTTTTAGGAAAGGGAAGGGAACCACCGAGCAGTGTCTGAACCTTGCTTTGATCATGGGCAAGTACATGGGTGCCAGGAATGGCTCTATACACTTGGCATTCATGGACTTGTCCAGTGCTTTCGATACAGTGTGCAGGGAAAAATTGTGGCGCATGATGGCCTCTATGGGGTTTGAAGAACCTCTGGTCACCCTGCTCCGCAGGCTGCACACTGCTACAATGGTAAGGGTCAGATATGGACGTGGTGGGGAAAAATCACAACCAATTTTATCTACTGAAGGCGTCCGACAAGGATGCATTTTAGCACCTTTTTTATTCTTGATTTATACAAATGGTTCGGAGGGTTTTTTGTTAGAGACATCTGCTGACTTTCCAAAAATAAATGGAAAAAGAATCCCAATGTTGTCTTACGCTGATGACACTGTTTTAATGACACTTACCCCAAACAGCATGCAGATTTCTCTGAATGCTTTTGATACCTTCATGGGCAATTTAGATTTAGGTGTCAACTTTACCAAATCTTTTGCCATGACTTGTGGTCCAAAAAATGTGAAGATACGGAAATATGTGGTAAAGAATGCTAACATTGACAAGGTGGATAACTTCTGTTATCTGGGAAACCTCTTTAATAAAAAATTAAGTTGGGAACCATTATTAATAGCACGGGTTCAGAAGGCTGCCCAGTTAATCGAAGCCCTTTTCCGCTTTTCTAGTAAATTGGGCCAACGGCGTGTTGCGGAAATTATATCATTATATAAGGCCAAATGTGTTTCCGTTTTGACCTATGGTTCAGGGGTGTGGGGTTCGGATAAATGTGAAAGAATACAAATTGTGGAGAATAAGTTTGTTAAGCGTTTGTTATGCGTGCCATTGAGTACATCTAATATATTTTGCCATGAGGAAGTTGGTATTGAGTTTATAAATGACATTATTCATGTTGCCCCACTGATATTATGGGCAAAGGTTTGGCAATCAGAAAATTTGAAATTAACAAAAGATATAATCCAAGATTGTCAAAAACTTGATTATTATACCCAAATCCCGTGGCTACGATATGTTAAAGAGACCTTCTTTAAGATAGGTCTAGGAAAAATGTATACAAACCCAGAACTACTTGGCAGGGATACCAAGGAGATTATTAAGAAAGCCTTTAAATCTAGTTTGGGTTCTTTTAGGACAAATGACCATCTACTGAGCGTACAAGGAAAACCAGCTCGCCAGTTCTATTTGTCATATATTATGAACACACAATGGCGCTTTTATTTAACAAGATTTCGCCTTGGTACACTACATTTTTTGTTTGCTTTCCCTAAACAGGGGGGATGGTGGGAAAAGCTACCCAACTGCCCCTGTAACAATAAGGTTTCGCAAAATACTCTCCATCTCTTGTTTTTTTGTACCTTGTATAAAGTTCCAAGAAATGTTTTTCTTAAACCTTTATTGGCATCATTTCATACACGTTATTACAAAGAAGCGTATGATTGTTTGTTGTCCCTATCAACTGTACATATTTGTAATGCCGTCTTAAATTTCATCAGATCAGCTATGGTGATTAGAAACAGATATTAATGATATTCGGACTTTTCAGAAAAGTATGTAAATATGTATAATGTTTGACTAATCTTATGTGATTTTACAAATTTTTTGTTATGTACACTTTTATGGTTTCTATATGAAATCGAAATAAAGTTTTGAAAATTGAATTGAATGTTCATTTTAGAAATGTAACCCTTCTGTTTACCCTATTAGTAGTTACCTATCGAATAAGCAACATTCAGGCGTAATATACTCACCTATCCTTAGGTTTTGCTACAAAATACGTAAACAAAAAGCACATTTATGCCGCATTTCATTACTTCAAAGCTGCCTATTAGTTTAGGACACAACAAAATCACATAATTAGTTAATTATGATTGCAACATAAGCAAAATTAGTTCCCAAGTGTATTTGTGTAGGTGCATTTCTTATTCTAAGTTGGTTAATTACACATACCACTCAATTAGTTCAAGTTATGGTTATGGGAGTGTGATTTTGCAAGGGGTACACAAATTTCCATTCTCCACCTTGCTCCATCACATGGACATCCCTCCTTGCTGTGTCAAAGAGCCAGAGGCAGGCGGGGCAGGATGGACGTCTGCGCACCACTTCCAGTGCACTGCCGGATATACCAGTGCGTACTGACTCGAGCTGCCCTTACACGGCCTCCAGGGCCAGTACACACTGTAATTTCACACAGTGCACAGGAGGTAGAGCGTGCAGGTTCACCATCAGCTTTAGGGCAGTGCAACCTGTACCTCCACACAAGACAACAAGCTTAAGGGGGCAACCTTTGATGACAGGCTGAGGCAAGATCAGTGCTTAATTTGAGCCAGTGGCTTAAAGTGCTTGGAACCGGCACTTAATTGTCAACACCGGCATTAATGACAGTCTGCCACATGGTGGCACTCTTTGTCTAATTTAAAGATGTGCACAACTAAAGTTTGTTATTAATGCAATATATATTAAAAATGACTAACACCAGCTGCGTAAGGTATTCTTTTGCTTTGCGGCCTGGTATATTTTAAATTATCACACTTGTAAGTGTGTGATGGTTAGAAGCTGTGTTGGTACTGTCATTGGCAGCGCTGGCTGGGGCAATAGGTGGTGAAAGCTGCAGTGGCCTCCTGACAAGGGCCCTGACACTTATTTTGTTTACAAATTAAGCACTGGGTGAGGGGAAACATCCTTTACAACGAAACTTTTACAACGCAGTGCTTTTACAACGCAGGTTTTACAAAGAAAACCATTACAACGCATTGCGCTGGGGGGGCGCTCTAGGATAGGGAATAGATTTAATTTACTATCCAACACCTTCCCTAGTGTCCACGGGGACTGGAGTTGGAATAGTAAATTAAACTATTCACTATCCAGCACCCCAAAGCGGTATGCGTTGTAAAGGTTTGCGTTGTAAAAACTGCGTTGTAACAGCATGCGTGGTAAAAGCATGCGTTGTAACGCCATAATCCCTGGGTGAGATAAGAGGAGCTTGCAGAGATCTTTTTGTGCTGGTTTTCAGGGTATAATGGCATGATAACTCTGCTGGCTAATGCACGTGATGTGAAGATCTGTGATTGTGTAGTCACAGTTGTGTCTCACTATAATGAAGCTTAGCAGGTTAATGTTCCTGTGGTAAAGCACATTATGTAACATGCAGATCACATATTTGTGTTTTATGTAGATAGCTTAGTTGGTTAAAGCGTTTGACCCTTTGAATACTTTGAGTTCATAAGTTACAATTCTTCTACTATAAAACATTGGGCTATAAACGGGTATCAAAGCACTACTTGCATATTGCACTGCATTGGTTAAGAAACGTACTGTTTTTTGCCTCCATCTTACTGAAAAGGTTGCTAAAAAGGGTTCATTTAGTTATCAATACAACTTGATTTGATATAACCTGGTGCAAAGAATTGTGTTGGGCTTCAATTTCCAGTGCAAATCCTGAATTGCATTGGACTTCAGCCCTAAAGTAACACAAAGTAGTTTTATGGGCTGCGTTGCATCAAGGTGACATGCCATTGGTGGTACAGGGACGTTCGAAAGTGTTCAACTTTGTGCTGGGAGGGTACCCTTCCAGTATAAAATCTATGCTCGACATCACACACATACACTTGCACTACGGTATTGGCATTAGCGCAAGGCAGCCTAAGGTACATCAGCACTAGAGGCGAGAGCCACAGCACCATATCTAGTGCTGTTGTGCTCTCTCCTTTTCACGCAGTGCAGTAACTTTGATTACTCTGCTGCTTGAAAACATGGTAATGTTGCCCCTTCATTTCTCCAGATCAACTACTCTCAACATATACTGCCTACCAGTATGGATGATATACGATTCCTACTCCTTATAGTCCTCATTGTCTTAAGTAACATTTTCCATACATCGATTTACACACTTGTACGACTCTTTGTCTTTGTATGATATGTTTGTGATGTAAAGCACCCTGAGTCTCTACACTGGGATGAGTAGTGCTATAAAATAAATAAATGTCAGAGAGGGGTTATGGAGAGATAAGGGCACCATTGAAGGGTGGTGACTGAAGGAATCCATGGAGGAGGAGGTCATGGTGGGTGGGGGGGTGTCGACAAAGATTGTTGAACCAGATCTCACCAACGCTACTGGCCACCAGTCTGGACGAACCAGCGGCCTCTGGCACTAGGCAAACTCTGACTTGCATTCGCTCTCTGCTTCTGTCTCTGCCTTCTCAGGTGGTGGGAGAGTGGCGTTTCAGCCGGATCCACTGTGACGTCTTTGTGACCCTGGACGTTATGATGTGCACTGCAAGCATCTTGAACCTGTGTGCCATAAGCATCGATCGGTGAGTGAGGGCCGGAGTGTGCATAGAGACTTGAGAGTGAGGAGGACAGGTTTGCACTGGTGAGAAAGGGGCACAAAGTTTGGATAGTTGAGTGAGGGGTGCAGAGTGGAGTTTGGTGAGCGAGTTGAGTTAATGTTTGTAAAGTTCACTGTTGCTCAAAAAGAGCATCCTGGAGCTAAAGAATGTCACTTATGGAGCAAGAGTGAAAGGAAGAGGAGTGTGAGCAGCCAAGTTTAAGTTATTTCCTGAATGGTAAATAAGCTCCTGGCTAGGGAGGTCCAAGATATATTAGAAAGAATGCCCACCCAGATGGCTTCACAGAAATCATGTGGTTCTAATCCACTGGTGGAACAAAGGGCTTTCCAGCGTTTGCAGTCACGCTGATTAAGTCGGCCTAAATACAGATTTATCAGCGGCCACTTCAGTGATTCATAGAAGTGGTAATAAGAATAACCACGTGGACAATACATAAGGGAACACTCTTAAACAAACCTTTACATAGAAGGACTGGCTGATTGGCGGGACCCTTTTGATTTCAAAATGTCCACACATGGTTAGGTGGGATAAGGAGTGATTTAACCCTTATGGATTCACGTGAATTTTTTAAATCAGGAATGTACTGCTGATTCGTCTGTACAATATGGAGAACAGCCTGTATAATTCACCTCACCTTTACAATATAGGTGAATCTCCTGTGTTGTTCCTAAAGAGGGGTAGATAATTCATTGTCCTGAAGAAGGTGGCTTCAATCTGCTTTTGTACCACCGAAACGCGTTGACGCTTGTTATTTTTGGGTTAAATTCGAGGGATAAGGTGTTGCTTGTACAAGATCAAATGATGTCAATACTGTAATTGATTCTTTCAAATTAACCATTGTAAATGATAAATACATATCTTAAATTGTATCTCCCTTTGATGTTTTTTAACACTGTGTGAAACTATCAGAGGTATTGTTATTATTGTTTTTAATGTGATTTTGTATATATACATATGAACTTTTTTTAATATAAAATTTCATTTGGAATTTGTATGCATTTGCTTTGGGTTTTCCCTTTCAAGACTGGTGGAGTGGTATGTTGTGAATGCTTTTGTATAAGTGCATTGAAAAACTGGATATTAGCTCTCCAAGAGTAGTTATCTTTTTAAACGGATTACAGAACCTTGACTCTTGGTGTAGAGGGGTCACTCTCATGTTTTCATACAAAGAGCTTGCACCAGTCGATAAGGCAAACCCTTTTCTCTTATATTGCTGGGTCCAGAGTTGAGAAGATTTTTGTGAGTTATATATTTTTTTAACAGTAAGCCAAAGAAGATTGGAAAAATGTGAAGAAACCGATTGCCACTCTGGTAGGTTGATCAGCAGGTGGGCTGCAGAATGTTGTAGCATCTGAAGGCAATGAAGGTAGTCAGGGAGGCTGAGACTCGGAGAGTGGGAATCTCTAGCCTTGCATTGACGAGAGCCTGTACTGCTGTTTTCTCTGAAGATGCAGGAGGAAAGGGAAAAAGTTTCCTACGGGTTTGAATATTGAAAAGCATCTTCTAACTACATGATTAAACTGTTTCATAAATACCAGGCTATGATCACAGATTAATCCCAGAGTTCTAGGGGTAGACAGAGGAGAGGGTATTGCCAAGATCCATTGGCCACAAGTTGGGTGACCACATGGATGTCTGTTTGCTGAATATCACGGTGTCCGTCTTATCTCCTAGACAGTTATAGCTCATCCATTCTGCTGCAGCCTTCATGCAGGCACACTACCTGTCCTGCGTCAAGGTGATATCAACAATGATCTGTATGTCGCCTTCATAAGATCTGAAAACAAAATGACAGATTCGAAAGTGGTGATGCACAGATATTAACCAGAGTGGGGCTGAGAGAAGATGGATCCTTAAGGCACAGATAATTTTGGAGCAAGGTGTAAGGTAATATGGCTCAGTATTTTGTTTAGAAAGGAGGCATACATTTTAGAAATCTTTTCTTAGTAGTATTCTGCAATGTTGTCTCACAGTTCTACAGAGGGGGTGATGGTACTATTGTTGGCACCCAGATTCAACAGATTTTTTTACTATTTAGAACATTTTCCCAAGGTGAATTTTTTGAAGATTTAATACAATTAACATAAAAGTCTTTGCGAATTTTGCAGAATAAAAAGCTTTCTTATATTTTGGGGTAGATTTATCATAGCGTTGTATTGCCCTTGTTGTCGTAAGAGGAAGGCAATACAAAAGTCAGATTTACCAAGCAACACAAGGCCACCTTGCATGGCCCTGCATTGCTTAGCAAATCTGGATTAACACAAGGCAGTGCAAGTTGCTGCCTTGAATTAATCTGCCCTGGGAAGGCCCTGGGTAGTGCTCCATGGTTAGAGCCTGGGTGTTCCCAGGCATTCACCCATAGATTTTGGTCCACAGATTGCTATCAAAATGCTACGCCTTCCCGGGTGGGGCACAACGAGGAGAAATAACTTTATTTCACCTCATTGTTTCCTCTTTCTAAGTGTGCTGCATTCTGGAGCACACATAGAAAGAGGAAAATGCCTCTCAAGATTGTTTTGTGTGGAATGATGTCCCTTCAGCACAAAAACAATCCTGCCTGCAACACAGGTACCCTTGCTCCATGGCACAAGGGTGCCTGCATTTGTGCCAGGCAGCAGATTGTGTGCCAACACAGACAGAGAGCAGGAATATATATATTCACTGAAAAAAACGTAGGTTTCAGACATGTTATAGTTAGGAATTAGCATTTAACAAACCTTAGAAATTCACAGAAAAAACATATGTTTCAGGAGTGGTATAGTTAGCCGACATTTCACTCGTACAAAACCATTGAAATTCCTCTGTTATAGTTAGTTGTACTAACTATAACAGTGAAGACATCACAACACTGATGACATCACTGATGACATCTCAAATAACATCACTGATGACATCACTGATGACATAATCCAATGAATGTGGTTTGGTTCGATATTTAAATAAGTATTATATAAATAGCAATCTGCATTTATTTATTTATTTGCAAGTTTGTACCGCGCTGGCTTCGACTCCCGAAGGAGTATCTCCGCGCCTTTGGCTTCTACCATAAGATTTAGAGGAAGGATTTTTAGCAGCTGTTGTAGTCTACTGTTGGAACAGAAAGGTCTTCAGCATATTTCTAAAAGGAAAGTGGTCTACACATAACCTGAGGGATATTGGGAGACTATTCCAGAGAGAAGGTCCGGCTATTGATAATGTTTTCGTTCCATGTCTGGCCTTCTTTGCTCTAGGTACACACAGAAGGCCTTGTTCACTTGATCTAAGTGTCCGTGAGGGTATGTAAGGGACAAATTTGGTAGTCAGGTATGCGGGACCCATTCCATTCAGGCTTTTATGTATGGTAAAGCATACCTTGAACTTGGCCCTCTGTTTGACAGATAACCAGTGTAATTTTGTCAACAGAGGTTTAGAAGGCGTGCGGGGAGGAGCGTTCAGAACCAGGCGAGCAGCCGTGTTCTGGACCACCTGAAGTCTATTCATAACTCCCTCATTGGCAGACAGGAGCAAGCCATTGCAATAGTCCAGTCGACTCAGGACAAGAGCCTGGACCAGCGTCCTCCTAGTGGCATCTGGTAATAAGGGGAAGATTTTACGCAGCATGCCAATCACATGAAAGCAGGCTCCCACCACCTGGTTGCCATGTTGTTTGAGAGTAAGCTCCTGATCTAATCGGACTCCCAGGTTCTTGACGATTTGTTTAGGCTTGGGCACAGGACCGAGATATTGTGGCCACCAGTCTGGGGTCCAGAGAAGTTTTGCCTCACCAAACAACATGACTTCTGTCTTCCCAACGTTGCATTGCAAGTAATTGGAAGACATCCAGCGTGCCACTGCTTTCATGCCCTGGGAGAAGGAGTTTCTGACCTCAGGTGTAAAGATCTTAAAGGGAAAGAGGAGTTGCGTATCATCCGCGTAAGATATTGGGATGAATCCATACCTTCTCATGATGTTAGCCAGGGGTGCCACATATATGTTGAAAAGCGTGGGGCTCAAACAAGAGCCCTGCGGCACCCCCTTGGAGATTTCAACTTCCTCTGACCTATACGCGGCCATAGCTACTTGCTGGGTGCGGTCAGTCAGAAAGCTCTTCAACCATGCCAGGGCTTCCTGCTTCAGACCGATGTTAGCTAGCCTGGTAGTCAAGATGGAATGAGAGACGGTGTCAAATGCCGCAGATAGATCCAACAGCACCAGGATAACGGAGTGACCCCCATCCTGGTACATGTGTAGATCGTCTGCGACTGACATCAAAGCGGTCTCAGTTCTGTGTCTGGGCCTGAAGCCTGATTGTGATTGGTCCAGCACTCCGGCAGATTCAATGTATTTAGACAGGTTATTATTTACATGTTTTTCAATAATTTTGCCTAAAAAAGGGAGCAGGGATATAGGTCTAAGGTTAGCTAGCTCCTCCCATGGAGTTGCAGTGTTTTTCCTGAGCGGTTTCACCAGAGCCTTTTTCCATCCTTTCGGAACCTGTCCTGTGCTCAGTGAGAGATTAATTAGTCTCTGGATAATAGGTCCCAGAACCATAGCTAATGTGGGCATAACACGTGCAGGGATAATATCCATCGGACAACCACTCTTTATCTGAGAGATGAGTCCTAATACTTCCTCAATCGAGACGGGGGGAAAGACAGAGAGGGAGTGCCTAATAGGAGTTTATGTTTCCGAGTTTATAATGAGGTCGTTATCAATAGTATTGTATTGATTCGAGTGCGTGGTTTTGCCATAAATTGCATCAATCTTTTGGTTAAAAAACTGGGAGGTGTTGTCACATAGTTGCTGTGAAGCCACTTCTGAGCTTTCACAAGCTGTGGGTTTAGTAAAGGTCTCTAGGATCTGGTATAGTATTTTAGGGTTATTACCAGCTGCCAGTAGTTGGGATGCAATATGGTTTTTTCTCGCCACACGGATAGCTTTGTGATATTCTGTCAAAGAGCTTTTATATAGTTGTTTGTCCCTGTCTTGGCGAGAGGCCCTCCATTTCTTCTCCAGTTTTCTGGTGGACTGCTTGAGCGATCTAAGATGCTCTGAAAACCAGATTTCTTGTTTGTGTGCAGGTCTAGGTTTAAAAGTTTTTAGCGGAAGGATCCCATCTATGGTTTTGAGTAACGCTTCTTCGTATTTATGTAGGGCATTATCAATGCTCTCACTGGCGTTCGGTGTTGGTGCTACAAATTTTTTGTTGAAGTCTTGTTGGGTCAGTTTGTGCCAAGGTCTTCTTTTATTTGCTAGGGCAGTGTGTCCAATATCATACGAGATGGGGGAGGGGGTGTAGAATTCAATTATAAGATGATCAGTCCATTCAACTTGGTAAGGGGATCTACACTCAACCTGCAGGGAGTTAGTTAAACCTAGGTCTATCGTATGTCCTGCCTGATGAGTGGGTTCGGTGTTAATCAGCCTTAGACCCAGTGTGCTAAGGTCTGCCAGTAATGTCTGCGCTTCATTATTGTTATCTAACTCACTGTGAATATTAAAGTCACCTAGTAGTAGAAAGTCAGAGTTATCATGTATATGGGGTGCCAGTGCTTCCATTAGTATAATAGATACATTTGAGCATGGCCCGGGGGGGCGGTATAACAATGCTCCCTTTCTACTATTTTTAGTTGAGGTATGAATTTTGAAGATCAGAAGCTCTAAGTCGGGGGTGCATATTTCATCCAACACAGTGACATTGATTTCCTGTTTGTGGACAATCGCTAGTCCACCGCCAACTTTAATAGGACGGTCCAGCCTAACAATTTTGTACCCTATGGGAATTCCCAGTGTTATGGCAGGGACAGAGTGAGGTTTGAGCCATGTTTCCGTCAGGAAGCATAGGTCTGGTTCTTCGGAAGTAATCAAGTCCCATACTTCTACGGTATGTTTCGGTAGGGATCTGATATTACATAGCAGATTTTTGGTTTTCAGAGGGATGTTATTGACCTCTTTTCCCATGGAATTGGGGCTATGGACCAGTATGTCATTGCCGGGGGAACGACGCTTAGGGATGGTGTGGAAAGTATTTCTAGCCACAACCTCCGCCTCCGCCTTGAAGACTAAGTGGATGTATAAGTGTTTGGATGGAGGATTTAGTAGCACTGTGATTGACTGACTAAGTGACTAATTTAAAGTGTTTCACTAAATATATGGGATAGTGATTAAACTGTGTGAATATCTGTATCACTGTATCTCTTGTTATGTAAACTACTACATACGTTGGTTACTAACTATGTGAAAGCCTATATTAGTATTAATTAGTTAAGTGAGTATTTGTATGGGATAGTGAATATGTGTGTGGTTGGGTGGGAAGTGTGTGACTGTCCAAAGATGTGTAAATAGTTGATCTAGTAGGTATATGAGGTTAAGACTACACATGGAAACAGTTGTTTGGGAGAGTGAATCTCTTTATGGGTGTGGTGATGAGTAAATATATTTCTCAATGATACATGTCCAACAATGTAGAAATTTAAAAAGCAGTGTATGTGATAGTTGTTTTATATAAATAAGTATAAGACCCAGCGATTGTAAGAGTGACTGTATCGAAAACTGTATACTTGTAATAGTGATTTTATAACACACTAAGTATGAGTTACTATCTATATGAATAAATAAATTGGTGTTTGTATAAGTGTGTAGCTTAGTAAATGTAAGTATGATCAATTGTTTGCATAAGTGAGTAGGATGACTGCATATGTGAATAGGATGTGTGCTGGTGTGTAATGTAGATGTAGGTGTATAAGTATATTTAATAGTGTTCTATTGATCTTTGTTAGCATGAATGAGTGAATCTATAGGTAAGTGTTTAGATGTGTGTGTAGATGTAGGAATCACTGAGTGGGTTTTTAGAAACTTGTATTGGTGTGTCAATGGTTTCAAATATGGTACTCCATATTTTATAATGAGTGTTGAAAGGTTGTACTAGTGTATGATGAGATGTATCAGATTGTCAGGTGGATGATGTCATCAGTGATGTATTTTGAGATGTCATCAGTGGTGTCACTGACCATGTCATGAATGATGTAATATGTGACATCATCAGCAGTGGATTGCGGGCGCGCAAGTTATAGTTAGTACAACTTACTATAACGGAGGAATTTCAATGGTTTTGTATGAGTGAAATGTCCAGCTAACTATAACACCCCCAAAACCTATGGTTTTTTCAGTGAATTTCTAAGGTTTTTTAAATGCTAATTCCTAACTATAACATGTCTGAAACCTGTTTTTTTTTCAGTGAATTTCAAACGTTTTGTAAATTACATTTTTAAGTGTATTAATTGTTATATTTATTTATTTTTATACTGATTTACTACATTTTTTTAAACTATTTATTTTTAGATATTTTATTTTTTAAATTACATTACATATTTTTAATATAAATTGAAAGAAAAGTTTTTAAAAATATTGAAATTCTAACATTGTTTTATTTTATTTTATATTTTTTTAATTTACTTATATATATATATTTTATATAGCAGGCAATGATATCCTATGGAAGGAAATTCAAGTTACTGGTAGGTACGGTTAGAATTACTTTTCAGGATCAGTACTGGTCTCAAAAATGCAGCACTGAGGTCTCTCCTGATAACAGGAGAGTAAATCAGAATTCGTAGTTTGGCTGATTTTAGGGGAATATTTGTAAGTTCCAAAACTGAAACCAAGTGAAACCAGTTAATGTTAGCCTATGGAAGGAAATTCAAGTTACTGGTAAGTACGGTTAGAATTACTTTTCAGGATCAGTACTGGGCTCAAAGATGCAGCACTGGGGTCTCTCCTGAGAACAGGTGAGTAAATCGGAGCAGAGAGATGTAGAAAGGGGCACGGCCTAGACCACCTCTCTGCAACGCAGAGGCGCTTACTGGAAGCACCTGGTGGGCTAGCTGGCCTCCAGGGTCCCTCAGGATTGAAGGGGAATTATTTCCCCAACTCAAAACGCGCCACAGGGCGTGTTTGCACACATCACCTCAGGCCCCGTCCCCTCCCTTCACCACTGTGTAAACGCGCCCTGTGGCCATTCTAAGTTGGGAGATTAAGTCCCCTTAAATCCTGAGGGTCCCTAGGGTCAAACTAGCCCACTAGGTATCTCCAATAAGCGCCACAGAGCTGCGCTGCAGAGAGGTGTAAAAAGGGGCGTGGCCTCTGAACACCTGTCTGCAACGCAACTCCCTGGTGCATACTGAAGATACCTGTTGGGCTATTTGGCCCTCAGGGACCCTCAGTATTGAAAGAGAATGAATTCCTAATCTTAAAACGCGTCACAGGGCGCGTTTGCACAGTGGTGAAGGAAGGAGGCGTGGCCTGAGGTGACATGTTTGCAAACACGCCCTGTGGCACGGTTTAAGTTAGAGAATTAATTCCTCCTCAATCCTGTGGGTCCCTGGGGGGCAACTAGCCCACCAGGTACCTCTAGTATGCACCCAGGGGCTGCATTGCAGAGAGGTGTTCAGAGGCCACGCCCCTTTTTACAAAACTCTGCACTGCAGCTCCGTGGGGCTTATTGGAGGTACCTGGTGGGCTAGTTGGCCCCCAGGGACCCTCAGGATTGACAAGGAATTAAGTCCCCAACTTAAACCGCCCGGCAGGGTATGTTTGCACACATGTGAACTTAGGCCCCGCCCCCTCCCTTCATGGCGCGTCTTGAGTTGGGGGATTAACTCCCCTTGAATACTGAAGGTCCCTGGGGTGCAACTAGCCCACCAGCTACCTCCAGTAAGCGCCACAGAGCTGCGTTGCAGAGAGGTGTAAAATGAGGCGTGGCCTCAGAACACCTCTCTGCAACACAGCCCCCTGGCGCATCCTGGAGGTTCCTGTTGGGGTACTTGGCCCCCAGAGACCCCCAGTATTCAAAGGGAATATGGTCACCATCTGCAAACGCGCCAAGGGGCGCGTTTGCAGAGTGATGAAAGGAGGGGTCGTTGCCTCGGGCGCGATGCTGGTCTTTTTTTTTTAAGAAGGGAGGCTGTGTAGCCCCCCTTCTTATTCTATTTTTTGGGCCCTGGGGACCCCATCTCCAGGGCCTGTCCCCTAATTTTTTTTTAATGTTTAAAAAACGTGGAAGGGGTGTTAAAATGAAGTCTGCAGTCAAATAAGCTTAAAAACGTAGTTTTATTGGAGCAGTATGAACATACAACCCACGCGGACCTGGATCCAGCTCCAACTGCCAAGTGAGGTTCCACACAGAACTTAGATATGAGAATGTAGAACAAAGACTACATCATAGAAATGACATAGTAAGAACTCTTAAAAAGACATAACCATAACACATCTCCCTTACCATGAAAATTTTTCATGCAACATAAAAGAAGAAATAAAATTCACATTTTAATGATGACAATACTAAACTAACTAGATAGTTAATAAGAACAAATACAATGATATGTAATTATCAACGAGAATGCATTACATAATCTTTGTGCCAAACTGGTCTTGTTCTAAATCTGCTAAGATCTTTGTTTGGTGTGTTGTCAAAATGATCATATCCAACACGATGAGAAAGTAGTGAATGATGGTTATCAGCTTTCACTAAGCAAGACATATTCCAAACGTCTCCAGAATCTAACACAACAACATTTTTCTTGACATCAGATATTACAAAAGGACCCATAAATTTTGAATGTCCTTTTTTCACAATGCCAGGTTTTCTCACAAGAACAGTATCGCCAATATTCCACAAAGTTAGCTTTGTGCAGTGTCGATTATCAAAATTAATTTTGTATTTGTTTTGGTAAATCTTTCTTCGTACAGTCATGTCAGATATATAAGGTTGATCACTGATAGAATGATCTAATCCTAACCACACAGGATTCAACTTACAACGTGGTTTCCTACCTCTGAGCCCAGTAAAAGGAGAAACAGTTGTGACACTATTAGGTGTTACTCTATGTGCCCACCAAGTTTCTCTTAAAGCCACTTTCAAAGATATTCTATTTTGAATAGCACGTTGAGCACAATTCTTAACAATTTTGTTCATGCTCTCTGCCAATCCATTAGCTTGTGGTGAATAAAGAGCAGTTTTAAAATAGACAATTGCCAGACTAGAAAGAAACTGTTCCATTTCTGAAGACACAAATTGTGTACCATTATCGGTAATGAGAGTCTTAGGAATTCCCTCTCTGGAGAATTCATCCTTAAGAAAGTCCATTACAGTTTGAGTGTTAACTGTTGGAACATACTTAGTCACAACCCATTTGGAAGTATAATCCACAAGTAGGATCACAAAACGTTCACTTTGGTTCAATAACTCAAATGGACCAGCAATATCCAATCCCAATTTCGTCCATGATTCTATAGGTATCTCAACAGGTGAGATTGCTGCTGAGAAGGTTTTCTTGGATTTATTGTTGTTGGTACACTGC
This sequence comes from Lissotriton helveticus, assembly GCF_964261635.1. Taxonomy (NCBI): domain Eukaryota; kingdom Metazoa; phylum Chordata; class Amphibia; order Caudata; family Salamandridae; genus Lissotriton; species Lissotriton helveticus. Next base: position 1,821,063,055 of record NC_136068.1, on the reverse strand, counting down.
CAACAATCCATCACAACACTTTCTACCTCATGGTCCATGCCAGGTCCCCAGTACCACTGATGAAGTCTAGCTTTTGTTTTGTTACGGCCTAAATTACCCTTATGTGCTAGATTAAGTATTTTGGATCTTAAATTAAAAGGAGGGATCTGATGTTTTCCTCTTAAAATCTTTTCATCCAAAATACTTAACTCCTCTCTTACACAAAAATAATCCATCATGGAGGAAGACAACAATTTTTTGTCTGGCCAGCCTTTCACAATGAGATCTTTCAAAATTTTCAAATCAGGACCATTCACACAGGAATCATCCCATTCCTTATTTCCTAAAGCTGATTCACAAATCCAATTGATACTTGGAAAATCCACATTGGCTACGTCAGAATGAATGGGTAATCTTGACATGCAATCTGCCATGCAATTTTCTGAACCTTGCACAAATTCAACAACAAAATTATAATCTGACAATCCATCTACCCAACGAGAAATTCTAGGAGAAAGATTGTCTAACTCCCTAGAAGTGAAAATTCTTGAAAGTGGTTTAGGATCAGACCTTACATTGAAAGGTATGCCCCATAAAGAAAATTTTAAATGGAGAATTCCCCAAAATACTGCCAGCGTCTCGCTTTCAATTATGGAGTACCTTTCTTCCGCTCCTCTCAATGCACGTGAAGCAAAAGCAATCACTTTTAATTCACCCCTAACAATTTGGGAAAGGACAGCACCTAATCCGCATAGACTTGCATCTGTAGACAAAATTGTTTTTTTATTCACATCAAAATTTCCTAAAGTCGGTAGTTTTGCAATACTTTTCCTCACAGTACTGAACACCACGTCACACTCATCTGATCATTCAAACTGAGAACCTTTCTTTAAAAGAGATCTCAATGGTTGAGAGATAGAAGCAGAATTTTGTATAAATTTTGAACAAAATTCAGTGAGTCCAAGAAATTAACGTACTTGATCCTTATTAATGGGTTTAGGTGCCTCCATTATACTTTTAGCTAACTCCAGTTTAGGACTAACACCCTCACCTGAAATTGTATGTCCAAGATATGTTACTGAAGTAACTCTAAATTTACATTTCTCCTTTTTAATCACCAATCTTGCACTCTTTAATCTTTCCAAAGCATGACACAAAATACCATCATGTTCTTTAAAATCTTTTCCATAAACTAAAATATCATCTTGGAAAAATAGAACTTTGTCTAAACCATGTAACACTTGCTTCATTATCCTTTGGAAACATGCTGCAGTGGAGGCAAGTCCAAAAGGCATCCTCACAAACTGAAAAGCTCCAATGGGTGTGACAAATGAAGTTAAATGCTTAGACTCTGGCTGTAACTTAACCTGGTGGTAGGCGGAAAACAAATTCATAACACTAAAAAATGTTGTGTCTTTAATGAGGGAAAGTGTTTGATTGATGTTCGGTAAGGGTTGTCTATCCACCCAAATGAATTTGTTTAATCCGCTCAAATCCACAACAAACGTATCTCTTTGCCACCATCCTTAGGTGCTAAAACCACCGGAGCCAACCATTCAGAGGTCTCAATCTCTTCAATTACTCCCTTGTCTTTGAGTTTCTCGATCTCATGTTTTAATGGCTTCATCATCATGTTTGGGACCTTCCTCACCTTAGCTACAAAAGGTACCGCTCCATGTTTTTAAATGATTTTATGTTCAAAATTCCTTAAAAGACCAAGATTGGTGCTAAAAACTTTTGGGAATTTTGTGGAAATGTCTAGAGGAAATTCTTCCTTAGTCAACAACAGAACTTTTTGTGATCTATTTGGATTAAGCGTTATTCCCATATCCCTCTGATGTCTCCAACCAAGAAGAGTATCTCCCCTCTAAGCTATATAAACTTTACCAACAATCTCTCGATCAGAAAATTGAAATTTCTTAACACAATAATCTAGGACATACATTTTTACACCACCATAACCTACCGAATTAATGTCTGAAGGTAATAATTCAACATTCTCACATCCAAATGTGGTTTCCCAATTCTTATCACCAATCATTGTGTATGGTGATCCAGATTCTGTTAGAACTAATATTTTTTTCCTCCCACTAAGATCTCACACTCAGGCATATCAATGGGATCTTCAACCACACTCCCATCCTCACGTATACTGGATACTACACTCATTTCATCAACTATTTGATTCACATTATGTTGTTTGAATCCTCAACACACTCGAGCATAGTGACCTTTCTTGCCACAATTCTTACAAAATGCAAATCTCGCAAAACACCCAGGACTATTTGTCTAGTGACCTTCACTTCCACATCTGAAACATTTGGGATTCACAGGTTTGCTATCAGTGGAATTGTATATTTTTTTCCAATTTTTTTTCATACCGAGCACATCAATGTTACGGGTCCGAGGCCAACAACACAGCGCTCTCCTCCAAGCACCATCCACATAAGAATCTCACAAGGTACTTGCCGAGACGATGTCTTCACCCCTTCGAGTCATCAGAGTGAAGATATCACTGCTAATTTGAAATCAAGGATGACCGGTAAGACAGTATCACAGGCTCACGCATAGGTACGTTTCAGTATGCAAATATTGTGTAGGGTTGTTTCCTCTTTGTTTTTTACCTCGTCGCCAATGTTAAAATGAAGTCTGCAGTGGCCCTCCTCCCGAGCCACTTAAGGCCCCGGGGGTACCCCATCCCCCGGGGACGGCTTTCTATTAAAAAAATATATATACATTTTGGGATTGGGACCATGTGGCCCCCCTCCCGGTCCACTTGTAGCCCCGGGGACCCCATCCCCCAGGGGCTGGCCCTCTTCGTTGGGGACCGTGGGGGGATCCCCCACGGTCCCAGCCGGCTCCCCGCCTCCTGCGGGAGCCAGCATTGCTTTTCCACATGGGGAGCAGCTAACATGCTGCTCCCCATGTGGAAAAGCAATCTGCTTTGCTTCAATGAAGCAAAGCAGTTTGCAATGACAGGGTGGGAGCCGCGAGGCTCCCTCCCTGTCATTGCAAACAGCAGTGCCCTGGGGGTGGGCACCCCGGGACACTGCAGGAGCCGGCCCTGGGCAGTCCCCAGGGCCATCAAAGGCTCCAGGGGCGGGGCCCTCTTCACATTTTCAAAGCCCCGGCTGGTGGCGGTCCCCGGGGTTGGGGGGTCTGTCACGGACCCCCAAATTTAAATATTTAGAGCCCCGGGGAGGTGGCGGTCCCAGGGGCATGTGGTGGAGGCTTGAGGCTCCCCACACAGGGTATATATTTTGATTTTGAATTTGATTTTCTCAGGAACTACTGAACAGATGTACGCCATTTAACCAAAAGGCACGACTCTGAACCAAGGTCTACCTTTCTGCCAAATTTGGTGTAATTCCGTTCAGCAGTTCGGGCTGTAGCTGCAATTAAAGGTCCCAATGGAAAATTGCATGGGAAAAACACGTTTTGGGACCCCCCTTTTTTCTCAGCCCCCCTTGACAAATCACCCTGAGACTTTCAGGGTAGGAGCGGACCGGAGCTGGCCATAAGTTTTTTAAATTTCGCGAAGATTCGTCAACCGGCGCCAAAGTTATTGCAAATAGAATGTTGTGGATTTCCTATGGAAAATAGGTCCTAACTATAACTACCTACTGGCGACCACCAGTAGGTAATATATATATATATATATATACATATATATATATATGTCTGAAAGGGTATCTCAATCGATGTAGTTAGAGACAACACAAAAGACTCGCACTCCAGCGTCAGTGTGAAGATTTGTTTATTGGCGACGCGTTTCGACCAGGCGGTCTTCTTCGTTAGCCATATATATATATATATATATATGTATATATATAGGTAAATATGATGCATTCTGGCCATCTCCTTTTCACGCAGCACAGCGCAGAAAGTTGGGTTGCTGCGTTGTGCAAGATTGATAGATGTGTTCCACAGTTTTTGATTTGAGATCATATTTTGATCCCCAGTTTCTTTCTAAATGCTTACATTTAAGTTTTGTGTTATGGGGATCATTCCTCTACGCACCCGGAACTACAACGCAGGAGCACCCGTCCTGTCGGCTTCTCTCCCGTGATTCGGGACACCCGCTGTCGAGCTAGAATATACTCTACAGCCGTGTGATTTTCTGTCTTATTTACCTAGTAAACTTTACTCAAGAAATCAACCGAAACATCTACTTCCATCTGATTGGCATATCAGATGTGAATAAGATTCTATTGAACTATACAACAGTACGATTGAAGATTTCTTCACCTGGTCTCGAGCGGGGCCGGGTTGGAATTATCACCGGCTAAGCGACCTGTGGCATTTCACCTCTCTACTACAGCCCTGAGGAGTCAAAGTATTGTACCACTTTACGACGAAACACGTGTCGGCTGGCGATCCACAACAATAAAAGAGGAATCATACTACTCTTCGTTTTCTTTCTTCTACAGAAAGGGATTACTGAACTTTTACATGCCCATTGAGGCATCTGATTGTACTGTATTCATTGGTGTGCATCAGGTCTTGTTGGTACTCGTTTGGTGTGTGTTGCACACACACTGTTTAAGGGGTTTAGGGTCTTTTTTCCCCTTACCTGTCTGCACCCTTGTATTTTATTTGCCTTACTTAATACTATCGTGAACAGTGCGCCTAGCATTTCCCTCGTTTATAAAAACCCTGGTCTCAATTGTCATTCCTCTACCATTGTCCAGGAGGTTTGCTCTGAAGAGAGTGTGGAGTCTGAAGCAGGGCAATAGTACCTGCATCTGACTTGATCCAGGTGTTAACGCCCAGATTTTCTAAGCCTTTGCATTGTCCGTGCGTCACGGAATGCAATGCAGAGACTAAAATACGATTTACAAAGCCATGCGAGAGGCGATTTTTGACGCTGGCGTGACTTTGTAAAGAAATGCAACGCAATGCAGTGCCTTGAACTGCATTGCGTTACATTTAGCAGTTTTAGGTGTTCCATGGGAGGAGCATGGGCGTTCCTGTGTATCCACTCATGGAATTTGATGCAATCCTAGATTTGCTGAAATCAGTAAAGATGGGATTGCGCCAAATGGTCCGCCACCACAGCCACAGCATAACAAAGAGAAATGTGTTTGTTTTTCCTCTTTATATGCGTGACACAACCTGCATCACATATTGAAAGAGGAAATTCCCTCTTAGGATTGTTTTTATGCAGGAAGGTACTCCTTCATGCACAAAAGCAATCCTGCCTGTAACGAGGCACCCTTGCAGCTTGGGGCCTGGCAGTATCAAGTGTGCCAGTGCAGGTAGAGAGCTGAACACTGTCACATTTTAGTAGATATGGTGCTGGTCAGGTCACTTCTGTTCACACAACGCAGCGCTGCAACGTTGCTTACTGTCCTGCATTGTGTGAACTTTTAGTAAATATGCTCCTAAGTTTGGAGGCAGCAATAGATGTGTCACTGGGGGAGGATAGGTGGGTATTCATTAGTGTTAAGGAGTAAACTGCTGGTGCTAGAGATGTTGCACAAGTTGTGTAAGGAATGTGTAGGTTTTTTTGAGGAAAAGCATTTAGGATGGGAAAATGTGAATAGAATTGCAAAATTATGTGTCCATAAGAGAGGAAGAGCTTTCTGAACTGAAATGGATTGTAAATTAGAGAAAACCGTATAAAGCAGGTGCCAAGTTTTGTGTCTAGAAGGATGACTTAAAAGAGAAAGACCTAAGGAAGCAAAGATGTCTATTAAGTTGATGGATTCAGCATTCTTCTGTCTTCAAGATGAATATAAAGGTTGCCCATTAAAAGAATAGGAGTGAGCACTGAGGACTGAGGTGCATTGTTGAGTAAGAGTGCAGCACAAAAACAATCCTGGGAGGCTTTTTCCTCCTCAAAATGCAGCACACATAGAGGAAAAAACTAGGAGAAATGAAGATATTCCTCCTTATTGCACCGCCCCTGGGGAGGAGTAAGGTTCTGGCACATGCCCTGGTTTACATGGTTTTGTAAAATCAGGACAGCGTCAAAATCCATGGGTGTTGTGTGGTAACACCCACAACAATGCCCATGGAGCGCCTCCCTACTTAGAAAGAGGAAAAAACTAGGAGAAATAAAAATATTCCTCCTTGTTGCACCTGTGAGAAGTTGGCCTGATATGCAGTGCTCACTATTCTAGTGATCACTATGTATCAGTCCAAACAACCCTTATTGATGATTGGTTGTAAGTCAACCTTATAGACCAGCTATCCTAGTAGCATGGATACGAGCAGTCTAAGGCTAAGACTCTAGAGGGCGTGTTAAGCCAGCTGTTTTACCATCACATTACCCCTTGAACACCAAGTGAAAGGACACCACACAAGTTGTTATGAAAATAAACAGATATTTATTTATAACAAGTCTACCCTGAACTCTTTATGAGTCAGGGAGCTAAGCACAATACAAAACTCTTGAGAAAATACTTTAAGTCGCACAATTTACACAAATGCCCTAGGGGCACGAAAAACCATATACACAGTAAGTGGAATGCGAACTTGCTAGCAGGTAAGTAATACGTTTCTAGACTTAGGAATCGCTAGGCCTACAATTCTAAACACTGGGATTAGATGCAGGAGGCCTGTGGACGTCGTGTGCAGAGTGGGAACTCTCACGCGTAAGGCGGGAAAAAGTCTATGGAGGCTAGCAGTTGCAAAGTTACTGTTCTCGGGCGAACCCGACTAGGTGGATCAAAAACGGGAGTGGATCCGAACACTTAGGGTGTTGGACTATGCTGGAGCACCGGAGTACTCAGGTTACCTAGCCCCGGGGGCTGCGGCTGCATAGGGTTGAAGTTGCGTCGGAAACCCTCGTTGAAGATCCAGGAGCCTGAAGAAAGAGTTGCTGGCAGGCGGCCAGTGAAGAAAGTTCGGAGTGATCCAAGCCTGGATCAGGGAAGAAGAAACCTGTAAGCAGAGGGGACCAAGTTCTGAATCACTAGCCAGTGATTTGAGTGGGCACCAGGATGGCACCGGACGAAGTCACCTCAGCCAGGTGAGTGGGCGCTGCTGGGCTCTGCAGTCTCTCGGACCAGGAGGCGTTGTCGGCGACCAGGATGGAGGTGCGAGCTGTCCCACGAAGGTACTTGCTGTCGACGTCGCTGGACCCAGGATTGGGCAACAAGTCTTGGCAAATGCAAGGCCCACGCGGTGGACCTAAAATGGCGTCTTGAGTGGACCAGGAGGGTCCAGGGTGCTCCTCTTTTGGAGGGGAGCAAGGGCTAGTCTGGAGCAACCAGACCAGCAGTAGTTGTCGTCGTGGAGCGTCGTGAGAGGGCCACTAGCCAACGGGCAAGCGACCTGGACAACGCGGTGAGCAGCAAAAAGCAGAAGGGCCCCACGCAGATCTCGTGGATGCAGGGGGGCTGAACTTCAGTGCTGGAGCTGCTCAGGGTCGGGGCTTCTCTTACCCCAAAGCACTCGGTCGAGGGTCACTCGGGAGTCGTGCTGGACAAGCGTCGTGCAGTTCTGAAGATGGCCGGTCCCACGAGGTCTCGTCGCACCCACGGATCACAGCTGGGCTGATGATGTAGGTTGAGGTCAGAGGTGCCAGGGAAGCCGGTTCTCGTCGTGCTGGAGCAGTCTTGATCCGAAGGAGAGACTGGCAACAAACCGCGATGCTTGGTTGGTGCCTGCTGCTGCAGGGTGACTACTCCTTAGTCACAAGGGAGAATCTTGGGAAGAAGTCTTGAGTTCCTTTCGTGGAAAGTAGTTTCAGGATTCAAAGATGATCTGATTTGGAAGGGGGCCAGTTCCTACCTTTATCCTGCAAAAAGGGGCTGGCACGCGACTAAGTCCTGCCCTATGGGTGGGACCAGGAGGGGGGTGGTTACACCCCTCTCCTTTGGCGGGCTTTCTCCAGCCCAGGGTCTGGTGTGCCCTGGAACTGGTTCAAGCCGGCCTATGCACAGTGAGCACCGGGGTGCCACTTGCAGTCACCTTCCTCTGAAGCCCTGCCTACCTAGAATACACAAAACCCTGTCTGGGACGGTGCTGGCACCGCCCCTGGCAGGAAACCCTTTGTCCTTGCCTCCTGCTCTGGGAGGACTCCCAGCAGCAGGAGGGCAGACTTGTGTCTCGGTGGCAGCATCCATTTTGTGGAGCTAAGGCTCTGTTTGACTTTAACCGGGGTTATAGGTTACATACATGTCGTGTCCCTCTAGAAGGGTGGAATGCTAACCCCGTCGCCAGAATTGGCGAGGGGTTAGTATTCCAATTCGTATGACACCTTACTCGACATGTTTTGATAAAGCGATACCAGAGTTGGCATATAACCGCGAGGATTATAATGCACTTAAGAGTATATGGTATGCGATATCATGGAAACGGCTAAGGGATAGATCCCGAAAGCCGCAGACAGGCTCAGCTCATGCCAGAGCACCATCTCACACGATTCCAAGCACTCTGCCTTCAGGATTGTTAAGGCCTGCCATAGGAGTGACTGATAGGAGATCTGTGTGCCCATTTAGGTTTAGATATAGGAATACTATATCTATAGCAAAGGGTGATTACACCACCTTGCCCCAGCTGTCGTGCAGCTAGTTGTGTCAGATTAGTTAGTCAGTCCAGGGGTGGCATAATACATGCTGCAGCCCCTGGGAGACTTCTGGGTGCACCTCAGCCCTGGGTACAGGGACTTGAGAGGGCCCAGTGCCAATTCAGTACCTGGGTACAATTTGGATTAGAGACAACAGCTAGGCTGTGAGTCTGATTAGCAGGCCCACAGCCAGGGAAAGTCGTAAACCAGTGAAGCAAAAAGCAAAAATCTGGGTGATCATAGGATTGCAGACCCTACTCTCCTACATGACCCCCCCCCCAAACTTTGGGACAATAAACTAACCTTGACCAGGTGAGTCTTCTTGCTCTAAGTGAAAATACCTGGAGAGCCCATCAGCATTGCCATGATCAGTACCAGGTCTGTGCTCCACTGTAAAATCCATCCCCTGTAGGGAAATGGACCACTTAAGTAGTTTGGGGTTTTCACCCTTCATCTGACTTAGACATAAGAGGGGCTTGTGGTCGGTCTGAACTGTGAAGTGAGTTCCAAACAAGTAGGACCTCAGCTTCTTCAGGGCCCAAACCACAGCAAAGGCCTCCCTCTCAATAGCTGACCAATTTTTCTCTCTGGGGGTCAGCCTCCTGCTAATGAAAGCAATTGGCTGGTCGTTGCCATCAAAATTCAGCTGAGATAGAACAGCTCCCACACCCAACTCAGAAGCATCTGTTTGGACAATGAATGGTTTGGAGAAGTCTGGACTCTTTAGGATAGGTGCTGTGCACATGGCCTGCTTTAGGTCATCGAATGCTTTCTGACAGCTTTCTGTCCACTGAACTTTCTTTGGCATCTTCTTACTTGTCAGGTCATTAAGGGGGGTCACTACGGACCCATAATTTCTGACAAATTTCCTATAGTACCCAGTCAGGCCCAAGAAAGCTCGAACCTGAGTCTGAGTGATTGGAGGAGCCCAGTCCTTGATGGCCTGTATCTTACTCTCCAATGGCTGAACCTGGCCTCCACCTACAAGGTGGCCCAGGTATACAACCTGTGTCTGCCCTATCTGGCACTTAGTGGCCTTGATAGTGAGGCCTGCCTTTTTCAGGGCCTCTAACACTTTCCTCAGGTGGACCAGGTGATCCTCCCAGGTGGAGCTAAAGACAGCAAAATCGTCCAGATATGCTGCACAGAAGTCATCCATCCCAGTGAGAACATGATTCACCAGCCTTTGGAAGGTGGCAGGTTCATTTTTCAATCCAAAGGGCATTACCACAAACTGATAATGCCCACCAGGGGTAGAAAATGCTGTCTTGGGCCTGGCTTCCTCAGCTAACCTGATTTGCCAGTACCCAGCTGTCAGGTCAAATGTGCTTAAGTAGTTGGCAGAAGCCAATCTATCTATAAGTTCATATGCCCTTGGTATTGGGTGGGTATCAGTCTTAGTGACTGCATTGAGGCCTCTGTAGTCTACGCAAAACCTCATCTCTTTCTTACCACCCTGGGTGTGAGGCCTTGGCACTAGAACTACTGGGCTAGCCCAAGGGCTATCTGAGGGCTCAATGACTCCCAGCTCCAACATTTTCTGCACTTCTTTCTTGATGCAGTCTCTGACATGATCAGGCTGTCTGTAGATTTTACTCTTGACAGGCAGACTGTCCCCAGTGTCCACTTCATGGGTACACCAATCAGTTTGACTGGGTGTCAGAGAGAACATATGTCTGAAGGATTGCAGAACTTGCCTGCAATCCTGTTGCTGATGTTCAGAGAGGCTGCCACAAAAGACAACACCATCTACTGATCCATCATCAGGATTCTGAGTGAGCAGGTCTGGGAGAGGGTCACTCTCTTCCTCCTGTCCCTCATCTGTGGCCATGAGCAAGCTCATGTCCTTCCTGTCGACATATGCCTTGAGCCTGTTCACATGGAGCACCCTGAGGGGGCTCCTGGGAGTTCCAAGGTCTACCAGGTAGGTAACCTCTCCCTTTTGCTCATTGATTGTGTGGGGCCCAGACCATTTGTCTTTGAGGGCTGCTGGAGCCACTGGCTCCAGTACCCACACCTTCTGTCCAGGCTGGTATACAGTCAGGACAGCCTTCTGGTCATGCCAAGCTTTTTGGAGTTCTTGGCTGGCCTCTAGGTTTTTGGATGCCTTCTCCATGTATTCAGCCATCCTGGAGCGGAGACCAAGTACATAGTCCACTATGTTGGTTGCAAGCTTTTTGAGAGGTCTCTCCCATCCTTCCTTCACCAAACACAGGGGTCCTCTCACAGGATGCCCATACAGAAGTTCAAAAGGGCTGTAGCCAACCCCCTTCTGTGGGACCTCTCTGTAAGCAAACAAGAGGCAGGGGATCAGGACATCCCATCTTCTCCTAAGAGTTTCAGGTAGTCCATGAATCATCCCTTTCAGGGTCCTGTTGAATCTCTCAACAAGCTAATTGCATTGTGGGTGATAGGGTGTGGTGAACTTGTAGTTCACACCACACTCCTTCCACATTGCAGTCAGATATCCTGACATGAAGTTTGCACCCCTGTCAGAAACGACCTCCTTAGGGAAGCCCACTCTGGAGAACACTCCAACCAAGGCCCTTGCCACTACAGGTGCTGTAGTGGTCCTAAGTGGAATAGCTTCAGGATACCTGGTGGCATGGTCCACCACCACCAGTATAAACTTGTGCCCTGATGCTGTCTGGGGTTCCATTGGACCAACAATGTCAATCCCCACTCTTTCAAAGGGAACCCCCACCACAGGTAGTGGTATGAGGGGGGCCTTTGTTGTGCCACCTGACTTACCACTGGCTTGGCAAGTGACACAGGAGCGACAAAACTCCTTGGTATTCTCATTCATGTGGGGCCAGTGAAAGTGTGAGACAAGCCTGTCCCAAGTCTTTGTCTGACCTAAGTGACCTGCAAGGGGAATCTCATGGGCCAAGGTGAGAAGGAAACCTCTCAGAGACAAGGGGATGACCAGCCTCCTGGTTGCACCAGGCTTGGGGTCTCTTGACTCAGAGTACAGGAGTCCATCTTCCCAGTATACCCTGTGGGCACCTGTGGCATTCCCTGCAGCCTCAGCAGCAGCCTGCTGTCTGAGGGGTTCAAGGGAAGGGCAGTCTAACTGTGCCTTCCCCAGGTCTTCTCTGGAGGGTCCCCCTGAGCCCAGAAGCTCAACTTGATCAAGTTCAAGCTCTTTAGGCTCAGTTTCCCTCAGCTCTTTCAGATCAGCCTCCTCAGAGACTTGATCCTCAACCTGGGGCAAGGGGGAAGGCAAAGCCTTACCCTTACTGCTCTTCTTCTTGGAAGGTGTCTGGTCCATTCTTCCAGGATCCAGCACCTGTTCAGTGGGGCTTCTTCTGGCCTGTGACCTAGTCACAGCAAGCACATGTGCTGGCAAGCCTAACATTTCCATGTGAGTCCTCTGCTCCACTTCTGACCATAGGGATGACTCCAAATCATTGCCCAACAAACAATCCACTGGGAGGTCTGAACTAACCACAACTTTCTTTTGGCCACTTACCCCTCCCCAGGAGAAAGCAACAATCGCCATACTATGACTGGTAGTGACGTTGCTGGCATTGGTCACCAGGAAATCTGTACCTGGCATGATCTGTCCAGGGTCCACAAAGTTAGGTGTCACCATGGTGACACTGGCACAAGTGTCCCTATAGGCCTGAGCCATTTTGCCATTTATCAAAGGTGTCTGCCTGTATTTGCCCAAAGTATTGGGACTTACTTCAGGGGACATATCCATATCCCCTGTACAGACAAGGACAGCCTGAGTGAGTGTGCCAACTAAGTTGTCAGACCCCTCAGTTCCCAAGGTTAACCCAACTAATGCCTTGGGAGGTGCACTACCACTACTGACTGTACTAGGGAGTGCAGTTGCCTTAGGGGCTGTAGTGGTAGAGTTTGCCCTCCTCTTTTGGCGCACTCACTACACCAGTGAGACTTACTTTTACAGTACTGGCACCACCTTTTTGACTGGCCTTCTTTTTTTTTTTTTTTTTTTTTTTTTTTTAAACCTTTATTGAGAGACACGTATAAGTACAAGCGCAGGCCTACAACCACAGGGGCCGGCCGCAAAATCAGGAGATGCACAAAGGAGCAACATCAATGTGTACGATAGAATGAATACAGGATAGACGTGGAATAAAGTCGTTACACAGTCAGCGCCAGGATAAGAAAGGTTTCATTTTATGGTATATAGAGGAGGCAGCAACCATATCTACCAGGGCGTCATGCAACATATACAGAAAAAGAAGGGGGGGGCGGGAGGGATACAGCCCCCCACGCAATCAGATAACCACCGTAGGGCGAGGCCCAGAGACATCCCACGCCCATCAAAGATTCAAAATTAAAGGACAAATCATAGCAAACAAATAAATCGGACGCCACATAGACAGCCCTCCCGCCCCGAAAAAGGAGAAAGTGCAGACACATACGAAACGAAGGAGCAAAAACAAAGGGACACAGCCCATCCCCTAGAAAAAGGCAAAAAGGGACCATAGAATAAAACAAACTAAAATAACAAACACCCCCCCCACCCTACATCACTGTAATGGCTATGGCCTACCCCACTAGACAGCGTGCCTGTCGCCCAGAGTCACCCGAAATATAGAAGAAAGAGAAAGGGAATAATAACAAAGAAAGAGAAAGGAGAAAGAGAAAGAAGGAAAGAAAAAAGAAGGAAGAGAGAGGAGAGGAGCCGGCGATCGAAGTACAGAACACCACCCCCCCCCGCAACAACGGATAACTAATCGAGGTCAAAAAGGATATTGAGAAAAGCCTACACAAGGATGGAGACAGGAACTGTCCAAATAATGAGGCCCGGAGATGCCATTTAACAAAACAAAGGTCCCGCAGGCAACCAGGCACGATCACCCCTGTCCACTTCTATGAAGAGTCGAGCTGCCAGACCCCGCCACGGCCAAGAAACAGCATGTTACAGTGGGTCCATACCATTCAGGTGAAGCAAGTGGGATCTCCGCGGAACACCGTCCCAGCCAACAAGAAGCAACCAGGAAAACTCGGCAGCAGTCAGAATGCAAAAGTACCTCAAAGATCCACGTGGCCAAGCACAATATCTGGGCTGTCCAGCACGAAGCAAAGAAATCAGGATGTAGGAAACACTGCAGCATCGGCATCGGGTCCACTTGATCCCATAGAATCGAACACCCAGCCGGAGATCCCAGCACAGCAGCTGGAGAAATTTCAACCATAACAACTCGGGGAGACGACACCGCGTCACAAAATGGCGGAGCCACCATGGCGGCGATCCGCAACTCCAAGTCCCGGCATTTCAAGGACAGGTCGATCCGCAGAGCAGCCAGGGCAAACAAGACGGCACTCCGAGTAGGGGCCGCCCGGATCAAACGAGGTTCGGAGAGAGCAAATGTAGCAACGTCCCTGTCTCCAGGAGAAAGACACTCCGAGGGGCCATCCGCCATCTTGAGCACATCGCCCGCCGCCATTGTCGCAGCCGCCTCCAAGTCCACCAGGAGCACCGGAGGCCCCGGGACACACAGCCGATCCGCGGCGGATGGCGCTCGGCGGAGAAAGGAGAGTCACCAGAAGAACGGGCGTGCTCCCCACAACACTCGGGGGAGCCCTGCACCGGATCCCAGGCAGGACAATCAACAGGAGTGGGCTTCTCACTCGAGGGGTGCCGGACAGCGCGGCTTCTCTTCTTCGGGCCGGCAGGCAATCGGGCATGCGGGGTGGCCCACCATCGGGGGTGGGTCCGCTCCGGCGCTTCCGGCTCGCGGCTCTCAGGCTCCCACAATCGGGTCTCTCCACCGGTTCCAGACCGCCGGCACTCCGAACACCTCCGGGCAGGCACAGCACTCGAGGCCCCGGCGGCAGGGCCGGGAAGGCCAGCAAGGCGACAGGGGCAGAACGCAGAAACCACTGCACGCCAGAGCCCCGGAAAAGGACGGTAAGTGAAGGCACTTCCTCGGTAACCGAATTCGGAACACCCCGAACAGGATGAAAGACAGGATAGGTGGCGGGGAGGAAGGGATCTCGGAGCGAGGCGTTTATGCGACTGTTCCGATCGCCATCTTGGCTCCTCCGGGGCTTGACTGGCCTTCTTGAGTCTTCTTCTTCTGGGAAGCCTGACCCCCACCCTCTTTGGTTTGTTGGGGACCTGGTGAAGACTTCTGGTCATTTTGTTCATTCTTAGTATTACCCTTCTGGTCTGCTTTCTTCTGACCACCCTGGTTCTGGTTCTGGTTCTGCTTGATCCTTGTTCTGACCCATTTGTCTGCCTTCTTTCCCAATTCTTGGGGAGAGGTCAGATCTGAATCGACAAGGTGCTGGTGCAACAACTGGTTCTGACAATTATTTAAAATTTGTTCTCTCATCATCAGATTATACAATCCTGTGTAATCAGTAACCTTGCTACCCAGCAACCAGCCCTCCAAAGCCTTAGTGGCACAATCCACAAAGTCAGACCAGTCCTGAGACTGAGTTTTCTGGGTGTCTCTGAACAGCAACCTGTACTGCTCAGTGGTTAAACCAAACCCATCAACCAGTGTATTTTTCAGGACCTGGTAATTGTTAGCATCCTCTACTCTTGTAGTGAGGAGCTTATCTCTACCTTTACCATCAAAGGAGAGCCACAGTATAGCTGCCCACTGACTCTGGGGAATGCACTGCACAGTGCAGGCCCTCTCCAAAGCAGCCATCCATTTCTGGATGTCATCCCCTTGTTTAAAGGGGGGCACTATCTTTGTCAGGTGTTTAGTATCTAAACCCTTCTCTCTATCTCTTGGGAGATTGCTGCCACCAGTGGGAACTATCCCACTCATCTGCTGCTCTCTAGCAAAGGCAAGCTTTTCTTTGGCCAGGGCAAGTTCTTCCCTTTCAATCCTCAGAGCAGCCTGTCTCATTCTAGCTTCATGCTCTATTCTCTGGGGGGAAGTCAATCTCCTCTGGGGAGAGTTCCTTCTCCTCTGAGAAGAGGCATTAGAGTGCAGAGATCTATTGGAGTCCCTAGAAAGAGATCTATCTCTCCTAACTCCAAGGTTAGGCCCACTTCGGATCAGTACTGGGGGTCCCCCAGATCCTAGCCCAAGTAAGTCTAAGTTGGACCTGGTTAGCCTTCTGACTACCTCAAGACCTTTGTCTACCTCATCCCCAGAGAGTTCCTCTTGATCCT
This sequence comes from Lissotriton helveticus, assembly GCF_964261635.1. Taxonomy (NCBI): domain Eukaryota; kingdom Metazoa; phylum Chordata; class Amphibia; order Caudata; family Salamandridae; genus Lissotriton; species Lissotriton helveticus. Next base: position 1,821,047,444 of record NC_136068.1, on the reverse strand, counting down.
CCTCCTCAACTGCATTGGCAGTGTTGGGGAGGTCTGGATCCCCAGAGGTACCCTTTAAGGCTGGCATATTCCCATGTAGCAGAGAAATCTTTCTCGCATCATAAGTCTCTAAGAGACCTATCAGAAAGGGAATGGTGGGGTTAGACCCCTGTTTCAGTTTCCTGGAGGTACACACTTGTCTCATCTCCTGGAAACTGAGAGCTGCATATCTTGAAGTGACCTGTGGAGGGTCAATAACCACAAGGGGGGTCTCAGTAGACTCTCCCTGGGTAGACATGCTTTTCTAGTGAGGTGTAAGCGGTGCACTTACCTACACTATATGTTTGCCTACTGATCCCTTGCTAGAGTTGTAGTTTAGGGTGTGCTAGGCCCTAGGAGCTACAACAGCTGGTTCAGTAGAACTCAGAGTATTCTAAGCTAAGTTATATGTACCTCAGTACTTATGTGATCTTTCAAATGATATTCTTAGGATATGTGTGGTAAAACAACAGCAAGCTCAAATCCCAACCGCTGCTCACCAATGTGAGAAGTTGGCCTGATATGCAGTGCTCACTATTCTAGTGATCACTATGTATCAGTCCAAACAACCCTTATTGATTGGTTGTAAGTCAACCTTATAGACCAGCTATCCTAGTAGCATGGATACGAGCAGTCTAAGGCTAAGACTCTACAGGGCGTGATAAGCCAGCTGTTTTACCATCACATTACCCCTTGAACACCAAGTGAAAGGACACCACACAAGTTGTTATGAAAATAAACAGATATTTATTTATAACAAGTCTACCCTGAACTCTTTATGAGTCAGGGAGCTAAGCACAATACAAAACTCTTGAGAAAATACTTTAAGTCGCACAATTTACACAAATGCCCTAGGGGCACGAAAAACCATATACACAGTAAGTGGAATGCGAACTTGCTAGCAGGTAAGTAATACGTTTCTAGACTTAGGAATCGCTAGGCCTACAATTCTAAACACTGGGATTAGATGCAGGAGGCCTGTGGACGTCGTGTGCAGAGTGGGAACTCTCACGCGTAAGGCGGGAAAAAGTCTATGGAGGCTAGCAGTTGCAAAGTTACTGTTCTCGGGCGAACCCGACTAGGTGGATCAAAAACGGGAGTGGATCCGAACACTTAGGGTGTTGGACTATGCTGGAGCACCGGAGTACTCAGGTTACCTAGCCCCGGGGGCTGCGGCTGCATAGGGTTGAAGTTGCGTCGGAAACCCTCGTTGAAGATCCAGGAGCTTGAAGAAAGAGTTGCTGGCAGGCGGCCAGTGAAGAAAGTTCGGAGTGATCCAAGCCTGGATCAGGGAAGAAGAAACCTGTAAGCAGAGGGGACCAAGTTCTGAATCACTAGCCAGTGATTTGAGTGGGCACCAGGATGGCACCGGACGAAGTCACCTCAGCCAGGTGAGTGGGCGCTGCTGGGCTCTGCAGTCTCTCGGACCAGGAGGCGTTGTCGGCGACCAGGATGGAGGTGCGAGCTGTCCCACGAAGGTACTTGCTGTCGACGTCGCTGGACCCAGGATTGGGCAACAAGTCTTGGCAAATGCAAGGCCCACGCGGTGGACATAAAATGGCGTCTTGAGTGGACCAGGAGGGTCCAGGGTGCTCCTCTTTTGGAGGGGAGCAAGGGCTAGTCTGGAGCAACCAGACCAGCAGTAGTTGTCGTCGTGGAGCGTCGTGAGAGGGCCACTAGCCAACGGGCAAGCGACCTGGACAACGCGGTGAGCAGCAAAAAGCAGAAGGGCCCCACGCAGATCTCGTGGATGCAGGGGGGCTGAACTTCGGTGCTGGAGCTGCTCAGGGTCGGGGCTTCTCTTACCCCAAAGCACTCGGTCGAAGGTCACTCGGGAGTCGTGCTGGACAAGCGTCGTGCAGTTCTGAAGATGGCCGGTCCCTCGAGGTCTCGTCGCACCCACGGATCATAGCTGGGCTGATGATGTAGGTTGAGGTCAGAGGTGCCAGGGAAGCCGGTTCTCGTCGTGCTGGAGCAGTCTTGATCCGAAGGAGAGACTGGCAACAAACCGCGATGCTTGGTTGGTGCCTGCTGCTGCAGGGTGACTACTCCTTAGTCACAAGGGAGAATCTTGGGAAGAAGTCTTGAGTTCCTTTCGTGGAAAGTAGTTTCAGGATTCAAAGATGATCTGATTTGGAAGGGGGCCAGTTCCTACCTTTATCCTGCAAAAAGGGGCTGGCACGCGACTAAGTCCTGCCCTATGGGTGGGACCAGGAGGGGGGTAGTTACACCCCTCTCCTTTGGCGGGCTTTCTCCAGCCCAGGGTCTGGTGTGCCCCTGGAACTGGTTCAAGCCGGCCTATGCACAGTGAGCACCGGGGTGCCACTTGCAGTCACCTTCCTCTGAAGCCCTGCCTACCTAGAATACACAAAACCCTGTCTGGGACGGTGCTGGCACCGCCCCTGGCAGGAAACCCTTTGTCCTTGCCTCCTGCTCTGGGAGGACTCCCAGCAGCAGGAGGGCAGACTTGTGTCTCGGTGGCAGCATCCATTTTGTGGAGCTAAGGCTCTGTTTGACTTTAATCGGGGTTATAGGTTACATACATGTCGTGTCCCTCTAGAAGGGTGGAATGCTAACCCCGTCGCCAGAATTGGCGAGGGGTTAGTATTCCAATTCGTAGGACACCTTACTCGACATGTTTTGATAAAGCGATACCAGAGTTGGCATATAACCGCGAGGATTATAATGCACTTAAGAGTATATGGTATGCGATATCATGGAAACGGCTAAGGGATAGATCCCGAAAGCCGCAGACAGGCTCAGCTCATGCCAGAGCACCATCTCACACGATTCCAAGCACTCTGCCTTCAGGATTGTTAAGGCCCGCCATAGGAGTGACTGATAGGAGATCTGTGTGCCCATTTAGGTTTAGATATAGGAATACTATATCTATAGCAAAGGGTGATTACACCACCTTGCCCCAGCTGTCGTGCAGCTAGTTGTGTCAGATTTAGTTAGTCAGTCCAGGGGTGGCACAATACATGCTGCAGCCCCTGGGAGACTTCTGGGTGCACCTCAGCCCTGGGTACAGGGACTTGAGAGGGCCCAGTGCCAATTCAGTACCTGGGTACAATTTGGATTAGAGAGAACAGCTAGGCTGTGGGTCTGATTAGCAGGCCCACAGCCAGGGAAAGTCGTAAACCAGTGAAGCAAAAAGCAAAAATCTGGGTGATCATATATTGCAGACCCTACTCTCCTACAGCACCGACCCTGGGGAGGAGTAAGGTTCTGGCACATGCCCTGGTTTACATGTTTTTGTACATTCGGGACAGCGTCAAAATCCATGGGTGTTGCATGGGAACACCCAGAACAATGCCCATGGAACGCCTCCCTAGTGCAGAGTGAGGCAACACAGCAATTTGCACGGCTTCCCCTTACTCCAGATCTATGAGGCCAGTCAAAGCGACGCAAAGCAGCTTTGCCTGACCTCATAAGTATGATATTGTAGTTTGTGCTGCTGGAGCATTACAAAAAGTGACACTCCGGCGTCACAAGGGGCTCATAATTATGCCCCTTGGTCTTCATGGCCTCTTACCATTGGCGCCTTTGTCCTTACTATTAAACCCAAGACTGAGTACAGTCTTTAACAACAGGTCCGCGGGGCCTCTTACCACGGGTGACCTTGTCCTTACTACTACTTACTATTGAACCCAAGTCTAGGCACGAACCTTTAACACCTGGTCCTCAGCGCCTCGTCCCGTTGGTGTCCTTGAGCTTGTCCTGACTGCTGAACCCAGGACCAAGTACAACATTTAACACTTGGCCCAGCAGGGTCGTAGAGTCGAGAAGTCCAAGCTCACTCAGGGAGGTGATGTGAGGTAGAGACTCAGAACTCTCCCAAACATCTCTGTGCAATCAGTAAATCAATGTCCAATCAGTTCTTGAACTCAAACAGAATAGGTACTATAGTCACATAACACAGTATGGTACATGCAATTTTAGAGCACATGAAAGCGCTGTACACAGATAGTTATCAATGTGATAATCACTGTGTAGGGGGTTACACAGTGTTATGTTACACAGTTATCCATGTGACAGTCACTGTGTAGGGGGTTCTAGAGGTTCCCCATTACAAGGCAGTCTTTCATTGTAAGCTGGGACCTTTGGTCTATGCTGGAGTTGGTGGGTCTGGGTTTTCTGGTCCCCTCTCACTGGCTTTCAATCTCCAAATTTACTCCGCCCGCATTAAAATATAATCGTATCCCTCTTGCAATGAACAATGTCACAGCTCTTTGGAGACCATCACCTTGCAGTGTTCGCTCTTCTCTGTCAGCGCTGAACAGCTCAGGATGACTATGGACCGCACAGCTCCTGGTGGGATGTGGTCCTCCACAGCCCAGTAAGATCAGGTGCTCACTCCAGTCCCATCACATTGTGGTGGCATTTTATTGTTGAGGCACACATTCCTGCGTAGAAGGTGTGGCATTGCGCCTCTACTCAAGATGGAGCTAAGATCCACCATCGCTGCTCTTATCCAGGCAGGGTCTCGTTAGGAGTTCATCCTCAGCCCAGACACAAGTCCACTTCCCAAACAAGATGAAGACTCACTCTGTTCACCGCAATGCTTCACTGGAAGCAATGGAAAACCTTCAATGGTGGTATACAATCATGGAGTAGCGTCCACTCTCTCTCTAGGCACTGGGTTTCAGTTGAGGTGGCCACCAACTTGCAGTCTTCATTCTCCAGGCACCCCTGCAGTCACAGGCCCTACACTTGTGGGGATACTGCAGGTGCCACAGGGTCTCCAAGCCTCACAAAAAGGCCTGAAAGCCCAGATACTTCCCTGGGTTTAAGCAACCGGTGTTCCCTTACTCCCTGTTTAGATCTTCGTGGTCATCCATTTCAAACCTTTTTTGTGCAAGTGCACCTCCTGTGCCATACCTTAGTGAACATTTACCTACGCCACTCAGGGCTGGACTCGGGCACCTTCTCCTGGTAGATTTGCCATACAATTGGTTCCTGAACCTGGCGAAGGGAGTTGCAAGTCAGCTGCTCCAGCCTTGGCACACGAACCAGCATCTTGGTCTCCACTAGTGTGGGCTTCTGGTAGTGAAAACATGGCATTCTGGCTGGTACTGTTAGTGTCACCTCTTCAACTAAGAAGGCAGGTAGAATTTCTAGGATCCAGCTCTGGGACCTTGTTTGGGCTTTAATGGCCTCCCAGACAGTTCCAGCAATAGTCTCTGCCTTCAGGTGTTAACAAGGAGGTGGGCTGGTCTTGGGAATCTCCTGTCAAGGGGAAACCTAAACTAGGGCTCAAAGGAGAGAGGTGCTGCAACACTAGAGTCTGGTCTACTACAAGGACTTCCCTCTTATGTAGCATTTGTATTCTGAAAATCAAATTGGATTCATGTGTAGCCAATTCTAAATGCAATAGACACACTCTGCCCTCAGCTTTCTGCACACATGGCACATGGATGGAGCAATAGACCTGGTTTAAGCAGATGGACAAACCAATTTAAAAACACTCTTAAAGCCACTAAGCAACTTTCCCTGCCAGGTGACAGGTACAAAAGGCATAGCCTGACAATATGATTCCTTGCAGTGTCCACTGTCAGTCCTCCACCGCCTGGTGAGCTGACGGTGGGCAAGCTCAGTATAGAAGGGCATCCTTGGTGTGGCCCTCCAGGCCCCACATCCTGTTCTAGGTCACATTCCTTCTTACAGGAGGCCCTAAGCGCACTTGCATGATTGTTCAATGTGCTAAGGCAATAAGACTAAAACCCACAGAGCTTGATATGGGGAACTTGTGGCACCAGCATGAGCTCCCCAGAGACAAGCAGGAGATCTTTTCTGCCCCAACAGTAATATATAATAAATCAGATATAACAGAGCTGTCTTCTTCTCCTAGTGGGGTATTCATTTCACAATTGATGTCCTGAACATAGTGCACGTGTTAAGAGATGGGATATGCCTCCCAGAAACAGGCATAGGATCTCTTGGGACCACTAATGATGGGGTGCTCTCTTTCTACCAGGTACACCGCTGTGGCCATGCCGATGCTCTACAACACGCGCTACAGCTCCAAGCGCAGGGTCTCGGTCATGATAGCTGTGGTGTGGGTGCTGTCCTTTGCCATCTCCTGCCCTCTTCTCTTCGGCCTCAACAAGACAGGTGAACACCAGCATCCTCCTCCTGCTTTCCATCCCATGATGTCTGCACTGGGTGAGCTGACTCTGCCCATCTCTGGCACTCTCAGTTCAGCCTTAGGGTGGCGATTGTGGATCAGCCGCAGGGTGGTGAATGTGGATCACCCTTATGGTGAAGATTACGGATCAGCCTTAGGGTGGGTATTGCGGATCAGCCTTAGGGTGGTGATTGCGGATCAGCCTTAGGGTGGTGATTGCGGATCAGCCTTAGGATGGTGATTGCGGCTCAGCCTTAGGGTGGTGATTGCGGCTCAGCCTTAGGGTGGTGATTGCGGCTCAGCCTTAGGGTGGTGATTGCGGCTCAGCCTTAGGGTGGAGATTGTGGATCAACCTTAGGGTGGAGATTGTGGATCAACCTTAGGGTGGTGGTTGTGGAAAAACCTTAGGGTGGTGGTTGTGGATCAACCTTAGGGTGGTGATTGTGGATCAGACGCAGGGTGGTGTTTGTGATCAGCCACAGGGTGGTGATTGTGGATCAGACTTAGGGTGGTTATTGCGGCCCAGCTTTAGTGTGGTGATTGCGGCTCAGCCGCAGGGTGGTGATTGTGGATCAGACTTAGGGTGGTTATTGCGGCTCAGCCGCAGGGTGGTGATTGCGGCTCAGCCGCAGGGTGGTGATTCTGGATCAACCTTAGGGTGGAGATTGAGGCATGGTTGGCTCTGTGACTCAGTCTTGGCTCTGACGCCCCCGTCTCTCTGATGCACTCTTGGCTCTGTTGTCATGCTTGACTCTGGGGCTCAGTGTTGGCTTTGTTTTCTCATTGGATCTGATTGTCACACAACTCCGATGCTCTCATGGCTCTTGGGCCCCCTTGGTTCTTGCGTTGCACTTGGCTCTGATGCTCCCTTGGCTCTGCTGCCCCTATGGCTCTGGTGTCTCACTTCGCTTAGATGCTCCCTTGGCTCTGGTGCCCCATGGCTTCGGGTATCACACTTGGCTCTGATGCTCCCTTGGCTCTGGTGCCCCATTGCTCTGGTGTCTCACTTCGCTTAGATGCCTCCTTGGCTCTGGTGCCCCATGGCTTCGGGTATCACCCTTGACTCTGATGATCGCTTAGCTCTTGTGTTGGACTAGGCTCTGATGCTCCCTTAACTCTGATGCCTCTTTGAATCTGGTGTCTCACTTGTCTCAGATGCCTCCTTGGCTCTGGCATTGCATTTGGCTCTGTTGCCCCCAAAGCTCCGGCTGTCACACTTGGCTGTGAGGCTCCCTGAGCTCTGGTATCATGCTTACCTCTGTGGCTCATTCTTGGCTTTGGTGCCTCATGGCCCAGCGTATCACACTTGGCTCTGATGCTCCCTTGGCTCTGATGCTCCCTTGGCTCTGATGCTCCCTTGGCTCTGATGCTCCCTTGGCTCTGATGCCCCCTTGGCTCTGCTGTCATGCTTGGCTCAGGGGCTCAGTTTTGGGTTTGGTTTCCCCATGGCTCCGGGTGTCACACAACTCTGATGCTCATTTGGCTTTGGTGCCCCATCGCTCTGGGTGTCACACTTAGCTCTGATGCTCCCTTAACTCTGATACCCCTTTGACTCTGATGCCTCACTTGGCTTTGATGCTCCCTTGGCACTGGTGCCCCATGGCACTGGTGTTGCACTTGACTCTGATGCTCCCTTGGCTCTGGTGACATGCTTGACTCTGGGGCTCAGTCTTGACTTTTGATCCCCCTTGGCTCTGGGTGTCACACGACTCTGATGCTCTCTTGGCTCTTGGGCCCCCTTCGCTCTGGTGTCACACTTGGCTCTCATGTTCCCATGGCTCCAGCTGTCACACCTGGCTCTGATGCTCTCTTGGCTCTTATGCCCCATGGTTCTGGTGTCATGCTTTGCTCTGGGGCTCAGTCTTGGCTTTGGTTCCCCCATGACTCCAGGTGTCGCACTTGACTCCGATGCTCCCTTGGCTCTGATGCTCCCTTAGCGCTGGTTCCCCATGGCTCCGGCTGTCACACTTGGCTCTGATGCTCCCTTTGGCTTTGGTGTCATTGTTGGCTCTGGGGCCACATATCCCGAGGTCTCAGGCTTGGCTCTGGTGTCACACTTGGCTCTGATCCCTGCCCCACATGGTCTGCTGTCGCACTTGGCTCTAATGCCCCCTTGGCTCTGGCTGTCCTGTCACACTTGGCTATGATGCCCCCTTGGCTCTGGTGCCCCCTTGGCTCTGGCTGTCCTGTCACACTTGGCTATGATGCCCCCTTGGCTCTGGTGCCCCCTTGGCTCTGGTGCCCCATGGCTCCATCTGTCACACTTGGCTATGATGCCCCCTTGGCTCTGGTGCCCCCTTGGCTCTGGTGCCCCCTTGGCTATGATGCCCCCTTGGCTATGATGCCCCCTTGGCTCTGGTGCCCCCTTGGCTATGATGCCCCCTTGGCTCTGGTGCCCCATGGCTCCATCTGTCACACTTGGCTCTGGTGCCCCCTTGGCTCTGGTGCCCCCTTGGCTATGATGCCCCCTTGGCTCTGGTGCCCCCTTGGCTCTGGTGCCCCCTTGGCTATGATGCCCCCTTGGCTCTGGTGCCCCATGGCTCCATCTGTCACACTTGGCTATGATGCCCCCTTGGCTCTGGTGCCCCCTTGGCTATGATGCCCCCTTGGCTATGATGCCCCCTTGGCTCTGGTGCCCCCTTGGCTATGATGCCCCCTTGGCTCTGGTGCCCCATGGCTCCATCTGTCACACTTGGCTATGATGCCCCCTTGGCTCTGGTGCCCCCTTGGCTATGATGCCCCCTTGGCTATGATGCCCCCTTGGCTATGATGCCCCCTTGGCTCTGGTGCCCCATGGCTCCATCTGTCACACTTGGCTATGATGCCCCCTTGGCTCTGGTGCCCCCTTGGCTATGATGCCCCCTTGGCTATGATGCCCCCTTGGCTCTGGTGCCCCATGGCTCCATCTGTCACACTTGGCTATGATGCCCCCTTGGCTCTGAAGGCCCCTTGGCTGCGGGTGGGGTCGTTGGCTCCGGGTGTAATACTTGGTTATGAATGCCCATTGGATTTGAATGTCCCCTTGGTTTTGGGCGTCAGGCGCTTCTCTTGAGTTCCTGCTGAGCTCTGGGTGTCACACATGGTCATGATGTCTCCTTGGCTGTGAGAGTCCCACTGGTGTTAGACGTCAGGCCTGTATCTAGAGTGTAAGCTTTGCTCTGAGTGTTATGCACGGTTTTGATGTTCCCTTGACCCAGGGTGCACCCTTGGTGTCAGGCTTGTTTCTAGAGTCCCTTCATAGCTCTGAATGTCACGCTTTGCTTTGATGCCTCTATGATCTAGTTTTGCAGGCTTGCTTCTGATGTGCCCTCGTGTTGGGCTTGTGTCTTGAGTTCCTGCTTAGCTCTGTATGTCACGCTTGGGTGTCATGCTTGGATAGTAGGCCATCTTGGCTCTGGGAGTCAGATTTGATCGGGGTGTCATGCTTGGTTAGGAAGCCATCTTGGCTCTGGGTGTCAGACTGAAAGAATGGAGCTTTGATCTGGGTGTCACGCCTGGTTAGGAAGCCATCTTGGCTCTGGGTGTCAGACTGAAAGAGTGGAGCTTTGATCGGGGTGTCACGCTTGGTTAGGAAGCCATCTTGGCTCTGGGTGTCAGACTGAAAGACTGGAGCTTTGATCTGGGTGTCACGCTTGGTTATGAAGCCATCTTGGCTCTGGGTGTCAGACTGAAAGAGTGGAGCTTTGATCTGGGTGTCACGCTTGGTTAGGAAGCCATCTTGGCTCTGGGTGTCAGACTGAAAGACTGGTGCTTTGATCTGGGTGTCACGCTTGGTTATGAAGCCATCTTGGCTCTGGGTGTCAGACTGAAAGAGTGGAGCTTTGATCGGGGTGTCACGCTTGGTTAGGAAGCCATCTCGGCTCTGGGTGTCAGACTGAAAGACTGGAGCTTTGATCTGGGTGTCACGCTTGGTTATGAAGCCATCTTGGCTCTGGGTGTCAGACTGAAAGAGTGGAGCTTTGATCGGGGTGTCACGCTTGGTTAGGAAGCCATCTTGGCTCTGGGTGTCAGACTGAAAGACTGGAGCTTTGATCTGGGTGTCACGCTTGGTTATGAAGCCATCTTGGCTCTGGGTGTCAGACTGAAAGAGTGGAGCTTTGCTCTGGCTGTCATGCTTGGTTTTTTGCCTGCTTTGCTTTGCTCTGATTGGCCCTTGGCTCCGGATGCCATACGTGTCACACACTGATCCGTCTCCTTGACCTCTCTCTCTGCAGCCACCCGAGAAGCCATGCGCTGCAGCATCGCTAACCCGGCCTTCGTGCTGTATTCCTCCATCGTCTCCTTCTACGTGCCCTTCATTATCACCCTGATGGTGTACGTGCAGATCTACGTGGTGCTGCGCAGGCGCAGGAGGCGCGTGGCCACCCGGCGGGGCAATGGAGCCCCTGAGGCGGATACACAGCCTAGGACCAAGGTAACCGCTTACATGGACACCCTCAATGTTACAGCCCCCCTTGAAGCCCCATCACACGTGGCGATTCACTGAGCCACCTCATTCCCCCGAGGCCCGTGCTGATTATTGACATTTCTGTCTGGCTGGAGGACGATCAGTGGCTACTTTTGTGGACAAACACATTTCCGTTGGTTTGAGGGGGCCTGGGAGCCTTATTGGACTACACTTCCCAGGTTCCCCTGCACTTCTTCCAGACCATAGCTTCCCAGGAGTAGCTGGGTGTGTCACATGGTTAGATCCATTCTCTCTCAACACGTGTTGCATTTTCACAAATTTAAATAAATCATCACCCTCTCCGTTCTATGCCACAAATCACACATGCCGTCATGTTCAGCTGGAATAAAGTATTGCACAGAAATAGAATCCACGGGAGTGCTGTTTTGTATAATTTTCACACAACGAAAACAGCAAGACAATTTGCAGCATTTTCAAATGTTGGATCAATGCAGGTCTTAAAGTGGCCGTGCCCCCGCAGACTTTAAAATGTAGGGCCCGATTCACAGAACTAACTGAAGACAAAATACTAAAAACTTACTGCCATTTTGGTATTCACACAAGGCACCTACTCATTTTGGTATTCACAGAAGGCACTTACTCATTTCGATATTCACAGAAGTTAGGAGTCCTAACTTTAGGACTCCTAAATGCCTTCTGTGAATACCGAAAGTCTTAAAGTTAGGATTTTTCTCAATTTAGGAGTAGTAAAGTTAGGACTCCTAATTTTAGGACTCCTAAATACCTTCTGTGAATACTGAAAGTCTTATAGTTAGGGTTTTTCTCAGTTGAGGAGTTGTAAAGTTAGGACTCCTAACGTTAAGACTCCTAAACTAAGAAAAATCCTAATTTTAAGACTTTCGGTATTCACAGAAGGCATTTAGGAGTCCTAAAGTTAGGACTCCTAACTTCGGTGAATACCGAAATGAGTAAGTGCCTTCTGTGAATACCAAAATGGTAGTAAGTTTAGGATTTTGTCTTAAGTTAGTTCTGTGAATCGGGCCCTTCCAGACTTTCGGTATTCATAGAGGGCCCGATTCACAGAACTAACTTAAGACAAAATCCTAAACTTACTACTTTTGGTATTCACAGAAGTTAGGATTTTATCTAACGTTTGTCTTAAGACAAACTTAAGACAGACTTAAGACAAAATCCTAACTTAATTCTATCTTAAGTTTGTATTAAGACAAACTTAAGACAAAATCCTAACTTCTGTGAATACCAAAAGTAGTAAGTTTGGGACTTTGTCTTAAGTTAGTTCTGTGAATCGGGCCCAGAAGGTATTTAGGAGTCCTAAAGTTAGGACTCCTAACTTCTGTGAATACCAAAATGATTAAGCGCCTTCTATGAATACCAAAATGGTAGTAAGTTTAGGATTTTGTCTTCAGTTAGTTCTGTGAATCGGGCCCTTTGTCTAGAGATGGGGGCCCAGATTCTGAAAGGCGTCATGCAACGCAGCGCAGTACACAAAGAGGCTATGCAGCATTACATGACAGGGAGGGAGAAGGACTAGGCCATATTTACGCAGATATGACTATCTCCTCCTCTCTCCCTAGCAGCAGGTGCAGTGGCGGCCACCGCCTACCTAAAGTGGTAGGGCGGCCGCGGGTGGAGATGGCCGTGGGTTTGAGAGGGAGGGAGAAATAAAATATAGGAATTTTTTTTAAAATGACTTACCAACTGCCCCACTCCGCTCCCGCTGACGATGCATTGCTTTTCCTCTCAGTGGCCGACGGGTGGAAGGGGATGGGCTCTCAGGGCACAGGCTACGCATCCAATCCAGGTGCTGCTCTCACAAGACAGCAGCGCCAGGATTGGTCTGAGCGGCCTCATTTGCAGCTCAGACGGTGCATTGGAGTCTGTGCTCTTTCTCTGTAACAAACACAGCCAGGTTGGAGAAACATAAATGGACATGTGTGTTTGGCCGGCCTTGGACGAATGGCCAAACAAACATGCACACTTATCAGTGCACTTTACTCCTCCCTGACATGCTTGGCCCTGCCCTATACTTTTGTATTGGGCTCAGACAGTATAAATAAAATAATAATACCGTTGCGGTATTATCATTTTATTTATTGTCTGCTGGCACGTGCTGTGGGGCGACGCTTCTCTGTCATTACGGAGGAGCTGCACCTGGGCTGGTGTCAGGGCTGAGTGGCGAGGCAGGGGGGGACAAACAACGACAATAAAACAACAAAAAACAAATGAAAAATAACTTACCTGCTGCATCGCTGCTCTTCTGCTCCTCACCAGCACAGGCACCCACACTCTCCAGCGGCCAATCCCGACGCTGCTATGGCAGCATGAGAACAGCGTCAGGATTGGCCTGAGCACCCGCGATTTGCGCTCCCAGAGACTTGGAGCCTGTTACTGCTTTCTCCAACCCAGCAACACAGCTCGGCATGGAGAGAGCTTCATTGAGAATGTCGGTACGGCCATCCTGAGACGGCCAGCCAAACCCACATACACACTGACAACATTGCCCCCCACTCCTCTTCCGTGAATGCCCCTGCAATGGCCCCACCTCCAAGACTCGCCTGTGAGAGAAAAATAAAACTTTATTTTACTATTTTTGCAGCTGCTGACGAGGGGGAGGGGCGATGCTCCTCTGTGATAGCAGAGGAGCTGCAGCTGCATAGTTCTAGGGTGAATGCCTGAGTCTGCTATAGGTTTTGTACAGGAAAGGTAGCCTTTCTGTACAGAATACTATGGCTAGACAAGTTTAAGACCATTTCCATTCTTTGTATGTGTGCTGCACAGTTTCGCATGCAAGAAAAGTCGGAAAAGTAAGGAGAAACTAAAACATTTCTCCTTTTAACACCTGTTTTCCAGCTGCGTTAATTTTTGTCACTAAACCCTCTCTACTGATGTTAGTAAATCGAGTTTAGCGTCAAAAGCACAGGTGGTTGTAGGGGCATGCCTGTGTGCCACCCATGTGATGCCCCCTTCACTCAAAGCAATGCAAAGCCGCATTTCGCGCTCCTTAGCATTACTCTTCCATACACACCCATGCTAATACCAATTAGCGTTAGTTTATTAATCCCCAAGTTTGGCGTTAGGTTAGCGTTACAAAGGTAACACTAAGCCAACGCTAAACCTTTGTGAATCTGGCCCGGAGTCCTTCCTGGAATAAACAAGGAATGAAACAAACATTGGAAAAGTCAATGGGCTGGCCTTGGCAAGCCTCCTAATTATTTATTTTACTGGCATGGTCCATAGACATTGCAAGCGTAAAAAGATAAAAATTAAACATGTTTTCTGTGGTGCTGGTGTGCATACATTTGAAGAAGAAGTGAAGCCTAACCCAGTACAAAAATACCTTTATAAAAAGCCCATGAAATTAAGGATAAACAGAAATAAAGCAGAAATCTAGATTGGCCTACCAGCCCCAGAACTGAAGAGTGCAAGAGAAAAATACCATCACTCACAGCAAAGAAAGCCAGTGGATGAATTGGGCCAAACCATTTCCCGTTAGGGTGGGCGGTTGCAAATTGGTCTGTAGTAACAGACCCATAGATGAAGAAGTCTGACTGAAAACCCTTCCAAACATATATATATTATGGGGCTTATTTATGAGCCCTTGCGTCACTTTTGCGCCGCCGGTGCGTCACTTTTTGTGACGCACCAGCGGCGTAAAAAATGAGCCTTGTTGCACCATATTTACAAAGTGACGCATCTAGGTAGATGCAACTTTGTAAACCCCTGCGCCACATTACACCTGCGCCAGGTATAATGTATTCATGGGGGGGCGTTCCGATGCAGGAAAGGGTCATAGAAGTGATGCAGTGAAATCTGTAAGATTTCATTGAGCCACTTCTAGGACACAAATGCATCAATATCTTACGCCTGCCTCATGGCAGGCGTAAGACTGACGCAGGCACATTTCACATGGGACTTGCCCATGTGTAATGACCCATTGCTGGAGTTGTGTCACTTTTGTGACACACTCCAGCAATGCGTCATTTTTGTGCCTACAGATACATCAGAAATACTGACATATCTGTAACTCCTTGGACATGATGCGTCATACTGTTAATATGACGTATCATTGGTGTCGCAAGGAGGGTGCAGTGAAAAGTGAGGCAGCGCTGTTTCCACGCAGCAATGCGTCACTTTTCATAAATGAGGCCCTGCGTTTTTTTAAAACATGAAGCTGTGTCTAGACCAAGCCCACAAAGAGAGGAGTTGGCAGTCCCTCTGTAACCACTATGCTTCAGGACATTCCTTTAACACAGTTTGTCGGCTCATTTTAGGTCTTGTCCTGACTGGACTTCGCTATGAGAGGTCAGAGCGGCTGAGGCAGCGACTGGATTCTGTCCCAAACCTCCCACGATACAACAAAGTTTATTTATTTATTTATTTAGACATTTATTAAGCGCACAGCTACCCCCAACGGGGGTGTCCCGGCGCTGAGGAATGCAGATCGAGAGGGGGGGGAGGAGTTATTGGCCCGAAAATAAGAGAGTTTTCAGTTTGCCCCTGAATTGAGACTCGATGTCAATGAGCCGAAGGCTGATGGGTAAGGAGTTCCACAGTTTTGAAACTGCCACTGCAAACGCTCTGCCACCCTTTCTCGCAAGACGGAATCTAGGGGTGAGCAGAGGGCGAAGGTGGTTAGACCTGAGATTGAGAGACGATTGGACTGGTTTAAGTCTATGTCTCAGGTATTTTGGGCCTTTTCCGTTGAGGGCCCTAAAAGCTAGGACCAGGGCCTTAAACTTAACACGGGCCGTAATTGGGAGCCAGTGCAGTTTCCTTAAGTGGGGGGAGATCGAGTGTCGATAGGGGACTTTGCAGATCAGCCTGGCAGCGGCGTTCTGCACAATCTGCAGCCTATGGAGGAGGTAGGCTGGAAGTCCTATATAAAGACAGTTCGCATAGTCCAGATGTGAGGTGATTAGGGCATGCGTCACTGTCTTCAATTCTTCAGTGGGGAGGAAAGGGGAAATTTTTCTGATCATATGGAGTTTCCCAAAACATGCAGAGGTGACTTTCTGGACATGAGTTTTAAAAGATAAATCATTATCAAACTGGACTCCAAGATTGCGAGCCACTTTTACCGGAGAAGGTGGAGGGTTGAGTTCCACAGGCCACCAGGTGGCGGGCGGCAAGGGGACAGTTTGATTAAAAAAAAGCACCTCCGTCTTATCCGTGTTAAGTTTTAACGTGTTAGAGGTCATCCAGGCCACGATATTGGAGAGACAGGTTCTAAAATTTTCAGAACCAGACAGCGAATGATCTCTAAGGGAAAAAATAAGCTGCGTATCGTCAGCGTAGGATATCACTCTGACCCCCAAAGACTCGATCACCTTTGCCAGGGGTGCGACATAAATGTTAAAAAAGAGGGGGCTGAGGGCAGATCCTTGGGGCACCCCACAGCCTAGAGGTTTCCTGTCCTTAGACCAGAAAGGTCGGCACCAGACTTGTTGAGTACGGTCTGTAAGGAACGAGGTAATCCAGGCCAGAGGGGAGCCACAGATTCCTATCTCTCGGAGTCTGCTCAGGAGGATGGCATGGGAGACCGTGTCAAAGGCTGCGGACAGGTCGAGGAGCACAAGCATGGCTACCTCTCCCCTGTCCACAGTCTCCCGCACGGTCTCCGCCACCTCCAGAAGGGCAGTCTCCGTGCTATAACCGGTCCTAAAACCGGATTGCGAATCTTGTAGCAGGACATTGCTTTCAACATAGTCTGAGAGTTGTTCTTGCACAAATTTTTCCAAGATTTTGGCCGGTTTAGGTAGCAAAGATATCGGACGATAGTTACTGAGAACAGCAGGGTCTGCATCAGATTTTTTTAAAAGAGGAATGAGGATAGCCTGCTTCCAGGTCTCCGGAAACTGGCCTGATACGAGAGAAGAGTTCCAAGTTGACTAAGAGATTAAAAAAGACATAACAGCGGTGTTTTTGCTCAGGCTGTCTGAAATGGGGGATATTTTTAACATAAAAGTAAGCACATTTGTATAGACAAAAAATAAAAGACAGGAGAAATTATTAACAATTCAGTCGCATTATGATTTTGTCCTTTGCAAGAATATCACAAGAATGCAGAGTAGATTAAGTCTTGCGCTTTGAGACAAGATGCTGATAGGTTTAATGTATGTACCACACAAGACAAGGGGGCATATTATCAAGAACGGTGTTAAAATTATCGCTGCTTTAGGGGCAGAAAACTGCTGCTAAAGCGGCGATAATGGGCTTGATAATATGCCCTTGTGAATTCCCGTAAAGCCCAGGTTCACACCAGAACATGGGATTCTATGGGAATTCACAAGGGCATATTATCAAGCCCATTATCGCCGCTTTAGTGGCAGTTTTCTTCCGCTAAAGTGGCGATAATTTAAACACCGTTCTTGTTAATATGCCCCAAAGTTATTTGTCTCTTCTCTTGACAGTTACTTATAGGTGGTCACTTATCCCAGCACCTGCAGAAGAATGGAAGATTGAATTAGTCAGCAGGGATTCAACACTCACACTTGTGGCCTGCAGCTTAAATTTACACCAAGACCCCTACAAAGCACAAGTGAAGCCACTGATCTCTCTACTTGGATTAAAACATGTGACATGCAGATTATGCTCAGTACTTTGCAACAGGTACATTAACCGCTTGGGCTCTCTTAACAATGTTGCAACCTGAGACATGTTGGAATCACACAGATCTCTGCAATAGTATCTTAACCTGCTGAGCTGTTTTCACCAGCTGATACACTTAGCTGGCAGATGTAGTTGTCAAGATAACTTAAAGTAATGGTCGCAAGACGTAGTGTCACCAGGATTTTTGCAGGTTCTAGCACCTGCCAATGCCTACAGCCAAAGAGGCTTTGAAGAATTGAGAAAGCTCAGATCTTCTCAGGAAGAAGAGGTGTTAATGCGGACAGCGGTCCCAAAATATGGATCTTAGAGGTCCTTCTGGTCTTCCACCTCCTACCACAGTCGCTTCCTGAATCGGGTTTGGCAGAGGCCTCCGTCAATACCTACAAGTTATTTTCAAGAATGATCCCTGATCAATTGGTCCCCTCGGGGGACATTTACTGCCGACTGATCGCTCTCTCATCCTCTCCTCCTGTCAGTCACTTGTAAATCTTACATGGATTGATGCTCAGGTTTGCACTAATGCTCCACATTCTGTCTGAAGTCTGCTTCTGTGGCCCATCTTCCTCTAAGAATTTTCTAGAGAACTGATTTTTATACCATGTAAAATTTAAAGCTCCTTTGAACTCTGCTATCGCCTCAGACGACGTTTCTTAATGAAGAAATGCCCTATTTTACCCACTTTCTGCTGTTCGGCAGGGCTACTTTATCAGGGTTTTCGTTTCACTTTATTCTCGGTTTCATATATTGGAAGGTCTTTTTTATTTCAAAGCACAATCTCTTAATGACATCCCAGGTGCTTCCCTAATTGCTTGACTTTCTTTTCCTACCTCCCACGCAGGAGCTGTCAAGCACAATATTGGACGCGCATTTTTCAGCACATGGGCCCTGCTTGAACCAGGATAAGCGACTGACGGGGACTCAGATGGACCTAATGTTTATCAATCAGAGTACTTGTAAAGTGCGCTACTTACCCGTGATGTCCAGCGTGGAACCTTGGTTCCCCTATGTTCCCTTCCCTCTGCATTCTTGATAAGACAGTTGAGATTCCTTGGCTGTTGGATGAGGTTGTATTAAATACCTCCTACTTAACTACTACTGGTGTGGTTATCCACTTTGTTACACTGGCGACGCTTGGCTGGGATCAAGAAAAAGGATCAAGCTGAGAGGAGACAACCTCAATGACAACAAGGGGAAAAGAACTTTAAAAAAAAAATAACTCACCCTTCAACCGGAGTTGTGTTTCTGCTGCCTTTTCCGGTGTCAGGGTCGAGGAGACGTCGGGCGGCAGAACGAGGAGGTGATTTCATGGCGAAGTATATTTAATGCTGATCCTATGATGAGGAGGTAGGCCCGTGTGTCTTTCCTGAATCTAACGTGACGTATGATATAAAGGAAGAAAGGTGCCCCCTCGCCTGCAGAAAAGCGACCGAGTGTTTTGTGGCGGCCATCTTGGGTGAGTGAAGAACTCGGAAAAGAAAAAGAAGCCCAACTCGACGTGAAAAGAAACCCGAGCGCTTCATGTCGGCCATTTTGAGTCAGGTTCAGACTCCCAGGCTGGAAACAAGCCCGATGTACTAAAGAAAGGAGCGTGAACGGCGTGGGACAGGTGTATTGTCATCGAAAACGGCCGTTTTCGTGAGGAAAAGATCGTTTTTGGAATCATTTTTTTTTAATCCTTTTGTGAACTTGGAACAGTGAAGACGGTTGGAAGTTGGAAAATAAGGGAGTCTAGACACTTGAAACTCTCCAGGCGTGCCGGTAAAGGACTGTTTTCACACGGTGACAGGCACACCTTCTATTTACGTTATAATTTTGATTTAAATTAATTCTGCCTCACCTGCAGTAAGGACATCAACGGTGACAGGCACACCTAGGGTTTTATTCTCTGGATAACAGTATTCTTAAAGCAATTAAAATGTAATATATTTACATTTTCCTTAAATTTAATTACATGTTTGAAGGGAAGGTATTACTGTAAAGAATATGTATGCTTAGGAAGTTTTTTTTTGTTTGAAAAACTGTAACGGGTACTGCTCTAGGTGATTGATTTAGAGTTAAAAGAACTAATTAGAGTATAGCTACCATGCAGAATGTTACTTCTCCACCGTTTTTTTTATCAGATCCAGGAGAACCTTTAGTTAAATGGAAAAAATGGAAAAAGATTTTTGAGAACTGTGCTAGAGTGTGCGGTGCTAACTTGAGTGGGGAAAGAAAACATGCATTATTAATGCATTGCTTAAGTGGAGAAGGACAGGAGGTGTTGGAAAATGTACCTTTACTTACACAAGCTGACCAGAGAGGTTTGAACGAGTATGAAATTTGTGTAAGGCAATTAGATTTACATTACTTGCCTAAGGTAAGCACGATTATGGAAAGGTACTATTTTGGCCTGCGTGAGCAAGGGAAGGAGGAAAGTGTAGAAGAATTCGTTACTTCTTTACGAAAGTTGGCGTCAAGTTGTAAATTTGGTGGGTTGGTGGAAGAAAGGGTTAGAGATCAATTTGTGTTGAGGTGCGGAATTGATAAGATCAGAGAGGAACTCTGGCTTAAGGATGAGCCCCCTTTGGATGAAGTTATTAGTATCGCAAAGAGGGTTGAGCACATGTTAAAGTGTGTTGGTGAGCTGAGTAAAGTCAGTAAAGAAGAATCTACCAGTAGTAAAGTCCAAGAAGTAGAGTGTCAGGTGGTACAGAAAGATATAAAGAAGAAAAATGAGGAACCTGTGCGTGAGAAGAGTACCGAGGTAGATAGCAGTGTTGTTAAGTTACAGCCTGTTAGGAAGTTTTCTACACCCTTTCAGGGTAATTGTTATAGGTGTGGAAGATTTGGACACATGGCTAATGCGAAGGAGTGTCCGGCAAATAGGTTCAGTTGTAATGTGTGTGGGAAAAGGGGTCACCTTGGGAAGAATTGCAGATTAAGAAACAAGAGAGATTATGGGACAGAGACTAAGTTGGTTAGTTTTCAAATAAGTGAAGATGATGTGGAGCACCCTACTGATTGGGTTTTGGTGGGGAATGTAAGTGTCGAGATGAAGTTTGATTCATGTTCCCACATCACTTTTGTTGCAAAGGATGTCTACATAAAAAATTTTAAAGGGAAAAAGTTTCTTAAGAAACGTGACATTAATCCAAGAGGTTACAATGAGTTGCCCATCAAGTTGTTGGGTTACTTTGAAGATTGTATTGAGTTTAAAGGAAGGTTTACTGACGCAAAAATCTATGTAGCTGAACGTGGTGACAGTTTGTTAAGCTGGTCACATCAAGCACGTTTAGGTGTCATTCTTAACCCCAATGCACATCCTTCTGTACAAGTTCAGTCAGTCGAAGGGGATGAAAACAAATTTGTAAAAGAATTTGGTGATTTGTTTACTGACAAGTTGGGTTGTTTGAAAGGTTATAATCACCATATTAAGTTAAAACTTGGCGCTACCCCTGTTGCTGCAAGAGTCAGGCGAATTCCAGTTTGTGTACAAGAAGCTGTAAAGAAGGAGATTGAAAAATTGTTGACCACAGGGGTAATTCAAACTGTTGAAGCAACAGAGTGGCTCGCCCCTATTGTAGTAGCACGCAAACCCAATAATGAGATTCGTTTATGTGTGGATCTTCGTGCACTAAATAAGGAGGTGATAATTGATAAATATCCTCTTCCAAATATAGAGGAATTAGTTTCAACACTTGACGGTGCTTGCTATTTCACCACCTTAGACATGGCATCAGCTTACCACCAGGTTCCTTTGAGTGAGGAGTGTCAGGAGTTAACATCTTTCATTACTCCCATTGGGGCATTTAAGTTCCTAAGAATGCCCTTTGGTCTGGTGTCTGCGGCATCTGTATTTCAAAGGATTATGGAAGATTTGTTCAAAGGGATACCAGGGGTTAGATGTTACCAAGATGATGTGTTGATTTGTGGGAAGAATGTGTTATTACATGATGGGAGGGTTCATACAGTATTGTTATGTTATGTTATGTTATGAGGCATTTCTTGAGCGCACTGTCACCATGAGTTTCCTGGCGCTGGTCGGATCTTAAAGATTAACAGAAGGGTTTTTAGTGAGGATGAGAGAAAAGTGATGTTTTTAGGGATTTCCTGAAAGAAAGAAGGGAACAGGAGGACTTGAGTGAAAGTGGGAGGGAATTCCACAGCTTGGGGGCCAAACAAGAGAAGCTACGGCCACCCGATCTAGAGAGTTTAAAGCGGGGGACAACTAAGAGCTGGAGGTGGGTAGACCTCAGAGTGCGAGAGGGACGGTAAGGAGTGATTAGGGACTTGAGAAAGGCAGGAGAGGGGCCAGTGAGAGCCTTGAAGACCAGGCAGTGGACCTTAAAAGCAATCCTTTCGCTGACTGGTAGCCAGTGAAGATGACGTAGTAAGGGTTGGGCCGACTGCCATCTGGGGATTTTGAGAGCAAGCCTAGCGGCCTGGTTTTGGACGATCCGTAGCCTGGACAGCTGAGATTTAGGGAGGCCATGGTATATTGAGTTAGAAAAGTCCAGCCGGGACATCACCAGGGCTATTAAGACTTGTAACAAGGCTTCGGGAGTCAGGAGGTGGGGGACTTTCCGTATCCTGTATAGCTGGAACATACAGGAGGATGTTACTGCGCTCACTTGGGCCTTGAGAGTAAGCCCAGAGTCAATGAGGACCCCGAGGCTCTTTACACAGCCAGCAGGAGAAGGAGATGTCCCGAGCTCGATGGGCCAGTACTGAGGACCCCAGTGAGGGGCACTTCTCCCAGGGAGGAGGAGCTCAGTCTTGCCCGGATTGAGCTTTAGTTGATTTTGATTCATCCAGTGCTGGATGTGTGTCATGGCCGTCTGGAAGTTGGTAACAGCATCAGGGGAGGTGAGGGGGAAAATAATTTGTAAATCATCCGCGTAATTAAACACGGTGACGTCCCACTTACCTAGAGAGTGAAGGAGGGGTTGAAGATACAAATTAAAAAGGAGGGGGGACAGGGAAGATCCTTGAGGGACCCCGCAAGGTGACGGAACGCTGGTGGCGCTAAAAGGGCCCAGGCTGACTGCCTGAGACCTCTCCTCTAAAAAGGATTTAATCCAGGACAGAGCAGCCCCACAGACTCCGGCAGACTCGACACGGTGGATTAG
The DNA here is from genome assembly GCF_964261635.1 of Lissotriton helveticus. Lineage (NCBI taxonomy): Eukaryota > Metazoa > Chordata > Amphibia > Caudata > Salamandridae > Lissotriton > Lissotriton helveticus. The sequence goes on along the minus strand of NC_136068.1, from coordinate 1,821,025,153 downwards.
GATGTTATGGTCCACCGTGTCGAATGCAGCCGATAAGTCGAGTAGGACTAATGCCTGGGGTTGTCCTCTGTCATCGTTGCTTCTGAGGTTGTCCAACACGGCAAGAATCACAGCCTCGGTGGAGTGGGCTGGTCTGAACCCGGCCTGGTTGGTCGCCAGAAAGTTGGACTCCTCGATAAATTGCGAGAGGCAAGTCGTGACATGAGCCTCCAAGATTTTAGATAGGAAGGGCAAGAGGGAGATGGGGCGGTAGTTAACGAGGACCGCAGGGTCGGCGCCAGGTTTCTTTAAGAGGGGCACCAGTACGGCCTCCTTAAATGAACTGGGGACTATACCAGAGTTGAGGGAGGAATTGAGTAAAGGGAGAATGCAGTGTGGGAGGGTCTGACAGATATCGCGGAGCACAGAAGGGGGGCAGCAGTCCTTCGGGGATCCAGATTTCACACGGATAGACAGCTTAGCAAGAGATTCCGGGTCAAGTGTAGGGAACCGGGAAAAGGTGAAGGTATTGGCGGGGGAGGGTACTGCTATGGCTGGGGGGAGGGAATGGGGAATGGAGTTTTTGATTGTAGTGATCTTGTCGGTAAAGAAGGAATTTAAAGCATTGCATGATTCTGAGGAGGGAGGCGGGTTCGCGAATGTCCTGGCGTCCGATGTTAGTTCGCCGAGGACCTTGAAGATCTGTTAAGATCCTGTCAGAAATGAAAGCAGACTTGGTAGAGATAATGGCATTTTTGTAGGTTTTTCGCGCGGACACATACGCTTCCCTGTCTGAGCTAGAATAATTACGCCGCCATCTACGCTCCAATTGGCGCAGCTCAAGGTGTTGTTGTTTCAAGGCAGGGTTGTACCATTTGTGAGACTTATTGGGATGTGTTCGAGGGAAGCGGGACAGAGGTGCAAATAGGTCGCTGGCCGTCGTAAGCCAATGTGAGATGTTGGCGTCCATGGTGTTGACGTCTAAAGTGTCAGAAGTTGGAGGCTGGGTCTCAGCGAGTGAGGAAAGGAAAGCGGATAGATCAAGGGACTTCCAATTCCGAGCGGACCCCCCGTGCCGGGGAGGGGGCCTGACCAGACCCTTTACAAGAATACATGATTCGATCAGTGAGTGGTCAGACCAGACGCAAGGGGAGATAGTCGGGCCAGAGAGCGACACCCCCTGTGTCCAGATGTGGTCTAGGATGTTACCCCCGGTGTGAGTAGGGGAGGTAACATGCTGCGTCAGGTTGAGGCTGAGAAGCGCCTCGAACAATTCAATAGCGTGGGGGCTGGCATCAGCGTGGTTAAACCAGTAGTTAAAATCACCGAACATGGCAACACGGGCTGAGGAAGTCATTAAGGCAGAGAGCTGCTCACAAAGAGCGGCGGGGAACAAGGGCATGGGAGTGGGGGGACGATATAGGACAATGAGGGTCAAGGCGCCAGCTTCGGTTGGCAGGCTGATCACGAGATTCTCGACGTCGGGAAGGCATAATGACGAAGACGTGATGAAAGGTAAGCCTTTACGAATGATTGCCGCAACCCCGCCGCCGCGGCGGCCGGTTGGTGTTAAGCATGTAGTAGTTAGGGGGTAGGGCAGCCAGGATGTCAGGGAGGGAGAGATCAGACAGCCAGGTCTCAGTGAGCAGCAGAATATCTGGGTTCTCGGCCGTTAACAAGAGGAAGATGTCAGCGTGGTGTTGGGGAAGAGACCGTGTGTTGAGATACAGTATGCGGATGCGAGTCTCGGGCTGGGCAGGGGCAGGCACGGGTACCAGAGTGAGTCTGGGGGAAGGCAAGTCAGCCGCGATGCCGAGAGACATCAAGCGGTCCCAAGTTGTGGATGAGAGAGCACAGGGGTGCCGCTGGAGGTTTCTGAGTGAGGCGGGGGAGTAAGTCATAAAAAGGGCAGCATCTCGGGGCCCTGGGCCCGGCCGGTCGCGGACGGGCGCAGACGGGCTTGCCTTAGGCGCGCCCGCTGCGCCCGTCCGCTGCGCGGATGGGGGAGGCACATGCTTTGTAGGGCCGTTGAGGGCGTGGCCAGAAAGAGTGGGCGTGGCCGGGGGAGCGGCTCGCCGAAGGCGGCGAGCGAGGGATCCTAGGGCCGCTGCAGCTTCTGCCTCAGCTGCGCGGGAGTGTCTCAGGCGAGGGAGAGGTCCCTGAGTGCTGGGTAAGTTTAGTTAAAAAGCGCCAAGCGAGCGCTGTACAAAACAAGTAATTTTTAAAAAGTCAGAGCTAGAATATGGCTCCCGCGGAAGGCAGGGGAGAAATCCGACTGGTTGAGCTTGTAATCAGCTCCTATTTGAGGCCCAGGTGGGCGTGGCCAGAAAGAGTGGGCGTGGCCGGGGGAGCGGCTCGCCGAAGGCGGCGAGCGAGGGATCCTAGGGCCGCTGCAGCGTCTGCCTCAGCTGCGCGGGAGTGTCTCAGGCGAGGGAGAGGTCCCTGAGAGCTGGGTAAGTTTAGTTAAAAAGCGCCAAGCGAGCGCTGTACAAAACAAGTAATTTTTAAAAAGTCAGGGCTAGAATATGGCTCCCGCGGAAGGCAGTGGAGAAATCCGACTGGTTGAACTTGTAATCAGCTCCTATTTGAGGCCCAGGTGGGCGTGGCCGGAAAGAGTGGGCGTGGCCGGGGGAGCGGCTCGCCAAAGGCGGCGAGCGAGGGATCCTAGGGCTGCTGCAGCGTCTGCCTCAGCTGCGCGGGAGTGTCTCAGGCGAGGGAGAGGTCCCTGAGTGCTGGGTAAGTTTAGTTAAAAAGCGCCAAGCGAGCGCTGTACAAAACAAGTAATTTTTAAAAAGTCAGGGCTAGAATATGGCTCCCGCGGAAGGCAGGGGAGAAATCCGACTGGTTGAGCTTGTAATCAGCTCCTATTTGAGGCCCAGGTGGGCGTGGCCAGAAAGAGTGGGCGTGGCCGGGGGAGCGGCTCGCCGAAGGCGGCGAGCGAGGGATCCTAGGGCCGCTGCAGCGTCTGCCTCAGCTGCGCGGGAGTGTCTCAGGCGAGGGAGAGGTCCCTGAGTGCTGGGTAAGTTTAGTTAAAAAGCGCCAAGCGAGCGCTGTACAAAACAAGTAATTTTTAAAAAGTCAGGGCTAGAATATGGCTCCCGCGGAAGGCAGAGGAGAAATCCGACTGGTTGAGCTTGTAATCAGCTCCTATTTGAGGCCCAGGTGGGCGTGGCCAGAAAGAGTGGGCGTGGCCGGGGGAGCGGCTCGCCGAAGGCGGCGAGCGAGGGATCCTAGGGCTGCTGCAGCGTCTGCCTCAGCTGCGCGGGAGTGTCTCAGGCGAGGGAGAGGTCCCTGAGTGCTGGGTAAGTATTGAAGAGAATGTTGGATGCGGGCCTGACGTTACGCAGAAGTAAATGTAAATTTGGTGTCACAGAACTTGATTACTTGGGCCATCACATTTCAAGACTGGGTATTAGTCCTAAGAGAGAGTTGGTTGACACAATCGAAATGTTAGAAGAACCTTCATCTAAAGAAGAAGTCTCCTCGTTTTTGGGAATGGCGGAGTTCTATAATAAGTTTGTGAGAAATTTTGCCGATAAGACTGTACATTTGAGGAAGCTATTGTGTAAAAATGTGGAGTTTGTGTGGTCACAAGAATGCAGTGTGAAGTTCAAACAAGTAAAGTCTGATCTTAGGAATGCACCTAACTTACAGGCATTTGTACCTGGGAATCCCACTTTCATTGTGACTGATGCGAGCAATAAAGGTTTGGGTTCTCTGTTGATTCAGGTAAGGAAGGGTCGTGAAGAGTTGATTGCGTGTGCTTCTAGGTGTTTGAAAGGGGCTGAACTAAGTTATTCGGTCATCGAAAAAGAAGCCTTAGCAATATTCTGGCCGGTAAACAAATTCAGGAAGTTTGTGTGGGGTTCATCTTTTACAGTCAGATCTGATCACAAACCCCTAAAGGAAATATTTGAAAGGAAGGGTTTAGATTCCATTTCCTCCAGGATAAGACGGTGGGTAATCTCCTTGCAGGAGTATGATTTTAGGTTTGAGTACATTCCTGGTAAGAGTAACGTCTCTGCGGATTGCTTGTCCAGATTGGTGAGTGTTGTAGGTGAGGTTGGCGGTCAGGATGTTGGTGAGCAATTAGATTTTGATTCAGAGTTAAGTGTTTGTTTGTGATGTTACTCTGGGAGCTGTGAAGGAAGATGAGTGGAAGGTTGAGTTGGCAAAGGATGATGAAATGTTGGGTGTTATCAGCCTTTTGCATCAGAATAAGTCTTCTTCCCTCAACAAACCATGGTCTCTGGTGGCGAATGAATTGGCTGTTGTTGATGGTTTACTTATGAGGGGAACCAGATTGATTCCGCCTTTGAATCTAAGGAAGGTTATTGTGGACATGGCCCATGAAGGACATATGGGTATTTCTAAGACAAAAGAACGAATACGTCAGAATTTTTGGTGGCCGGGTTTGGACATAAAGGTGGAACGTGTTGTAAGGGAGTGTACCCCATGTCAGATCAGTGATAAAGTGCTTAAGACAAGAAGCCCACCCATGGTTTGTAGAAGATTGCCTAAATCTCCCTGGGACGAGCTGGCAATCGATATAGTGGGTCCTTTGCATGGTGAAAGACAGACTCCCTACATGTTGGTTTTGTTAGATCTATATTCCCGGTGGGTGGAGGTAAGTTTGGTAAGGGAGGTCACAAGTCAGTCCGTGATTTCCTTTCTTGATTCTGTGTTCAAAAGAGAGAGTTTTCCCAACTCTATTCTTTCAGACAATGGTCCTCAGTTTTGTTCAGGTGTTATGGAGGATTATCTTGTCAAGTGTGGTGTTCATAAGAAAATTTCATTATACCACCCTGAGGCGAATGGTGCTTTGGAGAGACTTAACAGGACTCTCAAGGAGTGTTTTCAGTTAGCAAAGGTTAATTGTTTGGATTGGAGAAGTGAGTTACAGAACCGGATAACCGCTTATAGGTTCACCCCGCATTCTTCCACAGGGAAAACACAGTTTGAACTTTTCAAGGGGAGGGCTCCCAACACTTGTTTGTGTCCGGCATGGATGGTGACTGACAAAGGTGTTAAAAACAATGATGTTGCGGCTTGGAGAGATAAAGAATTATCTTTGCAATTGAGGAGGAAAGTGTATGTTGACAAGAAAAAATCTGCAAAGGTTATGAATTTTAAAGTTGGGGAGAAAGTTAAGATAAAAGCACCTGTTGGATGTCAAAATTGGTCGAAGTTCTCTGCTCCAAGAACCATTGTAAAACTTTTCAAAAATGCTGTTAAGACAGAGGATGGTCGTATATGGAATCACAGTCGCCTCTCTCATTTTGCTGGTTGTGATTCTTCCTTTTATGACAGGTCCTCTTCTCGAGATCTCTCTTCTGTTCCTGTTCAGCAGTCTGCTGGTTCTCACAGGAGTGTGAGAGTTCGCAGGTGGCCTTTGCACTTGCGTGATTATGTTTAATTGGTTTCAGTTACGTTGTTACTTATTTATATGTCAAGAGGAAGAAGTGTAATGATGTCACTTGTTCCATGGCTGGAATGTCCAGCGTGGAACCTTGGTTCCCCTATGTTCCCTTCCCTCTGCATTCTTGATAAGACAGTTGAGATTCCTTGGCTGTTGGATGAGGTTGTATTAAATACCTCCTACTTAACTACTACTGGTGTGGTTATCCACTTTGTTACAGGGGGTGCCGCTACTACTCGAAGAGCCAGGTCTTGAGGAGTCTTCTGAAGGCGAGTAGGTCTTGGGTCTGTCGTATGTGGGTAGGGAGGGTGTTCCAGGTCTTGGCGTCGAGGTAGGAGAAGGATCCGCCGCCGGAGGTCGTTCGTTGGATGCGGGGGACAGCTCCAAGGGTGAGGCTGGCGGAGCGGAGCTGGCGGGTGGGGGAGCGGAGTCTGCTGTTCAGGTAGGCTGGTCCGGCGTTGTAAAGTGCTTTGTGTGCGTGGGTGAGGAGCTTGAAGGTGATATGCATTTTATGGAAATGATAGTAAAGGTGAGGAACAGTCATCAGTAGACGTGGTGGAGACAAAGCGGCGCTTTTGTTCAAAGAGGCCTGGGGGTGAAGCTAGAGGGCCACATTACCTACTAAACTAGTTTAAAACTAGAGTCTGTCCAGGTCTTTATGTAAGAAGGTGCCTAGACACGGCCACCCTTGGCAGGCCTGGTAGCACTTTTTTAGCCATGAAATTCCAAATGAGTACAATTTCCGCGTATACACTGGTACCTGAGTGTCACCTCCAACATATGTTGAAGACAAAGGATGCCGCAGCATTGTCTCCTTGACAATGCATTTCCATAGCGACAACAGGGAGGAAGAACAGATGCGGGTCACCTCCAGGTGACATTCAACAATGCATCCTCTTCCACTCCAGCACGCGCTCATTATGCCTTAACGCGTGAAAATTGCAGACGCCACAGATTCAACGAGCCACAGTGGATACGGAAACACCCAAATGCAGTTAATTCGCAGTGAGAGGTGATCGGTTCTCCCCCTCACCCTGACCTCGGTATGTTTTTTGTCTATTCAGCTCCCTGGGAGAGTTCAAAATACTTACATTCGGTGTCCTTTTAAATGTCTTCGGCAAATTCATCAGAATACGAATGTTGAATATTTACTTAATGAAAGCTGGGAAGAAACGTGGCATAGGCTGCTTGCAAAATACCGGCGGGAAAGCGCCGAGTTTTCGAGTCAATGAGCTAGCATGGCTGTGAAGTTATCGGGTTATCGAGCTGACAAAATTGTTCTGGTCCCTTCATTTCCTGCTTATTCCTTTGTCTTCTCGGCTCACTCCACCGATCAGCTTTCTTCTCTCCTCCTCATTCTCTCCCTGACTTTCACTCTCTCTTTTCCCTCCTTCCCTCGCACTCTTCCCCGGTTTCCTTTCTCTCTTTTTCCTCTTCTCCTCTCCCTCTTTTTCCGCCCTCTCTATCTCTTCCTGGTATGTCTTGCTAAGAACAGATTCGGGCTCTGTTCACCTTCCCGCCCTCCCCTCATCTCCCTTTGAATCCCGGCTGCCTTTGTTTAACACCTCTTCTCCTCGTTTCTCACTCTGTATCCACACCCCTCCCCCACCCAGAACATGGACCACCAGAGATGAAAGTCTTTCTGGGCGTCTCTCGGCGGCCGAGCGCCTCGGCAGCTACTGTTCCGAGTCCCTCCGCTATACACGAGAGGGACAGATGCCGGGCATCCACCGACCCCCGGTGGGCAGCCATCCCAGGTGCGGCAAGGGCTGGCGTCAGCCTTCTGACATGGGCCTGCAAAACACCTATTGAGCTGAAACCACTGCTCTCCGAGGTCGTAGGAGCACCCCCGTTTCTCTCTGTGAACCCACAGCTCATGTTTATTTGAAACATGTATCCAGGGCTTTAAGTGGGAAGAAAAACAGGGGGGAGGGAGGGTCTCTCAAAGGGGCGTGGCCAGTGTAAATAAGGGCGTGGCTTAAAAACACGTAAGCCAAAAATCTGGGTTTATCATAGTGTGCCGCCCGACTTGTATTTTGTTGTTTTTGTCATTGCATCCAGATATATGATACAACAAGTAACATCACACCTACAACAAGCCAGGACTATTGGCTTTATCAATAATTGTTAGTTGCATAAAATAAATAAGCAACCTATAACTTGTATATAAAAAACTAGCACTTAAAGCCCTGGTGATACCACGAAAATATTGCTGCTCCTGAGTTTCAAAAAGAGAAGGAAAATCCAGAGAGAAATGACTCTCTTTAAAGGATTTCCCCTCCCCCTCAACACCCACCTGGCATGACGTCATGCCGTGACGTCTCCACCAGTGAGAAGTGAGCAGCGCACATTGATGTACCTGCTGTCACTGCAGGACTGCCTGTGCCAGGGCACAAAACAGAGCCCGATAGAGACCCGTTTTTTGGTCCCCGTTAAAAAACTGCTGGTGCTCAGACCCAGTGAAACCCGGCCCACTTAAAGCCCTGCATGTATCCTATATCTCTATCTCCTCCGTAGGACTGGCTGACCCTAAAAAGGTTGACCACGCAGAGCGGGAAAAAATCTGAGTCCGAAGGACAGAGCCCACAAAGAGCTGACTCCATGGGATATTCCCACAAACGGCACACAAATGGCAGATCCTACAAAGCCTCGCCCCTTTGGGTTGACCCTACAAATGGCTGACCTTACAAAGGGTCAAGGCATAGGATTGACCCCAGAAAGGTATGACCCTACAGAGGCTCACCCCATAGCATTGACTCTACAAAAGGCTGACCCTACAAAGGCTCAAGCCATAGGGATGACATCACAAAGGGCTGAACCTTTAGGGATGACCCCACAAAGATCCCAGAAAGGGCTGACGTCACAAAGAGTGACTTCATAGGATTGACCCTACAAAGATCTGACCCCTTCTGAATGCTACAACAAAGGATGAGACACGACTGACCCTGGGGGCTGAGCCCATACATGTCCCACTGCTGATGTACTGGTTGGAAATATTCACATACAGGCCTTGAGACAAAGTTGGGCAGTGGCCACAAATTCTGCACTCTGTGAGAAAAGGGCTGAGTTCATGGCAACCACTCCTCTCCCCCCCCCCCCCACCCTCGCCCCAGGGCATGTCAAGGCACAGTGTGGTGTAGGAAATGCCACCAGTGGATTGTCTGCAGCATTTATCACCCCCCCACACACACACGATTAAGAAGATTCTCCCTTCCCATTCAGCGTGACGTCAGACACTTTTGCACCGCCGATGCGTCACTTTTTGTGACGCAGTCGCGGCATAAACAAAGTGCCACATTGCGCTATATTTACCAAGTGACGAATCTAGGAGGATGCGTCACTTTGTAATACGCTGCGCCACATAATACCTGCGCCAGGTATAATATATTCAGGGTGAGCGTTCCCTCGCATCAAAGGCTCGTAGAAGCAGTGCAGCAAAATCTATAAGATTTCAGTGGGCCTCTGCCATTGCGTCATTGCGTCAAAACCTTACGCCTGTGTCAAAACCTTACGCCTGCGGTTACACAGCGCATTAAAGACAGCACTCCCCCCTGCATTGCTAGAGTTGTGTCATGCTTTAGACACAACTCCAGCAATGCATGACTTTTGCGGCAACAGATACGGTGTGGTTCCTGACATATCTCTCTTTCCTCTCGACATTGAGCGCTGTACAATAAATACGGCGCATCCATCATGTCGCAAGGAGGGTGCAGTGAAAACTTGCATCGCTGTTTTGTCGCAGCAATGCAAAAGTTTTCATTTAAAAAAAACTTGAGTTTCTACCTGTCTTTTAGGGTCAGTACCTACATTTGTCCTACTAACTCGTCCCTAAAACCACCTGTGAGCCGGAGCTATTGTAGTCACACCCTCCTTTACGCTCTTCATCTCCTTTACTTTCTTTTTCCCTTTGTCTCTTTACCGAAATCTCACCTCTTTCATTTCCTTTTATTTACCCCCCTCCAGAATCGATGCACCCACCCTGAGGACGTGAAGCTGTGCACCCTGCTGGTGAAGTCCAACAGAACCAACCACTCTTCGCGTAGGAAAGTGGTGAGTACTTGTAGCTACTGTCACAAGCATCTAGTGGTAAGTATTAATTGGGTATCTCATTGGTAGCTTGTGGGTGACTAGCTCTGCCACCACTGAAGGTTAGTAGTGAGTATGCCCTACACCTGCTCCCAAGTGGTGATTATGCACACTGTCTGGCCATCATTAGACACATTTCAAATTATTTAGGCATAGCTGTGTTAGACACCTTGCTACCAGTGGCAAGGGGTGAGTACTCACTACACCTGCCAGGGACAGCTTCTGTTAAGGACCACTTTTTCGGCCACTGATGGTGGGTATTCACTGTGATTGCTACTGATGGCTCGTGGTGAGTACACACTACACCTGCCACTGATTACAAGTGGTGAGTACTCATTGTTCTTGTCGCTGCTGGCTAATGGTGAGTATGTGATACACCTACGATAGGTGATGGAGTCTACTCACTGTGCCTGCCAGGGGTGGCTCATGGTGAGTATGCTCTACAACTGCGGACAAGTTTTTATATGTTAGAAAATAATTCCTTATTTAAACGTGATTCCATGAGCATGACCAGACCGCAGTCAGACGCATTGACAGGCATTCATATTTGCAGAATATTAGTGCACGTTTATTTTATATGAGTGAGCTTTTCTCTCTTTATTTTATGTGAGTGAGCCTTTCACTCTTTATTTCATATGAGTAAGCCTTTCACTCTTTATTTTATATGAGTGAGCCTTTCACTCTTTATGTGAGCTCGCATTTCTCGCTTTATTTTAGGTGAGTGAGCCTTTCGCTCTATTTTATGTGAATGAGCCTTTCACTCTTTATTTCATATGAGTGAGCCTTTCACTCTTTATTTTATATGAGTGAGCCTTTTACTCTTTATGTGAGTGAGCCTTTCTCTATTTTATGTGTGTGAGCCTGTCACTCTTTATTTTATGTGAGTGAGCCTTTCTCACTTTATCTTATGTGAGTGAGCCTTTCGCTCTTTATTTTATGTGAGTGAGCCTTTCACTCTTCATTTTATGAGTGAGCCTTTCGCTCTTCATTTTATGTGAGAGAGCCTTTCATTTTTTATTCATGTGAGAGAGCCTTTCTCACTTTATTTTATGAGTGAGCCTTTCTCACTTTATTTTATGTGAGTAAGCCTTTCTCTCTTTATTTTATATGAGCGAGCCTTTCACTCTTTATTTAATGTGAGTGAGGATTTCTCTCTTTATTTTGTGTGAGTGAGCCTTTCTCACTTTATTTTATGTGAGTGAGCCTTTCTCTTTATTTTATGTGAGAGAGCCTTTCTGTCTTTATTTTATGTGAGTGAGCCTTTTGCTCTTTATTTTATGTGAGTGAGCCTTTTTCACTTTATTTTATGTAAGTGAGCCTTTCACTCTTTATTTTATGTGATTGAGCCTTTATCACTTTATTTTATGTGAGTGAGCTTTTCACTCTTTATTTTATGTGAGTGAGGATTTCTCTCTTTATTTTATGTGAGTGAGCCTTTCTCACTTTATTTTATGCGAGTGAGCCTTTCTCTTTATTTTATGTGAGAGCCTTTCTGTCTTTATTTTATGTGAGAGAGCATTTCTCTTTATTTCATGAGTGAGCCTTTCACTCGTTATTTTATGTGAGTGAGCCTTTCTCACTTTATTTTACGTGAGTGAGCCTTTCACTCTTTATTTTTATGTGAGTGAGGATTTCTCTCTTTATTTTATGTGAGTGAGCCTTTCTCACTTTATTTTATGTGAGTGAGCCTTTCACTGTTTATTTTATGTGAGTGAGCCTTTCGCTCTTTATTTCATGAGTGAGCCTTTGGCTCTTTATTTTACGTGAGTGAGCCTTTCTCCCTTTATTTTATGTGAGAGAGCCCTTCTCTCTTTATTTTATGTGAGAGAGCCGTTCTGTCTTTATTTTATGTGAGTGAGCCTTTCTCTCTTTATTTTATGTGAGTGAGCCTTTCTCTTTATTTTATGTGAGAGAGCCTTTCTGTCTTTATTTTAAGGGAGTGAGCCTTTCTCTCTTCATTTTATGTGAGTGAGCCTTTCACTCTTTATTTTATGTGAGAGAGCCTTTCTCACTTTATTTTATGTGAGAGAGCCTTTCTCACTTTATTTTATGTGAGTGAGCCTTTCGCTTTATTTTATGTGAGGGAGCCTTTCTCTCTTTATTTTATGTGAGGGATCCTTTCTCTCTTTATTTTATGTGAGTGTGCCTTTCTTTCTTTATTTTATGTGAGTGAGCCTTTCGCTCATTATTTTATGTGAGTGAGCCTTTCGCTCATTATTTTATGTGAGTGAGCCTTTCTCTCTCTCTCTATGCTTGTAGGTTTTTCCACTAGAAAATCATAGGAAAGGAAGCCTCATCTGTGGCCTCTGTAATGTAATATTTGAGTTCTCTCAGGAAAAGTTGTTTATGATGTTTCTTTATAATGTAGCTTTCAAAGGTTTCCTGTTGTGCCATTCATTAGCTGAACAATCCATTGTATTTCTGTGTTACATAAATTATCAATGTATTTTGTTAGTTATTTATGCATAACCTAACCAATAACATGCATTAGGAAGTAGGACAATTTATTGGTGTATGTGTTTGAAACATTCATAGCTCATCCCTGGTATGCCATATCATATCATGAAAGAGGTATGGCATCTGTATCCTGAAACATTATAAAAGCATAAAAGCTGTGTTATTGTGGAACAAACCCAGATATTCCTTAGCTTTCTAACTGAGCAGACTCTATGTCAGTCTGACTATTTGGATTATACTTAGGGGATTATTTATGAGCCCCTGCGTCACTTTTTGTGACACAACAGTGGCATAAAAAATGCACCATGTTGCGCCATATTTATGAAGTGACGCTTCTAGCTGGATGCGTCACTTCGTAAACCCCTGCGCTACATTATACCTGCACCAGGTATAATGTATGCAGTGTGGGCGTTCCCCCGCAAGAATGGGTCGTAGGAGTGACACAGCGAACTCTATGAGATTTCGCTGCACCACTTCTAGGACGCCAATGAGTCAAAACCTTACGCCAGCCTCATGGCAGGCGTAAAGGTGACGCAGGCCCTTTCACATGGGGCTTGCTCCATGTGAAAGGAACATTGCTGGAGTTGCGTCACACTTCTGACACAACTCCAGCAATGCACCACTTTTTGCGCTCACAGATACGTCAGTTATACTGCCGTATCTGTCCTTCCTTGCAACATTAAGCGTCATATTGTAAATATGACGCATCATTGGTGTCGCAAGGAGGGCGCACTGAGAAATGGCGCATGGCTGCTTTGACGCAGCTATGCGCCACGTCTCGTAAATGAGGTTCTTAGTCTTTTGGCTTATTTCTTTGGGGGCAGACTCTATGTCAGACTGTTGACTTATTTGTATTCAGCCTTTTCTTGGGTCTCCTTCACAGGCGGACATTATGTTAGTCCTCTTGCAAAATTTTACTTTGAATATTTTGGTGATGCTAGGTTCTAATTGCCGAACAAATTACTTTTTCCTTCAAGTAAGGATCATATTTTCAATAAAATCATGAGGTTCGTGCAGATTTGTTTATTATCTTTGGACTATATCTTTGGACTATATCTTACGAAGCATCAGACCATCCTGATCTTGCACAGCCACCCTCATAATTATTTACTTAATTAGAGCTTCAGCCCACCGATGACTAGTGGTGAGTACTCACTCAGCCTGCCATTAAGAGGTGTGGGTGATGATTCACTATTCTTGTCACTTGGAGTCAGTGGTGATAATGATTGCTGTGCATGCCACTGGTGGCTAGCGTAGAGTAGGCGCTGTGCCTCCCATTAGGAGGCAGTGATGAAGAGGTGTGCCACCAACAAAGGTGGGTATGTACTACACATGCTACTAATGTCTAGAGGTGAGTGCTCTCTGTGCCTACCACTCACAGGTAGTGGTGACAATTCACCAATCCTGCCACTGATGCTTGACAGTGGATTCTCACTGTCCCTACCACTGATGGGTAGTGATTATGCACTACACTTGCTACCAAAGGCTAATGGTGAGTTGTCACTGTGTCTATCTCTGGCTGGGAGTGGTAAGTATACACTACACCTGCTACCGATGGATAGTAGTGACTACTCACTGCGCAAGTAACTGGCAGCTAGTGGTGAGTATGTACTACACATGCTACCAGTGGGTAGTGGTGTGTACTCAGTTAGCTCGTCATTGACTGCTAGTGGTGTGTGTGCACTACACCTGCTACCGATGGGTAGTCATGAGTAGTCTCTGCGCCTGCCACTGACGGCTTGTGGTAGGTATGCACTATACCTCCTGCTGCTAGGTAGGTAGGTAGGATACGCCCCCTCCGCCCCCAGTCTTTTATCAACATTGAGCCAATTTCTGTAGCAGTCTAAGACTTTAACACTATAGCTACCGTGATGTGTCTGGTACGCGACCCCTCCAAGTTGTATTAGTAGCACTATTGCCAGACCTGCCCACCATTGCACTGCTGGGGCTAGATACCCCGAAAGCATTAAGCCGGTTGTCACCTCAATCTTCTATCACTCGAATGGAGGAGATGCCAACCTTGCTGGGGCTTTGGACCCTAGCGAGCTGTCGGCCACCGCTGACCCCATCGGATCTCATCCTGGGCATATAATAGGCAGGACTGGCCCAGATGGGTGAAGGTCTCCATGCCAAGCAGGGACTGGGAATGGTCATGACTCCTTTGGTGCCCCCATTAGCCTGGTGTTGTCAACTTTTTCTTTCAACTTCTACAAGTTATACTTGAGGCATCACATTGTTGTCACTTTACAAACTTTCTAAGCGTTGCAGATAATCCCAACCTAATATTCAAACTAAATTCTTTCTAAAAAATGTCAGACACCCCAAGTGTATCTTGGTCTTTGGAAATGTTAAGCCTCTCAATGTTTTTTCCTCACTGCTGTCTGAACAGAAACTCTGGATAAGTAACCATTTTCAATCTCTTGAGTACATTATCTCATGAAATCTTACCCGCTGAGTTCTCATATAATGACACAATGTAGAAAGGATGCTATCACTTAACAACTTTGGAGACACGGTTCTTGGTCCTGTGATCTCAGTAGAGGGGACAGCAGATGCCACCACTTCTAGGCACAAATAAAAAATGTTCTAGCTGTAGCGTTGATTATTTTAAATTCCATTAAGGAAATGGAGGTGAGAATTATGCATCTCTTTCTCACTGGAAAAAGACAGCAGCAGGCAATCAAAACATTACTGACACTCGCATGAACACCAGGAAAAACATCTTAATCCAGTTCATCAGTCACCAGGCTTCCCAGTGACCAAGTAGGACATTCGACCTTTGCTGTTTCTCTGGGAAACCTTCAGCTTCTCATGCCAACTTGACCTATCGATCATTATGTACCCCGGTGGGAACATCTTTCATTCTATGGCAGATTATGCTTGTTCAAAGCTTTCCCACAACAAGAGAGACAAACTAAAAAATAGGTTTGAATTAAATGTCTTGAAAGCTGGTTCTGGAGACCAATCGGCAGCCTCCATAATATCTTCGAATCTAGAGCCTAACATATATGCTTTACACCTAAATCAGACACAAGTCATTTTACCCACCTGGAAAACATAGCTGACATTACAGGTCTGTATGTTTTCTGAAGAGCAATAAGGAATTGACCTTTATTATCAGATCTAAACTCTCTGGAATAATGCCTGTCACTCAATCAGGATTTATAAAGCGCAGCAAATCACCCTGAGGGTCTTAAGGCACTGGAGTTGCTAGCTGCTTTGCAGAGAAAGCAGTGAAAAATAAGGTAAAAACAGGAAAAAGCACTCAGAAAAGCAGGGGAGGGAAGGCGAATGCAGTAAAAAAGAACTAGGCAAAAGCAGGAGAAAGTACTCAGACAAACGGGGGAAAGGAAGGAGAAAACTGTGAGAAACTAGGCAAAAGCATGAGAGAGCACTCAGAAAAATGGGGTAGAGGAAAGGAGAAAGCAGTAAAAAATGAGGGAAAAGAAGGAAAAAACGGGGGGCGGGAGCAGAGTGTTGCAGCAGTGAGGGAGAGCTGGGCCTGGGGGTTGCTCAAACGTGGCCTCCATTAAGTAGGTCGTGGGAGAAGAGAGGGCCGCTGGGAGGCACTGGGCGGGGTGAGGCGGGAGGTGGGAAAACAGGGGGCAGACGGAGCAGCAAATGAGGAAAAAACAAGGAGAAGCAGTGAAAAACGAGGGAAAAGAAGGAGAAACCATTCGGAAAAACAGGAAGAAGGGTTGGAGAAAGCAGTAAAAAATGAGGAAAAAGCAGGAGAAAGCACTCAGAAAAATGGGGGTGGGGGAGTAGAGTGGTGCATCAATATGGGAGAGCTGGGCCTGGTGCCTGCTCAAATGGTCACGCTACAGCCTCAATTAAATAGGTCCTGGGAGAAAAGAGGGGCGCTGGGAGGCACTGGGCGGGGCTAGACGGAAGTTGGGAAGACAGGTAGCAGGCATGAGTGGCAAATGAGGAAAAAACAAGGAGAAGAAAGAAAAAAGGGAAAAGCAGGCGAAAGCATTCAGAAAATCAGGGGGAAGGGTATGAGAAAACAGTAAAAAAAAATAGGGAGGAGAAGGAGAAGGAACACAGAAAAATAGGGAGAGGAAGAAGAAAGCCATAAAGACTAGGGAAAGGCACGAAAAGCACTCAGAAAAATGGTGCGAAAGGCAGGGTTGGAAGCAGAGTGGTGCAGCAGTATGGGAGATCTGGGCCCCGGGGCCTGCTCAATGGGGGTGCACTGCGGCCTCCATTAGGTAGGTCCTGGCAGAAGAAAGGGGCGTTGGGAGGCACTGAGCAGGGCTAGGCAGGAGGCGGGATAACTGGTGCCAGGCGGGAGCAGCAAATAAGGAAACAACAAGGAGGAGCATTGGAAAACAAGGAAAAATCAGGAGAAAGCACCCAGAAAAACAGGGAGAAGGGTAGGAGAAAGCAGTAAAAAATGAGGGAAAAGCAGAAGAAGGAACATAGAAAAAAAGGGAGAAGAAGAAGAAAGCAGTAAAAAACTAGGAACAAGTACAAAAAGCACTGGCAAAGGCAGGAAAAGAACCCTGAAAAACAGGGGAAAGGAAGGAAAAAGCAATAAAAAAACAAGCATTGGAAATGCAATAGGTCTCGCAATAACGCGAGTCTGAACTATTAGCATTGTAAATGATAATGCCCTTTATTTTTGCGTTCTGGTTTTTGGAACATAAATAAAAGGCTTTGTCATTTACAAGGCCTATAGCTTAAATTTGCGTTAAAACGAGACCTATTGCATTGCAAATGCTTGTTTTAATTTGCAAGAGTTTATCATATTTTATGTGGTTTGTGTTGTACAGTGTGCATGCGGCTTGTGCAGGGGCTCTTAGACTTCGGCCAGACCCTCATCATGGCATTTGCTGGTAATCTGTTGTTCACTGGGGTGAAGAAAGCTGAGTTCCATGCACGAGACCTTGTGTAGACCTTTATTAAGTCTGTTGAAGAGCGCAGCAGTACTTACTTCATGCTGCAAACACGAGGGCAGCAACTCAACGTTAGGGCAGATACGTACGCCTTGGCCGGACAGGTTTTTAGCAATGCATCTGAGGTGAAACAGCATGGAGGGGATGTGTGGTTGCGCGAAGAAATCAGGGGCCCAATTTGAAGTGTGTGTTGTAATTATGAAAGCGGGCGCGTGTTAAACATATAGCACAGCGCCCATGTACGTCAAAGCTATGTGCAGCAGCCTAGGAAGCGACTGCTGTGGCTAGTCATTACGAGCTGCTCTCGAAGGCGGCTTTGGAACAGATGGTAATTTAAGTAAAAAAAAAAAGACTTTGATGCAGCAGGGGGCGGAGAGCAGGGGGTCGGAGCGGGAAGAGCTGCTGGCGTGGGAGGGTGATTGATGGGCGGGGCAGCGCTGGGGAAGCCTGGGATGCCTTTGATGTGGGGAGGGAGGAGAGCCTTGTGCAGGAGAAATGAACAGATGTCCGTGAGGTGTGGGAGGAGTGCCTGATGCGCGTGCTTGTGTTTCACGTGAACTGAAAGAAAACGCCGGCTGAAAGCCCTTTGGTTTGACGAGGATTTTGCCGACTTGAATTCTCGCTCCTCAATGCGCTTGCGCGCATTTAAGGTCACGAGACCTAACGAGTCATAAGCAGGACAGAGCGCTCAGAAAAATGAGAGGAAAGAAAGGAAAAAGCAGTAAAAATCAAAGGCAAAAGAAGGAGAAAGCACTTAGGAAAAACTGGTGGAGAAAGCAGTAAAAAAAACAAGCATTGGCATTGCCAATAGGTCTCGCTTGTGAGACCTTAGAAGTATTTAGTTTTGCAGCACAATATCCTTGTTGCATAATCGGATATTGTGCTGCAAAACTAAATACTTATAAGGTCCCACAAGCGAGACCTATTGGCAATGCCAATGCTTGGTTTTTTTTTGCTGCTTTTTAAAAATAATTTAAAAAACGTTTGCCTTGATATCTGCTAAATAGTTTAGTCCTTCTGTGTGCTGCACTGTCTATATGGTTATCAGCAATATATAAAAATTAAATGATACTGCACTATCTTCTTCTAGGAGTTTGACAATATATGTGCAGCAAAGTAACGTATGTTATGCAAGTCCCTACGACTTGCACGGCAGGGTGTCAAAGAGGACATATTGTACCCGGCTGCTACCCTGGCTGATGACGGAAAGGGCTGGTCAAAAAGGGGAGGAAGGACAGAGATGAGTGTGATCGAATGGGGAGACGGAGTCAGAGAAGGATGCAGGGATAGGAGGGGTTCATTGAGAAGGGGAGCGAAGGAGGGGGAAGTGATCCACCAAGGAACGTTTAAAAATGCAAAACGTTTGTACTCTTGCTGCAGCCAAGTACGTTTTTGTGAAAAGAGAAAGCTGCTGTCGCTTGTGATGCCATGCTGTTCCAAACATCAACAGCTAATTGAAACCCTGGCTATGGAGTATTTGTCTGACATGTAATGTCTTTCTGCTGAGAAAGAAAGCACATGAGTGAGACGGCAACACAGGTGGAGTGGGGGAGAAACAGACGGGTGAGAAAGGGATATTTTGTTGTGAAAGGGGATAAGCTGCAGAGTACTCACAGCACGGCCCACGGGAGTGACGAGCAAGTAACAAGTTTTAGTTTTCACCAATTTCACAAACAAGTCAAAACAATATAGTGCCCCTCGTGTTCACGCAGCTCAAGCTGAAGGAGGAGGGGGTGCGAGGGATGAGGGAACATGGCCTGGGGGAAGCTGGCTGGGGAGGGGGAGGAGAAATGCAAGGAAGGCTGTAATTAGGGGAGGAGAAGCCGAGAAGCCGCAGAGCGCACGCTGGGCGAAGCCCTTTGATGTGCTGTGCGGCAAATGGAGGGAGGCTGATGCGCGTTCATGTTTGAACACGTGGTTCACATGAACTTCATGAAAACGCCATGAAAACGCCAGCAAAAAGCTGGTGGTTTCATGATGTTTTCGCCGCTTGAATTCTCGCTCCGCTCGATGCGCATGCGCGCATCGATAGGTCGCGAGACCTAAAAAGGAGGCAAAATCAGGCAAAAGTAGTGAAGACGCTGGAGCCAAGGTAAGTTCAGTAGCTTTATTGTAGTGGCTACCCGGTTGACATGTCCATTTAGTCCACAGCCCATCAGTAACTGACCTACTTGAACCATAACATTCTCAGAACTTGACATCTTGAATAGCAACATCAGAGCTATTGGCAGAGAATGCTAAGATTGGTGAGACCAAAAAATACACATCTTCCCTTCTCCCCCTCCCCCCCAAAAAAGGGCCCATTACATCAATCTCTAACTTGGTCCATAGCCCAGAGGGACACTCAATAGGTAATAGGGGAGGTGCTACCTTGAGGCTTTTATCCACAGCTCCACACAAACTACAATTCTCAATCATTTGATTCTGCATCCATGCTAGGCCACCAAAAAGTTTCTTGAATGCAACTTTTAGTGAGAGTCACTCCCAAATGACCATCATAGGCCTTCCTGATAATGATCTGTTTGACTGAATAGGGAGGAATGTGTTTATCAGAACGTAATAACAAACCATCCTCCACGTGAATCTCACTCTCAACCATACAGTAAGGTTGTAAAAGAGAAGACAACACCTTCTTCCTGGGCCAGCCCGCTCTGACCACCTCACACACTTGCTGCAGTAACGTGTCATCCTTCAAAGCACTCATACAGTCTTCCTCAGAACCTATGTTAAGTTCAGGTATATCCAAGGCAGCTACAAAACAATCCTCAGAATACTCATTGCAGAGCTCATTGAAATCTAACTCCTCACTTTCATCTTTAACCTGTGGGAAGTGGGAAAGAAAACCAGCCCTCCCATTCTTTCCACCACAAATGTGGAACACATGGAACTGATACTGCAGCAATCTGGTAACCATCCTCGTAATTCTAAGAGTACAACGCTTGCTGGCACCAGTACCAAGAATGGTAATCAAAGGCTTGTGATCAGTTAGAAGTTTGAATCGCCTTCCCCATACATATGGACAAAACTTTTCTACAGTCCACAAACAAGCTAGTAATTCCTTCTCTATAACCAAGTACTGGAGGTTGGCATTGCTAAGCACTCTTGATGCAAATGTCACAGTGTTTTCCTTATTCACCAAGACCTTGCATCAGGATGGCATCCAACCCCACCTGGCTAGCATCAACAGTAATACAGCAGGGCAAATCAGGATCAACGGGTTTAAGAGTCATGCTATTACTTAAGCTGGATTTGACATGATTGAGGGTAGCAACGCATTCCTCAGACCACTCACACTTGACACCCTTCTTGAGCAAGTGGATGATGGGGCTCACCTTGGTAGCAAAATCAGGGATGAACCTTGAGTAATACTCACATAGACCAAGCAAAACTGTAACTCCAGTTTTGTCATTTGGGTTAGTAGCATTTACAATAGCCTTAATAAGACCCTGTCTAGGTCTAAATCCTTCTTGAGATATTAAGTGACCAAGATTTTCTACATCTCTACATAAAAAGTTGCATTTCTCGGTCTTGAGAACCACCCCATGTTTTTCAAAAATCTTGAGCACAATGCGTAAAATAGCACTGTGAGACTGAGGATCTTTAGCATAAATCAAGACATCACCTTGGAACACCAATACACCTTCAACCTCACTCAAAAGGATTTTCATTACTCTCTGAAAAACATAGGCAGCAGATGCCCTAAACGGCATGCGACGGTATTGGAACGTCCCAAGGGGAGAAATGAAAGCAGTCAAAGGGATTGAGTCTGAGTCTAATTCTATCTGGTGGTTAGCACTAGCCAAATCAAGTTTGGAGAAAAAATGAGATCCTTTGACACAAGCAAAAAAGTTATTGATTTTGGGCAATGGGTGTGAGTCCACCCAAATTTCCTTATTAAGTGACCTCAAATCCCCACACACATACAGTTGTCTACACCTCTTATGAGCGACAACTAGAGGGGATAACCACAAAGAAGACTCAGTGGGCTCTATAATTCTTTTGTCGCAAAAACTCTTAAGTTCCATGTTAAGATCTTCCCTCACACTGAAGGGAACTCCTCTACGTTTGTGTCCTTCACAATAATCTTGTGTCTGGAACCTTACTTTTTTCAAAGACTTACCAAAGACAAAAGAGAAAATTTCCTTCCACTTCAGTCTCTCCTCCTCGCAGGCAACTACCAAAACGTACTCCCTGGCACCCAGGCATAGTATCATGCCAAAAAAACCTTGGTGAAACCATCCAAGGATGTTAAGACCCTTGACTGCAACGTAAATCCTACCCTTGATCTTCCTCCATTTGCACACTAGTATGTCCCTGATAAAACCAAGATGTTCTATCGTGCATCCTTCATGACAGACAGGAGAATGGTCAGGAGGCATCAGTTCTCTGTCCCACTACATCTCTTCAAACAATTTCTGAGTGATCATAGTGATCTAGCACCAGAATCAATGAAAGGTCTGAGTACATTGATACATGGGAAGCACGTACTGCTATTCTTGGGACTCTTAGTATCTGCCTTTGTCTTGATACCTGTGAAACCCCTGTTGCAAACACATTTATGCTTGGACTTACTTGCCCCTACCACTTTGCCACTCTAAGAGGGCTTATCATCTTATTCTTTCAATGAAACTTGAGAAATCTCAATACTCTTGCCTGCTATGATGCTCTAATCTAAAGTTGCATTTCCCATAGCAAGAAGTTTCTGCCTTATCTGCTTATCAGTGCCCCGAAATACAAAGTGGGCTCTAATAACCTGAACATTAAATCTTTCAAATTGACAAACTGACGCTAACCTCCATAAAACTAATATATAGATGTCAATGGGCCCGATTCAAAGAACTAACTTAAGACAAAATCCTAAACTTACTACCATTTTGGTATTCACAGAAGGCACTTACTCATTTCGATATTCAGAGAAGTTAGGAGTCCTAACTTTAGGACTCCTAAATGCCTTCTGTGAATACCGAAAGTCTTAAAGATTTTTCTCAGTTTAGGAGTAGTAAAGTTAGGACTCCTAATTTTAGGACTCCTAAACTGTGAAAAATCATAACTTTAAGACTTTTGGTATTCACAGAAGGCGTTTAGGAGTCCTAAATTTAGGACTCCTAACTTCTGTGAAAACCAAAATGAGTAAGTGCCTTCTGTGAATACCAAAATGATAGTAAGTTTAGGATTTTGTCTTAAGTTAGTTCTGTGAATCGGGCCCTACGTCTTCTCCATCAATCTGTTTTCTTCTGAAAAATGTGTGTCTTAATCCCGTAAGACTGGGTTGTTTGTCACACCAGGTAAAAAGTTTATATACAGTTTCTTGATACTCATCAATATTCTTAGCATTGTCATGTGAAATGCCAGGTATGTTTTTGAAAATTGATCTTTCTTCAAAACCTAGAGAATGAAGCAGTGAACATTTCTTCCTTTCAGCACCAAATCTTAAAGCACCAATTGCCTAAAGGTAGGTTTCAAATGCGTCAATGAACCTCCCATCTTATGGGTGGTTCATCAGGATTGTCCAGTAAAGATGGAGGATGTGTTACAGCTTGCATAATACACATTATAAAAATAGTAAGGAAAAGGAGACAACATTTCTTCTGTAATATAAAAGCGAAACAAAAACACTGATTACCTATCCACCAACTGTGTGATACTAGAAACCAGACACAGTGCCCTGAACATTCTATAGAGCAAGCTATATACTGATGTACTAAGCAAATGTGATGAAAGTCAAGTATCAGTGCACCATATAAGCTAGTGTTTTGACCACAAGACATCCAGAAACACAACACACAAAAAGAAATGTGGAGCAATAACGTCGAGTGAATTCACTAGGGTTGGTGTCGCCCAGTGCGGGTAACTCATGGTGTCACTCCCTCACGACTGTACCTATGAAAGGTAAGTTCTTTTCTTAGGCATTGGCTCTCCTTTCCTATTGATACAGTGGCGAACCAGAGCACAATCAGCTGTTGTTTGCAGCAATTGTGTTTTTTTCAGCAAATGTTTGATGCAAATGTGTCTTTGCATCAAGAATATACGTGGTGGTACATTTTGCACTAAAAAATGTAATATGCATAATTACGTCGAATTTTCTAAGATTTTGCAGAATTTTGCACACCCTTAGTAAATAGTTTAGTGTCCCCAGGGGTCCGTCATCCGGGCCCTTCTCTCCTCAAAAGACCTGAGTGCCCCCTGTCTTTGCACACGGGCTACATGTCCCAGCAGCCCCTCCCTCTGCCTTGGACTTGCGGGGGGCGAATCCCCTCTGCTCAGCACCATCAGCTCGAATGACCCCTCTGCACGTGCCGGTCTTAGCTTGCAGATGCACATCTCTATGCTCTGGACCTGCAGAGGTCAACGGTTTCCAGCTTCTAAGCCCTGGGCAGTCTGGGACAACGGGCCACAGAGGTCGTGTTCCAGACCCCCGCTAACAGCCCGACCGCCCCGGACGAGCCCTCCCTCCATCCAGGGTCTCTCAAGGGCTTTATTTTCAGGGTAGCACAAAGTATGCAAATATAATTGTGTAGCAGGGGGTACATAATCAGTAAAATGGCGCCTCAAATGAAATGCGATTCAATTACAAGTGGCTACAGCTATGACCGCACAGAATAGCCAGCATGGTCCACCAAACGAGAGAAATACCAACAACAAATTGACTAAAAATACATTAAACAGCGCTCGTGTATGTCCCAGCCACTAATCATACATACAAGACAGCCCTTGAACTCACTCACACACCAGGATGAAGAGTCTATAAGCCCAACCAAAACACTCTCAAGTGCTCGAAGGCACCAACAGCCAAATTATGAAACGCACCATAAACAAGATGAATAATGTGACATTTGCTGGTAAGTGAGATGCAGGGGAAATGTGCTTTCACGTACCACAGACACGACCCACAAGAAGGAGGCATCCCTAGGACCCTGTAACCCACCCACACTGGAAGGGCATTCAGCCTAGAAACCAACCCTACACATGTGCCAAGAAACCCACGAGGGAACAACGTCCAAGGTAAAGTGTCAGAGTTTGTTCCCAACTGCAGAATCCAAAAATGCAACCACACAGCTGGAATTAAGATGAGTCAAACTACAGGTCATAACAGTTCTGAAGCTCCGAATCTCAACCACCAGACAATGCAGACATGGAACTGGGCAGAGCATGAAATCCAGAACAACACAATGCGCAGCGCTCCCCGACAACAGCAAGCAGCCCCCAAACGAACATAACAGTGATCGGCATCCACTCGGCTCAAAGACAGACTTTCATTCAGGAAAAATCAGGGCTGGATTGGATCCAGAAGCAGGCCCGGGCACATGGCAAAATAAGTGGGCCAAATACAGGGATCAAGAGCATTTGAGACTCACAGCCTCCTCTTATAAGGCACTACTTGTTAGTATCAGGAGTCTACTTGGGAAGTTGAACAAACAAAAAATGGTTTATGCACTAAGAAGCAATGTATTGGAAGATCCTGCAATAAATGTATAGCTCAGAAGCAAAGGCCCGACCTCGTGCTTTTAGTGAACTGAAGAAAATGTGCTCAAAGAGAGGCCATGTGAAGACCACAATTAGAAAGGCCTTCATAAGAGGCCGGCGTCGCTAAATCAAGAAGTCCAGCCACTTCAAATGACCTCGGGTAGGGTCAGAAACATGTTTACATATACAGGAAACAGGCTGTACACTTGGATGTGATAAGGAGTAACTATACATCCACACCGCTGTTTACTTGAGGAATATGCATCATGCATTTGGGATACGCCGCGTATCCCAAATGAGATACTTGCTGGGGCCGGATGGTGCCACCAATCCCTTCGTCCTAGTGGAAGAAGCCATCCTACAGAAGAGGAAGCCAGTCAAGCCACCTTTTACATTTCACACGGTTGGCTGCTCTTCTGCTACTTACAATACAGCTACAGAGGAGTTGCACTCCGCCCTGCCCCCACCCCACCCCGTAGCGCTTCCTGGACCTAACCTGGTGATGATCATGGATGAAGAAACAGCAGTGGCAGTGTTTACATTTTAAGCACGCCGTGTAGGGGTGGGCGTGGGCAATGATGAAAACGGCAGGTCTGGGTGCCACGTCACGGGAGTGACGTTTCGAACGTCGTCAATGTCCAGACGCCGACATCGTTGTAGCCTAATTGGACAATAATCTCGGCCGGCAGCCGGGTAAGGTTCGACAGACAGTATTGCATTTTGGTGTCACGGTGCCACCCCATGTGATGGTGTCACCGGTGCGGTCCGCACCCCCCGCATTCCCCTAGTGACGCCACTGATAATGTGTATGAGAATAAAACAAGGATGTGCGAATCACCGAAGTCTGCGTTGAAAAAGTAACATTTTATTTTTGACTTTAACCCCTTCCATGCTCATGACGGAACGGTTCCGTCATGAGCTACGGTTGAGCTGTGCTCATGACGGAACCGTTCCGTCATGACCACGCCCGTTTCTATTACGGCCCAGCACCGGAGGGGGAAACGCGGTCGCACAGAAAAGGTTAAAGTGTGTGAATCACTGTGATCCACAACATGAACACTGCTCTTTGTAGTTCATCTAAAAAAAGTTCCTAGTATAAGTACATAAGATATTTTATAAATAACAAAGGATGTGTGAATAACTGTGATCTGCTACACTCATGAGTTTCCAGCTGTTCTTTGAAAGCAGAGTACATCAAAATGCGGCCCTGTTCAGTAGCAAGTACCAGCCACGGCCCGTGGAGAGAGTTGCGGTGGGGCAGAGAGGCGGGGCAGGGGAGGGGCAGGGTGAGGGGTGCTAAAATCCGGCATATGGATAATTGGAGGTAAGTAAACAATTCAATTAATAAAACGAATTTCGTAGCATGCCTTGGATGTTATTGGGATCGATTCTATGAAATATATAAAATAAAGTGCAGTTCGAGCAGATACATCAAGGCGATGTCACAAGAGCTGGTGCAGGCAGGTGTAGCTGGAGGCAGAACCATTCCAAAGCGGCACACACAAAATCAGTAAAAAGAGTTCAGTAGTTTTATTGTAGTGGCTACATGGTTGACATGTCCATCCAGTACACAGCCCATCAGTAACCGACCCAGTCAACAGTTCCCACTTGAACCATAACATTCTCATTTCTTCACATCCTGAATAGCAACATCAGGTCTATTGGCCGAGAATGCTAAGGTTGTTGAGAACAAAACATTCTCTGCCAGTACTACACCACTCAGAAAGACAAGAGAGAAGGAAAGAGAAAGCAGTGAAAAAAACAAGGCAAAAGCAGGAAAAACACTCAGAAAAACAAGGGGAAAAGGAACAAGAAAGCAGTAGAAAATGAGACAAAAGCAGGGGAAAGCACTCAGAAAAATGGGGGGAACGAAGTCAAGCAGTAAAAAAACATGGCAAAAGCAGGAGAAAGCACTCAGGAAAAACAGGGGATAGGAAGAGGAAAGTAGTAAAAAATTAAGGAAAAGCAGGAGAAGGCAAACAGGGAGGAAGCAGAGCGGTGCAGCAGCACAGGAGAACTGGGCCTGCTCAATGGGATCTCCTGGAGGAGAGAGTGGTGCTGGGAGGTGGTGGACGGGGCTAGGCAGGAGGCAGGAAAACCGGCGGCAGGCAGGAGCATCAAATGAGGAAAAAAACAGGGAAAAGCAGTGAGAAACAAGGGAAAAGAAGGTAAAAGCACTCAGAAAATTGGGGGGGGGGAGAAAGCAGTAAAAAACAAGGTAAATGCAGGAGAAAGCACTTAGAAAAACGGGGGAAGGGAAGGAGAACACTAAAAACGAGGGAAAAGCAGGTGAAAGCACTCAGAACAACAGGGGGAGAAAGCAGTAAAAAACCAGGGAAATGCAGGAAAAAGCACTTAGAAAAACGGGCAGAAGAGAAGGAGAACACTAAAAACGAGGGAAAAGCAGGTGAAAGCATTCAGAAAAATAGGGCAAAGGAAAGTGAAAGCACAAAAAAATTAAGGGAAAAGCTGGCGTGGGCATTCAGAAAAATGGGGAGGAAGCAGAGCGGTGCAGCAGCACGGGAGAGTTGGGCTTATACGCCTACTGGCATTGAACCATACAAAATGTAGGAATGTCTGGAAACACAGGATAAGATACATTTAGAATATGTTTGAGTACATCCCTAAATGTGAAAGATAACTCCTTCTGGATAGAATACTTTAGCTGTTAAATCCAAGATGCTTACATCAGACTTGTATCTGTTATATGCATGATAATTAATACAAAGTATTGATAATTTTGCTGAAAGTTGTTTCCCAGACAAACTAAAATTGTCTTACCATCATTTAATACATTTCAAACCCACATTTTAGGCAAAGCTGGGTTAGAGAACCTAATTCTCTCATCAATTTACATACCAACGGACGCACTCCAATAGGTTTTCTCTCATCTAGCTATGTCCTGCAGATATGTCCCGCTAGTCCTGTAGGAACCCATCTGTTACCTTTACCGCCGGGTGTAGTCTCCAACTAAAGAAATCAATCCACTATCCGTTGTGGCAGGAACCGAAGAGGTCAATTCCACATGGACCCCATTTGTTCTGATGAAGTTGAAACACTTATAAATGCAACCTCCAATTACCGGTTTCCTTCAGATAACTAAAAGTCCAATCTGCTATTATATTTTCCTTTCCTGGAATATATTGTCCAGTCACTGATATCTAATGCTGGAGGCAGAAGTCTTTGGCTATCTTTGCTAACACCTTCAACTTTGTTCCTCCAAACTTGTTGATATAACAATCTACAGAAAAGTTGCCCATCCGAAGCAGGATGCCGCAATTCGTCTCCTGCGGATGCAAAGTTCGGATGGCAAAGGAGACTGCTGGAACCTCCAGATAATTGATATGAAGAGACAGTTCCACCCCTGAGCCACATCTGGCTCCCCAGCCTCTTCTGCTGAAGTCTCACTCGATGACGACCTCGGGCTGAGATTTGAAAATGGCTTTGCTATTCCACGAAACCTAAGTTCTAGCCTCGATGAGAGCCCCTCTCCTGCCTCCACCGAATGACTGATCTAATCTGCGTAAGACAGGCCTTTACAAAGATGCAGGTTCTTCAGTCTTTGCAGTGCTCTGTAGTGTAGAGGGCGTTAAAAGATCACCCGATTCAAAGGAGAGAAGCTAGCAGGCCCATCATTGAGCCACTACTCTCAATACCAAGACGTTCTTGCACAAATCTTATCTCAGTTCTTTTTTCAGATCTTTTATCTTCTTCATCAGTTATGGCAGTTCTATTTTCACTGAGCCCACTTGAAACTCCAGAAAATCTATATATTGGTTTAGGGTCACCACTGATTTCTTCTCGTTGATGACAAATCCAACATCTGTGTTGTGATGATCAAATCATCTAGGTAGACAATCAATCCAACTCCTTTGGTCTTCAGTGAGTCTACAACTGGTTTAATTAGATTGGCAAAGCACAAAGGAGCTGATCAGAGGCCGAGGGGGAGGACAGGGAATTTGTACCACTGGTTCTTCCATTGAAACAGCAATAATATCCTGTGAGGTGTAAAGAATACGATTGTTAAATAAGCATGTTTCAGGTCCACTCCGATCAATCACCCTCTTTGAGGAGCGCCCTCAACAGTTGAATACCATAAATCTTGAAATGCATGTAAATGATTCATCCTTTGAATTATCAGAGATTCAATACCAGCCAGTGACCTTCAGCTCACACTTGCACCAGAAAAATGTTACTGCAAAAGACCCTAGGATGAGGCGTTGAAGTGCATGCTCCCTCTTTGAGCATCAGTTCTCACATTTGTTAGTCAATACATTTCTGCTTTTGAAGGGAAACTTCAAGTGTCTGGGGAAGAACTGGTGCACCACTGAGCTTGATTCTGAACGCCTGAACTGTTTCTAAGACCCAACGTTCTTGCATTCATTTTTGTGAAGAAAAAAGTGAACTCTACTCCCTTCACAACATCAGTATACAAAATAAGATATACTTGTAAAGCCATCTCCTGAGATGGCTGGAGTGCCTCCTCTGTACACACGTGTCGTATCTGTCATGGCCACCCCTTGAATGCATGGGAAGAAGGTCTTTCTCCTAGAGCTGTTGAACCACCCTCCTCTTCCCAGAGGCAAAGCATCCTCTCTGGTGCCCTTAAGGGCTTAACTATGGCGGCTATTCCGTCGCGGTGCGGGCATTTCATGAGGTGGGCGGGCCGCGTCGGCCAACGGACATGTGCATCACTACCAAGATATTGCTTGCGACGGCCGTTGGCCTACGGGTGCACTTAACGGGTTAAAAAAATGGTCATGCTGATGTACGTCCCCTACTCTGTTGGGCCTCTCCAAAAAAGCCAGGCTGAAAAACTAGTTTTAAAGACAGCTCAGCTTTGAACAGTGCCATGAAGGTGCTCAGAAACTTCCCTAGGCCCTTGACGAAAGAATTGCCAAACCAAAAGCCATCTGTGACTGGGCTAGCTTCATCAAACACCATATCCGACAATTTTGGGTCGGTCAATGCACACAAACATGGGCTGACAACTCTCAGTCGAGATGGCACAATTCACATTCCCTAATTGGCAAAAGAAACATTGAACCCAACCAGCGAGAACGTTTCGAACGATAGGGCACCAGATTCTTTGACGTGGAAGGCTATTTTCGGGATCTTGTTGAGGAGGCCAGATATGCCCAATAATGTGGGCTGAAAGACCCTCCATGGCCTGTTTCTTGCCTTCCAGATGTCCTGAGTACATTTCTTGAGAAAAGTGATCATATTAGGTTCGACATTGTGAGTTTCTGCCACCTTGCCAGGAAGAGCCTGTCTCTGGCATGCCGTCCATAGGTGATTGCGCACTGCCTTTTCAAACCCTTCCGGAGACACATTTGAACATACTCCATTACTGCTGGGGGTGGGGGGCACCCAATCTGAAGCCTTCGTAAGCACAATGTCGTTGGGGTGAAAAGATGAACACCAGTTTGTTCATTGGTCAGCCAGGAGTAAGAGTCTGCATCTGCCGGAAGATCAAACCTCTTGCGCTTACCAAGTTCTGAAGGGAGTCAACCATGCGAGGATTCTGTGGGTGTGAGAGTCCATAATGAGCACCAGACTCTTTAGAACCCATGGGTGTCACTGACTTGGGCTCACCCCAGGCTTGACTTGGCATCACCCCTGGCTTGACTTGGGCTCACCCCAGGCTTGACTTGGCCTCACCCCTGGCTTGACTTGGGCTCACCCCTGGCTTGACTTGGGCTCACCCCTGGCTTGACTTGGGCTCACCCCTGGCTTGACTTGGGCTCACCCCTGGCTTGACTTGGGCTCACCCCTGGCTTGACTTGGGCTCACCCCTGGCTTGACTTGGGCTCACCCCTGGCTTGACTTGGGCTCACCCCTGGCTTGACTTGGGCTCACCCCTGGCTTGACTTGGGCTCACCCCTGGCTTGACTTGGGCTCACCCCTGGCTTGACTTGGGCTCACCCCTGGCTTGACTTGGGCTCACCCCTGGCTTGACTTAGCCTCACCCCTGGCTTGACTTGGGCTCACCCCTGGCTTGACTTGGGCTCACCCCTGGCTTGACTTGGACTCACCCCTGGGTTGACTTGGACTCACCCCTGGCTTGACTTGGGCTCACCCCTGGCTTGACTTGGGCTCACCCCTTGCTTGACTTGGGCTCACCCCTTGCTTGACTTGGGCTCACCCCTGGCTTGACTTGGGCTCACCCCTGGCTTGACTTGGGCTCACCCCTGGCTTGACTTGGGCTCACCCCTGGCTTGACTTGGGCTCACCCCTGGCTTGACTTGGGCTCACCCCTGGCTTGACTTGGGCTCACCCCTGGCTTGACTTGGGCTCACCCCTGGCTTGACTTGGGCTCACCCCTGGCTTGACTTGGGCTCACCCCTGGCTTGACTTGGGCTCACCCCTGGCTTGACTTGGGCTCACCCCTGGCTTGACTTGGGCTCACCCCTGGCTTGACTTGGGCTCACCCCTGGCTGCTTAAGGGAACTGTAACCGTGGTCTACTGAAAATGCACTAGAGGGTTTTCCGTGGTCTTAGAATGCGGCCAGCTACCAGTCTTGTTCTTGGCTGTGGAAGGTCCAACTTTGGAAAGGTTCTGAGGGGCTGACGAGGATGCCATAGGCTCTTCGTCCAGGGAATCCTGAACATATCCCCTCAGTTGTCTGGTGAAGGGCTTCAGAGCCAGTGCAGTGCTTTGTTAACAGATTGTTGGACCGAGTTATCAGTGGCCTCCACCAGCCCCTCTTCCAGACAATGGTCAGAAGTATCCTCGACACAACCTTCTTCATACGCGCCCAAGTTAATGGGCTCAGAAGCAGCCACGAGGAAGGATTTGTAATGTGAAAAGGTTTAATAGCCTGAAATATGTCCTGGGTAACTCGTCCCAGAATCAGGAGCCTGAAAGCAATAGGGAGGGTGCAGCCCCGTTGTCTAATTAGTAACAGAGGTGAGTAGTAAGGCCCCTCCAGACAGGCCTGTGTAAAAGATTATTGCAGCCAAAAGGGCTCTGCCAAGCTGGGACTTGATGAGGGGGCAGTGCACACTTTAACAAGCTCCTTTGCTGAATGCCAAGAGTAATTAATAGTAACACCGATTTGAAGAGGAGCTGGGCTCGTATTGATGCAGCCGGAAGCGGAGTAGCATGTCTCTCCTCCGCTCCCATGGGCATGGAGATAGAAATGGGACTGCACTTGTTGGCAATGCAGGCCCGCCAAGATTGCTAAATAAAGACTGGTGTCCTGCGGTGTTTAAGACTAAGGGCCATATGTAGGTAAATACAATTTACCGATTCTAAAATACCGAATTTTACCAATTCGGTATTTCAGAATCGGTAAATGGTATGTAGGTATTGATTCGGTAAATTTTACAGAATCGGTAAAATTCGGTAATTACCGATTCGGTAATTCCCATTCATTCCTATGGGCCGAATCGGTAATAGGGGGAAGACTTACAAGGGTGGCAGGGTGTCACATTGACACCCTGTTGCACCCCTGAATAGTGCATGCATGCACATGCGGCACGCATACAAGGGCATGTGTGTCTGCCACATGGCACTTTTGGAAAAGCACAAATTTGCTTTTTCAAAGGTTTTCGATATTTACCACTAACTTTTAGTTGGTGGTAAATACCGAATCCTTAACTCAGAAATGCACTCACTTGAGTGCTCCCTTCATTAAGGATTCAGTAATTTACCGAATCGGTATTTTAAGGAATCGGTAATTTATAGATTTCTTAATTACCGATTCGGTAAATTACCGAATCCTTAAATTTGGCCCCTACATCTCAAATGGCCAATACCGGTCGGTAACGGCCGCAATTCAGTAATTTCGGCCGTTACCGACCGGAATTGGGCTACCTACATCTGGCCCTAAATGTGCAAACATTGGCAACAGTATAAAGTAAAGTATATCACACAATTCCAGTATTAACAAAGAAAAACAACATATGAAAAAAGGCCAAATGGGAGACACTCATCTTGACTGCCGAGCAGCAAAGAAAGAGGCAGCAAGATTGTCTCTGTCCCAGTGCTTAATTTGTAAAATGCCAGGGCCTTTCTTGGAAGACCACAGCAGCCTGCCCCCCCCCCTATTGCCCCTGCCAGCACTGCCTGTGACAGCACCAACATAACACCCAGGGCTCAAGTCCTAAAAAAAGAAGTGGGGGACTAACCTAGTTAATCAGTATGCAAATGGCATCGCAGCACATGGCATCGCAGCGTGTGACATCACAGGAACTGGCATCACAAGAAGTTATATCAGATCTTAAGCCCACACATATATGTGTAGCAGGTGTATCATTTGAGCACATTTCGAGTATACTTGCAAACCTTCCTGATTTAGGCAGAAGTTTCACACTTTTATACGCTACATATAAAACAATGTTACCTTTTGTCAGCGTTAAGCTTTGTATAGCCATAATGCCTTAAAAGAAATAGTGATATTTAACCCCTTACCTGCGGCCGCGATTTTGCGGCAGTGCGGCACTTCCGCAAAATGGGCTGGGCCGCGTCGGCCGTTGGCCGACAGCAGCACTAGCGGGGTAGTGCTGCCGTCGGCCAACGGCCGACAGAAGCAGGCATGGGGTTAAATTATTACAATGCCTCCTCAAGGGTAATAAGTGTATATAAATGCAATTTATTTTGTGCAAATACTGGGAAAGATCAACACATCTGACGTTCTAACAGTGCAGTCAAATCTCCTCAACAGAGCCTGAACAAAGTGAAAAGCTACCTCTCCTAAGTATGTGTGAAGTGCTGACAAGGTGTGAGCCTTTGTTTCCCCTCTGCTGCATTTGCTTCTAGGTGTGAGGCTCCTGCCTGCTGCCAGCCAAGAGACTCCAACAAAAGGAAGCCAGACGACCCCTGAGATTCGGCCTTTGTTATGGTCTCAGCAGGAATCAGAAATAAGAGAGCCCCGTCCCCGCCCGCACCTTGTTGTGGATCGAAAGCAGATAACAACGTGCAGCCGCTGCTGAATGTGTCCCGGTGTTTGGAAATTACACCGGGACGAATTCAGCATCTTTTTTAGTGGGACCTAACTTCTTGACAGAGTGGACGATATCCACCCTGTGAAGGAAGTGGGGGGAAACCGTCCACCCGCGTGGACCCCCGACTCATGCCCTGATAACACCTAACCATCGCAGTCCTATAAGGCCTCACAGAACTATAATAATGGCCTGTAAGGCTGGTATCATTACTTTTCAAAGTGAATTGACTTAATAAAACACGGCTGTTGTGCTTTCAAAATTAAACAGACAGCGCCACCATGTGGTTGACTATCACTAGTGCCTGTAGTGACAATTAATTGCCAGTGTTTAGCACCGGAAAGCACTTGGTAATGAGGCTTTGTTGTTTTTTCACCCCTCCTTTGAGCCCCTGCATCTGAATTTGAATTTAAAAGTACTTATTAAGCGCACGACTACCAAGCGGTTTCTTGGCGCTGAAGGATGCGAAAAAACCCAGGGGGTGGAGGTGCAGATACTAGAGGTGCAGATGCTAGGGTGAGAAAGCTTGCGTAAAAAGAAGGGTTTTAAGTGCCTTGCGGAATTCAGAGTAGGAGGCAGCAGACCTAATGGTAAAAGGGAGGGTGTTCCAAAAGGTGGGGGCAAGAGCAGCAAATTTCATGCCCCCCAGTTTGTTCTTCCTGAACCGTGGTACAGCAAGAAGGGACTGAGAGGAGGAGCGCAACTCTCTGCCCGGACAGTAGGTCTTAATCTCGGAGGTAATAAAAACTGGGGCAGTCCCAGCACGGGCTTGAAAGGTTGTGCAGCCCAACTTAAAGAGGGCCCTTTCTCTAATGGGAAGCCAATGCAAGGCCTTGAGTAAAGGAGTGGCATGGTGAGATTTGGAAAGGCCGTAAATAAGGCGGGCAGCTTGGTTTTGAACCAATTGGAGGCGCCGGAGGGCATAGGCAGGAGCGCCGTTGTACAAGATGTTACCGTAATCCAAGCGCGATAAAACCATTGCCATAAGAATCAGTTTCAGAGCAGAAAAAGAGAAAAACCGGGAGATCTTTCGAATGGTGCGAAGGGTAAAAAAACAAGAAGAAACCACTGTGCCAATCTGGGAATGTAGCGTGAGGTGTTGGTTCAGTGTAATTCCTAGTGTTTTAACTGAAAAGGAGGGGGAGGGAGGAGAGCCAAAGGAAGGGGGCCAGAACAAAGGAGTCCAGGGGCTGCACCTACCGCCGGTGAGAACTAGCTCAGTTTTATCCGGATTAAGTTTGAGGTGGTTCCGGTTGGTCCAGTCCCTGATGAAAGTCATGACTGATTGAAAGTTGTGAATGGAAGTTGTGGAGTGAGAAAGGTTAAAGATGAGCTGGAGGTCGTCGGCATAGTTAAAGACCGTGACCTCCATCTTCTGTAAAGCAAAAATGAGGGGAAAGATGTATAAATTAAACAAAAGAGGGGAGAGGGAAGAACCTTGAGGGACGCCGCACTGTACTTTACGATGGGGGCAGAAAAGTCAGCAAGGTGAACGGCTGTGTGCGGTCCCCCAGAAAGGAAGTAAGCCAAGCCAGGACAGGCCCCCTGATGCCCGCCGCCTCGACACGGGAGAGAAGAATGGAATGATCCACCGTGTCGAAAGCGGTGGACAAATCAAGGAGGACCAGAGCCTGTGGGCGGCTGACATCCATCCCCTCTCTGAGCTTGTCCATGACAGAGATAACAACTTTCTCCGTGGAGTGGAGCGGACGAAAGCCTGCCTGGCAGGGTGCCAGACAACCACTGTCCTCAAGAAAGGTGCCGAGGACTTTCGTCACGTGGCACTCCAGGACTTTGCCCAAGAACGGGAGAAGGGAAATGGGGCGATAATTAGAAAGGGAAGAGGGGTCGGCACCGGTTTTTTTAGGATAGGGATTATTGTTGCCGACTTATGAAGGTCAGGAACAACACACTGTGTAAGAGAGTCATTAAGAAACGCAAGAGCGGGCAGGGGGCAAGCTGGGAAGATCTCCCTCAAAAAATACGCAGGGCAAATATCAGAGGGAGAACCTGACTTAACTCGGGCCAGCAAAGGAAGGAGGGTTTCCCTGGTCAGGGGAGGTATGCAATCCAAATGCGAGATATTGGGCGGTGGCTGAGGAGCAGAAAAGGTGGAGGAGGGCGTTGATATGTTAGCCTTAATAATCGCGATTTTCTCGACAAAAAAATTGTTGAGAGAGTCACATAGAGGTTGGGAAGGGGAGGGTTTAAGGGAAGCTCTATCTGAAGAGGCCAACTCATGGACCGTAGAGAAAATTTCCCTGGGTTGATTTTCAGCCGAGAGAATTTTGCCCGAAAAATAGTTAGTCTTGGCCAAGAGAATGGCTTTTTTATACTCATTAAGGGTAGAGGTGTACTGTGTTTTTAGTGTTGGGCTATAAGCGCGCCTCCAGGCGCGCTCAGCCTGGCACACACCCAGTTTTTTCTCCATTGAACCATCTATTGGCATCATGGGCGTGTCTGATTCTGACACGCCTAAGAGGGGCCACTAGGTCGCATGCTCTAGAAAGCCATTTGTTGATAGTGTCTTGCCACAACTTGCTTCAACTTGCCTGGGGGTGCTGAGCTGCCAGAACTTACCTCGGACTCCGTTGGTTTCCCTCCCGCCGCCGCTCGAGTCCACCTCGCGGCCGCCGAGCGGAGGGAAACTACATTGCCCAGACTGCCCAGCGACCCAGAAAAACATCTCTGGGGTCACCGCGCCCGGAGGCGCTTGAAATTGCCGCCGTCCTCGGTGGAGCGGGTGTCTTGCCACAACTTGCTTCAACTTGCCTGGGGGTGTTGAGCTGCCAGAACTTACCTCGGACTCCGTTGGTTTCCCTCCCGCCGCCGCTCGAGTCCACCTCGCGGCCGCCGAGCGGAGGGAAACTACATTGCCCAGACTGCCCAGCGACCCGGAAAAACATCTCTGGGGTCACCGCGCCCGGAGGCGCTTGAAATTGCCGCCGTCCTCGGTGGAGCGGGTGTCTTGCCACAACTTGCTTCAACTTGCCTGGGGGTGCTGAGCTGCCAGAACTTACCTCGGACTCCGTTGGTTTCCCTCCCGCCGCCGCTCGAGTCCACCTCGCGGCCGCCGAGCGGAGGGAAACTACATTGCCCAGACTGCCCAGCGACCCGGAAAAACATCTCTGGGGTCACCGCGCCCGGAGGCGCTTGAAATTGCCGCCGTCCTCGGTGGAGCGGGTGTCTTGCCACAACTTGCTTCAACTTGCCTGGGGGTGCTGAGCTGCCAGAACTTACCTCGGACTCCGTTGGTTTCCCTCCCGCCGCCGCTCGAGTCCACCTCGCGGCCGCCGAGCGGAGGGAAACTACATTGCCCAGACTGCCCAGCGACCCGGAAAAACATCTCTGGGGTCACCGCGCCCGGAGGCGCTTGAAATTGCCGCCGTCCTCCGCGTCGCGGGACGCGAGCGGGACGCCCGGACGAAGCCCGGACAAAGGGCGGGCCGTCTGAGGCCGTCCGAGGTTGGCCAAGGTTGGGTTGGGCCCGGTCTCTTGTTTGATGCGATATATACTTTGTTGCTGTTTTTAGTACACTTTGGATATTATTATTTTGTGCATCCAATTGTATCTGTTGTGCTTAGAGAAATATGCCTCCGAAAAAGCAAGCTACTCCTAATAACACTATTGACAACTATCTTGTACATGTTGTCGAAAGAATCAACAGTGATAGGAGATCTTCCTTGGGAATAGATTCACCTACCCAATCTCCCCTCATTGATATTGAGTCAGATGATCCTTTTGCGTTTCAGACAAATAGTAGTTCAAATGGTGAAATGCTTGATTCTCTTCCTGATACTATCATCATCCAGCCTAGTGGTATTGTCGCTGGTATTGAAGACATTAGTGTTAATGAAGCTTTAATAGAGATATCCACTAGTAATGAGTCCCCTATCTCCCCTGCAGCACCTATTTTAGTTCCAAGGATTAACGGGGAAAACCAAAAGGCCACGACAAAACGGGAGGGCTTAAGGTCAGCCAAGAATAAAGTAGCAAACCTGCCGAGGAAATTTTCTGAGGAAGAGGAGGCTGATCTGACTAGTGAGGCTTATGTTACACTTTCAAATGCTCAATTTAACAAGCTATTGTCACTGATGGAAACAAAAATCAAAGGTGTAGTTAAACCTCTGGTCAGTAAAATAGATAAGTTAACCTCTGAGGTTAACCGATTAGAAGGTTTATTAGAAAAAACCCTGGCCGAAGTAGGCAAACTCCCGGAAATTGTTTTTTCTAGGATTGAGTCTACTCTGAGCAAACCAGCCACTGTAAGTAATAGTGGATTTATCCCTACCCCTGTATCAAATCCTTCAATGGCACCCAAGATTAACTTCCCTGGTGATGCTCCTAATGTTCCGATTCCAGTTCCCGCTGTTGTTGACCCAATCACTGAGAAAGGGACGTTTGAGCTTGTAGTTGAAGCTTCCCCATTGGTTCTTGTCCTTGCTAATGTCCCTCCCTTGGCCCAAGGCGAATACGAAATAACATCTTCTTTAATAAATAAATCTTTATCATGGCTGACCAACAACATGGTAATTTCTCCATGGGGAAAGCAGCAACTCTCGGAAGAGCTCGTAAACGCGAGAAGGGTTCAGTGGATTGGGGACAGGGTCAAAAAATTCAAGGGGGAATGTGTTGTCCTTCACTTTTCTGACCCTGGGGTTTTGCCTAATATTTTGCCCAACATTTTACCACCACAGCGGAGATCAACTTCAATAGTTCCACTAACTCTGGATTTCTTCTACCCAAGGAAGGGAAGTGGTCCGAATTCAAGTATTTTGAGAACCAAATGGAACATTGTGACCAAGAGGGGGAGGAAGGATGTTGCCTCGGTGGACTGGGGCTTGGGGTTGGAAAATCGTTTCTCTGCATTATCAAACTTGAATGCTTGTGACTGACAACCACCTATTT
Organism: Lissotriton helveticus; assembly: GCF_964261635.1. Lineage (NCBI taxonomy): Eukaryota > Metazoa > Chordata > Amphibia > Caudata > Salamandridae > Lissotriton > Lissotriton helveticus. The sequence continues at coordinate 1,820,986,993 of NC_136068.1, read as the reverse complement.
GTAACTCTATGCCACTGATTGTCTGTGATGAAAGTATTATTGGTGTGGCCAGCTACTTAACTAATGATCGAACTAAGGGGTCCCCCTTTGAGGATCCAGTAGGCCTACCCAATGAAAATATTAATTGTAACAATATTGGTGGAAAGAGGATGCATGAGACTATTACAAGCCCTAGTTCTGTCACGATAACTAACACGGGGAGTCTTTTGTCTTGGAATGTGGCTGGACTATGTTCCAAGTTGGATTGTGCTGACTGGTTTGGATTTATTAACAAGTACGATCTTTGCATCTTCCAAGAGACTTGGGCGTGTGACCCTGTTTTTGCTTTGGGGTACATACATTTTTATGTTCCTGCTTCTAAGGGCCCTAAAGGGCGTCCAATGGGGGTCTTACTATATGGATCAGGCAGTCTTTAAGAACTGTTGTAAAATGTGTGGAGCTTGACCAAAAAGATATCCAGCTCATCAGACTCACTAGCGATCTATCCATCTCTATAGATATTTATAACATCTACGCTAGAGGTGGAAATAAAGGTAAATCTGAGGTTCTTTTGAGTCTCTTTAATCTTTTAGAGATACATTCTGCAGGGAAAAACATCCTAATTGCAGGTGATTTAAATCGCACTTTTGAACCTCTCATCACTGGTGACTCCCCTCTCGGGGTAGAGGAAGATAAGCTATGGGATATCCCCACATTAGACACTCCTCTGATAACTCGCTGGACGGCTGACATACTAGGCTTAAATGCAATGTGCCTGGAGTACGGGCTACGAGCCTTGAATGGTCGAACCAAGTCAGATCGCGTCCCTGCCATGACTTTTAACAACGGGCGAAATAAAAGTCGCATTGATTATGTCATCTGCAGCATATCTATATGGTCATCTGTTAGTGACATGGTGGTAACAGCAAGGTCAGAAAGCGACCATGACCCTTTATGTGTCTCTCATAACTGGTGGTCGTTTAAAGTAATAGCACCAACCCCTTGTGACCAACTTTTGCTCCCGACGATCGTTCCAACTAACGATATGCGCAGGTTAAGGTGGTCAGGTGTTAGGACAGACCAGCAGGTCCTCGAAAAAATAGGAGCTGCGACAGACAAGGCCATTGCGGCCCTGGAGAGCGTAGCTGGGACCTCACAGGGATATGAAGACATAACTAAAGCACACACGACTCTCTTTAATGAAGTTAAAAGTTACTTCATAAAACCTGTACATAATAAGAGGGTCTGTCCATATAAAGCTGCAAAGTGGTATAATCATGACTGTAGGGCGGCAAGATCCAACCTAGGAGTTGCCATTAAGAGCAACAACCTGGGTGAGATCCGATCTGCTAGGAAGCACTATAAAAATTGTATTGCTAGGGCAAAAAGAGAATGGGACGAATCCCATTGGCAGAAGTTGAAATGTGCAAGTGATCGTAAACACTCTAGACTATTTTGGCACATTGTCAAATGGGGTCACGAAAGGACTCCAGAAGCTCCCAATAACAATGTCTCCCATGATGCATGGGTCAAATTTTTTAGTGAACAGTACTCTTCCGGGGTCCAATTCGGTAACAGTTCCTGTCCTACTTATCTTTTCGCTGTTGGTGACACCTTTGCTCAGAGTGAAGTGCTGCTTGCCTTGAAATCCGTTCACAGTGGCCGAGCACCGGGCATTGACGGAGTCCCCGCAGATGTTTTCTTAAATGACACCGATAGGTGGAGCAAATACATCTGCTTATTACTAAATCACATTGCCAGGGGTGCTGAAATTCCGGTATCCTGGCGGGGTGCTGTCATTATTCCGGTACACAAAAAGGGAGATCGTGACCAACCTTGTAATTACCGCCCTATCAGCTTAATTGACACTGTTCAAAAGATTGTAGGGCGTGTAATTATTAACAATTTGCTTGACTGGGCAGAGGAGCAGAATGTCCTATCTCCTTTTCAGGCTGGGTTTCGTAGAGCAACCAGCACTGTGGACCAGGTCTTCCGTTTCCAATTGATCCAGTGGAGGACTGTGGTACTGGGTGGAGGTAGTCTTTACGCAGCATTCGTTGACCTGCGGGCTGCATTCGACCTGGTGCCTAGGGCAAAATTGTGGGAGGTGCTGGCAGCTTTGGGGGTCCCAATGACCCTGCTGACCTTGATCATAAGACTCCATGAGGGTACTTACGCTAAAATCCAATGGGGTGGCTATGGAAACGACACTGTCGATTTTCCTGTTGAGCGCGGGGTTCGACAGGGTTGTTCAATGGCACCAACATTGTTTACCCTTTTTATTAATGGCATTGTTTCCCGTATGCAATCTCAGGTTGTGGATGCTCCTTCTCTCGCAGGTGTAAAAATTCCTATTTTAATGTTCGCCGACGACACCTTAATTTTATCGAAATCCCCAAGTGGCCTGCAAAAGGCACTGGTAATATTTGACAAGTTTTGTAGTGACCATGGCTTGGAGGTAAACGCAGCTAAAACAAAACTCATGGTTTTTAACCCTTATAGAAATTTTAAATCTAAAATATCCATGAGTGGGCGTTACCTTGAAGTAGTAAATTCTTTTACTTACCTGGGGATTCTTATTTCTAATGATAATAGATGGAACCAACATTTAAATATTGCAGTATTAAGACATAAGCAATTGGCTGGTACTATCATTAAGGAGCACAGTAAATCATTGACCAAACCGATTAAACCTCCCTTGATCATATATGAGGCTAAGGCAATAGGGTCAGCATTGTACGGGGCTGAATTGTGGGGGCAAGAAAATCTCCAGGAGTTACAGATATCGGAAAATAACTTCCTTCGGAGACTTACAGGCACCCCACAGAGCAGTCCCCTTTTGCCTCTTAGATATGACCTTGGCAGGAAAGAAATCTCGGCAATGTGTAAACTTCGTCCGATACTATATTGGCGTAGAATCTGGACCACCCCTGAGTTGTCACATTATGCAGAAGGGTTTGCTGATGTTATCAAAGCGGACCGATTTAACAAAATTAGATGGTTTAAATCATTAAAATTAGCATTATGTGAACTAGGACTAAATGAACTGTGGTCCGATCCAGCCGGGTCATCTTTCCCATCTAAGCTATTTATAAAAAATCTTTTCTGGGAACGGGTTGAAAACAGGAGTTTGCTTAGTACTAACAATGGGTCTATGACTACTGCTTTCCTTGAAGCCAAGCTGTTTCCTACGTATGAAATGTACTGGGATTTTATAATGAAACCCATGGATAGGAAACTGTTTTTCCAAATGAGGGCTGGTTCTCTACCTCTACGCAACTTAACATCAAAGTGGAGAGATGGAGGTCCAGCTACTTGCCCAGTATGTGGGGAAGGAAAGGAAACGCTAGGTCATTTCTTGTTCTCCTGTCATGTATATTCCGTTCCCAGACGTGTTTGGTTGGCTCCCATGTGTAGAAATCTGGGTACTAAAAGTAGTATGGTAGCCTTGCGTATTGTAAAATCTACCTCCCTAACCTGGATTATAATAGCGACTGCAAAGTACTTGGGGTGGGCGTGGGTAATTAGGCAGAGATTGCTAGTAGGGTAACTACTCTCTGCTTACTCGAACAGAGACTGCTAGATTATCTATTCTCTGTTCTGTTCCCACGCGAGGTGTCTTTTCGGATGAATAATTTTATGAATTTTAGACTTTTTAATTGTGATATTGGATTGTTTTTAAACCTGATTTTACTAAATGAACTTTGCACCTGTGATTGTATGAAGTATGTTGAAATGTATTGTATTTTTCTTTTATTTTCAATGTGCTTATGTCATATTCGATCTTTGTAATTTAATTGCATTTTATTATGTGTTTGTATGTCTGCCTTTATGAGTAATACTCGAATAAAGCACTTTTGAATTTGAATTTGATAGTGGATACTTGAGCTGGTGGAGTGAGTTCCTCCAGGACAGGGCAGGAAGTCAAGAGGGAAGAGCAGAGAGTGAGCAGGTCTAGTTTGTTCCAATTTCGGGCCCAGGTGTTCTTGGGAAAGGAAGGTTTTTTTGCAAGACTTAGGTCTAGGAAGAACGAAATTAGAAAATGATCAGACCAAAGACATGGCGTGACAATAGGGGCCGTGACTGGGGTATTGAGTGCCCAAATCTGGTCTAGGGTATGCCCTCGAACATGGGTGGGTGTATGGACATGTGACACAAAATTTAAGCTAAGGAGGAGTTCAGTGAAATCCTTTGACATGACGTCTTCCGCGGGGTCAGAAGTCCCCAAGCACTAAAACAGATGAGTTATTTACTGCCAACGTAGCTAGCAGCTCCTGAATGCCAGAGATAAAATAAGGCATTAGCTGGGGAGGGCGATTACTCCATCTCCACTCTGCCTATGACTGGACGAATTAGCCCCCACCCGAAATTTTTAACACTCCTCTCAGAAATTTGGCTTTAGTTCTGCCTCTGGTGTGAGAGCATCTCAGACACAGAGTGACGGTGTGGGTAAGAGAGGAGCTGCGTGAGAGGGTATCTCAGGCACAGAGTTACACTGTGAATAAGAGAGGAGCTGGGAGTGAGGGCATCTCAGGCACGGAGTGACGAGGGGCCCGATTCACAGAACTAACTTAAGACAAAATCCTAAATTTACTACCATTTTGGTATTCACAGAAGGCGCTTACCCGTTTGGGTATTCACAGAAGTTAGGAGTCCTAACTTTAGGACTCCTAAATGCCTTCTGTGAATACTGAAAGTCTTAAAGTTAGGATTTTTCTCATTTTAGGAGTAGTAAAGTTAGGACTCCTAACTTCTGTGAATACCGAAATGAGTAAGTGCCTTCTGTGAATAACCAAAATGAGTAAGTGCCTTATGTGAATAATAAAATGGTAGTAAGTTTAGGATGTTGTCTTAAGTTAGTTCTGTGAATCGGGCCTACTGTGAGTAAGAGAGGAGCTGTGTGTGAGGGTATCTTAGGCACGGAGTGACACTGTAAGAGAAGAGCTGGGAGTGAGGGCATATCAGGCACAGAGTGACACTGTGAGTAAGAGAGGAGCTGGGAGGGAGGACATCTCAGGCACAGAGTGACTGTGTGAGTAAGACTGGGAGTGAGGGCATCTTAGTCACGGAGTGACACTGTAAGATTGGAGCTGGTTGGGAGGGCATCTCAGGTGCAGAGGGAGAGCAGAGGAAGATGAGAAGGCATCTCAGGCACAGAGTGACGGTGTGGGTAAGAGAGGAGCTGGGAGGGAGGGCATCTTAGGCACAGAAAGACGGTGTGAGTAAGAGAGAAGGTGGCTGTGAGGGAATCTCAGGATCAGAGGAAGTGGAAGTGTGAAAGAGCGGATCTGTGATTTTTCTTTCCCGTGACCTCTCATCTTCAGACCACTTGGAAATGCTCCGTGTCTGTTTTCAAAAGAGTGCCGGGATGTGCCAGGGCGGAATCACACCAACGTGTAACTCCTTCCGGGGTCACGAGGGAGGCCTGGTGAACATTCCCTTTCGCCAGAGTGAGAGGAAGGTGGCGTGTGAGGGAGTGTGGAGCTGTGTGAGAAGCCAAGATCAGTATAAAGCGCTAAGAAGGGATTCGGTTGCAGCATTTCTTGTACTACACCCTGGTAGGGCATCGTAGTATATTGTATGGTAGGGGGTGTCAGGTCAGTAGGGATGAGTGACTCTGTTATAGTGAGGTTGTACAATACACTATTAGGTTGAGTTGCCTCGTGGAATGGGGAAGGCACTGTGGGGCATATTACCAAGGAAGTGGCGGAGAGAGGTGTTAGCCTTCCTGGCTTATGGCCTCTCTCCGCCACTTTGGAAGCACCGGGCTGCACCATATTTACAAGAATGTGGTGCAGCCTTGCGTTTTCCCCCTGCGATGGCGCTAAGTTACGCAACTTAGCGCCAACGCAGGCACCCTTGCAAGGGTGTCTGCGAGCAGGGAGGTTTGTTTATGTGTAGGAAGTGGTTCCTTCCTGCACATAACCAATCCTAAAATGTCATTTTGTAACTTTCATGTTTGCTGCTTCGTGCATGGTATTTTGAAAAACGGTTTGTTCATGAACAGGAAGGGACACCTTCCTGTACAAACTTGATAATAGGTGGCAGCGTCGACTTCAATGGGTTTTGCGTTGGAACGTCCCCTTTCACGCTACGTTTAGCATGAAAGTGGCCCTATTATCAAGGCAGCGTTAAGCCACTTAATGTGGCTTTAAGCCACGTTAAGTGGCTTAACGCTGCCTTGATTATAGGGCGCTGACCCTATCGCCACCACAATGTCACAAAAAGTGGCAATAGGGGTTTGATAATATGCCCCATGTGTTGTGGTAGAGGCGGTGTATTCTGGTTATCTGGCACTATGTATTACTTGCATTGATTTGGTATAGTAAGGTGTAGCATGCTATGGTCTGCCGTGCTATCCAGTGGTAAATTATACTATGGTAACACTTTTTTATGGCATGGACTAGTATCATATGCTATATCATGGATGGCATAGCATGGCGCGGTATAAGTGCTATGCTATGTTGTATAAGGCTGTGGTGGTTTATGGTAGTACCGTAGGTCTAGTATGGAAGGATGGTGTTGGATGAGGCTGGTTATTTTGTGTCGGTTTTGCATGTTATGATGTAGTTGGGGCGGGTAGGTGTTTTGTCTGTCACGGTAAGGTGCTGGTGAGTAAGGATGCAGAGTAAGGTTGGTTACTGTATGATATGAGATGTCCCATTGATGGAACCTCTTTGTGACCTAGTGGTGGGCTGTGGGGGCCCTTGGAGGTTGTTCTCCCTCCACCCTTTACAAACATTATTTCCTTATTGTGAACTGTATAGCTCACCCAGCATTCTCTTCTCGAACCTTTTGTAGATGTTGGTCCGAGAAGCTGCCGTACACCCAGAGCCATCCGAACAGCTTCCGTTCCTCAGCCGGATGAGAGGAAGCCAACCGAGGGGTCTGCATCCTGCTCTCCAGATGGCCACCCCTACTGCTTCCTGTGCCCTGCCAAGCAGCGCCGGGGCCTTGTCCGATGTGGAGACTATGGCAGCACCAGTTAGAACCACCACCGTGAAGTTCAAGCGTACCAGGGCAACCCTTGCCTTCCCGGGCTCTCGGGCAGGGGAGGAATCCATTGCCCTGTCTATGAAATCTGTGGCCAAGGGTCGGATCTCCCAGCAGAAGGAGAAGAAGGCCACACAGATGTTGGCCATAGTGTTGGGTGAGTGGTTACAAGAGGTAAGGATGAAATGAAATGAAATGAAAAGGAATTTTATTAAGCGCGACTGCTGCCCTGAGGCGTCCAGGCGCTGAGGACCAGGTTGGTACCACCCAGGGTGGTAACCTAGGGGCTAGTCTACAGTATTAAACAAGAAGGTTTTGAGCTGTTTGCGAAAGGTCGTCAGGTTGGGATTGGATCTTAAATAGAGGGGGAGTGACTTCCATAACTTAGCGGCGTTATAGGAAAATGATCGGCCACCGGCTCTAGATCTTCTGATGCGGGGAACTGTCGCCAAAAAGGCATGAGCGGAACGAAGCTGTTTATTCGAACAGTGGGGAGTGATCAAAGAGTGGTTGGTTTCTGGGCCAGTTTTCCAATACGCTTGATGGGAGATGCACATGGACTTGAATTTGACTCTCTCCCTAACAGGTAGCCAATGCAGAGTTCTCAACCCAGGCTCTGCCGAGGCTCTGCGTGGGAGACTAAGCAATGTCCGTGCTGCGCAGTTCTAAATCCGCTGAAGTTTTTGCAGACAGTATTCATGCGCCCCTAAGTACAGGGCGTTACTAAAATCGAGGCGGGATTGAATTAAGCCCTGCATCATGACTTGCTTGGCTTCGAAAGGTAGAAGTGGGAACATTTTCTTCAGCATCCGAATGAGTCCAAAGCAGGTCGCTGACAGTTTAGTTGCTTGGATGTTTATCCATCCACACCCCAAGACTGTTTATGTCGTCTCTGGGCGTAGGAGGCATACCCATGCTAGTGGGCCATAACAGGTCTATAGTAGGCAGGGCTGGTGGGCCGAGAAGCATAAGCTCGGTTTTGTCACCGTTAAGCTTGAGGTACGACATCGTCATCCAGCTCTTAACCTGTTCCAGACAGGTTGTCGGGCCAGTCTGTGGTTGCTGGCAGTTCCTCTGCGCAAGAGAGACCACTAGCTGAGTATCGTCCGCATATGTAATGATCTTAATACCGTATGGAAGAACGATCTCAGCCAGCGGTCTCATATACGCATTGAATAGCGCCAGGCTCAGAGATGAGCCCTGCGGTACCCCGCAGCCCAGAGGCTTGTTTGAGGAAGCTAAAGATCCCTCAAAGACTTGAAAAGTCCTATCACTTAAGAAGGACTTGAGCCAGGCCAGAGCTTCCCCTGACACTCCTAAGTTATAGAGGCGGCGCAAAAGAGTTTTATGATTCACCGTATCAAATGTGGCGCTTACATCAAGGAGGATAACTGCCGCTGATCCTCCCTGATCCAAGATCCGCCTAGCTTCCTCTGTGACCGCCAGCAAAGCTGTTTCCGTCCCATGCTTGGGGCGAAACCCGTCTGGGTGACATCCAGCAGGTGGTTGCTCTCGAGAAACCTAGTAAGACAGATGTTAATGTGTTTCTCGAGGATTTTGCTCACCCAGGGGAGCAGAGAAATTGGGCGATAGTTGTTAAGGTTGCCGGGGTCAAGGGTAGACTTCTTCAGGAGTGCTCGTACCATGGCCTGTTTCCAGGTGAGTGCTACAGTGCTGGTCGCTATGGAGGAGTTCAATAACTCCATAATCGTGGGCGAAATGGTCTGGCTAGCTAAATCCAACGTAGGAGGGGGTGCAGGATTGTATGGGGAGCCTGACTTCACTTGGCGTAACAGCGGCTCCAATGTTTCTGAGTCTAACAAGGGAAAATGATTTAAAATATTTTGACAAAAGTGCTCAGCTTCCACAGGGAGATGTGGTCCCTGAGTGGTGGGGTCTGACTCCAAGTCTGTAAATGATAGGTAGATGTTATTTATTTTTGAAAGAAGAATTCCGTTAAGTCGTTGCATCGAGAGCGTGGGTTGTAGTTGGCAGCCGGGGAGGGTCGAAGCCTCGTCAAGCTTTTTACTATTTGGAACATCTCTTTAGGTTGTGACCTAGCCGTCATGATTTTTTTCGCTATAGTAGACTGACTGTGTTGCTTTTATTTCTAATTTGTAGGCTTTGATAGCCTCCCTGTATGTGGCTTTATCCGCGGCAGCGTATCCCAGGCGCCACCTCCTCTCAAACTTCCTACAGAAGCGCTTTTTCTCTCTGAGCTCTTCCGAGTACCAGGGAGCAGTTTTCTGCTGTCTTTTTGGGTTGATATTATGAAGGGGAAGTGTGGAGTCAAGTGAGTCTGAAATCCACTTGTAGTACTCCTTGTTATCTAAAAAAGAATCCCCGATAAGTGAGGGTCTGGAGGTTGCGAGAGTATTGGTCCACTGGTTCGAGGGAAGTCTGGACCAGTTTCTCATTCGCCGGAGAGTGGGGGTGGAGGGTAAGGGTTTAGGTGAAGTCCAGGTAAAAGAGATCAAAAAGTGGTCAGTCCAAGGCAGACGACTGATGGAGCCCACTTTAACCCCTTCCACGCTCATGATGAGCTGAGCTCGTCATGAGTTGCGCCGCTCGCATGCTCATGACGAGCTCAGCTCGTCATGTAACGCGGCTTTTCGAAAAACGCCGCACAGCGCGAAAAAAGCCGCCACACGCATGCGGCTAACCCGTTTGCTGCATCGAACGTTCTGCGTCAGTGCGGAACGTCCTATTAACTGGGCGGGCCGCGTCGGCCAACGGACGTGCGCAGCACTACCGAGGTAGTGCTCATGACGCCGTTGGCCGACAGAAGCAGCAAACGGGTTAAGGTGTGCGCAATTACTGAATACAAGGTCCAAGAGGTGGCCTTTGACATGCGTGGGAGATGAGACAAGTTGCTCCAACTGAACTGCGGCCAAGCTAGCCATCAGTTCTACAGCGACATTGTCAGAAGTATTATCAAAATGTATGTTAAGGTCGCCAAGCAGCGTAAAATTGGAAGGAGACGTAACCAAGTCTGCCGCTAAAGAGGGTAGAGATGTATGGAACTGTTTAAGTGGCCCCGGAGGGCGATAGATGAGAATGCCTGTGAAGCTGTCATTAGGAGAAAATTCAATAGCGAAGGACATACTTTCGCAGTCAGCAATGGTCTCAGGAGAGCAACGACACGTAAATTGGTCTTTAAAAATAATTGCAAGCCCGCCGCCTTTCCCATGCGTACGATTTTTGCGGGCAATCTGGTAGCCTGGTGGAAGGGCTTGCACCACGTCGGGCTCAGAGTCTGGTGTTAACCATGTTTCAGTCAAGAAGACTGCGTCGGGCGTATATTCGTCCAGCAACAGTGATATTTCCAGCCTGTGTTTAGGCAAGGACCTACAGTTTAACAAAAACATTTTAAAAACCCGCAAGCCATCCTTACTTTGCGGGGTGATGAGCTCTATATTACAATGGGGGCAAGTCTGGGGTAACTCCAGAGGGTGGAAAGAGTGGCAGCAGCTAGTTATTACCAAAGTCCGAAGTTTTTGTAGAGAGTCTGGACTATAGTGCCTCCTTTTTCCCCCTAAAGGGGCAGGGGTCATGGCCCCTGGCCCCAGCCTGTCGCGGACGGGCGCAGACAGGCGGACGGAAACCAGGGTTCATTTTGTAGGGGCGGAGGATGGTGGGAGTTAGCCCAACAACTGGTGCGCTCGCCTGTTTTCCCCCTAAGATGGCGGCCAGCCCTGTCTCTGACCGCATCAGAGCCTGATCGTCTGAGCGGGGAGCAGGGTTCAAATGCGGCGAGGAACAAGGGTGACTTTCAGCTAAAAACAAGTAATATTTTTAAAGTGCAACTGAATCACTAAACATTTAAAAATTAACACGCAGCCTGACCCCCGGCTTTCCGCCTCAGGGAATACACACACTAATCTGTGCCCGTGCGTCATAACGCGATTTAAATACTTGGGAGGGCGGGAGGCAGCCCAACAACTGGTGCGCTCGCCTGTTTTCCCCCTAAGATGGCGGCCAGCCCTGTCTCCGACCGCGTCAGAGCCTGATCGTCTGAGCGGGGAGCAGAGTTCAAATGCAGCGAGGAACAAGGGTGACTTTCAGCTAAAAACAAGTAATATTTTTAAAGTGCAACTGAATCACTAAACATTTAAAAATTAACACGCAGCCTGACCCCGGCTTTCCGCCTCAGGGAATACACACACACTAAGGATAGCAGCTGTCCATTCCTTGAAGCTCAAATGCTGTTTCGTAACCAAGGGTGACTGGGGCTGGAGGGTCACCAAGCATTCCAAGAGGTGCACCATGCAAAACCTATCACTTTAAAAGCTCAGCCAGTGCTGTGTAGGTTCTCTGTCTCATAAGATCTGCTCACAGTTGAGAAGTGCCCGCACTTCCCCATACACAATGGCCGCAGCCTCTCTTATGAGGGCAGAGGCAGTCTGACGACATGTAGATCAGTACTACGGTGGGCTACTCACAGGAGGAGCCTTTCTGAGGGTTGATACTGAGTATTAGAAACATGTGTTCTGGCTTGGTCCAATTAAAGTGATTGCAGCCCTGCTGACCAATGCCACTTCCATCACTTGAAAGTGTGACAGCTCTGCAAAGAATTGCATGTACTGTCTCAAAGTGTGTGACAATTCCTCTAAGAAAGCTGTAACTATCCCAAAGGCTAGTGCAGTCTTAGCGTCTGATTAAAGTATGGCGGACCCGTTGGAAGTGCAGCCGTCCAGTGAATTATGTTAAGGAGCAGTATAGCATGGCTAGGGGTGGATTAAGAGGTTATTGATAGATTACTAGGGAAACAAACTGAGCTTCATCCCTCCAATAAATGTCTGGTGTGATGTCAGAGCAGGGGATCTTGCTATCTATGTCGATCTGTACTCTACTGGCACCAGACAGCTTCCCTTGACAGAGGCTATGCTACCCTCTTTAGTCATACTTCCCTAACATATCTCTCTCTCTTCTCATTCAAGGCGTCTTCATCATCTGCTGGCTGCCGTTCTTCATCACCCACATCCTACGCGACCACTGCCGGAAGTGTGACATCTCAGCTGAGCTCTACAGCGCCGTCACCTGGCTGGGCTATGTCAACAGCGCCGTCAACCCCATCATCTACACAACCTTCAACGTGGAGTTCCGGAAGGCTTTCATCAAGATTCTTCACTGCTGACCCCTCGGTGCTTGCTAAGCGGGATACTCGTCGACATGCGTGACCCTCCGAATGTGGAATTACAGATGATCCCACACTGCTGAGTGCATTTCCACTCTGCACGGCGAGTGATCAACCAGAACGCGCAACCAGCCAATGTGGAGATGAACAATATCTGCACTCACTGCTGATAACCCTTCCGCTGTGCCTTCCACTCCTCGACATGAGCATTCATCGAATGTGCTATAGAAGATCTTGTGCCGCTGAGCTCCACCTAACGTGTATGATGAGCTAAGGGACAACATGGGCAACCATCAAATGTGGAGAGAGAACACTATCCACCTTTGGCCTACTCATTGACTTGCACCGCAACCATAGGTCAGCATACACTTAACTTAAAATGTGGAAATGTTGCAATGCAGAGTCCACTCCTCCATGGAGAATGTGTTGGCTGGATTGAGTATCATGAAAAGTAGACATACAGATGAAGCCTCTAACGTCGATTATAAAAGACCATCATGAGACCTCCAGACCTACCAAGCTTGAACTCTGTGTTCCACTCAAAACCCTGAAACTCGGCTACTGTAACCTCCCAATGGAGCTCCTGATGCAATTCTCACTGCCAGGCTTCATCCATCGAGAGACAGATTATTGGATCCAGGGAAGACCGCCCAACCGAAACATGGCGAACGTCTGTAAGCAAACAGGATATTAAACATGACAGCTATGGTGACCACCCGTCAGTGTACACGAAGTTTTGAGGGATATTTTGGAGTCTGGATGTTCTACCTGTGTTGTCTCAAGGTTTATAACTGTGCTGAATGTGTTCACCTTGTGAATAAAATCATTCCTTTACAGGAACTGAACCAATATGAGGTATAAAGGACTAGTCTAGAAGAATTCTCTGCAGCCAGAACTTTTTTGCAAGAACCACTCTCCTGCAAAATAAGAAGAACATAAGTAGAACTGGAGGTGGCCATATGGCCCTCACCGCTTTCAGCAGAAATTAGAAACTTTCCTGACTTTGCTGTTTCTGGAGCAGTCAGATAAAAAATAAACGTGATGTACTGGTTGCACTAGGACCAGACGTCCTGTAGCCCGGCCATAGTACAAGATGTCATGAGGCTCCTAGTCACTTTCCTGATCCAACTTAATGTTCTAATTGGATGACAATAATGTGTCATCTCCTTTTACTGGAATAGAATCCCACTTAGACCTTCACAGCCAATTCCTGTGTTTGGGTTCTTATCATTTTCACAAATCCTATTGGCTGCGAGATTCTGACCTTTGACTTTATTCACTTCTATTGGCCGTCTTTGCCTCAATTCCTGTCACACATTGGATCCCACTCTCGTTTGTCTCTTACAATTGGATGATATTCTCTTTCATCTCTCTCCTGATTGGCTGATACAGCGCTCCGCCCCTTCCTTGACAGTCAAGGTGGATCCCAAAAGCTTACCATTTCTGCTTATTCCGAACTGCTTCCGGGCCTCGCTTGGCTGCTTCTGGCCCCCTGGTAGTCAAGGGAAAGGATGCTGCACGCCCAGGATCCAAGCCCAACCCCCACCCTGAGCCTTCGCAGTTACTCTGCACTGACATAGTTCAAGTTTACTACAAGCTGTGAGAATCTACATTCTGCTAATCAGAAAACAAGACACTTCCAGGCTCTATTTCATGTGTGTGTATTCTAAAAGCTTTTAATAAATAAGTGAAAAAGAGTTGACCAGGATGGGTAATAATTTGTAGGAGAAAAACAGTTTCTGTAGTTCATTTTGTGTGTTGTAGGTGGGCTCTTCTCACAGTTATTGATTCAGGGGCTAATCCCAGGGTAAAGGGAGCAGCTTCTTGCATCCCTGTGACACTATGGGGCATATGTACAAGCCCCTATCACCATGGGAACGTTACTTTTTCGAACGTTCCTGTGGCAATAGTTGCTTCTCTTATTTACATGGCAGCGTTAAGCCAGTTAATATGGCTTAACTCTGCCTTGTAAATAAAGCACCCTTTTATGCTATGGTTAGCGTGAAAGAGGTGGGCAGTGGGTGTTGCAGTGAGCGTTCCACCGCAACACACATTGTTTTGACGCTGCCCCCTCTTTACAAGGGGGGCGTAAATAGGAGGCAGGGCCAAAATTAAGACCGGGGAAAACCTGGTCTTAAATTGGCAAAACGAGGAGAAATGCTTCACTGCACCAGGTGCTTTGAGTAAAATAAATGGACCACTGAGCACAAAAAACACCAATATTACTGCCTGCATCAAAACCAATATGGTATCTTTTCCACATCTCATCAAGCGATGCAAGCTAAAGTCATGGAATCCCTCATCTAAAAATGATGGAGAGCTACGTCACTTCACCAGCTTACACTACCATAATGAAAAGTACCATGCAAGAATGCAAAGCAGGCCATCGGTGTTAAACTACTAATTAGGTAGCTTCCTGTGCCTTTGGGTGTGTGATATAATCTTACAAAAATCAAACACAATGAGTGAAGTGAAAAGAAGCAATGCAGCTGGAAATATTTGGACATTACTTAAACTGAGCACTGGTTAGAGCAAATTTTAAATAGGGTCAAATAAGGTAAACCCCCCTCCCCCACCCCGCCACCCGGATGGAGCTCCATTGACTCCCCTTGTCTAGCTGCATCATTTACAAAGACATCACAACCAGCACCCCCGCTTATCTTGCAGACAAGCTCCCCATCTCTTGTGGTTATCGGCGCCCCCGCAGCTAGGTCGCCATCAGACTGCGGGCGTAGAAGTGCAAAAACGAAAACACAAGACAGCAGGCCTTTTCCATATATGCACCCAGGATTGGGAACAACATCTCCAACTCTGCTCCAATTTAGGAACGAGTTGAAGATTCACCTCTTCAGAGACACCACATCACAATGCATTAACCGTCCACAACTCGGCTTCCTTTCCTATCACTTGCCGACTTTAAGCTTGCCTTTGACCCTGTGCTGCACTCCGCTGCCCTTTGGCTAGGTTTGCGCTGTTGAAATGCCATGTACATACATACATTGGCCTAGGGTTACACCTTAAGGAATACACACTATAAGCTGGTGCATTTATCGATAAATTAAATCAAACCCATTTAAAGAGGGGGTTTCATTCTACTGTGAAGTCCGCATTGTACATTAACCGTTATTGTTAATTACATGGTGCAAAAGGATAAATACAGACCCTTGCCCTTAGATTTGTTCAGAAGGAATCCTATTGATTTATCTCAATTCACAGGTATTCTTGTAGATATGGATTTGCATCAAAAGGCATGAGTGGTTGCATACAAACACCCATCCACCACCAGGGAGCTCCCCCTTGACGCAAAGTAACACAAGGTGTCTCATTGTGCTGCGTTGTATTACTTTGGTCAGACCACTCACTTGTGTCTTTTTCTACCATCGTACTTGGGACACATAGGCAAACGATGAGGTCCACTAAAATGATACGACAATGGGCAAAACTTCCTGTTGAGTCCATTTCTAAAGTTCTAATAAGTACTATGCCTGCTCCTCACATTAATCCAACGCAGGCTTATGACAACACCTGGATGGACCAAGCTCTTAATGGGGTTCTCCCTAAAATCAGAATATCAGAAAGGACTAAAACTGAGAAAAATCTGTGGTTCTCAGTTAAGCTCCGCCAGTTAAAACAACAGTGTAAAAGACACGAAAGACTGTGGAGGAAAGATTTCATCTTAGAACATAGAGTTGCATATCGCGCAGCTATAAGACATTATAAAAAAGAAATTAAAACTGCGCTGAGCTCTTACTTTCATGAAAAAATTCTTGCTGCGAAATCTTCAGGAGAAGTTTTCAAAATTGCCAATAAATTGCTTACTGTGGTGGCCCCACGAGTAAGCTCTAGCCCCCCTGGAGGTCAGATGTGAGGCGGTGGCACGTTATTTTGAAGATAAAATCCAAGCTATCTATAAATCACTTCCGATTTGTATGATGCCCCCTCAAGATCTTGAAGTAAATGGGCCCGACCCTCATGACTCAGCGTATTTACTGGAGTCCTTTCCCACCTTGGAACGCACTGTTTTAGAAACCCTTCTTAAAGGTCTGAAATTGGGCTCTCCCTTAGACATTGTAATGTAATGTAAAATGTAATGTAAAAATTACTTGTAAAGCGCGACATACACCGGACGGTTTCTTGGCGCTGTTCACTTTATTCAGTGAGAGGCAGAGGGCGAGGAGAGGAGAGCTTATGTGTAGATGCTACGGAAGAGGTGAGTTTTCAAGAGGGACCTAAAATGAGAGTAGGAGGGAGAGAGTCTCAGTTCCAACGGAAGAGAGTTCCAAAATGAGGGTGCCAAAAAGGAGAATCTGAAACCTCCGTGTTTTTTGCGCCTGAAACGAGGTGTCTGAAGGAGCGCAAGATGAGAGGAACGGAGGTGCCTGGAGGGAACATAAGGGTGTAGGAGGGAAAAAATAAAGGAGGGACCGATGCCGGCCAAAGATTTATGAGTCAGGCAGCCCAATTTGAACTTGCAGCGCTCTGAAACGGGAAGCCAGTGAAGGGCCCTGAGGAGGGGGCGAACGTGATGATGTTTAGGTTGGTGATAGATCAGGCGAGCTGCCTGGTTCTGTATCAGCTGCAATCTGTTTATTTGGTATAGTGGAATGCCAACGTACAGAGCGTTGGCATAGTCAATCCGGGAGATGACTAATGCCAACAATGCCAGGGTGAGGGCCACATTGCTCCCCCCAAAATTTTGTGTACCCTCTCTTATGCAGTGGCCCCTGTCCTGCTTAACTGCATAAACTCATCTCTGGAGTCAGGCACTGTGCCACATCAATGGAAACAGGCAAGAGTGAGGGCACTGCTCAAAAAATCTAACCTCGATCCAGATGGTTGGAGCAATTATCGCCCGATTTCTCTGTTAAGTGGTATTAGTAAAATTGCCGAAAAATATGTGAACTCTGTTTTATCGGCATACCTGGAAGAGAATAATCTGTTACACAACTCCCAAACAGGTTTTAGACCTAAACAAGGCACAGAGACGGCACTACTTGCCGTCCTGGAAGACATCAAAAGAGCGGTGGACACTGGAGGCAGGGCTGTTCTAATTCAGTTGGATCTCAGCGCAACCTTCGATACAGTGAACCACCAACTTAAGATCCAAAGAATGAGAAAGCTTGGGATTATAGGCCCTGCCCTTAAGTGGTTTCAGTCTTTCCTTCAGGGGCGATCATACAGGGTGTTTGTGGGAGAGTCGGTGTCCGAACCGATTATGTTGAACTGTGGAGTGCCCCAAGGGTTTTCATTGAGCCCTACAATGTTCAACATATACAGGAGCTCCCTGGCCCCTAAACTGATTCCGTTCGGTGTCCAGGTCGTGTCGTATGCGGACGACACCCAGCTGGTGATATCTCTTAACCAAGGTAGCCGTCCCGACCCAGATCAGCGTTCCTGTCTCCAGGAGGTTTTTTGCTGGATGAGCAGCTCGTTTCTAAAGCTCAACGGCTCGAAGACGGAGCTTATGTTCTTTGGGACATCTGCTCCAACTAATATTGATTCATCATGGCCGAACTGCCTTGGCTCCCCCCCGGTCCCGAAGAAGCAGGTAAATAGTCTAGGAGTATGCATAGATACCAACCTGGATTTTAAAGCGCAATCTTGTAAAGTGGCTGGCATCTGCTTTGGATTACTTAGGAAATTTAGGAAGATGTTGTCCTTGCTTCCTTTCACAGCCAAACGTGTTTTGATACAGGCCCTGGTCCTTTTAAGACTTGATTATGCTAATGCGGTGTATCTTGGTGCTCCCGTAGGACCATTAGGAAACTACAGACACTGCAGAATTGCGCGGCCCGCATGTTGCTGAAGGTCCCTAGGCGGTCATCAGCTAAAGATGCTCTTGTGAAGCTGCACTGGTTGCCTATCGTGAAGAGAGTGCAATTCAAGGCCCTCTGCATTGCCACATTATCAGGAAATGCCCCCCCTCTTATGAGATCTTGGAATCAACCGTATGTGCCCAATAGGACCCTTAGATCTTGTGGAAAAGGCCTAATGTTTGTCCCGAGAATTAAACGAGCAAGAACAGGTGGACGCCTATTCTCTTACAATGCTCCTAGATTGTGGAATGGTATTCCACAATATTTACGCTCTCAGCCCGATCACCTTAAATTCCGGAAACTTCTCAAATCTTACCTCTTCTAACTCTTTGGGGATATTTAGGTTGCCCAGCGCTGGGATGCCCCCGGGTAACTATGCGCTTAACAAATGCTACCCAATAAACAATAAACAATAAACTTTGGGTTACAATCCAACGCCAATCATGGTTTTCAATGGACTGTAAATCCCACCAATTGATTTTGCTTTGGGTCTGTGTTGAAAAAGTAATGCAAACCTGACACAAAGCCTTTGTGAATCTGGGCGCCAGTGTTTTGTATAAATAATTTCCTGCGCTTACTCATGATGATGGTTAGAGCTGCAAGTAGTGAGTTTCATGTCAATATCTCCATAGAGATGCAGGTCTACTATTCCCCACAAGTGTGAATCACTGTTGCAGTCCCCCTATGTCTCCTCACTCCTGGTTTTCTTCTTCAACATCATGAAGCATCTTGTGGTGCTCATTGACCCAAGTGTCACAAGGCCCCTGAGGAGTTGTTAGTTTGAATTTGTTTATGTCGCTCCCTAGCACGGTGCTTGGCTCTAGCAGTGAAGGGCTTACAAATCCAGGGCACCCTACCCTTAGTAGGAGAATCCTACCAAAAGAAGCACTGTGCATGTGAGAGCGCATGCAGAGGCCCTTCCTGGAATTCTGGTTGGTGCTAAGTGCCATAAAGGTAGTTATTTACTCCCATAACCCCTCAATGTCACAGCTGTTGTCCAATTCCTTCTTCTCTTTGTGCAGCCCAGGCTCACTAGGTCTTGTCAGAATCTGAGTTGGATCCGTAAAGCTGCAACGGGTCAAGAGGAGGTCGTTGTGTTCACAATAGTGGCTCCGTGGTACACCAGGAGGTCAGCCTGCGGCCAGCAAGAATATGGTCATTTGAAGAGGACGCCAAGGTCAGAGCATCACGTGGTGGGGCCTATAACCGTCTACATTAGCCTCTGTCCAGACAGTCTCAGCAACAGCTTTTGATTGGGTAAGGACTGCCTACTGAGGTTCCACTAACTTCAATGACTAGAATGGGACTGGACAATACACAAAGAATAGATGCACTTGGATTTCATTGGTCCCCTTCAAATATTTGAGTGTACCTCTGCAGCTGAGTGGCTTGTTGGTCTGACACCAGAGTCCACAGCTTTGGGAAATAAGCTGGTGTCTGAGATTAGCCAATCGGTGCGTCTGTCACTTCATGCAAGTTCTTGACCAATACAAAGGAAGGATTCGACTATGTCAGGACACCAGATTACTCTCTTTCTTGAGTGTGTTATAAAAGTAATACAAACATAGCACAAAGAGTTGTGTTGGGATGTATGTTCCATCACAAATCAGGATTTGTGTTGGAACGTTGCCTGAAGTAATGAAAAGTAGCACCACTGTATACTGTGGGCGTCCCATGCAGCGCGCATGGGTTTTGATACAAATCCTGATCTACTAACATTTGCAGACAGGGACTTTTGTCAAAAAGTGACACCTCCTCGAGGGAGGGGTAATTGTGGAGCAAGTTTAAAAAGTCTCCAAACGTGTCCCACTTTGCATGTGTGCTTCACTGAACAGCACACATGCAAAGTGGGACAAGTGTTATGTCCTGGAAGGGTCCCCTTCTAGTATAAAATTCATGCTTGACAGAATGCACACACCCTTGCACTATGGTGAAAGGGTGTTTATGTTGGAGGTCGGCAGCCTAATGGGCGCCAGCACAGGGAGTGCGTTGAAGCACGGCAGCCTAATGGGCGCCAGCACAGGGAGTGCGTTGAAGCACGGCAGCCTAAAATGCACCAGCATAGGGTGTGTGGATTGGACCATGGCAGCCTAAAGTGCGCCATCGCAGGATGTGCGCATTGGAACACGGCAGCCTAAAATGCACCAGTGCTGGGTGTGTGGGTTAGAGCACAGCAGACAAAAGTATGCCAGCGCAGGGTATGCAGAATGGAGTACAGAGGCCTAAAGTGCACCAGCACCGGGTATGTGCATTGGAGCATGGCAGCCTAAAGTAGGCCGTTGCAGGGTGCGAGGGTTGGAGCATGGCAGCCTAAAGTGGGCCGGTGCAGGGTGCGCGTTTTGGAGCACGGCAGCTTAAAGTGTGCCGCCGCAGGGTGCCCGAGTTGGAGCACGGCAGCCTAAATTGCGCCAGCGCAGGGTGCGTGGGTTGGAGCACGGCAGCCTAAATTGGGCCGGTGCAGGGTGCGCGGGTTGGAGCACAGCAGCCTAAAGAGGACCGGCGCAGGGGGCGCGGGTTGGAGCACGGCAGCCTAAAGTGGGCCGGTGCAGGGTGCGCGGGTTGGAGCACGGCAGCCTAAAGTGCGCCAGTGCACGGTGTGCAGGTTGGAGCATGGTGGCCTAAAGTGTGCCAACGCAGGCTGTGCGCATTGGAGCACGCCAGCCTAAAGTGCACCAGCGCAGGGTATACAGAATGGAGCACAGCAGCATAAAGTGCGCCAATGCAGGGTGCGCGGGTTGGAAATCAGAATGAGAACTAAAGTGACTGCCCTCCACCACATCCACCTCTATCAGGCGCGAGAGCCTAGATAAGGCCTACATGTGTCGGAAAGATAAAGTACTGGGTGGACCGTGAAGTGATGGTGTATTATTCAAGTGTACATCAAGTGAGCATCCTACAGCCATCGACCCTTAAGAGTGAGTAGTGACTGCTTGACCTCACCGCCCTTTGAAAGTGAAAATCCAAAAATGCGGTGTCTTGGCTTCTCAAGGAGCTGCTAGTATGTGGTACAGTGAGGCCAGGCGCTGTGTGTCACAAGGACTCACCGCTGCCTCTGAGGCCCTCAGGTCCTGGAGAACTGGCTGGACACAGCAGCAAGCGCCCGTGAACCTCCCCGGCAACCCCTGGTGCACTCCAGAGTGTCCTTTAACCCGTTTGCTGCTTCTGTCGGCCAACGGCGTCGTGAGCACTACCTCGGTAGTGCTGCGCACGTCCGTTGGCCGACGCGGCCCGCCCAGTTAATAGGACGTTCCGCACTGGCGCAGAACGTTCGATGCAGCAAACGGGTTAAAGGGTCTACTAACACTGGCGCCCGCCTTCCTGCTAACGCATTTCCCTTTTGAAAAATAAACCTTGAGTACAGAAATTAAAATGGCCAGCAGGTCTTCACACTTTACAAGGCCCTCCCCGCCTGTCTGTACTCACGACTCAGTTATTATCCACCCCCAGACAGCTAGGGTCTTCAAAGTGCTTTCGCGGCCCCTCGCATCCACAGCTCAAGATTTAGGGGCAGATCTTTTTCATATATGGCCCCCTACCACTGGAATAAACCCCCCCTTTATCTTCGTATGTGTCCAGACTTTATAAACTTCAAGAAGATGCTAAAAACCTGTCTGTTTTAGAATGTCCCTGCTGAACTGATCAGCACAGCGCCGATATACTCCTTCGGGAGTGAGTCGGGCGCTATACCAAGATACTGAAATGTCATATTACTTCAGACTGTGCAGGATGAAACTCACTAGACTGCAACTGCATCCTAGCACTTTGCAAGGCCCAGTCGAGCATTGTTTCTTTTCCAGTATCTAACAATCGCATCATCTGAGCGGTCAGCGATTGTAGGTTCAAAAGGGCAGTGATGGCGTACATTTCAGATAGAAAACGAGCACACTACAAATAGCTAACATGGCATTCTTTTAAAATACATTGCAAATTCAGACGAGAAGACCCTTGGATTGTTATGTTATGTTAGTCTCTTTTTTATAGCGCACGAATCACCTGGGGGCATCTCGGCGCTTAACTCTAGAACAACCCGAAAAGCAGGAAGCACGGAAGGTAGGAGAGAGTTAGAACAGTAGGGCCTTGAGATGTTTCCTAAACATCAGGTAGGAGGGGGATTCCCGCAGGGACAACGGCAGACTGTTCCAGTATTTAGGCGCAAGGCATGAAAAAGCCATGCCCCCAGATCTGCGAAGTCTGGAACGAGGGACCACCAATAACTGTTTAAGACTTGATCTCAAAGAGCGTGAGGGGATATATCTTCCCAGTTGTAGTGGCCATGTGAAATTATACATTTCTAGCAGACGCCAAGACACGGTAAAGGTTGAGAGGAAACCTGTGTGTACATCTGGCAGCTGCACAATGTATACATATACTAGAGAACATCCGGGGCCCTCAACCATCACACAGGATGTTGCTATGTTAATGTTAAGGATTGTGTAACCACCGTCTTCATGGGCTGGTATGTAACATCCCGTCTATCATGATATAAACATGGAAGATCGCATTATGGTTTGATTCCCGGGAGGTCCTGCCTTCATACAGTTGCTTCCGATATGAATTTACCTTACAAAATGAAAAGACAAGAGGCGTTTGGCAAAACAGGAACAAGTTGGCTTAATTAAACTCAGAGGTGGGGAGAATATCAACAGAGTAGATCTGAGAAAAGTCTCTAATGGTACAGAAGTTTTGGCCGACCATTTATACAGTTTGTGAGGTACAATAAACCGATCTGGTATTCTCTGCCTGGTCATAGATAACAAGTACAACCATCTGATAAGAGGGACACAGATGACTCTCGACCTTCGGGAGAGTTAGTGTGGCCCAGTGTGTATATGTCTAGATGTCCAGCGTGGGGAGCGTGTGATCACTATGTGTGGTGTGTATGTTGTGTCTTGATTGGCTGTGTTCCTAACTGTATGTGGTACAAAAGGGGGTGGTGATGGACGGAGTATCTGAACCAATCAAACACTCACACCCAGTCAACAGATCTGGGTTTAATCCATCACCGTTCTTTAGCCCACTCTGCCACCCCAGTTCAGACATGGCCATATGCAAATCAGTCTGACCCTGTGCCTCATGGAACAGTCCAGCCCGTACTGCCAAGCCATGCCTTCCCTGGACCGGAAACAAGCTTCCGAGGACCGGTTTCTGGCATTTCAGCCTGGCTTGCTTGAATCCAGTGGCAAAGTGAGCAAGGGACTCACGTCTGAGCATACCCTGCCAACTTATGGCGGCCAAAGAGGTACAAAAGGGGGTGGTGTCTGAACTGGGGTGGCAGAGTGGGCTAAAGAGCGGTGATGGATTAAACCCAGATCTGTTGACTGGGTGTGAGTGTTTTATTGGTTCAGATGCTCCGTCCATCACCACCCCCTTTTGTACCTAACTGTATGTGGCATCTATATTTGTGGTATTTTGGGAATGCGCACCTTTGGCCAAACATGTTTATTCGCAACCAATTTCCTCGGACCGGTTTATGGTGTAACTGCCCGTCTGCGGGATTGATCAATGTTTTCCCTGGGTGCGCATTTGTCTGTGAGTTAAGTGTAACCCCCCACCTGTGACCTGTCAATCCGTAGGCTCAGGTGTGGGTCGCAGGGCCTGTCTGACCATGTATCTCTGACTCGGGGTTGATGAGGAGGTCACCTTGGGTGAATCTGACAGCAATAACATGAGTTTGTTAAAATGTGTTCAATTAACATGGCGGTCATTGATGTCATTTTACAGACATCCCCAGGAGAGTGCGGGAAGTTGTCATAGCGTACATTGATACTGTCTTTGCTGATATTGACATTGTTATGCATGGATAGATTATGACATACATTGACATTGTTTCTACTGGTATTGCATTAGTCGGGCCTGCATATATCATGGTGAGCAATGACATCGTATCTACAGATATTAACAAGATGTAGGAGTTTTGAACCAAGGAAAGGGCGACATCTATAGTCTTTTTCAGACAAAGCATTTTAAGGTACACAGACAAACTCAGATTTCCGGAGGAAGTGCTGGTGAGAGAGTTGCTTTTAGGGGACATTAGTGTTGCGCTGTCATTCTCACTTGTATAGCTCCCTGCTTCCAATGGTGTGGTGTCGTAGCGCTGTTTCCATGTCCGCAGCTTGACTGGAAGGTCAGTAGGTGACACCAGTGAGGTGTCCTGCATGCCAGCTTCTGCCGGGCCACAGTGAACAGAAATAACGCAGCCCCTGCACAATAAATTATCATAGAGGTGGCACACGTCTCACATTCACCTCACGATGAGCACTTGGGTCAGTTGTCACCTATGGAAGCCAAGGTAGCGATAAGGCCAAGTTTCAAAGGACATCAAAGAGGCCCTGAAACTTAGTGAGCAGCAGGACCATGTTGCATCGGTTGTCGTATGCAAGGTACAGCCATAAGTACACACTGACCTTCATGCAGCCACGCCAAACTCACCAGGTGTGGTAAATACCACCTCTGTAAGTATCCCAACCCGGGACACTTGTACTCACAGGCAGTGCCGGTTCTAGGATTTACGAGGCTCTGGGCTAAAAGGGAACGTGGGAGGCCCCCTCTAATTTAGATAAGTGGCCCCTTGCAAGGAGACCATTCACAGACACTGTGGGGGGCCCATTGTCCAGCATTTTTGCGCCCCCACAGTTTTAACTTTTACTCCACAAGCATTTCTCACACCTTCAGTCCGATAGGTGTGAGAATTGATTGTGGTCTAAAAGTTAAAACTGTGGGGGCGCCAAAATGCTGGACAATGGGCCCCCAACAGTGTCTGTGAATGGTCTCCTTGCAATTGAGGGAGCGTCTCAGTCTCCCTCCCCTATGCCTCAAGACACCATCCAGGAGAGGCCCAGGGAGGGGGCCCCCTCCAATGGACCTTAATTGCAGGCGACACCTTTCTTTGTAATAGATCACCAGGGAAAGAACAGGACACATCACCAGTGCGTGGCCCCATGCTGGTGGGCTGAGTGCGAGGCCCTGTGCAGCCGCCCGCGCTGCCCATGCCTAGCGCCGGCCCTGCTCACAGGTGCAGTAATTATTGCACCCCTGCTGTTTCCTCTGATAGCTTTTGACAGGTAAAAACTGACATAATATGATGGGGAAAAGAAAGCCTATGTAATCTAGCGGTGGGCTCCAGCGGAGCTTGCAGAGTTTTGCCCACTCCGTTTGGAGTGTAGTATTTCTGAAAATCTCTGCCAACTGCCACGTTGGGGAGTTTTTCCGTGCACGCGGCTCGCTGGCAAGCTGGCGAGCGAGGAAATCAAGCATTAGAACGCCTCCCAGCGAGATTTCTCAATGCTGGCGGTCGCGGCAGTTTGCTAGTGCTTGTGCTGAGAAAGCTGCCGCTCGAGTACAAAATCTACTTGAGTGGGAGAAAGAAGCGGGGCCCTTTGGCGCGCAGCATGGTGCTGTTCACACTGATTTTACAGTAAAACTCATTGAGTTCTGCCCGTCCCTAATGGATTCTATGTTTATGTTTATGTTTATTTGTTTATATAGCACTGAATCACCCATGAGGGTATCTCGGCGCTTGGACTGAACATTGTAACAAGACCTGAATATGATTAGAAGAGATATGTTTTTAGCATTTTTCTAAAATGGGTCAGATTCTAGAGCTTTAAATACCAATTCAGCATGTCGTGCGTAATTTACAAGTGAAAAACATGGAATAAGAGGTGTTTACCGACTGTCGTAAGCATCTCAATCCATCCAGCCAACATGTAATCAGGGCCAGAGTGAGCTAAACACGCAGAAGTAGTGGTATTTACCACACTGGGTGAAAACCCCACCCTGAGGTTATAGTGGTTCCGGGTAAGTTAATGAGCAAACTGACAAGAGGGAATGAGGCCCACAGATGTTAGCCGTTAGCACGCTAATTTCTGCACAGCACAAAACTGGAATTAAAATGTTAGGGATATTCAGTTCACTGCTCTTCATCGTCACAGAAGCAATGAGGAACAACTTAGGCTCATGCTCTGAAAAATTAATAACTACAATTAATTGAATTCCCCCGATTTTATTGTGCTGTTAGAATGTAATTGGATTTCCTTCCAAGCGGCACGGCATGTCGTGTAGGAAATACTGGAGTTATTTCGTTAATGTTACCGCCTTCCCTCTTGTTCCCTCATCCATTTCTCTTGTACCTTTCAACTCCTCAACCATTTTATCTTTCCTTCTTCTCTACCCCCCTTCCCACCGCTCTTCTCTCATCCCATCTCCTCTATTCGTTCCCTGTTTCTTCCTTTCCCTCATTTCTTCCCTCCTCTTCCCTGATCTCTTCCCTCCTTTCTGTTCCCTCTTTCCCTACTCTGTCCCCCATCCCATTACTTGCCTTGATTCCATATCCTCTAATTTCTCTTGCACGCCTTCTGTCTTGTTTATTTCTTCCCTCTCTTGTTCTCTCAGTCCCTCTTCTGTTAGTAGTCTCTTCCTCGCCTCTTCTATTTTGCGTTCTTCATTCTTTCCGTTCCCACATCGTGCTTGGAAATGACTTCTAGGAGCCATAAGCACTACACATAGAACCACTGATTAATCATCTGAAGGTTTTATTTGTCTGTATCTATCCATTTTTTCATTCTGTCTTTTTTACCCTTCACAGATGACATCAAAGGGTTATTTATTTTATCGCTGCTGTGTGACCTCTTTGGGGTCTGTAGCTTTTATAGCTGAAAAGGTATTTTGTGCATCTTCCATGAAATAGCTTAGATTGTAGCAGAAACGCAGGACATTTGGCATTTATAACGTCTGTATAACAGCAGTGCCACCTGGTGGCTTTTTGTGTCAGAGCATCTAGGAATTCAACCACACATCACCCATGTGGACGGAACACGCCAAAGTCAGTTCAGTTGAGTTCCTAAACTTCAATCGACTTAATTACGAAGTCATGAAAGCACAATTAAATAACATTGCATCAGCATCAAAGTCAAATGAAATAATAAATTAAAAATAAGTCAGGCAGTTCATTGTTTAGAAAAATAATAAAATAAGTATCATACTATTTATGGAGGGAAACTACTTCAAACTGAGGGCCTTATTACCAAGGTGAAGTATCGCCGCTTTTTCGGCGATTGTGCCGAGAAAGCGGCGATACTTCTAGCGCCCTATTAACAAGGGCATGCTAACGCCTGCCTCAAGCCCACTTTGCATGTCAGCGAGAAACATCACTAATGACATGCAAAGTGGGCGTTCCCACGTCCAACCACATGTAAAATGTGGTTGGAGGTGGTAACACCCTATTACCAAGGCAGGCGTTGGGCGAAAGAGACCTGCGATAAACTCGTTTATCGCAGGTCTCCCAACACCTGCTCTGATCAGGTGTTAAATACAATAACAAGAATAGGGCAACCCACTATTCCCACAGAACTGGGTATGATCAATAACAACAAAAATAATGTTCCTGCAGGACTTGTTTCACAATATTTAACAATTTATATATATATATGTCATAACAATGAACATGATTAAAAAAAGAACAAGAGATTATTAATAACTCGACCAGTGTATTTTATATAATGACATAAAATATATACAAAACACATTCTATTTGATCAGCATAGGTAAACATCCATATGACCATTCATGTGCGGCAACTCAAAAATAGACTGATACCTCAGTTTCTTTCATATGAGCAGTAGTAACTGACACTTTTTCTGATTATATGGACAGTATATACAATTTTCGCCATATATACATTATTTAACAACTATATACATCCTTATAATCCAATGCTTGATGATGTTGTTCACAAAAGAGTGCCAACTCGTCGACGTTTTGGTCTCACACCCCGTAATTCATCGAGATCATCATCAGTCCCCTCTCCGAATGAAATGACCAGAGGCGAACGCAATTTCTTATACTTATTTTGAAGTGTTGTTGACTGGGGTTGCTAACCAAGAAGTTGCGGACAGTCTTCTAGGAACGGACTATGTGCTTGGTTGAGCTGGCTACAGCTGATTGTGGACCATAGCATTGCCTCTGGGCTACCGGCCCTGGCAACCTATGACATAGGTTAAGGAAGGCGCCAGCACCTGCTGTCCGTTGCTCGGTGAGGCCAAGTTCAAGTCTAACCCGTGCGGCAGATGTGGATTTCGGTAGTCAATGGACCCACTTGTAGACCTAAACGACAAGTTCATTCAGCATGCTGTTATCTCTGCCAAAAAAGATTTCCCGGCCATAGGCTAAATAAGGGGAGATTTTGCCCCTCATGATTTCCTGTGAAAGAGAGAGGCTTGGGCGCAAAAACAGTCTTGCTACTTTCGATAGCGATACCTGAAGGGTCAGAGCTTTTGATTTAACTACTTCTCGTTGCTTCACAAAACAGCATCTGGCGTCGATGTAAACGCCGAGGTAATTATAGAAATGTTACGACAAGATTCTGTTGCTGTTGTACGACCGTCCTCCTCCTGGATATTTTTTCAGCCCAAAAGTTACAACCATGGGGGCATATTATCAAGAAACAGCGTTAACATTGTCGCCGTTTTAGCGGCAGCAGTGGCGATAATGGGCTTGGTAATACGCCCTTGTGAATTCCCATAGAAGCCCATGTTCTGGTGTGAACATGGGCTACTATGGGCAATCTCTAAGGCGTATTATCAAACCCATTTTCGCCGCTTTAGCAGCAGTTTTCTGCCGCTAAAGCGGCGATAATCTTAACGCCGTGCTTGATAATATGCCCCTTAGTTTTTTTCAGGTTCACCTCTAATTTATTAAAATTTGTATAGGTGCACAGCTGGTTAAGTAGTCGCTGGAGGCCTAATCTTGTGTGACCAAATATGGCGAGCTCTTCTGCGTACAAGAAGTGGCTGATTCCGCCACCTCCTATTTTTGGGGAGTGACTATTAATAGCATCAAGGGTCTGCGGTAGATATGTAATGAATAGGTTGAAGAACAAGGGGGGTTAATATGCACCCCTGTTTCACTCCTCATGATGCAATCGTTTTCTAGATATGTGGGTGACAGCTCCCAGTTTGATACGTATCTATGTGTCAGTGTAGCTGGATTATAGCCTGCAAAAGAATCCGGGGTATTCCCCATCTGTGTAACTTGGCCCACAGGGCTCCCCTTGGTACCCAATCGAACACCGCCTTGAAGTCGACGAAGCAGCAGTGTATCAGAGATTTTGCGGCTGTGGCTTTATCTAGAATCTAAGTATGTATTTTTAGAATGTAGGGCTGTCATGAGGGGAACCTTGCGGAGTTTGTACATGCTGCTGGATTAGACGGTTGCCCTGCTGTCTGCTCCTGTTGGTGGTTGTTTCAGGTGTCTTGTTTTGTTGTAATAAATCTACTTATTAGATCCACTGCTGTCTGCCTCTTCACTACACAAATTTGGCGACGAGTGAGAGAAGGTAAAAAGAAAGTACCACTCAGCAATATTTCAAAATTGATTGCGTTGTGCTGAAGACTCGTTTTCTTTGTGTAGCTGTTTCTACTCATGCCAGGGTCGTCGGCTCATTGAAGTGTCATCCGACTTCTGGTAGGATTTATATTTTGGACTTCCTCTGCTTCTTCATTACATTCTGGTTGCTGTACTACATGTGTGTAAGTAGTGTTAGTATATGTTTATACTAACAAATGCATCATGGTCCTAGGGAGGGCGACCTCTCAGGCGCAGCTCATACAATGTCCTGGGGTGTGCATTCGCGGGATATTTTTGTTTGCTATTAGAGGGTGGTGCATGGTTTCCACCCTGTGATAGCAAATACTTGTTCGACTACTTGAAGCGAGAGGAGGAAAACCTTGTATCGCTTTAATAGAGAGGATGCGGATGGTAAAAATGGAGAGAAAAGAAGCAAAAAAAAAAAAAGCGGGGTCTTACCCATTCTTTTAAATGAGGCCCCTGGTGGGTAATGTTCCGTGGCCAATCCAATTATTATATTACGGGGTCTCTGTAGGACTGGGGATCTTAATGTCACATGTAAATTAGGCGCGGAAGGGCACAGAGACGTTTTGCAGCCTAGGGGAGCGCCACCTTCCCGGATATTGTTTACTAATTGTTCAGGGAGTTCGAGGCCATCTGAAGTCCGGGGATCGCCACACTCCGGGGCTTTATTTAAATATGTAGGGTGAGCCTCGGCAGTCCCTGAAGCCTCGGTGGTCCTAGGAAGTGCCTTATTTGTTTGGTAATCTCACGGGCAGTACTCATGGTATTATAAAGTGATACACTCATATAACTCTTGCAGTTGTACAATTACCAAGGCTTCATTTGTCTAATAGTCAGTTAGATTATGTTTGGTAGGTGCACTCTAATATTAAATAAGTTTGTCCTTAAAATCTCCTATGAACAGATAATTTCCGCAATAAATAATAGACAGGTATCGTCAGAAAAAGAAGACCTATACACTCAGTTATTTATTTGAAAAAAAAAGTACCCTATATTAAAATACAAATAAATAGAAACGTAACTTTAATAGAAGAAACTGTTAATAAAAAAGTGGAAGCAGCATAGAAAACCTGCAAGACAAGAATTAAAAATAAGTATGTGGGCTATGTGGAAGAGGTAAAGAAAGGTAGTTTGAATGAAAGGACCATAGTGAGAATGGAAGGGAGGGGGAGTGGGTGGAAGGGAGAAGGGGAGGGAGAGTCAAAAGAAGAGAGGGAGGAGGAGACAAAGCGTCGGCCTACTGCTCCCAGCCCTTAGAGTTTACCCTCCTGTCACCCGTTTATCTAGGACGCTGGGGTCCGTGAGAAAGAGTGTGGTTCAGCAAGTCCTTAAAACAAAACCCTTATGGCCACAGATTATGGGCCATATTATCAAGGAACGGCGATAACATTATAACCACTTTACCGACCAGAAATTGCTGCTAAAGCGACGATAAGGGGTTGATAATATGCCCTTGTGAATTCCCATAGAAGCCCAGGTTCTGGTGTTAACCTGGGCTTCTATGGTAATTCACAAGGGCATATTATCAACCCCTTATCGCGTCTTTAGCGCCAGTTTTCTGCGCTAAAGTAGTGATAATGTTATCGCCGTTCTTTGATAATATAGTCCTACATTATTAGCTACGGGAAAATCGCTTGCATGCCCCTTCCCCCGCACTGTGCTCAATTGTAGGTCTTGCACACCGAGGCTTCACTGCTCACCTGCCACCACTGGTGTGTCCCACGACGTGTTGGGGCAAGCTCCTAGTCCGGGGTACGTTTGTACTGTAGACCAGGTCTCCGGTCGGGACGGTGTCTTGATACCACAATGGAAGGTGTCAGAATGCCCAGGGCATCATTGCGGGGTCAGCTCCCGCTCCACCCTTCTTGAGGCAATCAATGGAATGTCTGAAAAGGGAGAAATAATGTAATGGTGGAAACGTCTGGAGGTAAATGAAGGCTTATTTCAAGCTTGATAGAAAATAGGAGTTGAGTGCATCCTTCGTTTTAGAAGTACGATCTACCAACCGTTAGTGGTAATCGTGGTTCAAAGAGGAGATGGAGTGCTCGAGAATTCACAAGGTTAAATAAATATACGTTATACGAAGGTTTTTATAGAAAGGAACAGAGGGCATGCTAGAAGCATAATGTGCGCGTGTAATGCAGTGGCGGGAGCATGTGTGCATGTACACTTAGTAAAGAGCTCACTACAGTGTCCTAAAAGCCAACGCCACGTGTCTGTAGGGCAGCGCTGCCCGCTGACTCAGGCCTACAATACAGTCCAGTAGGTCCTTAAAATGAGACCGATATGACAGAATGAGGTCAGAGATCACATCATTGCACATGGCAATATCGCTTATTCGCACATATGCACTTTGGCTGATGCATCCCACCCCTCCCGCAGCACCGCACTCAAGAGGTGTCTGTAGGGCAGCGCTGCCCGCTGGCTTAGGCCTACAGTACGGTCCAGCAGGTCTTTAAAATGAGACAGAGATGAGACTGAACGAGGTCAGAGATCACATCATTACGCATAGCAATATCGTTTGTTCGAACCTGCGCAGCCAGGCTGATGCACGCCACCCCTCCGGCCGCACCACGCTCAATTGGAGGCCTTGTGCACCCAGGCCACTCTGCTTACCTGCTGTCATTGTTGTGTGAGCAAACACTACGGGCAGCAGTGCTCACAATTCAGATGGAGTGGTAGACAACGGACAGTAGGGCTCACAATTTGGAGCCCGTGTTGATTGCCAGGATGGTGTACACCTCATGGATCCATTACACATTGCGATATGTGAGGTGGATGCGGCATATCACTTGAGGTAGCGTGAAAGAAAAGGGGCGTTTGGCGTCATGGTTATCCTATTTATACGTACGCAAAGTGGTCTGGGCTTGCGTACACCAGGCCAGCGTAGGGGTGTGAATAATTATTCCAGGGACCTGGGCGTTGTTCAGTTCCTGTCTGGCCAAGAAGTTTACTTATGTGTGTTTCTTTTGTAGTTTTGACCTCGCAGAGTGTGCAATTTAGATTAGTGTAGCATGTGTCGGGAGGGCGGAAACTATCGTTAATGAGATGGTGTTTGAAAAGATTGAATGGTGAACATTACATGTCGTTGTCAAGGTTGTGGATATGCACAGGCACGCATGTCAATGGTGTGGTATTATTGAAAGTGTTGCTATCGCGAAGCATACACATGTGAATGTGCTCGGATGGAGGGAGGATCAGCAATGAGGCTACGTCATAGACAGTGATAACGCTCATTACAGTCAAGCAATGTATGTCAAACGTGAATCTGAAAGTCTCACATAGGACACACTACTATACTGGTAAAGCCTGACAACAGAGCGTACAGCAATACAAATCTATACATTACTGTTTGTTACATGTGATCTAGGATGTGCACTCTGCCCGTGGCTGATGATACTCCTTAGAGACACCAATACCCAGGCCGAAAGGCAGCACAATAATGTGCACACACACACACACACCAGGGGCATCGTGTAACAGATTTGTTTTTTGATGGAACGTTTGAGATGCATGGCAATCACACGTGGAAGGCTAATGTACAGAGCATGAATATTGATCAAGATGATCATTGCATGTTGTGTGTAGTATAAGATGTGTATACAGGAAAACACTTTTCAAAAAAGCTTTCTAAGCATAAGAGGTGTCTCTCATCAAACGCTTTAGAGAGAATGAGTAAAATGGGTGGAGTCGTCCAACTGTTACAATGGGAAATGTTATGAACCATTCAAATGCTTTTTTGTAAGGTCACATGGCAATCGCGCACCGAGCGCTCAAGGAGGCCGCACCCGACGCAATTTTGACAAAATATATTTATCATAATATACGTTTATTACAGATAGAAATATATAAATATTTGAAATATTTTAGATTATCGCTTGCTCTTATATACTTTTTAAAGTTATTTAGATATACCTTTGAGACAAAAAAAAGGGAATGGCGTACCCAGCGCGCTACTATAAGTCTGTGACATAACACAAGGCCTGGCAGCGTGTACTCGTCGCATATGCAAATCGCAGCAGGCGCGACCCCATACGTACATGAGGTAACGCGTGGCTTAGTATTGCGTACCCGTCGGATACCAAAGTAGCACCTGGGATGACTTCATGCGTATATGATGTTACGCGGGACGCAGTGCCACGAAGTCGTCGGATACGAAATGCGCAACATTTACGAGTTTAGTAATATGGCGGATAGGATTTGTGTGGTGATGGAGCATGGTACGCTACCGGTATGGGAGTGCAGTTTCCCCCCCCCAAAAAAATATATACTTTTTTTTGGTAAGATATAAAACATTACATAATTTTTAATGTTAAAAAAAAGAAGTATAATAGAGTTCCAAAATATTTGAAAAAATATAGGTTTTAGAAACATTAAAATATTAAATTATCATTTAAAAAACCTTCGAAATTCACTGAAAAAAACGTAGGTTTGACAGATGTTATAGATAGGAATTAGCATTTAAAAAACCTTTGAAGTTCACTAAAAAAAACATAGGTTTCAGGGACACGATAGTTAGTTGAACATTTGACTCATTTAAAACCAGAGAAATTCGCCTGTTATAGTTAGTTGAGCTAACTACAACTCGCGCGCCCGCAATGCACTGCTGATGATGTCACATATTACATCACTCATGACATGGTCCGTGACATCACTGATGACATCTCAAATTACATCGGATGACATCATTCATGACATCATCCAGTGAATGGGAACGCTCAGCGAGCGTGCGTGTGTCGCGCCTGGGGCAGGGTGTGGGCTACGAGAGAAACGCTCTCGGCCTTTCCCATCTTTGCAGCGCCAGCCTCCGCGCAAGTTTGTATCACGGCCCGTACTTGGCAGAGGAGTGGCAGTACCGGGGCCGGAGTGTGGAACTGCACTTTCTTTGACATCATACCCGTGTTTGGGGCATATTTTGGCAGTAGCTGACCGCGAGTCAGTAAAAGCAGCATAGACACCATCCAGAGCACCGTGATCGGTGCCGGAGTACATTATTGTTGGCTTTAAAACTGCCTGATTGTTGCATTACGCATTGCATTCATTTTGCATTATGAACTGCCTGATGGTTGTATTACGCATTGCATCATTTTTGCATTACAAACTGCTTGATTGTTGCATTATGCATTACATTATTTTTGCATTACCAACTGCCTGATTTGTTGCATTATGCATTGCATTATGCATTGCATTATTTTTGCATAACGAACTGCCTGATTGTTGCATTACGAACTGCATTATTTTGACATTACGAAGTGCCAGATTCTTACATTACGAACTGCATAGCACTGCATTAGGACTGCATTGGATCATTGAGAATTGCTCATTAATACTGCAAGAACATACAAGGGCTTGCTGTCCTAATAAACAGCAAGGTGAAAAATTACAAATATGCATATGTTGGGTTTTTATCCTGTGGTCTCATCGTATAATCTTTTCTTTTATACCATATAATTGTTTTTTTATGAAACTCGTGTGGAGTCCATTTGTGGTGTCATCATTGGGCTGCTGAGAGCGTGGTTGCAAATACTTTACACATTTGCCTTGGAGATAAGCCTGGCTGCTCGTGCCAAGCTACCGAGGGGATGAGCAGGGGCTACCTGAGAAGGTGTCCTTCCTTTCCCTGACATAGAAGCAAGGGTGCCTATTTAGACTAAGGTACCTACTTCAGCCAACTAGAGACCCCCAGTTCTAACAGTGGATCTGCGAAGTCACGCACCATAAGCAATTAATTTTTTTATGGAGCGCAACACTCATCCCAAAGGATATCAAGGCGCTGGTAGCGAGTAGATTGGCTAGGCTGCTAGGGGGAGCGAACACGGATGAGCCTTAATGCTTTGACTGGCTGACCACAATCTGACTGCTGCCATTTTATGTATCAAGTTGCGGTCCTGGGGTTTTAAAATGTATCGGCAAAATGATTAAAGGGGTCAAGGTAGAAGTAGGTGTGAGAGGAGTGACAGAATGACCTATGTTGGGTATGAAATGGAGTTGAAATGGCTTTTCCACCCACTTCTGGAACACACAAATCCACCGCAAGGCTCAGAGCGGCCCCTGTAAATCCGCAATGTATTCGCAAATCTTGACGTGCTATGAAAAGAAAAAACTTTCAGACCCACTCAGACATCTACACACAAACCCACACAGGCAGTCTCACAGCCACTCACAGTCCCACACAGCCACTCACACCCCCCCTCATGAACCCACACAGCCACTAACAAACACACTCACATACCCACATAGGCACTCACATGCCCATGCAGGTACTGACAGTCCCATTCACAGACCTGCCCAGGCACTCGCAGACCCATGCAGCCACTCTCAGACCATACAGTCTCTAACACAGCCATACACCCACTCCCATCCATATAGCCACTCAGATACCCACTAACAGACCCATATTTGTAAATGTATTGCGACTTATATAGCGCACGTATCACCCGAAGGCATCAAGGCGCTTGCCTTGGGAACCCGTCCTGGTTTTTCCCTGTGAGATAACCCCTACTGGGTATCCCCAGGGTGAAAGCCAGGCATCCCGCAGCAGGTGGGCCACCGTAGTGGAGATTAAGCAACTATTGCCCAGAGTTGCAGCGTGGGACCCCATGATTAGAATAGGCACCGAGGCTAGAATTATCGAGTCCGTGGACATTTCGGGCTCAGGACCCTGCCGCGTCGGGAATTGAACCCTGGTCCCGGGCCAGACCTCTGCATCAGGGTCTGCCGCTCTAATCAGTGAGCCACACTCCTCCACTCCATTCACACATCCATATAGCCACTCACACCAACTCTTACAGACCCATGCAGCTACTAACACACACCCATGCAGCAACTCTAACACTCACTCAGACCCATAGTCACTCAGACACCCTGTCACCGACCCATACAGCCACACCAACACAACCAATTACACCCATTCACAGACCCATACAGCACTCACACCCACTCACTCACTCACAGACCCATGCAACCAATCACACTCCCTCAAGAACCTTTGTGTTTATGATGTGTAGACAACAATTACACATAGAACAGGGTCTTTTGAGTTGTTGAGGAACAACCTGTTGCCTCATATATTAAAGGGACTCCACCTTTTTGATAAATTCCATCCATATCGAAGTGCAAGTTCTTGAGCCCATGTCGTGGTCTCAGAGGAATGCATAAACAGTTCTATTGCCATGTTGACAT
The DNA here is from genome assembly GCF_964261635.1 of Lissotriton helveticus. Taxonomy (NCBI): domain Eukaryota; kingdom Metazoa; phylum Chordata; class Amphibia; order Caudata; family Salamandridae; genus Lissotriton; species Lissotriton helveticus. Next base: position 1,820,950,519 of record NC_136068.1, on the reverse strand, counting down.
GTTTTCTGGAATTCTGCATCTGTGGATTATGGGGTTGACCACTACCACTTCTGTATTTACCAAATGTGGGGGAACACCAAGGCAGTATGTTGGAAAAGTGATATCAATTCACCAAAGGTATCTTTCATTAGGATTACAAGTCCTACCCCAGTAACTGTGCCCAAGGCATTCCCACCCTCGTGCACAATCATGTGGTCTGGGTTTTGGCAATCCGAAATGTTTTAACCAAAGTCAGCAACTGATTCCAATTTAACCCTCTCTGGCCAACACAAGTAATGTCTACATTAGGTAAGCCCAGGTCATTGTCAATGCCACTCTTTCTAGAATTCTCTATGGCCCAAAACACAAAACTATGCTCCACAATCTATACTCTGATCATTTTGGAGAGAAGCAGGGGCAGTACACTGGAAAAGGCTGCAGCAGAATGAGACAGTTTTGAAGATAAGATTCAGCTAAAATAGATGACAGCAAGTAAAATGTAAAAACATATTTCATTGAATGGTGGAGATGTGAAAGGAACTAAAATTAGGTAGCGACTGTAACAAAACAAGCATTTACAATGCAATAGGTCTCACAATGACATTATTTTGAGCTATTAGCCTTGTAAATGACATTGTTTTTTTTTTGTTTTTTTCCTTTCTAAAAAACAAAGAAAATGCTCTAATGCAGAATGGCAATAGCTAACTTTTTTATAACTGCGAAATCTATCGCATTGCATTTGTACTAGTGTGAGTAATCAGTATTGTAAATGGTACAGGTCCTTTCGCTCCGAGGAAGGGAACACAAGCATTTGCTATGCTATAGGTTTCGAACTTGTGAGATTTTGAGCTATTGGCATTGTAAATGGCAAAGTCTTTTATTTATTTGCTTAAAAAAACCTGCAATAATAAAAGACATTGTCATTTACAATACGGATATGTTAAAGTTTCGAAAATGCGAGACCAATTGCTATGCCAATGCATGTTTTCCAATGTTCAGGGGGGCAGGACTGCATAATATTCGTTGTTGTATTGCTAGATGTACAGGATTTGTCTACCTAGACGTGTGGCGTGCCAGGCGCCATCAAGCACTATGGGAAGTGCATGCGTTATGGACAGATGATTATTAAACTCCTTGCACAGCTATTGCACTGTTTCACTATTGCCTCAATATTGCACGTCCTCAACGACAGGCACCTGATGGCTTCCATGTGTGTCCCTTGAAGAACCAAGAAACCGGTGGGGTGTGTGTCTGTGTGTGCAGAGCTGTGCGCTGTGATTCAGGTCTAAGGTGGGGAGTATCTTAGCAAGTGCCATGCAAGCAAGAAAAAAGCCCTTTGTGTCTGATGTTGGGACAGTAAAATACAGCATTGGCAAGGTTCAAAGGGCCCCTCGAGCTTCTGGGCCCCGGTGCAACTGTAGCTGCTACACCCCTGGGGAAACCCCTGCAGCGTACTTTGCACCACCCCCTTGCAACCCAAAGGAAAACTCTCCTGTGCATTTAGCGTGGCTGTCATGAAATAACCCTTTAAGCACAGAGCAAGTAATTCTAATCCTGATTTTTGGCCAGTGTTCCATACACATTATTATTAAAAGTCACAATTTCCTTCAGTCCAGGGTAGAAGGGAGTCTCAAAGCAAAATAAAGTGTGGCTGGCAATAGGGCGAATCAGTGCAACAAATGGACAGCAATGGCAACTTGTATACAGCTTCAACAGTTACCCTGGCAAAGTCAAAATGTGTACAGAAACACAATCGAAACCAACACAGAATGTGCTGAAACCCACACACACCACCTTGCGGTTTTACTTCAGAAAGAATTGTGTGGGTTGAAGATAGCAATTCATACACCATGGGATAAGACAAACACAAATGCATGTATCAATTACGAATGAATACATTTTTCCAAAACAGGAAGACTTTGCATTGGAAATAAATGCATAGGTCAAGGGCAGCAACCGTGGCAGCATGATGTATCATACCAAAGACGCACAACATGAAATTGACTAAATTCATGAAATAGTGCTGTGTGGGGGCGCGCGGCTGGACAGTGATCCGGGCAGCGTGACGCAGCCAGTGCAACCCGCGTGCAAACACTGTAGACCTTCCCTGGGAAAGAGAGGAAGCGCGCGGACATAACTGCTTACCAGGAGTTTCGAAGTACCAAACAGCCTGGGGTGATTCGAACCAATCAGAAAGCTCACCCAATTATAGAGACTTCCTAGCCCCATTTTCTGTAGAGTAGAGCGAATGATATGAGCTTGGCCACCAGGGTGCAACAGCTTAATCCTACCATTGCTACTTGGATTTCCAAATGGCAATGCTTATGTTAGGGCCCAACGCCCATGTCATCAAGCTACCGTCACACGTGGATCCAGTACTTATGCACCCCAACTCTTACAGATCTCAGCGACAGCATGGCATGTCGGAAATACCAACCCCCCCTCCCCCCACAAATGTTGTCAAGTTCTCCCTATGTCACTCTGCCACACTTCCAACTACCTATGTGCACTTCCAGTTTGAACACCCCTTTTACATTTTTTGTTTAACATATTTTTTCTAGCATGACTCAGACACTTACAGGATGCTGTGCCCAGGAATTGGACCTCTTTGCAAAAAGGCACTTTAAGAAAAAGTAACTTGCGCGCACCCGACCGCTTCCTAGCCAGAAAATGACACTTGTGGCCTCACCCACTCTTGTGAGTTTTACACTCCTTTCTGCTGGGATCCATAACGTACCTCTTGCATCCCACTGCAACTTCAGGCCCCTTGCACCTGTCTCACCTGCAGGGTTTCTGAAACATGCAGTGTCCCTGTCTAGCCTTTCTGTGGTCTAACATTTGACTCGGGTCCAGCTCTAGACTGCCTCTAAAGAGCAGACTTAGCACTTTGTAGTCAGCCTAACCAAAACGAAAAATGTGAGCTAAAATATTCCAGCTAAATGCTTCCAGTGTATGTGCGTCAGGGGGTTACACTTTAACAAGCTGGGCCTGTCAGGCTGGGGCCAGACCCACACAATGACGCCCTTTAATTTTGAGTTTGTGTTTCGAGAAGCGCTTTTGACGAATATTGGTTCGAACATTACGCAGCTGCATAAGAGGTGGGCTGAGGAGAAGGGGGCTGGGGCGGCGCCCAACACACACTTACTGCTGACCCCCCCCTCTTTAAACCAAGCATGTGGCATCGCTTGAGGTTATTACCTGACGTAGTTTGCTGGGGACAAGGGCTGGACCGCTCGCACAGGAGTTCTCGGCTTTTTCGGGGTACAAGCACAGACAGACACAAACAGGAACACACACCCTCTCACACTTCCTGTGAGGCACATGCAGAGAACACTCCCCCAATATTTGCCCCCTGTGAACAGTGTAAACATTAAAGCTACCCTCCACTGAACCCCTACGCTCTGCACCCCACAGTTTGATATCACCAGATTAGTTTGTTGAGGGGGAAAATACTGCCTGTAAACGGTAATGCACAGCCTTTTATTTACTGGGAAATTGTAGGGTAATGTACATATAATTTAAGAAGCAAATCGCCCCCTCCTCCCTCACCCCAGTAAACATTCTGCGCCTGAACAATTTGTTTACCCAGTCCTGGAGCAGAGCATTTTTTTTCCTTGAAAAAAAAGCACTCTCCGGCAGCCTCGCTTGTCATTCGGGCGTATCTCTCACCCTTCAGCGGTGGCAAATGCCTATGAACTCAGTTTGAACCGAGATCTCGATCGTAAATCATGCCCAGCAGGAAAAAAAAGACTGCTGTTTGCATCTTGTGCCGATCTCCCTTACCTTTAACACTCACAGGCGAGCTAGGGAGCCCGGCAGCGGCGGCAGAAGTTCACAGCCCTAATCTCTGTACCAGCAACAGAAACAAGCACTTGCAGTGCCATAGGAGTAGGCAGGAGACAACCATGATGCAGCCAGCGAAGCAGGCGGGCGGTAGCAGAGCTGTGTTCTGGAGCTGTCCTGGGGAGAACGGGGTGCAGCTACTAGTCGGCCATGCATCACAGACGCTTCTGTGATCTTTGCAGATTCCCTTCGTCATCCCAAAGTGTCCTGGCCCCAGACCAATCGATTTGCACATATCGCGTGCGCTGTGCAAGATGGTCGCTCCGCCGGGACAGCTCCTGAACTCGGCCCGCCTCTGAGTACAGAACAGAAAGGCGCGAGTGTAGTATATTACAGTTAAAACAAGCTAGCAACAAAGCAAACAAATCCCGCCGCCCCCCGTCCCTCACTTACCTACCTCCGGCCGCTGGAACACGCTGTGACGCACACCGCAACCGCAAGTCGGCCTGGAGCGCGCCTCGGCAGAGAAGCGGGAGGACAGGAGCGTGACGCGCGTGAACGTGCACGTTGACGTTCCCGCGCGTTCACGGACCTGAGTCGGCTCGTTCCCAGCTCTGTGTCGGGCTCGTTCACAGCTGCTACTCCCTTGACAGGGAGGAAGGTGACTATAGAACTCGCTGGCGGGAGCGCTTCGCGCTCCAACGCCAGGCGAGCCCTAAAAAAGTAACTACCTCTGTGATTATATTTGCGGGGGGGAAAAGAAAGTTATGTTGTTTGGGATATGCCTGAAATTGGTAACAGTCAACCACACCTGCTACAGTTAATGTGAAGCTAGTATGCTGTTTAGAGCAAGTCTTGTGAACTTTTCAACTACTGGTAGGCAGAGACTACTACAAACGTGGTTACTAGGAAAACAGAGTTAAGAGACTGTGGGGGAAGAGAACAAAAGAGACTGCTGTGTTAAATAGAAAAGCAGACTCGTGTACAAAAATTTGCTCAGTAGGAAGTGTATGTCTTGTACCTGGCAATATTTTACAAAATGAAACATCGTTAAAAAGTATTAACAGTAGACTGTTGAATGCTTTTAAGGTCTTCCGTGTGGATCCGCAGGTCCACCGTTTAGTTACAAGGGGGGCCGCGCTGAGCGCCACAGTGGATCTGCAGATCTGTACAAAAAAGTACTGAATTGGGCTTCTTTCCAGGAAACATAGAAAGGGTTATAAAAAAAAGTTGCCATTTAGGAGTGGTGTGACAAACACAGAAGATAAAGAGACGTCTGTTATTTAATAAGTATAGGAGTATGAGTAAGAGCGCACGGGGAAGGGTTGCCATTTTAGGTACTTTTATACTTGAGAGTGGAGAAGGATTGCCATAGTTCTGACTTGAGATTTACAGTGGAAAACAGATGTTAATAGATATAACTAAAGTTGGACAACATCAATGACATTTTATAGGTATGCTAATTAGATTTGGTGTGTAGAATTTTTATTTTTTTAAATGTGAGTGTATATAAGCTGAAACAAAATGCATAGCTTCCAGACACTACAGTAGAAGGCAAAACAGAATGGAGCATAAATGAGAAAATTAGCTAAAAGTATAGCGAGCAGCAAAGGAGACAGAGGAATTGCAAAACTGAAAATATAGTTATTATATTGAGCCAGTGTGAATGAATGTGTCAGAAATTAGATGTGGGTGCCTGCTTATAGTATATAATTTTTAGTATGTAATGTGCACCCACAATTACACATGCACTTGCACACCCAAATTATTATATATATATATATATATATATATATATATATTACCTACTGGCGGTCGCCAGTAGGTATATATAGTTAGGATTTTTTCTCTATGGGTTTTTTGAAAATTCTATGTCTAATAACTTTGGCGTTTGTGGACGGAATCGGCTGAAATTTTCAGGAAAATGGCACATTTTGTTTCTGAGCAGCCCTTGAAAATTTGGGGGGGGGTTCGTCCAGTGGGGGCCGAGAAAAAAGGGGGGTCCCAAAACGTGTTTTTAACATTGAGTTTTCCATAGGGCGGTTGGCCTCACTTTTAGCCCGAACGGCTGAATGGATTTGCACGAAACTTGGCAAAATTGTAGGGACTGGTAGCCCGATGTGCCTTTTGTAGGTCTCAATATATGTGCTCCAGTGGATTTTGAGAAATTAACGTTTAAAAAAAGATATATATCTGTAACAGCGGACCGGTTAGCGCTCTGGTTCGCGGACTTTTCGCGCAACGGAGCTTTGTGAAGCGAAGCTGATTGGTTCTCCGGCGTCTGTCAACATTCCAAACAGTCCGTAGCGGCCGCCATCTTGTCTCTCGGTAGGATCGAGAGACAAGAGGAGGTCAAAACAAAGGGGGAAATAACTATAAGGGGGCATAGTAGATCCTCGCTGACCCCCTAGGTTTGATGTGGAGGTTTTAAAAGGGCCCCGCGGGGCAAAAAAAAAACAAAATAATAATAATCGAACGGCTGAATGGATTTGCACGAAACTTGGCAAAATATTAGGGACTGGTAGCCCGATGTGCCTTTGCTAGGTCTCAATATATGTGCTCCAGTGGATTTTGAGAAATTAACGTTGAAAAAAAGATATATATCTGTAACAGCGCTCCGCTTCGCGTACTTTTCGCGTTACGGAGCTTTGCGAAGCTGATTGGTTCTCCGGCGTCTGTCAACATTCCAAACAGTCCGTAGCGGCCGCCATCTTGTCCCTCGGTAGGATTGAGAGACAGGAGGAGGCCAAAGCGAAGGGGGAAATGACCATAAGGGGGCATAGTAGATCCTTCCTGACCTCTTAGGTTTGATGTACCATTTTGCCAAGTTTGGTGTAATTCCGTTCAGCCATTCAGGCTGTAGACGTATGTAAATGTCCTATGGAAAATTGCATGGGGAAAACACATTTGAAAGTGTTGAAATTTAGAACCAATTAAAATGTTACTTTGGTTTTGTATTTGTGTGTGATGAAAGTTAATTGGTTATGTATATATGTCAAATGAGAGGAAACCACAGCCATTTTGTGATACTACTGTCTGAGGTACATTTGTGAGGAATTTTTGGTGGTGAATTTCTGGTGTTTGATTTACACAGTACTAACACTTCTGCTACTTTTAAAAAGGTGAGTTGTTAATTTGTATGGGGAACTATGTTGTACACTTGAAGATAATTTGAAAAATGTTTTCTGTTATTTATTTGCAGTCCTTCTGTTATACTAAATACTTGATAAAGTTAGTTTTATATTATGTATTACTAAAGACGATAAATGAAAGTGATTATTTTTTTCTGCAATTTACAGCAAGCAATTTCAAAATAAAATGGCTCACAATGAAGAGACCGTGGCAATTTCTTTTGAATTGTCCACTACATTGATTGAAATTGAGAGCACCAATAATGAAATATTGTCACAAGGAGGACATGACTTGTATGATTCCATTAGATTGATTGAAATGGACAGCACCAAGAATGAAATATTGTCACAAGGAGATGACTTGAATGATTCCACTACATTGATTGAAATTGAGAGCACCAATAATGAAATATTGTCACAAGGAGGAGATGGCTTGTATGATTCCATTAGATTGAATGAAATGGACAGCACCAATAATGAAATATTGTCACAAGGAGGAGATGACTTGAATGATTCCACTACATTGATTGAAATTGAGAGCACCAATAATGAAATATTGTCACGAGGAGATGACTTGAATGATTCCACTACATTGATTGAAATGGACAGCACCAATAATGAAATATTGTCAGAAGGAGGAGATGACTTGAATGATTTTTTTGATCAATCTCTTGATGGCGAATTTATCGAGTGTTTGGAGACCATAGAGTTACAAGAATCATCATTGCAGACTTTTAATGAGGAGATTCCAGATGAGATGATTGAAGAGGAAATTACTGATGAGGACATGTTACTAGTTGTTTCAAATTTAGAAAATTCTGAAGAATAAATTTATATTTAGAAATCAAAAATTGTTTGAGACATTATTCATTTTTATTTTTAATTTATGAGGTTGTAGCGAAGTGATTGTAGTATAAAATGAGACTTATAGTATAGAGTGCAACATTTTTATGTTACATGGTAAGTTTACTCATATTTACTTCCCTTCTGCCACTATATTATCTCCAATGTGTATTTGACATGTCTTCTTCATCTCCGGCCTCCTTTCTCTCACTGTGTGTCTCCGATGCATCTTATCGCTGGTATTTTGTGTAATTACAGAAGAGAGTAAAATAAAATAGTTTGGAACGTGAAAAGGGGGCAAAGTAGAGTACTCCTCACCCCCTAGGCCTTTTTAGGCGGTCCCAAAAGGATCAGTTTCTGCTTTCCTGAGAGATTATGGTATGAGTTCCATATACCACAATAACTTGCATTACAACATGCAAGATATCTATCTCCTATTACCAACTTTTGGAGATATTCGCGGTAAGCGCGAATATCTCCAAAAAGTAACACCTGCCCTGAGCAGTTCTTAGCCATGTTATCCAATGGGAGGTGGATAACATGGCTAAGAGTATTAGCTCGGTAATGCATGAATATCGCTGAGTTTTTAGCGATATTCATGCATTGCGGCCGTTTATTATCGCATTTGCGATAAACCTTGATAATAGTAAGGTTTATCTTCGATAATTTCTGACGATGCTTAGTGGTAAAAAATTGGTTGGTAAGCATCGTTAGCGATAAATATCGCTTAACTTTGGTAATATGCCCCAACGTCTGTTAACGTTCGATTCGAAGGAAATGAGGAAGTGTTGAAAAACATTGTCTGCGCCATCTTGCCTTTTTTGAAATGCCACACTTTTGTCGTGCACGGCAGCCATTTTAGATGTCTTGACCAGACCCACTCTCTGCACGCTGTCGATTCGTAGCATGGCTCCTCACCCTCGTAAGCATCTCCCCCAGGCACTGGTCACCACCGCTCTCTGTCTTATGCATGGGCAATAAACCTTCCCCCATCTGCGCTGCTCTTCCCTGAGAATCACACTCTGTGCCCGCCCGACACCTCCCTTTCGCCCTATTCACTACCGCACCCTCTGACACTCCTCTTCCTCTGTGTCCGAATGTCCAGGCCGGTCCTAGGCTATCAGCTAGCCCTGCAGATGTAGTTTATGGCCCCAGCTGTAAAGAATCACCCCTCTTCAAAGGAGTTATAGTAGATCAAGGCCCACACCCGATGTGATCCGTCACAGCACACGCGTTCCTACTATCTGAAAACCATCCTGTATTGTGATTGGGGAGGGGACCGAGCCTGAAGCGGAAGATTCCAGGAATGACTCTTTGTACATCAAAGTTTTTACAATTATGTGTCACATTAAAAATATATAGCACTCCAACAAAGTAGTAGGAATATAAAACTTTAATAACATATAAATATATACAACAAAACAAAAACAGTAAAAACATTTAAACAACGAAGAGACCGTGGCAATTTCTTTTTAATTATCCAATAGATTTATTGAAATTGACAGCACCAATAATGAAATATTCTTGTCAGTAGCGGTCTGTTGTGCGAATAGTTCCAAGGCAGCAGAACGCGCTGAAATCTAGATGGCACGAAAGTGATGTCTAGTAAGTTGCCGCCCAGCAAAAAACGGCGTGGGGCGCCGCGGGGGTGAGTGAGTCCAGTAGGCACCACAGCTATTCTTACCGGCATTGCAGAATTACTGCTGGGGACAATGCCTGTGCTGTAGCAGGGTCACAGCAGAAACAAAAAGGATTCTGTTGAAGATGTTGTTGGTTTTCAATTTGAAAACAGTTCTGGTGTCAACTGCTATGCTAATGTAGTGGTTAATGTTTTGTTTTCTCTAGAAAATGTAAAAGAGGGGGAGGCAGTCCAAAGTTCCGTTAAAAGGGCAAAGGAAAGGATCGGTGGTTTGAACTATCAGTCAAAAAGGGGAGGGGGTGCAATAATTTTTCCTACCGGGTCACACTGTGCTTTCACCGGAAGTAAGGTCTGCAGGATTGTAGTAATTCAAAGTGAGGCTGGCGCCAGCATGGGAGCGCCGACGTCCCGCGGATACAGTTTCGTCACTCCACGGGCGATCATGGCAGTCATTCCCCATCGGGGGTCGGAGACTCCCGCGGCTCCTCTAGAATCTTCAAGGTCGTGGAGGACTACGGTGGTGGAGTCAACCAGTGACCGGGCCATTTCTTTATGTTGGGCCCGCTCTTGCCAGGTCGACCGCCATTTTGAGAGTTCGGCAGCTACCGGCGATCGCGGGGTCACATGAGCGGACGGGCTCCACCCTGCCGGGCGAGACGTTGCAGCATGGCCACAGTGGAAGAACCGTTATCTAGGTCGTTCCGAAACTGTGCAGCACTGTAGTTAGGATGCCACCGCCTGGAGCGCTGAGGGTGCAGCTGGGAAGCCTCCACCTGGGGAGGCGGGAGAGGCCTGTTCGCACCGTCTCTCCCTCCCAGTGCACCCCACGGCGTCTCGCTTGAGATTTGTTATGGCCGGACCAGGCGATGAGGACGAGGGGGGGGTCGGAGGCATGTGCAAGACATCCCCCTCCAGTGTTGTCGCAGCCATTATAAAAGAAAGAAGTGTCCCGTCCGTCTTCGGGCCGGGCTTCCGGTGGATGTCGGCCGGACGCCCCTGGCTCTGGCCCCATGAACGGGTTTCTTGGTTTATCGGCTGCAGCCGGATCCCGTCGGCCTCGGCCCCCCGACCGTTGGTGGTCGGACCGGAAGAGCATGTGGCGGGACTACCTGCAACTCTCAAGGGCCACCGCGGCCGGACTGGGAGAGAGAGGGGAGGGTCTAGGAGACATTCCCCCCCCCTGCAACTGTTCAGCGTTGTAAAGGCAATCCCCTGGCCGGGTCCCGCTGGTCTCGGCCTCTCCTCCGGCTACACCCTACGTTAGGATCTCCTGGCCGAGGCGTGGCAGCAGGACCTGCCTTATATGGGCTGCTCCCGGCTGGGCGTAGCCGGAACCCTGCCCCACCTTGGAAGTTTCCAGAGTGGGGGTGGATGTTCTACTGACTTGCATTTTCCCTAGTCTATCGATTTTTTTGGCGTGGCAGGCGGTGGGACAGCGAGGGGTGATTTGGTTTCTCTTACTGTTTTTCTGGTCTCTCACCACTGGCATATTTTAACGTTTTCTTGTTTCTAGGACATTAATAGGTTTTATCATTACGTTATGTTATCGTTTCTTTGTTCGTTGTTTAATAAAAGTTCATGTTCATCAGTGGCCTACTGATTTTCGTTTTCCTATTTTTTTCTTTCCAGGTTGTTTCATGGTAAAGTTTCTGTTAACAGGATACAGTGATCACTTCGTTATTATTGCATATGTCCTTTTCACTAGGGGTGCTCTCTGGTCGGGCCAGATGACGTATCTCTAGTAAATGGTCCGGGTGAAAAAGGTGCATCAATCAGTGGGGAGTAGATAGGCATGACAGATTACAACGGGGGAGAACGGTCCGCATTACGTACCCTTTCACTACTTGCAAAGATTTTCCTACGTTTATTTGCAAACAGGGAATACCTCCAAAAAGAACTAATTCCCAAACAGTCAATGTTCGGACAATCAATCAATCAATGAGGAATGAAATAGGTACGACGTGTTAAAGGCTTGCGTTACCTACCCTTCACTATCTGCAAAGGGAGATAGAATATTCCTATTCTTCCTCGTTTGCAGGTAGAGAAGATCGTTAAGAGAATTAACTTCGAACAATTCAATGCTCGATTGAAACAATCAACAAGGGGTACTGTGAACACAAATGAACGCCGCTTATATACATACGCATTGCTATTTTCAACAGGTTGTTCCTAATGTTTCTATTTTAGCGAGGTCAAAAGAGATCCCATTAGTGGCCTACTGATTTTGCTCGATTCCTTTTGTTTTTTTACACGATTTTTCGCTATCTGCAAAGACTAAACAGAGTATTGCGACTCTGTGCTTGTTTGTAAATAGAGAATGAACCAAAGAGAACAATCAATCAAATGGAGAGAGAAGCAGGCACGACGGATTACAAAGGGGGAAAGGGCTGCGTTAACTACCCTTCACTATCTGCAAAGAGAGAGTACTCCTAATAGAAATGAGGGGTGGGGGGCAGCAATCAAAGCAGATCAGTGTGCATAAACACGAAAAAAAAAATTCTTACCACGTACTTGACATTCGACAGCTTATGATATTTGCTATTAAAAAACCATTGAAATTCACTGAAAAAACCATAGGTTATAGACCATATATAGTTAGGAATTAGCATTTACAAAACCTTGAAAATTCACTGAAAAAACCATAGGTTATAGACCATATATAGTTAGGAATTAGCATTTAAAAAACCTTATTTTACTCACACAAAACCATTGAAATTCCATATATAGTTAGTTGCACTAACTATATATTGCGCACCCGCAATCCACTGCTGATGATGTCACATATTACATCATTCATGACATGGTCAGTGACATCACTGATGACATCACTGATGACATCTCAAATGACATCACTGATGACATCTCACTTGACATCAATGATCACATCACTGATGATATCATTCATGTGACAATACAATGCATCTCCTCACATTTTAATATAACCTCTGTTTCACCCAGTGTTAAAAACAGAGTATAATTTTTGAAACCATTGACACACCAATACTAGTTACTACATACGTACTCACTGATTCCTACGTCTACACACACATTCACTCATTCACCCATACAATCATTCATACATACAATCACTCATGTTTACAACACAATCATATGCACTCATACACCTATACAGACACTCACACTCTGCCACTCATCCATGGAGTTACTCACACACCTAGTCAGTCCTGTAAAGAATCAATCACACTTCCATTTTCTACTCTATACAGTTAAACATAGAGCACCTTACGTTTTCAACCATATACTAACACATACTTACTCTCTTATACAATCATTGATACAAGTACACATTGATCTGTACAGAGTCACACACCTCCCATCCAGCCACACACACACTCAGTCTCCCATGCAAATACTTGGGCAATCAATCAATAACCCATATAGTTACTCATATAGCTACTGATCAACACATGCAGCAGTTTACAGAACAACAGACATAATGATGCACAAATTAAGACAGTTTAGTCACTAACCCATGCACTCAGTGAGACACATTTAATCACTCACTCATACATTCAGTCATGCACCTACTAAATCCTTCGTCCAGACACTTATACATCCACTCATTCTTCAATATGTAAGACATATTTTAACTTTACAGAAACATAGTCACTGGATGTTGTCATCAGTGATGTCATCAGTGATGTCATTTGAGATGTCATCAGTGATGTCATCAGTGATGTCACTGACCATGTCATGAATGATGTAATATGTGACATCATCAGCAGTGGATTGCGGGTGCGCAATATATAGTTAGTGCAACTAACTATATATGGAATTTCAATGGTTTTGTGTGAGTAAAATAAGGTTTTTTAAATGCTAATTCCTAACTATATATGGTCTATAACCTATGGTTTTTTCAGTGAATTTTCAAGGTTTTGTAAATGCTAATTCCTAACTATATATGGTCTATAACCTATGGTTTTTTCAGTGAATATATATATATATATATATATATATATATATATATATATGTGAAACAGTCCCTGCCACTCTCGCCTGGAGCCCAATCCTGGATACCGCAGCGCAGAAGAAGAGAGGAGACCCAAGTGCAGGTGAGCAGTGTATTTTATTTCGTCGGGGAGACGGCACACCTCAGCATGACGTTTCGGCCTTCACAGAGGCCTTGATCACATGACGCATGCTCGGGAGGAGGCAATTTTTAAAGTGCTAGTGCTAATTTGGATGTACACCCATTGGTGAAACATGGTCACGTGTAAAATGAATAATCTCTCATAGACATAGACAACATATCAATGCACAGTTCATCTCGGGATAATCCCGGATGCAAGCCTGTGTGGAAATGTGCAAACAACAGTAAATAAAGTGCTAATGCCATATTTGTCATTTTAAGCCATACACTAAAAGAACCACTGGATAGTCCAAGATTTTAAAGGATACAAAATGCAGTGCAAAATTGGCAATGTGCAACACGTCAATAAAGTGCAAATAGTGTTTTGTAAACCAACGTCATAGTAGTAGATATCAGTAATATACTTGATTTGTAATATCATATTAAAATCAGATGTAAAAAAATATATATGTAGACTATGAGTTATTCATATATAACTATATGTATAAAAACACGAATGTACAAACATATACACAATAAATATATATACACCAAATTTACACTATTTAAGCAGGATGAGAACTCAGGTGATATGGAATCATGGCTGCATGAATGCATTTTAAGCCTATACACCGAGGTCGCAGCATCCTGACTATTTTCAACGCACTAGCCAATCATGTGTCTATGTACTGCCAGAGGGTTGGGAGGAGAGGAGATGCTAACCAACCGATAGGTTTGGAGAACATCGCAGCCTCACCTCCCATACCTCCATACTACAACAAGTGACCATGAATTTAACAACACCATACCAGTGATAGGCATAACAGTGAGCAGTGCAGAAAGAAGTTTATGTGCTCATATTTATGGGTTTTTCTAAGATTTTTCCTTTCTAAAGATCTTTTTATTTTTTATTAAGACATGCTTTATCATTATCGATGTTGTACTTAGCATTTGATACATCGTGCAGCCTAAGCCTAGGCTGCACTGCACTCTGAAACCATCCGCACATCTAGACATGTACTGGTCAATGGATAAAAATTATCAGAAAACCACTGCCAGTTGGAACCTAGACTAAAAACCTGGGTGGATGATATGTTACTAGAAAGTATAGAGCCTCAAGTTACACTTCTGTGAATCATTTAAAGACAAGTGTAAAAGTCTTCTGTGGAATTTAATCCCCCTGGGGCTCGACTATCCATTTCAAGTATGTACCTCGTCTCCAATTTTCTAAGGGCACCATCCCTGTCACCACCTCTTCTTAATGGACCCACACAATCTACAGCATAGTAACGTAGAAGAGTGCTGTCATTGTTGTGGTGCTCCCTAAAATGGCGGGCCACCGGGTATGCCGGGTCGTTGGTGTTTATCGCCCTTATGTGCTGGAGTATCCGCTTGTGCACCTGTAGCTTGGTACTACCCACATACCGCAGGGCACACGGACACTCCAGCACATAGACCACATATTCACTTTTGCAAGTCAGCTGTTTTTTGATCTTGCGCGCACAGGGGGTGAATGGTACTACATATTCGGTTTTGTTCAACCCATGCTGGCATGCCTTACAGGAAGAGCACTTCCTGAAGCCTTTGCTCTTATCCAGCCAATTCTTCCGTGTAGAAACTTCTGGGCTGGATTTCACCAGGGCATTTTGCATAGAATATGCTCTCCTGTAGGTGATTGATGGCCTAGTTGGAATTTTGTCACCTATCACGGGGTCACATTTGATTAGGCCCCAGTGTTTAGAGATGATTTTACCAAGCGCCTCATGCTGCCTATTGTACGCCCAGATCAGTCTCACTGTTTGATCCTGGGAAGCAGCAGGCGCAACCGCGACCTTGCGTTGCAAGGCCTGACTGCGCGACAGGGCATTTGCCTTGGTTATGGCCTTATCAACCACCGCAGCCTTGTACCCTCTTGCCAAAAATCTAGACCTACTAGCTTGCTGAGCTAGATGGCATTGGGCTTCAGTACTGCTCAAACGTCTTATACGCAGCATCTCGCCATACGGGATGCTGCGTATGAGGTGAGCAGGGTGATGACTACTGGCATGAAGCCGTGGGCTTTCGGTACAACCTGGTTTCAAGTTTCTCTCTTCCTGGAGTCACTATCATGTCTAGAAAATGTACCTGGTCTCTACTGATTGTTGAGGTAAACTTCAAGTTGTAATCATTACAATTCAACATATCTACAAATTGTTCAGCTTCTAGACGAGTGCCCTTCCAAATTAGGAACACGTCGTCTATATAACGATACCACCGTGTAATGGACCGCCTTGCAATGTCGGAATGTTCGCCAAAGAGGACCTGTCTCTCCCAATAGCCCATGTGGAGACAGGCATAACTGGGAGAGAAGCAGGCCCCCATGGCTACACCCCTGACTTGCTGGTAGTATCTGTTATTAAACATAAAGAAATTATGGTGTAAACAGAATGAGATCATAGACAGTAACATACGGTTATGGTCAGCCATGATTATTGGTCTCAAACCTAAATAGAATTCTATGGCTCTCAGTCCGTCCTGATGGTTGATACTAGTGTATAAAGACGTAACGTCTAATGTAATGAGCCATGAATCCGAATCCCATTTGATGTCTTCAATTTTCCTCACAAAGTCATTAGAGTCCTGAACGTAGGATGGTAAACTCTGTACGAACTCCTGTAAGAATGAGTCCACATAGACAGTTGTCTTTTCAAGTAAGCCCCCACAAGCTGCTATTATTGGTCTGCCAGGGTTTTTTTTCGGGTTCTTGTGGACCTTCGGGATTAGGTATAGCACAGGCATGACAGGATTGTTATTTTTTAGATACTTAAGCTCATCCATACTCAGCAACCCAAAAGATCTCCACCCCATCAGTAAGGAATAAAAATCTTCTTGGGCTTTCTTAATCAAAGTGATGTCACTGTGTCTATAGCAGTCTGAATCATTCAATTGAGAGAGGGCTTCCTCCAAATATAGTTTCCGCGGCCATAAAACTATATTCCCTCCCTTGTCAGATTGCCTGACAATGACATTCTCATTTGATTGGATCTTATGGATGAGTCGCAGGTACTGATCATTCTGTGTGTATTTCTTCCGTTTAGAACTGAGCACTTTTGAATGCAACAACTTGATGTCTTTAACAGCAGCATCATGAAAGATGTCAAGGTTGTCGTATAGCATCACAGGAGTATAGGTGGAGCGTGGTTTAAACGATGTTAACCCCCCTACCTTATTTGGCTCACATCCTGATGCTTCTTGGGATGTTGATTGTTCCATTCTTAGGGATTCCAAAGCCTCCAGACCAGGAGCATCACGAACTTGCAGCCCCTCATATTATATATATATATATATATATATATATATATATATATATATATATATATATATATATATATATATATATACACATACAAATATATATATATAAATAATCATTACTGTTTGGTTTGTTACGAACATTAACATTTTGATAAAGATACAAATTTAAAATGACATAGCAAATGGGAATACAAGAGGATCTTTGTGCAAGGATAGGCCCACCAACTCGGAGAAAGAAACAATAACAAGAGCCTTTCGGTCATATCAAATTAACACCTGGAATCCATGATGTCATCAGTGATGTCACTAACAATGTCATTGGTGATGTAATATGCGAGGGCAAAAGCAATGCATTGCTGGGGCGTAAGTTATAGCCGAACTATAACGTCCTTGCAACCTTCAGTTTCTTCAGTGTGTGTGTATATATTACATTATACTTACCTGCAAAATACTTACATTTTCGTTTTAAAGGCATGAGTGGTAAAGGCATATTTGTTGTCAAAGTTAGCGTGGTAAAATCATGTGTATTTCCAATCGTGTTATAAAGGCTGTTCTCATTCCCAAGCGTGATGGTTTGAAAAGGGGGAGGGAGGTGATACCACGGTAATCCTATGAGCGATTCAGGAATCACGGTCGGCCCTCTAAACTAAAATTGGCACGGTCTGGGTGGATGTAGCCCTACTATCTCAAGACCTGCAGAATACCAGGCCATACCCACAGGGCCGGACTGGCTACCGGGCAGTTGTGTGCGCTGCCGAGCTAGGGACTAATTTCTCTGTGGTGGGGGCTTATTTAGTTGATGGGGCCTGCGTGCGATTTGAAATAAAAAAAGCAAAGCAGGTCCCCATCAACGAAATTAGCCCCCAGCACGGCAGCACACACAACTGCCCGGTAGCCAGTCCGGCCATGCATACCCACCATCAAGCCTAAGGAGTCAGGATATTCCTACCCTACCTCCTATGTCATTTATTATGCATTTTTGTTAGGACTCAGGACTGAGTCCCAAGTAGGCTGTTAACACTTCCTGGTTGATGTGGTGGCAGCCAATCAAATCTCAGCATGAGATCAGCCATTTTCGTTGATCCTCCGCAGCCTGATGTATACAATTTTTTTAACTTTAATATCTCCAAAACTACTGAACCGATCTACACCGAAACACAAAGCACCCTTTCTGTACCAACATCTTGCTTTCTGCCTAATTTGGTGTAAATCCGTCCCAGCAGTTTTAGGCAGTAATTGATTTAGGACACCCCTTTGTCTTAGTCCCCGCTTGAGTTCAGTAGAGATTCGTCAAACGGCGCCAAAGTTATTAGCAACACAAAAAATCATTCCTTATGAAAACATGATCCTAACTATAACTATCCAGTGGTATACACCTCTATGTAGCTACAAATTCCTCACCTGTTAAATATATTCCAAGGCTTCCGTCTGGATCCAGAAACTTTCATAGCTTTCCCTTGCCAGTAGGAGGTACAGGGTCCCTCTCGGCGACGGAAGCGATACCTTGGCGACATCACTGGAGCCATATACCGGCCACCCCAGTGCACGCACAACAGTTCCCCCATACGTTTTTTTCTGTGTCCGCAGAGGTAGAGATGAGGAATGACATAAGTAGAATGTGGTGCAGCATCTGAATTGTAAACCTTTTATTGTAGCCTCTGACCTTCCTTCAGAATGGGGAGGTGGGTATGATTGGTGAGCATTTTGCAGGTAGAGTATCCAACCAGAAAGAGCTTACCTTAGGTAAGTAGGGGTCCAGCCAATAAAGTCTCTCCTTCTCTAGTTTGGGTTGTGATGGCAGGTAGATGTGAGAATAATGGATTGCCCCAGCTGGTAAGGGGCCATCACCATGGGAATGAAATCCGCTTTAGTTCGAAGAACCAGTTCAAAAAGAAGCATGTGTATAGAGAGCAGACGCTCAGTGACAATCAACTGACAAATTAAAAGACTCAAAGGGAGAATCCATCAGAAAAGTCAAAACAGGGTTCAAGTACCATTGGGGTATGAGAAAAGGATTTTGTGGAAATATATTTGTCAGTCCCTTTAAAAGCCTCATAATGAACAGGGATTTGTACAGGGACGGCTGGTCTGGAAGGCAGACGAAAGCCAGCAGAGTCGCAATGTAACTCTTGATCGTGACTACTAGAACAGCGAAAGCACAAATCGGAAGACCTCAGATAGACGGGCCCTTAAGGGATCCACCTCATTCTCCACATGACACATCAATTTCACCTTCCAGAATAAACTATTCTGTGGAGGGGTGATAAGCAGAAAGGATCACATGACCAACCCCAGTTGGAAGGAGCTCAGATGCCCCCACTCAATCTCCAGGCATGAAGGTGGAGACTCTGGAGACTGAGGCACAGAACCTCTCTCTCTCTGACTGGGAGTGGAGGTCAGCCCAGAGTGGAAGGCAGAGTGGTAGATGCAGGGAGAAGCGCAGAAGGTCTGTGTACAACTCTGTGGCAATAAGGACTCGATCCTAGAGAATCTTACTCTGCACCAAGGAATCAAGGGGATGGGATCTGTACAGTCTGACTGAGAAGGGAGGGGAGAATTCAGCACAAGCCAAATTGCCCACAGTTCGAGCAATTTGGTGTGCAGAACATGCGCTTCTGGATACCAAAGGTATCAGATCTCCAGTCCCTGCAGATAAGCACCCCATCCAAAGTTGGAGGCATCTGTCAGCATTCGCCACCGCCATGGCCATGGCCATGGCTGGCGGGGCATACACGGATATCCCTTGAGATAGGTGTTTCTCCACCTTAAACAGGTGCTGCTGAGAGAGTTCCAGGTGAGACTTGGGTATGTTGGAGAAAACGTTTCGGTTTAAACCGCAGTGACGCTGTTCCTGCAAGTGGTGCTGCACCATCTGTTACACAATAGCTTTGAGCAGCCTGTTGTCTGGGTACAAAAATACTGAGATCCTGCACTTCTTGAGATGAGCCGCAACCACCACCGTCACCTTTGTGAAGTCTCAAGGTGCTGCTTTAAATCCAGATGGTAGAACAGTGCAGAGGTAGAGAGAGCACCCTACACCATGCAGGTACCGCCTGTGTAGCTGCAGAACAGGTATACTGAAATATGCATCCTGCAAGTAAATGCACACCATCCAGTCTTCCACCTTCAGGGCCAGAAGGGAGGAACTGCATTCTAAAATTCTCCTTGCAGAGGTAAAAACTCAAAAGCCAGAGGTCTATAAGAGGACGAATATGGTAATCCTTCTTTGGAACCAGGAAGTACCGAAAGTAGCACCCCCGCTCAATTTCCTGCTCTGGCACCAACTTCATTGCTTCTTTAGGCAGCAGGACTGCCACCACCTCCAGCAGGACTGCCACCACCTCCAGCAGGACTGCCACCCCCCCCCCCCAGCAGGACTGCCACCACCTCCAGCAGGACTGCCACCACCTCCAGCAGGACTGCCACCACCTCCAGCAGGACTGCCACCCCCCCCCAGCAGGACTGCCATCACCTACAGCAGGACTGCCACCAGCTGCAGCAGGACTGAGACCAACTCCAGCAGGACTGCCACCAACTCCAGCAGGCCTGCCACCAACTCCAGCAGGCCTGCCACCACCCGCAGCAGGACTGCCACCACCTCCAGCAGGACTGCCACCACCTCCAGCAGGACTGCCACCACCTCCAGCAGGACTGCCACCAACTCCAGCAGGACTGCCACCACCTCCAGCACCACCTCCAGCACCACCTCCAGCAGCACTGCCACCACCTCCAGCAGGACTGCCACCACCTCCAGCAGGACTGCCACCACCTCCAGCAGGACTGCCACCACCTCCAGCAGGACTGCCACCACCCCCAGCAGGACTGCCACCACCTCCAGCAGGACTGCCACCACCCCCAGCAGGACTGCCACCACCTCCAGCAGGACTGCCACGACCTCCAGCAGGACTGCCACGACCTCCAGCAGGACTGCCACCACCTCCAGCAAGACTGCCACCACCTCCAGCAGGACTGCCACCACCCCCAGCAGGACTGCCACCACCTCCAGCAGGACTGCCACCACCTCCAGCAGGACTGCCACCACCCCCAGCAGGACTGCCACCACCTCCAGCAGGACTGCCATCACCTCCAGCAGGACTGCCACGACCTCCAGCAGGACTGCCACCATCTCCAGCAGGACTGCCATCACCTCCAGCAGGACTGCCACCACCTCCTTTTGTAGTATTCAAAGAAGGTCTTTGACAGAAGGGCCTGCGGGATGGGGGAATGTGGTGAGGGACCTGTTGGAAGGGTTAGTCATACCTCCTTTCTACATTCTCAGTGGACGCATTGGTCTGATGTTATGCTCTCCTGGGTCTATTGAAAGGGGATACCCATCGTCTCACAAGCTGCACAAGCATCTTTCCAGGTGGTGCAGGAGAAGCGGATAAGAAGGAGAAGAGGGCGGGTGTCTGGTGGCCTATGCACGTTTTGCTTCAGGAGAGGTTTCTCTTGCTGGCAGCGCTGAGAAGGCTGATGCTACAATAATTTATGAAACTTGAGAACCCCCAAAATTTGAGACAGTAATGGTAGTCTATCAATGGGAATTGAAGACCTCCAGGGGCTGGTGCGGTGCACCTGGCGATCAAACAATTTACTGCTGGGGCAGACAAGGGCTTTTACCAGTCAGTCATCGCTGGGTCCAGGTGTCCCTCACTGAATGGCAGCAAGATTTCAGAGGTCCTGGCTGAAGATTTAATTGATTTTGATTTTTGGATTCATGGTGTCACGGTGCTGCCTGCAGAAAAGAAGCTGCCAACAGGTGGAACAGTATTGGGAGAGAATATAGCCATGCCTTCAAAATCCTATGGAAAGCCAAGTGAGAAGTTAGGCTAGCAATGTGTGTTCTTCTCATCAAAAAGAGGGAGGTAGAAAGCTGATCCATTCAGTTTCCAAAGTAGAATTCAATAATCAAAAGAGAAAGGATCACTTGTCCTGCACAACCTTAGGTTTCTTGCAAGAGCGGGGGGTGTGTGTGTCCCAAATAGAAGACCCTCATGCACGTGATGGGTAGGGTGGAGTTGGAGCGGTGTATCTTGATTCTCCGCTTTTTTATTCACGTGTGTGCATAATCATCAGGTCGATCAAGTTATGCAACCTCCACCAAGAGGTGTTAACCCAAGGTTGAAACAGTAGTGAGCCAGTGATAAGGGAATATTAAAAAGCCCGGATAACCAGAAAAGGAAATTTTTAATAAGTCTGGGTTCGGGTCTTGTTAACTCTGGTATAGTGCATCATGGGATACTTATTAGGAGTAGTTGATGCACTCAAAGTTTCCTTAAAAACATTGCGTGAAGGGAATAGGTCGACATGTTTCTGCCTTCTGCGCCTTAGTAGGACTTACAGGCATTCATCAGGACCGTTATGTGAAATAACGTGAGGGTAATGTGGACAAAGTGCTCAAAATGGAGTGATAAGAAAAAGGTATAATGACCTGTCTCTTGTTTCAAATGAGGTCGCAATGTACCTGTTGGAGAAAGAATATATACACGTACGTTTTCAACACAAAGGGGAGAGGGTACATGGGGAGACACCAAACAGAAAACTGTATCTCGAGTCTATCATTGATAGACTAAAGCAACAACTAAAAAATGGCAATACTTCATTCATGGCTGCTATCAATGGCAATGTCAACTCTCTCATCAAACTCTCCATGCTCTGACAGAGGGTCATGGCATGCTCAGAGGTGGATACAACATGCAGATAGAATCAGAGTTAATGCCTGTGCAATGTATCAAATTGTAAAACGAGCTTAACGTTATAAGAACCGTGTTGTGCTCGATGATATATCATTGTGAGATATTACACACACTCAGTTCAACATGTAATTCTATGTTTATCCGAAGTTCCAAAAGAAACATGTGTAGTGCCGTGCTTAAACACACGTGTTCTTTTCAAAGCGTGCTTATGGTATCTAACATGCTCGTTGTGGCATACTGGTATATTTACCTCGCGCATGTAAATACAGCGCTCCAGTCAGGTTTAAAAGGCTAGAGGGGGACTAAACAAAGGGGAAAGGTGTTATTTTTAAAAAAGGTTAGCAGCAATACTTGCGGTTGTTGGATTGTCTGGTTACCGTCGCGCTACCTATTTTGTCCTGCCCTGGCGTCTTCTGCGAGCGCGCTGCCTTCGTTAACCCGGAAACTGAACTATCTGTTTCCTGTCTGGTAATGACTATGGGCGTCAAATCTGATTGGTTGTGTAGCGCGTCGCCATGACGACCTGTAGTGACGCGTATGTTGTCCTCAAAATTGTTCGTGTTAGTAAATATTTTTGCGGGTTTGTTAATTTTATCCACAAGCCTGTGGTCGGAGTGGGGGCTCCGTTTACATTTAGGAACTGGTTAAAGAAGAAATGATCTTAGTCTGTGTCCAGAAAGTCGGTCGAGGCAGATACTTCATTATTAAGCCGGCAGCGAGGGAACAATACCTTACAACCAATTAATGGTGATGATATTTGTTTATGTCCCAAAATATGTAAGGGGCAAAGGCTTCATTGTGAGCCAGCATAGAGGAAGAAAAATGGGAGGATCTTAAAGCACGATATATTGATCTTTTTTTATGTCCCGAATGTTGGGTGGAGGCAGAGAATTCATTGTAAACCGCCAGAGAGGTGGAATGGGTTGGGGGAATCACTGAACCTTGTTGAGGTAATGTTCAAATAGGTACTTATTTTATTATCTGTTGAGACTGAGCCAGGGTATATTGTCATTCAGCTCCCGTTCGGTTCCCAGTCGATGTACCCACCTCTGCTCTTTTTCAAAGAGGATTTTTTCAGCGTTCCTGTCTTTCTTAGATAAGGTTTCTAGGATGACCCAGTTGAGATCTTGAGTTGTATGGCCCATCTCAAGGAAATGGTTGGCCATTTTTGTGGTGCTCTTCTTACATTTCACGTTGCTCTTATGTTCGCACAGTCGCTGCTTGGCTTTTCTACATGTCATGCCTATGTATCTGAGGTTACATGGGCAAGTGATCATGTATATCACGTGGGTGGTGTTACAGTTGGTATGATGGCGTATAGTCCATTTGAAATCCGGTAGTAATTGGAGTTCTTTAGTGGGTCTTGTCAAACTGCAAACCGAGCATGAGCCACATGGGTAGTGTCCTGTTACTTGGGGGTTACCCCATGGGTCAACTAATCCTCTTTTGGGTTTAGGTGGAGGTCTGGTATGGACAAGGATGTCTCTCAAATTGCGGCTCCTTTTGTTTGCAAACCTCGGCTTTGGCCATGGGAGATTCCCTGATGTTAAGATGCGCCAGTTTTTGTTAATGATTTTCTTGACACTGTTTGTCACTGGGCTATATGTGGTTACGCAGGTGACTTCTTCCGAGGGTGTTTTTGGTGTGGTCTCAAAAAGTGCTTCCCTATTTTGATTTCTTGCGCGTTTTTTACATTTTTTGATCACTCTTTGTGGGTAATCTCGTGCCTCTAGTTTTTTGCATAGATCATTGGCCTATGACTTATATTCATTGATGTTGCTGCAATTACGTTTAAGCCTGAGAAATTGGCTATATGGCAAGTTCTCCTTCAGAGGGCGAGGGTGGAAGCTTTTTAAAGAGAGTAAGCTGTTTTTAGCAGTTGTCTTGAAGAACGTCCGGGTCTGGAGAGTTCCTTCTGCCGCATAGATTGTTAGGTCCAGAAAGTCTATGCTTTTCCGGTTCATGCAGTAAGTAAATTTTAGACAGTCATCTCTCTGGTTGAGCCAGATGTGGAACTCACTTAGGCTGGTTTCGTCCCCTAGCCAGATGACGAAAATGTCGTCTATATACCGTTTCCAGAACAGTATATGACGATGATAAGGGTTGTTATTCTCATTCAGGATGTGTAGGTCCTCAAAGGTACTGACGTAAAGCCCGGCCACGCTTGGGGCAAAGGTGCTGCCCATTGATGTCCCGTGGCACTGTAGGTATAGGTCGTCTTTGTATTGGAAGAAATTTTCCATGAGCGCCAGCCGGCAGCATTCCAGTACAAAGTGTCTTGGCGTTTTATGATTCCAGGTTGAGTTGAAAAGTATGCTCTCAAGAGTATCCATTGTTTTGTTTTGTGGGAGGCTCGTATACAAGCTCTCAACATCGAATCCGACCAAGAGCATGGTGTCAGGAGAGTATTCAATGTCTTGTAACTTGGTTAATAAGTCTCTTGTGTCTCGTAAATACGTCGGTGTCTTTTGGACCAGAGGTCTAAGGTATTGGTCTGCGAACTGTGACAGGGGTTCTAACAAAGAACCTATACCTGACACAATCGGACGGCCAGGTGGTGGTACTCGTCCTTTGTGTGTTTTCGGTAACAAGTAGAAGTAGGGAGTACGAGGTGTGTGGGTCCTGAGATAGTCCCCTTCTTTTCTTGAGATCCAGTCATTGGTCTCAGCCTCTTCTATCATCATCGCGATGGTTCTCTGTAATCTCGATGTTGGATCTAGGGTCAGAACTTTATAAAATTTCTCATCCTTGAGAAGGTCCAAACATTGTTGGTCATAGCCCTCGGCTGTGAGGAGGACCACTCCTCCGCCTTTATCGGCCGGTTTTATGACTATGTTATGATCATCTCTGAGGGCATTGAGAGCGGTTTGTTCTGTCCTGGAGAGATTTTGAAAGGGTTTTGGAGGTTCGTCTGCTAGTCCATCTATGGCTTTGAAGATGGCCTGCTCGAAGGTCAGTATTTCGACTGGAATTTGAGAATTCAGAGGACAGAAAGATGACTTGTTCTTCAAGGTGGTATCTCCTTCCCTGTTGGGAATTTGGTCTCCTTTGAAAAATGCTTTTAACTTCAATTTGCGGCAGAACTCTGCCACTTCACATTTGGTTTTAAAAAGATCAAGCTTCGGAGTCGGGACATAACCAAGTCCTTTGTTGAGTACGAGTTCTTCATCCTGGGTTAGAACCTTCTCAGTGAGATTCACGATGAGGGATTCGTGGTTGTACCGGTTTTGGCTTTGGTTACACTCCTCGTCTGTACTTGCCTGGATTGGTCGGACCAAGTTACTCCTCTTCGCCGGGTTCTTTGGGGCGCTGGACCATTCCCTAAAAAAGGCATATTTTGTTGGAAATTCTGACCTGTTTGTATTGGTATCTGATGGTTCATTTTCTGGGGGCCTTGGAAATATGGGTTCATCCACCCCTGGAAGTGAGGGTTGAAAGGTTGGAAAGGCATCCCTTGAGGGTTCGTTTGAAAGAATGGGGGCCGCCACGAATTGCGTCCTCGGCGGTTACCTCTCCTATTCTGGAAGTATGTTTTGTTAGGATTGTTGTGTTGGTCTGATCCTTGATCGGAACCTGTGCTAGAAGCACCGCTGTGTGATCCATAATTAGAGGCATTGTCATCTGCATTATAATAGCAATGTGTGTTGGCAGAGAATTTCACAATTTGGCAGCTGCTACTGCAAAGGTGAGCCATTCCATCTCACCTCCTGAAACCTCTTAACAATTACTTTCTTGAAAGAAGGCGACTTCAGCTGCCTGTTAGGCAGATGCCATTGAATGCTAGCTTAAAAGGCGGTGGTCTCTGATGGCACAGTGTCTGATGTGCCTTACACAATGCTTTGAAAGACACCCTCTTACTCACAGGTAGCCAGTCTAGAGAGCGAAAGCTCTCCCTCACTGACTGGTGTTTGGGAATGTTAAAAATCAGACGTGCAGCCGCGTTTTGAATTACGTGAAGTTTATTTAGTGAGGATTTATTGATGTTCAGGTAGAGCGCATTGCCGTTGTCAAGAAGGCAGCAGGACCTAGGTTAAGATAATTGACATGGCTCCAAGAGTTGGGTAAGTTCAAGGATATCAGCAGCCTTCTTGAAATGGAATGAAGCCACATCTGGATGAGGTGGCCCTGGTTGGCAGTCCACTTCTACCTCAGGAGTGGTATTGAGTCCACTAACGTGACCAAGTAGACTGCCATATCAGAAGATAAGCGAGGGGGGTGGAAGCAGATTACCTGCCTTGCTATTATCACCTGTAGCGTCCATCTCTGCCCGGGAGTATGTAAAAGGCTACGCCACACACACAGCTCTAGTTTGCACATCGTTTTTTCTGCAGCATGCAACCGTTAACTGAATGCACTGTGTTACAAACTTAATTAACCGCACCCATCAGATCACATAATACATGTAAGGAGTTTGCAGATGACCACTAGAGAATTCATGCACATCAGCACACAACACATCACCATCCATTAAAGCTGGGGTGGATCAGGCATTTGAATTTGCTCTCAATACAAGCCAAATATATCATGCATTCTTTGCCTGCAGCACTGGCAAATATGGCCACGCTTTTCTTCGTGTCCCTTTCCTGCTCCACGATTAACTCGTTGGGCCTCCCTCCTGGATTTCTGTAGGTGTGACAGAGGCTCAGCTGTTGGGTGCGGTGTGGCTGGTGGCTTCTGAATCAGTGCCAAGGGGTGGTCAACTGGTGAAGGTCTTGACAGCAGGAGAGATCTTGACAAAGTCAGAGATGTTCCATGTGGGGTAGAGGGGACAAATCGTGCCTCCGGAGGGCACACTGGCAGAAATTCAAATGGGCCCACAGGTGCCCCGAGGGGACAATTGCATCTGGGAGAGGAGTTGGCCTAACGGCTAGGGCGCTCGACCTCGGAGATCTGCGTTCGAGTCTCGGTAACGACGCCAAAAACCTCCTGTGATTCTGGGCAAATCACTTAATCTCCCCATGTCCTCATGTAACATAACTGGTGCTATGTAAAGCGCTCTGATACCTGATTCAGTTCTGGTCTAGTTCGCACTATATAAAACTTTGCAAAAAAAAATAAAAAAATATCTAAACAGGTTTTAAGAGCGTACACTGAATGCGACAAAGAACGAGAAGCCCTCCTTAAAATATTAGGATGGCGGGGAGCCTCAAGACTTCCTTATTATTTTGCAGGTAGGCACCACCACGTCTCCTAAAAGGGTCATCAGAACAAAAAAAAACCTAGTTGCAGGTATAAGCAAGTGTGTCTGCTATACTGAGCACCATTGCCATCATTACCAACATATCAAAACCTGCTATGAATCAATAAAGATTCAATAAACCTGCAGTTCCAAAGGGTACAGTGAAAACATGTATTCCCATATATTTGCAAAGGGTCTGGTGGCTTCTTTGTCCCTGGCTAGTCTCAACCCCTCCTACTCTGAGCTCTGCTAAGCAGGCTTCAACAGGTGGAAACTCTGCTGCCTCCTCTCTCTGTACACCTGAAGCTCTGGCTAAACTAACGCTGGTGCTGTACCAGTTCTTCACTCTGTTCTACAGCACCTCCCTTGCTGCACTGAATCAACACTGGTGAAGGACCAGTTTTTTTACACTCTGTACTCCTGGGTCTCCCTTGCTGTGCTGCACTAATGCTGGTGCTGTACCGGTCCTTCTACACTCTGTACTACTACACCTCCCTTGCTGTGCTGCACTAACGCTGGTGCAGTACCAGTTCATTTACAGTGTGTACTCCTGTGCCTCCCTTGCTGCGCTACACTAATGTAAGGACTGTACCAGTCCTTCTTTGTTGGACCCGGCCTCATGGCGTGGTCCTACTCCTTCCGCATGGCGAGCCCAGGACGACATCGGCCCTCCACCCAGCATCGGGCAGCCCTTTTGCCCAACACTGCACGCCCCAACATTGCTGGTCCGGCCACCATCCCGGACCCCCACTGCCGACCTGGCTCCATCGTGGGCCCCTCACGACCTAAGCATGAGGCCGCGCCCGACTCCATCTTGGGCCCACCACGTCACGACCACGTGGCCTCTGCTCCGGCCCAGGCCCCAGCGAAGCCCAGACATCGAGGCACCAAGATCCACCCAGGTGGTTGAGTGGCTACTCGACAGATCCCGGAGAAAAGGGTGTTTCGATGGCCCTCCAGCCGTCCCCGGACGCCTGGTTTCGATCGCCCTCCGGCCTCCCTGGGCGCTGGATCCACCCCCCTGCGGGGTGTCTGGACACCATCATCCTGGCCCTTCTGACCCCCAGGCGCGAGGGTCCGGACATCAAAGGACTCCAGTCCTATATCTGGGCCAGCCCTGGATTAGGACGTCAGTTGTATCCTGGACTGGAAGCCCTGCTGACGCTGTCACGGCCGACAACAGACGAACTCATCTCCGGTAACCTGAACCATCTGAGAGCCTGCTGGCGCTGCCGCGGCCTACCTTGCTGAACCATCTGAGAGCCTGCTGGCGCTGCCTACCTTGCTGAACCATCTGAGAGCCTGCTGGCGCTGCCGCGGCCTACCTTGCTGAACCATCTGAGAGCCTGCTGGCACTGCCGCGGCCTACCTTGCTGAACCATCTGAGAGCCTGCTGGCGCTGCCGCGGCCTACCTTGCTGAACCATCTGAGAGCCTGCTGGCGCTGCCGCGGCCTACCTTGCTGAACCATCTGAGAGCCTGCTGGCGCTGCCGCGGCCTACCTTGCTGAACCATCTGAGAGCCTGCTGGCGCTGCCGCGGCTCGAACCCCTCGGAACCCCCCAGCTCGAGGATTGAGAGCTGTGCGTAGGGTATCCCTTCCTCCACCCAGAGCTAGACTGTCCCGCTACCTACCCCCCTTTCCGAGACTTTACGGATCCTTCGATCCATCTGTATATACTGCCAAGAACCAGCAACCTTTATTACTTATAAAAACTTAAGAACTTGATCTCTTGCGTGGTGTCCGTTTGTAGTGTTGTGATTAATCGGGTCTACGATTCTCGGAGAGGGCCCTCATTCAGGAGGCCCCTCCGTAACGCTCGGCTACTTCTCGAAGGAGAGCTGGACCTAGGGGTGGTCAGTCAGACCTCTTCTGCCTCCCCCGGGGTCGCCTTTCTAACATTGGTGGCAAGCGCCGGGACCCGAGCCCACGCAGATCGTACAGAGAGTAATTCACTCACTACCAAGAAAAACCCACTACGACCATGAGCACAGAATTCCAGAAAGAGAAAATGGAAGACTACAGTCACATGGAGCTAAAGCAATTCTGCAAAGAGCTAGGCATCGCTACCACTGGCTTAAGCACCAAAGAAGACTTTAAATCGGCCCTGCAGGCCTGGGTGGACGCCGGCGAGGCGCCACCCCCGAGTGAAGATAACCCGGGCCCGAACGGAGGCCCGGAGGCCGAGACGAACCCAGCGGGAGGGAGACCCGCAAACCCAGACACGGGCCTCTCCCACGAAGACGCCCGAGAACGAGAGAGGAACCGGCTCCACGAGTTGGCTCTTGCTCGACTCAGACAAGAAGGAGAAATCCAACTGGCAGAAAGGAAGTTAGCCCTCGAGGAGAAAAAACTCATGCTCGAGCACGAGCGCGTCCTCAAAGAAATGGAACTTAAAGCCAAGGCAAACGAGTCTGCCATCGCCGGGGGTAAGACCTCACCCCCGCCGGTGGACACGAAGGTGCACATACCCAAGGATGTCGTCAAAGAGTACTATAAGAACGACGACATCCAACAGTGGTTCAAAGCCTACGAGGTCGCCATGGCCGCCCATCGAGTACCCCTCAAGGACTGGGGCGCCGGCCTGTGGGGGAAGTTTATCAACGAAGGGAGGGACGCCCTGCTGGAGCTCCCTGATACTGAGATGACCTCGTACGAGCACATGAAGACCGCCCTCCTCACTCGCTACGGACTCACCCCCGAGATGTACCGGCAGCGATTCAGAGACTGCAAGAAAATCCCCGGTACCACATGGGTGGAGTACGTGAACTTTTACAGCAGAGCCTTCGAGGGGTGGGTCAGAGGCTGCCAGGCCACCACCTACCAGCAGTTGATCGACCTCATTCTATGGGAACATCTGTCCAATAACTGCTTCATCGAACTTCGGCAACACCTCCTCGACAGCAAATTGACTGAGCCACGAAAACTCGCTGTCGAGGCGGATAGATGGGTGAGCACCCGAGTTCCCCGGAGTCCACTGGGAGACTACGGCCGGGGATCCCCGGGGAACCACCGACCCGGAGGCGGCGGAGTAGGCCCCCAGGGGTCCTCCCCCACCTCCAAGTCGCCATCCCTGGGCCAGAGAGGGGGCCCCCCAGCCAGACCGGGGCCCCGCCCGAACGTTACGTGCCACAGATGTCAGCGACTGGGTCATTATGCGAATGACCCCCTCTGCCCAATGAATCAGCGACCCGGCACCACCGGTCCCCCAACCCGCCAGATCGCAGCCGCTGCCCTGGGTGAAGAAAGGAGTGAGGAGGAGGACGACAACCCCGAGCAAGCCGAGTGGGAGTCCGCCGCCATGACCTTAGCATGCCTGGGTACTCACGACCTGATCCCCCGAGGCCCGATCCCCGGCAACACCCAGAAATACCGCCAGTGGGTCACCATCAATGGACGCAGGACCGAAGCCCTCCGTGACACTGGGGCCAGCGTGACAGCGGTCCGCTGCCATCTAGTGACCCCGGAGCAGATCCTTCCTAACGTCCTGTGTCCAGTCCGGTCCGCAGATAACTCAGAGACTTTGTGCCAGATGGCCCGCATCCCCTTCGAGTGGGGGGGAGTGTCGGGCGTGCTGAAAGTGACTGTCCGCGACGATGCCCCCGTGGACTGCCTCCTTGGGAACGACCTAGAAAGTTCCCCCTGGGCTAACGTCGAACGGAGAGATCACCTGGGGATGCTAGGCCTTCCCGAGTGGGTCTGTGCGACCACCCGCTCCATGACCGCCCGAGCCTCCACCCCAGCGGGGGAAGCTTCCACCGAAGAGCCGGAGTGGCCCGCCCCTCCGCCGCCCATCGTCCCCGAGGACGCCGACCCCGAACACGGCCCCCAAGGGCCCGACCAAGAAGATCTCACCGAGCTCGACCACCTCCCAGAACTCGCCCAATGGCGCCAAGAAGGTGGCCCCACCCGCGAACAATTCCGGCAGGAACAGAAAACCTGCCCCTCCCTCGAAGGGATTCGACAGCAAGCCGCTACCCAAGCAGCTGGAGACCCCGCGGGGTCCCACTGGATCTATTGGGACAACAACCTTCTCTACAGTGAGCAAAAGATTGCTGAACTAGGGGCCGGCCGGGTACTGGTCGTACCCCTCCGATTCAGAGACTTCCTCCTGAACTTAGCACATGATGTGCCCCTCGCCGGGCACCTGGGGCAGGACAAAACTTACAGCCGCCTGGTGACCCATTTCTTCTGGCCAAAAATGAGCACCGATGTGCTTAACCACTGCAGGACCTGCCCGACCTGTCAAGCCAGCGGGAAGAGCGGGGGGAAAGTCAAAGCCCCGCTCCAGCCATTCCCCGTGGTGACTACCCCCTTTGAGCGAGTGGGGATAGACATCGTAGGGCCCCTGGACCCTCGAACCTCGCAGGGGCACCGCTTCATCCTCGTCCTGGTTGACCATGCTACCCGCTATCCCGAAGCCATTCCCCTCCGAACCATCACAGCCCCCGTGGTGGGCCGAGCCCTCATGAGCATCTTCTCCCGAGTCGGCTTCCCCCGAGAAGTCGTGAGTGATCGAGGCTCCAACTTTATCTCGAAGCATATGCGGTCCCTATGGCAACAGTGCGGGGTCGCCTATAAATTCACCACCCCGTACCATCCCCAAGGAAATGGCCTAGTGGAACGATTTAACAGAACATTGAAGGGGATGATCAAGGGCTTAGAAGAACCACTCCGGCGCAAATGGGATATCCTGCTACCTTGCCTCCTGTTCGCCTACCGAGAGGTACCCCAGAAGTCCCTGGGGTTCAGCCCCTTTGAACTCTTGTACGGACACCCGGTCCGAGGCCCCCTCAGCCTGGTCAAGGAAGGCTGGGAGACAGCAGTTCGAGAGGCCCCACCCGATGTCTACCGGTACCTCCTGACCCTCCGCAATCAGACTCGGAAGTTCCGGGAACTTGCCGAGGCCAACCTGGAGGCTAGTCAGGAGGAGATGAAACGCTGGTATGACCAGAACGCCTCGTCCATCGAATTCGAGCCGGGCCAGCAGGTCTGGGTCATGTCCCCGGTCGAACCTTGTGCCCTCCAGGACAAATGGACGGGGCCCTTCAAAGTGGTGGAGCGCAAGAGCCCAGTCACCTATCTGGTGGACATGGAGTCCCCCCGGAACCCCCTCCGGGTTCTGCACGCTAACCGGCTCAAGCCACACTTTGCACGCACTGAACTGAGCCTGCTGCTAGCGACCGATGACGGAGCTGAGGACGACTCCGAACCCCTACCAGATCTCCTCAGCACCACCGAGAAAGACGGCTCCATCGAAGGGGTCACGCTCTCCTCTTCCCTGACCCCAGAGCAGCAACAGGACTGCCGGAAGCTGCTGGGGCAGTTTGCGGATCTGTTTTCCCTCACTCCGGGGGTCACCCGGTGGTGTGTCCACGATGTAGACACAGGAGACAGCCCGCCTGTAAAACACCAAGCTTTTCGAGTGCCCGACCGGGTTCGGGCCTGCATCCAATCCGAAGTGGGCAAGATATTAGCTCTGGGGGTAGTCGAACCCTCCAACAGTCCCTGGGCCAGTCCCGTTGTCCTGGTCCCTAAAGCCGCCCCCCCCCCGGAGCCGCTCCAGAGCTCCGGTTCTGTGTTGACTACAGGGGACTGAATGCCGTCACCAGGACCGACGCCCATCCCATCCCCAGGGCGGATGAATTGATCGATCGCCTAGGGGCCGCCAAATATCTCAGCACCTTCGATCTCACGGCGGGGTATTGGCAGATTGGCCTTACCCCTGGTGCACAGGAGCGATCGGCCTTCTCGACACCAGATGGCCACTATCACTTCAAAGTGATGCCCTTCGGCATGAAGAACGCACCCGCAACCTTCCAGAGACTAGTGAACCAAGTGCTGGCCGGTCTAGAGGAGTACAGCGCCGCCTATCTCGATGACATTGCAGTGTACAGCCTCCACTGGGATGAGCACCTGACCCACCTCTGGACAGTCCTGACGGCCCTTCGGCGGGCCGGACTCACCATCAAAGCCAGTAAGTGCCAGATAGGCCAAGGGTCCGTGACCTATCTGGGACACCAAGTGGGGAGCGGCCAAGTGGCTCCCCTCCAACCAAAGATAGACACCATCCGGGCCTGGGAGCCCCCGGTCACCCAAACCGCCGTCCGCGCCTTCCTGGGGCTCACCGGATATTATCGGCGATTCATAAAGAACTACGGAAGCATTGTGGGGCCCCTCACAGAACTGACCTCAAAGAAACTACCACAGAAGGTGCACTAGACCCCCGAGTGCCAGGCAGCCTTTGAAACTCTGAAGACTGCCATGTGCACCGCCCCTGTGCTCCAGGCCCCCGACTACAGCAGAGAGTTTGTGGTCCAAACCGACGCCTCAGAGCACGGCATCGGGGCGGTCCTGTCCCAAGTTAACTCCGAAGGCATCGACCAGCCTGTGGCCTTCATCAGCCGACGCCTACTGGCAAGAGAGCAGCGATGGAGCACCATCGAGAGGGAAGCCTTCGCCGTGGTGTGGGCCCTCAAGAAGCTCCGGCCCTACCTCTTCGGCACCCACTTCAGAGTACAGACCGACCACCGGCCCCTGCGGTGGTTGATGCAGATGCGGGGAGAAAACCCGAAACTGCTGCGCTGGTCCATTTCGCTGCAGGGGATGGACTTCACTGTGGAGCATCGCCCCAGCAACGACCACGCCAATGCTGACGGTCTGTCCCGATTCTTCCGCCTCGGCGAGGAGAATCCCCACGAAGATGGGTGACTCTCCCCTGCCTTCAGCTGGGGGGGACGCGTGTTGGACCCGGCCTCATGGCGTGGTCCTACTCCTTCCGCATGGCGAGCCCAGGATGACATCGGCCCTCCACCCAGCATCGGGCAGCCCTTTTGCCCGACACTGCACGCCCCAACATTGCTGGTCCGGCCACCATCCCAGACCCCCACTGCCGACCTGGCTCCATCGTGGGCCCCTCACGACCTAAGCATGAGGCCGCGCCCGACTCCATCTTGGGCCCACCACGTCACGACCACGTGGCCTCTGCTCCGGCCCAGGCCCCAGCGAAGCCAAGACATCGAGGCACCAAGATCCACCCAGGTGGTCGAGTGGCCACTCGACAGATCCCGGAGAAAAGGGTGTTTCGATGGCCCTCCAGCCGTCCCCGGACGCCTGGTTTCGATCGCCCTCCGGCCTCCCTGGGCGCTGGCTCCACCCCCCTGCGGGGTGTCTGGACACCATCATCCCGGCCCTTCTGACCCCCAGGAGCGAGGGTCCGAACATCAAAGGACTCCAGTCCTATATCTGGGCCAGCCCTGGATTAGGACGTCAGTTGTATCCTGGACTGGAAGCCCTGCTGACGCTGTCACGGCCGACACCAGACGAACTCATCTCCGGTAACCTGAACCATCTGAGAGCCTGCTGGCGCTGCCGCGGCCTACCTTGCTGAACCATCTGAGAGCCTGCTGGCGCTGCCGCGGCCTACCTTGCTGAACCATCTGAGAGCCTGCTGGCGCTGCCGCGGCCTACCTTGCTGAACCATCTGAGAGCCTGCTGGCGCTGCCGCGGCCTACCTTGCTGAACCATCTGAGAGCCTGCTGGCGCTGCCGCGGCTCGAACCCCTCGGAACCCCCCAGCTCGAGGATTGAGAGCTGTGCGTAGGGTATCCCTTCCTCCGCCCAGAGCTAGACTGTCCCGCTACCTACCCCCCTTTCCGAGACTTTACGGATCTTTCGATCCATCTGTATATACTGCCAAGAACCAGCAACCTTTATTACTTATAAAAGCTTAAGAACTTGATCTCTTGCGTGGTGTCCGTTTGTAGTGTTGTGATTACTCGGCTGTACGATCCTCGGAGAGGGCCCTCATTCAGGAGGCCCCTCCGTAACGCTCGGCTACTTCTCGAAGGAGAGGTGGACCTAGGGGTGGTCAGTCAGACCTCTTCTGCCTCCCCCGGGGTCGCCTTTCTAACATTCTTCACTCTCTACTACTGCGCCTCCCTTGCGGTGCTGTGCCAACGCTGATTCTTTTACACTATTCATGTTCTACTGCCTTCCTGTTGGCCCATTTTGAAGGTTAATCCCCAAACATTTTGCTTCTTCCTCCTATTTTTTCCCGACCTGCTGTTGCTTTAGCACTCTGGGCCCTTTACCACTGCTATTCAGTGCTAAAGTGCATATGCCCTCTGGGAAATGTGTATTATGGATTGGTGTTTCCATGATTGGCCTTTCTGGTTTACTGGTAAGCCCCTAGTAAAGTGCACTGAGTTGCCCCCAGACTGGGCCACACCACTGTGTTGGCCATGTGGGTACTATCTGCCTGTTGGGACACATCTGTGAGCAAAGTAAGTTTAGGTGCTGCACAGATGGGGTTCAAATGTGAGGAGAAGGGTTCCCCATAGGTCAGCTTAGTGGACCCTGAGAGTATGGATAGAGGGATCCACCTAGGTTCAGGAAGGCCTGTTGCGGGCCAGGCTCCATGTTCAATCGCCCGAAGCAGGGAAGCTAATCAAGGTATAGATTGGTCTACCCTAGCTTTAGGCTGGAAAGGGGTTGTGTTGGAGATGGCCCTTTTGCAGAGTTATCCCCAAACCTTTTGCTTATTCCTCCTATTTTTTCCTGACCTGCTGTTGTTGGTTTTAGGACTCTGAGCACTTTGCCACTGCCACTCAGTGCTAAAGTGCATATGCTCTCTGTGACATTTGTATTATGGATTGGTGTTTCCTTGATTGGCATATTTGATTTACTGGTTAGCCCCTAGTAAAGTGCACTGAGTGTGCCAGGGCCTGCAAATCAAATGCTGCTAGTGGGCCTGTGGCACTGATTGTGCTACCCACATGAGTAGCCCTGAAAAGGTAACTCAGACCTGCCACTGCAGAGTTTGCGCGCAGTTTGCAACTGTCATGACGACTTGGCAAGTGCACCCACTTACCAGGCCCTACCCTTCCCTTTTCTTACATATTAGTCACCCCTAAGGTAGGCCCAATGTAACCCTGTGGGCAGGGTGCAGTGTAAGTGAGAGGACATGCCCTGGTGTGTGTGGCATGTCACGATAGTGAAATACTGCCAATTTCGTTTTTCACTATTGCAAGGCTACCTGTTCCCATAGGCTAGAATGGGGAGTTTGTTTATAACATTGTATAAACATAACTACCCCTGGAAACACGGTAGGAAAATAAAGTTTGATATGCCTGAACTCTGGATGTTAAAATGTATCTTTTAGTGAGGGTCATTTTTACATTCTGTGTTTGAAACTACAACTTTTAGAAAGTAGGTATTTTCTTGCTTAGCCATCCAGTATGCCTCTGCCTGGTTTGTGTATTGCATGTCTGGCTTTTGGATGACAGAGGCTGGGAGGAGCAGCGGATCCCGAGAGTCTGATGAGTCAGAGCTGGGCTGAATAGACCTGGGTTACATTTAGAGTAGGGGGAGAAGATTTCCTTTCACCTGAATGGGCCTGGTCTGCCAAGGACAATGCTGTTTCCACCTCCTGCCAGGAATCTGCACCAGAGAGTACAGAACCGGTTTGGATCAAGCACAGAGCTTCTCTGCCACCAGAGAACAAAGGATTTTGTAATATAAATATTGGGGTCCAGACCCAAGAACTCTTTTGGACCAAGAAGACTATCAAGAAGAGCTGGAGAAGCTGTGAGGAGGAACTACCACTTTGCTAAGTGCTTTGCTGCATTGGCCTGCAGTGGCTGCTTCTGCCTTGGGCAGTGAAAGGACTGGACTCAACTTTCTGCACCATCTTTATTGAGTATCTCCAAGGGCCTGAAGTACAGCTTGCCTCCTGTTCTGAAGTCTCAGGGGCGGCAAAGACTTCACAAACCTTTGAGTACTGCTTCTGGAACCGCTGTTTCAGCTGCCACAGAGAAGGGAAACGCAACCGACTTTGTCGCTGGTTCTGTGTCCTGACGGACCCGCGGACCGCATCTCACACCGCAACCCTGGTCTCACCGACGACCGCCACCATTGCCATCAAGCCACTGCTTGCACCGTGACCTGTGGGTACCGTACTCCGCGCCCCCTCGCTTCACTACGCCATCCTGGTCTCACCTACGCCATCTCTGCTGCTGACTAAAACACATGTGACCGAATCGTGGCTGGGGGCACCGCTCGTAAGTTTGACAACGCACTGCCTCGTCCCACATAGCCATCTGGGCCGCCAGATGCCAGCTCCTGCCCTGCAACCTGCCAGAACCGCATCGAGCACCGTCTCGCCCTGCACTGTAAGCCATGGTCTCACCGACGCAGTGTGGACGATCAACATCGAGCCGCTGCCTGCACCGCATCGAGGGGACACCGCACCCTGCACCGCTTCCATTTTGCAATGCAACTGCTGCCACGACCGGTTTGCACCACTGTGCCAGCCGCAACGAGAAAGGTACTGTTACCGAGTCTGTCCATGCTTTCGCTGGCCCGTCCTGATGCGGTCGGCTGGAACTGTTAGACTCTGTTTTCAGCATCGCAGTAGCCCTGGACGGAGCTACCGACTCATACTGTGTTTTTCAAGTATTCTTGCAAAGTGTTCCTTTTTAAGTACTGTATTGTAGATTATTATCGGTTTGGTCTTGTTTTAAGTATATAAAATATTGATTATTTTTCTAAAACTGATGTGGTGTCCTTTTGTAGTGTTTTCAATGTATTACTGTTGTTTATGTGCAAACACTTTACTCACTGCTTCTAAGATAAGACTGACTACTCGTGCCAAGCTACAAAGGGGGTGAGCAAGGGTTATTTTAGGAATGTAACTTCCTTATCCTGACTAGAGGAATGCCCTAGCCAACCAGAAATCCCATTTCTAACACTTCCTCTCTGTGCTGGACTAGAGATGGCTCTCTTACAGTCCTGGGCGTCTGCCACCCACTGCTCTAAGCTGCACGAACGCTGGTTCTGCTACAACCCCCTCTGCTAACTCAGTCTTACTGTGATGCACTATCGCTGGTTCTGCTACAGTCCCCTCTGCTACTTCATGCTCCCTCTGCTGCACTAATGCTTGTTCGGCTACAATCCTGGACCTCTGCTACTTCCTTTTTCAAGCTGCAACAAGGCTGGTTCTATTGCAGTCCGGGGCCTCTACCACTGCACTCTCTGTACTGCACTGTAGAAATTGGGTTACTGGTGGTGGTGTGGGGGTTATTGAAACCCTACTCAAGCAGGAACCACAATCCTTCTCTAGGTGTGGCGCAAGCAAACTGTAAATTAAATTGTGCTCGACCCTCTGGAAGCTTGGCACAGAACAGTCAGGATTACAATGTGTAAAGTATTTATGCAGTACTTAAAACAGTAATAAGGTGAAAACACCACACAGGAAAAATCACACACCAATGTAGAAAAATAGAACAATTGTTAATAAATAAACAAGTCTAAAATGACAAAAATCCAATCAGTAGAACTGGAGATATTCAGGTTTAAGGTAAATATAGTGCCAAAAAAGTACAAAGCACCAACTGTGGATATCTGATTGTGCTGGACCGGGACATCACAAGTTCAAGCTGACTGCAATGGAGCACAGGCCGGCTACAGGGACCCAGTTAGGCCTACTGAACAGAGTACCTTAAATCCTGGGTTGCGGGACCCTCTAGTCCCCGAGCTTTCATCACTCCACTACACATGTTGCACTAATGCTGGCTCTACTATAATCTGACGGTTCTCGTTACTTCCTCTGCCTTAACCTTCATGTTGTAACAGAAGGAAAGTGCTACTTACAGTGTAGGCATCTTTTCATAACATGTAGTGCTGTCAATTTGCACGATCTTCATACCTCTACCATCCAGTTTTTAACTCGGATTTGTGAGAGTTGTTTTTCTTCTAAAAAAAGTCTTTAGAGTAACAAGGTGCAGTGTGACTCCTACCTTAGTTGGCAATGCACATGGGCACCGACTTCATGTTAGACTGTTTCTTGCACAGCGTGTGAGAGTAGTTTGGAGAGGTAAGTAAAGAAAGTATGGTGCACATGTGCACTGGTGAAGGAAGTTAATTAGTAAAGCACCAGATCTGTGACTAGAGCCACCCGCTTCCAGGAGGATGGCGGGCGCATGTGAATCTACAGCACTAGACACTACGACACAGATGCTTACAGGGTAAGTAACATTTTCTGTTTGTAGCATGTGTTGCTGTAGCTACACATGCTTGAAATAGACTGTAAAGTAGTGCCCCTCTACAGGCGGTTGCTAGCGAGTGGATGATGCAGGTGTCTGAAATAAAGTCCTGAGGGCCATTGGGCCAATGGTTGCCTGCCTACAATATCCACATAGTAATGTTTAGTAAAAATGTGAGAGGTTGACCAAGTAGCTGCTTTCCATATGTCAGCAAAAGGAATGTTCCCTAAAAAAGCCACGGTTGCTGCTTTTATGTGTGTAGAATGTGCCCTTGGGGTAACACGAAGGGCTCTTTCAGCTTCAAGATAACACGTCTGGATGCACCTAACTATCCATCTGGCAAAATGCCTGCTTTGGAGATGGGATGGCCCTTGTGCTGTTTTGAAAAATGCTTTGAACAATTGACCAGCTTTGCACAGGAACATGAGAGCCCGTTTTACATCTAGAGTGTGAAAGTAGCTATGGAGTCCGGTTGAGGAAAATAACATCCGGAGCTCTATGGTTTGGTGGTAGTACCGCCATGTTTCTGAAGGCTGTCATGTCTGCTTGGATTAAAGCTACTTTGCCCTGGATGAAGGGACGATAGGCTTTCAGGGCGAGGTGTTAAGCAAGGAGCACAAGGTAGCTGATGCTGTGCCCCTGGTTATGAGGGCCCCATACAGCTTCTATGGTCCTTTGTTCAAGATGCGCTTTTCAGCTGGCTTGGGAGACCTCCATGGTGATGGGGACTTGCGGAATGGGGTCTAGGAAGGGTCCGCCTGCAGCAGATTGGTGCTATTCCAAGCCTGCAGAGAGAACAGGGTGCCATCCTTTACCAGCGATAGATCAGCCGAGTGACCCTCCATTTGTGGCCATTGAGCTAAAAGGCCCTGGTGTAGCGTGTGCACGTGGACCAGGGCATGCGGTATTATAGTGATACAGGAAGCCAGCAAGCGCATAAAGGTTCCGATAATTGACGATTTTGCTGAAAAAGAGGTGTGAGCTGATGGAAGGCCAGCACCCTCTTGGGTAGGCTGTGACTGAGTTTAGCACTGCCCCTAGTAAAGGCTGGATTTGAAGTAGCTGTAGGTGTGATTAGGTGGCATTTATTGTGAGCCTGAGAATGTGCAAGACAGAGATGGAAGCCTGGGTGTCTGTAGGCACTGTTGCGTGCGCTTTACATTGGCCAATCATTGAGGTAAGGAAAAACATTGATACAGCCCTTTTCCGGTATGTGGCTACTGCCGAGCACTTTATGTAAACACTTGGAGCAGTGATGACGCTAAACAGGCACACCTTGATCTAGTAGTGATGATTACTTACCATGAAGCAGAGGTAGCCCCAGCTGGTGGGAAGGATAGTCAGTGTTTGAAGATGGAGGCTCCATGTAGTTGTAATTGTAGACACCCCTTGTGCCACCTACTGGTGGTATGCTTGCTGCTACTGCTAGTGTGAGGGAGTAAGTAGGGTCCAGTGAAGCATCTTTAGAACCATCCCAGTGTAGTTGCCTGTGAAAGGAGCCCATAGGTGGCAGAGTCTGGAGGGCACCCATTGGTGGTGTTCTTGATTTTTTCGAACATCTGATCAACCTGCGAGCAGAACAGATGTTCTCCATCGAAAGCAGGTTGGACAGATGTTGAAGGACCTTTGGTTTAAAGCCTGAAATGGGATGAAGGCTTGGTGTCTTATGTAGACACTGGTGATGACCCACCAAAATACGGTGTCTATAGTCGTGCAACCATAAATACTTGGCATGGTACTGAGGACAGTATTGGAATGGCATCGGTGCCATCACCATGAGTGCTTTCTCTACAGAGAAGCTGTAGAACACAAGGTCAGGTGCCGCCTAAAACAATGCCTGAGACCCTGTAGTCGGGATGGTGACAGTCAATGGCGAAGTCAGTCTCTTGGAGGCTGTCGT
This sequence comes from Lissotriton helveticus, assembly GCF_964261635.1. NCBI lineage: Eukaryota > Metazoa > Chordata > Amphibia > Caudata > Salamandridae > Lissotriton > Lissotriton helveticus. Next base: position 1,820,908,943 of record NC_136068.1, on the reverse strand, counting down.
CGAAAAGGATGTGGACAACGAAGGTTTTCCAGATGATCGTAATCGAATATCACTCTGTGGGTCTAAGTTGAAGCGTGAAGAAACACAATACACATCAGAACACAATGGCAAAAAAAAAACACAATAGAACAAGGAGTTGGTGCCCATGCTCATTGCCAGCTAAGGGAGGAGTCACACTACATCTTGTAACTCAAAAGTCTTTCTTTAAAGAAAAACAACTGGCAGACATCTGAGCCCAACGCTAGATTGCAGGAGTATGCAGAGCATGTGTATCTATGCCATCATATGCTGCAAACAGGTTTATAATCATGGGAATCAGTTCACTAGCGAGGTAACCAACTAGCAGTTGCTGGGTCTTCCTCCAAGGTCTTTTAAGACACAAATGTACTGGCCTCTCCCAAGAACAGTCCCCCAAATAATACACCAAGGAGCCATTAAATCAGGTTGATTATGGTGTTTATTAATTTTTGGTAACACAATGTAATAATAGTTTATTAGTGAATGGTTAATTACAAGGAATATGCCTGGGGATAACAAACAACAGTAACACAGAATATACACACACCCCTGGGTCAACGCTTGTTTCAGGGTAGAGGGTTTCCTTGGCAGTAAATCATCACAACTTGGATCCACGAAGGGAAGAAAAAACATGGAGGACAATTATTGCAGAGTGAGGAGAGGGGCGTGGATCTTCCTTAATCTGATCAACGTAGGTAAAAGGCTTCCGTGCAGCTAGCAAGACCACAATCTGTTCTTCTAGGACATGTCCAAATGCAGAGGATACATTTGCCATGGAAGATGCAATGCCCAGTGATTAGGAGGGTTCATTTCCTGAGAGGGGAAGTCATCACCGATGAAGCAGATACTTCAAGCTCAGCTACTGACTATGGGAATACGTCCAGCACAGGTCGTAAGCAGAGGTGGTCTCAAGACAGGGAGTTGATAATAGAGAAGGAACCAAGTAATTGTCTGGTGGAAAAGGCTCCTAGACTATTAGATCCTTCGAAGGATAAGTCTATTGCGAGAAAGAACCGATTCCTCTTCTGTTCAGGTGACCCTTTCAACAATGTTCTGAAAGCTGCAGGGGCGCGTTCTACAACTTTCTTCTTGTCAAGTGCAAGAGCTTGCTCGGGGATTTTAGTCAAAAGGTGCACTACTGGAGTGACTGTCCCCTCTTCACTGATGGTTAACTCAGCAGCTGGGACTGTTAGCTGAGTGAACACATTCAACTTCTGCTAGATATTACAGAGGAGAAATTAGAATTGTTGAGATAGCCTTTGCAAATTAGAGTTGAATCTCCAAGAAGGATAACATACATATACAAGTTCTGTTCTTGGGAATATCTTTGCAACAATGGGCTCTCTAAATATCGAACATGTTGGTTAAAATGTTCACAAAGATATTTAACACTTGTATGGAAGACTTCCAGAAAAACTAATAACAGGTTCAATATAAGAAAACTGGTTTGCTAAAAGGAGACGGTCCCATTCACATGTTTCCATACCCTAAGGATCAATCTGAGTTCCAATAATGTCACCCTCCTAGCTCCTAATCACACCAGAAGGAAGGACTTAAGTTTTTCTAGCTAGGGGGAGTTCTAGGGTTTGCACATGCAATCTACCTCCTCTCCAGAACTGCAATCAAAAGAGGTCAAAAGGTGGTAGCTCAACTCTTTCCTAAATTTAATAGGCAATATGGACCTTAAATTTAACATTCTTTCAAAGTCGATGGGAAAACGGGTTTCGGAATTCAGGAGGGTGAAGACTGTGCACAAGGACCGCACCTTTTTCATAAGAATTCTGCTCTCTAACGCCTGCTGATCCACTTCTGTAGGCTGAGTAGGGCTTCCCACGAGAAGTGCTATGGTTAGGCATGGACTGTAGCCTAAGACTTAATGTAGATAAGAGGTATTGGCTGGGTGCGCGTTCCTATCCCTCAATCTCTAGCAGTTGAGAGCCAGGGCTGAATGTGCATGTCTAGCCTAGGATTTCTTGTGGACAAGTGCTTTAAGTTGGGTACTGGCCTCACGGCCTTGGATTATATGTAGCTAACAGTTAGAATGGACATGGATCAGAGGCCTCATCATTCATGTAGATGAGCGGTAGGGTGGCATGTATATTTAAACAAGGGTTTTGGTGTGGATTTCAGCTGTCGTTTTGGTATGGGTCACTAGCCTTACATTTCTTGCAGAGGAACACAAGGGTTGGGCATACAATTCTAATGAGAAGTTAAGAATGGGACAGAACCACCTCTCTTGGACCTCCAGATAATGTTGTCTGCAAGGCAGGGCATGCCCATTGTCAAGAACTTCTAAGGGTTCCTTTTGGTCTCCTGATCACATCCACTTCATAGAAATCATGAGTAGGAAGCCTCTACTCCAGCACTTCCAGGGATGAGGCTGGCTGTGTTAGCATTAATGATTTCTTTGCATGTGTGTGTGGGGATGATATCAATGTGAGAGTGCACATCCTTCCACCAGGTCTTGCATATGATTAATTGATGATTTACCATGCTACCAGACAATTACAAAAGTGAAAGCTAGACTGAAATCTAACTGTAACTTAAGACGATACACGCTCTCAATAACAGAGATCCAGACCTTCTATTGCACGGTCCTTTAAGAGAGGCATCCCTTGTGCCACATATCTTTCTTCCATTGCACTGCGCCGAAAAAGTACTCTAAATTCAATATGCTGAGAATTGCTACACCTCTGCATGTGCTGTCCAGGATCTAGTGTAACAGAGAATATATTTCTTTGCCTACGAGCTATGTCTTTTAGACAAAGGGGCAGCAGCCTTAGTAGGTTCGCAGTCAGGGCTTGAATAATAAAAAATATTTTCTGCCATCCCTCTAACACGTCGGAGCAAAATGTTCAAACCTGAGTTTTCAAAAGAGCAGCCAGGAAATCTTGAACAAACAGGAAAGAAAACAAATAATGAACATCCCCTCTGTGTGCAACTCATAGGCTACTGCTACTCTCAGCTACTAGGAAGAATCAACTAGGAAGATTTACTGAAGGTTTGCTTCTTCCAAGTATGCTGACCACTGATAGCATGTGCCAGTTTGTAGGCATAAAATTAAATACACCAGTGGTCCATTCACTAAAAAGACTCAACTACAAAACTAAGCAGCAACACCCGCAGGCCCCCAAATACCCACCCACATGCAACAAAAGGCATGTAGGAGAGTTTTGAAAAGTTGTAATTGCTTCATCCTCAGAAAGGACTCAGACCCTACACCACTCAATGCATCAAAGTAGGCAGTTCACCACCTGGAAGCATCCGGCCAAAGACTGGATTAACGTGCTCCTATCTACTTGCACCAGACAGACAAAGAAAGGCCATTTCACATACAAAAGCAGTCGAAACACCAGTGCACCCCATTAAGAAGATTTAATTGGGAGCATGATCATCAGTCTATACTCAGCTGGACTACTCAATAAAGTTGTGTTTGCAGAAAACTTAACCAAGGTTTTATCCCTAAAAGCTGTTATCAAAGCCATAACTTCAACAATCAGTCCTCAAGAAAAAACAGCTTTTTTATGACTCATGCCCTGATGGCAGGCTTACTGGTCCAGGTCTCTCTGTTAACACTCCCTCAAGGCTACCTTAGAAGATGTGACCAAAGAAGCATGGATGATGTGAACAAATTAGTGAGTTCAAGATCACTTCATCGAATCAAGCATCTAATTTCAGCGATAAGCGGCTCATCAGAGAACCAGGTTAAATGATGCTTAGAGGATGAACATTGTAAGAAATTTCCAAGATAGCATGATAACGACTGTGGCTTTGTTAACTCTCAAGTTGTCATTCGGAAAGTGGAAGACTCAAGCAACAACAATCCGCGCCACAGGTTCACGGGCCTCGGTCTAACTCTTCTTGGATGGTGGTTAGGTACAACTAGGGCAACCATTATTTGAAGGATGTTCACCACATTAATATATTTTCCTAGTGGGAGGTTACTGATGGACCTACCCAGTATTGCACTCCACTTTCTAATGAATATTTTACAAGCTGTGCTGCAAAGATTTCCTGATCCCACTATCTGTGCATAAGGCCCAGAGTCACTACACCTTGAAGATGTAAACTCATCAAACATCCTAGCTGGAAGATGAGCTGTGGTGCTCTGCAATACCTCAAAGTGGTGTGGGGGAGGAGGTGTGGGCATAGCTTCCTATCAGCTTTCTCCACACCTCTACTTGGGATTCTTACTTAATGAGGGACCACATTGGGCCCACGATCCAGCCCTGCATCAGTCAGTGTGTGCTTTGCAACAAACAGTCCTGGGATACGGGCGGACTCCGTTCCTCATGTGTAGTGGTAGCCTGTGCCCAGGCCCGGGAGAGGTAGAAGACTGACCTTCACCTTAAAGTGTCCTTCAGAATCCTTGATCCAAGCCGTCTCAGCCTGGGAGTTTTCCTTCCCCCGGGCCAAGCAAGTCAGAACGCTACTGAAATGTTCCCACACAGTTGTCCCAACACTGGCACAGGCTCTCGCTCCGGGTGAGCATGCGAGTGGAAGTAGTCCTAGACTCGCTACTGACACGGAAGCTCTGTTCTGTGAGCACCTGTGGATCAGAAAAAAGACATGTTAAGAGTGGGACACATGATGCATGGTAAACAAGGACCTGTTAACATGAATGATAAACAACAGTGCTTCTATCAGCAAATCAGGAAGGCGTACACCTTCTTCCGATTAAGAAAATACCATGTTCGGAGATGACGTCTCCTGCGTCTTACTTCTGCGTCAATATTCCAATCGCTTCCTAACTCAAGAAGGAACTGTATGAAAAGGAAGCCTTCTCGCTTAACACAAATCTGACATCTACAGTAGACAACACTGTGGAAGACACAATTACATTAAAGTAGGATTTTTAGCAATTCAGCAGCATTCGCAGCAGTACATTTAGAAAGCAGCATTGGCAGGGTGATCTAGGCATACTATTGGGAATGTCAAGGGACATCCCTATGGGATCCACTTGTTAAGAGTTCTATCTATATGGCTTAGAATTCATCATGGCGGGAATGTGCAGATTTTTTTTTGCATAGGAGAATAAAAAGCAGCTAACATTTTCCCCATAGAGAAAGCTCTTTCTTGAAACCCTCCACAAATCTGGGGGATGATCCATTGTCCTTCCCATCCTTAAAGGTGGGGACATTTTTGGCCATTTCTAGGGTGGAAAGAGGCCATATTGGAATTTGGTAATGCCCAAAGGCATTTACGTTTGTGGGTATTTCTAAAATTCCAAAACAAACCATGCCTTGGAATGCCCACCCATCAAGTGGGGTTTACTACTGCAGATTTTTCAGCACTTTGGGCAGAGACATCCACAGAGGTAAATGCATTTATGCCCACCAGGAATCCCTATATACATTCCTGGCCAGCATAAACTAAGTATTTTCAGCTCTCAACTTACACTTACAGCTGTAATTTCCTTTGTGAATGGGCCCCTAAATAATTAAACCAAAAATGCAACCCACGAGAAGGCCACCTCCAATTCAAATGTAGCTACCTAATACAGATTTTACATCCATCAGCACAAATCCGATATGTTCAGTGTACAATAAAACTACCCTGATCTCTTCCAGCACCAACACACTGATTTGTGAAGCTCCACTAGGCCCAGAAGAAACTTCTAATTTCCCAAAACAAAAGAGGAAAGCAAGCATGGTAGTCCATGAAGGAACCATCGCTTCAGTTTTCCCCAAAAGAAAGTATGTGATTAAGGCAAAGTATGTTTTGCTATAGTAAACACAAAAAGTGAAGATATTTTAGAGTACAACTTCCTAGTGGAAGAGGTGTGGCGCAGCGGCCAGGGCGACTGACGCTGGGGATCACAGTTCGATCCCCGGCTCTGGCGGCAAGGGTCTGCCCAGCACCATGTGACTCTGGGCAATAGCTCACTTAATCTTCCCGACGGGCCCCAGCGCCTTGACACCATCGGGTAATTGTTTGCGCTTTACAAATACTGAACATTTACATTTACAATGCTTACCACAGGAGGGCTTTAACTTCACATGCTTTCGTGGTCTTCCTCTAGGGCGTCTCTGGTGGGGTAAATGTTGACTGGGTGCCTGTTGCTTGCTGTCTCCAGCAGTCACCTTGTTATTAAGGTCCTGAGCAGAAGGATTATCAGAGTTCACACATGAGGATTCGGATTCTGCAGTGTTCTGTTTGCTACCGGAGGAGCGAGGAGCCTTGTGGCTCTTCATGTGGTAGATGAGGTTAGATTGCTGCCGGAAGCTCCTCTCACACAGCTGGCACTGGTAGGGCATCTCTCCAGTGTGTGTCCGCAGGTGCACCATGAGACTGGTGCGCTGGCTGAACTCCTTGCTGCACTCTTTGCACTGATAGCGCCGATCTCCCGAGTGAATCCGTTGGTGAACAATGAGGTTGGACTCATGGGTGAAAGTCTTGCAACACTCGCTGCACTTGTACTTTGCATCTTCAGTCGGGTCTGCCTCTTCGCTCTTGGCATTTTGCAGTCTTCCTCGCGAACGGGTTTGTCGTGGCTCCACAACAGATGGTGACCCACTTCCACCACAAGCAGCGACTTCTGCCTTCACCTCTGGGTGTGAGGGGGCATCAGGCACCTCATCAGATGCCTCTGACTTGAGCATCTGTTGGGAGCTGCGTCCAGCTCCTGCTTGGCTAGGGAGGTCTTCGCCTTCCTTACAGGCTAGCTTCCCTTGGACTGTGCGGCTTTTTAGGTGGTAAATGAGGTTGGACTGCTGCCGAAAGCATCTCTTGCACTGCATGCATTGGTAGGGCATCTCCCCTGTATGGGTCCGCAGGTGCACCATCAGGCTGGTGCGCTGACTGAAGTGCTTGCCACATTCGTGGCACCGATAAGTCTTGTCTCCAGTGTGAATCCGCTGGTGCACGATGAGGTTGGAGATGTGGTTAAAGGTCTTGAAACACTCGTTGCATTTGAAGGGCCGGTGTTCTACAGCAAATGGAAGCTGGGAGGAAAAGTCTTCCTCAAACTTGATGTTAGTTGTTGTGGTGCCCCCAGCTAAAACTAAACAATTACTTTTTACACTATTGCATTCACTGTCCCTCCCAACATACAAGCCTGTTGTAATGTCTATACCTGAAGGAGTAATTAGTTCTTCCTTGGCAATTTCTGCAAGCTCAGTTAAAGTTATCTGGTACCCATGAAGGGTTCTGTGCTGACCCTTGACTTTTGTAGTCCCTACAGTCAGTAGAGCGTGACTTTTTAGGTGGTGGCTAAGGTTGGACTGCTGGCGGAAGCTTCGTTCGCACTGGTTACAAGGATAGGGCAGCTCCCCTGTATGGATCCGCTGGTGCACGACGAGGTTAGACTTGTGGTTGAACCTCTTGGGACACTTTCTGCATCGGTATGGTCTCTTTGCCATAGGCATCCTCTGGCAGGATAAGGGGTAGCCATGAGTACCAAAGTTCGGCTTGAATTTGAAGTATTTCCTTGGTCGGCCTCTGCCACGTGACCGGTGATACATTAAAAAATCCAACTGTTGACTGGTATTCCTCTCCGACATGACACCTTTAAAAGTTCTCTCCCCCATGTAGGCTTGCATTTTAGTAATGGCCAAGCAACCGTTCACCTGATCAGCCTTGCCCGTATGCTGGGGACCACCAAGATCCGAGCCCTCCACTTTCTGTACCCTGTAGCTCTGCACAGTGTGCGACTTAAGGTGGTAGAGGAGGTTTGACTGCTGCTTGAAGCGCCGGCCACACTGCTTACACCCGAACGGCGTCTCTCCGGTGTGTCCCCTCATGTGAACCATCAGGGTGGTGCGGTGGCCAAACCTCTTCCCGCAAACCTGGCATGGGTGCTTCTTTTCGACCAGGTGAATGCGCTTATGGGCATGTAGCTTGGCCTCATGGGTGAAATGTTTGGGACAATGTTCACATTTGTAAATACTAACAGGAGGCATCAAGCTTTCCAGAAAGTTAGAAGCTCTGTCAAGAACATTTGGTTTCATGTACTTGGGAGGCCTGCCTCTTTTGCGCTTTACGGGTGGGGGCAGTGGCATCAAAAGAAACGGTTTAATAAAGTTGTCTTCTTGTTTCACAGGGCCCATCAAATCTGTCTGTTTGTTGAAATTGTCTTCTTGAGCCACAGAGGTGGATGCAGGAATGCTGCGTGAAGGAAACAATGGAGACTCTCCCTGGGGACTGATCAACATGTCCTCCCCGGGCTCAGGCTTAATATCCATATGGACCGGACTGATGGTCTGGTTTTCCGTGGACTTCGATGCATCCAAGGAAGGGATGAGCAATTCATCAGGGGGCTCAGGCTTAACAGCAACATCTGGATGATGGGTAAGCAGATCCCCAGAGGCTGTGAGACCCCCACTGACCAGCAGCTCCTCAGGGGGCTCTGATTTGACATCCACTAGAGTAGGGCTGCTGAGAAGGCTCTCTGCAGGCTCCGGCCCCCCTTCTACTTGTGACAAACTTATGAGCAAGTCCCCACTCGGCTGGGACTGGAAGTGCGTAAGTGAAGGACCACGTGGAAGCTCCAGGGATGGACTGGATATTACATCTAAGAGGGAGGAACAAACTAGCACTCCCTCGGAAGGCAGAACATCCACAATCGGAGACGAGGATAACTCCTGAGAGGGCTTAGACACTAAATCCATGAGAGGAGGCGTGATCAGGACTCCCTCGGAAGGCTGAGCGTCCACGCAGGAAGGAGAGGTGAGTGGCTCTAGAGAGGACGTAGACATGGACATTGAGTTCACAAGGGATTGAGTAAGTGGTTGGTCCAAGGGCTCTTGTTTAAAGTTCATATGTGGATGACAGGTTGGAAGCCCCTTGGAGGAGTGGGTCTGGTCGTTTATATGCGACTGGATATGCAGTAGTTGCTCATGGGTATGAGGCTTGCCGGTGACATGTGCAGGACAGATGGGTATCTCTTGGGAGGGTGTGGAATCAGAAATTTCATGTGAATGAATATTGAGTGAATACTCAGAAGGCTCTGCCTTTACAGCAACAGGTGAACTCGAGATGGGTATGTTTCCAGATGGTATCAATTTAAGTCCCCCAGATGATGGCCTCCTGAGCAGGTCTTCTGATGGCCTAACCGGCACCTTGATGTGCGAAAAAGTGTTGTGTAAGTCTGCAGAGGTTTCATACTTGATCCTTGGTAGGGGAACAATATTGCGGCCATTCAGCAGTCCAGCACCCAGTGTGCTCTCGGTGCAAGACAGGACTCCCTGCACGCTGTTGGTCTTGAGGTGATAGATAAGATTGGACTGCTGTCTGAAGCTTCTCTTGCACTGTCGGCATTGGTAGGGCATTTCCCCAGTATGTGTCCTAATGTGCACCATCAGACTGGTGCGTCGGCTGAACTCCTTGCCGCACTCGTGACACCTGTAGGTCCTGTCTCCTGTGTGGATCCGCTGGTGGACAATGAGATTCGACTCGTGGGTGAATCTCTTGTAGCAGCTGCTGCAAGTGTAGGGCCTTTTTCCTGCACGGATATCCAGATGGGAAGCCAGATCAAAGGGCAACCTCGAGGTATCTTCCAGGATGGGGGGCTTCCCCCCGAACACTTGCACAGAGTGTGAAATGAAGCGGTCTTTGGGGTCTTGAGTCATTGCAGTGCTCATCTTTGGATTAACGGTCCCAGCGAAGCTCTGACTCCACCGGTGGGGGTACCTTGGCGGATTAGGGTTTAGAACTTGTAGCTCTACCTGGTGGTCGAAGTTCTCCACACCCTTGAGGTAGCTGAGGATGTCCTGAGTGATGTGGCTCTTCAGATGATGGGTGAGATTGGACTTCTGGCGGAAGCTTCGGTTGCACTTGTCGCATGGGTAGGGCATCTCCCCCGTGTGAGTGCGCAGATGTACAGTCAGGCTGGTGCGCTGGTTGAAGGTCTTCTGGCACATATGGCAGCTGAAGGGCTTCTCCCCAGTGTGGATGCGTAGGTGAGTCAGCAGGGACGACTGCTTGCTGAAACTCCGGTCGCATACGATGCACTGGTAGATCTTAGCATCTCCGGGCACCTCCTGACACTCAGCCAGGACCACCTCATGGTCGATGCACTCAAACTGCTCCTCCTGGGTGTGGGATTTCTGGTGTTCTAGGAGCTCTGTTGGGTCTCTGAACGTGCTGGTGCAGAAGGGGCACTGGACCAGGCCCCAGGTTCCCTGCATGAGCTCCTGGTCCGGAATTGCCAACATGTTGTCCTGAATCATTCCATCCTCTAGTATTTCAAGCGATTCCCGCTCCACAGGCAGGAGATTGTTGATGGGCATGGCAGAGGAAGACAAGGAGTGGCAAGCAATTATTCGAGGGAGAGATAAATCTAAATTGCCCTCCATACAATTAGCGGATTGTGCAGCAAAGTACCCTCGTGTCAGCACGTCATCTTGGATCTTCAAGTGATCAGCAAGTTGCAGGTCACTTTTACCAGTGGGCATTGGGAGGGGCTCTACGTATTCTCCGGTGGCCTGGTAATTCTGCTCACTAAGGATATGGGCAGTCCCTTCAATATAGTGCGAGTGGCTTGGAGCTCCACCTCCATCCATCGGAGTCATCCTAACGTATGTAAGGTCCCCTGTCACACCCTCCGCTTCGTTCTGTTGTGTACCAGCCTGCCAAGCCTCACGCTCTCCAAACCCCATAGGCTGGTACTGTCTGGCATACTGGGGAATCATCCCATCGGAGATGGCTGTGTCAGCCTCTTCAAAGGAAGACGCCTTGGTTTCCAAAATATCTTTGGCTTCTGTGTTAATCAGAGTCATCTCCAATGACAATCTTTTCTCTGAAAAGAAAAGAAAAACAGTATTAGATCCTTATTCAAATACAAAAAAATCAAAGAAAAACAATGAAGATAATTCTGAATTTGAAAATACAAGGTGCATGCTCTTTCGCACAGAATCGCTGCAAGCCAGGGAGATGAGAGCTTCGCCTAGAGCACTTTACAGTGGTCATTCATTCTCGAAGCCTGGACCTGGCCCCAATGCAGAGTATTTTGGGTATCAAGACAATGTACGTGTCCAGATTTGCATGGTTATAGTTGGAATCTTAGGTCGTTTACAGGGGCCACACATTAATCATGAGTTGGCGGTGAGGGGAGTTTCAAAAGCACTTCCCCACACCTGCAGGACTAGGAAAATCCAATCCCCAAAAAGCTGACCATAGCATTTGGTCATGCCTACATACAGAGTCCCAAATCTTCACTAAAATAATCTAAAGCTTTGGGGCACACAAAGAACCTCGTCCACTTAAAGGCCTCCCTCTACTTCAGGAAGGTTTACAACATTGGACTTGTGCTGAACAGGGTCTTAATGATGCCCCTGGAAAACATCTCAAGTCACACCTCCACATATGACCCCTACACTCGATTCACAACTTACCACAAAGCTTTTAGAAAGTCTCTCTTCTTCAACTCCTACTAAGACAGTGTTCACATCTACAGATAACCGTGGGCTGGTTGGTGTATGTGCATACCAAACATTGTCTACTAAATAACAAGTGATCCAAAAATCCCATAAAAGGAAAGTATCTCTGCAAGACAAACGTCCATCAAAAGCCTCGTAATGTCTGACAGTGTAGTAGTCCCACACACCAAACCTCTGCACTACTGAGAGTTTTAAGGCACTTGGTTTTTGGAAATCTCACAAAGAAAAGATATAGAGAAATGTACCTGCCTAAAAATAGAATATGATTTTTTCATGCAAGAACAGCTCAGAAATCATCCAAGTGTGTCTGCGGCGATGAGTGAGTCTAAAAGTAATCTTTTAGCCTTCCTTTGAATACAGCTGGGGTTACCTACACGTCCACCACCCAAATCTCCAATAAGTATACAAAACAGTGCAGGATGGAATGCTTAAATTAATTTCACCGACTGGTAATCACTTGAGCCGCATCCCAATCAATCGTTACTCTGCACACCATGTCACCTCCGTTTGAACGCAGCTATATGCAAAATAGTCTGGACTCCGCTCCAATAGGAACGGTCCAGCCCGAACTGCCACGTCTGGTGCTCCCTGAACCAGAACACAAGCAACCCAGGACAGGTCTCGTCCTAGTTATGGGCTCATCAGCCAGGTGCAGAATGGTTTCAGTGACACAGTGTGCACGGGAGCCATGTCTGGGCATACCCGTCCCACTTAAAGCGACGTAATAAGTACACAAAACAATGATGGGTGGAATGCTTGAATTAATCCCAACCACTGGCAATCACTCTGGGCTGCATCCCAATCCATCGTTATTCTGCACATCTTGCAACCTCAGAGTGGACCCAGTCCTATGCAAATCAGTATTGACCCTGCTCCAACAGGAATAGTCCAGTCCGTACTGCCAAGCCAGGTCCTCCATGAACCAGAACCAAAGCAACCCAGGACCGGTTTCTCCTTAGTCATGGGCTCATCAGCCGGGTACAGCTTGGTTCCAGTGACAGTGTGCACATCTGGGCATACCCGTCCCACTTAGTGCGAGACAATAAGTATACAAAACAGTGATGAACCTATGCTTGCTTCCAGTCAGAGGAGGACCTGGCCTGGCAGTTCAGGCTCAACTGTTCCCATGGAGAGCAGGGTCAAGTCTGATTTGCATATGGCTGGGTCCAAACTGGAATGTCATGGTGAGCCAACAAAACGATGGATTTTGGCTCAGATCTCTGTACTGGGCTGATTGTTAGACACTGTTCAGCATTCTGGCCATCAATTGTTCTTTTTGCATTTGTCTTCCTGATAGTGGAACGGGTATGCCCATGGTGTCAAGATATCCTGGTAGATGAGGGGTGATACCCTGAAACCGGTCCTAGGATGCTAGTTTCCAGACAAGGAGTACCTAGCCTAGCAGTTCAGGTTGGACTGTTGCCATGGGGAGCAAGGTCAAGACTGATTTGCATATGGCTGGGTCTAAACTGGAATGGCATGGTGAGCAGCAATACGATGGATTTAGGCCCAGATACTGGGGTGAATGTAAGATATTGTTCAACATTCCGTCCATCAATTGTTCTTTTTGCATTTGTCACCTAAATCTCCAAAGCAGAGACGGGGGAGTGCAATTAACCCTCACACATCTCAGCAGGCAAGCAAAAACCATGGCAAACACAACTGACCCCGAAGCCGATGTAAGTCCTCCATTGCACTTAGCCAACCTTATCCGTGAAGTAAACACTAACTTGCTCTAAAGGAGTGACCTACAAAAGAAAAGCTCTCCACATCATGGTGCACCCAAGAATTAACTGACAGCAAATGAGCCAAAGCAAGAAAAGAAACTGCAAACACCCAAATCTGAAAATGAACTCCCCACACTCCTCACACAGATGCCTCGGCTACACAGCCAAGGCCACCTATAGCCAGCCAACTGCTATGCTGCACCTTTAAGGTCTTCAAGCATTGCCTAATTTTTATTGTGGTTGATACTGTGCTCAAATGTCAAATGTAATACTATCAAACAGCCATACCACAAAGCAAACCGCAATCAAACAGCACCTCAATAGCACCTAGCAATCTCCTGTTGCGTCTCCCATCCCTGTATGCAATATTGTAGACCTCTTCAAAATTGCCTACTATTACAGATCTTGTTCCAGCCTTCTACCCTCAGTTCAGGCATCAATCACACACAGAACAGGCAAGCAAGGCAGCAGCACAATATTCCCTAAAACAGACAGAAAGGGGGCAGGGACTGGAAGGGATCCAACATGGCCATAAATCTCCAGCCCTCTGTGCCGAACCCCCGTTTGCTGAGCCTTGTGGTATTAGGTTGCTGTTTCGCACTGTGATTACGATGATGGTGGCCCTCCACCAGGCAGTTATGGCAGTGTTATGTAGGCAGCGCGGCACTTAAGGAGGCTCTTACCACGACCCAGGCAAAAGATCTGTGTTAGACATGGATGTGCAGTGGCAGAATGTGCCAACAGTGATCTCCACCAACACTACTCCAGCATGTATGAGTCGCTGTAAGAAAAGCACTAGCAATGGGGATGCCCATGACTCCGCAGGAGGCAGAAAGAAGAGGTCAGTTGTCTGCTGGAACTGCTGTGGCTAGATAAGGGGCAAGGGGAGGTGAGAATGGTGGAGTGTAGAAAAGTGGCTCTACATAATCTGGGCCATGGTAAGGTACAGTGTGTCTAGAGTCCACAGTCCCCAGAGGTTTGGCAGAGGCTAAAGTTAGATATAACCTTACTCTCTAAAGTGGTAGTTTGGTCAAGCAGAAAGGCAGTATCAGAGGACAGTGTAAAGCATTTGTTGTACCCACTCAGTCAGCAAATGGTGTCACACACTCAAGGAATGAACTCTAGGCCAATTTTTTTGTATCAAAAGATATAGTTGTTTTATTTTAGAACCAACAAGGTATCAACATATACTTTCTCAGGATGAGTTACTTTAGTTAAATACTTTTCAAATAGACAATAGACTTTTTTTTTTTAACATGTTTTTATTGAGTTGAACATAGTAGGCGATTAGACATACAGTTGATCATCATAGAGCATAAAGAGTAAGTACATCACTTTACAGACAGGTCCAACCAGAATAGCACCCTCAAACAGTAGGAATTGTAGTAGAATGGATGCAGTCATAACACAGCGTACCTGTACATAAATACAATTCTCAATCTAAGGTGACCTCATCCTCGTCCGGCCGTGGGGGTTCGCATATATCACCCCTAAACTTATTCCATGCACCCCATATTTGCTCCCACTTCCCAGGGCATCCACGGTGGACAAATACAGCTTTTTCGGCCACCATAGCTTCGTCCATGTCCCTGCACCAGTTCCTTAGGGATGTATGACGTTACAACGCATACTTTTACAACGCCTACCTTTACATCGCAGTTTTTACAACGCATACCATTACAACGCATAATGCTTTTGGGCGCTGGATAGTGAATAGTTTAATTTACTATTCCAACTCCAGTCCCCGTGGATAGTAGGGAAGGTTATTGCATAGTAAATTAACCTATTCCCTATCCTAGAGCGCCCCCAAGCGCTATGCGTTGTAATAGTTTGCGTTGTAAAAGTTGCATTGTAATGGTAGATCGTTGTAAAAGTTTTGTTGTAAAGGCTGTATACCGTTCCTTAGCGTAGGTGGTACATCAGAACCCCACAGCCTGGCGATATTGCGTTTCGCCATCATCATTCCCAACATGGCCCAATCCTGTTGACGATGAGTTAGATCAGTCGCTTCCCATACATTTAACAAACAGCGCCGGGGATCGGGCAGTAGGGAAACAGTTAGGGTCTGGGAGATGGTGTGCATCACAGCAGTCCAGTACAGCGCCACTCGACTGCAGTCCCATATAGTATGGTAGAATATTCCCTCCTCCCCACATCCACGTAGACAATACACATGTGACGACTTCCCTATCTTGTACAGGGCCGTTCTGGTGTAGTATGTGCGGTGCAATATTTTCAGTTGGACTAATTTGAGCCTAGAGGGGATAGCCGCCTCCCGTGGGGAGGAAAGGGCCTCCTGCCACTCAGAGTCATCGAACTCACCGATATCACGGGACCACTTCAACCTAAGCTTAGATGTCATGTCAGGAAGGTTGTTAACCAGCTTACGATATGTAAAGGATGTCGCTTTGCACGACATATGTTCCGTCAGCAACCTATCCTTGAGAGGGGTGGATTCCTGCAGGTCTGTCCCCGCCGGGATGGCTGTTTGTAATGCCTGTCGAATTTGGATATATCTAAACTGCTCCGTTTGCGCCATATCGTAATTGGTTTGCAGGAAAGAGAAGTCCACCACCTTGGGTTTCTTCCAAAGGTCTCCTACCACTGAAATACCTATGTTATCCCAGGCTTGGAACTCCTTACTGCTGCGTAAAGAATCCAACCTGTGCGAGTCCCACAATGGTGTCATCTGCGTGATAAGACCCGAGCATTGAAGGCGCTTATGTGCTTTGTACCAGAGTTGTACCGAGTGGCGTGTAGGGCCCAAAGGGTCCGAGGGCACACTCCGACTGTAGAGGTTCCCCAACAGTCCTCTGGATTCCAAGCACTGTCTGTCTGCTAAGTATGCCGGTTCAGTCTGCGGGGCGTGCAACCAGGAATTGATTTGTTTGAGGTGGGCAGCCCAGTAGTACAGTTCGATGTTTGGGAGCGCGATGCCTCCGTCGTACCAGTCCTTTACCAGCTTACTTTGTGCAATACGCGCTGGTTTCCCATCCCATAATAAGCTAGAGACTGCAGCCGCGATCGCTGAGAAGTAGGAGGGCTGGACCGGGAACGGAGAATTTTCAAGGAGATACAGGAAGCGAGGGAGAGACATAATTTTGTAAAGGGCTGCTCTGCCCAAGAGGGTGAGGGGGAGGGATCTCCACACCTTCACTTCTCGTTTAAAACGGTCCAGAGGGAGTTTCAAATTCAAAGTGTAGAATTCATCTGGGTTGGATGTAATATAGACACCCAGGTATTTGAACGCGAACCCGGTAGGACGCAAAGGACAGGTCGCAGGGAGCTGAGGCGGGAGGCCGGCAAGAACAAAAAGGACTGATTTAGTCCAATTAATCCTGTATCCCGACACTCTCCCGAATTTTTCACATACATTTAGAAGCTCTAAAATTGATTTTTTGGGGGAAGTGAGGTAAAGAAGTATGTCGTCTGCATATAGGGATATGGATCTTCCCATACAGCAGACCACCGTATGCCTTTGATGGATGGTTCCCACCGGATCCAAATTGCTAACGGTTGAAGGATCAGTGCGAATAACAAGGGTGATAACGGGCATCCCTGCCTCGTTCCACGGCCGAGTGGGAAATCCCTAGAGATGTGTCCATTAGCCGCCACATGGGCCAAGGGTTTGGCATAGAGTAAACGAATCCAGGCACAGAACTTAGGGCCGAAGCCCATGTGCTGGAGCACCGCGAACAGGTAGGGCCGCTCCACTGTATCGAACGCCATAGTAGCGTAGAGGGAGAGAAGGACAGCAGGTTCTCGGCGGGCCATCACCGCCTGCAGGCGGCGCAGGTTGAGCGCCGTACTGCGATGTGGCATAAAACCAGACTGATCTGGGTGCACCAAAGTGGCAAGGTGGGTTGCCAGTCGCAGCGCCAGTAACTTGGCGAGGATCTTTGGTTCCGCATTTATTAAGGAGATAGGGCGGTAGGAAGCACAGGACGTCGCAGTCTTGCCAGATTTATGGATCGGGACAATCGTAGCAAGTTGCTGATCCCTAGGCAGTTCCCCAGCTTCGAGACTATCAGAGAACATATTAAGTAGGAAGGGGGCCGTCGTTTGCAAGGTTTTTTCTATATAATTCCACCGGAAGCCCATTAGGACCCAGCGCCCTGCCAGACGCGAGTGCATAAGTCGCCTCTTGTATTTCATCCGCGGTGATGTCCGCCTCCAGTAGGAGCCTCGCCTCTGGGGAAAGGCGAGGGATCGTCAGGTCTTTGATATAATCTTATGCTTCCTCCACCGTGTAGGGCGCTTAGGGGGCATAAGTGTTTTCAAAATGGTCGGCCAGGAGACCGACTATGGCCCCAGGATCTGAGGTCGTAGACCCCACGGGGGACGTCAGTTGTGCAATAACTCTACCTGCTTTTTCTTTTTTGTCCAACCAGTCGAACATCTTCGCCGCCTTATCCCCTAACTCAAACTCTGTGGCGGGTCGCTTGAAGTGAATTGTTAACCGTTTCCTTCTGATACGTCACCCATGCGGCTCGTTTAATGTGCTGCCCCCAGCGAAGGGCGAGTTTCCTGTTCCAAGACCGCAGCGGCAAGATCCTCCTCAAGGGCGTTTAGTTCCCGCCGCTGTGCTCGCTTATGGCCAGTAATGGAGGCCAATGCCTGCCCGCGCAGGACTACTTCATAGGCCTCCCATAGGGTACTGTGGGAATCCACGGAGCCAGTATTTTCTTTAAAGAACTGTTTGGTGGTTTTGATTAGATCCCGCATTAGGGGGGCTACCTGTAGATATCCCGCGTGAACCGGGAACATTCGTCCCCTATGCATTCGGTGGTTTGTGTACGTGAGTAGCAGAGGGGAGTGATCAGAAATGCCCCTGGGGCGGATATCTGCCCCCTCTATGCCTTGTAGGCCATCTGCAGACATCAGAACATAATCAATCCGGGAGAGACAATTGTGGGCCGCAGAGTAGTATGTGTACTGTCTATCACAAGGGTGGTTGTATCTCCAGGAGTCAGTAAGCCCCAGGGCTTCCAACAGTCCCAGTAGTCACCGCCCCCCTCGTACCACTGTTGTGAGCGGGTATCTATCAATCTCATCATCAATAATATCATTAAAGTCGCCCCCTATCACCAGCGTCACTGCAGGTAGAGCCAGTAGGAATGCCGTGAGGGCAGTGTGTGCCGTAGCCTGTAGAGCCGGGGGGACATATACAGAAACAAAATTAAACAGACGACCCTCCCATTGGCATGTTACAGACGCGAAGCTCTCTAATCTGCTGACACACCAGCGGGAAGTTTTTCCTTACAAGGATCCCTGTCCCTCTAGAACCCGAGGAGAAGTCCGCATGCGCTACAATCCTGTAACCCCATCTATCCATGGCCTTTGAGGCCGAGCGCCCACCAGGGGTGTTTCTTGTAGTATCGCCGGATTGCAGCGCTTCAAATACTGCAGTACCAGACCTCTCTTCACCTTGTCTCCTAATCCCCGGACATTCCATGTCAAAACAGTTAGGGAAGACTGATGGGAGGGATGTGTCTGGAGAGACTCAGGTGTACCAGTCACGTGTATAATCATCTATAGCTGAGAGTAGTGTTGTGCAAATCAAAAGGAAACTGACCTGCGATGTACCTTCATTAAAGCAACATGTCGCCTTCGCCACCATACAAACAGAATGAATAAAATGAAATAACCCAGTTACCTCCTCATCCCGGATCCCTCCCATCCTCCCTGCCTCCCTGCTTAGCGAACCTACAACTGCCCGCCACCCCAACTCAGCAGAGCGCTTTTTCCCCTCCCATAACCCAATACTTGCTTGTCGGGGGAAAGAGTTCACTGAGGCTTCAGCCCTTTAGAGCCCCCAGTCCTGTCCCAGTCCAGAGCCACAAAGCGGCAGAGGCCAGGATTTATACGGGGCCGTCGTGTGCATCAGGAGCCTGCATTGCGAGGACGGTGGTCATTCCTTTTCTTGCAGTGGAGCTTGGCTGGCATCCGGGCTTCCGGAACCAGGAGTTCCTGCAGTATCTTCGTTCTCCCGGTGGCGGTGCGGTCTTGACCTACGATCCGAACGGTCCACAGTGCGCCATCCCTCCAGCCAGTCATGAGCTGCCTCGGGCGTATCAAAGAACCAGGTTCTGTCGTCCGCCACCACTCGAAGCCTTGCGGGGAAGAGCATCGAGTATGGGAGCTCCTGTGCCCTTAGCAACTTTTTAACTTCAAAGAAGCTCCGTCGTCTTCTGGATATGGCCGCCGTGTAGTCCGGGAAGAACGTCACGGCAGAGTTTAGGACTCGGATGGGGGGGGGGGGGAGATTCTTGCTGCTTGTAGAATGGCATCTCTATCCCTAGAGTTGAATAGCCTGGCAAGCACCGGTCTTGGGGGCGCTCCCGGCTTGGGTCTGCCACCGGGCACCCTGTGGGCACGCTCCACCGAGAAAAATTTAGAGAGTCCTTTAGGCTGCAGCCTGGTGGTGATTAGGTCCTCCACGTTTAAGTCCATCGCCCGGGCGCCCTCAGATTCAGGAATGCCAATGATCCACACGTTGTTGCGTCTTGCGCGCCCTTCTTGCTCGTCAATCCTCTCTACAAGTGCTTTGTTTTCCTTTTCTAGCAGGGCGACGGAGGACTGTAGTTCTGAAGTGTCCACAACTAGAGATTTGGCGATTAGCTCTACTTCTTTCACCCTATCCGCCATCTTGTGGAGATCAGATCGCAACAGAGAGACATCCGTAGAGATTGTGCCCACCGCTGTCTGCACATTCGCCAGGGCCCCCCATCACGTCTTCAAGAGTGATCTTTTTCGCCCCTTCACTGTCCGGAGGCGTACCCCGTGGTGGCACCGGAGATGAGCCCTTTTCATATCCGAATTTATCCAGTTTCGCCCGCGCAGTGTGGTGCCTTGGCCCTCTGCCCGCCATGGCGCACCTCTCGTGGAGCAAACAATATCCGAGAACTTGACTGGGCTGAGGGTAGTAGGTAGCAGGAGTTACACAGATGCCTGATAGGGACCCAGTACAGCACGTAGTGCTGAAGGAGCAGGCACAAAACCGGAACTCTCATCGTATACCAACTTGATGACCACAGTCCGCACTTATCCGAGCGAGGGTCAGTGTAGGATATGTTGCAGCCTGTCGACGACTCACTCCAGGGTGCAACCTCCAAACTCTCACTCCACCAGCATCTCAGGTCGGCCACCGCACCGCCCCCACCCAAGCACCAGGAGCACCTCACCAGGTTCCAGGAAGCCCCCCGGGGGGCTATGGCACAATACAGTCCTATGCTGTCAGTAGGCACTCCCTGGGCAACTGTGCACGAGTCCGAGGTGGCGGCCGGGGGAGGAAGCCTCACACACGCCGCAGCTGCAGCCGTCGTAGGTGAGCCGTGCTGTCCCTCGTGGTCAGCAGCGGGAGGAGGGTCTCATAGGCGGCAGTTTCAGGCAGCCGCGTTACAGGGTTGCAGACACCGGCGATGAAATAACTGTCGAATGCGGGCCAACACAGAGGGAGAGCGCACACTTTCTCTAATGTCCGCAGGGGGGGAGAGGGGCAAAGGCACCACCGTCGTGCCCCCAGATAGCAGTGGCGTCTGGCTTTGTCGTGAGGTGAGCTTCGTCTCAGGCGGGATGCGGCACTTTAGCCCCCAGCTCTGGCGGCGGAGGTAGGCTGCAGTGTTGCAGACGGACGCTCGGGCAGAAATCAGTGTCCGATTTCCTCCGGAGGTGTATCGGGCGGCACCGCTTGTGTTCCGGCCGTCAGGGCATCAGAAAGTGCAGGAGAAATATCCGGATTAGTGCCAAGGGCTACTGGGTCCTCGGAGTTCACAGGCTAAGCGGCCATCTTGTTCGGCCGGTAGCCACCCCCCCCCCCCGACAATAGACTTTTTGAATGCAATAATTACAGTTTGTTGCAATAGGCAACACAGTTTCAAACACCATGCAACATTGAGCTTAATGGGAATTTCTAGTTAAATGTAATTAGTTTACTTTGTAGATTACTTTTCTAACCACAGGACTGGACCCTAGATTCAATCCCGGGACATGAGCTGTAAACAGTTAAGTAAAAGCGTTTTGGTTACAGTAGTGATTTTTAAGGAATATTATTGTATTTTAAAAGTTGACAAACTTTTTCAGTTGAAATTACTAATGTTATCCTATGGAAGGAAATTCAAGTTGCAGGTGAGGAAAATGCTACTTACCAGTATGCATCTGTTCTTGGCATGTAGAGCTGCAGAGTCGTACACTTAGCATTAGATCGCCACCTGGTGTTGGGCTCGGATGATTGCAGGTTGTTGTCTTCTAGGAAGAAGTCTTTGTAGTCACGAGATAGGTGACTCCTCCCTTGGACAATACTGCACATGGTCATCGACTCCATCCTCAGATTGTTTTTCGCCATGATGGGAAATGATGGAGTTAGTAGAAGTAAAGAGAAAGGAATTCCATGCGTGTGCATCTAAGTAAGATGAGAACTGGAACGGACACAAGTCCCGGGGAGGCGGGAGGGCGTGTACGACTCTGCAGCTCTACATGCCAAGAACAGATGCATACTGGTAAGTAGCATTTTCCGTTCAAGGCATATGAGCTGCAGAGTGTACACTTAGCATCGATTGTGCAGCAGTGTCTCCCCTAGCGGTGGTCGCTTGATCCGTTGCAGTAGTTTGAAACAGTGTTCTAAGGACAGCTTAGCCCACTGCAGCTTGCTGCTTGGCCTGCACATCAACACAATAGTGTTTAGTGAAGGTGTGTGGTGTAGACCATGTTGCTGCCTTGCATATGTCCTCTAGTGGTATATTTCCTAAGATAGCCATAGAGGCTCCTAGTTTGCGAGTGGAGTGCGCTCTAGGAGGAATTGTTAGTGTACGTTTAGCTTTTTGATAGCATATTTGTATACACTTTACAATCCACCTGGCAATCCCCCCCTTAGAGATGGGGTTGCCTTTGTGTGGAGGACAGAATGATACAAATAATTGTTTTGTCTTTCTAAAGGATTTAGTACTATCTGTATAGTATAACAGAGCTCTTTTAACATCTAAGGTGTGTAAGGCCCTTTCTGCCACAGAGTCTGGGTTTTGGAAAAACACAGGTAGCTATACAGATTGGTTTAGATGAAAAGGAGTGATAACCTTTGGTAGAAATTTAGGATTAGACCTAAGAACCACTTTATTAGGATGTATTTGAAAAAATGGTTCTTGTATTGTGAATGATTGTATTTCACTAACTCTTCTGAGAGAGGTGATGGCAACAAGGAAAGCAGTTTTCCATGTTAGAAATTGCCATTCTAAAGGCTCGAAAGGGGGTCCCATGAGTCTTGTAAGAACAATGTTTAGGTTCCATACAGGAGCAGGTGGTAACCTAGGTGGGATTATTCGTTTCAATCCTTCCATGAATGCTTTGATTGCAGGTACTCTGTAGAGAGATAGATGTTGCCTATTCTGTAAATAGGCTGCAATTGCTGCAAGATGCAGGCGTATGGAAGCATAAGCCAAATTGGACCTTTGTAGATGTAAAAGGTAACAAATGATATTTTGGATGGAAGCATCCAGTAGATCAATGTGATTATTTTTGCAATATATTTAGGCTGTCCTGTTTTCAGTTTCTATTTTTGGTATATTCTGGTGGGTTTTTTTCAGTGTTTTCAATATCTTAAAAAACAGTTGTTATCAGTGGTTACACATTTTCACGCCACTAAAACCAACAGAAAAAGTGTTTTTCCGGTGTTTATGGAACGTTTTGCTTTTATCATTGCTTGCTTTCTGCACTGAAAGAACATGGTATATAGACAGTGTACGTATAGTGTAGATGAGGTCCAAAGAGATTTTTGCAAATTAATCTAATTGTAGTACACCATACAATACTTCTTCAGTGAGTCTTTGGTCATTTGCGCTCGCGCTTTCCTTCCCATGTAAATTTCTGTGAAAAGGCCCTCTCAGCATTCATAGCCCCTTGGGCTGTGAACCGTCAGCTAAGGGGCACAGTTCGGATGACTCTTTCTTTGATGCCACATAAAGCACAAAATGATAAATATTTGTGTTTTAGTTCCTGGGCATAAGAAAACAGTGCACCAGAATGGACTAAAAGTCAATAGCATCCCTCATTAACTCTTTGATTGTAAAGATGCTTTCAGCATACCATCTAACAAGTGGCAAGGATCTCCTACAGGGAATCACTTCAGCTCGGGTATCAATTTTGACAGGTCATCACACAAATTCTTTATATACGTAGCTGAATCACTACAAATACAAACAATATCACTCCAATCTTTGTTGAACTTGGAAAGAACCTTTTGTGCAGAGCATAACAAGTGACACTGCGTTCCATGTTTTCCAAAAGTCTGGTGTCACGTTTTCACCATTTTCCAGATGCTTGATGATATATATACTTGTCACTATACCTTAGATTTAATGTTTAAAGCCTGAGGTGTTGGTAATTCACCTACTATCAATACTGACCCACTAGAAACTATGGTCTGATGTATTAAGGGTTTTTACCCATTCTCTGTGGGCAAATGTGATGACACATATTAGGAAAGATTTTTATGAAACTAGCCATTTTACCTATCAGTGAAAGAATCAAATGCAGCCAAAGTATCAAATGTGAGTTTGATATGTCCTGATTCTCTACAGTTTATAAAATATTTAAACTAAACCTAAAACGTGAAACTAAACCCTGCGTCTTTAGACCAAAGGCCATAAAACTGAAAAAAGTAAAAGAAAGAAGAAACAATATTTTAGTGGCATCCCTAAAGAACAAAACTCAAACAGAATAATGTTAGCCAGTCTTTCTTACTGCTAGCTTGTATAACAAAGTTACATTTTATTGACCCCTTCAGTAAGAACAAAATGACTCTTTCACTTTCTTTTTCCTTTCTTTGAATGGCATTTAGTTTGTAGTTGTGCAGGTGTTTTTTCAGTGTTTATATGTTTTCACCGGTGAGGGCTATTTTTCTTTCAGTGGGGTTTTATCAGTTATTATAGGTTTAAACCTAAAACCCCACAGCCTAAATATATTGCAAATCTCTTCCATTTAGCGGCATAACACGCTCTGGTGGTGGGTTTTCTAGCTTCCTTAATAATGTTCATACAGTCTGGTGGTAGGTTTAAGTAACCAAACTCTAAGACTTCAGGAGCCAGATCGCCAAATTCAGTTGGCTTGGTTCTGGGTGTCTTATTTCTCCATGGTTCTGTGTTAACAGGGAGGGTGTGAGCTGTAACTTTTGATGTGGAACCAGCGAGAGATCTAGTAGTGTGGTGAACCACGACTGGCGTGCCCATGTGGGAGCTACTAGTATTAGTTTGAGAGACTGTTGTCTGAGCGTGCGCACTTCTAGTGGAATGAGTGGGAGAGGCGGAAAAGCGTACGCAAATCTGCCTGATCAATTCATCCATATCGCATTACCTTCGGACCGTGGGTGTGGAAACCTGGCGGCGAAAGTGAGCATTTTGCATTTTCGTGGGTGGCAAACAGATCTATTTGTGGATGCCCCCATATTTGGAAGAATGGCTGAAGAACTTGTGGATGTATTTCCCATTCGTGAATCTGTTGTGACTGCCGACTCAACAGATCTGCTATCTGATTGTGAACTCCCGCAAGGTGTTCTGCTGCCAGATGTATGTTTTGAGGAATGGCAAATGTTCTGTGCGAGCTGGGACAGTTGCAGAGAGTGTGTCCCCCCCCCCCTATTTTTGTATATAGTACATGGCTGTCATATCGTCTGTCCGGATTAAGACAGCTTTGTTTTGTACTTGTAATTGAAACGTCTTGAGTGCTAAGAATATTGCTAACAGCTCTAGATTGTTGATATGGGACCGTTTTTGTTGGTTGTTCCATTGGCCTTGTGTGGTATAATGTAAGAGATGGGCTCCCCATCCTGTGAGGGATGCGTCTGTCGTGAGCACTATTTGTGGAACTGGTTCGAGGAACGGCCGTCCTCTTGTCAAGTTTTTGGTGTTCCACCATTGCAGAGAGCGATACGCACGGCTGTCTACCAACACCAGGTCTGTGAGCTGACCTTGAGCCTGATTCCACTATTGTGCTAGACATGCTTGTAATGGGCGCATTTGCAGTCTTGCATGTGGAACTATGAAGATGCAAGATGCCATCATGCCTATTAGTCTCATGAACACTCTGGCTTGGAGAGACTGCTGGCGTTGAAAAATGGAAACTAAGGCCTGAATGCTGTGTATCCTGGCTGGACTGGGATACGCTAGAGCTGTAGATGTGTTTATGGTAGCTCCTAGATACTGATGAACATGCGAAGGCTGCAGGTGCGACTTGGTGTAGTTTATTGTGAACCGCAAGTTGTGCAACGTTTGAATTGTCTGATTTGTGTGTTGGACACATTGATTGAATGATTTGGCTTTTATGAGCCAATCGTCGAGGTAAGGGAAGACATGTACCTGTTGTCTTCTGAGATGTGCCGCTGCTTCTGCTAAGCACTTTGTGAACACTCGTGGTGCTGTTGTGACCCCAAATGGAAGGACTTTGAACTGGTAGTGCTGTTCTTGTATTACAAACCTTAAATACTTCCTGTGAGCAGGATGTATAGGAATGTGAAAATAGGTGTCCTTTAGGTCTAGTAATGAAAGAAAATCGCCTTGTTGCAGCAGTGGGAGTACTTGTTGCAGAGTGATCATGTGAAAATTATCTGATTGTATGTAATGGTTGAGGGGCCTGAGGTCAAGAATTGGTCTCAGTGTCCTGTCCTTCTTGGGGATTAGAAAGTACAGGGAGTAAACTCCTGTTCCTTGTTTTTCTAAAGGAACCAATTGAATAGCATCCTTTTGTTGAAGCGCTAGAACTTCCTGTTGTAGCAGAGTCAGATGGTCTGTAGACATTGGACGCTGCCTGGGTGGTATTTTTGGGGAGGAGGGGGGTTTGGGGGTTTGCTCTGAGTTCTAGGCAGTAGTCATGTTGGATAATCTGTCTCACCCACCTGTCTGTTGTGATGGAGTTCCAGACAGGTAGGAACTGTGATAATCTGCCCCCCACAGGAGTGGAATGCTGTTGGGGGAGCAGAGGGAAGTCACTGTTTTGGAGTGGAAGAGGAGCGGTTGTTGTTGCTACCTCTACATCTCCCCTTATTATTATTGCCTCTGTACCCTCTTCTAAAGTAGCCTTTGTTAGAGGAGGTTTGTGTGTGCGTCTTGAAAGATGATGTTGTATGTGCGCCGGTCTGCTTGGAGCCTCCTCTATAAAAGGAGCGACGAAAAGAACTTCTAGTCTGTGTGGATTGTAATGCTCCCATAGACTTAGCTGTGTCTGTGTCCTTTTTCATTTTTTCTAGTCTAGTGTCTACTTCCGGCACAAACAATTGGTTCTGATTGACGAAAAGAACTTCTAGTCTGTGTGGATTGTAACGCTCCCATAGACTTAGCTGTGTGTGTGCTTTTTCATTTTTTCTAGTATAGCGTCTAATACTGATTCTGATTGAAAGGCTGGTTTAAGATGGTAGTCTGCACCTCCGTCTTAAACCCGGAAATGCGTAACCACGCATGTCGTCGGAGTACGACACTAGTATTGACTGCTCTGGAGGCTGCGTCAGCTACATCTAGTGCACATTTTATTGAGGCATTGGATATTAATTTGCCTTCTTGTATGAGGTCTGTTGCCTGAACTTTGAATTGATCTGGGAGGGACTCTAATAGTTTTTTCAATTGATCGTAGTGAGCCCTGTTATAGCGTGAGAGAAGGGCTTGTGTATTTGCTATGCGCCATATATTTGTAGCTTGCGCAGCAATTCGGTTACCTGACGCATCAATAACCTTGGATTCTTTGTCAGGTGGGGGCGTGTCACCAGAAGTCTGGGAATTAGCTCTTTTCCGTGCATTGGACACTACTAAAGAGTCTAGTTTCAGATGTCCCTTAATATAGACTGGATCAGATGGTGCTGGTCTATATTTCTTTTCTATTCTTGGATTTAACACTCTACAACGTACAGGGTCTTTAAATATTTCTGGAGCATGTTTAATTACTCCTTTGATCATGGGTAGTATTTGCGTAGACCTTTGTGACTGCTGAAATGTATCTAGTAAAAAATCCTCCTCAATGGCATCAGAGTGTATTGAAACCCCGTGGTAAAGGGCAGCTCTATTTAAGAGGTGATTAAACCCAATACTATCTTCCGGAGGGGAAGGTTTTGTTGGGCAGGACTGAGGATCAGGAATGTCAGGCACATTGTGTGGTGGGAACTCATATATATCGTCATCTGTAGGATATGTATCTGGATTGATATATTCATCTACAGGGTATGCATGTGGGTCTGGTATGTCATCCCCCCACCTAGATCATACTCATCATCAGTGTGGTGTGATGATGCAGGAGATTGAACAGGAGAAACTCTAGGTGAAATGTAAGGAAGGATAGGAGAGGAAGAAGGTAAAGGAGAGGAAGGGTGCATTGGAGAAGTTGCACAATCCTTCTTTTTGGCAGGAACCACAGGTAGAAGTGGTGTTTCTGCTGGTCTCTTCTTGTGAGGAATAGCTTCCACATGTCTAGGTTTTGGGTTGATATAGACCTTCTTTTGTTTAGAATCTGGTCTAAACAGTTCTTCTTCCTCTACAACCTTTGTGTGTTGGTTTTTTCGGTGCCGATACAGGTTTTTTTGTGTCTTTTGCTTTAGGAGGCGTTACAGTGTCCTGTGGCAAATATTTCGGTATCGAAGGTGGTTTTGGTTTATTAGGCTTGTCTGAGGGTTTAGGGGACTCTGAATCAGGCCTTGCAGTGTTCGGTACCAAGGTTGGAGTCCTTGGAGTGGAAGCAGGTCTCGTCGGCTTCGAGGCGTTGGACGCTGATTTTCCATCTTTATTCTTGGAACCGGACGGTTTCGGAGCCGGAGCTTCTTTTGGATCCGGTACAATTTTTGGCTTCGGTACCTGTGCGTCTTTAGGCGTGGGTGCCGAAGGATCTTGGTCTTTTGTACCAAAGGGTGTTTTGGCTTCGGTGTCGAAGAATCCTTTGGTGTCGAAGGATGTTTGTGCTTCGGTGCCGATGGAAGAGGTGAAATTGGCACGTTTGGTTTGCTCGGTGCCGAGGCACCGGAAGGTGTAGTCTTATTCCTCAGAGCCGAGCCCAAAGGCGGGGCGTTTGAGGGACTATTTCGGTCTCGACTGGGACCCTTGGGCGGAGTGCTGACCGTTGCCTTTGGCAGTGTCTGTGGTGCAGGGGCAAGAGTACTCACGGGTTGACGAGATGGAATCGTGTCATCTGAGTCCTCTGCCTCTGATACGATCTGGAGATCAGGCGAATCTTCTACTGGGACGAGTGGAACCTCGTCATCGAAGATGTCCTCCGCTGCTGGGTCGACGGGCCCTCCGATCCCGAATGGTCTTTTTCGATCGGAAGGATGCACAAGCTGTGCAGGTCGACTCGTGATCTGGCGATAGACAAAGTTTGCTGACCTCGTGATGATCGCTATGAGGGAATTTTGCTCGACATACCGGGCATCTCTTGAACGGAGTCCTGTCCATGAGGTGTAGGCCGCACGGCGCCGATAGGCCCAACGGCCCGCGTTGATGCACCGGAATGGAGCTGATGGCATCGAAAGTAGTATATTCGATGTCGATATTGTTTGTATTAAGTTTTTACGCTTCGAAGTTGCTGGAAAAGTTTTTCTAGCTGGAGCGGAGAACTTTCATCCGAACCCAGTGGCGTAAAAAAACAATCTGAGGATGGAGTGGATGACCATGCGCCGTATTGTCCAAGGGAGGAGTCACCTATCTCGTGACTACAAAGACTTCTTCCTAGAAGACAACAACCTGCAATCATCCGAGCCCAACACCAGGTGGCGATCTAATGCTAAGTGTACACTCTGCAGCTCATATGCCTCGAACAGTATGTTTACATTACTTTTCTAATCCAGTGCTGGACTCCTAGGTTCAGCAGTGGGACCTCTATCTAAAACAGGCAAGTAATTACGTTTTTATCGTTGGCACGATTTTTAAAGAATATTTGTACGTTTCAAAATTCGACACCTAGAAACTTTTTCAGCAAAAAACAGGCATTGATATCCTATAGAAGGAAATTCAAGTTACTGGTAAGTACGGTTAGAATTGCTTTTCAGGGTCAGTACTGGGCTCAAAGATGCAGCACTGAGATCTCCCCTGATAACAGGTGAGTAAATCGGAATTCGTTGTTCGGCTGATTTTAGATGAATATTTTAACCCCTTCCACGCGGGGCTAATTACCCGTGGTGCAGGGGGGGAGGGTCCGCGCGCCGTGGTGCCCGTGAAGAGCTCAGCTAGTCATGCTGCACAGTGGAGCTGTGCTCATGGCGAGCTGAGCTCGTCACGACTCCGCCCACAACAATAGAACCCCCACACGGGTGGGAAATTAGCCGCGCGTGGGCCGTGCTCGTCATGAGCACAACTCCACTGTGCCTCATGACGAGCTGAGATCGTCATAAGCAAAGAAGGGGTTAAAGTTCCAAAACTCAACACTTACAAGAATTTCCAAGTGAAACCAGTCAATGTTAGCCTATGGAAGAAAAGTGAGATATCGGCTTTTAGGTAAGCACTCAACTGGCAGAGTTAAGGTTAAGGTTCTGGGCATAGACTCAGGGGTCTCCCAGGGTCAGATAGGTACAGTTGGTACACCCTCAGCGGCACCGGGCAGCCGGGTGCAGAGGTAGTTAGGCCCAATGTTATCCAATGAGAGGCAGGGGGCCTTCGGTTGGTGGCTGCTGGCTAGCAGGCCACACGACTGTGGGAGCTGGGCTCCTGGTTACTTGCTCTGGGCAAATGGGGAAATAGGATAGGGCAAAAGTTGCACTGCCAGGGGCACTCGGGCGGCTGGATGCAGGCAGGGTGCTTTTCAGCCATCGGGCGCTCCATGTTATTCAATGGAGATCTTGAAAAGGGAACAAAGGCTGCAGGCTCGGGGACGGAGATTCTTCAGGAGCGACCAACACTTCGAGGTGTAAGTTGGAATCTTGGAGGATAGGTAGGCACCCCGTAGTTGGGCACAGGAGGCCGGGAGCGCCGGGTGCAGGGGTGTCTTTTGACGTGGGGAAATCTTACCCTCTGCTGGTCGTGGTTGGGGGAGGTCCCTGGTTCTGCGGCTGCAGGAGTCGTTTGGGTCGTTGAGGAAAGTTCTTGGGCACTGGATTCCAGGGCAGAATCACTCGGGGGACGTCTTCAGGGTATTTGTCCACTCAGGCACAGGCCGGGCGGGTGCAGAGTGTGCTGGAGTCGCTGTTCCTGGCTGGCACCAGGGGTATTGCTGTTTGAGCAGAACCACTGCTCATGGGAGTCCCAGTCTCTAAGAGGGTCAAGGCAGGCAGGTCCTCCCGGGTTCTCGAGGTTGCTGTCCGCAGGATACGCTGGGATTTAGCAGGAGCAGGTTCAAGGATTAACAGGCCGGTAGGGCTGGGGACAAGTCAGTTGGTGTTGTCCTCTTGTTAGCAGCTGCACGGCAGGTCTTCTTGGTCTTTTTTCTTGTTTTGAAATCGGGATCTGAGGAAGGAAGGTTCAGGGTGCCCCTAAATACTAAATTTAGGGGCGTTACAGGTAGGGGAAGGGCAGAGACCAATAGGTCCCTGTCCCGGGGTGAGTACATCCCCTATCCTGCTCCTCTCCTGTGGGAGTGGAGCAGGAGCCTATCTCTGATTGGGCAGGGCTCCCCATCCTCAAGATGGCCCGAGCCTGGAGTTGTGCTTCACCTCGACTCTCCCACCTGAGAGGTGGAGTTGGCACAGGCTGGCACAGCCCCTTTCCTCACGTAGGGTTTCCCGCCAGTCTTCCCGCCAGAGTGGGGGTCAGGACCGGTGGGGGACAGTTGCTGAGTACAGCAAGTGGTCTGGAGAAGCTCACAAAGGCGGTATGCCTTTGAAGCTTCCCCTGCCCATCCTGGGGGATGAGACCTAGCACCTCGCCCAGGATGTGCATTGTTACAGGCCCAGGAGAGCGGAGGGCTCTCCACCCAGGGGTCCAGCAACATGTCTGCTGTGTGGCAGCCTAGGCAGCCTCTCAGACAAGACGTGGATTGAAGGTTAGGTTTCAGGGGGCATCTCTAAGATGCCCTCTGTAGTGCATTTTACATTAAATCCCACACTGGCATCAGTGTGGGTTTAAAGTGCTGAGAAGTTAGATATCAAACTTGTCAGTCTTCAGTGTAGCCATTATGGTGCTCTGGAGTTCGTAATGACAACCTTCCAGCACCATATACTCTTAATGGCTTCACTGCACTTACAGTGCCCAGGAATGGCCCTGGGTACTGTAGGGGCACAGGGCTCATGCCCCTGTGCCCACACCACTGGCATAGGGGACCCAGCTAGAGGGGTGACTGATGTATACCAGGGCAGTGTGTTTGTGGGCATGGCACACAGGGATGTGTGCCATGTCGACTCTTTGTTTAGTTCTGCACTGGGACAATCAGCCTGCAAATGTAGTGTGTGTGTGTCAGGGTCTCTAAGGGTGGCACAAGCAGTGCTGCAGACCTTAGGTGTCTTCTCTGGTCTCAATGCCTGCCCTGGGTACCTAGGGTACCATCTACCAGGAGCTGACATGTGGCCAGAGATGCCAATTGGGTTTTAGCTTCAACACAGTTTTAGGGTAGGAACATAGGCCCTGGGCACCTGATTGGCAGGAGCCCAGGGCACAGTCAGTCAAAGCACATCAGCAATTCAGCAAAAAGTGGGGGCATACCAATGCAAGAAAGATGGCACTTTCTCACATGGAGGAGAAGAAGGGGAGACATTGGTCACCTGGGGTTTGTAGGCGCCTGCCTGTTAGACCACTTGAAGCACACACACACAGAGAAGCCCACCACAATTAGACCTACCATGAGGTCACATTCCATGAGCACACGCTCCTGCCGCTCAGTGACTGCTTCCTTGACAGGGTTGTGCTGTTCCCCAATCACTCCAGTAAGAAAAAAGGTTGGGCTTTTAAACAATCTAGGTAAGATTAGATCCTGCAAATAAAGGAAAAACAAAAAGTACCTTCCCAAGATATCTACCCATTAAGCAACAGTCTAGAGTTAACACGGCCTCTTCTTCTCCTCCACTTGACTACGCCAATGGGTTTTGGCATGCCTATTTATAAAACAACTGAGTTTAGATTGGTCAGTATTTTGTCACCAAGCTTTCAAGTGATCTGAAGTAATAATTTCAGTATGCTTGCATTACTCGTTTGGCTTTCTAGAGTGGCAGTCACATTTCCTGCATTATGGGTTTACGCATTATGCGCTCACAAAAATCTGCTGGGAATCCCGCTTACAGATGGACGGGGTGGCTTTCACTGTACTCTAACAGCTACGTGGAACTCTGTTCCCTATGAGCTGTATTTTCGTTTTTACTTATAGATTTATTTGCACAGACCTTTATAATCTTCTTCGGGTAGAGAGGTCAATGGGTGTTGGTGACAGCATGAAAGCAGGGAGAGAGACAAAGGGGTGAGCCAATGCCACAATGACAGCAGC
The DNA here is from genome assembly GCF_964261635.1 of Lissotriton helveticus. Lineage (NCBI taxonomy): Eukaryota > Metazoa > Chordata > Amphibia > Caudata > Salamandridae > Lissotriton > Lissotriton helveticus. The sequence continues at coordinate 1,820,876,458 of NC_136068.1, read as the reverse complement.
AAAAAGTCCACCAATTAGCTGTTGGTCTGTGTTGTGTTTATATCCTGGACCAGTGTTTTTAGCTATCGCATGCATTGTTTTGCAATTACCTTCTGCACAGGGCTCTTCCGGCTCCATGACGCAGGGTTCTTGCTGGCCAGCTCCCGCAAGGGCATCAGGCTTCGGTATCTGGTGGCCTACAAACGAAGAGAGAATGAAGTCCAGGTTACTCTTTTAGGAAGGGGCTAGATCACTCCAGATGCAAGTGGGAGGCTTTCCTGATGATTTAGAGTTTCCCGCTGTCTGTTCCTTCATTCAATGATCACACTTCATTCATGGCGTACCAGAGATGAAAGGCATGAGCAATACTTCAATGGTACTGATGGCTGAAACGGTCATATGTAAGAGGGAGGGAATTTTGGGAGATGTTCTCTAGTGTGGCCTGGATTAAATGTTAATATTCTGTCCCTAGTATTTTTGAGAACTCAATGGAAGCCAAAGGGAGAGCGGGCACGTTTCTCCATATGATCTTCAGAGAGGAAAGCTAGTGGCGGGGGAATCAAAGACTGGTACAATGTGCCTGGAAGAAAGATGTCAGGTGCTGAGAAGGGCAGAACCTTTAGTCTTTAGGCCTCAGCAGGTAACACTCCCTATAAGCACAGATTTGCAGCAGGAGTTTGGGATGTGGGGATGCAGAGCTTACATAAACTGAAGAATACCCGCAGTGGAAAACATAACACCCTCGGCGAGAGATGCTTGGGATAGGAACACCATGGCCTGGTAAGGACCTCTCTCTTCCCTAGGTTTGCCAATGAATTCTGCAAATGGAAAATGTTTGGTGGTCTAAAGACCTCTCTGTCTCACAGAAAGCAAAATAAACTTGGAAACCAATCACAGCTTAAATGGATTAAGACCAAGTTTATGGAACAAAGATCAACATTACTTGGCAACCATCATTAACAGAAAGTCGAGAAGACACAGTCTGCAGCCCCTTGTTTTTGGATCTGGTTGTCCTTAGCAGAAGGGAATGGCAGGCAACGTCTGGAGTGAGGCTGCTGTGATGAGGAGAGGAGGGCTCTGAGCTACACACCAGAGAAAGACCAGAGCCCCGTCTCAGCCTTCAGGAGACACAGCTCCCTCCAGAAGAAAGTCAAAAACCTTGAGTCTTCTCTCTCAAACCCATCCCACTACAAGACTTCAAACGCACAGGACAGAGCGGCTCACGATGAATAATAATGGAGGAAAACTGCAAGATGTTAGCTTTACTTGAAAGCAGAGGAGTGGCGCTGCTTTAACACGGAGGTAATTTCTCCAGCCATGGACAAAAGTGCTTGAACAAACTTACGCGAGCCAATCATCCTCTCTCCAAACTGGGGACAAAGTGGCGACATCCGCAGACTTCGCCATGAGCCATCCTATTGGTCTGCATCCACTCAAGTAACAACTTAGTAATACAATGTTTTGAAATCCACTATGTGATCAAATTAGGTTTCTTATCAACGTACTTAGAAACTTAAGAGAGATCCCCAAATCTTCCCATTGCCACCAAGTTGACCCCATCCTATGCATAAATAGGTTTGTAGATTGCTGCGCGCAGCTCATGACAGGCTTGAAGCACTGTGTTTCTATCTCACCAACCGGTTGTGTATACTGTGCTTATGGTTTCCTCTGTGACTGCTGATGCAGTGTCTGTATGTTCACTTATCCACCAAGAGGACCCAGATACCAAAGGACCCACTTTCCATAACACTAGGAATATACATCCAGGCTGGTGTCAGATGCAAGAAAATGCATGAACTGTTGAAGTTCACACCAACAGAAACATTGTACTGCTTTGTATTGCATATAATTACAAAAGAAACCCGTAGTTTGCTGTTCACACACAGTTATCACCCAAAGGCACAGGAAATCTTTAGTTGTGTTTTTGTATTCAAACCTGAGACATAAAGGGTGGAATACAGATGTGAGCATCTGTTCAGTAATGTGAGCATTTGATGAAAAGAAATGTGTTTTTCTCATGCTTGAAAAAAAGAGTCAGACAGGTGGTACCTCTTTCAGGTAAGTGGTTTTGGCATGCCCAACCCACCTTTCTAGTAGCTTAATGTATATGTAAACCAAAATAAAATATTCCAAAAAGCAGCTCTGAAGGGCTGATGCAACTGCAACAATGTCAGCTTTGTATCATTCAGATTTGCTACTGGACTGAATCCACTGCAGCTCTGGTGACCTCAAAGTGCTAGCCACAGGGAAAGCAGGACGTTTCCTGCGAGTCAAACACTGTTTCTTTCCGTCAAGAACAACTGACGGACGGAATGCTGAACAATGTCAAACATTCAACCCCAATCACAAAGATCTGTGTTTAATCCATCGTTTTTTTGCTCCCTGTGCCATTCCAGTTTAAACCCAGCTATATGCAAATCAGTCTTGACCATGTTGCTCACGGGAAAAGTCCAGATCGAACTGCCAAGCCATGTCCACCCTGGACCGGGAACAAGCATCCTGGGACCGGTTTCGGGATAACACCCCTCATCAACCAGACTAGCTTGAATCCAGCAACACTGATGATAGGCTCCCAAGACAATCTTTTGTGTCGATACAGTTATTTATAACGCACTGTATACAATTAGTTATGTACGAATTAAGAATGGAGCCCAGTTCCTTTGCAAGGCCAGAAGAGCGAGATAGTGTTAGTAACATGCCAAGTATCACTTAATCATTCCGGATTTGTAATGCGCAGCTTATCACCTGTGAGAGTATCAAGGGATGGGGTGTTGGGGTGAGAGGGACAGGGGTTAATATTGCCGCTGGGCACTGTCAGTCAAACAGCCAGGTCTTAAGGTAATTTCTGAATTCTTGCAGTGTGGGGGGGGGGGGTCCTGAGATGGAGGTGGAAGGGGGGACTGTTACAGGACTTGGCGGCAAGGTAGGAGAAGAAGCGGCCGCCTGTCCTACTTCGGTGATACCGAGAAGTGTGGGACAGGGAGGCGGAATGCAGCAGTCTGGTGGGCTGGTGGAAGCTCAGTCTGGGGTTGAGGTAGGCTGTTCCTAAGTTGTGTAGGGCTTTGTATGCATGAGTCAGCATTTTGAACGGACATCTCTTGTGTATGGGGAGCCAGGGGAGGGATCGGAGGTGCAGAGTGCTACGGGCTCCCCTCGGGAGGTCGAGGTTGAGCCTAGCTGCTGCATTCTGGATAGTTTGTAGCCTGTTTAGAATATGGGTGGTAACACCCACGTAGAGGGTGTTGCCTTAGTCCAGGCAGCTGGTGATGAGGACCTGGGTGAGGGCCTGGGTGACTGTTTATCTGGTACTGATGGGTGTCCACTTGAAGATTTTCCAGTGCATGCATAGAGTGAGGAAGCAAGCTGAGGATACTGAGTGTATCTGTTTTTTTACGTTGAGCCTGTTTTCAAGTATGATGCAGTGGGGGCCGTTGTCCCCAAAGATGAGAACCTCCATTTTAAGTCGGAGGCAGTCGCTTTACATCCAGCTGGTGATGCTGGACATACACTGGTGAAAATTAGCTTTGGTTTTAGTGGGGCAAGCAGATAGGGAGAGTATGAGTTGTGTGAGGTCTGTGTATAGGATGATGCTCATACAGTGGGCTCTGACCAAGGTGGTCAGACGGGCCATGTATGCGTGGGAGAGGGTGAGACTCAGAGGAGAGTTTCGGGGAACTTCGCTGATGATGTTCTTGTGGTCCGAGTTGTAGAGTTGGAGGCGGACGCTCTGTGTTCTTCCAGTGAGGAAAGATGCGATCCATTTAAGGGCATCCCCTCGAATTCCCACCAGGTGGAGTCTATTTAGGAAGCTGTGGAGAGATGCTGCAGAAAGATCGAGCAGGACAAGGGCTGTGGTGTCCCGCTGTTCTAGGAGGGACCTGGTATCATCCGTGGCTGCAACCAGGGTGGTCACCGTACTGCGGTTTGATCGTAATCCAGATTGGTAGGGGTCAACGAGGTTGTGAGTCTCCAGGTGGTCGGTGAGTTGGTGGTTGATTGCTTTTTTCAGAACTTTTGTCGGGAAGGAGATGGCCCAGTAGTTCTTGACTTCTTGTGGGTCTGCAGATGGTTTCTTAAGAAAGGGTTTGGCCTTCACATGTTTCCATTTAGCTGGGTAGGAGGCAGTAGAGATGGAGAGTTGATGATTTAGGTGAGCTCTTTGCTGATGGGTTTGTTCCCCACGTTGAGCATGTGATGGGGACAGGAGTCTCTGGCTGTCCCAGACTGGATGGATCTCATGATTCTACCCTGCTCAGACACTTTTATTTGGTGCATATTACTGTACTTTCAAGATAGTATCCTGATTACATCTTGCAAAGGCACAAACCTTCACCCAAATGCCCCAATGGCTTCACTGTGCTACGAAATAGCATAAAGAATTGTAATTTATTTTTATTTTTAAAGACTGCAAACATTTACCCATTGGGTATCTTGGAGCTCCATGTCTAAGCTACTACTGAAAACAAAAGTATCTTTAAAGCTGGTATGAGTTCAGAAAACATTTTTCAAGGTGAAGTTTAAGAGGAGACTATTTCACAGTCTAGCCGCCCTGTGTTACTTTACAGAAACTGCGGACATTCACCAGGGAAGCTTTCACAGATTGCAAACTCTGTTTTGAGATTTAAAAGGAGAATTTATTTAACAGTGGACTGGGCCTGTCGTAATTTAATGCTTTTGTTAAAAGAAACAAAGTTTGAAACAGACTGTCTGAAAAACTAGGATCCAATGAAGTTTGGCTGACTGAGTGGGTGGGAGGAAATCTGTCTTTCGGATGCATTCTGCAACATTTAAAGTTTTACCAACCTTAATGGAAAAACAAGATAAATGTAATTGCAATTGTCCAGTCTTGCAGAAATAAATGTGTTTATTATCTGTGTATGTTGCTGGTGATCGAAAAGGTAGATAATCTGTATAAGCATCCATAATTGGCATAAAGAGATCTTAGTCACATCTTTACTGTGTCCCTTAATAGTTAGGCCAGAGTCATGCTTTAGGCCTAGGGTTTTTAAATTTGCCACTGGTGTGGGCTGCTGGCCCAAAGATACGGGCCAGAATGCGACCTCCACATAATTGTATGGCAGAAAAGCATGAGACTTTGTCTTTCCTCCATTTAGTTTTAAACGATTTTGAACAATCCACCTTTGAACACAGGTCAGGCAATTTTGTAAATTGGCAGCCCTGAAAACTGGGTCACCATTTATAGCAAACTAAAGTTTAGTATTGTCCACATACATTAAAAATGTTAAGCCAAAATTTCCATCCATTACGCCAAAGGAGTCATATACAGATTGCGTAAAAGAGGAGACTATACCCAACCTTGGGGAACACCAATCAAAGGTAATACCTCTGAAAGATTGGAGCCTAGCTCCACATGTGGTGCCCGATCGGTCAGCAATATTTGAAACCAGTTCAAGGCTGTGTCACCGATACAGCTTTCCACCATGGGTTGAAGTAGCAGCCGGCGGTCTTCGGTATCGAATGTAGCTACAAATCTAATCATATCATGCCGCTGGTACATCACGATCAGAGTAGAGCCATCGGTCCTCTAACACCACTATAACTACACTTTCTGTGCTACATGCAGCACGAAAATCTACTTTGGTTGAGTTACAATTATGAGCAAAAAATGATAACTGATTAAATGCTTCTCACTCCCAAACCTTTGCAATGGTGGGGAGCTACAGCACTGATCTAAAATGATCCAAAGACTCAGGGTCAAGAGTTGGCCAACAGTGGATGATCCTAGCTTTCCTCAGATCCACTGGATCTTAGCCCGAATGGAGAGAAGACTTTACAACTGCTTCCATTACCACTTGAAAGTTAATTAAGAACTCTTTATGTACTTCAACCAGTAGCAGGTCACCCTTTGATTTAGAAGACCTGCTATTTTTTTAATTAAGGTTAAACATTCCGTATAATTCAAATGTTTGAATTGACTTAATTTTACAGGGTTCTCAATGCCATAATTTCTACAATCAATAGGTTCATTAGGAGTTTGATGAGCTGTTAAGTTTATTATTTATTTATTTTAAAGGTTTTATATAGCGCAGGCTAGACCCGTAGGTATCAGAGCGCTTTACATGAGCATCAGATCATAGTAACAGGTTACATCGTTACAAAGGTCACACAGTTATTAGAGCATGGCAACATAGTAACTTGTAAAGACAAGATAAAATAATAAGCACTGATACGCAAGGGGAAAAGAAGGCAAGGGGAAAGATTCAGGGGAGGGGTAATGAGGGGGAAAAGAGAAGAGGAGGGTGACGGACACAGCTTGTAAAGAGGAGGGGAAGGGCAACGGGGACACAAACCAGTAGACGAGTCACAGCAACGTCCAAAGTCCAGTAAGCTGTGATCCCAGGGGAAGTGGTATCACTTCCCTATCTCTGTTGCGAGAGGCTCCCTTTACGCAGTAGACTCTCTCAGAGGGGTCTCTCAGACTCCAAGGCCTACATACTGGATCCTTCCCTAAAAAGGGGAGAGGGGGTGCTTTGGCAAGGGGTGCCATACCATACCTCAGCGGTGAGTGGTTCCCTTGGTGCAGTGGACTCTCTCAGCGGGTTTGCTGAGACTCCAGAGTATAAATATTGGACCTTTCCCCAACAAGGGGAGAAAGAGTGCTTAGTCAAAGGGCACAAAGGACAGGGGGCTAGGCAGACTAGCAGGCAAGGTGAGAGATTCAGGGGAGAGGGGATAGGAGCTAGGGAAGTAGCCAAAGAGAGAAAGAGTACTAAATGGGAACAAATTTAAATTAATGAGTTATTTTATAACGCTGGCTAGACCAAAAGTAAACAGAGCGCTTTACATGAGGAACAATAATGTTGCAATTTACATCAGTTAAAAATTACATAAGTGTCAAGAAAAGCATTTAAAGAACATAAGGGGACAAGGTGAATGGTGCAAGGAAGGGTAAGGGGATAGGGTAAAGGGGTAGGAGGAAGATAGGATGTAGAGACGAGGGAAAGATCTGCCCAAAGTCCAGCTGGGTAGGTAGGCAGGGGGGGAGTCCACAACCCATCTCCTCTTTAGCTATATGGTAGCTCCACCGGGAATCAGCCAAATCACTTGGTCTCTACAGTCTGGGGTAAGTTCCACAGGTTCCAAGTCCTGATATGTAAGCAGGTTAGGGGATAGGTTCAATGTCTTATCAATGTCCAATTGTTGTCCCAGGGAAGTAAAACAACATGAAGGGGACCACTATGGAAGCCATCTTGGGGTCAGGCAGGAGAGTAATGTACAATGGTGGCCAGCATAAGGTCAGGCATCTGGCAGTTAAGAGTCAATTTCCAGGAAAGTGGCTGCCAGAGAAAAAATCGAATCCAGTGTGCACACACCATCACACGCATAGACATGCACAAGCACATACACATGTGGGCACACACTCTCATATGCGCATATGCGCACACACAAAAGCACATAGACACGGACATCCAAAAACACAAGTACACATAAAATCCCATGCTCTAGTACAAAAACACCCAAGTACATGCACACGCAAACATCATCACATGCACAGACATGCACAAGCACACACAAATGCGCTCACACTCTCATACACGCACAGACGCACACACACACACGCAAACATACAGAAACTACTAAAAACACAAGCACACATACAATCACAAGCCCAGAACAAAAATACCCAAGGACGTACACACAGGTACATGACACACCCACCATCACACGCACAGACATGCACAAGCACACACAAATGTGCGAGCACACTCAAACGCGAACAGAGGGCGCGCACAAGCACGCATACAGAAGCATCCACCGGCACAAGCACACATACAATCCCATGCTCTAGTACAAAAACACTCAAGTACATGCACACACCATCACACGCACAGACATAAGCATACAAACAGAAATATCTGCGCGCACCAACACGAGCACACATAGAATCACATGCTCTAGCACAAAAATACCGGAGTACATGTCCACACCATCACACGCCGCCTTTGGGGTTGTGAAGATTCTGAAATTCCCCTCCGATCCCACACGCAGACACTCAGGATACAACATAGCGTATGGAATGTTTTCGGACTGAAGGAATTTTTTAGCAGCACCGAACTCCCGCCGCGTAGATTGGAATGCGACAGTGAAGCCTGGGAAAAAGGACGGTCCTGGGGTCCGTCTCAGCGAGGATTAAGGTACCAGCGGGCCACTAAGTGGTGATCGGTGTGCACGGGCACCAGGCACTCTACCCCCGCTTCCACACACACCTCCGGCAATCAGGAAGCGCATGACCAGGCAAGTACTGAGATATAGGCAGCCCCTCTCCCCTCAATCTGCTCCACAAAGAGGAAGCACGGCTGATCAAGATCATAAACGCCGTCCAATTGCACATAATTAGTGCAGATGGGTCCAGGCTGAATGCCATGTCTCTGATGACGGCTTGTTTCATGGTGGCGCTGTTGTCCATCTGCGGAAAGTCTTCGAACACTTTTCGGAGGCTGGGGGGCGCGCCGCACTTCTCCACTACTATGGATATCAGTTTGCCCACCGAAGTATTTTCCACCGGAGGGTCGAGAAGATCGCTGCACACTCACACGCAGGACGTCAATACGTAAGCATCTGGGGCACCAGTGCGCACACTCACACGCAGGATGTCAATACGTCAGCATCGGGGGCACCAGTGCGCTTGCGCAGTGTAAAATACACACGTAAGAATGTGGTTATAGTGAGATTCGGAAGAGGGTGGCTTTCTTAACATCTCAGGGACTTATTAACCAGTCACATAGAAATAAAACAAGAATGAAAATAAGAAGTGAATTAGCAAGGATCGCCGCCATTTATATGTAGTTTCTGTAATTCTAGGCACGGCGAGCCGGTGGTATCAAGAGTTATTATACTATTCTTTCTATAACTTTTTTTTCAGTGAGCTTGCAGCATTCATTGATTTATGTTTATAATGAATGGTGAGGTCTTATTCTCTCGATCAAACTTGAATTGTTATTGTGATTTCACACGAGACCTCGATATGTGATGACGACCCTTTAAAAATGGCCGTATTTTTTACCGATATGGTTCTTTATTCAGTTCTAGCTAGGCAGCATGTACAATATGTCACGCTTTGAAAGAGTTTTTTAAAAATTAAATGACAACTCACAGATCTTCAAATAGGTCTGGACTACATTCCTCAAGGGTTGATATCCGTATGTACATCTGGTTTGGTTTCCTGTGCCCCTAGAAATGCCCCCACACAGTCCTTACATTCCCGGGGTTCTTTTCTCGGTGACCTGTACGGTTGTTCAGTCAAGCAGACCATGGGACCTTCACTCTACTCCCTGATGTAGAAGATCTATGTGGAGGGGTCAGCAGGGGGCCAGAATTTCCTAACGGACCCGTCCACATTCTTACATAGGATCTGGACCTCTACTCTCTCCCCACCCCCATTAGAGTCTCAGCTGTAGGCCTCCCACCCCCGCTAAATGGGCGTTGATCTATTTATTCTCGACTACTGCTCTTTAAGGTTAGAGCTTTGTTGCTTATTAGTTTACCTCTTATTGTCGGACCCCTGGATGAGTGTAAAGTGTTGCTTAAACAGAGGTTTGCATTAGGTTACTGTTGGTTATATTGCCTTGCATTATGAACTATGTGTACATCCTGTGTTGCATCTTTAAGTGGATCCTGACAAAGCCAATAAAGAATTGAGATACAAAAAAAAAAAATCTTATTCCGCAAATTTCTACTAACATGGAAACAATGAATGGACACAAATCACTTCACACATTTACCTGCAGAAATAAGAAATGGTCAAATCATTTAACCACAGAGCTCGGATTTTGACATGTTGGGATTTATAGTTTTAAATAACAAGCAATGTAGCACTTGACAGGTGGCCAACAAAATACAATATATCTTCCAATCCAGTGCCCTCCTTAGGCCTCTGCGGCAGACCGCTCTCACTTTTCGTAGACAAACATTTCTTCAAATACATTTCATATTCTTGAGTGGGTTTTGGGTCTGTCACTGGGTTCCGATAGATGGCTTTATTTTCCATCTCACTTCCATGCTTCCGATTCAATGGCTTTTCTACCTATTCGTCTAAACCTACATGCATCACCACACCCATATGCCCCATGACTGATTTATGTTTGCATCAAGACAAATGTGTACGCATTAGAGCCCATCTTGCAATGGATTTTTTTTAACAAAGCTAAAGGCAACACTGCTAGTCAAGCATGCGCTATAACATGCATTTGAATGCAAATGGTGGAAAAAAAGTTAAAAAGCATATCCAATTACTTGGTCTTTTAGAGCAGAAAAATACTGGTTTTGCTAATGCTTTTTTTTTTTAATATCATGCAAAATGGTTGCAAATCTAAAGATACTTTAAAAACCCTACTCCACCAGTAGGATGGGGCATCCTGAGCTGAGGCTCAGGGGAAACTCTTCTAGATGTGCAGCAGGGATGCCAAGTGGCCCTAAACCTTTGTCAAACTAAGATTTAGGTGCTTCTGTCTAAAAGTTTAATTTTGGTACAGCTCTGCTTAGGGATTTTGCTGTAATGCAGTTCTCTAGATTCGGTTTTATATGTGCTGCATTACTCATGGCCTGTCTGGTCTGATGCCCCTTGCATTACTTGTTAACTCCTCAGAGAAGGACTGCAACCACACTGAAGTGGTAATGCGTTGATTTCTTACAAGAGATATTCTTCACAAAGTTCAATTCTTCCTGGTCACAGTCCTGTTCTAAAGGGATTGGGGGACATGGTTCTCTTGTTTGGTATGGTCAAGACAATAGTCGGGTGGGGGGGGGGGGGTTCCTTTTATACTGCTCCTTATGAAAGGAAGCTGAAGGATATTTTTGTTAGGGTTTACAGGTGCCAGGGTGCTAATCCGTGGATTGTACAGCGTTAGTGGCAGCAATAGCAAACAAGCATTTGCAATGCAACAGGTCTCGCATTTACACAAGTTTAAACTATTGGCATTGTAAATGACAATGCCTTGCCGTTTATTTAGGTTTTAAAAACAAAAATGAAAGTCATTGCCATTTGCAATGTTAATAGCTCAAACTCGCATAAATGCGAGACCTATTGCATTGCAAATGCTTGTTGTATTCTCTAATGAATGAAAATCAGAGACATTTTGAGTTATCCGATCAATCACACTTGCATGAGCTGGCGGAGCTTGTCTCATATCCTTTGGCTCCTCGGAGAACCAATTCATGGTTTTGTGGTATCCTTGCTTACATGCGTTCTTACTAGGACACCGTCTTTCAGAGAATTGTTAAGAAGGGCATTAATGGTGTAATGAAATACCCAGGGACCCAAAACCCATCACTATCAGTCAACGCCTCCTCAAAGACAAAGGATAGAGGCTCGTTATTTAGAAGCCTCCAATGTGTCAAAAGCTCAGTTGTCTTAGGGATGCGAGAGGCAAATACCCAGCTAACGGGAATAATAGCACATTTAGTCCATGGTGCTTCAAAAGGAGGATGAATAGGGTAAGCCAAATTTGTCACAATAGGCAATATGTAACATATATTTGCCTCTAAGAGTAGGTTGGATCTTAAAATCAAACATCAATAGTAAATTTCTAAACCTCAGTCGATCACTATCAGACGATGCATCCAAATGCATATTAAAATTAGTAAGTGGTATTTCTGGTATTAGGCGAAGAGATGGAACTTAAGTGACAGCTCAATCATTCAAGTGATGTATTAAAATTAACATTTAACCGTCTACAGCAAAATGAAATGTGGCACACAACTTGATCTGGCTAAATACATTTCTGTTAAAGTGTCCAAATTAGCCTGAACATCAAACCTAAATATCTCACATTTTAGGGATTGTTTAATAATCATGGCTAAATTTAAATATGGCTGATCTAAATCTTGTTCAGCAATCAGATTGCTGATTGCTAACCGCTGATAGGGCATTCGACAGGGCTCCTTTAAAGCTGGTTATAACTTTCAGAGTTAGATTCAAGACTACAATAATTATGACTGCATGCTTCCTTATCCAAGAGAGAAACTGAGTGGTTAGTAGAAATGTGTTAATATGCCCAGTTGTCTTAAGAATCTCTGAACAATTGTTTCCCCATTAGCCCAGCTTCAAACCTCGGTCATGGTGCATCTTAGGGATTGATTACCTGATATGATGCTCTCTGCGGAGCAGCGTCTGTGGCTACTGGATGTGGCCTGGGCATGGACGGGTGCAGACAGGCTTGCCTTTCGCACGTCACTGATGTCAATGCAGAAGTGGCATACTTAAATATTAGCTCAGTGAGCAACTAGAGTGTTACGTAAAGTGGCAACTAGAACAATACTTAAGATGGCGGATGATAACATGGAGCAAGCAGGAAGTGACGAGCAGGCAAAACATCATCCAGGAGAAGCATTGAGGATTGAAAACCTCAAAACTCTCTTACATCTTCTGCATCAAACATTTTAATCTTATTTCGCTAAAATCAAAGCAATGCAACACAATAAATCGAACTCCAATTGAATAGGTCTATTTCAGCGCTATGGGTCTTCTGCTACCACGCACCTGAACTTTTACTATATGTACTTTGCCAGACACTCAGACATTGAAATCTGAACAAAAACTGCACCACAGATGCTAAATAAACTGAGGGGTGGAGGGATCCGAGAAGGTCAACACTTCAAGATCAGGTGGTGGGAAAAAAGAAATGCAGAAGCGAGATTCATAAGGACCAAGAAACAATCAGTGAGATTTGCAACTTACCCAAAGACAACATTTTCTCAAAATAATTTGTTGTCACATTCTTGCAGCAATGTTTGAAATACTCCTTCGAGGTTGCACAATCGTCATCAGAGTAAGACAGCTACCTCCTCACGGGCAACAGATCCTGAAAAAGAAACACAACAGGACAATTGTGGTTTGTATTCTATTACCATCCAGGTTTAGCCCATCAATCACACACACTAGAACCATTATTGGCATGATACTAGGGGAGTGGGTTTAGTTTGGTAAAGTCACATAGGGTTGCAAGGTAGAATCTAAATCCAAGGGATGGCAGATAAGTGTGAGTAGGGATAGGGAATTGTGTGCAGAAAGCAGGTCAGAGAGAGGGGATACACCCCGCGTGATGACTTTTAAAGCTGATGAACTACGTTAAAGCAGAGAATCACACCAAGATCGAAGGTCTCGAGCACCTAAGTCCTTCTATCAACAGCAACAAAAACCACATTTGGCTTCAAAGTTTGTACTTTAATCGCATCCTAGAACATCAATATTTGCAGTGATGATTTTAAAAACAGGCGGAATGATACGTTTGTGTTTTCACAAAACTCTACAACAATTTCCCTACTTCTGACCTGAAACTCCAGTTAAGAGTCAGTTTTGATTAATGACTGTTTGGAAATCCATTTAAAACCTAATGGCTAATGGCCTACACAGCAGGACATGGTAGCCACAGAACAAGAATGGTGTGAGGACATCTGGGCAGCATGTGAATTGAGACACGAGGTCTTGGTAATCTATGCTATGGATACAGGTAAGGTGAATTGATTCACCAGAAGACCGTAAGATTGAATATTCATAGGAAGGCATTTAGGATACATTTTAAGTAAGATAGAGAGATAGATCTCAGCTGCTTTTATTACAGAAAATCCAGTAGCATAGAAACCAAACTTTTTAAGGGACCAATAAAATATGTAAAACATTTCACAGGTCCCTGTGAGATGTGTGTTTCACCCACATCATGATAACTCCAAACAAACAATATCTTATCATTCTACTCCTAATGAGTACCTAATGTTGGTTGAACTTTGGAGACAACATCTTCAACAATTTCTTCCTTCTATTGAAATTATCTATTTTTAACAAAACAAATGTTTTTCTCTAAAATGCTGCGCTCAACTAAAAAAAGTAGTATTTCCTGTTCTATTTATTACCCACACCCAAAGAGAACAGTCTAATATCTCACTCAGTTTTCTCAATAAATATTTTTGGGTTTATAGAAAACGCTTTTTTCAAATCAACTTCCCAGTGTCATGGTTATTGTTCCCACCAACATCACTCAATAGCAATACGGGACAGAAATTACACGGTTATGAATTTGGAATCTCTACATGTTATGTTTAACTGATTTCAGTGCGTAATAAGCTGCAGTTTCCAACATTTCATAGAAAGGATTTCAAACCCATGAAATGTTTTCAAAAATTCACGTAAATTTAAAAGATTCTCTTAAATACAAATTTCATCCGATGTGAGGCCTGTCCATATTTCCTGAACACTTGATAATTGGTCTCTGTGAGAAGTTGGCCTGATATATGATGTTTCCAATTCTGGAACCACCTTGTATCAGTCCAAATAACCCCTTATGGTGTCTGGTTGTAAGTCAACCTTGTAGACAAGCTATCTTAATGGTAGCATAGACTAAGCAGCCTTAAAGGCTCAACTCAAGAGGTCGTGTTAAGCGAGCTGTTTTACCAATCACAGTCCTGTAACACCAAATGAAAGGACACCACACAAGTATATATTATAAAAATATATGTATGTATTTCTAAGAATAATCCCCAGTACTCTTTATGAATAAAGGGGCACACACGTTAAATCAAAAGCACAGTATAACATACAAAGTTGCACAATTATGGATGAGGGCGGGTGGCCACTCAAACCATATATTAAGAAAGTGGTATAAGAGATACCAATCGAACAGTGGTTAGGCCTAGGGCCTAGGGAATCGCTGGGAGCAGTCGGGACAAGCAATGCTGAAGTCGGGAAAAGCCTGTGGGATTCGGGTGCAGTGCTTAAAGCACAGGCATGCACCAATGTTAAGTCAATGGTGCGTAAAAGTTACACAAACAGAGTTTTAGGATACTTCCGATGAACCTAGAAAGACAAAACTTTAGACACAGACCCTAGAGGTGTGTACCAGTGTGGGAACACCGGCGTTGCAATGTTACCTCACCCACAGGAAGCGGGTGCATAGGGTCGAAGTGGCGTCGGGTTTCGTCACGCAGGTTCTGGGTGCTTGAAGCTGAAGATGCTGCAGGCGATGTGAAGGAGAAGTGTCCGGTGTGATCCAAGGGTGGATCAGTGTAGAAAAGTACCTGAAAGCAGAGGGGACAGAGTCTGGGTCACTTAGCAGTGACCAGGGTGGAACCAGGACGGAACCAGGCAATGTCGGGCGCAATCAGGTGGTTGTCGAGGAGCTTCTCTCCGCTGCCATGTAGGCTCTCACCGTCGGCGCTGTCGGCTTCAAGATTGGAGCAAACAACACTTGGCAAAAGCAATCCACGCGAAACTGGGAGATTGCTTTTCACTCGGACCAGGAGGGTCAGAGCGGGTGCTCCTTTTCAGGGGAGCGGGTGCAAATCTGGAGCAACCAGAATCACAAGTCATACTTAGGTTTTCGTCTGCACAAGGGCCACAAGCCAGCTGGCAAGTTACCGGGCCAATGCGTTGAGCCAAAGAAAGCAGAAGGGCCCCACGCAGCACTCGTCGAGTGTAGAGGGGTGAACTTCGGTGCAAGAGTGGCTCAGGGTTGGGGCTTCTCAAACCCTGGTGTACAGCTTCGAGGGTCACTCGTGGGCTGCACGGTCAGCGTCTCGTGGTCTTTTCAAGATGGCGTGCCCCACGCTTCCGGTCGCCTCCACGTGTCTCAGCTCTGCAGGGACTGTGGATCGGGCTGTAAGAAGGCAGGCAAGCTTGATCTCGTCGATCTCTGTCGCTCGAGTTCCGGCAGGAACTGCAACAAAGCAGACGTCGAGGTGCTGGATGGTGCCTGTTTGCACAGGGTGGTCACTCCTTGACCACAAGGGAGATTCTTCAGTCTTCTAAGTTGAGTAGGATGTCGAAGGGTCCAGAGTTTCGTTTCTTATGTTTCATCAGGATAATCTGAAGTGCATTGGCACTGCTCCCACTCTTATTCGAATCTAGGGGGCTGGATTACCTTCTAGGTCCCCTCCTATGGGTGGGACCCAGGAAGGGGGTGGATACACCCCTTTCCTTCGATCCAGGCCGCGCTGGGACAGGGGCTGGTGTGCCCCAGAACCGGTTTGGCCGGATTATGCAAGGGGCAGCCTTGTGCGCCCCAAGCAGTGTCTGGTTTCTTTCAAACCTCCCTGCTACAATCCACTATCTCCTGTCTGGGGTGGTGTGACACCTCCCTGCGACAGGAAATCCTTTGTCCAGGCCTCCTTGGCTGAGTTACGGTCAGCAACAGGGGGTCAGACTTGTGTCTGTGGCAGAAGCATCCATTTTGTGGATTGAGGCCCTTTTAAAAATTAACCTCATTTCAGTAAAGTAACATGTCTTCTCCCTCTAGAGGGGTGGAATGATATCCCCGTTGCCAGGACTGGCAAGGGGATAGTATTCCAAATGGTATGACACCTTACACGACATGTTTTGATAAAGCCAAACCAAAGTTGCTATATAACCGCGAGGATTATAATGCACTTAAGAGTATATGGTATGGCATTATCCCGGAACAGCTTAGGGAGTTGTTCCCGACAGCTGCAGACAGGCTCAGCTCATGCTAGAGCTCCATCTCACATTAAACCACGCACTCTGCCTCCAGGATTGATAAGGCCTTCCATAGGAGTGGCTCACAGGTTTATATGTGTCCAGATATAGGTTTAGATATAGGTATACTATATCTAAGCAAGAGGTGATTACACCATCTTGCCCCAGCTGAGTGATCAGCCAGTTGTGTCAATTTAAGAACCAGCCAGGGGTGGCAAAAGATATGCTGCAGCCCCTGGTAGGCCTTGGTGGCACCTATGCCCTGAGCACCTATAGTGCATGGTACAGGGGCTAACAAGGAGTCCATTTCCAATTGTGGTATGTACCTATAGCACATGTATTATGACACTGCAAAAGCACACGAAGAGGCTCACCTGCTTTTCGAGGGTTTCTAGGGCATTTCCGCCCACACGGCTTGCCGCTGCGCACAGGAGTGCGTTTGTCACCAACAGCACCCGGACACTGAACGCGGAGGTAGGGGTGTGAGGAAAGGCGTGGGCTGCGAGTGTGCAGGGACTCCGACATCCAGGAGTCCCTGCGAAGACCACGGATTGAACATCCGGTCCGCTCTCCCCGCCGGCCCGCCCCCCGCCCACCTGTCAGTTTAAAGGGCGCTTTCGCCAGCCATTCTGTGGGACACTGCAAAAGCACACGAAGAGGCTCACCTGCTTTTCGAGGGTTTCTAGGGCATTTCCGCCCACACGGCTTGCCGCTCCCGCTCCGCGGGAGCCGCTGCGCACAGGAGTGCGTTTGTCACCAACAGCACCCGGACACTGAACGCGGAGGTAGGGGTGTGAGGAAAGGCGTGGGCTGCGAGTGTGCAGGGACTCCGACATCCAGGAGTCCCTGCGAAGACCACGGATTGAACATCCGGTCCGCTCTCCCCGCCGGCCCGCCCCCCGCCCACCTGTCAGTTTAAAGGGCGCTTTCGCCAGCCATTCTGTGGGACACTGCAAAAGCACACGAAGAGGCTCACCTGCTTTTCGAGGGTTTCTAGGGCATTTCCGCCCACACGGCTTGCCGCTCCCGCTCCGCGGGAGCCGCTGCGCACAGGAGTGCGTTTGTCACCAACAGCACCCGGACACTGAACGCGGAGGTAGGGGTGTGAGGAAAGGCGTGGGCTGCGAGTGTGCAGGGACTCCGACATCCAGGAGTCCCTGCGAAGACCACGGATTGAACATCCGGTCCGCTCTCCCCGCCGGCCCGCCCCCCGCCCACCTGTCAGTTTAAAGGGCGCTTTCGCCAGCCATTCTGTGGGACACTGCAAAAGCACACGAAGAGGCTCACCTGCTTTTCGAGGGTTTCTAGGGCATTTCCGCCCACACGGCTTGCCGCTCCCGCTCCGCGGGAGCCGCTGCGCACAGGAGTGCGTTTGTCACCAACAGCACCCGGACACTGAACGCGGAGGTAGGGGTGTGAGGAAAGGCGTGGGCTGCGAGTGTGCAGGGACTCCGACATCCAGGAGTCCCTGCGAAGACCACGGATTGAACATCCGGTCCGCTCTCCCCGCCGGCCCGCCCCCCGCCCACCTGTCAGTTTAAAGGGCGCTTTCGCCAGCCATTCTGTGGGACACTGCAAAAGCACACGAAGAGGCTCACCTGCTTTTCGAGGGTTTCTAGGGCATTTCCGCCCACACGGCTTGCCGCTCCCGCTCCGCGGGAGCCGCTGCGCACAGGAGTGCGTTTGTCACCAACAGCACCCGGACACTGAACGCGGAGGTAGGGGTGTGAGGAAAGGCGTGGGCTGCGAGTGTGCAGGGACTCCGACATCCAGGAGTCCCTGCGAAGACCACGGATTGAACATCCGGTCCGCTCTCCCCGCCGGCCCGCCCCCCGACCACCTGTCAGTTTAAAGGGTGCTTTCGCCAGCCATTCTGTGGGACACTGCAAAAGCACACGAAGAGGCTCACCTGCTTTTCGAGGGTTTCTAGGGCATTTCCGCCCACACGGCTTGCCGCTCCCGCTCCGCGGGAGCCGCTGCGCACAGGAGTGCGTTTGTCACCAACAGCACCCGGACACTGAACGCGGAGGTAGGGGTGTGAGGAAAGGCGTGGGCTGCGAGTGTGCAGGGACTCCGACATCCAGGAGTCCCTGCGAAGACCACGGATTGAACATCCGGTCCGCTCTCCCCGCCGGCCCGCCCCCCGCCCACCTGTCAGTTTAAAGGGCGCTTTCGCCAGCCATTCTGTGGGACACTGCAAAAGCACACGAAGAGGCTCACCTGCTTTTCGAGGGTTTCTAGGGCATTTCCGCCCACACGGCTTGCCGCTCCCGCTCCGCGGGAGCCGCTGCGCACAGGAGTGCGTTTGTCACCAACAGCACCCGGACACTGAACGCGGAGGTAGGGGTGTGAGGAAAGGCGTGGGCTGCGAGTGTGCAGGGACTCCGACATCCAGGAGTCCCTGCGAAGACCACGGATTGAACATCCGGTCCGCTCTCCCCGCCGGCCCGCCCCCCGTTTATCCCGCCCAATACGCCCACTATATCTTGGCTTAACACTCCCGCAGCGCGGGACGCAGCACGGGCGAAGACAGGGCAAAGACTGGGCCGTTTGAGGCCGTTCGAGGTCTACGAGGGCTGGGTTGGGCCACCCCCTTTGTTATATCCTAGCATCACTGTCACATCTTACAGTTTTATTGTTGTGTGTATAGCTATTTATTGACTTGTACTCTGTAATATGTGTTCACGGGGTAGCCGGAGTAAAACCCTTATGGCGGCTAGCAACTCCAATAGATCTATAGATGATTTCCTGGTCAAAACCAATTTGGCGATTGACCAGGAAATCACCAAAATGCAGCACAAGGTCTCTCTAGAACTTGATGCTGCACGTAGGTTGTCGGCGCACATTGCCAACGCCAAAAAATCTTCTTTGGGGGAAATTGCATCTGCTCGTTCCCCTGATTGCCCTGCTGCCCTACGCCCCTTGATAACAACGGCAGTTATGCATCCTGTCCCCTCCACTATCCCTCTAGATCCCCCTCCAATTTCCCAACCTGACTCAGTGTTACAGAACACTGCCCCTGCCCCTCTATTTAGTATTGCGGGTTCCTTTCCCTCCCCCAAAATAAGTCACGCTGCCGGTCATTTTGGCGCCAAGAAAGCTGCAGCATATAAAAAGAAATGTCTGGCAAAAACTATACACGCTAGGAAAAAAGCCAGAATAGCAAGGCTAAAGTTTTTTAACAATAGAAGGGTCATGGGTTCCCTTGGGATGAATGACGCTAACCCCAAACTGACCAATACTGTTTTCAACGGGGAAGTTACTACGGAAATAACTAGCCGGGTCGAAGATGATATTCTTATCATCCCTCCTAGTCAGAATAGCATAAATATCCTGGAGGGTCGGGCGAGTGGTTCCGTACAAGATAAGGAGAGTGATAGTGAATTCCTCCAACTAGTCTGGGGTACGTTAAAGCAGTTACTTTCCCCTCTGGAATTGAGGCTTTCTCGCATAGAGAATAACCTCCTTGAAATGGAAAGGACCATAGTCACTCTAGCTAGCTTGAGTCTCAAGGAAATGGACACTAAGCTCACATGTGTAATGGAATCCACTTCACAGCCTAAAGAAACACAATATGTTCAACCTCCCTCACAAAGAGGCCATAGCATCCCTGAGACCCTACCAAAGCCTATTCCAAAACCCCGTACTATTGTTGTAAATACTACTCCCCCTACTCCGAGCTCAGTAACACGTAAACCTCTTTATCCGCAGAAACCAGCACAGAGGCCGAACACACTCTCTAGGGCACCGGTTCACCACCTTCCCAGGCCACTCCCGGTGCAAAACCAAACACGACAGGTTAGTCGTCACAATTTTCGCGGAGGGTTTATTGACCTCCCGCCAGAAGCAGGGTCGTACGTAATTGTTCTAGCGGGTGTTCCAGAGTTAGATCAACAATCACAGGAGAACGATTTTTCCTTAAAAAATAAAGTCATTCACTGGCTTAATTCCAATAAACAACTCCCCGACCATCAAAGAAGTAATATACTTATGGTGCGGAGAGTTCCCTGGATCGGTCGTACGCACAAATCCATACCCGGTGACTGTGTGGTGGTATCGTTTTCTGACCCCCTCACAGCCCGGTGTTTATGTACAGGGCCATCCTTTGAACCCAATCCCACGATTGTGGTTAGGCCACTCACCTTTTTCTATCCTCCCAGGCAACAACATGTGACTGAGGGGTCATGGTCTACTGTTAGAAACCCTGGTCGACCAAAGTATAGTTTAGTCGGACAAAACCAACTCAATTGGTGGCAGGGGGTCTCCACTTCAAACAGGTTCGGCTGCCTGGAGGAGGTGGATTGACTCGGGAGGTCCGGAGATTCATCTCCCTCCAAGATCATTCCCCACCAACGGAGCTCTTCACCCCTCAATTCACCCGATAGAATGAAGGATATTCGGGCATCAACGCTAGACGAACCAATCCAGATGCCAGCTATGGCAAACTCGTCCCCATTGATTGTTTCCAGCCCACTCGGCTCTACACTTCCTCCTCCTAATTTTACGGCCCATCACGAATCCAATGACATGGCTGCGAGCTTGTCCTGTGCTGAAGTACCACACCTAACTATAATTTCATGGAATGTGGCTGGGCTTTCTAGCAAATTAGACTGTCCAGAGTGGGGCGCTTATGTCAGTTCCAAAAACATAATACTATTACAGGAAACCTGGGCGCGAGAACCAGTAGATCTACCCGGCTTTGCTGCTTTCACTAAAATAGCCAAGTGGGAGGGAAAGGGGAGACCCTCTGGGGGACTAATGATAGGGATAGCAACGGATCTAGGCTGTCAGGCCTCCGCTCTGGAGACCGCTTCTGATGATCTGCTGGCCGTCCTATTACAGTGGCCTGGCGCATCAAAGCTTTTAGTTATCAACATCTACTCTAGGCCGACTAAAATGCATAATGAATCCCCCACTATAGACGAGTTAGCCAGGTTTCTTGAGGACATCCCGTGTGACCTCCCCTGTCTAGTGGGTGGTGATTTCAACTCCCACTACGAACCTCTGTCCGGATTACGTGATGGTCCTTCCCTGGACGAAGACTCTAGCTGGCTGATTCCAGAGTCGGCGGCACCACCTCCAAAGACCTGGACCCCCTTGGCCCTACAAATAAATGCCCTCACCCTTAACCTGGCCCTCCGGGCATGTAATGGGCGTTGTAATTCGGATACCCCAAGTAAACCGACTTACAACAAACCCGGTAGTGAATCCCGTCTCGATTACATTATGGTCAAAACCTTCATGTGGCCAGCAATAATTGATTTTAAAGTATGCCCAAGAATGGATAGCGACCATAATTCCCTGGAATTGACTTATTCCCTTCACTGGAACCAGGAACCTTCACAGGGAACTGGTAGTGACAAGTCAGGCCTCCTACTTGAAAACAATCGTAGGAAAGTCAAGTGGGAGATGCTAGTCACTAGCGTAAATAAAATACCGTGCCTCTATGAAAGGCTAATTCCATTTCTAGAGTGTGCCTTTGAGCTAGGTACTAAAGACCTAGATGAAGTATCTAGAGGTGAACTAGCAATAATACACAAAAATATTACAGACTCCCTTCAACATGACTTGTTCACATCCGCCACGAAAAAGAAGGGCATTAAGCCAAAGACCTCGTGGTATAATGCCACGTGCAGGAATGCAAAGGCGCACTTGATAGCTGCTATTAAGGGACGCCTTAGCAGGGAAGAAATTAGTGACAGGAGAAAAAAGTATAAGAGCCATCTGGTGAACGCCAAGGTGGAATGGGATCATGATTACTGGGAGACCCTCACGAAAACACTATCAACCAGAGATTCACGTAAATTCTGGCGGGTAGTAGCGAATGGTACGACCGAGCTATCTACAGCACTTGAGCCAAATATAGCCCCTTCTGCGTGGCAGGCCCACTTTGAAGCATTGTATGCACAGGGTGTTGGGGATCCCAGTAATGAGTGCTTTCTGACTAGACCAACCCCCTCCGGGCCCCCTTTCACAGAGAAAGAAGTGAGGCAGGCCATCAAGAGCTTATCTGCTGGAAAAGCACCGGGATTGGACGGGGTCCCGGGGGACCTGTTCAAACAGGAACCAGGGATTTGGGCACCGTATCTCACACTTGTGTTCAATGCTATTCAGGGTGGAATGACTGTGCCAGATACTTGGATGGGAGCAGAGGTAGTCCCAATCTTTAAAAAGGGATCCCCTCTGCTCCCATCCAACTATCGTCCTATCAGTCTGATAGATATATCCCAAAAACTCTTTGGCAGACTGATCCTAAATCGTTTGCAGGTGTGGATTCAAGAAATGGATATCCTGTCACCATACCAGGCAGGATTTCGGGAGGGTGTATCTACCACTGACCAAATCTTCAGGCTTCAACTGCTCTATTGGAGAACAGCGGTTATCGAGGGCGGCAGTCTATATACCATCTTCGTAGACCTTCGTGCCGCCTTCGATTTGGTTCCCAGAGCAAGGTTGTGGAGCGTCATGAAGGACCTGAACGTCCCAGAGGACATTTTGGCAATCCTGGTGAGACTCCATTCCAACAATTATGCCCGCGTTAGGTGTGGCAAAGGTGGCAAGCTAACCGAAAGGTTCCCCGTTCGCAGAGGTGTAAGACAGGGTTGTGTGCTTGCACCTACCCTGTTTTGTATCTTTGTGAACGGGGTAGTTGCCCACCTCAACAGGATTGCTAACTCTGATGCCCCAAAGTTGACTGGCAACAGGGTGCCCGCAATCATGTTTGCGGACGACACCCTGCTGCTGTCTAAATCCCCGATGGGGATCCAACGTATTTTGGATGGCTTCCTAGACTTCTGCTCTGAGCGGGGATTGGAAATAAACCCCCAAAAAACCAAATTCATGATTTTAAATCCTAGCGCCCGAAATAGAGCCCCTCCCATCTTAGGAACGATCCAGTTAGAACGGGTACATAATATTGAATACTTGGGCATTACGATAAATGAATATTTTGCTTGGTCTTCCCACCAGGCCAAAATGACCATCAAACTGGCACAGTTGGCGGGTGGCACTTTGCGCCTGGCGAATAAATCAAGCTATCGACCACTTGCCCCAATTATTCATATATACAAGATGCAAGCGAGAGCAGGGGTTACTTACGGGGGTGAGCTGTGGGGCCACATTCAACACCCGAAGCTACAGGTCAGCGAGAACAAATTCTTGAGACAGCTAGTCACCCTTCCCCAGAGTACCCCACTACTTCCACTCAGGTTAGATCTGGGTATTACTCCAATAACAGAGGAGCTGGGACTCAAACCCCTAAAATTTTGGAGGCGTTTGTGGTCTAGCCCTGATCTTATAACTTATAGAGAGGAATTACAGGAATTCCTGGAAATAGGGAAGATAAAGAAGATCCCTTGGCTGATTTATGTCAAGGGAAGGTTCGAAGAAATTGGGCTTCCAGAACTATGGACTGACCCTATTAATTCATGCACGAAAACCTCTAAGAAGGCACTTACGAGCGCCTACAACGACATGATGCTTACTAGAGCCTTCAATAATTCCCCTGAGGGGTCCCTGACAAAATCGTTCCTGAAAATTAAAGACACTTACTCTCTTGAAAAGGTTTTGGACAATATTTCCCCCGCATTAACAAGGAAATTGTTCCTCCAGTGGCGCTATGGATGTCTTCCTCTGGCCTCGTACACAGCGTCTTGGACAGCGTGCTCTACGACACCATCGTGCCCGATGTGTGCCTACCTGAAAGAGGATGACATCCACGCGATCTTCTTCTGCAGGGGTTATGACCGAAGTAGAAAATATTGGCTAGTCCCTATGCTCAGGAACCTGGGATTTAGATCTTTCCATACTGCTTATAGAGTCCTAAAATCTGACCTTTCCCCTTATGTAGTTTTTGCACTGTCAAAATTTTTAACTGCATTGTGGGTTACCCGAACTCGCATGCTGAAAAGACTGGTATAACGGACTCTTTCAGCGATTCCCTCGAATGTTTTATTCAATATTTAACGATTTTTATTACTGATCACCCCACGTTTAATAAGTTTTTAAAATGTATGTCCTTGTTGTATCTTTTATGATCCGTGATCGAAATAAAGATTTTTTTGAATTTGAATTTGAATTATGAATTTAGAGAGAGAACAGCAGGCTGGGGGTCTGATTAGCAGGCCCACAGCCTCAGTAAGTCGAAAACCAGTGAAGCAAAAAGCAAAAATTGGGGTGACCATAGGATAGCAGACCCTACTCTCCTACAGTCTCCAAAGCTTACCCGTGTCTTATAGGAAATGACAACCACAAGAAACTAACTCTAGTAAGCTTTTACCGGTATCTGTATATCTTTTGTGAAAGTAAATCAAAACCTGAATATTCTTTGAGTAATTGGGGACAACTGTGCAGCATGGCTGAAAGTTAGAAAAAAACACCCTATGACGCGGCCATCGCTGACCTCAAGGGGCAGTCATCTGTTTGCTTAATATGGTATGATGGTGTGCCGACACAATAAAAACCATTTACTATCTCACGACCAAGCTATGGTTTGCCGTGTTGGCCTTGCATGAAGACAGCACCAGAAAGGCCAAGCAGAGCAGGGAGTGCAGCGCCGCCTGCATCTTTGTAGCATCTTGAAACCTGTTGGCATGACTTTTGATGGCCCTCCAAACATAAAGAAGGGAATAAAACACCTAACGGTGCCCCCAAAACATTTAGGAGCACTAGGGTGATGGCAGGAAAGTGTTTAAGAAAGGGGCGGGGATGTGTCCTGCCTGAGGGGAAACAGCCTTTACCAAGCAGTATCTTTACCAAGCAGCCTTTACCAAGCAGTATCTTTACCGAGCAGTATCTTTACCGAGCAGTATCTTTATGGAGAAATATTTTTACCAAGCAGTATCTTTACCGAGCAGTATCTTTACCGAACAGTATCTTTACCGAGCAGTTTCTTTACCGAGCAGTATCTTTACCGAGCAGTATCTTTACCGAGCAGTGTCTTTACCAGGCAGTATTTTTACCAAGCAGTATCTTTACCAAGCAGTATCTTTACCAAGCAGTATCTTTACCAAGCAGTATCTTTACCAAGCAGTATCTTTACCGAGCAGTATCTTTACCGAGCAGTATCTTTACCGAGCAGTATCTTCACCAAGCAGTTTCTTTACCAAGCAGTATCTTTACCGAGCAGTATCTTTACCGAGCAGTATCTTTACCGAGCAGTATCTTTACCGAGCAATATCTTTACCGAGCAGTATCTTTACCGAGCAGTATCTTTACCAAGCAGTATCTTTACCAAGCAGTATCTTTACCAAGCAGTATCTTTACCAAGCAGTATCTTTACCAAGCAGTATCTTTACCAAGCAGTATCTTTACCAAGCAGTATCTTTACCAAGCAGTATCTTTACCAAGCAGTATCTTTACCAAGCAGTGTCTTTACCAAGCAGTGTCTTTACCAAGCAGTGTCTTTACCAAGCAGTGTCTTTACCAAGCAGTGTCTTTACCAAGCAGTGTCTTTACCAAGCAGAGTCTTTACCAAGCAGAGTCTTTACCAAGCAGAGTCTTTACCAAGCAGAGTCTTTACCAAGCAGAGTCTTTACCAAGCAGAGTCTTTACCAAACAGTCTTTACCAAACAGTCTTTACCAAACAGTCTTTACCAAACAGTCTTTACCAAACAGTCTTTACCAAACAGTCTTCACCAAGCAGTATCTTTACCAAGCAGTATCTTTACCAAGCAGTATCTTTACCAAGCAGGATCTTTACCAAGCAGGATCTTTACCAAGCAGTCTTCACCAAGCAGTCTTCACCAAGCAGTATCTTTACCAAGCAGTTTCTTTACCAAGCAGTATCTTTACCAAGCAGTATCTTTACCAAGCAGTATCTTTACCAAGCAGTTTCTTTACCAAGCAGTATCTTTACCAAGCAGTATCTTAACCAAGCATTATCTTTACCAAGCAGTATCTTTACCAAGCAGTCTTCTCCAAGCGGTATCTTTACCAAGCAGTATCTTTACCAAGCAGTATCTTTACCAAGCAGTATCTTTACCAAGCAGTATCTTTACCAAGCAGTGTCTTTACCAAGCAGTGTCTTTACCAAGCAGTGTCTTTACCAAGCAGTATCTTTACAAAGCAGTTTCTTTACCGAGCAGTCTTTACCGAGCAGTATCTTTACCAAGCAGTATCTTTACCAAGCAGTATCTTTACCAAGCAGTCTTCACCAAGCAGTTTCTTTACCAAGCAGTATCTTTACCAAGCAGTATCTTTACCAAGCAGTATCTTTACCAAGCAGTATCTTTACCAAGCAGTATCTTTACCAAGCAGTCTTCACCAAGCAGTATCTCTACCAAGCAGTATCTTTACCAAGCATTATCTTTACCAAGCAGTATCTTTACCAAGCAGTATCTTTACCAAGCAGTATCTTTACCAAGCAGTCTTCACGAAGCAGTTTCTTTACCGAGCAGTCTTTACCAAGCAGTATCTTTACCAAGCAGTATTTTTACCAAGCAGCCTTCACTATTCAGGTAATTACCACAAGGTATTTGTCCTTTTACCACACTGTACTTTACCCGACCGTACTTTAACGTGCAGGTAGGTATTTTTTCTTTTCTTTCAAATAACAGAGGTAAAGTGAGATGCTGGGGACTTGAAGGTTCAGGGGCGGGTAGAGGGAGGTGGGGTTGGGGGTGACTTGAGGGCTCAGAGGTGGATAGAGGTAAAGAGAGGCAAGGGTGACTTGAGGAGTCAGGGGGAGGGAGTAGAGATGAGGGAGTGTGATTTTAGGCTTCAAGGGTGAGTACAGGTAAAGGGATGTAAAGGTAAATGTAGGGGTTAGGGCTGGTTAGAGGTAAAGGGAGGTAAGGGTTAGGGCTGGTAGAATTAAGGGCGAAACATATACGTTTTGAAATCATTGTGTGTTTAATGAAGATTAAAAAATCATTAAATTTATAAAACTGGTAAACCACAAATGGGTAAATGTGACTAAGCGAGCAACGTTAATTCAGAAAAGCAAGTACTGTATGGCAACAGTCTTAAATGAAAGGAGTCTGATTAGAGCTTTATCATCAATATACGCGACAGGCAGCTGACATGTATGTTTCATAAATTGGTCACATGCCACAAAGTTTTAGTGTTAGTTGTTTGCATTTAGCTCTTGGAAATACCAGAAGTGAAAGCTTCAACTCTGATGGGTTTAAGTTGTCTTGCAAGCAAATGCATAAAAAAGCACCACAATCCGAGCACAAACAGCACAGACCAACACTAATCAAGAAAACAATCAGTACTTGGTAACTTGCGCCCTGGAAGAAAACAAACGTGCGGTAACAAGTGAAGCCGACACGCGCGGACACTCGCTACCAATGAAATCAAAGAAAATAAGAGTGACAATGAAGCAAACTAATGCTAAGCAACGGGCAGGCTAAAAGCCATTTTGAGGGGTTTTTTCTGTTTTTTTTTTTTTAGAAATAATGATCAGCGCAATGTGCTGACTAAGGTGTACCCTAAATACTATAAGGTGAGCCTTTGCCTAGAGTAGTTGAAAAATGATGAGTTGTATTGTCACCCAAGCAGCCGCCAGTGGTTAGAATATCTGTAAGAATTCCCGCCATCAGCGTTTGTGGGTTTCCTCTGGATGGTCTCCACAGGACGTTGCACGTTTAAAAAAAAAAAATTTAAAAAACACAGCAGCACATTGCAGCACTGAGTTTTAGGAACAAGTTAAGGAAAGAGAATGGGGAATATTTTGAGAAAAGTTATTCAGTGCTAGAATAGTCTGATGTTTGGTGAACACAAAGTCCACAAACGCCAGGGAGAGATCTCTCCTAGACGGCAGGAGTTCTGTGAACTCTTAGGCAGGAAAGAGAAAACAAGGATCTTGAAAAACCTGAACACGGACAGGAACAGTGACTTATTGGTGGAAGGTAAACAGGAATAACATATTTGAGAGCTGCAGCAGCAGCAATTCTAGACGTGCAATTTCTGGGCAATAAAGCTATAGCCAGGGCGTGAGAAGCTATAGAAATTACAAATGAGTCACTTTTTCTACCCAATCTTCTCCCTTTTAAAAACAAAAATTCAAAAAGAATTGTATTTTCAATATAGAACATACAACAGAAGCAGAAAGTGTACAGAAAAAAAGGATTGTTCAATCAATTCATACAATAATTGGGTTATAAATAATAATTCAGAATGTAGATTTAAATTGACAAGTAAACATATGCCTTAATAAATAGATTTTTAAAAAGTACATACGTTATGTTATGTTATATAACATTTCTTGAGCGCACTGTCACCGTAAGTTTCCTGGCGCTAATCGGATCCTAAGGTTGAAGAAGAAGAATTAATGCAGATGGGAAAAGAGTAGTGTTTTTAGGGATTTCCTGAAAGAAAGAAGGGAACAGGAGGACTTAAGTGAAAGTGGGAGGGAGTTCCAGAGCTTAGGAGCCAGACAAGAGAAACTGCGACCCCCAGATCTGGTGAGTTTGAAGCAGGGGACAACTAAGAGCCGAAGGTGGGTGGACCTCAAGGTGCGAGAGGGACAGTAAGGAGTGATGAGGGATTTAAGAAAGGCAGGAGAGGGACCAGTAAGAGCCTTGAATACCAGGCAGTGGACCTTGAAGACTATTCTTTCACTGACTGGTAGCCAGTGGAGTTGACGTAAAAGGGGTTTGGCCGACTGCCATCTGGGGATTTTAAAGGCCAGCCTAGCAGCCTGGTTCTGGACAATCTGTAGCCTAGACAGCTGGGATTTGGGGAGGCCGTGGTATATTGAGTTGGAGAAGTCCAGCCGAGACATCACTTGCAGCAAGGCTTCGGGCGTCAGGAGGTGGGCGACTATCCGTATCCTGTATAGCTGGAACATACAGGAGGATGTTACAGCACTCACCTTGGACTTAAGGGTGAGCCCAGAGTCGATGATAATCCCAAGGCTCTTTACACAGCCAGCAGGAGAGGGAGGTGTGCCGAGCTCGATGGGCCAGTACTGGGGGCCCCAATAAGGGGCACTATTCCCAGGAAGTAGGAGCTCAGTTTTGCCTGGGTTGAGCTTTAGTTGGTTTTGATTCATCCAGTGCTGGATGTGCGTCATGGCCGTCCGAAAGTTGGTAACAGCATCAGGGGAGGTGAGGGGGAAAATAATTTGCAGATCATCCGCGTAATTAAACACGGTGACGTCCCACCTGCCTAAGGAGTGAAGGAGGGGTTGGAGGTACAAATTAAAAAGGAGGGGTGACAAGGAGGAACCTTGAGGGACCCCGGAAGATGACGGGACACTGGTAGCGCTGAAAGGACCCAGGCTGACTGCCTGAGACCTCTCCTCTAGGAAGGATGTAATCCAGGACAGAGCGGCCCCACAGACACCGGCGGATCCGACACGATGGATTAAGATGTTATGGTCCACCGTGTTGAATGCCGCCGAGAGGTCAAGTAGGACTAGTGCCTGGGGTAGTCCTTTGTCAGCATTGCTTCTGAGGTTGTCCAGCACGGCCACAATCACAGCCTCGGTGGAGTGAGCCGGTCTAAAGCCGGCTTGGTTGGTCGCTAGAAAATTGGACTCCTCGATGAATTGCGAGAGGCAAGTCGTGACATGAGCCTCCAAGATTTTGGACAGGAAGGACAAGAGGGAGATGGGGCGGTAGTTAGCCAGAACCGCTGGGTCTGCACCGGGTTTCTGCAGCAGGGGTACCAGTACGGCCTCCTTGAATGACCTGGGGACTGTACCAGAGGCAAGGGAGGAATTGAGTAAAGGAAGAATGCAATGTGGAAGAGTATGACAAATATCGCGAAGCACAGAAGGGGGGCAGCAGTCCTTAGGGGAACCAGATTTCACGTGGCTAGACAGCTTAGCGAGAGATTCCGGGTCAAGTGTAGGGAACCGGGACAGGGTGGAGGTATTGGCAGGAGAGGGTACTGTAGTAACTTGGGGGGAGGAATGGGGGATGGAATTTTTAATTGTGATGATCTTGTCTATGAAAAAGGCATTTAGGGCACTACATGACTCTGAGGAAGGAGGCAAAATCGGAAGTGTCCTGGCGTCTGATGTTAATTCGCCAAGGACCTTAAAGATCTCTTTAGGTTTGTTGGGGGCAGTTAAGATTCTGTCGGAAATGAAAGCCGACTTAGCTGTGATGATGGCTTTTTTGTAGGCTATCCGCGCGAACACATACGCTTCCCTGTCAGAGCTGAGATAATGGCGCCGCCATCTGCGCTCCAATTGGCGCAGCTCGAGATGTTGCTGTTTCAGGGCAGGATTGTACCATTTATGGGAGTTGTTAAGACGTGTTCGAGGAAAGCAGGATAGGGGTGCGAATAGGTCGCTAGCTGTCGTGAGCCAGTGGGAGATGTTGGCATCCATGGTGTTGACATCTAGGGTGTCAAGAGTTGAAGGCTGGGTCTCGGCAAGAGAGGAAAGGAAGGCAGATGAATCAAGAGTCTTCCATTTCCGAGCGGCTCCTCCGTGCCGTGAAGAGGGCCTGACCAGTCCCTTTACGAGGATGGAAGATTCGATCATTAAATGATCGGACCAAACGCAGGGGGAGATAGTCAGGCCAGAAAGTGACACCCCCTGTGTCCAGATGTGGTCTAAGATGTTACCCCCGACGTGAGTGGGGGAAGTGACATGCTGAGTCAAGTTGAGGCTAAGAAGAGCCTCGAACAGTTCGGAAGCATGGGGGCCAGCATCAGCATGGTTAAACCAGTAGTTGAAGTCTCCAAACATGGCAATACGGGCTGAGGAGGTCATTAATACGGAGAGCTGCTCACAGAGAGCAGCAGGAAACAAGGGCATAGGGGTGGGGGGACGGTACAGGACAATGAGGGTCAGGGCACCGGCTTCAGTTGGTAGGCTGATCACAAGGTTCTCGACGTCAGAGAGACATAGTGACGAAGACGTGATGAAAGGTAAGTCTTTACGTATGACTGCTGCCACCCCACCGCCACGGCGGCCATTCGGCCGATTGGTGTTCAGTAGGTAATAATTGGGGGGTAGGGCAGCCAGAATGTCAGGGAGAGAAAGATCAGACAGCCAGGTCTCGGTGAGCAGCAAAATGTCTGGGTTCTCGGCCGTGAGCAGAAGGAAGATGTCGACGTGATGTTGAGGGAGAGACCGAGTGTTAAGGTACAGTATATGAATACGAGTCTCAGGCGGGCTGGGGGCAGGCACGGATGCCCGAGTGAGTCTTGGGGAAGGCAAGTCGGCCGAGATACCGAGAGACACCAAGCGGTCCCAGACTGTGGATGGAAGAGCACAGCGAGGACGCTGGAGATTTCTGAGTGAAGCAGAGGTGTAGGTAGTGGGAGGGGCAGCATCTCGGGGCCAAGGGCCCGTCCGGTCGCGGACGGGCGCAGACGGGCTTGCCTTAGGCGCGCCCGCTGCGCCCGTCCTCTGCGCGAACGGGGAAAGCACATTATATATAGGCCGATCAGGGCGTGGCCACAAGGGAGTGGACGTGGCTCAGGGAGCGAGAGGCTGGCCCCGCTGCAGCGTCTACCTCGGCTGCACGGGGGAAACTGAGGCGGGGAGAGGTCCCTACAAAAGTCAGGTAAGTTTTATTTAAAATAATGAGGGCACAAAGTAGAACACAAAAAGGCTAAAAATCGTCTGCTACAGACGAGGGCTCCCGCGGAAGGCAGGGGAGTATCCGATGCCGAGCTAGCAGTCAGCTCTTACCTATGACCTCAAGGTGGGCGTGGCCACAAGGGAGTGGGCGTGGCTCAGGGAGCGAGAGGCTGGCCCCGCTGCAGCGTCTACCTCGGCTGCACGGGGGAAACTGAGGCGGGGAGAGGTCCCTACAAAAGTCAGGTAAGTTTTATTTAAAATAATGAGGGCACAAAGTAGAACACATACAATAAACATACACATACAATAAACACAATCATGGTATTAAATATATTGCAACATCCCTTTAGCGCCAGGACACCTCCGGGTAACTTCGCGCTCTATAAATGTCAAAAATAAATAAATAAATACAAATAGATCATTCCAGCCTCCAACTAGCAACCAATAACTAACACCTCTACCCATAGTTGCCCCTTGTCAAGCTGCCAAATAAAGAACGCCCTAATGGCCAAAATTTCAATACGCACCACAGTAGTCCGAAGTCCCCTAAAATTAATCTCAGTAGTTCAAAATCCCACCTTTGACTACCCATGCAAGGACAGTTAATTCCATCTCTAAATCCCCCAGAGATATCAGAGTCCTAGCAGCTATTCGGTGTATCCAAGTCTGTGTCTGGGGTCAGCAAACAGCCCACAAGGTGTTCCCATTCTCGTGCACTTTCAATCTTTTCCCGCCCTCTCTTCAGTTCTTGAAACAACACAATATTCTCCAATCCAGCCCATTTAACCAGTTCTTTCCACCATCTAATGAATCGGGGTCCACACGCAGACTTTCAATGAATTATCAATTCACGTTTAGCCAGAATCAATGCCAAATCGGTAAATCTAGTAGTGATTTTCTTCTTTTTAGGAAGAGGATATCCCCCCCAAGGAGGCAGGCTATGGGACTACAAGGGATTGCTCGAAAAGTTGCATCATTTATACAACCAATAAGTGAATCCCAGAATCCAGCTTAAACCAGGCAGAACCAAATCATATGGAAGAATTCTGACCCCAATTCTCCACATTTCTGGCACTTCCCAGCAGCAGTCACATAAAACCGATTCTTTCCAGGTGTAAGGTATGCTCTAAGTTAGATGTAAAAATGTATTAATTTAAACCTGGCATTTCGTGAGACATCAGGTATATGTGCTAGAATCCTCTTCCAGTCCAGATCTGCAATCTGGGGTTCTAGGTCTGTCTCCCATTTCATTCTCAATTCAGCAAGAGGCGAAAGGAAATCCGCAGATATTGCACGCTATGAGCACGAAAGCGCTTTTACGCGGCCCGTGGTAGTACAGAATAGTATGGTGTGTTATACGCTCATTCCCTCAATTCTCACAATGACTCAATCGTGGCGATCACAGCTCTTGTAATAAAAATATGCAACCTTCTTGCAAACCATGAATGTTGGAAACATGTGGCACATCTGGTTTTAAATGTGTGCCTAACAAACAACTTAGTTAAACCTTGTAGAAAGTATAAACCTTACGTGGCTTAGCTCCTAGGCGAATGCAATGTTCGATACCTGTGTGGCCCCGAGCATCATGAAATGTCTGTTTGACAGGAGGCTACCAGGACAGGTGAGTGAGGTGCACCTGGGGGGAGGGTGTGCAAGCAATGCATAGAACGTCTCGACTGTCCGTACAATGGCCGCGCCCTTCCTGGTGCTTTTACCAAGGGCACTGCAGAAAGACTGGCAGGGGTGGCATGCCCCTGCGGACAGCAGAAAGATCTGCAAGGGTTGTTCACCCACAAAGACGAGGATAAAATGAGTGATTTCAGAAGAGCTGAAGTAGGGTGTGAGGTGGCAGCGAATATTCAATGCACCTGGATGCAAAGCTATGCATTTGCAGAGAGCTAAGGGAGGAGAAAGGAAAACATGACAGAAAAAGCAATACAAGTCACATGAGAGTGGGACAGGCTGTTATAGGAGATGCGACCTCGCCCCACCAAGAAACCGGAGTCCGTCCTCAACAATTGTAATATGGACTATCCTTGTATACTCCCATCCCTCTTGTATCCAGCACCCCCTTCCCCCTAATTTACAGTACTCTTGTGTTATCCTCCCTATTGTTTGACTCTGTGACTCTGTAAAGCGCTCTGATACCCTAACGGGTCAAGTTCACGCTCTATAAAACACTAAATAAATAAATAAAAAGAAATACCCGCAGCTGCGGTCCACAGCGTCATCAGCTGGAGAGACCCGGGTGTAAAGCTCTTGGGTTTCACCCTGGCTGTCAGGACGTGACAGCGGTTAGGCTTACAAGAAAGGAGTCTGACACTAGAGGCAACGAACTATCAGGCAACTTTAATGTCCACGCGCTATAAAGTGGAAATATCACAGTACGGGTGAATAAAACGTTTATTTTCCCTATATTTATTCCAGACCCGACCATTGCTTTGGGTAATGATGCAAATATGAACCGAGAACAGGCTCAAACATCAAAACTTTTGCTACAAGTTAAGCAAGTGTTCATGTCATCTTGGTAGGAGAAACAAGGAACAGCAACTAAGAATTTAGGCTAGTGCAGCACATCAACGCAGAGGTATTTTTGGAAGGGAAGGGGGTGGGGCGAGTGCAGGGGAGGCAGAGCGGAGACATTATCAAAATAGTAGGAGAATAAAAAAAACACAGGGAGAGCAGTGCAATCTCGGATTAGACTCAATGCCAAGGAAAAGCGGAGTGGGAAAGAGACCCACAGGGCACAGGGCTTTAAAAGTCACTCAATTCCTCACTGGCAGTCAATGGAGAGTCCTCAAGAGTGCAGTGGCGTGGAGTGGAGCAGGGTAGAGTGGAATGGTGTAGAGTGGAATATGCTTGGTGTGGTAGCACACTTCCACTACAGACAACACATCTTCACTTTAAATCACCATCACATTTGCACAGACATGCAGTTTCACAGATAAAAGCATACAGCGCACAAACGGTAATGTGTGGAAATGTCATCACTCAGTGAAATGATTTGCTTTGATAGTTATAAAGTATTTTTTTCCACAATACTTCAGAATTACCAAAAAATGTGTTACATCTGGGCTTTTTTAATTCTGAAATAGCTCCACAGTTCATTTACAGACATTTACATTTTGTTGTGTGTTAGAAAAAATAACAATCATAAGGCCTTCCTCAAGCCCTCCCTGTGGCCAGCATCATTGTCACATAAATCCTCTCACTTTGAAGTCAGAGAAACAAAAGTAAACATCCAGCTGCTTCGGACAACGGAGCATGACATTTGGTCTTTGAATGCACAGCAAATGTGACAAGATAAAAACAAGAATAAAAGGCCTGTTTACAGAACTCGAGCACTGGTGGACGAATACAGTAAATAGGGTTTGGGCAAAGGAAGGGATGAACTCAAGCTTGACAGCCTAATACAAATAATGCCAGCAAACAGAAAGCAAGCAAATGTAAGTTACAAACCACAAAGCCAATGGTAAACACAGGGCAGAGTGCATTCCCAGGGAAACCTTCTGAATGTCCCGAAGATAATGTTAGCTGTTTAGGCTTCAACCTAAAAAATAAAATCTGTAACCTGGGAGGTGACACGAGAGATAGGAAAACACTATAATACTTCCAAGGTGTGGACATGGATTAAGTAGTGAGTATTAGTCAATATATATGAAATTAATACAAAGTACAAAAGTAGAAATGTCTAAAAGTCACATTAATATTTTGCACAAAAAAGTAAATTAAAAAAAACTATTCATCGGTTAAAAAAAAAACATGGAGCCCTAGCTCAGAAGTGGACTACTTTCTAGGTGGGTGTGCACATGCGCAAACTACAATCAACTCAAACTGAACAGAGCCAATGGCTGAAGTGGATTGAACCATTTCCCCTTGCTGTAGGCTGTAGATTGCAGAAGCAATATGTGTATGACACTTGAACAGAGCACTGGATAAAGAGGGATGACAAAGTCTATATAACTGTATGACTTTTTATTATGAATTATTTATAGTATGAGGCTCTGAAAACATTAAAGCCTTCAGTAGGGGGGAATATCCAAGATGGCAAATGAGACGGTGAGTTCCAACCCGCAGCCGCATTTCGACACCAGTAATCCCCGCAGTATCGCTGATCTGAACAGGGGATCATCTTGTCATCTCCTTGGGAGGCAGGTGCGAGTCATCCGACCCCGACGGATAGGTGCTGCCCAAACTGAGACATTGCCGGGCCCTACGCTGCATCGTGAAGGAAGGATGGGAACCTTATGAGAGCAGAGACTTGGGGATCCCTCTGCAGGGCACTAACTCCACTCGGACCCCCTGATTCAGCAACCTGTACTGCTGGCGACCTTTGCCTATGCAGACACCCTGCTGGAATCCAGGGGGACCAAGATCGGGTCCCTGTTTCAAGTTACGGACCACTGCGGCGAAGACCGTGCCTATGCCTGGGACTCACTAACTTGCCAAGTGCCTCATCTTTACGTTTTGGCGTTCAAGGTCAGTCACAGCTCTCAGTTTGAGACTGATGAGAGCAGACCACTCCAGACCTGATCCCGCCCTCTCTAGCAAAGGAACTCGCTAATGCTCTTTCCCCTCTGTGGTTACAAATCATCACATCTTTCCTCCACCAGGGCTGGTACCTGGGATCCCTTAGATGAGCTGATTTCAGCCTATTCCCAAGAAACCTACTGCTGAACATGAAGTGCTGAACAACTATAGATCCATCACTTTGCGAGATCATATGTTGCCAATAAACTTGAGGCTAGGTATACTAACAGGTTCTGCAGATGCAAACACTCCAGCATTTACTGACTCCAAAAATGGGTTTCTGATTGGGTACTGATTCACAATTTGGAAGGAGCAGGTTGTGGGCATCCCTTCCAAATTGTGAATCGGTACCATGAATAAACGGTTGTGACCAGAATTCCAATCCCAAACCATTGAAAAGGTTACCAGCTCCCAAGCTAGAGTGGTATCCTATTCGCAAAAGTGACGTTTTCCTGTTTGGACTCCTCCCCCTTTGTTCATGGACCTTGGTAGTGGTCCAGGGGACCACTGCCAACTATATGAAACGTAACAAAACTTCTGTTAACCCCTTCGCTGCTGCGGCTATTCCGCCGCAGCGCTAAGGGGGAGGCGGGGCCGCGTGGCGCTCCCGTACTCGTGACGGAACCGCTCCGTCACAGCCCTCGGGTGAACTGTGCTTGTGACGGAACGGTTCCGTCACGGCCCCACCCGCTCTTCAGAACGCTCAGCGCAGGCGCGGAATTCGCACCGCGCAGGCGCGGCGAGCGGGCCGTGACGGAACCGTTCCATCACCAGCACAGCCCACCCGAGGCTCGTGACGGAACGGTTCTGTCACGAGCATGCAACGGGTTAAAGCATTCCTGTGCCCTTAAGGAAATCAGGCTGCTTTAAAAATAAATGCTTACTTTATTTAAAATCAGTCACGCACTTGTGGACTGCTGGCCACAAATCCTTTGATTTTGATCAGTCATAGTGAGTCACACTTTGTGATCTATCTGATGTATATTGATTAGGTAGGTCGGATTGCGACTCACTTCAAGTCCTTATTTTGCTAACTGACCTATGAATACATAAATTGGTTTGCAAAAATAGTTTCTGGGCTCAGAAAGACTGGTCGCAAATTGCAACTGCTTTCTGCTCCCAGAATAATAGCAAATCTGGCACTAAAAGACTACACAAGAACCAATCCTCTGTTACATGTCTAATCTGATTAACATTTCTAATCAGATCACAGACTCCTTCCTGCCGATTGATCCATCATGACTCGTCAGTGACTTTTGAATCCGTTGACCATCAGGGGCTCCGAAAACTCCTATGCAACCCAACAGGGCAGTGGAGAAGCAGTACTGCCTGGTTGAGGTCAGAGCTAGCTAACAAAACACAATGCATCAAACTAGAAAGTTGAAATACTACCGCAGCACCATATGAAGGGCTTCAGGGCTCTATCCTCGCTCCTTTACTTTTCAAACTTTTTGTAGACCCACTGGGAGATGCCCAACAAAAAAAATTGTAGCTCTATGCAAGAATACATTAAAATGATATACTCAGCCAGTCTCAAGACCTTAACCTCTTCTCTTAAGGAATTTAAAACAGAATGGCTAATGTGAATTTAACAAATGCAGACAGAATTCCTCCTGCTCCCCCACAACTCCCCACCATAGGAAAAGATCTTCTCTCCAACTGGACAGACCAACTTGGGAAGAGAGTCTTATACTTAGAATGATCAACTCTACAAAATACCATGGCTTCAAATTTGAGAAGCGAGACGGGAGAAATTTGCTGAACCGCTGCAGCGGCGTCAACAGGGTCTTATCACAGTACCCTGAATACTGCTACTTTTTCATCTCCAGAATAGGACGTCAACTCTATTCATTGAATTCTTATTCTCTTTCTTCCATAAATGTAGGGTCTTGGCTAGGATATTACGATGGTTAGCACATCCACATGTTTGATGACCCATACAACACGGACTCTTTGATTTCTTTCAGCATCTAATTTTGTCACACAACTGTATCTTGGAATACAGTCTACACCTACACTTGAGTCAACAATAGTCAAATTGATTAAACCCTGACTGGGGCTTATGTATTTGCGGCTTTGAAATAGACGAGAAATCGGTGCTCGTGTGCCCAGGATCTTCTTGAAAGTCTTAAGCACCTACTTCCAAAACAAAACCAGAAGTTGTCTGTTGAGAGTTAGTGATCTAACAGGAAGTAAGTTAATGCTTTACTGACTGGTTTCACAAACTGTCCCATCAAAGTTGTCCTCTACAAACCAACACTCATGGTCTCCGAACGAACAAAAAGATTAAAGTGCATCACTCATGCTCCCATCGAAAGGTTTGCATTCTTGTCAACATCTTTCAGCGTGTAAAAGAGCATGCATTACCTACAGGATAATCCACCTAATCAAGCTTGAATAACTGTTCCATAAAAACAAAAATATCTAAACATATTCCGAAAAGTTTTTGTGAGCCTTCGAGTGGGGAATCGAACAGACTCACGGACAACGGTGTTTTGGGTAAAGCCGGTTTTATTATTTTGTACAACCGTCTCTTCTGGACCGGCACTCGGTAATAAGGGTGGGGGTTTTCTGTGTCCTCCGTCAGGTGTTTTGCCGCTCT
The DNA here is from genome assembly GCF_964261635.1 of Lissotriton helveticus. NCBI lineage: Eukaryota > Metazoa > Chordata > Amphibia > Caudata > Salamandridae > Lissotriton > Lissotriton helveticus. Next base: position 1,820,837,416 of record NC_136068.1, on the reverse strand, counting down.
AGGCCGCCGGGGTTCCCGATGTCTTCTGGGAGTTGTAGGCCGTTCTTTCGCCGTTTTCGAATGTGGTCCGGATTACAGCAGCAGGAAAGAAAGAAACCAGTGTTAGCCTGGTGCTTTGCAGGCGTTTAGGGGAAGGGAGTGAGGATACACACGTGCAGTTTGTCTACCCCGGGACAGGTGCCGATGTAGTGAGGGGGGGGGGAAGTGTGGCTGGGCGATGCTCCTTCCCGTAGGCCTCCTGGCTTGTCGCTGCAGTCTCGGCCCCTTCTCCGTTCTCCTCCGATGTTCTGGGCTCCTCCGTCTTCACCTTCTGCCTCCTCCGACCTCCGCTCTTCCTCTCTCGCCTCCTTCGACCTTCGCTCTTCCTCTCTCGCCTCCTCCGACCTCCGCTCTTCCTCTCTCGCCTCCTCCGACCTCCGCTCTTCCTCTCTCGAACTCTGCTCCGCTCAGTCCTCTCGCCGCCACTCTCCTTCTCTACCTCCGGGTGAATAACACACCTGCGGGATATCTGGGCTGGGTTTTACCAGTGGTAGGTGGGCGGGTTCAGGGTCCAGCTCCGCCCAGTTAAAGAAACACTGGTCCTCGGTATTCAGCATTGGGTTGTACACCATGTCCGTCGTCTTCCAGGAGTTGAAGTGCTGTTCAGAAGGAAGGGACATGGGAGCAGGTAAGCCTGGAGGGCCCGAGTCCGGGTCCCCCTCGTCACAGTTTTCACATTTGAAAACTGTGTGGATGGAAACGCTCCATAGATATGAATACTCTCCCGGTACATATCAGGAAGGCACCACCGATTTCCACCTTTAACCGGGACCTCAAACAGCACTTTCTGCTTCACCCATTCCCTAAATTGGACTGTCCATAAGTGCAAGCTGATTGCCTCTTCCATCAGTATGAGCCTGATGATTATACAAACTGCTCCCTCACCACCAGTACTATGCAACACTGTGCTTTTTTGTTAGGACCTCTAATGCAATGTTGATTCTTGAGCCGTGATATCAGGAAATAATACAAGGTCAACTTTTAGCAGCGTAAGTGGCATAATAAGAAATGTAATTAATAAATATATTTCATAACTCTTATGGTAATATGTTCAGTAACTGTAGTAAGTTATAAGTCATTAGTAGTGGTTCTGCATAACATGGAATGTTTCCTAATTCCATAGCACTGGGGTGTACACAGGCAATCAGTGGTGCAAACAAACGTGTCCATAAGCAAGCGAAGCATGTATTGCTGGAGCATGGGATTTTTGGGAAGCACAAGTATCTTGGAGTTCTCCCTCTGATGCCACTGGCAGTCACAGGTACAGGAAGGGGACCACAGAAGTGGCCATGGCAGATAGCCTTTGGAGGCAGTTCAAGTTATTATCAGTACTTGTGCTGCGTGAACCACTTACGAGCCGGCCGCAGCAGCAGCATGAAGTCAAGTGCTGTAATTCCAGACTCAGGCGACCATGGAAGCTCCAGAGGAAACCAGCATGTTCTCAGGCATCTCACAGTTTGCTGATGGGAGTGCTGGGACATAATCAGTGGCTCTATTTAGGTTCAGGAGCTCGCTGCAGGTGATGGGCCACCAATGTAGGGGTATTTGCCTCAATAAGTCATTGTGGGTGAGCGTCCTGGTGAGGGCGCAGTGCTGCACAGTAGTGACGATCCACGCACCCAATGTCCAGCAAGAGTCAAACATACCAACCAGCTGCCTGCATCGCTGTCCGTTCTTCAAGCGCAGCACTCAAGAACATCAGATATTTTGGGTCGGGCTGGGTAGTGATGCAACATCTCGCCTCTTGGTCTGTACCACAGAACAGTACAAGTCAGGACTGTAACTGAGGCTCTGATGGTGCAAAGCCAATACTCATCACTGCAGATAGTCCATTGCCTTCTTCCCAAGGCTCAGTACCATAAATCCTGTCCTTAGTCTCAGGTGTATCCTCCTTGTCCTCCAAAAGAAGACAGCTAAATACTCTGCCACTGGTCCTCGACTTCCTCTAGACAGGTGTGCACAGCTCCTTCAAATGGAAGTTAAACACTGGATGTGTTGCAGGGGTAGCCTATATTTAGTCTTGAGGTAGTTGATCCTAATCTAAATATTCACTCAATTTTTTAAAGTTAGACCCAAATTTTAGGGAGGTCTAATCCAAGAAATATGGAATGTTCTTTCTAGGGGTGCAACAGCTCCATCACAATCACAAGCCATGGGGAACTGGCACACTCGAGCTGAGAACTGCTTCCAGTTGAGTTCTCTGACAAATCTGGTCACTCTTAACACAACATGTCAACCTGCTGGAGAAGCCATGGCCGAGATCCAGTGCAAAATAAAATATATTTCTGCCCCTTTGTCTTGGATGATGGTTCGGGTCATACAGCAGTACTTTACTTTAAAAAAGGTGTCTCAGAGGAGTGGGGAATCAGAGTAGTAGAACAGAGGGCAAACGGGATAACACACCACTGACTAAACCCTATACACAGAGGCGAGTCCCGGGCTCACTGTGCCACTGGAATCAAGCTATACCTGGCTGAAGAGCCCTAATAAGGGCATCTCTGGCCCTGGGTTGCTTCTGTTCCGGTTCTGGGAGGACCTGGCCTGGCAGTTCAAGCTGGACTGTTCCCACAGGGGCAGGGTCCAGAATGATTTGCATATGGCCCTGTCCAAACAGAGGTGGCATGGTAGGCAAAAAAGATGGATTGGGATGCAGCCCCACGCGATTGCCAGTTGCTGAGAATAAATTTAACCATTTCATCCTCGCCTCGTTTTTTTGGCCGACTGGACTAAAAAGGCAGTAGCAGGATTTAAACCTCTTGCACTAAATTGAATACCTGTGGGTGAATAGATGGAACAAGTTTTGAAAATGCAATAGGTCTCGCCTTTGATTAAGTTAAAGCTATTTGCTTTGCTAATGGTATTGTATAGCAAAGCAAATGGCTTTAACTTAATGAAAGGCGAGACCTATTGCATTTTTAATGCTGGTTTTTAATGCAGCCCATTTTCCTCAAAGGAAAACTGGATGCATTTAAAAAAGCAAAATGAAACTTTTCAGTTTCAGATTTTTAAGGGCAGGCAGTGCTCCCTGGGGCCACTGACTACTCTTAAAAAATATTTTCACACCCATTCACAAAAGGGACCCCTTCCGATTTGCGACTGGTTTACCACCTACTTGAGGTAGGTGGTAAACTCCAATTGTTTTATGACCGCAAATGCGGTCGCAAAACAATCATACATTGGTGTTAGACTCGCTATTACGAAGGGAAGTCCTTAGCACACCATTTCCGCACGTCCCTTCCTAATACCGAGTCGCAAACTATATTTTGCGAGTTGCTAATAGGTTAGCGACTCGCAAAATATGGTTTGTGCATGGGGCAGACCAATTTTGCAGTCTCAAACGTGCCGAAATTCCTGTTTGCAACAGCAAAAAACAGTCATACATCTGCCCCTAAATGTATATGCAACTAAGGCTGTGTACACGTTTTAAACATTAGTTGTGTATTTAAGTGCACTGGTGACACACATATGCGGCAAGCCGCCAAGCTAAAGCACGCACACAATGGAAGGAAGGGAGGGAGGGAAATCGAAAGCACCACCAAGCGAAAGTACAAACACATTGGAAGAAGGGGGGGAGGGAGGGAAATCGAAAGCACGCCACCATGCTCGCGCACATGCACATTTTGTCCACCCATACGCGGCAAGCTGCATACGCGAAGCAGCATTTTCGTTGCCATGACAATTAAAGCTTCGCAAGATGCCGTCGGACTGTCCACTGTCCATACGTACACTTTCCACTCTGTGTACTTTTGACTTTTGACTGTGAAAATCGTACCTAGAGCGATGTTTTCGTCTTCCCTCTGACTGGAAAGGGGAGGACACCACTTCCTGTTTGAACTGCTGGCGGTTAGCGCTCTAGCAGTTGAGCGTACCGGGGCTATTTAGGCTGAGCCTGTTCTCACTGACGCTGCGGTAAGGGGTTGTGGCTGGACCTCCTGTCCCGCTAGCTAGCCTGTGATTATTTACTTGAGCCCTGTTCTAATCACTGCACATAGTGCAACGCTGAATTGCTAATTCTATGTTTTAAACTTCTGTGAATAAAACGGAATATTATCTTTTTTTTAAATATCCGCTGATCGCATTCTGGCACACACTTTCCACTCTGTGTACTTTTGACTGTGAAAATCGTACCTAGAGCGATGTTTTCGTCTTCCCTCTGACTGGAAAGGGGAGGACACCACTTCCTGTTTGAACTGCTGGCGGTTAGCGCTCTAGCAGTTGAGCGTACCGGGGCTATTTAGCCCTCGCCCCCTAACGAGCGCGCAGCGGTCGTGCGCAGGGGTGCCGAAGATAACGCCGAAGAGTAGCCAAAGAGTTGCCCGTCTGCGCCCGTCCGCGACAGGACGGGGCTAGGGGCCTCTCTTCTTGCCCTTGCCATCATGGACCGCGTCATACCCACTCCTTGCATCAGGTATGCATCACATACTCTTAGGGCATTACAACCTTTGCAACAATACTGCTGTAAAAACAAAACGGTCTTGTGTCCTGAGGGTCCCTTCTCTTGTATCAAATGCGGTTTTCAAGCCACGCCTTCCCACATCATCTCCGGACGGCCCACAGAGAATACAGACGTTCAGGGAAGCTGGGATAGCTTTTTGCTAAACGTCAGATCACTCCCTAAACACTGTATAGAACTATGGGACACTATCTATAACACTCAACCTAAGATATGTTTCTTAACCGAAACATGGCTGAAACCTCACACTATCCCTACCATTACCCTAGGGATACCTATGGGATACAAAATCCTTCGACTTGACCGCCCTGTGAAGGGGGGAGGTGGAATCGCTATTATATACAGAGACACTCTAAATATTAGAGTCCTAGAACAAGCGATGCTCCCTACTATGGAAGTACTCATTTTTCATTTAAAAATAAATTCAAAAACACAATGGAAAGGAGCCCTAGTCTACCGTCCACCTGGACCCAATGCTGGTTTCTCCCTTGCTCTAACTGAATTACTAGCCCCCCATCTGAAAGTTAATGAAAACTTCATCTTACTTGGAGACTTTAACTTTCATATTGATATTGCTGATCATCAGGATACTAATGCATTCCTCACTGATCTTGCCTTGCTAGGGTTACATCCTAGAAATAGTGGCCCCACTCATTCGGGTGGTCACACTTTGGACCTGATCCTTACTACCCAACCTAATGTCCATTGCTATCCCCCCATACATATTAATTGGTCGGACCATAAACGGATTGATTTCTCCATACCACATCTATCTACTTCCAAGAATTGCCCAGCTTCTCACCCTATTCAACGTAGGCCATGGCACAAAATTACTCTTCCCAAACTCACTCAAACATGGGAACAGCCTCTACTCACCAATTTCGACAACGTCGACTCTGCTCTCTCCACGTTCAACTCCACTCTAATGACAGCTATTGACTCCCTAGCCCCTCAGAAATATGCAAAAAAAAACACCATAGCGAAAAGGGAAACATGGTATACGGAAGGTCTTAAAACAGAAAAGAAGAGATGCAGAAAATTGGAAAAAATTTGGAGACGTACGGGCAATAAGGAAGATAAGAGCCGCTACCTGGAGGCTATGTCCTCCTATTACAAAAATATTAAAAAAGCCAGAAAAGCAAGTCTGACCACTCAAATTGCAGAGGCTGGTAACTCCACAAGAGAGCTATTTAAAATCATTCAAACTTTCACCAGTCCTGTAGTATGTGAATGCCCAGACACCTTCACCCAAGAACTATGTGATGAAATATCCCAGTTCTTTGAGGACAAAATAGAAGGTATATATAAAAAAATCACTACAGTCTCAGACACCTTGGAAACTAAGGTCCCTGATACTTCCCTGCAACCGACTTCTGGAAAAACTCTTTTGGACATTCCAGAAATAACCATTATGGAACTGACCACACTCATCAACCAAACTAAGTCCGGTTCTCCCGCCGATCTAATACCAGCCAAATTCATCTCCCCGCTAATTGAGATACTAGGTCCTCATATTCAGAATCTACTCAACCTGTCCTTTACCAAAGGTCAGCTTCCACTTGCCTGGAAGGAAGCGGTAGTGAACCCCATACGTAAAAATTCCACCCTGCCCTGGTCAGCACTCTCAAACCTTCGCCCGATTTCTCTCCTTCCTTTCATCAGCAAACTGGCAGAGAAGCACGTCAATACCACTCTTTCCAATTTCATCGAAGCGACAGGGGGCCTGGACCAATCCCAATCTGGATTCAGGCCCAACCACAACACTGAATCGGCCCTCCTCTCTGTGACAGATCAGATCAAAATGTCACAAGATAGAGGGGGCTCCATGATTCTTGTGTTGTTGGACCTGTCCGCAGCCTTCGATACCGTGTCTCATAACACCCTGCTGAACCGGTTGCAGGGAGTAGGAATCGGAGGCATAGCACTATCCTGGTTGGAGAGTTTCCTTTCCGGGAGATCGCAATCTATCAGCCTGGGCCCCTTTTGCTCCATCTCAAGGGGGCTCACGAAGGGGGTGCCACAGGGCTCATGCCTTAGCCCTACATTGTTTAATGTCTACGTGGCCCCACTTGCTGAGATTGTGCGGAAATATGGGTTCATACCGGTCTCCTACGCTGACGACACCCAGCTCCTCTACCCTTTCAGCTCCCTTGGCCTCAAAACCAAGGAGAACTTTGCTGAGGGTATGAGAGCGGTGTCACACTGGATGGCGAGGAACTGCCTCCAGTGTAATGTAACAAAAACAGAGGTCTTGCTCTTTGGCAAAGCAAGTATCCTTTGGTCCCCTGATTGGTGGCCACTAGATCTTGGCCCAGTACCTGCACCTAAACCTCACGTTAAAAATCTCGGTGTGAAGCTGGATCAAAAACTGACCCTAAAAGAACACACAAACTACATTGCGGGTCTGTGTTTCCACACCATTGGTCTGCTCAGGCGCGTCTTTCCTTTTCTCCCTGCCACATGTAGAAAGACACTTGTACAGGCCTTGGTAACCAGTCGTCTGGACTACTGCAACGGCCTGCTAACATTAGCTAATGCTGATGCAGTGGGCCGCTTGCAGGTAGTCCAGAATACGGCAGCAAGACTGGTTATGGGTGTACCTGCCAGGACTCCCTCTAAACCCTTGCTGAAAGAACTGCACTGGCTTCCCATACGGCAGCGCATCAATTTTAAGATCTGTTGCACGGTGCACAAATGCCTGTACGGAGCAAGTCCTAAGTACTTAGCCCAGTCTCTGGAACTGTACCAACCCAGCAGGTCTCTCCGCTCATGCAACCAAGCTCTTTTAAAACCTCCCACCACAAAGAAAACTAGACAAGGAGACCGTGCTTTTTCCTCTGTTGGTCCTGCCCTCTGGAACAGTCTTCCCATTGACCTAAGAACTACCATAAATCACCTGTCCTTCAGGAAGGCATTAAAGACCCTTTGCTACCAAGAAGCCTTTCTATCCATATAATCTCCCAGGTCGCTCTATCTGATAATCCCTAAGCTAGCAAAGCGCGGAGATACCCTCTGGGATTGATTCCGGCGCTATAGAAGAAATTAAAATAAAATAAAATACGTAGACGCGCATGCTGTTAACTTTGGACAAATGGCGAGAGCAGCCATCTTTGTCTGTCCCTACGCATGCATGTAAGCCTTTGAGAGAATCGATTGCAAAAGGCACTCGCCATAGCGAGAGCAGCACATGCGCTGCTTTCGCCAGGCGAGACCTAAAAAGGTCAGTTGTTTTGTTTTCTCTTTTTTGCACTTCTTAGTCTGAGGTCAGATGGTGTCCTGGCTGCTGGTGTGCCGAGAACCAGCAGAGCTGGTGAGGTTGTTTGCAGGAGAAGGGAGTGCTGGTCGTGGTGGCTGTGGCTAAGCAAACAGTTCACTGGTGGGACTGGGTCTTTGGGACACACTCCCAAGCCCACAGCTGACCGGAAGTGACACCCAATACCCATATCTGGCTGGGATCTCAGCCCAGGGGGTCTGCGGCTCACTTGGGATGATGAAAGAGCACCCATAGGAGTGCCTCCAGCTGGGATCTCCCACCCAGGCCTATGGCTCGCCAGGGATAATGGGGGTCTCTCCCTGAGGGGGGCACCTCTTTACAGTACAGGGGCTCCCACCCCATGTATGCACATCATTGTTTCAGTGCCCCAGCAAGGTGGTGGGGAGCCTTAGACCAGGGCAGCACCACTTGGCAGGGAGGGAGGTGGCTCTCCCCCTCAGGTGATCCCCTCGGCCGCGTGCCTCAGCTGGAGGGGTCTGTGTGTGAGTGGTCTCCCTGCAGCCCCTGGAGGAGAGCTCACTGCTGCCCTGTAGCTCGAGTGGAGTGGGGTGGGGTGAGTGGCCCAGGTTCCCCACAGTGCAGTGCGCCTTTCCAAACCGGCCAGAGAGCAGCAGCTGCCGTGGCCTTCCTGTCCCAGTGCTTCACGATCTAAAAATACCATGCAAAATAAATAAAGACTGTCTATTTAAAAACATGACAGAGTGAGGGGCCTGTGCCACTGCGAGCTTACAAACTACTGCCCACTCACACACTACACTCTCCTGTGCTTGAGCGGGGGGCTTGTGCCACACCGGGCTTACAGACTACTGCCCACTCTCACACACCACACAGACTGGGCCTGAGCGAGAGGCTGTGCCACAACAAGCTTGCAGTCCAATGCCCACTATCACACACTACACTCTCCCGTGCTTGAGCGAGGGTTCTGTGCCACCGCGAGCTAACAGACTTCTGCCCACTCACACACTACATTCATTGACCTGGGCGAATGAGCTGTGCCACGGCAAGCTTACAGACTATGCCTACTATCACACACTACTGTCACTGGCCTGACCAAGTGGCCTGTGCCACCGCAAGCTTACAGTCTACTGCCCACTATCACACACCACACAGACTGGGCCTGAGCGAGGGGCCTGTGCTACCGCGGGCTTACAGAATACTGCCCACTATCACACATCACGCTCTTGTACCTGAGGGGGGCTGTGCAAGCACACAATAGACTGCCCTTTGTAAGACAACCTCATCCGCATCTGCGAGGAGGACTGCTCTTACAGTATACTGCCTGCTGCCATACATCATCCTCCATCTGCCTGAAGGAGGGGTTGGCCTGGGTCATATCACCCTCTCACTTGCCTGTGCCGCCATATGCTTAGAGCATACCACCCACCGTCACATCGTTACAGGTTGCGCTACAGCACTCTTGCAATATACTGCCCACTGTCATGCATCACCTGATTGAGCAAGTTGGGCTGTGCCACTGAATGCTTGCAGCATACTGCCCACAGCAATCAAGGGGAGTGTGCCACATAGTATTCTGCACATTGGCATACATCACTCTGCCTGTTAGAATGGGCTATATTTAGCATCAGAATCATCCGATTCAACACAGTAGACCACTGGTTACCAAACTGTGGTCTGCGGACCCCTATGAGCCCCTGACACATACCTAGGGGATCCCCAGGCAGCAGTTTCAAAAGAACTGCAAAGTTCCCTTTATACTCAGCAGTTGTCCAGCAAGAATGAAAGTGTCAAGATAACTCTGGTGATTAATGTACCTGCTGGAGTGAAGTGGGAGTTTTGTCCAGTGGTAGCTTTGACTCACCTAAGGTAGTGCAGAGGTTTAATGTGCCTGCTGCAAAGAACGTGTAACATGCATTAAAAAAATAGGAATTAATGTGCATAGCTGCTCAGTAGGTCACTGCTTTTGTCACAGAGATTCTTTTGTTACTGTGCAGTTCATACATTACACTCGTAATCTAGCACAGTGAGCTTTGAACTGCCAAAAAGTTGCATGCAAACTGCATGGTACAAGTTAGTAAGTTATGTTTTTTTCCAATCTTGCATTATCCTGATGCTAAAAAAAGGTTTGTTTGCTCAGAAATAAATTCTTCTTAATAAGTCAATGCTACCCACTGTGTTATATTCTGAATTCTGGGTTTGTGCTTCTACAGATCAAGCACTATTATAAAATGCCTATCAGTATAGATGACATGTGAATCATGCACCTTGTAGACCCCTTTGCCTCATGTAACGTTATCTATACACTGATGTATGATTCATTGTCTCTGTATGTGTGTGATGTAAAGTGCTCCGACACCCTACACAGGTATGAGAGGTGCTATAGACAACAAGGGTTCCATGATACCAAAAACACCAGAAGCAGCAGCCACCTCACAGGAATGACCAGGGACCACATGGATAAACTGGAGGACCTCATTCTAGAAGCTATGAGATGACAGATGTCCGAAGCACAACTGCCACAGGGTCGCCCATGGAAAGCATACTGAAGCTCACACTACTCGCTCCTTCTAAGAGACTAGCTTGTCTTATGAAAGAGAGGTACAGTCCACAACATGTCAATGATCTATGCCCATGTAGAACTACACCCACGATGAATGAAGAGCATACAGAGGACCTTTGAGAAGATTACTGTTAGACCTGGCACCTTGGCGTGAGTTTCCCTTCCACTTTTTGCTGTTGTGCCTCAGATGTTTTTGCTGGTGTCCGCGACTCAGGGCACTGCGCCACGGCCAATCCGTGCCGCAGTGCAAGTGCTCCCTACTGTAAAGTGTACATGTGATTGATATACCTGATTGGTTCATTGGATTTACTGTCAGTCCCCAGTAAAGGGCACCAGGAGTGCCAGGGCTTGTGAATGCCAATACTGCTAGTGGGCCTGCAGCGCTGGTTGCGCCACCCACAGAAGCAGCCTTAAAATGTGTCTAGGGTCTGCCATTGCAGAACCTGCGTGCAGTCTGGTACTGTCACCCTGGCTGGGCAAGTGCACACACTTGCCAGCCCCTAAACCTTCCCTTAACTTCATATTAGTCACCCCTATGGTAGGCCTGAGGGCAGGGTGCATTGTAAGTGTAAGGTAGAACATGCCCTGATGTGTGGGGCATGTTCTAATAGTGAATTACTGCCAAATTCGTTTTTCACTATTGTAAGGCTACCAGTTCCCTTCTAGGCCAGATGGGCTGCTGGAATTATTACACTCTATAATCCCAGCAGGCTCAGGGAACATGGTAGAAATTCATGTTTAGTATGCCTGAACTCAGAATAATAAAATACTTCTTTTAGTAAAGTTTATTTTAATATCCTGTGTTTGCAAATGCTACTTTTAGAAAGTTAGCATTTGCTTGCCTAACCATTTCAGCCCGCCTCTGCTTGGATGTGGATCTGACTGTCTGGTGTGTGTGAGTGACAGGGCTGGGAGTTGACCGGTAGTGATTAGCAGGAGGACCCCTTAATGGGTGGTGGGAGTTTCCCCTGAATGATGCATCAGGCTGTGCTCTGCCTCCACAATGCTGGCTCCGCCCTCCTGGGGAGCGACTGATGACTCAGCCTGCACCTGGCCCAGGAAGGACCGAAGCTTGTCAACAAAGTACTCAGGCCACTCCTGCCCTCTCAATGCCGGCTCCGCCTCCCTGGGGAGCGGCTGATGTGCCTGCCCTCACACTGAATACAGAAGTCATAAGTACCCACAACAAGTACTCAGAGACTGAAGCAGTTATGCAGAGGCCCCCCTGGCCAGTGAGAACAAAAGAAACTGTGTATAAAAGTAGGAGCCCTGCTCCTTGTAAATCAGAATCCTGTTTTACCACGAAGGACCTCTGCCCGACTAGAAGGAGAAGAGACGCTGGGAGAACTGGCCTGCTGCTTACCTTGCTGAGAAAGGAGAGGAAAAAGACTTGATGAGAAAAGACTTTGCTGCTTTGTGCTTAAACATTCTCCAAGGGCTTGACTGAGCTTGCCCCCTGACCTGAGCCACAGGACCATCTGGCTCAACCTGCCTCTGCTCGTCTGCCGGTAATTAACCGGGATATCTACTACTGCCGGAGCTGTGACTTTGGTGCCCCCCAGCCCCTCTCTGAGGCCGTGACCGACTGTGTCTCCTCGTCCCCGCCGAGGAAGAGCTCCGCTCCGTTGAGCCGCTCTCCCCCCGCTGAGGAGATCGCTGTGTTGACCGCCTGGAAGGCTCACTGCTGTGGTGCCCCCCAGCCCCTCCCTGAGGCCGTGACCGACTGTGTCTCCTCGTCCCCGCCGAGGAAGAGCTCCGCTCCGTTGAGCCGCTCTCCCCCCGCTGAGGAGATCGCTGTGTTGACCGCCTAAGAGGGCCCGCTGCTGTGCCTCACCCTCCCGCCAGAAATCCCCACCGGACGCAAACAGACCCAGGGGACAGACCTCCGACCTGGACGGACGCCTCGGGTGCCAGCCCCGCTCTGCCTGAGCCGCTGGGCACCTCGCCTTTGTCCCCGGAGGAAAGCCGCCACCGAGACCGTCAACGGGCTCGGGGCCCGCACCGTTTGTTTCTACCCTTGATTTTAGGGTTGCCAGCCTGCCTGCAAGGGCCCAGGAATTGTGAATATCACCCGCGGTGCGAGCCGCCCCTGTTCCGCTGACTCGCGGCGCTCTGTGTGCCTGCCTGCAGCTCCGCGCTGAGAAGAGCGCTCCAGCCCCTCCCGCTGGAATCCTTTAGCTGTCGGGGAGACGAGGCTGCAACCAGAGCCCCTGACCGAGTGACTGGGGCTGCGCTGGGTCCGTGGGCCTCCCCTCCACCTGGACAGCTCTGAGGTCGGTGTTTCCCCCCCGAGGGGGTCCCGCAGACCAGGAGGGCCATCAGCTGTCAGAGACCCGGCCGGGCCGATCGCGTCTCACGCGGGAAGCGTGAGACTTGGCAGGGCGTCGGGATTTCACCCGTCTAAAGCGCAACCGAGTGCAGAAACAAACAAAGAATCAAGAGAACATTGTGGAATACAACTTAAGAGAAGAACAGTGCATTTTTGAACTATAACTAAAAGAGAGCTTGCCTATTTACAACCTGTGGGCATACAGAACCGTTATTTGATCTTGTGATAAGTCTGACCTAAGAGATATATATATTTTACATAAAGAAGCGTATTTTTATATACTCACAGCCTGGTGTCCATTTGTGGGGGGATTGGTATATTTTACTGTGTGTGTGTCTACAAATGCTTAACTGACTAACGCCTGGAGAATCGCCTTGGCTGCTCACGCCACGCACCTAGAGGGTGAGCAAGGGTAATTCTGAAGGGTCATCCTTTGCCCTGACTTAGAGGAGAGGGTCCCTGCTTGTCACAAGTACCTACTTGCGCCAACCAGAGACCCCCAATTCTAACATTGGTCGCAGCGGTGAGGATTTGCGAATTTGCATTTGTAGTTTACATACAGTGAATTACTGATCACCACATAGGGAGAGCAGATCTATAACGCAGCCACAGGTTTCCAGTTCCTTTTTGCTAGTTTTGTTGAGACATCTGCCATTACTGAAGCCATGCCTGGCTCACTTCCTGCCGGAAGAGCGCTCTCTACCTTCTCTGGAGCAGATGACATAGATTGGAGAGAGGGAGCCTTGAGGAGCTTAACCAATGACCAGCTGAAAGATCTCTGCACAAAATGCAGAATTGCCAAAAGTGGATTGAGCAACAAGACCCAACTCGTGACGGCGCTGAGAGCCTGGAGGGAGTCAAGAGATCCACAGACCCCAGTGGATATCATTCCACCAGATGGCGCTGTAGAGCCCCCCAGAGGCCTGTCACCAGAGGAGCTGGCAGACAGAGCCGCAGACAGGGCACATGCAATGGAGATGGCAAGATTAGCTGGGCAAATGGAAATGGAAAAACAAAAACTGGAAATGGACAAGCAAAGATTGGCCATGGAGGCACAGCAACGCCAGCTGGACCATGACCTGAGAATGAAGGAGTTGGATCAAAGAGGTTTGGGAACAGCTCCTTCTGGTGGCAGCACAACGCCGGTGCAGGTAGAGTCCAAGGTGTACATCCCCAAAGATATAGTTAAAGAATTCTTTAGGGGGGATGACATAGGACAGTGGTTTAGGGCATATGAGGTAGCCATGTCCTCCCACCGGGTCCCTGAGAAAGATTGGGGAGCGGGGTTGTGGGGAAGGTTCCTTAGCGAAGGGCGGGACACCCTGCTAGATTTGCCCACTGCAGAACAGATTTCTTATCCCCACATGAAAGAGGCCTTAATGACCAGGTATGGGCTTACCCCTGAATTATATAGACAGAGGTTCAGGGGGTGTGCAAAGCGTCCTGGGACTACGTATGTGGAGTATGTGAATTTTTTTTGCAGAGCCCTGGATGGTTGGGTGAAGGGTAACAAGGTGAATGATTTTCAAAGTCTCTTTGATTTAATTGCATGGGAGCACTTGTCTGATAACTGTTTTCCTGAGTTACGCCAGCACCTGATTGATAGCAAGCTGTCCAACCCGAGGAAGCTTGCTGAGGAGGCGGACCGCTGGCTCAGCACCAGGGTCCACAAGGGTCCAGTGGGAGACTCCGCCAAGGGTGGGCAGGGTCCCCAGCAGAAGAGTGGGGGGGACAGGGGTAAACAGAAAGGGTTCCCTAAAGGCCCCCAAAGTAATCCCCAAGGGAACCAGCAGAAGGGTTCTCAGCCTCCCCCACCCCCAAAGCAGAATGGGGCCCCGACAGGTAGACCTGTTCCAAAGGGGCCCTTCAATTGTTACAAATGTGGTGACCCGGGGCACATAGCCAGTGACCCCAAGTGTCACCTGTTTGGAAAACCAGCACCCACTGGTGCTCCGCCCCGACAAGTGACCAGTGTTCACTTAGGAGAAGAAGTGATGGTCCCGGGGGGTGGAGATCCTGTTCAGATGACCCTAGTCTCACTAGGAGACAGTGAGATGGTCCCTACCAACTACCTGCCCTCTAACACTAAAAAATATGGGCAGGTGGTTACCATCAATGGTAAGAAAGCTGAGGCTCTTAGAGACACAGGAGCCAGTGTGACTGCAGTGAGGCATCACCTGGTGTCTCAAGAGCAGGTTGTACCCCATGCCTACTGTAGGGTTATCAATGCTGATAATTCAGAGAGTCAGTGTCCGATGGCTCAAGTTCCCTTCGAGTGGGGGGGGGTCTCTGGTACTCTGCAGGTCTGTGTGAGGAACGCCATGCCTGTTGACTGTTTGCTAGGGAATGACTTGGAGGACTCCCCTTGGGAAAAGGTGGAGAAAACGACTCACCTGAAGATGGTGGGTCTACCTGACTGGGCGTGCGTGACCACCCGGTCAATGGCAGCCAGTAGGGGTGATCAAGAAGTCCTGGGACCTGAAGGAGAGGCCCAGGAACCGGCCTTAGGGAGAAGGCGCAGGGGGCGCGGGAAACCGGCCCCTCCTGTTCCCACGGTCCAGGAGGAAGCAGACCTTGAGGGGGATGCCCTGGAGCCTACAGGGGAACAGATTGCTGAACTGGGGGACCTGCCTGAGCTGACCCATTGGCAGCAAGAAGGAGGCCCCTCCAGGGAGGAATTCTGCAAGGAGCAGAAAGAATGCCCTTCTCTCGTGGGTATGCGGCAGCAGGCTGCAGACCAGGCCAATGGTGTTCAGGCCAAAACACATTATGTGTACTGGGAGAATGACCTCCTGTATTCCGAGCCTAAGACTGCTGAACCTGGGTCAGCCCGTGTGCTGGTGGTACCCCAGAAGTTCAGAGCCTTCCTACTGGGACTGGCTCATGATGTGCCGTTAGCAGGACATTTGGGGATGGACAAGACCTATGACAGGCTTGTCACCCACTTTTACTGGCCCCAAATGCACAAGAGCTCAGATGCTCATTGTAGGACCTGTCCAACTTGCCAGGCAAGTGGGAAGAGTGGAGGGAAGAACAAGGCTCCACTCCAACCATTCCCTGTGGTCAGTACTCCATTCCAACGAGTGGGTATTGACATTGTTGGGCCTCTGGACCCCAAGACAGCCATGGGCAACAGGTTCATCCTGGTCTTGGTGGATCATGCCACCCGGTACCCTGAAGCCATCCCTCTGAGGACAGTGACGGCCCCCGTGGTGGGGCGTGCACTAATGGGAATTTTCTCCAGAGTGGGGTTCCCTCTAGAGGTGGTGAGCGACAGAGGGACCAACTTCATATCCAAGTATATGAAGTCCCTTTGGCAAGAGTGTGGTGTGACCTACAAGTTCACCACACCTTACCATCCCCAAGGAAATGGGTTGGTTGAAAGATTCAACCGAACCCTAAAGGGCATGATCATGGGCCTGGAAGGTCCAATGAGGCATAAGTGGGACGTCCTCTTACCATGCCTGCTCTTTGCATACCGCGAGGTGCCACAGAAGTCTCTAGGGTTCAGCCCCTTTGAGCTGCTGTATGGTCACCCCGTGAGAGGACCACTGAGTTTGGTAAAGGAAGGCTGGGAGCAATCTCCCAGGAAACCTCCCCAGAATGTATATAGCTACATGCTGGCCTTCAGAAACCAAACCAGGCGCTTCAGACAACTTGCTGAGGCAAATCTGGAAGCTAGCCAGGAGGAGATGAAGCGGTGGTACGACCAGAATGCCACTCTGGTAGAGCTTCAGCCTGGACAAGAGGTGTATGTCTTGGCCCCAGTGGAACCCTGTGCACTTCAGGATAAGTGGACAGGCCCATTTGAGGTTGTGGAGCGCAAGAGCTCAGTGACATACTTGGTGGACATGAAGACGCCCAGGAATCCTTTAAGGGTCTTACATGTCAACCGCCTCAAGCCCCACTTGAAAAGGTCCGAAGTGGGCATGCTGTTGGCCACTGATGATGGAATGGAAGAGGAGTCTGAGCCTCTTCCTGACCTCTTAGTGGCCTGTGAGAAAGATGGGTCAGTGGATGGAGTTAACCTCTCACCCACCCTGACCCCTGAGCAACAGGAAGACTGCCGCCAGTTGCTGGGGCAGTTTCCAGACCTGTTCTCCCTGGTTCCTAGTGTCACAGACTGGTGCGTCCATGATGTGGACACAGGAGACAGCTTACCTGTGAAGCATAAGGCTTACAGGGTAACTGACAGGGTCCGGGCCTGCATCAAGGAGGAGGTCTCCAAGATGCTTGCTCTTAGGGTGGTTGAGTCTTCCAGCAGTCCTTGGTCCAGCCCCGTGGTCTTGGTCCCAAAGGCTGCTGCGCCGGGAACCACACCTGAACTCCGGTTCTGTGTGGACTACAGAGGACTCAATTCAGTCACCAAGACTGACGCGCACCCTATCCCCAGAGCGGACGAGCTCATTGATCGGCTAGGGGCTGCCCGGTTCCTCAGCACGTTTGATTTAACGTCTGGGTACTGGCAGATCGCCTTGACCGATGGGGCAAAGGAGAGGTCCGCATTCTCCACACCAGATGGGCATTTCCAGTTCCGGGTTATGCCATTTGGGATGAAGAATGCCCCTGCCACCTTTCAGAGGTTGGTCAACCAGGTGTTGGTTGGGCTGGATGAGTTCAGTGCCGCCTACCTGGATGACATCGCAGTGTTCAGTGGCACCTGGCCAGAACACCTGCGGCACCTCTGGGAAGTGTTGATGGCCCTGCGCAAGGCAGGCCTCACAATCAAGGCGAGCAAGTGCCAGATTGGGCAGGGTTCCGTGGTGTACTTGGGACACCAAGTGGGGAGTGGCAAGGTGGCACCCTTGCAACCCAAAATTGAGACCATCCTGGCTTGGGAACCCCCCAAGACCCAGACTGCAGTGAGAGCCTTCCTGGGGCTCACTGGGTATTACAGGAGGTTTGTCAAGGGCTATGGCACTATTGTGACCCCCTTGACAGAGCTGACTTCTAAGAAGCAGCCCAGGAATGTGATTTGGACTGACACCTGTCAGAAGGCTTTTGACACCCTGAAGACTGCCATGTGCACGGCACCCGTGCTCCTGGCTCCTGATTTCTCCAAGGAATTCATAGTGCAAACAGACGCTTCAGAGCATGGTGTAGGGGCTGTTCTCTCACAGATGACTGAGGAGGGCTGGGACCACCCTGTAGCCTTCATCAGTAGGAGGTTACTGCCACGGGAAAGTAGGTGGAGTGCAATAGAGCGTGAAGCATTTGCTGTGGTCTGGGCACTGAAGAAGCTAAGACCCTACTTGTTTGGGTCTCACTTCCGGGTTCAGACAGACCACAGGCCCCTCAGATGGTTGATGCAGATGAGGGGTGAGAACCCAAAACTGTTGAGGTGGTCCATCTCCCTACAGGGTATGGACTTTACGGTGGAACACCGCCCTGGCACAGATCACGCCAACGCTGACGGTCTGTCCAGGTTTTTCCGCCTTAGTGATGTGGAACTCCCTGGGGAAGGGTAGTTCCCCCCACATTTCAGCTGGAGGGGACACGTGTTAGACCTGGCACCTTGGCGTGAGTTTCCCTTCCACTTTTTGCTGTTGTGCCTCAGATGTTTTTGCTGGTGTCCGCGACTCAGGGCACTGCGCCACGGCCAATCCGTGCCGCAGTGCAAGTGCTCCCTACTGTAAAGTGTACATGTGATTGATATACCTGATTGGTTCATTGGATTTACTGTCAGTCCCCAGTAAAGGGCACCAGGAGTGCCAGGGCTTGTGAATGCCAATACTGCTAGTGGGCCTGCAGCGCTGGTTGCGCCACCCACAGAAGCAGCCTTAAAATGTGTCTAGGGTCTGCCATTGCAGAACCTGCGTGCAGTCTGGTACTGTCACCCTGGCTGGGCAAGTGCACACACTTGCCAGCCCCTAAACCTTCCCTTAACTTCATATTAGTCACCCCTATGGTAGGCCTGAGGGCAGGGTGCATTGTAAGTGTAAGGTAGAACATGCCCTGATGTGTGGGGCATGTTCTAATAGTGAATTACTGCCAAATTCGTTTTTCACTATTGTAAGGCTACCAGTTCCCTTCTAGGCCAGATGGGCTGCTGGAATTATTACACTCTATAATCCCAGCAGGCTCAGGGAACATGGTAGAAATTCATGTTTAGTATGCCTGAACTCAGAATAATAAAATACTTCTTTTAGTAAAGTTTATTTTAATATCCTGTGTTTGCAAATGCTACTTTTAGAAAGTTAGCATTTGCTTGCCTAACCATTTCAGCCCGCCTCTGCTTGGATGTGGATCTGACTGTCTGGTGTGTGTGAGTGACAGGGCTGGGAGTTGACCGGTAGTGATTAGCAGGAGGACCCCTTAATGGGTGGTGGGAGTTTCCCCTGAATGATGCATCAGGCTGTGCTCTGCCTCCACAATGCTGGCTCCGCCCTCCTGGGGAGCGACTGATGACTCAGCCTGCACCTGGCCCAGGAAGGACCGAAGCTTGTCAACAAAGTACTCAGGCCACTCCTGCCCTCTCAATGCCGGCTCCGCCTCCCTGGGGAGCGGCTGATGTGCCTGCCCTCACACTGAATACAGAAGTCATAAGTACCCACAACAAGTACTCAGAGACTGAAGCAGTTATGCAGAGGCCCCCCTGGCCAGTGAGAACAAAAGAAACTGTGTATAAAAGTAGGAGCCCTGCTCCTTGTAAATCAGAATCCTGTTTTACCACGAAGGACCTCTGCCCGACTAGAAGGAGAAGAGACGCTGGGAGAACTGGCCTGCTGCTTACCTTGCTGAGAAAGGAGAGGAAAAAGACTTGATGAGAAAAGACTTTGCTGCTTTGTGCTTAAACATTCTCCAAGGGCTTGACTGAGCTTGCCCCCTGACCTGAGCCACAGGACCATCTGGGCTCAACCTGCCTCTGCTCGTCTGCCGGTAATTAACCGGGATATCTACTACTGCCGGAGCTGTGACTTTGGTGCCCCCCAGCCCCTCTCTGAGGCCGTGACCGACTGTGTCTCCTCGTCCCCGCCGAGGAAGAGCTCCGCTCCGTTGAGCCGCTCTCCCCCCGCTGAGGAGATCGCTGTGTTGACCGCCTGGAAGGCTCACTGCTGTGGTGCCCCCCAGCCCCTCCCTGAGGCCGTGACCGACTGTGTCTCCTCGTCCCCGCCGAGGAAGAGCTCCGCTCCGTTGAGCCGCTCTCCCCCCGCTGAGGAGATCGCTGTGTTGACCGCCTAAGAGGGCCCGCTGCTGTGCCTCACCCTCCCGCCAGAAATCCCCACCGGACGCAAACAGACCCAGGGGACAGACCTCCGACCTGGACGGACGCCTCGGGTGCCAGCCCCGCTCTGCCTGAGCCGCTGGGCACCTCGCCTTTGTCCCCGGAGGAAAGCCGCCACCGAGACCGTCAACGGGCTCGGGGCCCGCACCGTTTGTTTCTACCCTTGATTTTAGGGTTGCCAGCCTGCCTGCAAGGGCCCAGGAATTGTGAATATCACCCGCGGTGCGAGCCGCCCCTGTTCCGCTGACTCGCGCCGCTCTGTGTGCCTGCCTGCAGCTCCGCGCTGAGAAGAGCGCTCCAGCCCCTCCCGCTGGAATCCTTTAGCTGTCGGGGAGACGAGGCTGCAACCAGAGCCCCTGACCGAGTGACTGGGGCTGCGCTGGGTCCGTGGGCCTCCCCTCCACCTGGACAGCTCTGAGGTCGGTGTTTCCCCCCCGAGGGGGTCCCGCAGACCAGGAGGGCCATCAGCTGTCAGAGACCCGGCCGGGCCGATCGCGTCTCACGCGGGAAGCGTGAGACTTGGCAGGGCGTCGGGATTTCACCCGTCTAAAGCGCAACCGAGTGCAGAAACAAACAAAGAATCAAGAGAACATTGTGGAATACAACTTAAGAGAAGAACAGTGCATTTTTGAACTATAACTAAAAGAGAGCTTGCCTATTTACAACCTGTGGGCATACAGAACCGTTATTTGATCTTGTGATAAGTCTGACCTAAGAGATATATATATTTTACATAAAGAAGCGTATTTTTATATACTCACAGCCTGGTGTCCATTTGTGGGGGGATTGGTATATTTTACTGTGTGTGTGTCTACAAATGCTTAACTGACTAACGCCTGGAGAATCGCCTTGGCTGCTCACGCCACGCACCTAGAGGGTGAGCAAGGGTAATTCTGAAGGGTCATCCTTTGCCCTGACTTAGAGGAGAGGGTCCCTGCTTGTCACAAGTACCTACTTGCGCCAACCAGAGACCCCCAATTCTAACAATTACCATGAGGATGCTAGTTCCAAGGGGGCGTGGCTTGACTGCCGAGCGGGATGGCTGCCTAAGTGAGTGGCTCCGCCGATCGAGTTGATTAATCCGCCTAATATCCGTCCAAAACTGACTCTGGGGCTCGGGTCTTGTGCCCTTGGTGCAGGCGAGATATATCCGCCTCGAAACAGGAGGGATTGCTTCTACCGTGCCCCGACCTGCGGTGGGAACTGCCTTCCCGAATTGCCGGCGCAGTGAGGCCTGCTGCGGCGTGTGGCGCCGGGAGCTTGCGTGTGAGTTGGCCGGCCGGAAGTGAGTGGAGGCCCGGCTCGGCCCATCCGGAAGGTGCCGCCTGGACTGGAATTTGATCGGCCTGGCCTGATTGCAGAGGACGGAGCCCGGGGCCAAAGGCGTCGCTGCACACACCCACCCTTGCGGCGCAGACATCGGCAACCGAGGAGCCGTTGGAGAGAGGCCGCGCTGCGCTGGATTGAAGGCGCACAGACACGGCGGAGAGACAGCGGGACAACCGGTGAGCTGCTTTAACGTGACTGACCCGCTGGGAGACGGGAGGCCCTGCTGAGCCTGATACTCCTGGACATAATTGCAAGCACACTGCGTAGGCCTGCTAGTGGTGGTTGGCAAGCGCGGACCGCCATTTTGCCCAGTACACTACACACTGCAGCGACTAAAGTTGGAGGCGGACTGACGAATCACCTTCCTCTGGATTGCATGTGATGGGCGCTGATTTTTATGGACACACTGCCCTGGGCGCCCTGCGATTGACAATAACGGTGCCAGGGGGCGAGCTTGAGGTACGGCCGCACATTGGCGAGTGCGGTGGACCACTTCGCCGATCCACGTGGCAGTCACCTGGCGCTGAGGCGAGACACGCTGCTCCCGAAGGCCACAACCGCTGCTATTTTAATTGCCCGGGCTAGGCACACGATACTCCTGGACAGCAAGTAGAGGCGCGTTGGGGCTGGACGACGCCATGGGCAAACCGGACATGCGACAGCCCAAATTTGCTTTTGAAAAAACGACCAAGAAATCGACAGGTAATGAAACGCCAGACCAGGAGTCTTCGGGGGACGCCCGGCCTGTACTCCCGGCAGACGACATCAAGGCAATGTTTCAAGAACTCAAGTCGAGTCTGCAAGGCATAGATGGGAAGATGGACGCTCTGGCCGCTAGGATGGATAGTATGACAAAAAGAATGGATAAGCAGGAGGGAGTTGTCGGAGTGCTGGAAACACGCGTGACGGAAACGGAGGAATGCCAATCGGACCTTGACAAGAAGCTGCGAGGAATGGACAAGGTGCTCTCCCTGATCCAAATGAAGAATGAGGATTTAGAAGCTAGGTCCAGAAGGAACAACGTACGTGTAACGGGCGTGGCGGAATCGACGGACATTGCAAATATGGAACGCTAAGTTGAGCAGATGATGAAAGATCTATTTGGAGAGGAATTGTCCCCCATGTTTCTAGTGGAAAGGGCGCACCGCACGCTAGGACCAGTGCCCAGGCCGGGAGCTCCACCACGGACAATCCTTGCACGCATTCTAAATTATAGGGACAGGGATACGATACTGCGACTGGCGCGCAACCTGGCAGATTTGCAATACAAAGGGAACCGGATTGCTATGTACCCTGACTTCACGCTCCAGGTTCAATCCGCCAGGCGGGAGTTCTTGCCTGCGAAAAAGGTGTTCCAACAAACGGGCACGAAATACTCCTTGATATACCCGGCGAAGCTGAGGGTGCAGGGGCCGGGTAAACCCACCTTCTTCACGGACGCCAAAGCGGCGTTGAAATATGCCAAACAACTAGCTAAGGATCAGAGGAGACAGACGGAGACCGACAATCGTGGGGACACTGACCAGCTAAGTGACGTTGAATGATATCATATGTTATCAATATGGCAATGCTAGGTCACTGACTCGAGGGTGGGACAATGTAAACGAGCCCCCGAGGGGGATGGGGCGCTAACCACCCATGCGGGGAGGGATGGACCTTACTGTTGACCTGTCCAGTTCCTTGTTGCTAGATAATCATTGCTTCGCTTGTCTTGGGGGCACGATGAGCCCTGTAGCGTAGAGAGTCAGAGTTGCACTTGATCGCCCTGTCAAAAGTACAGGGTCCGAAGGTAGGCACCTGTGTACCCCGAGGGATGTATCCCAAACTATGGTTAGACCATCTCTCACTGTTGGTACTTGGTTCAGTTGGGTTGGGGCTGAGGAGGATGACTGCACGACCTGATTGGGGGGTTGGAGCGGGTGGGGCGGGAGGGATGGGACTTGGGTTTGTTTGGTTTGCACTGTTAACCTGTCAAAGCATTGTGTTGAATGTGTCGCTGGAGATATTCCATTTGATGATCACTGGCAAAGTGGCGATAAACTGTGAGCTTTGGAGCCTTGACAAAACTGTATCGAGAGCCCTGCTGAGTCGATTGCACCTTCACACCTTACTGTCACTATGGCCGTTGGTGGGTGCTTGACGACTGGGGAGAATACTGCTCTGGATGTAGAGCCAAGATTGTCGTCCATAACATGTTTGTCTTGGAATGTGAGAGGGATGAATGATAGGAGGAAGGCGAGATTGGTCCATGCTTACTTATCGCGGAAGAATGTGGATATTTGCATGCTCCAAGAAACACACCTCAGTTCCACGGATGCCCCTCAACTTAAACACTCTAGATGGGGAGAAGTGATTCATGCCCCTTATTCGACTTATGCCAGGGGGGTGGCAGTCTTGATCCGACGAGGCCTACACTGGGCAGACCCCCCAGGATATAGCGGCATGGATTCGCAAATTTAGCGGCACAAATATGGAAATTTAGCGGCACAAATATGGAAATTTAGCGGCATTTTAGCGGCACTTTATTTTACTCATAAGCATTCATTTTCAGCCTTAAATCAATGGAAACTGTTTTAGCAGAGTATTCCACTTTGATTAGGTCACCTGGAATATGGAATAGAGGAATCAGTCCACAGGTGATGGATGTTATCCCTTGGAATTGCAATTCTTCATCTGCCAGTAGGGCTAAACAGAAGTGTGAGGTCTAAAATGTTGTGTCACATTTTGTGATGTCAATTCCTGTGAGGTCGTGGGTCTTGATGCCACTTCCTGTAATGCGACGTGCCATGTCGCGCTCAATGATGTCACTCAATGTGATATCACCGCTATGCTGCCTAACTTGGTTAGACCCCCCCCACTTCTGTTTTTTAGGACCTGTGCCCTCCTAAGAAGTGAAATAAAGACAAAACAAGACAACCTCCATCCGTTTACCCATAATCGGGGAGAACATCCCTGTCTCCATCAGGGCCACCCCAGCGCGGATGCAATGCAGGGATTGAGTGACAGGCACTCACCCACACCTGACCCCCCCCGCATGTCTGGTTTCTGCCCCCAAAGCTCTCCTGCCTCTGAAGTCATGGCTCCTGCCTGGGATTCGAGGGGCAGTCGCAGAGTACAAATGATGCGGAAATGAGTCCTGTTCCTAGGGAGGGCCGTGGGCTAAAGAACATGATGGATTCAACCAAGATCTGTGGCTGGGAGTGAGTGTCTGAAAAATGTAGTACTTCGTGTCTCAAATAACGAAGTGCTTCTTGCCAAAATCCACACTTTAGATTTTCACCTCAATCTGCCGTATTTCTTGGAGGGCTCCTACCACTAAAAGGAGAACTCAGGCACATGTAGATCTAATCTCCTCCCTCTCCGGCTCTGCCCGCCTTGGGTTTCCCCTTCAGCCCTCAAACACCGCGATGCCCAGGAGGCAGGAGCTGGTGAGCAGTGAGGCGCTGTAGATACCCCGGTGCAGGAGCGGGTGAGGTGCTCTCTGCTCCAATTATTGTGCCCCCTACTGTTGTCACCTCTGGCCCCACTCGTCTCTATCCATCCTGTGCTCCGATACTGCTTCCGCCCTGTCTACCCAGTCTTCTGTAATTTGTGCTCTCCCTCCCCACCCTTCGTTCACTTCTACCTCTCACTTTTCTGTGCTCTCTGCCCTATCCTGACTTCACACAGTACTCTCGTACTCACTGGCCTTGTGTTACATGCCCTTTATCCTTTGTGCACCCTCTGCTACTTTACTACTGTCACATTCACCCTTACTCCATCTGTCTCCTTCAGTCTCTGCCCTATGCTCACTGCCCGCTCTTCCCTGTTCTACTTGTTTATTCTGCCCTCGGACTCTTTTGCATCTTCTCTCTCTGCTCACTGTGCCTGACCTGTCTGCCCACTCCCTGTCCTCCGTGCTTGTTCTACTGTTGGGGTCTCTTCCACCTCTCCTCTCTGCCTCCACCCTTTATAACCTCAGGGTTCACTGCACTGTCCCTGCAAATGCTCCCTACCTCTAATCACTGTCCCTGTCCTGTCTGCCCTCCCCCTGCACTCCATGCCTGTTGTACCCTTGGGGTCTCTTCCACCTCTCCTCTATGCCCGCAGCACTCTGTCTCTACCCTTTATAACCTCAGTCAGGGTTCACTGTGCACTGTCCCTCACGTGCTCGCTGCCTCTGCTCACTGTCCCTGTCCTGTCTGCCCTCCCCCTGCACTCCATGCCTGTTGTACCCTTGGGGTCTCTTCCACCTCTCCTCTATGCCCGCAGCACTCTGTCTCTGCCCTTTATAACCTCAGTCAGGGTTCATTGTGCACTGTCCCTCACGTGCTCGCTGCCTCTGCTCACTGTCCCTGTCCTGTCTGCCCTCCCCCTGCACTCCATGCCTGTTGTACCCTTGGGGTCTCTGTCACCTCTCCTCTATATGCCCGCAGCACTCTGTCTCTGCCCTTTATACTCTTGGAGTTCACTGTGCACTGTCCTTTCATGTGCTCTCTGCCTCCTGCACTTTCCGTCACATTTACCTGCACGCTGCCCTAGGTTTCTGCTTCTATTCCTCCCTGCTCTCTGCCCCGACCCCTCTCTGGCACCAGTGGCACTTTGGGGCTCCAGTGCATATTGAGGCGATAATTCCTGCCTTTCCTTCATGCGGTGGCGAGAGCGCATTAAGAAATTAAATACCGCCGCCATTCAATTCATATTGCATTTGTTTAAGGGAGGGCCGTGCCAGGGCTTAGAAGCCCCGCTGCGAGTCTAGACAGCCCCGCTAATGGGAGGACACAGGGGGTTGGCTTCTCGTGCAATCATGACACACACTGACCCCAAAACCACCGCAAGCCCCTGACATCTGCCAGAGCCGAGGATAACAGGCGGGGGTGTGAAAAACCAAGCCTAATTAACAAGTGAAAGGTCTTTTGACCTGTGAAGTACTCGGTGTCTGTGTGTGTCCCGGAAGCTGCTGACACACGCGAGTGGGGGGAGGGCGGCGCACAGCCAATAAAAGGCATTGTTGCATGGTTTGTTTTGCTGTCTTCACTTTTTTGTAAATATCGCGGCCAATATGCTTATAATCGCGGCCATCGCGGTAATCTGCCGATTTCGCAATTTTTTCGTGAATCGCGAAATCGCGATAAACTGGAGGGTCTGACTGGGTGACACAGAGGGTGGTGAGTGATGCGGATGGAAGGTACGTCTTGATTTTGGGAATGATGTGCGGAATGCAGGTATTGCTGGTGAATGTCTATGGCCCGAATGATGATAACCCTGCTTTCTACGTGGCTCTGTGGGATAAAATACGTACATTTGGTGCTGCAGCGGTACTATGGGCGGGTGATTTCAACATAGTGCTGTCTGACGCAGTAGATCGACAGGGCACTGCAGGGAACACCACCCAAGGGCAGCAGAGGCACTGGGAGGCATCATTCTAGAATCATCCCTGGTTGACTCTTGGCGACAATTGCACCCTCATGCGCGGGCGGGTACTTGTATTACTGCCCATAGGGCCGCCTGGTCGCGGCTGGACTACTGGTTGCTGTCCAGGGATTCGCATGCCTTGGTGGTGACTGCGGAGCACCTACCGAGATCATTGTCGGACCACGCACCGGTGGTAGTGACGTTGGCCACTCCGGCACAGTACGCACAACCCTTTAGCTGGAGATTTCCGTCTCAGGCCCTACTGGATCAGGTATTCAAGGAAGAGTTGAGGATTAAGCTGGAGGAATTTTTTGAGTTCAATGAAGGCACGGTGGAATCGCCTGGCACGCTATGGGAGGCCTGTAAGGCTGTGACAAGGGGGCACTGCATGGCACTAAAAACGGGGGTGTTACGGTCCATAAGAAACACATTAGATACACTAGAACAAGAATTGGCGGCTCTAGAGGTCGAACTTACTAGATTACCTACCGCTACCACTCAGGCTGCATTCAGGGCGAAACTTACTCAGTACCAGGAGGAAGCTGACAGAGAGGTGAAATTCTTAAATAAATACGCTCAGGTTCGGAGATATGGGGAGGGTGACCGCCCGGGTAGGACACTAGCCGCGATGCTTCGCAAGCCACGGGGTGCGGAATATATATTGGAACTTACGGCTGCGAATGGCGAATCTGTCAGGAAGCCGGATGATATCTTACACGCTATGGCAGACTATTATGAGGACCTGTACGCCTCTAAGCTGCAACCAGAGGACGAGGTAATAACGGAATATCTGGACACAATTGCGCTGGCGTGGTTTAACAATGGGGCACGTGAATATATGGACCTGCCGATCACACAGGATGGCATACGGACGACCATAGCTAGCATGCCATCGGGTAAAGCACCGGGACCGGATGGGCTTACGGCATCCTTCTATAAAGAATACGCTGATATCATTGTCCCCAGGTTACATAAGATGTACATGGAAGCGATCGAAACGGGGATCCTTCCCCCCTCGCTACGTGAAGCCATGATAATCACTCTTTTAAAACCAGATAAAGATCCCGTGAGCCCTGATTCGTACCGCCCGCTCTCGCTAATAAACCTAGATGCCAAGATTTACGCTAAATTATTGGCGGAACGTCTGAAACCGATGCTGCCACAAATAGCGCTGTCGGATCAGTCAGGATTTGTGACAGGTCGATCGACCTCGCACAATCTATGCACATTATTCGGTCTGCTCCACTACTTAGACCCGAGGGTTCAAGCGATAGCTGCCTTACTAGACGCCACCAAGGCGTTTGACTCCCTCGAATGGAAATTTTTACACACGCTGTTCACGAGAATGGGCTTCAGTAGGCTGTTTATTCAAAAAAATTGTATCATATACAATTGCCCAACGGCGAGAGTGAAGGTGAATGGTCAGGTTTCGCATCCAATAAGTATTTCTAGGGGGACCAGGCAAGGCTGCCCCCTATCACCACTGCTATTCGCCATCGCCACGGAACCCCTGGCGGCGCGATTGCGGCAACACCACACCCAGCGCAGTATAGGATTCACTTCCAGAGGGCTATTAGTGTCCCTATATGCCGACGACATGACAATATTTGTGAAGGACCCGGCAGAAAATTTCGCCCCCCTTATGCGTGAATTGGTACGGTATGGTGGTTTGACGGGCATTAACATTAACTGGTCCAAATCTACGATTCTGCCGCTGACAGACGGAACGGTACAATGCCATACCGAGTTCCCCATAACCTGGGTGACGGAAGAGGTGAAATACCTGGGGATCCATATCAGCCGCTCGATACAGGACCTATGGCTTTTGAATTACGGCAAGGCAGTAGACTGGCTCGAGACAAAAGTGAAGAAATGGGTCACGTTGCCGCTGTCAATGACAGGCCGGATAGCCATAACTAAAATGGTTGTACTACCAACATTTTTATATTTATTTGCAAACATACCACTGCCACTTACACTGTCTAGTGTGGGCGGGCAAACAACCCAGAATCCAATGGAAGGTGCTGACGCTTCCCTTTCGTCAGGGGGGTCTGGCGGCTCCAGATTTTGAGCTCTACGCATACTGTGCCCAAGCTCAGTACCTGCATTTTTGGCAGCACCCGACCCCGTATCAACCACATGTGGCGATTGAGACAGATGTATCGTCACCCACTCCCTTAAACACGACGGTCTACCACAAATACAAACGCTCGTCGGAAGACATAAACACAGTGGAGACAGCACGCTGGGCCTGGCAACACATAGCGGAGCGGGCGGGCATTGCTGAACTATATGCTCCGTCCATGCCACTGAGCGGTAATCCGTTACCGAGTCCCTTACAGGATGCGGCGATATCTGAAAGGGCGCGCAAAAGCGGGCTTTTAGTCGCAGGTGATCTATACCCGGACGACGCGTTCATGGAGCTGGGAGACATCTGCAACGCAGAGGTGCCTACGGCATCTGAATTGCTCCTGTACTATCAGCTAAGAGCGGCATGTAAGGCCAGATACCCGATGTTCCCGATGGTGCCGCCAACGCTTTCGGCACTGGAAAACGTGCTAGTGAACAAATCCCCGAATAAATTAATCACCAGGATCTACAAAATAACACAAGACACTGCACCGTGGATAACGCCTGGCTCGAAAGCACAATGGGAAGTGGAGACAGGCCTCAGCATAACGGACAAGCAATGGACGTTTTGCTGCACTCAGTTAGAGCACTTATCCCCCAACTACAGGCTACGGTTAATTCACTTTAATTTTCTACACAGGCTGTACCGCACGCCGATGCAGCTCTTCAAAATAGGATTAATTGCCGATTCTTGATGCTGGCGCTGTGGTGCGCTGGATGCGGATTTTTTCCATCTGACATGGACGTGCAACCCAATACAGCAATATTGGACAGCGGTGTTTTCAAAGTTGGGACAAATACTAGGGGAACAGTTGTCTCCAGATCCCCTGATGGCGCTTCTAGGAATGGTGGCTGATATACCATGTGCGTCGAGAAAACTGATCGCTATGTTGCTGCTACTGGCGAAAAGACAAATTGCACTACATTGGAAACAAAAGGGCGCTCCTGGGGTGACGGGTTGGATTACCTCGGCACTGTATTGTCGAGATCAGCTGACTACTTACTGGGAACTACTACCGCTGAGGTCCAGACCTGCTGATATTTGGCAGCCCCTGGCGAACTTGCTGGCTGACAACATGTTGGATGAGTGAGTATGGACGGTGTGGAGACGTGTACAAGTGGAGATTCTAGTTGGCCGAACTGCGAGGGCCTGGATGTTGTGCCGCCATGACTGAAAGAGGTGGAACCGAGGACGGTGTGTTTGACTGTGAGTGGACGCTAGCTCCATAGCTGCGAATGGCAGGATGGAGGGGCTGACTGATGTGTAGACCTGGCAGGTCACCCCTCCTCCCCTCCCTCCCCCCCCTTGTTCCCTTTCCTTTTCCTTGGACAATGACTTACAGGCCCGCTTCAGAATCAATGACGCGAGGCTCCATATGTCGAAAGGATTGATATACCGAAAACACAGATGCTTTAGGTTTTGTTTACAGGGTTTGTTTCTTTGTTTTTCTTCTCTAGCTCTTTCACATACTAATTGCCTTAGAATGTATGCAAGTATATACGACATGAGACCGGAAGATGTGGTCTAACTGTACCTATTGATGCTGCCTGCCTCCGGGTTGTTGGCTGAATAGCAGTGTGCTAACTTGCAACATTAAATAAAAGTCTTTAACCCCAAAAAAAAAAAAAAAAAAAAAAAAGATGCTAGTTCCAAAAGAGCCTCTATCCGGGCAGTGGAGAAGGAACAAAAAGGCTCACGTCTAGTGTAAAAAAAGGCGCTGACAACAACATCCTAACTGAGATCAAAACGACAAACACTACTTTTCTCCCAAAGAAGTACAGATCAGCCTCAAAATACAGGCGAGAAGATGAGAACTTGATTACCACAAATATTAATCTTGACCTCTCATTCTTCACAGAAAGCATGAGTAAAGCATTCATGCTAGTCTACGATTGACCTCCTATTCCACCAGATTACGCCATCATATAACTCATTCAACTAAAAAAGAGAAAGGTAGAAATTAAAATCACAAACTATACACCATGTGTTAGGGGGGCAGAGCTTGCCGCGTAGAAGAAGAGCTCCGCGAGCCATCAGCGCCACTCTGCTAATATCCTGGCAATCTGAACTCCTGGGCACCCCAAAATACGTCCTCGAGCAGCCACTGGACTCTGGGTGCCGGCGGATACCACTCCGATGAGGTCGGTGACGGTGGGACCCCTGATAGCCGCATTCAGCTCGGGCCGCAGCGTGAGTCTGGGCTGGAGGCCGCGCGCC
Source organism: Lissotriton helveticus (assembly GCF_964261635.1). Classification (NCBI taxonomy): domain Eukaryota; kingdom Metazoa; phylum Chordata; class Amphibia; order Caudata; family Salamandridae; genus Lissotriton; species Lissotriton helveticus. The sequence goes on along the minus strand of NC_136068.1, from coordinate 1,820,806,507 downwards.
TGTTCCACAGATACCAGAGGAGTGCCCAAGGCCTACCGGCAACTGCACTCAAATTCCCGCCCGGTAGGCTTGGGAGTTTTCCTGAAGCCGCTGATCATCTCTAGTGCCTGCCTCGGACACCTGCGGATGCCCCGCCGATACCAACCCGGGACCCTGCGCACTTACTGACTGGGCGCACTACGAGGCCTCGCGCCTGTGGAGAGCCTGGCCGGAGCGGTCCTGGGAATTCCAGGGGACGGCGTGGCACCCCTGCCCGATTCCCACTGCCTTGCCCTGAGAATCTCCCGATACCCCGCTGATGGCGTGGAAGAGTCCGAGCTCGAGTCATCACCGTTTGCAGTAAGCGGGCCCCCTGGGAACGCGAGGCTCTTGGGCTGTGTGTGACCCGCCTGTGTGACCCGCCTGTCCATTGGCGATTCCAGTAATACCCTTGCCCCTTGCCAGGTGGGCGCAGTGTGCTGGTGAGACCGAGTGGGGGAGGGGGAAAGTGTGGTGTTGTGCTCGTGGTGCTTTCTCTGGTTACCATAGCATCAGATGATGCACCACATCCACACTCCAGAATGTTAGAGTGACTACTGTTGGTGCACGGTACCTGACTGGGAAGGACGGACCTGCTTGCTCTCTAATAAATTACTTAACTAAATACAGATACCGGATCCCTCGTTCATTACATTTATGGCGACAGAAGACGGGATATACATTTAACCAGCAAGCAGGAAGATTGAGAACCTACGCAAAGATTTTTTTAAAAAATAGATCGTCTTTTATTCCTTTCCTGAATTTAAACACTGAAGTGTTTAAGAATCCTGAGCCCAGGAAACCTCGCACGAACATTTTGTACCGTGAGTACCACTGTCATGGAAGTTTGACTGACGTTTGACTGACTTCGGACGAGAAAGTCTTCCAGTAATTTGATTTCGTCCGAACCGTTACATGAGCACATGTTCAGGAGTGCGTGCGTATTACTATTTTAACAGAAATTGATATTCGATGTGACCTGAAGTTACGAATGCTCCGTTGTTTGATTGGAGGCAACGGCACATTATCAATTTCTTAAATGTAACGGTACCTGCGCATCCTTTGAATTTGTTGAACGTTCTGGAACAAGAGGCATTTTCTGCCGTGGAGCTCTGGGTCCTCTGCGACGTCTCTTCCTGAACCTTGACGCTGTAAACTCACGCCACGCTTGACGTCTTCACGTGATAAAGGTCACGCAACGTGCCTCCATTTTGTTTCAGTATCAGAATTAATTACATTAGTGGTTTCACCGCATATGCCTCCGGTTTCAGTTGGAGCTACCGAAGATTTTAAAACCACTCGTTCTGTTTCTAAACATTCAAGGTACTGTTCTAATCCTTCTCATTGAACGCAAGATACATTTTTTGAAGTATTATTCGGCGGTGATTTGCACACCATTGCTGCATGCTCCTTGAAGATTTCGGTGACATGCACACCTTAAGAATCTATTTCTTATTTTAATTGTATACATTCTGTATTTATGTACTATCATTAACGATTATTTTTTTAGGTTGCCTTCATTTGTTATTTACTAAATGGCATCACAGGGTGGGTTGAATACCCCTGTCCCATTTTTACCTCGACCAGGTGAACCTTCAATTAAATGGTCGGATTGGAAAGTCTATTTTTTAAATTATATAGAGGCCCTAGAAGAAGAACAGGATGATGCTTTTTCTCAAAAGAGAAAAAAGAAAATGCTTTTACATAGTCTGGGGCCAGAGGGCAATAGAATTTTTAACCAAATGGAAAAAAAGGTTAGAGCTGATGACAATACTGTATTCCTAGACACTCTGGAGGATTTGGACACACATTACCATCCTCCAGTTTGTGTAGGGATAAGCAGGTACGAGTTTTTCAAGAGGAAACAAGGGAGGTCGGAATCTGTTGAGGACTATGTTTCTTGTCTAAAGAAATTGGCTATTAATTGCAAATGTAGTACCCTTCATGACAGTTTTGTTAGAGACCAATTAGTCATGCATTGCAACAATACATCTATCCAGGAGAAGCTCTGGACTTGTGGAGATTCTCCACTTAATGAAATTTTCGCAATAGTCAGAAAGGCGGAAATGTCCAAGAGGTGTGCTAAAGTTGCCCTCAAGGACAGTGATAAAGAGGATAGTGTAACTGTGAGTAAAGTAACTAATAACTACCAAAAAAAGAATAGTTATAAATCCTCCTCCTCATATAAAAAAAATATTAATCCTGGTTCATCTTATAAGAAAGAAAGCATTCCCAATTGTTTCAGATCTGGATTTAACAGACATTATGCGAATGATCCGAAATGCCCAGCTTTGAAATCAAAATGTAATTTCTGTAATAAAATTGGACACTTCTCTAAAGTTTGTAAATTTAAATCTGGTAAGGACAAGAAAGTGGTAAAGTGCATTGATTTCTAATGAGCCAAATACAGAAAATTACGATACATCTAGTGATGATAGCATCTTTTGCATCCTTGACTTTTGGGAAGATGACAATGCTGTTTTGAACATAAAATGTAAATCTAAGAAACCCACTTGCAACATCTTAATTGGGGGGTTTTAATTAGCATTGTACCTGATTCTGTCTCCCCCTATACGATTGTTAAACGTGATATTTGGAAAAAGTCATTTGCAAATGTTTTAAAAAAAGAGTTACTTCCACCTGACATCAGACCTGTTACATTTACTGGTGAAAAAATTCCCATGGTGGGGTTTGTTGAGGAGATCTTTGAATTTCAAGGGCGGAAGTGTTTGGGCAAGTTATATGTTGCTGAAGTTGGTCCATCCGTTCTTGGCTGGATTGATCAAGGTGCATTAGGCATCATCCTAAATGCAAGGAATGATGTTCAGGTTTTGATTTTTGATGAAGACAACAAGGAATTCTTAGACAGAGTAACTTTACGATTTCCAAAAGTCTTCTCAGGGGAAATTGGGAAATTGATCGACTTTTCTCATAAGATTATTTTGAAGGATGGTGCCAAACCAGTGTGCCATAAAGCAAGGAATATTCCTTTAAGCATCAGGAGTGATGTCATGAAAGATTTGGACGTCTTAGAAAAGAAGGGAGTTATTGAGCCAATAGAAAGCTCTGAATGGTTGGCGCCATTGGTCGTCGCGAGGAAACCTGATGGCCGTCTACGCTTATGCATAGATTTAAGAGACCTAAATAAAAATATTGTAATTGATAAATTTCCTCTCCCCAGGGTTGATGAACTTTTAGCACAAAGCTGCGGTGTCAAATGGTTCTCTTCCATAGACCTGGTATCAGCGTACCATCAAATTCCCCTACACGAGTCTAGTAGGAAGCTTACAGCATTTATAACTCCCTTCGGATGTTATCAGTTCATAATAATGCCATTTGGACTGGCTTCGGCAGCTGCCGTTTTTCAACGCCTTATGCACAAGTTATTCAAGAGCATGGAATACGTGACCTACTTCCAGGATGACATACTGGTAATGGGCAAATCCAGGATTGACCATGACAAGAGACTGTTTACTGTTTTAAAAACACTTGAATGTAATGGTTTAACAGCCGAGTCAAAGAAATGCAAATTTGGTATGAACTCTTTGACCTATTTAGGACATGAAGTGGGTGAAAAAGGTATTTTCCCAAAAAAGAAGTTGGTTGAGGCAATTGAAAATGCCCCTATTCCCTGTTGTAAAGATGGTCTTAGGTCATTTCTAGGGATGGTTGAGTTTAACTCAAAATTTGTGAAGAGTTTTGCTGACAAAACTTTTAATCTTAGGCAATTACTTAAGTTAAGAACGGAGTTTGTCTGGAATGATATTTTACAAAATGACTTTGACAATATAAGGAAAGAAATAGTTAATGCATTTCCTCTCCAAGCATTTGATCACACCCTGCACAACATAGTCACCACCGACGCAAGTGGTAAGGGATTGGGTGCTGTCTTTTCGCAGTCTAACAGGGATGGAATCGAAGTCACAGTTGCTTTTGCTTCCAGGTCCATAACCACTCTTGAAGGGAAGTTCTCAGTCATTGAGAAAGAGATGCTAGCCGTTGTGTGGAGTGTCGGGAAGTTTAGACAGTTTATCTGGGGCACTAGATTCAAATTACGGACCGATCACAAGCCCCTATTAAAAATCCTTACCTCTGATGGAATGTTGAAGGCCACTCCGAGACTTGCACGGATGAGTCTTAAGTTACTGGGATATGTGTATGATGTTGAATATATTCCTGGCAAAAGGAACATAGTTGCTGATTATTTAAGTCATTCTCCCTTACCGAATTGTGATGATTCTTATGATTCTTTTGAGTCTAATGAAGTTGCCGTTATCCATGATGACTGTCACCAACGGTTAGTGGCTATTTCTAAAAAAAGACTGGGAGGAGTGCTGTGATAAGGATGAGATCTTGAACTCTGTTCGTAATTTTGTTACCAATGGATGGCCTTGTAAATCGAAATTGAGGGAGGAACTGAGACCATTTTGGGAAGTCAGAGATGAACTTTGTATAGATGATGCTGATCACTTGTGTAAAGGTGAAAGAGTTATTGTCCCTTCTTCCTTGAGAGATAAGATTCTATCCATTAATCATGAAGGTCATCTAGGCATCATGAAATTGAAGTCAAGGGTAAAATTATCGTACTGGTAGCCCGGATTGGATAAGGAGGTTGAGAGATTTATTCAAAGGTGTGATACTTGTGCGAATGCTGATAAGTCCTTGCGTGTATTTAAACCCACTCTTGGATTTAGACATATTCCTATGTACCCATGGGAAGATTTAAGCATGGATTGGTTGGGTCCTGTTGAAAATTACGAAGGCAGCATTAAGCATATTCTAGTTGTGATTGACAATTACTCTAGATGGCCTGAAATTGAAATATCTGAAATGTTTGACACTAAAGTTGTTGTTGCTTTTCTCCGAAAGTTGTTTTTACAAGAAGGTATTCCGAGGAATATTTTAACTGATAATGGTCCACAATTTAGATCTGAACTTTTTCTGAAATTCTTAGGTAGGAATGGCATAACCCCTAAAAAGACACCTGTTTACCGTTTACCATCCTGCTGGTAACGGCATTGTTGAGAGGTTCAACAGGGTAATCATGGGGAGTATCCAGGCCTCTATTCGCGCTGATAAAGATTGGGAAAAAGAATTACTGGAAACTATTTGGGCTTATAGAATCACCCCCACCAGTACCAATTATAGCCCTTTCAGGATCCTTAGAGGTAGGGAGCCATTTACTAAGGATAATGTTACTTGGAATTCCAAGAAAATTTGTGGGAAGTGGTCTCCTGCTTTAGTCCGTTCAAGACTAAGGAAGATTCAAGGTTCACACATTAGCGATTTTGGTAGAAAAAATGCCACTAGAGAAGCTGAACTCAGTGTAGGGGATTGGGTCAGAATTAAACTTGACACTAAGGTTAAGAAAAGTCAAAGCAAATTTTCTGATCCTTTGCAGGTTGTGGAGCTGTTCTCGAAGTCTGCCAAGTTAAGTGACAACCAAGTTTGGCATCACAACAGGTTAGCGAAATGCAAAGGGAACTTCTCTTGTGTCAAAACTAATACTGATCCTGCTCCTTCTTTTGAATGGTTGTGGGATGATGTCATGCAAAGTAGTAATGCTGGGAATGAAGTTGTTAAAGCTTCCACTAGTAATATGTCGACATCCTCTCCGCAGTTGTATGATTCGTCCCCCTATCAGTTGCCTTCTTCTGATTTGCCCGCACCAATACTTTCCTCATCTGCTTGTAACCAGCACATCTCACGCACTGGTAGGCAAATCAAAATCCCTGCTCGTTTCAGGAGCTATGTAATGTAACTGATTTTATCTTTACTGTGTTATTCTTTTCTGTTAGTTTTGGAAGAAGGGGGGAGTGGGTTATAGTGGTAACGTAGTAACTTTTTCCTTGTTGCTTCATTCCTAGGTTGAATTTACATGTCTATTCGCAAAGTTATTCTGCATTGTTATTTTGCAACTTGTTTTATTCCTCTGCTATGTTATTTCACATAATTATTATTATGAAGACTAAATGTCCTTTTGTTTTTCTGTTAATGTAAAGAAGGAAGATGTGGTGTTGTGCTCATGGTGCATCCTCTGGTTACCATAGCATCAGATGATGCACCACATCCACACTCCAGAATGTTAGAGTGACTACTGTTGGTGCACGGTACCTGACTGGGAAGGACAGACCTGCTTGCTCTCTAATAAATTACTTAACTAAATACAGATACCGGATCCCTCATTCATTACAGGAAGATACTACAGGAATCCAAGCAACTTCGCCACTTAGGAGGGCGGAGGACGGGACTCAGCACTCTGCCAACTTCCAGTACTGCGTCTGTCTGCGCCCACCACTGACTCTCCTGCTTTGCCTGGCCTGGTGTGAGGGCCCCACGGAGCACACCGGCCGGCGGGGGCTGCTGTAGTTGCTGGGACGCCTGGGTGAAGCGTGTCCTGCCTGGGGTGTGCGGCTTGTATTTTTGTCACTTTTGGATTGTGGCGTGCGCTCACACTGTGGGCCCCCCCCCAGGGGCTTGCTCGTTTAGCCCACGGTCACTCCTGGGAGGGTCTCTACCCCTGGTGCTGTCTAGTTGGTGGCGCCCAGCTTCTTTACGATATATTGGTGGCCTTTCTCCAATTTACTCTTCCACATCAAACCTCCATCAGGGGTAGGGTCGATCGAACACAAACTTGTCTCCCATTTGAAGCAAAAAGCACTATATCTAAAGAGGCGGAGAGGGCGCGCTCAGCAGATTCTGGCGCAGACCACTCGGAAGATGATCCCACCGAGGTCAAACAAATGTTTGCCACTATACAAAAAAGTCTGCCGGCAATGGATGGGAAAATTGACTCTTTGGTGTACTGATTAGGCAGGATGTCGGAGCACCTTGATAAGCAAGCGGAGCGCACAGACATGGCCGAACGCAGGAGTACCGAGGTCGAGGAGGCCCAGACCGAGACAGACCTGGTGCAAAAACAAATGGCTAAAACCCTCGCCATGCTTCAGGATAGGACAGAGGATTTGGAAGCCTGATCCCGCCGCAGTAACATACGTATAACAGGCCTACCAGAGTCCACTCCAATGGGCAACGCTGAACAATTTACCGAAAAACTGCTTATCTCCTTACTAGGCCGCAATACTTTCTCAGAACTCTTTGTGATTGAGAGAGCGCACCGATCGTTGGGCCCGCGTCCCCCTCTGGGCGCTCCACCATGCTTAGTGATAGCAAAGCTTTTGAATTACCAGGAAGATCGAGACTCGGCCCGGAGACGGGCAAGGGAACTGGGGGAGATCCAATATGAAGCCTCAGCTATTTCACTTTACTCCGACTTCACTGCCAAGGTACAGGATGCTCGCCGACTCTTCAATCCCTTCAAGAGAAAACTCCTGGACCATAACATCTCCGACGCTATGCTGTATCCAGAGAAACTAAAGGTGAACCTGGATGGCTCTTCTCGCATCTTCACGGACCCGAAGACTTTGCAAAAATGAAGGACATACTCAAGAAATCTACGCTGGAGGCTGCGCAAGAACACACAACGGAGGAGGTAGAGGGCGCACAAGGTGCTTCCCTCGAGGACAATGACTAGAATAACCGGACTAAGATGTCTCCACTCTGTAAAGTATTGTCTTCTGTATTCTTAATGTCAGTATTCTTTGCTCTGTTGTCATTTGGAGACGGTGGGTCTGTCTCTTCTTTTGTGTAGATGGGTTCCCGGGCTGGTGGCCAGCCAGACTCACACTGTACACTCCAAGTAAGTTACAGATATATGCATGATTCTCTATGTGCTAGCGGAAGTTATTTATGCTCACACGTTGCAGTCTCTTACTTGTTCATGTTTTGATTATATTTTTTCGGTAGAGATAATACATCACTGGGACTGTTGCTTATGGAATTGCAACAGTTTATTCAGCCCAATTGAGTGGCTCCTCACTAATAATTGATTACCTATATACACATAATTCTATATGGCTAGAAGCCGATGGTTGCTCGTAGTGCCTTGGTAACATCCGCCCCTGTGTGTTACGCACTACATGGCTAGTCGCCATCTTTCCCCAGAGTCGGGAGGATGGTGGGTACGATTAGCCCAGATGGCAGCGTGGAGTACTGACAGATAGAGCAGTGCCCCAAGAACCTGAGTTCTAGTCAGGTGAGGAGAAGCACGTTCCTCTTCAAATTAAGGAGGACTGAGAGGATGAATCAGGTGATATCCTTATCATTTTTTTCGTTGTTTCCCCAACATTTATTTTTGAAGCAGTAGCAAAGTTCACAATGGTCCTGATGAAGCAGTAGATACCTTGTGAGGATCATAGAACTGCAGAAACATGTCGACCTAAACATCTAGTCAGTAGTTATTTGTTGAATCCACTGACCCTTTGCACTAACTATGTTTTTATCTATTGAAGTGTACGGCTATAGAATAAAGTGTTTTGTGTGTCCACTCTCCAATTTTAAATGAGCACTTTTTCTCACCACTCACAATTCTTTCATGCACTGCTTCCAGTTACCAATACTTGCCATTCAACAACTTTGTGAGCCCAAACACTTCACAGCCAGACTCTAGTGAAGTGGTTGCAACGTGGACTCTCCACTCTGTGAAGTGGCCCAAATGATGGAAAGGGCTTCACAGGATGGGTAACTGATGGTAACTTTAAATACTGTGGAAGTGTCCTGTTGTATACCATATTGACACACAAGCAGCAAGTCAGGAAACACTTAGGCATACTAGACGGTTGTTTGTTTAGACCCACAGTTACTCTTTTGTAGAGTACGATTAGGCCGTGCCACGATTGGGGTGACATGGCGTGGGAGGGGGGAGGCAGGGTTTGTTGTGAATTATTATTTCTTTTCTTTGGTTTTTCTTATTTCCTGCTTTTGGTATTAGTGTATGAGACACACACACAATGGTATGCATGTCACATCTCCCATAAGGTTTGCTCATTGACCAGATGTCCTTAGGGCACTTTCTGACAGGTTCAACTACACTTCACCACCCTAGGCGATGGAGACTACATTAAGACTTTTGTCCTGGAACGTCAGAGGTCTCAATGATCAACGTAAGACAAGGAAAGTTATGTCACTATAGATATCGCCCTCTTACAGGAAACACATCTCCGGATGACACATCTCCTGCAAACCCGAAGCAAAATCTGTGGCACGATCCACGCTGCAGGCTTCACCTCACATGCCCGGGTAGTCCTTACCTGGATCAACCCCAAATCTTGCCTCACACTCAAGGAACTGTACGCAGACACTAATGGCATGTACGTGGTGTCCAGATGTAGGGGGAGGGGCTTTGATTGCATACTTGTTAATGTGTACAGTCCCAATCACAATTGTCCCCAGTTCTTTCACAACTTGCTCACACTGGCTCGGCGTCTGCCGGACGTCCCACAATTATGGGTGAAGACTTTAACTGCACACTTAACCCTAACCTAGATCGATCGGGCCCAGTAAGGTGCCGTTCATAGACGGCCGAGGCCCTTCAGGCTGCTCTGACGGAATTGCATCTAGTTGATGCTTAGCGCACCCGGTCAGGGGTGACAGGTGGCTTTAGAAATTATTCAGCACCCCTCAATCTCCACCCCCGAATAGATTATTTGTTCCTGGCTGGCTCCTTAGGCAACAAATAAGCGAATGCGAGGTCTTTCCACGTACTTATTTGGACCACTCCCCTTTGTTACTCACACTGGCTACTTCTGCCAGGCGCCCCTCCCCCCCCCGTTTACATGGTGCTCTCCCCCATACGTGTTATTAGATGAGGCCTTTAAGGCGGAAATGGTGGAGGCTATGGAGACCTTTTTTTACAACTAACCTGCGCTCGGTTCCGCACTTTTCTACAAAGTGGGAGACCTTCAAGGTGTATGTCCGTGGGGTAGCCATATCTAAACACTCGGGGTTCTGAAATCGATTAGAGGGCGGTTCACTTTCTTAGAGCAAAAACTCTCGGACATAGAGAGAGACATGCATGACTCCGGCGATCCTTTATTGCAGGTCACACTTAAGGAGACACTTGAGGAATAAGACATGGAGGCAGACAGGGAGGATGGGGAAATACGCAGTGGCGAGGGTGTACGATGAAGGGGAGCGACCTGGTACGACACTAGCGAATCTCATGAGAGGGCGCCCTGACACTACTCAACCCATGAAGCTGGTCACAGAAGAAGGGGAGACAGTTGTAGACTCTGATGGAGGAGCAGAACAATTCCGGCAGCTTCACGCTGATCTATACAAAGCTCGTTCTCACTCAACACCCTCTAATATGCAAGAGTACCTAGAATATATTAAGCTACCCTGTCTGTTGGACTCTCACAGAGAGTACTTGATGCGCCCCCTTGAAGCGTGGGAGATACATTCCGCTCTGTCCACCATGCGCTCAGGCAGCGCGCCGGGGCAAGATGGGCTCACTGTAGGATTCTACAAGGAATTTAAGGAACTAATGACCCCGGACTTACTCACTCTGTTCAAGGAAATGGAGGGAGGCGCTCCTGGTCATTCTATTAAAACCTGGAAAGCCTCCACAACACTGTACCTCTTATCGACCGCTCTCACTTTTGAATGTGGACACAAAGATCTTCGCTAAAATATTAGCTAATAGACTGAGCCCCCTAATGCCGACTCTTGTGGGTGCTGAGCAGGCCGGCTTTATACCAGACGTGCATTCACACACAATCTACATACAGTTTTCGGAACCATTCAACACACTAAAGCAGACCAAGGCCTCCGCGATTTTCCTGGATGCTGAAATAGCATTTGATTCTGTAGAGTGGAACTTTATGTTATTGATCCTGGAGAGAATGGGGATAGGTGGAGTCTTCATACGCCTGATCAACACATTATACACGGACCCGAAGGCCCAAGTGCGGGTGGGAGATGTAGTCACGGCCCCTCTGCAGATATCTCAGGGTACTAGACAGGGATGCCCACTCTCCCTGTTACTATATGCATTGGTGGCGGAAACGCTTGCCTGTGCAATATGTGAATATCAGTCACAGAGGGATTCGGTTCCAAGGGTACAATCTCATTATATTGGCGTATGCAGACAATACCTTGCTCTATATTCGGGACCCTGCTCAAAATGTTTCTCCTATCCTCCGTGAGATAGTGAGATTCGGTGAATGCTCTGGGCTGAAAATTATTTGGGAGAAGTCGGTTATATTTCCTCTCACCCCGGCGACGCTCCCTGACGAATTAGACTGTCCTCTGCAATGGATCACGGTCGCAGTATGCTATTTGGGTATTCAGGTCCACACGGGCCCTGACCAAGTATTCCAAGAAAATGACGGCCATGCCATCATTAAAGCTCGAGGAAGATATTGCAAGGTGGATCAGTCTCCCCCTCTCCCTTCTGGGCAGAATATGCTTCATAAAAATGGTGGTTCTTCCCAGATTTTTATTCCCGTTTCTTAATATTCCGATGGTATTACCTGCACAGTTCTACGAACACTACTGATTAGACTGGCCTGGGCTGACAAACAACCGCGGGCAAGTTGGATGGTCCTCACTTTACCATACTGTATGGGAGGACTTGGTGCTCCTGACCTTGACTTACACTATCAGGCAGCCCAGGCCTCACACACATATTACTAACTACACCAACAGACGTCGCCTCCACATCTGCTCATAGAGCGACTGTCTACAGCACCCGACCATTTGACAAAGGCACTGTTTCATGCACCGCGTCGCACTACAGGGGGTCTTAGACTCGATCAACGCCACTATGAATGCTTGGCATAATCTTCTTTATCGACAAGCGCTTTCAATACCATACTCCCCGGCCGCCCCTATTGCTTGGTGTGAATGGCTCCTGACTATCACCGCACCAGAAATGGTAATTGCATTACACTCCCTGGGTCGAGATACTATTGGTGACTTCTTGGGGGATGGGGTTGGTAGGGATGGAGACAGTTTGTTACAAGTCGAGCCCTCGCCATCTGTTTTAACCACCTTCCATTACTTCCAAGCCCGCAGTGCATTGCAAAAATCGCTCGGAGAGGAATTACAGGAGCCTCAGAAGTACACTCCTTCACAACTTTAATTCGAGCTAGCTCCCCGAAGAGACTGGTATCCCTAATTTACTCTAGACCCATGAAGCTGCGGCGATACACTTACACAAAGGCTAGGTTAGATTGGCAGGCTCACCTAGAGATCACGGTTGAGGATAGCATGTGGACATATTGTTGTGAGGCCACCAAGCGAATCTCTCTCAATGGCCGGCACCGCCTTATACAATTCAAATTCCTTAACAGGATTTATCACACACCTGTGTGGTTATGCAGATCTGGTAGTGCAGTCACACATGAAACCCTCAGTCCTGACCCATTGTTAGCCTTACTTGGCTATTCCAAGAAACTACAGAAGCCTATCAGATGTTTGGTCGATATGCCCATATTAATCGCTAAAAAACGGTGATGGATCAAGCCCTGATCTTTTGACTGGGTAGGAGTGTTCTGCTTAATTCAGATGCTCTGTCCATCACCACCCCCTTTTATGAATCGTTTTGGCCACTATAGGAGTGGAAGGGTAAGCTCAGACAGGAGTCCCTTGCTCACTGCACCATCAGGATTCAAGCAAGCCGGGCCGAAGACGGCTGTAATGCCAGAAACCGGTCCCCGGAAGCTTGTTTCCTTTCCAGTAAAGAATTGGCTTGGTAGTTTGGTCTGCCCTGTTCCCATGATGCACTGGGCCAGGGACAGACTAATTTGCATGTAGCCAGGTTCTGAACTGGGATGGTGCAGTGAGCTAAAAAACGGTGATGGATCAAGCCCTGATCTTTTGACTGGGTAGGAGTGTTCTGCTTAATTCAGATGCTCTGTCCATCAACACCCCCTTTTATGAATCATTTTGGCCACTATAGGAGTGGAAGTGTATGCTCAGACATGAGTCCCTTGCTCACTGCACCATCAGGATTCAAGCAAGCCAGGCCGAAGACGGCTGTAATGCCAGAAACCGGTCCCCGGAAGCTTGTTTCCTTTCCAGTAAAGAATTGGCTTGGTAGTTTGGTCTGCCCTGTTCCCATGATGCACTGGGCCAGGGACAGACTAATTTGCATGTAGCCAGGTTCTGAACTGGGATGGTGCAGTGAGCTAAAAAACGGTGATGGATCAAGCCCTGATCTTTTGACTGGGTAGGAGTGTTCTGCTTAATTCAGATGCTCTGTCTATCACCACCCCCTTTTATGAATCGTTTTGGCCACTATAGGAGTGGAAGGGTATGCTCAGACATGAGTCCCTTGCTCACTGCACCATCAGGATTCAAGCAAGCCGGGCCGAAGACGGCTGTAATGCCAGAAACCGGTCCCAGGAAGCTTGTTTCCTTTCCAGTAAAGAATTGGCTTGGTAGTTTGGTCTGCCCTGTTCCCATGATGCACTGGGCCAGGGACAGACTAATTTGCATGTAGCCAGGTTCTGAACTGGGATGGTGCAGTGAGCTAAAAAACGGTGATGGATCAAGCCCTGAACTTTTGACTGGGTAGGAGTGTTCTGCTTAATTCAGATGCTCTGTCCATCACCACCCCCTTTTATGAATCATATTAATCGCGGAGCGCGTCCTTGCAATACATTGGTCACGCGTTCCCGCTCCCACTTTGGCACAGTGGTCCAGAGACATGTTGTATTGTTACACTCAAACGGAAGTGTATAGTGAATTGTTGCCTCCCAGGAACCGCCCTAAAAACTTTTGGACACTGTACACCACTTACATGGCGTCTCGAGCTCGAGAGTCTCCTCCTCCACCTGCCACTACGGGGTGACTGGTCAGTCAGAATGGCCTTCGCTGGAATCGAAACACCTGGAGTAGGCTTGAGGCCTGGACTTGGGATGATGTGTCCTCAATATTAAAATGTCAAAATATTTTTTTTTCCTTTCTACATTTTTATAGGCCCAGCTATTTGAGACTTTTTATGCTTAATCTTGGATTTTATTCTCATTGTTTATTATTATTTCATCAGATTGGATTTTGCATTGTAGCATTGTATAATTTCATCCTTCATGTCTTGGGAAACATTGTATATGTGTATATGATTTATTTTGGTGTTGTATTAATGAAAAAGCAAAATAAAATCTAAACAATAAAAAAACTATACACCATGTGTCACTGTGATCCAACTTTCACTAAAGAGCTTTGGGCCATATGTATCAAGCAAAATTGTGATCGCAAATGCCGAAATGCGCAGAATTTTGGCGTTTGCGATCGCAATTTTGCTTTCTGGTGTGTATGAGGCAAATCTGCGTGCATTTAAGGAATCGCAAACTTTGCAATTCCTTAAATGCAATGTAAGAAGCGCCAAAAAAGTGCAATTTGGCCTTAAGGAATCGCAAATTACCACCAACTTCAAGTCGGTGCTAATTTGCAATTTCTTTGAAAAATACACTTTTTTGCATTTTTCAAAGTGCAATGTGAAGCACATACATGCCCTTAGGACATGTATGTGCGCCACATGTGCACACATGCTTATTTCACGGGTGCAACAGGGTGTTCTTTTGACACCCTTGCACCCTTGAAATTGCATTCCCAATTTGCGATTCGCTAATGGCTAATCGCAAATTGAGAATGTCTTCCCATTCATTCCTATGGGCCTCTATGCCCATAGGAATGAATGGGGAGGTATTCCTTAATTGCGAATCGCAAATTGAGATTCGCAATTAAGGAATATTGTAGGATTTTCAAAATGTATTGCAAATCCTACATACATAGCATTTTGCGATTCTCAATAGCAATTTGCAAAAAATCGCCATTTGAGAATCGCAAACGCGGATTTTGATACATATGGCCCACTGTATCTATCAACCGCCGGATGTCAATACACACTAGTGGAACAGCTCATTTAATTCATGACTAACAATCAGATTTCACTTGGGAAAAGCAGTTTTCTAGGAGACTTCAACTTGCAATGACTTGAAGGAGGCAGAAGAATCACAACTTTACTTGTTCCCACTAAGTAACAATCTGAAGCATTATACTGCTACCTACACCACATCTTCCATACTTTACCAATAATTGTCACGGAAAGAAAGACTGAAGTGAAGGCACTGATGTCAGTTGGTTGGGAAAACGCCTTATCCTTTCTCACTCCCTTCTTCTACAATAATAACTTACAAGAAATAAACAAGGCGCCAGATGCTTAACAAACATTAATCCTGCCACGTTGGCTGACAACATAGCGACATTTCGGGATACTATACGGCAAGACCATGAAGCGACTCGTCTTTCTTCCCAATATTCTGAGGCACTGGCAGCAATCGGCAATATTATGGCCACCATAAATCTAAAAGAATGACCAATGGTCCTGTAGAGAACCACTGGTTCTCAATTGCTCTCTAAAGAACTGGATGAAGAAAGCAAAGACATTAGATCGACCGAGCATCAACAGCGGCCAACTTCTCCAGAGAAGCGAGGGATTCTTCTACAGAGCTGTCTGATGTCTTCACAGAGAGGATTAGAAGGACCTCTCCATTGCTCCTAAGAATCTTAGTTGATGCCCAAATCCTTCCCCCACCCCCAAAGAACAGTGCAATCTGGAACTAGTTCAAATAAGTCAATGAAGAAAAAATGATCAGAACTGTAGGTAATACAAAACTTGCTGGATGCTCAGTGTGTCTCATTCCCTCTGCCTTAATTATAAAAATAAAAAATTAGCAGAGGCATCTGACTATTCTGGATGCCACAGTAACTCACTGGCCAATGGTGAAGTCACAGGCTGCATGAAAATAGGTCACACCCCTTATGAAGGAAAGAAAAACAAAACAGTTGCAGACCTGAATAATTTCCACTCAGTAACTAACCTCGCGTTGCAGCAATAATTATAGGGTGGTATTTCCCAATTACAACAATACATTGAGAACTATAACCTACTAGACAATTTTCAGTTGTGTTTCAGAACAGGTTATAGAACAGACAGAGCCACTGTTTAGACCATGAACAATTCTCTCTGCTCCTGAATAACGAAGACTCTTGCCTGCTCATACTCCTCGACAAATCCGAGGCATTTCGAGATGGTTAGTCACAAGGTCCTACTATGCACACTCAAAGAAACAAGCATTGGCAAAGCCAATAGGGCTCGCCTATGCAAGAGAAATTGGCTTTGCCAATATGTTTTAGCCATGCTGTACACCAGTGTGGCTGCTGTTCAGCATTCTCTAAAGGTTAATGGGGTAAAAGAGAGTGGCGTGGAGTGGAGATGAGTGCTATGGCTGTGAGAGCTATTAGCTGTGAGGCCTATTGGGTCTGTGAGTGTCTTTTAGCTATGACATGCAGCATCCTGATGATATGGAGCATGGCTAAATAAGAAGAAAAAGAAGCATTTACAATGCAATAGGTCTCGCATTAAGAAGAGTTTAAGCTATTGGCAATGCAGTAGCTTAAACTCTTGCATTTGCGAGACCTATTGCATTGAAAATATGTTTTACAACCGCCCATGCGGCGCTTTCAGACTCATAGTGGCCCCGCCCCTTTCTTTGTACAAACTGTGCCTAAAGAAAGGGGCGTGTCCGAAAATAAAGTGAAACCGCGGCATGGAGGCTTTGACCCCAAAAAAACATACGTTTGTCAAGTTGACAAACAGAGGAGGGTTTTTTTTTTTGAGGTAAAAGCGCCCAAGTCACGCTTTCAATTTAATGTCGGCCGGGTACCATTCTTTAGGCGTGGGTTTGTGTAAAGAAGGGGTGCGGCCTCTATGAATGAATGTGAAAGCACCGCATGGGCGCTAGTAAAAAAAAAAAAAAAAAAACATAAATAGGTAAGCGCGGCCGCTAAATACGAACCGTGCTGCTAAAATTAATTTTTTTTAAACACAGCAGCTATAGTTAAGGTGGACCGCAATTACAAAAAAATTTGAAATAAAAGCGGGTGGTGTGGTGTGAGGTAGTGGGTGGAATAGGGAAAGAGCACTAGTAAAAGGGCCAGTTGTTATGGGAGGTAACAAATGCAGACAAGGCAGTACCAAGGAAGGATTAACAAGCCTAATAACGACTCGGAAACCAGCGTTTACAAAGGACAATGACACAAGCCAATTAAAAATATGGACAGAGAGTGGGCCGGGCTTCAAAGCCATACCCCACTACTGCATGCCTCGCAGCAGGGCATGCACTGCCCAGGCTCGACCTAAACAAGCATTGGCATAGCCAATAGGTCTCGCCTTTGGGACCTTATAAGTGTTTATCCATGCAACAGCTGATGTTGTTGTAGTAAGGATATTGTGGTGCATAACTAAATACTTATAAGGTCCCATGGGCGAGACCTATGGGCTATGCTTGTTCTGTGAGAGCAGCAACTACTCTGGAAAGCTAAAAGGATTAATACAGCTGGTGGAGATCATGCCGAGGACGGGGCAGTGGTTATGTGAGGGCAACACACAGCAGGTGGAGAAGGCATAGGGCACACATATGGTCGGAGATGGATGGGTAGCGGTCCGGGAACCAGCACAAGCCAGCTGGGGATATTGCGCGCTGGGTCAGCGAGACCTAAAAACTATGGTGCCGACTCTTCTTTCTTTTTTTATAATCAGATATGAGAAAAATCACAAAAGCGTTTTTTTAAGTGAAGGTGGGGGAGAAACATGGAGGGAGCAAGTGTGAGGAAGCAACATAAGGGTGGGGAGGAGGAGAAACAGCGAGCGAGACTACAACATGGAGTGTACAGGGGAGAAGCACAAAAGTGAGAAAGTAATGCTGGTGAAGAACAAGAGCAAACGCAACATGGAGAGGGGTTAGGAGAAGCACACAGGTTACAGTGAGCAACACGGAGTGCAAGGGAAGAGAATCACAGTACATGGACAACTGCAAAACACATGCACTTCCACAAAGTGCTTATTCAAAACGAAAAAAAAAAGTAGTGCTTGAAAAGCAGGCTGTGGAAGCATAAAAGCCAGCCAATCAAAAGAAATGGTAAAGCAGATATGCTCTATGGGCGGCACGAACAAGATTGACACGCTGGAACTTGAACAAGAAGCAGACAAGTGAGAGTGACAGGAAGGCCAACCAATGGCAAGCAACAGGCAGTATCCAAGCACCTGTAGGCTCTCGGTAAGCCCACAATATTTCCTTTGCCGCTAGACAGCTGTGCCGTCTTTGGCTCAACCTAAAAAGGAACTTAAGTTTCCGCTTTGGGCAAATAAGCTCTTAAAGGGATTATTTTATTCAGAACGTATTACTCTGAGCATGACCCTCTATTCTACGTCTTCATTACACATACGTTATCATCCATGTAAGACTATTTCATGGTCCTCGGTATGATATTCAGAGTAATCTGCACGCTACTTTCATTTAAACAAATTAGTCGAAATTCTAGACTTCTACACATTGTTCTCAATTGCCCGCTAAAAACTTGTTTGATTGAAAAGTGCTCTGTCATCCTTCGAATCAAGACTGTGCTATTAAAAAAAGCGAATAAATGAAGAGAGGTATGCATCATGTGCGTACTGCAGAGAAGAAAGAAGGAAACATCCCAAAATATAAACTCATTCCAGGGTGATCCCCAACTGCTACTGAGGTGCTGCAAATTGTGTACAAAGGGGAAAGTGTAACTTTCAAACTCCTTTATCATTGGATGCATGGCTGATTAAGGGGGAAAAATTTTAAAGAACTAAAGAAACAAGACATAAAATGTGGAAAAAGGAAAATTAGAAAGGAAAAAATACAGAGGAAGAACAAAAAAATGGGAGGAGTCAAAGAAAAAGAAAAGTAATATTAAAAATAGAGAAGAAATATAGTGATATGAAACGCCAGCCTATGGGCATTGAACTACCAACACCTCAAGGAATTACAGAAAGCAGTCTGTCTTGTCTCGACCACCCAACTTACAGGGCCTTAGGCAAACCAACTTCCGGGGTCGCGGGCCGGACAAGTCCCTTGTGCCTAGACCTAACAGGCTCTGGTTCCCAGACGAACGAACATCATGTACCGTTAAACTCCAGAAGATGAAGTACCAAAATGTAGTGCCTCGCTGGAAAAAACCCAATCGTCATGTTGTCAAAAAAAGGCAAACTTTCAGACTTCATCTTTTACAGACATATCGACCTAATCAACAAAGACTAAAGAAAACAATATGTCACAAAAATCCTCTTCAAGCCAATGAAAGCATGAGTATGAGACGGATCAACTTGAACCCGAAGGAGGCCTGTCCACGGTAGACAAGATCTGGAATATGTTCGACATGATGTAGGAGTCCTCTCTCAAGAAAACGGATCCCCTATTCGCTGCTTTCCTGGATTGCTCAGTCAGATACTACAGGTGAAGCGGGAGTCAATAGAACCCTTCAAAGTATTGTAAAGACCCGCTAGTCCAAGTCAAAGGCCCTAGTCGGAGTTACCTCAACAGAACGAGAAGCAAGCCGCTTGCCACCAATAGACAAGTCAAGCAAGGTGCCACGCTTAATCAGCTTATATATGTATGCCGGCACATTTCAAGTTCCCCAGGGCATCCAAAATATCACGCTACAAAGATACCTCTGATTCTCTGCGCTGACTGTCTAATCTTTTTGACAAGGTCCCAAAACGCACAACAGGCGCAACTCAATTTTTTGTATTACTTGGCCCTTTAAAACCCCTTTCCTGCTCCATTCCTTTCAAGCTCGCAGCACTCTGCCTTCCTAAACTCCTGGCCATCTTTCCTGTAAAGCTTTTGCTGTCGACTGGAGAATCATGTACCCAGCATTACCCTTTATTTGCCCCCCCCCCAAACACATATTCCCTCTCCCCCCCAAAGTCCCCTTCTTAGCTCCTTTCCCTTCTAAATTCTCCACCTTCATCCTTATGAAGAAGTTTTCGGCCTGCAGGAGCACTATATAACTTGTGTTATTTTACATCTCACGTGTACATTTTTATTCTTTACTTCTTTTGTTCATGAAAGTCCACGGACCAAAAGTGTAAAAAAACAAATTAAAAAAAAAACTTGATAAAGATATTGGTGACTGGATGTACCAAACTCCGGTAGCTGAACAAACCAACCCTTCAGTGCCTGGACCAACAAGCTTCAGCCACCGGCACTTGACCCAGCCAGCCTACCTCCAGTGGCTGTAGGATCAGACTTTTATTTGGGGGAGATCCCATTCTAGTGTTGCTCCTGCCTCTCAAAGGGGATTTATACCTGCCCCTCATATTGGCGCCTTTCCCACTGTTTCCAGGCAGTGAACACTCACAATACACACAAGCGTGAGGTATTGACCCACTGTGCAGGGCACTTCTGGTCTGAATCACTCAATTGATGCCTCTGGGAACAGATTTGCTCTCACGAAATATTACACCAAGATGGCTTAATTTCACTTGACACTAAAATAATTTGAGTATAAATTGATATTTTGCCTATACAAAACGTGAATTTATATTTGCATATTATCTGTGCATCTACTCAGAACTTAAGATGTGCAAATGCTTCAGAACCACAAAACATAAATTATACCTTTTTTTAACCTGGTCAATGGTTATAATGAAATTCTGGCATGGATCCGGACTTCATAGACCAGAGAGACAGGCGTTACTACTGCGAGGGATGTTTCCTTGAAACTATAACTCAAATTAAGGCACATCAGAAAATTCTGAACTAAGCTAGGAGGAAAAAGTACATTTTCCCTAATGGTTCTGAGCTGTGGTATGGCCCACCCAGTGTTGTGAATGCGAAAACTAGCAAATGGTAAAAAGCAAAAATAAAAATTTGGGAAAATAACACATGTATGTATATATTTTACTTCCTGCTCAGCTGTGAGCGTGGAGGGGTGGGGCAGCGCCCCTGAATTCTGATCTCTGCTCTCTCACAGTTTCTCTTCTCTTACAAGTGCTTGGTCAGTCGATTTTCCCTGCCGATGTCTTCGGTTCTTTGCGCTTTTACTTTCAGTTTGACTCTCCCCTCGAATCATAACCCCCTCACCCCCCTCCCATGCCCCCCCCCACCAAAAAACTGATATTTCCGAGCAGAAGTATTTTTTCAGAAGTTAATTTTCAGCTTTTTTCTGCTGCGTTGTGTAACTGTCAGTGCTGTAAATCCTATATTGAAAAGGAAACGGTCCAATAGGTTTGTAGTTTGTCCATGTCTTTATATGCTCAAACAATTTTAGTGACCTTGTAAAGGGAAGCTAGCAGAGCATTGTGGTGAAAAACTATGTTTTAAGAAAATGTGCACAACAGTCAACCGTCTATTTTTCAAAGTTTAGTCAGCGGCAGTTGTCGAAAGCCTAAAGAAATAGTTGGGATCCATCAGCCTAAAGGGGACATCATTTGCAAGGCCGCGCCCCACAATATTCCTTTTACCCCCATCCTTACCTGCCTTGCTCCACCCAGTTTTCAGAGCAGTGTCCACGTGCGCTAATAAATGACTTCAGGACCGGGGCATGCCAAGTGTGAATAGAATTAAGGAAAGCAAGCCTTGGCAAAGCCAAGGTGTGTGTTTCATGTGCTAATGCATGGAATGTTAGCACATTGGAGCGAGATACACAGGCGGTAACGTGAGAGAGTTGTAAAGTAGTTCCACCTGCAGTTCAATGTAAGTGTTCAAGCAGAGGCGGAAGGATATACTCAAATGGCCAACAGTATTAGTTGAGAGATCTGTACCGCTGAAGCGGATTGGGTAAATCTCAAGCCAATGGCTGAAAAAGGCTGGTTGTAAAGAAAGCCAACCGCTGAAAGGGGCAGACTGGACGCCACTTCTATGTATTGTTAATAAAAGGCCACTTGACAACTGTGCTGTCAAGACCCAGATGAAAAAAGTCCTAAAAACAGAAGGAACCTGCCCAGAGTTTCCCCGGGAGTCTCTGCGGCCAGCGAACCCCAGCAGCATGGCAGCTCTGGACAGGAGGCATCTTCGAAATCCGTGAGGTGGGGTGACGTGTATTAGGCCCTCAAGATTTATTTACCCACAAAGCACCCGGGGGAGCACCACTGTTAACAATACAGCACCTTCAAGAGCTACTCAAACTTAATGCGGAGAAAGGATGGCGCGTCTGAATCCATGGGTCAGGTACGGATGCAAGAGAAGGGGCAGTTACAGGGAACTTTGAGGAACAGATGGGGCTGACATACAAAAGATGTGGAAGTTTACAGCCGAGGAAAGAAGGAACGGAGAAAGAATGAAAGAAGGTAGAAAATAGATGGCAGGAAAGAGCTGAGGGTAGACTACAGGGAGAAAATAGGACAGGAAGAAAGAAAAGAGATAGGAAATAGGAAGTGAACGGGAGAAGAAAGTGAGAGAAAAAAGAAGGAAGAAAATAAATACATTAAAAAGGAAACAATGGAGCTGAGGCAGATGCAAAGGGAAATGGAGCGGAAGGAAGGGGAGAAGGAAGGAAAAAGAAATACAGGATAATGGAGGAAAAGACCAGAGAAAAGAGGAAAGCAAAGGGAAATGGAGAGGAAGGAAGGGGAGAAGTAAGGAAAAAGAAATACAGGATAATGGAGGAAAAGACAAGAGAACAGAGAAAAGATGAAAGGAAAGAACAAAGGTGGAAGGAAATGAAGGGACGAAAAAGAATGGTGTAAAAGGAGACGATAATAAAGAAGGGAACTTGGGAAAAGGAAGAACAGGGCAAAGGAAACAATAAATAAACAGTAAGAAAGTGGAAAGACGAAAGATGAAATGACGGAGAAGAGGGAGTGAAGAGGAAACAAACGAGAAGGACTATACAAAAGAAGATATAATGAAGAGGGGATGAACATGAAGGATAAGAGCGAGAAAGTAAAAATCGAGCGAGATAAGGACGAAAAACAAGGAACTACGGGTGCGGACAAAAAATAAGAAACCTAGAAAAAAAAGTGAGAAAGAAAAATAAGCTCCCGAAAGATAGATTGAAAAGGGGTGTGTCATGTTTTGTTTTGAAGTCGTGATCAGGGTGACAGAGGGGCTGAGAGGCAGAAGGGGGATTAAGGAAGGGAGCTGGGCCAGCTGGAGAGTAAACCAGGCAGGAGCAAGTATGTCAGAGACTAAAATATACCACTGGAGAGACGGGAACGGATCAGAAAAGGGACAGATAAAGGAAGTATTCGAGAGTCCGAGGGCAGCAGGACTGGGGAGTAAATACCTCAGATTGATGGTGCGTGTAAGGGCAGATGGAGAGGCCAGAGAAGGGCAGGGCAGTTAGAGGAACAGATAAGGGGCAGGAGGGACAGAGAGTGTAAAGAAATGACGCTTAATGGAGTGGGTGAGGGTTGGCAGGGCGGGCTGGGGCAGGTACAGATGCAAGAGAAGGCGCAGTTAGAGGAACAAATGGGGCAGAGAGTGGAGAGACCGAGGTTGGTGTTGATGAGGGCAGGCACTGGAGGGGTCCAGGTCCTGGGGGCTGGGGCAGGTACGGATGCAAGAGAAGGCGCAGTTAGAGGGAACATAAGGAATAGATGGGGCAGAAAGTGATGGAGCACAGAGTAGAGAGAACTGACACTTATATGGGTAGATACGAGCAGGCACTGGAGGGGTCCAGGGCAGAGCGGGGGCTGGGGCAGGTACGGATGCAAGAGAAGGGGCAGTTAGAGGGAACTTTGGGGAACAGATCGGGCAGAGAGTGGGGAGACTGGCACTGGGGTAGATGAGGGCAGGCACTGGCGGAGTCAAGGGCAAAGCGGTGTTTGGGGCAGGTACCGGTGCAAGAGAAGGGGCAGTTAGAATAAACTTAAGGAAGAGATGAGGCAGAAAGTGATGGGACAGAATAGAGAGCACTGACACTCATTGGGGTAGATACGGGCAGGCTCTAGCGGGGTAAGGGCAGACCGTAGTGTTGGGGCAGGTACTGATGCAGGAGAAGGGGCAGTTAGAGGGAACTTTGGGGGGCAGATGGGGCATAGACTGGAGGGAGCTGACACAGGGGTAGATGCGGGCAGGCACAGGCGGAGTCCAGGACAGGCCGGGGAGACACGGAGGGGCAGTTAAAGGGACGCTGGGGTGCAGGGGCGGTCCCAGGGGCAGAGGGATGCGCGGGCCTCCTCCCCCCTCCCTGCTCACCTCGGGGGGGCCGGAGGCTGGGGCGCACCCAGGGGGCGGCAGGACCGCCTCAGCCCCGCCGGGGGGCGGCTAGAGGGGGCTCCGGGCCTCGGCCATGGCGTGGATCCTGCAGCACAGGCTCTTCCATAGGGCTCCACGGGGGGGAGGGGAGCGGGGGAGGGAGGGAGCCTGGCCTTGTACGGTGGCCCCGCTGGCCCAAACCGAGGCAGCATGGCCGCCGGAGAGGGAGGGAGGGGTGGGGGCCGGGGTGCAGCGCCTGCCATGCAGCAGAGCACAGGGCGCGACAGGGGCCGAGCCGCAGCAGGGGCGATGAGAGGGAGAGAGGGAGCCCGGACCCGAGAACAAAGGAGCAGGAGACAGAGCGATGGAGCAGAAATGTAACCTTCAAAGCACCCCCCCCCCCCCCCCCCGACACCCCATCAGAGCCCTACCACCCCCAACACACCCCATCAGAGCCCTGTGACCCCCGAACACAACCCCATCAGAGCCCTGCGACCCCCAGCACACCCCATCAGAGCCCTGCAAACCCCCCCCCACAGGACACCCCATCAGAGCCCTGCCACCCCCCGCAGCACACCCCATCAGAGCCCTGCCACCCCCCGCAGCACACCCCATCAGAGCCCTGCAACCCTACCCCACCCCATCAGAGCCCTGCAAACCCCCCCCCCCCCCCCCAGGACACCCCATCAGAGCCCTGCCACCCCCCGCAGCACACCCCATCAGAGCCCTGCGACCCCCGCAGCACACCCCATCAGAGCCCTGTGACCCCCCCGCAGCACACCCCATCAGAGCCCTGCGACCCCCCAGCAGCACACCCCATCAGAGCCCTGCCACCCCCTCACAGCACACCCCATCAGAGCCCTGCCACCCCCCGCAGCACACCCCATCAGAGCGCTGCCACCCCCTCACAGCACACCCCATCAGAGCCCTGCGACCCCCGCAGCACACCCCATCAGAGCCCTGTGACCCCCGCAGCACACCCCATCAGAGCCCTGTGACCCCTCACAGCACACCCCATCAGAGCCCTGCGACCCCCGCAGCACACCCCATCAGAGCCCTGCGACCCCCTGCATCACACCCCATCAGAGCCCTGCGACCCCCGCAGCACACCCCATCAGAGCCCTGCGACCCCCTGCATCACACCCCATCAGAGCCCTGCGACCCCCTGCATCACACCCCTGCTACCCCTCACAGCACACCCCATCAGAGCCCTGCGACCCCCCGCAGAACACCCCATCAGAGCCCTGCGACCCCCGCAGAACACCCCATCAGAGCCCTGCGACCCCTCACAGCACGCCCCATCAGAGCCCTGCGACCCCCCCCGTAGAACACCCCATCAGAGCCTTGCGACCCCTCATAGCACACCCCATTAGAGCCCTGCGACCCCCAGCACACCCCATCAGAGCCCTGCCACCCCCTCACAGCACACCCCATCAGAGCCCTGCGACCCCCCCAGCACACCCCATCAGAACCCTGCGACCCCACACAGCACACCCCATCAGAGCCCTGTGACCCCTGCAGCACACCCCATCAGAGCCCTGCGACACCCGCAGCACACCCCATCAGAACCCTGCCACCCCCCGCAGCACACCACATCGGAGCCCTGCGACCCCCCGCAGCACACCCCATCGGAGCCATGCGACCCCCCGCAGGAATTCACCCTGGAATTTAGCGATAAACAGATCTCTTTCTTAGATATAGAACTGTACACTGATGACAACAAATTAAAGACACGTCTTTTTAGGAAAAGTACTGCCTGTAATTCCATCTTACACTCAGACAGTTCACACCCTATACACCAAATAAGTGCTATACCATATGGTGAATTTGTTAGGGCCAGACGTAATTGTAGTGATGAGCCTGAATTTCAAGAATGTCTTGAGGATATGAAACAACGCTTCGTAGAACGAGGATATTCCCCTGACATCATACACAAAGCCAAAAAGAGAATTAAAAGAGTCAAGAGGGAAGATACTCTAAGACCCAAACCTACTCTGAATGGGGACAAAAAAGATAATATACGTATGGTCACTGACTTCAATGAATTGAGCCATGTGCTTCGCAGGAGTCTTAAGAGACATTGGAGTATCCTTACAGCTGACAAAACACTGACCAATTACGTGGCCAGACAACCTCAAATTACATTTAGGAGAGGTAGGACTTTACGCAATAGACTCAGTCCCACAGTTCCTAGAACTACTAAAATTGACACATGGCTTAAATCACCCAACAGGGGCTTTTTCAAATGTGGTTTCTGTGGAGTGTGTAGGTGGGCTAAACACAAGACAAAAAATTTTAAAGGTTGTGACAACAAAACCTATGAGATTCGAATGAACATTAACTGTTTAACCAAATTCGTCATATACATTATTGAATGCAAATGTGGACTCCAGTATGTGGGTAGCACCATTAGGTGCTTGAAAGAGAGGATTGGGGAACATGTTAGAGCTCTTTTACAGCAAGATGCTAGATATCCGGTGGCAATTCATGCAAGTATTTGCCACGCACAAGGTCCCAAAAAAGAATTTGTCTTTTTTGGAATTGACCATATCCCTATTGACACTAGAGGTGGCAACAGAGAGCTTCGCCTCAGACGTGCTGAAGCTTTCTGGATTATGAGACTTCATACAGTGGGGCGGGGTCTTAATTGCGACCCTGAGATGCAATTTTTTCTGGGGGACTGATGTACTTTACTCAGAATTTTAGTATAACTTTTCTGATTACACGATAAGACTCCGGTAAGATTTACCCCGCATCCGCTTTTGTTTCTGACATGCAATATTATCCTTCCTGTATGAACGATAATAACTATATATCTTGTTCGGTAAATTTTGACTGAAGGGTGAGTAGGTGCTCTCATTCTTCACCCTCACTTATTTTGGTTTTAATGAATACGTATATTATGTGCATTATCATTAGGGCAAGTAGATGTTGTAATATTCGCATGTACCACTTGCCAGTGGGATTTTTGTTGTCGTGTCATTGCCACATACACACTGTGGCTGATTATCGCATGATCATTGTTATTGACTTTGTGTTCAATTGTACATATCATGTTCCTTTCTCTTACCAATGTAATAATATGTGAGTTCATTTCCGAAAAATTGTTGGAAATGCGATCCTCCTCCTATTGATATGAACAGCAGCTTATCTTACTGCTTATTTCCTTTCCTTTTCCCTCTCCTTTACTTTAAGTAACATATTTCTCCAATTTGGATGCTCGGTTGGTGTCTTTTACATACCTTGGTTGATGTAGGACTAAAGAATTGGGACCTGGAGTTTCCGTAGCATGGACACAGTCCTTTTTCTATTTTGTGAACCATTACGGAGGTTTACGCTCTAGCCTTTTGCTTGCCTCTTGGAAACTATAAGTTTGACCTCCGGGGCGCGTTGTGGTTACTTCCGGGTCGGGGACGCCTGTTACAACGAGGGTGATTGTACCAAGGTAATTACGCCAGACCTTCTAACTTTTCGAGCTTTATATGTAAACGAGCTGACTTTAGACAATATCATGGATTTCCCTCGAGCAACGGGATACTTATGCCTAATTTTATTTCCATATTTCTTGTCTTGTAGAATCTGGAAACCACACGTACCCATGTGGTGTTCCGTCACGAATTTTATCTGAATACATATTTTGGACCCATATACAATTATTCTTTGGATGGCACTGACGTGCATTACCTGGGCGTCCTCTATATAAAGGGCGATTGGATACTTACGGGTAAGAGACTGCCTTCGTGGGTGAAGGTGTGACTGAATTTACTGTTTGTGGTCGCTTAAAACTGATCACTATATTTGTATGTATTGGGCTGTGAGAGTCATATTTATCGTTTTCATGGACACTTGGTTGTGTTAAATTTATGGACTTCGAATACATTGTGGGACTATTTATTTGATTTTGGATAATTTGAAGTTGAAATGCTCATACTTCATTGTGAGTTCTAGTGAGATTTAGTGTTTGGTGAAATTGTTTACTCTGCCATTAGGATTTATCTGTGTCTACATCCTTAAATGTGGATTACAAAATTATATCCTTACAGCATCAATTTGTCGTCTTCGTCAAAATATTGGTTACCCTGCCGGGTTGGAATTATCACCGGACTTGGGGTGAGCAGCTTTTGTTATATTATATACGGATATCCACAATGAGGGTTACGTGTTTTTCTTGACAATCTTTACCAACCAAAATTTGCGCTTTCCTTTCTCTTTCTCTTTTACCTACCTTTACCTAAACAGCCCTTAAAAGATAAAGATTCAGCCATTGAGGTATCGTTGTAAATACTTTGTATTACGCATCACACTGATGGGAGTTGCATGCGGTTGTTTGATATCACGCCTTCATTTACAATGAGAGCAATATATTTTTTGGATCTCATAATTTGTATTTATTCGGAACGTACTCATACATGTTTTCTAACCATACTGTGAATCCTGCTGACAGACTTGGACGTAACCATTACGAATATTAGTATGCTTTTCATTTCTTGTTTGAATTGTTTCACGGGTGTCTGTCCACTTTATAAATATATATATAATAATATATACCTTTTTTTGAGTAATTGACTTGCAAGATTATCCTTTTCCATAACAAGCTTCAATGCTTCTAACCGCGGACTAAGGAGTTTAATGGTACTCTTTCTGTTTGTATTAACCTTATACAATCACTTTCTTTTGGGTTCCTTATGACGGGGTGCATTCTTTGGAATGTAGAGAAATGGCACATTCACTTTTGGTATTTTGTAACATATTATTGTTGTTGCAGACTCACTATAGGTCATTCATTTTTTGTATTTTTCCAGCCCTGAAGAGTTATAGTGTCTATGATTGTATTGACCTATAACGAAACACGTGTCGGCTGGCTGTCAATATCTATTGGTGTGACCATCTAATAAAAGGAGTGACACATCAAAAAATTTAAAGAATCGACGTTGGATTATTGTTTTCGTAAAATACATATATGAGTACTATACTTGTTGAAACTTAAATCTGTGTGCGCGGGACTTTGTTGCATGAATCTTAAGTGTAAAAACCTTTTACATTTAAAATTGAGGGGTTTTGTGTAGGGTCTCCCCTCCCTGCTTGCACCAGTGACTACTGTTTGTTTTCCAATTTTGATATGTACGCAAATTCTGTTTGAGCGCCATTACTTCCCGCATACTTAATACCCTCTTGCTGTTGTTTATAACGACCCCCCGCAGCACACCCCATCAGAGGCTTGCGACCCCTCATAGCACACCCCATCAGTGCCCTGCGACCCCCCGCATCACTCCCCATCAGAGCCCTGCCACACCCGCAGCACACCCCATCAGAGCCCTGCGACCCCCCCACAGCACACCCCATCAGAACCCTGCGACCCCCCGTATCACACCCCATGAGAGCCTTGCGACCCCTCATAGCACACCCCATCAGAGCCCTGCCACCCCCCCGCAGCACACCCCATCAGAGCCCTGCGACCCCCCCGCAGCACACCCCATCAGAGCCCTGTGACCCCCGCAGCACACCCCATCAGAGCCCTGTGACCCCCGCAGCACACCCCATCAGAGCCCTGCGACCCCCGCATCACACCCCATCAGAGCCCTGCGACCCCCTGCAGCACACCCCATCAGAGCCCTGCAACCCCCTGCATCACACCCCATCAGAGCCCTGCAACCCCCCGCATCACACCCCATCAGAGCCCTGCGACCCCCCCGCATCACACCCCATCAGAGCCCTGCCACCCCTCACAGCACACCCCATCAGAGCCCTGCCACCCCCGCAGCACACCCCATCAGAGCCCTGCCACCCCTCACAGCACACCCCATCAGAGCCCTGTGACCCCCCCAGCTGGGCCGCCCCACCTATAGCGGTTAAATACACCCACCGAGCCACCCCACTCCTGGCACACCATGCCTCAAAAACACCCCAGGGACGGACGTCATCTCTGAGTGATGGCGCTCATGAGGGCGGTGGGTGTGAGGGAAGGGTGGCGAGGAGGGAAGAGTGCCACAGGCCCGGACTTTTATACAGAAGCATTGTCCTAGCATGTATATAGCTCTTCCTACCCCCGAAGAGGTACAGACGTCATAGCTGCCAAGTTTCCTAGGCCTATGCCGTGTCTCGGCGGTGGGGATCACACATGGTGCCAGGGCCCTCCTTTCCTCTTTTCTCTCTGATCGCGTCCAATCTGTCTCCTTTGCAAATTCAACTCGCCACCTTTCACTCTGCCTTGTGGTGTCCCCCAGGGATCCTCGCTAAGTCCGACACTTTTTAACATCTATTTGTCTGACTTGGGGAGGGTCATTAAACTCCATCACCTGGCGGTGACATCATACGCGGACGACACTCAAATTGTGCTGGCGATCAATAACAACGGAGATAAAGTGGCCTGCAACTTTCAATTGGGAATGCTCGCAATAAGTGCCTGGATGACAACAAACTGCCTTAAGCTGAACTCCGAAAAAATGGAGGTGATGATTTTCGGCAATCTCTCTCCAGTGTGGTCACTCACATGGTGGCCTGTAACTCTTGGATTTCCACCCTCCCCAGTAGCCAAAGTAAGAAACCTGGGGGTCATGTTGGACAGTAAAATGTCATTCATGCATCACGCAAATGCGGTGGTCTCATCTTCAATCTATACTTTAAGAATGATTAAGAAACTTCTTCCATATCTTCCCATAGATGCAGTTAAGACGTTAGTCAGTACTCTGGTTATGTCTCGCATCGATTATTGCAATGGGCTAATCATTAACGCCCAAGAAAAAATTTTGAATAAACTACAGTTGGTGCAGAATGCTGCCGCCAGACTGATCACAGGGACCCCAAAATTCAAACCCATCTCCAATACCATCAAACAGCTTCACTGGCCATCAGTAAGAAATAGAACCAACTTCAAGGCTTTATGTATTGCCTATAAGGCACTTCATGCATCAGGACCTATTTTCCTAAAAGATTCTTTTTGTCCTTACATTCCGCCAAGATCTCTCCGCTCTTCCACTGCAAGTCTATTGAAGGTCCCAAGAACAAAAAGAGTCTCATGGGGTGACAGGTCTTTCACAGTAACGACCATCAAACTTTGGAACAGCCTCCCATCCCAAATCAAGACTAGTACATCCTTACTATCCTTTCCCAAGCAAATAAAAACTTGGCTTTTTAATCAATAATTCTGCACAGCCTAGAGGACCCAAAGCGCCGAGACACCTACGGGTAGTTGTGCGCTCAATACATTTCCTAAATAAATAAAATAATTAATAAATGCGTGATGTGCTGACCCAGCCCAAGTTTTACCATTGAATTCTGGGACTTGTAGTCCCGATTTATGGTGGCATAAACAGGAATGCAAGTCCCAGAATGTACTACAAATCACCTGGACTAGAGCAGAACATCATCAATGGACCTGGGAAACTTGACAAGGCTGTGCTGAAGAGCTGTGTGGACAGGTAGCAAGCGTGTATAGATACTTAATACACCAGAGACTTGTTTGTATTTCTCATGCTGTTTATCACACACTTGTCACTATGGTTTAAGGAGGCCTGCCAGGCAAAATGATATTCCATAAGTGTAGGATCCTGCTTAAAATGCAGTTTTCACACAGTCTGCAAGTCGCCAGAACCTGCCACACAATCAGTTGCATACATTGGAGAGGCTTGAAATGCTGAAGACTTTGCCATGCATTAGAGTTACAATCTGTAATACTAATTGCTACACATTTGCAGACGGTTAACAAGTCTGCCAAGCAGTCTGTTGTGTGATCAATTTCCTAAAGTTGTCAACATGTGTTCATGCATCCTATCATGCAGGCTGTTGGGGGTGTGACTTTGCAAGTGCTGTTGCGGGAGGTCATGCAATGGTCGTGCATTGCATGGTTGACAATTCACAAGATACCGGTTGGGCTGGTTTATAGAAATATTTTTTTGCATTTCAGTACTAATAGGTCATGCTCTAGTGGGATGGTCATGGCAGCGTCATAATCTTTGACTTATTCTGCATTCTCACTTGTTCATATTTACGTCAGACCATGCTGATAGTTCAGTGGTTCTCAGACCCACCCCTAGAAACAACCATCATGGATGAAAGGGTGTGGCCAGGAAGTCAGAGGAGCAGAGAGGCAAAAGAGGAAGAATTAAAGGGGGGTCTCTGCAGGGGCACATGGAGGGTAAACCAGGCAGAAGATAATAAAGACCACTAACAAGCATTGGCATAGCCAATAGGTCTCACCTTTGGTACCTTATAGGTGTTTAGCCATGCAACAGTTGATGTTGTTGCACCAAGGATACTGTGCTGGATAACTAAACACTTACAAGGTCCCAAAGGCGAGACCTATTGACTATTGGCCTATTGTTTCAAGTTCTGGAAATGTGAGATTGGCATGGCCCACCTGCTGCTGGATAAAAGGTCAGCAAAAAACTTGGGCGTCTGGTTTGAAGAGGACTTACGGTTTTCGGTGCAAATTAAGAAACTCACTGGAGTTTGTTTTGCCACCCTTAAGTCACTGAGAAGGTTCTTCCCCATGCTTCCAAGGTCGGCCAATGAAATGGTCGTTCGTGCTCTTATTCTCTCCCGCATTGATTATGCCAATGCTCTGTATGTGGGAATCCCTGGATACTTACAAAAAAAAACTTCAGACCATACAGAATGCCACGTCTAGACTTCTGTGTAACATCTCAGGAAGATCTAGCGTAAGACAGCATTTACACGAGCTGCATTGACTGCCTGTGGCTCAGAGAGTGCAACTTAAGGTACTTACTTTGGCTCACAGAGCTCTGCACGATCTTGGACCAATGTACATTAGGAAGCGTTTTGCTTTCTATGTCCCTAACAGATCGCTGCGCTCAGCCACCCTTCGACGGATGGTGATCCCACGTTTCCGCAGAATGCGGCTGGGGGGGGCAGTCTTGGTCTGTTAAAGCAGCTATTGCTTGGAACTCCCTGTCCCTGGAATTACAGTACATTCAGGACCTCAGACTTTTTAAAAAGCAACTGAAACCTTCCTTTTCAAGCAGTTGTGCTAAAGTTTTCGCTCCATCGGGTCACTGTTATTTTGCGCGCCAGGACACACTCGAGTATTTGTGCACGGTATAAATTCATTATAACATAACATTGCTCCTCATTCACTGTCCATTCTCCCCAACCCTCCTTTACGGTGTGTTCAAGGAGTAACGTGAACTTTTGTGCTGGAGCACCTTAGTGCTGTAGGGAAGAATCACTCGAGCAGGCCGCACTCTGCAGTGATGAGTCCTGACAGAACTGGACCTGGCTGGGAGTGTGAAGGGTCAAGGATGCTCCTGGCTCCCAGAGTGGAAGTGATAACGGATGCTGCACTCAACAACCAGGAAGAGCTCGGCGGGGCTCCAGCGGGCCCAGACATCGGAAGTACTGTGCATTATCACAGCGGGCCTTCATTACCACAGCCTGGCATCCACGAAAGGGGGCGCGCATGGGCGCGCTCCCAGTGGGCACTCCTTCCTAGTTAACGTCCGTCACTCCGCAGAACGCCCGAGCTCACAGCTGGGGTCATGGGAAGCCCTTGCTGCTCCATCAGTGAAGTCCAAATTTATCTCCGTGAATTAATAACCGAATGGTTTGCAAATAGAGAAGCTTTGAGAAACCAGCAGCAGACTGTGTGAGATGGACAAGGCTGCAATTTTCCAGAGCCTGTTCTGCTACAGACAGTCAGGACACTGCTTTGGGAATTCATACTTCTGCACACCAGTATCAAGGTTTTCAGCTGATGATTGCCAGACAGCACATTTAAATCCTAAAATATAAGGCCCAATTGACCCCCTTGGAAGACTTCCCTTAAAAGATGAACTGTCTGACGCAGAATTGGGCTCAGTAGTAGCAGAAAATGTAAAAAAGAATCAAGCCAATTACACATTTATTAGCAGTGGACTAGGCGCAATGGGATACAGAGAGCTTTTACATCGGCAGGTTTTAGGTCAAAGCGTTCTTTAGGGAACATCGATACCCTGTTGTGGACCAGTAGTGAGTGATACTTTCTGGGAAAGAAAACAAGCATTTACAATGCAACGGTTTCGCCTTTGCAAAAGTTAGAGCTATTGGCATTGTAAATGACAACATTTTTATTTATGTGTTGGTTTTGAAAACAGATAAATAAATGGCATTGTCATTTACAATGTCAATAGCTTAATCTCTCGCAAATGCCACACACACACACACACACCCACCCACAGAACGCCAGGCGAAACCTAAAAAACATTCCTAATTGTGTGCATGCTTGCTTACCTCTACCGGCCATGTTGCAAGTTTGGAAACAAACGTTCACAAAAACAACAACTCTATGCCTCATCATAAAAGGCGACAGTAGGCTTTGTTGACTGTCATGCACACGTTTAAAAACCGGTAACATGGCAACTTATAGGTGTTGTGGTGACACGTTCACGGTTGGGGGGCAGGTATAGTTGTGCACGTGGGAAGCGCAGCAGAAAAATAGGACATACTGACATTTGCACATTCATGACAGTAGCATGTACACATGTAGGATCAGGTGACCAGCACGGATACAGCAGTGTGGCTGACAGGTACATGCAAAGAGACTGTGCCCTACTCTTATGCAAAGACACTAGACTCTGACGTGTAAATATTTAGGAGCCAGTGGCGTGTCATCTGGTAGCACGGGTGGTGAAAGAAGAAATAAGAGGCATTTCCATGCGCACAGGAGATGCAGGTACACGCAGATGTAAAGAATATGTTGATGAATCGGCATGTATCTAGCTGGCAGAGAACAGTACACATAAAGGAGAGGCGGCCTGCACATATATGCACGTGCCCGTTCAGTAGACCTAGGTGAAGGGAGGCTGCATGCAGACACGTGGGGATCTGTGAGACAATGACGTGTGCACACACAGGTCAGAGAGTGCCAGCACTCACAGAGGAGACAGTGACATGTGTCCACTTATGCCTCTGGGAGATGGTTACCTATGCACACGAAACAAAGATAAATGAGCATCTATAAGAAGGAAACGTATACCTGTGGCAGGTGCACACTTATGACATACGATTCACTAGCATGCACAGACATAGTAGCAAAGGAAGTAGTGGAGTGCCGTGTGCATGCATAGGAACATCTGAAACAGTGACATGAACAGGAAATGGTCAGGGGCGTGGCTATGGATGGTGCAGCAGGTGCAGTGGCACCGAGGCGCGTAGGTGTTATGGGTCCACCGCTCCCCAATTATACTAGTTTTTAATACCAGACCAAGGAAGAGGGGATACATTTACTTTTTGTATTATGGGTCATATCAACGCTCTGCGCGACAAAGTGTGTACATATGTAGGACAGTAGCATATGAACATACAGAAATATAAAAGACGGTACACGTGCGCTCAGGAGTAAGTAACATGTCCACATACAGGAGACACTGATATGCGCATGTATAGTGGGAAGTGTGCTCATATAGCGGTTCGCGTAAAGGTGAGGTATACACAGAAGGATATAAGAGGTGCACACATGAGAGCATAGGAAGTGTTGACGTGCACATACAGGAGTGTAGAAGTTAATGACGTGTACATTTGGGAGTATAGGGCGTGGTGAAGAGAGCACAGAGAAATACAGTAATCAGGAGCATGTATAGACGTAGGAGGCAGTGGTATGTGAACGTGTACGCATGAAAAAAGCGGTCCGACGTGCAAAAAGTAGAAAGGCGCGCGCACACAATACGAGTATGAGAAAAGCGACGTGCACATATCGGGAAACAGACAGGAGCACACACGACAGTCGTGAGCAAATGAATCTTTTGGGGGTGTTTCAGACAGAATGTAGCGCACAGCTCCTGGAGGGGGACAGGCTTTGGCACAGACCAAGCACAGGTCCCTCGCATGTGCACACACACAAACACGTCCTTCTAGTGTTTATAGTGCAATGAAATCCATTCACACACATTGCAGGCCAAGTATAAAGTCATAAGAAGTTTTTATGTTTGTCAATGTACCCATGTCAAATCGTTCTCCTTCATAACTACTCATCAATCCATCTATCCATTCACCCGTCCCTGCTTTTATCCCCCCATCTATCTATCTCTCTCTTAAGCCCGAAGTGAACGTACTCCCCGTGAGACCGCGGCGGGAGGGAGGAGGCACGGACAGTGGGCGGGCGGGAGGGAGAAGGCACGGACAACGGGAGGGAGGGCGGGTAATAAACAAAGGCTGGACAGCATCGAACACGGACAGTGGGCGGGCGGGAGGGAGGAGGCACGGACAGTGGGCGGGCGGGCGGGAGGGAGAAGGCACGGACAACGGGAGGGAGGGCGGGGAATAAACAAAGGTTGGACAGCATCGAACACGGACAGTGGGCAGGCGGGAGGGAGGAGGCACGGACAGTGGGCGGGCGGGAGGGAGGGAGAAGGCACGGACAACGGGAGGGAGGGCAGGGAATAAACAAAGATTGGACAGCATCGAACACGGACAGTGGACGGGCAGGAGGGAGGAGGCACGGACAGTGGGCGGGCGGGAGAACTTCGAGAAGGCAGGGACAACGGGACGGCGAGAGGGAGGGTGTGGGGGGCGGGACTTAAAAAAAGACCCAGAAACGCCCCCGAATCGCGTTTTTACGGGGAAAGCGTGATTGACATCCAATCTCTTCCAATGGCTAGCCTCCATTTATGGAGCTAGCCAATGGAAGACAGAGGCGGGACCAAAGCCCCATATGTAGGACATAAGATTTCGCCCTGGGCGGAGAAGTTGCTACGGCCAGGGCGAAACCTAAAAACACACACATGTGCACAACACACACAGACCCGGTGCAAACAAACCTTGTGCACACACACCACACCCCACGCAAACACACCACACATTTGGGTCGTGGAATTCGAGAAGGAGTTATCTGCAGAACTCTGGAGGAAGAAACATTTGCATAGACAGCGCGTCTTACAGAGTCTCAGGTAGAGTATTAGCTGCAGCTGGATGGCCGCGAGTTTACCCAATTTAAAGCAGGGACCTGTGCTTTGGATTAACATAATGGGCTGGAAAAGTGTCTACCTCTGTGGTGGCACACTACCAGAATCACCAGTAAGCGCCGCTCTTCAGGGAGGTGTGAGCGATGTAATTTCAGGTGTCTATGATAAAAAAAAAACACTGGGCAGTGGTGGAAGTAAAAATAACAAGCCACGGCATCGCTCTGGTTGATGTTTGGGAGGTGGGAGGGTTGCTCTGTGCAGAAAGGCATTACAGTGGTGGTGGTGGCTTTAGTCTTGTGACGGGGTCATGCTGCAAATAACATTAACATGGCACTTGTTGTAAAATTGGCACAGCATGGATTTATCTTTGAGCATTTTTAGGTGGAACAGCAATAGTGAAAAAAGCGCAGCGACCGCAAATAAAATTAAAGGGCGGCGCTTTGAAGCTGCAAATAACAAAGCATGGCGCTTGTAAAATCGGCGCCGCAATGAAGAGTAACTGTACCATTTGCGAGTCTATGTAACAATGTAAGTTGATATTTTAAAGATATATGTACTGAAACCAGTACTCGTATGAATCGGGTTCCGGCAGCCACACAACTTGTTCTGGTGTTGTGGACTGCTGATGAGCTGCTGCAGGGGAGGACGGGAGGCGGGCAGGTTGGAGCTAGGCACAGCGGCTGATTATTATGGCTTGAAAAGGCTTTTGCCGCTGGTGAAGATGTGGGAAGAGCGTCAAATGGGCAGCCAAGTTTTGGTGGCTGGAAGGTGAGCAGATGAAGCTGCAAATATAATTAAAGTGCTGGGCTATTAAAATCAGCGCCACACTAATGTAAATTTGAGCATTTTTTAAAAATGGAGGTTGGCGAGCAATAG
This sequence comes from Lissotriton helveticus, assembly GCF_964261635.1. Taxonomy (NCBI): domain Eukaryota; kingdom Metazoa; phylum Chordata; class Amphibia; order Caudata; family Salamandridae; genus Lissotriton; species Lissotriton helveticus. Next base: position 1,820,768,859 of record NC_136068.1, on the reverse strand, counting down.
TGAAAAAAGTGCAGCACCCGCAAATAAAATTAAAGTGCAGCACTTTGAAGCTGCAAATAACAAAGCATGGCGCTCGTAAAATAGGCACTGTATTGATTTACATTTGAACATTTTTAGGTGGAACAGCAATCTTAAACAAGCACGGCCCGTGGCCGCGAAAGTTAAAGCACGTGCAGCATTTACCTTGCGGGAGTGATAGCGATAATTGCTAACAGATGGCGCTGCTGCTCGCTCTCGCAAGGGAAACGTGAAACGTGCACGATTGGCAATTGAAACCAATGCAAAATATACACGAGTTTCAAGCAAAGTCCTGAGCGAATGCTAAAGGACTTCTCCTAAGCAACGCTTCCGTGCTGCGTAGGCGAGACCTAAAAATGTCCTAAACTGAAATAATCTTCTTGCATTATATTTTCCATATACATACACATTACAAACCTCTATGGATGTTTAGATTGTTGATAACTGGATAAACTGAAACCTCGTCATTTACAAAGATATAAATTAATTTTTTTGCAGGGACCTGCGTCAATATAGAAATATAATTACTTTTCGTTGTGTGATTTTTCTGAAAAGGTGCTCTGTGTAATGTGTTTCCATTACAAGCCGAAGATTAATTGGTCAATGAAACCAGGCATACAAAAGTCACAATTGAAACAATAATGCAGTAATGACTTTAAATGGGAGCTACGTTTTTCAGAATCATGTCATTTTCTTTTTGAAGAAATGTGACCTTTTATGTAGCATTGTGTTCTTCTAGCATACCTCAACAATACCAGATAACGCCGTTTTGAGTCCTAAAGAGACTCTGTCTGAGACGTCTGAATATGAAAGGGTGGTGGTACAAAACATGCCAGATCCCACATGAGCGGATAAGTAGGAAGGCTACAGTTACTTACTGGTTAACTAAATTACTCCTACTCCGCCTCTCGCTTTGATTAATTACATTATGAGGCTGTCTCCTAACGTAATTAAGCAAAGCGAGAGGGGCATGGTGGTAAGAGACAATTAAATTGTCCCGTCAGGAACTTTGCATCCCTCGCCTGGCTGCAGTGTACACTGTGCCTTACTAGCTCGTTGCTGCTTACCGGGCTCCACCAAGGGGTGGTTATAAATATGGTGCTGGCTGTAAAAGTCTTGAGGCTTGTAAACTGACACGAAAGAAGACGTCCTGGAATATTTTAGATGCTACTTTAACCATTTTATAGCTCGCACATACATCAGAGCTTCGTGTTTTCCTGTCAGATGGGTCTTAAGTTGCCCCTCTCCTGAGACAGCAAGGCGTGGTGCCCTGTCCGCTGGTAATGCCCCTGCAGTCTGAGCCTCCCATCGGCCGGCTCGCTGACTCGCTTCACTGTTTTTTTTCCTCAGTTTGTCGCACAGCCTAAATATGATAATCGTGACCAGTAGGGAACCAACATGGGCCCCTGCGGCGCAGGGGTGTGTGGGAGTGGGCCCACTTGCAGGCACAGGTCGATAGATATCTGTGAGACACAGGAGACTGGAGGGGCCCTAGTCATATTCTGCATGGGGGGGTCATCATTTTACGTTACGCCGCTGATGGCAAGGCAGCGTTTAAGAGCTGAGAGTAGTCAAAGGCCTGTGCCATCAATCAAAGAAGAAATCATTTTCTGATGGGAATTAGAAGGGAGACGTTTAGGTGCGGCTTTGTGTGCCTCCTGTCAGCCATAGTGTCATAAAATAAATACCCGCCATACCATGCAGCAGTAAAGGTCAGCTTCACGAGCAGCTGCGAGGATGAATAAAAACACAGACCGTGAGAGCCGGGCTGAGGTGTCGGGTGACCTACCCGGAGATGACATCCAGCGTTTACAAGCTGGTAAAGCCATGTTGGCGCTTTGACTGTGTTCATGAGGTTTGCGCGCAGGGCTGGCCGATGAAAGAAAAGGGCTCATATTCTTCCAGGAAACCGCCCGGACACCGGCCGTGATGACACAACCTGGCATCGGGACGTGCATGTCTCCTCTACAGATCGCCTTGCTCTGCTGGCATCAAGGTCAGCATTATCAGTGCAGCAGGTCCAGTTACGCTGGACTTGGGGCGCGAGTGACTCACTGCACCCCAATTAAGGCTGCTCTCTACTGCCCAACTGGGAGGCGGGGCAGAAGGTCTGGGGAACACTTACTTCTTGCTTTACGGCCCGTGGCACCTCTGTCACATGTCCAGACCCGGGGACAGTGCCCTGGTCAAACAGACATGCTGCTGCTGCTGAATACGGTGAGGTGTGGGGTGCATGTGCTAATTACAATAGTGACTGGCTTCTGAACACCTTCACTCATGCGCCCCAACTCACCTGAAACACCCATTAACAAGTCACGGCATCGCTCTAGTTGATGTTTGGGAGGTGGGAGGGCTGTTCTGTGCAGAAAGGCATTATGGCGCTCTAGTAAATAAATAAATAAAACAAGCGTGGTCCGTGAAAGCAACTGCGTTTGGAGCAAGAGTGCACGCTGTGCTTAATGAGCCATGACAAGGGAGGAAAGCCGCTGCTTGCTCCCGAGCTCCATAGGCCAGGGGAGAGAGAAGGCGGGACATGCACTCGTGTTTGGCCAATTGTGCGCTTTCTTAGAAAGACGCACGCAAAGGCCAATAACAGGTGAGCAAAAATAAAAGCACATGCAAAAGCGTGTGGTCCAAGTTAAAAGTGCTTACTAGAAGCCTTGCAGAGCAACGCATGCGCGCTGGCTCAGGCGAGACCTAAAAAGGGGGCATAAGAGGGGACAGTACTACAAGCTCTAAAGGAGTGAAAAATAACTCTGGCCAGCAGATTAGAAAGAAGTCTGCCATTAGGGTGTTGTAGCCCTGCGTCAATACCAAATTCTACCTAACAAGTAGTGCTCCTTGCCGCCGTGGCGGCTTGTGCTTTAGGGCTGTGGGGCACTGCCCTTCTGATCTGCAGGCCTCACCCAATACATTTTTTCAGTCTTTTAAATTCAATATTCCACAATACATAAACGACTGGCCGTTTGACCATTGTGCTGTGGTCTGATTGAGGGTCTTGCAGGCAGGCACTCACATGCCAATCATTCCTGCACAGGTGCTCGTGAAGGGTTGCACTTTGGTATGGGGACGACCCCATTACGCTGGGCTTTCCATTTTACAACCCTTGATTCCCACACATGGGAGGCCGTGACATACTGGTAAGTGACATCAAAAAAATGAAGCATGATCAGGCATTGCACCTTGAATCCCTGTGCGTTAGACCCTGTAAGAAATGGGATTTTTAGCAGGTTAGGGCATCCACCACTCTAGTCAGGATAAGGGAGTTACACTCTTAAAATAACCCCTGCTCACACCCTTGGTAGCTTGGCACGAGCAGTCCGGCTTATCTTAGAGGCAGTGTGTAAAGCATTTGCACATAACTAACAGTATGTAACCGGGAGGAGGGGCGCCCCCCCCTGCGCCCCGGTCTGAGCCCATAACCTGTGACCCCCCCCTCTTCTCTCAACAGGTGTCAGAGACCTCAGGATGGACCCCAGGAGCCGTCCAGTATAGCTGCGACGAGGAGGAATACGAGCACGGTCCCTTTAACTGGCCCAGCGCGGAGGAAGAGGAGGAGGGGCTGGTCTTCCCTACAAGAGACGCCCAGAACCCGGATCAGGTGTGTCTATTCACCGGAGGAGCGGTCAGAGAGGAAGAGAGTGGCGGAGTGGCGTGGAGCAGCGGAATCGAAGAGAAGAGGAGAGCGGAGCAAGAGGGAATCGTGGAGTGGAGAGAAGGAGAAGACCGGAAGAGAGGACAGGCTTGTAGAGCGGGAGAGGAGCGGAGCGGCGGATCAGCTGGGACCTCGGACAGAGCTGGGATCGGGAACGGACCAGAGGAAGCGGTAAAGCACCAGGGCGGCGGCGCCTCAGGACGGAGAGTATCCGGAGGAAAGGAGGAGGAGACGGGAAGCATACGGCGAGGAGCTGCTTGGAGACCTGCGGCAGCGACGGACCCAGGAGGGCAACCCACGCTTCGCCCAGCCACTCCCCCGGAGGGGCGTGGCTAACAGAGGTACGGGGTCGGGTTACTGGGTGGTTGCGGTTTGGGAAGGGAGGACCCGCTGTCCCTTAGGGTAACGTAATCCCTGCACTCACCTCACGGAGTGAAACAGCCTGGTAGCACGGTGTATCCCTCACCCCCCTTCCCTGTTACTGTCTGTAGGAATTGACGTGATACTAAGACCTCCTCTGTGTTTTTTGTCACCCCCCTTCGGTGGAGTCTGGGCAAGACGGAGCCCGAAGAGCCCGGGAGAAGGAGTCCGATCCGGCGGCGAGAGCAGGACGGCACCCGAAAGACAAGGAGGGAGAGAAGCCGGTCACCCCGTCCTGTACGCGTTCGTACTACTTGTACCGACAGACTGTTCCACTCAATAAAACCTTCTTTGAATCCCACCAAGACTCGTCTATTGCCTATTCCCACCGAACCGGCCACACAGTAATACAGTGTAAGCACTACAAAAGGACACCACACCATTTCGGAAAAATATCCAATATTTTTATATACTTAAAACAAGACCAAAAACGATAGAAATCCACAATACAGTGCTTCAAAAATTTCACTTATCAAAATATGCTTTAAAAATAGTTCCTTGATGTCGATAGCTCCGGCTGGGGCTATCACGGCGCCGTGAGCAAACAAATGAAATGCAGGGCATCGGCGACCTCTCGTTAAGCTTCCGAAAGCACGGTGTCCACAGGCGTCGGTTCCTGAGGTCGGCTCGGTGGCAGTGTCAGATGGCGTCATCGGTGAGACCAGGGTCGCGGTGCGAGATGAAGGCGGTGCGCGTCACAGTGCTGGCAGGTCACGGTGCAAGCAGTGGCGTCGTCATTGCTGAAGCGCTGTCATCGGCTGACGAACTGGAGTCGATGGTGCCGGCGTCAGTAGGCCATGGCTGCGGTGTGGAATGAGGGCAGTGCGTCTCGTAACTTTACGAGCGGTGCCCGTAAACCACGGTGCAAGCAGCAGCGCTGATTTCGGTGTGGAACGTCGTCGTCCGGGAGACCAATGAGTCGTCGTGTAGCGGGGGGGAGTGTAGTGCGGTGCCCACAGGTCGCGGTGCGAGCAACGGCTCGGTGACTGCATCAGCAGGCATCGTCGGTGAGACCAGGGTCGCGTTGTGGCAGTGCTCTCTGTGGTGCCCAGGCTTCGGCGTGAAGCGAGGCGGTGCGGTGCTCACAGGTTGCGGTGCGAACAGCAGCTCGATGGCGGCATCAGTAGGCGTCGTCGCTGAGACCAGGGTTGCGTTGCGGCGGTGCCCTCTGTGGTGCCGTCAGGACACGGAAACTGCAGCAGCGTCGTAGACATCATCTAATTATTTTTCCTCTGTTGCAGCACAAAACACACAGTCCCCAGTGCTGCGGGCAGAAGAGCTTTGTTGTTCCTGAGACTTCTTGAACAGGGAGCAAGCTCTACCTCAAGCCCTTGGAGAAACTCCCAAAGTAGATTGCAGAAAGTTCAGTCCAGTCCTTTCACTGCCCAAGACAGAAGCAGCCACTGCAGGCCAACACAGCAAAGTGGTAGTCCCTCCTCACAGCTTCTCCAGCTCTTCTTCTTGGCAGTCTTCTTGATCCAAAAGAGTTCTAAAGTTCAGGGGTTCGGGCCCCAGTATTTGGATCCAAAAATCCTTTTATCTTCTAGGCAGAGGGTGTCTGTGCCCAGCCAGAACCAGTTCTGCCTTCTCTGGTGTGATTTCCTGGCAGGGGGTGGAGAAGGCCTAGTCAGAGGCAGACCAGGCCCTTTGAGGTGCAAGGAAATCTCCTCCCTCTCCCCCCCCCCCCCCATCGCAGCCCAGGTCTATTCAGCCTTTTCCTGACCTACCTAGACTATCGGGAGCCACCCTTGCTTCCTAGCCGTCTGTCGTCCAAAACCCAGACAGGCAATCTACATTCCAGCAGAGGCACACGGGATGACTGAGCAAGAAAATACCTACTTCCTAAAAGTGGTATTTTCAAACACAGAATGTAAAAATCACCTTTACTAAAAGATGCATCGTTAGATTCTGAGTTCAGGCAGACTACGTTTTATTTTCCCACCTAGTTCCCAGGGTCAGTTATGTTTATAAGATGTTATAAACAAACTGCCCATTCTGTCCTATGGTAGCCTTGCAATAGTGAAAAACGAAATGGGCTGTAATTAACTATCAGGACATGCCACACACATCAGGGCATGTCCTACCTTTCACATACACTGCACCCTGCCCACAAGGGTACTTTGGGCCTACTTTAGGGGTGCCTGACATGTAAGAAAAGGGAAGGTTAGGGACTGGCAAGTGTGTGCACTGGCCAAGTCGACATGGCAGTTACAAACTGCGTGCAGACTCCGCAATGGCAGGTCTGAGTTACCTTTTTAGGACTACTCACGTGGGTGGCACAATCAGTGCTGTAGGCCCACTAGTAGCATTTGATTTGATTTATTGGCCCTGGCACACTCTGTGCACTTTACTAGGGACTAACAAGTAAATCAAATACCAATCCTGGAAACACCAATCCATAACACAGTTTACACAGAGAGCATATGCACATTAGCACTGATTAGCAGTTGTAAAGTGCCCAGAGTCCTAAAACCAAAACAAACAGGTCAGGAAAAAATAGGAGGAAGAAGCAAAAAAAAGTTTGGGGATAACTCTGCAACAAGGGCCATTTCCAACAGACCCCCACACCAAGAGTACTTTACACTGCTTATCACAGAGACTTTTCTTTCTAACAGGAGTCTGCCCTCTTGTTACTGTGTTTGACAGGCTGCAGCCAATCAGGAACAGTGAGTGCCTTTTACCAAACTGCTGTACCATTAGAGAAGAAATATAGCCTCAGACAGGTGATACTGCCTAATTCATCTCAACCCTGCTGATGTGACGTGTGTACACGGACTTTGGATATCCTAGGTACGGTTTTCAGCAGGCTCCGGCCAGGGAAGGGGGGGGGGGTCATAAAGCAGCAATGATTAACCTATTTCAGGAGCAGTGCCTTAGGTCTGATCTTTATTTGCCTTTGTGTTAACAATTGCATCTTTGCGGCATCGTTCTTAAAGCTACACAGTTTCCACGTTTTAGGCCCTCGTGAAGTTCTGCCCCCAAAATGGCATCTTTCACTAAGGGACCACTCAGTCCGATCCATTCTTGCATCATGACATAGATGCACAGCTGTCTAGTAGCCCTATGCATTGAGTGACACTTTGCATGCTTGGAATTGTGAACCCCATACTTGTAAAATTCAAAAGCGAAACTACTATTCCCAGAATGCAACCTCTTTGTAGATTAAAACCCAGGACTGGTTAAAGGTGGCAGCTGTGCACGAGACACATGAAACCAGCTCCTGGTCATCATTTGCTAAATGAGGAGAAAAGAACATCTGGAAAAATGGCATGTCACTTCGACTAAAGGATGTGCCCCACCACTGCATTCAAGTTACCATCTTCTTAAAAACAGCAGCTAGATGTCAACATTCACAAATGAGCCGTGCTTTATGTAAAAATCTGCATCCTGTCATAAGCGGCTTGCAGAAGTTCACACTGTTTGCAGAAATCCAGATGCCATCTGCCAGAGAGTTTGCACTATGGGTTTGCACTATTGTAGTAAGAAACCTTTCAGTCAGATGGCAGCTGGAAAAACTGTTAGCACAACACATGGTAATGATGTACTTTCAGCACTACAAATATCTCATTATTGACAGGTGAAGTGCATTTCAATTTTCATAGTTTTAAAAGCCAAGTGCATATGTTTTACTTTTCCTAGAAAATGTTAGCATTGATTGTTTAGTGAGCTGGACCTTCACTGCTTACATTGGGTGTGTCTGGGCGGTCAAGGTTTGGAATCAAGCATTTCATCAGCCTTAGTTTAATTCATGTTGAGTATATAATACTTTGGAAGGGGTGTGGAATTTAATAAAATATCTACTTGTCCATGGGACAGGTAGCTTCATAAATCTACTTGTCCTGTAACGAAATCCACGTGTTCCTTTGGTGCCATGTAGTGCACCGTCAAATAATGGCACCACTCTCATCATAAAAGAGCTCGGATAATAGCCTCTCTGGTAATGTTAGGCTCATAATATAGAAGGTTACGAATACTAGTGATTTCTTTATTTTGCCTCTTTTTTTCAGATCTACCCATTCATCCTTTCATTCACCCACTGATATATAGCATTTCACCTATACATTGGCATCCATTCATTCTTTCATCAGACATTCTGTTTGTCCTTCCATCCATCCGCCCATCCATATTTAAACCTACCCATCTATCCCCAACCATATCCATCCATCCATCCATCTCAGCCATTGGTCCATCCTTTCGCTCATCCATCCTGCTCATCCATCAATGTACCTTTTCACTCATCCATCCTACCACTCATCCATCATTTTACCCTTTCACTCATCCATCCTTTAGCTTACTAATCAATCCACCCTGCAACCCATCTATCATTTCACCCTTTCCTTCATCAAGACATCCATCATCCATCCACCATCCCGTCACTCATCCATCCTTTCACTCATTCATCCATCTAGCAAACTATGCTTACACTCACATCTATCCACCCTTTCACCCACACATCCATCGATCCTTTCACTCATTCACTGTTACACGTTAATTATGGGCCTTTGACTGCTGGATGCAGACAGATGAGGCCCATCAAGCGCTCCATCCCCGCTGTAGCTGCTAAAGAGGGGGGTTCACGATGCCCCTTTCCAAACCTAACCTTCCAGCTCTAAATCTATCATTCAGACTCATCCATCCCTCCTTCCTTCCACTCATCCATCCATCCTTTCGCTCATCCATCCATCCAATTTCACCTCCTCCATCCACCCTTTCACTCATACCCACCCTTTCACTCATCCCTTCATCCATCCTTTTGCTCTTCTATCTTTGACCCCTCCATCTTTCTTTTCCCTCATATCCATTTGCCTTTTTACTCGTCCCTCCATCCATCCTTTTGCTCTTCCATCTTTCACCCCACCCCACCATGCAACTTTTTACTCAATCCGTCTACCCTTTCATGCATACCTCATTCACCGTTTCACTCAATTATCCACCCTTCTACCCATCAATCTATCCATCCTTCTACCCAGCCGTCCATCCACCCACTTCACCATCCATTCATCCACTCTCATATCCACTCTCTCATCCATCAATCCACCTTTTCAGTCAACCATTCATCCATTCACTCATCCATCCATTCTTTCACTCATTCATCCTTACATCCATCCTTTCACTCATTCATCCATGTATATATCCTTTCACGTCAATTATGAACCTTTGTCTGGACCTGCAGAAAGAAGAGGCCCATCAAGAACTCTACAGCTGCTGTAGCGTGTTCAGATGCCCCTGGTGAACACATGACGTGAGACGAGAGGCCCAGTGCAAGGACAGACATGAGTGTGCCCGGGGACTGCATGAATTCCCTATTGGGAAACTATTGAGTGCAAAGGAGGGTTGTGCAAAAGCTGCATGAGAAGGGAAAGCATGGCGCTTTACTGTAGGCCGAGGAGTTGGGGCTGATTGAGGCCCAAGGGTGAAGCACAGAATAAAAAGCAGGAGGTCACAAGGTTCAAGTCAGAGCAGGAGCCAAGCGGCTGATAACATTACATTCCAGTGATGTGATTGTTCTGAAGCTGAAGAAGCTCCATATTCGTTTCGTGCTCGAAGAAAATGAAAGAACATGGGGAGGGCCTGGAAGCCACACATGAGCCTCGGGGAGAAAGCAAAAAGACTCCAGTGCTGTGAATGTTTTATACAGAGGTGCAGCTTTGAGCTCAGCTCCATCATGTTGTTCCTATGCTCTTGGGAAATTAAAGTGCAGGACCCAGCTTTTGTATTGACCCTTTCACTGCCAATCAACTTTGCAGAGCTACTTATTAACTGGCTATTACCAACAGGGTTGAACAGCTATGTATCAGATTACCGTAAGACTGTCTACTTGTCCTTTGGCCAACATAGAAATTAAAACCTCTTGCCCTCTAGATGTCTTGAGCATCGGGAGATAGGAATTCCCCACCCCTGCTTTGGTATTAGTCTTTTTTTTTTTTTTTTTAGAATTTACTGATATGAAATATCCTGCATACCATGTCCAGGGATAGCAGAGAAATACTCAGTGCTTGATCGATGCAACACTAAGTTGTTTCTGCCCCGCGACGTTAAAATGTCACCAGCGGCCACGTCTCATTGGTAGGCCTGGGTGGTGAACTTCGCTCAGTTTGCGGAGTTAGCAGAGTTCTCCGCACTCGAATGCAGAAAACTCAGTTTCGCGATGTGACGCAGAGTTTTTTTCCGGCTCGCTATCACGAACAGGAGTTCGCGAGCCCAAAAGGTACATTTGCGAGCACGAGCTGCCGCTCGCATAGAATTTCTACCCGAGCGACAGGAATACCAGCGCAAACTGCAGTTCGCACTGCACTCCGCCACTCGTGGAACTTTGCAGAGTTTATTTGTAACTTTGCAGAGTTCCACATAGTAAAACTCAGCGAACTACACCCAGGCCTCCTTCATTGGGCCATCGCTCACCATACAGGTCACCCCATAAGATGGATTCCTCAATAATAATTCTATATCCCAGTCCAGAGAACTTTCATTGTGCTGGGGCCCTTTAGTCACCAGCAATCTGCACTACTTGTCCGTCAAAATACAGGATCCTACGTACGTGCTTCCACTGCCCTTTTTGGGAGTTTTCTGTACATCCTGATCCGGTTCTAATGAAACAAGGCTGTCGGATCACGATCAAGTGTTTTGTGGGAAAAGCTGTGATTTGCAAAATAGAAGCACAAATATCCAGGGACAAAACCATTTAAGGTTGTGCTAATATTGCACTTGAAAATAATCGTACACTCCTGAAATTACAGGTGCAGAATCGCCACATCGGGTTTCACATGAGGCTTATAATGAGCCCCTAAAACTTTGGTAAACTTGGCAGATATCTGTAATGATCCATTGTGTACAACCGTATTATGTACATTTAATAAGTGGATCACACATCTAGGCCTAGGTATAGAGAACTTGCCTCACTGCACAGATTTAACTCCTTCTGCTCTGGCTAAACAAGTTTATGTATAACTAATTTACATAAAAGAACAGAGTGGCATAACACATACATGCAGATCTTCTACGCCCAATATGCTGTTTATTACAATTGTTGAGGGAGTGGAGGTGCATGTTAAGCATGTCACATATTACTCCTCTGTTTCTACATCACAGTTGAAATCAGGGACAGATGATTTTGAAGGTGTTAGACTTGGCACCTTTTGGCGTGTTTCCCCTGAGTTTTTACTTTCTGCCCTCCCGGTTTTGACTCTGGATTGGCTGGTATAATGTTTCTGCGCGCTTTTCGCACGACTGATCAGTGGTAAAGCGCTGGTGCTCCTGTGGTAAACTGTGTTATGATTGGATGTACGACTTACTCGTCAGCTCCCAGTATTGGGCACTGCAAGTGCCGGGGCTTGTGAGTCCACCGCTGCTCTTGGGCCTGCAGCACCGATTGTACCACCCACATACGTAGCCCAAAAAAGGTATAGGTGAATGAAGTTTGGTATGCCTGAACTCAGCGTCTAAAGATGCAGCCTTTAGCAAGGGTGTCCTTTTCATTCTTAGTTCATAAAGGCCACTTTTAGAAAGTGGGTATTATTTTGCTCGGTCATCTCATGTGCCTCTGCTGGAATGTGGATTGCCGGTCTGGTTTTTGGGACGACAGATGGCTGGGGAGCGGGGTGGCTTCCGATAGTCTAGGTAGGTCAGAAAAGGGCTAAATAGTCCTTGGTTACGATGGGGAAAGAGGGGGGGGGAATCTGCTTGCACATCAAAGGGCCTGGTCTGCCTCTGACAAAGCCGTCTCCACCTCCTGCCAGGAATTCACGCCAGAGAAGGTCCAACTTGTTTTGGCCGGACACAGACACCCTCTGCCTGAATGATCAAAGGATTTTTAGATACAAATGCTGGGTCCCAGACCCTTGAACTTTAGAACTCATCTGGATCAAGAAGACTGCCAAGAAGGAGTGCCGGAGAAACTGCGAAAAGGAACGACTGCTTTGATGGGCTGACCTGCAGTGGCTGCTTCTTGGGCAGTGAAAGGCCTGGACTGGACTTTCTGCAACCTAATTTGTTAGTGTCTTCAAGGGCTTGATGTAGAGCTTGCCCCCTGTTCCTGAAGTCTCAGGAACACCAAAGACTTCAAGTTCTTCAACCCGCAGCACTGGGGACTGTGTGTCTTGTGCTGCAACCCGAAGAACACCAATGCAACAACGTCTACGACGCCACTGCCGACTCCGTGTCACCGCAGAGAGCACTGCCGCAAAACCACACCGCAATCCTGGTCTCACCGACGACGCCTGTTGATGCCGCCACCAAGGTGCTGCTTACGACGCGACCTGTGGGCACCGCACCGCCTCGCGCCGAAGCTTTGGAACCGCTGCAACGCCGCACCGCGACCCTGATCTCACCGACTACGCCTGTTGACACCGCCACCGAGCTGCTGCTCGCACTGCGACCTGTGGACTCCACACCGCCTTGCTTCACGAGGACGCCTTGGCTGGCCTGACGCCGCCACTTCCCGCCGAAATCCACGCCGCTGCTTTCACCGTGGTTCAAGGGCACCACTCGTAAGTTACACGATGAACCGCCTTCATCTTGCACCGCAGGCTTGGACTCCAGTTCGTCAGCCGACGACAGCGCTTCAGTAACAACAACTCCGCTGCTTGCACTGTGACCTGCTAGCACCATGACGAGCACCGCCTCCATCTCGCACCGCGACCCTGGTCTCACCGACGCCGCCATCTGACGCCGCCACCGAGCCGCTGCTCGCACCGCGACCTGGGTGCACCGCACGCAGCACCGCTTCACACCAGCAGCACCCGACGCGCTCCGGATCCCATTAGAAAGGAGCTCAACCTGCAATGCTAGTGACTTCAAGGGCCCCATCGCTCTGCATCTCTGAAAGGTACTGAATGTGGGTCTTACCGACACCGTAGTTGGCCTGCGACCCCGTGGTCAGCCAGAACTGTTTTTGGATTTGTTGTTTATGATGCCGTGATAGCCCCGGAAGGAGCTATCGACATATTTTTAAAAGCATATTTTGATAAGTGAAGATACTGAAGTATAGTATTGTTGATTTTGATCGCATTTGGTCTTGTCTTAAGTATATAAAAATTGGATATTTTTCTAAACTGGTGTGGTGTCCTTTTGTAGTGCGTACACTGTATTACTGTTGGTTATGTGCAAATGCTTTACACACTGCCTCTAAGATAAGTCTGGCAGCTTGTGCCAAGCTACCAAGGGGGTGAGCAGGGGTTATTTTGGAAGTGTAACTCCTTTATCCAGACTAGAGTGGTGGTTTCTGCCTCACTTTGACGCAAGTCTCAGCTAGCCAGAAATCCCATGTCTAACAGAGGGCCTCACAAAACATCAAATTATAGAAGGGTAAAAAGTGAATTACTGGGATGTTTTTCACCTTGGGGTTCTGAGTGACATAATAGACACATCGAAATTAGCTTTTGTTGTTCATTTTTATCTCACCGAGAACCTCTCGTGAAAAACCTACCTGTAATAAACTGTTACCCATCCATGTGTAGTAGAGTGCAAATGACAATAAAATCTAACAAATTGCTGTAAAAAATAGAAAGCTAATAAAAAAAATCTAATAATTCACATACAGACCGTGTGTTGAACATATCAGGACTTGATATTCTACTTAGAGGCGATCCTGCATTTTAAACCATAGGTGCCAGGATTTTCATGGCAAGTAGAATGAATCAGAGAACAGCTGCTGCTTACATTTTCATATTAACAATAACATACAGTTTTCCAAAAAAGGGCTGAACTGTCTGTTTTTGAAGGTCAAATGCTAGTGTTTTTGTTGCATGAGTCTATGGCGTACTATATCCAGGAGTATAGTCCGTGCATTATTTGAGCTGGTGGTTCCCGGTGCTCGGCACCAGCACTTAGTTGCAAATGCCTACACTTAATACAATCTGCCACATGATGGCGTTGTTTGTGTAATCTAGACAGCTCCACAACAACAGTTGTTTATTAACTTAATATGCCTTAAAATTTATTAATACATGTCACCTAAGCCACTCTTCTAGGTTTGGGAGCCTAAAATAGTCTAAAACGTCACAATTATAGGTGTATGATGGTTAGTAGTTGTGTTGCTACTGTCATTGGTGGTGCTGGCAGAGCCAATGGGAAGTGCAAGCTCCAGTTGCCTCCTGACAAGGGTCCTGACATTTATTCACAAACTAAGAACTGGGTGTGACACGAGCCACAGCCATTAACCCTTTAAATGCGCCCGAAATGTTCACACAATGCGGAAAAATTTCACGCGTGCGCAAATCGGACGGCTCCCGGACGTCCGACACACACGCCACCCGTGACGTCAGACGGCCGGGGCCGTCGGACACATCCAAAGGGTTAAGAGATAGTCATGGCTCCATATTACTTCTGTGGAAATTAATAGGCAATGTGATGGTCACAGGTTCAAACCTCATTGCGGCCAATATTGCTTTTCATGCTTCTAAGTTTGAAAAACAAGTACATTTGAGGAGCTTTGTGAGTTAACAGCAATACAGTAATAACAAGTGCCTTGTAAAAGAAGCATTGGCAAAGCCAATATGTGCCGCCTTTAAAACGTGAGTGTAATCCTATTGGATTTGCCAATACTTTATAGAGTTTTATATAGCGCGAAGACCTTTTGGGTGACAGAGCGTTTTATAAGAATAATGAAGAATGGTATGTTGCGAAATAGTAGGCAGTACACAAAGGCATAGTATTAACTATGTGGACAAAATTTACATAAGCAAATGGTGAGAAGCACACACACTCTGAATAATGAACATCATTTAGGGGCCACAATTGCGACCCCTGGTTCTCACTGTCCTAAGAGGAGGGCAGGCCAGTGTTAGAAACAGAAGTTAAACAAGGCTTCAATGAGACTTGTTTACTTAGTCTCTCAGCTACATTGTGTACGTGAGAAGGCATGAAAACTATCAGCAGCAGATGGATCTAAACATAGCAACACACTTTCAAAACAATTTAGTGTTGTTTGAAGAGGAGAGGACACCTTTAAAAGGCATTTCTGTGCTTCCTGCTGCTACTGAGAATGTCAAGGGAGTACCACATACAGGAGACAGAGTGGGGCATGGGGTAGAGTGGAACGACTAAGAGGGGTAATTAACGAAAGGAAGTAAGAGAGGTGGGAAACAGGTGAGACAAAGACGAAAAAGAGACAGGTGAGAGAGGAGTATGTAGGAGATATTAAAAGGAGATCGGTGATATAGCGGAGGAGACAGGAAGGGTAAGAGACAGGAACTGTTGAGAAAGAGGGGAAAGGTAATAAAACAAACAGACAGTTGAGAAACTGCTGCAGGGAGGGTGGCAGAAGATCAAATGGAATATGACATCACTTCCTGTGATGTTATTGATGTGAAATGACCTGTGATGGTCACATCCGCTACCCCTCAGATTTTGGTTTATCCATGCCCAAAGTATTGGAATTGTATACAAGAGGTCTTCAGACAAGGTATAAAATAGGTACAAATGTGTCATGCATGTACTAGAGATGTAATTTGCATTTGAGGATGTGTGCTAGAAAGGTGCTTAACCTTTCACATGAGCAGGCTGAAAGTCTGCATTTTGAAGGTGGTATCAAAACAGCAAATATTCACTATGTCAATGCGTTAGGTGCCAAATGCATTATTCTCAGCCCTCATTACGAGGGGTCACCCTACTGGACTCATCTTCACTCTCCAACCAGTGAAATGCCTCCCATAGACTTCAACAAGATTGCCTGCTCGTAAAACGTTCTCACGCTCCACAACGTTCTCCCCATCGCTTGATTTCACCCTCCCTGGAGACCCGAACAGTTGAGAGCGATGGCTAATGGCCCAGGATAAGAGTGAAGTACATACCTGTCAACATTTGGAAATAGGTAAGTGGAAGAATTCGAAAAAAAACAGAAACATTGAATTCCACAATTAACTTGCATCGATCTGCTCAAAGTTTCAGGCAAGAACAAAGCTAAATAAAATAATTTTTAGCATAGACAAGCCGTCTACCGAAATCAGGCGTTAGGATAAATTGCTGAATAAACGTTTAAACGTATATTGCTTGCTGAATTCACTTGCTCTCCGTGCAATGGAAGGCTGTTTGTGAATGTGTTAAGATCAGTCAGGGAATGAAATCCCGTGTATGGTGTCCCGACTCGGTGCATGTCCAGGAACAGTACTCACAAGTACCTGACTCTCCCCCCTCCCCAGTCTGGACCAGTGTAAGTGCGAGTCTAGAGTCATTGACACAGTGCACTTAAAGATATTATCCATGTTCAGGTGCAGAACCTGGGAACACAAGCTTTTTTGTTCACTTTCACACAAACTGCGCTCAGAAATGTGTATTCATAATTTTTAAGGGGAGTACAACATGAAAAAGAAAGGCTGCGTTCTCAGTTTTCGAGTGCCTTTTCACTATTAATATACGTACAAGCCATCATGCAGGTCCAAAAAGTGGGAGATGTATCAAAAGAACCAGGGACTATAACGTCCCCGCATATGTTGCATTGGAGGGTATGTTAAGAGGGAGAATGCTAAAATAAAGTTGTTGTTTTTTAAATTAAAAGTGGGGGTTCCCGGCCTCCATCAAGAGTGAGCAAGACTAGTCCTTGAGGCATTGCCAGTGCACCGGGGCGGGCACGAAGAGGAGCTGGCCCCACGCAGGGGTCCGGCACCGGCCGGGGGTGGGTATGGTTAAAGCACCCGCACTTCACTTCCAGAGACAGTGAGGTTTCTAGGAAACAACCACCCCACTCACTCTATAGGGTCCAAGTCGCCATCACAAGCAGGCGAGCAACCGCCCCTGACGTCATCAACACGCGCCGCGCGGGGTTCTTCCGGGCTGAAGGCTATTGCCTGACTTCCTCCACCGTAACTCTTTCCGTAACGTAGGCAGAGTGCGACAAACTAAAAATAAAATCGCCCCCTCGCCTTTCTATGATTATTCTTACTTATGCTATTTACTTTTATCCCGTCTTCCGTGTTTCCATTCGTTGTTCCCGCCAAGCCTCTTTTTATTTTTACAGTTTTTTCTTTCTACTTTCTATACGCCTTCCTTTCTCATTTTTATTCTTTTAACTTGCTCTTGTGCCCTTTCCATTTCTTTATTGCGCGTTCGACTTTTCGCTTTTATTTTCACGCACCTAATTGTTGTGACTGTAATTTGCTGTCCCGAAATCACACTTTTTTGAAATTCATTTGTGTTGTCATATTTAATGCGATCCCTAGTTGTCACCAAATACTTGTCAGATGTGAGTAAGGGCCAAAGTTAGTTGCTTGCATATATTCCACGTGGCACAGAGACAGTGCCCCCTGATAGCGATTTAGTGAGCTTCCGATTCCACCAGTGCAGTGCTCTCCGTACCCTCGTTAAGCTCAAAATACTGTAGGACAGCTGACTCCAGGGATGCCCGGTGTAGCATCCAGCTACAATAAACACAACACTTAATTATGATATTCACAGGAGCTTTATTCTATGTATCTCACTCCTACCTTGTCCCTACTCTAACTGACCCCTTCCTGTGTTCACTCCTCCTCTTCCTCTCGCCCCCCTAGCTCCTCCCACTCCCAGCTACTGGTGTGCTAACTTTATAACATCTCCCCCCTTTGTAACAAAACAAACAGAGCATACTGACTTCTTAGTCCATCTCCTCAATCAGTCTCTTGGGTGGACGTATGTCACGCTGAGGTCTTGGCGACCTGGCCCTCAGACCATCAGTATTCAATGTCTCAGGGATCGGAGCAATGTTCTCACAACCACTTGACTGTGGTTCTTCAACTAGGGGATTATGTGTGTCACTCACCATGGTTCTTGAGGTATCAGTTGGCAATTTCTTGAAGTGCGAGATGTTTCTCGTAACTCGCCGCTGCTCGGACTCCGCAGTTACCATAGTCCCTTGCCTTCTGGTGACCACCAGTGGTTCATCCTTGAATGTACAGTCAGTCTTTTTCTGCATATCTTGCTTGACGATGACACTGTCCCCTTCATTTAATGATAATGACCGCGCTCTCCTCCGGTTGTCGGCATAGGCCTTCATTTTTCTTTTGTTGCGGTCATCAGTGGCTCTCATTTCCCGCGAGTCCTTCTCAGATGATGATACTTCCAGGGCTCCATCCCACGTGGGAATGCGATTCCTCATGGGACGTCCCAGCATGAGAGTCGCCGGGCATTTGCCAGTCGTAGCATGAGGAGTTGTACGATAAGCTCGAAGAACTTCATTGAGTGCTGTTTGTAAGTCTTTCCCTTCCACGGTAGCATGCTGGAAGGTCTTCTTGAGGGTGGCCATGAACCTCTCAATTGTCCCATTCGCCTGTGGCCAGAGAGGCGTGATCCTGCGGTGATGAAAGTCAAGGTGTTTCGCAAAAGCAGCAAAGTCATTTCCGTTGAATGGAGGTCCGTTGTCCGATTTAACGATCTTGGGAACTCCCCACGCTGCAAAGACTTCATCGAGGACCTTGAGGGTACTGGCAGTGTTCGTAGATGATACAAAACAGGCAAAGGGATACCTGGAATACTCATCAATGATGGCCAGCACATATTTGCCCGATGACAGGGGTCCATAAAAGTCTATGGCGATTTCTTGCCACACACCACTGGGCAGGCTGGTCATATGTAAAGGAGCTGGAGGGTCACCCTTGCTGGTGAGTTGGCAGAGATGGCAATCTTTTAAGGTGACTTCCACTAGTTGATCAAGGAACGGAAACCACACTCGTTCCCTTAGTGCTCGTTTGGTCGACACTATTCCTCGATGTCCTTCATGTGCAAGAGCAACCACTCCCTGTCTCAGTTGTGTAGGGATTACAATCCTCTGATCACGCAACAATATGCCATCAGTCGTGACAGAAAGTTCACCACTCACATGCCGGAAGGCTTGTAGTTCACGTTGAGTCAAAGAATCAGCTTCATCGTCTTGAGGATCATGCCTCCATCTATTGTTGCGGATTTTGTGAAGAACTCTCTGCAAGATGACATCCTGTGCCGTCATCTCCCGAATAGTCTCCAGAGGGATAGCTGGGGGAAGAGCTTGATCCGTTACAAAATGAAGGTACTCTTCCGCAATGGAAGTTCGGGAAGCTGATGATGGGAGAGGATGCCGGGACATGTAGTCCGCAGGATTTTCAGATTTCCCAGGTTTGTGAAGTATAGTGAAGGTATATTCTTGTAATCGTAGGCCCCACCTTTCGATCCTCAGTGGCATCTTGGATCTTGGATTTCCGTAGATGGTGATGAGGGCTTGATGATCTGTGATCAGGGTGAAATGCTTTCCGTAAATAAAGACATGAAAGTGTTCACAGGCCCATACCACGGCCAAGCTTTCCTTTTCAGGTTGGGAGTAGGCTCGTTCCGGCTCAGTCAGACTACGACTCGCGTAGGCAATGATGCGGCGTTGATCTGTGTCATTTTCATATTGTGCCAGGATCGCTCCCAGACCTACTGGACTAGCGTCTACAGTTATTTCGGTTTTTCGTTTTGGGTTGAAATATGACAAGTGATTCGCTGATTCCACCGCCTTCTTTATTTCTTTGAATGCCTGCTCACATTGGGGAGTCCATTCAAACGGCTGACCCTGCTTGGTTAGCATGCGGAGGGGGTGGCTGATTGTAGCGTAGTCTTTAATGTAGCGAGCACAATAGCTGGCCATTCCCAGGAACGACCTGAGGTCGCCAACCTCCCGGGGACTCTTGGTGTTGTTCAATGTCATGATTTTGTCGGGATCAGGTTTCATGCCAGCACCAGAAAAGATGTGACCGAAAAACTTCAGCGTGTTCTGGTGAAACTCGCATTTCTCCTTGTTCAAAGTCAAATTGGCTGCCAATAGGGCATGGCAGACACGATTGAGCGCAATGTCGTGCTCTCTGACATCAGAACCATAGACAAGGATGTCATCGCTATAGTTGAGCGTGTTTGGAATATTTTGAATGACCTGTCGGATCATTTCCTGAAATATCTCGGCCGCCGAGGACACACCGAAACTCAGTCTTTTATATCTGAACAACCCCAGGTGAGTTGCAAAAGTAGTGATATATCTGGACCCTGCTTCCAATTCCAATTGATGGTAACCTTTATTTAAATCCAATTTGGAAAACACAGTGGCTCCGTTGAGTGCGGCGATCATGTCGCTCAAGTGTGGCCCCGGGTGCCGCTCTCGTTCTATCGCAGTGTTGGGCAAGCGCATGTCCACACAGAGTCTGACTTTGTTGGCCGTGCCCTTTTTGGGAACAATGACGACCGGTGAAACCCATGGGGTCGGGCCATCAGTGCGTTCAATGATGTCCGCAGTCAACAAATCTTGGAGCTCTTCCTCAACAGCGGCCTGTAGGTGAAATGGTACTCGCCTAGGGTGTTGGGCGACAGGCCTGACTTGTTCATTGATGTGCAATCGCACTTGACAGTTTTTCAATTTGCCCAGGCCTTGAAACAACTTGGGAAACAGGCGAGTCACGTCTCGGATGTCGCTCACTCTGAAGAGAATTTCCACCAGGTGGAGTCGTTCAGCAGTTGGTAGGCTCAAAAGACAGTCTGCTTCAGGGCCCTTGATAACATGGATGACTGCTGAAATGGTTGTGTCGTCGTGTGTAAGTGTCGTCGAGAATTTCCCTAGGCAGGGAAGAGGCTTCTTAGCCATCCACGTGAAGACTCTTACAGGTGCGAATATCAGGGGAGGTCGTGGATTCATCCTTTCATATTCAGTCACTGGAATGTAATTCAAAGAGGCACCAGAGTCTAATACAAACTTTGATTCGTGATTTCCAACTTTGATGTCCAGCCGAGGGTATCTCTTAAGCTGGTCCGGGTCTGCTGCCAAATTCAGATATTCAATGGTGTAAACAGAGTCACGGGACGAAGGTCTGGATTCTCTGGAAGGTGACCTCCTTTCCCACCGAGACCGACGTGACTCTCTGCTCGAATGTGACGATACAGGGGACCGCTCCGTCTGATCTTGGACAGCTCGCGCATGGTGTCTTCGAGTGTCGGACCGCGACACTCTTGTAGCTCTGCTTCGTGTGTCATATCGTGTGGTACCTGAGGGGCCACTTCGCTTCTCTTTGTTGTAGTCCCCGCACATCGCTTCAAAGTGGTTAGTGCGACCACACTTTCGACATCTCTGGCCCATGGCCGGGCAGCTGTCCACGTGAGGGTAATCATACCCGCATCGGTAGCACTTTCTCACTCTTTCTTGTCGTCTCTCCTTCCTCCATGGTTCTCGACGTTGATAGCCTGATTGCTCTTGACGGGAGGATGTGTGTGATCTCCCTTGTTTATCTTTGGAGCTTCTTCGACTGTCACTTCTGGCGTGCACGCGTCGCGCCTGTTCGTGACTCCCTTTATGTTCCGTTTCCATGACGGCGGCGTACTTCTCCGCCTGATCATACGCTCGTGTCATCTCCTCTATTTCATCCAATCCATGCGGTTTCCTCAGTAGTCGTCTCCTTAGTTGATCCGAATGACATCCGTCTATTATCTGGGATTTGATGGCAGCGTCAGTAGAGAAAGAATCGAATTCACAGTACTTGGCTAGTCTCCGCAGACGCACCATGAAGGCACTCATGGGCTCATCCTTCCCTTGCCTGGCAGAGTGAAATGTGTGTCGTTCATAGTCCACATTTCTCTTATGAAGAAACTTCTTGTTCAGGACCTCACACGCTTTAACATAAGTATCGACGTCAGCAGCGGGCAGGTCTTTGAGTATCTTGACTATTTCTCGCCCCGCCAGGTTGCGCAGAGCAATCAGTTTCTTTTTTTCATCAGTGATGTCTGAACCTTCAACATAATCTTCAAACTCTTCCAACCACTCTTGCCATTTGGGGCCCATGCTTCCTTCCGTTGTTACCTTGATAGGAGCGGGTGCTCGCAACAGCGATCCACTGGGTGGAGGTTGAGCATCTTCTTCGGACATTCTGCAACGATCTCACTTGTCTTTGCCAATGCTTATTTGATATGCCACCGCTTGTTTCTTTCAGTTGCCAATGTTTGTTTTATTTTGCCAATGCTTGTTTTCTTGTAGTCGCCAATGCTTGTTTTCTTGTAGTCGCCAATGCTTGTTTGCTTTACCAATGCTTGTTTCTTTCAGTCGCCAATGCTTGTTTATCTTGCCAATGCTTATTTGCTCCAGCGCCTGACTTCAAAATGGCCGCCGTTGCCTTGTATAGGGTTGTCCTTACTATCTTCACTCCAGCGCCTGACTTCAAGATGGCCGCCGTCCTTGCAGGCACACACGAGGCTGGCTCTCCAGGCTCATTCACTCGGGGGCACTCAGCACTCACCGGCGGTCGGCTTTTGGGGCAGTCCACGCCAGGATTTACTTCTCCACCAACACCATGGACATCAGGTGAGATCGGGGTGGGCTCCCGACTTGCCTCCGCAGTTCCCGCGTTCTTCCGCCGATGGCCTCCTAAACCTCACGCATCGGGCGTGAGGTTTTCCGACGTCCAATCTCGCTTGGACACAGATCTTAGCGCTCGCAGCAGCGCTTACTGGCGGTACGTCGTGGGCGTCTTCCACACCTCTGGGGCACTCCACAGGGTCGGAGTGGGCTCCCGATTCCTGCTTTCTTCTAGGCTTGCACTCTGGACACACGCTTCCAGTGTGCAGTGCGTTTGCAGCGCGACAGCTGCTAGGGACAAGGCGTTCGAGGCTCTGCACAGTGGGGTTTGCTCAATCCCACCCCTCGTCGCCAGTTGTAGCATCCAGCTACAATAAACACAACACTTAATTATGATATTCACAGGAGCTTTATTCTATGTATCTCACTCCTACCTTGTCCCTACTCTAACTGACCCCTTCCTGTGTTCACTCCTCCTCTTCCTCTCGCCCCCCTAGCTCCTCCCACTCCCAGCTACTGGTGTGCTAACTTTATAACACCCGGAATTCTGGATCTTCCAGTGCGGATGGCTGGAGGCGCCAGGTGGGTATGGGAGGGCGATCCAGTTCCCAATTTAGCTGTAGCCTTAAGGGGTTGTGGTCGGAATGTGTCTGCCCCAGGTATTCCGCCAGCTCAACCAGGTGGAGTAGCGACTGTGAGCCCACCACCCTATCCAACCCTATCTAATGCCGATGACTGCAACCCTCAGTGGGAGGTACGCTTGATGGGCGAAGTTTGAAGGACGCAGGGGCTGCCTCTGGTTGAGGATAGTCTCGGGGGGGCCCCTGTAGCGGCAAGACACCGGGGGCGGCCCCCGTCACAATCTGCCTTCCCACGCCTGCCTGACCTTAAAATGGCGGCCGGGTGTTACATGCAACTATCGGTCGGCGCTGTGTTGGGATGTTACTGTGGCTTTAATGATGTCTCCACGAGAGCGCTTGTTGCTGTGTTCTGCGTGGAACTCCTGGGACAGCAGTTGCTGCCGGGAGAGCTGTCGTCTGGACGGAATAAAGGAAGCCTTTACAAAGTGGTGAAAATCATCTTCCTTTCACGCCTCTACTTGACCATCTGGCCCCAGCGCTTACTGCCTCTCTCATAGGCGACCCAAGCTCTCTCTGTGGCTCATACCTGAGGGGGTGAGCCCTCCTCAAGGATCCTTGGCGGTGACCCTCGCCTGCATCTACCTCTGCATCCACGATCTACCGGACATTTGCAGTGCCTTATTGTGAGGTGCCCACCCTGACGAC
The DNA here is from genome assembly GCF_964261635.1 of Lissotriton helveticus. NCBI lineage: Eukaryota > Metazoa > Chordata > Amphibia > Caudata > Salamandridae > Lissotriton > Lissotriton helveticus. The sequence goes on along the minus strand of NC_136068.1, from coordinate 1,820,745,230 downwards.
AACAACTCGGGAGGTAGGGTCGCTGGCTGCTCGCTGATTCCTAGCGGAGCCTCCCGCTAACATATCGCACCAACAGCGTCAACATGGCCTCACCACCTGGCGCAAGCTCACCCCCACGGAGCCGGCTGACCGCAAGCTCTCCAAGATGGCGACGCGCCTGCGGCTGGCCTCCAGTGTCATCTTCCACCTGGACTCCCACCTTCTCACCTGGACTTCTTGACTTCTTGTTCCGTCCTGGCCGACACCTTGCTGCTGTTTTCAGACAGTTTTTTCTGGACTCTAGCCCTCCTTCCTTTCCGTAGCCCTTTAACCCCTTATCCCCGTGGTTGATTCTGCTTTCCCTTCTCTCCTTACCCTTGCATCCCTCCCACCCTCCCTTTGTGCCTTAGAGTATATCCAGTCATATCCCTCCCTATGTATATAGAGATAACTCTAATGACTAGTCTCCTATGTGACTTTTAGAGTATATCCATGTGTATCCCCTCCCTATGTATATAGAGATAACTCTAATCACTAGTATATGCCGTAGACCAGTGGTTCCCAAACTTTTGACTCCTGAGGACCCCCACTGAATCACTACTGGAAGCCGGGGACCCCCAAGCAATTTGTACAATTTCAAGTTCAAAAAATTAAAACAGTAATTCGCAAAAAATACACAAACAAGTACACACCAAACAAATACATGCATTAATAAAGCTTTTATTATTTTATATTGAAAAATATGCAAAAAGCAAAACATTTTAATGGGAAGGATGGTGCTGCATCTCGGCTACTAACTTTTCAATGTTTGGTTTATTTCAAAACCCTCTCACCCTCACAACCCTCTCACCCTCACACCCCCTCACCCTCACACCCCCTCACCCTCACACCCCCTCACCCTCACCCTCACACCCCCTCACCCTCACACCCCCACTCCCTCACCCTCACACTCCCTCACTCACCCTCACACTCCCTCACTCACCCTCACACACCCTCTCACACCCTCTCACCCTCACAAACCCTCTCACCCTCACACACCCTCTCACCCTCACACCTTCTCACCCTCACACCTTCTCACCCTCACACCTTCTCACCCTCACACCTTCTCACCCTCACACCTTCTCACCCTCACACCCTCACACTGCTGCACGCCACACACTGCTGCACGCCTCACACTGCTGAACACTGCTGCATTACTCATACTACTGCATGCTGCACACTGCTGCCCGCTGCACACTGCTGCCCGCCTCACACTGCTGCCCGCCTCACACTGCTGCCCGCCTCACACTGCTGCCCGCCTCACACTGCTGCCCGCCTCACACTGCTGCACGCTGCACACTGCTGCATTACTCACACTGCTGCATGCCACACTCAGGGGCATCACTCAGGGGCACCACCACATCACTCAGGGGCACCACCACATCACTCACTGGCACCACCACATCACTCACTGGCACCACCACATCACTCACGGGCACCACCACATCACTCACGGGCAGCACCACATCACTCACGGGCACCACCACATCACTCTGGGACACCACCACATCACTCTGGGACACCACCACATCACTCTGGGACACCACCACATCACTCAGAAACACCACCACATCACTCAGGAACACCACCACATCACTCAGGGACACCACCACATCACTCATGGGCACCACCACATCACTCTGGGGCACCACCACATCACTCTGGGGCACCACCACATCACTCAGCCCAACCACCACATCACTTAGCACCACAACAGCACTGTCCTTGCTTGCTACCAACATGCATTGCCATAGCCAATAGGACTCGCATTAGGAAAGTGTAAGCTATTGGCTTTGTAAATAAAATTGCTATTAATTTATATATTTTTAAAGCCAACACACATAAAATTGTCATTTACAATACCAATAGCTCACACTTTCCTAATGCGAGACCTATTGCATTGCCAATGCTCGTTTAAAAATACAAGCTTGCCTTTGTCTCCACTCATGGTGTATGGCAGGTACCACTAGTCAGAGTGCCCACTGCAATGTTAGCACGCTGGATTGTCCAATTCATGAATTCTCTCTGCACGCTGTGCGGGCATCTTGGTCCAAGCACTGCACTTCTGTAATGGGCTCACAGGCCATAATGAATGTTAGAAGGGTTATGCATGTAACAAAGGGCACAACCTATGTTAGGGGGTTTGTGGGGGGGGGAAACAGGAAGAAGTCGAGAGACTAAAGCAAACCTTTCTGCTACAGTGGAAATGCTATTTCAAAGAGGTAGGTGATCATCGAATTGAAAACTGTGGTAATAATCACACAATCCTACTATTTTTCAAAGTTGTAAGTCAGCAAAAACATAAATCTTAACAGTGCCCTGTGTTAAAACGTTTCCTTCATAAACTTCAATGGTGGGGGCTAGCATGTAATGTTGGTGAGCCAGAGGCTGTGGTCAAAGCAACAGGCTTAAGTATTGCGCCTTCTGATAAGACTGGAAAAACCACTGCAAAGAACTCGAGTGGAACACTTTTTTTGTAAAGGTCAACTGGAAAATAAAGAAATAAATATAGTCCTGAGTGGATGCGTCACAGATTTTGGACTGCTTTCTTAAATGCAATTACAAAACAAAACAAAACAAACAAATCTACACACAAACACGCACACACAAATGAAATACATGCAGTTCCAGAAGAAGAGCCCTCCTGCCCATTCAACGTGCTCCAGCGCTCTTCAATCTCGCCACGCAGTTGCTTTCAGGGCAAATGGGGACAGATAGGAAAATGCCCGGGGCCTGGTCACAAACAGAACAGGAACCACACGCACTGCTGTGCGAGCTCGAGGTCGGGTGAAGGGCAGATTGAATAGCACAATATATAAGGGCAATCACCCTTCAGCTTGCACCTACAGCTGAATGGTGATTGGCCCGATTTCATTGCAGTCTTGCCGCCCCAGCGGCAATGACATTCACACCTCTCCTGTGTGGGGAGCCTGAGGGGCAGATTGAATGGCAGTCTTGGCGCCCCGGCGCTAAGTATATTCACACCTCCTTATGTGCTGTGAGGGCTCATGAGTGTTTAGTTTTTTTATACCAAGTTAGGCACTCAAGTCCTGCGGACCCCCTGGGAATGTGTCACGGACCCCTGGGGGTCCGCGGACCACACTTTGGGAAACGCTGCCGTAGACCGTTGTGCTCTCTTCCATTTCTAGGTGACTCTTAGAGTATATCCATGTGTATCCCCTCCCTATGTATATAGAGATAACTCTAACGACTAGTTGCCTATGTTTCTGTTAGAATATATCCATGTGTATCCCTTCCCTATGTATATAGAGATAGCTCTAATCACTAGAATATGTAGTAGTCCGCGTTGCTCTCTGCCCTTCCTATGTGACTTTTAGAGTATATCCAGTCTTACCCCTTCCCTATGTATATAGAGATAACTCTAATCACTAGTTTATGCAAGAGTCCGCTGTGCTTTCTACCATTCCTATGTGACTCTTAGAGTATATCCATGTGTATCCCCTCCCTAAGTAGATAGAGATATCACTAGTATATGCCTAGATTTTATCCATTTGTTTCTCCTCGTGTGACTCTATCTCTTGTACATTTGAAATTTTTTCTATCTGTACCCTTTTATAACGCATGTAATCCTAAGTCTTTTTATAACGCATGTAACCCTCAATCCATATGTTTCAACTGGTTCTTATGTAAGTCAACAATTTGCAAATTATTTTTGTACCGTCAGTCCTTATGTTTGAAACTGGGTCCTATGTAAAGCGCTCTGACACCTTCGGGTAAAGTTCGCGCTATATAAAATCGCATAAATAAAATAAATAATCGCACCTGCAAGTCATGTATTGCGGAGTAATAGGAGTAGATACGGTCTGTAGGATGTAGGACGTGCCATAAGTCCAGTACTGCCCAGTGTGATTGCCAGTCTGTGAGCATCTGCGCATTCAACACCGCTGTCATTGTCCGGAGGGGCGGGAAGGATCTGTCTGTCGGCACATCGATTACTGAGTTAAAATCCCCACCCAGTAGCCAGGGGAGCCCAACGTAAGGGGTCAGTATTACGGACAACCGTGCCAGGAACGAGGGTTGATCCATGTTCGAGCTTATATTGAGCCTAGCAAAATCTGTTGTCCATTAAGTGACCCCCTCACTAAGGTGTATCTGCCTTCTGGGTCTGTCACCGTGTACGCACAAATGAACGGGGTGCCCGCTTTCACCCAGATTAATGTGCCCCTCGCGTGTGCCGAGTATGTTGAGCCGTTTATTTGTCGCCTCCAGCACCTGCACAATCTATCCAGCTCCGGCTGGGTCATATGTATTTCCTGTAGTAGGGCGATTGCAACCGAGTGGCTCTGTAGGTACGCAAATATGGAGTAGCGGCACGGAGGTGTGTACATGCCACGGATGTTCCATGTGATTATGTCAACTCGTGTAATTTCTGATGGTGTTAATTGACAGGGGTGCCAAGGACAAGCGCCTCGCAGGGCGCGGAGGCCAGGGGCTTGTATGAGTGTGTCGGAGTGCTGCATCGTAAACAATAATAATAAACAAACTATGAACATCATAACATCTTGGACGGGCATTTCGCAATGGCCGTCCAAACCTCTGTAACATTTGATTATTTCAAACTAGGTTAATGTGTTGCCTATTGGGGTGTGCGGGTTAGTGTTGTTATATTATAGCAATCCCTTTATTTCCAGTGTGCATAGTGTGCCATCAATGTAATCGCCAGAGTTGTCCTGCGGGGCCAGCGGTTCGCGGGCCTGGGTGCCAAAGCAGGTGTGTATGTGCCTCTTGATAACATCCATGTTGTGGACAGTGGCGGGCATATTGCTACTGTACCGATTCAGTGTGAGGCGTGTGTGATGTTTAACCCCGAGTGGCACACCCCCCAACTCAGCAGCAGGCAAGTATATAGACTTCAGCAAATCGTGTTCTACTTGCGGGAGCTGCTTATGTTAGAGTGCATTTCGTCGGCGCTCCGTCATATAATGCCATCAGCAGTTTGTGGGGTAATCACTGGTAAGCCAAGATCTTCAGAGATTTTTGTGGATGGTGACGAGGAGACACTGGTCACCAGCGTGTCTCGTGTGTAAAAGTCCGATCGTTCATTGAGATGCGGAAATCCAAGGGTCGTAACTGCTTCCAAGGCGTCTTGTCTTTCCTTCCTTATGTTCTTCAGGGTCGGTGCTGCAGTTCCTAGGTCCGCGTTCCTAATGGAACCCCGTCGCCGTCGTCATCCAGTACTCCTGCTCGATGAGTTTTCGCCGCCTGGGCCCGAGGGTCGCACGCCCGTCCACAACCCCGACTCCTCCACCCAGTCCCATGGCTCTTCAGGAGAGTCAAGGAAGCAGGTCCCGCCTTTCGTGACCACTCGCAATCGGGCGGGGAACAGCAACGAATATGGTAGTTCCAGGGTTCTGAGTTGGCGCTTCACAGCTGTATAGGTGCTCCTGCGTCTCTGCACCAGAGCGGTGTAGTCTGGGAAGAGCATAACTTGGCTGCTGCTCACCTTGAGGCAGTCCAACTTGCTTGTTTCACTGAGCACTGCATCTCTGTCCCTGTAGTTGAGTCTGTCATGTTCCGAGGCGCCGAACGATTACGGCCGCCTCGAACTACACTTCCCGAGGCGCCGGACGATTACGGCCGCCTCGAACTACATTTCCCGGCATGCTGTGCGTACGCCACGCACGAACGTGAGCGGCGCGCGCATGCCAGGAAATAAAGGGCTGAGTCTGACGGCGGTTAGACGCCGATAATTCCGTCTACGTGTTGGCGTGTTCCTGGATTACAAGGCTGGTAGCGGTAAGGGTGGCGGATGTTCACTGAAGCGCCAGAACTGTGAGTAATCAAGAGCTGTGAGGTGTGGGGCGTTGGTAGTGTCGATCCCAACAACACACCCACAGTTTGCCTGGTTCCTGGGAGTATCACTCGGAGGAGTGTTGCTAGGAAGTTCACGAACTTCAAGACAGTGTTTGAACTAGGGGGATTTCGGTGTGGTCGATCCGGAAATAAGTCCTGAGACTTGTTTAGCCCCACGGAAACCCCTAGTCAACTATTGTACATATTGTATATAAGCGCCTTCAGGCACAGTAACGATAGGACTCACGTGAACCCTATTGAGCCTCGTTACTAGTAGCCCTCACATAAACTGTACTTCCTATATGTGGGGAGTGTTTACCAAGGAAGAGAGAGTCACAGAGTGTGTTAACACTGTGACCCAGTTACGAAGATTGTTCTGCCAGTGTGCAGAGTTCATACTTGTTTTCTTTATCCCGCTATAACAGGAGACAGGAGGGGTAGTGGACGCAAATAAAGGGAACTGTGGTATCCTATGTAAAGACTTTCAAGCATTGTTCAGGGTAGGTGTGTAACCTCTATAGCGCACAAACCACGAATCTGTACAAGCACACTGAACCAGTGAGATTGAATCTTGTGTATGTTTGTTTTCACAGTTGGGCACAGTTCTGCAATTCATACCCTACCCCTGTCTCCATTGGATTAAGGCATTGTGTATTTTCCTTTACAGGTAATGAGTAGGGGCAGTGGAAGGGAAGTGGGTGGAGAAAAGTAGAACACTGGTGTAGGTCAGGGAGGTAGGGTGTTATAATAGCGTGTTCTTTGTCGTTACAGATCTCCCTCCCTGCTGTTCCCTTCCTTTCCCGCGCCCCGCTGTATCACCTTAGTCGTTCGTGTTTTATCTCGGAGCACTGGGGTTGTTCAGTGGGGCCGGAATTAGGACTCTCATCACAGCCCCGAGGAAGAAGAGAGCCGAGCTTGATAGAGTCATTTGAAAAAGAACGGACGTGGCCTGGCTCCTGGCTGGGGTTTCTGTGCCGGTATGCGGTGAGCACGTTCAACTGCAAATTGCATGGACAATGCTCCTTGGAGCAGAAGATCACGTAGCCACCGTTCTGTGAATTGTTCCGGGTTTCTTCCCACTTCGCCTTCCGGCAGGCCCAGCATACGAATGTTGTTGCGGGAGGGCGCTCACGCCTCATCTTCTTCTCTGTCTTCCAGGATGTGAACGTGGCCTATCAAGTCTTGTAGTGCAGCAGTATGGCTTTGCGTCACAGGTTGGAGCTCCTTCAGTGTTTGAACTTGTGTAGTGACTTTGTCCACCAGCTTTCGGTGGTCTGCGTGGAGCAAGGTGAAGTCTGAGGTGACTTTATCAATCCGGGTCTCTAGGGAGGTCCTGGTGTGGTCCAGCGAAGCGCCGATCCGCTCCACTGCTGCGAGGATGGAGTCCATTTTGGCCGCCAGGGCAGTGGTCGTTGGTTCCGTCATCCCCCCAGTATTCGTGTGTATAGGGTCCAGGCAGGTTGCTCCTAGGGGACCCTGCTGTGTCTTGGCTCTCATCCGGCCCATTACAAGCTGCTACGCCGTGGGCATTCGCGAGTAGTGAGTAGAAGGGGCGATGCGCCGGCAGCGATATCACTATTAGAGAGGTCCGCTTCCGAGAGGGTCGCCCAGGAGGTGACATCAGGCGGGGATTGTTTGTGGCAGCCTTGCCACCCTGCGTGGAGTATCACTTGCGCTGACCCGTGGGATCCGTGGGTCATCCCCGCCTGGATTATTTGTTGGTGGGAGGATACGCCACGTCACGTCTTCCAGCAATGTTTACGCACCCGGACCCAGCAGTGCACTTATGGCAAAATGAGGGCCGTCGGGTGTCACAGTTGCATGGCGGCTCAGCCAATACCAAGCCTTCCGGGGGCAATTACTCTCCAGCGGCTGTGTTCTACGGATATGGGAACGGGGAATAACAGCAGTCTCATGCCTTCAATGTCTCTACCATGTACCTTTCCGCTGATGCAATAGTTGTTTGTCCCTCAGTTCCAGCTGGGGGTTTTGGAGTCCTGTAATTATCGTGGCTGCTCGCCAGCACCAGTCTAGTTCTTCTCAGACCTCCCTCGGTAAGCGCCGACCATGCGTCCACTACTGCCTCCTCACCAGTGTACAATGTGTCGCCTCCTCCGGTGCCGCTTAATCCAGTCACCTGTACACCACAGACCACTCCAGTATGGGGTCGCGTCAACTGCCACCTTGCGCCGTCATCACCTTAGCAGTGGTCTAGGCCCAGGCCTTTCTCACCGGGACCCCTTAGATCTGCCGCCTCACCGCCAGGCACGCCCTGCAATAGCGGTGTTGCTCCAGGGGCTCCGACTAACCGTGGCCGACTTCGCCGAGACCAGTGGGGGTGTTCGGTATGTTCCGCTGTATCTCCTTTCACCTCGGGGGGTCCCGTGAGGATCCCAACCCTCACTCACGCCGCTCTCAGAGTCCCAGGCTGTTGTTCCTCGAACGGCCGACGTCACCACACAGACCCCAACTCATGGGCTCCTAGTTGGGGGCAATCGGTGTGTTCCGTTGTGCCTTTTTTTTGCCTCGGGGGACCCGTGAGAGTACCAGTCCTCACTCCCGATGCCTGCCCAGTCCCTGACAGATTATCCTCACTCGCCCGCCAACACCGCGCAGCTCCTCAGCACACGGGCCCCTAGGTGGCGTGTCTGCAGCACTTGCTGTCCTGGGCGGCATGGGAATGTGATTGGAGGTGCTCGGCGGTCACCGCAGCATCTCTATTTTCAGGCGTATTTAACTCCGTCATGGGGGTTTTTACCACTCTCTTCAACCGCCACCCACCATGGACAAATTCTCCTTACGTCTGATGGGCCTCCGCCTTCCGCCCCACGGCAGTGGTAGCCCCGAGAGACGAAGCAGCATGGTTCCGGTCCTCCGCGTGTGCAGTGGCGTTCCCGCTGCCCGGCCCCGCCTGTGTCTAGTTCAGGTGAGGTTCCGCTGGACATTACGGAGCACTAGGGATTTGCGTCCGCCATGTTGGCAGGCTAGCCACAGCACCCCCTTTGTTTTGTTCTTTCTTTACACTGATTCTTAACCTGAGGTCCATGGACCCCTTTTTTGGGGAGGAAGGGGGCTGTGACTCCTACTCAGTGGGTCCAGAGCTATTTAGAAATTTACATAATTTAAAAAGATTTATTAAGTATATATACCAACAAAAAAGAACTGAATATTTCAAAGCACTCTAAATATAAAGGACTCTTGAAATTCGAGGCTAAAAATTAAGTTGGTATCCTTAGCTTGAATTATGGGCGCAGCAATCAGAATCTAGCAATATATCGGGGAGCAATAAGTTATTACAAAATCTTATCATAGCCTTATGAAATACAATAATCACTACTTTTTCACAGTTGTTCATACTATACATTCATTGATTATTATTCTACATAGATATAAACAGACAATTATCTATTAGACAAATTCATTAAGTATATATAGTGAAAAAAATATATTTTTGAAGTTTCAATTTAAATTCAGTGCTGTAAATAGGTTTTCTTAAACTTGAGTCCAGCCAAAGTCCATTTCCAATAGAAACACATTCTTATAAACGAAGACTCAGATTTTATGACGGGAATAACTCATTTATAGTTTTGTGAGACATGAACGAAGTCAGAGCCTAGCCAACATGTGCTTCGGGGCAACCTAATGCGTCTTCCTTGCTCTTGTTCATTTATTTGTCTTATGATATGTATTTGTCAATACAGGTTCAAATGATCTCTGCTCAATTAGAAGAAAATGTGTCCTCCTCAATATGACTTTCTTCCTAGAGTAATAGCCACAAGAGAAACGCCACATGGTGTTGTATAGCGTTTTAGGACCCTTGTGTAATTTTCCCGATTCATGCCCTTATATAGGTATAAAATATCATATCCTAATATAGGCATAGGAATCATAACCATATTAAGACATAGCTCAAGTAGTCTTAATACGGCTTGGCTACTTCCACTAGTTCCGAAAATCTACAACGATTTCTTGGAAAAACTGCCTTCAGCACTCAGGGACTTCCCCCTGCATGAATATTAATTTATCCAAGAACTCATGGAGTTTTCAGAGAATCAAGTCTCTAATGACGTTATTATGTCCAATCTTACGTCAAACTCTGCACCTTCAAGGTATAAATATGCCCACACTTGTCCAAACAAACACACGGTGGTTTGGAGCAGTTCGACTATCTACTTGCCCGACGCCCTGCTGCAGCAAGTGCCGAAGGAAGCCGACCCTCCAGCTGACGCACTGAGAGACGCTGTACTTTCTCCAGCCGAGAAATCCAGCTCCAGTGTTTCCAGGCTACCCTTGCGGGTTGCTGGGAAATCGAGTCCTGAGAGAAAGATACAAGACCTCCTTCATTCTAAACCAAGGTACGGAGCTGATTAGACCCTAAGAGAATTCTTGGAATAGATTCTTGGCAAAAGAATACTAAACTTAAGCTACACCTCACTTACTTCTTCCCTTGTACTAGACCTAGGTTAGATACAACGGGGTAGGCATATTTTAGAAGCACCAGATGAGCATTTTTAGTCATTATTTATCACTGTATGTATTTTATGCATCGTAGGTATTTTATGGTTTAGAAACCATATCATGCTTTTACAATATTAGTTTATAATACTCTTCGTACTGTCCGCTTTGTACTTTACCACAAGTATTACAATTGCAGTAGTTAATTTCTTATGCTTGAGAAAGAAGACTGGTCAATAAAAACCTTTTATTGAAAACGCCCGTCTCTCTATTTCTCTGCACCTCTGGTGAAACGAAGCATGCCCGATTGACTAAGTGAAATAACTATCTATTGTTTCCGCGACTCTAGATATTGATTTCTTATTCTTGGGAAACAAAGGTGTCATGTTTAAAGCGGTTGTCAGAAACTAATCCATGTTGCCAGGAAAAGCCTATCTGGTTAGTGTGTCGGCCAGGGTCACTTGTGGTATGCAAGTATTGTATCCAAAAAGTGATACAGACAGGGAGTCGGCGTTATGGCCTTCACTGAATATCTCTTCTATACGAATTGATACTTTAAGCAGAATGAAAGCCATTTTTGCAAAAAACTGTGCCACTGAGCTCGTCTAGAGAAACGTATGATCTGCAAGTTGCAAGGACTTCTGTAGAGATTCATGCATTATTATCAACAAACTGCCCAGGACATTTCGCAGAAATGTTAGGTCAAATCTTAAACATGTCTGATACCAGTGGCATTGCACAAGTATTTAAGACGATCTTTTCAGGACTGTTAACACCATTTGAAGCAGTCCTCGGCATTTTTCCAAATTTCGTGCACTCCGTGTTCGGCGGCCTGCCTCTCATTTTGGGACTCGTAGCAGGAATTCTATTTTTGTTCCTTCTGCTCCGATATGGCAAGTCCAGTCACCAACGATACCCAGACTACCATTGAACAAGCCCTCCTAGCCATGCGGTATCGTGAAAGAATTACACAGATTCTTGGCTTGGCTCGTTAAGAGATCTGAATACCACTTGGTTCCTTTCATTCAGACCAATCTGGCAAGATTGCATCTTACCTGTTCTGCGATGCCTGCTTTGCGGAGAAAAATGCGTGTTGGACATCTGTCTTACACTTCCATCAGCACTGCCAACGGATGTTGACACCTTGCTGGGCCTGTAATGACTCACACATCGTGTTGCCCCCAACGACTGCCAATCCTGATGATGGCATTCATTGAGATCTCACCAGCGAATCCAGCTATTGGCGAGGTACGTGGAACAACAGGCACACAGGTACCATCAACATCGAACATTGCTAATGCGAATGACGCTGACGGCGATGTTTCACATCTATGCACATTTGATCTACTTGATGAAGTAGTTCCACTTTCACCAACTGTGGTAGACAGTTTCTTTGCCAGCTTAGATGATTTGATGTTTTCTCCCGACACCGAGAATAACTTTTGAAAGTGCACACAGCGTTACATGAACTCTGAAATCCGGCCTTCGGTTTTTCAAAACAAACCCTCTAACTTGGGAACTGTATGTTCCGGCAATCTACTTTTGAATTTTTTTCTCTATTTTTCCTTTTTCAGAATAGAACCTTTTTCCCTTGGCACAAAGTAATCTGCTTAAAGTAGAACTATTCTTAGAGAACAAGAAATTCATTTGACACTTCCTATAGACAAATATTTGGCATTATCTCATGAAAATAATAACAGTTTATATATCATGCTATGGAATGGTCTCGACTTTTTTCTTCTGTAAATTTAGAGCCATTTCATAACTATCATTTTATGTTTTGTTTAGATAGCGTTTTTAATAACAGCTATTGCTTGTAAAATGCATGCAGGACAGATACTCATGTATGTGTATGAACCATGTTTAGTGCATTTCATGTATTTTGGGTGGGACTATGAACACATGCTTTATTTATGTTTTTATGCTTATAGATTGAGTAATATTAGACATAATACGTGGAGTGGGTGTTGTATAGCGTTTTAGGACCCTAGTGTAATTTTCCCGATTCATGCCCTTATATAGGTATAAAATATCATATCCTAATATAGGCATATGAATCATAACCATATTAAGACATAGCCCAAGTAGTCCTAATACGGCTTGGCTACTTCCACTAGTTCTGAAAATCTACAACGATTTCTTGGAAAAACCCGCCTTCAGCAGTCAGGGACTTCCCCCTCCATGAATATTAATTTTTTCAAGAACTCATGGAGTTTTCAGAGAATCAAGTCTCTAATGACGTTATTATGTCCAATCTTATGTCAAACCCGGCACCTTCAAGGTATAAATATGCCCACACTTGTCCAAACAAACACACGGTGGTTTGGAGCAGTTCCACTATCTACTTGCCGGATGCCCTGCTGCAGCAAGTGCCGAAGGAAGCCGACCCTCCAGCTGATGCACTGAGAGACGCTGTACTTTCTCCAGCCGAGAAATCCAGCTCCAGTGTTTCCAGGCAACCCTTGCGAGTTGCTGGGAAATCGAGTTCTGAGAGAGATACAAGACCTCCTTCATTCTAAACCAAGGTACGGAGCTGATTAGACCCTAAGAGAATTCTTGGAATAGATTCTTGGCAAAAGAATACTAAACTTAAGCTACACCTCACTTACATCTTCCCTTGTACTAGATCTAGGTTAGGTACACCGAGGTAGGCATATTTTAGAAGCACCAGTTGAGCATTTTTAGTCATTATTTATCACTGTATGTATTTTATGATTCTTAGGTATTTTATGGCTTAGAAACCATATCATGCTTTTACAATATTATTTTATAATACTCTTTGTACTGTACGCTTTGTACTTTACCACAAGTATTACGATTGCAGCAGTTCATTTCTTATGCTTGAGAAAGAAGACTGTTCAATAAAAACCTTTTATTGAAAACGCCCGTCTCTCTATTTCTCTGCACCTCTGGTGAAACGAAGCATGCACGATTGACTGAGTGAAATAACTATCTATTGTTTCCGCGACTCTAGAGATTGATTTCTTATTCTTGGGAAACAAAGTTGTCATGTTTAAAGCGGTTGTCAGAAACTAATCCCTTCTTGTTCAGTCTAGAAAGTTTCTAGTGACCTCTGAGCTAGCTGGCACACCCATAATTAAGTCTGGTATATTCGGTAGAGACCTAGTCGATTTCAGTCCTACGTCTAAACTACAGGATATACTATTCCAATGCGCAGATCCTATTGGGAATATAGGAACTACACTACAATGGCATCCCACATCATTGTAACATCATTCTGAATGCCTGGTGATTTTGAGCAGGATGCCTTTACTTCTATTTGAGGAGAGACCATTTGAAACTTAATGTATGAGGATATATTGCTTCAAGATGTGAACCTGTTAAGAGGACAGGAAGTGTAGGATGCGTATTAACTGTAACAATTACCGACTATTATATTGAAAATACACATTGAAAAAAGCTCCAACCTTCCTGTTAAAATTAAAATTAAAATTTCAGTATTTGTTTTGTTAGTGAATAAATAAAAAATTTGGTTATTTGTGTGTTTGTTTGATGTTTACTTGTTTTATTATTTTTGCATGTTATTTTAAGTGTCAAATCATAGAAGTTGAGTAGGCTGGGTCTCTGGATTCCAGTGGTGATTCAGTTGGAGATGCACAGAAGTCAAAAGCTTAAGAACCGCTATCTTGGATTTAAACCCCGAGAACAGTAGAAGTTGAAGGTTGGTCATGTTTTTATCACATAATATGAGAAAATTATGGTCTGAGAATTCCTTTAAACAATGGTCCATTTAGAACAGTGCTTCTTATTGGTGGGAAAAAGATCATAGTTTGACTCGTTTACAAAGGTGTGGCTTAGTGAGAATCAAGGGATGTGAGTCTGAGATGTCCTCTCAAGCACTGTGGCGTAGCCAGCTACAAAAGGTGTATCAAAAGTGTGGTTTGAGGGCTACTATTGAGAGGATAGGAGGTGCTTGAGGTGCTAGTCGGAGATTTGAACACAATTCTGAAAAGTAAACAATATTCTAGAAACATTTCAAATCTGTCCAAGCCTCGAGGTATCTGTGTGTTGTATAAAAGGAGCTCGAGAAAGCTACAAATTATCAATGAGTTGGTCAGACGCATCTTAATAAGTGTCACTTGCAGGATAACAGATCCAACCGAGCGGAAAGCTGGGGAGTCTGTGTGTCTACTGCAGTATACTGAACTCCTCATATAATCTGCAGGTCACAAGTTCTGATGCTATTAAGGTAATTTAGTGGGTTAATGCAACTGCTGCATAAATGTGTGTAGTTCCTCAAGTCTATTACTCTTTTTTTATGCTTTTGTGTTAATCTAACCGTCTCTTCTTTTCCCTGCAACTTTTTGAGAGATCAGGAGTGGGAATTAACACCCAAGAATGGATATTTGTTTTTTTGTTAAGCCTTATTTCGTGAACACACCACAAGTGTCAGGGACTGTCCGGGACTATGTGGGGAACACAGTCAGGGACTTGGACAAGGACTGGGAACTGGGTAGAAGACGTACACAGAAAGGAGGAGTACAGTGCTGCCCAGGTTCATACAGGGAGTCAGAGGAGAAAAAGGGATCCAAAAAGGAAGCCTGTACAAGTGAACAAGATGGGTAAGACTCAGAAAAGAAGGACACTCACAAGGCAATTTAGCATTCAGACTAACTACACCCAGGACGGACGTGCAAGACATATATATATAATACAACATTACCTATAAAGGGGGATGTGGGGTAAAGCACTCCGGAGCTCCATATGGTACTACTGAAGCTCAGTAAGTTTCTTACCCGCAATTGTTGTTACAGATACTGATTGCAAATACCCACATGTTGGATATGCATGCAAAGGCAGGGTCTGTGGAGCTTATACGTATAGTGATGATATAAATGTAACTCAAAGACAAAACTCACAGTGAACAAGAAACACCACCTAGGTAGTCAGCTGAGCCCACGGATCCTGGCGATCAAACAGGAACGCGCAAGGCAGTAACAGCAAAGGGGTAGAACTAAACACAAGCACAATAGACAAGGAGCTAGCAAGGAGGAGTGCTTAACAGGAAAGGAAGGAAATGACAGGGCACACTTGGCAGAAAACAAACATACAAGGTAACAGAAGTAAGACAGCAGAATAGAAAGGCAGCAAACTAGAACTGGAACCAAGGAAATGGGAAGCAAGGCAGGGACTGGAAACGGATATACAGAAGGGGAGGCTACAAGGGTATACTAGAATAGTGCAGGTTAAGGAATCAAGAAAACAAAGTAGCATAGAAGGCAGTGCTGGGGCAGGAACAAGAAGTGAGCAAAGGTTCAGGAGTCAAGGCAGCACTGCAGACAGTGCTGGTTCAGGAACAGGGAACTACAAAGCTTCAGGAATCAAGGTAGCACGGCAGGCAGTGCTAGTTCAGGAACAGGGAAATTACTAGAGCTCAGGAGTCAAGGTAGCACTGCAGGCAATACTGGTTCAAGGAAATAGGACATAGCTACAGCTCAGGAAACAAGGAGTCAAGAGAGCACTGCAAGCAGTGCAAATCAGGAACAAGAAATAGCTAAGCCCAGGAACAAAGGATAACTATAGCTCAGGATCTCAGGAAACAAGGTAGCACTGCAGGCAGTGCTAATTCAGGTACAAGGAATAGCTATAGCTCAGGAACTCAGGTAACAAGGTAGCACTGCAAGCAGTGCTAATTCAGGAGAAGGGAAACTGCTGCAATTCAGGAACAAGGAATACTAAGGCTATGGAGTCAGGGTAGCATTGCAGGCAGTGCTAATTCAGGAACAGGGAAAACAGCAGCAGGTCAGGAACAAGGCATAATTAAAGCTCAGGAAACACTGGAAACAAGAATAGCAAAAGCTTAGGGAACTCTGGAAACAAGGATTGGTCTCACTGGTAAACAGCTACAATGACCAACCTTTGCCTGAAGGGAGCTGGGGCTTAACACCTTGAATGCTATGGGGATTTTTCTCCTGTGCTGGAACTCCATGAACCCCATTATTCATGACGAGCTGGGCTCGTCATCAGCGTAGCAGGAGGCTACTGCATGACGAGCCCAGCTCGTCATGAGCGTGGAAGGGGTTAAAAGAGCTCACAGTAATCACATGCAGCTGGTGTGAGCAGGCTAGCAGCAGCCAGCCACAGGTGTGCTTAATTCCTCCACCCATCCTTGGCCTGCAGTGGTGGAGACAAAGCAGTGAGGAGGGAATTCTGGGTAATGGAGTTTCAGACATGAGTAGGCTGGCTTTAAGTCTAAGCAGGCTGGCGGAAGCCGGGAGAATCTGCTCGCTGTTTTAAAAAAAATTGAAATTGTATTCTGTGTGTTTTTAACTCACCCTTCACCGATTCTGAGCACCTTCCCCCTGGTAGCAGCTGGAGAATCACTCGCACAGCGGACCTTAGCGCTGTTGCAGGTGGGGAACCGCGCTGCCGCCATCGCGCGCTCGAATCTCGGGCCACGCCCACTTTTGAGGCCATGCCTCCCACCTTTCTACATAAATGTGCTTTTCCCGGACGCGCAGCGGACGAGCGCAGCGGGTGCGCCGTCATCGTGCCAAAGTCAAGCCCGTCTGCGCCCATCCGCGAACGTGCGCGGTCCAGGGCCAGACCCTATGTCCTTCGGGTGGGACACATACGGTGGAGCAGGCAGGAGCTGTTGGCTTTCCGCAATACCATTGCCAACACATGCTCGCATACAATGCGAGTGGAGGATAATATTGCCTGTGAACATTGCCACTTCTCCTATGATCTAGGTAGAAAGGTGGCATCGGGAGACCTTACCCTGGCCTGTGGTCTGCTCAACGTACGTTCCCTGCGGAAGCACAGACTAGACCTTTACGACCTACTCACTGACAAACAGTGGGATCTTTTGTTTCTCACTGAGACATGGCTGGATGAAGGCTCTACCCCTGATGCTTTAGAAGCACTACCGGAGGGCTATACTATGCTTAGGCAGGATAGACCCACTGGTAGAGGAGGGGGTATAGATATTATAGCTAAACAAAGCCTACTATGTCAACTGGATATTTCCCCCATTTTAGATAGTGAGGCGGGGAACTTCACCATCAACGTAAAAGAAGGCTGTATGCTGAAGGGCTTCCTTATCTACAGACCACCAGGTCCTATGGCCCGGTTTGGGGAGAGTCTGGTAGAAGGCATTATGGAGGCTGCGCTGCGTAGAGATACATTCTTGGTACTGGGGGATCTTAATCTACATCTGATTAACCCCACAGACAATGCTACCAAGGACCTCTGCCAGGCGCTAGGAACCCTCCAACTGAATCAGATAGTAGGTGGTCCCACTCACCAGCTGGGACAATTGTTAGACCCCATATTTGTTAACTGGGGGGATGTAGAAGCTATGACTCCCATCCCTATCCCATGGTCGGACCACTACCTGGTACCATTCTCCATACGTATTCCCGGGACAAGAGCATTGGTGCCAGCACCACTATACCACTCTAGGCGGAGATGGGTAAACTTCTCCCAGGCAAAGTTCTGTGCGGCACTCATCAAAGGAGGGAGTCCTGGGGGGGGATGATGCGGACACTGCTAACTCCAACCTCTGCAAACCTATCACTGAGGCGCTTGACTGCACGGCCCCACTCTCTCGTGCTAAATTAGGTGGCCGCACTCAGAAAACAGCCCCGTGGTACAGTGATGAGCTGCGGGTTGCAAAAGCAGCACTGAAGCGAGTAGAAAGGCAATGGCGAGCGGCCTTTTCAACGGAAACTAGGGAGATTTACCTAACTAAGAGGCGACTCTATCATGGACTAATTAGGAAGTCCAAAGCTGTACACTATGCCACCAGAATTAGTGAAGCTGGCAACTCCACGAGGGAGCTTTTTCTGCTTTATAAATCTCTCTCGTGTGGGAAACCAGCTACTGCCCCAGATGACTGTTCGGCGGAATCTTGTGATAAGATCGCAAATTTTTTCGCCGAGAAGGTAACTAAAATCTGCTCGGCATTTCCTAGTCACCCCATGGCAGGGACTGAGTACGTGGAAATCTCGAGGGATTGGGGGATAGACACATATTGACCAACTTTGTCACCCCGACCCCGGAGGACCTCCTAAAGATTTGCAGATCTATCAAGTCTGGATCCCCTCGGGACCCTACCACGCCTAAACGGCTAGCCGACAGCTTGCCAGTATTGGAACCCTACATCAGGCACCTGCTAGACTTGTCATTTGAGACTGGGACAGTGCCTAGAGACTGGAAGCAGGTGGTGGTTCTACCCCTTAGGAAGAAATCCAACATCAGTTTTGAAAAACCAGAGAACCTCCGACCTATCTCTGCCCTACTTGGCTAAAGTGGCTGAAAAAACGATTAACGCCCAACTGATGGATTTCGTGGAGGAGGCTGTCCTCCTGCATGACACCCAGTTTGGTTTCCGCCCCCACCACTCAACTGAATCGGCGCTCCTGATGGCGGTGGAGACCCTACGCCAGGGGGTGGATGAAGGGCAGACCATGGCCCTCATCCTACTGGACCTAAGTGCAGCATTCGACACTGTAGCTCATACCACCTTGCTACAGTGTCTGAATAATGGAGGAATATCGGGTACTGCACTTAAATGGTTCCAGTCCTTCCTGACAGGGAGAGGCTTTCAAGTCCGCCAGGGCGAATGCTATTCCGGGGAGATCTGTTTGGGACAGGGCGTGCCCCAGGGCTCGTCCCTAAGCCCCACCCTATTTAACTAGTATGTCTCCCCAGTTGCCTCTATTGTGGAGGGTCATGGCCTGCACATAGTATCCTACGCCGACGATACACAGCTGGTTATCTCCCTATCGCGCGCGCCCGGTCTTGCGGTGGACCGATTCAGAACCTGTATGCAGGAGCTGGCAACCTGGATGTCCACCAATTGCCTCAAATTAAATGGCAATAAGACCGAGGTGCTCGTGGTGGGGGGGAGCCCATCTGTGTGGTCATCGGCGTGGTGGCCCTCTTGCCTAGGCGAGGCTCCGACCCCCTGTCGGGAAGCCAAGAATCTTGGAGTTTGGCTTGATGCTGATTTGTCCTTTGGACCTCAGATAGGCCGTGTGGTGGGTGTCTGCTTCAGCGTCCTAAAAAGTCTGCGGAAGGTTTTAGATCTCCTTCCCATGTCTGCCCGTAGGACGCTGGTGCATGCCCTCGTCACATCGCGCCTGGACTACGGCAACCTACTGTACCTAGGAGCAACCAGTAAGGTATTAAATCATCTCCAGGTACTGCAGAATGCAGCAGCTCACCTCATTCTGAAGTTCCCTAAAATATCGGCCTCCAAAGTAGCCCTTCAGACCCTTCACTGGCTTCCAGTGAAGAGCAGGGTCGAGTTTAAGGCCCTCTGCACTTGCCATCGAATCCTTAATGAGAGGGCACCAGTACCACTCCAGAGTCTGGTTTCCAGATACGAACCTATGCGAGCTCTGCGCTCCTCCCATGGTGGCCTATTAAAGGTCCCTAGGACAAGAAAGGCTCGCATGGGAGGCAGATCCTTTCGCTACTTGGTGGCGAAAGGTTGGAACGCCTTACCTTTGGGCCTTCGCCTAGAATCGTCTGAAGTCAGCTTCAGGAAGAAGCTAAAAACACATCTCTACACACAGTAACTCGAGCTGACTCTGCGGCCTGCTTGCATGAGTTTTTTCTGTCTTAGCGCGGGGACACGCTATTTAAGCGTAACCGGGCGCTTTATAAAACTCCCTTATTATTATTATTATTTCACAAAACCCGGCATGGATTGGGAATGGATGTCAATTCCCAAATAGCGTCCACATGGCTGGAAGTCAAGATATGCATGCAGGGGAGTGTCAGGAAGCATATTAAGAACATTGGAGAGTCTCACAGTTCAGCCCCCTAGTGGTGGACACGAGAACACAGGGAGCGAATCGTGACAACAAGGACAGTGAATGTGAACGTGCCACAATCACATTCCGTAGCTACTTTGTAAGAAAATAGTTATTTTTATTTTATGTTATATATTTGATATAAAATGAGTGTTATTATAGAAGATGCAATGTGATTTACAGAGAAGAATTTTACGCCAGAAAGACCATCTCAACAATGAGGTGCTGTGCATAGAAAAATATTACGTTTATTGTGTCGGGTTGAAATCACAATACAACAAAAGCAAATTGTGAGAAATGGCAAAATCCAAAGCTCATAAGGTTGCACACCAAAAAACACAGAAATCCACATTATAGGAAAGTGCCTCTTTTGACATGGTTACCCCCCTACTTTTTGCCTGATGCCTTATGGGATTTCAATCAATCAGGGATTAATATAGCAGGCTACTCACCCGTAAGGGTCTCAAGGTGCTGCTGCGGGGGGTGGGCAGGGTGGTGGTTGTGGCAGCTCCGAGGTCATCCAAAGTGCCATGTCTTGAGGTCTTTTCTGAAGGCTTATGGTGTAGGGCTTCGCCTTATGCTGAGGAGGAGTTAGTACCAGGTCTTGTCCACGAGGTAGGAGAAGGATCTGCCCCCCCATTCTGGCTCCGGATGTTGGCAAAGGTTAGGTTGGCAGAGTGGAGGATTCTCTTGGAGGTGTGGAATTAGATTCTTTTGTTGAGGTATTGGGGTCTGGCGTTGTTGAGGGCTTTGTAGGCATGTGTGAGCAGCTTGAAGGTAACTCTCTTTTTGACAGGGAGCCAGTGGAGGTCGTGGAGGTGCGAGGTGATGTGGTCGTGTCGTGGTATGCTGAGGACGAGTCTGGCTGTGGTGTTCTGGATGTTCTGGAGTTTGCAAAGGAGTGATTTGTTGATTCCGGCGTAGAGAGAGTTTCCGTAGTCCAGCCTGCTGGTGATGAGTGCGTGGGTGAAGGTCTTTTGGAGTCTGGGGGGATCCATTCAAAGGTCTTGCGGAGGGTGTTGAAGTGTGTGGAGGACACGGTATTGATCTGTCGGTTCATGGAGAGTGAGGAGTCGAGTATGATGCTGAGTTGCGGGCGTGGTCTGTGGGGGTGGGAGGGTTCAACAGGTTTCATACCATGCCCTGGGGGTGGATCCGAGCATGAGGACTTCTGTTTTCTCCAAGTTGAGATTCAGGCAGCTGCTGCTCATCCAGGATGCAACGTCCTTCATTCCTTCCTAGAAACTGTGCTTGGTGATGTCTGGGTCCTTAGTGAGGGAGAGGATGAGCTGTGTGTCGTCGGTGTAGGATAGTGTACTGAGTTCGTGTTTTCTGATGATGGCTGCAAGAGGGGCCATGTAGATGTGGAAAACCTTGAGGCTGAGGGAGGATCCTTGGGGTACTCCACATCTGATCTCTGTGGGTTCGGAGAGGAAGGGCGGGAGACTTATTCTTTGTGCTCTGCTGGAGAGGAAAGGCAGCTCCTTGTATGCCGGGGTTGTGGAGACTGGCGGCTAGTGTGCAGTGGGAGACGGTGTCGAGGGCTGCGGAGAGGTCTAGTAAAATGAGGGCTGCAGTGTGGCCTTGATTGAAGAGGGTTTGGATGTTGTCAGTGGGGGTTAGGAGGGCGGTCTCAGTGCTGTGGTTGCTGCCGAATACAGATTGAGATGAGTTGAAGATGTTGTTAGTTTCTATGAAGTGCGTCAGCTGGGTGTTGACGATTTTCTTGACGACTTTGCCGCTGAAGGGGAGGAGAGAGATTGGCCTGTAGTTCTTGAAGTCCGTCGGGTCTGTGGAGGGCCTCTTGAGGAGGGGATTAGACTGTCTAAAGCAAATGCTGTAAATGTAAATGAACTGTAAATGCACTGGGTCCCTGCCAACGAGGTTCCCAGTGGCAGATCTCTTCCCAAAACTGTACAACAATTAGCACAACTTCAGCCACCCCTGTTAATCCCTAATAAATGTTACTCTGGTACCCAGAGCATGGGTATGGAAGAGTTTTCACTGGGGTTGCAGCACAAAGAGTGCCAACCCAGAGACCCCTCACCAATATCATGCAAACTGCTACTACAGGCTGCGTGTCTTTGCGCAGAGAAAAACGAAGACTCGACCTGGCTGAACGCATTGGTTCCATTTGGATTGGAGATGAAGGTTTTTCATCAAGGTAACTTCTCGAAGGTGGACCGTTTCTACACATGATGCATTGTGTCTTTTCCAAAGCACATGTGTTTTTATTTTATTTTTAGAATTATTGCGGTCCTCCACAGATTTTTATCACTCCAGTCAACAATTGAAAAGAAATGAATAGCGTTACTTTGTTTCATTAATACAAAATGGTTTTGTGACATTTCCTCCCCCTTCGTTGTTTTTTACAGTGGCCCCTGAAAGAGGGATTGTGTTCCCGAAATGCATTGGGCAACAGATACCTGATCGCACATGTAACTTTGTTTTGTCAAATAGGCTATTCTTTAGACATTCAGCAAGTGTAAAACAAACACAAAATACTGATGTATATTTTGAAACCAGTAAACTAATGTCGCCAATATGATGTACTGTTCAATTAAATAAAACAGACTGAAAAGAACAGTGAAGTTGGTTACAATAACAGTGTTTGAATTTGTGAAAAAGAATCCTTGATAAATTCTTTAGCTTTGTGCTCATGTTGCAAGTGTTCAGTGACACTTGCGATACAGTTACATTTAACACGTGTTAGGCAGTGACACGTTCCTATTCAGCATGCAAAACAATGTATTTTAAAATGTGAGTTTTCCCACAGAGAACACATAAACAGATGTGCACAATACACATACATTTACACAGCCCTGTGGGCCATGCCCCCATACACTGCATGAGGTACAGGTAAGTCACCCCCTACTGCAGGACTTACAATCCTAAGGCAGGGTGCACTATATCCCATGTGTGGACATATCTGCATAAGCAGATATGACCATATAATAACTAAGTCCATTCTTGGATATTGGAAGTGGACAGGGAAGCCATAGAAAGTACATGGACTGGGTAATTGTCATTACGAGTTTCCTAGCTCCATGATTGCTTCACTGTAACCTAAGATGTTTGGTACCAAATCATACTGATAAGTTCAAGGGAAGAGATGCACTCCTTGTCATCCCACATGTACTCTTTTCTTTGCCATAGTTATTTTAACGGCGTGCAATAACCTGCTTTGCGCTTCGTCTCAATGCGCTGTGACAATATAACGTTTCCACAGGGAACCCCTTAGTGATTCCACCAGGGTGCACTGCCTCACTTGTGAGTTTGAATCAAATGAATCAATTTTTCTACTTTACTCATATTTTTTTCTTCATTATTTACTCCTTCATTGTAGTCCTTTACTCTTAATTTGTATTCAATTCATTTTACTCAATCTTGTTGGAGGCGTGTATGTTACACAAAGCTCAGGAGTTCATATTGGGTTCCACATACCATGACATTTATTAAGACGACCCAATGCATTTCGGCAAGTAAATTCCCTTCAGGGGCATCTACAAATGCAGACATGAAATTTTTTAGCTATCATGTTCAACTGCTAGCAACACTTCATTACATTTAAGAGACCAAATTCATCTGTTATACAACGTAAACAAATTCAAGAACCATTTATGCAGCATTTTAACCCATATTTGGAAATGATTTCATTCTCTCCTCGGTCTCGCTAATTATATTCAGTACCTTATACTTTTCCCTCCTCTGTGTGCGACAACGCTACAAATTATCCTTGGCGTACAAACATATAATCCTGTGCATTTACCATGGCTAGCGAGTCCCCATATTAGTTAAAATAAACAAGACATTCCTTCCTTCCGTCCCAGCGTGTAAAAACACTTCTGGTGCAGGTGTTTTTTCAAACTGCCAAAAACTTCCCTTCTTATTCCCGCCCATACTCAACGTCAGCAGTTAATTCCCTACACATGGGTGCCTCAATAAACTGTGCGCGAACATTGACAAAGGATTGCCCTAATTCTAGATCATCAGACACTACAACTCCCATAATGCCGTATAAATCCCCCTCCATGTCCTTTTTGAGTGCGGTACTCACGTTGGTATGTTTACGTTCCTTTACGGATAAGTCTATTCATGACCTTTATATAAAACTGTTATTTTTTTCCTCTTTTTGATTGTTTAAATAAAATGAAGTGCTTCTCTCAATCTGATAATCCAACATGGGAGAGAACCCGGGTCCTGTGCTTTTCGCCGTTTGTACCGTTTACTTTTAATCATTTTCTTTATGTTCCTCGTGTTTTCTTGTTTTCACTGTTGTAATCATGGGTGCAATCTCAGTGTGAGACGAAAATAATCATACTGATAAGTTCAAGGGAACAGATGCCCTCCTTGTCATCCCAAATGTACTCTTTTCTTTGCCATAGTGTTTTTAACGTCGTGCAATAATCTGATTGATTGATGGTATGTGGAACCCAATATGGACTCCTGAGATTTGTGTAACATGCACGCCTACAACGAGATTGAGTAAAATGAATTGTTTACAAATTAAGAGTAAAGGACTACAATGAAGGAGTAAATAATGAAGAAAAAAAGAAAACATATGAGTAAAGTAGACAAATTGATTCAAACTCACAAGTGTGGCAGTGCAGCCTGGTGGAATCACTAAGGGGTTCCCTGTGGAAACGTGGTACCAAATCATCTCATCTTAATACATCCACACTGATGTCAGAGTTGGATTTAATAATAACTGCACACAGGAAACCCTTTAGAGAGTCCCCTGAAAACCTACCAAGCACTGGTGTGGTCCTTGACTAGTTGTAGCCAGCCTGCCACCACCAGACATGTTTCTGACCTCCTGGGTGAGGGCCAGCTCTCTCAGGGGCCATGAACATAACCTGCTCTGCTGAGATTAAGTGCTTCACACCTCCCCCAGGACAGGTTGGCCATCCGAGGCAGGATGCTTCAAAGGCTAAGCCGCCTTTGAAATGAAACCCAGGCATCTCCAGATAGTGGAATATGCCAAGCCCCCTTTTCTGCTCCACTTGTGACAGGAGGAAGGGTGGCAAAATTAGTTAGATGAAGAGGTGTGCCCACATGCCCTAAGGCGTGGCAGGCGATGTGGAGCCCACTTTTGCAAATCTGCCATCTTGAAATGATAGGAAAACAGCTTATCAGGGCTAGGGTATTGCCCCCTCCAACAGGAAGTGGTCATTTAGAGGGTGTAGACACCCTAATGGTAGGTAGGCTATTGACAATTACCTGTCTCCTCTTTTAATGCCCCTAAATTCAGTATTTAGGTAGCATCCCTTGACCTTTTGTCAAGAGACACGAGGAAGAAAAGGACAAAGAAGAGCTGCTGACCAGAGGACTGAAGCCCTGCTGCAGAAAATTGGTGCTAAATCCTTCTTGCTGCCTAAAGGACTCTACAATTGTGGTGCAACTGTGAGGCCTCCAGGAACCTTCCACAAATTGCCAAAGAACCTCCCTAGAGTAGAGGCGCAACAGCAGGCACGAACTACAGACTCCAGTTTCACCAACTTGCTGCTCCCCAGTGTCTCCGTTGCAGCACCCGGACTAAAAGTGGTACACCAGCTCTGAAGGGTTAGATCTATGCCCCCACCAAGTTTGGAGACACCAGGACCTACTGGAGCTGTGCTGCACTAACACCCGGGGTACTGGACCATCTATAGCATTCACCCAGATGAAGAGTCCCCTCCGGAATACAGTTGTCCAGGAAGCAAGCACCTGTCGAAGGATGTTACACCCCCTGAGAACCACTTTGTGAGTGGCCCAGCTGTCCTAAGATTGCCGCTCCAAGCTGCCTGCTCATGACCGCATCGACATCTTGACGCACGCAGCCCGTCTGACCTATCTGCTCTGCACTCTGCCCAACCGGCCTTGATAATGATGATCCTCTTGTGGTCCTGTGGCCCTTGCGACCTGCTCCTCCAAGTGGGACCCATAGACTTACATTTAAGTCACCTTGTGCAGTGTGTTTTCAAATGCCCCCCACCTTCGTAATGCACCAGATACTAACAACTTCAGCACCTTGCTCGACTATGGGATGTTCCTGAGAATCCGCTGCTGGAACATTAGACCGGGCATGGCTAAATACCGAAATCCAAGAGGTGAATCTTGAAAGTCGACAGTATGATTTTATATACATATTTGTCTTTTCCCTATTGGCTTCAATGGTGCGTAATTGTGCACAAAAGTACCAATTCATTTTTAATGTACTTACTGTAGAACAAAAATCTGGGTCAGGAAAAGTTATATAAAAATCAATATTATTTTTGGGATTTGGTCTCAGATTTATTCATGAGTGTGTGCCTCATTTATTGTCTCTATGAGTACAACAAATGCTTAGCACTGCCCTTTGATAAGCCTAACTGCTCACAAACACCACCACAAATAGAGCGTTAGTATTATCTCCTTTTGCGTCTGTAAACAAATCTGGGTCTACAAAGCGATACAAAAGGGGATGATGTACGGAGCGTCTCCCTGGACTCTCTGCACAGTGTACTTAATTTTTCGTTTAGATAACTTTATTTCGGTCAATTGACCATAAAAGTGTACATAAAATCAGGACATATCACTGGAGGTTAAAACAATAAATTACACATACAATAAAAACTTGAAGATAAAATTAGATTAAACCAAATAGTTATCAAACGGTACAGTAAAATACGTGTACACAAGGTTATAGGAAACTTCTCCGTCTACGCCACATACTCAACAAGAATCGTGATACAGCAAAGACAATAGGGGGGTGTGTATCATAACGAAGAACCCTGCAAGCATGGGCACACTGGGTGAAACCTAAGTTCCTACAAAGTGGAATCAGCCAGCATTTCCTTATCGTTCGGTAGGCAGGGCAAAAAAAACAGAACATGGAAAATATCTTCTTGTTTATAGTTACAAGCTGGGCAACCAATGTTCACAATATTGGCCCATTTACCAGTGAATACCCTAAGTGGGAGGCTGCCAATCCTAAGCTGTATGTAGAGTTTCCTTGCAAGAGCAGGATAGATTAAATCCAAAAAATTCTCCATGCTCGGTTCAACTTTCACTTGAAGGAACTCCACCGTCAATCTACCCAGAGTTGGGCACCTCTGGATAGATAATAGGCTATAATTTCTGACATAGCTCAACAGCTCAGCTTTCGTTATCCTTGGGCAGCTATCTGCAGGATTCTCCCACAACTCTGGCAAACCAATTTGTCCACAAAGTGCCCTCACATGCGCAAGCCATGGAATATTCCTATTTTTTTAAAACAGCCCATACCTCAGTAAACTCCTCGTTGTAGGATATTAGTTCAGGCACGGACCAGAGCCTCTTCCAATACATCAATGGCCGAGCGGCTGCTACCTCCTCTATGGGTTCTAACCCCAAGTCCATACGCAGCGGAGTTAATGGTGTACTAGCTGGTAAACCCAATAGGTTCCTCATAAAACCATATTCTACCCTCGCAAGATTAATTAATCGTTTATGGCCCCAAAGTTCTGCACCATACGTAGAGGCCGCTCTGGCCTGAAGTTTGTAGATTTCTATGACCGGTGCAGCAGGCTTGAAGACCGAAGATTTATGAACTTTGCTGATTCCCCCCGCTACCTGGGACAGCCTGAGGGCCACCTTTGCTGTCTGAGGCCCCCAGTCAAAATTTTCCATTAAGGTAATGCCCAAGTAATCGAAGGTCTTGGCTCTTTCTAGGCGTACACCATTTAACAGAGGGTTCGGGCGAGTTTTCCGCGGGGGATTAAAAATCATAAACTTGATCTTATCCAAGTTAATCTCTAACCCACGCAGTTTACAAAAAACTGCGAAGCCATCCACGATACGCTGCATCCCCGTTGATGTTTTTGATAACATCAGAGTGTCATCTGCAAACATCAAAGCGGGGACGTGCCCGGTCGCCAGCCCAGGGGCATCATTGTCTTTTACATGCAGCAGATGGTCAACTAGCCCGTTCAGATAAAGACAGAATAAAGTTGGGGCCAGGACACACCCCTGGGTACCCCTTTTTTCACAGGGAAGCGATCCGACAATTCCCCATGTCGTCCACACCTAACTTGAGCATAATTGTTCGCATGGAGTCTAATCAGGATATCCAACAGTTGGACAGGAAGACCCATACCCAGCAATACAGCCCACAATTTTTCTATCGGGACTAGATCAAATGCGGCCCGCAGGTCCACGAATATGAGGTAGAGGCTGCCACCCTCCACACATACCGTTTTCCAGAATAGTACCTGCAGCCTAAAAATTTGATCTATTGTGGAAATGCCCGTCCAGAACCCGGCTTGGAATATAGACAAGGTCCCATTTTCCTCTATCCACCCCTGGATTCTGTCTAAAATAATCCTGCCCATCAGCTTTTGTGTGGTGTCTATCAGGCTGATGGGCCTATAATTGGACGGGGTTAATAGACAGCCTTTTTCGTGAATTTGGACAATTTCTGCTCCTAGCCAGGTGTCTGGCGGGAGACTCCCCTTGAGTATTGCATTAAATAGGACAACCAAATATGGTGCCCAAATTTTAGGTTGTGCTCGAAATAGGTCACCAGGAAGCTTGTCCAAGCCAGGGGCCTTGTTGGGTAGAAGTTTGGTTATTGCTGTCTCAACCTCCACAAGTGAGATATCTTCAGCCCCACCCATACGGTGCTCACCAAAGGAAACCACTGTCCCTCGCCCTGTTCGATACTCAAGTGCCCCACCAATGGATACTCATGTAGGGGTCCTAGAGTAGAGAGCTGGCGAACCTCTTCTACGTCCCCCATCACAGGAACCAACAGCGCCTCCAAACTATGCTCGTAGGAGGGTCAAGGGGTGGCAAGCGATAGTGACTCTTCGTCTGTGTTGGTATATAAAGCCCAAAAATGAGCTTCCCATGCTGCCGGTGCTATATTCGCTAGGGTTAGTGGTCTACCCCCAGAATTGACAATAGACCAAAATGATTTAGAATCTTTGGTCAAGAGAGCTAATCTTAATTCTTCCCACCTATTCTCCTCCCAGTTCTTCTTCTCACTGTTAACAACCTGCTTATACCTATGCCGGCACTGCTTGATAGTAGCCCTGTCCTCATTTTTTATAGCAGCTAAGAGGTCCTTTTTTGCTTTCCGACAGGATGCGTCATACCAAGGGTGGTTTTGGTGTGTGGTAACCTTCACACTTCCACAAGGGAAGAAAACATCCAATAGATTTACAATCAGTTGTTTATGGATTTCTACAGCCCTGGTCCGTGCCTCTGGATCAGAGTCCTTTTTTCCTACCTCACCCATTTCTAACAGCTGTGGTAGTGCGAGCTGATATATCCCTGCAAGTTTAGACGGTGAATCCTGAATTTTCAACCACTTAATTCATCGCCGATTATTAGAAAGGAGAAAGGGTGGTTGTGCAGAATTAGGCTCAAAGGCTGGGCTGGACAAACCAAAACTCCCAGATTTCAGAGTCAGCACAAGAGCGTTATGGTTGCTATCGCTCGGTTGGTGAACCCTGAAATCAAAAACCCTATTCCAGTGTCTGGCTTCAACTAGTACATAATCAATGTTGGAATTTTGCCCTAATCTGTTAAAAGTAGATGAGCCCGGTCTATCTGGATCCACCCTCCCATTACACGCCCGCAGAGACGCTGTAAGGGATAGTGATTTAATTTGTAGGACCAGTGGTGTCCAGGCTTTAACAGGGGCTATCCGCGGTTCAGGGATGGGCCAGTATTGGTCCTCATCCACTAAGTCAGCCATATCTGAGCCAGCAAGAGGTTCGTACTGGCAGTTGAAGTCGCCTCCGACTAATAGGGCTATTTCTGGGTCAAGGGAAGAGATACAACCGCCCTAATATATCGATAGTGCCAAATTCCTGGCCGCCCTGCGAAGGCCTTGAGTACACATTAAGAAGGGCAACCTGGGTAGAGTCAGGCAGTGTCAGGAGAACACATTGGACGTCAAGTGAGTTGGTTGGGACATGGGCTACCTTCGCACCCAAGTGTGTGCCAACCCATATCGCCAAGCCACCTGAGGGTCTGCCCCTACCCCTGGAAGTTGCCAAGATTTTAATTGTTGCGAAACCATCCCATACGGTCTCTTCCAGGGCCCATGTCTCCTGAATGAAATAAATGTCATGCTTTTCAATAAATTGGCCCCACTCAGGAGTAGATAATTTATTTCTCAGTTGGGCCAGATTCCAGGACAGGACTTTAATCTTACCGTCTTTAGCCCCAGAACTATTTGGACCTAGAACTTCTGTAGGGCCATAAACACCAAGTGCTGCACCACTAGGACACAGCATCCTCCTAGTCACTTGGATTTGTTCTACTGCTTCACCCGATCGTGGCTCAGCGGCCGACCCCGAAGCACCCTCCTGTGTCACAAGGGAAAGTGCATCAGAATCTACAACCTGGCAGACCCTCTCCCTCTGACCTCCTACTTCATTTTTAGTACACTATATAGAGAGCCAGAGTCCTACACATGTCAACCATGGCTCATAAATGAGTAGTTAGGCAGGCCCTAAGACCCTGCCCAAGACCGCTAAGTGACAGATCACAGGTGGGGTAGCACATAGCCAGCAGACAAACATGCGAACAGGAAATCCCAGATCAAACACAGATAGGCGCAGCAACACCACAGTAGTCCTTGGAGATTGGCCCCAATAAAGCGCACATGCGTTCCCAAAACACCATAAAGTCAGATGCTACAAAAAGTTAGGAACACTTAGCCAATCAGGACACAGCACATGCAGTGATCAATCATGCACCCTATGCCTGTGACTGAGATCCCAGCCACACTGTTTAATTAAACAAACTGTTCCTGTTTTGCCAAACACCCCTTGTCTCTTGTTTTTTAAAGGTATTTCATGTTCAAGCAACAGATTTAATAGCTCATCGGGTTGTCGATCCATTATATTTTTCAGTTACTCTGCTACTATTTCAGTTAATCTACAGGTTTACAATTGCATCACTTTTTGTGTTAATACTGCATATAATCAAGTCTCATCAGAAAACTCTGGTCACTACACACAGGCAGACATTTTCCAATTTCAATTTACTGCACATGTATTATGCATATTCTGTATTATTCACAGCCCTACCTAGTATGCCATCTCACGCCAAGATCCAACAACAGAAAAAAAGAGTCTTTTATCATTGGGTGGAATTGATTTTTCAGAAGAGAAAATAAGTGAATAATATACACATTCACCCAATATAGGCCTGAAAATAAGGACTGTTTTGGTAAAGAGGTGCATCTGGGAAGGAAAAATGCACAGAATAACATCACCAGATGCCTTCATGTCTCCAAAAACAAATTGGTCGAGGCCTTGGCTTTTCTTGCAGAAAACATTGTTTTCAAGTGTGTTAGTTGCACTGAATCAACTGGATGGAAGCAAGGCTACAGCTCTAAAAATGCATGAGTTTGTTACAAGAAAATCCATTAACGTCTATTATAAAAGAAACCGCTCTTAACACATTACAGATTTGCCTTTATTAAAGAGACGAACAGGTAGGAACGTGGTGTATGTTTGCCCTGCTCCTCCATTCCGCCCTCCTTCCATCCATCTCCAGAGCCTCGGGGATTGACACATGGGCAGATTTAAGGTTTTAGATCATTCCAAAAGTCCCATAAAAGTGTCCAAAGTGATCTTGGGGCTCTCTGAAAATTGGCCATAAGTCTACATCTTGCATGTCAGGCAGGCGTTATTACCTTGGTCTAAGGGAGGGTAATGGGGCTTTAAAATAGATAGCAATCCCTAGCCTTTTTGAAAAGGTGGTACATTATAAGTATTTTTAGGAAATGAAGTGAGCCTGTTTTTATTCAGGTGCCCTAATGGTATCCTGGAACCTACTTATGTTTGCATGATGGATGCAAGCCTGTAGCCCACTTCCTATGCACACTCACTGTTAATGTTCCAGGAGACCTGCAGCCCCCTTTATAAATGTTTTTCTCAGTGTTGCAACTCTTGCAGTGATTTTCACAAAGGGACCTTGTAGGAAGCTGGCTTTGTATATACCATACCCAAATGAGGTATAATGTGCACAGAGTCCAGTGGAACCCCAAAGGTAGGCAGATGTAAAGTAGATAGCACCTTACTCTTTATTTGTGGTAGTGTATGCGAGCAGTAAGGCTTTATCAGAGGGTAGTGTTAAGCATTTGTTGTACACACTTAATCAGCAAATGATGTCGCACCTTTCAAAGACTGAACTCAGAACAATTTTGTTTGTTTAAAAATATTATTAAGTTATTTTATTTCTAGAACCAAGCCAAGTCTGGCACATGTAAGTGAAATAAATGCTTTGCAAAATACTATGCAGTTTTTAGAAGTGAATGCAAGTTCATATGCAGGGTTTTGAAATACAGGTTAGCCAAGGTTTTGAAATTCCTGTACAAATTACTTTTCCATTACTTTTTAAATTACTTTTCAAGTAACTTTTTCTACTCCGTGTGATATGCCTAGATCTCACAATGGGATATTTCCTAGCGAAAAGGTAAGTAAAATCAGTGTTGCACAACTGTAATTTTTCAGGTTTCCATACAACTCAACTCCAAACTTCAAACATTTTCAGAGAAAAACAGTCAATAGGTTCCTATGGAGAGAAATTAAGTTAATGCTTACCGGGTAAGTACTCGGTCTTTGGGGTTGAGTTTCTGGGGTAAGAACAAGGGTTTTCCATGGGTCAAGGATGCACTCTTGCTACACCCTCAGCGGCACTAGGGCAGCCGGGTGCAGAGTGCTGAGGTCCAATGTTATCCAATGGGGGGAAGGGGCCTCCGGTTGGCAGCTGCTTAGGAGCAGGCCACTCGGTTGTGGAAGCACAGCTCCTGGTGTTCGGTTCAGGGCAAAAGGGGATCTGGGTTAGCACCCAAAGTGCACCTGCAGCGGCTGGGTGCGGCTGGGTTCAGGGTGCTGGTTTATGTCGGGTCCCCTCTTGATTGTAATGGGGACTCTCCGGTTTCAACAAAGACTGCAGACTCTGGGACAAAGATCTTCTGGAGATGATCACCAGTTGGAGAGGTAAGTTGGGATGCCTGGGGATGCTGGGACACTGTCAGATGGGCCACCCTAGGCCATGGCGCTTCGGGTGCAGGGGTGTTTTTGGGCATCAGGTTTTTCTTCCCAGTTCTGGCGCGGTCGAGGGATCCTTCAGAATGAGGCTGTAGGCTTCGCTGGGGGATTCGAGGCAGGTCAGAGATCACCAGATCTCGGGTCAGAATTACTGGGGAGACCTCCTTGTGGTGTTGGGCCACTCAAAACTTGGGCCATGGGGGATGGGTGCAGAGGGGTGCAGACTCATGGATTTGGCCGGAGCAAGAGTCTGTGGGTGAACAAATCCGGTGTTCACAGGAGACAAAGTCTTTTCTTTGGAAGGCAGGGCAGGTCCTTAGGGTTCTTGAAGTTGCTGGCTGCAGGACCCACTGGCTGGGGCCAAGTCAGTCGGCGTCCTCCTCTTCTTAGCTTGAGCACGGCTATTCAGTCCTTCTTCTTTTATTCTTGGTAATTTCTTGTCTGAAGAGGCAAGGTTCAGGGGTGCCCCCAAAAGCTAGATTTAGAGGCATTAGAGGTAAGTAAAGGTTAGGACCAATGGGTCCATTCCTTGGGGTGGGCACACCCCCTATTATGCCACCCTCTAGTGGGAGGGGGGAATATACCTCACTCTGGTTGGCTGGGTCCCCCCATCTGCAAGATGGCGGGGACTGAGAACTGTGCTTCACTTTGCCTCCCCCACCTGACGGGTGGGGTTGTCATATAGCTACTGTATATCTTTATAATGCGTTAAGTTAGCATAGGCACATTACATGTTTAAACGCCATTTTTCCTTTTGCTGCTTCTGCACACGACACTTAATTGTTGATTTAGCTTTCAACCTAGTAGTTCGTTGTGGTTTACATGAGAATGATATGTTATTACTCTGATATCAGCTTTGCTTAATAAACTATGTCTGTACAGAGAGTGCTGAAGCTTCAGGAACAAGATACTGAATTGTTATGAGGTCTGATCTTCGCGCCTTCATAGACATAACATAAGTGCAGCTTCTGCCAATTTTGGCTTTTAGGCGGGTTTTATATTGCTTTGCTGCTCACACAAATACACACTTGATGCTGTTCGCATGCAGAGAGAGCTGGTGTATGCTGATGTGATCCCTTCATTCTAGGATCCTGAGGTATGGGCCCGCCCTAATTCAACCCAAAGAGACCTTCTTAGATATTAATATAATATGCGAGTTAGGGAGGGTGAGAAATAAGGGTTGTTAACCCTTATTAATTTACAGCATGGTAACATGCTGTCACCGTTCGCTTTCTATGGACTAGTAACTATGCTTGTAGCTTTGTTGTTGATAATATGTTTACTTGTATTATCTAAGATACTGCGCCTGAGAAGACGGCATTAGTAAATAAACATTTCAAATGCTCACGTGTTCTTCTTTACTCCATGTTCTGGTTTGAAATGATTGTATAACGAAAGAGTGCTCATGTGTTCCACGTAACCTGAGGTTGGTGAGTTCATGTTCTGGTTTGTCTAAACATTGGGAGTTGGTTATGACCAATGAGACACTGTAGCTAGCTCGGTAAGGGGTTTGTTGGGTACTAAGGTGAGTTTTGGGTCACCCTAATTCGCTGAGGTTCCAATCCTCTGTGCACAGTTCTGTGGGAGAACAGAAACCCTGCTACATGGCGCCCAACGTGGGGCCTTATATCATGACACTCGAGTAGTATATCATTCACACCTTAACCCCTTCACTATCGTTTCCGGAAAACGGTGGTGTCGGTGAAACCTACCTATTTTTTGAAATAGGTCTTTTCAAGCTTGAATCTATCTAAAACGGTTTCCTTGACTTACTACCCAGTTGTGCTACAAAGTTGACTTTGTTTTTCTGTGGTTCCGGTGAAATCATGGCTGTGGCAATTGCGCAGCATAGTCGCATTGCGGTGCGCAACCATTTACAAACTTACCAAGTCCCTTTGGAAGGCATGGCTGTGATTTTGGTGGTGTGTGCAGATCCGGCGTACCCTTTCGAGCTCTTTTACTCGTGGGTCACATTTCCAGAGGTGGACGCGAATTCTCAAGTGTTCCTCCACTACACACCCTCCCCTGTACCGGCTGAGTATACACCGTACAGGGCACTGGAAATACCTATTGATCATTGGCAGCATCGCGTTTGGTTTGATGGCGCCCTCCCCCACTCTTTGTCAGCTGCGAGGTTAGGTCCACTTTCCATTCCAGGTACAAATTGGCCTGCTTTGGGTGGATTTACCCCGCACCCGAATCACGGCGCTTGTCCCCTTGCTGATATTCGCAGACTACACGTTGTCTCGATTGCTGTGATTCGTGCATTAGTGCAATACATAGGTCGTCATCTCCCGGGTGGTCCACCCGGGGGTGCGGCCGTTCAAACGGAACGTGGCGGTTTACGCCTGAATCCGGTTATGGTAAATTCGGTTTTTGGTCAGCGTCCCGTTGATAACGATGACTTCCCTTTCTGGATAGCCGAGAAGTTTGACCAACTGGAGGCTGTGTTTCCGAATTCTACTCCTGCTGATAAACATAGAATGTTGACGATTACTTTACCAAAGGATTTAACTCCTGAGCTCGTTGACTGTGAAAGCTGGGGAAAAACTTTTGCGGCCGTTTATACGAGGTGTTTCGGCACCCCGTCTATGACCGCACTGCCTGAGATCGTTAAACGTGTTCAGGATGATCACGGACCGGAGGCAGCGGTTGAATTGGGTATGCGCCTGTGTGGTTCGTTTGAGATAGTAAGTGATCTCATACTCTCCAATATTAAAGGAGATGCGGTGAACTTTCAGGTGTCGAATGCTTTGGCTGCTCTACCCGATGCCGATAAACCCGACAGTTAGCGAAGATAGTTGTGGCCGCCTATAAGACGATTGGCCGCACAAGTAGAGGTCTGAAATATTTTCCTGTCAAGGAGAAAAAACAACCAAAAGGACATTCTGCTGCGGCAGATGTCCAGCCCAAGTCCAAAAAACAAAATTGGCCTAAAAAACAGACACAGGGGAAGCAACAAAAGCAGATTCAGGATTCTTTTCCTGCAACACAGGTTCCTGCGCCGACTGAAAAAGTTTATGATTTGCGCGATC
Organism: Lissotriton helveticus; assembly: GCF_964261635.1. NCBI lineage: Eukaryota > Metazoa > Chordata > Amphibia > Caudata > Salamandridae > Lissotriton > Lissotriton helveticus. The sequence continues at coordinate 1,820,709,110 of NC_136068.1, read as the reverse complement.
GCGCGATGATTAAATCGCCTGATCGTTTTCAGGTTTCTGATCAACGCTCTCCTCGTTCCTTTCAGGACTCATCGGCCCCGAAAACCGGTGGAGGAGGAGGCGGTAGGGGACGTGGTGGCCAACAGGGACGTGGCCAGTCCCGCCCGACAGACGGCGCGGCGAAGCAGGAGGATTCTACGCCTAAAAGACCACAGTTTGCAAAAAAGAAAGTCGCGGCCTTAACAGCGCATAGATATGCCACAGATAGTGAGAACGCGGCTTCGGAATCTGACGTGGGCTCTGACCTTGCTGGACAGCGCGGCGGAGATTACCATAGTCAGAGAGGTGCTGCGTCCACTACTGAGGGTGACAGCGACTGATGTCTACGTTGTAATAGAAACAGCAGATACGAGACTTGCTCCCCCTGAAAGACTTTATGAAATTGTCCTGTTAATTGAAGGTGACATACAGCGTACCGTTAAAGGGGTATTTTGGGAAAATCTGTCTTCTACGTATGATATTTTGCTTTCGGAGGCTGACTGGCCCCCACCTTTTGTGCTCGCGGCGCCGCGAGGGGAGGAGATAATCCTCCCCAGTTTCGCGAACACTGTCTCGAAAGAGTATGCGCAGCATCTTGCAGAAGAGTGGGCTCGGGCTCTCGCACCGGCTCTGTACCGTAACCAATGTGGTTGGGATAAATTGTCGCCTTGCCACGAAATTCCGTTGCGGTCTCAGCCGCAGCCTCAACCTCAATATCCCATTCGGCGTGAAGCCAAAACTTCCGTCGCGGAAATCCTTGAACAATTAGAATATCAGGGAGTTATTGAAACTTGTGTGTCACCAATGAATAATCCTCTTTTTACTGTGACCAAGCCTGACGGATCATATCGTTTGGTATTGGATTACCGGCATTTGAACTCGCATTGCCGTAACTGTGCAGTACAGAATACTCACGGCTCTGCCCTTGTGGATAGTCTCGTGCGTAAGCGTTTTAAGACAACGCTTGACATATCCAACGGTTTTTATGCCCACAGATTGGACAGCTTTAGCTCCCAATGGACCAGTTTTACGTGCGCTGGGGTCCAAAAACAATTCCGGCGTCTCCCAATGGGCTATAAGAATAGTCCTGGTATATTTACCGCTCGCATTGTCTCTATTCTGGAGGCACTCGACCCAGATGCTTGTTCGTATGTGGATGACATATATCTCACAGACGACGATATTTGGGAGCATCTGTGTCGTGTAAATTCTGTTATTTGTTACTTTGCAGACATGGGTTACAAATTTAACTTTGCAAAATCGCACATTGCTGAGCACACAGTGTTGTTTTTGGGCTATGAGCTCAACAATGAAGGTAGAAGTTTGGCTCCTCACTTCTTGGAGAAGTGCGCACAGTTGCGCGCTCCTACTACACTGAAAAAATTACAGTCTTTGCTGGGTTTCTTAAATTTCGGAAGAACATACATTCCGGAATATGCCCAGCGTATCAACCCGTTGTATGCTTTGATACAACCAACTTTTTCGAAATCAAGCTGGCTGCCTGAGCATTCAGCCATTTTGCAATCCTTGCAGGCTGATTTGCTCGCTTCTAAGTTCTTACTGACTTGTGACAACCATACCAACCTGGTGATAAGAATAATACCAGGGACAGTGGGTTTCACGTACCTCACTTTTAATGAAGGAGACACAGTACCTATTGCTTACAAGTCACACTTGTACACTTCGGCTGAGATGCGGTTTCCCACTGTGGAAAAGGTTTTAACAGCTGTACAGATGGCTATTCTTAAAGAACGGGCTCTGTCACAAGGGAAACGCATGTTGGTTGTAACACCCTGTCCTCATTTGGAGGCAGTCATGAAAGCCAGTGTACCAAATTCAAAAGCTTTGCAATTGGCAGAGCTTCGTGCTCTCTTACTAGCGTTGGAGTACGCAGATCCTAGTGTTGCTACTCTTGTTGTAAGTGATTCTTTCTACTGTCTCCAGTCTTACAATGAAAACTTGTTCTTTTGGATTCAGAATGACTTTCGTGATTCCAAGGGTAGCACAATAAAACATAAATTGATCTGGGTTCGAGTGGCAGAGCTTAAGGCTTCGTTGCCGCTCGTTTTTGTAATTCATACGCTTGGCCATCAGCGTGTGGGAGTCCACGCTGTCGGTAACTCGCTTGCTGATGAAGCAGCGAAATCAGCAGTGTCTACATACTTAGTTGCAGCAGTTACACGGTCCAAAAGTAAGATTGATAGTGACATCTTGGCGGCTGTTGCTGCCACTGAGAAGGGAGGTAAACATCCTACGGGGTTCCCTTCGAAGTACACATACCACTTAAGTCCCGAAAAGGTTCCTTTTGTGAAAATACCTGATGTTGGTGAACGTTTGATTCCCAACGCGGATCGCAGGGCAGACTTGATTACTGCGGCTCATGAAGGTGTGGCGTCTGCGCATGCGGGCGTCTCAGCCACTGTAACTCAATTACAACAACGTTTCTGGTGGCGGGGACTGTACAAACAGACGCGTGATTATGTCCTTCTTTGTGACATATGTCAGCAGATTAAACCTTCGACTGCTGCGCGTCCGCCACAGACTCAGTTGTACATTTCTAATAAACCACTAGGTTGTGTTTATTTGGATCACTGCGGTCCTTTTTCATCTGATACTGCGTATAAGTACATCTTAGTTGCAGTTGATTCATGCACACGCTTTGTGTGGGTCTGGCCCCATCGCAGCGCTGATTCACGGACTGTCATTAGAGATTTGCGCATCTTTGTAGGGATTTTTGCCTGTGGTACCTTCCATTCGGATCAGGGTCCGGCTTTCGCCTCTAAGGCGTATAAGGATGCCATGAATTCAATGGGGGTCCAAGTCAAGTTTTCGTCTCCCTACAGACCTGAGGGTAACAGTGTAGTGGAGCGAATGAACCGTGATTTAAAGCAATCTTTGACAGCTCGAGTTATAGGCACTGGCAGAAACTGGCTAGCCCACCTTTATGGCATGCAGCGTGCTCTTAATAATCTCCCTAGAAGGTCTCTGGGTGGGCGGACCCCATACGAAATGCTCTTTGGCATCAAGATGTACGTCCCTGACCTTGACGGTCTAGACTGTGTGGTTCGCGCCACTTCCTTTGACGCAGATGAACATTGCAATGTTTTACAGAATCTACAAAAGACCAGAGACGGTCTTGCAAAGGAACATTTGCCCTCCACGTCGGATGTTGCGTTGCAGATCCCGGTAGTCGGCTGGCTACCACAAGTTGGAGAACTGGTTCGTGAGAAGATCGATAACAAAAAAGAATTTGGTCCGTCCTATCGAGCTCCGGTTCCAGTCCTTGGAGTGAAGGGCACGAGAACAGTCATTTTGCCACCGCTTCCTGGTCGTAAGGAAAACAGGTTTATTTCAATTGACAATGTCAAGATACACAGAGTGGCCGATTCTTCTTAGTATGACACCAGCTGTTTCCTGTCCTTCCATTGTGAGACATTCGGTTGTGCCCACTGCTTTTAATGATGAATCAGAAGTGGCCATTGAATTACCTGCAATTTCCAGTCCTTTATTGAGTACTTTGCCAGGTGCGGATCTAAATGAAATAGACTATGCATATCCCACTGATTTGTCCATGCCTGACCTGCAAGCACGTTTAGCCACGGAATCCAGGTTTTCATTTGACTCTGTTTCCCTTGCCTCGAAGAAACCCTCTCGTTTTGCAGTTTATGCTACCTTATTCAAAAAACATTTTTTGATTCCCCCTTGGACATATATCTGGCTGGTGCTTTTTTCGATATATCTTTTTATGTCAATTGGTTTTGTGTTTTATTTTTTCCGGTTGGTGAATGGACATTATGTCGAGGAAAGAACATGCGTTCGCCATCTCAATGGAACTTTGGCCCCCCTTTCCTCATCGCATTCTGCACATAGACTGAGAAGAGACTTAACATTTGTTAACATCACTGCTTGGCCTGTCCTTGATGGGATCGTGTGGGATGCCGTTCGATTTCAAATTCATGGCCCTACGGAAGTTGTTAATGTCCCTAACGTGCTTAGAGTTAATATGGGGGATGTGGTGAAACAAAACATACGTTCTGATGATTGGATGTTCAGGCCGTAGAGTCTTTATTTTCTGATTTGAAATATTATGCTGCCTTTGATGCTGAAGATTTATATTTAGAATCTGCTAATTATGGTGATTTATTTTGCTTTCAACATTTTGGCAATCACTTCTTACATAAAACGACATCCAGAAGGAATACTGTGAATTATACACAATGGGAGCATTGCCCAGCTCCTATACAAGGCAGTTCTAGTACTTTTTTGAAAAAATACACTTATTTTACTGACTTCAATCAGTCTAATCCCGAGTCCTTTTATTTTAAAATGACACAGAAGCCTATGTCCAAGGTTAGACTTACCGATACCAAATTATTGTATTCAAAGTCCTTTCTAGATCAGCTGTCTATTGGCGGTTATGAAGTCTGGAAGGAAATAATTGACCTAAAATCAGTTTGGGGTTCTAAGGACTGGCTGGTACAAGGCGCTGAGGCTTTGCACCGTGCATGTCTCATCCCTAATCAGATTTTGTTTTTGAATTCTACTATTTCACAAACGACATGCTTTGGATTGGCTACTGCTAAAAAACAAAATTTTCCTTCTATCCCCGAGTTAGAGGAATATTCAGGCTGGAGTCATTATACTCAATTTTCGATTAGGGATTTACAGACCCTATTGCTGAATTCTTCCTTTAACATATCCAGTATAGACCCTAAAGGTTGGCTAGTGTGGCACAAGAGTGCTGATTCTTGCCAGCGCCGTTTTCTAGGTTTGTCTGACGGCTTTGCTCAGGTTAAACCTGATTCACGTTTTGAAACTGAGCATTCTATCACAACTTACTCTGTGGGTAAATTATGTCAAACTTGGCTGAAACATTCTAAATTATCTGCAGTTAAATTACATCTGGCAAAACTAGATGATGATGTAGATTTAAATGATTTCATAAAAGGCCCGGCTAGTGGTAGGTCAAAAAGATGGATATATGCTGTCTACAATTAAATCTGGAAAACATCACAGATTGAGGCAGCAACACGACTTAGGGCTATAGATCAAGCAAATCTAGAGAAAGTCCTTGCAGTGGTAGACAATAGTATTAACATGCTTTCTTCACGCATTTACACTTTAGATAACATTGTGTCTTCTGTAGTGGATATTGTGCATGATGAGGTATCTGTTTTGTACCATGGTCAGAATCAATTACGTTCTATCATGCAATTTGCATGGACCCTGCAGACGCTTAAATCTGGCAAGGTGCCATGGGGCTACACGAACGTGTCCTCTCTCTTTGCACCTTTTAATTTGACTGACAAACAACGCTTGCTTTCTATGCGAGATGCTTCTTTTTCTATGTTACATATTGAGAAATTGGAATCCTTGCCTTTTTCTGTGGCAGAAGCCTCAGCTGCAACGTGGCTTATCCACGGTCTCTTAACATTACCTTTTGCCTTGTATAAATTTACTAACTGTATGAAATATGTTGCCATAGGTCGCTATGAGCCTTTGGGTAGTGGTTTTCTCCATGAAGTATGGTCCCTTCCTTTCACTTATAGATGTTTGAGAGACGGCCAAGAAGTTTATCTAAATGGGGAGGAATGTACAGAAACTCCAGATCATTCGTTAATGTGTAGACACATACAATTACACGGTTCTTGCAATCAGGACCGACCAAACTTGGCCTGTGTTTTAAAAGGCACTCCTGTACCAGCAATTACCCCGACTTTTACCTTGTTAGGGAATGGAAGTTATTTACTTTTGAATAATGAGGATTGTTGCGGGTTAATTAAAGGTGTAGCTTATGTGGTAACAGTAAGTGAACGTGTCATTTGCTGCAGAAATGTCCTGTACCCACCCACACATGAAAATAGGGAGGTTTCCATTTGGCCACGCATACCAACCTTGAAGGCAGAGTTCAACGGCATGACTAGACTGAGGGCTCTATTGTCCCAGAAAGAAGTGGCCTTAAGTTCGGCTCGGGAAACTTTCGTGCTTCACATAGCTAACACCCGGACCGAGGTTCAGGCCCTTTTAAATATTGATTTACCGTTGCATTTTGGCGAAATGATACATTCTATCTTTAACGCGTCCTCGACATCTGGGATAGCGCATTTTTTTAAAACAGTTAGCAGCGGCCTTGTGACTTCATTTGAAAAAATATTTGGAGTAATCCCTAGTTTCTTTCATTCCATTTTCTCGAGTCTGTTTGGTGGATTCCCGGTTTTACTGGCACTAGCGGCAGACGTCCTAGTTGTTCTCTGCTTCCTTAAATATGGATGCCCCACATGTGGAAGAAGCGGCCCAGCCTCTGCTGCCGCTGTTTCGCAACCGAATGCTTGAATATTTTGGCACGCTGCCGCTTGCGATTTTAAGCACGGCATATGGATTATCGTTTCGATTTTCCTACTTCACCTGTGTCCAGTCTGTGTTTCACTGCCTAAGCTGTGATTTTGATTGGGCCATTGATTTGTGTCTCTGCGGGCCGATTTCTCCTGGCGTCGATTTTAATCAGCTGATGAGTCCTATCACTACTCACGAGTTGGTTTGTTGTGACGAGAGGATTATGGCAATAGCAGCGGTGCATGGACTAATGGGTCCCTGGGATATATTCACGGCAGCGCAGGATTTCTTGGAACTGAGCTTTCTGGAGAACCCACCGAGTTGTCCTCTGATGGTAATAGAGGCTCCGATACTTGGGGAACACGTATGTTCTTTTCCACTTTTGAATTGGATGGCTGAACTGTTTTCTGATGAAGACGGTGATTTCATGCTGGAGGCTGTTGCTGCATATTTTGCTTATACGGTCTTGTCCTAAACACTTTTCCATGATTTCTTTCCGGACATTTGACTTTCAGCTTGCATATTTTGCGATTTTTTCGTACATTGATCAATTTCCCAGACCTATTGACTTGAGCAAAATATTAAATTTTTTACAGTTCATTCATGGCTCACAGTTCTTGAACTCTGCTTTCATGAAGTTGCCCTTATCTTATCTTATCTTATCCGTCCTCGGATCATGGGGGGGTGTCATATAGCTACTGTATATCTTTATAATGCGTTAAGTTAGCATAGGCACATTACATGTTTAAACGCCATTTTTCCTTTTGCTGCTTCTGCACACGAGACTTAATTGTTGATTTAGCTTTCAACCTAGTAGTTCGTTGTGGTTTACATGAGAATAATATGTTATTACTCTGATATCAGCTTTGCTTAATAAACTATGTCTGTACAGGGAGTGCTGAAGCTTCAGGAACAACAAGATACTGAATTGTTATGAGGTCTGATCTTCGCGCCTTCATAGACATAACATAAGTGCAGCTTCTGCCAATTTTGGCTTTTAGGCGGGTTTTATATTGCTTTGCTGCTCACACAAATACACACTTGATGCTGTTCGCATGCAGAGAGAGCTGGTGTATGCTGATGTGATCCCTTCATTCTAGGATCCTGAGGTATGGGCCCGCCCTAATTCAACCCAAAGAGACCTTCTTAGATATTAATATAATATGTGAGTTAGGGAGGGTGAGAAATAAGGGTTGTTAACCCTTATTAATTTACAGCATGGTAACATGCTGTCACCGTTCGCTTTCTATGGACTAGTAACTATGCTTGTAGCTTTGTTGTTGATAATATGTTTACTTGTATTATCTAAGATACTGCGCCTGAGAAGACGGCATTAGTAAATAAACATTTCAAATGCTCACGTGTTCTTCTTTACTCCATGTTCTGGTTTGAAATGATTGTATAACGAAAGAGTGCTCATGTGTTCCACGTAACCTGAGGTTGGTGAGTTCATGTTCTGGTTTGTCTAAACATTGGGAGTTGGTTATGACCAATGAGACACTGTAGCTAGCTCGGTAAGGGGTTTGTTGGGTACTAAGGTGAGTTTTGGGTCACCCTAATTCGCTGAGGTTCCAATCCTCTGTGCACAGTTCTGTGGGAGAACAGAAACCCTGCTACAGGGTTGGCAAAGGTGGGCACACCTCCCTTCCTAATTTGGTTTCCCACTGGTTCTTCCGCCCAAAGTGGGGACCAGTTGCTGGAAGCAGCCAGTGGCCTGGGGAAGCTCACAAAGGCAGCAAGCCTTTGAAGCTTCCCCTTTGTGGACCCTGCCCATCTTGGGGGAGGAGGCGTGACACCTCGTCCCAGGATGTGCATTGTTTCAGACCCCAAAGAGCAGCAGGCTCTCGACGTAGAGGTCCAGAAACATGTCTGGTGGTGGCAGCTGGTGAGTCGCCACTCAGCCTGGACACTAGTGTTTAATGTGCTGAGAAGTTTGATACCAAACTTCTCAGTTTTCAGTAAAGCCATTATGGTACTGTGGAGTTCATAATTAGGCCTGGGCGGTAAATTCCGTTCCGCTCGCGGAATTTTCGGAATTCAGATAATTTTGCATTCCACGGAGAACGTGGAATTGCCTATTTCTTCCCGAGCACACATACAGCGTTCGCGAACAGGAAAAAAGCATCCCGAACTGGTGGAACAAGCAATTCCACGTGTTCGCAGAACTTTTTCATGCTCGCGGAGATTTTTTACCGTTTCGCGGAGCTTTGCGTAGCGCGATTACGCAAATTCTGCCCACCCCTATTCGCAATGACAAAATCCCAGCACCATATATTCTTAATGGCATTACTGCACTTGCAATGTTAAGAATTGGCTTAGACACTGTAGGAGAACAGGGCTCATGCACCTGTACCCTCACTACTGGTATAGTGCAGCCAGCTAGAGGGGTGGCTGATCTAGGCCAGGGCAGTGGGTTGTAGGTATGGCATGTCGACTCTTCACTTTGTTCTGCACCAAAATACACAGCCTGCAAAGGCAGTGTGTGTGTGCAAAAGTACAGGGCTTCTAAGGGTGGCACAGTAAGTGCTGCAGCCTTAGAGGCCTTCCCTGGTCACAGTGACCTGGGTTCCTGTGGTACCATTTATGAGGGGCTGACCTGTGGCCAGCGAGTGCCAATTGGATTTTGTTTTTAATGCAGTTTTAGGGAAAGAACATAGGCCATGGTGACCTGTTTGGCAGGAGCCTAGGGCTCACTCAGTCAAAGTACAGCAGCAGTTCAGTAAAAAGTGGGGGCAACCATGCAAAAAAAGGGGACTTTCTTACACACCTCATTAATAATTGTTGGTACCCCGATTTCATTGTAAAGCACCTTTGATTTTGTGATCCATGTAAAAAGAAAACCACTGCTTTTCGCTGGGAATTTGTAATTTTAAACATCTATTTAGAATGACTACATCGGTATAATCCATAGATGTCACTGCATTACTATAATCAATAATTATCACTGTGATCCATAGTAAGCTGCAAACTCTAGAGGAAAAGGTAGACCACATTCAGTCACACTATTCAACAAAGACATAACTATGTGGGATGAGTTGAAGACAAGATTTATGGATTTAAATGACAAAGATGAATTTGAATTAGCACATGCATATCTTTAGTACTCCACAATACATTTTCTCGATTACTTCCCCCTGGGTCGGAGGTAGCATTCCAGATAAATGGTTACTTAGTGTCTACTTACGCTTCCTAAATGTTTGTTTCCCTAACGACCCTTTTTGAAAAGGTGGTACATTATAAGTATTTTTAGGAAATGAAGTGAGCCTGTTTTTATCCAGGTAGACCTAATGGTATCCTGGAACCTACTTATGTTTGCATGATGGATGTAAGCCTGTACCTACTTCCTATGCACACTCACACCAGGGAGATGTACCTTTTATAGGAGTGGCCTTCTTGGATCCTAATATTTCCAATGATAATGCTCACCCTCTCCCTCAAAACAGAGATACATTTAGCTCTTTACTGATCAAACTGGTGTGTTGAGAGTAGCAATACCTTCCACCAGTGGTGCTGGAACAATTTTCAGAGTGTTGGTGCTCCCAATAATGTTACATCACTAAAGTCATAGCAATTGTGAAAATTCCAAGCGTCACACAAAGAACAAGTGTAGCAAATGTACCAAGTCATTGCAGAAGGAGAGAGGTACGGGTGTGGTATGTAGTAGATGGTGGATTCTGGAGCACTGGTGTGGTTGTGCACTGTCATTTACAGACAGCACATTTTCCGTTGAAATGGGCAGTAAAACAAACTGTTAAGTATCTACGGGGTTACCCGAAATGCTACCTGGCCCAGGTCAAAACTGCACTACGATAAACATTTGATCACAGTAGCAACACTTTAAAGTACGAAAGAGATGGTGGCCTTCACAACACCAATATTTACAAAATTTGCAATGGATGCAATTTATTTTCAAAGCATTAATCACTTCTTATAGACAACACAGTTGTTCATAACTGTGGAACATTTATTTATTTAAGCAATGTATTGAGCGAGCAAATACCTGTGGGTGTCTCGAAGCTGTGGACTGAAAGAGGAAGTAGTCAAATGGTATGCTGCCCATTGGTTGAAAAGCCAGGTTTTAATAAGTTTCCTGAAAGCAAATAGCATTGGGCAGGATTTGATTTGCTGAGGGAGGGTGTTCCACGGTTTGGCAGTGGCGACAGTGAATCTTTTGTCACCCCAGGAAACCTTGTTTGTGCGGGGAACCATCAGGAGGTTGGCAGTTGAGGAGCGTAAGGTTCTGCTAGGCACGTGAGCACAGAAAGCTTTCATTAGGAAGTCCAGTCCGGTATTACGAATAGCCTTGAAGGCAATGCCGAGGGCCCTAAATTTGATGCAGCTTATTATTGGTAGCCTGTGCAAGTTCCGAACCACCAGGGAAATGGAATTATACTTGGGGGTACCTGTTATTAATGTGGCAGGGGCATTCTGCACCATCTGTAATTTGTTGGTGATCTTTTTCTGGGCGTTCATGGGCAGGGTGTTACAGTAGTCAATTTTGGACATGACTATGGTGCTGACCAGGGTTTTTCCTGCACTTGACGGGAGGAAGGGTAAGAGTTTTTTTATCATTCTGAGTGTGTAAAAGGATGACGGTGTTGGTGTGAGCTGAGAATGTTAGATTGTCGTCAAACATGATGCCCAGGTTTCTTACTTTCGATACTGGTGGGGGTGGACGGCCCAGGGTGGTGGGCGACCATGCTGGGTGTAAATTACCGAAAATCATAACATGATTATATTTGCAACAATGGTCCTCCAGTGCGGGGGAGGAGGGGTAGAGGTGTTCTATATCAAAGTGAGTGAGTGGCGGTAATTGATAGGGGAGAGGTAATGTGACATATATACATCAAATTTACATAGTGAAACCTGTCCGGCACATAACAGGCCAAATATTTCAGTAAATACACATGCCACTATAGAGACACTGATAATGAATTTCAATCATCAGAGCTTTTATAATGGTATGTAGGAGTGATGGAGCAAGGTTTCATATGCACAGAAACTTGCTCGGTTTCAATCCTCTCGAAAAAACATGTAACAAATTAATCAACATGTTTTATGAATACTAATAAGTGCGTTACACGACATTTTAGTATCTAGAGGAAGATTGCTGTGTTTTACTAACCAGTAATCTGAGTGTCCTAAAATGGCCACTGAAATCGCAGGAACCCTTTTGCGCATGCGTCTACTGCATTTACGTAGTATGACGTCCTTTTGCTGGGAATTCTTGCAGTTGCGCAGTAGTGCCTAAAATGGCTGCTTCAACCCTCACATGATAATGCACATGCTTATGCTTGACGTAAACCTTGTGTGTTCTGCTTAACTACTAATGCTATAGTTAAATAAAATAATGGGATTAGAGTAGAAATAAGTGGTATACAGTGCATTCATTTATTTCTGTATTTTAATGTGTTTTTCTTTGACTTTATTGATAGCTCGTATTTGGGCCTGAAAGGTGCCGCAAACCTCCATCTTGAACTCCGTGCGCCTGCGCCTCCAAGCGCTGAAATCCTTGAAGCTCTTTCATTGACAAGCAGCCAAGACCCATCTTACCCACGATGTGTATGGGAACCTCACCCCGTGACCCAGAGGAAAGAAGAAACTGAATGAAAAACATTACATTGTATATGAAATGAAAAAATATAATGCTGGGTGAAATAAAATGCATGGGAAAGTAAAATATGGCAGGGAACATTGATCAATTACATTGAATGAAAATGACTTCATACTAGTATGATGTGATGACCTCTCCCGGTCTTTCTGACCATTTGTGTTGGCTGTTTTTGGTTCCTGCTATTGTTGTATTGGTATCTATCAAATTACCCTTGGTTAATATCTTCTCCCGGTCCATGAGTAAGGTTGTAGGAATTGTTTCTTTTTTGGAGATGTCGCTCATAATAAGACTGTGAACTTGCAATGACATAATCAATACGGTGGTGTACAATTTTAAGATCACCAGTATGAGAACACCTGTAGAAGTAACTGTCTGATAAGAATAGCACAAACGCACACTTCAAATGGATCACAATTGTCTCCCCGGCTACTTCTGTTGTAAATGTGATAGTTGTGACTTTTTATGTTTTGAGATACAGTTTGTCTTTTAATGCACTTGTTTCAAATGTAGTTATCAAAATAAAGCAAGTGAAAGGAGTTTGAAAGTTGTCTTTCATAGTGTGATGTTCTTTCTCTGTTTTGCTGATAACTGTAGGAGTCCATTTTGCTCTCTTGTTTTAAGGTTTTATACGTCTATCGTCTGTGGCTATTTTCTGAAGATACTCAAGATAGACTCTCCATCTACATTTCAGAGTGCATATTTTTTGTCTTTTGCTTGCCTTCCAAAAAAGGCCACAACAAAAATGTAGTAAGTTTGCCACTGGGGCCAAGAGATGTTAGGAGTTAAGTCAGGTGTACACAAAGACTCATCTCAGTTAAACCTTGCCTGTTAATACACCTGCTGATAAGGTTACTACTGCATGGCTGTATGTCATCAGTACACAATACTCCTCTCTTGCAGTTTTATTTTAGCACTCATTGTTTTCAAGTGTATGAGGTCAACTCCTTGAACTGAGGTGATTAAGACTTCAACTCTCAGAATGAATTAAGACTGTAAACTAAATCTATGGAGGTGAAGCTTGTGTCCATACATGCCAAAAGTCTGTGACCAAAAAGAGATAGGTTGATCTTAATGTTTCAAAACCACCAATTACCAAATTATGTCTTCTCCAAAATCAAGCTTGTGACATGAAATCAGATAACACTAGACCTTCATCTCAGAAAATGATAATATGGTTTAAGTCCCAGACGACATTTGAAAAATCAATGACACACATGACAGACTGAGTACTGTGACCAGCCTTAATTTGACTTACACACATCTTCACCTACAAACACATCAATGCGCTGCGTGGTTATCTGTCAATAACTCCTGTAGCTCCTGATTTGGTAGTGATCAGTTGATTTAGTTATTTTTTTTAAATACATTTCTAAAGCGCAAACAAATAGATGTCAAGGCACAAGGTCTGTTAAGTGGGCATAGGAATTGTCCTTGTTTGGAGTAAAGCCAGGTGTCCTTCCTAAAGGATAGCAGGTTATGCCTGGTTCTAATGTGAACAGGAAGTTGGTTCTATTCTTTTGAAGGGGAGGTCACAAAACCTCTTCCTCCAAAGGTGGCTCGTTTGACCCTGGGAATCACAAGTTTCATGGCACCTGAGGAGCGCAAGTTACTCCCTGGGATATACCAATCGAAGGTTTGTTTCAGAAAATCCAGGCCTACACCATGGAGAGCATTATATGCAAGACAGAAGGCTTTAAACTTTATTCGATGCCTGTTGGGAAGCCTATGAAACGTTCTGATAGCTTGAGAAGCAGATTTCTATTTGGGACTTCCAGCCAGTAATCTGGCTGCCGCATTCTGCAGGGCTTGTAGCATGTTAAGATGTTTAAGTTGCATATTTAGGTCCAAGCCATTGCAGTAGTCTATCTTTAATAGTACTTATGCCGTTATCACTGTCTTTTAGGTAGCCAAAGGGATGAAAGGGAGAAACTTTTTTAACATCCTCAGGATGAAGAAAACAGAAGTGGTGACTGCTTTCACCTGCTGGCAAAATGTAAGTTTGTTATCTATGACCACTCCCAAATGTCTAGGTGTCGCCTAGGCAGGGGATGCGCTGACGAGACATAATGTATCCAGAATAATAAATTGTTTCTCTCAAGTACTTGCCTAATTGAATGATTACCAGTTGAGACATTGTCATTTTGTTAAATATATTTACCCAGGTCTTCAACTTGGTTTATTGGTTTTCTCCTGTTTTTGTTCTTAGTATCCAGAATATTGGCTTAACACTCTGCCCATGTTTTTAATTGGCTATTTTGACTGTTGTTCCCAAATGATTTTTTTCCTTGGTTAAGCTGTTTATTAGTCCCTCCTTTTATAGTGTTGTAACCTCCCATGAGGACGGCCCCTGCTACATGTGATCTTACTCTGTATGTTTTTTACAGTTTCTAAGCACTCTTGTTTTTTACTGTTTTTATGGAGCTCAAGTTGAAACGACAATCGCAACAGACTTCCATGACTATAATGCATTTTTTGGTATGGTTATACAAACTACTGTGATTAGAGCACAAACCTTCAGGCTGCTGGAGCTGAATAATGCTGTTTTCTCTTTGGGCTCAGGATACACAACCCAAGGTCTATACTTTTTTTTACACTAGGCTTCCTGTCCTCCCCTAGCCCCTCCACCGCACCCAGAATGTCCTTGGCCAAGACCTCTGCGACTCCCTCGCCTCGTTCTTCCACTGCAAGATCGCCGACATCCACAACAGCTTCGGCGCCCCACCCACGCACCCAACCGTCGAACCAACGCCCCCCACCGCCACCCTTCGCACCTGGACCACGATGACCACCGAAGACACAGCCCGCACGATGAACACCATCCACTCCGGATCACCGACCGACCCCTGCCCACACCACGTCTTCAACAAGGCCGACTCCACCATCGCACCCCAACTCCGGAACATCATCAACGCCTCCTTCAACACCGCCACCTTCCCAGAGAGCTGGAAGCACGCCGAGATCAGCGCCATCCTGAAGAAACCTACAGCGGACCCCACCGATCTCAAAAACTTCCGCCCCATCTCGCTCCTCCCTTTTCCTGCTAAAGTCATCGAGAAGATCGTCAACAGACAGCTGACCGCCTTCCTCGAGACGAACGGATCCCTCGACCCCTCGCAGTCCGGCTTCAGAGCCAACCACAGCACCGAGACCGCCCTCATCGCAGCCACCGACGACATCCGGACCCTGCTCGACAAGGGGGAAACAGTGGCCCTCATCCTCCTGGACTTCTCCGCTGCGTTCGACACGGTCTGCCACCGCACCCTAGTCCAGCGCCTCAGCAACATCGGTATCCAAGAGAAGGCACTGGAGTGGATCATCTCGTTCCTCGCCGGAAGAACACAAAGAGTCCGCCTCCCCCCGTTTCGCTCCGAGGCCACCAAAGTCATCTGCGGCGTCCCGCAAGGATCTTCACTCAGTCCCACCCTCTTCAACATCTACATGAAACCTCTCGCAGCCATCGCACGCCAGCACAACCTCAACATCATCTCTTATGCCGACGACACCCAGCTGATCCTCTCCCTCACCAGAGACCCCGACACCGCCAGAATCTGCCTACACGAAGGGATGAAAGACGTCGCCGAGTGGATGAAGGACAGCCGCCTGAAACTGAACTCGGACAAGACGGAAGTCCTCATCCTGGGATCTTCGCCCTCCGCCTGGGACGACTCCTGGTGGCCCCCAGCCCTGGGCACCGCACCCAAGCCAACCGACCACGCACGCAACCTGGGCTTCATCCTGGACCCCTCCCTCTCGATGACCAGACAAGTCAACGCCGTCTCCTCATCGTGCTTCAACACCCTGCGTATGCTTCGCAAGATCTTCCGCTGGATCCCGACCGAGACCAGGAAGACTGTCACCCAGGCACTCGTCACCAGCCGACTGGACTACGGAAACGCCCTCTACGCCGGAACCACAGCCAAGCTACAGAAAAGACTCCAGCGCATCCAGAACGCCTCCGCCCGACTCATCCTGGATGTCCCCCGACGGAGCCACATCTCCAGCCACCTGAGGAACCTGCACTGGCACCCCGTCGACAAGAGGATCACGTTCCGGCTCCTCACCCACGCACACAAGTCTCTCCACGACCTGGGCCCCAAGTACCTCAACGACCGCCTGACCTTCTACACGCCCACCCGCCAGCTACGGTCCACCAGCCTCGCCCTCGCAGCCGTACCACGCATCCGAAGAGCCACCGCCGGAGGAAGATCCTTCTCTTACCTGGCTGCCAAGACTTGGAACTCCCTCCCCATCCACCTTCGGCTGACCCAGGACCATCTCGCCTTCAGGAAACAACTCAAGACCTGGCTGTTCGAGCAGTAGCATACCCCTCCCACCAAGCGCCTTGAGACCCTCCGGGGTGAGTAGTGCGCTATACAAATGGCATGATTGATTGATTGATTGATTGATAGGTAGCAATTACCAACAATATCCTGCCATATGCGCTACACTCAGCGACAGACTGAAAAGGACCCGACCAACCTTGGCCACGATAGGGTTCAACTTCTTTTGAACAATGCTGTATCTTTAATAACAACACTTGTTTGGTTACTTGTTTCCTTTATTTTATCAGCTTGGTATGCTTGGTTTTGATTCCAGTTTAAAGCGCTTCAGTTTATGTTTTCATTTGGAAGCGTTCCTGTTCCCACGCTCATTGTTGTTACGCTCGCTAATGGAGCAGCACTCTCCTGCCCTTTCAAACTTTCACTCGAGTGCCACAGCAACAACGAGCACGGAGGGGGTGCAGCGCTGCCTATAGGAACTGCTGTTATTTAAATAAAGTCAGAGAGGCTTGTAGTATGTATCGTATTTATTTTACTTGTTTCCTTTAAGGAATGTTAAATGAGTGTTCTTATTGAATGTTCTCAGAATGCCTTGTTTCCTATGTTACAACCATTACGAGCCTGTTACTCATCTGTACCGGTCGTGGGTTTACTTACTCTTGGAATAAAACCTACTTTGAAAATCAACACCTCGGATTTCATCTTTAATAATACTAACAAACATACTACAATTATTGGCGACGTTTTGAAGCTTGTTGATATCAAACCCACCGACGTGAGCAGATCGACTTTTGGACCTTAAAACCACAGCGACGGAGCCTATTGAAACGGTTTGAATTTTAACGTTTAGAGCAATCGCCTCGGTTTAATGGGACTACAACAAAAATAGTGAGTTTTTCAAGTCTTTTCATTTTACCTTAAGGCGCTCTTCAAAGGGTTTGGCTCTGCATCAACGTTATTTCAAACGCGAGCGGTGTTCTGAGCTCGCGAACCAAGCCGACTTGCAGCTTGTACACGCGCCGCCTGTACACGCGCGTGAGTATGAAAGGGGTTAGCCCTTAAAACTCAGGACCTGGGTCAGTTGGTCAGTACAAATAAGAATGGTCTGAGTGTAACAAATGTAATATGCATATATATACAAATTCAAAATAGAACCATGTTCACCTAGAAAGTTTTAACCAATCAAAAGAAACAATTTAATTTTTTGTATTTCTTTCCGGCGTTTTATTCAATCATAGCCAAAGTTGTGTTGAGCAATTTATGTTAAAGACATGTAATTGTTTCGTCATTACATTCTGTATTCGGAATCGGTGCTCTCAGTGAAAAGGGAAGGGTAGGTGAGTACGTGAGGGGGACAGAGTAAAGGTGTTGTGACATAAATAGTTGCATCCAAGTTAAAAATGAAAAAACCTCTACAACCAAGCTAATGGGCAAAGGTTCCCAGTTTTGCATCACACATAGATTTATGAGAATATATCTCTTAATTGGCTCCTATGGTGTGTCAAGGAAAAACGGCGTATTTCTACGTTTCGACCCCTGATACGCAAGAAGGGTGATTCACAGCCTCATGTTGGGGTCTTCGTCAGGAAGAGGAAAGAGAGCCTATGGGGTAAGTAAATACATAAATCAGAATTTCGCAAGCGTGAACAGGCATGGTGATAATTATCAAAGTGGTGATGTGGGTGGTTACCTACATCAGCCGACGGTCATTGAATGTGCCGTCTGCAGGAGGGGCTTTCAAATGCTCCGGTAGAGCTGAAATATAATAAAGCAGGTGCCATCAGGGCCCTATGTTTTGCTAAATCAAAAGTAATATCGGGGGCAGGTAAATAGAGGAACTTACTTGATGTGCCGGCGGAAACTAGGCACAGGTAGATCTGTCCTCGATAGGGGTAGTTTGTCTGAAACCAGAAGGGGAGGCTATTTAAAAACATGGAGTTGCCGTGATGGTAAATCAGGACTGCAGCTAATTTGCACTAGAAATTGGTAATACAACAATTACCTTTCAGGGTTGGATTGTCACTTCCACCCTGCTCTCCCAAACGCGTGTTCACTCGCGGTGGGGGTCTCAGTGCCGGTACGTTTTACTGAAAATAAAGCGGAACTAGATTAAGTTTACTCGATCCGCTAGTCCGGAAATTACAATGAGTGTAGCCAGCCTAGCAGTGTGGACTGTACATACCTTCTTGAGTACGAGCGCGCGTCAGCGCTGTTACTTCACGGCAGCCTGCATCCGAAGAGACTCGCGGTGCAGGCGCTCAATGCCAGTGAAGGCTAGATGCAGAGGGGGCTCGGCCCGGCGGTCCAATGGGATCAGGGCTGGGTTCGCGCGTTCACTGAGGCTCGCTTAAAGGGATAGTGTCCCTTTCTGGAGGCGAGGGCCGGCTGTTAGTCGTCGGATCGAAGGCGATCATCACAGGGGAATCTCAAATGGTGTCGCAGGGTAATGCCTGGCATATGGGGGTGTAAGGCAGTGACTCGGGCATGCTGTCTGTGCGGGCCGTACTACATTGGTATTGACCAGTCACGGGGCATGCCGACTGCAATAACAGCGTCTGATGTTTAAACAATGGATCTCCAAGCATTAGCTCCACCAAATTAACATGTCTAAGACCAGACATTATGTATACAGATATTACTGGTTGGAAGGCATCTATACCTATACTTTATGGACCCCTCCCCGGGTCAGGGAGAAGCCGGTGGTAATACAATGTAATACATTTCCAAATTAACATGTCTAAGACCAGACATTATGTACACAGATGGCATCTATACATATACTTTCTGGACCCCTCCCCGGGTCAGGGAGAAGCCGGTGGTAATACAATGTGATACATTTCCACAGATTCATAGCAGCATATCAAGAAGAATGCATCTGGACGCTGATGTTTGACAAATTACGGCATATGGTATACATTCCTCATGGATGCTCTCAGAGCTATTCTGTGTAATGTCATGTGTTATACTAAAGGTGTACTACATAGTATGGGTTCAAGGGAGACAAAAGGCATTATTCCCAGGGTCTATTCGGGATTTAGTCCCGCCATCTGCGAGAAACTGGCCTCCAGTTCATTAAGTCCCTTGGCAATGGTTTGAAACTTCTGCATCCATTTGCATTCCCTTGTGTCCAGTGCGGCCGCCAGATTGCCACCCCGGGGGCCGAGGGTGATCTTTTCAATTATCAGCCAGCGAATGGATTCTGGGGGATGGTTTTTCTCAGTGAAGTGCTCAACCAAAGGGGCCCCTAAGGTTGCACAGCGAATCCTGCTGCAGTGTTGGAAGATGCGGTTCTTTGCTTTTTGCTGCGTTTGTCCAATGTACATCAGGTTGCATGGGCAAAGAATCGCATAGATCACTCCGCTTGTGTTGCAGTTGGTCATCGATTTGAGGTCTACTGTCTGGTCGTTGTAACGTATTTGCTTGGTTTCCAAGCACAGTGGGCAGGCCTTGCATTTGGTACATTTGAAATGGCCTAACAAATCCGGTAAGTTCCATAGGTTCCGAATTGTCGGTGCCGGTGGGGTTTCTAGTAGAGATCTCACCACCGAGTCCCTTACGTTCCGTGATCTCTTGAAAGCGTGCATAGGGGGTTCAGGCACTTGCAAAACTTCTCCTACCAGGTCCCAGTGTTGGTTCACAATTTTTCGGATGGCGTTGCTCTCGGTGCAGAAGGTGGTGACGCATATCATCCGCTCTTGCGATGTTTTTCTCATCTTTGGTTCCAATAGAGTTGCCCTATCTTGAAACCACGCCCTTTTCCTGGATCTCTTCACTAGGCGTTTGGGATAGCCTCTGTCAGTGAGACGGGTGATCAGATCATCCGATTCCCTGAAGAAATCTTCTTTCAGGGAACAGTTTCTCCGAAGGCGGAGAAACTGCCCGAATGGAAGGTTGTCTCTCAAGCCCCTGGTGTGGTGGCTGGTGTATCTTAGCAGGGAATTTCTTTCAGACGGCTTTCGGTATAGGGTAGTGTAGAGGTATCCTTCCTTTTCCTTTATACTGATGTCCAGGAAGTCAATCGATTCTGTGTTGGATTGCATGGTAAACTTGATATCCGGCGACTGGTTGTTCAGCCATGCCAGGAAGGCCTGGAGAGATTCAAGTTGGCCAGTCCATATCATCAAGACATCATCGATGTATCGATGCCATGATGTAATCATCGCTCTGTAGGGGTTGTTGTGTGAGAGGATGGTATCCTTTTCCAGTTCGGACATAAACAGAATAGCTAAGTCTGGAGCAAAGGCCGCACCCATCGCTACTCCTTTGCTTTGTTCGTAGAAATTATTTAGGAAAACAAAGAAGTTCCTAGTCATTGCAATGTCCAGTAGGGCCACTATGAATTCTGTTGGGACTGGGGTAGGTTGCACCCGTCCGTCCAGCATTCTCCTCATACAGTCCAATGCTGGTCTCTGGGGGATGCTGGTGTAGAGGGAGACGATGTCCATCGTTACTAAAATCTGTTCCTCTTTGTTAAATGGCCTTTGGTCAATGTAATTGATGACTTGCATTGTGTCTCTAAGATAGGTAGGGGTGGCCTCTGCTAATGGCTTCAGGAACACGTCAATATACTTGCAAAGGGGCTCCAGCAGAGAGCCGCACCCCGAAATGATGGGTCTTCCCGGTGGTTTAGCTGGATCCTTGTGCACTTTGGGTAGGACATAGATGGTCGGTGTCCTCGGTTGGTCTACATTTAGATATTCGAACTCCTTCTTGGAGAGAAAACCCATTTCCAATGCCTTAGTTGTTATGGCAGTGATGTCCGTGCGTATTTCCTTAGTTGGGTCACGTCTTAGAAGTCTATAACTTATACCGTCTGATAGTTGGGATAGAATCTCCGCCTTGTAGTCTTCTACGTCCAGTACCACTATGGATCCGCCCTTGTCTGCTGGCTTAATCACTATTGCCTTGTTGTTCCTCAGTGATTCCAGAGCGGACCTCTCTCCACTGGTGATGTTGTGTCTCACATAGTGTTTTTGGTCAATGGTTCTGAGGACATCTCTCATGACGACACTTTCATATGTCAAAATTTCGTGGGTCACTGAGGATGCGGTGGGCATAAACGTGGATGGTGGTCTTAGATTGGTGAAGGCAGTCATTGCCGACGTTGGTTTATTCCTAAAGAAATATCTCAGCCTTAGTTTTCTGAAAAACCGTGTCAGTTCAGACTGGACGTTGAATTTATTCGGGTATGCAGTAGGTACATAGGATAGACCTTTACAGAGAATGTTACTTTCGTTCGAGGACAGTGTATGTTTGGATAGGTTGATGATTGGGTTGGTCCTGTTCGCCATATTGTTCACCATCTGTATGTCTTCCTCCTGGTGCTCCTCTCCCCGTGGTCTTCCTGCTGGAAGCGTACTTGCTTGGGGGTATTGCCTTGTGGTCTCCCGTTGTCCCAATTCTGTTGGTTGTGTCCTCGGTTCGAGCGGTTGTTCCATGCCCCTCCCCGGCCGCGTCCTCGCGGGGGTCTCCACTGGTTGTCCCCTAAAAAAGGCGGTTGTTGTTCGTGTGGTTGGTACCACTGGTCTTGCTGTTGGTAGCTAGTGCTGGGAGTGGGGTGACCGTTCTCGCTGTCACCACTGTATGATGAATCCGAAAAATTCGTATATCTTCTATTGCCTCTATAGCCTCCCCTGCCTCGGTTGGAAAAACGGCCCTGGTTGTCTTGTCTGTAGTATTCAGGCTGAAGGTACGGGTAGGTCTTTTTGCGGTCGTAATATTGAATATCTTTGGCGAGTTTCTCCAATTTTTTATTCTGGGTTTCCACGTCAAAGTCTTTCAAACTCTTCTTTAATCTGTCAAGAGTATCTTTAGCATCGGAAAAGGCTGAGTGGTTGGCTATCTCGGCCTTGAGGTCATCAATTTCCTTAGTTAGTTGTTCCACTTGGTCTCTGGCGGTCTCAACTCCAAGCACCATCCAGTGCCTGGAGCAGTTATTAGCCACAAAACTGAACCCTTCTTTGAATTTAGGATTATCAACAAAAATGGCGGGTTCGTTTCGGACTTGTAGTCCAGTTGGGATGATATTGGCCTTGAGGTAGCCAGTCAGTAAATGGCCATGGAGTTTGGTACGGACCAGTTTTTTCTCCAACCGCTCAAGTTTGTTGATCTTTTCGTTGAGAGAATGATCTACACTGGCGTTGGTTGAGCTTAAGAAAGCAGTCCCTGTTTCACCCCCGATAAGGTTCTTAATATAATCCTCTGTATAGGATAGGGTCTCAAGTTCCATATTGATGTTTCCCTATCTATACACAAATTGTGATTAAATCAAAATTAATTAAGTATAAAGAAAAAACCCTCGCAAGGGAAACCTTGCTCTGAGAGTGTGAGTATGAAAGGGGTTAGCCCTTAAAACTCAGGACCTGGGTCAGTTGGTCAGTACAAATAAGAATGGTCTGAGTGTAACAAATGTAATATGCATATATATACAAATTCAAAATAGAACCATGTTCACCTAGAAAGTTTTAACCAATCAAAAGAAACAATTTAATTTTTTGTATTTCTTTCCGGCGTTTTATTCAATCATAGCCAAAGTTGTGTTGAGCAATTTATGTTAAAGACATGTAATTGTTTCGTCATTACATTCTGTATTCGGAATCGGTGCTCTCAGTGAAAAGGGAAGGGTAGGTGAGTACGTGAGGGGGACAGAGTAAAGGTGTTGTGACATAAATAGTTGCATCCAAGTTAAAAATGAAAAAACCTCTACAACCAAGCTAATGGGCAAAGGTTCCCAGTTTTGCATCACACATAGATTTATGAGAATATATCTCTTAATTGGCTCCTATGGTGTGTCAAGGAAAAACGGCGTATTTCTACGTTTCGACCCCTGATACGCAAGAAGGGTGATTCACAGCCTCATGTTGGGGTCTTCGTCAGGAAGAGGAAAGAGAGCCTATGGGGTAAGTAAATACATAAATCAGAATTTCGCAAGCGTGAACAGGCATGGTGATAATTATCAAAGTGGTGATGTGGGTGGTTACCTACATCAGCCGACGGTCATTGAATGTGCCGTCTGCAGGAGGGGCTTTCAAATGCTCCGGTAGAGCTGAAATATAATAAAGCAGGTGCCATCAGGGCCCTATGTTTTGCTAAATCAAAAGTAATATCGGGGGCAGGTAAATAGAGGAACTTACTTGATGTGCCGGCGGAAACTAGGCACAGGTAGATCTGTCCTCGATAGGGGTAGTTTGTCTGAAACCAGAAGGGGAGGCTATTTAAAAACATGGAGTTGCCGTGATGGTAAATCAGGACTGCAGCTAATTTGCACTAGAAATTGGTAATACAACAATTACCTTTCAGGGTTGGATTGTCACTTCCACCCTGCTCTCCCAAACGCGTGTTCACTCGCGGTGGGGGTCTCAGTGCCGGTACGTTTTACTGAAAATAAAGCGGAACTAGATTAAGTTTACTCGATCCGCTAGTCCGGAAATTACAATGAGTGTAGCCAGCCTAGCAGTGTGGACTGTACATACCTTCTTGAGTACGAGCGCGCGTCAGCGCTGTTACTTCACGGCAGCCTGCATCCGAAGAGACTCGCGGTGCAGGCGCTCAATGCCAGTGAAGGCTAGATGCAGAGGGGGCTCGGCCCGGCGGTCCAATGGGATCAGGGCTGGGTTCGCGCGTTCACTGAGGCTCGCTTAAAGGGATAGTGTCCCTTTCTGGAGGCGAGGGCCGGCTGTTAGTCGTCGGATCGAAGGCGATCATCACAGGGGAATCTGTCGATTGATAAGACGTCACTGCAGTATGCGCTCCATAGCAACGCGCATTGTTTACTAATCAACGCACTCTGCGCGCAGTGTCACCAAGTTAATCACGTCGACCACCATTTCCTCAAGTTAACGGTGAATGCCGTGTCAGTTCTACGCGACTATTAAAAATCATAGTCGGATTTTAACTGAACTAGAAAATTCAGTAAACAAACAATTCTAAAATCGGCTGACAAGTAAGAATTTATTTAAAATTGTTGTTTTTATTTTCATTCTTAATGGCAACTTCTGGTAATAACAACAATGGGATTGTAGCACCTCCTTCATTTTAATTGCTCCTGGCAAGCCTCCAACACCATGGCACAAATGGTTACGAGTATTCACAAATTATTTGGAAGCTATAGACGCTTTGGATTATTCTGCCTCAAGAAAAAGAGCTATTCTTTTTAACCATCTGGGAGACGCAGGTCAACAATTATTTGATAATTTATCAATTGTTCAAGCTCCACCTGATGATGACACTTGGAATGTTTATACTGAGGCATTAACGCGCCTTGGCAAACAGTTTAAAGAAGATCCATCTGTCATGGTTGAGAGACATGTTTTCTTCAAAAGGAAACAATTACAAGAAGAGTCCATAGAAGACTATTTGGCAACTTTACGTGTACTTGCCTCAAAATGCGAGTTTGGTACTTATCTTGAAACTGCTCTGCGTGATCAGTTAGTCTTTAATTGTTTCAACAAAAAGATCCAGGAGCGGATTTTGACATGTAAAAATCCAACATTGGATGAAGTTATTGTAATTGCGAAAAGCATCGAGTGTTCCGTAGTTTCCTCAAAGATTTTAGCTGAACATGCCTCTTCTTCAAATGTTTGTAATGTTTCACAGGCATCTAGCGATAATAGTAATATTAATGTTGTTTCTAACCGCAATAGTGCCAAAAAAGTGAATGAACAAAAATCCAATGTATTTTGTTACAAGTGCGGTTCAAAATTTCACGTGGTAAACAACCCTAAGTGTCCAGCACAAGGTAAAAGGTGTTCAAATTGTAAACGTGTAGGTCATTTTGCTGCATCATGTCGTTTACCTAAAGATAAAACTAAAGTTAATATGGTTTATTCTGAAGAAGAAATTTGTGATGCGTTAAATGTGTCTTCTATATCCTTTATTCAGATTAATGCTCTCTGTAACTTCAGTGTCAAAGGTCCTATTTGTAAAATTTCTATTGGGGTGCATACTATACAAGTTATGGCGGATTCAGGATCTCCCATTACCATTTTAGATGAAAGTACTTTTCAGTGTTCTTGGAACGACAAAAAATTACTTACTACAGATGTAAATCCCAAAGCTTTTGGGGGTTTTGATATAACCATGCGTGGTTATTTCCCTGATAACATTGATTTTAAAGGGAGAGTAATATATACCAAAATTTATGTTGCACTAAATGGCAGGGATATTTTGGGTTGGCAAGATCAAGCTAGGCTCGGTATTATTTTAAAGCCTGGTCATCCCGAACCTGTTGCCTTGGGAGATCTACCTATTCTATCCGTCTTTGATTTTTGTGATGATCCTATTCTTTGCAATGTTTTAGAAAAATACAAAGATGTTTTTGAAGACAGAATTGGTTTAGTAAAGAATTTTGAGCATAATATTAAATTAAAAGACAAGGTTTGTCCTGTTGTCCAGAAGGTACGTCCTGTGCCTCTATCTGTTAAACAAGATTTAAGGAAGCACATTGAATCTCTTATTGCTCAAGATATTATTTGTCCCATTGATTCATCAGAATGGGTTTCTGCTGCCGTCGTAGCACGAAAACCTTCTGGTGAAATTCGTTTATGTGCAGACCTTCGTGTACTTAATCGTAACATTGTAATTGATGTGCATCCTTTGCCAAAAATTCATGATATGCTGGCCAACATTGGTAGTAGCAAATATTTTTCTACTATTGATTTGCGCTCAGCATATCATCAAATTCCGTTATCTAAAGAATCTCAACCTCTTACAACATTTGTAACACCTTTTGGAGTGTATATGTATAAAAGGCTACCTTTCGGGCTTGCTTCAGCAGCCAGTATATTTCAAAGGTTAATGGATACCATTTTTAATAATTGTCCGGGAATTCAAGCGTTCCAAGATGACATTTTGGTACATTCTGAATCCCTGGATCAACATTATATCTTGATGGAATATGTTTTAAAATCTTTACAAAGTCATGGTCTTACAGTCAACAAAAAGAAGTGTAAATTCTTAGCAAATGAAGTTGATTATTTAGGACACAATCTCTCGAAAGAGGGAATTAAACCCAAATCTTCTCTGTTAGAAGCTATTAAAAATGCTCCCGCTCCTTTAGATAAAGACTCCTTGAGGGCATTTTTGGGATTAAGTGAATATTACGCTCGTTTTGTCAGAGGCTACGCACTAGTTGTCCAACCACTTAGAGATCTTTTGAAAAAGCATGCCAAATATATATGGTCTACTGACTCTCAAGCCGCTTTTGACTCCATCAAAAATATGATTCTTTCTGCCCCTGCCATCAAGCCTTATTCCCATGGCGTTCAGAGCATCATTACAGTGGATGCTAGTTCCCGGGGATTAGGTGCTGTCCTTAGTCAAATGATTAATGGAGAAGAATGCACCATTGCATTTGCTTCACGTTCATTGACTTCGGCTGAACTCAATTATAGTACTATCGAGCGAGAAGCTTTAGCATGTTCATGGTCAGTGGAAAAATTTAGAATGTATATTTGGGGAACTAGATTCCTTTTGTACACAGACCATAAGCCTTTAATTTATATGCTAGGTGAAAGTTCCTCTAATAGAGCTTCTTCTCGTTTAGTTAGAATATTGGCACGACTCCAAGAATTCAATTTTGAGATAAAATATTTGCCAGGTGGTAAAAACATCCGTGCGGATTGTTTATCACGCATTCCTTTATCCACACATGGGTCAATAAATTCTGATCTGGAGTGTGTTTTTGCAATTGATGATGCTCTTCAAGATAGTAAGATCACTAAACAAGATTGGTTAAATGCCATGGATAATGATTCATGCCTACTGAATGTTAAGAGATTTTTGATTAAAGGTTGGCCTATGGATAGAAGCATGTCCATGGAGGAGAAACATTATGCACAAGTTGCATCCGAGTTGTCTGTTTCAGGTGACATTCTATTTAGGCAAGACAAATTTGTCCCACCTGCTGGCATTAGACAATCTATTATTTCTGTGGCACATGAGAGTCATCCCGGTATTACTGGTACCACAAATAAAATTAAAACCACTTATTGGTGGCCTGGTATTGACAATCAGGTCAAATTGTTTGTCAACCAATGTCCACAATGTTTATGCTCAGATAAACATTGGAAGTTGTCCAATTCACCACTTATACCAGTAGAATGGCCTGAAGCTCCTTGGCAAAAGCCCTGGATTTTTCTGGTCCATTTTCTATTTTTAATGATGAGTGTAAATTCTTGATTGTGGCTATTGATTACTTTTCAAAATGGATTTATTTTTCTTTTGTTAAGAATCCGAATTCTGGTGCAGTGATTTCATTTTTAAAGCGTTTATTTGTCATTGACGGTACTCCACATGAGATCGTTTCCGACAATGGTTCACATTTTGTTTCACAGGAAGTGAATGTGTTTTTAAACAATTTAGAGGTCAAGCATACTTTGGTTCCTCTTTACAGTCCTGCATCAAATGGTCTTGTGGAAAGGGCTAACCGTTTGTTGAAGGAAGCTGTTCAAACAGCTTGTGCTAATAAACTTGATATTTCAGAATTTCTTTGTGAGAAAATATGGAACTATAATTGTACCCCGCACAGTACCACAGGAGTTTCTCCTTTTGTTTTACTTCGTGGTAGGATTCCAACTTCTAAATTGAATCCTTCTTGGTTAATGAAAAGTTCTCTTGTCAATGTCGATTTAGCTAAAATTCGTGAACGTGTTAAAATGAAACAGGAGTGTTACAAAGGTAATTACGACAAACGTATGCATGTTGCAGAAAAGCCTCTTGTTACGGGTGATTGGGTTATCATTAAGAAACCTGTTAAAATCACTAAGGGTCAATCCAAATTTTCTGCTCCTGTGAAAGTACTAAAAGTCTCTCGAACTGCAGCTCTTTTATTTGAAAGAGGTTGGTGGAACAAGAATGCTCTCATTAAGATTTCTGATCAGCAAGCTAGGATAATTTCCTCTAACAAGCAGACTTCGGATTTATCCGATAGTTCGAATGCTGATTGGTTTGGGGTTGGAGAAGCTTCAATGATTCCATCTGTTTCATCTGTTCCTGGCAATCGTTCTGCAAATGTGGTTCCTGATTCTTCATTTTTAGCTCATGGTGATTCAAATAATGTTACTCCTCTCCCTACTTTACAACCTATTTCAAATACCATTGGTGCGGGGGATGGTAAGGGGGTTGGTCGCAGAATCAGAGCTATTCCTGTGAGACTTAATGATTATGTTTTGAATTAGTTCTTTTTACATATGTAAGTACATTTTATCTTTAGCTTAAGTTTATTTATTAGGGGAAGGATGTGTAGTATGTATCGTATTTATTTTACTTGTTTCCTTTAAGGAATGTTAAATGAGTGTTCTTATTGAATGTTCTCAGAATGCCTTGTTTCCTATGTTACAACCATTACGAGCCTGTTACTCATCTGTACCGGTCGTGGGTTTACTTACTCTTGGAATAAAACCTACTTTGAAAATCAACACCTCGGATTTCATCTTTAATAATACTAACACACATACTACAAGGCTGCAGGAGCTGAACTGCAGTCATTTTCTTTATGAACCCGGGGTTTGTGTTTTTTCCAATTTCAAAATAACCTGATTGGGAGGACAAGACTAATAATAGAAATGATTGTGAGGGTGAAAAATAAGGATCTTCACGTTGCATCAAAAGAATAATGGAGGAGAGGAGATAAGTAAGTTTTTCCGATTTAAAGAGAAAGGAAAACAAAAGAAGCAGAAAGGACCATTTATTTAGTATACCCCAGCTTTGATAAACTGAGGGCTGTCCTGACGGTAAGTGGACAATAAAGAGAATAATAGGTATATCCTGCCTAGAATAATTGAGATTGCGATTGAAGATTAGAACAACAGGGATCTTAAAAGTACAGGATTTCTTGTTGAAGATAAAAATAGTAAAACTCGTACACATCAGATGTGTTAAGCAGAAAGATTAAGAGGATTGTGAAAACCCCCCAGGTTTTAAGATAAAATCTTTGTTTTCAAATAATCTTAAATCCTGAAGAAGGTGGGGTGACCCAATTTAAACCTTAAACACAGCGTCAACAACTCAGGATAAGATTAATATTGTTTGTAAAATTTTGGTTTAGCTAATCGTGTGCTTATAAATTAGAAGCCATTTCTTTATAGAGCAAACAAATGTGGTTGATACAATTTAGACAAACTTGTGATGTTATTTTGGATTTGATATGAATATTGTTTTTTAAAACAATTTTTAATTATTGCAATGAAATATTATATACAGTATTTTAAACATGGTTTGTGTGTTGGTTTATAATTTTTTAATAAATAAGATTTTTTTGCATAAAACATTGTTCAGTGTTAAGGCAGTGGAGTATATATAAATAGAAGGGTGAATTGGTGTTTGTCTTATAGAAGATATATAGTGATGAATGGTATAAAAGGCAAGGAGTGAGTGACACAAAAGGGATTCTTTTCTCGTTGTAATCTACTTTTGAGCCTATCCCTTTTGATTAGAAGGGTACCTCTCCCAAATTGGTGTGTTTTTTGTACACCAGCCCTCCTCCTCCTCAGCGCCCCTGTTACTGTTAGCATTTGGAAGTGCTCTGGTTTCCCCTAATGGAGCAGCGCTCTCCCGCCCTTAGTAGCTTTCACTCTAATGCCTCAGCAACAACCAGCGTGGAGGGGGTCATGCACTCCTTAAAGGAACTGCTATTATCAACAAGCATTGGCATAGCCAATAGGTGTCGCCTTTGGCACCTTATAAGTGATTAGCCAGATTTTGGTTTGGCCTTTGCTTTAAGCTATGTTGTAGAGCAGTGTGGCTGCTGTGCAGCTGTGTTGCTTTGTAATGTTGAGCTGGCTTTGTGTTGATGTTGTTTTAGTTTATGCTGATATAGTGCATCACTTATGTTGAAGTTGTGCTTTGTTGGTGCAGAATTGCTGCTGTTGTATGGCTGTGTTGCTGCTGATGTGGGGCTGCACTGCTGGTGTTGTAGTGATGCTGATGTGGAGCAGCGCTGATGCTGAGGTGGTGCAGCACTGTTGCTGAAGTGGTGTTGGTCCGGATTTGCTTTTGAATTTTGGCTGCGTTGGTGTTGGTGCATGGATGCTGGGTGGAGCTGCTCTGATGCTGAGATGGTGCTGAGTTGATGTTGAGGTGTTGGTGCACTGGAGCTGAGGTGGCGCTGTACTTTTGCCGTTTTGTTGCTGCACTGTTAGTAGTGCATAAAGGATGTTGTGCTGTGTTGGTGCTTATGTGGTGCTGTGGTGGTGTTTATTTGCTGCTGCGCTGGTACCGATGTGTTGCAGAGTGATGCAGAGGTTTAGTGATGTTGAGGTGTTGCTGAGTGATCCTGTGGTGCTGTTTATTGATACTGACGTGTGAGAGTGATGCTGATGTTATTCTGTGTGATCCTTTGGTGTTGTGTTGGTATTTAGGTGGTGCTGAGTGGTACAGAATCACACAACTTTGAGCAGAAGCCAGGGTGTTGTCCCGATTCAAAGTCAGCAGCGCTTACCACTATGCTACATCCCTTTCACATCTACTGCATGCTGACTGATGCACAAAACGAACATGTGGCATGCAAAAATTGGTATAACCAGTACAAGGGGTCGTGTTATCCCATTATGTTTGCAGATATCCAAAAACTAAATTAGTATTATCAAAGAAAAAATAAACTTTGTTTGCAATACGATTCGAACTATGTTTTTTTAAAAACAAAAACATTGTTTTTATGCTGGTTTGTGTAGCTGTGTGAATAAATCCCACTGTATTTGTGTGTGTGTGTATTTGTATTTTGTGGAAAAAAGGAGCCTGAGAGTCTGTGGTAGTGTGAAACATTAGCATGTTCCCTACAGCTGTGAAAGGAAACCAAGACGAGCTAATTGAGTGTAAATAAGAATCATTGTAAAGATCCTAATCTTTTTGTCTGCAGCATTTGTGAGATGCAGATCAGTAACTTAAAAACAACGTGCAAAAACAACTGTAGGTTACAGCTAAAATGTACAAAAAACAAGAAATGCGACACACACATAAAAGGATTTTAAAATGTGCATTCGATTTTATGGATGCCACACCACAGGCCCTAAAGTAATTGGGACTACATTTATGTTATAAACACGTTTCAGTATGTTTATAGAAAACCAGGATTGAATCCAGATTCCAGGCATTCATATTATGTAGTGGTATTTTACATATAGGAAGAGCGCAATGGTAAATATAAGCCAATATTTCGGGTGCTTAGCACTAGCACCTTATAATCAACAGAACAGCTTCTGCTCCAGTCCCGAGCACATGTATTTTTAGTGCATGTTACAAATTTAAAGTATGTGCCCAAAATCACATGTTTTAGTGCAAATTTTAAAACTGGAACGTGAGTTCCAAGGTGGTACAGAATCACGCAACTTTGAGCAGAAGCCAGGATGTTGTCCCAGTTCAAAGTCAGCAGCGCTTACCACTAGGCCACATCCATTTCGCAGTGACTGCATGCTGGCTGATACACAAAACAAACATGTGGCATGCAAAACGTGGGTATATCGTGTGTGCAGTCTACCAAGATTACTGCAAAGTGACTGGTACAAGGGGCCGTCTGAAGAACAGAATGGAGTGCATCGCCTGGTTACTGCAGGTCGAGTAGTACACCAACATCACAGATGTACATTGCAGACGTGTGTGCGTAGGCATTGTTCTGTTATTACTGCATGCTGATTGGTGGAGAAAAATTAAAACATGCAATGCAGAAACTGTTCACATGTCTGCTTTACTTTTAGCACAGCATTCTGGCTGGCACACTGCATTTTGTTTCCAAGGGTAGAGCGCTGTGAATTGTAAGGTTTATTTCCGTATGCCCAGTGACACGAAAGCAAACGCGAATCCCTAAAGCTGCCGCCTGATAAGATTCCCGGAACACTATTTGTTACCAATTCAACACTAAAAGCTCATAAGGCACCAACAGAAGGAGCTGCCTTGATTTGAGATACCGTGGGCCTGTTTCCCTTAATCTGTTTGTGGAGAGCATGTGGGGACAGAATACAGTGCTAAAATCATCGCAACACAAATGCAAACATTAAAACTCACGGCCAGCCCAAAAAAAAAAATTCCATGCACGTGCAAAATAAGAAAGACATCAATACCAAAAACAAAGCCAAATACTTCACCACACTAGTGGTATGATAAAAACAAAATATGCTCCCTAAAGCTGACGCCTAATAAGATTCACAGAACATTATTTATTACAAATTATACACTAAAAGCTCACAGGTCACCAACATGAAGGAGCTGCCTTGCTACTCCCGTGCAGCGTGATCACTAACGAGGCCCCCTCTTTTGGTGACAACAACAACCTGTACCTGCACGGAAGGGATTTGCGGTACCGGGGGCTTGTTTCTCTTAAACTGATTGTGGAAAGCATGTGGGGGCATATGCTAATCAGTGCTAAAATCATCGCAACACAAATGCAAACATTAAAACTCACCGTGCACGGAAGGGATTTGTGGTACTGGGGGCCTGTTTCCCTTAAACTGATTATGGCGAGCATGTGGGGGCATAATGCTAATCAGTGCTAAAATCATCGCAACACAAATGCAAACATTAAAACTACTGTTCACCCCCAAAAAAATACCATGCATGAACAAATTAAGAACGACACAAAAACGAAAAATAGTTCCAAGACAAATACTTCAGCACACACTGGTGGCAGGTTTACAGTAGTTAGGCGGTACTGCATAGGCGTTCCCAAACAAATAAAGGAGGAACTAAAAGAAAGATTAGCCGGTTAAAAGCAAAAGATTTAAGCTGTCAAGCGACCAAGCCAATAAAAAGGCAATAGGTGGAGTTTCACCACTGATACGGATTACTGGATGTCCCGAAGAGACAGCCCATGTGCGCTGCCTAGGCGAGACCTAAAAACTGTTTTTGTAGCTACAGGAGCAGAACTGCAGAAAATTGTATTGAGTGTCGGTACACCAGCCCTCCCAACTTCTTCCTACTCCTCAGCACACCAGTTCCCGTTTCCATTTGGAAATGGTCTGGTTACTTTCTATTTGAAATTGTAAGTAGTGGCGTCACCCTAACATATGGTGATTTTGGACTATTTACACTATTTAAGCCACATTCACTATTTAGATTCAGGGACTGTAAAACTAAAAGCCAACCTCTCTTTCCACGGAAAAGGCAGACAGGGTTTAACACTAGGTGGGGATGGTGTTGTTTTATTACATTGTTGTGCAAAGCAGATATTATGGAGCATGTGAAAGAGCAGCTGAATTTAGCCTAATATTAGGTTTTCTATAATTCTGCCAGCAGCATTATTTTCATTAAATTTACATTAATTCTCTCTTTTGTGCCTGAAACCAGATATTTTTAACATTAGTACACGCTGTATTGTTTCTAAATTGGATACTTTGATAGTATTGTGGAAACACATACTTATTACCTTTATGAAAAATGTTGGAAATATAACTGTGCTTCTTTTGGAGGCTGGGCACTGCAATATATTTGACACTAGCACACAAGCTTCATTAATATGTAAATAAGCCTTAGCGTGCATACAATTATATTTATAATAAATTTGTACACAATATTAACATATTGCTAGCAGGACGCTACATTTGTTTATGTTGTGTCCCCGTTACTTATGTACAAATTATTTCTTTATTTAGCAAATTGGAGGGGTATGGAGGAACACACATAAAAGGAAGACATCCAATGGAAAACATTGCCCCTGTGATGTTTTTCAGTGGCATAGTAAAGCTGAGCAAGTAATATTGGACTCGCCTGTATAATAAGTTTTGCAAAGTGCGTAATATCCATTAACATTAATTTTGGAACAATTATTGTGTTTCTGGGTAATGTACTTTGTGTTTTAGTAAAGTGCATATATTCCTTCCTGTTGAGGTCATGCTATATAAATCTTCAGGAAAGTAAACATTTACTTTTGTGATTTGGTTCCAAAAACAAAGGGTTACCCAGCTTCATCCGTACCACGAATGTTTTTGCTATTCAATGTTCCTAAAAATCCCTATATAAATTGTCAGCATGCACTTCATATTTGCTTAACAACGTGTTATTTTGGCCAAATCACTTTTCTCTTCAAGCATCCCTCCTTGCATTTCCTTTCTCTATTAAAATCTAACCAGCAAGAAGGCAATCACATTATAACAATATACTAACGACCTATGCCAATTGTGTCTTACCCTGCAACAATATTAATGATTGTATACAGTATATAAAAATACATTTAAAAAACAAATGAAGAAAAAAGGGAAAATGTGTTACATTGTTTCACAAGTTGTTATTTAAGATTTACCATAACATCTGTTGGTCCGGGGCTATTTACACTGTTTAGGACACATTTACTGTCTAGAGTTCAGGGCCTGTAGAAGTAAAGGAGAAGTTCTCTTCTCGTGGAACATACAGACAGCTTTTAACACCATGCGGGGATGCTGGCTCTTTTTTTTACATTGTTGTAAAAAACACATTCTGCGGCATGTGAAGGAGCAGGTGAGTTTGGCTTAGTATTACATTTTCTTTAATTGTGGCAATAGCCTTTAATATAATTTGCTTCTCTCTTTTGTGCCCAAAACTATCCGCTCACACCCCACACTCACACTACGTATAACCTAATCTAAACTACCTACTAACACATACTAACTCCCTTTACATCCTCATACTGATTAGAACTACACCTCACACCTCCCCATGTAACTATCCCACAAGTCCCGCTTGCTCTCTCATTATTTCTCACAACACTATTTTGCTCTCTCACACACTAATACAACAATTATAATTACTTCATGTGGTATCTTACTACACACTTTCAAACCCGTAATAACAACAAATACACAATATTATCCTCTTATTTCACTATCTTCTACATACACAACCACAGCCTCTTTATACATCTATAACATTGTCACCCCTTCTATCTCTTTCTCACACACTATTTATACTACTTACTCTACAATTCATGCACCACTTCATACACAAACTACCCATCCGTCACATTCTTACTTTCTTTCCATATTATACATCTCTCACCTCTATCTATTCACCAAGCCACATATTTACAATGCACAAGTACACTACAAAACACACAATTCCGAATCACACTATTCCACAACTACCATTTTACAAACTACATAATTCCTCTACAAACAGCATACCTCCACTGCACTACAAACAACTCAACATAAATAAAAAACAAAAAACATTTATAACACCACAAACTCAAACCTTCACAAATGCGAGACCGATTGCATTGTTTGTTTACCTTTCTCACTGTGATGGGCAGGGTTCCCAGTTCCTCCGGCCACCATGAAGGGAACCATAGAGAGGGATTATTCCCAAAGAGGATAGCCACTGTTTTACCAGAGTTCAACTTCAAGCAATTTGTATTCATTCAGTTTCCAATAGTCTCCATACAGTTGTGAAAGATCAAACCTGTGCTGTTGTCAGTTGTCAGGAGATGACAACGCAACGCCGATTTGGGGTCGTCTGCGTAGGTCGCAAGGTCAAACCCAAATGACCTGATCAAGGCTGCCAGAGGCTTCACGTACACTAAGCGGAACTGGGGAAGATCCCTGTGCAACCTCAAAAGGCAGAAAAAAAGGATCGGATAAAAATTCATCCAGTGCTACTGATTGCTTTTTCTCTGAGAGAAAGGATTTTAAAAGAGCAAGAACTGACCACTCAATACTGACATCCTGGAAATGGTCGACCAAGATCTAATGATCGGCCGTATCAAAGACTGCTGATAAATCGAGGTGTACAAGCGAAGCACTGCTGTCGCCATTGAGAATCATTCTCACCTCTTCAGTTGTCTTACGGAGAGCTGTTTCAGTACTATAACCTCTCCTAAATCCGTACTGGGTCGTGTCTAGCAGTTGATTGTCCTGTAAGACCAGTGCCAGGTGCTGATTCATGGCCTTTTCTACAACCTTCGCTGGCAGAGGAAGGGGAGCAATAGGCCGGTAAATATTTAAGTCCTTTGGGCTCAGATTGGTTTTTTTTTTACGAGGGGGAGAATGGCTGCTTCTTGCCAAAGAGTAGGAATGATTCTGGATTCGAAAGTGGAGTTGAAAATGCTTGATGTAAGTGCCACGGTTACCACTGCTTATTTGTTGATAGACGGGGGCTTCAATCCATGGGTGAACCTGATTTGGTGGCCTGTAATAAGGTTGTTACTTGGTTAACTGAAAGATGGGAGAATTCACTAAAATTATTTATTTAAAAAAAATATATTTTTATTAATTTCACAGTGTTAAAAGTCACATAGAGTACTTGATCAACATTTCGGCAGGTCATACAGTACATTGAACCATTAGAAAGAATAAACAAGGTGCAGTCATAGTAACTCCAAAGGTCGCCCTCCAGTGCACTTCAATTCCATTTCCACTGATGGGTAAACACACGTCGCCTCTATATACATTCCATTTGCCCCATTTTCTGTCCCACTTATTTGGACACCCTCTCGATTTAAATACCTCCTTCTCAGCTATCATACATTTGTCGACCTCCTTCACCCACATTTGATGGGAGGGCCTATCTGCCATCCCGAGAATTCACTAACATTTTAATGTCACTGTTTTAGTACAGTTTGGACTAAGCCATCCTGTCTGATAGTATTATTTTGATCGAATTTATTAAAGATTTGTACCACTTTATCTAGAATAAAAATCTGGCAAGTGTGTTGAAGAATGCTAGACTGCTATTGGTAATGTTCCTAGGGACTAAGGACAGTTTGGTCACCACCTGAAAAAAATATTTGGAGGAATTCTTAGCTGAAGCGATTTTATGTGTGAAAATACCGAGGTTTTTCTTTAAGTAGGAGCGCTTTATACTTCTCCATACATGTTTTGTATTTCGCTTTTTCTTCTAAGTTGTATTTTTTCCTCCACATCTGTGCTTGTCTTCTACAGACTTTCTTTGGTAATGAAAGGTTTTTGTCTTCTACAGACTTGCTTCTGTAATCAAAAGTTTTTAGTAAACCAGGGGGCTGAAGGTTTACCTCTCTGCAAGTGCGGGACTCTGAGCCAAATAGATATAGCTGAGTTTACCCATTCAGTATATTTCAGGGTGGCACATTCCAGATTTTCAACAGATGTAGGCAACGAGTCAGCTCTACCTAACCCTACCTGAACTTTATCCCAAGACCGGGTTCTGAAGGTGCGGGCGTTTCAGGGGAGCCCTTAGTAGCATAATGACAAATATGACACCATAATGGTCAGTCCAAGCCAACTGCAGGGAGTCAATTATTTTCACCTGCAGGTTGTAAGTAAACATCCCATCAGGTCAATGGCCAGCTAAGTGTGGGCGTTCACGAAGGACATAAAGTGAGATAGTCAGGATCCAGGAAAGTCCTTCACCCAAACATAAGAGACCACGTTACCACATTCTTCAAGCTCTGCACTTGCCATCGGTTGCAAGAAGAATATCCTTCAAAGCCCTTTGCAAACTAGAAAGCTCACAACAAAGACTAACCCATGTCTAATTATTCCCCATATACCACCCCCAACTCGGTAGACAGGAAAACTTTGGAATAAACTCCCAGAGAGGATAAGAACCATCAAAAGTCACTTAAATAAAGACTTGTCTTTTCTCAAATACAGGGCCGTATTGGTTCTCAGACCACCATGCGTGACTAGCGTGTAGATGATGCTTTCGATCCTATCCCCACATTACTGTGCTTACAACCACACTGGTAAGGCGTAGAGATGCCACTGCGCAAGTCTGGTGCACACTCTCCCGCCTCACACGTCACCACAACTCAACTGAAATAAATGTGACAACAATCAACAGCTGCCTCACATCCGGCTCTAATGAAGTAATATCTGCTCACTGTAGTGAAAGTACATTAGGGCCTGAATAGAGTTGCAAAAATACTACAATCAAACTGATTGAATATTTTCAGTATAGCGATGTGGGAGTGAGATCAGACACAGAAACAAATGATACACCTCATACAGAAGCTGCAATCGGCCTTCTAAAAAGCCTCAGTATGTGACTCAAGCTTCAGAGCTCCTTGGAGAAGACGGGAGCATTTTAAATACATTATTTCAACAAGAAACTCAGCAAGACAACCTGTACCCATTGTGATGAGCCCCTGAAAATACATAATACGTGTAACTACCACAATCACACCTGAGTGTGCTTGGGTGGTTTATCACGTGCTGCACAGCAGGCACCGTGCACTGAGTTAACAATGGGCTACCAACCGATTGCGTGTACCTTTCAGGTGCTACTTTCAATGGTGGCCGCCACAAACAAAGGGTGGTGGGCGGGTGGAGGGAACGCGGGAGGGGGAGCGCTTGGCAGGGAGTGCGGGGGGATGTTAATAATAATATTAAAAAAAGAACTTACCTTAAGCTGCCGGCCGCATCCTGTGTCACACTTCCTGTCCTCTTCCTGGCATCAGCAGCCCCTGGGAAAGGCTCTCTGTACAATCCATGCGAGAGCAGCGCAGGGATTGGCCAGAGCGGGCTGAAAAGACTCTCCACTCAGGACAGGGAGTCTGTGGGGTTTCTCCAGCCCATCTGTTCAATGCAGCCGGCTTGGAGAAACCTAAGTGCGCCTGTGTGTTTGGCTGGCCTGAAACAGCCGGAAAAACACACATGAGCACTTAGAAGTGCACATAGCACTCCTCCTCCCCTTCCCAGGTCTCGATTCTGCCCCTCCCTGCACGCCCTGGCTCAGAGCCGGCAAATGAAATATAAAACTATGATAGAACATCATTTTATTTTTCACCTGCTGGCTCCGAGCCAGGCTGTAGGCGACGCATCTCCGCCATTGCAGAGGAGCTGCCACTGATTACTCTAATTTCTCCTGTCCAGTTTATGTATTTACAACAATCCATATTATAAATGTACCAATGACTGGACAGGCTGCTGCAATAGCTCAGTGAAGACAGCCTGTTACATCCTGCTCTTCCTCCCTCTTTGTCCCTCCTCTTTAGTGTTAGTGTCTGCTTGTCTATGTCATGTCTCTGTGATGTCATCCATGATTCTACCCTTGAACAGCTTTGCTTTTTGTTTATTTACCCTTAATGCTCAAGTGCCTCCCTCCCTTCTCCAGCTGGTGTCTCTGCAAAAGATCAGGTGTGTGTCATGGTAGAGCTCACCTGCTAGGATGCTCTATGACCTCTCCCCTCCCCCAGTGATGCACACCCTTGTGCCTGGATGAATGAAGGGCTTAAGTCCAGTGACGTAGGAACAGCGTTATAATCAGTTTCAGACAGTAGCCGCTGGGCAGTCAGAGCACTTAATGCCAGACGGGACTAAAGGGTAAGCAAGGACCTTTAAATGTAAAGTGAATAAACTTCACTCATGGCCCTGCCCACTAGTGCGCTCCCTCGCTGACACAGTGTGCTGCGAAGTACCCGCAATATGACCAAGCTCCCTGCGTAGCACAAAATCATGCCCTCCCCCCCTTCAGAATGTGATGTGGAGGCCTTGAGTCTCCCATATCTCAGATATTCTTTGGATTGGAAATGATGGCGCCCCCTTGAAGGCAGGTGCATGGCTTGGTCAATAAGATTGGGGGGAAGTGGGGGTGCGAGTTTCAGATTTCCCTACAATCACAATGGCATATAATGTTAAAATACATTATACAACAAGCAGGGTGATTGAGAGGGGCTTTAGGGGGCAGTGGAAAGGGAGAGGAATGAGGATTGGTAAAAGTACTAAGTGAGTGAAACACACAATTTTCTAAAATAACCGACAATTTGATGACTTTCAAAACAGAGATGAGCTAGTGTGTGAGTATTTTTGTCAGTGTGTGCATGCAGAAATCCCAGGGGAAATCTGACAGACACATCACACTATCCATCTGAAAGCATCAGTACCCAACTATTCAGAAAATACAATGGTTTGGGTTGGGGGGCTAACACCCCAAACTCCCACCCCCTTGAAGCTACGCCCCGACCTGAAGGGTTGGGGGCCCCCTGTACCGCAGGGGCTTCAGGGGTCTGTATTAGGCCCATGGCGCACGAGTCCATCCATGCCTCCTGTACGCGCCTCTGTTTCCCTGAAACGCAGAGAAGTGGCATTGAAGTACTTCCAAATACTCAATTAGACTAAGATTTACTTCTAAATTCATTAATTGAATATTCGAAGAACATGAGTAATTATACCAGCATGCCAGTGCACATGTGTGAGTAGCTTCTGCCTGTGACACAAGGGCTGGACTGGCCATTCTTTCCACCAGGCATTTCGTTGGGGGGAGCTGAAGCCACTGGAGGCCAGTTTTTGTAGTCTGTTGAATCCCCCGCTCGTTTCTCCAGCTCCCTGGGGTTAA
Source organism: Lissotriton helveticus (assembly GCF_964261635.1). Taxonomy (NCBI): domain Eukaryota; kingdom Metazoa; phylum Chordata; class Amphibia; order Caudata; family Salamandridae; genus Lissotriton; species Lissotriton helveticus. The sequence goes on along the minus strand of NC_136068.1, from coordinate 1,820,668,655 downwards.
TGACAGCAGACACAGTAGCATCAATAAGAAAGTGATGGACAGAATGCTTGAATTAATCTCAGTCAATGGCATTCGCTCTGGGCTGCATCACAGTCCATCGTTTTTCACCCACCATTCCGGCTGTTTGGACCCAGCCCTATGCAAATCAGTCTTGATCCTACTCCAACGGGTAACTACACAAAGGAGGGTTAACCTTTTCTTTTGTGACCTCTTCAATCAATGAGATCGGTTGCGGGGTCCTGGCTTATCTCAGGACAGGGAAGATATGGCATCTCTTGGATAATTTAGTAAGATCCTCACCCACAGGTACCACCTGTGGCATGTTTCATCATTGGATCCTCACACACTGCACTTAGAGTGAGCGGGTGGGTGTGACGCAGTCTGTAAGCAGAGCTCTATAGCTAAGAATGAGGGCTTCATAATATGAATTAAAATTATCGTCCGGATCCTAACTCCTTTTTAGGTCGAGCTGGCGTGGACAGCGCACATGCGCAGTCTTGCTTGCGAGATTTAATGGTTTAGAGTGGCTTACACTAGGTGGCTTTAAGCCCCGCTCCTCTTTCCCATTGGCCGTTGTCACCGTTTATGCTAAACAGTGGCCGGCCATTGGGAAAGAGGTGTTGATGACGTACACTTTTCTCTTTTTCTGCCGTCCCACTTGGACGGACTGCCCTGACTTCCTGCTGGCATACAAGGGTTGTTATCTTTATGGGGGTCAAACAGATGACCCCATAAAGATAATAAAAACCTTTTACGCCAGAAGGAAAGCAGGCCGAGCCCGTCCAAGTGGAACGGCTCAAAAAGAGAAAAGTGTAAGTCATGGTGTCATGGCGATTACTGTGGAAGCAGAAACGGTCTCCAGCGAGGGTGTTGTGATGTTTACATTTGTTAACGTAATGTTTTTGTGGCAGGGACTCGAGGTCACCTTAGCGCAGGGATCTGGCGCTGGTCAGGGCTTCGTCTGGTGCTGGGTGTAAATTCAGGTAATTGTGTCCGAGAAAGTGTCTTTTCATGTGACTAAGTGAAGAGCAAACTGGAATAAAGGGGTCTTCTGGTCCCATTAAGCAGCTGAACGGATTGAGAGCCGCTGGCATCGGGCTGAAACGAGGCAGATTTGGGGTGCTACCTGCAATAAAGACCACACTGTGTGATGTGTCTGACAGGTCTCAGGGTACCCCCCCACGCGGCAGGGAGGTGGGGCATTGCTGATGAGAGAGCCTCCCCACAAACACTCCCCCGCAATATATCCATCTGCGACAATAAATGGTCCCTATTCCGCCGAATTATTATTGATAAAGCTCCATTTATCACTTAAAGTGAAAATGCATTGCTATAAATTCCACTGAAAGGTTAGTTTTCTTTAATATTTCTCTCCTGTTGACATCAGGCTCATAATTCTTCTCTCGTCTTACGTCACAGTGGCGCCTGCCTGTGTTTCGCGCGGCCTCACCAGTTGTGCTGCTCGGGGTTCAACACTGTAGTGTTCCTTGTCAAACTCGAAATGTTTACAATTATGTACAGTCCTTTTATTGAAAGTCAACAAGTTGTGATCTGCTCTGCGTGGCCTCGACGCCAGGCTCAGCGACTGTAGACTGCCAAGAACCTTTTTTTCTCCGGGTCATAGTGTGTGGATAGACAACTGTCAACCAAGCAAACACCACTATTTGTCGAAATCTGACTGCAAAGACTTACAATTATACACAAATAAGTAAACATACTCACACCTGCGTGTGTAAATATAAACACACACACTGTAAATTGACGTCAAATCTCGTTTCTCAACGTGGCATTTTCTTCATAAAGCGCCTACAATGGAGAGATTTCGAGTGGCACTAGACTGCCCATTAGTGCTTGAAGCACCTGTCAGGCTGCTTTGACTGTCACGCTGTGGTAATGTGGATTACAATGTGTTTGCCGCGGTTGCAACATGTTTTGCGGGTATTTGTGGTCACCAGTGAGTGCGTAGCACACACAGCTATGTACATGCGGACAGAGACTTCCGCACGTACAAATACACACACGAACATACAGGCACCTTCAAGGAAATGAGACGAGCAAACACACCCAAACATACGACACACAGAGACATACAGACACAAAGATAAACGTGCAAGCGCATACACACAACTACACACAAGCACACATATAAGCGGAAGCACATAGGCACGTGCAAAACTAAAACAAAGACAGTCACTCAAAATTAAACACGATAACACAAACTGATAATCACACGCACCAGCACGCACACACACAGAAAAGATCACACATAGGAGCCCCCCGCACACACACACAAAGCACTAGAACAAACATATACTTTTAGTAACACCTTTATTGTACACGGACCAGCAAACATACACATACGATCACACAGACGCATGCACTTATAAAATAACAAATACACACAAAGGCACATTTGAAGAACCACAGAGACACCGCCACGCCGCTTTGCAGCTCTTTCTTGAATAAAACACCGCTTACAACTGTCCTCATAACTATGCAGATAATCTGCTTCTCTGGGATACAAATTCGACCGCCGGTCCCCTTTACCTAAACCGCACAAACATAGGAAGTCATTTACGTGACGATGCATTTTTGAAAGGGAGGCATTGCTCTTATGGACACTCGTGCACCGTTCTGCGACTGCTATGCTGGAGGCTGGGGCTGGTGAATAAGAAGAGGCATGCCAGAATGCACGGAGGTACTTTTGAGGAGTACACAGGATCTCCCCTCTTTTAAAAAGGACCTGAAAACGTTCTTGTTCCCAAGGAAAATGTAATGATAGACCTGTTGCAGCACGGACGCAGTCTCAGCGCCAGGGTACCCTTTGGGTGGCAGTTGCGCTTAATCAAGTAAATAAATACATACATACATACATACATACATACTTACTTCTACATTCCCTTTGTAAGCTCATGAACCAACCTGGTGTTTAACCAACATATACAGTTTTATACAAATGCAGTAGTTTCATTATTTTTATTGGGAATCAAGCCGGGAATAAAGTAGGCGCATAGGAGCTCTTTCAAATGAGGGGGCGCTTTTGATGTGGGACAGTGGACAATCAGCTCGCTTGTACATCAGTGCAAGTTTAAATAACAATGTATTGAAGCCTAACGCGTACATTCCAAAAGACCCGATTCAAACGGGAGACTGATGATTTTTTAAAGCAAAAGAAAAGTATACGTCATGGTGAGCGCTTGTTTGGATTCTCTCGCTCCCTGGTACTTTTAGTCAAGTTCTCAAGCTTGAAGTCTGATAATTGTTTCATTCTGCTGTCTTACATTTCCGACCTGGCCGATTCAGTCGACAACTGCCTATATCTTCTCCCAATGATTCGGATTTTTCTCATTGCCTTCGTTAGCAGTTCAAGCACTGGAAGATAAGAATGCATCCAGTGCAGCTGCACTCGAAGCTGGGGGCCATCTCCTCTTCAGAGCCAAGAAATTGGGCCTATTGGTGTCAGGAGGTGGGGCCGGTGCCCCCTCAGTAAATATCCTGGCTCCACCGCCGGAGATAGACCGCACAAACAGACTGCCTGTTCCCGTTTAGCTTACAATTGCATTACTGAAGTATATTGGATGGTGTGTTTCTGCAGTTTTTTCAGGCATCTTGTTACCAATGTGTAGTGCGTAATGTGACACAAGTCGCACCTGTGTGCAGGTGTTGTGGGTTGCCCATTATTGAGCGTTGCATTCAAGCTGAGCATCTGTTGGCGGCTCATAAAGGGGTTCGGAATACTTGCTCCTCTAATCCTTGGCCTGTTTGCCGATCGCACAAGCAATAGTCATGGTGCAACTTTTAATTGTGATTATATGTAAAAGTGTGTGAATGTGTGCAGCTGTGAAACTATTGACAGGGCGAAACTTAAAGAACATGCCGTGTGTGCATGTGAGTCAGTGTAGGTGAGTGGGTGTATTGTGTGTGCGTGTGGGGGATTGGTGAAGGAAGAAGATTCAGGAGAGAGTGAACAGAGGGTGCTAAAGGAAAGGGATCAGGCGTGAGGGATGCAGATTGAGTGTTTCATGCGAGAAAAAAAACAGTAAATATCTAACGGAGACTTCAGCAGACAGAGGTGTGAGGAGGAGAACGATAGTGACTGAGACACTCTGAGACCGTACCACAGCATATAGTGATGTTTAATTCACAGCCTCCTGCTTAAAAAGATAACGTTACTTTGTATAGAATTATATCACACACACAACGCCCATTGTAGGTTGCCCCCCGGTTTTTATCGGCCCATTGTGTGACCCCCCTCCCCAAAAATCAAGTCTAGAGATTCCACTGATTGGCCCATATCGAGCATTACTTATTAACTGCAGTGTAAAATGTGCAGCGTTACTTGTACTAGCAACACATTTCTATTTCGTAGAAAAACATGTTTCCCCTACACACATTTTCCATCAATGTAGGTGTAGGAGCGTAGGGTCTGCTTCCTATGGTCACCCCCACTTTTTGCTGTGATTCTCTGGCTTTTCGATTTTAGTGTGGCTGTGGGCCTGCTAATCAGACCCACAGCCCAGCTGTTCTCTCTCTAAACTGATACCATGTACTTTAGGTACATACCGGATTGGGTATTGGGTCACCTTTGTGAGCCCCTGTATAGTGTACCATAGGTACCCAGGGCATAGGTGTATCCAAGGCCTACCAGGGGCTGCAGCATGTATTATGCCACCCCTGGCTGGCCATCTAAACTGACACCACAGGTTGATCACGCAGCATGGGTAAGGTGGTGTAATCTCCCCTTACTTAGATATAGTATATCTATATCTACCTTGTATATAAACACATTGTAACCTATATGTCACTCCTATGGCAGGCCTCAACAATTCTGGAGGCAGAGTGCTTGGTTTTATGTAAGAGGGTGCCCTAGCATGAGCTGAGCCCCTCTGCAGCTTTCAGAACCATCTCCTTATAGCTGTTCTATGATATAGCCATACCATATACTCTTAAGTGCATTATAATCCTCGCGGTTAATGCTAACTTTGGTTTGGCTTTATCAAAACATGTCGTGTAAGGTGTTAAACACTTTGGAATACTAGCCTCCCCCCCCCACCGCCAGTCCTGGCGGCGGGGGTAGCATTCCACCCTTCTAGAGGGAGAAGACATGTATGTTACAGCTTTACCCGGTTAAAGTTAAACAGAGCCTCAGCATCACAAAATGGATGCTGCTGCCACAGACACGAGTCTGACCTCCTGCTGCTGGACGAAACTCCAGCAAGGGAGACCTGAACAATAGGTTTCCTGTCGAGGGAGGTGCTAGCACCTCCCCACACAGCCTGTAGTGTATTGGGGCAGGGTGGGTTGAATGGAAAGATGCTTTTCCAGACACTGCCTGGGGCACACAAGGTGCTCCATGCACAGCCCGGTTCAAATCAGTTGCTGGGGCACTCCAGCCCCGCTCTGGCACGAAACTGGACAAAGGGAAAGGGGTGTAACCATCCCCTTCCCCTGTCCACCCATAGGAGGGACCTAGTAGGTAATCCAGCCCATTTTCTTAGTATAAAGATAGGTGCTGTGTCCAAAAGGCCTTTAGATTATCCTGGAACGAAAGTCTGATACGAAACTCTTGGACCTTCGACGTTTTATTTCGACTAGAAGAATGAAGACATCTCCCTTGTGGTCAAGGAGTGACCACCCTGTGCAAACAGGCACCATCAGTAACTTGCCGTTCGCTTTGTCGACGCTCCTGCCGGAAACCGAAGACTCAGCGACACAGGAACTGGACTTCCAGACTTCTCCGACTCCGATCCACCTCCACAGCAAAGCTGAGACCCGTGGCGGACACGAGAGACGTGGGACCGGACACCCTGGACTTCCTGCATGTAGCTAACTGCATCGACTCCTGAGGTAACTCACAGTTGCATTCTTGAATAATTTACTTGGTCATGGCCATTTCCTTGTGTTCAATTTTATTTCATTGAGTTCCACACATTTTATATATTGAATTCATCTGATTTCAAATATTCAAACATTGCTTTAAATCCAATGCATTTCGGTGGTTAAACCACCTTCATCAGGGATATATCTGTAAATAACAAACAATAGTTTCTGAGCATACTAATAATCTTCAATCCTATATTATTCAAGTTGTAAATGAATATTAATAACACATCTATTTTGACATTTAATCACCTCATACATATTACGCTCCTGTGCTTAATACTGGTAACTGTACTGGCTTAAAAACCCTTCTAAACATCTTTTCAGTGTGCATGAACTATCCCCCTAGCAGTTTGACAATGGTGAATCAGTTTGTTTATTCCTTCCATTCGTACACCCTGTCTATGCTAACATACTTCGGTGTAAAATAATATCCCGTGATTGGTGTACATGCTGCGTTTTAAATTCAGTGGGCTCCCCCCTCTGTGTCTCTTATCTATCACCACACCTTTGAGGGCTGTTAGGTAATGCTCTTACCTGAAACGAGTATCACTCGCGTTTCTTCACTGCCGCTGCGTTTACGCGCGTCTGTCTCTTCCGGGTTTAAACCAGTGTGGAAAAGTAAATTTTGCCATGTCATATGTGCCTACGTGTTCCCCATGTTATGTCATATGTGCATGATCGATATGCATGTATTCCCCTCTGATCGATTAAAGACGCAATTACAGTTGTGTCCATCTCTAGTATGCCAGTTTCCGGTTTTCGTGAATATAACGAATATCAGGCCTATGTAAAGCTACGTTGCCACGTTTTACAGTGTGCACGTTAATTCATTGAATTGCCCCCGTTTCTAGGCCTCAAAAGGGCCCGGACTCAGATTCAGCTCCTGTCTCCTGAACCCTCTCCGAGGAGCGATACAGCCCCCACCTGTATCCCTGACCCTTAGCTTACTTTCTTGCCTCGCAGTGCCCGGCTCGGCCTGGCTCTGCCTCCCAGTCTGCCAAGAGTATGTTATGATTCTAGTTATCAGTCCAGCCCTCCTTCTCTGCATTCCTAAGCTACTGAATCGCATCAATAGTTTCCGTCATGGTCTAGCCTTTATGTCTCCATGTAAGAGAAATACTGTATTCATATTCATAGAATATTCCTAGCACACGTACTACATGTAGAATAATGCATGCACCAGTCTTAGTGTCTGTTAGCCTTTACTCTGATAACTCTTGGATTCTATCAACATGTTCTCTAAACACTAGATACTAGATAGGCTTTAGGTACATGTCGCTCTGACCCTCCAGACTTTCGTCTCCTCTTCTAGTGCAGAAGTCATAGCCCCCAGTTCTCCCTGGTAACACGTCATTGCCAGTTTACGCGCACCACTAGGTTAGAGGTCCCAGCTGCTCAGGTAGCCCCCTCCATGTTTCCGCCCCTTTTTATGACATATTCTGTTACGTTTGCATCACATGTCTATGTATACGCCCTGTACACACCTCTTGTTACACCCACTTTATGCCTTATCTTTCGCGACTGCTACAAACTCCGCCTACTGCTACGCCTACTGTATTGAATGCAATCTATTTGTTTAACTATAAATATTGTGCACTGTTATTAAAAGTGACCCTTATGCTCCCAGATCCTGCCCCCGGCAGCTGCCATCCCATTCCCATGCAGGCTGTCCTATTCCTGTCCTTTTATGCCTGATTAAAGCCTGTACACTCTAGCTACCTCGTATCTTGACTCTTATTTATTGAGCTATCTGTTTATATGAGTATCCCGAAAAATAGATCCGGTAATTAATTATTTATTTACCATATAATGGCGCCCGAATAGGGACTTGCCCTTTCCCCACGCGCCGGAGAAGCCACGCAGGCCCCCTGATCCTCTGCAGCCGTGACGGAACCATACCGTGCACGTGCAGATATTTCTGCTTCAAGTATCCCTCAGGCCCACGGAGGAGACGGAGGTTGCGGTCCAGCGTCCAGACGAGGCGGTGGAGGAACGCGGCGAGTCCCGACCAGAGCCCAAGCCGAGAGTCCAAGGTCCGAGGTATCCGGAGGCCCACCTGTAACTGAAGTCCGAAGTTCGTCCGTCCGTCGTCGTAGCAGTCCAGTCCAGTCCGAGGCCTTCCGTTCTTGCTGCCCGGTGAGTACCGTTGCTGGGGTAGTATCTAGACAGGGTCAAAGTAATTTGTCTCTGGTCCGTGGGTTTGGGTACACAGATCCAACACGAAGTGTCCACCTAGGTGGATGCGGGTCCTGACGTGTCTCTTTATGGGACCGGTAAGTTTCGTGCTGTTTTAGCAGTGCATCCAGTCATTCTAGTAAAGTTTCTGTTCTAGTAAGTTCTGTTCTCGAGAAATTCATGTGTTCTGTTTTCAGTATTTCAGGTAATATTCTGTCCAAACTGTTATTTTAAATGTTATTTCATGTGTTTTCAATGTCGTGGTATGAGTGATTTGTTTTTCTTAAAGTTATTATTGTGTTTATCGTGTATTGTATTTATGTCCAGATTCCAGTCTAAATTATGCCTCTGTTCTCGAAATTACGTCAGTTAAAAACTAGAAAAGGTCTGCTTGAGGAAGCAGTTCCTGTCCCGCCTAGGGACAGTCCAGGTCATTTTATGTATCATAAGCATGGCATAAGTGCCATATTATATCTAGACTTATGGGTGGATTACACCAAGGAATTAGAAGAGAAATATAGATGGCCTGTATCAGGCACATGGGATGCCGAGTGCATCATGCGAGTAGAAGAAGCATTATGGAAAAAGAAATCCAGACAGTCCCAGAAAGATGCCATCGAGTTATGGCGCAAAGAATCTCATAAAAGAACCGAAAAAGAAATCAGAAAGTCAGAATTAAGTAGAGAATCCTCAGAAAGAGCCCAAGAAAGGGAATTAATCGAAATAGGTGAACGAGTAAAAGCCGAACAGTCAGACAGACAGAGAAATGCCCTCATTAAGGGTATGTATCCTCTTCTTGCCGAGGGCTTGCCGAAAGCAACCCCGGAAGCACCATGTAATTTTCCGCCACCATTAGTTCCGATAAAGCTACGTCACAAACCGACCGCAGCTGATATTTTTCTCTCGTCCTATTTGGACGACACAGTCCCAGAATATGCAAATCCTGTTCCGCCAGCTCCTGTAAATAATGTAATTCCTGTTCCTCCAGCCACCGGGGCACCCGTTACAGCACCTGTTACGGTACCCCCGGTCCAGCCCACAGTACAAGTACCCGCTACATCAGTCACTCTGCCAGCCCGTACGATACCCGTCGATGATTCCAGTTTAGGAGCTGCGGGGGGGGGGGAAAGTCCTCCTTGTACCCCGCCGCAACACAGACGTGTGACATTACTCGAGCTACATGCCCGAGCGTTACAACGGTCGCCCAAAAATCAGTCAGTTGCAGATATCAAACGAGCCCTTACAGAATGCCGTTATGATCCAGTCCCAGGCGATGATGGTATGGTCCTGTATTCATTGCGTGTAAGACGGGTGACCGAATATTTGGACACCCTACCGAATATGAAAGAATATCTAGACAGAATATATCGTTTCATCCGTACAGGAGTAGACCCAGAAAGTATTGGCGAGGCCATGTCTCAAAGAAAAGTCGAGATCCAGCTCATGCTTTTAAAGTTTCTAATTAATTGTTTGATAAGAGAACAAGATTATCCGGATAAAGATCCGGAAGAAATGAAAGTCCTGACCAGGTGGAGTGACCACATAGCCGAGGGAAGACACAAGACACAGAACTGTATAGACAGTATGTACAAGAAAATCCGTAGGGAAATAATAAAGTTACACGAGAAACGAAAAGCAGTACAAGTAAGCGAGAAAGAAGACAACTCTTCTACTGAAGAGGTAGACGACGAGAATCCCACCAGAATAGCGTATGTAGGTAGAATTAGACTTCCCGACCGACATTCACGCCTAGAACACAAGAAAGTTTTTCCTCCTCCAGCACCAGAACAAGGTTCTCTCGAGCAAGTATTTCAAGCTACCGATCACATTCTGAAATCACGAATCGGTTATAGTGAACTTAGTACCATGCATGAACAAGAATTAGCCCGATCAGCAGTCCGATGGATTACTGATTCTACCACTTTTCCAGACGAAATAGTGGCACAAATGTTTCTGAAACTGCCCCCAGCCGAGCAGCGACTGGTGGGTATGTATATGATCCAGCACCTCATTACACTGTATGAGGGACAACATTCTGATCCAGGTCCGTTACATGATGTTCTGAACGAGTTACTCCAGTATAGATGGAGAGGTCTAGGTACTGATTTAATTAGTATCATTCTAGAACAGCGCCACAAATATAGAACGTTTCTGAATCCGCATTTTGTTCATGTCTCACCCCCAGAAAGTAAATCATTTTACATAGATAGACAGCATCCGTTACGAGAAGTACACCCAGTTAGGACAGCGGGTGGTGAAATGCAACGAGTATTTGTTTACACCCCTATCACCAAGATGGAACTCTTAGAGATGAAAAAGCTAATTCCCTGTCACGACAAAGATCCAGCAGGGTTCCACCGTGAATTAAAAGACATGCTCCGTATGGGAGAATACACGTATCCAGATATCATTAAAATGCTAAAAGTCCTGTTGCCCGCAGGGGTATATGAAAAACTCAAGGAAAAAGAATGGGAGGTGGGAGAGAAAAAGATTGATTGGACAGCTCTAGAAGCTGAAGATAATTCACGAGTACCAGGTACCGTTCTAGGGGGTAAAGTTAAAGAATTGCCCGAGTTATTGATTCAGGTTTTGCCAAGGTTACTAGCCACGAAAAAGGAAGATTGGGATGCAATTTCAGCATGTAAACAGAAACAGGATGAAGACACTAGTGATTTTTATTCTAGATTTGAAAAATGTTTTATAATTAACAGTGGTCTGAAGACAGATAGTGAGTCATACCCTCATCTTTTTGTTACCAAACTAGTCGAGAATTCAAGTCCACAAGTTAAAAATCGAGTTTTGAAAGTCGAAAGTACCTGGCAAGCTAATACTCCGTCCCAAATGTTACAGATGCTCCAGTATCACCAGAATAGAATCAGGGAAGAGCAAGAACACGAAAGGAGACGTATGAAAGACACGAAAATGAAAGTACTAGTTGCACAATCTGTTCCACAAGACAGTCAGAAGAGGGGTCCTAATCAAGCCAGTCATCCTGCAGCTCCCGTTAAAGGGACATGCAATTATTGTAAACAGCCAGGTCATTTTATAAACGAGTGTGCAGTTCTGAAACACAACATAGCTACTGGTAAGACTAAAGAAAGACCACGTCCGCCTAGACAAGAACAAGTTTCACAGACTTCTCAGTCACCACAGAATGCACAACAGACAGTTCCAGCACCGCAGCCTATCGCTGCAACACAGCATGTTACACAGCAGATGTACCAGTATGCCCAGACAGAGTATCCAGAGTATCAACAGTATTCATGAAACAGCCTAGAGAGGGAGGTAGGCTTGCCTCTCATCGAGATACCTGTAGATCAAGAGGGTCCCTATGTTCACAGTCAAGTATTAGGGAAAGACAGAAAGTTTTTGATTGATACAGGGGCAAGTAGGACTACTATCAGTCACGACGAGGTTCCAAGGGCTCCGCTCTCAGGCTCTAGAAATGTTTCCCTTGGATTTTCAGGAAAGCCTATTGTGAACGAGATTTCAAAGCCAGTTACTCTAGAAGTTGGTCCATTGTCCCGAACTACTGATTTGTTACTTACGAAATCATGTCCAGAAAATTTGTTAGGCATTAAAACATTGAAAGAATTAGGTGCAGTTATTTGCTGTTCTCCAGAAGGAGTCCGATTGTTTTTAAGAGACTTTAAAGGTCACTATGTATTACGTGATTTTGATCCAAGATTGTCAAATGTACCGCAGCATTTATGGGCGCAAGGTCCAACTGATGTAGGTTTTATGCAAATTACACCCCTTCGTGTGACTCTCAAGCAAGGTATAGTCTTGCCACGAATCAGACAGTACAGATTGCCACCTGAGGCTGTAGCAGCCTTATCCAAAATTATTGATGAGCTCATCGCTCAAGGAGTGGTTGTAGAAACTGACTCCAATGTATGTAATTCTCCTATCATTCCAGTCATGAAACGTACTGATCCAAATGCACCTCCAGTATATCGATTAGTGATTGACCTTCGAGAACTTAATAAATGTATCATACCCCGGTATCCAGTAGTCCCAGATATTTCATCCCTATTGACAGCTATTGATTCTGAAGCTACATTTTTTACTGTAATAGACCTCAAGAATGCATTTTTCAGTGTTCCCATTCATCCAGACAGCCAGTACCTTTTCGGTTTTTGTTTAAATGGAAGGAGCTATAAATTCACACGAGCTCCTCAAGGTTTCACAGAAAGTCCTAGTATTTACAGTCAAGCACTTAAAAGACAACTAGACAATATTCACATGCCCACTGACACTGCCCTGCTCCAGTATGTCGATGATCTACTGATCACAGCCCGTTCTGAACGTGACTGCGAACGAGCGTCACTTACAGTTCTGTATTTCCTAGCCGAGATGGGGCACAAGGTGTCCCCTTCGAAGCTTCAGTTCTGTGTCCAGCAAGTGATCTACTTAGGCCACTTACTGTCCAAGTGGGGTAGGCAGTTGACACCAGACCGTATCCAGTTAATAGCGAGTCTTCCACAGCCCAAGACACAGAAGGAGGTACGTGCTTTTATTGGCCTCACTTCTTATTGCAGACAATGGATTCCTCAGTATGCATTTCTAGCAAAGCCACTGATACAGTTAACGACACAGGAGGCAGCCGTATCGACTGTCCTCCCTTGGACATCTGAACATACGCTTAGTTTTAATGAATTAAAGAAAGCCTTATGCCAAGCACCTGTTCTAGCTACACCGAACTACAGTAAGCCTTTTACACTTTTTGTCACAGAACGTGATGGTACTGCATTATCTGTTCTCACACAAGATCAAGCAGGACAGTACAAGCCTTGTGCTTATTTTTCGAGCACATTAGATCCAGTAGCCCAGGCTTTGCCTGCGTGCCTCAAGTCAGTTGCAGCCACAGCTCTAGCTATCAGACAAAGTGATTCCATAGTATTAGGACACTCCTTGACAGTACAAGTTCCACACTCCGTGGAAGTTCTTTTAAACCGAACACAGACACAGCACTTGACCATTGCACGTTTAACAGGTTATGAACTGACACTGTTCCAGCCACACATAGAAATCAGACGCTGCAACGTTCTAAATCCTGCTACCCTGTTACCATCAGTTACTTCGAATCCTGCCACACATGACTGTGTGGAAGTCATTAATACTATGACTAAGCCAAGACAAGACCTGACAGACATTGCATTACCTAACCCCGACCTGACACTTTATGTGGATGGTTCATGTATGAGAACTAGTATAGGAGATCTAGTAGCCGCGTATGCAGTGACTACTGAAACTAAAGTTATTGAAACACACCGTATTGACACCTTGTCTGCTCAAGCAGCAGAGCTAGTTGCTCTGACCCAAGCCTGCATAAGTGCCAAGAACCTGAAAGTAAACATATATACAGATTCACGTTATGCATTCGGAGTTGTACACGACTTCGGAGTACTCTGGCAGGAGAGAGGTTTCATGACTTCTCATGGAACCAAGATTCAGCATGGTCTCCTCATTCAAGCTCTGTTAGATGCAATACATTTACCGACAGCTATCGCTATCATGAAGTGCAAGGCACATACGAAAGTTACTGACATCATTTCCCAAGGTAACGATCTAGCAGATCGAACAGCCAAGCTTACAGCTCAGACTCCAGACATTCCAGTTAACACGACACAGACACTCACTTCAGAGCCAACTACTTGTATGACAGTTAAGGACCCTACACAAGATGTCATAGACATACAGTTACATGCCACTCCCGAAGAAATCAAGAAATGGTCTGAACAAGGAGGGGTCCAGACAGATCAGGGATGGGTGACGAAGGGAAAAGCCACATGGTTTCTCCCCGACTCTATGGTTCAAGTCATTATTAATACCGCACATAGTCCAGCACATCTAGGAGAAAAAGCTATGTTAGACAGTATACAGAACCTTTGGTTCAACAAGCACTTACGAGCTGCAGCCAAGCAGAAAGTCCGTACTTGTATGATATGTTGTCAATTCAATCCAGGTAAAAGTGTCCCGGTGGAACAAGGTGGATTCCAACCTCCTGACCACCCTTTTGAAGTCCTCCAGATGGATTATATTCAGATGGAGCGATGTCGAGGTTTCAAGTATGTCCTTGTAGTTGTATGCGCTTTGTCCAGGTGGACAGAAGCATATCCAGTTCCAGATTACACAGCAGCGACCACTGCCCAGCAGTTGGTTCGTGAATTCTTCCCCCGTTATGGACTCCCTAGGGTCGTGTATTCTGATAATGGCCAGCCATTCTCATCTGAACTCATGAAACATGTTTCCCTTTTGTTAGGGTACCAGTGGAAGTTCCATTGTGTGCGCCATCCTGAAGCAGCCGGTCTCGTAGAGAGACATAATCAGACCCTGAAAATCCGTATTGCCAAGATATGTCAAGAGAAAGGTGTAGACTGGCTAGTTGCCCTGCCAGTTGCTTTATTCTACATGAGAATGGTCGCACATTCCAGATCATGTCTGTCCCCTTATGAGGTTGTATTCGGCCGCCCCCCAAACATGTGGGGTACACCTAGACCCCGCAGTATTACAGATGTTTCCAGCAATATGTTGACAGATTACCTAGCTTCCTTGATGTCTGCCCTACACTCTTGTCGTTCACAGGTTGCCGCTGCATTTCCAGACAATACCGAGGTGAAACCGCATGAAATCGTTCCAGGAAACCTCGTATTGGTCCGAAATTTTGATCGTTCAAGTCCGCTGGAGCCCCGTTGGAAGGAGCCTCGTATGGTCTTACTTACAACAAGGACTGCGGCCAAACTAGAGGGGAGAAAAGGATGGGTCCACCTGTCCCACATAAAGAAGTTCCATGGAGTGTGTGTAAAAACATTTGCCAAGGACTACCTTCCTCCTAAAGACTGCCTAAAAACAAACTCTGAACTCAAGCCTCCCCTGTTAGAGGAAACTCCGCAACAGGAGTATAAAAAGAAACTCAGGTCTAGTAAAATAAGTCAGCCAGTTTAATTGTCTAAGTCCCTCTCGGGTGAAACGGTTAGACAGGTATCTGACATGTATGAGATAGACCCCCATAGTGAGAGAGTTAGTCAAAACTCTATCCGATGTATCGTTTTTCTAAGTTTCTTATTGTTTCTAAGTTTGATGGTTACCTGCACAAGTTATGCATTGCATTTATGTTTTCCAATTTCTCATGTAAATACGTTTGCTAATGCTACAGTAGAGCACACATTTAGTGATCTGCCTCCTCACGAGCTATCCTATCGTCTTGCTATGCGTAATAATACATTCATCCGAATGTTACACTATTCACACCAGACCAGCAATGCCACTAATTGTTGGGTGTGTGGTCGACTCCCCCCTTTCCAGACACCGAAGGGAGTCCTGCCACTCTTTCCTTATCCGTTTTCACATAATGGTTCGTGTGGAGCATGGTCCATGTTAACGTCATCCTCAAATGATATGTCCCTTCTGAATAGAACATGTTTTCCAGACAAGCAAGGTCACCCCCATAGAACAGGGTTAGATCTAGAAAATGAAGTTTATAATTTAGGTAATTATTCTTCGAATTTTATGATCCTGAATGTTCAGTCTGATACTACTCCAGACTTACCTGCTATTTCAGTACTACCAGTCAAAGGCGAATTATGTGTCCGAAAGAATGGTTCCGCACATGTAGGACATAGTGATTGTACTACTACTGTCAAGTATAGTGACAGTGGGAAATCTATTTTCAAAGCATCACGTCATTCTTATTTTGTTTGTGGTCAGACCGCATATGTTCGTCTGCCCCTCGATTGGGATGGAACCTGTTACATTGCCTTCCTACTGCCACCAGTTTTTCTAGCCCCATCCGATTATCACAGAAACACACATCTAGTACACGTCAGACCTAGAAGGGAGATTGAGTCCCCGATTGTCGATCAAACTGAAACTACTCTAGAACAATATCAAGATTTCAATAAAGGTTTCTTCTTCTTTATAGGACCTATCCAGAATAGTAAGTTAATACGTAGACTAACCAGAACCCTTGAAGCAGTAGTGAATGAGACTACTTCTGCTCTAAGTAACTTAACCGAAGAGCAATCTGCTATGAGATTTGTCGTGCTCCAAAATTGTCTCGTTCTTGACGTCATACTGGCCGATAGAGGAGGAGCATGTAGAGTCATCGGATCTAGTTGCTGCATTTTCATTCCTAATAACGCGCCGTCTGTTTATTCAGCTATAACCAGACTTCATAAAATTGCCCATCAGTTACACCAGAATCCAGGCACCTGGACATGGTCCGGTTGGCTCTGGGATATCATATCTGCTTGGGGATGGAAAGTATTGTCATTCCTAGGTATTGCAGTAATGATCATATTCAGTTGCTGCCTCTGTATACAATGTGGCCCTGCGATTTGCGGCATTTGTGCTACCTCTTGTATTCCTAGTCCTAAATCCCGTTCCAAGACAATTCGAGACGAGCAAATGATGCTATATGAAATGATAGATGGTATCATGAATATTGATGTTTCCTGATGGAAACGTAGGGCACAAGGAGGGAATGTGGAAAAGTAAATTTTGCCATGTCATATGTGCCTACGTGTTCCCCATGTTATGTCATATGTGCATGATCGATATGCATGTATTCCCCTCTGATCGATTAAAGACGCAATTACAGTTGTGTCCATCTCTAGTATGCCAGTTTCCGGTTTTCGTGAATATAACGAATATCAGGCCTATGTAAAGCTACGTTGCCACGTTTTACAGTGTGCACGTTAATTCATTGAATTGCCCCCGTTTCTAGGCCTCAAAAGGGCCCGGACTCAGATTCAGCTCCTGTCTCCTGAACCCTCTCCGAGGAGCGATACAGCCCCCACCTGTATCCCTGACCCTTAGCTTACTTTCTTGCCTCGCAGTGCCCGGCTCGGCCTGGCTCTGCCTCCCAGTCTGCCAAGAGTATGTTATGATTCTAGTTATCAGTCCAGCCCTCCTTCTCTGCATTCCTAAGCTACTGAATCGCATCAATAGTTTCCGTCATGGTCTAGCCTTTATGTCTCCATGTAAGAGAAATACTGTATTCATATTCATAGAATATTCCTAGCACACGTACTACATGTAGAATAATGCATGCACCAGTCTTAGTGTCTGTTAGCCTTTACTCTGATAACTCTTGGATTCTATCAACATGTTCTCTAAACACTAGATACTAGATAGGCTTTAGGTACATGTCGCTCTGACCCTCCAGACTTTCGTCTCCTCTTCTAGTGCAGAAGTCATAGCCCCCAGTTCTCCCTGGTAACACGTCATTGCCAGTTTACGCGCACCACTAGGTTAGAGGTCCCAGCTGCTCAGGTAGCCCCCTCCATGTTTCCGCCCCTTTTTATGACATATTCTGTTACGTTTGCATCACATGTCTATGTATACGCCCTGTACACACCTCTTGTTACACCCACTTTATGCCTTATCTTTCGCGACTGCTACAAACTCCGCCTACTGCTACGCCTACTGTATTGAATGCAATCTATTTGTTTAACTATAAATATTGTGCACTGTTATTAAAAGTGACCCTTATGCTCCCAGATCCTGCCCCCGGCAGCTGCCATCCCATTCCCATGCAGGCTGTCCTATTCCTGTCCTTTTATGCCTGATTAAAGCCTGTACACTCTAGCTACCTCGTATCTTGACTCTTATTTATTGAGCTATCTGTTTATATGAGTATCCCGAAAAATAGATCCGGTAATTAATTATTTATTTATCACACCAGGTTGTTGTGTTATGCGCATGCGCTACGTCACTGGGAACGTGTCGTAAACGCGAGCCACTTTTTTTTATATATATGCGTTCGTGATCAACTTTATGGACTGCTACCTAAACAAACAAAGGCTTTTTGCTTAGGATATCGATGCCTACATGATTTCTGTGCTCACTAAATAACTGTGCTAACATGTTAAACTTCATGTCGCTACATGGTGGGCCTATGGTTATAAGGGCAATATGCTGCCCAATAGTACTGTAAATTACATTTCAGCATGTTCAAACAAATTCACACATATTAACACGCCGCTTGTACATCATGTTACTATAAATAACACAAAAACTCAGTTCTGTCATTTAACCCATTTGGTTTAAGGCTGTTCAAATGGAAAATCCAATGATTTTCTCGCTTCAATAAGTTTTGTTTATTGGTGAATCCTTCTTTTTTGTCGACCTGCTCTAAGATGCATGCTGTTAGTTGGCTTATGTGATGTTTCTTCTCCAAAAAATGTGTCGCCACTGTGGATTTTAAGGAACCTGTGCGTATGTTGCTTTTGTGTTCAGTTAATCTTGTTTTGAATTTCCTTTCTGTGTGTCCCACATATACGCTGCCACACGGGCATTTCAACATATAGACCACATTGGTCGTATCACATGTAGCGTTGACTTTAAGATTAAGATTGGTCAGCATTGACCAATGTCTTTTGATGATGGCTTTAAACTGTTGGCTTACATTTGAGTATTTGCTAACGCATGTGAGTCGTTGTTCATCCTTTCTTATTTGGCCTGACAGTAGTTCTTCTCTGGTTTTTGACATCGTTCTTTGTAGTGCTTGTTGCGTTATTTTTTCCAGATAGCCTCTATCCAAAAATCTTTTGTTCATTGTGGATAGTTGCGTTTTCAGTTGTTCTTCTTCTGAGACCACTCTCTTCACCCTGAGAAATGAACCCAAGGAGGAAAGGAATTTTCGAGGTACCATCCCATGCTTAAACTGTAGCAACTGCCACAATGTGATGAAGGGTAATGAAATTACTCATCCCATGAAAGGCAACAAGATACATCTTAAAGTCAACGCTACATGTGATACGACCAATGTGGTCTATATGTTGAAATGCCCGTGTGGCAGCGTATATGTGGGACACACAGAAAGGAAATTCAAAACAAGATTAACTGAACACAAAAGCAACATACGCACAGGTTCCTTAAAATCCACAGTGGCGACACATTTTTTGGAGAAGAAACATCACATAAGCCAACTAAGAGCATGCATCTTAGAGCAGGTCGACAAAAAAAGAAGGATTCACCAATAAACAAAACTTATTGAAGCGAGAAAATCATTGGATTTTCCATTTGAACAGCCTTAAACCAAATGGGTTAAATGACAGAACTGAGTTTTTGTGTTATTTATAGTAACATGATGTACAAGCGGCGTGTTAATATGTGTGAATTTGTTTGAACATGCTGAAATGTAATTTACAGTACTATTGGGCAGCATATTGCCCTTATAACCATAGGCCCACCATGTAGCGACATGAAGTTTAACATTTTAGCACAGTTATTTAGTGAGCACAGAAATCATGTAGGCATCGATATCCTAAGCAAAAAGCCTTTGTTTGTTTAGGTAGCAGTCCATAAAGTTGATCACGAACGCGTATATATAAAAAAAAGTGGCTCGCGTTTACGACACGTTCCCAGTGACGTAGCGCATGCGCATAACACAACAACCTGGTTTAAACCCGGAAGAGACAGACGCGCGTAAACGCAGCGGCAGTGAAGAAACGCGAGTGATACTCGTTTCAGGTAAGAGCATTACCTAACAGCCCTCAAAGGTGTGGTGATAGATAAGAGACACAGTGGGGGGAGCCCACTGAATTTAAAACGCAGCATGTACACCAATCACGGGATATTATTTTACACCGAAGTATGTTAGCATAGACAGGGTGTACGAATGGAAGGAATAAACAAACTGATTCACCATTGTCAAACTGCTAGGGGGATAGTTCATGCACACTGAAAAGATGTTTAGAAGGGTTTTTAAGCCAGTACAGTTACCAGTATTAAGCACAGGAGCGTAATATGTATGAGGTGATTAAATGTCAAAATAGATGTGTTATTAATATTCATTTACAACTTGAATAATATAGGATTGAAGATTATTAGTATGCTCAGAAACTATTGTTTGTTATTTACAGATATATCCCTGATGAAGGTGGTTTAACCACCGAAATGCATTGGATTTAAAGCAATGTTTGAATATTTGAAATCAGATGAATTCAATATATAAAATGTGTGGAACTCAATGAAATAAAATTGAACACAAGGAAATGGCCATGACCAAGTAAATTATTCAAGAATGTAGCAGGATCTTCATCAGCAACATACCCAGTGCCTAGGGGGACAGTTGTATATGACTATATGACTGCTACCACGATTCATAGACTACACTTCAGGCGGGAAGTGATACCCTGGTAGCACGGCTAAGATAATTAAATAAGTTGAACCAATAGAGGCGGTGCACGTCCTTAGACTTCTAGTAACTCGCAGTTGTGCATTGGGGTACGAGAAGCCCCAGACCCGAGCGCCATTTGCACCAAAGCTCAGCCCTCCACACTCTGCAAATGCCGCGTAGGGCCTGCTCGTGCATTTCAGCTCGATGCGTCTTCCCGGTTGCTAGCCCGCTGGCTAGTTAGTCCTCGGAAGACTTCTTTTTGAATTTACACTGCTGGCCTGGTTACTCTAGGCTTGCTCCAGCTTCCCTCCAAAGGAGAAGCTCCCCAGACCTTGCTGGTCTGACTCGAAGGCAATCTTCACTTCCTGCGTGCGTTGCGTTTGCCAAGGCTTGTTGGGTCCAATCTGGATACCGACGCCGCAGTCAATTAGATCCTTTGTGGGACAGCTCGAATCCAGCTCCTGGTCGTCGTGGACGCCTCCTGGTCCTCGTGGCTGCAGAGACAAGCTTCACCTCTTCACCTGAAATCGACTCCACAACGCCTGGTTCCTTCCTGGTCACTGGCTAGTGACCCAGACTCTGTCCCCTCTGCTTTCAGGTTCTTCAGTTCCTCGATCCACCTGGACACTTTTCTTCTGGTCGCCTGCAGCACTTCTTTGCAGATCTCCATTGAAACGATCGACGAAACCCGACACCAAAAGGCACCTATGCACCCGGCTTCCCTGGGTGAGGTAACAAGAGTACTGCGGTGCTCCCGTGGGTCTTGACTCTCAAAGTGCCTACTCTAAAGTGGTTCCCTAGTAGTCCATCCGGAAGTGCCCTAAATCTTTAACTTTGTAACTTTTACGTTCCCATTATAAGTCAATGGTAACTGACTTATAATGCGGCGGTGTTTAGACACTGCACGCGTCTCCCGTGGGTCTCCTACTTTCCAACCTTTGGTTGTCTAGTGTAGCCCCAGCGATTCCGTAGGCCCTAGGCCTATTCACCCATTCTGTAGTGGCTCTTATACCACTATTTTAGTATATGGTTTGTGAGGCCCCTAGGGCAAAACTGTATTTGTGCAACTTATAGTATGCTAATTGAGTAACTTGCAATGTACTTTTATCTCTGACCTCATAAAGAGTGCAGAGGGGTTGTGTTAGAAACAAATACATATATATTTGATATATACCTTGCGTGGTGTCCTTTCATTTGGTATTCAAGGGATTATAATTGGTAAAACAAACAGCTTCACATGCTCTTTGGAGTTTAGCCTAAGACTGCTGGTCCATGCTACCACTAGGATAGCTTGTTTATAAGGTTGACTTTACAACCACCATCAATAAGGGTCCTTTAAAATGGTGCAAGGTGCCCACTAGAATCGTGGACATCATATGGCAGGCTAACTTCTCACAGTAGGTACTTGAATTAGGTGACAAATGCTCTATCAATCAATATGGGTGTATAGACGACAAAGTTGTTAAAGCCAGTTCAAGAGTTTGAAACTGTACACCAGAATAGAAAGTTTGTATCTCTGTACCTACATTATAAAACACTTAAAGTACATGTATTCAACCCCCCCCCTTTCCACTGATCACCAAGTGCAAGTGTCTCTCTTTTCTGCGGACACTTTTAGTGGTGACTGATACTTTCCACCCTTAGGAATGCAGGTCTAATTTTTTTTAATGGACTGCATCAGTGAAACGTACATACCTCCCTCCCGGGTCCCCTCTCCCTTGTGAGTACGTAGGTGCTGTCAAAGTACTTGCAAGAACATAAATAGCCTGGTGAATACTACTAGATCAAACACAGGTAACGTTTTGTACACATTGTAGGTACTTTATTTATTATATTGTAATCACGGGAGTGCTGTCTACCACAGAAGAGTTTAAAGTCACCAGTGAGGCTGGTACTGGCCTTACACATGTGACTTTTATGAAGCACAGAAACAGGCTCAGGATTGGATGTAAAAATAAAAGCCTGCAGATTTGGGATATGCACAATTTGAAAAGCTTTTCGGTTTACATGGGAAGAGATACTGAATGGAATCCCTGTGCTTTTTCTGTTATTTGGAGATGGCGTTTATGGAAAATCCTTATTGTTGCGAATAACGTGAGAGAAGTTTTAGCACCGAGAGCGGAACACCCATAATTTTCGTACCAGACACAAGCTTAATTACAGGGAAATTCATAAACTGTCCAACCCTCTTAGTTTTATTCCGCTCACATTACGATACTTTAAAGCTACAATGTAAAAATACCTATTGTAATACAGCAGCACATTAAATGCATCAAACATTTGCATTTTCAATGTATAATGTAAAGCTGTATTAGTTGTCTAGCAAAATTAAAAACAAGCATTTGCAATGCAATAGGTCTTGCATTTACGCGAGTTTAAGCAATTGGCATTGTAAATGACAAAGCCTTTCATTTATGTTTTAAAAAGGAAAACAAAAATAAAAGGCATTGTCATTTGCAATGTCAATAGCTCAAACTTGTGTAAATGCGAGTCCTATTGCATTGCAAATGTGTGTTGATATTACGGTCCTCAGGCAAAGATAAAAACAAAGACATGTAGGGAGCTGGCTCTGTATATACTATACCAAAGTAAGGTACAGTGCGGACAGTCCAGAGGATCACCACAGGCTTTACAGAGGCTGAAGTAGATAATACTAATACTCTCTTTTGTGGTAGCGTGGGCGAGCAGTTAGGCTTATCAGAGGGCAATTCTAACCATTTGTTGTACACACACAGGCAAGAAATTATGGCACACACAATGACTAATTCAGAGACCAATTGTTCGTGAAAATATTACTTTTTATATGTTTATTACTTAGAACCAAAGAACATTTGTTGCAGTAAAATTTGTTTTGTAATATCACAGTTTTTCAGTATAAAAAGTGGATTTTTCAAACAGTTCAATTTTTACAAAAGGAAGGAAAACGATCATGCAATTTCACAGGTAACTGCACAACTTACAATTCCAGTCTGCCGGTTTTAGGATCAACACTGGGCAAGGGTCAGGTAACTGTAGCGACTGCACCGCCAGCGGCACAGGGGTAGGCCGGTGCAGAGGTCGAATTTGGTCACTGGGGCCCAATATTTATCAATCTACAGGGGTTTAGACTAGCACTGGGGAGGCCACAAGGCAGCACTAAACACACATCTTCAGGGGGACAGAGCGGTCGGGTGCAGAGTACTGCCAACACAACAGCAGGCGCCCAATACAAATCAATGAAGAAAGAAGATTTTAAACAAAGGTTGCAGGCTCGGACCAGGAAGCAGGACGAAGGGAACCAGTGGCTCTGGAGGTTGGTTGGGATGCAGAGGGACACCTGGGCACCATCATCGGGCTCCTCAAAGGCCTGGGGGCTTCAGGTGCAGGGGTGTCCTCCAAGGTCGAAAGATCCTTATCGGAGCTGGTCGTGGTTAGGGATCGTTTATGTTGAGGCAGCAGGCGTCGACGTGGAGTCCAGGAGAGGTCACTCTGCGGTGGACTCGAGCTCAAGACCCCTGGGGAACCTTCTTGGGTCCAGTGGGCCACTTTGACTTGAGACAGAGGCGTCCGGTGCAGAGGTGGGTCCGGAGGTCTAGTTGTGTGGTTTGGCAGGGCACTGGAGCTCTCGTTGGTTTCTTTGTGAACATGGCCGCTGTCCTCTGGAGTTCTTGGTCTTTGGGGAAGGCAGGCAGTCATCCCAGGGTTTTGGAGGTCGCTGGGCCTGAAGGCCGAGTCTCTTTTTGGAGATCTTCTTTTTAGGGCTGTAGACAGGCCGATAGGGCTGGGTCCAAGTCAGTTGTCGTCTGGAGTATTCACTGCTGGTATGGTTCTTTAGTCCATCTTCTTCTTCTTTAGGTCACTAGGAATCTAAGGTTCATGGGTGCTCCAAAATACTCAATTTAGGGGTGTTGCAGGTCCTGGCAGGTAGTAGTCAATGGGCTACTTACCTTTAGGGTGACTACACCCTTTCTATGTCCACTCCCTTTGGAGATGGGGCATACCCTTAATCCAATTGGCTGAAATCCTCACAAACATTATGGGGGATTTTCAAAAAAAAAGGGGGTACCTTCACCTCAAAATCTCTATGGGGTGGTCTTGGCTAAGAGGGGACACACTTCACCTCAATACTAATTTTCCTTCCGACTTTGCTGTGAAAAGTGGGGGTTGGTCGGTGGTGGTGGGGGGGGGGGGGCGTGCATCTCCATTAGCTGGGAAGGACCTGGCTAGCATAACAAAGGGCAGGAAGCCTTTGAAACTCACCATCCTTGATTGCAGTTCCTGCTTGGGGATAAGTGTGAAGCACCTCCACCCAGAGCAGGCTTTGTTTCTGAACCACAAGAGCGCATGGGTCCCACCTCAGGGGATCAGAAACATGTCTCGAAGTGGCAGGCTAGTGCAGACTACTCAGCGACACATTAGCTGTTGGGTAGGTTTTCAGGAGGCACCTCTGCTGTGACCTCTGGGTGCATGTATTAATGACTCCAACACTGGCATCAGTATGAGCTCATTCATCTGAGATGTTTGGTACCAAACATCTTGGGATTCAGTGAAGCCATCATGGAACTGTGGAACTCGAATTGACAAGCTTCCAGCCCATGTATGCAGTATGGCTTCACTATGCATTTATAAAATCTAAGTGTCAGCATCAAGCCACTCCTCTGTTTCCGTGTGATGCCAAAAGGGGTCCACCTCCAGACTTCCCCAACTGTGGAAAGAAGCAACTCAGAGTAGTGAGGTAATCAGGCGAGGGAAAATGTGGATGAGGGAAGGACCAGTGGGACGCGGGAGACCTGCAACAAAAGAATACAGATTTAATACATATTCTATCAAAGCTTACTACTCTCATATGGTCTCATTAGAACTCACTAATACCTTTCCACTGGCCGTAAACTCCTGTAGTAGTACTTCTAATACGTTGGGACATCAGCTTCTGACTTAAGCCTTCCTACAACGATAAACCACAATGATAAATGCACCACTCGACTTGCATGCTCTTACTCAGACAAGGAAAGTATTTTCACATACATACCCAGCAACCACTCATCCAGATATAACTTAAACACCGCTCCCAGAACAGGGCTTCCTTCCCAGCAAGAATGAGATTTGAACGAGCCCAAGGAAAGGTGCTCCGCAAGTTCAGAGTACGAGTTAGAAATGAGGTACAAAACAATAAACTCAGGGTCCATAGGAAGGAGTGGTTTCTCCTCGATTGCAGAAGCAACAAAACAGCAAGCGCTTCCTTCAGCGCGAAATAAGGAAGTACACAGATTCCACTTGAGCAATTAGTCAAAACAGTCTTTTCCCCAACGAGTAAAAAGAAATGTTCAGCTTACTTTGGGATAAGGGCAAACTCCAGAAAACGAAGCGCTTCCAACAGCGCGAGGAAAAGTAAACCAAATGTCAATCCAAATAAAGATACGATAAGATTTCCACCCACAGATCCAAGGCTGGAGGCTACACGTTGTGTTGATTAGCGCTTCCCTCAGCGCAAAGAAATCAACACCAACAGGGATAAATCAAACACGGGGCGGGGAAAGGACCACGAACACCCCTTCCATTCCGTGAGAGAAAGTCTTTGAATGGTGCTTCAGTAGCGCCCGAAAAGAAGCACCTCCAGAGGCGGAGAAAACAGCGCTTCCTCAGCGCACAGGGGAAATCCGGCGAAGGCACGCCGCTCAGCTAGATACAGGAAAGGAGAGAGAGAGCCTCCACGCAACCAGCGTTAGACTCGATGCTGAGGAATCCAATGCAAACGGCAGATTACGCGCGCCTCAGCCCATGCCTTACTGGGTGATATAGACAATGCTCCTCCCCACCAGGCTTTCTTGCTGATGTAGTCCAGGGCATTGACGGTGTAATAGTAGGCGCTTCGAACACTGCTGGCTCCAGTCAGCGCCTGACAGTATTCCCTCCCCCCAAGCGCCTCCTAAACCCAGGTTTACCCGGACAACGCGAATTGGAACGCTCTCACCGCCCGTGGAGCATGGATATTCGAAGAGGGTTCCCACAAATCATCCTCCGAACCGTATCCCTTCCAAGAGATGAGATACCAGAGCCGACCTCTCCTGACCTTGGAATCCAACACCTTTCGAACTTCATACTCCAGTTGCCCATCCCGAACCACAGGCGACACAGCACGTCTCGCCGCCCCCAAAGCAGACTTCAACAAACTGCAATGAAACACCGGATGTATGCGCAAAGAAGCAGGCAACTTCAGCTTGTACGCCACAGAGCCCACAGGGCGCACCACTTTATAAGGACGATGAACCGGGGGTGAAAAATGCTTCGGTATCGGAAGCGAATGTTCTTGGTGGACAACCACACTCGATCACCGTCCTTGTAGGTAGGGCCCTCCTGACGCTTGCTATCTGCCCACAACTTGTACAGCCGCTTCACGATATCCAGGTTGCGACGTATTTTGACATGCAAGGCTTGTAAGCGTTCGATCAGTATCGCCACTGTGGGTTGATTGGTAATGTCACAGGGAACCGATAGAGGAAGTACATTGGCATGGAAACCATGATTGGCCCGGAATGGGGATTCTTTGATAGAGCTGTGCCATGAATTGTTGTATGACAACTCTGCTAACCACAACATAGCGACCCATGATTCGCCAGCTTCTTTCGCATAACATCGGAGATAGGTCTTAAGTGTCTGGTTTAGCCTTTCAGTCTGGCCGTCCGTCTGTGGGTGGAAACTCGTTTAAGTGGCCACCTCGATCCGGAGAGCCTTGCACAACATTTTCCAGAACCTGGCTATGAATTGTGGCCCACTATCCGAAACAATAACTCTGGGGAGCCCATGCAACTTCACCACCTGTGACAGCAACAGCTGAGCAGTTTGTCCGGCTGTGGGCAGATTCTTGCAGGGGATGAAGTGTCCCATTTTAGTAAGGCTGTCTACCACCACCATGATGGCTTCGCAACCTTGGTCTTTTGGCAGGCCCACCACAAAGTCCAGACTTATCGTGTGCCATGGTTGCTTAGGGGTAGGCATGGGAACCAGTTTGCCCGTGGCTCTACAAGTCTCTCCTTTGGCCCGAGCACAAACATCACACTGTTTAATCCACAGTCTCACATCGTCCTTCATGTGCTCCCACCAAAACGGTCTCTGCATGAGCAGTAATGCCTTATTGCCTCCAGAATGTCCAGCCAACACTGAGTCGTGACACCAGTTAAACCCCTTTAATCTGATTTCTAGGGCGGGAGGATACAACTTGTTGTCATAGAAGGGCAGTCCATGTTTGAGAGTCCTTGACGCACTGAATTTGGCCCATCGTTTCCACTCTTCCTGGTCTCTCTGGTTTTTTACCTCGTTTAGAAAGTTCTTCGTAGTGAGGGAACACATCACCTTCTCAGGTGAAATGATGGCTTCAGGAGTGGAGGTTCGTGTCTCTAGCACATCCTCTTGTCGGGATAGACCGTCTGCTTTTCTGTTGTCTGACCCTGGTCTGAATGTTATTACGAAGTCGAACTCTGCGAAAAAGAGCATCCATCGCATTTGACGTTGCGTGAGATGTCGGGCGGTCTTCATATATTGTTGATTTTGGTGGTCGGTGTAGACCGTGACAGGATGTTTGGCCCCCCATAAATAATGTCGCCACTCCTCAAAGGCTTTCTTGATGGCTAGCAACTCTTTTTCGGCCACAGTATAATTCAGTTTGGCCGGACTCATTTTCTTGGATAGAAAGGCTACTGGATGCAGCTTGCCCAGAAAAGCGATCTCGCTGAGAGAGCACTGCCCCAATAGCAATGTCGGAGGCGTCCGCTTCCACCACGAAAGGCACCTCAATCTGGGGATGTTGAAGGATCGGGGCCGATGTGAACGCCTTTTTGAGGAATTCAAAAGCGCTCATTGCTTCTTGAGTCCAACAGAAAGGAAGCCCCTTTCTTAGCAGACGTGTTAAGGGGGAAACCAGTTGCGAGAAGTGGGCAATGAAACTTCTATAATAGTTCGAGAACCCAAGAATGCACTGCACATCTCTTACGTTCTTTGGGGTAGGCCATTCTTGCACCGCCAGTACTTTCCTTTCAGCCATACATAACCCAGAGGGGCTCAAAATCACACCCAAAAACTCCAGCTTTTGCACATGGAATTCACATTTGTTCAACTTGCAGAACAATCCATTCTCTTGCAATTTCTGCAAAACCTGAGTTACATGACTACCATGACTTTCTGTGTCTTGAGAGTATATCAAAATATCGTCTATGTAGACGACCATGAAATTGTCAACGTAACACTTCAACACATCGTTCAGGAAGAACTGAAAAGCCGCAGGGGCGTTACAAAGCCCAAACGGCATCACTAGGTATTCGAACAGGCCGTAACGGGTCTTGGAAGCAGTCTTCCACTCATCGCCCTCTCGTATCCGGACCAGGTGATAAGCTCCTCTCTAGTCTAGTCGGGTATAAATGACTGCTTCTCACACCTGGTCCAACAAGACTGGAATGAGTGGAAGAGGGTAGCGATTCCGTACAGTGATCTTGTTCAACACCCTGTACTCCAGGCATGTTCGCAACTCGCCATTCGCTTTTTTAATAAAAAACAGAGGCGAGGCTGCAGGTGAGCGGGAAGGACGAATAAACCCTATGTCAACATAGTGGTCCAGGTACTCACTCAAGTGTTGTGTCTCAGGGTCCGATAAAGCATACACCCTACAAGAAGGCAATATGGCCCCTGGAATCAGATCTATTTGACAATCGTACTCCCTGTGAGGAGGTAATATCTCTGCCTTGGTTTCACTGAAAACCTCTCTAAACTCAGCATATGCCTGGGGAAGTATTGTTCCTTTTTCAGCATCGGTGGCTACCTGATAGACTTGTGGTAAGGCAAGTACGTGATTACATAACGGTTGGACACAGGATTGTAGGCAATGTTCCGACTCAATATTTAAGGACTTCTGAGTCCAATCAATCTTTAGGTTATGCTTCCAAAACCAGGGCATTCCCAATATCGCCTCATATTGAGGTGCTTCGATGATGTTTAGGGTTATTTTCTCGATATGCATGGTCTCTTCCCCTTTGTTGACCAGTTCTAACTCTTCGGTTACCTCCGTAATGGGCCCTGACTTCAGAGGCTTCCCATCCACTGCTAAGACCCTTTCAGGAGTGCTCCTTGGTACACAAAGCAACTTCAGGCGCTGTACTAGCCCACTATCAATAAAGTTCCCGGTAGCTCCCGAATCTACCATAACCTCTATGTTATGAGTTCCTTTGTTATCCGTGAGACACATCTGCATGATAATGTGTGAAACAGAAGGAGTTACATCAGACCCGGCCAAAGACGGAACTCTCAACGCAGTGGGCTGTTCTGGTTCCTTATCTGGCAATGCTTCTGGAATGATCGGCCCCTGAGAAGGCATGGTAGTGACTGCCACTTTCTTGTTACTGTAATACGTGCCTGGCTTTTCAGGTTTCGTGGGGCAGTCTCTCACGAAATGGCCTTTCTTGCCACAATACATGCATAACCCCAAAGTTCTGCGGTTCTCTCTCTCTGCTCTGGTTAACAGGGCTCTAACTGCTCCTATCTCCATAGGCTCAGATTTCTGATCAGCGGAAGAGGAGTGGGTCTACTTCCCTTCTCTGTCTTCTCCACCTGACCATACACCCTTTCACCCCTCCTTTCTGCTAATCTGTGGTCTAGACGCAATGTTAGATTCATCAGATCTGTGTATGTTCTAGGCTGGGGGTCTATTTGAGCGAGAACGTCTTTCATGTCTTCTCTTAGTCCCTGATAATACAACGACATCCGTTTCTCCTCGGGCCACGCGGTTTCTGCTATCAACCTATTGAATTTAGTCAAATAAGTGACCAAGTCCTGTTTCCCTTGTTTCAATTCCAGTAATTCCCTGTCAGCTGACATAGTGGTAGCACGCCTATCGAACACTCTTTCATGTTCTCTATGAAAAGAGTCCCAATCAGACAGGAGTGGATCGTCATATTTAACCAAGGGTACCGCCCAATTGGCCGCATCCCCGGTCATATACGAGATAACAAACGCAACACGGGAATGATTAGTTGGGAAGGAAGCAGGCTTACAAGAAAAGTGCAAAAGAATTTGTGTGAGAAAAGTCTGAATCTTGGATGGGTCTCCTGTAAATCTTTCAGGACTGGCCAAAGGAATAGGTGGGGGTGCGTTAACCTGTATCTGCGAGGAACCCTGAGTGGCATCAAAAGGATTTCTGGCCTGTCTATCAACTTTCTCTCTAAGAGCGGCAGTTTCAGCTTTGGAGGCCGCCAACTCTTGTTGCACAAGCGCTTGCAAAACGTCATCTAAAGAATCCATGTTTTGTGCATCACAAGAAACAAAAGGAGCGAGTATTTCTTGGGCGCGTAATTCTGTCAGCGTCAAGCCACTCCTCTGTTTCCGTGTGATGCCAAAAGGGGTCCACCTCCAGACTTCCCCAACTCTGGAACGAAGCAACTCAGAGTAGTGAGGTAGTCAGGCGAAGGAAAATGTGGATGAGGGAAGGACCAGTGTGAAGCGGGAGACCTGCAACAAAAGAATACAGATTTAATATATATTCTATCAAAGCTTACTACTCTCATATGGTCTCACTAGTACCTTTCCACTGGCCGTAAACTCCTGTAGTAGTACTTCTAATACGTTGGGACATCAGCTTCTGACTTAAGCCTTCCTACAACGATAAACCACAATGATAAATACACCACTCCACTTGCATGCTCTTACTCAGACAAGGAAAGTATTTTCACATACATACCCAGCAACCACTCATCCAGATATAACTTAAACACAGCTCCCAGAACAGGGCTTCCTTCCCAGCAAGAATGAGATTTGAACGAGCCCAAGGAAAGGTGCTCCGCAAGTTCGGAGAACGAGTTAGAAATGAGGTACAAAACAATAAACTCAGGGTCCATAGGAAGGAGTGGTTTCTCCTCGATTGCAGAAGCAACAAAACAGCAAGCGCTTCCTTCAGCGCGAACTAAGGAAGAACACAGATTCCACTTGAGCAATTAGTCAAAACAGTCTTTCCCCCAACGAGTAAAAAGAAATGTTCAGCTTACTTTAGGATAAGGGCAAACTCCAGAAAATGAAGCGCTTCCAACAGCGCGAGGAAAAGTAAACCAAATGTCAATCCAAATAAAGACCCGATAAGATTTCCACCCACAGATCCAAGGCTGGAGGCTACACATTGTGTTGATTAGCGCTTCCCTCAGCGCGAAGAAATCAACACCAACAGGGATAAATCAAACACGGGGGTGGGGAAAGGACCACGAACACCCCTTCTATTCCGTGAGAGAAAGTCTTTGAATGGCGCTTGAGTAGCGCCCGAAAAGAAGCACCTCCAGAGGCGGAGAAAACAGCGCTTCCTCAGCGCACAGGGGAAGTCTGGCGAAGGCACGCTGCTCAGCTAGATACAGGAAAGGAGAGAGAGAGCCTCCACGCAACCAGCGTGAGACTCGATGCTGAGGAATCCAATGCAAACGGCAGATTACGCGTGCCTCAGCCCACGCCTTACTGGGTGATATAGACAATGCTCCTCCCCACCAGGCTTTCTGGGTGATGTAGTCCAGGGCATACTTGATGGTGTAATAGTAGGCGCTTCGAACACTGCTGTCTCCAGTCAGCGCCTGACACTAAGAATGGATTTAGATGCTATGAGGGCACATCTGCTGATGCAGTCATGCCCTCACAAGAGGTACAGTGCACCCTGCCTTAGGGCTGTAAGGCCTACAGTAGGAGTGACTTACGTATGCCTCTTGCAATGCTTGTAGTCCTGGCACATAGGGATTAGTGCCAGGTCGACTCTTTACTTTTAGCTGCACCAAAAAGTGCAGGCTGAAGTTGCAGTGTGCATGTGTTTGGTGAGGGGTCTCTGAGGGTGGCACAATACATGCTGCAGCCCTTAGAGACCCTCTCTGGTCACAAGACCCTTGGTATCACTGGTATCTTTTACAAGGTGCTTATATGGGGACAAGAGGTGTGCCAAACGTGGAAATAAAGGTCGTTTTTGGAAAGAACACAGGCACTAGGAACCTAATCAATCAATCAGCAGATTTGTATAGTGCGCTACTCACCCGCTAGGGTCTCAAGGCGCTGGAGGGGGTGGGGGTGCTGCTACTTCTGGAAGAGCCAGATCTTGAGTTGCTTCCTGAAGGAGAGATGGTCCTGGGTCAGCCGAAGGTGTGCGGGGAGGGAGTTCCATGTCTTGGCCGCTAGGTGGGAGAAGGATCTTCCCCCGGTGGTGGTTCTGCGAATCCGTGGGACAGTGGCGAGGGCGAGGCTGGCAGATTGGAGCTGGCGGGTGGGAGTGTAGAACATGAGGCGGTTGTTGAGGTATGTGGGGCCCGTGTCGTGGAGGGCTTTGTGTGCGTGGGTGAGAAGCCTGAACGTGATCCTCTTGTTGACCGGGAGCCAGTGCAGGTCTCTCAGGTGGACGGAGATGTGGCTGTGGATGTCCAGGATGAGTCGTGCAGAGGTGTTTTGTATGCGCTGGAGTCTTTTCTGTAGTTTGGCTGTGGTTCCAGCGTAGAGGGCGTTCCCGTAGTCCAGTCGGCTGGTGACGAGGGCCTGGGTGACCGTTCTTCTGGTTCCGGTCGGGATCCACCGGAAGATCTTTTGGAGCATGCGCAGGGTGTTGAAGCAAGATGATGAGACGGCGTTGACTTGCTTGGTCATCGTGAGGGAGGAGTCTAGGATGAAGCCCAGGTTACGTGCGTGGTCTGTGAGCTTGGGGGTGGTACCCAGTGCAGGGGGCCACCAGGAGTCGTCCCAGGCGGAGGGGGATTGTCCGAAGATGAGGACTTCCGTCTTGTCTGAGTTCAGTTTCAGACGGCTGAGCTTCATCCATTCCGCGACGTCTTTCATTCCTTCCTGGAGGTTGGCTCTGGTGGTGGCCGGGTCGTTGGTGAGGGAGAGGATCAACTGGGTGTCGTCAGCGTAGGAGATGATGTTGAGGTTGTATTGGCGTGCGATGGCTGCGAGGCGGCTCATGTAGACGTTGAAGAGGGTGGGGCTGAGCGAGGAGCCTTGAGGAACGCCGCATATGATCTTGGTGGCTGCTGAGCAGAAGGGAGGCAGGCGGGCTCTCTGGGTTCTGTCAGCGAGGAAGGAAGTGACCCATTCCAGGGCCTTTCCTTGGATACCGGCGTGGTGGAGGCGTGAAGTTAGGGTGCGGTGGCAGACGGTGTTGAATGCGGCCGAGAGGTCGAGGGGGATGAGGGCAGCCGTTTCCCCATTGTCGAGCATGGACCTGATGTCGTCGGTAGCTGCGATGAGGGCGGTCTCGGTGCTGTGGTTGGCTCGGAATGCTGACTGTGATGGGTCGAGGGAGTCGTTTGTCTCGAGGAAGGCGGTCAGTTGTTTGTTGACGATCTTCTCGATGACTTTGGCGATGAAACGTAGGAGCGAGATGGGGCGGGAGTTCTTGAGGTCCGTGGGGTCCGCAGTGGGTTTCTTCAAGAGGGCGCTGATCTCTGCATGTTTCCAGCTCTCCGGGAAGGTGGCAGATGCGAAGGAGGAGTTGATGTTCCGGAGTTGGGGTGCGATGATGGTGTCGGCTTTGTTGAAGATGTGGTGTGGACAGGGGTCGGCTGGGGAGCCGGAGTGGATGGTGTTCATCACGTGGGTGGTGTCTTCAGTGCTGACGGGGTCCAGGTGCAGAGGGTGGTGGGGAGGGGCGTAGGTTCGGTGGTTGGGGGTGTGGACGCCAAAGCTGTTGTGTATGTCGGCGATCTTGTGGTGGAAGAACGAGTCAAGTGAGTCGCAGAGGTCTTGCGAGGGCGTGATGTCATTGTTGCTGGCCTTTGGGTTGGAGAACTCTTTGACGATGCTGAAGAGTTCCGTGCTTTTGTGGGCATTGTTATCCAGTCGTTCCTTAAACGCTGTCTTTTTTGTGGTCCGGATCAGCTGGTGGTGTTTGCGGGTGGCGTTCTTGAGGGCTGTCATGTTTTCTGTTGATTGGTTGTTGCGCCAGGCTTTTTCGAGGGTCCGGCAGGATTTCTTGGAAATTTTGAGGTCGTTGGTATACACGAGGCTTTGTTGCTGCCTGGTCTGCCGGGGGCATTCTTCATTGGTGCAAGGGCGTCGGCGCAGTTGGTGAGCCACTGTGTGAGGTTGCGGGCTGCTTTGTTGGAGTCCCTAGTGTTGCTGGGGGGGGGTTCTGGCTCAGGGAGGTGGTGAGCTGGTCAGTGGTGATCTTGCCCCAGCATCTTCGGGGAGCCTGTTGCGGGTGGTGGTGGGTCGTGGTTTTCCTGAAGCTGAAGTGGACGCAGCTGTGGTCTGTCCAAGGTAGTCCGGTTGTGTGGCTAAAGGAGATGTGGTCGCTGGAGGAGAAGACTGGGTCAAGCGTGTGGCCGGCGTAGTGGGTGGGGGTGTTCGCCAGTTGCTTGAGTCCGAGGTTGGCGAGGTTGTCCATTATTGTCATTGTTGTTTTCAAGGTGGAAGTTGAGGTCCCCTAGGAGGATGTAGTTGGAGGATGTGAGGGCGTGTGGGCTGATGAAGTCTGCAATGGCTTTGCTGAATTGTGTGCGTGGGTCTGTAGATGAGGGTGCCTCTGAGGGGGGTCTTGTGGTCGGGGTGTATCTGGAAGTGAAGGTGTTCGACGGCGGTGAGGGTACCGTCGGAGTTGGTCGTGATGCGGATGGTGTTTTTGTGGACAATGGCGATGCCTCCTCCGGTTTGGTTGGTGCGGTCCCTTCTAGTGATCTTGTAGCCCTCTGGGATGGCTGTGGCGATGTCGGGGGCTGAGGAGGCATTCATCCAAGTTTCTGTGAGGAAGGCGACGTCTGGCGCTGTTGTGTCGAGGATGTCCCAGAGTTCGACGGCGTGCCTGTGGACAGAGCGGGTGTTGCAGCGGCCTGCATTATGTAGGGGTCGAGGGAGGGAGGAGCAGCTGGGAGGGGGAGCAGGGCCAATCGGGGGTCGGGGACGGGGCCGCAGCGGCGGGAACGAGGGGGAGCAAGTGGCACTGAAACATGGAGGGAAACAAACAACGTGAACAGAACGCAAAGGGGCACAAAATAAAGAAACGCTAAGGGAGTACAGGCAACACAGTACAGTCAATGGGGCACAGAACGTGAATCAAAAAGAAAAGGGTAACACAGTGGAGACAGTACAATCGGCAGTAGAATAAAGGCAATAAAGAGCAGAATAGAGAGCAAGCTTACGCCCACTGGACCACCAGGGATCGAACCGGCGGCAGCAGCGGGGCACAGGGCAGACACAGCACTAGCACGGCAAGCTAATGCGTCGGGGGAGCCACCTGGCCTGAAAACAGGGTCAAGGGTCGCTCCTCTAACGCGCAGCTGCCTGCATTATGTAGGGGTCGAGGGAGGGAGGAGCAGCTGGGAGGAGGAGCAGCTGGGAGGGGGAGCGGGGACCAATCGGGGGTCAGGGGCGGGGCCGCAGCGGCGGGATCGAGGGGGAGATTAGAAGGAACCCAGTGCATATTCAGAGTCCGACAAATAGTAGGGGGTAACCATGCCATAGGAGTACTTTCCTACACATGTTTTGTGGGTACAATGACCCATAACATCAGTGGGTAGACATGTTTCAGCCTTTTGTATGCCACGTATGTATACGATCAGTAGGCATTCTTTGGGACCAAAAACTATGTTGAATCCTTACGACTCAGTGTTGGTATTTCAAACTCTGGACTGGTTAGACTGAACATACAACATGAAGCATGTCCACAACAAATAGACCATAATGGATCTTTTCCTCTTTATTGGGTCAAGATTAAAAAAAGCTATGTTTATGTACCCGTTAGCGGGTATCTTTTGGCCCATAACATTATTTTCTCCGCTGCTTTGGCACAACATGGTTAACATGTGCAAGAAGGCTTGCAAACACAATGGGAACAAAACAGCCCGAACTGCCAGGCCAGGTCCTCCCTGAACCAAACCACACATACCCCAGACTAGTTTCACCCTTATTAGGGCTCATCAGCCAGGTATAGCTTGGCTCCAGTGGCACAGTGAGCACAGGAGCCACGCCTGGTCCTACCCGGCCCACTTAGAGCATCAAAAAGAAAGTAATGGATGGATGACTTTGGATGTAGCATAAATTCAGTAGGCAGTAGATATGGTTAAAAAGCCATAGCCTACTGCCTAATGTGATGAAAGTAGCTAGTATGTCTGGAGTCATCAGCTAACCGTATTCCCCAGAACATCAATACCGTCCTTTCATTTTCCAGAACAGCCCTAGAGAGGCTATAAATTGTCTTAAAATAAACATTCACTGATTTGTATGTCCTGGGATTAGGTAAACTGTTGTCTGGATAGGTTTTGTGATGCAGCGTCAATATGCTGCATTTACTGGCCACTTTCCCTCAGTAGATTCTCATGCAGTGTTTTTAATTACATTACAATTATTCTGGAAATAATTTCAAGGTTTTGAGGTGACACAACTAAAGCCCTCCAAAAGTCTGGCATAAAGGCCTGTACAGAAGCAATACAAGTACTGCACAGAGTGCATGTGCCATGTGAGAACTGTTTTATGGGTCTGCTGTTGTTTCCAATGCAACCAAGCATTAACAAAGCCTCTATGTGTAGCTTGCATTTCCAATTTGCAGGTCAGACTTAATCGCTATTGCAAAGTTGCATAGTGCACTAAATGGGTATTTCAGAAGCAGGACAACTGGTGGGCACCCTGAATGTCATCAACAGCCCAGGGTGCGAATATGAATAACAATAGGCCATTCCACTCATTGAAACCAATAGCGGTAGGACTCTTAGGCATCCATAGCAACTAATTTATTTTGCTATAAAGCGAAGTAGTGTCTTGACAGACAGTGCATCTATCAAGAGAGGAGGCTTCAGAAGCTCCACGTTTTTATTGTGCTCTTGCCCATGGCAGAACACAGTTATGTCCACCACTCCCGCTGAAGTCTTCTCGCTACTACTTCCTTAGCATTCCATCCATGAAACAAAATCCTACACTGGAATACCGAGGCAGCTTTGAGATCTCGTGTTTACACGTGATCACTACAACCTCACATTTTGCAGTGAAAAAAGTAAATAAAAATTGTTGTATACAATGTTTATATGAGTTGGAGAACTGGATGTGATAAAATATGAGTGTACTCTACACATTAATAGTCTCTCATGCACGCATATAAGTCTTTCCTGGGAGGTAGGATAAACCGAAACAGCCTATTGCATGATGGCGACGCCAAAATGCTCCTTGATGCTGACAAAAGACATGATTAGCAATCTATCATGCCAATGGCTGAAGGTGGCTCAGCCAAGCAAGCCAATTAATTGAAGGGGGTTGACCCAAATTGACTATGTATTGAGCAGAAAAGGTTAGCTTTAGCAAATCTTAGAAACGTCTTTGTGGCTCTTGGATGCCACGTGGTGTATCCGGCGATTTAGATGGTGGGTCCACTCTCACAGGAGAACTTCTGCAGGGCATGAGACATTTGTAGTTGACACCCAATGTGCTGCATAATGAGGCAACCACTGCAGTAGGGACAGATAATGGTCTGGGGCCATGAGCTTCCACTGAGCTGAAGTCTTTGAGCTCAGAGTGCACTCTGTTAGGCCCCTAACACGCATCCCAGTTAACTCACAACTTCTCCGCTAGTAGCTAGAAGGTAAAGAGCAGGGGCCTATGGGAAATAGTATTTTTAAACTTTCACAAAGTTTGATATGAACCCTATTTTCCCTTGGAGCTAAAAGAGACATCACCGACACAACTAATCGAGGCGGGCTACTCGAAAACAAAAATTCCTCTGATTACAGCTTTTCCTTAGCAAGATCCCATTCCACCCTACAATGATACACAAGTAGAGTAGAATAAACCTCTCATAGCTGGTATTGCACCATCCAAAAAAAAACCTCACACATTTGTGCAAAAGGCAAAATTTCATTTTCCAGGAGCCAGCACTGAAGCAACTCAGAATGTCCCAAAGAAGAAGTGATCAAACTGAAAAAGATTTAGTAAATCCCACCCAATGGAAGTAACAAAGAGAATAGTGGAAAAAACACGAATCCTATGTAGAAGTACATGTGAAATCCAAAAAGACAACAAACTAATACCGATGCTCAAACCTCCACAGGAAGTCATTTTACTAGCATAAGACAGTGAACAAACCACCCTACCCCAAGATTCAATTACTTTATTACAAACTAAAAAAGTAAAACTAAATAATAAGCTACAGTGACTGCAGTTCACACACCCCTGTAGACACCAAAAACGTGACATCCCGCCAGAGCTAAATAGGGTGATAAGTCCGCCCAGAAGTCATTTTGCTTAAAAGGTCAAGTACTTGGGATATACGCCTAATTTTAGTATCAAAATGATAACCCTCTTATCAACAGAAAAACCTTTCAAATGCCTACAAGACAAAACAGAACAGCACCCACTCATGGGTGCCCAGGAACCACAACAAAAAATCTTGATTGTTTCCAATCATTGACCAATCAAAACTTGTAAACGATGCCTTCCCAGTCAAAACACAATTAACTTCCATCACAGTCTTAACTATACTTTCTCCTCAACAGATGAAGAGTCACAGCACATAGCAAGCTGTCTGCGGATATGATCCTGGCGTAGAACCACAATCCCCTTTTCCTGACCACCACATGGTTCGCCCTCGTCTCCCAAATATTCAAGGATCGCTTCGACTAAAGGGCTGCACCATTCTCCATTCAGATGTAGTGAAAGGGCAGAGTATTGCTAGCCTACTTAACAGCATCTCTTGCAAATCTAGTAGTGAACATCTAAATCTCCCCTTTCAAAATGTGGGAAACTAATATCATTCCCCAACCCAGGAAATATAATCCTTATCTGCAACTATGCATGGAGTACATCACCTACCGGTGCTTTCACTTGAAAGACTACAACTATGCATGACTTACAACCTCTGCTGGAGATATAATTTTGCCTGGAAGGTTTCAGCCTTTACTGCTGTTCTCCAAAACAACAACCTTGACCAACCCTGCACTAAGCTAAGCTAACATATGACAAGGATTCCCTTCTGGGCCTAAGTAATGATGAACCCTGAGTCCCTGAATGCAGAACCCTTACCCTGGCCCAACCTAGACACCATAAAAACCTCAGCTAATTTGAACAGTCGATAATGACATAAAAATGTCTGTATTGTCATAGTTGTAGAAAGGCTGAAGTAGATTGTCCCTGTATCTAGCTTGTAAAGTTATTTGATGTAAATGTTCCGTGCAATCACTGAGGCTCTTATTTCTGTTTGTAAGGAACCAGCGGCATCACTAGGGGATTGCTGATGGAGTGATCAGTACGAGTGCAGCTAAGGCATGCAGCAGTGGTCAGTCGGACCAAGAGGGTGTGCATGTGTGCATTGTTAGCTACAAAGTGGTGCGATGGGGGGTACAGGCTAAGCGGCTTGAACCAAGTCAGTTGATTATTGTTTGATGGTTGCATCATTTTCTCACAAGAGAAGCAGATGATCTGGATTGAGCAGGACCAAATATAAGTAAAGTGGCAATAAGGGCAGTCTTTATTACTCAACCTTTTAAAAGGAAATTTTAAAAAACACTGGGTATGTGAAACTAACAGACTTTGCAGATGAAGAGGATTTCCGGTTGGATTCTGAGGGGGACAGTGTTAGAAAACAGAATAGCTGAAGAAAGATAATAGGCATCTTTAGAAGACATAATGTGGTTAAAATAAAGAGATACTATCCTCTGAGTAAGAATGAAAAAGAGGAGTTTGATTTAAAACTATAATTACTTCAATGACAAAAGTCAAGTACAGCCATGTCACCAGACTCACCTAGAATGACCACACCATCATCCACTTCACCATCGCAGGATCCCTAGGCACCACCACCCAGCCTCCCAGCTCCTCCTACTACAGCTGGAACAAAGTGATAGAGATCCAATGGATGGACACCCTCAACACCAGCCATTCCGACCCGGCAATCATACTGGGACAGGCCGTCAGGAACTTCTCCGCCTAGATGATACCACAATCCGAGCTACCTTCAAGCCAGTCCTCAACAAATACCTTCAATGCCTGAAAGACATAAAAAAATGTGCCCTGGAGGACCGCATCGAAGCCAGCTCCAACCACAGCAAGGAACTCTTTAACATAATCAGAGAGTTCTCCTGCAAGTCAGCCACCAAGAACACGATCTCCCCTACCCAAGAACTCTACAGCACCCTGGCAGACTACCTCCACAAGATAGCCACTATCTGCAGAAACTTCGAACCCCAGGTCACCGGCCTCAATAGGCTCCTCACAAAAACTGACGCCACCTACAACCATCCACTAACCGCCCGGCAACAGCTCACCACACAGAGCACCACAGCCATCATGGACTCAATCCACTTCGGAGCACCCACGGACCCCTGCTCCCACCTACTCTTCAACCCCAGGATCCTTGATCTTGCATTCCTACTCAGCAACAAACTCACCGCCATTTCTCAACTCTTTTATCACCACAGCCACCTACACCAAACAATGGAAACAAGCAGAAGTCAGACCCCTGCTCCAGAAACCCTCTACCAAACCCCACACACAAGAACCACTGCCCCATCTCTTTGCTCCCCTTCCTTGCCCAAGTCCAAGAGAGGAGAGACAGCACCTGTGATCCTCCTCGACTGCTAAGCGAAGTTCAATACCGTATCCCAGCACACAATCATCAAGATACTCTGCCACATCGCGATCCAGGGAGACGCCCTCAAATAGATCGCATCCATCCTCACAGGATGAAGCCAGAGACACCGCCTACTGCCTTTTACCTCAGAGCCAAAGAGTACCATCTGCGGTGTCTCTCAAGGTTCATCCCTTAGCCCTATCCTCTTCAACACGTACACGACATCCCTGACCTATATTGGCAAAACCCCTGGCCAGAACATCATATCCTACGCGGATGAAACCAAAGTCATCCTCTAACTTTCAAGACCCCTCCACATCTAGAACCAACTTCCACGAATGTATGACAAGCGTCCCTAACTGGATGAAGATCAACTGCCTGAAGCTCAACATGGACAAGAAGGACAACACATCCCCATGGAACACCTGGTGGCCCTCTGAACTCTGAAGCCCACAGCGACAGATAACGCTCGCAACCTTGGCATCATCCTGGACAGTACACTCAACATGAAACGCCAGATCAACGCAGTCACCTCTGCTTTCTTCCAAACCATTTGCATGCTCTAAAAGATCTTCAGATGGGTCCCCGTCAACATCAGGAAGGTAGTCACTCAAGCTCTAGACATCAGCCGACTGGACTATTGCAACGGACTCTACGCAGGACTCATCACCCAACTCCTAAAGAGACTCCAGATGATACAGAACTCAGCTGCCAGATTCATCCTCAACCTCCACAAATGGACCTCCATCACCCCACCCCAGGAACCTCCACCGGCTCCCCATCCAGAAAAGGTGCCAATTCAAGATGCTGATACATGCCTAAAAGGAGCCCCACGGCGAAGGACCACCATGCATCAGCCACCGCATGAACTTCCACCAACCCTCCAGACACCTGTGGTCCGCCATCCTCACTCACACTCCCCGCATCCTCCGAAGTAACAGTAGAGGACGTTCCTTCTCCTACCTCGCCGCCTAGTCCTGGAACAACCTTAACCTGCGCCTCCGAGCATCATCCTCCCTGCCTGAATTCAGAAAGGGACTCAAGACCTGGCTTTTCGACTGATCCCCGCAGGAACCCAGTGCCTGGACACCCTGGCGGG
The DNA here is from genome assembly GCF_964261635.1 of Lissotriton helveticus. NCBI lineage: Eukaryota > Metazoa > Chordata > Amphibia > Caudata > Salamandridae > Lissotriton > Lissotriton helveticus. The sequence goes on along the minus strand of NC_136068.1, from coordinate 1,820,626,853 downwards.
TGATTAGCCGCACTCTACTAATCCTAGTTGATTGATTGAAAGAATACAACGAATATCCACCCATGGGGCATGAAAAGGCGCAAACTCAAATGAGTGTGATGTTAGAAATGTAAAAACTAAAAGAAGTCCTCTTTTCATAGAATGTATATGACTAGATGTTTCACTTGGTGCCAAAGAATCAAATCGGATATTAATTCCTGTGTCTTGTGACATCAGGGGATTTCTATATGCTTCTGCTGCTTGATTGAACTATTTGCACATAGGTGATCTGGAGTCGACTTAAACACAACCTACTACCACAGTGAACACAAACACTTTGTACTTTTGCAGACGTCTTTGTCCTCATCATTTCAATATCACTTTGCACTTTCCATCGTTTCCTTTTGGCGCATTGGATTTCTTGTAAGTATAGAAGTCTTGGCCTTTAGTCAAGTCTTTCCCTTCTATCAAAGTTAATCCCAGTTTTCCATTGCCAGATTTAAACAGGCTTCTTATAACGGATTTACATGTAATGTTTCAATGCAGAGTGTAATTCTCCGTTTTCTTTTAAGCCCATTTAAAGCTTTATCACTCTGGTGCGAAGTTTGGAGCTGACAACATGAAAGTCCTGTCAATTTTCGAATCTGAAACCACCAAACACGCGTGGTGTCTTTTAAAGCCGACTTGGGGACTTTTTAAAACCTCAGTAGGTGCAATACATGTTTATATTGTCTGTGACCTGGCAAGAGCAGTCACTAGCAGCATCAGGGTACAGACTGTACAGCCCTGCTTTTCAACGTGTCTCTTCTGTATTTATGTATTTTTTACAGCCTTTCATTGACATTAAATCTGATCACCCTTTCTTCGTCTCCAGTATGTTCTGTTTGAGTGTTCTCCTTTGAAGCATCACTGTTAGATAAAAGGCTCTACACTTTTGTAACTTTTTTCTAAAGTTTCACTTTTACTCCTGCCATGTTTTCTTTAGAAAACTCAGTCTGCACCTGAAATGCATATGGTATGGAACAAGAACTCTCCAAACAGCCTGCTGTAGACTTGTGTAATGTATTAATGTAGCATGAAAGACACCTTTGCCACTTAGTGGTATATCATGTCGTTTGATATTCTTTTGGCAAATTAAGATGCCTACATTTTAAGACCTCAGGGACCAAGCTGTCAAACTGAGCCTCTTGGACCTTGGATAACACTAAGGTTCCCCTCTGCATAATGGAGTGGAGAAGGTTGGAACTTTTATTGCATCTTCAGTGTCATTTTCAACAGAAGGGAGAGTCGTGGTTGACAGCCTTCTGTGGCAAAATCAAGGAGATATGAGATTAATTACATTTGTTGACTAGCTGTGGTATAAAAAGAATTGGTGGAAGCCGGTACCTTGAAGAAAATGTAGGCATATGATGGAAATATTCCTATGCAAGGTGTTTCCCATACTGAGAATATACTTTCCACCACTGAATGGTCTAATTACAATTCATGAGATATGTCTATAGTCTGTTTAGGATGCCTGCCTGAAATGTTGTTCTGCCGGTAGGTGTTGTGCAACCAGACACATTTCCTTGAGGATGGCCCAATGACAAAGCTCCTGTGCTACATTTGACAGCTGGTTTAGAAAACTATGGTCATTTGGTCTGTCTTAATCTGTGCCACCACTCAGTATATAAAGTATATAACAGTGAAGGACGTTCCTTCTCCTACCTCGCCGCCAAGTCCTGGAACAACCTTAACTTGCGCCTCCGAACATCATCCTCCCTGCCTGAATTCAGAAAGGGACTTAAGACCTGGCTTTTCGACTGATCCCTGCAAGAACCCAGTGCCTGGACACCCTGGCGGGTGATTAGCCGCAATGAAAATAATTACTATGAAATGAAAAGCTTTCAGTGCTAAGTGTGGTGTACTGATTTCCAATAAATGTATGTTTCACTGACCACCTGTTTCCAGTGACCTTAGATTGATAAAATGTGCCCCAACACTGTGTGAGGTATCTACTGTTATTGTCAGAGTAGGGACTGTTGGTCTGGTGTTTCTCACCTTTCCTGCGTCGTCCTTGAATACACAGTTTTACAACATCTCAACTCTCTGAGAAACAAGCAAAAGTCCTTCCAAGTGCCCAGAAGACTATGCCCATTGGTTATCACTCTTCTCGCAGACTGTAACTCCAGGTAAAAACGAATTTGTTTATGAAATGCCCGAACATCACTCTGAACGTATCTGCTCCCAAAAATGTTTTCAGTGGTGGTGGTGTTATCCCCCTTAAAAGTTGTCAGAGCTGGCAGCATCAGAGAGGTACATGTCTTGCGATCCCAGAGCTGGGCCTCCACACCATGATAGACTAAGGCCAAAACACCTACATTACACAATGCTAATCACTCGAAGTGAACTTTCTAAGACAACCGGGCAAAACCTAAAAGATTGTCTAGAAAACACAGACACAAGACTGCAAATATAAACAGGTATTCCCCGAGACTTGCATATCAGCGCAAGGACACCTTTAAGGGTAATCGCAGCGCTCTATAAATTCAGTAACATAACATCTCCTATAGTTGAAGTCCATGAAAGTTGATCCCAATCTGCAGTCTGTGAGATCACGTTTTAGATCACCATCCTGACTGTTTTCCATCACCGAAAATCGCATGTGTCCAGTCCAGATGAAGCTGCGTACCTGGAAATATTAGCAGCGCATCATCTTGTTTCCAAACCCTCTGGTGGAAACAAACTAATCTAACAATTGTAGTCACATACAAGGGCATTGTGGGCTTAGGGTCGACAGCATCATGAGTGGACTGGCCCCTGCTATGGCCCTCGCTACAAAGTCAAACCATTGTTTAAGAACAATTCTGAACTCCACCACTAGCAGAACAAGCGACAGAATATGAATCTAGAATAGACAGAGCCTGTACACGGGCTCTTTTTGTAAGGTACCTACTTAGAACTCAAACTGTTCAGCACTAGAGATAAGTACAGACGAAGAATCCAAGCCCTCAACTTTGAGGCATAAGGGGGGAGGGTTCCGGTGCAATTTCATTGCCCAGGTCTTGGGAAATTGATACATTTTGTGGAGCTGGTAGGTGCGACAGACTTAAGCTCATGTCCACAACCAACCCGGCACTGCAAAAGCTTGCACAAAAGAAATTGTACACAATCCTCTGGCTACTTCCAATATTAGCCCTTATAACTATCTTGATCCAATTCGCTGTCTTTTTAATCCAACTGGTGAACCACTATATTAGCTTTTTGTGGGGTGCATTGGTGCTCAATGTAGTGCTCCTGATAAAGACACTTCATTCAATAATATGTTTGCCTTTTTTGGCCTACAATCCAGCACTCATTTCAACACACTTACGCTTTAGCATTGCTGATTGTATTACTTCTTTCTATTCAATTTTATTGGGCCTCAGTAGAATTTCAGGGAAAACCACAATAAAGGGTCACATGAACACCATAGGGGGGCTCTGGAATTAAACCATGTGGGCACTATGATGAAAACCAATGTCTCAGACTCAGTGGACCTCTCAGGAATTGGTCCAGTTACCTGTGAGTCACCCGACTTCCTTCTAGCTATAGTTTCAAGGAAAACCAGATCCATTCTCAACACATATCAATGCAGTGTTGTTCCCCGACTTGCAAAACACAACATTCTGAGGTACTTGGCAAAGGCAATGGTGAAAGAGACTAGAATAACTGGACTGGTCAGACCTACAGAAGAAACCTCTCTCGGGCAAAGCTACACAGAAAGGCTCTCCAAGGAACTCACTATTCATATGTTGCCTGGAAGAGAAGACAACCGCCCTCATCATTTTAAGACTTTAAGGCCACTCATCCCTGTTGTTTACGCTTCTATGAATTACTGTTACAGAGGGCTCCAGTAATTCCAGAAGCAGGCAAATTAAAAGATTTTGGTGAATACCATTAATTATTGGTCTTTCCCAGTTCATTACCTCATGTTTTTCCCTACAGTTTCACACTGCAATACTGACAAGCATTCTTGGGCACCGCTGTGAGACAACTACTCCGGCCTTCCACAGGGATAGCACACCATTCGGAGACAACCATTACTGCAAATTACTACATCGCTGAGTGACTGCCACTTCCACCCAAGCGTGAAGGAATGTGCATCACAGGGAGATAACCGTTCCCGCCTTCCGTTGGGACCACACATCACTGAGAGACAACCATTTCTGCAAGACACAACTTCACTGAGTGACTGCCACTTCCACCCAAGCATGAAGGAATGTGCGTCACTTGGAGGCACCCATTCCTATCCTCCTTACCTATAGGACACTACTACTCCCGACCTTAAAAGCAGGGCATGGAATTGCTGAGGAAAAATCTCCTAGCCCTGCAATTTCCCAGGGTACCCAAGAGTGCTCCACTGACCCTGCTCATGCCAAAGATGGAAACCGTGGCGGCACAATCGGATATAAAGGAATTACATGCATAACACAAACCTAAAATCAATGACTGAACAACACTCCCAGACACCTTCCATTCTGAACTGCAGATTCTTCATACAAAGTAATGTTTAGAAGTGAGTATGCTCTTGAGATCTTTATTAAACAGTGTGCAGCCCATCTCCAACACAAGGAAATGCTACAACGCAAATAGTTCCAGATCCTCCATCTTGTTCGTGCTTCGATTGCTTCCGTTGTAAATGGGTCCTCCTAGACATTCCTAAAGGTGCAGAGAAGAAAGTCTCCAAAGGGGGCCCATGCGGCACTTTGTGGTACCTTCCTCTATTATAATGCAGCCGGATGGCGAGTCCAAAGTCTATCAGAGGGAGACACACAGCTTTACACCCCTGAATACAGGACATTCAGTGTCCACAGGACAAAGGGAGGAGGGTTTTGGGAAACAGACTGATAGCACTCACCTCAGAAATACAATCAAGAGAAACAACTGTACAGCAGTCATTGCAATGCTTTCAGAGTGAGGCACATTCTTGCAGCACTCACTGCAGCGATGCCACGCCCAGACAACTGCATCCAAGCAACAAATGCCCAATCTTGCAACACTTTCTGCACACTGGATGAAGTTACACCAGTGACAAGCACACACCCTCACAATACTACATCACTGATGTAGAACTGCTCACTGGAGCCTACACAGCACATCGAGGGATAACTCAAACCACAGAAAAGTCATTCAGAGATTTCAGGCACATCCACAGGATGCAACCACTTCTCTCATTTGACATTCATAAATGACACACATACCAGTCTCTCCGGCATTCACAGGATGTGGAGACCACGCTTCAGTTCAAAGGTGAGAATCTATGGTTACCTTCTGGGAGCACAGCACCATCCATAGGATGCAATTACAGCTCTTGTATTTTATCTAGAAACCACTGGTCTTTCCACAGGCCACAACGTTAGCTCTCATACAATATTCAGAGACCACGTACCACTCACAGCTTTTATGCAAAACACTCAGTCAGCAGGTCATCCAAGGCACAAACAAACCTTACATGTAGCTTCTAGATGACAGAGTTTAAAGCTCCAGCCATAAAAAAACAGGCACACTACAGCTTCCTTGCACCAGTCACTGACAACAGCTTCATCCAAGGGACAAAGGCACAGCCATCATTCAGTGCAAAAGAAAGGAAATACAACCATAGCTCTCAAAAAGCTCTCCCATGATATGGAGCAATTGCAACTCTGTCCATGGCGTACAAAGACCGTTGTCATACAGAGATCACAGTTCCATGCAATGGACAAGGTAATGCCACAGCTCACAGAACAGGATTTATAAAACAATAAAAAGCTGTCCCTTTTGTCTACTGGCAGTCAACATAACCCCATCAACATAACCCCATAGCATCTGTTGCAGCTTTTCTGGAGACACCAAGGATTCCACAATAACCTCAAGGAGGCACCTCTTTTTCCACAGCACTCAATGACGCCTCTAAAAATATCCACAATAAGAGGATGACACTTAAACAACGCTATCATTACTACACTACAGTGCTCTCCAAGTCTGTTCACTTCGCAGTCCACCTGTACTATACTGAAAAAGCACACTTTTTCTGAAACATTGCCCCACAGACCGTGTATCCCCCTGTGTACTGGCTTGAGAAAGTCTCCCTCCGCCCCAAAAACCTCAATTAGTAAGGAGACTCTTACCCTAGAAGCTTCGGGGCCCTTGGCCCTAAGCTGCAATGCAATAGCAAGCTCTGTGGCAGTTTTAAGCACCCCCCAAATCTGTCTGTAGGGGCAAGCCATGGTCCATACTCTCTCCAATTACACTATAGGTTGTCATTGCCTTTTCTTTAACAGTTCTAGCAGACATTTCACAAGGCATTTGACTCTGAATGTCCATCGCAGTTTGATACACCATTATAATTCTGATTGATAGACAGGTTTGGTGCCCAGCAAATGGGTAAACCCCTGGTCGAGGGCAAAACTGGGTAGCTGGCTAAAATGTCTCCACTATATAGGAGGCTATGGATGGCCCAACCCTCCACAGCTTGTGTGCCCAAGTTATCTAAAAATGGATAAACGACATTCTTGTTCCCCCTGGCATAGTCTTCATGCAGAACAGTTCCACAGTGAGTCCTCCTGTGTTCCAGCAAGGTAGTGAGTCTGGTAAAACATTTCCTGCACTGGTTGCACTGATATGGCCGCTCACCGGTGTGACTGCGCAGATGGTGTGTGAGAGACTGCTTGTGTCTGAAACTCTTCTCGCAATTGCCACACGGGTAGGGCCGTTCCCCGGTGTGGATCCGAAGGTGGACACGTAGGGTGGACTGCTTGTGAAAGCACTTTTGGCACTGCTCGCACTTGAAAGGTCGCCGCCCTTCTGTCTCCTCATACTCATCCTGGGCCTGCCAGGGAAGGTGGAGATGGGTTGGCACAGGACTAGTTCCACTAACAGTTTCGTCCATACACAGCTTGTCCTCCTTCGGAGACAGTCTGGGACTTGCAACCTGGGACGTCCTGTCACTTTTCACACTGCACGACTTCCATTTGTCTGGGTGCTCAACCTTAGGGACATGCTGGGGGTTAGTCAACGGAGGTGGATTCTGACTGATATCACTTGGAGGACTAACACTGACTTGATCACAGTCATTGTCTGGGACTGCGTGTTCCTCTTTCTGAACTGGTGCAGAGGTGCTGTTAGTGGCCTCCTTATTAAGGGTCTGATTGAACGTGTTGCTTACAGACACCTTTTCCTCCTGAATCTGCAGTGTACCCACAACAGGAGATTGGCCAGCAGAAATGTGGTCAGAGATACGAGAAGGACAAGGCTTTAAGTCCATTTGAAGCTGTTGAAGGGTAGGAAAATGGCACGGTGCAGCACTGGTTTTATCGATCACAGCACATGGGTATCGCTGTTCTTCTACTGGAACTTTGGGAGGAAGGATAAGTTGGGGTTTCTCATCAAATATTGCTGGTAAGGGCGATGTTTCGGAGCGGGCATCATGTGAGATGACATGTTGAGGCACTGCTTCCAATGTTTTGCTGTAGACATCACCCAGGTTGGGCTTCTCCTCTGTAACTGATTGGGACACAGAGCAAGAAGGCTGTGCGGGAAAGAGGGTCTTGCGTCCATCCCACAGGAATGATTTATCCCCACTGTGAACTTTCTGATGCTCAAGGAGATTGCTGAGATGGTTGAAGTCAATCCCAGGCTCACTACCTGGGTACCTCTTGTCCCGATATGAATGAGAGCGTAGGTGCTGCGATAATGAAGATTTATTGCGATAACGTTTCCAGCAGATGCTGCACCAGAATGGCTTCTCTCTGGAGTGCTTTTGCTGGTGAAAGGAACTGGTGGGGTTGATGCTGATAGCTGTCTCAAACTCACTGTGCTCTAAGCTACTGGCAATTTCTTGGACTGCTGGAAGGCCAGCTGCGGTGATGGAGTCAGCCTTGCTCTCCATGATAGGGGGTCCGGTTTCCTTTGAGTGGGTTTTCTGGTGAGAATTGAGTAGTGCACGTCGGCTGAAGCACCTTCCACACTCACTGCACTGGTACGGCTTCTGTCCGGTGTGGGTTCTTCTGTGGCTAACAAGTGATGACTGGTGCCGGAATTTTTGTCCACAAATATCACATTGAAATGGACGTTCTCCAGAGTGTATCCTCTGATGTATTCGAAGAGTGGTTTTCATACCAAAGCTTTTACCACATTCATTACATTCAAAGCATTTTCCAGAGTTGGGAACTGTGGTTTGCTTATGGGAGGTAGTCGGGTCTAGAAGGATAGTTTCGGAGTCTCTTTCTTTTTTTAACAGTTTCTCTGTAGTTATTGGCTGTGGGGCTGGCTTTTTTGTGCTATGTGCCTTCTGATGGATAGTAAGGTCCGACTCTGTGGAGAAGCCTTTACCACGTTCCTTACACAAATGCAACTCCTCCTCTATGTGAGTTCTTTGATGGCTTACAACAGAAGCCTGGTTCCGGAAAGTTTTACCGCAAGTGTCACAATGGAACAATGGTCCTATGGTGTGCATCCGCTGGTGGATGAGTAGGGTGGAGTGCCTATCAAAGCTTTTGCCACATTCGCTGCATATAAAGCACTTGCCTAGCCGGTGACTCTTGAGATGGTAGTTGAGAGAGGATCGGCAGCTGAAGCAGCTTTTACAATCTGTGCACTTGTAAGGCCGCTCCCCAGTGTGTGTTCTCTGGTGCACTGTGAGCAGGGAACGCCTGTTAAAGCGCCTTCCACACTCATTGCACTGGTACGGTTTCTGTCCTGTGTGGATCCTTTGGTGGCTTACCAGAGAGGACTGGTGCCGGAAGCTCTGTCCACACAGGTCACATCGGTAGGGACGCTCCCCAGTGTGGATTCGCTGGTGAATTCGAAGGGTTGTTTTCATTCCAAAGGTTTTCCCACATTCGTTACAATGAAACGTCTTACTGGGATTGTTTATCTGCATGACCGTAGGGAGGGAGGACTGGTCGCTTAGGACACTATGAACAGCCTGGGGGTAGCTGGGTTGGTCATTTGGAATACTATGTACAACCTGGGGGTCACAGACAACTGTACGTACAACCTGGGTCAGCGGAGGTTGGTCACTGAGGATACTGTGGGCAGCCTGTGGGAGGGGTGACTTTTCGCTGGCACTATGTACAGACTGTTGCTGCGGGTATTGGTCACTGATGCTATGGACAGCCTGGGGTTGACAGGATTGGTTACTGACATGGACAGGAGGCAGCAAAGAGGAGTCATGATTGACACTACACATAGCTTGTGGAATTGTAGACTTCTGATTGAAGCTGTGTACAGCTTCAGAACTCTGGGACTGGTCACTGATGATGCTTTGTGCCGCCTGGGAGAGTAGGGACTGGTCGTTGATAATAGTTTTCACATTCTCTGGAAGGGCAGGGCCACCCATGATGCCAAGAATAGGTTTATGAAGGGGGAGCTGGTCACTGATGATGCTATAGATAGCCTGGGGGACATAGGATTGGTCTTTAATAAGGGCATAAAAAGGCTGGGGGGTGAGAGGCTGGTGACATATTCCACTTTCAAAGTTAGTTTCTCTTTTCAAACACCTCTCTCCCGCGTGTTTCCGCTGATGTAAAGTCAGTTGTGAAAGTCTGGTAAAGTCTTTACCACAAAACTTACACTGATGTAGTGCTAGCCCAGAGTGTATCCTTTGGTGGCTAGCCAGAGAGGTCTCATTTCGGAAACTCCTGCCACAATCAACACACATAAAACACTTGCCTTGCCGGTGACTCTTGAGATGGTGATTGAGAGAGGACCGACAGCTGAAGCTGCTCTTGCACTCTGTGCACTTATAAGGGCGCTCCCCAGTGTGGGTCCTCTGGTGCACAGTGAGAAGGGAGCGGCGGCCGAAGCTCTTGCTGCACTCATTGCACTGGTACGGCTTCTGCCCCGTGTGTATCTGGCGGTGGCTCACCAGAGAGGATTGGTGCCTGAAGTTCTTATCACACATGTCACAAGCAAACGGACGCTCTCCAGTGTGAATTCGCTGGTGCACCCGAAGAGTTGTTTTCATGCCAAAGGTTTTACCACATTCATTACATTTAAAGCTTTTGGTGCTGTGAATCTCTTTCTTCTGTGGTAAGGAGGACGAGTTGCTGAGAACACCCTCAGAGTCAGATTCCATTTTCATCTTTTCCTTTATACTATGTGTCTTCTGATGCATTCGGAGTTGTGACTTCCGAACAAAGTCTTGACCGCATTCCTTACAATGATGCAATCCCTGCTCTAAGTGTGACTTTTGATGATTCGCAAGAACCGACTGCTTCCTGAAGCCTTTTTTACATATGTCACACCGGAAAAGCTGTTCAGCTGTATGTGTCCTCTGGTGAATAAGGAGAGTGGAGTGTCTACCAAAGCTTTTGCCACAGTCATTGCATATGAAGCACTTGCCCAGTCTGTGACTTTTTATGTGATGGTTGAGTGATGATCGACAGCTGAAACTGCTCTTACACTCTGTGCACTTGTAGGGCCGCTCCCCAGTATGAGTTCTCATATGGACAGTGAGAAGGGAACGCCGGCCGAAACATTTGCCACACTCGTTGCAATGGTATGGTTTCTGTCCAGTGTGAATCCGTCGATGGCTCACTAGTGAGGACTGATGCCGAAAATTCTTACAGCACAATTCACAAGCAAACGGCCTCTCTCCTGTATGTATACGCTGGTGTACACGAAGAGTGGTTTTCATGCCAAAGGTTTTTCCACATTCATTGCACCTGAAGTGTTTACCAGAGTTGTCTATCTGGAATTCTGCGGCTAGGGTGGCAGGATCACCAGCTATGACAGCACACTCAGTTTCCTTTTTCAACTGCTTCTCTGCACTGTGCGTTTTCTGATGGGCCTGAAGCTGCAACTCGCGGGTGAAGCCTCTACCACATTCATTACACTGATAGAATGGTCTACTGTGGGTTTTCTGATGGCCCACGAGTGACGACTGGTGACGGAAGCTTCTCCCACAAGCATCACAGCGGTAGGGTTGCTCTCCAGTGTGTGTCCGTTGGTGAATGAGGAGAGTAGAGTGCTTGCCAAAGCTTTTCCCACATTCCCCACAGATGAATGATTTGCCCTGTCTGTGACCCTGGAGGTGCTGGGTGAGGGATGATCGACAGCTGAAGCTACTCTTACACTCTGTACATTTGTAGGGACGCTCCCCAGTGTGAGTCCTCTGATGCACAGTGAGCAGAGCTCGCCGACCAAAGCACTTGCCACACTCGTTACACTGGTATGGCTTCTGGCCAGTATGAATCCTTTGGTGACTTACGAGCGAGGACTGGTGCCGAAAGTCCTGTCCACACAGGTCACATCGGAAGGGACGTTCACCAGTATGGATCCGTTGGTGAACTCGAAGTGTGGTTTTCATACCAAAGCTTTTGCCACAGTCACTGCATTCAAAACGCTTATTGGTTTTGTCAACGGTATGGCTGTCGAGGTTACCTTCACTTTGTAAACGTCTGACTCCACTATGCTTTCTCTGATGCGAAGCAAGCTGTGAAAGCCTGGTGAAGTCTTTACCACATTCCTGACACTGATACAGCCCTATCCCAGTGTGTTTCCTCTGGTGGCTCTCCAGAGAGTTCTGGTGCCGGAAGCTTCTGCCACAATCCCCACATATAAAACACTTGCCTAGTTTGTGGCTCTGGAGGTGGTGGTTGAGAGATGACCGACAGCTGAAACTGCTCTTACATTCTGTGCACTTGTATGGTCTTTCACCGGTGTGAGTCCTATAGTGCACTGTGAGCAAGGAACGCCGCCCAAAGCACTTGCCACATTCATTACACTGGTAAGGTTTATGTCCTGTGTGTATCCTTTGGTGGCTCACCAGTGAGGACTGATGACGGAAGCTCTGGCCACACACATCACAACCATATGGACGCTCTCCGGTATGAATACGCTGGTGAATTCGTAGTGTGGATGGGGTCTTGAAGTGCTTGCCACAGACGTGACACTGGTGGGCTCTCTCTCCCATGCTCACCCACGAGTGAACGTCCAGTTGGGTGGACTGGTTAAAATTAGGATCATCTGAGAAGACATTATTTGTTCCGTTAGGGTTCTCTTCAGGCACCAACTCTTCCTGATCAAGCTGCTTCACACTTGTAGACCATGGAAAGCCTCCCTGAGAAGGGGACTGGTCATGACTCTCAGTAACCTCCTCTTCCATATTTTGTGTATGTAATAATCCATTGAGCAATAAGGTTACACCTCGTAAACATTGTGCTGCAACATTAGCCATTTCTCCTTCTGGCATCTGGGTTGAAGGACATGGATAGGAGTAAACTCTTGTCGCTAGGTCTGTATTGAGCTCTAGACAGGATGTGAAAGGAGGAATGTCAATTTTGTTTTCCGCTCTGTCCGCAGCAGAGTCTTCTGTGAGGTGTGGTGTTTGGTGCTTGTCGTTCTCTCCTGAATGTTGAGGGATGGATTCTTCATCAGCAATGTCTTGCATTTTCTCTGGGAAGAAAGCATTAAAACACAGTGAGTTACTTACATAATTTGATTAAGCAAAAATGATTAATAATGTCAAGACAGACAATATAAGGAGTATAACCACGGGATGCAGGGGTATAATAGCACAAAAGGGCTGATTGGGGGGTGGACGGGGACTCTAAGGGTTTTAATACATGTATACATAGTGCATGCTTAGAAATCTGGTCAGTTAATTTAGAAAACTAAGAGATAGCAGTCAAAAGGATAGGTCTTGAAAATTATGCTTGTTTACTCCCCATGGCACGCTGAACTGGGGCAGGGCGAGCAATCTTTTACTTTTACTTGTTGGGAAGGGGTGTTTCCTAGCAAACAAGCCCAAGCGAAGCACAGATTACAGGCCAATCAAGGTGCAGGAATGGCAGACAAGTTACTGAGATATGCCACCACCCTATGTGGTGGCGGGGCTTTTAAGACTACACAGAGTACAGTGAGTGGATGACACAGAGATGGACAGTAATGTGCAGGGGCTTAATGCGTGGCTTAGGCAGCTGATAAACAACATCAACGTTGGCACATAGACGCTCCTAGGAGAACATGTCTGGAGTTTCCCTCTGACCAAGCAGTACAGGTAAACTAGATACCAGATAGAGCATGGGCACTTGGAAGAGCTAGCCTCCTAAGTTTCTTACTGAGTATACAACACCTCCACTTCCCATTTTACCTACCATGCAGCTCTTACGCTCTACAAATTTGGTAATATCTAAATAAAATATACAGTCATTGTACTATTACGCTGCATTTCAATACAGAATTGGTTCAGGAATTGAGATTCTGTGGTTGTGTTGTTATCTTACATTCACTAACATATTAATCATACATAAATACAGCAATGCATGGGCTGTGAATGTCACCCAGTAGTACTCATGGAAGTGGGTCTGAATCAGAGGCAGGCTTTTTAAAGGTAGCTAGCCAGAGCTGGCAGTGGACGAATGGTTGAGGGACGTAGGGAACCACACATAACATTCACTGCAGACATTAGTTTGAGTCCAAGAACCTTTGCACTAATTCATCGTCTTTAGTAAGCACAACTAATTCATGGATCAGAAGCATGCCCCACACTGCCTTCAATGGCCATAGTAACATTGTGAACATTCACACAATGCTAATTTGTATGTATGTATGCAAGTATGTATGTGCTGGCATTTCAAAAGCACATATCTAGCAGGAAAAAGGGTGTGTGTGTGTGTGTGTATACACATTACTGAGTTTTTATACAATGCCCAGACCACCTATTATATGATATCATGGTGTTTAGTACACAGAGTACATTGTCTTCGTTTGTAGGTTTTCATTGAAGGAAAACATAGTAGGCTGAAAAGGTATTTTTTCCACTGGCCCCAGTTGGTGTTAGAGATGTGGTTTGGAAGGTGAGGTGTGAGACTGCGGGCCTCATTCAGACTAAGGAGGGATGCACTCTGTTCCACCAGGTAGGCACTCTGCTGTCCTGGTAGACTACAGCCCTCCACATTTAGAGATCTTTGCCCGCCTTACAGCGATCTCTGTGCCTTCAGAGGAACCAGCGCCTCAGTGGCTCTGCAACTTTGCTGTACAGGCACAATGTTTAATAAGCCTGCACAATTTTTTGTTTTACAAACTCACAAAGTGGGAGTCTTTTTTTGTAAAAAAAATGTCCCTGATATGCTCTGATCCCTCGCCCCCCAGCATATGTGGGGATGGGTGGAGGGGTATCATTTCTGCGTTTTCCTGTTACCTGACAGGCTTTCACTGGTGTCCAGAAAAGGAAAAAGTACAATAGGGCACACGGTTTAAGGTACATAAACTGATTTACGTGAAAGTCTTAGATTCCAAGCTGAGTTGCTTGCCTAAACTGAGTGTACTTCAAACTGCCAAACTCTGAGGCCCTTTGCTCTGTTCTGTCTTTCCAAGGTATTCTAATATTTCTGCCTGCCATTGTTATCTCTGCTTCACACCCATAACTGAACATCACCCTCTCGTTCTACCTCACTATTATGCCTTAACTGTTTATCTCACGACTGTATCCTTTTCTCTCTTCCCAGTCTTTTCCCCCCCTTACTTTCTGTCACAGGTCCGACAAGCAAGAGTCTGTTAACCCCAAAGAATGGTGGTCCGCCACTCCCCTTTCACCCTGCACCTTTTCCCCACAGCCACAAATCGGTACTTGGTACGGCGAACCTGGAGACATCGAGAAGGATTGGCCCGACGGGATACAAGTGTGCGGCTCCTTTAAGGCAGAGGATTGCGATTACGGAGCTCCACCCCTGGTGACGACAAAAGCAGGAAGTACAGGCACGAAGGGGGACGGCGATTCCCCGGCGGAGGAGGAAGCAGGACGAGAACGAAGACGTGAGGAGAACGGGAACGACAAGCCAGGAGGCCACCGGTTGGACGTTTCGCCCTGCCACGCGCCCACGGGAGGAGCGTGGCTTCGAGAGGTACGGGGCCGGGTCGCGGGTTGGGTTGGGAGGCGGAAGCAGCCCCCATTGTAAATCCCTCAAGAGAAACCCTTCCCCTGAGCACGAGCACTTCTAGGCACGGCCATTTGATTAAGTTTGTGCACTACACCCTGGTTGTGGTCCCTCACTCCCGACCCTTATCGCCATTCCCCGAGTACAGGACGTAACTAGTCTTTCTTCATTTCTTTATGGTGCATCGCGATATCCTTGGGAAGAGACAATACCTGGATGACAACTACCAAGACCACAAGGCAACGCGGCTGACCAACTTGTACAGAGACTAGAGACCTCTTTTGAGTCCCATGAAAAAAACGTATATTCCAATAAAACCCTCCTTGAAGCCCCTATTGAAGGTGCCTGTGTTTCTCTTTGAGCCACCAGCCCCCCCCTCAGGTGTGCGACCCCCCTACAAACCTGGCACCCCCGGGACACTTTCTCTTCCTCTTCCCCATGTACTCTTGCTAAAATAGTAACATTTGTTGGTACAGTGATGCAGTATCACATAACATTCCAATGAGCCATACTGTTAGAAATGGGGGTCTCTAGTTGGCAGAGGTAGGTATCTTTGTCCAAATAGGGACTCTTCTTCCTAGTCAGGGTAAGGGGTGTACAATTCTAAAATAAAACCCTGCTCACCCCCTTGGTAGCTTAGCACGAGCAGACAAGCTTATCTCAGAGGCAGTGTGTAAAGCATTTGTGAACACATACAGTAATACAGTAAAAACACTACAAATGGACATCACACCAGTTTAGAAAAATAAGTAAACCAACTGAAAGAAGGTCGCTAAACTTTCCCTCCGACCCCCTTGTGTTAGTATTATTAGAAAAATAAGTAAACTTTATCTAAACCAACAAGACGAAGAACGACAAAAATCCAACATACAATACTTAAAAATAGTTACTGTGTAAAATAACCTTTCAATTGCAGGAAAAACGTGAAAATACAGTTACTCCAACTCTGTAGCTCCGTCTGGGGCTACTGCAATACTGAATACAACAGAGTCTGGCAATTCCGGCCAACCGCGTCGATACAGGTTAGCAAAATCGTCGACAGACTCGGGAGACAGTACCTTTTATTGTTGTGGCCGACACGTCCACAACCGTCGTGGTTGCGATGTGAGATGATAGCGTTGCACCGTGCGGTGTCCTCACGGCTCGCTGCAGTCTCGTAGACAGAGTCGGTGAGACCAAGGCTTGTATTGCAAGGTGAGGCGATACTTGATGCAGTGCTGGCAGGTTACGATGCGGCGACGGAGCCGGTAGATGTTTGAGTCGGGCAGCGACGGAGTCGAAGATGTGAGTGAAGCGTGTGGCAAAGCATTGCGGAGTGCGATGCCCCCAGGACGTGGTGCAAGCAGCAGCTCGTTGATGGAATCGGTGAGACAGCGTTGCTGAACGAGGCGGTGCTCTATACAGTGCTTTCAGGACACGGAATCTTGCGACTGACAGAATTGGTTACCTTTTTCTTCTCTAGGCAACTGAAACCAGCGGTTCTAGAGACTGTGCCCAGAAGTTTGGTGAGGTCTTTGATGATCCTGAGACCTTGTGAACAGGGGGCAAGCTCAGTTCAAGCTCTTGGAGATCTTTCTCAAGCAGGGGATACAGCAAAGTCCTTTCTCCTTTCCTTGGCCGCAAGTAGCCACTGCAGGCCAACCCCAGACAGCAAACAGCACAAGGGCAGTACTCCTCCGGCTATTCTCCTTGGCAAAGGTTCCTCTTAATTCCCAGAAGTAATCTAAAAGTCTGGGGTCTGGGCCCCAATATTTATAGCCCCAAATCCTTTGTTCTCTGGTGGAAGGAAAGCCCTGGCTTGGTCAAAACCGGTTCTGTCCTCTCTGGTGCAGTTTCCTGGCAGGAGGTGGAGACAGTATTGTCCTTGGCAGAACAGGTCCATTCAGATGAAAGGAAATCTCCTCTCCTACTCTAAATGCAGCCCAGGTCTATTCAGCCCAGCCCTGACTCATCAGGCTCTCTGGAGCCACTGCTCCTCCCCAGCCCCTGTTATCTAAAAGCCAGACATGTAATACACAAACCTAGCAGAGGCGTACTGGATGGCTAAGCAAGAAAATATCTTCTGTCTAAAAGTGGTATTTTCAAACACAGAATGTACAAATCGCCCTCACTAAAAGATGCATTTTAACATTCTGAGTTCAGGCATACTAAACTTTATTTTTCGACCTTGTTCCCAGGGGTAGTTATGTTTATAAGATGTTATAAACAAACTCCCCATTCCATCCTATGGGAACAGGTAGCTTTGCAATAGTGAAAAACGAAATTGGCAGTAATTCACTATCAGGACATGCCACACACACGAGGGCATGTCCTACCTTTCACATATACTGCACTCTGCCCACAGGGGTACTTTGGATCTACCTGAGAGGTGACTAATATGTAAGAAAAGGGAAGATTAGGGCCTGGCAAGTGAGTACGCTTGCCAAGTCGACATGTCAGTACCAGACTGCACACAGGCTCTGCAATGGCAGGCCAGAGTTACATTTACAGGCTGATTCTGTGAGTGGCACAATCAGTGCTGCAAGGCCACTAGCAGCATTTGATTTACATGCCCTGGGCACACACAGTGCACTGTACTAGGGACTGACTAGTACATCAATTAGCCAATCATGAAAAACACCAATCCATAACAGTAATTCACAAAGGGAGCACTTGCACCTTGGCACTGAACAGCAGTGGCAACGTGCCCAAAGCATCTAGACCAGCAAAATGGAGTCCACCAAACAGCAAAAACACAAGAGGCAAAACCAAAAAATGAAGGGGAGACCCACGCCAAAGGTGCCAGGTCTAACACATACCATAAAATGAATTGTCTATTGCTCCCTAGAAAATAGGTAATTCAACTCCCAGTATTAGCCTTGGAAGCAGAAACGCAATATTCAGTTTGGGTGGCCTGCATATTACATAAACGTATCTGCAAACCTGCAAGCTATATTTTCGTCACTTTCAACTGAGTTTTCCTGCTGATCTCTGTCAGACTCCAAGAGTAACAACTTCTCTGCTGATTCCCTACTAGTAGGGGCTCTCTATTAGTTGCCGCAGTGAAGTCAATGATACCTTAGAGCCTGATACGTTCGGATGATCTTGACACTTGTACATGGTATATAAAAACACCAAATAAAAAATCTGCCAATAGGTCAGTGTGACTGGAAGGGACAGGAGTACTATGTACAGGGCTTTCATCACTAGCACCAGTCTGTGACTTTAGGCTAAGGCAGTCTCTAGGGAGTTATTCACTTTAGTCACTGTTTATTTCTGTGTACTTGAGCTTTTACCATAAAATGAGGTAATGCTGGGAGGAGTCAGATGCACACCTCCACCACTGAATGAAAACAGCATGCCCCAAATATTTCTGGCTACTCCAAAGACCTGTTCACCATCAGCATCCAGATCCACTGCTGGTGTGCAAGTACACACATGTGTTGGTGGTGGAGGTAGATGGTGAACTCAGGTAAACCATGACACTGGGAGCAGGGTCATGAGAGTGATACAGTCATTGAAGTGTACATTTGTCTGCACTACTTCACTACAAGATTAAACTCATTTAATATATATGAACATGGTATAATACCTTTTAAGACACTTTTTAAGGTACTCGCCCCACCACAACAGACCACACCCGCAACCTCAGCATCATCCTGGATAGCAAGCTATCCATGAGAAACAAGTCTACGCAGTATAATCCGCCTGCTTCCACAACCTTCAAATGCTCCACTAGATCCTCAGGTGGCTCCTGACCAGCACCAGAAGGGACGTCATTTAAGCCCTCATCACCAGCCGTCTGGACTACGGAACCATACTCTATGTAGGAATCACGGCACGCCCCTTAAAAAAAACAGACGATACAGAATGCAGCTGCACTACTCATACTCGACCTGCCCAAAATGACCCACATCACAACCCACTTCAGAAACCTACACTGGCTCCAGATTCAGAAGACATGTCTAAAGGCTCTGGACAACGAAGAACCAGCATACATGAACTAACGCCTGACCTTCAATCAACCGACTAGACACCTCCGATTGGCATCCTTCTCCCTTGCATAAACCCAACGCATCCACCGAACCAACAGCAGAGGGCAGCCAACACCTGGCAGCCAAGGCCTGGTACAACCTCCACCTCAGGACTGCTGCATCGCTCCAGCAATTCAGAAGAGAGCTAAAGACCTGGATGTTTGAATAATCGAACCCCCAGGCAGCAACCATAATATCCAGCACCTCGAGAACCTCACGGGTGATTTGCCGCGCTCTATAAATGTCTGATTGATTGATTCGGTCTAGTGGCAATTTGTTGATCTTTCAAACCCTGGGATAAATACATATCCAGTATCTGTCTGTCTGTCTGAAGAGTAAAAGGATTTCCATTACAGGGGAATCACACTAGACAGAGTAGTACATGGGGTAATCAGATACCTTAAATATACCAGGTACTATTGTATGAAATACCCTGGAGCCCTTCATCTCAATAAAAAAATGCATGCAGATCATCATTCCAACACTGTAATTGCAGTCAGTGGTAATGTCTCTGCTACTCATGGGAGTGCCCAGCAGTCTGTCAAGAATTTAGTACGAGTTAAAATAAAATGTATCTCATGATGGCTGCAAATTTGCATGTGTTGATTGAAGCAAGCATGCAAATGGTGTGCCATGTTAAAAGTCTTATATAGTGCAAGTTCACCCTCAATGGCTTCTTAGAACTATGGTCCCAAAAATAGCAAACACAACTTTCCAGATCCTATCATATCCGCATAAATTCCTAAAAATAAAGATTTTCCCTATTTATGAAATTTAAGGTGGTTTTGTAAAGGGAATCTACTTCTGGATAATTCAAATGGCAATGCTATTTGTTAGACCAACAAAAGATCCTAATCCGAACAGGTCTGAGCCATATACTTATTGCTGCCAAAGGCAGTAGAAGTAGAGATTCACATCCATAGCAAAGCGTGTATGATCAAGCAAGCTTAAGCATGATCACAGACTATATAAAGGAGTCCTGCACTAATTTCAACTAGGGACAAGATGTGGCGTGCCATTGATATACTGCTTACCCACAGAACTCTTTTTGCTGTGCTCGTTAGTCCACGTTTATGCGAGCTTGATCTTTACTGTGTTGCTTCTCATCCATTTTACCTAAATAATCAATTGCTAAGTTTTTCAAAATTGGAAACTACAGGTAATCCAGGATACCAAAGGAACCAATAAATTTTTATTTGCTATTCGGTTGATCCAGTTTTCAATTATTTAATATTGCCTGCCAGTTCAGCTACAATTTGCAACCTTGACCTGCTGAAGATTTGACCTCCAGAAATGTTTAAGTGTGAAAGCAAACTTCATGACCAAGGAATAGGAATAGAATGACTTTATTGTATAGTTAATAAAAACCATTACAAATTTTAAAATAAATAAAAATAAATTAATAGCATCGGTTTAGAACTGGTCAATATGCAATCATAGCAGTCTTAAAAAACAACATTTTATCAAAGAATGTTCAGTGCCTAATCAATTTGATTCTAGAGTGTCCATTAACTGGTAGTTGAACGGGAATTTGACTCATCTTCCTTCACTGTATTCACTGACTGGCAAGGAAAAATGGCAGGTGCAATTTCTAGCATGTCAGTGAGATGTAGAGGTTATTTACTCTCAGATTAACCGCATAATCTCAATTTTCAGCTTTGTGCAGTGACACCCCTTTTGCTCTCAAACTTCATGACAAAATTAACTGATTTGCAAATAAATTGTGGATCTGCTGCACACAGTACTTTCATAACAGCGGAACGACAAGTACGTATTCCATGTTCAATAAATTTTGCCTTTAGCCAGTGCCGTCGTTCCTGATCCAGTGCAGAACAGATGCAGAGTATACGGATAAAGTCTTGGTTTGCGTTGCCACATAGATCACACTCCTTGGTGTCAGGTTTCATCCAGTCCGATTTGTCTGCGTTTGTCGGCAGATTACCCATCCTTAAGTTGAGGTATTTCGATTTGACATATGCCGAAAATGAAAACCCCAGATAGGCTGCGGGTTTGAGTACACTGTATGATTGAATTAACATCCAAGCACGTCTTCGGTGACTAAAAATTGACTTATCGTTAACCAGAGAATGCCTATTTGCAGCTTTTTTTACAACCAGCTTAAATGATGATACCGGTAGCTTGGTTTGCCACAAACATGCAAGTTCGGTAGTTTCGAGGGACAGTTTTAAATACTTGGCGTACTGAGAGTTGGGATTATTTAGCATAGCTTCCCACGTGGCAAGGTTGATTTCTGTTTCTCTGTTCATCCATATGTCATACCAGAATTTAATGGTCTCATACTTTTTTTGCAGTTCTTGAAATTGTAGGCCAAACCCCAGTCGGACCTGCGAAGGTGAGGCATTGGATGGTAAACTGAATACCCGCTTATAGACTCTAATTTGAATCTTGTCAAGAAGCTGTGCACTTCTGCCATGATGTAGCACACTGCCGTAGCCTATTGTAGGGAGTAACTTGGCCTTAATGACTGTCAGAAGGGGATTGAAAAAAGGGCCTTTTAGCTGCTTGGTAATACTATTAAATGCATGTAACAGGGCTGTTCCCTTTTTTTCGATGACATCGAAGTGCAGAGAAAAGTTGAGGCGTCTGTCCAGCTGTACTCCCAAGTATTTATAATTGTCCACAACTTCCAGTTTCTTATTGTCTATAGTAAAGACTGGCTGTATGTTACGCCGACGAGTCATTATCATGATCTTTGTTTTCTGGCTATTTATTTCAAGAAGATTGCATTTTGTGTACTCTCCCAGTTCATGCAGGAGGCGTTGTAGTCCTATTTTTGTCTGACTTAGGAGCACCACGTCATCGGCATAGGAGAGATGTGTCAGCCTTAATGTTCCCAGCCTCGGCGGGTGGGCATTAATCCCATCCAACCTTGTGGTTAGGTCTGCCATAAACAGATTAAAAAGGTGGGGGGCCAGGACGCAGCCCTGCTTTAATCCGTCATATGTGTTGATCTTCCGTGTTAGACAATGGCCATTAGCAATTTTTACCTGCATCCAGGTGTTTGTGTATAATTCCATTATGGGATTTAAAATTGTGTCCGGCAGGCCCTGCAGTTTTAACTTGCGCCAGAGTAACTGACGGCTGACGCAGTCGAAAGCCGCCTTAAAGTCTACAAAGCAGGAATACAATGCTTAAAGGTCTTGCATACTTTTTTCGGCGATTAAACTTAATGCCAAGGCATTAGCCATGGTGCCTGTACCTCTACGAAACCCGGTCTGATTTACCGGAATTTTCCTATTATCCTCAGACCATTTAAGAAGGTCGATTAGCACCAAGGATGCATAGTATTTTGCTTCTGCATCGATAAGTGCTATCAGACGGTAATTAGATGGATTTTTACGGTCTCCTCCTTTGTAGATTGGGTTTATGATCGCCCCTCGCCAGCTATCTGGGAGCCGACTCGTGTTATTTATTGACCTGAATAGGATGGTTAACTTGCGTGCCCAATATTGAGGGTCCTCCTTGTAAATAGCCTGGGGGACTCCATTTGGTCCCGGTGCACAGTCTTGTCTGCTTTTCTTAATTATTTGCAATGTTTCAAATTCCGCATGTGAAATGAATGTTTGATCGCCACGTAGCTGATTGGCATTACAGTTGTTAAATTTTAGAGGGACAGAGGTCTTCAGTTCCACTGTTTTTAGTATGCTATGAGTTACGGTTGTGGATGGATTCACTGAAAAAGTATCAAGTAGATGTTGAGTCCATGCCTTTTCCGTGACACAAGTCATGCTTATTGTTTTACCTGATCTACTTAATGAGTTTACTTGTGACCAAAATGCTCTGGAGTCAGATTTTTTTATGTTATATAATAACTTAGTCCAAAAGTCAGTCACTTGGGGTTTTTTTTCAATCCAGATTTGTTTTTTATATTGTTTCCTGATTAATCGGACTGTTTGCCAAATGGGTGAATGTGAACTGCGACCCTTTGCTTGCCGCATAGATTTCCGCAGACGTCTCCTTAAGAATAGTATGGTCTTGCTGAGTTGACCAGGTTTCTTTTGGTTGGATTTCTTGCTCAAACTGCCCCCAGTTTTTGGTAGTTTCTTCAAAAAGGCAGTCCATGTTTCTACACACAGGTCACTTTCTTTGGTTATGATTTGAAGTAAGTTTTTAGCGTCTTTGGCTATTTGTGGTAATGAACTAGTCGTCCATCTTAAACGCTTCAGATCAATTGTTGTTGTTTCTCCAGCTGTTGTTCGGGCTTTTAAATGTTTGGTCGGTGCCAGGTTAATCTCAATATGCTGCATTGAGTGGTCACTATCCACTGAGCATTGAATATGGAAGTTTTTGATTAACCCCAATAGGGGAAGCGAGACGATGGTATAGTCCAGAATTGTACTTGTACTTGGGCCTATATGGGTGATTGAGGGGGGTTTGTCCTGTTTGACTCTTCCATTTAATACACGCAACTCCTGATTTTCCAAAGCCCACAACAACTGTTTTCCGACATGGTCGGTCTTCTTGGCTGGCGGGATCTCCTGTGTTTCAACCGCCCAAAATTCGTTGGCTGCCATAATATTCTCTTCCTCTTCTGGGAGCTTCATAAGATTGACGTTGAAATCGCCCGTCAGGATTATCTCCCATTCTGGATGTTCAAGACGGAAACCTGATATTACATTGTTAATGGCATGAAATAATTCTTTTTTTAACTTCATTTTTGGATGGGCGTATATATTTATTAGTATGATGGTTCCGATGCCAGCCTGAGATGCCCTCTCAATTTTGATTATTTGCATGTCTGCTTTGGAGGCTGCCAGTTGGGAGGCCTCGATGTTTAGTGCAGTACTTATATAAATTGACAGACCTCCCTTTGCTCGACCATAGCGTTGAGTGCGAATTGCACTAACATGAAAACTGATTCTACCAGGTACGTCAATTGGCTCTGTTAGCCACGTTTCCTGCAGGGCAATGATATCATAAATATTCCAGGTATCCATTTTCCTGTCGTTGTTTAAAAATTCTTTGGCGCCGGCGATGTTCCAAGAAAGGATTTTTATTATGCTATCTCTGGTGTTACACGCCCTACTTTGGATTCAGTCTTCAGTTAGGTGGTCTCGCGTTGGTCTGTTCTGTTGGCCAATTTTGGAAATATCTGCACCCCTTGCAATACCGAATATGTATATCGGTTTGCCCCAGTATGATCTTCAAATTTAAAGCGCTTCCTTAATAGGGGCGAGGGGTAACCTGTTGTTGCATCTTCCTTCAATGAGATCCCCCATTCCTCAAATTGCTTGACTTCATTGAGTAGCTGACTGACAGTTTCCGTGCTCCTCCAAGTTGTGAGGGTACATTCCTTGGTTGTGTTGTTTCCAAGGTTGATGAATTCAATGGCCAATAGGTCTGCAGACGTTATATGGTTGAGGCTCGGGATAGCCGATGTTAGATGTAAGATGTTTCCTCGGTTTAGATAATCTTGCGTACCTTGCATTTTATAATTTGGTATAAAAAGAATCCTTCCAGTTATTATTGGTTTTATACCATACGTGTTGTCATACGGCCGAGTTCTCCCTGTTTTATTGCTTCCATTTTTCTTTGCCTCATCCCTTGTGTTATTAACTTGTTGACTATAATTATCATTCCCTGGTTGTTCAGGTTGTATGCTTTCTGTAGTTTTTATTCTCGGAATTGTTCTTTGGTGTCCGCCTAGTTCTATATTTGGTGTACGACCATTAATGGTGTTCACTGAATTAGGACCTGTCCCTGTAGCCTTTTCTGGTTCAATTCTCTGATGTGAGTCATATTGGTCAGTAATAATCTTTACTTGTAGTTTATCAGGCTTATTCTGATCAGATGTTGCTATGATTTGTCTTGTTTTGATTTTATCCCTTTTGGAGAAGACGTTATTACTCATAGTTGTTTCAAGGTTTAAAGTGACTTTATGTAAATTGTTTAGACCTTTATATGTAGTGCCTGGATCTTTGATCCCAACATTTTGGCCTCTATGCTTGATAGACTCTTGTCTACTGTGCTCTCTTTTCCTTGCATAGTGATTGGTTCTTTCTTGCTTAGTCCAAATTTTTTGTTCTAGATTGTGATCATTATCAATACTTTCCAGACTCCAGTCCGCCCCACTTAAGGATGTGGCTAGGACTTCCTGTTCATCCTTATTTGAGTCATCTGTGTCTGAATTTGTTTCATGGATGATTTCCTCAAATATTGTTGATGCTCTTTTTCTTTTTGTTTGTATTGAGTCGTTGCAACATTTTTCTTTGACCATTAACTGCTGCTCTTTTACAGTAGTACTGTTTTTTCGAAGGCTGCATTGGGGTTTTGTTGTTATTTGCGACTGTTGTGATCTCTCCGCATTTCCCTCTTTGGCTTTAACTGATGGTTTTCGACAGTCAAAAATCGGAAAATTAATTAAGGCCTGGTTAGTAGCAGGCATGCGATTTAATAGTTGGTTTCTATTTTTTCTCGCGCGTTTTTTCTGCCTTTTGGTTAGCGGTTGTTTGGTGTGCAGAATTTTTTCGCTATCCTGTTCATGCTGGTCTTTTTCTAAAGTTTCATGGTTTGTACTATTCCGGACTCCTGAACTATTTCCCTTAATATTTTCCTCTTCCTGATAATCGTCGTTTTTTTTTTTTGATGGTTCTTTATCTATTATCTGTTGCATTACAAATGTTATTGGGTCTACCATTCTCTTTTCCCGACTTGGTGTAGCTTCTTTATGTGCGTCTTTTTGCCAAGCGATAGTATCTTTTTCATTTGATCTGCTATTGGCACCCAGATTTGCATACTTGCATTCACATAAGATGTCTCTGAGTATTGACGGTAAGTCTTTTAACTTTTCCAGTATTGGTCTGCAAGTGCAGTCTGGAACCTGGATCCAGGGGCGGGATTGGTTTTTTAAGAACTTCAGACAGATTTCCCAATGAATCCATTTTTTTGTTTATACTGGATATGTGTTCTGCTATTGTACCCATTAGATGGATTTGAATGTCAAGTTTGTCTGACTGCATATTCAACGTTTTAATTGAGGTTTCCAAGGTATCACCCAGTGCACTATGTAGTGCAATTATTGATTCCAGGTTTTGGCTGAGACCGCTCATTCCTGCATGGTTGCATGCATTTACTTTATCAGTGTTTGACGTAGGTCTACTATATGCGAGTTCATCATGAGTTGCTGGCTTCCGATATTCCTCATGTTGTGTATACAAGGGACCTTTGTATGGTGACCCTTTTGCAATTGATGGGTCGTATGGCACTGACGTACTTGAAATTTCTATGATTTTTGGTTCCTGACGGCGCACAGCGTCAGGACAATTGGGAGAAGCTAAATATCCTTTGTTTTCTACATCCCGATTTGACCCACTGGATATCTTAATTAGATTATTATTTGCTGGTTCCTGGGTTGATAGATTTCTTTGAAGCTGTTTATTTGAGATTTTTCCTTGTACCTCCGTTGTTGCAGTTATTGACTTTGTTAACTTGGGGCCAATTTCACTTGTTTGCTTGCCTTGCTTTACATTACAAAATGATATACTTTGATGCTTATCCAAGAGGATTTGGGAGTTCGACCAAAGATCGCACCCCTCTCTCTCTTTGCTGATTTTTCGCTTTAATTGATTTAAGCGTGAGTCCAGTCTTGGAGTAGAGTGGTTATTTGGTTGTACCTTGTGCGCCTCCTCTGTGGTGCTAGCATTGTAACTTCCTTCAACATCACCAATGACCAGTAAAACACTTTCCCTTGGTGAGTGTATTTTTATTTTTTTTGCTATTTGGGTTGACAATTTTGGTGTAATTGTGGTCCTTTGGAACCGTGTGTTTGATGGACTCTCTTCCCTGGATTTTTCACTGGGACTGTCCGTTATCCACTCTATAACACTTGAGGAAATCTGATGATTCATTTGTTCCTGAGCCGAGTCTTGGGCCGAGCCATGACTTCTATTTTCACTGTGCCCCGTGTGTACTTGGGCTAGTATTTGAAAATGATGCTTGCTGTTTCCCTGGGGTATTTGTGTACAACCGCCTAATTCGTCTGTTCCTGTGCCCCTTGTTGTAGTAATGTTTACGCTAGGTGGTGACGATTGTTGGTCAACTGACTGCGTAATTGCCTTGCTAGGGGTCATTGGCTTTTGTAATCCATTTGAGGTTGCTGGCATTGTAAAAATTGCTGTTACAGGATCTTTCAAAAATGTAAATTTTCCATTTGACTTTATTGAACCGAAGATTGAGTAAGTTGGGGGTATTAGTGGGGGTATTAGTGTGGTGGTGGAGGGGTTGGCTGCAGTGTCTTCAGAGGGGCTTGGGAGTCCTTTCGTTTTGGATTTCCGTTTTATGGTCTGCGGGGGGTTCCTACGTGTCCTCCCCGACCTCATTGTGCCAGCAGACGTAATTCCAAGCTGACCCGAGCTTTTTGCTTCCCTTTGTAAACTTCACACTGGGTACACTGGGTACCCGGGAGGTGGCTTTCTGTGTGGTGGGGTAGGCAGTGGTGAACGTATGGCGATTGTTAGTAAAGTAACTGACCTTGTCAAAAACCCCTCTCCACGCTCCACTGCAAAATCCTTTTCAACAGTGACTTCCTTTACTGCTGCTCACCACCTCTATTGTCACTGCCACTCAAACCCCTCCACCACTCCTCACCGTATTTCACTGCTCACTCACAAGATGGTACAGCTCCTTTGCTCCTTGGCTGGTTAGCTGGACAGATTGCTGCCGGTGTTGCTATCTGTATTATTGCCCAGCCTCCGCTCTCAGCTCCTGGCTCTGATTCGTATGCCAGCTCCAAGCGCTTCCAATGCTTCAAGCGCTTCAATTTCCACTTCTGGCACTTTTCCACGGCCGGAGGAGTGTAGCACTGTGCCTCAGGGCTTCAAATATTCTGTTTTCACAGCCCACTCCCGGCCCACACCTGACCCACACCTGACCTGCACCTGACCTGCTTCTGCTTTTTGGCAATTTGGTGCAGTGTGCCTTGTGGCACTTTTCTGGGCTTCAGGAGCTTCAGGGGCTCAGGGGGCTTTTCGCGGGGCTCAGGGCTTCAGTGCTCGTGGTGCTTCTGGTGCTTTTCTGGGGGCTTCAGGACTCTCTGCCCCCCTTCGGCTTTCTCCTGCACCCGTTCCGCACCCGGCTCTTGGCTCCCGCTTCTCACCGCTTCTCGTGGTGCAGGGAGCTTCAGGACACCGGAGCTCGGAGCTCGGAGCTCTGATGCTTAAAAACACCCACTTGCAATTCTCACGTTCCAGTGCCTTTGCTTGTGCCTTCTTTCGTGACGCCTGCTTCACCGGCTCACCAACGCCACGTTCAGCTCTCTGCTCTCTGCTCTCAGCTCGACTGCACAGGGCATGACCAGGGCAAGCCAGCAGTTTTTGCCTGGCCATGAATTATCACAAGCCAGCTCAGGTGCTTGCCTACTGCACCCAACAGACTAACATTAATTGTTAGGCATCCAACTGGTTTGCATTGGAACAGTTTTTTTTTTAAATAACTTAATTCCTCAATCAGATTTGGTCATTTTTGTGTCATTTCACCTATTATTATGTTCGCTTTTTAACTAACTTGTTTTCTTATTAATAAGTTACTTCTTAAATGTATTATGGTTTTGATAATTTCTTGCACTATTCTGATAGCAAAGCATTACTGATCATGCCTAGCTATGAAGGGCGAGTTTCACAGAATTAAGCTTCACTAACAGAAGTCACTGTTTTGGCTTTATGCACAAGACACTTCCAGTAGGTGGTCTCATTCCCTCATAGCTTAACAATCCATTTTCCTACAGTGTTGTAACCCCTTCCTGCCTCATTAGAGCTGCATTATTAGCCTGCATACAAATTACGAAATAGGCTTAAAAAAGGTTATATTCTGGTCCGATCTAGGTTGTCACATCTCAGTTTATATTGTTATGCCTTCTAGTTTTTATGTGTGTAACAACCGCAATTTAACATTGTTTTGAGCTTTTAAGAATTAATTTTTTTTTGGCTTGTTCCAACATTAGCAGCTCTCAATATACCCAGTGCCACAATAAGATTATATTGAAAAGAAACATACCTTAGTCATTTTGTTTCTTGTATCATCTAGTTACTACCTTGAAGAATCAACATTAAACTCAAAACTCTTGAGTTTTAACGGGCTTTCGAGGTGAGAAAGGAAAGCAGTGAGACAACCTTAACTCACCAAATATTAAAGACCACTAATCTTACTTTCCTGTCTCCTGAAGAGGAGGTCACCAAACCCCACTTTACCCCAGCATTCCTCAATCCACCAAAGTGCAACTAGGACTCTGAGAAAGTCTGTCACTGTCCATTGGAACCCATTCAAAAAAGCTCTAACAGGGCTGGCTCCCCCAAAAGCGTACTTCTTCGGATACTCCACTTTATGCTTAACAGGATAACCCACAGTCCCCCTGATGCCCCTAGCTATCATCTATGGTCATCAGCACATTCCTTCTCACTAGTGTGTCACCACTAAGATATGGAAAGATCAGCATTCTTTTTTTTTCTCCAGCCATGACCACTTTCCTCTGGATAGATGCCTTCAAGACGCAGTCTCACCAGTCAAGAAACTGTGCCAGTCAGTATCGAGGCTGGCACCTGTATTCGTGCCTCCTCTGCTTCTAGCGTAGTCTGTAAATTTTCATTATCATCTGTTGCTGGGCTACTCCAGCAGTGCAAGCGACTAGTAAAAATAACTGCTCCTTCCGGTCAGGAGTATGTCCAGCGCAGTCTCAATAGAGACTCCCAGCTAGCACCTCCTCTCCTATCTTCCAATATGTCCACCCCATATTAGACGTAATTGGATCCTCTGTGGAACAATCTTCACAGGTGGCTATTTCGGTCTCCTTCTTGGTCATCTCCGATGTAAAAGACTCCAAGGCCCTCACTCGATGTACAGTGGCATCCACCACTTCTTCCACTTCCAGGATACCACCACTGAGGTCCTCCAAGGAGCTCTCTATATTTTTTTTACTGCGGCCTCTATTGAGTTTGTATTCTCCCAAGTTGGAGTGCAATGTTTAAATGGAGGGTAAAAATGTGTGTTCTCCCCATATCAGTTCCTCTTCCTCTGACAGGGTCCTTCAAACCACTCAGCTCTCCTTTGGGGGATGTTGAACGGCACACAAATAAGTAATTTCTTGCCCTCTTTTAATGAGAGTTTCTCAGCTGTGGTTGCAGGAAGCACGCGCCTTGGTTGTAAACACGGCCAGGCAACTTTCAGGTTGCTGGTGGACAGGCGCTAGAGAAGCAGCTACCAATGTGACTACATAGACATTTGTAGATATGTAACTTGCAACTCCAAAGGTGGTTACTACTTATGTTTCCATGCAATACATTTCTCCTACCATGAGGATTTTTTAAATCTCAGTGGCTGGTATGCTGTGCACCCCCTGCTGTTTCTGTGAAGTGTATTTTCTAAGGACCTAAGGTGTAAAAGACTTCTTAGTGTGTGTACAGATTCAGTTTTAAACCGCGTTTGCAACAGCAGGCGACTCGCTTATGCTTCATAATTAATGCGATGCCAGCTCCCGGTGTTTTAAAACAGAAGTTTCAGCATGGTGTGAGATAAACACGTTTTGATACTGCCCGATAAAACCGTAGCGCAGCAGTGACGGCGCCTCCCCTGACTTGTATTCACTTCTGGTGTTGAGTAGAATCTGGTTTCCGCATTATAACGAGTAGAGGCTGCTGAATGCTGCAACCTCAGCCGTCTTTTCGTACCCAGTTTGAGTGGCTTGAGTGAGATTGGTTCAGGTACAACAGACACTACTGTTTTCCAATCGTAGGCTTCTCTTTCGTTGCTATGCGTCTGTTTATTTGAAGAAAACAGACTCATGGAGTATGCTCTAAGGGTGATGTGCTGGTGGCATGATTCAGTGACTACCATCTTCCAGTATTAACACCATCTGCATTTTTCTGTCTTTCTGCCAATCCATGCCTCTTTCTAGGGACTGAGGTAGACAAGACTATGGTGCTGAGGCACAAAAGCATTTGAGTACTTGAAGTAGTTGTACAGAAGTAGTCTTTTATGTACTCTTACATGTCTTTGTGAATTTGCCCAAACACCCAATGTCCTATTAGTAAAATAGCAAAGAGGCACAATTCCGAAATTTCTTGAAGTTCTGATTCATAATTGAACAAAAACAATGTGCTTTGATCATCTTGCTGTGTTTGGTCTCTCTTCCCAGATTGACATTGTTATACATTTTTATGAAACATTTGCCTGTTTGTTTTCCAGTTGCATACAACAGAACAGAAGTATATGTGCAAAAGAAAGTTACTGCTCCTCTTTGGTTGTAACTCGTTGGGCCAATGGTCAGGAGATTATATAGCTCATTGGATAATTTCTCATCCTTTGAGAAATCTTAGAAAGCGTAAGCATCTGTATAGTTGTTCTACCAATAACATCAATGCGCTTACGGTTTACTAACAGTCTTTGTCCACAATTCCTAATGATCAGCTTACGGTTTCAGAAGATAATTTACCATTCTTAAAACTGTCTGCCCAAAGTTCCAAGTCTTTTCAATTGTAAACCCTATAACATGATTATGTTGTGCAAATATGTGGCATTGTTTGATCAATTTTGAGGCTCTGAGTTTATATGTTACTCCAGTTTTACAAACTATTGAATAAAGTTTACCATCCATGTATTAGGGAAGTTTGCCCTAACGATCAATAAAGCAATACCAAAGGGGAATGATGGACGGATTGTCGAACAATGCAAGCACTCATCCCCAGTCAACTGATCTGGGTTTAATCCATCATCATTCTTTAGCCCACTGCGCCAACCCAGTTCAGACATGGCCATATGCAAATCAGTCTGACCCTGTGCCTCATGGGAACAGTCCAGCCCGAACTGCCATGCCATGTCTTCCCTGGACCGGAAACAAGCATCCAATATCCAAGTATCCAATACTTGGGTTAAGTCTTTGTGGACTATGTACAGTCATGAGACTTACAGTTGAATGAGCCTGCTTGTGGTTTCTGAGGCCTGGAAAGTCTTGGTCAGGGAGGGGGACAGACTGAGATACAGTGATTTAACAATGTCAGTCCTGGCGCGAATGACTACCTAGACCCATGAGGGTTTAAGAGGGCAAGGTAGTTCTGGCATGTGGCTTCTCAGCATAGGATTGTGTATTTGCGTGATTTTATGAGCCTCTTGAGCTTTGAAGCATAGGCTCTTGTCAGTATTAGATCCCAGGTTTCGGGCGACAATAATTGGTGGGGTCTGAAAACGGATTGGGTAATTGGAAGAGCAGGCTGAAGGTTACCACGACTGTAAGAATTCCATCTTCCGCCCACTGCTGGGGGTTTGCCTTGGCTTATCTGGCCCCAATGTCCATGGAAGAGAAGAGGTTTGCTGCTTTGATGGCATCTAGCGGTGTACTGTCCAAAGTAAGAGATATAGGCATTAGTGAGCAGGATTGGGTATACAGCTGGCTGTGGCGGCATTGAACAGTGGTGATATCTGTAACAAAAAATGTTAGCTTTCAAGGAACAATGTTACACAGTTCTTGAAGCTGAGATCACACTGGTGTTCGCGGAGGCTGTTGTGGATTCGAAAGAGGGACTTATGTACAGGATAGGAACTTTTTTATTATCATCAATACGTGATGTCATGGTATTCATAACCAAAGCTACCTACTATCCTGCATCTAGAAGTTTAACCTACCAGTCACACCTCACATTGTGGTGCGAGTGGGTGTGCTTCAGACATAATCCTTCTACTGTTTGTCACGATTAACAATGGAATTATTAGTTGTAGCATATCCTGTCTTCCGCCACAAGCATGCCCCCATACTATGGTGAGTGGATAAGGTATGTGAAGTGTTTCATTCAGATCTGTAAGTCTATGCTGGTAGCACTCGATCGTTTAGGACTGTGAGGCACTTTTTAAGCTGTTGTGGAGAAAGTTTCATCGTGACATCTCTGAATTCCACTGTCCAGACCTTCTATTGAGAATGGCAGTAAAACGGCCAAGTAAAAGTTTGATCCGTATTGTCATGGGGTTGAAGTTACCTTACTGCAAACTGCATATTTGCGTTTCAAAACTTTATTCGACAGCAGTCATAAAAGCAATTTTACATACTACCCTACACTATAAATACTACAACAATGTTAAAATCATTATCTTTTAAGAAGCTCATTAAACATAGTGCTGTCATTTTACGAATTTAGATACATAAAATCAAACAAATCAGCAATATCAATTGTTTCATCCAACAGTGTCTAGCTGTTTTAAAGTGCGGGTGCGTATAGTCCATGACCAACCTAGGAATTTTGCAACAGCAATCGCCAAATAAGGTGTACAGTCCGATTCCAGTATTCTTAGCGCCTCTATGCACCTACGTATTCCTAGATTTAAGCACACTGGTTTTATCCATTTGCGTCGTGGGTTAGCATATAAGGGGCAAACAAACAGTATATGGGCCGTGTTCTCAATCGAATCTTTACAATAGGGACATTTATCGTCCTGGTTTACTGACCATTTACGGGTAAACGCCTTTGTAGGAAGCTTCCCAATTCTAAATTGAAAATACAGTTTTCTGTCAAATGGCCTTTCAATAATGTCCCAGTAAGACTCACAAATTGGCACATATTTGATATTCAAATAACGTCCTGTTAAATTAGTATTAGAACCTGTACATTGGGTTGACGACCATACCATTTCCCAGTACATGTTCTTTAATGTAGCCTTTGATGGAAAGCTTTCAGTATTGGGAGAGTTCCACAGATGGTCTAATTCCAGTTTACTGAGCAACCCTCTTATTTCTTTTAAACACAAGATCGAATGAAAGCAATCTGCCCTGATGATATCATTTAGGGCAGTTGCATAGTGCACAAGTTCAGGGGTGGTCATAAGGCGTCTCCAGTATAGTAAAGGACGTAGCCGTGCCAAGTCCTTGATGTTTTTCCTGCCTAGGTCATATGCCAATGCTACGGTAGGGGTACTTTGGGGAACCCCAATCAGACGGTGGAAAAAACTATTTTCCGCCAATGTTAATTGTTTCAAATTGGAGAAACCCCAAAGTTCCGAACCGTATAGAGAGGCACTGATCACTTTCATGTTGTAAATTTCTAGGGCTGGAGTAATGGGCTTGGTCAATGAGGCTTTGTATTTATAGGCCACTACACCTGCCAGTTGGTGGAATTTTAAGACAGCCATATCGATGTGGTTTTTCCAGCTCAAATTACATTGGAGGTTTATTCCCAAATACGTGAATGCGTCAACCTGTTCTAAGGGGATACCATTAAAATTTATTGAGCCCCTGAAGGTATTCCACTGGTTTAAGCACATGAACTTGGTTTTGGATGTATTTATCTCAAGTCCATGTGCTTTGCAGAACTCACCGAAGGCATTAACTGCCTTCTGGAGCCCACTCGGTATACGGGAAACTATGAGCGTGTCGTCCGCAAACATGAGAACAGGCACACGAGCCCCAGCCAGAATTGGTGCATCGGTGGGGGAGCAGTTTAGATGGTTTACAATGCCATTGATGTAGATGGAGAACAATGTCGGTGCCAAGACACACCCCTGCCGAACCCCACGTTCGACAGGGAATGTGTCGGTCACCTCACCCTGGGCACCCCATCTGATTCTAGCATAATTGTTCTCATGTAGACGGACGAGTAGCGTCAATAGTTCCGGGGCCATCCCAGCTTCAGCAAGTACCCCCCAAAGCTTAGAACGAGGAACTAAATCGAAGGCTGATTTTAGGTCTACAAATACAGCGTAAAGAGTTCCATTGGTTAGCATCACGTTCCTCCAGTAAAGGGCTATGAAAAAAAAGACCTGATCAACTGAACTTTTGCAAGGACGAAACCCAGCTTGGTAGGGGGATAAAATACTTTTTTCACCGATCCAGGTTTGTATTTTATTTTGTATTAAACGACCCATTATCTTTTGAGCAGTCTATAAGACTAATGGGTCTATAGTTGCTGGGTAATGATTTATTTCCCTTTTTGAAAACTGGAATTATTTTTGCACCCTTCCAAGAGGTCGGTATTGGTGCACCTCTGGCCACAGAGTTAGCTAGCCACTCAAAGTACTGACACCAGGATGGACGATCACTTAGGAACACATCTGTTGGTATGGCATCCATTCCTGGGGCACGACCCCGTCACACAATCCAGTGCTATGCTGACATCTTTTAAGGTAAATAACTGGCGTTGCTAGAAAACTGTAGGGGGTAGAGAACATTCTCCTTCAGTTAGCACACGGGCATATTGTGGTCTAAAGAAATCAACCCATTGATTTTGGGCTACATTGTTTTGTGTGGGTTGTGCCACCCCTCCTCTATCCCATTTGACCAGGGTCCAAAATTGGCTCTGGTTCCTTGCGTCACAGGCGGTTTTAAGATCCCGCCAGTGGACCTCGTCCCATTTTTTCTTAGCCTCTTTTTGTGCCTTCCTGTAGGTGTCCCTCGCTTTTCTCACGCCTAAAATATTCTTCTTTCTGAGTTCATTGCTAAGGTTCTGGCGGGCTTCTCTACAAGTCTTATCGTACCATCCCAATTTAGGCAATTTGTTCTGGGCATTTCCTGGTTTCTTATCCTTCTTAAAAAACTCCTGGAGCTTAGAAAAAAAGGTCATGTGGGCGTCAAGCATAATTTCAGGGAAGTTTTGCTTTTTAGCATGTGGGTTTATCTCAGCCACTTCTTCTAGCACCACTTTTTTAAGCTCCTCTAACCTCTCCGTGTTCTCAATAAGTCTACCCCATTTAATGTGGCGCTGGTTGTTCGAGGCTACAATATCTAGGGTGATTTTACCACCCCCCTGGTTTGGTTTTCTTAACCCTGCGTTTACTTTAAAAACCGTACAAAGAGGGTTGCGGTCACTCTCTATCCGGGTTTTAACTGCCATATCAATCAACCTGTGCCATATTCTGGTATCCACTAGAATGTAATCTATTCGACTGGAGAACCTACCATTGTCGAATGTTTTGCTCCCCTGGCGATCTGAAGGGGTTCGTCCGTTTGCAGCTCTAAGTCCTCTTGCTAGACACAGGGCCTTTAGTTGGATGGCCACCGCTGTCCATCTATTAACTACGGGAAGTTCTAACTGAGGGATGCCCCACTTGCTATCCTCTTCTTCAGTTAAGGTTTGATCTTCTTGGCCAAGTGGTTCAAAAGTGGTGTTAACATCGCCCCCAACAATAAAAGGCAGATGTATTGGGAGAGCTTCAAGCTCATAATCCAGAGCGGTTATTACTTCTGATGTTTTACCGCCCGCTACTCCCCTAGCATAGATATTAAATATGGCCATCTCATAACCATTGGCCCAGGTTAGAGTGACTGATAATATGTCGTCAAGTGGGGAGCTCCTTTGTTGAATTCTGCAGCTTACGTTTTGGCGGACCCATATTATCAGGCCCCCTGCTGGACGATCCTTGAGATTTTTTGTAGCTGGGATATAAAAATTAAGGTACCCTAGGTGATGTATTGGGATCACTGACCAAGTTTCCTGGAACAGTAGAATATCGAATTGATCTATAAATGTACACCATTCTGGTGATAACAGCTTGTTAGCGATTCCAGCGATGTTCCAGGAAAGAAAGGACAACCCTGTCTCTACTGTTTCATTTACCACTGCGTCTAGGGGGACCTGGGGTGGGAAAATACCTTGTGATTCACCCCCCAACCCTATTTCTGATTCTATATTAGTACAATGGTGGCATGAAGGTTCAAGCGCAGATACAACTAGGCCGGGCGCAAGACATAATTCTACCATAGAGGGGGCTAACTGTGGCTCTAGGTGTCTATTCTCGTTTCTATTACTTGGAGTAAATGCTTCCTCTGCCCTTATCCCTGGAATCAAGGAAATGATGTTTGTTAGACCAAGCCCCTTTTCTGTGGGAGTGTCTATGTTTTTTAACTCAACTGATTCGTTAAACACTACTCTGTCAGTCAGTTTGAGTCAATCACATTCGTTCAAATCTGACAGCGCCCCAAATCTGTTATCAAGATTGATTTCCCATTCACTGGATTGGGGGACCCTGCCCCACTTATGTGTCACCGGGTTCCACTTAGTCGTTAAGATGCTCGGGTTCCCTATTTTACTACTGTGATAGAAAAAGTCCAAAGTTAACGGAATAATGTCTGTGCTCCTACGCTGTGGAGGCAAAAGGTTCCTCAAAACCTCAGGAAGTACTTCTGGATTTAAAAAATGCAAAACTACACAGTCACCTTTAAATTTTTTAACACCATTCCCTATCCAATCCACCCTTCTTGCCATAGTGATTTCCTCAGCTAGTTGCTGTTTGCCCCAAGGGGATATCAACATATTATTGGATAACCAGTGAAAAGCTTTGCTAATCAAAGAAGCAGTAGATTCTACTTGACCCGGCTTTAAAGATGGTACATTGGCCAGGACCAGGACTAAGGGGGAGGCCTCTACAATAAGTTGAACCGGGCCTTTCTCAATACCTGTACCCATGATTTTGGGTGGGAGAGCTTCGATGTTTATTACCTGAGTATTATTGGGTACACAGTGATGGGACATGTGGGGAATTGGGGCCGCTTTATCCCTGCCCTCTATCCCAGCGCCAGGTGCATTTACTGAGGATTCAGCTCTAGTTGGAGTTGGTATGTTGCCCACCCCTTCCACTGTCTTGTTTATGATATCCCCTAGCCTATTTACTTCTGCTGTTAAATGGTCAATTTTGGTTATCAGCGGTTTTACAATACTTTTAATCTTAGAATCAATCATGCTCACAAGTTTTTTAATTAGATAATCCTCCAAAGTCACCTTCCCACCAAACTCCCCTGTAGCATCTTTTGTGGGCATGATTTTAGGAGGGGAAGCAATCATTTTCCTGCTAGAGCGTAACCCACCTCGTTTGTTCTGGACCTTTCTGCATGTTCTAACTGCTCTAGTTACTGGCACGGGCACAGGGGAGGGAGGGAGGGAATTTTCTGGAGACATATTAGATTGATCTAAGGTATCATTGGCCAAATTAATAGCAGTCGGGATGGTTTGGTCGAGGTTAACATCCTGGGTAAATACATTATCTGGGTTATCACTACAATGTACCTGTATCGGGACTTCGACCAGGTTTAGTTCTGATGGGGAATTCTGTACAGGGATTATGGGTGTGGAGCTCAAGCCCAGTGATATCCTTCTTGTACTGTTTATTTTACTCACTACCTGTACTAGGTAGTTATCCATAGTATTAGAAACAGAGGAAGACTTTTGTTTAGACATATTACACTAAATAAAATGGTAACACGGTTACACAGAGGGCTCAGGAGAAAACAGAGAACAATATTTAACAATAGCACACAGCATGAAGAGTACTCGAGGGTGTTAACAACAGTAAGTCTTACGATCAAGGCGCCGCGGGAGGGGCCACGAAGACAACAAATAAGAATCCTGGCCCAGTCCAATCACGGTCAGTCTCGGACTGTCTCAGACTGTCCGCCCTTTGTCCGGGCTTCGTCCGGCTAGTCCCGCGATGCGTCCCACGATGAGTTAAGGGGGCGTGATAAAATACACAAGAGTGGGCGGGGACAGCACGGGAAGAGGCACCAGCTGCAGGTCATTCAAGGAATGCTGGTCCTCGCAGTCCCGGCGTCCCGCTGCTGTAATCCCAGGAAGCCAGGCACACGATTCCGCTATTACCTCTGCCCCTCCGATACTGTGGCAGAATCAAAAGCCAACACAAAGGGTCCGGTGGGGAAACAGGCAAAGAAATGTCAGGAAACTACTGCGAGCGGCTCCCGCGAAGCGGGGGCCGCGAGTAGTTAAGGGCTGATGAGGTAGGCGGAGACGGCACGGGAAGAGGCACCAGCTGCAGGTCACTCAAGGAATGCTGGTCCTCGCAGTCCTGGCGTCCCGCTGCTGTAATCCCAGGAAGCCAGGCACACGATTCCGCTATTACCTCTGCCCCTCCGATACTGTGGGCAGAACCAAAAGCCAACACAAAGGGTCCGGTGGGGAAACAGGCAAAGAAATGTCAGGAAACTACTGCGAGCAGCATATTTGCACTATAACCACCTCTTTCAAGCCCAATACCTGCATTTGGGGTGAGTCCCTGAAAGCGAGCACTGGAGAACGAAAGATTGACGAATGGGCAATGACTCTTTTTGTCATTGCCCAGCTGGTTTTTGTAGCACATATTCACATTTCAATACACCTACCCAGCTGGACATTGGGCACAGTTTCTCCCCGTCTAACTGTTTCTCCCATCCCTCCCCCTCCCATAACGAATTTCTGTAACTCTGCTCTTTTTCTTTGTTTCCTATGTTTTGATTGATCTTGAACAAATGTAACATGTTAGCCTGTAACTCTGATCCTCATGTGAAACGCTATGATACCTCCGGGTCTAGCCAGCGCCATATAAAGTTAAATAAATACAATCTTCGATGTTCACCAGTCTACTGCACAGTCGTGACCGGTATACATGTGCCCCAATGAGTAGATCGGTCCGGTCACTAAAACTCCTGTTAGCGAGACCTCTATTGCAATGGTGGCTGGTTATCTTTGAAAGTGGTGGGCTTTAAAAGTGGTGAGGCATACGAACTGCCGGGAGTTCACAACAGGTTTTTCAAAATTTGTCTCACTCATACTCTTTTCCCCTCGCTCTAACTCACATTCTCTCACATACTCATTCTCACTCCCACTCACTGTTACTCACACACAAAAATACTCCTACTCACTGGGTATCATTCTCACTTAAAAACACACACACACTCACTGTTTGTCGCACCACTGATAGCTACACCCCTGACTCACTTCCACTGATCTTACAATTTCCAATCACTCACTCCTCCTAATGCACGCACACTCCTTCTCTCACTCCCTCCTTCTCACTTTCACTCATTTACACACCCTTTCAAACCCACTCACACTCTTACTCATTCCCATTCACTTTCAATCACTCGCAAACACACTTACGAATGCATGCATAGATAGAGAAACAATTTGTATTTCCTTTGCAGCCAACTCAGAGGCTCCATGGCAGCAGCAGAGCAGGAATCTGGTGCTGGACACTAGAACCAGCAAGCCATGATTCCCAACAAGAAGCCACATAGGGCAGCAAGGGTAGGTTTGAAAAGGGAAAGACCCCCCTCAATCCCTCTCCCAGCTTCTCCATAGGTCTGGAACAACAGCCCTATAAAAGCTGGGGATCCTGCCCCAGCTGCTCTGTGTGGCTTCTCAGTGGCCTAAGGGATCCACTGATGTGCGCACTGACAACCACAATTTAGCAGATATACTGTGCTGCCTGAGGAATGCGCAGTATGTCTGTTACATAAAATGTATTGTGCCTGTGTGAGGGGACCAGAGCTGAAATAAGTCCCTCTGATATGTGCCATCCAGACATTCACCTAAAGAGTGCTGTATTTTGAAACAACACTCTGTAGCTGGATCATCACTCAGCCCCGTCCTCCTCGTTTTCATGTAAGGAGCCTGGAGACAAGGCCGAGAAGGCTGACCTGCGCACTGGAACCCCTTAGCCACCACTGCTCTACAGTCGTCGCCGATCCAAGCAATACCTCCGGACAATCTCTGTGTTGCGTTCCCGGCTGCTTAGTAGTGCAGAGTTTCCACTATAGGTAGAAAAACGGGACCAACTCAGTGGCCCCAAGTGTCATCTTGAGCTGCAGCCTGCTGTGGTGTACAAACCAAGGACGACACAATGTAAGAGTTGGTAAGCCAACGTGAGCCATGATGTACTTGAGAATTTGAGGCCAATTTCTCTGCTTCCATATCTAGCTAAAGTGGCTGAGAAAGTGGTTAATTATCAACTAACTGCTCACTTGGAGGAAGCCAACATCCTTCACCCCTCGCAATCGGGCTTCCGAGCGGGTTGCTCGACGGAGATGGCCCTTCTGAGAGCAACTGAAAGCCTGAGACGTGGGGCGGATGCCGGACACACCATGGCTTTGGTGATGCTAGACCTCAGTAATGTAATGTATGTGTCTTGTAAAGCGCACTGCTGCCCTGAGGCGTCTTGGCGCTGTAGACTGCTGGGGAACCCGTCCTGGCTATCCCTGTGAGATGGTCCCTACTGGGTATCTCCAAGGTGAAACCAGGCATCCCCGGCGAATGTGGGGGGCCATTGTAGAGATGAGGCAAGCTAATGCCCAGAGTTGCCGAGTGTGATACCTGGTTAGAGTAGGCACCGAGGCGAGAATTATCGAGTGCGCTGACCCTGGTCCACGACCCTGCCGCGTCGGGAATTGAACTCTGACCCGGGCCTTTCTCTGCTTCCGGGTCTGCCGTCTCTAACCAGTGAGCCACACCACTCTACGGTGCAGCGTTCGACACTGTAGCTCATTCCATCTTGCTACAGTGTCTATACAAAGCGGGCGTCACGGACTCTGCACTGGGGTGGCTGAAATCCTTCCTCACAGGCAGAAGCTTTCAGGTTCAACGAGGCTCCTTTAGATCAGCAGAGATGGCCTTAGAACAGGGGGTGCCTCAGGGCTCTGCCCTGAGTCCTACTCTTTTTAATCTATACATGACCCCCCTGGCCGAAGTGGTGCAAGTGTATGGAGTTGAGTTGGTCTCCTACGCGGATGACACACAACTGCTGATCTCTTTGTCTCAAGCACCTCTAACAGCGGCATCCAATTTTAAGGCTTGTATGCAGGCTTTGGCAGTATGGATGGACTCGCACTGTCTAAAATTAAATGGCTCCAAAACGGAGGTTATGGTGGTGGGTGGGACCAACATGAGCTGGACACCGGACTGGTGGCCAATGTGTCTGGGTCCAACACCTGCTCCCTGTAAGGAAGCAAAGAACTTGGGAATATGGGTTGATCCCACCCCGTCATACAAAGGCCACATTCGTCGCCTAGTGGGAAAGTGTTACGGGGTGTTAAAAACACTTAATCACACCCTAGACCTATTGCCATTGAGTGCCAGACGCACCATGACTCAGGCGCTGGTGACGTCCCGTATGGATTACGGGAATGTCCTGTTTTTAGGCGCCACAGAAAAAAGCCTGGGGCGCCTGCAAGTCCTTCAAAACACAGCAGCTCGTCTTGTTCTAAGACTTCCTAAAAGAGCAGCTTCCAAACCTGCTCTAGCGGCTCTACACTGGTAAGGAAGAGAGTCATGTTTAAATCTCTCTTACTGTGCCACAGGATACTCTGGTATAAAGCCCCATCCTATCTTCAAGATCTAGTGCATAGGTATGAGCCTAACAGAGCTTTGCGCTCAGAAGGGACGGGCCACTTGACGATTCCCCCGTGTAAAAAGAGCAAAATTGGGAGGTCGCTCCTTCAGAGTTGTAGTGGCAAAAATTGGAACAGACTCCCAATAGGCTTGAGACTGGAAAAATCCGAGACTAAATTTAGAAGTCTCTTAAAAACCCACCTGTACAATCTTTAATGTAGCTTGTAGGCGGTTGTGTTGCTAATTCTGCTTGTTATCTTTTCTCCATAGCGCGGGGACACGCCGGGATGGCGTCGCCAGGCGCTTTATAAACTACTTTATTATTATTATTATTATTATTATTATTAAGCAAAGCTTTATTCTTGACACTTCATCCAACGGCGATGGCTCTGTAATTGCCACTCGCAGAGTTCTAACCCTTGACAGAACCCACAACCAAGGTTTCGTCACTGACCTCATCAGTCATGAGGTTCCATGCCACACTTCTCCCTCCCATACAACAAGATGCAAAAATGATACAATACATGGAGAACAAAATACAAACACCCAACCCTGGTCAAAATACCAAAACAGCACAATAGAGCAAAGTGTATGTTGAAAGCTAACTGAAGGTGTGGAATCAATCCTAAGACTAACAGTACAACATGATGAAAATATAGAGACATCTTACATAACAAAATCCTTGAAAAAAGCAGGTTTCCTGATCTCTCGAACGCTTCTCGTGTGAACTGTTGGGAGTACTTCTGCAAGAACTTTGTAAACCCGAATCACAAACTCTAGTCCCAATAGATCACTGGGTAAATGTTGTATTGGAAGAAATGGAATGGGGCTGCCTAATAACAACAACCCTACTCTTGTTCCAAATATGACCATCATGTGTCAATGTCATTCCTAAAACATTTGATCACTTGTAGTTTCCTTGTAAATTAAGACCAATCTGCACACCCCTTTGGGGCTCTAATTTTAGCAAAATAACCCAGACTGACCTCAACATCTTTTACATTCTTTTTGGAGTCAAATTTCTCTTTTCTCTTGAATTGATTATAAATCTCCTTCACTCCCCTTTCACTTGGTGTATTGTCAACACATCCTTTATTCCAGAACCTCCAACCAGGACACATTCTAGTAGACGGGTATCTCCCTTCGAACAATTCAAAAGGAAACTTGTCTGTAGAGCAATGCGGGGACAAACGATAGCCCATCAATCTATTAGAGAGCTCTTTTTCCAATCCAAACCATTCACTATGGCCAGTTGTATACCTTCTTTTAATGTCTTTATAACTCTTTCTATGGCACCATTGGTTGCAGGGTGATATAAAGCAGATTTCTTATGCTCAATCCGACACTGCAACAAGTATGATTCTGTCTCACGAGAGCAAAATTGTACCCCATTATCT
This sequence comes from Lissotriton helveticus, assembly GCF_964261635.1. Taxonomy (NCBI): domain Eukaryota; kingdom Metazoa; phylum Chordata; class Amphibia; order Caudata; family Salamandridae; genus Lissotriton; species Lissotriton helveticus. The sequence goes on along the minus strand of NC_136068.1, from coordinate 1,820,583,504 downwards.
GTAAGAAGATACCTGGGAAAAAACTCTATCTATTGAACACACCCTCAAGAAATCTGATCACAGCTGAAGATGAAATATCCTGCACACACGAAACTTCGACCCATCTGGAGTATAAATCTATCAACACCACCATAATGTAGAGAGTAGAATGTTCCCCTCTTATGGGCCCAAGAATATCCATTGCAACCTCTTCCCAAGGATATTTTGGCAAAGTTCTGCATACAATGGGCAACTGATTAGTGGTGCGCCCCTTATCAGAAATGACACATTCCACACAATCTCTTATCATACATCATGATCAAGTGAGGGCCACCAAAAATCTCTCCGAAGTCTCCCCATGGTTTTCACAATGCTCATGTGACCCTCATGAGCAAGCTGCAGCCCATTATGTCGCAACTTCACTGGTGGAACCAATCTTGTACCTCTCAGTAAAAACCTTTTATCGACTGCTAATTCTTCTAGAATTTTAGCCCACTTCCCTTTGTGAGTACCTGTTGGACTTGGGCCTTTTTTTTCAGGTTCACTCCCAGACTTTTTGCCTTTAGCCTCTGGCATGGTGGTAGTGGTTTTAGGCCTCTGTGCACTTTAGCACTGTAGCCCAGTGTAAAGTGTGTGCGCACTCTGAGTGCATGTGGTGAGATGGCCTGCCCTCCCATAGGAATGCATGGGGGATATTTGTGTCCATGATAGTTCCTGTTATGTGGGGAGTGCAGGGTCAAGTTTGGTATGTGCGAACTCGTGAGGATAAATGCTGTGCGATGTTGTGCGCAGATTGATTATGTCTAGTGGAGAAGTGCCACTTTTAGAAGTTGGCATTTCTGTGTGCTGTGAGATGTGAATTGCCTGTTTGGCTTGTGAGTGACAGGGGCTGGCTGGTGTGGCTGGCTCCAGGAGCCAGGATGAGTCTGCCCGGTGGTGAATAGGGAGATCTGCATGTAGATGGGAGAGAGGAGTTGCACCTGGGACCTGAATAGGGCTGTGCCTTCCCTCCACAATGCTGCCTCCACCCCCTGTGGTGTGTCTGATGTCCCTGGCCTGTCTTGTGAATAGAGAGGGGAGCTGAGCAAAACAAAGGGCTCCAGAACCAGTTGTATCTGGTTCTCCCCTAGCCTGCACCTTTGAGAACAAAGGATCTAGCTGTATAAAAGGAGGGGCTGTGACCCCATGAAGATGTTCTTGTTTGTGGACTTGAATCTACCAGGGGCGTGCTGCTGCTGGGGCTCAGGGGAAGGCTTGCTTCCCTGGGCCCTGCCCCTGGACGCCTGGAGGACTCATTGGGACCCTCCTTCCTGGACCTGCTATGTCCTAGGATTCTTTTGCTCTATTTTGCTCCTTTTGGCTCTTTCAAACTGGGTGTCTTCTATCCTTAGCGCCTGGGGGCGCTTTATCTTAATTGACCCCTTATATTGAGAGAGCCTACCCCTCCTTGCTGCATTTATGATGGCAGCGCGGGTGCCTACCCCGCTTATCTGCATTATGCCCGCTTATTTTTGCCTTCCTTGTTGCAGGTGCCCACCCTGCATTCTGGCTGTATGCCTTTTGTCTAACTGTGCCCGGTGCGCAGGTGGCCACCCTGCGTCTTCGTTGTGCTTTTAATTAGGGCGGGTACCCACCCTGCTTGTTTGGATCCATTACGGGTGCCCACCCCGTATGGCCGTTATGCTCGTTTTTATTCTGACTTGCACGGGTGCCTACCCCGCGACTTTGCCCTAGAGAGAAGAATCCTCCCCGGGAGGAGCGCCGGAAGCCGAAGTCCAGCCCGCCGCCTGATTGTGGGTGGGGCCGACGCAGGCTCTACTTTCGCTTCCCCCAGCCGGGGAGAAGCCGCGCAGAGCCTCGCGGGCTCAATTTCCCAAAGTCCCGGTCCTGAGATGGGGGACCGGGTGAAGATGCGCCTCCGCCCATAGCGAGGCGGTGTGTTGCGTGGCTCCCTTGAACGGGGGGAGCCCCGGAGGCCGAGTCCTGCCCGCAGTCCCCAACGAGGAGACGGCACCTGCAGAGAGCCTGCAAAGCCCCGGTGAGTGCGGGCTAAAATACTACAACGATAGGGGGGTGCTGTCGGGGCGCATTGTCAGTGCCCGGCCCCTAACATTGCCATGGTCCCCAGAGCGGCCCCGCTAGCTACATTTTGTCGGCTGATTTTTAGAGCCCCGAGTGGCTCCAACATGTGACCATCACTATTTACCCAGGCCCAGGGGGCCCCACACTGTAGTGTTGAAAGGGGCATAGTTATCGACAGAGCCCAGATGGCTCCTACAAGGCCCCATTTATTTAAAGTCCCCATGAGGGGCTGGGGCCCATAAACATTAGTTCAGGAGCCAGAGTGCTCCCAGGCACATGTTTTCTTTTAGAGCCAGATGGCTCCAACGCCGCTTTGCACATTTGTTTAAAGGGCCTCTGAGAGCCCATGCCACATTCATCCTAGTTCCAGCTGCCCAGCAAGTAGTGGGCAGCTGCACCGTTTAGGTATTTCATTTTTTATGGGGACATGCTTTTAAATCTAGGAGTTAGACGCACTCCTCCGCCCCTACCTTGGCCGGCACAGCTGCGCAAAACTTAGTGCCAGATGCAACGTTTAGGCCCTTCATTGAAGATTCCCAGCTGCCCAGTAAGTAGTGGGCAGCTGCCACGTTTAGGTTTGCGCCAAGTGCGCCCCTGTGACTGTCGCTGCATTGGCAGCGCGCCCTGACTATGGACAGAGGGCATTTGAGCCCCTTGGAGTTGGCCAGTTGGCCCTGGGGACTATTAGGTTCATAGGGCACAAGGCCCTAGTGTGGGTTATATAGGTGCTAGGAAACGTGACGTTTATAGTATGTGTTATGCACCTTGATTTATGTTTATAGATGTGCTTTTAATGCTTGTTAGGTTTTACCTACTGTCTTAGATTTTATGGTGATTCTCTACTGTGGTCTAGGTTTGATTTATTCCCTATCTCAGGTTATGTTATTAAGTTTATTTTCTAATGCAAGGTATGTTTAGGATATTAGGGTCTACCAGATTTTAGCCTAGGAGGTTGACGCAGAATAGAGTTCTCGCCTTATGGGAAACTGTTCCTGTTATGATTTATGTTACAGGTTGACGCTGCGTATAGTGTCTGCCAGTGATTATTGGCTGTGTTCTAAGTTCATATATATTCTTACTTCTACTATTCTTTACCAAGTGCTAATTCTGACAGTGGCCCACGTGACCCTGACATGTGTAAATAATCCCTTGTAAATATTGCCCGTGCCAGTTGGCACAGTGTATATTGTGTGATTACTATCCGGTGTGTTTTTATTATAATACAAGGGCTATTTTTATATAACCTTGTGTGGAGTTCCTTTTGTGGTGTGCCTAGTATGTTGTTACTGTGTGTGTTGTGCAAATGCTTTGCACATCGCCACAGAGATAAGCCCGACTGCTCATGCCAAGCTACCAAGGGGGTGGGCAGGGGTTATCTTTGGCGTGTAACTCCCTTTCCCTGACTAGAGTGGTGGTCTCTGCCTGGCATTGGCGCAAGCCTTCGCCAACCAGAGATCCCCATTTCTAACAGTACCCAACTCTGCTGCACTCACAACATGTATAACTAGAGCCAATTCTTCATCCAGCTGTAATTCTTCCAGCCATTCCTTCTCAGAAAAGGTCCCATCGGTGACATCACAAACGCTTACAACCTCTACCTCCTCAAAATCATCACCATCAATCAAATCAGTAACAGTGAGATTCACCAATCTTGACAAACAATCCACAGAGTGATTACCTGTCTCTGGAACATACTGTACATCAAAACTAAATTCTTGCAAATTCACCACCCATCTTCTGATACAAGAGGATATAGAGTCAATTGCTTTCCTAGAAAATACTTCAACTAACGGCTTGTGGTCAGTATGAACAGTAAATCTGGTGCCCCACAAAAACGGTCTATTAATAGGCCAATGTACAGCTAGAGATTCTCTTTCAATAACAGAATAATTACATTCTGCTCTCTCAAAGACTGAGACATACAAGCTATCAATTGCTCCTTGCCATCTTTTATCTGAATCAAAAGTTCCCCCAAACACGTTGCACTTGCGTCACATACCACTCTAGTATCATACAAAGGGTTTTTAGTCAGGTTTGGAGAGAAAGGGCGCACTGCTAAAAGTAAACGCAATTCTACTTGGAGATTCTGAGTCGGATTGAGGTGCAAAAGGGTGAGGGGATGAGCCCTATAACCCCACAATGTAGTATAAGCCTGGGCTAATACTCCGTACATTTGCAACACGATACCCTTGCACACAACAAGATCATATAATAAATTGTGTCAGTGTAGACACTTATACAACAGAAACAAAGCCTGTTAGACAAAATAAATTTTTTCTCATTGAATCAATCATCGGGAATGTGGTATTTTAATGTTCTTAAAAGAGATCCAGCCGACACGTGTTTCGTCTACACTGACACAATTTATTATATGATCTTGTTGTGTGCAAGGGTATCGTGTTGCAGTATCACACAAAGGGTCATAAGCTCTCAAACAGGTTGCATCATTCAATTCCTGGTTTACCCTAGTAAATTCAACATTACATTGAGTGTCCCATACAAATTCCACATTTTTCGTTAACTGTTTTCTCATGTTAAAAGTTTTGGTTGCAAAGTCTCTAATGAACTTGCTGTACCACTATACTGAGAAGTGATGAAAGATACTCCTTTCAGATTGTGGTTTGATTCCAACATCAGTAATCTTGTATCCCAGATAACTGACCTCCGAGACACCAAATTTGCATTTTTCTGCTTTAAGTGTTAAACCTGCTTCTTGTAATTTCCTCAAAACACTTCTAACTCAGTTATCATGTTCAGATACACTTGCTCCAAAAATCAGAATGTCATCCTGAAAACACTTCACACCAGCCAGGCCCTTCAAAACTCTACCCATGATCCTCTGAAAAACAGCAGCTGCTGAAATTAGACCAAAAGGCAGCCTTTTTGAAACAATATGTGCCAAATGGAGTTACAAATGCTGTGAGATCTTGTGAAACTTCATGAAGTTCAATTTGATGATAAGCGGACATCCAGTCAAGGATAAAAAAATCCTAGCCCCAGCAAACGTTACCATTTCTTCGATATTTGGGAAAGGAAATGTATCTACAATCACGTCTTTGTTGAGGGCTCTTAGGTCCACACAAAGGCGAATGTCTCCATTGCCCTTGCGTGCTACCACTATGGGAGCTAGCCACTCAGTCGCCTCCACAGGTTCAATCACCCCACAATCACACAATCGCTCCAATTCACTCTCCACTGCAGCTTGCATGTAAAGAGGAATCCTCCGAACTTTGGCCACAGAAGGACAAGCACTCACACCACGTCTAATCTTATGTTTGTATCCTAGCAACTTGCAAAGATTGTTTTGCAATAAGCTTTCAAATTCCTTTATAATTTTGTCCTTAGTGATACATACTTCATCTACTTGAACTTGAGGATTATTTGTTCGGATGTAAACTTACACCTAACTCACTCTGAAGACACCACACCAACAAGTCATTACCTTGACAAGATACATATATTTTCCCAACAGTCATTTTACCACCTAAACTTATGTTAAACGTATGTTAGCCACAAAATGTCCAAGCATTTATATGTTCGCTCCTCCATAACCTCCTGGCTGTATATCCATATGTAATAGTTCTGTTCCTTGTGTGAACAGTTCCTTGAAAGTCTGTTCAGAGATGATAGAAATGCGTCAGCATGAATCAAACTTCATAGAAATCTGATTGCCATCAATGTTAACCACCTCAGAGGGAAACAATTTATAAAAATCTCTAACATGTAGTACAATGTCTTGACATATTTCTTGAACCTTAGTTTTAAATCCTCTTTTATTTTTATTGTGACAGCACCTACTGAAATGTCCCTTCTTGCCACAGTAGTTACATGTCTGCAGGACAAGATCTGTCATTAGCCTTGTGACCATCCATTCCACACCTGAAACATGTACACTTAAACTCAGGAATTAACGTCTTCTGAATTTCAGCTTCTCCTTTCTTTACCCCATTTTTTGTGTCTTAACCTCACATACTTCCGTCACTTCTTCCTTTTCTGTGATTTTCTGTTCTTTGCCCGTTTTCAGCTTCCCCACACATTTCATCATGTGTTCAACATGTTTAGCAACAATTAGAACTTCATCTAATGGCGGTTCGTCTTTCATCCATAACTCCTCACGTATCTTGTCACTATTGCATCGCAATAGAAATTGATCACGGATCCTATCTTCAATTGCAGACCCAAATTTGCAATTGGATACTCATTTTCTCAGACTTGTTACAAATTCTTCCACTGACTCATTTTGACCTGGACTTCTTTATCCAAAATGATACCTTTCCAAAATTGTGCTAACCTTCCGAAGGTAATGTCGATCTAATCTAGCTATGGCAATTTCAAATTCATTCAAATCGCATGCTTCAGTTTAGGATAATTCAGGGAGATCCTCTAAACCTTCTTGCCCCTCTGCACCTAAACAATGCAACAAGGCATGCTTTCTTTCCGCACTCAAATTTGTTCCACAAACACGTGCATAATTGAAGAATACTTTCTTCCATTTTGCCCACTTAATTAAAGGTTCACCAGACGATGATAAAAAAAGGTGGCGCAGTAACATTTAGCATTTTACCTATAAGTCTTAACACAACACACTACTAAGATGCTATAATTGAGGAGAGTAAACCATACATTTTTGACGTAGCCAGAACATGCAAATTAAATTTGCTTAAGTGCTTAATCAGACATTAAAGTCTTAGTTTCACACCGGTCTCATACAATAGTGGTTTACAAGGAGACAGTGTTAAAAGCACCTTTCTACGAGTTAAACAAGGCAGAGTTCCACTGTTAAAATGGTTTTGATCTTTGTATAAAAAAACAAAAGCTGGAGGGCGAAAGGATGTTCCTCCATGCTCCCTACAGCAAACCAGAGAAAAATAGCACAAAAAACCCAACAATTGAGCGGTCTAGATGTTTCATGTAAACCGGAGAGTCTCACTAAAGAGTCTTGCACATGCGCAGATCCCCACTTGACAAGCAAGCGAGCTAGAGGGCGAATGGATGTTCCTCTGCACTCCTTACACTTGCCTGCAAATCACAATGCTGAGAATAGAGCTAGAGGGCGAACAGTTGTTCCTCCGTGCTCTTAAACAGAAAATGCCACATACCTCAAGTGCGCCGCCGAAAACAGCACAACCGACATCGCATACACTCTCGGGAGTGGCTGCGTTCGAAATTTGTCCAACCGCTAAACTTCCCAAACTGAGACAGGCTCCTCGATCCAAGACTGCAATGACGAACTTCACGTCTTTTAGAACAACGATCGTGCAGCCACCTGACTCTCGACAGTCCCTCTACTCGAAGACCGCAACTCTGCACATCCAATCTCCTGAGATCAAATGACCGCTTCACACAGGACACAGCTCTCGCTGACAGACCGAGCCGCTTCCCGCCTTGTTGAGGTGTTTTCAGCCAAGCACTACCACATCGTGACTCCGGATCCAGTCCTGCCTCGCCAAAATATATGGTGTACAAGCAAAGGACAACACGATGTAATAGGAGGTAAGCAAAGCTTTCTTCTTGACACCTCATCCAATGGCGATGGTTCTGTAACTGCCACTCGCAGAGTTCTAACGCTTGACAGAACCCACAACCAAGATTCCGTCACTGACCTCATCAGTCATGAGGTTCCATGCTACACCGGACCTGCCCCTCTTGACCTTTTATTTAGAGCTTCGAAAGCTAAGCCATGAATGTCCACAGTGAATATTTGCAAAGTCACAACTTTTACATCGATTCTAGTGTGCAATAAACTGAGTTATGCTGCGTGAACTACTCCAGGGACAGTTTTAAGCAACAATGAGCATGTGCTTGTGAAGCTGTTCCGTTTCTGGCGTCTGATGATTGAGAAGAGGCTCACCATAGGAATCTGTTCAAAGAAGTGCTCTACAGAACCAATGTTTCTTTGCTGCATTGTGACCACTTTTAGTGTCTGGTTGCTGGATAAATCACTAGCCTCCTTATATTTTAAAACCTTACCCACCTGGTAGGAGGCTTGGGTCCGTAAGGCCTTTCTCGCTATTATCTCCACAGTGAAAAGAGCTTGTATGGGAGGCTGCTCCTTTAGCTGGCTAGCTTCCAAACAGTGGAATGCCTAGCCTCAGACAAAAAAGCTCTGAATTGGTCTTTCGAAGGGGACTTAAAACCTGGTCATTTGGACTGGCTTGATGCCATTTTGGAGCTTGCCTCATATGTGTTGCCTGAGTATGAAGTTTTGGTGCAGGGACACTTCGGCTAAAGTAACCAGGCTCTCTATAAACAGCTTTATTATGTATATCAAGATGAACTTCAGCTGGGTGCATCCTGTGCATTTTGTTATTTTGAAATGCCTTGGTAAATATAAAATCTACAATTACAGGAAGTACCTCAACAGTCACAGAAGCATGGTGTCCCACTGACTGTGAAATCAGTGCAGTAATACTTGACCAGCTATCCCCTGCCGGCAGCCAGGTAAACCTTGCGGCAGAACCCACACAAATGAGTTCTCCTCTTTGAATTCATGTTACATTTGCTCATACCACTTCCAGGGGATGCTTCGATCCTTGTGACTATAAGTGTAAGCTACTCACAAGCACTGCTAATTCCATAGCTTCTACACATACTAAGCCTCAGACCCCATACAAGGAAGGTCAATCACAGGAATTAAGAAATCACATGCAACGAAAAGCACAACATTTTATTATCAGTCTTTCATTTAAGGCAATTTGTTTGGGCCGGGGCAGACTTGCCTATAAGCATTTTGGTGTATGTAAATGTATTTCAATATAATACCGTCGGGCCGCAGTTCAAAATTCTAATTATTCAATGGGATTGAGAAAGCTGTGCGCATATGCAATGTTTCAATCACACAAAAGGACAAAGCAGGGCTGAATTCCTTAGTTATTGTGTCTACTCATCACAGTTTATAAATAAACCATACTCTAAACTGCTTTTTAAAGTACTTTCAGTGCAGTAAACGAAGTGCAGAACTGAACTGTACCAGAGTTTTAGGGTGTCAGTATTTGAAATGTGGACAAACAAGACATGCAAATAAAAATAATTTATAGTCAGTGGTCATCCTGAATATTTGTCTTAAATCCAGCCTTTCTGGACCTACATTGACGCTACTACTTTAGTGAGCACTATAGACCTGCGCCACCAGCCATGAACAGGACAGGAACTTAAGAACTTTGTGAGTAAGGCTATAGATACACCTGCATGGCATTGCACTTAGACAATAGTGACTACTGAAAGTCTGCCTACAGTTTGGTCATTTGATGGACAGGTTGAATAATTAATCGAATTTTATATTCAACAGAAATCAATACACAGCTGCACCAAGGATTTCTTCTCGTGTGGGAACAAGTTTGTCACATGTTTGAGATGTGAAACTGCGAGTGGTTAGTGTACTTCGACAGAAGCGTCCATCACCAGCCAACTATAGGTGTTCCTATTCTGATGCACTATGCTGTCACAAGCCACACATAGTACAAATGTGGAAGCAAAGAATATTGTGGAAGCAGAATCTCAAGGTGGACCTTTTGCGAAACAGTTCTGCAGCCACTCCATTCGCCGTCCAAGTGCTGTTCTAGCTGTGTCATGCTGTAGTTTTATAGAAGAGATTAAAAGGAACAGCTGCATGAGCTGACCACTGGTGTTGTGAAGAGAAGAGAAAATAAAAGAGCTCTCTCGCTTGAGCTGGTGTAAGAATTATTTTTTTGAGTCTACAAACAGGGCTTAAATCACGAAGGAAACTGGCAGACCACAAAGTGCTGAATGGAAAGGAGATTTTTTAGCTGTCAGTTCAAAGGCTGTTAATTGGCAAAGATGATTCTACATAATTAGCTTGAAAACATGTTCCATGAATTAAAATTTGAGTCAAATTGACTGCATATATTTGAAATTGTATGAGATAGCATAATAGACATTAAATTAATTTAGTCACAACTACCTAAATCAAGAAACTCACATATTCATAAATTCCCTACGAAGTCCTTTACCCTAACTGCTGCCAACCGACTGCTAGATACTCAACTAACTACTATAGGCCTTACTTGTTTACATTGACAGTTGTTACTTTTTAAATGTGTGTATTCTAACTTCTTGTCTATTTGACATTTCTAATTTTCAGTCTAACTGGTATTCAAAAACACTGATTTTGGAACAGCTTGATTTGAACCTCACCATCTATTTAACAAGTGTGAAAAATTCTAGAGTAAAAAATCAACACTGAGAACTATTACTTATTAACCAACGCGGACACATTAAACGGAAAACACATGTGCTGTGTAGGTGAACATACCAGGTCCTTTGTTCTCTGAGGCGGCGCAGTCAGTGCGGCTACACCGTTCCATCCCCTCATCAAGCATCTCTAAAACTTCTGGTTTGGGAATGTGGTATCCTGTATAGAAGAAACATAGGATGACATCATACGTGGGGGACCACTCCTACATGCACCAGTCCTTGTCAGAAAACTCAAGGCAAGGTAAAAGCACTCACCAAGAGATGTCATGGTGTCATAACTGTCCTTCATCACCGCCTTGTAAAGTTCCTTCTGGTGCACATCCAACTCCTTCCACTCTTCCTTCGAGAAGAAAACGGCAACATCTGCAAATGTCTGAAGTATCTGAAAGAAGACAAGCTCACTGTTTCACCAGGTCTAGCACCAGGCGTGATCAAAAGGCATGGCAAGCAAACCAATGGATCGCCGGGTTCATTAAAACTCAAGGTTCCGGCACAAGATCCCCAAGGCTTCTGGCCTCCTTGGATGCATACACTGCCTCAGGATCGTGGTGAACATTACTAACAGTAACGCATTAGAAAGTTTAAACTTTAATCAGTTCATTATGGTGGAATGATCAAATAATTAAGAAACATATTACAGGAGATGGAATTCTTAGCTGCGATATCAAAAACTGTAATTTGAGAAAGCAGAATATTTGTTGTTGTGTGCTTGGCCACTATGACACAGTCATTAGGCACAAGGAGGGGAAGCTTAGAATGCCCAAGGCCTGTCCATTACATGAAGATAATGCAGTGTGGCGCAAAAAATGTAAATGAGAAAGACGTTTGATTGATAAATACTTCTACTAAAGTAATGTGAAGAAAAACAGACAGGATAAACTAAGATACATATACACACACAATCCTTCTAAAACTAAGAAAATTACATCCTGGGGAGACAGTATGAAGTAGGGAAGTGCAGAATGATGTGTGCTGTTACGTACCAGCTGCATTAACAACAAGCATTTGCAATGCAATAGGTCTCGCAGCATTAAAGTTTGAGTTACTGGCATTGTAAATGACAATGCTTTGCATTATTTTTTTTTTAATTTGCAATTGGTATATAAACATTGTTTGTGAGTGGTTAGCTGTTGCTTATGTTAAGCTAAGTTGGCAGTAATATAGAGTGCTAGTCTTGCTTGTTATAAGCATGCTGATTTAAAGCGCTCTGATACCTGCGGGTAAAGTTTGCGCTATATAAAAGTGAAAACTAATAAATAAAAAAAACAAGAACGTTCAGTAATACGTGGCTGGTGAATCCAAGCCTGCAATAGCACACACAAGTGTGCACTCGGACACAGTTAAAAAAAGCAGTAACCTACAGCAATGCACAGTCCAGGATACATCATTTTTGCGGTAATTCAGCTCGAGAAAAACGAAAATGTGCAATAACATGCAGTCCAGACATCCCACAGACTGCTTACAAGCACTGACAACCAACAATGTACAGTGGCAAAGATTCCATTCAGCGTACAATCAGCTCACAAGCACAGTCAGTCAACACTGAGTAGTGACAGTCTACAGAGTACACAACCTACTCACATACACGGATAGCCAACAATGTGCTGTAGAACATAGTCCAGACAGCCTACAGCCACACTCACTTACAGCCAACTACGTGCAGTGACAGTGTACACAGCCCACAGCATGCTCACACGCATAGACAGCTAACTATATGCAGTGACCCCCAGCCCAGACAGCCCTCAGCCTGCTCACACGCATTGACAGCCAACCATGTGCGATGAAGCATAGTCCAGACAGCCCACAGTGCACTCACATGCACGGACAGCCAATAATGTACTTTGGCACAGTGTACACAGCCTGCTCCAAAGCACAGACACCCAACCATGTGCAACGAAACACAGTCCAGACAGCATGCTCACATTCACGGACAGCCAATAATGTACTTTGGCACACAGTGTACTGTGTACACAGCCAGCAGGCTGCTCATACGCAAGGGTAGCCAAATATGTGCTATGTTTTATATAGCGCTGGCTAGACCCTGCTGGCTTTACATACGGTAAGCATTTTTAAATAGTTAAATCAGTTAAATTTTACAGTGATATAAAATAAACACTAATGCTTAATAAGCAACTTCAGTCAGACGATGATGCCCCCCCATCCCGTGGACAACTCAATATAAGACAACAGACGCTTAGCGCCAAGAAGCATTTCCCACGCCACGTGGTGCAATTTAGAAACGTGCATAAAAGAACGAGTCCACCATTTAGTAAGCAGACTTTTGTCCCGATGAGTGTAGAATATTTTATGAAATAACGTGCCACGCATGTCATAGGCCGCACACACTCCCTATGCCAACCTTCCATTCTTCACAAGTCAGGCTGCGCCTTGGAGAATCATTCCCCTGGCACGCCCCTGATGGCCGGAGGGGGCATCATGGGATGTGGGAAGAGAGAGCGGTACAGCTGAGTGTTTCTAGTGCCCTCAGTGATCACCTGCTGTCACTTCAATGCCACCCGTGCACACCAACTCTAGCCATAAACAAACAGGCTCTAAATAGTCTGTCCTTTGGTTGCGATGCCACCACATACCACCGTGTGCCCTCTCCACTTCAGATTGGCAGCGGTGTGGGGCACAGCGCCTTGTCTCTGTGACCCTGCACGGTGCAGCTGTCATGTGGTTGGGCGGGTCGTGTGGTTAGGCGGGTCGTAGGCCAGTAAGCCGTGCAGCCGTGCGGAAGGGCAGGGCGGGAGTGTAGCGCTGTGGCACTGTGACTGTGCAGCTGCTGTGCTGATGCTGGGTTACTGTGCCAGGCCTCAGGACAGTACGAGCCTCTACTACGCAGAGGAACAGTGCGGCCCAGGATATAGAGCCCTAGCTGTGTGACTGTGCAGTGTGCAGCTGCAGTGTGGACTGTAAGCGACTGTGATACAGTACCCTGGCTATGGGACAGCTGGGGTGTGGTTGTGTGACACTGCAAAGCACACCTGATGTTGCCTAACGGCCAGAGCTGCCGATTTTGGCGCTGGGGACCTGGTTCGAGTCTCGGCTTCCTCTAGCTTCCTGTGATGCTGGGCAAATCACTTAAACTCACTGTGCCTAACAAAAATGAATGTGTGCTTGTGTAACGTAATTGGTGCTCGGGACCTTGAGTGCGAGTGTGATGGTGAGCGTGAGCCTGGGCTCTGAGGTGCATGTGGCTGGCGATGTAGTGGGCTGGAGCACATAATTGGAGATGGAAGTGTAGAGTTTCTCCTGGCGGCGATACTTTGGGCGCGCAGAGCTGGACTCATTCTGCCTGCACTCGTTCAAATTACATCTCTCTGAATCAGTCCGTGTTGATAACGTAGGTCTGTGAAATTAGCACTTCGCGATCCCCCTGCGTTGCGGGACTCATTTAAAGCAATTTCAAGGGGCAATTTGTTGAATCAAATTTCTCATTAATTTTTCGCATGCATTTTGAAGGCCACGTTGTAATGCAGGGAGTTGAGTGGAAATTGAAATAACCCATGTAAATTTAAACTAGAGCTACAGCCAGTGAACGAAATATCTTTCTAATTAAATTACGGAATCAGAAGAATCATACTTAAAAAAGAATACACAGATCATCGCGGGAAGACGAAGGCATGGCCGCAGGCCACAGTGGAGGGCTTAGAGAGGAGCAGACAGGGAAGGGATCCGAGGAGGGCATGAAATGAAGGTCCCCACGAAGAGCACCGGTGCAGCGAGGATGGAAGCGAAAAACAGAACTCCTGTGCAGCTCTCCTAGTCAGGCAGCTTGCTGAGGTCCGTGAGCGCCTCGTGACCCTCAGACAAGGAGAAGGAGCTGTTGGCCGGAGCAGAGGGAGGTGACGCCGTAAGTGTCTGACTGCTTGAAATCCAAACTCAGGGCGAGACACTGGCACTAGAAGACGGTCTTCTAAGTGGGCAGGAGGAGGGGAGGAAAGCTCGACAACAAGAGTGTAGGACAGGATTTCCTCGCACAACCGCACTACGCAGCAGCGTCTGTCTCCAGTTACATACCTGTTTGCTGCAGTCTTTACTATTTAGTTCAACCTGTGTAAGTGGGATGTTCTAGAAAGTACCATCAATCTGCCTGACAAGAGAGATGCACCCTTGACATACAAATAATATTGCTGGCGCAGTGGATGGAAGTTGCTCGCTTCTTGCATTTTTTTCTTTTGAATGTTAGCAGTAACAACAAGACGTGCAGGGCGAGTGCCGGTCCGGCGAGAAGGGGCGGGACTGCAAAAGCAGATTCCGACACACGCCTTCGGATTGGGCCGCGCGACGTAACGTGAGCCGTCTATGGTAGAAGCTCACGCGCGCGACCCGATCCGAAAGCGCGCGTCGGAATCCGACGCCGCCATAGGGAATGCTGGCCGCGCGGCCAGCTCTTGTCTCCCCTCGTCGCAACACTTTCTTTCAATAAGGTTTGTGCTCATCAGTGCCTGCCCGCTTATCTGCGCCGCCCGCCGCTCTGCAGACTCCCCCTGCATTCCGACCTCGGTCACGTGAACACGTCCTGAGGCGCGCAACGCGATCCCATTATTTCTGAAACGCTAAAAACTGCAGAAGTTCACGCGCGCAACGTTATCCTATGGGACAACGCGATGCGCGCGGCCAGGTCTTGTCTACACATTCCAGCTCGTTATGGGCTGACACGACAACTATAATTCTCTGGCGAGAACGCGCTTCGCGCGTTACTAGCCAAGACCTCACAAGGAGTCGATGGACGGAGCGCTGAAACTTTTCAGACACTGCCCCCCAATCACAGATCTGGGTTGAATCCATCATCATTCTTTATCTCACTTCACCACGTCAGTTCAGACCCAGCTATATGCAAATCAGTCTTGACCCTGTGCCTCATGGGAACAGTCCAGCCCGAACTGCCAAGCCAGGTCCTCCCTGGACCGGAATCAAGCATCCTAGGATAAATATTTTTGCTGAAACCCAATTTCCATTGATTATGGTCTATACGCTGTATAGTTTTATCTGTAAAACTGCACATTAGTAGGAAAGTTTGTAGCCCTTTCAATAGAAAATGTGTTGTTTGTAAATGACAGTATGCTATCACATAATACTTTAGTAATATGTTTATTATAGATGAGTTTTCAAACGTGAACTAAGAAACATTCCTGCCCCTGCCCTGATGACAATGTTATTAGTGACCGAAGAGGCAAGTCAGGGGTCATGTGTACCCTATATGTGGGCTAGATTCTATTTGTACATGGAGCAAAAGTTGAGTCTATTATATCAAACAAACAGTCTTTTTTTGTTCAGCGTAAATGCTGAATTTGCATATTTTAAGTTGTTTTCACATTTGATAATGAAGAAAAAGGCGGCTCTGAAAAATAAAGTATTTATCTAGGATCACAAAATTTGAGACACACTTACGGGTCAAGTATATTACAGTTAGGTTGAGTGAATTATTCAAGTCACTAGACCTGCAGGTCTGTTAATAGTTTTATGATTTTTCCAGACCTGGAGCAGGAAAGTAGAAAGACAGATACTTTGATAGAGAGATTATAGCTGTAGAGAAGGAGATGTTCAGGATGGCAACAGAGATGCCTATATCTGGGGGAAAAAGCAATTCCACCTCCAGCTATATAGGATTATTATCACGGTTCCCAAAGAGCTTTTGCATGTATTTGGAAGACCAAGATATTTTGAAATGGTTTGTGAGTTTTGAGGTTGCTTGTAGAGCACAGGTTTTTAATGATGTACCAGCCTGATTTTTTGAGTCACATTGAAAATGCAACAATAAAGAGATGTTTAACTACCTCTGGAACTCTGTGGATATATTTGGAATTAATATTGTAAAAGTGGTGCACCTCCGTTTGCTTTGTTTACCTAATTTACATTGGTTACCTGTAAGGAAGCGTAATATTTTTAAGGCCCTGTGCATCGCATACAAGGCTCTTCATGGCTCAAGTCCAGCATATCTTAGGGAAACCCTCAGATGGTATGTGCCTAGCAGAACTCTTCCTTCAAGCTCAGCCAATAATGTGGCTGTCCCCTCCCACAAGCTTTCCTCTTGCGGAGGCAGGAGTTTTGTTATTTGCACTGCACGTAACAAACACTCTCCCTTTAGGATTGAAAACAGCTCCACCCTCGCTTTTGTTCTGAAAAGCTTTAAACACCTGGTTCTTTAGCCAATAGATTTTCGTTTGCTTGTAAGATGTAGCTTCTTGGCTTGTCAGCTAATATCATCGGTAAGCTGCTCAATAACCTGGTCACATAGCGCCATGACGCATCCTGGTATTTGCTTGCACTTCACAAATATATAAATCAAATTCAGCCCAGTGCTTATTTTTGTGTGCGAGAAAGTACTTTAGTCACACAATTGTAATACATACTACACATTAAAGTAACCATATACAAGTGAGTGATCCTAAGCACTATTTGATGTCGGTGCTACACCCAACGAGTTCCTTCACTGTTTGTTCTCTTGCAGGTGCGCCCCCAGATTCTGGGTTCTCCTTGACAGTCAGAAGTAGTGTGAATCAAGCTCAGGTGGAGCTTAATTAACCACAGTTCAAAAACAAGCATTTGCAATGCAATAGGTCTCGCAATTACTACGTTTGAGCTATTGGCATTGCAAATGAATTTTTATTTATTTATGATTTTGTTTTTAAAACATAAATAAAAGGCATTGGTATTGATAATGTCAATTGATTAAATGTGCGTAAATGCGCAACCTATTACACAGCAAATGTTTTGTTAGGTACGGAGAGATTAAGTGGAGGGGTAGAAGAGGAGTAGAGAGGTAGAAGAGGGGTAGAGGGGTAGTAGAGGTGTAATAGAGCGTTAGAGGGGTGGTAGAGGTGTGGAATGGTGGTAGAAGAGTTGAACTGTAAAAGAGTGGTAGAATAGTAGGCGGGTAGTATAGGGGTAGAAGAATGATAGAAGAGGGATAGAGGTGTAGAAGGGGGTTATAGTGGTAGAAGAGGTGGTGAGGGGTAGTATAGGTGTAGGAATGTGTTAGAAGAGGGGTATAGTGGACTGTAGAGGGGTAGCAGGGTAGAAAGGTAGTAGAGGTGTAGAAAAGGGTTCATTTGGTGTAGAAAAGCTGTAGAGAGGCAGGTAGAAGAGGTGTTGAAGCGGTGTAGAAGAAGGGTAGAAGGGTGTAGTAGAGGGTTAGTAGAATGGTAGAGGGGTGGTATAAGAGGATAAAAGTAGAAGAGTGGAAGAAGAGGGTTAGTAAAGGGTTAGAAGAGGGGTAGAGTGGTAGAAGAGGGGTAGAGTGGTAGAAGAGGGGTTGAGAGGTAGAAGAGGTGTAATAGAGTGTTAGAGGGGTGGTAGAGGTGTGGAAGGGTGGTAGAAGAGTTGAGCTGTAGAAGAGTGGTAGAAGATTAGAGGGGTAGTGTACTCACAAAGAATTTCTGCTGTCAAGGTTGCAGAGAAAACAAGCATTGGCATTGCCAATAGGTCTCGCTTGTGGGACCTTATAAGTATTTAGTTTTGCAGCACAATATCCTTGTTGCACCAATGATATTGTGCTGCAAAACTAAATACTTATAAATAATAGTAAAAATTAGTGTGGACGAAGTTACATAAATTAAAACAAGACGGAATGGAAGGCAGAGAAGGGGAGGGGGAGGAGAAATGCGACACGGCGGGCAGGGGAGGGGGCCGAGTGGGGAGAGCGGCGAAAAAAATGTCAACAAATGCGTGCGCCGGGAAAGGAAGGCAGAGATGGGGAGGGGGGAGGGGAAATGCGACACGGCGGGCAGGGGAGGGGGCCGAGTGGGGAGAGCGGCGAAAAAAATTTCAACAAATGCGTGCGCCGGGAAACTGAGCCATGACTAATTAGGGGAGGAGAACCTAACCCGCTTCCATCCGACAACCCCAGGCGTCCAATGAAATCAAACCGGCCGCAGAGGCTGATGGGCGTGTGGTCGGAAAAGACTGTGGCTGGCTTCGGCGGCCATGTTGCCTGTCTACAACCCTGATGCTCGGATGTTCGAGCAGGCGATCGTAGTAAATTCCGGCTAACTGTTCTGTCTGCGGAAAAATGCATACAAAGTATTGCGATTAAGTCGAACAATATTGGCATCATTTATTAAAAGAGCAGGGCGCCTTCTCCGTAGTAAAAGAGTACAAGAGGAAGTAGGTTGAAGAAATTATACCTATTCCTACAGTAGGAACTAATAAGGGTGTTAATAGGGTGTAATTTAATTTTAGTATGTTGGAATGGAATGGAAGGCAGAGAAGGGGAGGGGGGAGGAGAAATGCGACACGGCGGGCAGGGGAGGGGGCCGAGTGGGGAGAGCGGCGAAAAAAATGTCAACAAATGCGTGCGCCGGGAAAGGAAGGCAGAGAAGGGGAGGTGAAATGCGACACGGCGGGCAGGGGAGGGGGCCGAGTGGGGAGAGCGGCGAAAAAAATGTCAACAAATGCGTGCGCCGGGAAACTGAGCCATGACTAATTAGGGGAGGAGAAGCCGAGAAGCCGCAGAGCGCACGCTGGGCGAAGCCCTTTGATGTGCTGTGCGGCGGCCGTTAAAAAAATGCAATTATGAGGGAGGGAGGCTGATGCGCGTTCTTGTTTGATCACGTGATTCACGTGTACTTAAACAAAACCGCAGCAGAAAGCCCTTGGTTTGACGAGGATTTTGGCTACTTGAATTCTCGCTCCGCTCGATGCGCTTGCGCGCATCGATAGGTCGCGAGACCTAAAAAACAAAATCCACAAAGCTCGGGCACACACTGTACTCACTCTCTCTAAACCTATGTTCTGGAAATATGAAAAGACGCTTGGCACTTCTTTAGAAACCTGTACTTACTATTGTACTACCTGTTCCCCTAATGTTCTCACTGTACTTAACGTAGTAAAACAAACCATGAACATAGTTGCAAAAAGTGAAAGTTTAATTGTAAAAATATTTTATAACTACTAAAGCCTTACATGGACAGATGATACATTCAGTTAAAGTGCAAGTAACTACATTTTAAGTCATTCTGGTCTGGCCTAGATAATCATGAGTCTACTTGCCATCTTACGGTTTGTTTACACCTGACCCGCTGTTCGTGGTTGTGTGTGGTTGTGGTTGTGTGTGTGGTTGTGGTTGTGTGTGTGAGGGCTCAACAGTAATTGAGATGATTCTTTGTGAAGGCACTTTTTACAACAGTGAGGGTGATTTCTGAGAGTTAGTGAAAGAGTCAGTTTGTGAGAGAGTTAGTCAGTTAGAGTGAGAGAGTCAGTCAGTGAGAGAGTGAGAGTCAGTTAGTTATTGACAGAGTGAGAGAGTGAGAGTCAGTAATAGTGTGTGAGAGAGAGTCAGTTAGTGAGTGAGAGAGTCAGTCAGTGAGAGTCAGTTAGAGAGTGAGAGAGTTAGTCAGTGAGGGTGAGAGTTAGTCAGTGAGAGTGAATGAGAGCGAGAGCGTGAGTTTGTTATTTCCTGAGTGAAAGAGGGTGAGTTAGTGGGATAGTAAGTTAGTGTGAGTGAGTCAGTGTTTTTGCGAGAGTTAGTCAGTGTTTTAAGAAGAGTCATTCAGTTAGTGAGAAAGAGTCAGTAAGTGAGAGAGATTCCATTAGTGAGAGTCAGTGAGAGAGTTAGTGAGAGTCAATCAGGGAGAGTTAGTTATTGAGAGAGTGAATTAGTGAGAGAGTGAATTAGTCAGTGAGAGTGAGTCAGTCAGTTAGCGAGAGAGAGTGGGAGAGTCAGTTAGTGATAGAGTGAAAGAGTCTGTTAGTGAGAGTCTGTCAGTGAGAGTGAATTAGTGAGTCTGTCATTGAGAGTGAGTGGGAGAGGTTTGTGTACTGTATACACAGGTCAGATGCAGTGTGAGAGGTGTATGCAGTGCCTATATATGTCTTTGATGTATTGCGAGTAGTGTTTAATCAATGCAAGGTCAATAAAGTTATTTCAAAATCACTTTGCTTATTGTTTTTTTTGGGGGGGAGGGTGTGGTGTATCAGTTTTTCTGATTAATATGAGTTGCAGTGTAAGAGGTGTGTGCAGTGCATACCCACTGAAGATTTAATGTGCGATGTATGTGCAGTGTGGATAGACCTGAAATTCAATAAGATGTGTGAGGGATATACTTAAAAGTGTATTAGGAAAGCTACGTGCATTATAAGGAACAGACCAGAGGTGCAGTGTTAAAGGTCTGTGCACTATGACTAAAATGTGTGAAGTGCATTGGAAGAGCTATATGCATTTTTATGGAGTGAGATAATGTTCAGTATGAAAGGTATCTGTAACGTCGGCATAAATGCAATGAGTGAGAGTTTAGAGGTGCATTACAGCACAATGTTCTGCCGGAGGGACAAATAATACTTTGCACTTGAAACGGTAGCTGCAGTCTCAACTAACTTGCGATGCACCTGATAAACAGTCTAGCTTTCCTTTAACCCTATAGTATATTTGAAGCAGAACTAAAAGTTAATGTAAAAAAAAATTTTTAAATGGCAAGCAGAGAAACTATCGAGAATGTGGAATTTTTTTAAAAACTAACATGGAATGCTTTGGCATGCATTGACACCTTGTTTCAAAAAGACTCACAAGTGTAGCCTCCATCCAGTCTGCATTGGTGTGAAACGTTGGAACAGGTACTACCTGTAGTTAGATGGGAGACTGCCGTAGCTGAATAAAAACAATGGTTTCCTCCTCGTAAAGATCAGTATCAGCATTAGGAGAGGCAAATGTGGCGCCAATGCATCGGCACATATGGGTGAAGTTTTAAAAGCAGGACAGGATGTTTGTATCAGTGAAAAGCAAAGACCGAAATAAAGATGTGCAATAAGAAAGTCAAAAACAGTAATTTGTAAAAAAAAAAAACATAAGTATTGCGCTCTCTCTGTGACGTGATTTTTATGTCACAATGCTCCTAATTTGTTATGCCCTGCATCTCCACTCTTAACCAGAAAAAGTAAAGAGAGCTACTTGGATGTTTTTTTTTTGTTTGTGATCACTTTCTCGCCCGCTTTGATGTTCTCAGTGGCCGCGCCGCTCACTGATTATAGGAGTGTTACTTATATAATGCTGGCCAAGCTTCAAAGCAATGATGTGCTTCTTCTGCGGGTGTTACAGGGTCTGCCAATTAACATTATCTTGGATGGAGGATGCATTAGGGTGCAACTCTTGGATGGAGGATGCATTAGGCTGCAACAAGCATTGGCAAAGCCAATAGGTCAGGGCTTTGGGACCTATTGGCTTTTCGAATGGTTTTAGCCATGTTGTACAGCATGCTGTGTAGCATGGCTAAAAAAGGGAATTAAAAAAATGTGCATCGTAAACAAACCCAAAAAAGTTGTGCAAGAAATTGTTGGAAGCAACACATAGTTGTTATACTCACAAAGGGCAGGGAGGTTGCAATATGGGTAAGGCAGAAAAAAACCAGTAGCGTGGGGGTAGGGAATTGGCTAAAGGTATTATGAACAGGGCAGCAAATGTAGGCGAGAGCGCAATGTAGAGCTTGGAGGAGAAGCATACAGGCAAGAAAACAAAGTAGGGGAAAAACACATTACGGTGCCGGGAGAAACACGTGTGCAGAGAAAGAGCAACACACCTCGAAGGAGCAGAATATAATGATAATTGAGGCGAGTGGTTCTATGACTTACAGAATCTTCGGATGGCAAATGGTGATCACTTTCGCGGCTTCTTTGATGTTCTCAGTGGCCGCGCGGCTTACTGAGAACATCAAAGCGGCAGCGAAAGTGATCACGCAGGCTGACAAATGGTGGGTGCGACCGGCACACAGGCACTGTACCCGATCTGCCTGTAGACTTCGGGAGCACTTTCAAAAGCCCCTTACTAAATATCTCGCATAGCATCGCTTACGCGATAGCTAGGCGAGACCTAATGAACTCAGACTTTTTATATTATCCCATTCTCTGGTTACATGAGTTTTCATGAATCCTTTCTACACACTTGTGCATTGGAAAGAACCTCAAAAAACAGGCACATTTTGGTTGGAGTTCTTTAGAGCCTGGAGCGAGCCACATTTAGTAGAATGTCTGTCCTGCTGTCCTCTTGCAGTTGTGGAGCAATCTCACATGAGGATGAGGTCGAGGTTCTGGCTACGATGTCCTGGATAGCACCGCTCCGCCTTAAAAGGGGAAGTACATTGATAAGGGATCTACAGCCTGTCCAGTCTTGACTGTCCATATATGCAGTCTCAGAGAGGTGTCTTTTGCAATAGGCAGTTGCAGCCGTCATCCAATCTGGGTGCTCAACAAATTTAGCTCCAATTGGGCCTTCAGCAATTTAGAAGTTATAGAGACACCTGGACTTTCAATAAGTCGATAGGTGCTGCACCGACTGTGCCATCAGCGAATCGACGGTTGCAGCCCTGGTTGAGCTTTTAGTATCACAGTCCCTGCCAGAAAGCAAGGCAAAATAGTATGGGGGCATCAACAGGCACTAGGGTCCTTCCAGATCACCATGTTACAGTCAATCTTTATCTGGGTGCCACAGCAGCCGCATAGGTGCTTAATCGTGCTCTTTCCAGGACAGTGTTTCCTTCACTAGCGCCTGGCAAGTTTATTCCCTCTCTCAACAGGCAGGAGGCTTCTAGGCACTTCAGGGCAGGTACACAGCTGCTCCAGCATAGAATCCAGACTTCAGGTGATGTCCGCTCACCTCTGGGAGACTGGCTGTCAGGCAGGCGCCAGCCCTGGTTGCACAGTAGTCCTCGGAGTATTCTGCAAAACACTCCCTTCCTTCTTCATAAAAGACTTGGAACCGGAACGAAAAAGGCTGATTAAAATCCCATTTGCATACACAACTTCTAGACAGGGAATGTGGAACCACTGTCTCAAAGTATAGAACTGGTGTGAGTCAGTACTTCTTTCAAGTGTCCTTTCAAGGCTGTTCTCCAGAAACAGTCTTTCTGTAATGTGGGAATTCTCACAGCAGGTAGCACTGGGGCATCTCCATCCTTGAGTACCCGTAACAGAGGCACAAGGAGGTGTAAGGTCCCTGCACTGAATTTAATCAGCCCAAATGAAAGAATAATCATGGTAAGACAAAATAGCAGGTCTCGTGTAGAGCTGTACTAACCTTCACAAGAGATTCTGCTATCCCCGCACCCTTACAATCCATCAAATGTCAGTGTTACGACAAATCAACAGCTCCATGCTAAACAACAAGGTATTATAATAGTTAAAGTCAACACCATCTCCACTCCCTTACTTCAATGTCATGCCCAGTGGCAATATTAATTCTCTAATCCATGGTATGCTACAAAACTGCTCCAAGATCTAAACCCAAGACAGCTCACAGGACAAGTCCTGGACCTCTGATAGTCAAGAAAAAGCCTCTGCCCAAAAGTCAAAGGAAAACGTCAGGATGCAAGATATACATGCAGTTGGGTACCCAGGGCAAAGAACACGCTAATATAACACAAAAAAGATATTCCTGTCCCAACAGTTGTGTATGGAGAAAGTAAAGAGGGGGAGGTGGTCCTGCTATACTCATTAGCAAGCACATTCCTCACTACAGGTCTCTAGTACATGCTATTATGTCATGGCTAGGATACTTCAAAAGAGAAAAATTGTTGGCACAATCGTTCTTAGGTAATGCGGTGAGAATCTGAAACTCGCTTCCTCCTTCGCTCCATGCCACCACCTCCATCCAGATCTTCAAAGCGGACCTCAAATCTCTTTTATTCCAAAGACACTTTCAGAACTAATTT
This sequence comes from Lissotriton helveticus, assembly GCF_964261635.1. NCBI lineage: Eukaryota > Metazoa > Chordata > Amphibia > Caudata > Salamandridae > Lissotriton > Lissotriton helveticus. The sequence goes on along the minus strand of NC_136068.1, from coordinate 1,820,559,586 downwards.
CCTCCCTCTCAGACCCCGCCAGGAAGTTCTTTAGTCATTGTAAATTTGTCACATATGTTTATATTTTTGTATTTACATCCTGTGCTTGCTGCGTTTGAAATTGTGTTCCTTTTGTCTGTGTTGTTTTGGAGTCTATGGCCTGCTTTTGTTCGCCAGGAAGTTCTTTAGTCATTGTAAAATTTGTCATATTTATTCTTACCTTTGCTTGTACAGTCTGCTCATGCTGTGCTTGAGATTGTGTGCCTTCTGCCTGCGTTGCTTCGACTCTATGACATGCTATTTTTGTTTGTTCTATTCCTGTAACAGTTCTCTCATGTAACGTCACTGGTTCTATTGTACAGTGCTCTGACACCTTCGGGTAAAGTTCGCGCTTTATAAAAATACATTAAATAAAATAAAATAAAATCCTGAATTGACCAATCGAAGTATTATCTAATATAAGAAACTAACATTAACAAATACAGTAGGTATGACCATGCCTCAACCTCTCGCCAAAACCCAGTTATCTCTAAAGATGTAATCAGCCCAGATTTCAGAGAGACCATTGGCTAAGCATGTGCACTAGCGCTTAGACGGTAAATATGTTTACTTGTACTGGTTTCTCTTTTCTTTGAGTCTGTAAGGCGTCCGCTAGAATGAATTCAAAAGAAGACAGGGGCGTTTTTACTACGGACAATAAAGTTGCTATGGTCATGAGCATAAAAGCGGGTTGGGACAAAACAAGGGTTTTCAAGTACGCCATCTAGTCCCTTTCTCCACAGAAATCCGGTACTTGTAGTTTATTCATTTTCAGTCTGCAGCCAAAACCGACTATCTGAGCTCAGAGCCAAAACTTACTGATGATCTCATCGAATCATACGTGACACATAGGCACACTACGAACACAGAAATGACCCCATGTGTACAATGAAACCCTGGCAGCAGTGCAAAACATACTTGTCAGAAGTATCTACAATACCTAAGAGGCAACTCCAAGCACTAAGAGACACAACAATGAAAAGCATCAAAATAACACACCAAACGGCATCACTTCTCCCACATATGACATCACGTTCCATCCAAGTGACGTCATCGTAAACACTACTCCCCCATAACAGACAGTTTCCGCTACGTCGCTTCCGGCAAGCTCACCTGTGATGTCATGGCGCCGGTCACGTACTCATGATGGTGCCTAGTGATTGGGCGGGGACTCGTGTGGGACGGGAATATGTTATACAGGACGTCCTCCGCTCTTTTCTCACTTGCAGCGAAGGCAGCGTAATGCGGGCTGCTTTTCTTTCCCTCGTTGCTGCCGAGAAAGCGGTGCAAAACTAGAAGAGGGAAAAACACTGTCGCTACGGTGGCCGTTGCTGGTCATACCAACGGCAAAACGACCAAAGCCGGCGGCGCATGCGCAGAGCAGAGGACCTGCCATCTTGGTGTAACAGTCTGAGGCCTCAATGTACAAGGCGCGCGCACTAGCTTCTCTCCCATTTTATGTCGCGGCTTCCCAGAATCTTTGGTGCATTGGAAGTGTGATTAGAGACGCCGTGGCGCCGCCATCTTTGTACAACCTACTCACAGCTCCATAAGTAGGTCTCCCGGTTTTAATTAATTTATATTTCTGCCATTTCCGTCTGCATTTATCCATATTTATTTTGTGCTAATTTTATCTGTATGTACCCATAATTATTTTGAGTTTTGTGGAAAATGTAAGCTAAAATTAGCATATTTCATACATGCCAACATTTCAGAAGAGCAAAGTGGGAGATTTTTTTTTAAAAAATCGGGAGAATGGGGCCTTGAATCGGGTTACTCTCATGAATGGGCTTTGGAAGTGTGCTTCTGCAGGATCGGACATTTGAAACCCAAATTGTTCTTACTGTAGTATTGCGCTGGATACGTTCTAGTGTTCAGCATGTTGTCACACACTGAACACCCATCCACCACAGGCGTCATCAGTCAGATGACCCTGCTAAATATAAGGGGCTGAGTGCACATGCTCATGGCCAGTTAACCAACTATAATACCGCTGTCGGCGTCACCTCATTTTTAGGGCTCGGGCCTACCTCACCACGAAGTGGGGCGGGGCTTCCGAGCTCATGTATTAGAAAAAAAAAAGAATTCTGAAAGGGGTCCGGGCTGCCACATTCCAGAAAGCGCGCGGTTTTTGCGTGTGGTATTTTGCCATGTGCATGGTAATTGGTCCAGGCAAGGCTGTGTTTAAGTAAGGCAGCACACCATAGGACTTAGGAATTTGTCAATGTCCACTTCCTGCATAAAGTGTTCGGACACGCGCAGAAGAATACATAAATCCTCAATTACCAGCTGTCCGAGGTGCCGGTAATTGAAGGCAGATGGTGCTGGGAGCGTGTGCACTGCTGTGTTTTTTTTCCCTTCAGCTCTGTGTGCGCGCATGAACAGCCGGCCAGCAATGTAGAGAATCACATGCATCAGATCTGTTTTTTTTAAACAATTGCGATCGCGAAAGTGATCTCTTTCTGTGCTGCTTGTTTAAACAATTGCGATCGCAAAAGTGATGCTTTCTGTGCTGCTTGTTTAAACAATGCGATCGCGAAAGTGATGCTTTTTGTGCTGCTTGTTTTTTGTATGTAATCTTGTTCTTCTACGAACTCGATGGTAGCGGAGTATCCCATCCTCACCCTCTAGGTCACTTCATTAATTTTCCACGAGTCCGCCGTGTCTGGTTGCGAGTGCAGAGTGGTAGTGCAGAGTGGTAGTGCAGAGTGGTAGTGCAGTTTGGTAGTGCAGAGTGCAGAGTGGTAGTGCAGAGTGCAGAGTGGTAGTGCAGAGTGGTAGTGCAAAGTGCAGAGTGGTAGTGCAGTTTGGTAGTGCAGAGTGCAGAGTGGTAGTGCAGAGTGCAGAGTGGTAGTGCAGAGTGGTAGTGCAGAGTGGTAGTGCAGAGTGCAGAGTGGTAGTGCAGAGTGGTAGTGCAGAGTGCAGAGTGGTAGTGCAGAGTGCAGAGTGGTAGTGCAGAGTGAGAGTGCAGTTTGAGAGTGCGAGTGGTAGTGCAGAGTGGTAGTGCAGAGTGGTAGTGCAGAGTGCAGAGTGGTAGTGCAGAGTGGTAGTGCAGAGTGCAGAGTGGTAGTGCAGAGTGGTAGTGCAAGTGCAGAGTGGTAGTGCAGAGTGGTAGTGCAGAGTGCAGATTGAGAGTGCAGAGTGGTAGTGCAGAGTGCAGAGTGGTAGCGCAGAGTGCAGATTGAGAGTGCGAGTGGTAGTGCAGAGTGCAGATTGGTAGTGCAGAGTGCAGATTGGTAGTGCAGATTGGTAGTGCAGATTGGTAGTGCAGAGTGGTAGTGCAGAGTGGTAGTGCAGAGTGCAGAGTGGTAGTGCAGAGTGGTAGTGCAGAGTGCAGATTGGTAGTGCAGAGTGGTAGTGCAGAGTGCAGATTGAGAGTGCAGAGTGGTAGTGCAGAGTGCAGAGTGTTAGTGCAGAGTGTTAGTGCAGAGTGCAGAGTGTTAGTGCAGAGTGCAGAGTGGTAGTGCAGAGTGGTAGTGCAGAGTGGTAGTGCAGAGTGGTAGTGCAGAGTGGTAGTGCAGAGTGCAGATTGGTAGTTCAGAGTGCAGATTGGTAGTGCAGAGTGCAGAGTGGTAGTGCAGAGCGCAGAGTGGTAGTGCAGAGCGCAGAGTGGTAGTGCAGAGCGCAGAGTGGTAGTGCAGAGCGCAGAGTGGTAGTGCAGAGCGCAGAGTGGTAGTGCAGAGCGCAGAGTGGTAGTGCAGAGCGCAGAGTGGTAGTGCAGAGCGCAGAGTGGTAGTGCAGAGCGAGAGTGCAGAGTGCAGATTGAGAGTGCGAGTGGTAGTGCAGAGTGCAGATTGGTAGTGCAGAGTGCAGATTGGTAGTGCAGAGTGGTAGTGCAGAGTGCAGAGTGGTAGTGCAGAGTGCAGAGTGGTAGTGCAGAGTGCAGAGTGGTAGTGCAGAGTGGTAGTGCAGAATGCAGAGTGGTAGTGCAGAGTGCAGAGTGGTAGTGCAGAATGCAGAGTGGTAGTGCAGAGTGCAGAGTGGTAGTGCAGAGTGGTAGTGCAGAGTGCACTATCTTGCCTGGAGCTGGATTTACCTGCTTTTGGTTCTCGAATAATTTTTAGATAAAGAAATTCTTATTCTTATACAAAACTGGTGTGGTGTTCCTTTTGTGAGTGTTTTTACTGTGTCATCGCGTTGTATGTTGCACAAATACTTTACACATTGCCTCTGAAGTTACGCCTTTGCTGCTCTGCGCCAAGCTACCAGGTCGGAAGCGGTGGTCCCTACTTGGACTAGGGTGCATACCCCTGCCAATTGGAGTCCCCGGTTCTAACATTGGTGCAGATTGGTAGTGCAGAGTGCAGATTGGTAGTGCAGAGTGCAGAGTGCAGATTGAGAGTGCAGAGTGGTAGTGCAGAGTGGTAGTGCAGAGTGCAGAGTGGTAGTGCAGAGTGCAGAGTGGTAGTGCAGAGTGCAGAGTGGTAGTGCAGAGTGCAGATTGGTAGTGCAGAGTGCAGATTGAGAGTGCAGAGTGCAGATTGGTAGTGCAGAGTGCAGAGTGGTAGTGCAGAGTGCCTAAAACACATTGCCATTTACAATGCCATTATCTCTAACTTAAAACAAACCCGAGCCCTAATGCATTCCTAATGCTTGTTAGGGCTCGCCGCTGCCGCCAGCGAGCCTTATTGTTGTTGTGTTGAGCCTCCCAAGTGGTACAGACCGGTGCACGAGCAGACACCGGTCTGTGAACGCGCTTCTAAGACGCGCTTTGCAAGCGCCGCCAGTGGCACAAGCCGCAGGGAACTCCAACGTGCACGCTCACGGCGTCACGCTCATGCCCTCCCGCGTCTCTTAGGCTGTTCTCCGCTTCAGGCCGACTTGTTTCCTGGAGAGATCCCGCACTTCCTGAGCAAGGAGGAATGCAAGCTGCTGATTCACTTAGCCCAGCTGAAGGGACTGAAGAAAAGCCAAATCCTGCCCACCGACGAGTACGAGAAAGCCATGGAGAAAATCGAGATCAGCCAGGCGGACATCTTCAACCTGCTGGACCACAACCAGGACGGACAGCTGCAGCTGAATGAGGTGTGGAGCTGGGGGGGGGAGGGGCCCAAAGAGTGTCTGAGTGGGGGGGGAGGACACTTGGCAGGTACAGTTATTAATAATGGCACCTATATCTAATGGGCTTCACTCAGTGCAGCTAAATACACACTCACAATTACAGTTGTTGTGAATCGCTGGCTTTACTTCAGTCTCTTCCAGATAGCTGGGTGGTCCCCAAAGCTCGGTTCTGCAGCCATTAGCGCCTCTATCCCCCCACACATCACACACCCACCGTCGGGGGCGTCGCTTGGATTAGTGCAGCAGGTGCAGTGTGACAAGGATGTCTTTTCCTACCTAGCCGGATGCAGTTGGACACCTTTTGCTTACTTGCACTGGTGCCCCTGGCATGGTCGTAGTGCCCTGGATCTGTTGCTGCTGTGCCAGCCCTGCTTGGCACCCCTTGAAGCACCAGCTTCGCAGCGCGTGAATCTCGTGCTGGCACGGCATTGATACAGGCTGGTTTTCGCACCGGTTGCGTCTCAGGCCTTGACAGCATCCAGGGGGCGGGACCGGCGCCATCTTTAATTCAATCACTGGTTCAGATGTACAGATGGCGCTGATCAGCCCCGGCCTGGATGGGTTTCACGGAAAATCACTTTACCTCCCAATAGCTACCTTCGGATAGAGCTGTGCCATCCCCTAAGGGTGGGGGCGTGGGACAGTGCTACCACACCTGATCTCATTCTTCCCTGAAGTTTATACTCGCGCTCTTTTCAGATTATAGTTTGAGAGTAACCCCGCCTCCCAGTTTTGTAATTTCCCAAGCTTTGCACGAGCTTGAATCTAAGTTTCTGTATCAATCTTCCTGCCAATTGTTCCATATCACAGCCAGGCATCTGGCGGTGGGCTTGGCCCATTGGCTGTGAAAATATCATTTGAACGTTCTACCTTGCAGCGCCTAGAAGTTGATTTTACCACACAAGGAGCTTAGTCAATAACACTCCTATTCAAGAAGCTAGAGAAACGTGCAGGTTTGTTTTTTTCTTTGTACTTGCTCCGCACACTGCTGGTTGGACTCACCAGTTAGTTACTCATTACATTTTGATTTGTAAACATGTCTGTTTCATATAGCGCTTCTGTATTACGAGCGTACTATGTAGAGAAAATGAATCAGAAGTACAGTAGCGCAATAAACAAATACAGGAGTCGTGAAATATATTGTAAGGATTTCGTGAAAGGGAGAAGGCAGGGATGGGTGGGCAGAAGCCCAGCAATTTGTTGCATGAGGTTTGAGGTATTCGAGCCGGCGTTTCCAGGCGCTGCCCACCCAAGATCTTAGCAGATTGGCGCTAGATCTTGGATTGATCGGGTGGATTGCTTCATGAACGAGGCATCAGTTTGACCCTGACCCTCGCCTCAGTGGGGAGTCACTGTAAACATGTGACTATGGGACTCTCATCCATAGAAACAGCCATTGTCATGCTAACAGATTGTGACGCGGCCTGCCACAGTTCTGCAATAATAGGCTTCACTCCCTTGCGGACCCCCCTCCCCCAACACACTCATCCCATGTATGTTTTTATTGTTCATCTGTGATGTCTTCACTGGAATGCTTGAATGGGGTGCAGAGGCCAGGCAGGCCTATCAGGAATTTACCTCTTATTACAGATTTCTTTGAAAAGTTTTATTTGCTGGACCTCTTATAAGACCTTGTCAGGGCCTTTCTCAGTCTGACCCTATAGGAGGGCATAAACGAAAGGAATGTCCTTCTGCACTCTGATTTGTATTCAAGGTGAATGTTTGTAGCCAGTGGGATATTCAGGGGGGGACAGGCCTGCTCGGTGTAACCTGCTGGTGAAATGTGAAAGACAAAGCAGTCTTTAACCTTGTACTTTTGCTGATTCAACGGATACCCGTATTTCACTGCCTCCTCCTTCTGGTGCCACTTCTTATTCATGGTCTGAATGCAGGTGACAAAATTGAGGCCAACCTAGATAAAAAATATTAAAACCTGAAAATATAGGAGATAGAAGACAGGTGTTAAGTGCGAGCTAAGACACATTTAAGAGTAAAGAGTGTCACGTGTCTAGTGAATATCCCTTAAAGTTGAGACTAGCGCTAGCTGGTGTTTTCACAGACTCGCCAACTGCCAACTTCAGGACTTCCTACATACTGACAGTAGGCTCTGAAGGTAATGTGCGGTATCATTCCCTTTTTAGATCAAAAATAATGATACCACGACCCTGAAAACAAATGGACCACTGAAAAACATTCCTGTTAGCTTCTTGAAATCACCAGTATTCAAAGTGTGTGCATCGCGGTGGGAGGACTGATTTACATTGTTTATATGAAACTATTTTTAGTGTAAAATGAATATATTGCATGCTTTGCAACCTGGGACCCCTTCATAATCTCCATTAAAAAGTCATGAATGATTTCCAAGAGGATTTCATACCCCCCCTCCACTCCCATGATGAGGCAGTGTGACTTCTTCACAAAGTTATTGAGCCTTCACAAGCTGTGTGACCCTGGTAGACCCTGTGTCCCAATTCCTTAAGTATGAGTAACGAGCGCTCTGAAGCATCTTGTGCCTTATTGTATTCAGTTTTAACTCGAACACGAAATAGCAGTATTGATTTTTTTGGCCTCTTTTGCTCCCAACGGTGACAGCATTTTCAAAGCCTTCTCTGCCATTGCAGGTTTTGACTCACACCCGCTTGGGGAGTGGCCGATGGATGACGCCTGACAATATCCGCGAGATGTACGCCGCGGTTAAGGCTGACCCTGACGGAGATGGTGAGGAGCCCCCTTCTTTCTGTGACCTAGGGTGTGATGCTGTGACACCAGGTATGGGCTGCAGTGTAGGTTGGGATGATCTGGGGTTTGAGGGCCTCAGGGGAGGGTTTACATAGACTGCACCTGGGCCTGTGGAGTCCTGAAACCAACATTTGCAGGACCTGGTAAGTGTAGGAGCTACATTGACAGAGCCTGACCAGTGTATATTGTTGTACCTGTCGAAACCTCCGATCTAGAGTTGGTGCAAAACTGACTCTGCGCCAAGGCGATCTGCGTAATCCGGGCAGTCGCTGATGATATGCGCGTCAATAAAGAACTCACATGCCTCACCATACTGTGCTTGAGGACCTTTGTTACATTGAATTTATAAAGCACATAAAACCGAACGGCATCGAAGCGCTGTCTCAGAGTGAGGCACCAGAGGGAAGTGGGACAACCCTAGCAAAGTAAATGCAGAAAGAGCCGGTAAGTGACCCAGGCAGGGCCGGTCCTAGGCCTTCTGAGGCCCCGGCTGAAAGGGAAGATGTGAGGCCCCCTAATTGCATATTGCATCACAAGAAGTGGCATCACAGAAAGTGACATCGCAGTACTATTGATCTTATTTGGCATCACTCAGCACCCCCACAGCATCCCTCAGCACCATCACATTATCACTCCGCACCACCACATTATCACTCAGCACCACCCCAGCATGACTCAGCGCCACCCCAGCATCACTCAGCACCAACACAGCACCACTCAGCACCACCACATTATCACTCAGCACCACCACATTATCACTCAGCATCACCACATTATCACTCAGCACCACCACAGCATCACTCAGCACCACCACAGCACCACTCAGCACCACCACAGCATCACTCAGCACCACCACAGCACCACTCAGCACCACTCAGCACCACACCAGCATCACTCAGCGCCACCCCAGCGTCACTCAGTGCCACCACAGCACTACTCAGCACCACCCAATCATCACTCAGCGCCACCCCAGCATCACTCAGCGCCACCCCAGCATCACTCAGCGCCACCCCAGCATCACTCAGCGCCACCACATTATCACTCAGGACCACCACAGCACCACTCAGCACTACCACAGCATCACTCAGCACTACCACAGCATCACTCAGCACCACCACAGCATCACTCAGCACCACCACAGCATCACTCAGCACCACCACAGCATCACTCTGGAAGACCACAGCATCACTATGCGCTACCACAGCATCATTATGCGCCTCCACAGCATCATTATGCGCCTCCACAGCATCATTATGCGCCTCCACAGCATCACTCAGGGCCTCCACAGCATCACTCAGGGCCTCCACAGCATCACTCAGGGCCTCCACAGCATCACTCACGGCCTCCACAGCATCACTCACGGCCACCACAGCATCACTCAGGGGCACCACAACATCACTATGCGCTACCACAGCATCACTGAACACCACAGCATCACTCGTCGCCACCACAACATCACTCCGCGCCATCACAGCATCAATCTGTGCAACCATTCAACAACAACTGGTTCAAATATGTTCTCTCAATGTTTCAAGCTTTATTACAAATGTCACAAAAAGATGTTAATATTTCACTTCTGTTCTTGGATTTTCGTCACAATAAAATACACTGAACATAATCTTCACAAAAGTTATTTACAAAAGTTTAAGCTATTGCCATTATAAATTACAATCACTTTTATTTAAGTATTAATTAATTAAAAAAATTAAAAGCCATTGGTATTTGTAATATCAATACATCTATGTCACGTAAATACAAAACATGTTGCATTACAAATGCTATAGGTTTCACATTTGCGAAAGTTATAACTATTGGCATTGTAAATGACAAAGCTATTAATTTAGCTATTTTCAAAACCAACACATAAATAAAAAAATGGTCATTTACAAGACCAATAGCTCAAACTTTCCTAATGCGAGACCTATTGCATTGCTTGTTATTAGAATGAGGGCCCAGGGTCCAAATACCACATTCTTGACGAGGGGGCTGTGCCTGTGTGTGCAGCAGCCCAACAGATGGAGAAAAGGGGGAGAGAGCTGCCCGTATCGAGGGCACCCCTTGAAGCCGTCGTGGAACGCGCCCCATAGCCCGCAGGGCGTGTGCGCGGCTCCAGGGTGAAGGCGAGGTGACCGGGAGCCCACCCCGCACCTCATGGGCCTGAAGCACGTCCGCCCCTGTGCAGAGGCACCTGATAGCCCGCGGGGGATTGAGACGTGCCCGGGGAGAAATGCGAGCCGATTGGAGCCCACCCGCATCGGCCGCGACGACCCGCCAGGCAGGCGGTGAGCCCGGTGAGTGTGCGTGAGGTCGTGGTGAAAGAGAAGTGACCCCGCATGAAAGAAGGCCAGCGGGAGCCCACCCTGCTCCTCAAGTGCCTGCGTTTCCCCCCCCCGTGACGACAGTCTGCGGGCGTGTGAAGAGACCCGGGGGTATGGAAGAGACCAGCGGAGCCCACCCACGTCGAAGCGATTATCAGCCGGGCAGGACGTGAGCCAGTGAAAGCGGAAGGTGGCGTGGGGCTGCGAAGCACCTGTGAAGTGACCCCGAATGTGAGGAGGTCCGCGGGAGCTCACCCCGCCGTAGCAAGAGAGGGCCGGGAGGACGGGGAGTGGAGTAGCTAACTACTCCCCGCCCTGCAGAGAATACAATCGGTACCCGTTTTCCCCTGCCCGCGAGGACATGCAACTGCCACATCAAAGCCAGAGGCCCCCATCGCCCGCTCTAACCCCAGGGCAGCAAGTAACGAGGGGGAGACAGCGAATGGCCTGCGGCCGAGGGGAGCGGCACCAGCACCCCTCTGCGCGGCCCGGGAAGAGTAAAGGCCTGCTGCGAGGTGTGAGTGCAATTGCAAGTGTGCCCAAAACGGAGCCAGCGTGTTCCGGCAATAGCGCTAACTCTCCCCCCCCCCCCCCCCCCCCCCATCCCCTCCACCTAGCGTGATAACTGTGAGGCTGCTGCGGGCAGGGACAGAGGGGAAACAAGCACGAGACAGCGGGTGGCAGCTGGACAGTCAGAGCGGCCAACGTGTAATGGAGCCAGCCCTCCTCCCTGCGAAGAGAAACAGATACTGCCCTGAATGGAGCAAACCCGGGTGCGGCAGCAGCGCCGACCCTCCCCGGCAGCGTGTGAACTGAGAGGCTGCTGCGGTCAGGGAGAGCGAGGAGGAGACAGCTTGCGGCCCGTGGCCGATTGGAGCGCCCAGCATGCACTGATGCCTGCTCCCGCGCACCGTGTGTGCAGAGTGACTGCAAGAGAGCAGCAGGCACTCAATTGATTGTTGTTGCACCCATCGGAGGTGCAATGAAATAAGCAAAAGCACTCACTGCAGTTAGGAGAGCTGCCCCACGGCCTGGGACGGTCCTGGTGAATAGACGCGGGTAGCAGCCATCGGAGAAAGTGCCCCGTCCATGAGAGGTGTGAGAATTGAGGCCCGCAGCACTGAGAACCTGCCGAGGCTCGCAGGTTAAGAAATAAGGAGACATTGCCACCGTTTGGCCATTCCACAAATTGCACCCAGAAATAAAAGCACAGTGCAGAAGAATCAGTCCTGCGAGGAGGTAACACATGTCTGCAACAGGGGAAAAACACTCACACCTGCCTGACACTAGTGCCACAGCTGGATATGCAAAGCAGCCAAGTCCCACCCGAAAGGAATTACTAGCAGCAACAACGCGAGACCGGCAGTTGGCTGCACAACATGATGAAGGGACAGAGAGCACTACGAGAGAGCGAAAAGAAAGGAAACACTGGACAGGAACACAGTGAGGACTGCTAAGGGCATAAAGCGTGAAATAAAGCTGCCACGCCAGAGCGGCACCAAGGCACTACTCAACCTTGTGGATAAAGAGACATTTGCACACAAACTTGCCAAAAGTACAGAAACTCAAAACAGGAGCAACTGGGGCTATCCAAAGCAGCAAGTCACGGAAGGGACAGGAGAGCGCAGCCAGAAGTGTGCCAAAGCAATGTAATTGCGATGAGAAGAAGTGATTGCGCAGACCACCAGAAGCATGAGGACTCACAAGGAGGAAGAAGTCGACCACCCAGTTGGTTGCAAGGAGGAAGTAGCCGACCACCCCGCTGGTCGCAAGGAGGAAAAAACTGACCACCCCGTTGGTCGCAAGGAGGAAGAAGCCGACCACCCCGTTGGTCGCAAGGAGAAAGAAGCTGACCACCCCGTTGGTTGCAAGGAGGAAGAACCCGACCACCCAGTTGGTCGCAAGAAGGAAGAAGCCAACCACCCAGTTTGGTCGCAGGGGAGAAGAAGCCGACCACCCAGTTGGTCTCAAGGAGGAGGAAGCCGACCTGCCCGTTTGATCGCAAGGAGGAAGAAGCCGACCTGCCAGTTTGGTAGCAAGGATGATGCTGACCTGCAAGAAGTCAGCGAACGCAGAGATATGACAAAGACATCCGACCAGAAGAATGGAGAAGACATCTGTGAAGAGAATGACGGAGGAGGTGTCCACGAAGAGGACCAGGAAAAGACTGAAGCGAAGTCTAACAGAATCATCTAAAAGTCATAAGTAATTAAGCGAGAGAAGGTCCCGATGACAGGTCCAGGCACAGATGGATGTGAAGATTGTGTCCTAGGGGAGTACAAGACCAGGGAGACCTGGGTAGAGTGCACGCTACACTTAGACGCCTGGTGAGGGAAGACCAACCAGATAGAAGACCAGACCGAGTCACGAAGGAAGGAAGAGAAGACCAAACCTGAGTGGCACAATGCTACGACGAAGTAAGAAGAGAGGAAAGGAGAAGAGCAAAGAGGAGTGCGTGACAGACCAACACAACACACACCAGAAGGGGAACACCCGATGAGGAAAGGAGAAGAGCAAAGAAGGGTGCGTGACGGAACACCACAACACGCACCAGAAGGGGAACACCCGATGAGGAAAGTAGAAAGATGCACGGACATCCGAACACAGTACTTGGAAAGCATCAGCACCACTGGGAGTACACATCTACATGCAAACCCGAAGGTCACCCGGGAATGACAGAGGCGAGCAGGCCGGTCCGTTGGTAACCACCACCTCTGGAATGGAACGGACACAGGACCGTGGCTATCGAAGGGGCAGAGGCTTCAGGGACACTGATGGCAGCGGGTCCCAAAACGAGAGATGGACCGTTGAAGCTTGCTCTGGAGATCCAGGGAGAACAACGGTAACAATGCGACAGAACAAGGGCCAACAACACCCTTTTCAGGTGGAGCTTCAGACACGGAGAAGGGGCCCGTAGCGACTCCTCCAACGCGTTTGGAGCGACAAAGCGGCAGCCCACCGGTTCAGTGGAAGCCTGGCAGCAAAGGGCCTCCGAGTCGTACAGTGAGAGGGGACACCCACGAGAGAGGGGTATCCGTGAGAGGGATATCCTGCAACTGCAGATCCTGTTGGAGACAGCCACCAGTTGGAGAAAACACCTCAACCAGCATTATACAGTGGACAGCAGCCCATCAATGATCCACCATCATTCCATCTACACTTTTCACTGACTGCGGTGTCGGAAGAAAGGAACTGTAAAGCACATTTCCACGGTGCAAGTACAAAAGGAGCACATCCACAGGGCACCCGAACATTGTGCCAAGGAGAACTAATGGTCCCGGCTGCAATGATACCCTCACCGGCAGAGGACCAGCAGCGCAGAGACTATGTAGAATCTGCATCGAGTTATGTTTGGTTTGCAATTTTGTATTCTCTCCCACAGGTTCGGACTTCATTTTGTTTGGACCTTCATTAAAGTTTGGGAGGGATGTAGTATTGTGCTGGATACGTTCTAGTGTTCAGCATGTTGTCACACACTGAACACCCACCCACCACAGGCATCATCAGTCAGATGACCCTGCTAAATAAAAGGGGCTGGGCGCCCGTGCTCATGGCCAGTTAACCAACTATAATACCGGTGTCGGCGTCACCACATTTTATTAGTATGAGGGCTAAGGGCCCAAATACCACACTTGCCATTCAGAATCATGGAGCACAATGGTAGGCAGAGAGAGGGTGATGCAAGTGTTGTGCATTGATTTAGCAGGTTGCCTGTAGTTCTTGCATACCCCCCCACCTCGCAGCCAGGGCTCAAACAGCTTTCCGGGCACACACACAGCCGCCCGAGTACTTCACAGACCATTCGCTTGTTAAGGAGTCTTTGTTGGTTTTTCACTCCTTCTAGAGCCCCAGCATCGCCACTCTGACTATTGCTGGAAGAATTAGCATGTTTACAATACCAAGCCCTGTCAGCTGAAACCCCTGAGGAATCGTGTTTTTGCTTGCAGAATCGGGAGGCGGGAGACTAGCCTTGAAATCAGGAGGGTTGGTATGTCTGATATTTCCACATTTATTTAACTGATAAATATGCACTCATGCTTGAAGGTCTGCCAGGTTTCAGTGCTGTGAGCACCCGCAGAAGAACAGTGTACTTTTATATGAAAAAATGCAAATTTCACTATCAACCTCGTGCATATCTACTGCTGTCAAAGGCTCATTACTAAAATTCCTTTCTTTTTAAACCCGCTTATCTATCAATCCACACTTCTATTGGCCTGGCAGTCATGGCAGACAGTATTTAGAATTACTCAAAAACCAACCCAATTTCCGTTTTTATGCACATTTAAAAATAAATACAGACAACAAAATTAATGTTTTCTGTCCGTATTTATCTGTAAAAATCAGTAAAAACGGAAAACAGGGAGCCTTATTTATAAGTAACCTGCCATACCACATCACAGAGTATGCGCAGGAGGGGGGGTCGGTTGCTTGGAGGAAGTCCCGCTAAAACGACTTACGTTCCGTTGAACGATGCAAGGGGTTGAACAAGATAAAACTGCTTTAAGTTTGTACAGCTATTTCCACCATACGTTCAATTAATTTTCCAATTGAAATTCAACGTATTTTTTGGGAAGCTCCTCTCATTTTGACAGGTTAATTGTAACCGGTAAATTTGTGGCTCTATTTATTGCCATTGCCCTTCAGGTCATTTCATCCAATTGGAAGAACGCTAATATGGTCAATACTACGAGTTGATGGAACCTTTTTTGTTGACATAATAGACATGATACTGCATCAGTTACCTCTACGTTATATCTGATTAAAAGGATTTATTCTTGTCAACTCTTAATAATTATTTAAATAAAACAAGCATTGGAAATGCAATAGGTCTCGCATTAGGAAAGTTTGAGCGATTGGTATTGTAAATGACACTTTTTTTATTTATGTGTTGGTTTTGAAAATAGCAAAATTAATAGCTTTTTTAGTTACAATGTCAATAGTTTTAACTTTCGCAAATGTGACACCTATAACATTTGTAATGCAATGTGTGTTGTATTTACGTGACTTAGATGTATTGATATGACAAATAACAATGGCTTTTAATTTTGTAAATAATTAATACTTAAATAAAAGTTATTGTAATTTATAATGGCAATAGCTTAAATGTTTGTAAATAACTTTTGTGAAGATTATGTTCAGTGTATTTTATTGTGACGAAAATCCAAGAACATTGCATTTGCACCTACACACACATATGTGTTGTAGCACTGAGTGGTGTGAGGGGTGTGAGGGTGAGGGGGTGTGAGGGTGAGTGAGTGTGTGAGGGTGAGTGAGGGGGTGTGAGGGTGAGGGTGTGTGATGGTGAGGGTGTGAGGCTGAGTGAGGGTGAGAGGGTTGTGAGGGGGGTGAGGGGGTGAGGGGAAGGGTGTGTGAGGGTGAGTGGGTGTGTGAGGGGGTGTGAAGGTGTGTGAGGGTAGGTGAGGGGTGTGAGGGTGAGTGAGGGGTGTGAGGGTGAGGGGGTGAGGGTGGTGAGGGTGAGGGGGTGTGAGGGTGACAGGGTGTGTCAGGGTGAGGGGGTGAGGGTAAGGGTGTGTGAGGGTGAGGGGGGGGAAAGGGTGAGGGGGTGTGAGGGTGAGAGGGTTGTGATGGGGGTTGAAGGTGTGAGGGTGAGTGAGGGTGTGTGAGGATGAGTGGGTGAGGGGTGAAATGGCCTTGGTACTGTGTGAAGCAACATCTAGGTCCCTTTTAGGTAAAATTCTATACTTTAACAACAAACATTTATGGTTTGAAATCATCACTCCGTCGTTTTAGAAGAACCAAATGGCTTTCGCAATACCTTTAAGGATCGGATATGATCCCTCCCCCTCGTCCCCCCTCCGCTGAAAACCAACAGTACATTCGGCAACTGAGATTGAGTAATGTACACGAGACTCGTTAGGAGCAGAAAAGTGCGCTCTATCACTACTTTAAAATGGGTTCATATTGAACTGAAGAGGGTGAATATCTGCGATCAAATTTGGATACACAATGACTTTTTACACGTGTATGAATTCTTCAATTCATATTTTTTTAAGCAATAATTTATGTAGCATGATGTACGTACTGTTATGCTTTTGTATTTTTCGATTCAAGAATCTTATTTGAAATCTTTGCTATGTTGTACGGGCTGCACCAACTTCCTTAAAAGAAAATTAAAAGAATTTTAAAAAATACACGATTTAAAAGCCGTTTCTATAATATTCCGATTAAAAATAAAAGGCTTCAAAGGACTCGGCAGGGCTGAAATGTGTGACCTTCGGGTTACGGACGGACAGGTTGCTGGTGTAGAAATAACACGTTGAACCCATATCACGGAGTACGGGGTGTATGGAAAGACACTGCATTAAACAGATGGAATTCTGTGAAATCTCACATCGGTAAACAGTTCTACTTTTACCCAATAGATGGCACCCTTGACTTCTTCAGGAAACCAGTGCTGGGAAAGCACATTTAGCTGTGAATATAACGAGAGCACAAGAAAATAAATAAATGGTTTACTTTTCGGATTTATTAGAGTGTGGTTATACTATACGGCGCACCGTACCAGCACGTGCTCAGCAAATGCCTCAGGGGCCTCACAAATTCTAGCGCTATTAAAAGCGGAGAAAGTTTCACAGACTTTTGGATGGTGTCCATGCCTTTGTTTCATTTACGTCTGCAGGCCTGTATGTGGAAAAGCAGCGTTTTATTCAAGATTCAAAGTCGACGATTTACCAATGATGTAACTGGATGAGTTTAAGAAGAACACGTTACAAACGTGATTGCCGTGACGATGCTACTGAAAAGAAGCAGAAACATTCTGCATTTAAATCCATGGATTATAAATTATTGCTTGCTATTATTTGTTAAGCGTTAGTTGTCCACTGTCACTCTTCGTCCTCCATTAGCAATGTGCTAGCAATACAAAAGAGTTTTAAATTATTCAGATAAAACAGTTTCGCTTGTAGCTTCCTGCCAAACCAAGCTGGGCAACAGATGGCTGACGATTTGATGCTGTGCACGCGCATTTTAGGTCAATGCGCTTGCGCATTGACCTAAAAGCGCACGGGCACAGCATCAAATCGCCAGTGGAATCGCCAGTTAGGTAAACTCTCGATAAGCCTCTATATATCGAGCTCCCGCTCAATGCGCATGCGCATTGAGATAGGTCGCTCGACCTAAAAAGGAGACACGGCCGGCCGGCCGTGAAACTGAAAGCACGGCCGGCCGGCCATGAAAGCCTTTGATGCCGCAGGGGGTGGACCGGCACCAAGCTGGGCAACAGATGGCTGGCAATTTGATGCTGTGCACGCGCATTTTAGGTCAATGCGCTTGCGCATTGACCTAAAAGCGCACGGGCACAGCATCAAATTGCCAGTTAGTTAAAGTCTGTTTAAAGCCCTATATATCTCGCTCCCGCTCAATGCGCATGCGCATTGAGATAGGTCGCTCGACCTAAAGAGAGGCTTCCAGGACACTATAATGGCCTTCAAGCCTCTATGAACTTTTTCTTTAATATATGAATCATTCTATTCTGTTTATAGTAACCACATGAATGAATCATGTATAGTAACCACATGAATGAATTTGTTTATTGTTTCAATTTGTCATAATTGTTACAGGAGAGACAAGGCAAGAATCTCTCTAAACGCTCACTTTCTTCAGTCATAGATAGTAACCAAATCACAACCAATATTATTATATGAAATCTATATATATATAAAAACCAAAGTATGTCCGTTTGTCCTTTATGCATTACTACACCATTCATCCGATCGGAATGAAACTTTGGGAAGTTGTTGAGTACACTCACACGAAGGTTTCTGGCAAAAAAAAAAAAAAGATTTTTTTTTAAAATATCGGCCCCCGGCCTCCCAGGGCACTCATAATCTTTCCAAATACTGAACGTTTACACTTTCCGGTGTGACTCACTTTTGCACTGACCATCAACAAAGTACAAAGACAATTGCTACAAGTGTGTGGACTAGATTTGGAGAATCCATGCTTCTCACATGGACAACTGTATGTGGCCAGCTCACGCGTCGGAAAACCTTCTGATTTATTTGTCTACTCACCAGACGGAAAAACAAAAAATATTGTGTATCCACAAGTACTCTAATAAAAAAACAGAATTAAAACAACACTTTGAAATGTTTTCCATATTAAAATGAATAAGTTTCAATAAAAATGTCACAATGTAAATTGAATGTTATAACACGTTTCCTTAAATTTCCTTTCTTCTGAGATGGCTGCAACGCGCGACGGGTAAGCTAGTAAGTAATATTATATGTCATGTTGATTTCTTTCGCCTTCCTTTAATTTTCTTTTCTCTCTTTTTTCCTTCCTGTCCTTCATCATAAATTATATAAAATATAAAAGGCGATTTGATAAGGTACAGAATTATTATAGTGTTGTAATTGGTTTACAGTTCATAAAGGGGGTGGTGATGGACAGAGTATCTGAATTAAGCAGAACACTCCTACCCAGTCAAAAGATCAGGGCTTGATCCATCACCGTTTTTTAGCTCACTGCACCATCCCAGCTCAGAACCTGGCTACATGCAAATTAGGCTGACCCCGGCCCAGTGCATCATGGGAACAGGGCAGACCAAACTACCAAGCCATTTCTTTACTGGAAAGGAAACAAGCTTCCGGGGACCGGTTTCTGGCAGGGACAGACTAATTGGCATGTAGCCAGGTTCTGAACTGGGATGGTGCAGTGAGCTAAAAAACGGTGATGGATCAAGCCCTGATCTTTTGACTGGGTATGAGTGTTCTGTTTAATTCAGATGCTCTGTCCATCACCACCCCCTTTTCTGAATCGTTTTGGCCACTATAGGAGTGGCAGGGTATGCTCAGACATGAGTCCCTTGCTCATTGCACCATCAGGATTCAAGTAAGCCGGGCCGAAGACGGCTGCAATGCCAGAAACCGGTCCCCGGAAGCTTGTTTCCTTTCCAGTAAAGAATTGGCTTGGTAGTTTGGTCTGCCCTGTTCCCATGATGCACTGGGCCAGGGACAGACTAATTTGCATGTAGCCAGGTTCTGAACTGGGATGGTGCAGTGAGCTAAAAAACGGTGATGGATCAAGCCCTGATCTTTTGACTGGGTATGAGTGTTCTGTTTAATTCAGATGCTCTGTCCATCACCACCCCCTTTTCTGAATCGTTTTGGCCACTATAGGAGTGGCAGGGTATGCTCAGACATGAGTCCCTTGCTCATTGCACCATCAGGATTCAAGCAAGCCGTGCCGAAGACGGCTGCAATGCCAGAAACCGGTCCCGGGAAGCTTGTTTCCTTTCCAGTAAAGAATTGGCTTGGTAGTTTGGTCTGCCCTGTTCCCATGATGCACTGGGCCAGGGACAGACTAATTTGCATGTAGCCAGGTTCTGAACTGGGATGGTGCAGTGAGCTAAAAAACGATGATGGATCAAGCCCTGATCTTTTGACTGGGTATGAGTGTTCTGTTTAATTCAGATGCTCTGTCCATCACCACCCCCTTTTCTGAATCGTTTTGGCCACTATAGGAGTGGCAGGGTATGCTCAGACATGAGTCCCTTGCTCATTGCACCATCAGGATTCAAGCAAGCCGGGCCGAAGACGGCTGCAATGCCAGAAACCGGTCCTCGGAAGCTTGTTTCCTTTCCAGTAAAGAATTGGCTTGGTAGTTTGGTCTGCCCTGTTCCCATGATGCACTGGGCCAGGGACAAACTAATTTGCATATAGCCAGGTTCTTAACTGGGATGGTGCAGTGAGCTAAAAAACGGTGATGGATCAAGCCCTGATCTTTTGACTGGGTATGAGTGTTCTGTTTAATTCAGATGCTCTGTCCATCACCACCCCCTTTTCTGAATCGTTTTGGCCACTATAGGAGTGGCAGGGTATGCTCAGACATGAGTCCCTTGCTCATTGCACCATCAGGATTCAAGCAAGCCGGGCCGAAGACGGCTGCAATGCCAGAAACCGGTCCCCGGAAGCTTGTTTCCTTTCCAGTAAAGAATTGGCTTGGTAGTTTGGTCTGCCCTGTTCCCATGATGCACTGGGCCAGGGACAGACTAATTTGCATGTAGCCAGGTTCTGAACTGGGATGGTGCAGTGAGCAAAAAAAACGGTGATGGATCAAACCCTGATCTTTTGACTGGGTATGAGTGTTCTGTTTAATTTAGATGCTCTGTCCATCACAACCCCCTTTTCTGAATCGTTTTGGCCACTATAGGAGTGGCAGGGTATGCTCAGACATGAGTCCCTTGCTCATTGCACCATCAGGATTCAAGCAAGCCGGGCCGAAGACGGCTGCAATGCCAGAAACCGGTCCCCGGAAACTTGTTTCCTTTCCAGTAAAGAATTGGCTTGGTAGTTTGGTCTGCCCTGTTCCCATGATGCACTGGGCCAGGGACAGACTAATTTGCATGTAGCCAGGTTCTGAACTGGGATGGTGCAGTGAGCTTAAAAACGGTGATGGATCAAGCCCTGATCTTTTGACTAGGTATGAGTGTTCTGTTTAATTCAGATGCTCTGTCCATCACCACCCCCTTTTCTGAATCGTAATTGGTTTACAGTACACCCTGCATTCTTTTTTAATTCATTATTCTTTATTGTACCTCTCTTATTGCTTTCTATTTTCACACAATGCTGTACTTTGCATATTACAAGGACATTCTGTACTTACTTTACTTATTTTGATAAAGCTTCTTTAAACTAAAAATAAACTGCCTACATAGCGCTTTAGATGGGACTGTGCTAACCAGTTTAGAATTAAATACGTGTAACGTTCTGGAGAAGCTGCAGCAGAATTATCATTGAAATGCATCATACGCTGCACAATCAAACAACTATCTCTGTTGATGAAAGTGAGCATTAAATTCCTGAGTTTGGAGAAGTCTTCCGAACCAGTTGTGGTTCAGTTCAGATATTAGTGTACATCAGATTTAAGCTTTCCAGGATTTCAGGCTTTATAACGCAATGACCCGAGACCATCCTGACCATGACCGGTTGTGCAAAATCAACATATCATGGAGCTTTTGTCTTCCAAGGGATTTATATTCCTAAGTGGTTGATGTGTCATTGATCATATACAAAGAGCAGCTTCTATTCAGACAGTACATATTAACAATCAAGCTGTACATGTGTGAGAGCTTCGCGGGTTGTTTGTACCGTTAGAGTATTTATACTATGAAGAACTCCAATATAAACTCTTTAAGCTTTCCCTTCCATGTTAGGAATTGATGAACAGATTTTGTGGGAGCTCGCACATTCACTCCTTCATAAAGGTTGCAACCTTTATGTGGATAATTTCTCTACAAGAATCAGGTTGTTTAGTGAGATGTACAATGCTGCAGCGATATCTTGCGATACAACGAATACAGGAACGGATGAAAACTGTGGCCATATGAAGTCAGTATGATCAACACATGGTCCCTGGTATGGTCCTTTCTCTTCTCAGGTAATAGGCCCAGCCATACAAGAAGGGTTAACTTTTTTATTGGGAGAGTTGTGGGAAGGCTGGGTGGTAGGAATTTTGTGGATCTCAAAAGATTCTGGAGCTTTCCATTTCAGAAATGTGGGGCCCCGATCCTGGTTTCCGGGCTGGCAGGCATGGGGGACGAGGTCTCGCATTCTTCGTCACTGTGATGGGTATGGTAGACCTGTGGCGGGTGCACAATCCATCCTTGAGGCATTACACCTTTTATTTGGCACAACATGGTCCTTCTCCAGGATAGATAATTTCTTTACCCGGAACGATAAGTTCCGGATCCGTCAACTGGAGCAGGAAAGTAGCCAGATGGAGGGAGACAGTGTGATGGCATACTGTGAGGAATTGTGCCATATGCTGGCACGGAGACAGCAAGACCGTAGGGCCCTGGCAAATGGCGAGGCTTGGGCTTACGAGCTAGCGACACAACATTGAGTATATGATGCTTGGGACAAGGCCCTGAAGCTCCTGGCGTGGCTGTAATGCCGCAACCGGGATAGATCCTGGGTGACTGAGTGTATGACGAGACGGGGTCGATCACTCTACCAGCAATGATATAGCAGAAGCCTTTGCTACGCATTTTGAGCGAGTTTATGCACCAGTCTCTACAAGGTTGGAAGAGGACTGTGCAGAATTTCTGAGAGATTTTGCCTTGCCTATTTTGTCCCCGGATGCATACGAGTAGCTTGAGGCGGACCTCACAGAGGAAGAGCTGGGCAACGCTCTGAGCTCCCTTAAATCTGAGAAAGCATTGGTTCCCAAAGGGCTCCCAGTAGAGATTTGTAAACGACAGGCCTCAAACATACTTCCTCCGCTCCGAGAAATGCTGCTGGAGGCATGCGAAATAGGGAAGCTGACGCCAGTTCAGAGGGCAGCGACGATAGTGGTGGTTCATAATACCGGAAAGCCACCCGATCAGTGTAGTTCCTACCACCCTATTTCCCTCATCAATGTGGAAGCCAAGGCCCTGGCAGGCAGGTTGGTGTCTGTCATTACGAAATTGGCCCACGTCGACCAATCAGGGTTCATGATCAGTAGAAGCACCCGGCATAATTTGCGGAGGCTCTATGGGGTGTTGCACATGACTAATGGTACTGAGACCCAACAGACGGCATTGATTGCATTAGACGCATCAATGGCCTCTGATAGTATCGAGTGGCCATATCTGTTCATGGTGCTCCAACGGTTGGGTTTTGGCCCTAATTTCTGCGGCTGGGTTAGGCTCTTGTATGAGACGGCCACTGCCAGGGTTCGGGTTAACGGGGCACTGCCCAGATCCTTTTAACTGCGCAGAGGCACCAGGCAGGGGTGCCCCTTGTCCCCACTCCTGTTTGCTCTCGCGCTGGAGCCGTTGTCGCAAAGGATCAGGAGTAATCCCATGATCTGGGGTATAGGGGCGCCAGGGGGTGGCGTATCTCCCTCTACGCCGATGATATTGTTCTATATCCGACACAACCTTATTACTCAATAACGCAGGTATTACATATTTTTGAGCTCTTCGGTAGCTATTCCGGTTACAATAATAATTGGTCAAAGTCAATGATTATTTCCATTGTCGGGTCCCACCCCCAGGGTTCCGCCCCGGTATTCGGCTCCAGTGGTGTCTGAGGGCTTTAAGTACTTGGGCATCTATGGCACGCAAGACCAGAAGGTGTTCCTATACAGGAATCTTGGACCCCAAATGGGTTGTTTACGAGCAAATATAAGTCACTGGGCACCCTCCCGCTGTTCCTCATGGGTAGGGCGGCCCCCCTCACGTTTGAGGATCTCCAGAATGAATACCGTCTACACCAGTCCCAGAAATACCATTATATGAGACTCACACATGCTCTGCGTGCCCACAAACACAGAGGGTCGTGATACCAGACTATACCCCGTTAGAGGATAGGCTATTACTTCACCCGATCTCTTAGAAGCCGACTTCCACGATATATAGCAAATTGCTAAATAATTTACCAGACCCCCTGATTACTCTCCGAGAGGCCTGGGTCAAAGATCTGGGTAGCATAGATAACAAGGAATGGCAGGAGGCAATTAATAACCCTTGAGAGGTCGTAATGTGCTCCAGATTTCGACTAGTGCAGGTCAAGATGTTACACCGGATTTATCATCCTCGTACCTGCCTATACACCTGGGGTAGGGTTCCGAGAGCGCTCTGCGTAAGAGGATGTCAGCAAGAGGGTACTTTCTTGCATATTTTATGGGACTGTCCAAAGTATAGAGGATTGGGTGTGGGTGAATAGATGCTTGTTGGATGTGTAATATCTTCTGTATTCCCTCATGACCAATCTGTTATTGGTTTTCTGTGATCACTCCATGATGTACTAATGGAAATGTTTTTGCACTGTATGGACTTGGGAGCTCTGTTAATAAAACATTTTTTAAAAACAAATGTGGGGTCCATACAAGTCACATCAGCGTGGACTCACTTGAGTGCCTAGTTTGCAGAAATGTTTCAGTTTGGTGGGTTTCTCTAGGTGACTGCTGAACCTGACCCCACATTTGTAGGTGCGCACACCACCAAAATGAGCCTATTTTCAAGGCGAAAATTTGATGTCTCCATGTTGCTTTTTAGGGTCTATCATATTGTGTGGCCAGCTACACGGGGATTCGTTTTAATTGGGTGGAATTTGGGCACATTGGGTGGTGTAGCATCTTATCCACGCCACTTAGGAGCTGCGGCTCAGCATTACTTTATTCCTCAGCATTCACTCACACACTGTGCATTACACCAGACTTCCCATTAACCACACCTTAACACCTCCCCACATATTACATAGTTCCCTTTTCAGATCCTGCCCAGAACCACGAGGATCTTAGTGCGCTTAACATCAATATGCTACATCTCCCCCTTTGTTAAATAAAAAGGTGTCAGACATCATTAAAATCCCATCTCCTCAATTAGTCGTTGAGGGGCTCACACTTGATTACAGTCTCGGGTGATCCGATATGATCGATGTCCACCTTGATCAGGCAATGGCACCATAGGCTCAGGCACTTGAGACGGTCGGTCCTACTGGCGTGGAAACCTCACACATAGTTTCAGGACTCGACAATTGTCATGACAGGTGTTTGGATTGTGATGTGACCAGAGTGATTGATTGTCTGGGAAAATGTGCTGTCACCATGTTTCTCTTGCGCGCCACAACCTGTAAAGAATCACCGGCAAAATCACCGGCAAAAGGAGTGTTCATTTTCTGTTTCCATCTCTGTTTAACCAATATGAAGTCTCCTGTGTCAAAACCTGTTTCCTGTGCATGGTGACGCTTATCTGCATACATTTTAATATTCCTTTTCAGAGTTGCGTCGATGTCTCGAACGTTGTCAGCATTCACTGATCGATCTGGGGGTCCATTGAGGTAGTTTTGTTCTGATGGCTATTCCCAAAAGCAGGGTGTCTGAACTCTCACCAGTTGTGGAGTTGAATGATAGAATGATAGGCCAAAAGAACCTGGCATATTGCTTAGTTCAGATCAATTCTTAGTGTCCCTCTTGAGGGTGCCCATAAATCGTTTAACTACACCATTGGCTTAGGGCCACTGTGGTGTTCTCTTATGGTGTTTGACATTGAGTCGGACAAGAAATTCTTTGAACTCTTTGCTGTTAAATGGCGGGCCAATGTGAGACTTTCGGGTTTTGGGATACCTCACGTTGCAAAGATGTCACCAAGTCGTTCTATAACTTTGTTTTGAGTTGTCGAAGATAAGATTGGGAGAAGTTGGCCTGGTATATGCTGTCCACTAGTTATAGCGGGCACCTTGCACCAGTCCAAATGACCCTTATTGATGATTAGGTTAAAGACAACCTTTATTGAAAGCTATCCTAGTGGTAGATATGGAGAGCAGCCTTCAGGCTAAGTCTCGAAGGAAGGTAAAGCAGCTTGGTTTACCAGATTATAACCTCTTGAATGACCAAATGAAAGGAGAACCACACAAGGTATATATAAAATATATATATTTACTACTAAACTCTCTCTACTAACCTCTTTATGAGATTAGAGAACACGGCACATAATAATACAGTAATAGAACAACAGTAATAGCACAATATACAGCGGGCTCCAGGGGGAGACAGAACCATCAATGGCGTGATGCTGCAAAGTGCTGCTGCTGTGAAGAGAAAAAGTGTCCGGTGTGATCCAAGCCTGGATCGGAGTTGTGAAGAACCTGAAAGCAGAGGGGACAGAGTCTGGGTCACTTGCCAGTGACCAGGGGCTCGATAGATGAATGCCCATCGATGTCGGGTGTTTCAGGTGCGAAGAGGTGAAGCTTGACTCTGCTGCCACGAGGACCAGGAGACGTCGACGATGAATAAAATCCAGAGGCGAGCTGTCCCATGAAGGGTGTCGAGTGCTGGTAAGGGGGGGGTGTTGGGGGGGGGGTCGGTGTCCGGATTGGAGACCAACAAGCCTTGGCAACTGCAACCCACGCGGTGAGAGAAAAGATGCTTCAGTGAGGACCAGCAAGGTCCTGGGGATTCCCCAAGCTATGGAGAGTCAGGGCACGCCTGGAGCAGCCAGGAAAGCCCACGGAAAGTCAAAGTTACCTTTACAGGGACCCACAGGTCGACGGACCTGGGATCGTGAAGGCACCTCGAGAGGAATCACAAAATACCAGCCCACGGAACACTCGTGGAGTGTAGGTCGGTAATCTTCAGTGGAAACACTGCTCGGGGGTGGACTACAAGTAGCCCAAAGCACAGCCTCAGGGATCGCCAAAAAGCATATGCTGCTGCAAATGTGCACGTTGTCCAGCTGTTTGCGTTGCACTGCCCCCACGAGGGCAGTGGGTCTCAGGTTTGCTGAGAGCACTGGTCGGCCTCTGGGAAGCTTAGGAACCCACCTCCTGTGTTGCAAAATCTTCGGAGTCCTTCAAGAGCTGCGTAGATGCAAACTGGTCAGATGCGTCGAGATGCCTGCCTTGCAGGGGAGTAACTCCTTTACTCCAAGATCCGCTCATCTACTCGAGGGAACCACACTCAATCTCGTATGTCTGTTTTGGTAGCTATGATACCACGATGTCCTTCAGAACCAGCTCGATGACCCGCTGTCTCAGGCTTTCAGATATGACGATTCTTGAGCCCCTCAGTATTACACTCTCTTGGGTGACTGCCAACGTACCCTGCACATTTTTGAACTTATGGATTTCAACATCATCTGCAAGGGGTCGTGTACTTCTCCATGATTGCGTAGCAGTTAGTTTTTTGATGATGATCATGTTTTTGTCTGCATTGGTGGCAGCAATAGACAGAGCCGCTGGTGTGCTGGATCTCACAAAAAAGTTGACATACACTTGAGCTGTCTTGAATGTCGAACTGTCGCAATGTAATTTGCTGGGTTTTAGTCCTTCACATGTATATGCATAATCTCATAGTCATGCTCTTGCAGTCTTAACACCCACCTCTCAATGCTTGGAGGCATCTTAGCCTTCGAGTTTCTAAAAATTTTGAACAACACCTGGTTACCCGTGATGACTGTTAGTCTTTTTCCATAGAGGAATACATGAAAATGTTTGCAGGCCTACACCACAACCAGACTCTCCTTCTCTGGGTGAGAGTAGGGACATTCTGTCTCAGACAGGCTTCAACCACAGTGTTTCTCTGAGCATTTGGGTGGCCATTGTGTTGAGCAAGGGTTGCCCCTAGCCATACCGGGCTTGCATCAACAATTATCTCGGTATGTAACTTGGGTCAAAGTAGGCTATTTCAGTTGCATTTTCAATAACATGTTTAATTTCTTTGAATCTCTGAACGCACTCAGGGGACTACTGAAAAAGGACATTTTGTTTAGCCAGGTCTCTCAATCAGGCACTCCCTGTTAAATGGTTGCGAATGTATATTGAGCAATAACTGGCCAAGTCTAGTGAGGAATGCAGCATGGTAACATAATTGAAGGGGGGAGGGGAGTATTCGTGGATGACAGTGCTTGGACCTTGTCAGAGTCTGAAGTCATTCCCCCATCAGACAAGATGTGCCCAAAAAACTTGAGTTTGGTTTTATGAAGCTCGCTCTTTGGGGCATTCAGAGTGAGACCAGCATCAGAAGTAACCTACACTCTTTCAGTGTCCTTCCATAAACCAGTATCTCATCACTGTCATTGAAAGCATATGTAGCAGGTTGGATTACTCTGTGAATAGCATCCTGAAATATCTCAGCTGCCAAAAATACTTCAAAACTCAGTCTCTTATATCTAAACAAACCAACATGAGTTGAAAAGGTAGTATTGTATCTGCAGTACTCCTCCAGCTCGACTTGATGGTATCCTTTATTGAGATAAAGATGGGAAAACACTTGGCTCCAAGAGAAGGCCCTCAACTGGACCACATCCTTCCTCTCCGGCGGATCACAGAGCGTCCGCCTCCCACCCTTCCGATCCGAGGCCACCAACATCATCTGCGGCGTCCCCCAGGGCTCCTCCCTCAGCCCAACGCTGTTCAACATCTACATGGCCCACCTCGCACAAGTGGCCCACCACCACAACCTTAACATCATCTCCTACGCCGACGACACTCAGCTCATCCTCTTCCCTCACCAAGGACCCACGCACCGCCAAAACCAACATCCATGACGAAATGAAGGCCATCGCCGACTGGATGAGGAGCAGCCGGCTGAAACTGAACTCGGACAAGACGGGGGTCCTCATCCTCGGACCCAACCCCTCGGCCTGGGACAACTCCTGGTGGCCGACCGCCTCGGGACAGCACCGACACCCACCGACCACGCACGCAATCTAGGATTCATCCTCGACTCCTCCCTCTCCATGTCCAAACAGGTCATCGCCGTCTCCTACTCCTGCCACAACACCCTCCGCACGCTTCGCAGGATCTACAAGTGGATCCCGACTGAAACAAGAAGAACGGTGACACAGGCCCTTGTCAGCAGCAGGCTGGACTACGGCAACGCACTCTACCCCGGAATCCCAGCCAAACACCTACGACGACTACAGCGCATCCAAAATACCTCCGCCCGACTGACCGTCAAAGTCCCCCGCCGCAGCCACATCACCCCTCCACCTGAGAGACCTACACTGGCTCCCCGTCGACAAGAGGATCACCTTCAAACTCCTCACCCACACACACAAAGCACTCCACAACACCGGACCAGCCTACCTGAACAGCAGACTCAGCTTCCACACCCCGCTCCGCCAGCCTCCCCCTCGCCGCCGTCCCCCGCATCCAACGAACAACCTCCGGCGGCAGATCCTTCACCTACCTCTCCGCCAAGACCTGGAACACCCTACCTACCCACCTACGCCAGACCGAAGACATACTAGCCTTCAGAAGACTCCTCAAGACCTGGCTCTTCGAGCCGTAGTGAAACCCCCGCCCCTCTCAGCGCCTTGAGACCCTCACGGGTGAGTAGCGCGCTTTACAAATACCATGATTGATTGATTGATTGATTGATTCAATTGCATGATCATGTCCGCAATGTGTGGACCAGGGTGACTATCCTTTCTCAATTACTTTCTTTGTCTGGTGCATTTCAATGCAAATGTGCACCACTCTGCTACTGACCTTTTTAGGTAGAGCCTAGAGCCAGCACGCATGCGTTGCTCTGTGAGGCTTATTGTAGAGGAGTTGGTGAATAGAATCTCCGCCCACTCTCCGCCCATATTTGCTGTTGGCTTGTGTCATTGTCTATCGTGAATGCTGGCTTCTGATTCGTCAATAGGTTTGTTGGTCCCTTTTTAGTACCGCCTCCTCTTCATTAGTCACTTCCCATGACGACTGTCCCCTTTACTTCGGTTGTTATATGGTGCTGTTATTTAGACTGTGAGCACTATTTTTTTTGAAATTCTCCCCCGAACCGGCTTCATGTTGTCCGTGCCTTCTTCCCCCATTACGTTGTCCGTGACTTCTTCTCCTTCCTCCCATTGTCTGTGCCTTCTCAACAGCCCCCGCCCTCCCTCCCTTTGTCGTGGTGCCGACCATTTGCAATGCAATAGGTCTCGCGTAAATGCGAGACCCATTGCATTGCAAATGCCTTTTTCTATTTCTGTCGCTCCGCTTCGTGCTCAATTGGCCCACAGCATTCGCCCCTCCCACCTCCTCACATGCCGCTGGATGTCTCCCCCCCCCCCTCATGTTTTCTAAATTCCTTGCGCCGCTGTTCATTTGTGTGTTTGCCAGGATTCATTGTTAAATGTACATGAGGGGCCGACGAAGAAGATCAGTTTAATATTTCTCATTTTTGCACATTTTATATATTTTTAGTGCATGGAAGCTGACTCTCCACCACATAATCGCCCCCTCCTTCTGCGGAATAAATGTAGAAAAAAATAACACTGAAAACAAATAAACAGCAGTACACTGCCATTATTGCATTGCATTACCAATGGCACACTGCATTTAATACGTGGCACCCCACCTCCCCTCTGGCTTAACCCTGCACCCTAGCCACCCCGTTTCCGCACTGCATACCCACCTTCTCACAGAAACTTCTCTCTACCCGTGTCTAAGTTTGCAAAGGCCTGTGACGGTGCAGGGTGCTGCCACTCCCTCCTCATTCATCAGACTAGTCATTTTGTGATGTTCATGGCAGTAGTGAGCCCAATACACTACCTGAGATGTACACAAAAAGACGAAAAACGCCTGCATTTTAAAGTGTTATACACATTTAAATAACATGCTGTGGTGTTGGATGGCCTCTAGCTCTAAGAAAGAACAAGAGTTAAATTCTTACAGTGGGATACAATCTCGTTAGGCAAACATAAAGGTGGGCATGTTAATGCAGATCCTGAGCATGATCGCCAAGGAGGAGCGCATGCTAAATAAATATGTATACATTGTGTATGTGCTTTTAAAACTCGCTTCTCGTTTTGCGACCTAGGAGCGCCTTGTCATATCGTCGATGGATCTGCATGCATGCTTTGGTCTTGTTCCTGCATTATGTGGTGTGTCTGAAATTTAAATCTGGTACAAAAGGGGGTGGTGATGGACGGAGCATCTGAACCAATCAAACACTCACACCCAGTCAAAAGATCTGGGTTTAATCCATCACCGTTCTTTAGCTTTGTTCGCCATAAGTTGGCAGGGTATGCTCAGACGTGAGTCCCTTGCTCACTTTGCCACTGGATTCAAGCAAGCCAGGCTGAAGACGGCTGTAATGCCAGAAACCGGTCCTCGGAAGCTTGTTTCCGGTCCAGAGAAGGCATGGCTTGGCAGTTCGGGCTGGACTGTTCCCATGAGGCACAGGGTCAGACTGATTTGCATATAGCCATGTCTGAACTGGGGTGACAGAGTGGGCTAAAGAACGGTGATGGATCAAACCCAGATCTTTTGACTGGGTGTGAGTGTTTGATTGGTTCAGATGCTCCGTCCATCACCACCCCCTTTTGTACCGCTTTGGCCGCCATAAGTGTGGCAGGGTATGCTCAGACGTGAGTTCCTTGCTCACTTTGCCACTGGATTCAAGCAAGCCGGGCCGAAGACAGCTGTAATGCCAGAAACCGGTCCTCGGAAGCTTGTTTCCGGTCCAGGGAAGGCATGGCTTGGCAGTTCGGGCTGGACTGTTCCCATGAGGCACAGGGTCAGACTGATTTGCATATGGCCATGTCTGAACTGGGGTGGCACAGTGGGCTAAAGAACGGTGATGGATAAAACCCAGATCTGTTGACTGGGTGTGAGTGTTTGATTGGTTCAGATGCTCCGTCCTTCACCACCCCCTTTTGTACCACTTTGAAATTTAAATCTGGTATCTCATTTCCAGCCCCACAATGTGCCTACAAATTTGTGTGTACGTCAGTTAGTGGCCATGAATTATTTGATGGCTGATCACAATAGCTGTCCTGGAGTCAGCGCCGCCGCCAGATTAGATGCAGAAAATGGTAGTCTCTGACCCTTTTAAGGTCCATTGGCCCGGTAGGTGCTTGAATTTTCTGTGCCAACTTCAGCAGGCTGGGGGTCCTCACACAGCAAATTAGAAACTCATGAATAGTGAAAAAAAAGAATTCTGTGATTGTACAACATTCACTCGTGACATGCAGCATTTACCATAACATTCCTTGTTGAACAATCCCCAAGCACCTTCTGTATTGCGGGGTTAAAATTACAGGTAGCACTGACCAATGTTTACTGTCTGTTCTGCTGTACAATACACCATTGCAAAGGTTGGCTGGGTGAGGCCCCAAAGGCACCTGGCAAAGTGATATTTTAATGATTCCCAACTGTGGCATTAGTTGCTGGCGAAAGTGATCTAAAACACACTGTTCATTATGGTAAACACTGTTTACCATAATGTTTTCCAGTGACCCCTGCGGGAAAACGTGCTGGCCACAATAATTGCCATTTAGCCACCTGTCATGTGAGACCCCTTTGCAAATATTTTTTTTTAATGCAGCAGCACATAATGTACTAGGACTTAATCGTTTTATTATCTCATTATAAGAAATCATGTAACTACTGAAAATGCAGCATTTATTTTAAGATTTCACAGGGCATAACAAGGATGCACTCCATGCTCCCAGTTAAAGAAGCCTTCAAAATAGCTAGTTCTGCCCAGTGCTTTTTGCTCATAAGTTGTAAATGTACTATTTACCACAATATTCACACAAAACTAATTGTAAGAGTTAACTAAAGCAGCCTTTATATCATACTGACTATCGACTAATGTTAAAAACTCAATGAATTTCAAAATGTACAAAAGAAGAGTCTACATTTCCTTGGGCGGAGATCCCCATAATCCTCCTTTGAACTAATCTTACTTCTGCAATATGTACGTCTTACCCGAGTTTATAAATGCACCATTTACCAGAACAGTTCTTAAAAATCCCTCTGGGTAGATGCATGCAAAGAGGCATTTATAGTCATATGACCATTGCTACCGCACTTCTAGTTTAGGAGGCACAAATTAATCAAAACAAAAACAAACAATGCCTTTGGGAGGATGTGGGGGAGGAGGAGGGGCAGTGGATAGGCTGGTTCCATTGTGACCCAATAAAGCTATCTGTAAACCTTACCCAGTCCGTTCTGGCTAATGCTACCCTGTACAAGGTGGTTTCAAATGCAATACCCCACTCAGCACTACCCAGATATTCCTTTCTAGGAAACCTCATACCATCTGATAAAGTGTTTGGAATTGCACAAAAACTGTTTTTAAAACACAGCATTTGCTGACGTCCTATCAGTTAAGCAACTAGCATTTTGATTTTCTTATTGTACCCGTGTTATACATTGCTTGTTCTGTCACTTTTGAGGCTTCCAGCCTCACTCTCGTGCTTGTCATTGGTAAGCAAGGATTCACAAAAGTTATTGACTTGTATTTTTTCAAGGTCCTTTTTAAGTCTCGCCTTGACACCACATGCTCTGTTGGTTGGAGTCAACCTCTTTCAATTCCTGTTTTCTCAGTGGTCAGTACATCCAGCTTCCCGGTTTCTTCCAGTTTATGTTGGGTTCCATGGAGCATGGACCAAGTACACTTTCCTGTTTGTGGCCAGTGTCCTTCCACTGACTTCTTGCTTGCAGAGGTAATTTTTTTTAAATTATTTTCTTGCAAGCTTTATTGTTTTGCAGGCTGTGTGTAGTAATTGTATAGCTCTTAAATCCATGGTAGCACAGCACCCAGGATAATGTGCTGCATGGCTAAACACTTATAATGTCCAAAAAGCAAGACCTATTGGCTATGCCAATGCTTGTTTGGTTTGGTACTGCTAATATAGGCGAAACCCACGGTGTGGGTCCTGTGGAGCGTTTAATGATGGCATGTTTTAAGAGTGCTTCCATCTCTTTCTCTGAAGCTTCTTGGACATGGAAATCAACTCTACGGTGCTGCTGAGCAACAGGGCAAATGTCTTCATCCATGTGAAGCTGTATTTTCATTTGTGATCTCAGACTGAGCACAGAGGTTATAGTTGAGGGATATCAACCTCATATCTGCAGTGGTGGCAAAACTGAGCCAGCAGTTACTCAATAAAATCCCCTGTAAAACGTGAATGGTGGCTCGTACCAATGTCTTCTTTTGTCTCATTGTCGCTGTGAACGACCATTGTCTTTGCAATGGCTCAGAAGCGGCGCAGGCATACACCTATATGGCTGGAGTGAGGCGAGGCACAGAGGACAGGCTGTTAAATCTTTCCACTGGCATGATGCTTGTCTATGATAAAAGTTATTGGGTGATCTTTCACTTTCAATGTGATTTTGGGACAGTGTCCAAATGAAGTTTATCACTTTAATAAGCTGCCTTTGAACTATGATTTACTTTTCAGACAGCTAACCCCCCGCAGGCTGTCCTTTGGTAGATTTCATCAGTGCACACCCATCTTCTTCGCTGGTACTGGTGACGTCAAAGAACCTTTGTACAATGAGCTTGACATCGATTGATTTTGCCTGGTTTCTACTTCCTATAGCTGTTGTTGCTTTTTGGTTTTAGGGCATAGCGAGAAAGCTTCTGGAATGTTCTTGCGTCCATTTTCTCAATCCCCTGTGACACACTTGATTTTTATTTAGCTCTCCACAAAGTTATGAAATGGTTCTCTTTCCCACAACCTTTGCAGACTTGTTCTATGGCTGGACATTTAGCTTTGTGGGGAAAATAAATCCGCATAGGAAGCATAACTTTGTATTCTTTGTAGACGTTGACTTACGTACTTCTTGTTTATGCTTGTGCTTGCTTTTCACTGTCAATATCAACTCATTGTGTGCTGTTCCTACTTCCACGTCAGAAGCTTGTCGGTCTGCTTGTTCTTCTGTTCTTGCAGCCATCAGCATTTTCTCTAGACAGTGTATTTCTCCCAACATCCGGCCAAATCTGAAGGCTGGCATCATTGACTCTGAGGCGAAAGGCTTCTGGTCTATAAAATCGTAGAAGTTGCAATGTTAAATGAGTGCATGTTGTCTCCTTGGTCGAAGATATACCATTCTTAGTTGATATTAAGCATTTGGTTTCAACTTGGGCTCCAACGCTTCCTTTATCTTTTGGTATGATTTGGCATCAGTCGATGGGACTTTCTTTAGCGCTTTTCGCACTCCATCATCTGCAAGGTTTTTAAAATATTTGATGATCTTCTTGTAATTTTCTTCCTTTAGTGCGTCTATGAAGTAACCTAATGTTTTCATCCACACAGCCCTCAAGGCACCAATGTTCTAGTTCTTATTCGTGTTGAAAGGTGGTGGTGGCTTCAGGAACATGGCTGCATTGTATTTCAGGTTTTCTTCCACCATTGCGTTGGCACATGCTGTTTAGGCAAACATGGTGCAGGCCAGCACCGACAACTTCTGCAACCAGAAGTCCCAGGAAAAGCACGCATTGCATATGCTTCAGTCTTCTTGGATGGTGAGTAAATTCTCTGTTTCCCATACTTTTTAACGTTATTGTTGTTTCTTGCTTCATCTGACTAATTGCTCTGTATTCAGAGTGCAGCGCAGCATCTCTGTCGGCCACCTCACCGGTGGTTTTGGTGGGAATTTTCAATATGCTCCTCTGCAGGGCCTTTGATCGCTATTGCAGTAGAGTATGGGCTGGTGAAGGGCTTTGACTCCACATGTGGCAGATGCAAACTGCTTTGCATCTATTGTGGGCACATGCGGCATGCACGAGTAGTTTGCTGCACAAGTGCAAACTCTCAGGGCAAGCAGTCTTATTTTGTTCGAGCACATATCCCCTACTCGTCACCAGTTATTGCGTCCTCTCCAGCCCTGGAGCATGCAGATGAATCACGCCACACTTGAGCAGCGGTTAAGCATCTTTTACTCAGCTCACACTCACAAACTGTGTATTGCATCATACTTCCCATTAACCGCTCCCAAATACCTCCCTTAATTTTATGTAGTTCCTGTTCACTGCTTAGAGTCCACCCAGAACTACAAGGGTCCTACTGCGCATAACATCATTATGCTACAGCTGGTAGGAATTTTCTGACTCCTTGCAGGTTCTGGAACGTTCCCTCAGAGAAATGTCAGTAAATTTGATTTTCGCTAACTTGAGGTTTGCAGGTGTAGGAAACTGGGTTTTTGTTGCAGTAGTCCCCCCGCCCTCTCACACTTTTTTGCCTGGTACTTGATGAAACTGTGACTGAAGTACACTAGGTTCCTGCTAACCAGGTCCCAAGTGCCAGTGTTCTTTGCCCAAAACAACATAATTGGTCAACTGATCTTCAGTTGGCTGGGCCTTTAGCACCTCTGTAAGTCCCTAGTAAGTGGTAGCCCTGGTTTCTAGGGTATATGTACTAAAGAGGGTCCCTAAGAGCTGCAGCATAGCCACTCTAAGGAACCCAGTACCAAACTCATGCAGACTGCCACTGCAGGCTGCGTGACAAGGTGCTCTAAAAAGAAAACAAGACAGGGCACACACTCTGTATGCCATGTCCCCTAAACCCTGCATGTAATATTTGTAAGTCACCCCTACAGGAGGCCTTACAGCCCTAAGGCAGGGTGCATTATATTACATGTGAGAACATACCTGCCTGAACAGCTCTGCCCCTGTGCTGGCCAGTTCAATTTCTGACATTTCAAGCGACAGGGAAGCGGGGAAGCCATCTTAAGGTATGTACTGGGCATAAGTCAAAACAAGTTTCCCAGCTACATTATGGCTTCACTGAAACCTATGGTGTTTGGTATCAATCACTTCGCAGTGATAACCCCACACTGATTCCAGTGATGGGTTTATTAATACATGCACCAGAGGGTACCTTAGAGGTACCCCCTGAAAACCTATCGACCTCTAGTGTATTGACTGACTGGTCCTGCTATGCCTACCACTACAGACACATTACTGACCCCTGGGAGGTGAGAGCCCACGCTCACTGAGGTCGGAAACCAAGCCCGTTCTGGCAGGAGATGTTATCACCTCCTCCAACCAGGATGACTAGTAAAGCAGCATATCATGGCAGGAGGCTTCAAAAGCTTCACTGCCTTTGATATGCAACCCTGACTGCCCCCATATCAGGCAAATTCCACCCTCTGCCCAGGGCCCATTTTACAGCAGGACAGGTGGAAAAATTGGATGGTCAGAAGGTGTTTTCACACTCAGGATATTACCACCCCTAAGATGGACTTCCTAATGTGAACACGACAAGGAAAATTCCACTGTTTTTGTTTTTGGTGGAAGTAGGTTGTCTGGATTATTCCCACTTCCCACAGAAAGTGGTGATATAGAGGGTATAGACACTCCCTGCAATGCTGTCAGTGCTTCACAAATTGCTAGATAAACTCCCCTGCTGTAGAGGATCTACTTCCGTGCAACTACAGGCACCAAAGAAGCAAGATCCAGTTCACTGATGTGCCGCTTACCGGGACTACCAATGGAGCTGCCATACAGGAAGAGGTTGCCATGCTCCCACCGGTCAGATCCATCCTCCCTCCAAGTGTGGGTACATCAGGAAGGACTGGAGCCACACAGTTCCAATACCCGGGGGTATCAGAAACCTTGCAGCAACCAAGGTTTGTTGTGTTCAGACCGGACACGAACGGCAAGGAAAAGCGACCTGCATGTCAAGGAACTTCAGGGAAGGTGAGACCCACACCGAGAATGGTCCCAGCTGTCCTGTTTGCCCCTCTTCTGCAAAACAAAGACAAAGAGTGAGCCTCGGAATGCCGCCACCCAACACCACAAAGCACCTCCGCAGCAGTGCCTCACAGCCCGAGTCCAAGATAGGTGATGGTGCCAATGGGGTCCTGAGACCCTTAAAGGCTAAGTCTACCCTTCGGTTTGCCTAGGATGGACTCCCAGTGACCACCTGCAGCCTCTTAGTGCAGACCCCCTCAACCGCGGGTGTCTCTTGCAGCACGGACCCCACGCAAAACGACACCACTGCACCCAAGCCCTACAGCCCGAGGAGAAGTGGACCAACGGTGTCCCTATGCGCCCGAGCATCTCAAGGACTAAGCCCCCCTGTGGATTCACAGAGACTGGCTCTCCTGATGTTTGGCGTTTTAGGCTCCGAGTGAATTCTCCTGATCCATGTCCTTATATAGGTACAATTCACATTGCCCTTATATAGGCATAGAAATCAATCCCTTATTTAGACCTAGCCCATGCAGACCAAATACAGGCATGGCTACTTCCACCCATACCAAACGTCACAACGATTTCTTGGAAAATCGGCTTAAGCAGTTTGGGAACTTCCCCTTGCTTGAATATTGATTTGTCCAGGAACTCATGTACTTTGCAAAGAACAACTATTCCCTAGGGGTTCTTTCCTGACGTTATTATGCCCGACTTTACGTCAATCTATGGCATTCCTAAACACCTTCAAGGTATAAATATACCATAACTTGCTGTGGCAAACTACAGTGGTTTGGAGAAGTTCGACTATCTACTTGCCCGATGCAGCTCGCTACAGCAAGTGCCTAAGGAAGCCGACCCTCCAGCTGACGCACTGATCAAGAGGCTGCCCTTCTCTCGCTGAGAATCCAGCTCCAGTGTTTCCAAGCTACCCTTGCGGGGTGTTGGGAAATCGAGTCCTGAGACAGAGATACCAGGCCTCCTTCATTCTAACTAAGGTACGGAGCTGAGTAGAACCTAGAGTAACCTTTGGTAGATTCTTGGCAAAAACAACTAAACCTATGCTACACAATACTTTCTTCTTCCCTCATACTAGACTTAGGTTAGGTACATTGAGATAGGCGTATTTAGAAACACCAGTTGAGTATTTTAGTCAATGTTATTTATGTATGTATTTTTATATGGCTTAGAAACCATACAATGCTTTTACAGTATTATTTTATAATACTATTCTCGTTGTACGCATTATACTTTGCAGTCTGCTTAACTATTGTAGCAGTTCACTACTCTTGCATGAGAAAGAAGACTGTTCAATAAACCTTTTTATTGAAAACGCCTGTCTCTCTATTTCTCTGCAACTCTTTTGAAAGAAGCATGCATGAGTGACTGAGTGAAACACTTATCTATTGTTTCCACGGCTCTAGAGATATATTTCTTATTCTTGGGAAACAAAGTTGTCATGTTTATGCCGTTGTCAGGAACTAATCCCTTCTTGTGAATTCGAGAAAGTTTCTAGTGACCTCTGACTCACTATTAAGTTTAGTATATTCGATAGAGATCTAGTCAACCTCAGTCCTACGTCTAATATATAGGATATATTATTCCAATGCACAGAGCCTATTGGGAATATAGGAACTACACTACACCCCTGTCTGAGCTTTCATCCTCTTTTCAACCGTACCGGTCTCCATTGAAGGGAACTGAGCGCCCCGGTGCCAAGACATAGCTCTGGACCCGGCCGCCCCAGGGTCACCCGAGGTGATCGGTTGGTGTGGCTATGGACCTTGCACCATACTCACCTTAAGTCCAGTAGAAGGGTCACTGGCAAATGCCCGCATGCAATACATGTTTTCTCTCCATAGGATAACATCACCACTCCATAAATTGCACTGTCAACTTTTGGAATGTAAAAAAATTAATATCTCGAAAAGTACTTACCCGATTCCGTTAATCTTGGTATCTAAATTCATATAAAGATATGTGTTTTTTTAATGTAAATTGATGTCAGATTTCTTTGTTGATTGTGTGTCTCACTTACTGCCTTTGTATGTGCAATAAATGCTTAGCACCAGGGCTTAATTTAAGCCGGTGGTTTCCAGTGCTCAGAACTGGCACTTAATCATCAACACTGGCACATTTCATGAGCACCAGTTAATGACACATTCATTTATGAGGAGATTAAGTGATTTATCCAGAATCACAGAATGTTGAGCCGATGCCGATACTCAAACCTGTTTCCCCAGCTCCAAAGACTGCAGCTCTGGCCATTTCGTTAAATCATCTCCCCACTTTCATGCATAGTAGTTGGTTCTGTTTTAAGCGCTAGCTGGAGAAACGGGTTGGTTCAAGCTGCCGCCTGACAAGAACCCTGGCACTTTTTTTTTTTTTTTTTACAAATTAACCACTGCTTGGCACTATCCTCTGACCACTGCCACAAAAAAAGAGCATTTGGGTTATCATTTGTGCCTCTGTAAATCAGTTGGGGTTTGGCTGGGCTATTTACACGGCGCACCTTATTTTGGTCCGCTACATAAAGAGCCAGCTTCACAGCAGGGCGTTCTGTGTAAGAAAACGCTGTGGGATACATGCAGGTTACACCACCATATACTCCCCTAGGTGTCGAGCTTTAAGAAATGTCTGGTTTTAGTAGGTTTTCCCTGCTTGGCAGCCAAGCCTGGACACAAATATTGCTGCAATCAATTTTCATGGAGTAAATATGATGAATTCACGCTGCGTTTTGAGATCCATTGTGTCTCCGAACTATGTATGGAAGTACTACAAAAAGCCGTGTGTTAATGGGCCCGATGTCTTTTATGTTTATATTGCAGGATCAAATCGGCATTACTCATCCTTAAAACACCAACCTATTAATAAAAAAAATCAAGTAGCACGGTTTATTCATGTCATCAAAAGCAGCGTTTTTAAAGTGTGATAAGGTAAAATTCAGTTATTTATAAAATGTTTTATCTTACATGAAAGACCCATGCTTGTGAATATCAAAAAGTGAAAATGATATCAAAGTGTTCTTTCTGC
This sequence comes from Lissotriton helveticus, assembly GCF_964261635.1. Lineage (NCBI taxonomy): Eukaryota > Metazoa > Chordata > Amphibia > Caudata > Salamandridae > Lissotriton > Lissotriton helveticus. Next base: position 1,820,519,552 of record NC_136068.1, on the reverse strand, counting down.
ATTTATGAGTGATAAGATTCCTTGCAGGTTGCTTTAACATCAAACGGTTTAGATGTCTGCTAGTAAACTCTAACAGAGACATGAAACCACCCCAAATGTCATATACTATGTTATATGTGTGTTTTTCTTTTTATAAAACTTTTGTTGTGATTTTTTTCCTTATTTAAACAGGAGTAAATAAGGCATCATCTCCAACAGAATAACAATAGCAAACCAGTTGCATCAACTATACAAACATTGGTCAGACATTACAGTAATTACAGGGTATTCTACTCAGTGCTCTGGAGTATGAAGGTATTCCCATAGGGACACTGCTTACGTTATTGCTATAGGGATACTGCTGATGTTATTACCATAGGGATACTGCTGACGGTAGTACCATAGCGATACTGCTGACGTGGCTACTGCTGACGGTATTACCATAGAGATACTGCTGACGGTATTTCCATAGGGATACTGCTGACGTTATTACCATAGGGATACTGCTGACAGTATTACCCAAGGGATACTGCTGAAGGTATTACCATAGGGATACTGCTGACAGTATTACCCAAGGGATACTGCTGATGCTATTACCATAGGGATACTGCTGACAGCATTACCATAGCGATACTGCTGACGTGGATATTGCTGATGGTATTACCATAGTGATACTGCTGACGTGGATACTGCTGATGTTATTACCATAGGGATGCTGCTGACGGCATTACTATAGGGATACTGCTGACGGCATTACCATAGGTATACTGCTGATGTGGATGCAGATCTGTCTGCATTGACACATGAGACCTTGCTGACTCGTGCAATTGTCTTGCATAAATTGTTTTTAACTGCCTTACTTTTTAAATTCATTTTGGTCTTACTTACTGCAAATACTCACTGTTGATAGCATTGTGGCCCCCCCGTCCCGCCGCGTCCTTGTGGGCGTTTGATTGCGGAGGGTGAGGCAGCCCACCACTTCCGGGCACAACAGGAAACAGGGTAGCACTCTAGTCGCGCTGTCCTACACCCGACTTAAAAGGGAGGTTTTCTCGTGCCGCGCTGTGGATGCAGATCTGTCGGTGGCAGAGACAGACGCATCCACTTGGTGAGAGCTGCCTGCATTGACACAAGAGACCTTGCTGACTCGCGCAATTGTCTTGCATAAATTGTTTTTAACTGCCTTACTTTTTAAATTCATTTTGGTCTTACTTACTGCAAATACTCACTGTTGCTAGCATTGTGTCCCGACCCGAGTCCTTGTGGGTGTAATGATTTCCAGGCAGGTTCCGCAGGAGCGTCAGGATCCGAAGAATATTCCACAGCCTTCCCCTACGGCCTTCCGACTCTATCCAACACTAGAGTATCGAGAGGCTCGCCAGGGGAAAACAGGGAGACAAAACAAGGAAAGGTTGGGGGAGAAATAAAGAGCTTGACTGTAGTCTTCAGGGAGGATGCGTAGCAACTCAGAATGGACTTCAGGTAGATGTGGGGCTGTAAAGAAATATACAATCTTTCTAAATACAGATACAAAAACACATTTACACTTTGTCTATATTCTGTAAATGACCACTAAATACCACAATTGTTTTGTCTATGTCGTGGAATGGATATGCGGGAGTTGTAGGAGTTCGTCTTGAGCTGTTACCAGTGTGACAAACAAAGAATAGTAACCATTCTCTTCCTACCTTGAACATATGAGTGTCAATGTCCTAAAGTATAAAACTCTCACTCTGCGTAATGTAGAAGGCTTCTGGAAACATCCGCTATTCAGACGACTATGACAATAACCTGATGACAACACCACTGCCTTGCATGGAATTCTATAATTACAGAACATACGTTTAGGATTCTATAGTGTTATATCAGTAACCAAAATATAAATGCAGCGCACAGCGCTGTTACCGTGATTCTAAGTCGTGTAGATTGACTTCTGCACCCCACTCGTGTCCACGCAAGAATCCCCAAACACAGTGAGGCTGGCCAAGGAATGAGCAAAAATGATGTTGGGGCCAGCAGGTATACAGCCAAGAAACATATGAAGGGCAAAACAGGGAGGGGCACCGCCGGATGGCGGAGAACAAGCCCGGCCGCTGGGCAGTGCACCAAGGTAAGGGAAAATGCACCAGAAGAGGAAAAAAACCCTAACTAACTAAATGGGCCAAAGTGCTGCCCAGCAGGACGGCGGAGAACAAGTCCGGCCGTCGGGCGAAGCAACTCACGTGAAGGAGGGGGCAGGTTACAGAGACACCCAGCCGGACGGCGGAGTCAAAGCCCGGCCGTCGGGCGAAGCAACTCACGTGAAGGAGGGGGCAGGTTACAGAGACACCCAGCCGGACGGCGGAGTCAAAGCCCGGCCGTCGGGCGAGGCGCCAAGAAGAAAACAGGAACTGCAGCTGAGCCCAGCCAGATGGCGGGGAAGAACCCGGCCGCCGGGCGGGACTCCAGAATACGGGTGGTTCAGGCTAAGGAAACACCAACAACGGAACATAAGCGGACGTCAGAGCAGAAGACGTCCGCTACTCACAAGAACTCTGTGGGGGGAGAAGGAAAGCCGAGGCTCGCACTGAGCACGGAGGTCGGCGGACTCCCGTAAACAAACTGAACCGGAAGAACTAATCAGGAAGTCAGGCAACCCGTAACAGGACACTAAAGCAACGGAGCTAGACGCAAGAACGTAAAGCGTCGCTCCCAGGGCTCTAGTAACTTATATAGTGGTCTAACTTAAAGGGACAGTGTGTAGGGAATCTCTGGGCATGACAGTGGGCGTTTGATTGCGGAGGGTGAGGCAGCCCAGCACTTCCGGGCACAACAGGAAACAGGGTAGCGCTCTAGTCGCGCTGTCCTACTCCTGCGTAGACCTGAACTGCCCTACTTAATGTGAGAAGGACGGCGGCCGCGCAGCGGGCGCGCTGATGGCGCGCCAAAGGCAAGCCCGTCTGCGTCCGTCCGCGGCCGGATGCGGCCTGGGGCCAGAACCCCTGCCCGACATGACATCATGGGATTAGGCAGGTGTCATTACACCAGAGAACAACTACTTAACATGTGCCCCAGGGTCAAAGAGGGATATAGGCATAGGATACACGCAGAAACGCTGCCATTCCGATGTATGGAATGTACCTATGATCCATTCACATCGAAGGGTACCGGGAAGGAGGTGGAAATGATTAGTATGACATTGCTGAACTGCAGCTCCTTGAAGAAGCACAAATTGGAAATCCATGATCTCCTAATGGATAGTCGGCCGGATGTGCTTTTTCTAACCAAGACCTGGTTGGACGAGGTATCCACTCCGGAGATCCTGGAAGCCCTTCCTCTAGAATATTGCTTACTAAGAGTGGATAGGGGGACCCAGCGGGGTGGGGGGGGGGTTATTGCATTGATCCATAAAAGGGAATTGGCATACACTTTGGATGCAGTTAAGATTGTGAACAGTGAGGCAGGGTTCTTCACTATAAAAAGTTCCCCGAAAAACACTATTAACGGTTTTCTGATATATCGGTCCCCGGGTTTGGCCTCACAGTTTGTTGAACGCCGACAGAGATTGCCACCCAGCCTGCCCTATGATACAGTAAGCTCCTTATCTTGGGCAACCTAAATCTTCACTTTGAGGATGCAAACTGTAGGGAAGCGCAGGGGGTCGTGTCCGCAATGAAACCCCTTATGCTGGAACTTCAGTCCCTAACACCCACGCATCAATTGGGTCACTTGCTAGACCCCATTTTTGCAAACTGGGAGGGAGTGGTGGTTCCCCCCCCCCCCACCAGGGTGCCATGGTCTGACCACTGTTTAATTCCATTCTGTGTGAAATCATGCTCATTAGAAATATACGAGAGGAAACCCCTGCTCCCCAAACGTAGGAACTGGTAAAAATGTAACCAGGAAGCTTATAAGCTGGCTCTGCAGAAGGAGCCGCCACCTTTGAGTGACACTCTGAGCGAGGCTTGGTGGGTACACGAAGAGTGGATGGCGAAGTCCTTAGATGAAGTAGCGCCATGGACAACTAAGGCCCCTGTTAGGCGGTCCAAAACTGCGCCATGGTTTAATAAAGAGCTAATAGTAGCTAAATCGGTTTGCAAAAACTTAGAACGCAGCTGGCGTAAAGACTATGATTCTAGTTGCAAACAGCAATATAAGGATAGCTTAAAGAAATATCACAAACTGATAAGGACAGCGAAAGGAGCTTTCCTCAAGGAGAGAATAGAGTCTGCGGAGAATACGTCCACGGAACTATTCACCATATACAAAGAGCTTACGGCCCCTGCAAGGACTGTGGCACAAGACACCTTTTCCGATGAGATCTGCGAGTCGATCGCAGATCACTTCGTGAATAAGGTGGAGAAAATATATGCCTCTTTTCAGGATAGGGCCGGCATGCCCACAAGCCAGCCTAAGAATTGTCCGAAACATTCAAGGACTTGCATTTAAATTGTTTTAAAGTACCTGCTAGGCAGGAAATGCTGAGGATTGCGAATAATATTCAATCAGGCTCTCCTAATGATGCGGCCCCGCCCAAGAGTTTTAAGAACCAGCTAGAAGTGGTAATTGATTATATCAGTTACATGGCTTCTCTTTCCTTTCAGGAATGCCATGTGCTGGATGAATGGAAAAAGGTGCAGGTCATTCCTCTTAAAAAGAAAGTCAACCTTCATATATCCCAGCTGGAGAACCTATGACCTATTTCTCTTCTCCCGTTTTGTATGAAGGTAGTGGAAAAAATTGCCAACACTCAGCTCATGGAGTTTTTGGAAGAAGGTCAGCATCTTCATCCATCTCAGTCTGGGTTTAGGGCTAGGTACTCAACTGAAACAGCCCTCCTCTTTTCTACGGAGATGCTCAGGCAGAAAGTAGATGAGGGGCAGACGGCGGCACTGGTATTACTGGACTTGAGTGCGGCGTTTGAAACCGTGTCAAACACCACACTGCTAACCCGCCTTACGGAAATGGGAGTTGAGGGTTCGGCCCATGAGTGGGTATGCTCCTTTCTAAAAGATAGAAGTTTCCAAGTACACTGCCCCCCGTTCAAATCCTCACCCCGATGGTTAAGGCACGGTGTTCCACAGGGCTCAAGTTTGAGCCCAACGTTATTCAATTTCTACATGGAACCCCTGGCACGAATTGTGGAATCCTATGGAGTGGACATCGTCACGTATGCCGATGATACTCAATTGGTGATCACCCTAGCCCAGGTCCAGGTCAAGGCAGCAGCCAACTTCTCCACCTGTCTTACAGCTGTAGCCGGGTGGATGAATAATAACTGCCTGCGCCTCAACGGGAATAAAACTGAACTATTGGTAGGCTGTCCGGAATTCAGTTAAAACAGACTGTAAACGATAGTATCCTACCGATTGAAAATAAGATGACCTGGTTTAAACCGAGTGTCACTGATTTTTTACATATTCCGAGTGTCACTGATTTTTCTTTTTACATATTTGTTGCTCCACTTGGCCACTTGAGGGAGCCAAAGGAGCACAAAAAAGAACTATCCTTGAGGAATGTCCTTTCTCATGATGCACCACTGCTTGCATATGAAAGAGCATCTGAGGAGCCCACACCCCGCATTCGCTGGACAAAGGCAGCAGAGTGTCTCCTGTCGCGCCTCGGTCTGAGAACAGCCCGAGCGGCGGCACCAACAAAAGGAGCTCTCATAGCTCATAGAGGGACACGGACTATCCTGGAACTTGCTTTGTGGAAGCAAACAGCGGAAAACAATGAGTCACCCCCATTAAATTAGGGGCACCAAATTGGTTGGCAACTGCGTACTGAGCAACCCCTCTAAGTGTCAATTTCATTTGCGCTAGGTTTTGTGGTGTTCCACGGTGGAGTGCTCTGCGGGTAATGTATTCAGTGTTAAAGTTGCTAAACTCCCTAATTAGGGCGGGCGCTGTTGTGGCGCGGTCTACTTGTTGCACGTCACTCGCCGACGTGACGTGCTGGGCAGCCATGTTCGAGGCTGCGCGCGCATTGAGTGGCGCGAAAGCCGAGAGTACGGAGGTAGCGGCTCGGCGCTCTTTAGGGAACAGTATAAGAATAAATAATCCGTTATACCTACCACTGCTGCAGCGTCTTTATTGGGTGTAACAGCGACGTTACAATGGCGACGAGGGTGGGATGGTAGATCCCTACCCACCACGAGGGACGAACCCCACTGCAGAAGTCACCTAGGGAAGCATCATCCACACCGGTAGACAGGAGACACACAGCAGCGAGCAGGACCACGGAGCCAGGTGGCCGAGGGAAACAGTGGTCAAGAAGAGACCAATAGCTACCACACAGGTAGCCACCCTAAAGAGCGTGGCAGAGCCCAGGATCACCCAGGAAGGCAGAACAACCAAGCCAAAGGGGGTGGTCAGGCCCCAGGAGCACAAAGCAAAGCGCGCCAAATCACGCAATAACCCTCAAGACAGGGAGAACCGCGCTGGATTCCGTACAAAAGAGCGAGGGGGCTGACGCAGGTAGTCCCCAGTCTCACGCAAGTACAGAAGAACAAGACAACACACCGGGCAGTCCCAGAAACCAAGGGAGCACGCAACCCACGATCAAAGGTGAGAAGATTAGTGCGCAAGCAGGATATGCAATGGCGCCAGTGCAATTTCTGCCCAGACCAGGGGAACCACTAATGAAGTGGGAGGACTGGAGAGAGTATATTGATAACTTCATAGGAGTCTTGGAAGATGAGAGTGAGGAACAGTTCAATCCCAAGAGAAAAAAACGCATCCTGTTGCTAAACCTAGGCCCGGAAGGTCTGAGCATCTATAAGAGCCTGGTGCCAAAGGAAAGAGGAAGTACCGATGATAATGTGTATGCCCACGCCATCGATGACCTGAATGCACACTACAGACCGGCGGTGTGTGTATCGGTGGACAGATTTAATTTCCAGCAAAGGAAACAACGCCCGGGTGAGACGGTAGAGGAATATGTAGCGGCTCTGAAGAGACTGGCGTCCACGTGCAAATATGACAATTGGGAAGAAGAGTTCATCAAAGACCAGGTGGTGATGCACACCACGAGCACAGCGGTACATTGTACCTTACATATTTTTGACTACTCACTATTGGCACCTTCGATTTAGATATTCTTTATGGTCTGCACAGTTAGTTTATTTTATTCAAGTATTTTTCTCAGTGCTATATTTCATATTTTATACCTCATATATTTTTCGTTGCTGCTCACTACTAATGTCACTTGTTGGTTCATATAAGTTATGTGTGCAATGGTATTCTGTCACAGACTCCTGTACCTTACACATTTTTGACTACTCACTATTGTCACTCCTCACTCCTATTCCTAAAATGTACTGTCGATTTTCTCACATAGACTTGTCACTGATGTAACCTGCACTTACATTGTCCCTTCCCGTATACACTGATTACTACCGCATATGTGTTGACTGCTCGCATTTTTCTGCTCCCTTATATCCTTATTGCGCACCCTATACTTGTGCAACTCGCACCCATCTCAAGTGTTAATCTTGTATGCACCGAGTACTACCTCAAATACCTTGGCAGCTCACTAGTGTCACTCCCAATTATCTCACTATTATTGTCTGCAGCGGTACTCTGCGCATAGCATTACTGTGCACGCACTAGTATCACTTTAGGCCCACGCAACTGTTTAGGACAGTGCACCCTCCCTCCTACACCCTCCCTCCTACACCTACCTAGATTGTCCTCCCATCATGGAACCCGTCGGCAACCACACATACAAAATCAACTACCCACCCTCACTCACTAAAAAAGCCGCTAAACGTTTTAAACACAACTTCCTGAGGTCCCACCCTGAAACTCCTTGTGCAGACACCTACTTCTCACCAGTCAATGGTTCACTGAACATTGATATTATCTTCCACACCACACGCAGAGCCCAATGGAGAAACACGTTCCGCACCTTACTCACCGTCTCCACCTCCAGGAATTTCGCGCATTGCCTAAAACTCTCCATCACTCCATCACAACTCTTCCCGGGCAGAACAACCATCACTATATACAATAACGGGATTATCCTAATTCAATCCACAGACAAGAACCTGGAACTACTAGACAACCTGTTCCCCACGTTCAAACAGCACCTCGCCAGTCATCGGACCCCCACTCATAGCACCCGCAGGCCTATCACCCCTGAATTCACAGCCCCCAACCACAACCCTTCCAACGTAGCTCAACCACAAAACGACACGCACCTTCTCTCCACCCCCGGCACCTTAGACAGTCACCCACCTAATGTAACTACCTCGCACTCCACATTTACAGACATAGATCCCTCACCCACACATTCCAGCGGCACCCCCTCCCCCCCCTACAACCTCACCTTGTCACCCTTCCATACCACACCCATTCCCGTCACCCCTGACACCACAGCCTCAAACCACATTCATTCTAACCCAGCCCAACCCCAAAACAACATGCACCTCTCCCTTCCTCCCGACACCCCAGTCACTCACCCACCTACCGTATCTACCTTACTCCCGTCGAGCACAGACATAGATTACTTACCCTCTTGCACCAACCACCTCACCCCTTCCCCCCACACACCAGCCCTCATCCCCTTCCCCACCCCTGATACCACAGCCCCCACCCAAAAAGACATGCACCACCCCTTTACTCCCGGCACCTTAGTCATTCTCCCACCTACCGTAGCTACCCCACATCCCTCAAGCACAGACATAGATCTCTCTCCCTCTTACAACAACCACCCCACCCCTTCCACCTACACACCAGCCCTCATCCCCGTTCCTCTCATCCCCGTTCCTCTCACCCCTGATACCACAGCTCCCACCCGCAACCCGCCTATCCCAGATCAACATCAGACCGACACACACAAAGGCAAACCCCACCCTTTACCCCCACCCATTCTCAGCCCCCACTTCCTCCCACTAACTAATCACACAGAACACGCCACCTCCATCAACTCAACTCGACCCCATCTACAATCCCACTACCCCCCCAGTCTCACCCCCCATTACCCAACCTCCACCCCCGTCCCCACTAATAAACGCCCATCCTCCACCCTGCACTCTACGCCCACCACCAATACTCTCATCCACACCACCAACCTCTCCCCTATGTCATCCACGCCTGACCCTCCCATCCCCACCTCCAACACATGTCCCACTGTGGACCACATTACGGCCTCCCTCCTCCAACTCAAAGAAGACATGTACATCATCAAACAACAACTACTCTGTCTATCACACTCCAGTCACCCCCCACCCAACACCCTCCACCAGATCAAACAAGACATTCACATCATCAAACAACTACTCAGCACACACCCCAGACACCACTCACGCACCTCCACCATCACCTCCCCTCCCAACTGGTCCTCCACCCGGGCGGCGAACTCTCGCACTCGACTCCCACCGCACTGGACCTCAATCCCTGTTCTCAATCGTGAAAACCGCCCCCATCGTTCCTGCAACCCTCTCTCGGACCTAGACACAATCACCCTCCTCCGCTCCTATGACTCAGCTCCCCTTAGCAACACACCCGACACTCTCACTGCCATACCTACGATTCACTCCAATCCCCTTAGACCCCCCACACTGAACAACAGAGTCGCTATCCATAGTAACCTGAGTAAAGTCCCCCTCGCTCTAGAACACCCTTCCACCCTCGACACACCCCGTCTCAAAGGCACTCTCCTAAACTGCAGATCAGCCGCTAGACACTCCGCCGCTATCGCCGATCTCATCCTAAAATTGGATCTTGACTTAATCATCATGACTGAAACATGGCTAACAGAATCTTCTACACCTATAATGGACATTCTGGTTCCCCCCAACTACCACATCACTAGACTTGACAGGTCTGGCAATAAAAAAGGTGGCGGAATCGCATGTATATACAGGAGTAACCTCTCTGTCTTGAAAGTATCTTCCCCTTCCCTACCCTCCCCAACGTCCTGTGAATACATCAGCCTAGATATTATCAGTGAGGGCAAACCGATCTGCACTCTTCACGGCGTTTACCACCCACCCGGTGACAACCTCACCTTCTCCCAACAAATCATGGACATGATCTCAACCAACTCCGGGCGGCAACTCACACAAATATACCTTGGGGACTTCAACCTCCACTGGAACGATCATAATGATGTGGTGGTAAAAGGTCTGAAGAATTTCCTTAACGCCCTTGACCTTACACAAATTTGCAACAGTCCAACACACAAGAAAGGCTCTACCCTCGACCTTATCATCTCCAAAGAGGCCTCTATCCAACTCGAATCTATCCAACCCTGTGACTGGTCGGACCATCATATTATCACGTTCTTCATCAATGAAAAATTTAACCCTATTCAATCCGCCAGGCCCAAAGTCTGGAAAAGAGACATGAAAAAACTAAACTCAAACTCTCTGCCCCCCAACAGCTGCAACTTACTACTTCCTCCGGCTGGCGTTAAGGACGTCCAATCCTTGACTGATCACTATCTTAACAATATGACCGCAATAATTAATGAAGTCGCACCCTTGCAGCTAAAAAAAGCCACCACAAAAATCTCCAATCCCTGGTACGACGGGAGTCTCAATGACGATAGACGCGCCATGCGAATGGCAGAGCGTTCCTGGAGATCAGCTCCCTCTGCACTGAACCTAAAAAACCTGAAGAAAAAGAGAAATGCCTACTTCAGGAAAATAAAACGATCAAAATCAGACTTCTTCAGCCGTCAGCTCGACCAAGCCAAAAATCGTCCGAGAAAGCTGTTTGAGCTTATCCGAACACAAACCAAAGAACAACCCCAACCTCTCAACACTATGTGCGAAGCTCCCTCCTACGAAGACTTCGCCTCTTTCTTTAACCAAAAAACTGACAACATAAAGAATGATCTCCTCATGGACGCAAGCCTCTATCCCAAACCCCACCGCATAACACCCACTAAACCAAAAAACAATGCAACCTGGTCAACCTTTGTCACCTACACGGAAGAAGAAATTGGCAAGCTGCTCAGCACTCTGAAACCATCCAATCACCTCACGGACCCCCTTCCTGCTAACGCTGTCAAAGTCCTTACCCCGTCGCTCCTTCCACTCTGGACCAAAATCATTAACAGCTCACTTCAACAAGGGATTATTCCCGACTCCCTCAAAGTTGGACAAGTAACACCTTTGCTAAAGAAACCTACAGCCGACCCCTCTGACCTAAACAACTACCGTCCCATTACCAACATTCCGACTCTTGCCAAACTGCTGGAAAAATGCGCACAAATACAATTGACTAAACACATTACTCAATTTGATCTCCTCAACTCTCATCAATCAGGCTTCCGAGCTAATCACAGTACGGAAACTGCCATGATTCACATAATCGACGACGCCCTCGAAATCCTAGATCATAACGATACCTGCCTCCTCATCCTCCTTGATCTCTCCTCCGCATTTGACACCGTCAAACATGAGAGCTGACTCAAACTATTAAACACAAGAATGGGCCTATCTGGAACTGTGCTCAAATGGTTCACTTCCTTTTTGCATAACAGGTCGCAGAAATTCAAGAGCAACAACTTGATGTCCGCACCAAGACCTGTATCGCTAGGCGTACCACAAGGATCCTCCCTATCCCCAACTTTGTTCAACCTAGTTATGGAACCTCTCACCACCTTGCTGCAAGAATCCAATGTACACTTCCACATGTATGCTGATGACACCCAACTCTATCTCAAACTACAATCACCCAAAGACATCACGCTCTTGAACTCAACGATCAGAAGCCCCCAATCTTGGTTGGCCGCTAATCATCTCAAACTCAATGCCCTTAAAACAGAGTTCCTTCTGATCTCACCTCCAGCGAAGATCACTACCGCACAAATGTGGCTTAAAGACCTAACGGCACTCAATGTTCAACCCACCATCGTGGACTCAGCTAAATCTTTGGGCATAACACTTGACACCAATCTCAGCATGCAGGAACACATCAACAAAGCAACTAAGGGAGCAAACTACCAAATCAACACCCTTAGGAAACTTAAACCTTTCCTTCCAGCCAAAGACTTCCAAACTGCGGTACAATCACTAGTCATACCTCGAATAGAATACGGCAGCACCGCCCTCTGCGGTCTCCCCCTAGCTACTACGGCACCCATAAGAGCCTCTCTAAATGCCGCAGCGAGACTTATCACTGGATCAAAAAAACACTCACACATTTCCCCTGACTTCAAATCACTGAACTGGCTGCCGTTTGAAGCCAGAATACACCTGAAAATCGCTTGCTTGACCCACAAGGCTGTCCACCTGAGCTCACCTAGATACCTCGCTCAGAAGCTGACGATTTCTGGAGGCTCCAGAAACACTAGAGGCACAAACAATCTTTTGCTAAAGCCTAAAAGATTCCGCAAGGAAAAAACCTATAAACGCTCTTTCTCAGGAATGGCTCCCAGGATTTGGAACTCGCTCCCCCCTGAAACAAGGCTCATCACCTCTACCATACTTTTCAAGAGAGAAGTAAAAGCGATCCTCATGGCTAAATACACTTGAACGACTACTGGGGAAAAACTACAAAGACTCGATACTCATCTGTACTACTTGTTCGAACCCTTGTATTTTTATTTTGACTTTGAAATTGACTTACTTGATTGTTTTATGATATCACTTCAATGCACTGTTAACATGATTGATGTATCTGCGTATACATGCTCCCCTCCTCTGTAAAGCGCTCTGATATCTGCGAAGATCTTGTTCGCGCTATATAAAACTTTCAAAATAAATAAATAAATACATGACAAGCTGTGGGCCAGCGGGGACACTACACTAAAGGAAGTGATGGTAATCCTCAAGAGAGCAGAACTGGTGCGCAGGTGTGCGGAGGCAACGAAGAAGGAGACGGCGCCCAGCACCATGGTAAACAGAGTTGACAATGAGGAGCCCCGCAGGGACTACAAGTACAAGGGGTCGTCGGTGAAGGGACCCGACAAATGGCAAGGCAACCCAGGCCCCCCAGGAAAACAGGTGGGGAGCAAGAAGAAATCATGCTACAGGTGCGGGAGCTGGTCCCACGAGGCGCACGACAGGAAGTGTCCAGCATTCCGTGCCAAAAGTATGTACTGCGGCATAGTGGGCCACTATGAGAAAGTATGTCGGAAGAAGGCTTCTAAAGGCATGGTGAAATATATCGGACAAGAAAGTGAAGAACAAGAAGAAGGCACAGAGGAGGATGTCGTCACGGTGCTCTACATCGATGATCAGGTGCTGAGCGTGGATGGCCAAGTGCTGAGCGTGGATGGTAGAAGAACGACGAAACCCGTCCTGGAGATGTCGATAGGGGGAATACTGATAAGCGTGGTGGCTGACACGGGCTCGCCTTACACCATCGTCCAGAGAGCGGTGTGGGAGGAGAGCTTTGCATCACACCTAGGCCCAGAACTGGAGAAGCTGGATATCCGCCCAGTCACATATAACGGGGACCGTATACCCATGGCTGGATTCAGACCATTACGATTTGAGTTTAGAGGCCGGTCCGCTTTCTGCAAACTCTACATATCGGAGAGAGGACCCTCGGTCCTAGGATGGCTGGACCAAGGCGACCTGGGCATCAAGTTGGATCCTGGGGGAAAAGAACAAATACTGCTTACAGAGCTGGAAACCTGGCCGGACCTGGACAAATGGAAAAGTGAGTACCCCAAGGTATTCGGAGGCACGGTTGGAAGAATGAAGAAATTCTCACACAAGATAATACTGAAGGAGGATGCCGTACCGGTCGCCCACAAAGTAAGAAATGTGCCTTTGGCAGTGAGAGAAGCAGTATAGGAAGAACTGCAGGACTTGGAAAAGAAAGGGATCATCGAACCCATTACGTGTGCGGAGTGCGTGGCGCCCCTGGTGGTAGTAATGAAACCAAGCGGGAAGGTCAGGCTGTGTGTTGACCTGCGCGAACTGAATAAGAACATCGTGGTGGAGAAGTTCCCCTTGCCCAGGATTGAGGAGATGCTGGCCAGCACCAGGGGAATCAAGTGGTACTCCACTATAGACTTGACCTCAGCCTACCACCAGATTGCATTACACCCGGAGAGCTGCAAACTAACATCGTTCATCACCCCATTTGGGTGCTATCAGTTCCGCCGCATGCCGTTCGGGCTGGCCTCAGCGGCTGCGGTGTTCCAGAAGCTGATGCACCAACTGTTCAAAGACACGGACGGAGTCCAATATTTCCAGGACGACATCCTGGTAATGGGACGAAACAGACCAGATCATGATGGGAAACTCAGCAAGGTACTGAAGATCCTCGAGGGTAAGGGCCTCACAGCTGAATGGACCAAGTGCCGGATAGGAATGGAGTCGGTGACCTACTTAGGACACGAAATAGGGGTGCGAGGGGTGACCCCAAAAGCAGAGAATGTGAAAGCTATCTGTGAAGCGCCACCGCCCACCAACAAAGAAGAAGTCAGATCATTCAAAGGGATGGCGGAATATTATAGCAAGTTTGTGCAGCATTTCGCCTCCAAGACCCATCACATGAGGCAGCTGACGAGAGACAACACGGAGTTCCGCTGGACGGAGGAAGCGCAAAGTGAATTTGAAGTCATCAAGAAAGAAGTGGCAGGGGCAGTACCACTCCAAGGATATGACCCCCAAGGGAAGACAGTGCTTACCACCGATGCCAGCGACAAGGGGCTGGGCGCTGTCCTGATGCAAGACCGAGGTCAAGGAAGGATGGAGACGCTTAGTTTCGCGTCCCGCACACTGAGCGAAACAGAAAAGAAGTACAGTGTAATCGAAAAGGAAATGCTGGCAGTCGTGTGGGCTATGACCAGATTCAGGCGGTTCCTATGGGGCACACGGTTCCAATTGAAAACGGATCACAAGCCCCTACTGAAAGTGCTAACATCCAGCGGACATGCCAATGCAACGCCCAGGATCTCCAAAATGACTCTAAAACTGCTAGAATTCAGATACGATGTAGAATACATCCCGGGCAGTAGGAACAGAGTGGCGGACTATCTGAGTAGAGCAGCGGCCATGGAACGGAGTGGGGAAGATCAAGCTGGAGTAGAAGAATTGGTAGCGCTCACGGAAGACCAAGAAAAAGCAATAGGTAATCAAGAGTGGAAGGAAGCGTACGATGAAGACCAGACCCTAGAGGAAGTGAAATCATATATCACAAAGGGATGGCCAGACAAAAGACAGACCCGTGGGGACCTCAAACCATTCTATGAAGTCAGGGAAGAATTGTCGATGGACGACCAAGGAGTGTTTGTGTACAGAGGGGAGAAGGTCATCCCCCCGGCAGGCATCATCCCCAAACTATTAGACATGCTCCATGAAGGACACTTCGGGATAGGGAAATTGAAGCTGAGAGCTAAGCAAAACTACTGGTGGCCAGGGATGGATGTAAGGGCCGAGAGGCATGTCAGGGACTGCTCACAATGCCAAGGGGTGGATAAAACACTCAAACCACTACGCCCAGCCCTCGGCAAATTTGACCCCCCAAGGAGTCCGTGGGAGGAGTTGTCAGTGGATATTCTGGGCCCGATCCTAGATGCACACGGAATCCAAAAGTAAGTATGCGTCCTCATGGATAGGTACTCGAAATGGCCGGAGTTGAAAGTAGATGAGGCGATGGACACAGAGACCATCATAAAGTTCCTGGCTGACACTTTTATGAGGGAAGGTATCCCAAAGTCCATCCTAAGCGACAATGGCCCCCAATTCAGATCAGAGAAATGGAACAACTTCATGCAGAGGAATGGCATACTAGCCAAGCACACGTCTATATATCACCCTGCTGGAAACGGACTAGTAGAGCGATTTAACAGAGTGGTGATGGGGTCGGTCCAGGCAGCTATCTCCAACAACAAGGACTGGGAAAGGGAGATATGGCACATGGTGTGGGCGTACAGGATCACCCCCACAGGGACAGGTTACAGCCCCTTCCAAATATTGAGGGGCCGCGAACCATTCACCCGGGTCAATCGAGTATGGAAGGAAAAGACTGTAACGAGCGAGTGGTCCCCTGCAGTGGTGCGAGCCAACTTGGAAAAGGCGCAAGCCATTTACTCGAGACACTACAACAACAGAAAAAATGTGAAAGAGACAGGTTTGGAAAAAGGTGAATGGGTGCGAGTGAAGATGGCCACGCTACAAAGGAAAGGGGACAGTAAGTACAGTAAACCCATGCAGGTCAAGGAAGTGCTAGGCAGAGCAGCTCTGCTAAGTGATGGAAATGTGTGGTCACTGGACCGCATGGCAAGATGCAACAGAATTCTACAATGGGACCAAGGCGGAGCAGACCTAGAAGACGCGAGGGAAGGAACTGCGGAGCAAGAACAATCAGAGGTGGACTTGGAGGTGAAAAAAGGAGAACAGCAAGGAGAGAGGACTGATGACGGCAACCAAGGGCCTGTGAGTGAAGGGGACATGTGTAGACAAGATGGAAGTGCGGCTGCACTTGAAGTGGAAGACGGAACGAAGGGAGTCAGCAAGGAGAGACCCAACTTACCCCGGTGAGACTGACCCGGAGGGGTAGAGCGGTGGTCAAACCAGCCAGGTTCCGAGACTTTGACATGAACGGCGGACTGTGAGTTAACAGTTTCATTGTTGGGAAAAAAGGGAGATATGTGGTGGCGCCGTCTAGTTGTTGCACGTCACGCGCCGACGTCATGTTCGAGGCTGCGCGCGCATCGCGCATTGAGTGGCGCGAAAGCCGAGAGTACGGAGGTAGCGGCTCGGCGCTCTTTAGGGAACAGTATAAGAATAAATAATCCGTTATACCTACCACTGCTGCAGCGTCTTTATTGGGTGTAACAGCGACGTTACAGGCACTTAATGATTTGATTGCTTTCCAGCTTACCTACCAAGAGCAAAGATGAAATACATGGAGGGCAGTGTGGGAGGTAACCGGCTTCCATGGATCTCAATCCGGCATTCACCTCGAACAATAACAGAGTCACTCCCTCTAAAAAAAAAAAAAAATCACAGGCACACATGTATTACAATACAGATCGTATTTTAATTGGTCATGATTATTTGTCGCCAAACATCTCTGCCCGCATTGAATATCAAGAGGAGACGACGACTGCTGGTGCTCCAAGACTCAGCAGATAAGCAGATAAGGGAGCTGTTTTACAGGAAAGGTTGCAGGGCATCATTCAGTGGTGCATTAATTGACCTGCCTTTGCGTTATTATTATCAATATTAAAATTAACGTAATTAATCAGTGAGCAGGAAGGAGGCTGTGTCGGAAGGCCAAGATGCTGGCAGGCAGACCCACAACGCCCATGGAGCTCAAAGGGCTGCAGTCTAAACCCTCCCCCCAGCCCCTGCTTAGAAAACTTCCCGGGCACAGACAGAGCCGCACCCGAGTACTTCACAGGTCTTTAAAAAGACCATTTACATATTATCAGAGCGCTTTACATGAGCGCCAGAGTGCAGGGGGCGAAGACAGACAAGAGAATGACAAACAGCCTCTGCCTTTGTTGCCTTCACATACACGCATGTTTTAAGTGCTGACTTACGCTGCTTATGGGACAGTGCTGAGAATAACAAAGAGCAAGGCATGGGTGTATCAGCTGCTGCTCCACAATTCTAGCGTCAAACAGAAGAATTCTGCAGCGAGCGCATTAACCCACGGAGTTTTCTTTGAAACATGTCAAGTGCACCAATGTGTGTGTGTGTTTATTGTGCAGCCCTAACAACAAGAGAAGGTGCCTTTTCATAAGATCATAGGCGTCGTGAGTTCCAGAGGGAGGTCTGAAGTGGAGTGCTGCACACAACTCCAGGGGTACCGACAGGAGAGCCGTGACAAGTTCTGGGGGTGGCCCGGGGCACAATGGCGAGTCTAGAAGCGTTTTTAGGGGGAGGGTTTTATATAGCGCACACAAAACCCGGAGGTATCAGAGCGCTTTACATGAGCGCCAGAGTGCAGGGGGCGAAGACAGACAAGAGAATGACAAACAGCCTCTGCCTTTGTTGCCTTCACATACACTCATGTCTTAAGTGCTGACTTACGCTGCTTATGGGACAGTGCTGAGAATAACAAAGAGCAAGGCATGGGTGTATCAGCTGCTGCTCCACAATTCTAGCGTTAAACAGAAGAATTCTGCAGCGAGCGCATTAACCCACGGAGTTTTCTTTGACCAGAGATACAACTCACGAGTGATTCCTCTGTCCGAAGCTGCCCTACAGTGGAATGTCGTTCCTGAAGCCTCTCTAAGACCCGTTTCTTCCTGATATTGTTATTGTAATATCTTGTCTGTGAATGGTCTTTGCAGTAGGAAGAGAAGGTCTGTGGGGGATCGAAAACGTACATCAGTTACTCGACTGGAGATGTCATCCGCAAGACTAAATTCTTTTCAATGCTCTATTTTTGTTGTGCAATTCAGTTTAGATGCGCTATTTTCCAACGTGCTATTTTGTTTAATGGCTAGTTTTACGAGCCTACTCTTTTTTGGCGGAAACAATCACAATGCGTAAAATAAAATTGTTAAAATATACTTGATTCTGTGGAGGCTGTGATCCGTTCCATACGATTAATTTAGCAAAGAATCTAATATGGGAAACAAGCAAATATGTCAAATTGTTTTTGAGTTTTTAAATACTTCTATTGGTACGAAGTGAGGTTTTTTTTTTTTTACGTCACTCTCAAGGCTGGTTGTAACTGGGGTGTGAGGAGATTGAATTTAAGACATGCTCCTGCAATGAGGACAGATGAGTTAAAAGGAGAGGTGAATGAGAGATGGTTAAGAGCGGCTCTCACGGTTGTGTAATGTAGTGTTGAATTAGAAGTCGAGCCCTAATCTTGTTTTCCACAAATTGTGTGATCCTGGACAGACGACGTTACCTTCGATCGCTTCAGTCTCCTCCTTACCCCAAACTGGGGTTGCCTAGAGCTATACAGCTGAAGTGTGCACTGCTGTGTTATTGCGGCCAGAAGCTGCCAAGCTGTGGCTCGCACTGTGTGTTTTTTTTTGTGGAATTTATGTCGCGTACCATTGTATCCTAATCGCTGTTATGACCTAGAGAATGTGACTAAAATTATGTTTTTCTTCAAGGTGGAGTTCTGGAGGGGTGATTTCATTGTCTCATATTGTTATGTACCATGTCTTCCGTACACGTGTGATCTCATCCAGGCATGATAATATTGCACACACATTTACAGAGCGCACACTCCAGATGAACTGTCTCTTGGCGTTGAAAATAACCGGCGCAGAAATTATCACCCATCTGCAGGGAGCACATTCCGTCGACCTTAAAAGGATGAAAGGCTGAGAAGCCCTTCAGTTCCATCGTAAAACTCACAAGTTACACGCAGAGAAGGACCTTAAAATGATAAAAGGCTGAGAAGCCCTTCAGTTCCATCGTAAAACTCACAAGTTACACGCAGAGAAGGACCTTAAAATGATAAAAGGCTGAGAAGCCCTTTAGTTCCACTGTAAAACTCACAAGTTACAAGCAGAGCCCGACATTAAAAGGGAGAAAGGCTGAGAAGCCCTTCAGTTCTGTATAACTCACAAGTTACACGCAGAGTCCAACCTTAAAAGGATGAAAGGCTGAGAAGCCCTTCAGTGCCTCATTAAAACTCACAAGTTACACGCAGAGCCCAACCTTAAAAGGATGAAAGGCTGAGAAGCCCTTCTGTTCCGTATAGCTCACAAGTTACACGCAGAGCCCTGTAGAGATGTAGTCAGCTCGCTGAGATGAGACAACCTGTTAGCTTACTTACCTCAGATGCTCTTTGCACATGCTGTAATGGGCTAGTCTAGCCTATAATCAAGTTTACTCCGATATTCACCTCAAACTACTGGTACTCTCCTCTTTAGCGGTGTAACTATGCACTATCCTCTTGATGTTGTTTGGAAACATCATAAAGATTTTATTATTAGCTCTGTAAACAATCATTGCTTGCACACCGTCAACTTAAGAGGCGCGAAGGTTCTACTTCTATGTCGGTTTGACTTTCATGTTTACTTTCTCTGTTTTTAAAGTATAGAGAGTCCGATCTTATACACACAACAGTGTCAAGTCACATACAAATAGCACATCCAATCCCGGGATGGGACCTTTCTGGGGGACTAGCACCTACGCACACTGGGATCATGAGCGGAACTGTCTCTTCTTCAGAGGTGTAAGTAAGGTGAACCTCTCTTCCAAGTATCAATTCACTTTAATAACATTACAAATGGTATCTTGTTTTATGTGGTACATCATACCGCACTTCTGCCGTTTCTAAGCGCTGTACAGCACAGGGCTTTCATTGAAGTACACTTGAATTTCAGGCACCTCGCAGTCGCAAAAAACCTCACGCTCCATTCACTTTAGCAGCCACGGCAGTATTATATAGCGGGAACTCGATCAAAAGGTATTGGAGCTATATGTGAGCCGGGGGGCACCATATTTAGATATTGGCTCCTATGGCACAGGCGTCCAATGGTACCCATGTGAAGACAAGGCAGAAAATGCAATATGTGCGCAGTCAGCCATTCCTTCGAAAGACGCCAAATGAAGTGCCCAGCAGTGCTTCGAGCACACAAGACGTGTGAGGGCGCTATACAGATGATACAATGCAATGAAACACTCTCTGAGCAGGAGAGGGGTAGCGACTCTGGAACACAGACTGTAACTTCCAACTTGCTGAGTGACAAATTCACGCTTTCATTTAAAATAAGCATTTGCAATGCAATAGGTCTCGCATTTAGGCAAGTTTGAGCTATTGACATTGCAAATAACAATGCCTTTTATTTTTGTTTTCATTTTTAAAACATAAATAGAAGGCTTTGTCATTTACAATGCCAATAGCTTAAACTCGCATAAATGCAAGACCTATTGCATTGCAAATGCTTGTTAAATCGGAGCTGCAGAATCAAAGGACAATGGAAAGTATTTCATGACTGTATTAAGCTTCTGAAATTTAGAGCAGTATACAATTTCTGAAGAAAAATGGAAAAAGCAATAATAAAAGCAAAGCGTTCCATAAACACCGGTAAAACACTGTTTCAGTTGTTTTTTATCGCGCGAGAATGAGTAACCACTGAAAAGCACTGTTTTTTTGAAGTATTGAAATCACTGGAAAACACTGAAAAAACACCACCAGAATTTACCAAAAATAGAAACTGAAAACAGGAAAGCCTAACTATTGGTGATCGGGGAAAAAACCCTTGATCTGGTCTTCGGCGTGGTGGCCGTCAGAGTTGGGGGCCATAGCCTCCCCCTCAGTGACTGTGAAGAATTTAGGTGTCCTTCTGGACTCCAGCCTATCCTTTGGACAGCACATTGGTAGGTTGGCGGGAAAATGCTATGGCATCCTCAAAACCATACGCAAAGTGCTCGATCTTTTGCCCATCAATACCAGGAAATCCTTGATACATGCCTTAGTCACCCCCCCACCTGGACTATGGTAACTCCCTGTTCGCAGGTTTAAGTAAGAAAGGGTTACAGCAGCTGCAATGTGTACAGAATGCGGCGGCCCGACTGGTCTTGAACTTGTCCAGAAGAGCGTCAGGGAAGCAGGCCTTGGCAACTCTTCACTGGCTGCCTATACAGGAACGAATTTGGTTCAAAACATTGTGTATTACACACCGTGTTGCCCAAGGGAAAGGTCCGATCTATCTTCAAAAACTACTAACTATTCACTGCCCCAGGCGCAACCTGAGAACATTAGGTGGCATGCTGTTTCAGGTTCCACGTATTTACAAAGCAAGAATAGGAGGCCGCTCATTTAGATATCTTGCTTGTAAGCGATGGAACGAGCTCCCCATTGAACTCCGCATGGAGTCGTCGGAAGCCAGATTTCGCCTCAAACTGAAAACTTACCTCTTCCCCAGAACATAATCCCTTCAGTAGAGTCTCCCTCTCGTGGTGCTGACTGTGGGAAGGTACGCTCATTTAGTGGACTGTATCCATAGTGCGGGAACACACTGTATTAGTGTAACCAGGCGCTTAATAAATGGTTTTATTATTATTATTATTACCATAGGGATGCTGCTGACGGCATTACCATAGGGATACTGCTGACGTGGATACTGCTGACTTTATTACCATAGGGATACTACTGACGGCATTAACATAGGGATACTGCTGACGTGAATACTGCCAACGTTATTACCATTGGTATACTGCTGACGCCATTACCATAGGGATGCTGCTGACGTGGATGCTGCTGACATTATTACCATAAGAATGCTGCTGATGGTATTACCATAGGGATATTGCTGACGGCATTACCATAGGGATACTGCTGACGTGGATACTGCCAACGTTATTACAATAGGGATACTGCTGACGGCATTAACATAGGGATACTGCTGATGTGAATACTGCCAACGTTATTACCATTGGTATACTGCTGACGCCATTACCATAGGGATGCTGCTGACGTGGATGCTGCTGACGTTATTACCATAAGAATGCTGCTGACGAGATTACCATAGGGATACTGCTGACGGCAATCCTATAGGGATACTGCCAATGTTGATACTCCTGAATGTATTACCATAGGGATACTGATGACGGCATTACTATAGGGATACTGCTGACGTTATTACATAGGGATACTGCTGACAGTATTACCATAGAGATACTGCTGACTGTACTACCATTGAGATACTGCTGACTGTATTACCATAGGGATACTGCTGACTTTATTACCATAGGGATACTGCTGACTGTATTACCATAGGGATACTGCTGACTTTATTACCATAGGGATACTGCCGACTTTATTACCATAGGGATACTGCTGACTTTATTACCATAGGGATACTGCTGACGGTATTACCATAGGGATACTGCTGACGGTATTACCATAGGTATACTGCTGACGGTATTACCATAGGGATACTGCTGACTGTACTACCATTGAGATACTGCTGACTGTATTACCATAGGGATACTGCTGACTTTTTTTACCATAGGGATACTGCTGACTGTATTACCATAGGGATACAGCTGAGTGTATTACCATAGGGATACTGCTGACTTTATTACCATAGGGATACTGCTGACTTTATTACCATAGGGATACTGCTGACGGTATTACCATAGGGATACTGCTGACGGTATTACCATAGGGATACTGCTGACTGTACTACCATTGAGATACTGCTGACTGTATTACCATAGGGATACTGCTGACTTTATTACCATAGGGATACTGCTGACTGTATTACCATAGGGATACAGCTGAGTGTATTACCATAGGGATACTGCTGACTTTATTACCATAGGGATACTGCTGACTTTATTACCATAGGAATACTGCTGACGGTATTACCATAGGTATACTGCTGACGGTATTACCATAGGTATACTGCTGACGGTATTACCATAGGGATACTGCTGACGGTATTACCATAGGGATACTGCTGACAGTATTACCATAGTAACTCCTATCTGCTCTCTGAACTTTCACTCTCTCCCAAAGAGTCCATATTGTTTCATATTTATTTATGCAACCTCTTGCCCTGTGTGCATTTTCTTCTGCTAGAGTACATTAGTCCATTCTTTATCTCTACTCTTCCGGTGGGAGGAGGGTCTGCACTTCTTCCTCTCCTTCCTAATGTAGCACTTCGCGCCCAGGAGTTCACTCTCTACCATGGATCTTCAACCCCTCCCCCTCCCAGTCAATAGGGATTTGTTAGGATCCAGTCGGCTAGTGTGGCCCACCACACCCTCTAGATGCTTGTGTGCACTTCTGCAACAGTGAGCTATGAGTGGGCACGCGGATACAGTGTGCAGGTATGTGCCCCTAGTATATGTGCACCGTGTGCCGGAAGTGGATAGGCCCTACCATGTGCCAGAGCTTCGAGGGGTGGAGGTCGGCCCTGTGGAGGGATATGAATTGAATCAGTCTGGGTTGTGCAAGGATGGGCAGCCCTCGCGACGCCATCCACGCCGCAAACTACTTCTCACTCTCCGACTCTCCCGTGTCTTTCAATCATTTTTTCAGTAATTGGTCAATGTGGTAGACCCTCGAGCTGCCCCCCTCTGCCCAGATGTTAAGTACATGTACCATGCAAGGTAGATGTACTTACAAACTGGCCTGCATCACACACAAGGCCCTTCACACCCAATCCCCAAACTACCTAAACAGAAAACTAGTAAAAGCAGGAAAACCCAGAACTATGAGAAGCACCAACTCACTTCTTCTCATCCCTCCGAAACTGAAAAAAAAACCGACCCAAAGCCGGTCCTTCTCTGGCAACGTACCCAGGATGTGAAATGCACTCCCGATTGACCTCAGATGCATCCCCTCCTTCTCTTGCTTCAAAAAGGACCTAAAACTCCTTCTCCTCAACCAATACTTTCCCGACCAAGTCAGCCATCCTAGACTTCAATAACATGATGGACTCTCCCCTCACGTTGACCTTCAAGGATGGTGGTTATCTGACTGTGTCAACCCCCTGCGTCGCTCCTCACTGGATACATAAGTAGTATGTCTTTGCTTATATCTTTATACATCCTCATATCCTGCGATGTTATGCAATCTTTCTTTTCCTTTGTGTATGTAAAGCACTCTGATACCTACGGGTCTAGCTAGCGCTATATAAAACTTTTTAAATAAATAAATAGATGTTCCCAGGTGATGTGAGGCTCCAGAGAGTGGAATTCTGCCAAGCTCTCCAGTTGTGCCATGTAGGAACTGAATGCATGGCAAATCTGGAGATATCTGTAAAATTGAGACTTAGGTAAGTTAAAATCTTCTCTCAGTTGCACAAATGATTTTTTGTGGACTCCACCTCCCCCCCCAATTCGTCCCCAAAGTACGAGATGCTAATGAGATCCCACATCTGGAAACTTGCCAGTTCTGACAGCCGAGCCAGCAGCGTGCCATCCCATAGTGGGGTTTCACTGTAAGTCCACTGGGGCACTCAGTGCATTTTAGTGTTGCTTCCCAGTGAGGAGGGGGTTTAGCACGTGGGCTCCCAGTGCCGTACAAGTCACCAAAGAGATCAGCGTTCTAGTGAAAGCAATCCAGCCCAAGGCCGTGTTGTCACTCTCGCAAAAGCACCAGTCGTTCAAAGTAATCAACTGGGACGCCCAGTAATACAACTTAATAAATGGGATCCAGAGTCTCCCACAATCCTTACTCCCCCGCCTCCCCACAAATTAAGTGTCAGGGCCCTTATCAGGAACCCACTGCAGCTTGCGCTGCCTATTGCCCCTGCCAGCGCTGCCAATACAGTACCAGCACAACTATACAGCATCACACTCCTACAAGTGTGACAATTCAGACTATTCCAGCCCCCCAAAGCTAAAAGAAGGACTTGAGTGGCAGGAATGAGCTGTTTCAATGTATATTGAATTCATTAGTAACTGTTGTTGTGCTCATCTGTATATTAGATAGACAGCGCCACCATGTGGCAGACTGTCATAACCGCCAGTGTTGACAATTAAGTGCCAGGACAGAGAATCGGAAACCACTGGTTCAAATTAAGCACTGGTCCTCCATCATAAGGGGCTTGAATCCACTTGCCAAAGGATACTCTGGAGATGCCACGCACCCAGAGAAAGTCAACTAGCAGTGATCAGTTGGGCTGGAAGAACTGGAGGGGCAGCAAATATGGGTTTCATCATGTGTATCCTTGACTTTAACTTGAAGAGTTTACTAACGTAGATGATAGCATCTTAAAAGTGTAATGCTTTTGAAAGCAATTAATTCGATAATTTTCACATCACCTTTGTATGGCGGGTATTCGAGTGGGCATGGGGTGAGTGTTGTGCTCTCTGTTAAGGTATATTTAATTGTTGATATTTTACCAAATGTACTTTTGCTAATTGTCTTAGGGAAGAGTGCAATATGTATGTTAAAAAACATTGAGTTAGTTATATGGGTGGACACAAGAGAGGTCACAACAGGTACACATGCGCATTTTCAGCTTGGACAGGAGAACTCTTGGCCGGCCCTATTGACAGGCCTTTCAGGTGCATTGGAGCTGTGAGCTTTTAATGCCCTGCAGTCTTGTGTCAACAGAGAACTGTCTCCCCTTTAACTGGCCCTGCCTTTTAAGGTTTCACAAGCACAGCGTTTGAGGTCTACTTGTGAAATCTCTTATATTTAATATTTAACATAGCATGTGTATTTGTAAAGCACGCTATCACCCGTAGGCATCTTGGAGCTAAATAACAGATGTTTAATGTTACCCAACTCAATGGTACTCATTTTATCGACCTCCGATGGATGAAAGGCTGAGTGGACCCGCCAGGGTTTGTACCTGTGACCATGAGGTCGAACACGGATCCCTGCAGTGGATACATTAGTCCACTGAGCCACAAGACCCGAAATGTACCTTAACCCCTTTGCCGCGGCCGCGATTTCGCGGCAGTGTGGCTCTTCCGCAAAAAAATGGGCGGGGCTGCGTCGGGCGTTGGCCGACGCAGCACTAGCGAGGTAGTGCTCCCGTCCGCCACAGGCCGACGGCAGCACGTATGACGTTTAAGGGGGCTATTATCGGTTCACAAGCAGAATTACTTTGTCCATCCCCTGTTGTGTGGAACTATTTTTGTTGTTTACTTTCCCTGGCTGCACACATAGAAACAGCTGTGTTACATTCCTGATCTTTTCATTGTGACGCCACACAGGAGTATTCATTTGATCTCACTCTACATTTCACTGTACTTAAGTTCTTGAATTTGATTTTATGACTTTGTTTTGGGCAGTTATTAGTGTGACTGCATGAGTTTTGTGTAGATCTCACGTCACTCTCTCCCCATAATGTAGAACTGGACAACACTGCCATTTACTGGTTATTTTTTTAATTGAATATAAAAATTGCTCTTGCACACATTTTCTCTTCAGGTTTTATGTAAGTCTGGGTGGAGTTTGTGGAGTTACATAGCGGAGTGCAAAAAAACTTCCAACTCGCTACTCGGAGCTCAATGAGCAGCGGAGTGCATTAGATAGATGCTGTTCGCTGTGATTTTCAGTGCCAGGTGCTTGTCAGCACTGTGCAATCATCGTGAACGGCACCATGTACAGCGCAAGCGGGAGCTGCTTCCTTTCTGCCACTCGCGTTGATTTTTACTCGAGCAGCAGCTTTCTCAACGCGAACGGACTGTTTCACAATGCAAGCGGTCACGAGTATATGCGCCCACTCGCAATGAGAAATCTGATCGCCCGCGTTGAGAAATCTCATTGGAAGTTGATTTTTCACTCTTGCGCCCGCCATCTTGATGTTGACGATAGCGAGCGAGAAAAAATCTTGCCGGGAGGTGGATTTCCCTCGCTCGCGAACTTGACGTTGACGAACATGAGCGAGGAAAAAACTCTGCCACGCGAAGCTCCGTGTAACACAGAGTGCGGAAAACCCCGCATACTATGTGAGCCAAGCTATCCTGGCTGAAGACAGCTGATAGCCAGAAACCGGTCCTAGGATGCTTGATTCCGGTCCAGGAAAGACATGGCTTGGCAGTTCGGGCTGGACTGTTCCCATGGGGCACAGGGTCAAGACTGATTTGCATATGGCTGGGTTCAAACTGGAATGGCATGTTGAGCAAAAAAACGATGGATTTAGGCCCAGATCTCTGTACTGGGGAGAATGTATGACATTGTTCTGCATTCTGTACATTACCTGTTGTTTTTGCATTTGTCACCCCGAGTGGGACGGGTATGCTCAGACGTGAGTCCCGTGCTCTCCATGCCACTGGAATCAACTATCCAGGCTGAAGAGGGCTGAAAGCCCGAAACCGGTCCTTGGATGCTTGTTTCCAGTCCAGGGAGGACCTGGCTTGGCAGTTCGGGCTGGACTGTTCACATGGGGCACATGGTCAAGACTGATTTGCATATGGCTGGGTTCAAACTGGAATGGCATGGTGAGCAAAAAAATGATGGATTTAGGCCCAGATCTCTGTACTGGGGTGAATGTATGACATTGTTCTGCATTCTGTCCATCACCTGTTGATTTTGCTAATGCTAACAAGCATTGGTAAAGCCAAAGTTTCTGGCTTGTTTTAGGCTTGTGTTCGTTTTTAGGTTGAGCATTCAAGACCTCTTGTATATACTTTAGTATATACTTATTATATACTTATATGTGTATGTACTTTGTGGGCTCTGAAGATCATCCCTAGGACTTGCCTGCTTCCGCTTAGGGACTTTTTTCTGTTTAACTGCCTCTACTTAACTGTCTTGATAGAAAACGACCAGCAGAGGTCAGTAAAATACCAGAATTGCTTTCTGCTGAGGGACTTTTTTTTCTGGCAACTGCCTCTATTTCACTTTATTGATAGAAAACGACCAGCAGAGGTCAGTAAAATACCAGAATCACTTTAGCATTCTCTAGATTCTAGTCCATAGAAATTGTCTTCCACGAGCACCCGTGGACAATAATATTTTTTTCAAATCTTGTATTTTCAGTGAAATGACCATCGAAGGCCCTAATTTTATATTAAAAGATCTTTGGAATATACCATTTCCCGCTGAAAGACAATATTTCTCTCCATGTGTTCCCATACCTGGCGTGTCACGCAGTTTGGTGCTTACTTTCCCTCCATGTTAAAGAACAGTAGATGTTTCAGCACCTAGGCTAATGTGCTGCACAGTTAAATACATATAAGCCCCAAAGGCGAGACCGATTGCATTGCAAATGCTTGTTGTGTGATGCATCTGGATGCAGTAACAAGGAACTCTCTGGGAGTGACTCAAATACTGCTCAGGTGGCACGATGTGTAAAGCACAGGATTTTAGTTCATGTGTTTTAAGCCACAGTCTTAATTGCACAGGCCACGCCTCTTGGACAGGATTATGCTTCTTTGGCCACACGCCCTTTAGAGACCCTCCACCTTTTCCATTCCTGTTATAGCCAGACCCACTGGGATTGAGCGGCCACTACATTTTTTTGCATGATAATACATTTGCCGCATTTGCCACATAATCGATCATCTGCAGATTTAAACAACAAAAAAAATCCAACTCAAATGGTTCAAAAGTTACAAAAAATGCATTGACACCTGTTACCGTGCAGTGGGAAGCCCCTTACAAAGATTGACTGGTCACCTTTCTGTTGCTTATTGCTATATTAGGGTGTTAAACAAGTACGAAATAGATGCAACTAATGCCCAAACAGTGTAAAATGACAAAATAATGAAGTTATACAGTAGCAAAATGTGCCGCATTGCACCACATAATTTGCATTTCCCCTGCATAATTTATTCAACCATGCCGTATAATTTGGTCCTGTCTTGCTGCATAATTCTAGTGGCATTGCTTACAGCACTGCCGAGGGGCTCCCTGCAAAGGTAGTGGGTGGCAGGGTGCGTGCCTGTCTCTCTGTGCAGCGCCGCTGGACGGTTGTGTAACAGTAACCCATGGGCAGAAGAGGTGGATAGTACACGGCTGTCTCAGTGCACTACCGTGCTATGCACGCTGTAACGTAGGCCCGCATTTTGGACAATAATCTCCTCGACATGTTCCAGTCGGGCTTTATACAAAATTGCAGCACTGAAACAACCCTGCTGCAAGTGATCGATGATGCGCTGCATATTCTCGATTCGGGGGAATCGTGCCTTCTGATTCTTCTTGACCTCTCTGCAGCTTTTGACACTGTTAATCACAACACCCTCCTTTAACATTCTTCAACAGAGAATGGGTGTGGAAGGCACAGTACTCAAATGGTTTGCCTCTTTCCACTCGGACAGATCCCAAATGATCAAGATTGCAAACAGTCTCTCGTCTCCACTGGTGGTTGGTCATGGCGTCCCTCAAGTCATATGACCATTGCTACCGCACTTCTAGTTTAGGAGGCACAAATTAATCAAAACAAAAAAAAAACAATGCCTTTGGGAGGATGTGGGGGGGGGGAGGAGGGCAGTGGATAGGCTGGTTCCATTGTGACCCAATAAAGCTATCTGTAAACCTTACCCAGTCCGTTCTGGCTAATGCTACCCTGTACAAGGTGGTTTCAAATGCAATACCCCACTCAGCACTACCCAGATATTCCTTTCTAGGAAACCTCATACCATCTTATAAAGTGTTTGGAATTGCACAAAAACTGTTTTGAAAACACACCAATTGCTAACGTCCTATCAGTTAATCAACTAGCATTTTGATTTTCTTATTGTACCCGTGTTATGCATTGCTTGTTCTGTCACTTTTGAGGCTTCCAGCCTCACTCTCGTGCTTGTCATTGGTAAGCAAGGATTCACAAAAGTCATTGACTTGTATTTTTTCAAGGTCCTTTTTAAGTCTCGCCTTGACACCACATGCTCTGTTGGTTGGAGTCAACCTCTTTTAATTCCTATTTTCTCAGTGGTCAGACACCTCTAGCTTCCCGGTTTTTTCCAGTTTATGTTGGGTTTCATGGAGCATGGACCAAGTACACTTTCCTGTTTGTGGCCAGTGTCCTCCCACTGACTGCGTACTTGCAGAGGTAATTTAAAAAAAATTATTTTCTTACAAGCTTTATTGTTTTGCAGGCTGTCTCTACCCGTTCCTTCTACTCCACACACATTAGCACACAGTAGCACACATTAGCACACAGTAGCGCCGGGACGCCCCTTCGCTGGGGCAGCTGTGCGCTTTAGAAAACTTTTAACATAACATAACATTAAATGGTTCCTTGCCTTCTGTAAAAAAAAGTGTGTAGTAATTGTATAGCTCTTAAATCCCTGCTAGCACAGCACCCAGGATAATGTGCTGCATGGCTAAACACTTATAATGTCCAAAAAGCAAGACCTATTGGCTATGCCAATGCTTGTTTGGTTTGGTACTGCTAATAGAGGCGAAACCCACGGTGTGGGTCCTGTGGAGCGTTTAATGATGGCATGTTTTAAGAGTGCTTCGATCTCTTTCTCTGCAGCTTCTTGGACATGGAAATCAACTCTACGGTGCCGCTGAGCAACAGGGCAAATGTCTTCTTCGATGTGAAGCTGTATTTTCATTTGTGATCTCAGACTGAGCACAGTGGTTATAGTTGAGGGATATCAACCTCATATCTGCAGTGGTGGAAAAACTGAGCAAGCAGTTATTCAATGAAGTCCCCTGTAAAACGTGAATGGTGGCTCGCACCAATGTCTTCTTGTGTCTCATTGTCGCTGTGAACGACCATTTGTCTTTGCAATGGCTCAGAAGCGGCGCAGGCATACGCTTATATGGCTGGAGTGAGGCGAGGCACAGAGGACAGGCTGTTAAATCTTTCCACTGGCATGATGCTTGTCTCTGATGAAAGGTATTGGGTGATCGTTCACTTTCAATGTGATTTTGGGACAGTGTCCAAATGAAGTTTATCACTTTAATAGGCTGCCTTTAAACTGTGATTTACTTTTCAGACAGCTAACCTCCCGCAGGCTGTCCTTTGGTAGATTTCATCAGTGCACACCCATCTTCTTCGCTGGTACTGGTGACGTCAAAGAACCTTTGTACAATGAGCTTGACATCAATTGATTTTGCCTAGTTTCTACATTCTGTAGCTGATGTTGCTTTTTGGTTTTAGGGCATAGCGAGAATGCTTCTGGAATGTTCTTGCGTCCATTTTCTCATTCCACACAGTTATGAAATGGTACTCTTTCCCGCAACCTTTGCAGACTTGTTCTATGGCTGGACATTTACCTTCGTGGGGAATCAAAAATCCACATAGGAAGCATAACTTTGTATTCTTTGTAGGTGTTGACTTACGTGCTTCTTGTTTATACTTGTGCTTGCTGTTAACTGTCAATATCAACTTATTGTGTGTTGTTCCTACTTCCATGTCAGAAGCTTGTCGGTCTGCTTGTTATTCTGTTCTTGCAGCCATCAGCATTTTCTCTAGACAGTGTATTTCTCTCAACATGCACCTTCCGAACGAATATGAAAGGCAGGCATCATTGACTCTGAGGCGCATGGCTTCTTGTCTGTAAAATCGTAGAACTTGCAATGCTAAATGAGTGCATCACGCCTTTCAACATACTTGTCCATTGGTTCAGCAACATGTTGTCTCCTTGGTCGAAGATATACCATTCTTAGTTGATATTCAGCATTTGGCTTCAACTTGGGCTCCAACGCTTCCTTTATCTTTTGGTATGATTTGGCATCAGTCTATGGGACTTTCTTTAGCGCTTCTCACACTTCATCATCTGCAAGGTTTTACAAATATTTGATGATCTTCTTGTAATTTTCTTCCTCTAGTGCGTCTATGAAGTAACCTAATGTTTTCATCCAGACAGCCCGCCAGGCACCAATGTTCTAGTTCTTATAAGTGTCAAAAGGTGGTGGTGGCTTCAGGAACATGGCTGCATTGTATTTCACGTTCATTTCTTCCACCGTTGCGTTGGCATATGTTGTTTAGGCAAACGTGGTGCAGGCCAGCACCGACAACTTCTTCAAACAGAAGTCACAGGAAAAGCATGCTTTGCATATGCTTCAGTCTTCCTGAATGATGAGTAAATTCTGTTTCTCATACTTGTTAACGTTATCGTTGTTTCTTGCTTCATCTGACTATTTGCTCTGTATTCAGAGTGCAGCACAGCATCTCTGACGGCCACCTCACCGGTGGTGTTGGCGGGAATTTTTAATATGCTCCTCTGCAGGTCCTTCGATCGCTTTTGCAGTAGTGTATGGGCTGGTGCAGGGCTTTGACTCTACATTTACCAGATGCAGATTGCTTTGCATCTAATGTGGGCACATGCGGCATGCACCAGTAGTTTGCTGCACCAGTGCAAACTCTTAAGGGCAAGCAGTCTTATTTTCTTCGAGCACGTATCCCCTACTCGTCACCAGTTACTGCGTCCTTTCCAGCCCTGGAGCATGCAGATGAATCACGCCACACTTGAGCTGCGGTTAAGCATCTTTTACTCAGCTCACACTCACACACTGTGTATTACATCATACTTACCATTAACCACTCCCAAATACCTCCCTTAATTTTATGTATTTCCTGTTCACTGCTTAGAGTCCACCCAGAACTACAAGGGTCCTACTGCGCGTAACATCATTATGCTACAGCTGGTAGGAATTTTCTGGCTCCTTGCAGGTTCTGGAACGTTCCCTCAGAGAAATGTTTGTAAATTTGATTTTAGCCAACTTGAGGTTTGCAGGTGTAGGAAACTCGTTTTTTGTTGCAGTAGTCCTCCCGCCCCCCTCACAATTTTTGCCTGGTACTTGATGAAACTTTGACTGAAGTACACTAAGTTCCTGCTAACCAGGTCCCAAGTGCCAGTGTTCTTTCCCCAAAACAACATAATTGGTCAATTGATCCCCAGTTGGCTGGGCCTTTAGCACCTCTGTAAGTCCCTAGTAAGTGGTAGGCCTGATTTCTAGGGTATATGTACTAAAGAGGGTCCCTAAGAGCTGCAGCATAGCCACTCTAAGGAACCCAGTACCAAACTCATGCAGACTGCCACTGCAGGCTGCGTGACAAAGTGCTCTAAAAAGAAAACAAGACAGGGCACACACTCTGTGTGCCATGTCCCCTAAACCCTGCATGTAATATTTGTAAGTCATCCCTACAGGAGGCCTTACAGCCCTAAGGCAGGGTGAATTATATTACATATCTGCATGAACAGCTATGCCCCTGTGCTGACCAGTTCAATTACTGACATTACAAGTGACAGGGAAGCAGGGAAGCCATCTTAAGGTATGTACTGGGCACTGGTCAAAACGAGTTTCCCAGCTACATTATGGCTTCACTGAAACCTATGGTGTTTGGTATCAAACACTTCGCAGTGATAAACCCACACTGAATCCAGTGATGGATTTATTATTACATGCACCCAGAGGGTACCTTAGAGGTGCCCCCTGAAAACCTACAGACCTCTAGTGTATTGTCTGACTGGTCCTGCCATGCCTGCCACCACAGACACGTTACTGACCTCTGGGAGGTGAGAGTCCGCGCTCTCTGAGGTCGGAAACCAAGCCTGTTCTGGCAGGAGATGTTATCACCTCCTCCAAGCAGGATGACTAGTAAAGCAGCATATCATGGCAGGAGGCTGCAAACGCTTCCACTACCTTTGATATGCAACCCTGGCTGCCCCCATATCAGGCAAATTCCACCCCCTGCCCAGGGCCCATTTTGCACCAGGACAGGTGGAAAAATTGGATAGTCAGGAGGTGTTCTCACACTCAGGATATTACCACCCCTATGAAGGACTACCTAATGTGAACACGACAAGGAAAATTTCAAAATTTTTGTTTTTGGTAGAAGTAGGTTGTCTGGATTATTCCCACTTCCCACAGAAAGTGGTGATATAGAGGGTATAGACACTCCCTACAATGCTGTCCGTGCTTCACAAATTGCTGAAGAAACTCCCCTGCTGTAGAGGATCTACCTCCCTGCAACTGCAGGCACCAAAGAAGCAAGATCCAGTTCACTGATGTGCCGCTTACCGGGACTACCAATGGAGCAGCCATCCAGGAAGAGGTTGCCATCCTCCCACAAGTCAGATCCATCCTCCGTCCAAGTGTGGGTACATCAGGACTGACTGGAGCCACACAGTTCCAATACCCGGGGGAACCAGAAACCTTGCAGCAACCAAGGTTTGTTGTGTGCAGACCGGACAACAACGGCAAGGAAAAGCGACCTGCATGTCAAGGAACTTTAGGGATAGTGAGACCCACACTGAGAATGGTCCCAGCTGTCCTGTTTGCCCCTCTTCTGCAAAACAAAGACAAAGAGTGAGCCTCGGAATGCCGCCACCCAACACCTCAAAGCACCTCCGCACCCGTGCCTCACAGCCCGAGTCCAAGGGAGGTGATGGTGCCAATGGGGTCCTGAGACCCTTAAAGGCTAAGTCCACCCTTGGGTTTGCCAAGGATGGACTCCCCAGTCTCCTGCAGCACGGACCCCACGCCAAACGACACCACTGCACCCAAGCCCTACTGCCCGAGGAGAAGTGGACCAAAGTTGTCCCTATGTGCCCGAGCATCTCATGGACTAAGCCCCCTTGTGGATTCACAGAGACTGGCTCCCCTGTTGTGTGGCGTTTTAGGCTCCGAATGAGTTCTCCCGATCCATGCCCATATATAGGTAAAATTCATATTGCCCTTATATAGGCATAGAAATCAATCCCTTATTTAGACATAGCGCATGCAGACAAAATACAGGCATGGCTACTTCCACCCATACCAAACGTCACAACGATTTCTTGGAAAATCAGCTTAAGCAGTTAGGGAACTTCCCCTTGCTTGAATATTGATTTGTCCAGGAACTCATGTACATTGCAAAGAACAACTATTCCCTAGGGGTTCTTTCCTGACGTTATTATGCCCGACTTTACGTCAATCTATGGCATTCCTAAACACCTTCAAGGTCTAAATATACCTTCACTTGCTATGGCAAACTACGGTGGTTTGGAGCAGTTCGACTATCTACGTGCCCGACGCAGCTCGCTACAGCAAGTGCCGAAGGAAGCCGACCCTCCAGCTGACGCACTGATCAAGAGGCTGCCCTTCTCTCGCCGAGAATCCAGCCCCAGTGTTTCCAAGCTCCCCTTGCGGGGTGTTGGGAAATTGAGTCCTGAGACAGAGATACCAGACCTCCTTCATTCTAACTAAGGTATGGAGCTGATTAGAACCTAGAGAAACTTTTGGTAGATTCTTGGCAAAAACAACTAAACCTATGCTACAGAATACTTACTTCTTCCCGCATACTAGACTTAGGTTAGGTACATTGAGATAGGCGTATTTAGAAACACCAGTTGAGTATTTTAGTCAATTTTATTTATGTATGTATTTTTATATGGCTTAGAAACCATACAATGCTTTTACAGTATTATTTTATAATACTATTCTCGCTGTACGCATTATACTTTGCAGTCTGCTTAACTATTGTAGCAGCTCCCTTCTCTTGCAAGAGAAAGAAGACTGTTCAATAAACCTTTTTATTGAAAACGCCTGTCGCTATATTTCTCTGCAACTCTGTTGAAACGAAGCATGCACGATTGACTGAGTGAAACACTTATCTATTGTTTCCACAACTCTAGAGATATATTTCTTATTCTTGGGAAACAAAGTTGTCATGTTTATGCGGTTGTCAGGAACTAATCCCTTCTTGAGAATTCGAGAAAGTTTCTAGTGACCTCTGAGCTAGCTGGCACTCACTATTAAGTTTAGTATATTTGATCGAGACCTAGTCGACCTCAGTCCTACGTCTAATCTATAGGATATATTATTCCAATGCGCAGAGCCTATTGGGAATATAGGAACTACACTACACCCCTGTCCGAGCTTTCATCCTCTTTTCGACCATATCGGTCTCCATTGAAGTGAATGGAGCTCCCCGGTGCCGAGACATACCTCTGAACCCGGCCGCCCAGGGTCAGCCGAGGTGACCGGTTGGTGTGGCTATGGACCTTGCACCATACTCACCTTAAGTCCAGGAGAAGGGTCCCATAAGTCACTGGCAAATGCCCGAATGCAATACATGTTTTCTCTCCATAGGATAACATTACCACTCCAGAAATTGCACTGTCAACTCTTGAAATGTAAAAAAATTAATATCTTGAAAAGTACTTACCCAATTCCGATAATCTTGGTATCTAAATTCATATAAAGATAAGTGCTTTTTTGATAAATTGATGTCAGATTTCTTTATTGATTGTGTGTCTCACTTACTGCCTTTGTATGTGCAATAAATGCTAAGCACCAGTGCTTAATTTAAGCCGGTGGTTTCTGGTGCTCAGAACCGGCACTTATTCATCAACACTGGCACATTTCATGAGCACCAGTTAATGACACATTCATTTATGAGGAGATTAAGTGATTTATCCAGAATCACAGGATGTTGAGCCGATGCCGATACTCAAATCTGTTTCCCCAGCTCCAAAGACTGCAGCTCTGGCCATTTCGCTGCATCATCTCCCCACTTTCATGCATAGTAGTTGGTTCTGTTTTAGGCGGCGCTAGCAGGAGAAACGGGTTGGTTCAAGCTGCCGCCTGACAAGAGCCCTGGCACTTATTTTTTTTTTTTACAAATTAACCACTGCTTAGCACTATCCTCTGACCAGCCTACCTGCTCGCCACTACCACAAGAAAAGAGCATTTGGGTTATCATTTGTGCCTCTGAAAATCAGTTGGGGTTTGGCTGGGCTATTTACACGGCGCACCTTATTTTGGTCTGCTACATAAAGAACCAGCTTCCAGAGCAGGGCGTTCTGTGTAAAAAAACGCTGTGGGATACATGCAGGTTACACCACGTTGTACTCCCCTAGGTGTCAAGCTTAAAGAAATGTCTGGATTTAGTTGGTGTTACCTGCTTGGCAGCCTAGCCTGGTCACAAATATTGCTGCAATCAATTTTCATGGAGCAAATTTGATGAATTCACGCTGCGTTTTGAGATCCATTGTGTCTCTGAACTATGTATTGAAGTACTACAAAATGCGATGTCTTTTATGTTTATACTGCAGGATCAAATCGGCATTACTCATCCTTAAAACACCAACCTATTAATTAAAAAAAAATCAAGTAGCACGGTTTATTCATGTCATCAAATTATTTTTAAAATGTGTTATCTTACATGAAAGAACCATGCTTATGAATTACAAAAAGTGAAAATGACATCTAAGTGTTCTTTCTGCATTTATGAGTGATTAGGGGGCATATGTATCAACCAAACGCTGCGATGTGCAAAAAACAGCGTTGCGAAAACATGAAGTCTGCGAATATCCTTGCGATTTCCTAGTTTGCGATTTTTTCCGTTAGCGAAAGTCGCAGACAGGAATTCGCAAAATAAGAAATCGCAATGAAATGTAACAAAAAATTGCAAATTGCGATTTGGAAAACAATCGCAAATTAAGAAATTGCAATTACCACCAAGTGCATGCAGGTGGTAACCATGTGCAAGGTTTATAAAGCAGCCCACAATGCAACAGAAACTTCCACAATGGCTGCAATATATGTGATAGCCAGGAGGCTGCGTATTCGTGCCCTTGCACAGAGGAGATTGAGACAGGAATGTATTTTCATCACGCTGTTTCCAGCAGACTGAAGAGGACATCCATGAGAAGTACTGGCTGCACCCACAGACCATCGTGAACTGGAGCTGAAACCATTTTTGGAACACCCAACACGCAGGACCCAAACAATTCCCACCCATGTGCAGGTCTTGTGCTCACTGCACCTCGCTTTTTCCATGCCTTTCTGGATGCAATGCTACAGAGGCCATCACATCATATATTCTTCCCTAGCACCCAACAGGCATTACAGCAAACCAAACTTGACTTTTACCAGATTGCACGTTTCCCCCATGTCGTTGGCTGCATTGATGGGACCCATGTGGCCTCACACCCCCAGCAGCAACTGATTATGTGTACAGGAACCGCAAATGCTACCATTCCCTGAATCTACAGATTGTGTGCAATGCTAAGTACATTATCAATGACATTGTACCAAAATACCCTGGCAGCACACACAACTCTTTCATATTTAGACATAGTGGGATGCACAGACGTCTGAGTGCTGGAGAGTTTGGAGGGCGATACCTGCTAGGTAAATCAATGACACACATCCATCCATATACTACATCTCTTGGGGGGGAGGGGGCATTGACTTACCTATTATTTGTATCCCTGCACGTGATAGTGCCTATACAGTGCGATACTTTATCCTGACCCCGTATCTGGATCCAGCAAGTGCAAGGGAGAGGAGGTACAACACGGCACACAGATTTAAGCGCAGCGTCATAGAGCGTACCTTTGGAATCCTAAAGAGCCAGTTTAGATGCCTACATAAAAGTGGAGGGGCACTGCAATACAGCCCTGAGACATGCTGTAAAAATCATGGCAAGCTGCGCAATGCTCCATAACATGGCTATGAGGAAAGGCACCACAATTGATGTGAGCGACACAGACACATCGGATGACGATTGCCCACCTCCCCCTGGCAGGGCAGCAGCAGGAGGAGGGGTAGCTGCCGGACGTCAGAGACGGACTGAGATCACACAAAACTACTTCTAGGTAAGAAATGAAGCTGCTGAGCCAAAATGATTTTTTACAAATGTGATGTGTTTATTCACACTTCACAAACATTAACTGTTGCTGTACCCAGCACATGTTATGTACCCAGTGCAGGTACTCCACAAGAATGTGTACAATCTGTTTTGGTGGGTTGCTTCACCCCTTGCCACAATGTGTCAATGTACAGTTCACCTCCTCCGTTGACAGATTGGTGCTGGTTGGTGCCCAGCCTGATTGCCCTCCTTTGTGTGCCTAGGTTTGCACCTCGTCTGCCGCTGCGACGTCGTGCATCAGGCAATGTAGGAGTGTTGCTTCTTCTACTTGAGGTCTCTTCGCTCTCCCCAGAGACCATGAGTGTGCTGCCACCAGAGTTGGCGGTTTGCATGGGTTCCACTGCACTTGTGACCTGTTCCAGCCCTCTCACAATGTCCTGCTAGCAGTGTGACATTTGCAGCTGCAGTGTAATGCTGCGATGGGTGAAGTTGCTGGTGCAGAGGCGGTTCACCGCCTTTGTGTAATTGTGAAGTCGTGCATTGGCACGTTGGGCAGCCCTGTCCCTGGCATGTTCATTTTGTTTTAGAGTGTCACATAGGTCACGTATGGCACCTGCCATTGCCATGATGCCCTCCCCCATGTACCGCTGATTTTTGTTGAGGGTTCTCAGCTGGCTGATAATGGAACGTAATGTTTTTTGTTGCAGGCGCTGAACTTCAAGCATGTTGTTCTCAAGTCCTGCAAAAACTGTATGCTCCTCTTCGGTGGCAGTGCTGCTCCTGGGCCTTGACCTCCGTGCTTCAATTGCTGCCACACTGATTTGTGGTCTTTCATGTGTACGGCTGTCAGACAGTCCCTGCCTTGACTCTCTGTCCTCACTTGCCTCCCCTATGGCATCAAAGTCATCCTCCAATGGAGCCAGTGGGGGCACATATGTGCGCTTCCTGCGCGTAATGGTTGTGTGTTGTGAGTCATCACTAGAGTCCTCATCATCGGAGTGCTCCAAAGTAGTTGGTACATCATCACCCTCTGCACTGTCCTCAAGTGCCACGGATTGTGCTGTGGAGGTAAAGG
The DNA here is from genome assembly GCF_964261635.1 of Lissotriton helveticus. Taxonomy (NCBI): domain Eukaryota; kingdom Metazoa; phylum Chordata; class Amphibia; order Caudata; family Salamandridae; genus Lissotriton; species Lissotriton helveticus. Next base: position 1,820,479,729 of record NC_136068.1, on the reverse strand, counting down.
GGGACACATGAGTTTGTGTTTTCGTCAGCATTTTGGACTCAATAAAGTTTAAAACTTTTAAGTTGTCTGACTTCTGACACTGTCTTTTTCCCTGATCTGTAACCCACATTTTAAACATGATTTTCTATGTGTCATTGACAGATTATCCTACATCCAACTACAACTCCCATGATGCATTGGTGTGTGTGCTGTAAGGAGTGGACCGGAGTGACATGTGTTGTTTCCATTTTACACATTCTAGAGAGTGTGCATGCTATGGGGCGGTGTGCAAAAATATTTTCCATGCATCTTACCTTGACTGCTGGATGCAGGTAGGAGCTGTCAATGTCAGCCACACCACTTACACTCTCAGGAAGGAGAGTGGACTCCACAAGCTCTTCATGGGGTGTTGGCTGTGCTGCTGTGGATGTTCCTCCCCCAGTCTTGTTAGACTTCTTCAGTCTGGCTGCCACCCTCTCCTTAGACTTTTAGCGCATATCGTACCACCTCCTGCGAAGTTCTTCGATTGTACGATGAGTAACACCCACAGCATTCACTTTCTCATGTATTTGCATCCAAAATTTCCTTTTTCTTGCTTCTGGGACTTTCAAAGCTTTCTTCCCAAAGAGAAGCTCATGGCTGCAGACCATCTCCTCTATCAGCACCTCCTGCTCTTTGTCTGAGAATGTATGTTTCCTTTTCCAGTTCAGTTCAGTTAGTCTTTATTCTATTATGAACAATCATAAAAGACACATGTACAAAAAAACAGCATTACAACCAAATTTGTCTTAATAAAAGATATAAAAATATCAAAAGATAAAACTCATTAAAATCCAGTTACATGTCTAATTCCAAAATTGTATAGGGACTTTTATCATCAAAGATAAATCATACTGAAAGAATGAAACCTCAATTAATGTGGCACAATTAGTCACAAGTATATGGCATACGTTAGCTTATTTAGGTTGGAAAAAGACACTAGAGCTCGAAAAAACCTATTACAAGATGGCAAAAAAGGTATTAAAGTACATACATGGTTACATAATGCCCTGCATCCTAATCCTTCTTATGGCCCATGTCCAGCTCCAGAATTTTGCCATGGCAACAACTATGAGTACGCTGGTGTCAGACATTAGAATACGCAAAGCCAGTTGAGAAGATCTTGTTCCCATTTGTGCACAAACTGGCTTAAGCCATTTTATGCGAGGTGCCTTATATGCAGGGCAAACAAAGAGGATGTGCAGCAAGGTCTATTCCACACATGGGCAAGAGTGGCAACATAAGTCTAAGTCAGTCCCCCAGTTTTTGGTGAACGACTTTATGGGGAGACTTCCCACTCTAAATTGGTGGTAGAGCTTCCTGTCCCCATAGCTTGTGATGGTATCCCAATAGGCCTCTGTTAGATCTGGGGGTCTCTAGTTGGCAATGGTATTCACCTTTGTCGAAATAGGGACCCTTACTTCTAAGTCAAGATAAGGGGATAACACTCCTTAATAACCCCTGCTCACCCCCTTGGTAGCTTGGCACGAGCAGACAGGCTTTTCTCAGAGGCAGTGTGTTAAGCATTTGTGACTATATACAGTAATACAGTGAAAACACCACAGATGGACACAACACAGGTTTTATAAAAATAAGTATTCTTTATATAGAATTAAACACAAGACCACAAACGACAAAAATCCACATTACTACACTGATGATTACTTAAAAGATTATCAAAGTCTCTTAGTTCAAGTTGATGGTAAATGCGACAAAGTTCTCAACAAAGTACCTGGATGCGTAACGCGAAGTGAACAAAAGGCTTGCAAAAGGGGAGATGAGTCGGTTCCGTGACATGGTGGAACGGTTGGGTCCTTCCTCAATGCTTGCGCAGAGTAGGGGACTCGTCGTGAGCCTTACCGGTGCGGAGGTGATGCGTAGATTCTCGGCTTGCGGGCCTGTTGCGGTGCGCAAGATGGCGCCTTGATGCGATGATCCGGTTGCGATATGAGAAGATGGCGCCCTTGATGCGGCGATGCGATGACGCCCTGGCAGCCTTCCGACGACTCTGTACTCTGGAGCCGCGACAGGCCCTGCGACACGCTTCTCCGGTGATGCGATGGCGACTATCACGATGGCGTCACGCTTCTCCGGTGATGCAAGCAGCTACGATGAACACACGCTTCCAGGGAGATGCGACGGAGGCTCGCTTCTCCGGTGTTGTGATGATTTCAGCTGCGGCGGCGACACGCTTCTTCTCGATGCGTTGCTCTTCCAGCTCCCAGCAGCATGCAAGTGACTGGAGTCAGAATTCTGGCAAGGAAATTCAGGAGGGAGCTGGAGGTGAAGTCTTTTGTCCCTGAGACTTCAGCAGGAGGCAAGCACAGTTCAAGCCCTTGGAGAATATTTTGTAGATGAAAGTCCTTGCAAAGTTCCTTCTCCTTTCCCTTGGCAATGAAGCAACCACTGCTGGCCAACCCAGCAAGCAGCAGACTGGCGGAGGGTCAGTACAACTCCTACAGCTTCCTTGGTTCTTCTCCTTGGCAGAAAGGTTTCTTGTTCCAGAAGTGATCTAATTTCTTGGGATCAGGGTCCCAATATTTATACCCCCAAATCCTTTGTTCTCTGAAGGGAGAGAGGCCTCTGCCTAGTCCAAACCAGTTCATGAGCAATTTGTTTTCATGACTCTCTTCTTCCTTTCACTGTGCAGGGCAGAGACATCAGCTGCCCCACAGGAGGTGGAGCCAGCACAGGGGAGGGAAGATACAGGTCTGGAGCACTCTGTTGACATGAATTCTCCTCTCCTTTCACAGTGCAGGGCAGAGATATCAGAGAAGCCACAGGGGGTGGAGCCAGCATTGAAGAGGGAAGGCCCAGCCCTATTCAGTTCCCAAGTGCAACTCCTCCACCCATCTAGATACATGTCTCTCTATTCAGCACTGGGCTGCCCCAGCCTGTCTCCTGAATCCCCCAACCCTGTCACTCACAAACCCAGACAAGGAATACACAACCCAGCAGAGGCAGGCCTGGACAGTTAGGCAAGAAAATACCTACTTTCTAAAAGTGGTATTTTCAAACACAGAATATTAAAACCAACTTTACTAAAAGATGTATTCTATTATTCTGAGTTCAGGCATACTAAATTCAAATCTCTACCATGTTCCCTGAGTCAGTTAGGATTATAAGAATGTAATAATCCAACTGCCCATTCTAACCTATGGAGAACAGGTAGCCTTCAATAGTGAAAAACGAAAATGGTTGTAATTCACTATTAGAACATGCTGCACACATCAGAGCATGTTCTACCTTATACTTTCAAAGCACCCTGCCCTTGGGCCTCCCATAGGGGTGTCTAACATGAAGCAAAGGGAAGGTTTAGGGACTGGAAAGTGGGTGCACTTGGCCAAGTCGACATGGCAGTGCTAGACTGCACACAGGCCTTGCAATGGCAGGCCCGAGACACACTTTACAAACTGCTTCTGTGGGTGGCAGAACCAGTGCTACAAGCCCAATAGCAGTATTTGATTTACAAGCCCTGGGTACACATGGTGCACTGTACTATGGGCTGACAGATAAATCAAATAACTCAATTATGGAATAACCAATTAGTACATTAATTTAACATAGGGAACACTTGCACTGTGGCACTGATTAGCAGTTGCCAAGAGCCCAAAGCATACATCCAGCAAAACATATCAAAACAGAGGAGGCAATCCGTCAAAATGGAAGGGAGACTCACGCCAATGATGCCAGGTCTAACACGTGTCCCCGCCAGCTGAAATGTGGGGAGAAGTACCCTTCCCCTTGGGAGTTCTCTTCACTAAGGTGGAAAAATCTGGACAGACTATCAGCTTTGGCGTGTTCTGTACCAGGGCGGCGTTCCACCGTAAAGTCCATACCCTGTAGAGAAATGGACCACCTCAACAACTTTGGGTTTTCACCCCTCATCTGCATCAGCCATCTGAGGGGCCTGTGCCCGTCTGAACCAGGAAGTGAGTCCCAAACAAGTATGGTCTCAACTTCTTCAGCGCCCAGACCACAGCAAATGCCTCACGCTCAATTGCACTCCACCTCTGTTCCCGTGGAAGTAACCTCCTACTGATGAAGGCTACAGGTTGGTCTAGGCCCTCTTCATTAATCTGTGATAGAACAGCCCCCACACCATGCTCTGAAGCGTCTGTCTGTACAATGAATTCTTTTGAGAAGTTGGGCGCCTGAAGCACGGGTGCTGTGCACATGGCAGTCAAATGACAAATAACAATCCCAGGCAAAACAAATTTAACAATGCAATGAGGACCAGCAAATAAAAATAAAAATAACACTTTACTAAAAAGAATTATTGTATAAAAACAATCAGAATTTTTAATAATTTTCCAAATACACATGAATTAAAAAGAAAGAGGATTATATATTTTTTCTCTTTTGATAACAGTTTACATTATAACCAAAACACAATTTAAAAAGATGGTAAGGGTGAGGTAGTGACGGTTTCTTCAACGCGTTTCAACACAAAGTGTCTTTGTCAGCAAAGTACCATCATATAGTTAATCTGAGAAAATAGCAATACAGCACAGCAACAACAGGTTCTAATATATCCGTGGACTATTTATGTATATTCAGGAGCCTTTCAATTGCTATAAAAACGCTCGCAAGGGAAGTATGATTATAACGAATGCCTGATATATCGCCTCTTGTTATCTAAAGAATTTTATGGCGCACTGGTTGATTGCTTCGATTAGACCAAATCTTGAACATGTGCCAAATATGCACCAGCACCGTCAATGTTATCTAAAAATATTGATACGAAGGGACCTGCTATTAGAGGGGCTGATCAAACATTAGAAAGTGCAGCACTCAGGCCGTCATTTTGAAGGGCTCAGTTCTAGAATAGGCCAGGTTGACCTTCACATTTTGTATATTTTGCCGGTATGCCGAAGAAGCTGTGGAAAAATAAATTGCGTTTGGCCAGATTCAGCGCGTATCTTCAAGGGGCGGCGATGGCCTCCTGCAAGCTCCTAATTTCTGGTCGGTGCCGGTCTGTAACAGTGCACATGGCAGTCTTCAGGGCGTCAAAAGCCTTCTGACAGGTGTCAGTCCAGTTCACTTTCTTGGACTGTTTCCTGGAAGTCAGCTCAGTCAAGGGTGCAACAATCTTGCCATATCCCTTTACAAACCTCCTGTAGTACCCCGTGAGTCCTAAAAAGGCTCTCACCTGTGTCTGAGTCTTTAGGGGTTCCCATGCCAGGATGGTATCAATCTTGGGTTGTAGGGGCGCCACCTGGCCGCTTCCTACCTGGTGACCCAAGTACACAACGGAACCCTGCCCGATCTGGCACTTACTTGCTTTGATCGTGAGGCCGGCCTTGCGCAGTGCCATCAACACTTCCCAGTTGTGCTACAAGTGTTCTTCCCAACTGGCGCTGAACACTGTAATGTCATCCAGGTAGGCGGCACTGAAATCCTCCAGCCCAGCCAACACCTGGTTGACCAACCTATGAAAGGTGGCAGGTGCATTCTTCATCCCAAAGGGCATAACCCGGGATTGGTAGTGCCCATCTGGTGTGGAGAATGCTGACCTCTCCTTAGCCCCATCAGTCAAGGCAATCTGCCAGTACCCAGACGTCAAATCAAACGTGCTGAGGTACCGTGCAGCCCCTAACTGATCAATGAGCTCATCAGCTCTGGGGATGGGGTGTGAATCAGTCCTGGTGACTGATTTTTTTTTTAATTTAGCTGTTTTATAACGCGCTCTGTTACTACCAGAGTATCCTGGCGCGAAAGAAGAAAACAAGCAGGTGGCCAAAGAAAAACAGAAATAATTTAAAATAATCTAATAAGCAAGTCCAAAAAATGAGTTTTCAGTGCCTTATTAAAAGGTACAAAATTCTGAATTGATCTTAAGAACAGAGGCAGAGCGTTCCAGGCCGAAGCCGCAAGAACCGCAATTGACTGGCCTCCAAGGCGCACTCGCCGAAAGCGAGGAACGCTCAGCAAATTACAATCCGCTGAGCGTAAAGATCGAGTGGGGGTGTAGCGGCTAAATCTTTTCTTCAGATACGAAGGCCCAAGGTCATTGGCTGCCTTAAATGCTAGTGTCAGAATTTTAAAAGTAATCCTTTGTGTTACTCGTAGCCAGTGTAGTTCTTTCAGATGGATTCGTACACTCTCTCTACTAGGCACATTACAAAGAAGTCTCCCCTTCGCATTTTGGATGATCTGTAATCTGGCGACTAGGAAGGCTGGGAGCATGCCCACTTCAGACCTTTCTAAGTGGGGCTTTAGGCGGTTAACATGCAGGACCCGCAAAGGGTTCCTGGGAGACCGCAAGTTCACCAGATAGGTGATATCACTCTTACGCTCCACCACCTCATATGGACCTGTCCACCTGTCCTGGAAATCACAAGGCTCCACAGGTGGCGTGACCCAAACTTTCTGTCCAGGCTGAAGCTCAATCAGAGTGGCATTCTGATCGTACCACCGCTTCATTTCCTCCTGGCTGGCTTCCAGATTCGCCTGAGCGAGATCTCTGAAACGCCAAGTCTGGTTCCTGAAGGCCAGCATGTAGCAATATACATCCTGGGGAGGTTTCCTGGGAGATTGCTCCCGGCCTTCCTTGACCAAACTCAAAGGTCTTCTTACCGGGTGACCATACAAAAGCTCAAAGGGGCTGAACCCTAGAGACTTTTGTGGCACCTCTCGGTAGGCAAACAGAAGGCATGACAAGAGGACGTCCCACTTACGCCTCATTAGTTCTTCAAGACCCATGATCATGCCTTTGAGGGTCCGGTTGAATCTTTCAACCAGCCCATTTCCTTGTGGGTGGTAAGGAGTGGTGAACTTGTAGGTAAGACCACACTCCTTCCACAGAGACTTCATGTAATTAGAAATTAAGGTTTGTACCTCGATCAGACACATCCTCTCTGGGGAACCCCACACGGGAGAAGATCCCCATCACTGTCCTGAGCGGAATGGCTTCCGGGTACCGGGTAGCATGGTCCACCAAGACCAGGATAAACCTGTTGCCCATGGCTGTCTTGGGGTCCAGTGGCCCCACAATGTCAATTCCCACCAGTTTAAAGGGGGTACTGACTACAGGGAAAGGTTGGAGAGGGGCCTTGTGCCTCCTCCTGCTTTTCAAACTTGCTTGGCAAGTCTGACAGGTCCTACAATGAGTATCTGAACTCTTCCGCATCTGGGGCCAATAAAAGTGGGAGACAAGCCTTTCAAAGGTATTGTTCTGCCCCAGATGACCAGCTAAAGGAAGATCATGAGCCAAACCCAGTAGGAAGGCTCTGAAGCGCTGGGGTACCACCAGCACACGGGCTGACCCAGGCTCAGCAGCCTTAGGCTTGCTATACACGAAACCATTCTCCCAGTAGATCCAATGTGATCCCGACTGATCACCTGCTGCCTGGTTTGTGGCCTGTTGCCTCAATCCCACAAGAGAAGGGCACTTCTGCTGCTCTTCACAAAATTCCTCCCCGGAGGGACCCCCTTCTTGCTACCAATGGGTCATCTCAGGTAGGTTCCCCAGTTCAGAAACATGTTCCCCTGTAGGTTCCAGGGCATCCCCCTCAAGGTCTGCCTCCTCCTGGACCGTGGGAACAATGGGGGCTGGTTTCCCACACCCCCTACCTCTTCTCTTTAAGGCAGGTCCCTGGGCCATACTTTCAGGCTCCAGGGTCTCTTGAACACCCTTAGCTGCCATGCCCACTCAGGCCGACCCAACATCTCTAAATGCGCCTTCCTCTGCACCTTCGCCCAAGGGGAGCTTTCTAAATCATTACCTAACAGACAATCAACAGGCATGGATTACCTCACAGTTACTTGAAAAGTACCCAAGACCCCCCGCCCCACTGAAAGGGAACTTGAGCCACCTTGCAATGGCTCTCAGTGTTGTCAGCGGCAACAACTGGGAAGAATGCATGAGGGACTACCTTCTCTTCAGAGACCAAGTGACACTTAACAGCTGTCACCCTTGCTTCTGTGTCTCTCAGAACCTCCACTCTATGGCCATTGATGGTCACCCACTGCCTGTATTTCTAAGTGTTATCAGGCAGCTGTGTTCTAGGGACCATCTCAAAGTCTCCTAGTGAGACAAGGGACATTTCTGAGGGACCCCACCCACCTTGGGCACCCATCTCCTCCCCACCCAGGGCTACACTGGCCATCTGACGGGGTGGTGCACGGGGTGGCACATACTGTCCTTTCTGAGGACACTGGGGATCATACCAACGGTGTCCCCCCTGCTTACACTTAAAGCAGGTAAGGGGCCCTCTCTGAACAGGTTTACCTGTCGGGGGTCCTGACTTCTTTTCAGGGGGAGGCTGGGAACCCTTACCCTGGTTCCCTTGGGAATTACTTTGGGGACCTTTTTGGAACTCACTCTGTTTACCCTTGTCCCCCCCACTCTTCTGCTGGGGACCCTACCCACCTTTGGCAGAGTCTCCCACAAGACCCTTGTGGACCCTGGTACTGACATTACAAACCTAGAGTATCCATGGGTCTATATTAAATATTTTGTACCCGGCAAAACTCTGCAAGAAGAACAACACTGAGACAGACGCCGCAAAGAAACAGGAAAAAATTTAAAGAAATTTACAGATTCCCATCACTCACCAGACCTGGTGACATGCTTCATCATGTGGGTCTCCTCTTTATTAACCACACTAGTGGTTCTAAGGGCTACAACCTTATCATAATGATAGGGAGCCCGAGGATGTTTTAGTTTGATTGCTTGAGATCCTACCAGATGAGAGTGGTTGTTTATGTGGGAACTAAGTGCAGTGCATGGGTGAATCGTGAAGTTAAAATTGAGTTGTGACAGACCATAACTTTATTGATGTCTCCCGCAATTCAAATTAAAAACAGTGCAAAATCAGACAGTGTCAACAGATAACTGTCTAGAGTATTTAAGTGGTCAACATATTTCAGCACATGTGGTCATTATTCAACCAGTGCCTTCGCCAGGACTCACCCAAGGTTTGCTACTGCAACGGTGTCAAAAGCAAATGTTAAATGTGAAAACAATAATATCATTAGTCATACATACAACCTGGTTGGTAATGATACAACCAGAATCACCTATATCTTGGTGTGTATTTTTCTTCTTTAGCGATCATCCTATGACTGATGATGTCTACAAAAAATGAATGAAAACGTATGTCTCAGTACAATAAGTCCCCCAGACAACACAGGAAAATCAGAAAATACCAAAAAATAGTGGCACAGAAGTTGCCAGCTACTATACTCCAATAATGGGTCATGAGCTTATAATGCTTACCTAGATGTTGCAAGGAAGCTACCTCACCTCACCTGGCAACAGCTCAGGAAAAAGAGGAGGCACCACTCTAGAAAGTAAAAAGTAGAACCATAAACAAATATGTTCTTCTAACTTACTTAACATCCTCTATATGTGTTACTAAGCCTTCCATACTATGCATCTAATGTCACTCACACATTAATTAAAAAAAATATTTCTCGTGTGGTTAGTATTGATATATCTAGCCATCATTATATACAGATGGAGTGTAACACTGATGTAAAGTTGCATTGTTACAGTCTCCCATCTCTCTTTGTATATCTTACATAACGCTCAGCCCGTTGGGCAGTGGGTAAAGTATACATCTAGCTTTTTTATATGGTGCTCCCAAGTAGAAACCTCTAATCAGTATAAATCTTCAGCTAGTAGATTAATTTCATGCGTTTACCCTGAGCAATATTTAATTAGTGCATTCACTCGGTGCAAAGATTGTAATATCGCCAACCTAACGAACATTATACCATGTCACCACTAGTGCCTGAGTAAAGCCTACGCTGTATAGTTCTCGACTCACCTCTCCGTCTGTACCTTGAGACGGTCAGCGGAGCCGTCGGGGAGTACCGGTGGGGTGAAAGTGTTCCATTTTTATTCTGGAAACCATTCCTTCTTCCAACCACGGCCACCCGTGTATGTAATGATGTCATCAGGGCGCGACATGGGGCTCATGGGAAAAGTAGTTCAGCCCGCCAAACAAAGCGTATACTATTTCTGACGATCTATATATTGCCGTGTAATGAAACCCAGAGCATATGAGGCGGTCGCATTGTTTGAAATCTAAATATTAGAGGCTCGCAAGAAGACAATAGTTACAAACGAAATGTAAAAAATCTTAGATGGTATTTAGCTCATCACTGCACCAAATAAAAAAAAAATGTTGACTAATGTTAGTCGGAGGGCAAATGGTTGCGAACATAATTATATTAAGCTTTGGTAATTCTCAAGACTCTCATCTAGCGCGACCCTTGATGTAAAGGGTCGTGCCGAGAGTTATGGGTGATGTAGTCCTAACTCTAATCCCAATGATTGAACAATGCAGTTTTTAATGTGCAACCTGTACAGAATAGACCACCATCAACAGCCTAGCCCACCGAGTTACTCAAACAGTAATTCGATCATGCATATAGTGTATACTTATGTAGTGTGCATTGAATCCATTACTACACAAGATTTATATGAACTCATTGCGGCTTGCCACGTTAGATAGTGTGTCTTATTTGTGATGTAATCCGCAGAATATAGCAGCAGACTAGGTACTTAGACCCTATTGCAAATTTTTTGGACGTAAACAGAATACCCTTTGCCCTGTACTGCTCACTATGTGGCTCTCCATGTCCTACCGCTGTTATATTCTTAGCCTTCATTATTATGGTGTATAGAGAGGCCCGCTGGAAATCTGTCATAAATCTGAAATCTCAATGATTGAAGACCTTAGAGTGGAAGCACATTAGGTAGAACACAGAGGCAGTTTACATAATGGCAAGGAATGCAGACAAGTCATTGATGGCTGTATAACTCAGGCCTAAAATACCCACATTCATTATAACATCACCCATGGTATGGCATCATTCAAGCCTACATTATCGCTCTTGAGCTTGAACACCCACTTCTGTTCTTTTTGTAGGAGAAACTTGGAGATGTCTGTCACGTGTTCTGGAATATAAGGTTGTTCCAGAACCGCCCATGTGAAGTGGACTGGGCGATGATTTCCTTCTAAAAAGTGACTAGTTAGTCTTGTGGCTTGTCTTTTACATCTTACTGTGCTTCTATGCTACATTATTCGTAATTTAACCGTACGGGTCGTCATGCCTACATGCATAAGCTGTCAATGCAACAAACAATTGGTTCAAGAGAAACAACACTTTAAAATTAATATACTCAGCAATCAAGAACTTGCTGATTGCTGAGCATATTAATTTTAAGGTGTTGTTTCTCTTGAACCAATTGTTTGTTGCATTGACAGATTTTCCATGGTTCAGGTTTGCTGGACTGCCCTTGTGGTGTTTAATGATGAAATACATAAGCTGGCACGGGCACTGGTACTGACCTAGCGGTCCGCCTCTTCAGCAAGCTTTCTAGGATTAGTCAACTTGCTATCAATAAGGTGCTGGTGTAGCTCTGGAAAACAATTAGCAGACAAGTGCTCCCTAGCAATCAAATCACAGAGCGCTTGAAAATTATCAACATTGCTACCCCTCACCCAACCATCCATAGCTCTGCAAAAGAAATACACATATTTTACCCAAGTGGTTCCCTCCAGTTTCTTACAATTCCTGAACCTCTGTCTGTAGAGTTCTGGAGTTAACCCATACCTTGTCATCAGTGCTCCCTTCATGTGGGCATAAGACATCCTATGAGTACTGGGCAAGTCTAACAGAGTATCCCTATCTTCAGTTAAAAAGCGGCTCCACAACCCCGCTCCCCAATCCTTCTCAGGGACCCGGTGGGTCAACATTGCTATTTCATAGGCTGCAAACCACTGCCCAATATCTTCACCTTTGTGGAAATCCTTGATGACATCTTTGGGAATATGTACTCTGCCTTCTGAAGGCACAGATGGTGCGCTGCCACCAGAGGAATTGATTTCCTAGCCCTTGGCCTTGATATCTAACTCCCTCAACATTCTCTCATGCTCCATTCTCATTCTCTCCCTTTCCAAGGACAACTTATTATTCTCTGTTTCCCTCTGACTGTGGGGACAGGTCTTTGAAAGAGATGCTGCTGCCAGGTGGGGACAGCACCCTTTCCCTGGCTGGAAATTCTGGCCCATCAATTTGCCCATCTGCATCCCCAACAGGCTCCACCACAAGATCAGGGACATTTCTAGCGTCCACCTAGGCGCCTTCTGGTAGTCTTCCTTTTTGGAAATGCCTGGTGTAGCAACTTTCAATTTCCTTGATAGATACTTGAGCTGTTTCAGTGTAGGTTTCCAACCTCTCTTCCTCAAAATCAAGATCCATAGATGCAACAGATGCTGGTTTACTCATGGTAATAAAAATTGGGAGTTTTTCAGGAAAAACTAACAGTCCAAGGAAAAAGGATTTTAAAAAAGTATGTGGTCGCGTTTGGTCTGCACTCACTAGTAGTGTACACCAATCACTGTATATGAAACACAAATGCAAAGTCCAAATCCTCACCACTGACCACCGATGTTAGATCTGGGGGTCTCTAGTTGGCAATGGTATTCACCTTTGTCCAAATAGGGACCCTTACTTCTAAGTCAGGATAAGGGGATTACACTCCTTAATAACCCCTGCTCAGCCCCTTGGTAGCTTGGCACGAGCAGACAGGCTTATCTCAGAGGCAGTGTGTTAAGCATTTGTGACTATACACAGTAATACAGTGAAAACACCACAGATGGACACAACACAGGTTTTTATAAAAATAAGTATTCTTTATATAGACTTAAACACAAGACCACAAACGACAAAAATCCACATTGCTACACTTAAGATTACTTAAAATATGATCAAAGTCTCTTAGTTCAAGTTGATGGTAAATGCGACAAGGTTCTCAACAAAGTACCTGGATATGTAACTCAAAAAAACCAAAAGGCTCGCAAAAGGGGAGATGCGCCGGTTCCATGACCCGGGGGAACAGTTGCCTCCTTCCTCAATGCTTGCGCAGAGTAGGGGACTCGTCGTGAGCCTTACCGGTGCGGAGGTGATGTGTAGATTCTCGACTTGCAGGCCCGTTGTGGTGCGCAAGATGGCGTCTTGATGTGATGCGATCCGATTGCGATGCGAGGAGACAGCGCCCTTGATGCGGCAATGCGATGACGATGCGATGATGCCCTGGCAGCCTTGCGACGACCCTGTACTCTGGAGCCGCGACAGGCCCTGCGACACGCTTCTCCAGTGATGCGATGGCGACTCTCACGATGGCGTCACGGTTCTCCAGTGATGCGACAGCAGGCAGCTTCGATGAACACACACTTCTAGGGAGATGCGACGAAGGCTCGCTTCTCCGGCGTTGCGATGATTTCAGCTGTGGCGGCGACACGCTTCTTCTTGATGCGTCGCACTTCCAGCTCCCAGCGGCACGCAAGTGACTGGAGTCGGAATTGCCAGCAAGGACATTCAGGAGGGAGCTGGAGGTGAAGTCTTTTGTCCCTGAGACTTCAGCAGAAGGTAAGCACAGTTCAAGCCCTTGGAGAATATTCTGTAGATGAAAGTCCTTACAAAGTTCCTTCTCCTTTCCCTTGGCAATGAAGCAAAAACTGCAGGCCAACCCAGCAAACAGCACACTGGCAGAGGGGCAGTACAACTCCTACAGCTTCCTTGGTTCTTCTGCTTGGCAGAAAGGTTTCTTGTTCCAGAAGTGATCTAATTTCTTGGGATCAGGGTCCAAATATTTATACCCTAAAATCTTTTGTTCTCTGAAGGCAGAGAGGCCTCTGCCTAGTCCAAACCAGTTCCTGAGCACTTTGTTAACATGACTCTCTTCTTCCTTTCACTGGGCAGGCCAGAGACATCAGCCGCCCCACAGGAGGTGGAGCCAGCACAGGGGAGGGAAGATCCTGCTTTGGAGCACTCTGTTGACATGATTCCTCCTCTCCTTTCACAGTGCAGGGCAGAGACATCAGACAAGCCACAGAGGGTGGAGCCAGCATTCTAGAGGGAAGGCCCAGCCCTATTCAGGTCCCAGGTGCAACTCCTCCCTTCCATCTAGATGCAGATCTCTCTATTCAGCACTGGGCTGCCCCAGCCTGTCTCCTGGAATCCCCCAACCCTGTCACTCACAAACCCAGACAAGGAATACACAACCCAGCAGAGGCAGGCCTGGACAGTTAGGCAAGAAAATACCTACTTTCTAACAGTGGTATTTTCAAACACAGAACATTAAAACCAACTTTACTAAAAGATGTATTCTATTATTCTGAGTTCAGGCATACTAAATTCAAATCTCTACCATGTTCCCTGAGTCAGTTAGGATTATAAGAATGTAATAATCCAACTGCCCATTCTAACCTATGGAGAACAGGTAGCCTTCAATAGTGAAACATTAAAATGGCTGTAATTCACTATTAGAACATGCTACACACATCAGAGCATGTTCTACCTTATACTTACAATGCACCCTGCCCTTGGGCCTCCCATAGGGGTGTCTAACATGAAGCAAAGGGAATGTTTAGGGACTGGCAAGTGGATGCACTTGGCCAAGTCGACATGGCAGTGCTAGACTGCACACAGGCCTTGCAATGGCAGGCCTAAGACACACTTTACAAGCTGCTTCTGTGGGTGGCACAACAAGTGCTGCAAGCCCACTAGCAGTATTTGATTTACAAGCCCTGGGCACACATGGTGCACTGTACTAGGGGCTGACGGATAAATCAAATAACCCAATTATGGAATAACCAATTAGTACATTAATTTAACATAGAGAGCACTTGCACTGTGGAACTGATTAGCAGTGGCACAGTTCCCAAAGCATAAATCCAGCAAAATATATCAAAACAGAGGAGGCAATCCGTCAAAATGGAAGGGAGACGCACGCCAATGATGCCAGGTCTAAGAGCCTCCAATCTAAATTCAATTTTGTGATCCAAAAAGAGGCCTGTTAAGGAATCTCCATTCACCTGGGAAAAGGACTTCTACCAAACCAACTCCCTGCATATCAATCAATCAATCAGAGTACTTGTAAAGCGCGTTTCTTACCTGGGAAGGTCTCAAGGCGCTGAGGGGAGGGGGTGCCGCTACTGCTCGAAGAGCCAGGTCTTGAGGAGTCTTCTGAAGGCGAGTAGGCCTTGGGTTTGCCGTAGGTGGGTAGGAAGGGTGTTCCAGGTCTTGGTGGCGAGGTAGGAGAAGGACCTGACATCGGAGGTTGTTCGTTGGATGCGAGGATGGCCGAGCGGAGCTGGCGGGTGGGGGTGTAGAAGCTGAATCTGCTGTTCAGGTAGGTTGGTCCGGCATTGTGGAGTGCTTTGTGTGCGTGGGTGAGGAGCTTGAAGGTGATCCTCTTGTCGACGGGGAGCCAGTGTAGGTCTCTCAGGTGGGGGGTGATGTGGCTGCGGCGGGGGATGTTGAAGATCAGTCGGGCAGAGGCGTTTTGGATGCGTTGTAGTCGTCATAGGTGTTTGGCTGGGATTCCTGCGTAGAGTGCGTTGCCGTAGCCCAGTCTGCTGTTGATGAGAGCCTGTGTCACTGTTCTTCTTGTTTCGGTCGGGATCCACTTGTAGATCCTGCGGAGCATGCGGTGGGTGATGTAGCAGGAGGAGGAGACAGCGTTGACCTGTTTATACATGGAGAGGGAGGAGTCGAGGATGAATCCTAGGTTGCGTGCATGGTCGGTGGGTGTCGGTGCTGTTCCCAGTGTGGGCGGCCACCAGGAGTCGTCCCAGGCTGAGGGGGTGGGTCCGAGGATGAGTACCTCCATTTTGTCCGAGTACAGCTTCAGACAGCTGTTCCTCATCCAGTCGGCGACAACCTTCATTACCTCGTGGAGGTTGGTTTTGGCGGTGTGCGGGTCCTTGGTAAGGGAGAGGATGAGCTGGGTGCCGTCAGCGTAGGAGATGATATTGAGGTCGTGTTTGCGGGCCACTTGTGCGAGGGGGGCCATGTAGACGTTGAACAGCGTCGGGCTGAGGGATGAGCCCTGGGGGACGCCGCAGATGATGTCGGTGGCCTCGGATCAGAAAGGCGGAAGGTGGACGCTCTGGGTTCTGCCGGAGAGGAAGGACAAGGTCCAGTCAAGGGCCTTCTCTTGGATTCCGGCTTCTAGGAGGCGTGTCTTTAGAGTGCAATGGGAGACCGTGTCAAAGGCAGCTGACAGGTCCAGGAGGATGAGGGCTGATGTTTCGCCGCTGTCTAGTTGGCGCCTGATGTCGTCTGTGGCGGCGATGAGGGCTGTATCGGTGCTGTGGTTTCGTCTGAACCCGGACTGGGACGGGTCCAAGATGTTGTTGTCTTCCAGGTGGCGGGCCAGTTGCATGTTGATGATTTTCTCGATGACCTTCGCCGGGAACGGGAGCAGGGAGGTGGGCCGGAAGTTCTTGAGGTCCTTGGGGTCCGCCTTGGGCTTCTTGAGGAGGGCGTTCATTTCGGCGTGTTTCCAGCTTTCCGGAAATGTCGTTGTTTCGAAGGAGATGTTGATGACCTTCTGTAGTTGGGGTGCGATGGCAGCGCCTGCTTTGTTGAATACGTGGTGTGGGTACGGGTCTGACGGAGATTCTGAGTGGATGGAGTTCATGACTTTGCATGTCCCGTCGTCGTTGACGTTGGACCAGGAGGTCAGGCGGTTGGCGCTGGTGGTGTTCACAGGCGAGGTGGCGTAGTCGGGCGGTCATGGTTGAAGCGGTCACGGATGTCAGCGATTTTGCAGTGGAAGAAGATGACCAGTGAGTTGCACAGTTCTTGTGAGGGCAGTATGTTGTTGGCGTTGGCGCTGGGGTTGGAGAGTTCCTTTACGATGCTGAAAAGCTCTTTGCTGTTGTGTGCGTTTTTATCCAGGCGGTCTTTGAAGGAGGATCTCTTGGCTAATCTGAAGAGGTGGTGATGTCTGCGGGTGGCGTCCTTGTGGGCTGCGTCCAGAGTGTGTTCGTGGAGCCATATCTTCTCCAGTTTCCGGCATGCGCGTTTGGAGGTCTGCAGGTCGTCGGTGAACCAGGTGGCTCTCTTGCTGGCGTGGTTGTTGGAGGGTTTCTGAAGTGGGGCGAGAGTGTTGGCGCAGTCGTCGATCCACTGTCTGAGGTTGCGGGCTGCGGTGTCTGGGTTGGTGGGGTCGGTGGGTTGGTTTTGGGCAAGGATGGTGATCAGCTAGTCTTCGGTGACTTTGCTCCAGCAGTGGCGAGGTAGCTGTTGGGTGCGGTGGTGCGTGGTTGGTTTATTGAAGGTGAAATGGATGCAGCGGTCAACGGTCCAGTTGAGTTCGGTGGTGTGGTCGTAGGTGACGTGGGTGCCTGTGGAGAAGACAGGGTCCAGCGTGTGGCCAGAGGCGTGTGTGCGCTGATGAGTTGTCTGAGGCCGAGGTTGGCGAGGTTGTCGATCAGGGTGGCGTTGTTGGCGTCATTGTTGTTCTCAAAGTGGAAATTCAGATCCCTGAGGAGGATGTAGTCCTTGGAGGCGAGTTCATGGGTGCTGGCGAGGTCGGTGATGGAGTCGCTGAATTGAGCTCGGGGTCCGGGGGGTCTGTAGATGAGTGTTCCTCTGAGGGTGGTGTTGGGGTCGGTGTGGATCCGGAGGTGCAGGTGTTTGGCGGTGTTGAGGGTTTCGTCTGCGTGGGTGGCGACCTTGATGGTGGAATTGTGGATGATGGCTATTCCTCCTCCGGTTCCGTTGGCGCGATCCCTGCGGGTGATCTTGTAGCCGTCCGGGATGGCTATGGCGATGTCGGGCGCCGAGGAGTCGTTCCACCAGGTCTCAGTCAGGAAGGCCACGTCTGGGGTGGAGGTGTCGAGCAGATCCCAGAGCTCAACGGCGTGTTTGCATGCGGAGCGGGTGTTGAGGAGTATGCAACGGAGGCGTTTGGGTCCAGTCCTTGGAGGTTTGGAGGCTCTGTCGCAGGTGAAGCTGCAGGTGTGGCAGGAGAAAGGTCCGTGAATCCGTTTTGGGGCAGCTTGGAAGCAGGTGTGGTTTTGACCGGCGTTGAGTGCGTAGAGGGTGCTGGCGTCGTAGCGGAGTCTGGTGTTGTGGCGTTCGCAGAGTCCAGGGGTTCTGGCCCTGGGCGCGGTCCAGGCGCGGACGGGCGCAGACGGGCTTGCCTTTGGCGCGCCTTCGGCTGGGCGGCCTCCATAAGTGGGGGATAGGGAGGGAAGAGCAGCTGGGAGGCAGGAGCGGGGTGTCCAATGGGTAGCAGAGGGGCGGGCCGCAGGGACGCAGCAGCGGGAAGGAGGGGGAAATGGCGGTAAAACAGGCGGGCAGCAGGGAGCAGGTACGAGGCAGATGGCGGTCGTGTGATGGCGTGGGGAGCGATCTGCCTGCGAGCAGGTTCAGAGGTCGCTCCCACGCCACTGCATGGCCTCCTTAAGAGGGGGAGAGGGAGGGAGGAGCAGCTGGGAGGTGTGAGTGGGGTGTCCAATGGGGAACAGAGGGGCGGGGCCGCAGGGACGCAGCAGCCGAAAGGAGCGGAAAATGGCAGGAAAACAGGCAGGCGGCAGGGAGCAGGTACGAGGCAGCTGGAGGCCGCGAGGTGGCGTGGGGAGCGACCTGCCTGCGAGCAGTGTCAGAGGGATATGAACTCCATTTTTGAGGGGAAAGAATTCTCTTCTGCGTCTAGCCAAAAGTGGTTAAGGCCCATGTTCGATAGAGTTACCTTGATCTTGTGTAACCATGGAATTTTGTTGGATTTATCGCCTTCTCTAATATACTGAGGTACCTGCGCATAAGGAGCCAACTCCGGGGTAGTTCAGAGCCGTCGCCAATAGGCAAAAGGTCTAAAACCTGCTGCCTCTTCAAAAGAAGTACACCCCAGATCCATCTATAGCGGCCTTAATGGTGTGGACTGCCCTTCAAAACTTATTCTGTGCTTGGACTACATATGATAAGTTTTCGAATCCCCAGAGTTCAGCTCCGTAAATTATTGAGGCTTTAACCTTCCCTTGATAAATAGCCATGACCGGAGCGACTGGTTTGGTTAGTGATAGAGGATGTTCTTTTAGGAGGGCCCCCGTTAGTTGATTAGGCTTTACCACCAATAAATCCATCTGTGGCTTCCAATTTAATCTATTGTGACCCCTAAGTAGGCAAAAGAGTCAGTTTGTTTAAGGGGCACATTATTCATTTCTACTCTGGCTTTGACAGATTTACTTCTGTGCAAGACCATGAACTTGGTCTTATCTACATTGGCTACAAGCTCATGGTCGTCACAGAAAAGAGCAAATTGGTCGAGGGCTCTTTGCAGACCCACTTGAGTTTTAGACCAGATTAAAGTATTGTCTGCAAACATTGATAAAGGCACCCTCGAACCAGCGAGATTGGGAGCATCCTTGGGATAGTCAGAGTAGTAGGAGACCACTTTATTGATGAACAGGGAGAAAAGGGTAGCGGCTAGGATACACCCCTGTCATACTCCCTTGTTTACCAAAAAGTGTTCTGTTGTTTCCCCCTGTTGTCCCAAACTAACTTGACACATATGTAGAATCATGTAGTTTGATGCTAAATGAAAGGATCTCTGCGGGCATCCCAGCTTTGTTAAGAGTGTCCCACAATTTGTTGCGGGGCACTAAATCAAATGCAGACTTAAGATCTATGAATGCTGCATAGAGGGTGCCCCCCGCTAAGACCACGGTGTTCCAATATTTATTTATTTATTTATGCATTTTTATATAGCGCGGACTTTACCCGAAGGCGTCAGAGCGCTTCACAATAGGACCAGAAATGAAACATAATGAGAAACATTACACACTAACAGATTACAAAAGCATAAATTACGTTCCAATTAAGTAATAGTGACAATTGTGAGCAAACAAAATGCATGAGGTAGTAAAAATTGTGAGCAACCAAAAATACATGAGGTAGTAAAAAGTGCACAAGAGGAAAAAGTGACAAGTGTGCGGTTACAAGAGAAAACAAAGTATCATTTGAGGTATAATACTGCAAAAGGTGCTAGACACTCATGCACAAAAAAACAAGCGTTACGTAGGCAAAGGTGGCACTTGTGCAGGTATCAAGGTAGAACATGTGAGAGGTAGCAAACCGTGTGTTACCAGGGCAAAGTGGAGTGTGCAAGTTACAAAAGGGCACCAAACACAAGTACATGGAAAATACTACATACAGGCAGACACTCCAACCACAAGAACACACTGGGAAGGCACTTCCATGGTCATGGGAGGTAGAAATTTTCAGTAGTGGGAAGTCTTCCTCCCAATGACATGAGGACGTGAATTACTTTTGGAGGTGTCTCTGGAGGAGGAGAACTTTGAAGTCCCTTTTGAAGGCCTGGGAGGAGGCGGTGGTCCGTAGCTGAGGCGGAAAAGAGTTCCAGATTCTCACTGCGTTGCCTGAAAAGGATTGGGCCATTGTTCTCTCCTTCCTGAAAGTGGGAGGTTCAAGCAGTAGATTTTCCGCATTGCGTGAAGGTCTAGAGCCTCCAGAGAGTTTCAGTTTGTTCGCCAGGTATCGAGGAGAGGAGGAGTGCAAAGCTTTGTGGGTGATACAAGCGGTCTTGTAGATAGCTCTAGCCTCGAAGGGAAGCCAGCGGAGGGTAGATAACAACGGTGTGATGTGATCGCTTCTTTTGGCCCCATAAATGAAACGAGCTACTGAATGGAAAACAGACTTAAGTGGGGACAGGTGAGATTTGGGGAGGCCAGTAAGAAGAGAATTGCAGTAGTCTAGTCTGGAGAGGACCAGTGATTGCACCAGGGTTATAAGGTCCTGCTCCGGGAAGAAGCGTCGGATTCCCCAAAGAAGGCGCAGTTGGTAACGAGCAGATTTTGCAGTAGAATTAATGTGGGGAGTTAGAACGAGTTTTTTGTCTAGAATGACACCAAGGGATTTTGCGCTGTCGACAATGATGGGTTTATTGTTTAGTAGATTCATCTCATCCATCCATGATTGAACCGGGGGAGGAGAGAGTGAGGAGGAGAAGAGGAGGAATTCAGTTTTGGAGGGATTCAGAATCAATCGATGAGTTGACATCCAGTTTTGGATGGAGTCAAGAGTGGAGCTTAGGATGGAGAGATCATGAGTGGAGGTAACCTTGAGGTAGAGTTGAGTGTCATCTGCATAGAGATGATAGTGAATCCTGGATTTGCTTAGGAGGTTTCCCAGTGGTTCTAAGTAGAGATTGAACAATGTGGGTGCAAGTATAGAGCCTTGGGGAACACCTTGACCCACCGCTACAGGAGAAGAAAGACTATTCGCTATTTTGATCATTTGAGATCTGTCAGAGAGGAAGGATGCAAACCATTTAAGCACAGTGCCCTCCATGCCCATTCTCTGTTGAAGGATATTGAGGAGGGTATTGTGATTGACAGTGTCAAAGGCTGCAGAAAGGTCAAGGAGAATTAGCAGACAGGACCCCCCTGAGTCGAGTATCCTCAGCGCATCATCAACTACTTGCAGTAGGGCTGTTTCAGTGCTGCAGTTTTGGATGAAGCAATTGTCAAGAAGATCATTGTTCTTGATATGACGAGAGAGTTGTTTTGCTACACATCTTTCTGTGATCTTCGCAAGAAAGGGAAGGTTAGGGATGGGGCGGAAGTTGTTGAGGTCCTTCGCATCAGCAGTGGGCTTTTTAAGCAGAGGGGTGACCTGCCCAGTTTTGAAGGCGACAGGAAGAGAGCCTTGCCATAGGGAGAGGTTGATCAGAGTGGTCCAATAGGAAAAGGAATGGGTATAGAAGTCAACGGCAATGGCACTGGGGATAGGGTCAAGAGAATGGTTGGAGGGCTTTGTTTCGCGTATGCACTTGAGAAGTGCATACGCGATACAATACAACATCATAAATCTAAAGACTTGGTCAGTAGTACTGACATGGGAGCGAAATCCTGCTTGATATGTGGATAATATCTCATTATCATCAATCCACCCATTTACTGATGGGTCGATAGTTGGATGGGGAGGCTCGGTCCCCTTTTTTATATATTGGGATTATCTCTGCCCCGTGCCATGATTCTGGGATGGGGCGCCTCTAGACTTGCCTTGCTAAACCATTAGCAAGAATAAGGATATATTTCAACCAATTCTCCCGCTCAGATTTAACTATATCTGCCGGGATACCATCCGGGCCCGGGGCTCTACCTGCAGCCACCCCGTCAAGTGCATATTCTATTTCTAGAGGGGGAAAAGTTATTATTGTCTCTGGATCTACACACTGGAACTGTCCTGGGTCATATGTGCTAGAGGAGAATTGTGTCTGAAAATATGTGACTCAAGCTTCTGGTGGAATATTATTGGCAGGTTGCGTACTGGGGTGATCACTTCCCCACTTAATTAAATGCCAAAATCTACACCAGTTTTTTCCATTACATGCAGCTAGTAACTCCTTCCATCTATTTTCAGCGTGGGCCTTTTTTCCTTGTTTTTGGATTTGTATTCGGATCTCCTACTCCTTACCTCCTGAGTAAAACCTGCCCTTATTGCACTGGACAGAGCCCTGTAGGCGTTCCTACATGCCCCATTATACCATTTTGCAGCCTTGTGCCCTGTACCCCTAATGTCAGGTTCACACTCTGCAAGTAACTGTGCTGTTTGGCTTGCTGTGGGCAGATTCACACATGGTATAAAATGCCCCATCTTCGTCAAATTGTCAACCACCACCAGTACAGCGTTTTTTCCCTGATCCAAGGGCAGACCCGTGATAAAGTCCAGGCTTATGTTTTGCCAAGGCCGATCCGGAGTAGGCATAGGCATCAACAACCCTTTCCTCCTGGAGGTATTTCCTTTTCCTCTGGCACAGGTCTCACACCTTCCCACCCATCGTGTGGCGTCCCTAGCCAATGACTCCCACCAGAAGTATCTACGCAACAGGCTCACTGTCTTGGTTACCCCTGGGTGACCAGCCGATGGAGCGTCATGGCACCAACAAAAAGCCTTTTTACGTATCACCTCCGTAGGCAGATACAAACACTCCCCTTGAAAAGGCAGTCCCTGTCTTATCTTCCTGCCAGATTTCGCTGCAGCCCAACGGTTCCACGATACTATGGACCTGGATCTTTTCACCTCATCCAAGAAAGTCTCAGCTCTGACCACGCAAACCACCCTTGCTGAAGGTATGATAGAGCGTAGTTCTTCTTGCACCGGTTCTGTGGGTATTTCCTGTCTCGACAGGGCTTCCGCCTTCCTGTTCTCAATTCCGGGTCTGAATGTCACTACAAAATTGTACTCCGAAAAGAAGAGCATCCAACGCATTTGCCTTTGCGTCAGATGCCTTGCAGAGGCCATGTATTGGAGATTGCGGTGATCGGTATATACCGTCACTGCCTGACAAGCCCCCCACAAATACGGCCTCCACTCCTGAAAAGCTCTTTTGATAGCTAAAAGTTCCTTCTCGGCAATCGTGTAGTTTACTTCAGCAGAGCTCAATTTCTTTGACAGGTAAGCCACTGGATGTAGCTGACCGCTTGTTGGATCTCTCTGAGAAAGGATCGCCCAAATGGCTTCATCAGACGCATCTGCTTCGACGATAAATGGATGCTCTAACACAGGGTGCGTCAACACAGGAGCAGAGGTAAAAGCCCTCTTCAATGTCTGGAAGGCTTCCTCTGCCTCCCCTGTCCACACAAAAGGATTTCCCTTTCGTAGCAACTTGGTAATCGGAACAGCTGTCTGTGAGAAATGCAGAATGAACCGTCTGTAATAATTGGCAAAACCTAGGAAACTCTGCACCTCTCTCACGTTCCTAGGAGACGGCCAATCCTGCACAGCCTGTACCTTCCTCTCCGACATTCGCTGTCCGCTTGAGCTGAGATTCACTCCTAAAAACTCCACCTCCTGTACACCAAACTCGCATTTGCTCAATTTTACATATAAGCAATGCTCCCTCAATTTGTCCAACACCATGCACACCTGGGCCGTATGACATGAGACGTTCCGAGAGTATATCAAAATGTCATTGATATACATCACCACAAAGTGGTCCACGTACTCTTTTAACACGTCATTTATAAAGTACTGGAACGCTGACGGAGCGTTACACAGCCCAAAAGGCATAACCAGATATTCGTAGAGACCGTATCGCGTCTTGAAAGCAGTCTTCCACTCATCCCCCTCTCTTACTCTGACCAGATGATAGGCCCCTCGTAAGTCTAATCGTGTGTAGATCTTTGCCTCTCACCTGGTCGAGCAGAACGGAAATGAGGGGGAGAGGATAACGATTCCTGATGGTGTTTTTATTCAAGACGCGATAGTCCACACAGGCCCTCAAATTACCATTGGCTTTTGCTATGAAAAATAAAGGGGAGGCGGCTGGAGATCTAGATGGCCGAATGAACCCCAAACGGACATAATGGTCAAGATATTCCCTTAGATGCTTGGTTTCTGGCACTGACAATGCATACACTCTGCATGACGGTATTGTGGCATCTTCTACCAGATCGATGCGACAGTCATACTCCGGGTGAGGGGGTAGAGTCTCGGCTTCCTTCTCGCTGAAAACATCCTTATAAGACAAGTATTCCATGGGTAATTGTACGTCTGTTTCCACTGCAGTAGCGGCTATGAATGGAGCGGCCAACACTGCCACATGAGTGGACTCACAAGGCACTAGATGATCCTGACAGTTCTTCATCACAAAATGGAAGGTTTTTGTCTGCCAGTTAACCACCGGATTGTGTTTCCTTAACCATGGCATGCCCAGGATAACTTCATACTGCGGTGCAGCTATTATATTCAGAGACAATCTCTCTAAATGGACATATCCTTGCGTTATTATAGATAAACCCAACTCTCTGGTTCTTTCGGTTATATGTCCTGAAGTTAAAGGTTTGCCATCCACCGCTAGGACTTCTTCCGGATTCTCTCTCGGAACCCGAAGCAAGAATCTAACATCACCAGAATCTAACATCACCATGACTTGATGTTGTTCTGCATCACAGTCCAGTGTCATAAACACCACTATGTGCGACTCTGTTTCATCGTTACCATAAGATGACAAAGATGTAAGTTTCCACTCCTGTACTTCCCCACTCCTCTCTTGCTTTGCTTCTACTTCCTGCACTGTCGTAGACACAGCCACCTTTTTAAATCTACTGGAAGCACCGGAGGATTTGGGTTTCGATGGACATTCTCTGACGTAATGTCCCTTCTTTCCACAGTACATACATAGGCCCTGTACTCTTCTTATTTCTCTCTCCTCCCTAGACAAAGGAGCCTTAAGAGCGCCTATTTCCATTGGCTCGGGGACTGAGTCTGATCCCCCCATTACTCTACGAGGGCCTTTATCGCTACTGTAGACTCCCTTGTCCCATCTTCTGCGATTATACCCTCTCTCGTACAAACGACTATCCAGATGCAACACCAGATTCACCATGTCAGTAAATGAAGTAGGCTGAGGATCAACATGTGCTACTGCATCTTTTAGTTCCTATTTCAACCCTTGATAAAAGAGAGATAATCTTTTTTCCTCTGGCCATTCTGTTTCTGCCACCAACCTGTTAAAGGCAGAAAGATAAGTAACTAATTCTCCCCTCCCTTGCCTCAACTCCAGAAGCTCTCGGTCAGCACTAAAGGACGTAGCCCTTCTGTCAAACACTCTTTCAAATTCTGCTTTAAACGCAGTCCAATCCGAGAGGATGGGATCATCACGTTTCACCAAAGGCACTGCCTAAATCCGCCGCATCCCCTACCAAATATGAAATCACAAAAGCCACTCTGGAGTGGTTAGTAGGAAAAGAGGAAGGCTTGCATGAGAAATGCATAAGTACCTGTGTCATAAACACATGCACCTTGCGTGGATCCCCTGTGAATCTTTCGGGATTTGCAAGAGGAATGGGAGGGGGTACAGTCACCTGAACTGAAGAGGACGAAGCAGAGGCGTTAAAAGGATTGCTGCTCAGCCGTTCTACCTTTTCTCTTAACGCCGCTGTTTCGGCCTTTGATGATGCCAACTCTTGCTGCACAAGAACCAGCGCATGCAACACGTCCTCCATGGACGCCATTGATACTACACAAAAACCGGGCAGAGTGAAATTCTTGGGCTCGTAATTCTGTCAGGTTCACACTCTGCAGGATCTTCATGCAGTATCAATGCTCCACCTCCGGACCCTCCGAACACCCCGAAGTATATACACAGGGTGTTCAGACGATACGGTGAGGGAAAAAACCCCAAAAGGGGAAAAACCCAAAAGAAAAGAATAAAGAGGGAAAGGGCAGCAAGGGAACAGAAGCTGAAAAACAAAACATACAAATGTTAACACAAATAAAAGAACCCCTACTCTCATTACATTCTCACTAAATGAACACACAATGAATTCACCTGTAGGAATGCCTTGACCCCGCCCTTCCTACTGCGTCTTCTGATTTCCCATGTATCTGTACAACACAAGCACAACAAGTTAACACCAGGAATCTAAACCTCCCTTCTGAACTAAATGTGTTATCATAGAACCTACCCCTTCTCCCTGCAATCGCTGTTCTAAACAGTGGAATCCATGTATAGCAGAATAAAGCGAAATAGCGCAGGATTTCTAAGTTCAATCCATAGGTAGCACAACAAAATCCCTTGTAAATACAAAGTTAATCCAAAGTTCCAAAAGAAAGAACCCAAACACGGCAAGGCGTAGTTACTTCACTACTGCCCTCCGCTTTGGTATTTGTACTCCACTCGAGAATAGACGAACCAGTACTCGTCATGTATTCATGACGGTAATGCGGAGGTAACGTGACTCCACCCCCCTGCATTCCGCCACACCACGAGAAAAAGATTTCCAAACAAAAAAGGTAATCCAGTTACTAAGAACGCTAAGCGCCAACAACAAAATTCAAAGTTCAAAGATCCAAGATCCTTTCTAACCAAAAACCCTCGCAGCCGCGAGGTTTAGGACTTTCTGGAGAACACCCGATAGTCAGAAGGAACACCGAAGAACAACCACGCTCAAAGCAGCGCTCGATCCTTTACCAGAATAGCGTCTTCCTCACTGTCAACGAATCCATCCGATCCTCCGACCGGGCCAGGTCACAGCGGGAAACGCCAAGGAAACTCAGGACAGCCGTCCTGAAACGGTAACCACGGAATTACGAGCCCCGAACACCGGAACCCGCCCAGCCTATCAGCACTACCGCCGGGGCACCTGGGTAGTGTAGTTCTAAAGCTACGCCTCATGG
Source organism: Lissotriton helveticus (assembly GCF_964261635.1). NCBI lineage: Eukaryota > Metazoa > Chordata > Amphibia > Caudata > Salamandridae > Lissotriton > Lissotriton helveticus. The sequence continues at coordinate 1,820,452,750 of NC_136068.1, read as the reverse complement.
GATTTGCAGTTTTAGGCAGGCGCGCTCGCTCAGACCCTGACACCTAATGCTTCACACTCCAGGTTTGACAAAGTAAGTTCTAAGCTTGGTAAACAGAGCCTCATGGTGTACTGTAAGGGCTGATAACTTATCATCATTAGGATCTAGTTGCGAGAGGGCTACAAGAGAGTGTTCAAGTGTCAGCTTGATCTGAGATACCGTGGCCTCTTCCGCGGCAATCTGACCCCATTTTAACCTGCGGGAGTTGTTGGACACAATCACATCTGGTTTGGCATTGCCCAAACTACAACCCTTGTTCTCAGATAGAAACACATCTAATGTCAGGAGAAGAGGGTCGTGGTCGCTCTCTGGTCTATTCACGACCTCCATGTCCCTCATCCTTTGCCAGAGTTCTAAATTGATGAGGAAATAATCAATCCTACTTTTCCTTGTCCCACTACTAAAGTAGGTTTGCCTTGGGTATCTGATTTAGATCTTCCATTAACTGCACGGAGCCCACACTCCATTGTTAGACTTTTGAGCTGGAGCACAGCTTCAGACCATTTCTTAACTGTGGCGAGCATTAATGACGGGACACCCCAAACCGCGTCTTCATCACTAGTGAGGTTCCCGTCTTCTAGCCCAAGCGGCTCGAACGTGAAGTTAAAGTCCTCCGCAATGATCTTGTTACAGGGCCCATTTAGGATTTTCAAAAAGGAATCCAATACTGAGATGGTCGGCGAGGCCTGCCTACCTGCCCTCTGGCATAGACATTTATAAATAAACACTCAGACTCATGCTCGGGGGTTATCCTAATGACCTGAATATCTGGATTATCAATCGCTATCTCTTTGACCTGAAAACCAGCCTGTTGTCTCACCCATATTAATAAGCCACCAGAAGGACGCCCTTTGCTCCCAGAAGTTGCAGGCTTGCCAAATGCCAGGTAACCTGGCCGGAAAATTGTACTTAGAGCCCAAGTTTCTTGGAACGCAGCCATGTCACCCAATTCAATGAAGCTTATAATAAATAATAATAATCCACATTTGTAAAGCGCACAATCACCCGTGAGGGTCTCTAGGCGCTGGGGGCCGTCGGGAAGATTAAGCAAGCTATTGCCCAGAGTCACATGGTGCTGGGCTAATCTGCCGCCGATGCCAGGGATCGAACCATGATCCCCAGATTCCGGAGTCAGTTGCCCTAGCTGCGGCGCCACACCTCTCCCTAGTCCTCTGATCTTGTCTTAGTAAGCAACCCAGAAATGTTGCAGGAAATCTATTATATGACTTCTAGGCTAAACCGATCTTTTGTTCTAGGATAGCCAAGTCCTCAGTGCCTTGAGTCCCATTTGGTTTTGTTAGTTGGGAATTTATATCCACCTGTTGGGAGATGACAGAAACCTTGGGGGTCTCTTCCATCTCGGATGTATCAGCCGGTTACAGTCAGTCACAGCCATCTACACCAGACAGTGGGGCATATCTGTTTGAGAGATTTGATTCAAAAGGGTGCACTATAACCCCATAGTTGTTGCTGTGATAGTCACTATTGGGCCTCGCTCCTGGTGCAGAGTTACATTGGGGGCTATAAAAAAAACCTAGGGGAAGCACAGATATTTTAGCAGGACAGAGCCCTTCAATCCTATTTCTTAGACATTCAAATATGAGCCTGACTATACGCGTGTTATTAAAGTTCGCCACCACACAATCATCTCCTCCATTCTTCGCAGAATAGCCTACCCAAGAGCAGTGTTTGGCCAATATGAGATGATTGCAAATGTCCCAGCCCCAAACCCCCACTTCTTTCAAGTATGTGTTCAGCCAATGCATTATTTTAGCCATTAACTGTTTAGTGGATTTTACCTGGCCTTCCTGTAAAATAGGTACATCCCTCAGGACAACGACCAATGGTGCTGCCGCAGAAGGGAGATTTAATACCCTGGGGTCATGTCTAGGTGTGCTATTTCCCTGCCCATGATGTGTTGCAGTAAAGTTATGACTAAAAGCCTCAGGGGCTTGGATTGGTTGGTTATCTAAACCTAGCATGCCGTGCATGCCTATCGTGCTCCTAGTGGTCCTACGATTGGGCCCGTCTCCCTCCACCCTTGGCGTGCTCGGAATGAGCTGGGCAGATTCCCCAGACGTATTCCCTACCTCACTTCCTCCACCCTCCTGGGACACTATACCCTCATCAGAAGTAATTGCCTCCCCCCTATTTCTAGTATGTGCAGTAGGTAGTGAATTAGAAATGTGTGGAATGTCAGGAAGCGAGTTGGGAATTGTGGGGTTACTTGTTGCTTTAGACACCATCTCAGTAGATCCAATTTCCCCCCCCGCAATAGTACCATGGCTGAAACATGATTGGACACAGCTAAACGTTCGAGATCAGTTACTTTCTCCTCTATTACAGTCGATCTCTCAAGGATTGGAGAGAAAGATGCCGATATTAGGGCCCCCATTCTAGCCCATAGACTCTCTTCGTTTACAACCAGCAGGTTTCCAGTCATGGTCACGTTCTGGGTGCCTACTGAACGGGTGGTGGGCTGAGGCTGAGGTGGAGTTGAAGATGTTAATGGCTCTAGCTCGCCAGTTTTAGACACTTTAGGCATTTTAGCATTCTTTTGCCTTTGGGGACCCCCTCCCCGCTTCCTCTTTGAGGCTGGGTCTGGTAAAGTTCCCAGTACTTGGGCTTTAGATTGTGGGACAGACCTCGTCATCACTCGTTGCAGAGTGGGGATTGGTGAGCTCAATAGTGCCTGATCACACGGGGTGGAACTAGTCGATGGGTGCGCCGTGGTTGGACGATCCAGCGGTAGTGAAGGAGTTTGGCTGCAGCCCCCTACAGAGTTCAGAGAGTCTCAGCCTATGGTCATGCAGCCTTCAGGCGAGCGAACAAGCGTTAGGCCACCCAAGGATGACCGTTTATTTTGCTGGGGATCAAGCGATAGCCGCCGTTAAGTCATGGCGATTTCATGAGCTAGTACCGAGGTAGCTCTTTCAATAAATTGGTCCAAAGTCCCAACAACACTTCCACCCTTGACGGCATTCCGCCCCCTCCCCTCCCGAGAATTCATTGTTAGCAAAATTCAGCAGCTAATTGCTAATTGCTCGTATTGCACCAGCCCAACTATCAGAAAACGTAGTGGAGACTAACCTTCAAAGGCCGGGCAGCTAAGAGGTTTCATTTTCCTCTTCTCACCCTCATGTGGCCTCTGAGACTCCATTTGGGTTCTTGCTGTGTCGTGCAGCCTCCTCACACACTCCAAACTGCCTCTAACTGTGGCTCAGGCAAACAAGTGTAGCTAATCACTCCCACTTCCTGGTTGTGATGTCATCAAGCTGCACCTGTATTGCTGATTCCCGATTTTGCGATTTCTTAATTTGCGAATTTCGCAAATAAGGAATCGCAAAACAATATTCTCAGATTTTTTTGCGATGTTTAAGAAATCGCAAAACTTTAGCGATATTTTTTTTTTTTTTTTTTTTAATATTTTTATTCAAAAAAAGTTTTTTTAACTTTTTTCCCCCCTCTGGAGCGCAGAGAGGGCATGGAGCAGATAACAAAGGAAAGCAACATTGTCTACTCATATGAAGTTTACACCATATGTTTCGAAATAAGGTAAACAAAAAGAGAAACAACTTTTTAACACCAAATTAATCCATCCCTCAGTATTGGAGTAATTTACCTCTACTTATACATACTAGATAACATCAAGCACATTATATCTATGTTATTCGTTATTGAATCCTTTTTTTACACAAAGTCTACAGACTCATACAGATTATATACACATTATATACATATACCTTTCCTATACACACTAATACAAGTTATATACAAATTATATACATTTACCTTTCCTATACAGATCACTCTTCTCCCTTCCATTTCGTTATTATCCCCCAAATTTCCAAACCTATTTTCCTCAACCTTTTACCTCTTCTGGAGTAGATCGCTTTTTCTAGATTGTATATGCTCAACAGCCTGGCTAACCATTGTTGAAATGATGGGGCCATTTGATCTAACCATACAGTGGCGACGCACAATCTGTACACTGCCATAGCCACAAAAATGAAATATTTCCCTGTGTCAGCTACGTTATTACCATCTACCCCTAACAAGATAATCGCAGGTGTTAGGTTAGCAGGTAATTTTAGAGCCCTTTGTAAAAACATTTCTATCTCTTTAAGTATTCCAGCTAGACTTGGACATGTTGCGAACATGTGAATGGCATCTGCGGCTACACACTTGCATCTAGGACAATTAATACCAGTTGTCGCTCCCCACTGTGCCAGTTTAGCCGGGGTATAATATAGCCAGTACATAGTCTTGTAGTGCTGTGCTTGTAGTGACGCAGAGCATAGGATGTTTACCCCCAGTTCCAATGATGTATTAAAACACTCTTGTCCTATGCCCAGCTTCCTTGACCAAGTTTCCCCCCATTTATCCATATCATCTGGCCTATGTTCATTTAGCTCACAATAAAATCTTTTAATTGTACAATCTACTCCAGTCTCTATTATCTCCAATATGTTATTTTTTTCAAATCCACATGTACCCCCTCTTTTATTTTGTAAAAAACTCCTTACTTGTAAATATTTAAAGAAATGTTGTGTTGACAAATTAAATTTTTCCTGTATTGTTACAAATTGCTTCATCCCTTGTGTCCCCATTACATCTCCTAATTTTTTTATCCCTTTCCCATACCATTCCGCAAAAACTACATCAGAAAATACATCTCCCGAAAATAACGTATTCTTGTGTAACCTCGTATACCTATTAAAGTTCCCTAGACCAAACTTTTTCATAAATGCCTTCCATATTTTATATGCGTCCGCTAAAGTCTTGAAGCGTGTTCTTTTAAAATATGCCGTGTCAAAGTTTTTCAAAAAAATATCTTTTGTTTCTTCTCCCATCAATATACCATATACTGCTAATGACCCTAGGTGATCTTCCCCTTCTACTTCAGCTCCGCCTATTAATCCCGCCATATATTGCAGGGCAGCAGCCCAATAATACATCTTGATGTCTGGTAGCGCCCATCCTCCTCTTTCTCGCGGAAGTGCCAGAAATCTAGCCGCTCTCCTAGTTTTCCCTTTAGACCATATAAATTTGTTAATCATATTCTCAATCCTTTTGAACCAGATGTTGTCAAACCATAAAGGAATTGTTCGAAAGAGGTATAAAAATTTCGGCATGATTAACATTTTTATAATGTTCACTCTTCCAACCAGGGTGAGATGGAGATTGTTCAGTCTATCTAGTTTCCCCCCAACTTTCCGTACAATAGGGTCGATATTTAATTCAACTATCTTATCTAGTTCTGAGGTTATAGTTATTCCCAAATAGGTTCCCGTCCGTGCCACCCGAGGGTCCTGGCATAGAGTCTTGTTATTTTTTATGATTTGTGTTTTCCCAGTATTCAAAGAATACCCGGAGATCTTCCCAAAGTTCTTTGCCTCCTGCTCCACATGTGTTATAGCCTCTGTGGGTGATGATGTTATGACCGCCACGTCATCGGCATAGGCCAATATTTTGCACTCCCCCCTAGGTGTAACGATTGGGGAAATGTTCCTATTTGACTCCAGTCTTCTAATTAGAGGGTCTAGATATATTGCAAATAGCAACGGGGAGCATGGGCATCCCTGTCTTGTACCCCTATTGATCTTTACTTTGTCCGTTAACCCAGCATTGATTCTTATTGCCGCCACAGGCTCTCTATACAATGTTTTTAACGCTGTTAAAAAACCTCTCCCAAAACCAAATTTTTCCAAGACACTCCACATATATACCCATGACACTCGGTCGAAAGCTTTTTCGGCATCAAGTAGTAGTACCGCAAATGAATCCCCATCAGCCTCCGTTTTATCCATGAGGGTAATTAACTTCCTTACGTGATGTGTAGTCCCCCGTCCTGGTATAAAGCCATGTTGATTGTTAGTGACTAAAGGTGTTATTATACTGGCTAATCTTGTTGCAAGTGCTTTTGAATAGATCTTAGTGTCCGTATTCATAAGAGTAATCGGTCTATATGACCCTGGGTTAGTTGGCGTTTTCCCTTTCTTAAGGATAACCACAATTTCGGCCTCCGACCAAGTGCCTGGTATTGAAATTCCCGTCTGTGCCTGTTTCATAGTGTGTAACATATCCCCACGTATCTCCTCCCAGAATACCTTATAGAACTCTAGCGGGATTTTGTCCGGACCAGCCGCCTTTCCTGATGGTAAACTCTTCATGGCTGTTTTTACCTCCTCTAATTCTAGCATGTTATCAATCCTCTTCTTCTCTACTTCCTCCAGCTGTCCCCCCTCATGACCATTCAAATACTCAGTTATATCTTCAGGGTCTTTTATATCATTTTCAGAATATAAATCCGTATAAAAAAGCCTAAAGACTTCCCTTATTTGTTGTGTATTGGTTACAGTCGCTCCTGTGCTATCTTTAATTGCTTTTATCTCCCCAAAGGACACCTGCTGCCTAGTTCTAGCTGCTAGCATTTTGCCCACCCTTTCATTCAACTCGTAACAGTTCTCCCTATTTACTGTATATTGCTTGGCTGCTCTTTCTGCTAACTGTTCTTCCTCCTCCATTCGCAGTTTTACGAGTTTAAGGTATGCGGAGTTCGTTGGAGCATCATTATCAGCATTGGTCCTACTGTTCAGTTCCTCCTCCGCCCGCAATAACTCCCTCCTTACCCCCTCACTTCTTTCTTTGTCCTGTTTCCTTTTCCTAGCCCCATAACTAATGGTCTCGCCCCTCACACCGGCTTTAAAACAATCCCACACTGTTCCTACGGGTGCTGTATGCCTATTAATATCCAAAAATTCAGTAATCCATCTCCTCATATGTTGGATATACGCGTCCTCCACTAAAAAAGCCTTTTCAAAGGACCACTCCGAAACCTTCCTTGCCTCTGTCATATCTTTCAGAGTAGTTATAAGAGGATTATGGTCCGATAACAGCCTTGGTATTCTTTCAATATCTATCCCATCCCCACCTTGGTTATTAACGAAAAAATAGTCTAGTCTGACACTTATCCTATGGGGTGCTGAGTAATATGTGAAACCATCCTGACCAGGGTTAAGAGTGTCCCATACATCAATCAAGCCATTATTTCTAGCTAAGTTAGCAACTGCTTTATAGACTCTTTTCTTCCTTCCCTTATACTTAATTGGGGGCCCCAACCCCAGCCCCAGTCCCCCTGCTCCGTTAATATTGAAATCTTTACGGCTGACTGAGGAGAGAGTTAGGCAAGGTCTACCCGAGCCTCAGACTCAAAACCAGGGGCAGCCCCAATGTCAAAAATCGCCTTTGGGGTTTGAAATGATGTACTCAATGCTCAAACAGATACAGACGGAGGCAAGGGTAGAAAGCCAGAGAGCCAGACAGGAAAGTAAAAAGATACAAAACGCTCTTCGGAAGGTAAATAAAGCGTGCACAGAGTTGGCAGGGAGAGTCACAGAGGTGGAAGAAAGAACGGGGTGCCTGGAAGATGAAATGAAGGGATGGAAGGGATTCAGACAAGACCAAGAGAAAATGAATAATGATGTATTATGGAAACTCGAAGATTTCGAGAATAGGCAGCGGAGAAACAATGTTAGACTCCTAGGTATTCCGGAGGGAAGGGAGGGTCAGGACGCAAGAGCCTATATAATCGAATTTCTCAAGGGGGCTCTCCCAGATATAAAAGGCTGGAACTGGGAAGCTGAGATTCAGCGTGCCCATAGGTTCCCTTTCACACAGAGAAAGGGTGAGGGATTAAAAAAACCTAGAGCATTTTTAATATATGTGGGCAACTTTTTATTGAGAGAGGAGATAATGGCCAAAGCAAGACCACAAGCAAAGTGCAGATACCAGGAGATAGAGTTCTTTGCTAGACCTGACTTCTGCCACACAACGGTAGAACGTAGGTGGAGACTCCGGGAGCTGATAGCTCCATTTCAGAGAATTGGGTGAGAGGCATACCTAATGTTCCCTAGTAGGCTTAAAGTGGTTAAGGACGGCCAGTTTAAGATCTTTTACTCTGAGGTTAGAGCAGCTGAATTTTTGACATGGCTTAAGGAAAGGACCCCACAGAGCAGTGCACAGTCTCAGGATTTAGTGGTAGACTTACCCGATAAAAGCAGTAGGATATAAAAAAGTTAAAAAAAAAAAAAAAAAATTTTTTTCTCCAGATCTTATGAATAAATTCTACAGAAGCATAAGAAATGTTATATGAATGTGTAGATGTTAACAATGAGCATTCTCTATGTAGAGGGTTTTTGACATGATAAGAGCGGGGGGGGGGGAGGCGTTGGACCCAAACAGACGCAGCTGTCACATCTAGGTCCGATGGACCTACTTGCCTGTAGGGGGGGTGGGATAGCCGGGGTGGGGGGAAAGGGTGGGAGACACGGGGGGGGCAAGGAGCGTAAAACAAATAAGAAATGTATAATACAGGAAATACTGCAGAATAAGGGGAATAATGAAACAGAAGGAAGCTTTGTGTTTGTTGTGTTATATAAAGCCGTGGCTACAGTGTGTAACCTGTTTTTTTTTTATATGATTAAAATTGTGATTGTTTTTGTTAAAAACCCCGGATGAGTATACGAGTAATGACATGGAATGTCTGTGGCCTTAATGACAAGACCAAAAGGCAGAAGGCAGCTGTTTTGATTAAAAGTCTAAAAATAGATTTCCTATTACTCCAAGAGACACATATACAACTGTCTGAAATTAGGCTGTTAGATCAGTTGGGTCTTACGGTTCTAGCATACTCTAGGCAGGGAAGTAGGAATAGGGGGGTTGCGGTTATGGCAAGGCAAAGAGGGGTAACCACCAGGAAAAAATGGGAGGATGTATGGGGGAGATGGGCCTTGATAGAATGCTTGGTCGGAGAAACGTGGGTTACTTTTGGATCTATTTATGGGTCTACAGGAGATGATCCAGAGATCTTTGAGGAAATTGATATTGAGCTGGCAACCTGGGCCCCATTTATAGTGATAGGAGGAGATTTCAATATTAACTTTAGCGATATTTTTTAATATATCCTGTTTTGCGAGTCTGAAACTGCGAATCTCGCTATTTCAGATTCGCAAAACGGGATATTGATACATATGCCCCTAGATTCCTTGCAGGTTGCTTTAACATCAAAAGGTTTAGATGTCTGCTAGAAAACTCTAACAGAGACATAAAACCACCCCAAATGTCATATACTATGTTATATGTGTGTTTTTCTTGTTATAAATCTTTTGTTGTGATATTTTTCCCTATTTAAGCACGAGTAAACAAGGCATCATCTCCAACATATTTAACAATAGCAAACCAGTTGCATCAAGTTACAAACATTAGTCAGACATTACAATAATTACAGGGTATTCTACTCAGTGCTCTAGAGTATGACGGTATTCCCATAGGGACACTGCTTACGTTATTGCTATAGGGATACTGCTGATGTTATTGCCATAGGGATACTGCTGACGGATACTGCTGAAGGCATTTCCATCGAGCTACTTCTGACGGTATTACCATAGGCGTACTGCTGATGTTATTTCCATAGAGATACTGCTGATGGTATTACCCAAGGGATACTGCTGATGTTATTACCATAGGGATACTGCTGACAGTATCACCCAAGGGGTACTGCTGATGGTATTACCATAGGGATACTGCTGACAGCATTACCATAGCGATACTGCTTACGTGGATATTGCTGATGGTATTTGTTAGACCTGGCATCTTTGGCGTGGTTTCCCCCTATCTTTTTGCCTCTACCGTCTGTATTTTTGATCCTGTGCTGGATTTCGTTTTTGCTGGTTTAGACGCTTTGGACACTCTGCCACTGCTGATCAGTGCCAGAGTGTAAGTGCTCCCTATGTAAATTGTTATTCTGATTGGATATACATGTTTGGCATATTTGTATCACCATGAAGTCTCTAGTAAAGTGCACTGGGTGTGCCAGGGCTGGTGATGACAGATGCTACTAGTGGGCCCGCAGCACTGATTGTGCCACCCACAGGAGTAGCCCTAAAATGATGTCTCAGGCCTGACACTGCAGTGCCTGTGTGCAGTTTAGAAACTGCCATGTCCTCCTGGTCAGTGTCCCCACTGACCAGGCCTAACCCTTCCCTTTTTGTGCACATCAGTCACCCCTATGGAAGGCCCAAGGTACCCCCCTGAGCAGGGTGCAGTGTATGTAAAAGGTAGAGCATGTACTAGTGCAGGTGACATGCTCTGATAGTGAATGGCTGCCATTTTCGTTCTCACTATTGTAAGGCTATCTTGCTCCATAGATTAACATGGGGGATGCTGGCTACAGTGGCTTGCAGCATTTCTTCCCATAGGAACAAGATAGGACATAAGTATCTAGTATCCCTGAACTCAGATTTTAATAACACATCTTTTAGGAAAGGTTGTTTTTAAATCCTGTGTTTGAGAACAGCACTTTTAGAAAGTTGCTGTTCTCTTGTCTGACCCTTCTGTGTGCCTTGGCCTGTTTGTGTATTGACTGTCTGGTTTGAGAGTGACAGGGGCTGGGGATTCCCCAGGAGGCTAGCTGAGTCAGCCCTAGGCTGAATGACTGCATTTGCAACTGGAGTGGTGGGAGGAGTTAGCACCTGGGCCTGAATAGGGCTGTGCCTGCCTTCCACTATGCTGGCTCCACCTCCTGCTAGGCGGCTGACGACCCTGCACCTCACTCTGAAAGAAAGGAAGAAGCCAGCAAAACAAAGTACTCAGGAAACACCCAGAACTGGTTCAGACCGGGCTCAGGGCCCACATGCACAGAGAGAACAAAGACTTTAGGTGTATAAGTACAGGACCCCTGACAACAGAAAATCAGATCATCCTGGAATCAAGAAGGAACCTCTGGGGGGAGGAGCCAAGCTCGCGACCGTGATGGCCGCGTTGTAGCTCGGCTCCGTCAAACCTTCCTGCCTGAACTGTCTATCCTGCACCTTATCCTGCCCCGAGAAATCTTATTTGCTGGACTATGGACTTATGACGTTTTGCTGGCACTCACCGTCTGCTCCGGATGTTCTTAAGTGCCGCGGATCCTGAGCTGCGCCCTTGTTCGCTTCGTGGCCTCCGGGGCGGGCAGGCCTGGTACTCGTCTGCGGCGCCCAGGCGGGGCGGAGCGCCGGGGCCGACCCCTTGGTGGAGGAGCGGGGTCGGCAGGAGCAGCCATTGTGCGGTTGGACCGGTGGCGACTGACCGGGCCTGGTCTGGCTGTCTGGAGACCTGGTGGTGGAGTGCTGCCTTTCACGGACGGGGGTTGACCGAATGGGCGACTCGTCTCCCCTTTGTTCTCCTGTCCTGCCATCTTGAAACCCTCCGCCCGGTCTCGGCGGGCGGCGCCCGTGGGTCGGTGGCGCCGGCTGCCTCAATATTCTGGTGACCTGCCTTTTTGCCCTGAGGGTTCCAATGCTTGTCGCCGGCTGGTTCCCATCGAGCTCTGTTGGTGGCCGGATTGGGGTCGGAGATTGCCGCGGCCGCGCCGGGCTGCAAAGATGGCGGCCCACACCCTGCATCTACGCCCATTTGGGGACGGCGACATTGGCTCGCCGCACGGCACGTTTGCTGAATACCGTAAAGGTGAGCCTACAGTTGGCGACGTTTTCGCCGCCTTGTGTTCCTGGCGTGCTTCCATGACTGTGCCTGTCGATGGGCTGGATGGTGGCCTTTGTTCCCGGCTCGTTGGGCCGTCCCCTGCGTGTATGGCTTCGCCGCTTCAGGGTGCTGCGGTGCCTTTCCTGGAAATTGAAAATACTAAGGCCACCGCTTGTTTGGACGTTCAGATGCCTGCTGCCTGGTATTGTCAAGAGTTTTTCCCAGTGGTGGATGCATTGGAGAGCCTCCAGCCGAGATCCGTCCGGATCGGTCTCGCCGGGTCCCCCGGTGATTTTTTGCCTCGGCCTGCCGAGCGGAGATCCTGTAACTGTTTCACCGGGACAATTTTTTCCCCTTGGTCTGCGGAGCTGAGCTTGAGTTGCCTGCTGCTGTTGCTGTCCTTTTTTACTCATCCGGTCCGAAGCCGTTATAACTTGTGTAGTAGCTCGACGTTTGGAATCCCTGTTTTTCACCTCTGCCCCCTCATGTTCTGGTTCTTTGTGCACTCTGTGCCTATGGCACTGGACAGACGAGGACAGGGTTGAGATGACCTTGCACCGCCGGACTATTACTTTGTGGCGTGACCGGATGACCGCCTTGCGGCTCTACATGTATGATGCTTCCTCTTCATATTCCTGGTACCTGTTTATTGTTTTGCAATGACTTTCTCTTCTCGTGGGCTTTGAATGTGCTCGGACGGGGGAGGTGGGGGCTGATAGTTTTGATTCTGTGTCTCCTCTCCCGATAGTTTTTTCCTTCCTTTCCCTTTCCTCTCTTTTTGTCTATATGGTTTCTTCCTTACTTTTTGACTCTTCTATATTTCGGGTTTCCGGTTAGGGCGACAGGCACGCTGCTGGGGGGGTAGGCCGTAGCCTTCCGCAGGGGTGCTGGGTGGTGTGAGTGGGTGGGGGGTCTGTCTTTTTGTTTTTCTTTTGTTCTTGGTTCTATGGCTCTTGTGTATTCTTTTTCTGGGTGCTGCGTCTGCATGTAGGCCTCCTGGGGTGTATTTTGCTAGCGTGGGCACACGGCCTCCCTGATACCGATGTTCATTGCGCATCCATTACTCCTGTTTCCTTTGGCTCCGTGGGCTGCCCCTTTTTCGTGTGCTTTATTTGCCATGGGGCATATACTGTGGGGCCGCATCCTCTTTCCCTGTTTTTTCAACCCTTTTTTCTGATGCTCTTTTCCCCCTTTTTCCCCTTCCTTCTCTCTTTCCCTGGGTCGATGTAGCGGATGGCTTCGTATTGCAATCCTGACTTCCTTTCTATGTATTGATGCGTATTCTTGTGGTAACGGGTGGGCGTTGGGCAGTGGATGGTATTGTTTGCTGATGTGGGACTCATGTTTTGCCCTTGCTATGATGTAGCTGTTCTTTTTTTGAAACTCGCTGTGTTTTGTTCCACTGCCTGTTGACGACCCGCCACGGACTTTTGGACTTTAATAACTGCAATGTTCCTGCTCCTCACCCTATTATATTATAAAATTAACCTTCACTTTTCCTTCTCACTGTGGTTTCCTTGTGGCTATTTGCTTTGCTTTGTTGCATCTGTTATATAGGAGACCTGCTGGAGTTTCTTTCCTGGCCTATGTGCTAATACAGTGTGGTGGCCGGCCCGATGGGTTGTAGGCCCGTATTTGTTAGCTATATCTGCACAATAAAGGTTTTCAAAAAAAAAAAAAAAAAAGAAGGAACCTCTGCCAAGGAGAAAGCTGACTCTGAAGAAGGAAGACTGTCCTGCTGTTGCTCTGCTGGACTGACCTGCTGTTGCTTTCCTGCCAAGGAGAGGGGAAGGACTTTGCTGTGTGCTGTGTCCCCTGTCTTGAAGGAATCTCCAAGTGCCTGAGAAGAGCTGGCTCCCTGTTCTGAAGTCCCAGGAACAAAAGCACTTCACCCCCAGCTTCCCTGAACTCTGCTGAGAGAGTTCTGTCCTTCCTAGAGTGCTTGATCCAGTTGTGGGGCCTCTGGAAGTTGTACCTGTGCTGGGAAGCTTGAAACTAAGCTTGAGAGACTTTTGAAATTGAAAAGTGTTGCATCGCTCGCTTGCGGAGCGCATCCCCGACAGTGCGAGAAGTTTCCCGCTGCTACGAAGGTCGAGATCGTCGCAGTGCCTGACACCGCTGCCAGAGCCGTGGCATCCTTCATTTGCGGACGCACCAGACCGGTGCGGGACAGCCGAACATCGCTGCGAGTGTCGTCGCAGAGCCTGTCGTCGCTGGGTGAGATCGCCGCACTGCTGTATTGCGGACCGCATCACGTCGCTGCGAGCATCGTCGCAGAATCATCGCATCGAGGAGCTGCGAGAGAGAGAATCACCGCTGGACCGCACATCGTCGCCCCGGAGATAGTCGCAGCCCCTACGAGATCGTTGCATCGTGCCTTTGCGAGAACAAACTTCCTACGGAAACTACGCACCGGAATCCATACAAGTGGCCTTCCTCCCCATACAGACCAGATTCGTCGCAACACGCCCGCTGCTGCAGCGGGGGTGTCGCATCGCCTCCCCAGGGTCTCAGGAGCAACGCATCGCTTGTTTTCCACCGCACCAGCTTCTGCTTTTGGAACTTTGTTACAACTAAAAGGTACTGTGAGTAAACGTGACGCAACTGTGAACTTTTCACGCATCTGTGGTTTATTTTATCGCAACCTGAAGAACTTTATCGCAAACCTTAAGAACTCTTTTGAAACCATATTCTTGAACTGTGTATGTTGGATTTTTGTTGTTTTGGTCTTGTGTAGTTTAGATTAAATACCTTTATTTTTCTAAACTGTTGTGGAGTCAGTTTGTGGTGTTTTCACTGTGTTACTGTGAGTGTTGGTACAAATACTTTACGCATTGCCTCTGGTTAGCCTAGACTGCTTGTGCCAAGCTACCTAGAGGGTGAGCAGGGGTTATCTCAGAGGGTTATCTCCTTGCCCTGACTAGAAGCAAGGGTCCCTATTTGGACAGTGGTACCTACCTCTGCCAACTAGAGACCTCCAGTTCTAACAGTATTACCATAGGGATACTGCTGATGACGTGGATACTGCTGACGGTATTACCATAGGGATACTGCTGACAGTATTACCATTGAGATGCTGCTGACATTATTACAATATGGATACTGTTGACGGCATTACCATAGGGAAACTGCTGATGTTATTACCATCGGGCTACTTCTGACGGTATTACCATAGGCATACTGCTGACGGTATTTCCATAGAGATACTGCTGATGGTATTACCCAAGGGATACTGCTGACGTTATTACCATAGGGATACAGATGACGGAATTTCCATAGGGATACTGCAGACGTGGATACTGCTGATGTTATTACCATAGGGATGCTGCTGACGGCATTACCATAGGGATACTGCTGACGGCATTACCATAGGTATACTGCTGACGTGAATACTGCAGACATTATTACCATTGGTATACTGCTGACGCCATTACCATAGGGATGCTGCTGACGTGGATGCTGCTGACGTTATTACCATAAGGATGCTGCTGACGGTATTACCATAGGGATACTGCCAACGTTGATACTGCTGACGTTCTTACATAGGGATACTGCTGACAGTATTACCATCAGGCTACTGCTGACGGTATTACCATAGGGCTACTGCTGACGATATTACCATTGGGCTACTGCTGACGGTATTACCATAGGGATGCTGCTGACGGTATTACCATAGGGATACTGCCAACGTTGATACTGCTGACGTTATTACATAGGGATACTGCTGACGGTATTACCATAGGGATACTGCTGACGATATTACCATTGGGCTACTGCTGACGGTATTACCATAGGGATACTGTGGACAGTATTACCATAGCGTTACTGCTGACAGTATTACCATAGGGATACTGCTGACAGTATTACCGTAGGGATACTGCTGAAGGTATTACCATAGGGCTACTGCTGACGATATTACCATTGGGCTACTGCTGACGGTATTACCATAGGGATACTGCTGATGGTATTACCATAGGGATACTGTGGACAGTATTACCATAGGGTTACTGCTGACAGTATTACCATAGGGATACTGCTGACAGTATTACCTTAGGGATACTGCTGAAGGTATTACCATAGGGATACTGCTGACGGTATTACCATAGGGCTACTGCTGAGTGTATTACCATAGGGATACGGCTGATGGTATTACCATAGGGATACTGGTGAAGGTATTACCATAGGGATATTGCTGATGGTATTACCATAGGGATACTGCGGATGGTATTACCATAGGGATACTGCAGACGGTATTACCATAGGGCTACTGCTGAGTGTATTACCATAGGGATACTGCCGATGGTATTACCATAGGGATACTGGTGAAGGTATTACCATCGGGCTACTGCTGACGGTATTACCATAGGGATACTGCGGATTTTTTAATTTTTTGCAGAGTTTTATATAGCGCGAACTAGACCCGAACCGAATCAGGTATCAGAGCGCTTTACATGTTTTCCAGATACGTTACATGAGGACACACTTTCATTTTAGGCACGGGGAGATTAAGTGATTTGCCCAGAATCACAGGAGGTTTTTGGCGTCGTTACCGAGACTCGAACCCAGATTCCGAGGTCGAGTGACCTAGCCGTTAGGCCAACTCCTCTCCCCACCTGGTATTATTACAATAGTAATACTGTAGACGGTATTACCATAGGGCTACTGCTGATTGTATTACCATAGGGCTACTGCTGAGTGTATTATGGGTACTGCCGATGGTATTACCATAGGGATACTGGTGAAGGTATTACCATAGGGATGCTGCTGACACCACTACCATGGGGATGCTGCTGACGTGGATGCTGCTGACGTTATTACCATAAGGATGCTGCTGACGGTATTACCATAGGGATACTGCTGACGTAGATACTACTGATGGCATTACTATAGAGATACTGCCAACTTTGATACTGCTGACGTTATTACATAGGGATACTGCTGACAGAATTGCCATCAGGCTACTGCTGATGGTATTACCATAAGCATACTGCTGACAATATTACCATCGGTCTACTGCTGATGGTATTACCATAGGGATACTGCTGACGATATTTCCATAGGGATACTGCTGATGGTATTACCCAAGGGATACTTCTGACGTTATTACCACAGGGATACAGCTAATGGCATTTCCATAGGGATACTGCTGACGTGGATATTGCTGATGGTATTACCATAGGGATACTGCTGACGGCATTTCCATAGGGATACTGCTGATGTGGATATTGCTGACGGCATTGCCATAGGGATATTGCTGAAGGCATTACCATAGGTATACTGCTGGTGGCATTACCATAGGGATACTGCTGACGGCATTTCCATAGGGATACTGCTGACGTGGATATTGCTGATGGTATTACCATAGGGATACTGCTGACGGCATTTCCATAGGGATACTGCTGATGTGGATATTGCTGACGGCATTGCCATAGGGATATTGCTGACGGCATACTGTCCTGACGTTATTACCACAGGGATACAGCTAATGGCATTTCCATAGGGATACTGCTGACGTGGATATTGCTGAAGGTATTACCATAGGGATACTGCTGAAGGCATTACCATAGGTATACTGCTGATGGCATTACCATAGGGATACTGCTGACGGCATTTCCATAGGTATACTGCTGATGGTATTACCATAGGGACACTGCTGACAGCATAACCATAGGGATACTGCTGATGGCCTTACCATAGGTATACTTCTGATGGTATTACCATAGGGATACTGCTGACGGCATTACCATAGGGATACTGCTAACGTGGATACTGCCGACGTTATTACCATAGGGATACTGATGACGGCATTAACATAGGTATACTGCTGACGTGAATACTGCCGACATTATTACCACTGGTATACTGCTGACGCCATTAGCATAGGGATGCTGCTGACGTGGATGCTGCTGACGTTATTACCATAAGAATGCTGCTGACGGTATTACCATAGGGATACTGCTGACGTGGATACTGCTGACGGCATTACTA
The DNA here is from genome assembly GCF_964261635.1 of Lissotriton helveticus. Lineage (NCBI taxonomy): Eukaryota > Metazoa > Chordata > Amphibia > Caudata > Salamandridae > Lissotriton > Lissotriton helveticus. The sequence continues at coordinate 1,820,435,200 of NC_136068.1, read as the reverse complement.
TAGGGATACTGCCAACGTTGATACTGATGAGTGTATTACCATAGGGATACTGATGACGGCTTTACTATAGGGATACTGCTGATGTTATTACATAGGGATCCTGCTGACAGTATTACCATAGAGATACTGCTGAGTGTATTACCATAGAGATAATGCTGATGGTATTACCATAGGGATACTGTTGACTGTATTACCATAGGGATACTGCTGACTTTATTACCATAGGGTGCTGCTGACTTTATTACCATCGGGCTACTGCTGACGGTATTACCGTATGGATACTGCAGACGGTTTTACCGTAGGGATACTGTGGACGGTATTACCATAGGGCTACTACTGACAGTATTACCATAGGGATACTACTGACTGTATTACCATAGGGCTACTGCTGAGTGTATTACCAAAGGGATACTGCCGATGGTATTACCTTAGGGATACCGGTGAAGGTATTACCATAGGGATACTGCGGACGGTATAACCATAGTGATACTGTCGATGGTATTACCATAGGGCTACTGCTGACGGTATTACCATAGGGCTACTGCTGAGTGTATTACCATAGGGATACTGGTGAAGGTATTACTATAGGGATGCTGCTGACGCCATTTCCATTGGGATGCTGCTGATGTTATTACCATAAGGATGCTGCTGACGGTATTACCATAGGGATACTGCTGACGTGGATACTTCTGACGGCATTACTATAGGGATACTGCTGATGTTATTACATAGGGATCCTGCTGACAGTATTACCATAGAGATACTGCTGAGTGTATTACCATAGAGATAATGCTGATGGTATTACCATAGGGATACTGTTGACTGTATTACCATAGGGATACTGCTGACTTTATTACCATAGGGTGTTGCTGACTTTATTACCATCGGGCTACTGCTGACGGTATTACCGTATGGATACTGCAGACGGTTTTACCGTAGGGATACTGTGGACGGTATTACCATAGGGCTACTACTGACAGTATTACCATAGGGATACTACTGACTGTATTACCATAGGGCTACTGCTGAGTGTATTACCAAAGGGATACTGCCGATGGTATTACCTTAGGGATACCGGTGAAGGTATTACCATAGGGATACTGCGGACGGTATAACCATAGTGATACTGTCGATGGTATTACCATAGGGCTACTGCTGACGGTATTACCATAGGGCTACTGCTGAGTGTATTACCATAGGGATACTGGTGAAGGTATTACTATAGGGATGCTGCTGACGCCATTTCCATTGGGATGCTGCTGATGTTATTACCATAAGGATGCTGCTGACGGTATTACCATAGGGATACTGCTGACGTGGATACTTCTGACGGCATTACTATAGGGATACTGCCAACGTTGATACTGCTGAAGATATTACATGGGGAGACTGCTGAAGATATTACCATCAGGCTACTGCTGACGGTATTACCATAAGGATACTGCGGACGATATCGGGTCTGTGGTGGGGCCTTGGCCTGGTTTGCATATTTTCTGTCTGATCGCTCCTTTCAGAACCACGCCCCTCCATATTGCGGTGTTCCCCAAGGCTCTGCTCGAGCCCCACGCTATTCAACGTGTACGTCCGCCCCCTTGCTCTTCTGACCAAATGGACAATTCCCTTTCTTTCGAGCTCCATGCTAAAAAGATGGCAGGCACCTGCTTTGGCCTCCTACGCTGGGGTTCTTCGAGTCTCCCACCCGACAAGTGATTATTCAATCAGTGGTTTTGTCACATCTTGACTATTGTAACGGGCTGCTAGTAGGCGTTAATAAAACTGTCACGAAGAGACTCCAAAGGGCACAGAATGCGGCTGCCCGCATTCTTTTTGCCCTCCCTAAATACTGTCATACCTCCCATCTTCTGCACCGCCTACACTGGCTGCCTATGAAACAGAGAATTCAGTTTAAAACTCTGTACTACCCATAAGATCCTGCACTGCCAGGGCCCCTAGATACTACAGGGACTCTGTACTTTTTATGTTCCCACACGAGCATTGCGCTCCACAGACCTGCATTTGGTGTGCACCCCTAGGGTGCGCAGGAGCAGAGCGGGAGCCCGCTCCTTTAGGTCTTTGGCCCCTGCCCTATGGAATTCTATTCCACTCGAGGCGCGCAGCACACAAGATCATTGGTCTTTTTGAAAACAGATTAAAACCTGGCTGTTTGCATCTATCTAGCTAGATGTATGCGCTTGCAGCGCTCCTGAAAGTGACTATACCAGTCTGTCCTTTTCTGCCTTGCCCCACCCTCCTGGTTTCTGTTCGCGAGCGCTGGGACGCCCCGTTGCTGGGGCAGCCATGCGCTATACAAGCACGCCTAACATAACATAACATTACCATCAGGCTACTGCTGACAGTATTACCATAGGGATTCTGCGGACGATATTACCATAGGGCTACTGCTGACGGTATTACCATAGGGATACCATAATGATACTGCTGACGTTATTACATTAGGGATATTGCTGAGTGTATTACCATAGAGATACTGCTGACTGTACTACCATCGGGATACTGCTGACTGTACTACCATCGGGATACTGCTGTCTGTATTACCATAAGGATACTGCTGAGTGTATTACCAAAGGGATACTGGGACTGTATTACCATAGGGCTACTGCTGATGGTATTACCATAGGGATACTGGTGATGGTATTACCATAGGAATACTGCTGACGGTATTACCATAGAGATACTGCTGGGTGTATTACCATAGAGATACTGCTTACTGTACTACCATCGTGATATTGCTGTCTGTATTACCATAGGGATACTGCTGACTGTATTACCATAAGGATACAGCTGAGTGTATTACCATAGGGATACTGCTGACTTTATTACCATAGGGATACTGCTGACGCTATTACCATAGGGATACTGCTGACGGTATTACCATAGGTATACTTCTGACGGTATTACCATAGGGATACTGCTGACGGTATTACCATAGTAACTCCTATCTGCTCTCTGAACTTTCTCTCTCTCCCAAAGAGTCCAAATTGTTTTATATTTATTTATGCAACCTCTTGCCCTGTGTACACTTTTTTCTGCTCGAGTACATTAGTCCACTCTCTTTACTGTTCTGGTGGGTGGAGGGTCTGCACTTCTTCCTCTCCTTCCTATGTAGCACTTCGCGCCCAGGAATCCACTCTCTACCATGGATCTCAAACCCCTCCCCCTCCCAGCCAATAGGGATTTGTTAGGATCCAGTCGGCTAGTGTGGCCCTCCACACCCTCTAGATGCTTGTGTGCACTACTGCAATAGTGATCTATGAGTGGGCACGCGCATACAGTGTGCAGGTATGTGCCCCTAGTATATGTGCACCGTGTGCTGGAACTGGATGGACCCTACCATGTGCCAGAGCTTCGAGGGGTGGAGGTCGGCCCTGTGGAGCGATATGACTTCAGTCTGGGTCGTGCAAGGATGGGCAGCCCTCGTGACACCATCCACGCCCCTCAAACCACTTCTCACACTCCGACTCTCCCGTGTCTTTCACTCGTTTTTTCAGTAATGGGTCAATGTGGTAGACCCTCGAACTGCCCCCTCTGCCCAGATGTTAAGTACATCTACCATGGAAGGTAGATGTACTTACAAACTGGCCTGCATCACACACAAGGCCCTTCACACCCAATCCCCAAACTACCTAAACAGCAAACTAGTAAAAGCAGGAAAATCCAGAACTATGAGAAGCACCAACTCGCTTCTTCTCATCCCTTCGAAACTGAAAAAAAAATGACCCAATGCCGGTTCTTCTCTGGCAACGTACCCAGGATGTGAAATGCACTCCCGATTGACCTCAGATGCAACCCCTCCTTCTCTTGCTTCAAAAAGGACCTAAAACTCCTTCTCCTCAACCAATACTTTCCCGACCAAGTCAGCCATCCTAGACTTCAATAACATGATGGACTCCCCCCTCACGTTGACCTTCAAGGATGGTGGTTATCTGACTGTGTCAACCCCCTGCGTCGCTCCTCACTGGATACATAAGTAGTATGTCTTTGCTTATATCTTTATACATCCTCATATCCTGCGATGTTATGCAATCTTTCTTTTCCTTTGTGTATGTAAAGCGCTCTGATACCTACAGGTCTAGCTAGCGCTATATAAAAATTTATAAATAAATAAATAGATGTTCCCAGGTGATGTGAGGCTCCAGAGAGTGGAATTCTGCCAAGCTCTCCAGTTGTGCCATGTAGGTACTGAATGCATGGTAAATCTGGAGATATCTGTAAAATTGAGACTTAGGTAAGTGGAAATCTTCTCTCAGTTGCACAAATGATTTTCTGTGGACTCCCCCCCCCCCCCCCCAATTCGTCCCCAAAGTTTGAGATGCTAATGAGATCCCACATCTGGAAACTTGCCATTTCTGACAGCCGAGCCAGCAGCGTGCCATCCCATAGTGGGGTTTCACTGTAAGCCCACTGGGGCAGCCAGTGCATTTCAGTGGTGCTTCCCAGTGAGGAGGGGGTTTAGCACGTGGGCTCCCAGTGCCGTACAAGTCACCAAAGAGATCAGCGTTCTAGTGAAAGCAATCCAGCCCTACGGCCGTGTTGTCACTCTCGCAAAAGCACCAGTCATTCAAAGTAATCAACTGGGACGCCCAGTAATACAACTTAATAAATGGGATCCAGAGTCTCCCACAACCCTTACTCCCCCGCCTCCCCACAAATTAACTGTCAGGGCCCTTATCAGGAACCCACTGCAGCTTGCGCTGCCTATTGCCCCTGCCAGCGCTGCCACTACAGTACCAGCACAACTACACAGCATCACACTCCTACAAGTGTGACAATTCAGACTATTCCAGCCCCCCAAAGCTAAAAGAAGGACTTGAGCAGCAGGAATTAGCTGTTTTCAATGTATATTGAATTAATTTGGAACTGTTGTTGTGCTCATCTGTAGATTAGATAGGCAGCGCCACCATGTGGCAGACTGTCATAACCGCTGGTGTTGACAATTAAGTGCCAGGGCAGAGAACCGAAAACCACTGGCTCAAATTAAGCACTGGTCCTCCATCATAAGGGGCTTGAATCCACTTGCCAAAGGATACTCTGGAGATGCCACGCACCCAGAGAAAGTCAACTAGCAGTGATCAGTTGGGCTGGAAGAACTGGAGGGGCAGCAAATATGCATTTCATCATGAGTGTTTTTTAATGTATCCTTGACTTTAACTTGAAGAGTTTATTAACGTAAATGATAGCAACTTAAAAGTGTAATGCTTTTGAAAGCAATTAATTTCATAATTTATACATCACCTTTGTATGGCGGGTATTCGAGTGGGCATGGGGTGAGTGTTGTGCTCTCTGTTAAGGTATATTTAATTGTTGATATTTTACCAAATGTATTATTTCTAATGGTATTAGGGAAGAGTGCAATATGTATGTTACAAAACATTGAGTTACTTGTATGGGTGGACACAAAAGAGGGCACAAGAGGTGCACATGCGCATTTTCAGCTTGGACAGGAGAACTCTTGGCCGGCCCTATTGACAGGCCTTTCAGGTGCATTGGAGCTGTGAGCTTTTAATGCCCTGCAGTCTTGTGTCAACAGAGAACTGTCTCCCCTTCAACTGGCCCTGCCTTTTAAGGTTTCACAAGCACAGCGTTTGAGCTCTGCTTGTGAAATCTCTTGTATTTAATATTTAACATAGCATGTCTATTTGAAAAGCACACTTTCACCGGTAGGCATCTTGGAGCTAAATAACAGATGTTTAATGTTACCCAACTCAATGGTACTCATTTTATCGACCTCCGACCTCCGATGGATGAAAGGCTGAGTGGACCCGCCAGGGTTTGAACCTGTGACCATGAGGTCGAACACGGATCCCTGCAGTGGATACATTAGTCCACTGAGCCACAAGACCCGGAATGTACCTTAACCCCTTTGCCGCGGCCGCGATTTTGCGGTAGTGTGGCACTTCCGCAAAATGGGCAGGGCCGCGTCAGCCGTTGGCCGACGGCAGCACTAGCGAGGTAGAGCTCGCGCCGGCCACCAGCCGACGGCAGCACGCAAGAGGTTTAAGGGGGCTATTATCGGTTCACAAGCAGAATTACTTTGTCCATCCCCTTTTGTGTGGAACTATTTTTGTTGTTTACTTTCCCTGGCTGCACACATTGAAACAGCTGTGTTACATTCCTGATCTTTTCATTGTGACGCCACACAGGAGTATTCATTTGATCTCACTCTACATTTCACTGTGCTTAAGTTCTTGAATTTGATTTTATGACTTTGTTTTGGGCAGTTAATAGTGTGACTGCATGAGCCTTGTGTAGATCTCACGTCACTCTCTCCTCATAATGTAAGAACTGGACAACACTGCCATTTACTGGTTATTTTTTTAATTGAATATAAAAATTGCTCTTGCACACATTTTTTCTTCAGGTTTGATGTAAGCCTGGGTAGAGTTTGTGGAGTTACATAGCGGAGTGCAAAAAAATGTCCAACTCGCTACTCGGAGCTCAATGAGCAGCGGCGTGCATTAGATAGATGCTGTTCGCTGTGATTTTCAGTGCCAGGTGCTTGTCAGCACTGTGCAATCATCGTGAACGGCACCATGCACAGCGCAAGCGGGAGCTGCTTCCTTTCTGCCGCTCGCGTTGAGCAGCAGCTTTCTCAACGCGAACGGACGGTTTCACAATGCAAGCGGTCACGAGCATACGCGCCCACTCGCAATGAGAAATCTGATCGCCCGCGTTGAGAAATCTCATTGGAAGTTGATTTTCCATGCTTGCGCCCGCCATCTTGATGTTGACGATAGCGAGCGAGGAAAAATCTTGCCGGGAGGCGGATTTCTCTCGCTCGCCAACTTGACGTTGACGAACATGAGCGAGGAAAAAACTCTGCCACGCGAAGCGGAGTTTTTAGGAACTCCACGAGCTCCGTGTAACGCAGAGTGCGGAAAACCCCGCATACTCTGTGAGCGGAGCGGAGTTCACCACTCAGACTTATTTTTATGTTGCTCGGGTACTTAACCATATACCTCTACTTAACTCAAATATAAAGTTGGATATCTTTGTTTTTAGGTTTCACCTGCACAAACAGCTTATTGTTAATCACATAGGCAAAATCTAACACATTTACCAATGCTTATTTTCATTGCTAGCTCTTATGTATACTTGAGGAACAGGGCTTTAAGTGCGGCGGGTCCTACCAGGTCTAAACCTAGCAGTAATTTAAAAACTGACTTTGTAATAGGTCCCTGCTAGGCCCTATATTCATGCACTTAACTTTACAGGTGGAAACACTGATTAATTTCTGAAGGACTGTGAAAACACCTAGCAATCCATGTTGGTGACACAGTACCTGTTACATTTTACTTTCTAGCTTTAACTAGGCGTATTTGCTTTTTCTTGTGTTTCTCTATTTTTTCATGCAGTATGTGACTCTTGTATATTGCACACTGGGAACCGAGTAGCCTGTAAGTGTTCGGTTCAGTTCATGTTATGGGTGGTTGAGTTTGTCAAGGCTTGACCAAGAGCTTTTTAGCTGAGGCTGAAGGCAAAGTAAATTTCTCACCATGCTTGTCAGTGCAGTTTGTCATAAAAATGCTCAGAGTGGATGCTCATCCAATCCTTGGCCTCTCTGCAGAGCATACAGAGCAATGGTTATACATGTGCATATTGAAATAGCCATTTTATGTGAAAGTGTGTGAAGGAGGCACACAACACAACACAAAATATTGGCAATACCAAAGGAAAAAGAAATGCTGTGTTCCAGGTGGGGAGGGAGAGGTGTGTGAGAGCGGAGTGCATGGTGAAGTGCCGATGATGCACGGAAGGGCATGTAGAGAGACAGTGAGAAGATGATGATGAAGTGAAAGAAGATGACGTGTGAGATGCAGACGAATGATTTCAGAGATGTGGGAGCAAAATGGTGTACATCCCACAGTGAGAGACTGTAGTGGAAAGTAGTGTGAAGAGTAGAACGGTGGAGGTTGGGACACTCGTGAGGCGACTAACCTTCCAGAGACATTAGTAATGTTTAATTCACAACAGAACATTTTTCAGTTTCAATTATTCATAACAAGATCATTTCATTACTCATTTTGCTGCTAATGCTAACAAGCATTGGTAAAGCCAAAGGTTCTGGCTTGTTTTAGGCCTGTGTTCGTTTTTAGGTTGAGCATTCAAGACCTCTTGTATATACTTTAGTATATACTTATTATATACTTATATGTGTATGTACTTTGTGGGCTCTGAAGATCAGCCCTAGGACTTGCCTGCTTCCGCTTAGGGACTTCTTTTTCAGTTTAACTGCCTCTACTTAACTGTCTTGATAGAAAACGACCAGCAGAGGTCAGTAAAATACCAGAATTGCTTTCTGCTGAGGGACTTTTTTTTTTCTGGCAACTGCCTCGATTTCACTTTATTGATAGAAAACGACCAGCAGAGGTCAGTAAAATACCAGAATCACTTTAGCATTCTCTAGATTCCAGTCCATAGAAATTGTCTTCCACGAGCACCCGTGGACAATAATATTTTTTTCAAATCTTGTATTTTCAGTGAAATGACCATCGAAGGCCCTAATTTTATGTTAAAAGATCTTTGGAATATACCATTTCCCGCTGAAAGGCAATTTTTCTCTCCATGTGTTCCCATACCTGGCGTGTCTCGCAGTTTGGTGCTTACTTTCCCTCCATGTTAAAGAACAGTAGATGTTTCAGCACCTAGGCTAATGTGCTGCATAGTTAAATACATATAAGGTCCCAAAGGCGAGACCGATTGCATTGCAAATGCTTGTTGTGTGATGCATCTGGATGCAGTAACAAAGAACTCACTGGGAGTGACTCAAATACTGCTCAGGTGGCACGCTGTGTAAAGCACAGGATTTTAGTTCATGTGTTTTAAGCCACAGTCTTAATTGCATAGGCCACGCCTCTTGGACAGGATTATGCTTCTTTGGCCACACCCCCTTTAGAGACCCTCCGCCTTTTCCATTCCTGTTATAGCCAGACCCACTGAGAATGAGCGGCCACTACGTTTTTTTTGCATGATAATACATTTGCCGCATTTGCCACATAATCTATCATCTGCAGATTTAAACAAAAAAAATTCCAACTCAAATGGTTCAAAAGTTACTAAAAATGCATTGACACCTGTTACCGTGCAGTGGGAAGCCCCTTACAAAGGATGACTGGTCACCTTTCTGTTGCTTATTGCTATATTAGGGTGTTAAACAAGTACGAAATAGATGCAACTAATGCCCAGTGTAAAATGACAAAATAATTAAGTTATACAGTAGCAAAATGTGCCGCATTGCACCGCATAATTTGCATTTCCCCCGCATAATTTATTCAACCATGCCGTATAATTTGGCCCTGTCTTGTTGCATAATTCTAGTGGCATTGCTTACAGCACTGCCGAGGGGCTCCCTGCAAAGGTAATGGGTGGCAGGGTGCCTGCCTTTCTCTCTGTTCAGCGCCGCTGGACGGTTGTGTAACAGTAACCCATGGGCAGAAGAGGTGGATAGTGCACAGCTGTCTCAGTGCACTACCGTGCTATGCACGCTGTGACGTAGGCCCGCATTATGGACAATAATCTCCTCGACATGTTCCAGTCGGGCTTTATTCAAAATTGCAGCACTGAAACAACCCTACTGCAAGTGATCGATGATGCGCTGCATATTCTCGATTCGGGGGAATCGTGCCTTCTGATTCTTCTTGACCTCTCTGCAGCTTTTGACACTGTTAATCACAACACCCTCCTTAACATTCTTCAACAGAGAATGGGTGTGGAAGGCACAGTACTCAAATGGTTTTCCTCTTTCCTCTCGGACAGATCCCAAATGATCAAGATTGCAAACAGTCTCTCGTCTCCACTGGTGGTTGGTCAAGGCGTCCCTCAAGGTTCTATCCTCGCTCCCACTCTGTTCGATCTCTATCTAGAACCATTAGGTAACCTTCTAAGCAAATCTGGAATCCTCTACCATCTCTATGCGGATGACACAAAAATCTACCTCAAGTTGTCTTCCCCTCATGATCTCTCACTACTCAGCTCTACTCTCAATACTATTCACAACTGGATGTTAGTGCACCAACTCATTCTCAATCCCTCCAAAACGGAATTCCTCCTCTTATCTAGCTCTCTCTCTCCGCCTCCTGTTCAATCCTGGATGGATCAATCGAATCTACTCAACAGTTAACCCATCATTGTGGACTGCGCTAAATCCTTAGGTATCATACTTGACAAAAGACTGAACCTAATCTCACACATCAACTCCATGGCCAAGAGCGCACCTTATCAACTGCGCCTTTTATGGGGGATTCGTCGGTTCTTCCCGGAGAATGACCTAAAAACATTGGTCCAATCGCTAGTTCTCTCTAGACTGGATTATTCTAATTCTCTTCTGACTGGCCTTCCCAAATCTCACCTCTCCCCCCTCAAATCCGTCCTCCATTCATCAGCTGGCTTCATTACAGGGTCCAAACGTAGTGACCACATCACTCCTATCCTGTCTTCTCTCCGATGGCTTCCCATCGAGGCTAGAGCTATCTACAAAACAGCGTGCATCACCCACAAAGCTTTGCACTCTTCCTCCCCTCGCTATCTGGCGAATAAACTCAAACTGTCTGGAGGCTTAAGACCTTCTCGGAATGCGGAAAAGTTCCTTCTTGAACCCCCCTCCTTCAAAAGGGAAAAATTGTTGGCACAATCGTTCTCAGGTAATGCGGTGAGAACCTGGAACTCGCTTCCTCCTTCGCTCCGTGCCATCACCTCCATCCAGATCTTCAAAGCGGACCTCAAATCTCTTTTATTCCAAAGACACTTTCAGAACTAATTCCCTCCTTCTCAGACCCCGCCAGGAAGTTCTTTAGTCATTGTAAATTTGTCACAAATATTTTTATTTTTGTTTGTACATCCTGTGCTTGCTGCGTTTGGTATTGTGTTCCTTTGGCCTGAGTTCTTTTGATTCTATGGCAGGATATTGTTCGCCAGGAAGTTCTTTAGTCATTGTATAATTTGTCATATTTATTCTTAGTTTTGCTTGTACAGTCTGCTCATGCTGTGCTTGAGATTGTGTGCCTATTGCCTGCGTCGCTCCGATTCTGTGGCATGTTATTTTTGTTTGTTCTATTCCTGCAACAGTTCTCTCGTGTAACGTAACTGGTTCCATTGTACAGTGCTCTGACACCTTCGGGTAAAGTCCGCGCTTTATAAAAATGCATTAAATAAATAAATTAATAAAAACGAGGACTGACAGACCGGGGCAGGTGGAGGATGGTGATACACGTGCATTGCTACCTGACACCCTGGCTGCACCCTGCACAGATGGAGTCCTCCCCAGAGACAGGTGTCCGGTGACTACGCCTGTCAGGTAACACAACCAGCTCTGCCCCCTTCATTCAGACACCCCTGCCCCCCCCCCCCCCCCCCTCGGTACCCCCTCCGCGGGCCGCGCCGCTTCATTCACTGTGTCTGCTCGGCCGGCTAGCGTTACCCAATGCCGCAGAGATGTGACCTGTAACGTGTGCGGTGATCTCACGCTGAGTTGTACGTACACAGGCACACACGGTGTGAGACGTCACACCCCCTGGGTATAGACATATATATGATTGTAAGCGATGAGATCTCTCCTGCCCGAGTCTTAGGTTAATAGTAAAGACTCGTGAGATGTCACCTCTCATGGATGTCTTATAATATGCGCTGAAGGTGATGTCTCTGTTCGTGCGTGAGATGTCGCCCCTGGTTATATGTTAATATGTCCAATGACTCATGAGACGTCACCTCTCCGAGTCATTGGTTAATATACCCTGAAAGTGACACCTCTTAAGATGCATGGGATGTCATATTGCCTGGTCACAGGTTAATATAAACTAACAGGGATCCTCTGATGATGCGTGAGATGTCACCTCCTAATTTGTGCTACACGTGATCCCTCTGATGATGCGTGAGATGTCACCTTCACCTGGTTCTAGTGGCTCCTCAGAGCCCCAGACCTGAGGTAACATGTCCCATATTACAGCTGGCCCCGCCCCCTTCCAGTTGGTACTAAATGCCTCTGGACACAAACAACACACCTGTGTCCGTCCTCAGGTGTATCCGGGATGGGAGGTGAAGAATGAAAAGGTAAGGGGGGGCCGTTACTGCCTCGCCCCCCCCATGCCACCTCCCTTGTACGGTTGCAATTTCTTGGAAACACAAGTGACATCACCGCTGGTGCCACGAGCCTGGTGCGGCCTGTAACAGTATCCCCCCTCCTGCCCCCTCTCCCCGGGCCTCCTCCCCGAGGTATCCGGTTCAGCCATCATTCTCACATTGTGCTGCTGTCCACCTTGAAAGGCACCGGCTGCTGCACACACAGCATGAGGAGGACCTGGAAATTACTCTCTTAAATCCAAGAGGGGCGCGCGCCGAACACTCAAGAACAAGAATTCCCCCATCATGGAATCCAGATGTTTTTTGGAAAAGGGAAATGTGTTTGCTTCTTTCTCGCTCCCTGGCACTCGGGAATGACCCTGACTGAGGGCAGGGGGCAGTAGGGCCGGTGCGATCGGTGCAGTGAGCTTAACTCCTGAGAAGTGGCCAAGATCCAGACATGTTTCGGCTCTGAGGCTTCTTCAGGGCTTTTGGTCACCCTGAAGCTTGGACCATCGGCAGGTGGGGGGACGGCCCACTGGAGAGCAGTAGCGACTGCGCGTGAGTTGGTGGGGGTCTAAGGGCACTGAAGAGAAGGATTCCAGCTGAGATGAGGCCGCAGCACGGCATGGCGCCATCATGAAACAGGTAAATGGAGGGAGGGGACACAAGAGGGTCAGAGAGTCAGAGGATCTGTGTCCCAGTCTTAGTTGCAGTGCCAAGTGTCTCTTGTTACCATCATTGGGCCCTTGCACTTGAGGTATCTGGGCATTAGGATGAGTTTCATGCCCATAAACATGGCACATAGACATCTCTAGTGACCGAAGCCCCCCAGGACAGCAAGCATGTCCATGGTCTGGAGCATTTCCATGGGTCATGCATAATACCCATTCACTCCTTGGCCCCTTTGCTAAGAGTCCCCACAAAGGCTCCACCTGCTTCTTACAAAAGCGGGCATGCACCCCCCCCAGATGACTCACCCAACATCTGCCAGTCTGTGCCCTGACAGTGCATCAGACCACTTTGTCATCTCCAGTACCACCACCTGGAATCGAAGAGCCATCATGGAGCTTAACAGCACCTTGTTTTACATCAATTTTTTGTATAGCTCTTCGTGCTGTTCTAAGGGTGTTTCAAAGCACTGGTAAGGACAGGAGATCTGGAAAAAGGGACAAGGAGAGAGCATTGGAGGGGACAGAATCGGTGGCATGGAAGGCTGAGTGTGTCTTGTGGGTGGAGGGGACCTCCTCATAGCTGTATTATTTCTCTGAACTGAGTGACGGTGCTTCGTAGGGAACAGGCTGTTGTCTATAGGTCACACACATGGCTTTAACTAGCACATTACATTCATACATTCATGCTTCCAATCATTCATACAGTAATACATGTGACACACTTACTGGCACCCATACTTTAACATAAACACCTGCACGAGGTCACTGTCCTATCAGTACTTACCTCGTGCCACAGGTAATAAATGGAATGTTAGTTAGGTATTTATATGACGTATAAGAATGTTGTGTACGACGGCAATACAGACTCCCGTGTAAATTATACCTTTATTTACAGCATAGATATTACCTCCTCGTCTGTCTTCCCTTTCCATTCCTTAACAATGAGCAGCTCGTCTGCTCCGCAGAAACCTATTACCCAGCAGAGGCCAAATGCTTCCCCTACCTAATATGGCGCTGCCTTCCGGCATTTATTAAAGGAAAGTGCATCACCACCATACATCACCACCATAGCCTGTTTTTTTTCTGCCTTGCTGTGCCGCTTACCTACCGTGGTCAGGTAAGTTATGTTTTATTACTTTTTAGTTTTTTTGCGACTTGCTTTAGGAGTGATGTCATTTTCTGTGGCCTGCCCGCCCTGCTCAGCGGGTGTTGGTCTTTTGTTTGGGCTGCGGCACAGAGCGTCCTGGTCTCCGTTATTGGCCCCTGCATTCCTCCAATGTGGCACCCGCCCGTATGAGCTGTTTTTAGGTCGAGCCGGGGCAGCACATGCTCTGCTCTGCAAAGCATGCTGCATTGAGGTAGGGACTTGATGCTCTGCCCACTCTCCTCCCACATTTTTCATTGGCTTGTGTCATTGTCCAATGTGGCAGTTCATTGGTCAAAAGGATTAGTAGTCCCTCCTTATTACTGCCTGTCTCATTTTGTACCCTCCCATGGTGACTCCCCCTGTTACGTGTGTAGTTGATTGGTAGGATGCAAGACTTTGTTTCTTTTGTAACAGGTGTGGTGCAGGAAGCGCCCGTCTTCATTGTACTTGCGGTCATGGAGCCGGTTGCTTCTTGCTCTGCCGGGGTACCCACAGTGGCAGTGCTGCGCTTCCTGATAAATGAGGCCATTGAGGCTGCATTCAGGGCTCGGGAGGCTGATGACCCCCCTGCTAAAGTTCCTCGCCCTGCTCCCTTGGCTGATGCTGCTGAGGAGGATGGCAGGAGGGGATCGCTTTATGCAGGGAGCTGAGCTCTTTTACTGGTTTGCCCATATCAGGAATAATCTGGGGTTTCCTTCACCTGCGGTAAATGACTTGGAGGAGGATTTCTTTAACCAGTATCACCAACCTCATCCTGACTCTTTGCCTTTGCATAATGCTGTCCGCAAGGTGCTTGCCCATGAATGGTGAGACGTAGCTAAATCTGCCTTTCCTCACTTTTTGCATAAATGTTACACTTTGGAGAGATTTTCAGAGGAGTTCCTTCAGTCCGTCAAGGTGGATCATTCGATGGCTAGCCATTCTTCACCTGGCATGGTTCTTTCCGATGATGCCCTCCCTTCCGACCCTGGAGACAAGAAGGTGGAGGGTGCTCTGAAGAGGTCTTATGCCGCCTCCAATTTTTCAGTTCTGGCTATGGCCTTTACCACTTATATGGTCCAGTCCCTCTTGAAGGATTTCCAGGCATTGGCTCTCCAGTTAGGTGACGGTGGGGATGCTTTCTCTCTGTGAGCTCTCATGAAACCACAGGTTCACTACCTGTCCAACAGCTCCTTTGATAACTCATGTGCGGCAGCTGCTGCATCAGGGGTTTACAATGCTGCTCGTCGCCATATCTGGACGCGTTTTGGAAAACAGAGGTCTCGTAGAAGTCTGTACTTCTCAAATTGTCATTTGAGGGTTCATAGGTGTTTGGCCCCCAGCTGGAGGAACTGGTAATGCAGTCGGCAGAGTATCGGAAGCTGGTGGCTCCTGTTTGCCCTCCCTCTCGAGGTAGAAGTTTTGGTTAACGCCCTGCTTTAACCTTTCCTCCCACCATGCTTTTGCCTTTCCTCTGGCCAGGGGTGCTCAACAGCCCTTTTGTGGGAAGGGGTCATGGCTGGGGGGCCCCTGGAGGTGACAAGTCCTGGTTCCGGTGGTGCTTCCTCAAGCTCTTTTTCCAAAGCAGTGACTATCCACCTTTTCCAGTTGGAGGTCGCCTTCGCTTCTTTGGTCAGGCCTGGCAGGGTCTTTCCAATGCCTGGGCTGTTCGTATGGTGACCTACGATTACCGGATTGAATGTTCACCTCGCCATGATCCGGTGTTCAGAGGTGCCCCTCTGCCACAGGATCCCATGAGGAGGGGGCGGCCTTGCAAGAGGGCATTCAGCTTCTCTTGGAGAAGGCAGTGATTGTGGAAGTTCTGCCCCTAGAATGGGGACTCCATATTTTTCTGGTTTGAAAGAAGGATACTACGGACTTGCACCCTGTATTGGATCTGAAGTTGGTGAATCTCTACATTCCTCATCGTTGTTTCAAGATGGTGACTTTGCAGTCGATCTATCAACTGGTGCTCCAGGGGTGTTTCCTCACCTCCCTTGACCTGATGGACGCCTACCTGTAGGTTCCCACCCATCCGGCAGATCAGCAGTTTCTGTGCTTTGTGGTGGGCTCCCAGCACTTCCAGTTCTAGGTGCTTCCTTTCGGCCTTTCATCGATGGCAAGAGTGTTTATGAAGCTCTTAGCCCCCCTGATGGGTATTTTCCATTCCCAAAGTATTCAGGTTTTTCCGTACCTTGATGATTGGCTGATTGTTTCTTCTTATTCTCTCAGGCCACAGAGGATGTTCATCAGGTCTGTCTTCTGCTTAATTCTTTTGTTTTTCTCATCAACCACAGGAAATCCTCCCTTCGGCCCTCCCAGTTTCTGAAGTTCCTCTGGGCCCTCTTCAGGATGGATCTGGGGATGGTGTTCTTGTTCCCTGAAAGACAAGTGACTCTGTTCCAGTATCTCTCTTGGGTCTTGTCCCAGTCTCAGGTGTGTGCCCGGCTCTGGCTGCAGAGTCAGGGGGAGATGGTCTCCACACTGGATGTTCTCCCCTGGACCCATCTCCATTTGTATCACCTCGTGCATCACATTCTGCACCACTGGGATCCTGCTTCTCAGGCCTATTGGTCTCCCACTCCAGAGATTCGGGATTCCCTTCAGTGGTGGTTGTCCCCTCTCTAGCTCTCCAGGGGTTTTGGTCTTCATCCCCCTCCTTCCCTGGTGGTCTTGTCGACCGATGCCAGTGCCACGGGGAGGGGTGCAGTTCAGGGGGATTTCAAGGCCCAGGGCCAATGGTCCTGTCTTGTGGCTCTCCAGTCCTCCAACTGGAAAGAATTGACGGCGGTTTGGCTGGCCCCTCTTTGGTTTGCTTCCCTCCTGCGGGATCAGGCTGTTTACTTTCAAACCGACAACCAGGTCATTTGCGCTTATGTGAACTGTCAGGGGGGGATTTGCCAGTCTCTGTTTCGCCTTTCCCGGAGGGTCGGTTTGTGGTCCGAGAAGACCATCCTTTCTCTCTCAGCAGTCTTTCTTCCAGGTAGGAAGAATGGGCCTGCAGATTCGTTGAGCCAGGTGTTTCCCTCGTCAGTGGCCATGTGTCTGTCTCCCACCTTTTTTTACGAAGAATCATTCCAGGTTTGGCCTTCCATGGCTGGTTCTATTTACCTTAGAGGGTATGCTTCTTCTTCTGCATTTTTGCAGCTTGGTTCCGTCAAGGTTGACCTGGTCAATCAATGCTATATCCATCATGTGGTCCCAAGGGCACATGTTCACCCTCTTCCCCTTTCCGTTGATTCCCCTGGTCCTCAGAAAAATTCATCCGGATTGGGCAGAGGTTCTTCTAGTTGTTCCGGAGTGGTCCCGGAGGCCCTGGTTTACCCTTCTTTTGGATTTGGCAGTATGTCCCAATTGGCAGTTTCCCCTGTACCCATCTCGGCTGCATGCTCCTCTTCTCAGCTTGTCCTCCCTCCTTCGCCTCCGGCTGGGGGTCTGCCACTTGAGAGGATGACTTTGTTGGATCAGAGTTTTTTGCTTGATGTGACTCAGTGCATCCAATTGTCTTGCTGGCCTTTGGCCCTGAAGTCTTATGGTCGACGTTGGCGGCACATTGACTTTTGGTGTTGTGGGAAGGGCCTGTCTTCTTCCTGTGATTCTTTCAAGGCGTTGGACTTTTTAAGAGATGGTTTTGTCGCGGCTATCTCTACTCTTTGTGCCAAGTGGGCTGCCATTCTTGCCTTTTGTGGTTTTGCTATGGCTTCTGTGTGTCCCTTGAGGTCTCACCTTTAGCAAAGATGTTTGCTTCAGCGTCCTGTCTCCCGCTCTCCGGTTCTGGCTTGGGATCTTCCCTTGGTGCTATAGGCATTGACTGGTCCTCTGTTTGAACTCCTGCTTTCTGTTGGCCTTGAGTTTCTTTTGGTGAACTTTTTTTTTGGGTGGCCATTTCTTCTGGTCGGCAGGTTGGTGGCTTCATTGGCTTCTCCCCCTTTCTTACGTTTTTGTTCTAACAAGGTGATTCTGTGTCCTAGTCAGATTTTTCTGCCCAAGGTCTTGCCTGACTTTCACTGTCAGAAGGATATTGTCCTTCCTGTTTCTTTCCTGACCCATCTTCTCCCGAGGAGGAGGTTCTCCATTCCCTGGATGTCTTACAGGCCCTTTGCATATACCTGGATTGTACCTGTGATTTTAGGAAGGTGGGTTCCTTATTTGTTACTAACGGTCTCTCTGGAATGGGTCTCAAGCCTTCCTTGTCCAGTTTGACTCATTGGGTGAAGTGTGCAGTTCTGTTGTCCTATAAGGTTGCTCATTGTCCTCTTCCTTCTTCTTTCCAGGCGCGGTCCACTCGAGGGGTTTCCTCATCTTGGACCATGTTTAAGCGTGTCTTCTTATGTGATATTTGTAATGCGGTCCATGGGTCTCTCTCGACACTTCTGTCCCCCACTTCCTTCAGATGGCGTCTTCTGCTACTTTTGGTGCTCATGTTTTGTCTGCTGCAAGGGATTTGTGATTTGTACTGCTTTCTTTTGTCATTAAACCGGCCTGTTGAGTTTTTGCTGCATCCTTCTTGTCTTTGTTTTTAAATCACCATGTGCTTGGGCGTGAGCTCATTGTTAAGGAATGGAACAGGACGAAGGATGAGGAGGTAATGCCCGGTTACTCACCGGTAATCTTCATTACTCTGAGTCCTGGTCTCCCCGTACCATTCCTGAGCCCGTCCCTCCCTCCTTCTTCATGTGGTGATTGTTTTGTGTTTTTCTTTTTCTTGTGTTTCTTTGATGCTATTGTGGTGATGCACTTCCCCCGTTATACGTGCCGGTAGGCAGCGCCATATTTGGGGAAGTGTTTGACCTCTGGTGGGTAATAGGTTTCTGCAGATGCCATTTCAAAATCTTAAGTTTTGCACACAAGGCAATGTATGATGGCGGCCCAAATTACCTAAAAAAAAACTTCAATGGTGTATACCAGGAAGATCATTAAGGTCTGGCACTAAATCATACCTTGCCCAGCTTTGTATTCGAGCCTTGCACTACGGGTGCCGCTCCTTTTTGGGTCTCGCTGGTAATGCATCCAAAGGATGCATGTGTCCAGCTGGAGACGTATAGTTATCGGTCTGGGGGGAAGGAGGACAAGAGGGTGTACGAGCTTTTTTCCTGGATTCGTGTGCGCTAACGCGCACGTTCCGTCCTGCGCCGCGCCGTGCTCTTCCCTCCCATACTCCCAGCCTAACGCGCATGCATGCACACAGACACACACACGCGCGCACACGTACTTACACTTACACAGACACGCAGGCACCCAGACAGGCAACCCCCCCCGCCACAGTCACACACACACACGCATACACACAGACTCCAAGACACATACACACACGCACGCACGCACGCTCACACACATACACAGCCCGCCGCCGCGCGCGCGCACACACACATGTCCCCCGCCCTCGTAGCCCAGCAAGAAGGCGAAGCCCCACTCACCGGCAGCAGGACTCTTCCTCCCTTCTTCGGCACCGGGGCGCAGGGTAGGCTCCTGCCTGCTCCGGTGCTTCCAAACAATCGCGGCTCTTCCGTGGGAGGCGGGGTAGGCTCCTGCCCTCCTACTTCCTGTTTCCGGTTGTCCCGCCCGGCCTGCCTGACTTCCTGGTCGCAGGCCGGCGGCGTTGCGTGGACTTGGTGGAGTCGAGTTTACTGAAAATTCAACATGCACCTTTGTTGTTGCTTCATTCCTTCTATTCATTGTTTTTGTGTTTTGGTGTCCTTCCCAGCAGAGAAGAGAGCTTACTATTGCATTGCATTTTCAAGACCTGGATTTGATTAGTATGGCCTGTAGCATGTGCCTTACTGGAGTTTGGCCTCTATCTTCGTGTATCTTCTTGAATCTCCTAGATTTCTTTGGGCTGGGATTCAGTAAGGATTTTCAACGTTTTACAAGATAAAATTTCTCAAATAATTGGGAACATCCCTGCAGAAAGCCGAAATTCTAAACTTGGAGGTTTTCGTAAGGGTACGTCAGCAGATGCTTTAAAGGATTTGGTTTCAGGAACCCTTACTCAAACTGTAGGGCTTTTTGAATTGGGCCTGTTGCTCCTCTTCAAAACATCATAGCTACTTTGATTCCTACTAACTTTTTCTCCCTCACTCTAGTACAAGATTGGTCTTTTTCCAGGATATTTGCAATAATAGAAGCATCTGCCTCCATCTTCTCAACAGGCAAACTGTCCTCAATCTCCATTGTACGCCTGATGAGTAAAGCATGAGTTTTTTGTTGTTTCTCTCCAAATGAGAAGCAATGTAATCTGTAACTCCATGTGGGGCCTTCACTTGGGGAATTCTCACCAATCTTCACTTTTTCTATTCCACTACACCCACTGATGCTACTTATAAAGCTTACTCTCTGTGCTTTACCAAGAAGCTTGTTCCTTTATTTTTCAAATGTTTCCTTTTTAACCCCTTCAGCGCTAATGACAAGGGTAACTCGTCATGGACTTTCCATTGATTTCAATGGAAAGTCAATGGACCTCGCACACACCCCTTAGCAGCCAAGTGGTTAAGATGCTTCCGTTGCGCTTCTGGGATGCCATCTAAGTCATGTAAATACAAAACATATTGCATTACAAATGCTATAGGTATCACATTTGCGAAAGTTATAACTATTGGCATTGTAAATGACAAAGCTATTAATTTAGCTATTTAAAAAAAAAAACATAAATAAAAACTTTGCCATTTACAATACCAATAGCTCAAACTTTCCTAATGCGAGACCCATTGCATTGCAAATGCTTGTTATACCTTGCCCCTATGCTATGGAATAAATTACCTGTATACATTTCATCCCTAGTCGATCCAAAATGTTTCCTCAAAAAACTGAAAACTTGGCTTTTTCCTCACTAAGCTAATTAGCCTTGGATTGCTATCTGCTCTACTGTCCTTTCGCTGCTAGCGCCATGAAACCTCACGGTGAGTTGTGCGCTATACAAGAAAGTTTCATAAAGGGGGTGGTGATGGACAGAGCATCTGAATTAAGCAGAACACTCCTACCCAGTCAAAAGATCAGGGCTTGATCATTTCACCGTTTTTTAGCTCACTGCACCATCCCAGTTCAGAACCTGGCTACATGCAAATTAGTCTGTCCCTGGCCCAGTGCATCATGGGAACAGGGCAGACCAAACTACCAAGCCAATTCTTTACTGGAAAGGAAACAAGCTTCCGGGGACCGGTTTCTGGCATTACAGCCGTCTTCGGCCCGGCTTGCTTGAATCCTGATGGTGCAGTGAGCAAGGGACTCATGTCTGAGCATACCCTTCCACTCCTATATTGGCCAAAACGATTCATAAAGGGGGTGGTGATGGACAGAGCATCTGAATTAAGCAGAACACTCCTACCCAGTCAAAAGATCAGGGCTTGATCCATCACCGTGTTTTAGCTCACTGCACCATCCCAGTTCAGAACCTGGCTACATGCAAATTAGTCTGTCCCTGGCCCAGTGCATCATGGGAACAGGGCAGACCAAACTACCAAGCCAATTCTTTACTGGAAAGGAAACAAGCTTCCGGGGACCGGTTTCTGGCATTACAGCCATCTTCGGCCCGGCTTGCTTGAATCCTGATGGTGCAGTGAGCAAGGGACTCATGTCTGAGCATACCCTTCCACTCCTATAGTGGCCAAAACGATTCATAAAGGGGGTGGTGATGGATACAAGAAAGTTTGACATTGACATTGCAGAGCAGACAAGCTACTCATTGTTAAGGAGTGGAACGGGAAGACCAGGACTCGGAGTAATGAAGATTACCATAAGTAACCGGACATTTGGCTTCTGACTCCAGGCATGGACATAACAGGGACCAGAAATGGGGTGGGAGGAGTGGGCTTAGACCATCCTATTCAGTAGTTGGTCACTGTCGGGAGGCTCTCCCAAAAGTTTCCGGCCAGTACGGATTAGTGTAATAATTGTCAGGGCGAACTGGTGCTTTAGAAGCACTGTATTGACCACCAACCATCTTGAATTCCTCTAATGTATAACGGTCACAGCCTCTTTTTAACTCGCCCTAGTTTTCTCAGAGAGTAGCCAAGGGTCACAGAGAAACGAAGTGACGCACCAGGGAGAGACACAAAAGGGAAACACGCGGACAGTGTGATTAGAAATAAGGAGTCTGTTGCCACACAAGTCAGCTGACCCCAAAGAGCAGAGACCCCCAGCCCTCCTATGCCTGCCCTGAGACCTAAAGGTGATTTCTGTGCTATACAAGATGCTTTGACTTTGACGTTGACTTCACCCCGTGCTGCTCTTGTGACCCTTTAGCATAGTGCTCGGCACTGGGACCAGGCCCGAGTCCAAGATGGGTTTTGGAAGCAGTAGAAAGCGCCCAGGAGGAGTTAAATTACATCCTGGGCAACGGGTGGCACCAAGGCCTCGTCTCACCCCCACCTCTGCTTTGTCTCTGCAGCCCGACGCCCCCGTGAGAGTCTCCGTGTTCAACATCTTCCCACAGGCCCCCGCTGGACAGGTAAGCGCTGCACCCTCACACCTGCGTGGCACACACACTTGTAGTACCAGGGGAAGGAAAGGGTGACCACGGAGCCACTAATGACACCAGCCATTCAAAACTGAGAGCAACCAACGACACATTATCGATCACTGTCACATAGATGTTTCTATCTGTTGTATTGCATGGTCTGCATAGCGCTTCCCGTCAGCTCTCTGGGCGCTATTCTTTGGACTGCATGGTGGGCGGGCATTGGATGTTGTTTGGTCAATATGAGAGGCGTTGAGAGAGATGCACTGGGTCAGAAATGTACTCGAAATATGGTGTGTTGGACCAGCGGCCAAAGAGCATTCAAAAAAGGCTCAGGAAGTATGACGGTGTATGAAATGGAGGCAGGGTCAGTGAGCGTGGGGGCTGGGGCAACAAGACATATTCTGTACATGTTTTTTGTCTTTCACCTTCTTGTAACTACATATTAAAACAGCTCACTGCTTAAATGAAAAATGAATACAAGGCAAGTTAATCAGTGGGAAATGCATTATAGCAGTACATTATGAAACCTCTATTAGTTAATGCACTGCAGAGGTCTGGGTGTCACCAGAGAGCCACAGAATTGAATCTTGGTTGATGCATTGGAGGATAGAGACTTTTGCCTTTTTTTTTGCTATGAGGTCCCAGCCATGACATAAAGCACTGTAAATATATGTCATTATTTTTAATTTGCTTTACAGACACTATAAGATAGGCTGCTACAAAATGTGCAAAAAACTTGCTTCCAAAATATCAATTTTAGAATTACCCAGACCGTTTGTAGTGCAATTTTTTTTAACTGTTCCTTATAAGCACAAACTTCACAGATCAGCCTGTTACTCCTTGCACGACCACTTAAAAAGAATCAATCTGTATCATCAGGAAGCTTCAATCAATTAGAGCCGATACCGGCTTCCAGGCACCCTTTACAGTTCCAGATTAACCAGATGTGCACATTTACACTTCTTTCAGGCAAGTAGGCACCCTGGCAAGAAGGCTTGTTCAGCTGTCTGCCCCTCCACCTGTTTTACAGCACAGGAGACCACCCTGCCTGATACTAAAGCTGAAGTATTTAAACAATTAGAATTAACCATGCCACATCAGTTGATTTTTCACAAAATTCTCTCAATATATACATGAGAGCTGGTCTTTGCTATGACAGCACCTTCACAGAACAAAATGACCACCTTCACTGCTGCTGCTGAATACACTGAGGCAGCAAGGGGGCCCTTTTGTGTTCACAGGTCAGCTTCTGGCAACATCTCAGCAGTGACATTGCCTCTGAGCACAGGCATCTCCGCACTTAACTCACCCGAATCACCCGTAGCTCTGGCCTCCCACACTGGTGTCATGCTGTTTGTAGGGGGTGGTGTTGGTGAGTGGTCGGAGGGGCTGAGAAGGAACGACAAGGCGAAGGGCTATTGGAGTGTTAAAAAGGCACCTGCACACGTTAACAAATGATTAAAAGCACAGGAGCCACTGGGAAGTACGCTGCTGTTTGCACGACTTCAGTGCAGACAGCGCTGGGTGTATCTTCGATCATTGCTCCCAGGGAATGAGACACCCCGCCCGTGCAAAAAGTCAGCCCTGCATAGCATATACTTTGAGTGGGCTTTGGGTCAGTCCCTTGCTCATGATTAGATGGATTTATTGTCTATCTTGCATGTCTTCTCTCGACTTGATGCCTTTCCTCCCTATTCTTGTGCATGTCCCACCCAGGAGCATTTCAGTCTCACAGCGTTCTGTAGTAACGAAGACACCGCACTGGTATGATGTAATCCAAGTAGGTTTATTCAGGTAAATAAACAGGTAGTATAAATCCTCAGTAAGTCCTCGTAAACAGCCCCACCAGGAGCAGCCTGCTAGCTGCTCAGCCCCATCCACCAACTGTTATCACTCATCCAGTCACCCAAACATAAAACTCATGGCCCATTCACCAACATTCCATACAGAACACAGACACACAGGCTGAGCAGCTAGGACATGGCAACATAGAGAAAGAATCATAGCACAGGAATACTACATGTCTCTTCCCTAATAAACAGAAGAAGAATAAAAACAAAATATTAAAACATGAGCATGAAAGGAAAACTATAAACAAGAAAGTACGGCAAAAGTTAACAGTCCACAACCCAAAAATGAAGGAAACACTGTCCGCATCATGAAGCGGAAATTAACTAATAAAATAAGAGACAAAAGCCCAGACCCAGGGATGATGGGAACACCGCATCACGAGAGGATAAGGAACTAAAGACAAGAAGGAAAGATGGGTACAGAATATACTCATCCGCTCCTCTAATAAGAAAAGTATAAACGTAAAGATGCAAGTCATGTGGACCAAAGGGATTAAAACCCAATATCCTGCTCCCAACTTAAACAAGGGACAACAGTGTTACGTATGTGCTCTCCATGTAGGGATACAAGTCATGTGGACTAAAGGGAGTAAAACTCGATGTCCTGCCCACACCATTTACAACGGACAACCTGTAAAGAAAAACGTAAATGCTCTCCATGAGAGGAGGCACGCAAGGCAAAAATCCTGCAACAAAAAACACGTGTGGCACAAGGTGTCTTAGGCACGCAAGGAAAGTGATTCCTTGCAACAAGACAAAAATCGGAACATGGCCCAAAACCTAATATAATGTGAAATGACCCATGCAAAGCAAACTTGTGTAAATGGGAACTGTACCCATTAACTTGCCCTTGTGTAGGGGTTACGTGATGCACTGTGTGGGAATGGGACTAGTACCCATACCCATGCCCACCCCTCATGTAAGGGAGTGCACAAAAGAAACCAGGAAGAACCTGTGGCAGCCATCCCAAAAGACCATGACCTTCCTTGCATAAGGAAACCTAATTAAATTCAAACTCATTATACATGGCAATAACCATAAGTAAATAAAGTAAATAGTCACTGTAGATGAGCAACACACATCAAAAACAATTTCTGTAAAAATTTGTAAAACAAATAACCACACCGGTGAGCGACCCCTCACCCGAGTTGACCCTTGGAATTACTTGGCACCCTGTAGTGACTTTGACCGTACTAAAATTATATTTATACAACACTGTAGGGGCTTTGAGCCAGCCCTCTTTATCCATCGGTCTGTTACTATGTTGTTCACATTTTCAACTATAGCAAATAGGGACAGTGGGTCAACCCACTGCAGCCTTTGGCTAACTTCACCATGAGTGACGGCACATTCACACTCATAGTAGTTCCTTTAAGTTCTATGTCAATGTGTGCTTTTTGAGACCAAAAACATATTTTTGCCTTGTATACATTTTTTTCTTTTCAGATTAAAAATGGAAGGCAGCTCCCCAACAAAATGTTTTGCAAAAACCATAAGAAACAGCGGCGTCTCTTCCGATATGGCGAAGGAGAGTTGTCCCCCAAAATGTCAGGAAAGGAGAAAATAAACAAT
Source organism: Lissotriton helveticus (assembly GCF_964261635.1). Taxonomy (NCBI): domain Eukaryota; kingdom Metazoa; phylum Chordata; class Amphibia; order Caudata; family Salamandridae; genus Lissotriton; species Lissotriton helveticus. Next base: position 1,820,409,451 of record NC_136068.1, on the reverse strand, counting down.
AACAAACGTGTTTTATTATCGTTTCATTTTTCCTTCCATGTCAAGTCTTGGGGCTGGGGCCAGGGGGATAACAGCAGGAGCAGTAGTGCACTGCCTTCAGTGCGCATGAAAGTTTGGACCAAACCGTCATGCGCATTGAAGCACTCTTCAACCTAGCTGCGTTGCTGGGTTGGAGAGAGCAGGCACAGGCTCCCAGTCTCTCTGGGAGTGCAAATCGAAGGGGCTCAGGCCAATCCTTAAGCTGCTCTCATGCATGAGAGCAGCTTCAGGAATGAGCACATACAGTCTGAGAGCCTGTGCCTGTGAGAAGAGGAGCAGAAGAGCGCGACATGGCCTGCTGCAGGCAAGTTTTTTTTTTTGTGGTTTTTTTTTGTCATCCCGTATCCTGTACCTCCTATCCCCACACTCCTCTGAGCCCGCCACTCGTTCACAACACTGGCCACTACTGATAAGAAACAAGCATTAACAATGCCAAAACAGTGGTGGCAAACAACAGACTTATTGGTTAGGAGATTGCATACCACGTGTGCCAAGCTGTACCCGATTGAAGAGCCTAAACTAGGGTGAAACCAGTCCTGGATTGCTTGTGTTCTAGTTCAGAAAGGATCAACTGGGCTTGACAATTCAATGTGGACTGTTCCTATTGGAGCAGGTTCAAGGCTGTTTACATGTGGCTGTGTCCAATGTGAGATGGCATGGTGGGCAAAAAATGATACAGTGGGATGCAGCCTGAGTAATTATCAGGGTGTGAGATTAATTCAAACATTCCACCCATCACTTTTTTGTTTCATTTGTTACTCAGCACTCCACAGGAGTGCACATTTTTATCTTGCTCTCTTTCCTCTTTCCCCCAAGGTTGTCGGTCATGCACGGGTTTACATATCAGTGTCAACTACCTTTGGCTACTTCAGCCTTTTTTAAAGCTGAGACGTATTGGCTTTACCTGTGCCTGGTTTAGGAATTCTCTATTTCTGTTTCATGACTTGTATGGGCTTGGAAGAGGCAGGCTTTTAATGCTCAATGGAACTTGAGGTGGTCATCAATTGTTTTTATTCTTGCTGGATTTCAAATCGCAGCCATTTGCACTAAGAAGCCAGTGGGTCTAACTTGAAGCACATGTATGTGGTGTGGCAGTAGTTTCAGAGTTTATGCAAAAGGAAAAGTGGTCCTGTGCATTACAAGGCTTAATGTACAGCGCACATTGTTTTATAGGTAGTATATCTAGCCACGTGCAGCCAGTGTGATGATAGAAGCAGGTGAGTTGACGTCCAGATGCATTGATTAAAGCATTGTCTGACACGTGCAGTCTTGATTTTCTGGAATTTGTAAATCCGGTGGAGAGGAACCCAAAACATGTACTATTAGCGTAGTCTGGATGGAGGAGTACTGGGTTGGTGTTGCTTATTCCCTTCAGAGTAGAGGCAGTAAGGAACGCTTCGACACTGGGTTTACATCATGAGAAAGATTATTTATTCTCACGATTAACCTAAGCCACAAGGGAAAGATTAGAATTAATAATCACCCCATATTCCTTACCTGGTTTGAAGGGGTCAAGTTCATTTGGTAGATGGTGGAAAGGGGATACATTGTTAGTTTTTTGCAAGCTAGCATGGCGGATTTCCACATGTTTAGGTTGAGGTGCTATATTTTGAAGAGACAAGGGAACCCAAGTAATCTGGAAGGGACTTTAGGTGTGAGTATTTATATAGGAAGAGTGGTCCTTCACAAAATCAATTTGCTTTCGCGATTAACACAGAAATACAATGACATCTATGCTCATATATACAAATGGATGTTTATACTTTGATACAGGGAATACATATAAACACTAAAGTGGGACAATTTACAAAAAATACAAGAAATAAAAGCAGGTTGCCAAACTCAGGCATTGTACATGCAGACCAGAGTACAAATAAGTAGTTATGGCAAAGAAACATATACATTAGCACCAAAACACTTTATAGTAACAACATTCTCAATTGAGTGAAGGTGCTGGAGTCGACAATGTTTCGATCCCTTAACTAGGTAATGGGATCATCTTCAGGACAGTACAAAGTATGCCTGAGAAGATTGTCTGCTGAAAGGCAATAGAATAAAAAAGAACAGGAGAGAGGAAGGAAGATAAAACTAAGTTAGGCGAGAAGTAAGGTCATATTGAATTGGTGCATTCACAAGTGATAGGCATGCTGAACAGTGTCACTCAGTGATTTAAAAAGGCCATAAAGGACGCTGTGATACTTAGCTCGCGAGGCAATGAATAATCATGTCATATGTGATTTCAATTTCAATTTTATTTGATTTGATTCAGACCTCGACTGAGATCAACAAATACAAGGTAAAATTATTGTTAGTGAATTAAGCTAACATTTTTAAAACTCTTTCTAAGATGGCAAAATGACAATATGTTGCGGACTGCTTATACAGCGTTTGATTGTATAAGTATATTAAAATTATGCATTTTACCTATAAAAAACAGCTTTAAAAAACTGTTAAAAAACTTAAACAGGTTATAACATACAAATTCATCAACTGGAAAATTACACAGCAAGATTAATTCATTTGAGAAAATGGCATTATACTTTAATTGAATTGGAGTTATATATCGTCGTCGAGCCTCTACCATACTTGGATTTGGACAAATTAATAAAACGTGGAGCAAATCTTGTCGTCCATCATATCATATGTGAGTAATTATCAAATGTGCGTGGTGGATGATGGAGCATGTCAGAGAGAAAGTTACTAACTGCTATGTGCAATTCCCAAAGGAGGACTAACCAAACAGGATTCATGATGTGGATCCTGGTAAGGGTGAGTCTCACACGGCAAGAGGGGGCTTGCGGACCGGCACTAATGGAGTAGGAAGCCGTCAACCATTGCCAGGTATTGGCCTCTGGCACCGGAATCAAGATCCAATGGTTTTCCATGCTATAATATGGATTGTGTGTCATGAGTGTAAATTTAGCAGTTGATGCTGAAGGAAGGGAATGGGAAAGGTCAGTAAATAAAAATAAATGTATCTCCGAGGGTTGGGGATGGTGAGCATTGATGCGTAGATGTTTACATTCCAAACAGTGTCATCTTGGATAGATTTGTTCGCTGTGGACAGTGGCTAGTTCTCCATCAAACTTCTTTGTGGGTTGATTTATAATCAGTATTCTGTAGCCAAGGTATGGCTTTGTGTGTGATTGGTGGGAGGTAGTTTCTCATTGGACTTTAATAGAATCACATTTTTATCTGGACAATGACATCATTCCAGGCTTATTGGTTGCTATCTAAGGTATACGGTGCGGTAAAATTTCCAGGACTACTTGTGTTATTGGTGGTACTTCTGTTCGAAGAGGGTTGGTTAATTCTTCAGTGGTGTGGGGTTAACCCTGGGTGGAAGAAGCTCCTCTCCCAGGACCACCTCCGTTGTTTGTTGTGGGTCAGTCCAAACTTGTATTTGTATTTCAGAGGTGGTCTTATCTCATTGGCTGAAGCCCGTCTTCCAGGCATGGTTGGTATTCATCTCTGTCCAAAGGAGCTTGTGAATACTTGTTTGAGGAGTTATGTTATGCAGATTTGTAGAGTTCGGGATCACCTGGAAGGGTATTCCAGCGACGCCGCTGAGCAGGTGTGAATCCAGCCAAACCTAGGGACTAGTGGGACTACCAGAAAAGCCAGGTCTTCAGCTACTCACGGATCTCAAGAGGTGCAGTGAAGGCAGGTCGTTCCACGCTTTAGGAGTGATGTAGGAGAAGGACCGTCCACCCGAATTGGGTTTCTATATGCGTGGTCTGTGTGCAAGTAGGAGTCCGGTGGGTGTCTGGAAGGTTTGTGAAAGCAGATGTGGTTGTTGAGGTATGCTGGGCCAGTACTACGTTGTGCCTTGAAGTGTGGGCGAGGAGTTTGAATTGGTGTCAGATCTGTGTGGCAGAAGCTGAGGTTTCAGGGATCACTTGCATTTGATAGTCCATTCAGACATGAAGAATGACTCAGACCATCAAGAAAGCTGTGTGGCTACAGAAGGGAAGGTGCTCTTTGTGGTCCGCGGATGAGTGAAAAAGAAGCACCCACTCAGAGGCACAGCCGAGGGGAGGGAGGCTGCTCTTTGGGATCCACCCAGGAAGGAAAGAGAAGAGGCTAAAAAGAGAATATGCTCCATGGGGTTTACACAGGTGCACAGGAGGAAAAACCCACTGAGTGGGGAAGCTGTAACGTGGAGCTGCGGTTTGTGGGGTCCATCATGGACGCCACCTGGGAAGGAATGGCCAAAGAGCAAAGGGAGCAGTGGAACAGGAGCAAACCACAGAATGCAACATTCAAGAGCAGGTAGTGGATGTGCTCTGGAGGTGTCCAACATAGTCCAGGAGGGCCACACCCAGGCCACATTTTCAGGATATTCGCAGATTACGTGAATAAGCGCCACTTGGATCCATTGGGAGTAAAGTGAATATCCTGAAGATCTGGCGAGCATTTGGCACTTCTAGGCCTGTGCTGGACACCCCTGCTCTGTGGGGTCCACCCAAGGGTGGAAAAAAGTGCAAGATCTGGGACAGCTGGAGACACTGGAGAACATGCTCTGTGGTCCCCACCCAGAAGCAAGAGAAGGGCGAACGACCAGGGCGCGCCACATTCAGGCACCTGAGAGCATCCTACGGGTACCGCGTGGCGTGAAGAGAGTGACCACAGCAGTGCACGCTTAGCATCCTTTTGTTGTAAGTTGAATGACACAAAGACAAAAGTAGCTCTGAGAGTGGCAGGCACATCGTGGGGGTGGCGTCAACATTGAAAATGTCCTAAAGGTACCACTGCGGCGTGAAGAGAGTGACCCCAGCAGAGCACAGGTACCTACAGCTCAGAATGAGGCAGAATGTCTGGGGCACCCAAGAGCATAGCAGCCTGTAAAGGGGTGCTCTCAGGTGCCATTCAGTGTTTGGGGGGGGAGAGGAGTGAAGGGAGGAGTGGCAAAGTCTGCATATCTCGATAGGCCTGGATACTAACAGGCACAAACAGGAACCAGCCCCTTAAACCTTTCCACCCTTTCTATGGACGCCCGACAGGGATGCTTTGGTTGGAGACAGTGACGTGTGAACACCCCTCTCTAGCATCCAAAGTGGGGGCAATCACTGAAAGATTAGAATGTTAAATTGTCCTTTTCAGTTTCCCGCGCCTCAGAGATAAGCTCAATAAACGACCTAAGGAAGAGCAGGGAGGGACTAACTGGTGGGGGTCAAGTGCTCCTATGTGAGTGCTCAGTGAACGAGAGGGAGATAGAAATGATGCAAAGAAAGAAAAAACTGAGAGCAGCAAACTGTAGACGTGGGAGAGAGAAAGGCCAGTAAGAAAAAATAATGCAAGAAAGGAAAGAATTGTGGCAGTTAGAACCTAGACAGAGAGAGGGGGAGAAAGAAGAAAGGGTTTATCTAGGGAGTGGACCATTCAGGAAGGGGAGTCAGGCATGCTCACTCAAACCTACTGCAGCATGGGAAGGAGGCTGAGGGCAGGTGGGACCCCCATTAAGAATGGCTGATGGTGGAGGCCGGATTCCTCAGGCTACAGCACAAAGGGTGGGGTTTGTAATGTATGAAGGCAGCAGATTGTGTGGACAAGACTCCACTCCCAGCAGACCCAGTGCCGGAGTCAAGCAGCGGGGGGCAGTTCTGCCCCTGGTGCTGCTGTGAACGTTCAGAAAAATAACAATGCCTTGGGACCAATAGTTAAACTAAACAGTAAGATAAAGAGAAAATACATTTGACCCTTCCTATCTATTAAATACTCTCAATGAATGTTATACTTTTCAAATATATGTAGTCACGGAACAGCCAGGTGTATTGCATTCAGATTAATCTGTATTATATTTCAGTAAAGGCTAAACATATTTTTTCCAAAAATGGAAATATTGACAAATACATTAATACAACATTCATACAACATATATATACACATATTTACATTTGTACATATGACGCAAAAACAAAAATAAACATAAAGAAATTGTTTCTTCTCTTTGCCCTTATTTTATACCCGGATGCACTTTACATAATCTAAGACAAGTGCATTCCTTTATTAGATCACCATTCTCGGGATCACCTTAGAGTTTAATTAATTCAGAACCTATATTACATCAGGCGGTCTCTACTAAATTCAATTCTCATTTCATTTTCATATGGTGTCTAAATGAATCTGTCGACGCGTTTCAGCCAAAATATTTGAGGGCCTCATCAGGACATGGGCAGTTGAGTGTATACTTTTCAATTCCACCGTTCACACAGAGGTAGAGGTAAAGGACACTGCGATGGCTCACTCGCGTGGCAGTAGGAGTAGATACGCCACTTAGTCTGCTTAGTGTGCGCCCCTAAATGATTTTGAGCAAGGGACACGCCCGGTAATATCTTCCCCGTGGCTCTTGCCTCTGAGTTGCCGAGTCTTCTCTCTAAATCCTATTCCACTGTCGGTCACACTATCCCTCGAATTCCAACGCCGTGGGTGAATCACTTCAGCCCCAGCTGCTGCTTGCATCGCTGCCTTGGTCTGGGGGGTGGAAAGGGTCTCAACCATCACCTGCTTCTGTTTGCACATCTGGCTGTGGGTGGCAATTCCAGTTCACATATTCGGTGACTTTGAACAGAGAGATCCTGGGTGGTGAAGCACACTATACATTGAAAGATGGTGGGGAGTTGGATGTGGGCAGTTGGACAGTTGCTGCATTTGGGGTTTTATTGGCATATATTGGTTTCAGATGTGACGTCATCGATTGGTGGCAGTTCAGCCGCAGTCTGTATCGCTAAAGTCCCACATAAGTGTTTTCTGTTGGTCATGATTGGAATTGATTGAGCTATATTGGGGTCAGGTGTTGTCACATGGTCTTTATTCCGCAGACACGGGGCCACATAGGGCCCCTGGTGAAACCGAGCAGGGCCCGCAGACCCGTAGTTCCCATACAAGTGTCTGTACAGAGTCAACAGGCCCTGTTGAAGCCAGGTTACTACACGGCCACAGGGTTTACAGAGACTTCAGGAAGACTATGGGGCAAATGTATCATCCCTTTTTTTAGTCCCAAACGCTGTGATTCGCAAAAAAGCAGCGTTTGCGACAAAAAAACATAAAATGCGATGTATGGTGAAAATCGCATTGCTAAATTAAGGAATCGCAAAATTTGCGATTCCTTCATTTTGCGATTGCATTTAAGGAATCGCAAATTTTGCGATTCCTTAAATCATATGTATGAAGCACCCAAGTTGTGCAATTTCTCATTAAGAAATCGCAAATTACCACCAACTTCAAGTTGGTGGTAATTTGCGATTCCTTTCACAAATGCACTTTTTGGCATTTGTGAAGGTGCCATATGCCACACACATGTTCATTTCAGGGGTGCATCAGGGTGTCCTTATGACACCTTTGCACCCTTGAAATTATTCTCAATTTGTGATTCTCAAATTGCGAATCGCAAATTGAGAATAACTTCCCATTCATTCCCATGGGCCTCCTGGCCCATAGAAATGGATGGGAAATGATTCCTTAGTTGCCATTCGAAATTTGCTTATCGCAATTAAGAAATTTTAAGAAATCGCAAAAAAATTGCGATTTTCTACATACATCCCTATTTGCAAATCTCAAATAGCGATTTCTAAAAAATCGCTATTTTAGATTCGTAAATCAGGATGTTGATACATCTGCCCCAAGGTGTTGGTGTTCTGCCCTCGAAAGTCACCTTGTTACTTTATGTAAATATGATTCACAACTGCAAACTATAGGAAGGGTTTGTAATCAGGTTATGAGAAATGTCCTTAATAGACCCCTGCTCTGGGAGCGTCCATGGAGATGTGCTGCAAGTGTCATGCCATGCTTACCTAGACCACTAGATGTCACTATTATCTCTAGTAGTTCATTAACTTCTGTATTTCTCTCTCAACTCCTCTTTCTCTCTCTCTCCCTCTCTGTCTGTCTCTCTCTCTCTTCCTCCCCTCTCTCTCTCTCACTCTCTCCCTCTCTCTCTCTCTCTCCATCACTCTCTCTCTCTCTTTTTCTCCCTCTCCCTCTTTCCTTCAGTTGTTGTATCCCCAGCTGCAGAACCTGGCTGAACATGGCACACCTGACCTTGATCCGGCAGCAGCAGAGCAGGTAAGACACCGTGCCAAACTTACCTTCACTGAGCCAGAGCCAATACATCGTCTGTGTGGCCCACAGGCTCTAGCACAACATTCCTCTGCTGTTTATACCTGAAAAAAGAAACATTGTCAAATACAATAGGTCTGCATTGTGTATACAGCTGCATGGAAAAAGAAATGAGAGGAACTAAAGAATCGTTAGAGCAAAAATGTCACTCTTATTTTGTAAAAGAACCCTCACTCCCCAACCTAGTTGGTGACATGCTTCATCATTGGACACCCTCCGGAGAGGCAGAGTGCCCCTCTGGTGTTCTACAATGCCTGGTTACAGCGGAGCGGGATATTTTGAGTGTGAAAAAGTTATGGTGCAAAGAATTATGTGTGTTAAAATTGCCTTTATTCGCTCAATAATAGTGTAAAGATGGGGGAATACGGTAAAGGATAAAAGCAGTGTGGTGAGTGTTGTGGACTGGGTAAATTGGCAAATTAGATCTTATGGTAAAGCAAAAACAATGGTCAAAATGTTTCAGCCTCCTTGAGGCAGACACAAGTCCTTGCTGGAGAGGAGACCTTTTCTTGTGGTCTCACAGGCTCCCATCACTGCCCTCCCAATCTCAGGAAGCCAGAGCTCTAAACAGAGCAGACCCGTTGAATGCATCCTTCTGGTGAAGGTGGAATGGCACAACGACAAAGGAAGCTGTGACTGTGGCAGATAGAGATGGAGGCCATACAGGCAGCGGGACGCCAGGGGAGTACCATCAGAGAAAGGAAGAGGGTGTATCTAAGGGCAGCGGAGAGAGAGGCCGCAGGGTCACTGAGCTGCAGTGAAAAAGGGCAATGCTAAGTAGAAGCTGGGTCTGCCATTTGTTGGTCAGGCTATAAAGGCACAAAGCACCAAGGTGTCCATATTAATGTCAGGCTATAAAGGCAACAATCACCACGGTGGCCATCTTAATGTCAGGCTATAAAGGCACAAAACACCAAGGTGCCCATATTAATGTCAGGCTATAAAGGCAAAAAGCACAAAGGTGCCCATATTAATGTCAGGCCATAAAGGCAAAAAACACCAAGGTGCCCATATTAATGTCAGGCTATAAGGGTAAATAAGCAGCAAGGTGCCCATATTAATGTCAGGCTATAAAGGCAAAACACACCAAGGTGTATATATTAATGTTAGGCTAAAAAGGCAAAAATCACCATGGTGCCCATATTAATGTTAGGCTATAAAGGCAAAAAGCACAAAGGTGTCCAAATTAATATCAGGCTAAAAGGAGAAAATTGGTACAAAAAAGTGAGCGACCCAAATTACCCTTGAGGGCTTGGGTAGTTAAATGAAAGGGTGAAGATGCCTTCAAGGGGATTCGTTTAGAAGAATATTTGTGATTTTAGATATGATTTGTGTAAGAATTAGTTAATAATCCTCATCGGAATATAATTCCACAAAATTCAATTTAAACCAAACAAACAACATGTATGACAAACATAACCACAAGCCAGGTGTATAGAAAAAGGAATTTATCACAAAATCATTTAAAAAAACAGTTTATCTGATATACAGAAAATAATATAGGACTGCAGGTTGACACTTAGTATATGTACAAACAACTCAACAGAACCTATAAACGCCTATCCCAAAAGTATAATGAAAAAACATTACTAGGACATTATTCAAGTCTGACAACGTCAGACTTGAATAATGTCCTAGTAATGAATTGATGGACAGGTCTATCCAAGCCAGTATAATTGAGAATGTTTAATGAGAATGTAATTGCAAACATTATTATTTCATTGTATGTTTAATTTTTTGTGTGTTACAAAGCTTTCAATGTAAGGTGTTATATGTTGTGATAAATGTAGGTAAGCCAAGGTGTAGATAAATATAACAATTAGATAATATTTGTAACTGAAAATATTTTTGTTTCAGATTACATTGTATATATACAGATTGAAAGTATCACCAGTCCTGAAGATGGTCTCGTCAAGCATTCTGTAGGAGACCGAAACGTCGACCTCCGCTTTATCCCGCTTGTTTTTTCATTATACTTTTGGGATAGGCGTTTATAGGTTCTGTTGAGTTGTTTGTACATATACTAAGTGTCAACCTGCAGTCCTATATTATTTTCTGTATATCAGATAAACTGTTTTTTTAAATGATTTTGTGATAAATTCCTTTTTCTATACACCTGGCTTGTGGTTATGTTTGTCATACATGTTGTTTGTTTGGTTTAAATTGAATTTTGTGGAATTATATTCCGATGAGGATTATTAACTAATTCTTACACAAATCATATCTAAAATCATAAATATTCTTCTAAACGAATCCCCTTGAAGGCATCTTCACCCTTTCATAAAAGGAGAAAAGGCACCATGGTGTCCATATTAATGTCAGGCTATAAAGGTAAAAAAGCACCACTGGAGACCTATAAAGGTGCTAACCCTAGAACCAGTTTATATGAGTATGTCAAGGAACACCAAGAAATGAGGGGAGAAGAGAGAGGGTGTGGGGGAGGGGCAGAGACAATAGGATGGAGCAAGCTGAGGTCAACAACATTAAATAGCTGCCTGTGAGTCGTGCAGTCTCTTCAGGTCTGACAGGAAGACAATACTTGGGGGCAGCAATGAAGGTGGTGTTCTGCGTGGGTCTTCAAGAAGCTTGTTCAATCCCTGCAGAGGTAAGGTTTACAGAGGTAAGTCTTGGGGCCTTTCCTGAAAGATAGGATGTTGTGACTGCGTCTTAGGTCAAGAGGAAGGGAGTACCACTCCAGAAATGGATTGCTTCAGTTCTAAAGCAGACTTGGACATAGGTGTTTCTAAAGATAAAGAGTTCTGGCTTCTAGATGTGTAATTAAAGGTCGTTCTCGTCCAATGTAAAATAGTCCCTCATAAATTCCAGTGGAAGAAGCGGATTGATACACCAAACGGTGAATAGTATTTGGAAAGAGAAGGTGGTCCTCTGGTGAGCGAAACCAGAAGCTAAAGATGTCTGTACACAGACAGCTAAAGTTGCCTCTAGCCAGACCTAATGATGGGTAGGAACGGGTATGCCGGACATGCACGAAGTATCCTTTTTATGCATGCTGTATTCAAAGAAGTGGGCTCGTGTGTGGCTCTCCGATGCTGCCCAAACACCTGATCCCGAATACTGCCCCCTTTCAGGTGAGTGTACGTACATGTACATCAAGAGAATTGTACATAAGTCACCCATCTAAACGGTGTGTACAATTAGGTGCCATTAAGGGATGTGCACATACACGTACTGCAAGTGGCAGCACTTAAATATGGACCTATGAGAAGATCTTATAACAGGATTACAATAAATGTGCTTCCTTGCATAGCCCTGTGTCATGGTGAAAGCCTGGTCCCAGGGACATCATTCCACAGTCAGTGCTGCCAGTGAGATATATTGTGTGGCGACGAGGCTTTAGATCTGCCAATGCCATGCTCCCGTACACCACTAGATGTCACTGTTGTCTGTAGTTTAATAACATCTTTATCTGTCTCTTCCAGCCTCTCTATCCCCCGCTGCAGAGCTTCGCTGAGCACCGTGCCCCCGCTGCAGCAGAGCAGGTGAGACCCGCGCCAGGTATACGTTCACTGCCATAAAAAACTCGTAACAGGACAGCAGAGTTTGGGGAGAGCGCCGGGGACGGTAATTCCAGATGTGAAATCACCACCGCTGTGCACTTCACGCTCAGCCTCCAAGGATCACTGCTTAGGGTTCTCTGCCATACTCTTAGCAACTTCCACGCTCAAGACGAGGCACAGTGGCGCTGTGCTCATGACGAGCTCATAAACGCAGCGGAACGCCCACGCGGGGATAGTTCCCTTGCTGTGCTGGGCGTTCCATTGAGAGGGCGTGGTCATGACGAGCTCAGCTCATCATGAGCACAGCGCCACCGTGCTGCATGACGAGCTAAGCCGTGCTGCATGACGAGCTAAGCTCGTTTTGTGTGTAAATCGCTCTTTTATCTGAGTTTTTGATGTGATCCTTCATTGACAAGTTTAAAAAAAATATATATATATTATACAATTAGCAGCTTGCATAATTGCGATCTTGTTCTTAAATTGGGTTACATACAATTTCAATGGTTTACAAATTCCGCTGTACAAAACATATCATAACACTATTAGTTCCTCTTAATACCAGCTTGCCGATCTCCCCTCTTCCTGCCTCTGCTGGCCTTCATTGACAAGTTTTTATCCATGGTGAATCTTAAGGATTTAGCAGAGTTGGAAAGAGTGAGAGGACAATTTAGAACTTTCAGGTCACTGATCCAGTCTTTGATTCGAAGATGGTTACTTTTGGGGGAGAACAGGATTATTTCTGTTTTGATGGGGTTTAATTTTAGATTGTTAGAGCAAAACCAAGATTGTATATTACTCAGTGTGATGTTGAGATGTAGGTCACTGGGTGATTTAATTTTGTAGTGAAGTTGAGTGTCGTCTGCATGGACTTTAAATGTAATCCCTGCTTGCTTCAGGAGGATAGTAAGAGACTCCATGAAGAGATTGAAAAGTGAAGGGGAGAGGATTGAGTCCTGGGGGGCGCCAAGAGAAACAGATGTGGGTTTCGAGAGGCAAGACTTGATTCTGATTTGTTGTGATCGGTGTTGAAGGTAAGAAGTGAACCATTTTAAAACTGTGCCATTGATACCGGAGCGGATCTTCAGTGATTCCAGCAAGGCTGGGTGATTCACAGTGTCAAAGGCCGCTGATAAGTCAAGTAGGATAACTGCAAACTACAGGAGTGGTTGGTAATCAGGTTATGAGAAATGTCCTTGCGAGAGGAGCATTCATGGAGATATACTGCAAGCGTCATGTCATGCTTATCTTGACCGCAAGGTGTCACTATTATCTCTAGTTCAATAACTTCTGCATCTCTCTCTCTCTCTCTCTCTCTCTCTCTCTCCATCTCTCTCTATCTCACACTGTCTCTCCCTCTCTCTCTCTCAGTCATTGTATGCCCAGCTGCAGAGCCTGGCTGAACATGCTGCAGCAGCACAGCAGGTGAGATACTGTGCCAACCGTACCTTCACTGTGCCATTGAGAGAGAAGTGTGGAGTGTAATGATGCTCGTTGCGATGATGTCACCCCCAACGTCGTTATCATGTTGGTGTAAAGCTTTTTTTTTTTTGGTAATGTGCCCTGGGCTACTGCTAAAGTGGTTCAGCCCACACCACTTGGAACCAGGATAATAAATGCTAATGCTGCCGGGTGTGGCCTCAGAGAGGGACCCAGCGCAGCATCGGGATAGTTACTGTGGGGACCTTGCTATTCAAGCACAGCCAGGGGTCACAGGTAGGCCTACTGCTGAGTGGTTGTAGGAAGGTGGCTACCTGACTATGGTTACCCCTGATTTTTTGCCTGTGTTCAGCTGGTTTTTTGACTTAGTTGACCTGGTTCCCTGCTAATCAGGGCCCCAGGCCATCTGCTCTCTCTGTAAAATGGATTCCATGTACCCTAGGTACATACCCCAATTGGAAATGGACCCCTTGTCAGCCCCTGTATAATGCACTATAGGTGCCCAGGGCATAGGGGCCACCAAGGCCTACCAGGGGCTGTAGCATATCTTTTGCCACCCCTGGCTGGTTCTTAAATTGACACAACTGGCTGATCACTCAGCTGGGGTAAGGTGGTGTAATCACCCCTTGCTTAGATGTAGTATACCTATATCTAAACCTATATCTGGACACATATTAACCTGTGAGCCACTCCTATGGAAGGCCTCATCAATCCTGGAGGCAGAGTGCGTGGTTTCATGTGAGATGGAGCTCTAGCATGAGCTGAGCCTGTCTGCAGCTGTCGGGAACAACTCCCTAAGCTGTTTCAGGATAATGCCATACCATATACTCTTAAGTGCCTTATAATCCTCGCGGTTATATAGCAACTTTGGTTTGGCTTTATCAAAACATGTCGTGTAAGGTGTCATACGATTTGGAATACTATCCCCTCGCCAGTTCTGGCGACGGGGATAGCATTCCACCCCTCTAGAGGGGTAAGACATGTTACTTTGCTTTAATGCGGTTAATTTCTCCAAAGACCTTAAGATCCACAAAATGGATGCCTCTGCCACAGACAAATGTCTGGACCCCTGCAGTTGACCGAAACTCGACCAAATGGGTCCTGGACAAAGGGTTTCCTGTCACAGGAGGGTGTCACCGCCCTCCAGACAGGAGATAGTGTATTGTAGCAGGGAGGTTTGAAAGAAACCAGACACTGCCTGGGGCGCACAAGGCTGCCCCTTGCATAATCCGGCCAAACCGGTTCTGGGGCACTCCAGCCCTCGTGCCAGGGCGGCCTGGATCAAAGGAAGGGGGTGTATCCACCCACTTCCTGGGTCCCACCCATAGGAGGGGACCTAGCAGGTAATCACGCCCCCCAGATTGGAATAAGAGTGGGAGCAGTGCCAATGCACATCAGATTTCCTGGAAGAAACATTTGAAACGCAATTCTGGACCCTTCGCCCTCCATCTCATCGTGGAAGCCCGAAGAAGCTCCCTTGTGGTCAAGGAGTGACCACCCTGCAGCAGCAGGCACCATCCAGCCCTCGACGTCTACTTAGTTGCAGTTCCCGCCGGAACTCGAGCGACTGAGATCGACGAGATCAAGCTTGCCTGCCTTCCAGCAGCCCGATCCACAGTCCCTGCAGAGCTGAGACCCGTGGAGGCGACCGGAAGCGTGGGGCACGCCATCTTGAATTGACCACGAGACGCTGACCGTGCAGCCCACGAGTGACCCTCGAAGCTGTGCACCGGGGTTTGAGAAGCCCCCACCCTGAGCTACTCCTGAGCCGAAGTTCAGCCCTCCACACTCGACGATTGCTGCGTGGGGCCCTTTGGCACTATTTGGCTCAACGCGTTGGCCCGGTCACTTGCCAGCTGGCTAGTGGTCCCTGTGCCGACGAACTACCTAAGAAGACTCGTGAATCTGGTTGCTCCGGATCCACACCAGCTCCCCTGAAAAGGAGCCCCGACTCTGACCTTCCTGGTCCGAGTGAGAAGCAATCTTCCGATCCTGCGTGGATTGCTCTTACCAAGGCTTGTTTGCTCCAAACTTGAAGCCGACTGCACCGACGGTGAGAGCCTGCGTGGGACAGATCGTGACCTGCTCCTGGACGTCGCAGATGCCCCAGAGCCCACGTGACAGCGGAGAGAAGCTCCTCGACGACCACCTGATTGCGCCCGACATTGCCTGGTTCCGTCCTGGTTCCACCCTGGTCACTGCTGAGTGACCCAGACTCTGTCCCCTCTGCTTTCAGGTACTCTACAACTTGAGTCCACCCTTGGACTCCACCGGACACTTCATCTTTAACCCGCCTGCAGCCCTTTCAGCTTCAAGCACCAAGAGCCTGCGTGTCAAAACCCGACGCCACTTCGACCCTGTGCACCCACTTCCTGTGGGTGAGGTAACTTTGCTCCGCCGGTGTTCCCACACTGGTGCACACCTCTAGGGTCTGTGTGTTAAGTTTTGTTCCTCTAGGTTCAGCGGAAGTGTCCTTAAACTTTAACTCTATGACTTTTACGCACCATTGGTTAACATTGGTGCATGCGTGCGCTTTCCGCACATCTCCCGAATCCCGAGGGCCATTCCCGACTTCAGCATTGCTTGTCCTGACTGCTCCCAGCGATTCCCTAGGCCCTAGGCCTAACCACTGCTCGAGTGGCCTCTCTTATACCACTTGTTTAGTATATGGTTTGAGTGGCCACCCGCCCTCATCCATAATTGTGCAACTTGTATGTTTAAACAGTGCTTTTGATTTAACGCTTGTGCCCCTTTATTCATAAAGAATACTGGGGATTGTTTTTAGTAATAAATACATATATTTTTATAATATATACTTGTGTGGTGTCCTTTCATTTGATATTACAGGATTGTATGTGGTAAAACAGCTCGCTTAACACGACCTCTTAAGTTAAGCCTTTAGGCTGCTTAGTCCATGCTACCCCTAGGATAGCTTGTCTAATAAGGTTGACTTACAACCAGACACCATAAGGGATTGTTTGGTCAGATAGCAGGTGGTTCCAGAATTGGAAACATCCCCTATCAGGCCAACTTCTCACATTGGTGAGCAGCGGTGCGGATTTGAGCTTGCTGTTGTTTTACCATTGCAATCTTTATATCAAATTGAAAGATCACATCAAGTACCTCTAGGTACATATAAAATCAAAAGCTTAGCATATTAAGTTCTACTGAACTTAGTAGTTGTAGGTTGAAGGGATTAGCACGCCCTGACTACAACTAACTAGCAAGGTACAGTAGGAAAACACTTAGTGTAGGTAAGTGCACCACTTACACCTCACTAGTAACCATGTCTGACACAGGAAAAGCCTCAGGGTCTGCTCCTGTGACAGTTGACCCTACCCAGGCAACTTTTGGATATGACAAACTAACCCGCAGAGACTTGATTGCCTTGTGCAAAGCAAGAGGGTTAAAAAGGGGCAGAAGCCCCACCTGCCTAATCCTGGTAGAAATCCTAGAACAGGATGACTTAGAGAAGGCTAAAGCAGCTTCCCTAGACACAGGAAATGGAGGGAACCCCCCTGTAGTTGATCCCCCTGAAGAGGAGGATGATGATGACTTGGATGAGGACTCAGATGTTGAGGACTTAGAAGTACAGGATCAGGGTAGCCAGGTTCCAGTTGGTAGGCTTAGCCAGGCCAACTTGGACCTACTGGGGAATGGAGAGGGCCAGCACCTCCCCAGAACCCACCATGGGATTCTCCCAGGCAACAGAAGAGTGAGATCTCCCTCAGGGGACTCTCATATTTCTAGTGCCTCCAGAGAATCAGAGAGAGGCATGACTGCTTCTCAGAAAGCTGAGCATAGGGCTAGGATGAGGGCTGTCAGACTCCAGATAGAGAGAGAGGAGGTAGCCCTGAGTCAAGCTAAACTTACCTTAGCTCAAGCTAAACTTGCCTTGGCAAGAGAGCAGAAATTGTGTGGCTTAGATGCCACTGGTGGCAGCAATATTCCTAAAGAGAAACCCAGGTCCTATGATAGTAGAAACCTGACAAAGATTGTGCCCCCCTACAAGGAAGGGGATGACGTCCACAAGTGGATAACTGCTCTTGAGAGAGCCTGCATGGTACAGCAGGTTCCTGAGGAACAGTGGGCAGCAATCTTATGGTACTCCTTTTCAGAGAAAGGGAGAGATAAGCTCCTCACTGTCAGACATGAGGATGCAAACAATTACAAAGTCCTGAAGAGTGTCCTAATAGATGGGTTTGGCTTAACCACTGAACAGTACAGGTTGAAGTTCAGAGACACCCAGAAGACACAGACTCAGGACTGGACTGATTTTGTTGATTGTGCAACTAAGGCTCTGGAGGGTTGGCTACATGGCAGCAAAGTACATGACTTTACAGGATTGTATAATTTGATTATGAGGGAGCAGATCCTAAGTAATTGTCAGAACCAGCTCTTACACCAGCACCTGGTGGACTCTGATCTGACCTCTCCCCAAGAATTGGGAAAGAAGGCAGACAAATGGGTCAGAACCAGGATTAGGCCTAAGAATCAGGACAGTAACCAGAAGAAGGAGTCTACCAAGCCTCAAGATAAGGGTGGGGATAAAAGTAAAGAAAAGACTTCCCCAGGGCCCCAAAACTCCAAGAATGGGGGTGGGTCCCAAGACACTTCTTCAACTGAGAAAAAGCCTTATTGTTATGCCTGTAAACAGGTTGGGCATTACAAAACAGACAACTGTTGTCCCAAGAATAACAATAAAGAAAATATACCTCCAAAGCCAGCTTCAACACCTCCTGTTACTGTCAGCAGTACTCCCCCAGGAAGTGGAAGCACACCCAGGAATCTGGGTGGGTTTACTGTTGGAGCTCAGGTGGACCCTGGCCTATCCAGGTCCCCATCACCCAATGATCTTGTTTATGAGACTGGCATGGGGTTTGCCAACTTCTCTGCTTGCCCAAATACTTTGAGCAAGTATAGACAAGAACCCATCATCAATGGTTTGAAAGTTGAAGCTTTTAGAGACACAGGGGCTAGCATCACCATGGTGGCTGATGGCATAGTCCCCTCTAAGCAACTTTTACCTGGTGCCACATACCAGGTTACAAACATTGATGGAATCCAAACAAATCATCCCATGGCAGTAGTAAGTCTCAGCTGGGGAGGTGTCATTGGCCCAAAGAGAGTGGCAGTGTCACCAAACTTGCCTGTAGACTGCCTACTTGGTAATGATTTGGAGATCTCAGCCTGGGCTGAGGTTGAACAGGAAACCCATTCTAGAATGGTGAATTCCAATGGAAAGGTTAGTGGGGCTGTAATGGCTACAGCCCCAATGCAAGATGTCCTTCCTGAAAAGGTTGGTAGGGCTGAGAAACTCTCTGCCCCATCTTTAGCAAAAGCTCTTCCTGAACAGAATAGCAAAGCTGTTATGATAACAGCCGAAACCCAAACTGAGTCTCCTCCTGAAAAGGTTGGTGGGGCTGTGATGGCCACAGCCCAAACTCAAACTGATATGTGTGTTGTGAAGCCTGAAATGATGGGTAACTCCACACAAACTGAGAGCATGGAGGAGGAAGAGAAATCTCCCCCTCACCAGACTTTAGGACAGGATCAGCCTCCTCAGGGAACTGATCTTACCCCTGATGAAGGAACTGCCCCAGAGGTTGTTAGGCCTGGCCTGACAGAGCCTCTGATGGCGGTGGACCCTTCTCAGGTGGGACCCAGTCTGGAGCAGGTAACCTGCCCCTCTCTCCCTTGCCTTAGCCAGCCCAGGGCTGCAGAGGACAAGAAGGACAGTGAGACCCAGAGGGACCCCTGTCAAATAAAGCACCCCCATCAACAGATTAGGTGCACCAAAACTAGTAGCCCTAGTGAGGTGAAAACTTTAAAAACTCCTGAGGGAGCCCCCTTAAAAACAGTTAGGGACCTCCCACAGATGGATTCTGTTGGGCACAGCCAAACCTGGGACCCAAAGGGCCCAAACCTGAACTGTCCCTCCAGCAAGCCAAACAGAGGGACCCAGCCTCCAGCTTTAGGTAGCCAGAGGTTGACCCTGAGAGCACAGTGCAACTCAGTTAAAGAAAGAAAGGCACACATGGTGGAAGATAATTGGAGGAAGCCAAGCCCTAACTTAGTAGAGCCTCACTTCAATACTCCATATCCAAACCAGCCTTTAACTTTGCATAAACACACCCAAGGTAGTGATTCCCTATGGTGGAGACCCTCTGATACCCCAAGGGTGAGGGACTGCTTAGTGGACCATGAGACAGGGGGTACCCATGCTAGTGCAGGTACTTCCTTATATGGCCACTCAGGCAATATAGGCTTACCTGGCCAAGGATAGCCTTATCTCCTTTCGTTTGGGGGGGGGTTATGTAGGAAGGTGGCTACCTGACTATGGTTACCCCTGATTTTTTGCCTGTGTTTAGCTGGTTTTTTGACTTAGTTGACCTGGTTCCCTGCTAATCAGGGCCCCAGGCCATCTGCTCTCTCTGTAAAATGGATTCCATGTACCCTAGGTACATACCCCAATTGGAAATGGACCCCTTGTCAGCCCCTGTATAATGCACTATAGGTGCCCAGGGCATAGGGGCCACCAAGGCCTACCAGGGGCTGTAGCATATCTTTTGCCACCCCTGGCTGGTTCTTAAATTGACACAACTGGCTGATCACTCAGCTGGGGTAAGGTGGTGTAATCACCCCTTGCTTAGATGTAGTATACCTATATCTAAACCTATATCTGGACACATATTAACCTGTGAGCCACTCCTATGGAAGGCCTCATCAATCCTGGAGGCAGAGTGCGTGGTTTCATGTGAGATGGAGCTCTAGCATGAGCTGAGCCTGTCTGCAGCTGTCCGGAACAACTCCCTAAGCTGTTTCAGGATAATGCCATACCATATACTCTTAAGTGCCTTATAATCCTCGCGGTTATATAGCAACTTTGGTTTGGCTTTATCAAAACATGTCGTGTAAGGTGTCATACGATTTGGAATACTATCCCCTCGCCAGTTCTGGCGACGGGGATAGCATTCCACCCCTCTAGAGGGGTAAGACATGTTACTTTGCTTTAATGCGGTTAATTTCTCCAAAGACCTTAAGATCCACAAAATGGATGCCTCTGCCACAGACAAATGTCTGGACCCCTGCAGTTGACCGAAACTCGACCAAATGGGTCCTGGACAAAGGGTTTCCTGTCACAGGAGGGTGTCACCGCCCTCCAGACAGGAGATAGTGTATTGTAGCAGGGAGGTTTGAAAGAAACCAGACACTGCCTGGGGCGCACAAGGCTGCCCCTTGCATAATCCGGCCAAACCGGTTCTGGGGCACTCCAGCCCTCGTGCCAGGGCGGCCTGGATCAAAGGAAGGGGGTGTATCCACCCACTTCCTGGGTCCCACCCATAGGAGGGGACCTAGCAGGTAATCACGCCCCCCAGATTGGAATAAGAGTGGGAGCAGTGCCAATGCACATCAGATTTCCTGGAAGAAACATTTGAAACGCAATTCTGGACCCTTCGCCCTCCATCTCATCGTGGAAGCCCGAAGAATCTCCCTTGTGGTCAAGGAGTGACCACCCTGCAGCAGCAGGCACCATCCAGCCCTCGACGTCTACTTAGTTGCAGTTCCCGCCGGAACTCGAGCGACTGAGATCGACGAGATCAAGCTTGCCTGCCTTCCAGCAGCCCGATCCACAGTCCCTGCAGAGCTGAGACCCGTGGAGGCGACCGGAAGCGTGGGGCACGCCATCTTGAATTGACCACGAGACGCTGACCGTGCAGCCCACGAGTGACCCTCGAAGCTGTGCACCGGGGTTTGAGAAGCCCCCACCCTGAGCTACTCCTGAGCCGAAGTTCAGCCCTCCACACTCGACGAGTGCTGCGTGGGGCCCTTTGGCACTATTTGGCTCAACGCGTTGGCCCGGTCACTTGCCAGCTGGCTAGTGGTCCCTGTGCCGACGAACTACCTAAGAAGACTCGTGAATCTGGTTGCTCCGGATCCACACCAGCTCCCCTGAAAAGGAGCCCCGACTCTGACCTTCCTGGTCCGAGTGAGAAGCAATCTTCCGATCCTGCGTGGATTGCTCTTACCAAGGCTTGTTTGCTCCAAACTTGAAGCCGACTGCACCGACGGTGAGAGCCTGCGTGGGACAGATCGTGACCTGCTCCTGGACGTCGCAGATGCCCCAGAGCCCACGTGACAGCGGAGAGAAGCTCCTCAACGACCACCTGATTGCGCCCGACATTGCCTGGTTCCGTCCTGGTTCCACCCTGGTCACTGCTGAGTGACCCAGACTCTGTCCCCTCTGCTTTCAGGTACTCTACAACTTGAGTCCACCCTTGGACTCCACCGGACACTTCATCTTTAACCCGCCTGCAGCCCTTTCAGCTTCAAGCACCAAGAGCCTGCGTGTCAAAACCCGACGCCACTTCGACCCTGTGCACCCACTTCCTGTGGGTGAGGTAACTTTGCTCCGCCGGTGTTCCCACACTGGTGCACACCTCTAGGGTCTGTGTGTTAAGTTTTGTTCCTCTAGGTTCAGCGGAAGTGTCCTTAAACTTTAACTCTATGACTTTTACGCACCATTGGTTAACATTGGTGCATGCGTGCGCTTTCCGCACATCTCCCGAATCCCGAGGGCCATTCCCGACTTCAGCATTGCTTGTCCTGACTGCTCCCAGCGATTCCCTAGGCCCTAGGCCTAACCACTGTTCGAGTGGCCTCTCTTATACCACTTGTTTAGTATATGGTTTGAGTGGCCACCCGCCCTCATCCATAATTGTGCAACTTGTATGTTTAAACAGTGCTTTTGATTTAACGCTTGTGCCCCTTTATTCATAAAGAATACTGGGGATTGTTTTTAGTAATAAATACATATATTTTTATAATATATACTTGTGTGGTGTCCTTTAATTTGATATTACAGGATTGTATGTGGTAAAACAGCTCGCTTAACACGACCTCTTAAGTTAAGCCTTTAGGCTGCTTAGTCCATGCTACCCCTAGGATAGCTTGTCTAATAAGGTTGACTTACAACCAGACACCATAAGGGATTGTTTGGTCAGATAGCAGGTGGTTCCAGAATTGGAAACATCCCCTATCAGGCCAACTTCTCACAGTGGTATAATGAGGAGACGCGCACTCAGTATAGTTAGTCCCAGCCGGAAGTCACGAGCGACCCCGGACCATTTATTTATACTCTCTGGCCACGCCTGGCTAAAGAGTGAAACATTGTGTGTGGGTGCTTCCGGGACTTCACCTAGCCCCGGGTGGATAACTAGACCGTTACAGTTACCCCGTTGTGTCTTAGATCACTTTGTGCAAATGGGCCCTCATGAGTAAAGGAAGTGACTTGCACCCAAACTGTGCTAGCCATAGCTGCCTGAGCTGCATCCTGCACAGTGACCCAATATTGGTGACGAGAGAGTGCCCCGTGCTGTCTCCAGTGACACGTGGCAGCGGGGTACCTGGTGCAGGGATACACAGTGCTCGTGCTGCATGTTAGGCCCAGCCCCGATTAGCCCTGCACGTCTGTTATGCTATAGCGGGCTCCTCCGCCACGTCGTGCCATGCGAAGCCAGCATCTGCAGCGAGGCGATCCCACTCTTCTGGTCACAGAGCGAGTTCCCCTCGCAGTGGCTGCCTCGCTGACCCACTGAGAGTAGCTGCAATCTGGCCTTCGACGGTGAGAAAGAAGACAGGCAGGCAATTGCACAAATTGGAAAGATTATACCGGCAAACAGTAGGAAATGTATGCTCTGAAAAAAAATGCAAATACAATAATAAATAAAGAAAATAATAAATAAAAAGACACCAATGAAAATTTGTTTCCACAAGCTGATTGTCAAGAAAGGAGGACAAGCGTAAATATAACACAAATTATTCTCAAAGGAGGGTTCTCACTGACATCAACCCCTAGGTCACACAAGCACAATTATCGACAAACAACTCCACATCCAGGATGTGGGTTACTGGAGAAGGCACTCAAGGGGAGACTCAGAGCAAGTGACTAGAACTGGCTAATCTTCACTATAAAATGGTAAACATTCCGGCAGTGGAACCGCTCGTAGTGGAAGGTGCCACATCAGTGCAGGCACCTAAGTGGAAGGAGTGGATGTAGAGAGTAATGATATTCTTGAAGCCACGAAAATCGATAATGCCCAAAAGCTGGCTATGCTTAGGGGGAAGAGAAATTTATCAAATATCCAAATCAATCAATGAAGCAGCGCCAAAGACACACCTCACCCTCATAGCAGCCTTAACAGCGCATTTTGAACCAATGACAAACCAGGACTATGAAAGGTTTGGGTTTTGACAGGCGAGACAACAGGCAGAAGAGTCCATTGATGTCTTCTATGCATGCTTGAAGGAGATAGCCAGTACATGCGGTTTCAATGATGAGATTGAAGAAATAAGAAGGAAAATAATCCAGGGGTGGACCTCAGTGAAACCACTTGAGCGAATCCTGGAGGAGTCAGGCAAATCTATAGCTGACATCCTGACGCTAGGCCGGACCAAAGAACTATATAGAGTGCGTGCTGCAAACATGGAAGCCACATTACAGAATCCTATGAAACAGAACCAGTCAACATCATAATACTGGCCCCTATAGCACAACAGGACAGGAGAAGGAACATGAGGACCCGACCTGGACCTGGACCTGAGGCAAGAAGTGCACAGGGTGGGGAAAACTTAATAATTTCATGAAAGTCTGCAGCTCAGGAAAGAGGCAATTTCCGAGCTCAGCTGTCAAAACCATACCAGAGGGGCAGGAAAGAAGCAGGTACATGGATGATGACGAGAGTAAGAACACACAGACCACTCAGTCCTCACCATTGGTGCAGCCTCCCAAACCACAAGGCACCTACCCCAATGTCAAATACTAGTGGGATTACAGAAACGTGGACGCGGGCAGATTGTGAGGTCGAGTTAGGCTTAGCCTGTCCCTCAGGCTATAAAATCAACCACACCCCGCGCCCACTTAATCGAGGAGGAGGGATCGGGTATATCTATAGAGACTCGTTGACCCTCTCCCAGCTAAAGATCCGTGAAGTACCGGGATTCGAACTGATGGGTTTTTCAGTCAAACAGCAGGAGGTGATTTGCTGTTCGGGTGTTTTATGCTATCGCCCCCCGGGACCGGCCCCCTCTATATCCCTCCTTATTGACCTGATTTATGAACTCTCTAGCTCTCACTCCAAGTTACTGGTTCTTGAAGATTTTAATCTGTGGGCAGGCTGCTCGCTGGACAAGGCTTTCTTTTCCCTTAGCCAAGCCTGTACAGATATCCATTTAGAACAGTTGGTGAACGCTTCCACGCATCAAAAAGGCCACATCTTGGACTTAGTGTTTGCGGACCCACAGTGGGTATCACTAGTGGACATCAAGCGCCAGCATTGGACAGACCACTCTTTGATTATGTTCTCCCTCTGTCTGGAGGATTCTACTTCGAGAAGGGCCGGACTACCCCTAGCTAAGCTAGAGAGACCTTGGTCCCGAATCCTCAAAATCTCTCCATTACCGAACATCTTAGGTAAGGATTTTAAGCTTGGCAACACGGCTGAAGAGAGTTATACCCTTTTCTGCCAGTCCCTATCGAGCTCGTTGGATCAGCTGGCACCCCTTCGGAAGTCACGAGGAAGGGTGAACCGAGCCAGTCCATGGTACACGAGTGAATTACGCCAGCTCAAACTTGACTGCAAACGTGCAGAAAGGGTTTGGAGGAAGCAGTATTTAGACTCTGAGAAATTGGTGTTTAGGTCTGCCATGCAAAAATACAAGGCTCAAATCAAGATGGCCAAAGCGACCTTTCTTGAATACACCTTGAATCATGCCCCAAACAAGGCCCAGGCCCTTTTTAAAATTGTCAGAGACCTTGCCCATCCTACGTGTGTGGCTAGCACAGTCCCGGCATCGCAAACTCTTTGTGACTCACTTGCGGATGCCTTTGAGGAGAAAATCTGCAAAATTTTAGCGGGCTTGCAGGAGCCAGCTAACCCCACCACGGAGGCGGGAGCTCCGGAGGAGATGGCCAGTCGACCCCTGCAGAGGGTCGGCCACCTCTGTTTGGAAGCTCCGGCCACGCCCTCCAGTCGACCCGTCCAGTGGATCAGCCCTCTAGCTTGGGAGTGCCGACGGAGGAAGCCAGTCGACCCCAGCGGAGCAGCTCTCCCTCCCCTTTTTCGGATCTGGCCCTCAGCGTGGGAGCTCTGGCGATGGAGGCCAGTAGACCCCAGGTGAGTGGCTCTTTTTCCCCAGCTTTGGAGTGGGCCCTCAGGATGGGAGCTCCGGCCAGTGAGGCCAGTCGACCCCAGCTGAGTAGTCTCCCTCCTCCCTCTGTGGATTCGGCTATCAGCTTGGGAGCTCCGGCGACTGCGGCCAGTCGACCCCAGCTGAGTAGCTTCTCTCCTCCCTCTCTGGATCCGGCTATCAGCTTGGGAGCTCCGGCGACTGTGGCCAGTCGACCCCAGCTGAGTAGTCTCTTTCCTCCCGCTGTGGATTCGGCTATCAGCTTGGGAGCTCCGGCGATTGCGGCCAGTCGACCCCAGCTGAGTAGCTTCTCTCCTCCCTCTTTGGATCCGGCTATCAGCCTGGGAGCTCCGGCGATTGTGGCCAGTCGACCCCAGCTGAGTAGCTTCTCTCCTCCCTCTTTGGATCCGGCTATCAGCTTGGGAGCTCCGGCGACTGTGGCCAGTCGACCCCAGCTGAGTAGTCTCCTTCCTCCCTCTGTGGATCCGGGTATCAGCTTGGGAGCTCCGGCGACTGTGGCCAGTCGACCCCAGCTGAGCAGCTTTCCCCTCCCTTCTATGGAGGAGTTTGGCTGTTTAGCCCTCACGATTTCATCTGGCTCGCCTCTGGATCCTCTCCCTCCAAAACTATGGAAGGTGTTTCAAGAGGATCTCTTCCAGCCCTTGCATGCCATCTGTTGCCAGTCGTTTGAAACAGGGATTGTACCGGGCTGTTGGAAGAAGGCAGTGGTTTCTCCGCTTTTAAAAAAACCCACGCTCGATCCTGGGTGCCTTTCTAACTACCGGCCAATTTCCCTGCTCCCTTTTCCGGTTAAAATCATGGAAAAGTTGGTTACCCGCACTCTATCCGGTTTCTTAGAAGGGAACACCTGGCTGTATGAGACGCAATTCGGTTTTCGCCCTGCTCACGGGACGGAATCCGCGTTGGTGACCGTATTAGACAATCTGCGGGCGCGTGTCGACAACGGTCGGGCAGCATTTTTGGTGCTGCTCGATATGTCGGCCGCGTTCGACACGGTCAGTCATCCTACCCTGATTTCGAGGTTGGAAGAATGCGGGGTCAAAGACAAGGCCAGGGATTGGTTGATCTCCTACCTGGACAGCCGTCAGCAACGGGTTTCGCTACCTCCCTTCAGCTCAGAGGAGCGGAGTGTGGGACAAGGAGTACCCCAGGGCTCAGCCATCAGCCCCATACTCTTTAATATTTACCTCCGCCCTCTAGTCCAGCTCATTAAATCATTTGGTATCTCCGCATTTAATTATGCGGATGATACCCAGCTGGTCTTTTCCCTGGAGGGACAGGATGCAGTCCCATTGGAGAATTTCCACCGGTGCATGCAGGCTACAGCGGAATGGCTCAGTTTGAACTCGTTACAGTTCAATGGAACCAAGACAGAGGTCCTGCACTGCTCAACTGATCGAGTTCCCCGAGATCTCCCTGCTGACTTCTGGCCCCTGTCTTTTTCAGAGACAGTGTCAGCCGCACAATCGGCACGCAATCTGGGCGTCATTTTTGGGCCCAATCTGCAGCTAGATCTGCACGTGAATAAGACCACCTCAACGTGCATGATGCTGATCCGCATGCTGCGCAAGGTTTTGCCCCTTCTCCCTGAGCAAGCCAGACCAGAAGTAGTGCGTAGTACCATCTTAAGTCGACTTGACTATTGCAACGCACTGCTTCTGGAGGCCCCGTTAACACTCATGGGCAAGCTTCAAAGGGTGCAAAATATGGCGGCCAAACTTGCCCTTTCCCGTCCCTACCATAGCTCTTCCACGGCAGCGTTGCAGGAACTCCATTGGCTTCCGGTCCATCTACGCGTACGCTATAAGGCAGCGTGTATTGTGTTCAGGGCTATCCATGGCCTGGGCCCACTCCCTCTGCGGCGTATGTTTGCCTGGTACGTTCCATCTCGCGCCCTGCGTTCCTCGTCGTCCAGGTTACTTGTAGTTCCGCGCTTCCAGAGAGTGAGGATGGGCGGTCGTTCGTTCAGAGTAGCGGCGGCCAAACTTTGGAACTCCCTGCCCCTATCCCTGAGAAGTCTTGAGGAACTTTCAGCCTTCAGAAAGGCTTTGAAAACGTACCTTTTCCCTAGGATGGGTTGAGCCGTTGCTTTGCTGGTCCATGAGTCAAAAGCGCCAGGATGCCCTTGGTGGTGACAGGTGCGCTATATAAGTATACCACAATACAATACAAGAACACCCCTCTGCTGCGGATGTGGGCACGAGTGCGACGATCAACATAATGTCGGCGGGAGCCTATAGGGCCATGTATTCTCCCCCACAGCTACTCCCAGTCATGATTAAAGTCTTTGCATATGATTAAGAGAGACCTCTGGTGATGCTAGGCAAATTCAGGACCACCATAACATCTGGCTGTCAATCAGTCGAATCTCAAGTATTTGTTACTGAAGAAGGTCATGGCATGCTTCTGGAGTGCTGAGAGGCGAAGGCTCTGGGCAACGTGACATTTGCATCCGAGATACATCAGGAAGCCACAAATCACATCCTAGATGATTTTCCAAAGGTATTTAACGGCATCGGGTACCTGAGAGACAAAGAAATTCACCTGCATGTAGATGCATCAGTACAGCCGGTGGCTCTCCGACACAGGCGCATTACACCTCACCTAAGACCTCTAGTGGAAAAGGAACTGAACAAGCGGGAGGCTGCAGGGATTATTGAGAAGGTGGAAGGGCCCACCCCGTTGGTGTTGCCAATTGTCTACGCAAGGAAATCAAACCTACCTGGAGAGGTGGGAATATGTGTAGACACGCGCCGACCAAATGCTGCCAACAAAAAAAAAAGAGAGTGGCACCTCACACCAACAATTCCAAGTTAATTAGTGAGCCAGGGGAGCCAGCTGGTTCTCCAAGCTGGATTTGCACTCAGGGTATCACCAGCTGATTCTTGCTGACGAGTCCTGTTAGATTACAACATTTTCAACACATGTGGGACTAAGGTGTTACAAACGTTTGAGTTTTGGAGCTTATAGTGCAGCTGAAGTATTTCAGAACCCAATTCAAGAACTTCTTATGGACCACCCTGGAGTTGTGAATGTCAGCGATGACATTTTGATTCATGCAAAGATGGTGCCAGAGCACAACACCCGATTACGGAAGTTACTGCAACGAATTCAGGACTCTGGTCTCATCCTGCATCGCAACAAATGTAAATTCCTCCAGCAAAGGCTACAGTTTTTTGGCTACATCTTCTCGTCTGAGAGGTTGCTCCTGACCACGAGAAGGTGTAGGATATCAAAGAGGCACCAGCACCTACTACTGTGAAAGAGATGCGCAGGTTCCTAGGCATGGTCAACTATTGTGGTTGCCTTAAAAAAGATCTCACCTCGCTCACAAAGCCTCTCCAAGAGCTGACCACAGGATCTGTCCCATGGTCATGGGGTCTGAGCAAGAAGCTGCATTTCAGGCCACAAAGGATGCTTTGTCGTCTTCCACCTCACTGAGTTACGTTGACCCTCAACAAAGCACCATGATACCCGTCTATGCTGGCCCTCGAGGATTAGGGGTGGTTCTAATGCAGAGATCCACTGATGAAAATGACTGGCTCCCTGTTGCTTTTGCAAGTAGTTCACTGGCCAACAACGAACAACGGTATTCTCAAATAGAGAAAGAGGCCATTTCTATCCACTGAGGATGCCGCCATTTCCACCTTTGTGTGTATGGGAAACCTTCCCTGGTCACCATTGACCATAAGCCTTTAATTCCACATTGGGAACAGCATCGAAACCACCACAGAGAATAGAAAAGGGGATGCTCCAGGTGCAAGAGTCAACTGTAGAGCAAAGTACCGCCCTGGGTCGAATAACCCAGCAGACTATTTATTCAGGCATCCTCGGGCAACCACTGCTAGTGAGGAAGCGAAGGACACTGAAGAATATGTGCAAATACCTCTATCCTTTGAAAACCTGTGTCGCAACACCCTCAAGGACAAATGTCTACAGAAAACTCTGGAGATGGTAAGGATGAACCAGTGGCACAGTTTCAAGAGCCAGTGGGTTTTACTCACTCCTGTAGCACGGCAGGTGTTAGAAAGCCCATACCATGTTCGCCAAGAACTGAGTGCTGATCCAAATGGACGTCTTCTGCTAGGGCATCGTGTGGTCATCCCTGCCTTGCTCACTGAAAGGGTGAATCTGCTGGCCCAGGCTGATCACCAGGGCATGGTGAAGACCAAGGGTCGACTCCAAACCAAGGTTTGGTTCCCCCTAATGGATGAGAAAATTGAAGAAGCTGTCAGGTCCTGCCCACGGTGTCAAGCATTGGGGGATGCCAATTCTCCATTGCCCAAATTAACTGAAAAAGATCTAAGTGGTCCGTGGGTATGAGCTAACATGGATTTTGGAAGTCTCCCAGATGAAAGGCATACTCTAGTTATGATTGGCGTTTTTTCGAAATATCCGGAAGTAAAATACCAGTCTTCTCTAAGTGCACCTGAAGTGGTACCCAAGAAATAATGGCTACCCAGGGATTAACCAAAGAGTTCGGAACTGACATTGGTCCTCCCTTTCAGGGGCAGGAAATAGCCTTGTAACTCAGCTCTTTGGGAATTGTCCAAAAGAAAATCACTCCAAGGTGGCCCCAAGTTAATGGAGAGGCTGAGCGATTCATGAGGACTCTAAACAAAGTCATCCAGATTGCCTCGGTGAGCCAACAGTCCCCAGAGGATGCCATTTACTCTTTTTTTAACAAGACTATAAGCAGACTCCCCACTCTACCGTGGGTTGAGCGTCTGGGCACCTTTCGATGGGAAGGATCATTGTGGACTCTATTCGTCACCATCCGAAATGGGTTCCTTGTCCCGTGAACGATCATCTGGTCTATGAGCAAAAGACGATGTCCAATGAAAAGGTCAGTCGTCAGCGAAGAGCCCAGAGTTCAAGTCTACAAGTAGGTGACTTAATGCTTGTGCAGGATTGGCATCCGGGTACGAAGGTTAGGCTACCGTTCAAAAGTGATCCCTGGCACATATTGTCTCTGCGTGGTACTCAGGTCACTGAGCGTCGTGGGCAAGAGACCACAACTCTGAATATTTCAGCATTCAAAAAGTTCCATCCCCACCTGGGCAGTGCCCCAGATGTCGAGGACCCTGATGGTGGGGTCATCGATCTCGACGACTGTTCCGAAAGTGAACATCTGGAGAGTAGACCAGTCAAGGGTGTTGATCCGAGAATCCTGAGTCTTAGGGCCAGATGTAGGAGGCCGATCGGCCGTTACCGACCGGTAAATGGGTATTTGTGATGTAGGGGGCCTATTTTACCGATTCAGTAAATTTACCGAATCGGTTAAATACAGAATCGGTATTTTTACCGATTCGGTAACGGCCAGATGTAGGTGGGACTCTTCAGAGTCCCTAAGGCCTTACAGATTCTGTATTTTACCACCCAATCCAATTGGGTGGTAAAATACCGAATCCAGGTGTGCATACACATGTGTGCATGCACACCTATGCCATGTGACAGACAGACATGCCCTTAGGGCATGTCTGTGTGCCACATGGCACACATGCCTGTATTTGGGGTGCTAGAGGGTGTCAAAGTGACACCCCCTGCACCCTTGCTGGAATCGGTATTTACCGAATCGGTAATTACCGATTCGGTATTGCCCATTGATTCCTATGGGCTTCAAGGCCCATAGGAATCAATGGGCATTACCGAATCGGTATTTACAGATTCGGTAAATACCGAATCTTAACGATTCGGTATTTACCGATTCTGTAATACCTACATCCCCCCCCTCTATTTTACCACTTCTTAAATACCGAATCGGTAAAATTCGGTATTTAAGAAGTGGTAAAATAGAATTACCTACATCTGGCCCTAAGTGCAGTATTAAACCCCCTAGAGACTCCTGTCAACCGGGAGGCTGATCTCCAATAGGGCTGTGATTCTCGAACCAGGTACAGCTCCGTAGCAAACCCAGGCCCTCGACAAGACTGAAAGATCATGTGATCTGAAGGGCTGCTTTGTCCATGGTGTGACGTAAATTCCTGATCCCAGGTAGTCGGCGTGGGTATATATTATAATGCTTAGCACCTTTTTCCACAAAATGGCAAGTTATATTTTTTGCTATTCCTAATTTTGTTTCAAACGCTACTGTGCATGATGTTTTCTTTTTTTGGGGAGGAATGTAATGTTACGCATTGCAATGACGTCACCCCCGACGTCGTTATCATGTTGGTGGAAAGCTGGGGGTGTTTTGGTACCGTGTCCCGGGCTACTGCTAAAGTGGTTCGTCCAACACCACGTGGGACCAGGATAATAAATGCTGATGCTGCCGGGGGTGGCCTCAGAGAGGGCCCTTGTGCAGCATAAGGAAAGTTACCCTGCTGTGTCCTTGATCGCTTTTTACAAATGGGCTCTCATGAGCAAAGGTAAGTCGCCTGCGCCCATACTGGGCTAGCCGTACCTGCCAGTCGCTGCATCCTGCACAGCGACACAACACGGAGCAGCTGCCCGAGCAGCTGACTTCTGAGCACGGGCTCATGGTTCGATCCCCGGCACAAGTAGCAGCTCAGCTCAGCATCGTGTGATTCTGGGCAATAGCTCACTTAATCTCCTCAATGGCCCCCAGCGCCATGAGACGCTTGGGGGCGGTTAGTCCACGCTTTACAAATACCGTATTATTATTATAAGCAAAACATTGTATGTGCAGCCCATGGGCTCTAGCACAACATTCCTCTGGTGTGTATACCTGAAAAAGAAGCAGTGGAAAATGTAAAAGGTCTGGATTGCGTACATGGACGCATGGAAACAGCCGTACTGCAGGGGACTGGATGTCCATCTTGAGTCAGACACAAGTGCTTGCTATAGAAGGCTGCAGAGTGGTATGAGAGGCCCTTGGGTAGTACACAGCTCCGCACTGGTCACTGCTGTAGGTCTGTTGAGTCAGACACAAGACCTTGCTGGAGATGAGACCTTTCACAGGCGCCCATCACTACCCTGCCTCCCCACCACCCTCCTCCAATGACAGGAAGCCAGAGAGCTATGAACAGAGAAGACCCCCATGAATGCATCCTTCTGGTGAAGGTGGAATGGCACAACGACAAAGGGAGCTATGAGTGTGGCAGGGAGAGATGGAGGCCACACAGGCAGCGGGACGCCAGGCAGAGTGCCAGCAGAGGAAGGAAGAGGGTGCATCTATGGGCAGTGGAGAGAGAGGCCGCAGGGTCACTGAGCTACAGTGAAAGAGGGCAAGGCTAAGAAGAAGCTAGGGTGGCCATTTGTTGGTCAGGCTATAAAGGCACAAAGCACCAAGGTGTCCATATTAATGTCAGGCTATAATGGCAAAAAGCACCAAGGTAGCCCTCCTAATGTCAGGCTATAAAGGCCCAAAGCACCAAGGTGCCCATATTGATGTCGGGCTATAAAGGCCAGAAGCACCAAGATGCCCATATTGATGTCAGGCTATAAAGGCACAAAGCACCAAGGTGCCCATATTCATGTCAGGCTATAAAGGCCAGAAGCACCAAGGTGGCCATATTAATGTCAGGATATAAAGGCCAAAAACCCAAAGGTGCCCATATTAATGTCAGGCAATAAAGGCAACCAGCACCAAGGTGCCTATATTAATGTCAGGCAATAAAGGCAACCAGCACCAAGGTGCCTATATTAATGTCAGGCTATAAAGGCACAAAGCACCAAGGTGCCCATATTTATGTCAGGCTATAAAGGCCAGAAGCACCAAGGTGGCCATATTAATGTCAGGCTATAAAGGGAAACAGCACCAAGGTGGCCAAATTAATGTCAGGCAATAAAGGCAACCAGCACCAAGGTGCCTATATTAATGCCAGGCTTTAAAGGCAGAAAGTACCAAGGTGCCCATATTAATGTCAAGCTGCATTTTGAGTCTTGACGAGAAGAACAGCAAACACTGCACTGCACTGAAAAACTATAAAAAAAGATTGCCATGTTATGTTATAATACACTTATAATGCGCACAGCTACTCAAGAGTGTCCCAGCACCAGAGGTGACCGCAAGAGTGAGGAACTGAAATTTAACTGGGCACGTTAAAAAGTAGGGGTTTAAGTTATTTTTTAAAGAGCCTAGGATCCTGAGTGTTCCTCAGTTCCATGGGGAGAGAGAGTTCCATGCCACCGCTGCTTTGACGGAGAGGGAGTGACCCCCCAAACACATTCTGCGAAAACGGGGAACCACGGACAGTCATTGCGTAGTCGAACACAGGGATCTGCCAGGAACATACAAAGTAAAAGGCTTCCTAAGGTACAACGGCCCTAATCCATACAAAGCTCTGTGAACCAGAGTGAGGGCTTTAAATTGTACTCTGTGGGACACTGGAAGCCAATGGAGATCCGGCAGATTTGTCTAACGCTAGATCTTCCTGAGATGTTCAACAAAAGTCTGACAGCTGGATTTTGTATCATTTGCAATTTTTTAATCAGGTAGCCAGGAATGCCAATGTACAAAGCATTGGCATAATCGATGCGAGACAAGATAAGAGCATGGGCCACCATTTCTTTGGCTGGCCTATAAGGGAAAAACATTTCTGAGTGACTTGAGAGTACCAAAGCAAGCCCCCGCAAGCTTCTTAATCTGCACGGAAAACCTAAGATCCTCGCCAAACCAGACCCCAAAGTTCTTAGCAGGGTTGCCCACTGAGTCTGGACGGGGATGGTCTGAGGGCCACAAAGACTCCCTGAAGACAGGAGGGAAGGATCCGTACAGGAGAACCTCTGATTTGTCCTTGTTGCACTTTAGTTGTCCTTGTGCAAGCCATTTAAAAACTGCAGAAAGACATTTCAGAGCTGTGTCCGCGGACAAGTCATTATCCTTTCAAGTAAAGAAGAGCTGGGTGTCATCAGCATACGCTATGATGTTAGCTCCCAGCTCCTCTGCAAGGTAAATCAGAGGTGTGATATAAATATTAAAAAGTAAACGATCCTCTAAGAAGGATTTAAGCCAATCCCAGGCGAGACCAGTTATTCCAATATTCGAAAGTCAGGCAAAAAGTTGTTGGTGGGGCACCGTATCGAAGGCGGCAGAGAGGTCAACTAAAATCAGTGCCGCTCTGCCACCTGCATCCAGGCACTCCCTTATTGCCTCCGACATTTCGACGAGCGCAGTCTCCGTGCTGTAAATTGACCTGAATCCGGATTGAGCAGGATGAAGGGCACCGGATGACTCGACATAGGCGTCCGACTGTCTAAAGACAGCTTTTATGCATACCTTCGCCACCGCAGGTAAAAAGGAGATAGGGTGGTAGCTAACGAGTTTGGTGGGATCTAGGGTGGGCTTCTGCAGAAGTGGCAGTAATTTAGCCTGTTTCCATAGCAATGGGACAGTGGCAGTTTGTAAGGATAGATTAATAATAGTGTTAATCTCCGGGTTAACCACCTCCGCCGCCCCTGCTAATAGTCTGGCCGGACAGGGATCTGTGGGAGAGCCCGACATGAGTGATTTGAGTATAGTCAGCGAGTCTGACTGAACAATTGGAGAGAATTCCATCAGCGAGGAGGCTGACGGAATAGAGGCTGAGATGTACGGAATGGAAGACTCTGTCTTCTTGGGGGAGCCCGTCCCTAGGCTATGCTGGATGGCCTGTATTTTCTCGAGGAAGAAGCATGACAGCTCCTCACACCATTTTGTCGAGGCCGGAAGACCAATATGTTCAGCGCAGGGTGATAAAAAACTCTGGACAATGGAAACTATAGATTTATTTGAAGTTTGTATATAAGGCCTCGTCACTGGACATCTATTAAGGCTTTATCTAGAACCAATGTATATGAGTATTTCAGGGAACACCAAGAAACGAGGGGCTGAGAGAGATGGGGTGCAGGGACAATAGGAATGGAACAAGGTGAGGTCAACAAGATTAAACATCTGACTGTGAGTCGTGTACTATCTTCAGTTACTTAGGGGCAGCAATTAAGGTGATTGTTCTGAGTGGGTCGTCAAGATGCTTGTCCAATCACTGCAGAGGTAAGGTTTACAGAGGTATGTCTTGGGGCCTTTCCTGAAAGATATGACGTCGTGAGTGCATCTTTGGTCAAGAGGAAGAGAGTTCCAAAAGCTGAGTACCACTCCAGAAATGGATTGCTTCAGGTCTAAAGCAGACTTGAATATAGGTGTTTCTAACGAAAAGGAGTTTTGGCTTATCGATAGTTTTGTTATTAATGGTCGTTCTCGTCCAATGTATAATAGTCCCTCATATATTCCAGTAGAAGAAATATTCCATAGGTGGTCGTCTGGTGAGGGGGGCCAGAAGCTGCCTCTAGCCAGACCCAATGATGGGTAGGAACGGGTATGCCAGACTTGCACAAAGTATCCTTTTTATGCATGGTGTATTCAAAGAAGTGGGCTTGTGTGTGGCTCTCCGATGCTTCCCAAACACCTGATCCCTAATACTGCCCCCTTTCAGGTGAGTCTAAGTAAATATACATCAAGAGAATTGTACATAAGTCGCCCATCTAAACGGTGTGTACAATTATGTGCCATTAAGGGATGTGCACATACACGTACTGCAAGTGACAGCACTTAAATATGGACCTATGGGAAGATCTTATAACAGGATTACAATAAATGTGCTTCCTTGCATAGCCCTGTGTCATGGTGAAAGGCTGGTCCCAGGGACATCATGCCACAGTCAGTGCTGCCAGTGAGATATATTGTGTGGCGACGAGGCTTTAGATCTGCCAATGCCATGCTCCCGTAGAACACTAGATGTCACTGTTGTCTGTAGTTTAATAACATCTTTATCTGTCTCTTCCAGCCTCTCTATCCCCCGCTGCAGAGCTTCGCTGAGCACCGTGCCCCCGCTGCAGCAGAGCAGGTGAGAACCACTGCGCCAGGTATACATTCACTGCCATAAAAAACTCGCAACAGGACAGCAGAGTTTGGGGAGAGGTCCGGGGACGGTAATTCCAGATGTGAAATCTCCACCGCTGTGCACTTCACGCTTAGCCTCCAAGGGTCACAGCTTAGGGTTCTCTGCCATACTCAATACCTGCCAACTTGAAGAACAATTTCCCTGTGTGAGCAGGGGGTGTGCCTCGTGCCAAAAAGTAATAACAGCCACTTTTCAAACCCCCCCCCCCCCCCAAAAAAAAGCTGTCTGAGGCTGGTGTTTTCACACCCCTTAATCAGACCCCCCAGGATATAGCGGCATGGATTCGCAAATTTAGCGGCACAAATATGGAAATTTAGCTGCATTTTTGCGGCACTTTATTGTACTCATAATCATTCATTTCCACCCTTAAATCAATGGAAACTGTTTTGGAAGAGTATTCCACTTTGAATAGGCAACCTGGAATTTGAAACCGAGAAAGCAGCCCACAGGTGAAGGCTGTTATCCCTTGGACATGCAATTCTCCATTTGCCTTAGTAAAGGTTGGTAGCAGTTATCACACCTTTTGAAGCATTGCGGGACCGGTGTTTGGCACATCCTTAACCCTTTTCTCGCCTGAAAGTCTGCGGGCGGCTGGACACCGCTTTCGTGGACAGGCCATGGCCCGTTGAACAGGCCCGAGAAGGCCCACTGTGAGAAAAATAACTGATGTTGTTAGTATGCAAACCTTTTGAAATCCTACCTCTGCCCATTTATTTTAACCACATCGCTGCGGCAGCTATTCCGCCGCAGCGCTAAGGGGCGGGGGGGCGCGCGGCGGGCGCATGCTGGTGACGGAACCGCTCCGTCACCAGCCACGGTTGAGCTGTGCTCATGACGGAGCAGTTCCGTCATGGCCCCGCCCTCTTAATAGAACGCGCCGCACAGATGCGCCGGGCGGGCCATGACGGAACCGCTCTGTCATCAGCACAGCGCCACCGCGGCTGATGACGGAGCGGTTCCGTCATCAGCATGGATAGGGCTAAAGCTCGAAATGATTCTGGTTTCTTCTTCCCACAGCCTAAAGCTAACTTCCTGATTTGCAGAAGGGAAGAATATTTATAAAAATTCCTCTCACGTTTGACTCAATTTGTAACATGCTAATATACAGAATTTAGCACACAATCCCTGGTAACCCCTAGTTTTACAGCAGAATAATTCAAGCCACAGGTTATCTCTGCCCAGGAACGATATTTCTATTAAGCAGAGGTGAGTGAGCTAATAAATTAACCACAAGCCGAGCTAAGGGTCAGTCTTCGCTCGAAGAGTCCATGCACGAGACAAGCCTTGAGAATGCTTGGCATGTAAAAATATATTCTCAATCAATCAAATATAGTTTGATTTGGGACAAAGCCTATAAAACCATATCAGTAAAATAAAAAATAAAAAAACACACATGCTAGCCCTAAATAAATATGGCACTTAAAAGTCGACCGCTAAATTAATGTTATATAAATAAATTAAGATTATAATTTTAACATCATGTCATGGAAACGGGAAATGAGTAGGTACGGGGGCACTCCTAATATTTTTAATGGGATTAATCAGGGTCCCCGCGATAGGTCAGAGGCGCTGGCGATAGCCCACAGGTCTGCATCACACAGAGTTGCTCTTTGCCCTTGTTATATAGTTATATGGGTATTTATTATGCGCTCAACGACTACTCTTGAGTATCCTGGCTTGTGCTTTATATGCCTTCAAGGCTGCTTCGTTCAGGTCCTTTATTTATATTGGACCAGGATCCTGCAGAGTAGAGCGCGCTCCCGGTTTGTTGGGCCATCAGATGTCTTGCGTATATCAGATGCTACCTCCACCTCACAGAAGTGTAAGGACAGCAGGTGACCTGATTGAGGGGAGAAGAGGGTAATGGGGAGTTGTTGATTTCGTAGGCACTTTTGTAAAAATTGCGGCATTTTTACAAAAGTGCCGATTTCGCAGGCACTTTTGTAAAAATCGCGGCATTTTTACAAAAGTTCTGATTTTGCGGGAAACAGCGAAACCCCGGAGGGTCTGATTGATACATTACAAAATTAATTTTATAGTCACAAACTCTGTATTTCTTACCCTATATCCTTAGAATAGGATTTCCAAGTCAAGCATGTTGCGTGAACTTGGTAATATGGAGAATTATGTAGATAGCTTTGGTATGGCTAGGTGTTCTTGTGAGTGAATAAGTGTAGAAAAGTGTTATGGAAGAGATTAGGTTATGATGAAGGTGTTAGAGCATGTTAAGCATAGAAGGTCCAAGGAAACCATCTCGGGATTTACAGATTTCGCATAGGTAACATCAGAGTTGAGTATTTAAGATAACGTGTACTGTTTATAAAAGTCAGGAACAATTTAATTGATATTGTATATAAGTGGAATTTAATTATTTATTGCATTGCAAAAAAAAGGTTGCAAGAGTAATGCTGATCGCCACAAATGGATAAGATGGTTGTGTCAAAGTACAAGTACAAAGTGTAAATTAGCTGCTAAAAATTTGAAATATGCCAAGAAGCTAATAGTTCCAGCAAACTTCCTGACAGAATGTGGGTAAAATTAGGTATTGCAGTTTTGGAACAGTTACAGATGAATTCTAATGATGGGCGGGGTCCCTTAATATGGATGTGGTCAATCCTATTTAGTTGCCATCAAGAGAGGGAGTAGGGACTGATCCCAATGAAAATGGAGTAAATGTAGGTATAATAAGAAGCAGTGTGTAAAAGAAGAGGACAACAAGATGGGTGATGCCAGAATGAATTTGGGTAGAGGTGTCAACAAAGTTGAATTGAAGTTTGGATGTTGTTAATCAGCTGTTATGGTGGGAACAAATAAGCATGGAACTAACAAAGGATAGCAGAGGTGGAGTAAAACAGGGAAGCAGGCAACTTATGGAAACAATTCAAGGTAGCGAGTCATGGTGTGGTTATGAGAGAACATGATGAACAGAGGCAACAAGAGTTGGGCATCTTCTGTGTCTTAGGAGGTGCGTACATCATTACATCAATCAAATAAACACTCCTAGTGTGGGGATTTTGCTGGCAGTTAGTTCGTTTTCTTTTACACGTCATAGAGATAGTGTCTGACACTTTACCTTGAGGAGACCTCACTTTGACAATGCAAAGACAGGGCACAGGTTCTTTTGCTTTATCGTTACAAATTAGTAGGGCAGACAGTCCTGTAGGTGCTTCAAATTGTTGCAGGGACATGGCAGTAATCTTTGAAATGTGCAGATACCACACATGATGGTGCAGCTCGCATATGAGTGGATTCCTTCTTAGAAGGATCAACTCTGTTCGATATGTTCATATTTCAAAAGACCGTGAACCATGAATACATGGTTGATATAAACTAGCTTCATCTTACAGCTTGCAAATATCACATCTCATGCCATACCCACACTCACTTTAAGAACACACAAGCACATTCCCACTATTAGCACATCTAATGCCTCCTACCTCATACACATAGGACTTACTAGAACCCCCTCACAGAAGTGTAAGGACAGCAGGTGACCTGATTGAAGGGAGAAGAGTTAATGGGGAGTTGTTGATTTCGCAGGCACTTTTGTAAACATTGCGGCATTTTTACAAAAGTGCCGATTTTGCAGCAAACCGCGAAATCCTGGAGGGTCTGCTTAATGGACTTTGGCCGTTCAAAACCTCTCGAGCTAGAAAACTACTATTTACAGTTCGTTTACCCTGCCACAGCTTGATATCGGCTCCTCACCGGGTGACCGTGTGTTGGAAGCCGATATTGTGTGTCACACTGTGGCACCGTGTGAGTTGGCAGCTATGCATACTCTGAATAATGAATGCTACTGTTCTCTGGAGGTCCATTGATAGCCAAAAAGGGCGAGTCTGTGCCGGTTCCAAATATTACGTTTTTGGCTAGAGATTTTTAAGCTTCCGTTTTGAACACCACAGTAAGAAAAGAGAGCATTCAGTTGATGTTGAAGACCTCAAAGAGTTTGTAACAACAAATAGTCATTATCATAAATTAGTAGTTTTATAACGTTCCCTCTTTTCGGGCTGACCCACCTTAGACTTAATTCTAGAACATTCCCTGTAGAGGCACTTAACAGCAGAGGTGATAAGATGAAGCCTCACTTTAGGCAGCATATCAAACCCAATCATAAGAGTTAAATAGCCAGAACCCAGCAGAGCTGTGAAAAGAAACAACGTGATTGGTGGAAATCTCCGCAAACCAGAAATCAGCAAATGAGGGAGCGATCAACAAACGTCATGTGCTTCCGCGGTGTGCCGAAACAACAAGCTCCCATGGGGCCTTGCGTTACATGTGAGTACAGGCAGTGTTTTTCTTTGCCTTCCAATATTTGCACTTCTGAATTTCAGGCGTGATACAGGGTTACAAGTGTTGGCATTTCAAAGAAAAAATACCTGCTATGCTTGTGCTAGTCATGTCCGAGATGGTAACACCACAGGGCTGCTTATAACCTTTGACCCCCGTGAACAGTCTGCATTGGGCATTAAATGGAGAACCGCCAGCGGATGGACAAGTCGACCATATTTGATGCAGGGTCATTGTGCTCCCCATCGTGCAACTCGCTGCCCCCCACTGAGAAGACTCCAAAGGAGATAGACAAATGCCATTAATGTGCTTTAACCCGGGGCATAGCCTTTTATTCACGTAGTCACATTGCATCAGTGAGGAATAATAACCATGGTTAAGCATACATTATTGTTATGAGAACAAAGGACATTAGATCGGCCAAAGACATTGTTATGAGAATACAGGACTTAAGATCAGTAAAATAAGACTGTGCAAGCAATAAAACAGTTGGCAACCCTTCGGAATGTAAAAATGCCAGCAGGCCACTTTTCCATATACATCGCCTACACCCTCAACCAATAGCATCCGGAGCATAACTTAGTGCCAACTTCTCCTCCATCACTCAGAGGGATATGCAATACCCGCAGTTCCACATACACCAGGGCACCACATAGCGCCCCGTCCCTGCTGGGGTACCTGTCACCGGGCAAACCCCCCAAATTGTTAAACTCCAAGCAGAAAGGTCCAGGACCACCAGCAGGTCATTCCCCCCTCCTGTATGCACAGTGCCCGCACAAAACAACACAACTCCAAGGTGCAAGTTCAGTAAATCAGTCGATATTTTGGGTAGCCCCCTTTTTCAGCTTGAAGGTGTTTAACCAATTCCTCCTTCCTCCAGGAGTGGGTGGGTGGTTGATGAGGTATGTTGGTGGTGCGCGGTGGAGAGAAAGAAGAGGCCGATCCCTCACATTGCGATGCTTTACAAGTTGCAGCTCCAAGCACCCCCAGATGACATCACTGGCACCCTCTTCCTAAAACAGACTAAGGCCTCCCTGCTTTGGCTCCTGCCCGTGGGGTTCCTTAGTGCGCCCTACTGCTATTTGCAAGGGGCGCATGGTCATCAACCGCAGCCGAAGAAATGAGGCCTCAGTCTTAACCCCAGAGGAGCCTTCCCATCTCTGTCATATATTATTATTATTAATAATAATTATTCATTTCATTTGTAGAGCCCAAGGCTACCCATTGGGTTTCCCGGCACTAAGCATAGGCTCCTGAAGACACCGGGCTTAGAATGGCCATGTTTTTAAAAGTTTGTGAACAGCATTAGAGAGGTGCAGTGTCTTAGGGAGTGTAGTTGGGCTTTCTAAAGATTAGGACCCAAGTATGCAAATATACACACACCCACCCTGGTTCTCACAGGCACTGCTAGCTCCTCTTACCTTGTTCCTTTCTGTCCTCTCTCTACCTCTCCCTCTCGCTCTGTCATGTCATAATATTGTAAAGCTCACGGATAACTTCTGCAAATAATGTATACTTAGATGTTTAGATTCATTGTAAGAGGCTGACACATTGGAAGCGGCTTCTTTTGCTGTCCTTGAGCAATATCCCCATTTTACGTGGGCAACTCCTTAATTCAAAATAACAGCAAGGAATGACCAGGAGGCAGCATCAGTGTTTATACAGAGGAGGCATGGCCATACAAGGCCCCTCCCACCTCCATGCACCCCTCTTGTAATCTGGAGGCAATAGATGCTCCCCACGCTACAGCTAATAAGCTTTGGCAAAGCCAGTAGTTCTTACATTTTAGCTTTGCAAATACAGATCTATTGTAGTTGTTTTTTTTCCTAACGATGCTTAGCATTGGCAAAAAAAAGTGTATATGTATATATATATATATATATATATATATATATATATATATATATATATATATATATATATATATATATATATATATATATATATATATATATTCCAAGCACACCCCTCTCAGTCGGAAAGGAGAAGAGGCCACTCAGGGGAACTTTCAGGAGCCGTCTATTAGAGGACAGCGAGGCAAGATGCATTTCGGCAAATAGCCTTCTTCAGTTGCCGTAGCTATCACGTGAGAACTCCCCTGCGCCTTGTAAGTGTCCTGTACCACCCTCATTCGAAGGTAAGTAAGCCCCGCCCCAAAGTCACATGTTGATTACTCCAGAGTGGCTCAAATGAGACTTCAACTCCCAGAAACCATCACGTCTGGTGAGTCAAGCTCGGGGAAGGAAACAAATAGTTCAGGGTAAAGATGCAGAAGTGAAATGGAGTGTTCACGCTAAAAAATAAAATCCAACAAACTCCATCGGGTCCCCTATGCGTTTCAAACCTCAAGTAGAATGCAGCCGGATGTAGAGCGTGGTATAGAGCCGAAGATGCAGTGATTCCGACTCCTCGTCACATAACGAGCTGCCGCTGGCAGTGGTCCGTGGCTGACATGAAACTTGAGGCGGGCAGAAGTCGACCCGAAAACACGGAGAAACAGACGAAAGCCTGAACAGCTGGTGCCAGCGTCACTCCTGCCCCTTGTAGAAACGGGGCCTCCAGCGCACCTCTGGCTAGTGCGCAAATTGTATTCCAAGCACACCCCTCTCAGTCGGAAAGGAGAAGAGGCCACTCAGGGGAACTTTCAGGAGCCGTTTATTAGAGGACAGCGAGGCAAGATGCATTTCGGCAAATAGCCTTCTTCAGTTGCCGTAGCTATCACGTGAGAACTCCACCTGCGCCTTGTAAGTGTCCTGTACCACCCTCATTGGAAGGTAAGTAAGCCCCGCCCCAAAGTCACATGTTGATTACTCCATAGTGGCTCAAATGAGACTTCAACTCCCAGAAACCATCACGTCTGGTGAGTCAACCTCGGGGAAGGAAACAAATAGTTCAGGGTAAAGATGCAGAAGTGAAATGGAGTGTTCACGCTAAAAAATGAAATCCAACAAACTCCATCGGGTCCCCTATGCGTTTCAAACCTCAAGTAGAATGCAGCCGGATGTAGAGCGTGGTATAGAGCCGAAGATGCAGTGATTCCGACTCCTCGTCACATAATAAGCTGCCGCTGGCAGGTCCGTGGCTGACATGAAACTTGAGGCGGGCAGAAGTCGATCCGAATATATATATATATATATATATATATATATAATATATATATATATATATATATATATATATCTATATATATATATCTATACTACTATTATAAAGAGAGAACACACACCTTTGAGCCAGGTAAACTCGGGAACCACAGAGCCAATCCACACACCCGATACATTGTAGAAATTGTCAGGGTGTGCAGATGGACATAGGCTATACATTTTGTTTTTAAAACGTACATTTAAAAATATAACTTTAAAAAAAAAGTAGTGCCCTGAAAGTAGGGCCGGCCACGACGCTGCGCTGGCCGCGACGTGCGTGATAATGAGGAGGAGCGGCGGACATGGAGCGGCGGTGAAGTGAGGAGCGCGGGGAGAAGTGGCGGCTCAGGTGCGTCATGGCGAAGAGGAGCGGCGGAAGAGGAGGAAGAGGAGCGGCGGACATGGAGCGGCGGTGAAGTGAGGAGCGCGGGAAGGAGCGGCAGCTCAGGTAAGGTATTGGAGTCAGGGCGGGAGGGAGTCAGGGCAGGAGGGAGTCGTGGAGGGAGTCGGGGCGGGAGGGGGGCGGGAGCGGGTGTGCACAGAGGGACGGGCAGGAGGAGTCGGGGCGGGAGGGAGTCGGGCCGGGAGGGGGTCGGGGCGGGAGCGGGTGTACGCAAGCATCAAATGCTGCCCCCAACCCCTTTCTGCCCCAGGCAACGCTGGGGCGGGCTGCAGGTATATATATATATATGGACTTTACCTGCACCAAATAAAGTAAAAAAGGAAACTTTACTGGTCCTTGTCCGAGTGCTCTTTACCCTGGCTGGGTGCTATTCCAGAGCGAGGTGAGGCGACGGAATGCAGAATATATATATATATATATATATATATATATATATATATATATATATATGTATTCAACGAAAAAACCATAGGTTTCAGGCCTTATATAGTTAAAAATTAGCATTTAAAAAACCTTTGAAATTCACTGAAAAAAACATAGGTTTCAGGCCTTATATAGTTAGGAATTAGCATTTAAAAAACCTTTGAAATTCACTCAAAAAACTGTAAGTTTTAGGGGTGTTATAGTTAGCTGGACATTTCATTCATACAAAACCATTGA
Source organism: Lissotriton helveticus (assembly GCF_964261635.1). NCBI lineage: Eukaryota > Metazoa > Chordata > Amphibia > Caudata > Salamandridae > Lissotriton > Lissotriton helveticus. Next base: position 1,820,364,792 of record NC_136068.1, on the reverse strand, counting down.
AATTGCTCCTATATAGTTAGTTGGACTAACTATATTTCGCGCACTCGCAATCCACTGCTGATGATGTCACATATTACATCATTCATGACATGGTCAGTGACATCACTGATGACATCATCCAGTGAATGTGGTTTGCTTCGTTATTTAAATATGCATTATACATATAGCAATTTGCATTGAAGAATGAGTGGATATATAAAAATAAATATTTGGATGGAGGATTTAGTAGCAGTGTAATTGACTATTTACTTTATCAATTTACGCTCTCTCACTAAATATAGTGGATAGTGACTAAACTGTGTGAATATCTGTATCACTTTGTCAGTTGTTGTGTAAACAGGTTCTCCAGTTGGTTACTAGCTATGTGAAAGTCTATATTAGTTATTGATTAGTTAACTGAGTATTTGTATGGGAGTGTGAATGTGTGTGTGGTTCGGTGGGGGGTGGGTGACTGCCCAAAGATGTGTGAATAGTTGATTCAGTAGATATATGAAGTTAAAACTACATGTTCTAACAGTTGTTTGGGTGAGTGAATATCTTTATGGGTGTGGTGATGAGCAAATATATTTCTCAATGGTACATGTCCAACGAACTAGAAAAATAAAAGGCAGTGTATGTGTCTGTTGTTGTATATAAATAAGTATACATAAGACTCAATGATTGTGTGAGTGACTGTATGGATAACTGTATACTTGTAATAATGATTTTATAATACACTAAGTATGACTTACTATCTAAATGATTAGATGAAGTGGTGTTTGTATAAGTGTGTAGTAAGTAAGAATGTAAGTATGATCCATTGTTTGCATAAGTGAGTAGGATAACTGTATGTGAATAGGTTGTGTGCTGGGGTGTAATGTCGATATAGGTGTATAAGTATTTTTGATAGTGTTCTATTGTTCATTGACAGCATGTATGAGTGAATCTACAGGTAAGTGATTAGATGTGTGTATACATCTAGGAATCACTGAGTGGGTTTTTAGATATTTGTATTGCTGTGTCGATGGATTCAAATATGATACTCTGTATTTTACAAAGAGTGATGAAAGATTTTACTAGTGTATGAAAAGGTGTATGTGATTGTCACGTGGGTGATGTCATCAGTGATGTCATCAGTGATGTCATTTTAGATGTCATCAGTGATGTCACTGACCATGTCATGAATGATGTAATATGTGACATCATCAGCAGTGGATTGCGGGTGCGCGAAATATAGTTAGTCCAACTAACTATATAGGAGCAATTTCAATGGTTTTGTATGAGTGAAATGTCCAGCTAACTATAACACCCCTAAAACATACCGTTTTTTTAGTGAATTTCAAAGGTTTTTTAAATGCTAATTCCTAACTATATAAGACCTGAAACCTATGGTGTTTTCATTGAATTTGCAAGGTTTTTTAAATGCTAATTCCTAACTATGTAAGGCCTTAAACCTATGGTTTTTTCAGTGAATTTGCAAGGATTTTTTAATGCTAATTCCTAACTATATAAGGCCTGAAACCTATGGTTTTTTCAGTGAATTTCAATGGTTTTTTAAATGCTAATTCCTAACTATATCAGGCCTGAAACCAATGGTTTTTTCATTGAAATTTAGAAGGTTTTTTAAATGACAATTTTTAAATGTATAAATTGTTATTTTTTTTAATACTGATTTACTAAATTTTTGCAGGCAAGTGTTCAGAGGGCAAGCCCCCTTTTTACAACACTCTGCAGCGCAGCTCCATGGCGCTTACTGGAGATACCTGTTGGACTAGTTCTCTCTAGGGAACCTCTGGATTGAACAGGAATTAATTCCCCAACTTAAACTGTGCAAACACGCCCTGTAGAGTGTTCTAAATTGGAGGATTAAGTTCCCTTGCATACTGGGGGTCCCTGGGGACCAACTAGCCCACCATGAGCCTCCATTATGCGCCAGGGGGCTGCATTGCTTTTCCCCAGGGGGCGACGGTCCCCGGACAGTGTAGGGGGGGATTGGGCCCCCCCACACTTCTTTATCACTATTCCCTCTGCAATTTTGTCCCCCCAGGGGGTAATTTGAAAAAAAAAACGGGTTTTAAAAAAATGAAAATTGGGGCCTTGGGGGTCCACTTGGGACCACCTGGGCAGGCGTAGGGGGTCAGGGTGTTTCTACCCTGCCCCCTTTTTGTGTTCTACACATTTGTTCTTCTGCTTTCTTGTGCCTCGGTCTACCGAGCACAAGATGGCTGCCAACACTTCCTGGTTTGAAGTGTTGAAAGCCAATGAGCATGCAGCTCGTGCTCGGAAAGTTTCAGAACTCAAAAAGGGGCAGGGTAGAAGCACTCTGGCTCCCTAGGCCTGCTCAGGGGGACCCAAAGGGACCCCCAAGGCAAAAAAAAAAAAAAAAATTGTTTTTCAAAAATCGCGGGGTGCGCGCACCCTGCCCACACCCCGCGATTTTTTCAATTTTGTAAAAAAATTTGGGGGAGTGTTGACAGACAGTGCAAGCAATCAGCATGCAGCTCGTGCACGGGAAGGTGTGCGCACGGTGCGCGCTTATAGATATATACATTTTTTTCAAATTCAATTTTCTCAACAACTACTGGAGGGATTTACACCATTTAAACAAAAGACTGTACTGCGTACCAGTCCCTACCATTTTGCCAAGTTTGGTGTAATTTCGTTCAGCGGTTCGGGCTGTAGCCGTGTCTAATCGTCCTATGGAAAATAACATGGGGAAAACACGTTTTGGGACCCCCCTTTTTTCTCGGCCCCCGCTTTACGAATCTACCCGAGACTTTCAGGGAAGAAGCCGAGCGGAATGGGCCATCTTCTTTGAGAAATTCACGAAGATTCAACAACCGGCGCCAAAGTTATTCCCAATAGAATGTTGCGGATTTCCTATGGAAACTAGGTCCTAACTATATATACCCACTGGTTGAAGCAATTGACAAGAATGGGGATGGGGAGGTGGGTGTGCCATAGAGCAGCATGGAGTGACGTATGGTAGAAAACGTAGAGTGGAGTGGCATTGGGTAGAGTGGCATAGAGTTAGAGTAGAGTTGCATAAAGCAGAATAAAGTGGCATACAGTAGAGTTGCGGAGAGTACCCTAGGGTGGCAAAGAGTGATGTAGAGTAGAGTGGTGTAGAGCACAATGGCATGCATTGTGTGGACTACAGTGGAGTGATGTAGAGTGGAGTGGCGTAGAATAGAGTGGCGTAGAGTATAGTGGCAGAGTGGCGTAGAGTGGAGTTGAGGTGAGTAGAGTGGAATGGCATAGTGTGGAGTGGCATAGAGTTGAGTGTCAAGGAGTGGTGTAGAGTGGAATGGCATAGAGTGGAGTGGCAAGGAGTGGAGTGGAGTGGAGTGGTGTAGAGTGTTGTAGAGTGTCGTAAAGTGGAGTGGCATAGAGTGGAGTGAGGCAGAGTAGAGTGGCGTGGCATAGAGTGGAATGGCTTAGAGTGGAGTGGTGTAGAGTAGAGTGACATAGAGCAGAGTGGTGTAGGATAAAGCAGAGTAAATTAGAGTGGCGTGCAGTGCTTTAGAGTGGCATTGTCTAGAGTGGTATAGAGTAGAGTGGCGTGGCATTGAGTCGAATGGCTTAGAGTGGAGAGGTGTAGAGTAGAGTGATGTAGAGCTGAGAGGTGTAGGATAAAGCATAGTATTGTGGTGTACAGTGCTGTAGAGTGACACTGTCTGGAATGACATAGAGTAGAGTGGAGTGGTGTAGAGTTGAGTGGAGTGCAGTAGAGTAGAGAGGTGTGTAGTAAAGTGGAGGGGGTAGATTGATGTAGACCAGAGAGGCATAGAGAAGGGTGAAGTGGAATGGCAAAGAGTGGCATCAAGAGGCTTAAAGTGGCGTAGAGTATTATAGAGTAAAATGGTGTAGAGTGGGGTGGAAAAGAGTTGCATTGAGTGGCACAGAGCAGAGTGGGGTTGAGTGGCATAGAGTAAAGTGGCGTGGAGTGCTGTAGAGTAGAGAGAAGTAGAGTGGCATAGGGTGGAGTGGAGTGGTGTAGAGTATAGTGGCATAGAGTAGGGTGGCATAGATTGGAGTGGCATTGGTTAGAGTGGTGTGGTGTAGATTAGAATGGCATACAGTGGAGTGGAGTGGTGTAGAGTGGAATGGAGTGACATAGAGTAGAGTGACACAGAGTGGAGTGGCATGGAGTGGTGTAGATTGGTGTAGAGTAAAGTGGCATAGAATAGAGTGAAGTGGCTTAGAGTGGAGTGGCGCAGAGTGGAGTACAGTTGGCATAGATTAAAATGGAGTGGCATGGCGTGGAGTAAATTGGCAAAACACAGAACAGACAGTTCGTATATAGCTTGGTTGTAAAATGGAAGGCATCGGTTGACACAAGTAAATGACTGACAGCACTGAAGGACACCGGGTGTGTGGAGGAGCTCTTATAAAAATAAATATCCGTCAGATATAAAAAGAAAAGAGACAGCCACTGCAGTGTCTCACAGTTGGACCCAACCTGCGTGAGCTCTCTGGTTACGGCTATCTTGGTGACGCGGATTATGGACAGTCAGATTCTATTTTTAGTTGTCAGCCTAAGGCCCGCTCTTACCTTGTGCACTGGATTGTAGAATGCATGCAACCTTTAGACACATAGACCATCCCAGGCCTACAAGGAAGCACACAACAGAAAATATCTCAGCAGCCCTTAAGAAGGTGCAAGCGCGGGACGCCGTGGAACGAGCAGGCGTGGGCAGGGCCACTGGAAGCAGAAGACAAAAAAATGTCGCAGGGTGGCAAAATTATGCAGTAAGAAAAGGCCAGTTATGCGGCATAACATGCACAATATGTAGCATTATTCTTTCTTTAATAGTTTGCCATACTAACAACTACTATTAATACCGTCTGGGAAAAGGTGCACCTTCCTACCACCAATTGAACACCTAAATGCAGAAATCAGGTACTGACAAGTGATCTGGTACACTTTGTAAAGAATATGCCTGTTGGGAGACCTGAGATGGCTTGGGGGGAGGGGCACCAAGACCCCCTCCCCTTTTAAAATACATACGGCTCTGGGGGTTGGGGTCCACCCGGGCCCATGGAGGGTGGGCTCGTGGCTGCTTCCTCTTGTTAGTAAAATACGGCCCTGGGAGATGGGGTCCAATGGGCCCATGGAGGGTGGGCGCGTGGCTCCCTCCTCTTCTTTGTAGTAAAATAAGGCCCCAGGGATGGGGTCCACGGGGCCAATGGAGGGTGGGCGCGTGGCTCCCTCCTCTTCTTTGTAGTAAAATAAGGCCCCAGGGATGGGGTCCACGGGGCCAATGGAGGGTGGGCGCGTGGCTTCCACCTCTTTTTAGTAAAATACGGCCCTGTGGGATGGGGTCCACGGGGCCTATGGAGGCTGGGCGTGTAAATGTAAATGTAAATGTAAATGTACAGGAATTTATATAGCGCAAATCACCAAGCGGTTTCTAAGCGCTTGCTTAGGGAACCCGTCCTGGTATTCCCCTGTGAGATAACCCCGGCAGGGTATCCGCAAGGTGAAAGCCAGGCATCCCGCCGCGAGGGGCCGTTGTGGAGATTAAGCAAGCTATTGCCCAGAGTCGCAGAGTGTGAACCTGTGAATCGAGTAGGCACCGGAGCGAGAATTGTCGAGTCCATGGACATTTTAGGAATCAAGACCCCGCCGAGCCGGGAATTGAACCCTGGTCCTGGGCTGACCTCTGCTTCCAGGTCTGCCTCCTCTAACCAGTGAGCCACACTTCTCCAGTGTGGCCCCCTCTTCTCTTTAGTAAATTATGGCCCTGGGGGATGGGGTCCCCGGGACCTTTGAAGGGTGGGCACGTGGCTCCTTCCTCTTTTTAGTAAAATACGGCCCCGGGGATGGGGTCCCCGGGGGCCTATGGAGGGTGGGCACGTGGTTGCCTCCTCTTGTTAGTAAAATACGGCCCATGGGGGAGGGGTCCCCGGGGCCTATGGAGGGTGGGTGCGTGGCTGCCTCCTCTTTTTAGTAAAATACGGCCCCAGGGGATGGGGTCCCCGGGACCTTTGAAGGGTGGGCGCGTGGCTGCCTCCTCTTGTTAGTAAAATACGGCCCCGGGGGATGGGCTCCCCGGGACCTCTGAAGGGTGGGCACGTGGCTCCCTCCTCTTTTTAGTAAAATACGGCCCCGGGTGATGGGGTCCCCGGGACCTTTGAAGGGTGGGCACGTGGCTCCCTTCTCTTTTTAGTAAAATACGGCTCCGGCTGATGGGGTCCCCGGGACCTTTGAAGGGTGGGCACGTGCCTCCCTCCTCTTTTTAGTAAAATACGGCTCCGGGGAATGGGGTCCCCGGGACCTTTGAAGGGTGGGCACGTGGCTCCCTCCTCTTTTTAGTAAAAAACGGCCCTGGGGGATGGGTACCGCGGGGCATATGGAGGGTGGGCACGTGGGCCCCTCCTCTTTTCAGTAAAATACGGCCCTGGGGGATGGGGCCCACGGGGCCTGTGAAGGCTGGGAGTGTGGCCCCCTCTTCTCTTTAGTAAAATATGGCCGTGGGGGATGGGGTCCCCGGGGCCTATGGAGGCTGGGAGACTGGGAGTATTTTTCTTTTTAGTAAAATACGGCCCTGGGGTATGGGTACCCCGGGGCCTATGGAGGGTGGGCGCGTGGCTGCCTCCTCTTTTTAGTAAAATAGGGCCCCGTGGGGGGGGGTCCCCGGTGCCTATGGAGGGTGGGCACCAGGCCCGGACTGGCCGTTGCGGGCACCGGGCAATCCCCAGGTGCGCCGCAAGGGTGGGGGCCGGTTTTTGGGCCCTGGGGGCCGTTTTTGTTACAGGGCCGTTTTCGTAACAAAATCGGCCCCGGCAAAGAACTCGGTCGCACCCCCAGGGAGCCAGCCGAGCACTTTGCCAGGGCCGGTTTTGGTTCTCAGTCCGGCCCTGGTGGGCGCGTGGCTGCCTCTTCTTTTTAGTAAAATACGGCCCCAGGGGATGGGGTCCCCGGGGCCTATTGAGGTGGGCGCATGGCTCCCTCCTCGCTTTAGTAAAATACGTCCCCGGGGTGTGGGGACACCGGGGCCCTGGAAGTCTTGGAACAGGGGGGGCTGCGTGGCCCCTTCCTCTTTAATGTTGAATTTGGTCCCGGGCGATGTGTTCCCCGGGGTCTAATGAGACTTCTTCTCTGATGTCATTGATAATATAACACACACAGAGGGGAAGAGGAGGTCATCTGAATGGGATTCCACCCTCACTGGGAAACCAAAAAAAGGGGTTTAAAATTGCCCTCCCCATTAGTTAAGGCATGCTTCAGAACTTTTGCCCAGTCCAAACGTGTGCCCCTGGCTACCAACGTAGTACCTCTGCCAGTGGGGCTGGGGCAGGGTCAGTAGTCTGCAGTAAGGCTCACCCTGCCTCAGCCCTGGTGACATTTGGGAGGTGCTCCCTTGCCCTAGAGCTGGCCGCGCCCCTCCAAGCACCCTTTCATACAGTGATCATTCGCTGGCAGTGTTCCAGGTGTGTAAAGGTGAAGACGAGTGTTCTTCTGCACGTACACCGGGTGGTGAGGCATGGCGGAAAAACCAGCGCCTTCCTGCCTTAGGGACTTCAACTTCAAGGCGGCTCTCTTTTGGCCGGAGCCGCCTGGAAGTCGCTCTCTCTCTCTCACTGTCCCTCACCCTCTCTCTCACTCTGTCCCTCACCCCCTCTCTCTCTCTCTCTCTCTCTCTCTCTCTCTCTCTCTCTCTCTCTCTCTCCGAACCGCGCGCTCTCTCTCTCTCTGTTGCTCTCTCTCTCTCTGTCGCTCTCTCTCTATCTTTCTCTCGAGACATCTCTCTGACTCTCTCGCTCCCTCTCTCTGTCTATCTCTCGCTCCCTCTCTTTCTTTCTTTCTCTCCACCTCTAGCTCTCTTCCTCTCGCTCTCTCTCCATCTCTTTCTGTCTCTCTCGCTCTCCATCTGACTCTCTCTCAATCTCTCTCTCCCTCTCTATCTTTTTCTTTCTCTCTCTCACTCTTTCCCTCTTTCTTTCTCTCGCTATCTCACTCTCTCTCAATCGCTCTCTCTCCATCTCTATCTTTCTCTTTCTCTCTCTGTCATCGCTCTCTATCTCTTTCTCTCTCTCGCTCTCTATTCTCTCTCTCTCCATCTTTCTCTCTCTGCAGCTCTCTGGCTCTCTCTTTCTTTCTCTTTCTTTCTTTCTTTCTTTCCTTCTTTCTTTTTCTTTCTTTCTTTCTTATTCTTTTTCTTTCTTTCTTTCTTTCTTTCTTTCTCTCACCATCTCTAGCTCTCTTTCTCTCTCTATCTCTCTCGCTTTCCATCTCACACTCTCTCTCTCTCACACTCTCTCTCACTCTCTCCCTTTCTCTCTCTCTCTCTCTCTCTCTCTCTCTCTCTCTCTCCCTCTCTCCCTCTCTCTCTCTCTCTCTCTCTCTCTCTCTCTCTCTCTCTCTCTCAGACGAGACACCCCAGATTCAACACCACCGAATGTATACATAACACCACCAAAGCAATTAATGCATACAGACATCATCGCAAATAACAGACACCTGAACACAGCAATAATGTAACAAGATGGCACCAATCCCGTAACCGGCACAGCATTATCTACTCGTTTACCAGACTACACTGAGCACTCCTCAGAGTGACAACCGCACTCGAGTGCACCAACCAGTGGAGGAATGAGCAACACCCTCTTTCATGGCACCTTGATCACTCGATAAAAGCAGAGAAATTAACCCTTGGGAAGCACAGTCCATCTATTATGCCTACTCCAGACTCCAGTTAGCATCAGCACTCTGTATAAACACAAGATCACACGCGCCTTGTAGTGGCAGCACATACCACTAATACAAACTGTTCACATAGGGATTATTGCACACCTGGCAAGACAGCAAAAAAGTCAAAACCAAGAAATGACCTGCCATATGCTGAATGTGGAAAAGTAAAAAGCGTGGGCAAAGTAAATAGGTCTGGGGTTAATGTGTTAAAGCTTTTAGCGTAAGCAAAGTAGAGCGAAACACAAAGGAGGAAGCCAGCAAGAGTAAATAGAGGGCTACATTTCTAAAGTAGTCCCACATGTAGTTTAATTTTAGGATGTGAGTGGCTGTAGAAGGGATACACTCAAAGCACCAAGGTGAGAGATCAATAATAATCCACTTGATTAAGACTAGAACGACAGTCTCATGCCAATGAGAAGGACAGTCTCAGGCCAAAGGCTGGTCGTAAAAAGACAATAGTTGATAAGGGTGGACCCACAGACCATTATATCTAGATTGTTACCAGTGGGTCTGCTGGTCAGCTGTGCTTTAAAACCCCAGGTCTAAAAAGTACCACAATCATCAGGGCTCATAGCCTCCTGAATAGACCCATAAAGAGCGCGTGACTACACATCACAACTGTCATTGAGTACCATACAAAAATAAAACTGCATCACAGGTCAGCCGCTAATGAACAAACTCTCAATGTGTGCACCTCTCAAAGTATCTTTAGGAATAAAGGAAAGCAACAACATACCTCAGACACTTTATGTTATACTATGTTTTATGTATCGGTTGATGCCTGTCACGAGTCAGTGAAGCACATTAGTTGATGGGTCGGATGCTGCACCTAGGTGTGCTTGGTTGGAAGCATGATGAGTTGTAATGTGGCCTGTGTGTGAAGTGAATATGTGTCGTGTGTGATGACCAGAACACATCATTTAAATCTGCATATGAATACACAGGCATCATAAATATATTTTCGACTTAACTACAAATATACTCACAAATGAAAACATGCAGCAAGAGGAGCAGGCACGAGAACCATTAACAGTTTGTGATGTGTAGGTGTACAACAACAGAATATTGTATTGAGGGAGACGGTAAAACAGAATACAATCTATAACAGTGAGCGATAAGAATAAAAACTCTTGCTTTGGAGCATACACCACTCAAATACGGCGATAGTTACCTTGACAGCTGCCTAAAAGTCATCTTTGCTGACACTGTCTCACACTGTACACTGAGTAGTACAATGCACTATTTCGAGAAGTTTACTGAACTGAAATCAGCATTTTTCAGTTACCACAATTTGTGTTGACTGTCGGAGACACACACTCAAATGTTCACAGAACATATTCTTAAAACGCCTGCCACAAATGAATCAGAAGTTAGAAATATCTTGTAAGTACGGCACCACAGCAGGATTCTTTGCCCACGCTGAAAACAAGCACATTTGGGTGACACTTCAGGCACCAACTGTTCGTGAAGAAGTTACACACAGAACAGGTATTTATCGAAAACGAAAGTGTCCAATGCAATCGCACCCCACAAGGGGCCGGGTGTTGTCTATGGTTCAGTCTCCTGGTTACAGCCTCAATTTGCCTGCATTCCGTCGTTTCCATTTTTGTGAGGAAAAGTTCAAACAGAATCTACGACTTATTACCGACTGGTGCTAGTACGCGGTTGACACAGCAACGGTTGTCCAAAACACAACAAGCCCTCACCCAAAGGAAAACAAGCATTGGCTACGCGGCCGGGCTGCAAAGAAGTAATAATTTTTTTTAAAAGCGCGAGTTCTGCGCACGCACGCACCGGGAAAAAGTGCTGTGCACGTTGCGCGCGCGTGTGTGCGCGTTCTAGCAAGCTGGTCGCCTGCAAGCCTGTGGTGGGTAGCACTTTTGAAACCCGCTTTAAGCATCCTAAATGTCTCGCTGACAGCGCATGCACGCTGGCTCAGCGAGACCTAAAAGAGTAAGCACCGTGGGAAACAAGCATTGGCAAAGCAATAGGTTAGGCTATTATGCAGCACATGCACAGAGAAATGTTCAAAGTACATGCGTGCGGACATGCACTTCAGTAAACTTTTATTATGAATAATCATCACAATATAAGGAAAAAAAACCAGACGTAGAACATACCTACTATAAAAACGTAGCATGGTCTTTAAAAGAAGGCTGCTCTGTACATCAAAAACTAGAAATATAAAGGTAACGAGGCCGCAATACAATACAACCTGTGCACACCCCATGGTCACCTCTAGCACGCGTGCTTTGGCCTCGTTATTAAACTGTAAATCTATAAAACGACTAACGTAAACCAATCCTAATGTATTCGGTGCACTGGGGCTGCCCTGTGTGACAGAAGCTAACCAGATGTGATCCAAGCCCAGAGCAGTCTGCTAAAAGAATACATCTGTGTGTGCACATTGAACACCTACCGCTCCGGGACATACATACTACCGGTACCGGCCTACGAGGCGTAGCGCAGGGATGTGTGAGGTGCTGGAGGAAATCAGGCCAGTCTCTTCAAACCTGAGGTCAGTTCATTATTCTTTGCATAAAAAGCCGAATAATCCAATTCATTCACTCCCAGGGGGTGAGTGCCCCAGAATGGAAGTGCAAGGCCCTAGCCCCACTCTCAGCAGAGGGATGAGTGTATTTGAACCGTGGACGCCTCCGGGTCAAAGCGCCTCGATTGGAAGGTAAAGTTGGTAGAAGAAGCGTGTCCACAGACCCCTGCCAGACACTTTATAAGTAAACTGATATCAAGCAGACTCATCATTCAATAATGTAATGTATTGTAAATCCGTGTTTGTAAAGAGCAAACTACTCACCCTTACGGGTCTCAAGGCGCTGGGGCCGTTGTGGAAATTAAGTGAGCTATTGCCCAGAGTCACATGGTGCTGAGCTGAGCTACCAGAGCCGGGGATCGAACCGTGAACCCTGTGCTCCGAAGTCAGCTGCCCTGGCCGCTGCACCACACCTCAGTCAATATGTTGTTCCATTAAAGAGTTCCTCAGATTCAGGGAGCTTTCAGGGCACTGCTGGGCAGAGGTTCATGGTACTGGCACTCTTCTGTCTAGTGTGCCCACCTGACCCCTGCGCATTACAGACACCTCATCCAGTCCTGGACTGCTGTGTGATAGCCTAGTGCACTCTGGGAGTTGTAGTTGTGAACTAATAAAAGGAACACAGCTGGAACCAGTGATTCGTAGGGAATGTGCCAGGCCTGCAGCGAGTGCCCCTAATGCCCCGGAGTGAGGTGGGCACCCTAAGTCTGTCTGGAGTTCTGGTTACACCGCCTCTGAGCCGCCTGTCCTCTCCTGCCACTCACCGACTTACATGATGATTGCTTGGGTGGAACTATTGACTTTTATTGTTTGGAATATTGCCCTTCAGAGAATTGTAAATTCATGTAATAGCTGATGAGAAGATTAAATGAAATAATGTGCAGATTGAAGATTAGCACAACAAAGACACCACCATCGACAGATACATCTAGGAACCTTCATCACCCTAACTCATATCAGCAAACACAATGTCCTTAGCATGTTCAGTTAGATATACACATATAGTTAAAACATGCACTTGTATAGACAGAACAGAGCTCAGTCATACGTGAACGCGCAGACGCGCGCCCACCAACATCTAAGTGCACTGACTCACAGACTTCAAGGCACTCAAACCGAGTGCCTAAGGCACTTATATATGCAAGCCAGCAAACATGTGTACATCCAGGCACACCGATCCACATGCTTACAGCCCTCTGTACACACAGACCAAAGATATACTGGCATCTAAGCATGCAGATCAACATGTAAAGGCTCAAGGGCCCACACACATGAGGACAAAACACAAAGGTCGATCTGCAGTCCTACCAGACACCCACTAAAGGAGACACAGATGGACAGACAAAGTGACAACTGGACACACAGGCTTGATGAGCAGACAAAAGGACTGAGAGACAGATAACATACCAAATGGCAACCTGGCACAAGCACAGGCCAACATACTTATAGACAACCATGCACATAAACCAACACACATTCAAGTTATAAACTTTATTCGATTGTTCATAAAAACATCATAAAAGTATACAGAATAAAAAGGAGGCACTTATGAATTAGTACGAAATCGAGGAATACAATACATAATAGTACTCAGATAAGTAAAAACATGGACTAGTATCAAGGATTTGGACCAACACTAAAAAACCATACTTTTTCTGACCCATACTGATTTTAGAATAAAGGTTGCGATAAAAAAACAGATATCCGGGGTGGCAAGTGCAAATAGAAACCTCATAGCATTAACAGTTGTGGACACAGAATATTTCTTAAACAATGGTTTGAGGTATAAAATACGCAAAGATTTATACAGAGGGCATATTAACATGAAGTGCAACGTGCTTTGTTTAGTAATTCCGTCACACGGACAAGGGGTGGCAGAGTATATCTTCATCCTCGGAAATACCACCAAATTATGCACAATACCTAATCTCAGCCTCGTTAATACATATTGGTGAGGCTGTCTAGTGATTACTTTTAGGTACATAGGAATCCCAGTCCCTTCTTCCTTGTTTGAAAAATAGAAAGCATGGGTAGAATAATCACTAGATTGATCTTTACGTCTATTATTTTTATGCCTCAAAAAAACACCTTTAGCCTCAAGCTTCGGTATAACAGTAGCACACCTGGGGTCATCATGAACATTCAGATCAAAAAGTTCCTTAAACAAGCATTTGCAGTGCAATAGGTCTCGCATTAGGAAAGTTTGAGCTATTGGTATTGTAAATGGCAAAGTTTTTATTTATGTTTCTTTTTTTTTTAAATAGCTAAATTAATAGCTTCGTCATTTACAATGCCAATAGTTATAACTTTCGCAAATGTGATACCTATAGCATTTGTAATGCAATATGTTTTGTATTTACAAACCGCGAGAGGACAAAAAAAAGCTACGGACCACCGCCTCCTCCCAGGCCTTCAAAAGGGACCTCAAAGTTCTCTTCCTCCAGAGACACCTCCAAAAGTAATTCACGTCCTCTTGCTATTGTGAGGAAGACTTCCCACTACTGATAATTTCTACTTTCCATGACCATGGAAGTGCCTTCCCAGTGTATGCCTGTGATTGGAGGGTCTGCCTTTTTGCAGTATTTTCCATGTACTGGTGTTCGGTGCCCTTTTGTAACATGCACACACCACTCTGCCCTTGCAACACACGGCTGCTACCTCTCACATGTCTTTACCTTTGATACTTGCACAAGTGCCACCTTGCCCATGTAACGCTTGTTCCTGAGCCTGAGTGTCTAGCACTTATTGCAGGACTATACCTCTAATTATACTCTGTTTTCTCTTATAACTGCACACTTGTCACTTTCATTTCCTCTTGTGCACTTTTGACTACCTCATGTATTTTGGTTGCTCACAATTTTTACTCAAGTATTTTGTTTGCTCACGATTGTCACTATTACCTTTACTACCTCATGTATTTTGGTTGCTCACAATTTTTACTCAAGTATTTTGTTTGCTCACGATTGTCACTATTACCTTTACTACCTCATGTATTTTTGGTTGCTCATAGTTTTTACTACCTCATGTATTTTGTTTGCTCACAATTGTCACTATTACCTTATGTAAGTAACGTATGTTTTTGCAACCTGTTCTTTTGTAATGTTTCTCATTATGTTTCATTTCTGTTCCTAATGTGAAGCGCTCTGACGCCTTCGGGTAAAGTCCGCGCTATATAAAAATGCATAAATACATGAATAAATAAATACCGCCTCCGGGTAAAGTCCGCGCTATATAAAAATGCATAAATACATAAATAAATAAATACTGCCTTCGGGTAAAGTCTGCGCTATATAAAAATGCATAAATAAATAAATACCGCAAATCAAACATCCTCGTCACTCTGCCGGCCTGCGACCAGGAAGTCAGGCAGGCCGGCGCGACAACCGGAAATAGGAAGTAGGAGGGCGGGAGCCTACCCCGCCTTCCACGGAAGAGCCGCGATTGGAGCCGTGTTTGGAGCACCGGAGCAGGCAGGAGCCTACCCTGCCCCCCGGTGCCGAAGGAGGGAAGAAGAGTCCTGCTGCCGGGCCCTGCAGCTGAGGAGAGCCGCCGCACGAAGGAAGCCGGTGAGTGGGTTGCTGATCTGCAGGGGGGGGGAAAGCATGTGTGTGCGCGCGCGCGTGCGGGGGGGCGGGCTGTGTATGTGTGTGTGCGTGCGTGTGTGTATGTGTCTTGGAGTGCGTGTGTGTGACTGTGGGGGAGGGGGTGTGTGTGTGTGAGCGAGTGTCTGTCTGCGCACGCATGTGTACGGTGCGGGACGCGACGTGCGCGTTCGCGCACACGAATCCAGAAGAAAAGCTCGTACACCGTCTTGTCCTCCTTCCCCCCCACACTGATCACTATACGTCTCCAGCTGGACAAATGCATCCTTGCGGATGCATTGCCACCAAGACCCAAAAATGGGTGGTTTAAGATAAATTTTTGCCGCAATAGTGTGCGTTATCTAATTCAAGGCACTCAAGGGGGGGGCACTGCAGACAGTCAGTCTGCGCTCACTGTGGGGAGCTTTATGTACCGAAAGTGAATAACACTGGCCATTCATGCAGCTGCCTCGCTGCTCCTTTGGAGTGCAGGCAATGGCCGCCACAATTGGGCTACAAAGGGGCTACAGAAAGGCCCTGACCTTCCACTTGGCATCACAAAGGCCAGCAGAGGCCGGGGCAAGCTCCCTGGCACCAGGGCTGACTCACTCGATGCCCCTGTCATTCGATGGCCTTCGAGAAACCTCATGCAGTGGCCTGCTAGCACGGGGTCACCCTGACTTCCGAACTACAAACGCCACCGAGCACAACACGGCTGGGGAGTGGGGAGTCCAATGTCATTAGGCCTGGTCCGAGGCGTAGAGGACTTGCATTAAAGACGGAAAGCTACAGATATCAATTCATGGGTTGCTTCTTTGGGTACAGCGCTAGGAAGCGAGCGCAGGCTTGGGCTTGGGGTTGGCAACTGGTCCCCTGAGCAGGCATCTTGTTCTTGCTTTTAGTACCGGTGGTAGTGCACTGGCACTGCCAGACACCTGCAGAGCGCACAATTCAATGCTTGAGTTAAAAAGCTTCACCGCTAGCGGGCTCCATCCTGCAGCACCTAGAAGCCGCGCCATTAAATCTGCCAGTCCCAGGCCACTTTCATACATCTTGGCATCTAGTTTGGCTGGCATGCGCCACTGACTGCCCGCTGCAGCAGAGTTGAAGGTGTCAGAAGCTGCAGTGCGTGCGCTCAGCGCAGGCCTAAGTGTGAAGCGCTGCGGGCACTCAGTGCACCCACCAGGAAGCACAGTTATCAAGCGTGCAGTAGGTGCAGCAACACCGGGGCCCGCCATACCTCTAGCAGCTTTTTCAGAGCCAGCTCCTTCCAACTAAGGCTCTCGCGCCCCCACCCAGATATTACAATACTATTTCCAGGGGTTAAATCCCGTAGTGTGTTTAAATCTCATTAAAAATAGGTCAGGCAGAAGTAGGGTCGGCTGCTTTTCCACCGAAACCCGATTGCAACATGGGGTCCGTGAGTCTCTGAACGTCGATTCCCGGAGTTAAGCAGAAGTATTGGAATAGCTCCAATTTTGAGAGCTGCACTCAAGTAGTACATGTGAATATGAAATTATGTGCACCATTATTCTACATTAACTATTTATCGGGCGACATTTGTGTTCATCGGTATAATGACGTAAATGCATTTTGATGTAAAAAAAAATTCGCGCTTCTTAAAGTGACTTTATCTCAATAATGACACATCCAGTTAATTGCAGTTAAGAACTACACATGTCGTTTTCCTATAAAACACTACTGCGTCTTCTAAATGGCCTGTGGGTCCAATCATGTCAGCTTTGCCTTCTATAGATTGTGTTTACGTCACTAGCACGATGGCCCGAGGGCACCTGCTTGATGTTCCCGTTAAGTGTTACACATTGTGTGTGGTGTTAGATGCTTATCTCACTGCCCTCATACCTGGGGCGTCCACTTTGCAGTCAGTTAAACCTGGGTTTTCCTCGGCCCTCCTCATTGAATTTGATGTAAACTGTGTAATCCGTCACCAGGCTGGACCGAGGAGCCGCCCCCTAGTTTCACCGTTTGGTCTCCCAAACTGCCAGCCCTTGTGCCATGTCGAGTGGCAAAAAGATCTATTTTTATTTTATAATAAATCATTCTTTCGTCTTCCATGTTCACTACCTGCCCTGGGACAGGCCGCAGCCTCTCCCCTCCAGTGTGTCCCCTGCATCCCGAAGGGACGAGGGGCCAGGTCCTTCCCCACATGCAGACACACTGACTCTCCGATGGATGGGGCACTCGCTGTAAAATGCTAATGGCACCTGCTTAGGACATAAGAGGCCTAAACGGGCGCCTTGTCACCCACTGTCGGGCGCAGACGAGGGTGTTTGCGCCGGGGCCCCTTTGAAGAGGGCTCTGATGAGGGGGGGGGGCTTTCTGGAGGGATCTACACCTGAATGAGCGGCCCTCGCGGGGGGCAGCGCACCTGAATGGGTCCTGGCCTCTTGGCTGGGACCGTGGCGTCTGCTGGTTGGGGATATTTTCAATTCCCCGCTGGGAGGCTGACTGGAGCACGGCCTTGGACCCAGGGAGGCGGGCGTCCTGCTTGGGGGTGGAAATCCCTGTGCTCGGCGACCCTTGGGGTGAGTTAGACCCAGTGAGAACGCACAGCTAGAGCCGGGGAGCAACAAGCATTGGAGGTGGGGGGTGAGAGAACCCCCCGGTGACCGATACCGGCCCACTGAAGAGACATGATTACTCCTTGAATAAAACGAAGTACGGTGACACGAGGTCGCGGGGAAAAAACCCACGTCACCAGCCACACCATATCCCAAATACATGAATACATGAATAAATAAATACCGCCTTCGGGTAAAGTCCACGCTATATAAAAATGCATAAATACATAAATAAATAAATACCGCCTTCGGGTAAAGTCCGCGCTATATAAAAATGCATAAATACATAAATAAATAAATACCGCTTTCGGGTAAAGTCCGCGCTATATAAAAATGCATAAATAACTAAATAAATAAATACCGCAAATCAAACAACCTCGTCACTCTGCCGGCCTGCGACCAGGAAGTCAGGCAGGCCGGCGCGACAACAGGAAACAGGAAGTAGGAGGGCGGGAGCCTACCGCGCCTCCCACGGAAGAGCCGCGATTGGAGCCATGTTTGGAGCACCGGAGCAGGCTGGAGCCTACCCTGCGCCCCGATGCCGAAGGAGGGAAGAAGAGTCCTGCTGCCGGGCCCTGCAGCTGAGGAGAGCCGCCGCACGAAGGAAACCGGTGAGTGGGTTGCTGAGCTGCAGGGGGGTGGGGGGGGGGGAAGCATGTGTGTGCGCGCGCGCGTGCGGGGGGGGGCGGGCTGTGTATGTGTGTGTGCGTGCGTGTGTGTGTGTATGTGTCTTGGAGTGCGTGTGTGTGACTGTGGGGGAGGGGGTGTGTGTGTGTGAGCGAGTGTCTGTCTGCACGCACATGTGTACGGCGCGGGACGCGACGTGCGCGTTCGCGCACACGAATCCAGAAGAAAAGCTCGTACACCCTCTTGTCCTCCTCCCCCCCCACACTGATCACTATACGTCTCCAGCTGGACAAATGCATCCTTGCGGATGCATTGCCAGCGAGACCCAAAAATGGGTGGTTT
This sequence comes from Lissotriton helveticus, assembly GCF_964261635.1. NCBI lineage: Eukaryota > Metazoa > Chordata > Amphibia > Caudata > Salamandridae > Lissotriton > Lissotriton helveticus. Next base: position 1,820,346,432 of record NC_136068.1, on the reverse strand, counting down.
AAGATACATTTTTGCCGCAATAGTGTGCGTTATCTAATTCAAGGCACTCAAGGGGGGGGGGCACTGCAGACAGTCAGTCTGCGCTCACTGTGGGGAGCTTTATGTACCGAAAGTGAATAACACTGGCCATTCATGCAGCTGCCTCGCTGCTCCTTTGGAGTGCAGGCAATGGCCGCCGCACGAAGGAAGCCGGTGAGTGGGTTGCTGAGCTGCGGGGGGGAGCATGAGTGTGCGCGCGCGCGCGCGTGCGGGGGGGAGGGAGGGGCCGGCGGGCTGTGTATGTATGTGTGTGTGCGTGCGTGTGTGTGTGTATGTGTCTTGGAGTGCGTGTGTGTGACTGTGGGGGAGGGGGTGTGTGTGTGTGTGAGCGAGTGTCTGTCGGCGCGCGCATGTGTACGGCGCGGGACGCGACGTGCGCGTTCGCGCACACGAATCCAGCAAGAAAAGCTCGTGCACCCTCTTGTCCTCCTTCCCCCGTAACAGATAACTATTGGTCTCCAGCTGGACAAATGCATCCTTGCGGATGCATTGCCAGCGAGACCCAAAAATGAAATGACATATTTTAGCCACGGAATCCGGTGGACATTGTCCAGGCGTAAACAATCTTGAATTATTCCCCTGGTGAAGCCAGTTTCATCCTTTGACCAGATAGACCTCCAGGCCATTAAGGGCCTCAATCCGGTTAAGTCAGTTATATAGTCCAACCCTAGTTCTTTATGGGTCAGTTCAATGGATGCCGAAGATGGAAGGCAGAGGAGTCGCTTAAGAAATACATTTTCCAATATTTGCAAATCCCTTTGAGGTCTGTGTCCCCAAACCCCTGAGCCATAAAGGGCAATAGATGCACACCTAGATCGATAAACATTCAACATGTCTAGTATGCGGCGGCTTCCTAATTTGGCAGCAAAACGAAATGCACTTAGGGAAGCCTTGCCCATCCTAGCTTTAACATTATGTTGTTCTGGGGCCCAAGATCCACCATTATTAAAAGTAATGCCCAAATAACAAAAGTTATTCACAACCTCAATACGGTTTTCCTTAAAATAGAATGATTTAAGATTATTCACCTTTTTTCCACATGCCATGATGTAGGTTTTAGAATTATACATTTTTAATTTCTTCCCCTGTATAAAATCATAAAAACTATTCATAAGTTTCTGGAGGCCTATGGGGGTTCTCGAGAGTAAGACGGTATCGTCTGCGTAAAGCAGCACCGGGATTGGTTGTCCCTCGACTTGCGGGGCATCAGCTTGCACGTTTTTCAGTTCAGACTCCATCGAGTTTATAAACAAGGAGAAAAGTTGCGGGGCCAGGACACAACCCTGTCTAATGCCGGATTTTACCCTGATCTTCCTCGTGCACTCACCCTCTTGGCCATAGCGAATCTGTGCTGATAGATTATTATAAAGTCTTGCCAGAAAATGGATTATCGCTGCCGGAGCACCCATTTCGAGTAAGGTTGTCCACAGCAAGGTGTGGTCAACCAGATCGAAGGCACTAGAGAGGTCCGCGAAACAAAGGAACAAAGAACCCTGTTTTGTTTTGGTGTATTTTCCTATTATAAGGTCTAGGTTGATACACTGCTCAATAGTGCCGAGGCCCTTTCTAAAACCATATTGGGAAACTGCAAGGATATTATTGGTTTCAGCCCACTCCTCCAAGCGTAGCAATAAAACCCTGCTCATGATCTTTAACGAGGAATCCAGAAGGGAGATAGGGCGGTAGTTCTTAGCCTCTCCTCTATCTCCCTTCTTATAAATTGGTAGGATTATGGATTCGCTCCAGGTAGGAGGGGTGGTAGCGTTAACTGCGGCTTTAAACACTTGGGTCAATAGGGGGCTACACAAGGCCAGATCTGTTTTGTATAGATCGACCGGCACCCCATCCGGTCCTGGGGCTTTCCCTCCTTTACTATTTCGAATTGCCATGTCGACTTCTTGAAGGGTAATCCCCAATGATTGATTGGATATGGTGAAGTTAACACTAGAGCTATCCTGGGCCTTACAAGTTGGGTCAAAAATCCCGGTAAAATATTCGACCCAGCTATCCTCGCTAACTTCCGCGGTTAAAACTGGGAACTCTTCCTTCTGGAGGAAAGGGCTATTGACAGTGCTCCAGAATAGCTTACAATCACGTAGCGCTGCCGCCTTGATCAGATCCTCCCATGATGTTCTCTTAGTTCCTGTTTCCTACGCTTCAGCTCGTGTTTATAAGTAGCCCTCATAAGTATTACAACATCCCTATCTCTCGGGAGATTAGATAGAGCCCTTTTAAGGTCTTGTAGCGCAGAAGTACAGGCTTTATCAAACCAGCCTAACGTGGCCCGCTTAGTTATACCCTTGGTGATGGTGAGAGACTTTTTGATTATGTCACCAAGTTCTTCGAAGTCGGCTATAATACAACTTGGGGCGGCATCAACTTCAAGACAACGAAGTAACACTTCGTGACCTGCGCCCACAATTTTCCTTAGTAATTTATCGGAATTATTTCCGCACCATTTAATCCGGATGCCATTTTGCCTACATGGTATAATCTCATCAACAATCCTACCGTCACGACGGGTCATAGGACCCCAGATGAGAATTGACAAAGTAATGGCATTGTGGTCACTAATTCCAAAATCCACAATAATGGGGACCGTACAAAGGGGGACCATCTGTGTTGATATCAACATTTGGTCAATAACAGATGCAGAATTTCTCCCTGTAAAAGTCGGAACAATATTACCCTCATTATCCAGAGCAGGTTGATGGATAACGATAACCAGATCGAGTTTTAACAAGAGGGTATTAAGGGAGTCGCCATAAAGAGTATGAGTGAAATGAGCCCGGTTCTCCCCATTGTCCCCATCATACCCACATACATTAGTATATGAGTAGGGACAAGTTCTGATATTGAAGTCCCCCCCCCCCCCCCGATAATGTCATATGGCTTGTGGGTATCATTGCAGATTTTAATTATAGCTGACTCTAGTTCATCTACAACAAGGGTACTCGCGGGGTCAAATGAATTGTTATAATGATTAATCAGCAAGGTGTTCCGGCCCCCTTCATGTTACAGCCTAAGTATTTGAGAGCGTGAGCCTACAGTGGAGTGGGATCTCACACGTACTGGGAAATGCACAGACAATAAAATCAAAATCCACCTTTTGCCCTACCCATGGAGGATTCTTGCGCAGGGCAATTATAAGAGACAAAACCATCATGATGAATATCAGTCCTGGACATGGTCTCCTGGAAACACAGGATGTCAAACCCGGAGATAGACTCCTTCCAACCCAGGGCTGACATCCTCTGCCGCCAACCGGCGATATTCCAACTTACAATTTTACAACCTGGGGGGTTAGTTACCAATGCTGGCTCAGTCAACACAAGGTTAGTTGGAGAAACCGGAATAGTTAACAACATCTCTGACGTACCCAGGGCATAAGGCGGCTGATGGAAATCCGCTATCCTAGTTTGCAAAGGTGGAACTATTGGCGACATTATAGGTGTTAAAGGGGGCAACAAACATTCAGCTGGACACATTTCATTGACCACAACTTCATTGTCGACTAAACCATTACCCAACGTAGATTGGGAAGACCTTGAATCACATGTTGACAGTAGTCAATCCACCCCCTCTAGGCCATCTAGACAACTATACCGATTACAATCAAAAAAGGGATTGTGCTGGGGGGTATACTGAGACGATATGGCCGGTCTTATATTGTGGCTTCTAGGTCTTCCCCTTCGTTCAACCCTTGACCAGTCAGGCCCTCCTCTACCATGGGTTACATAGTTAGGTGGAAAAAAGAAAGACACTGGGAGGGTCTGAATGGTCGAGTCAAAAGACCTGTTAAATCCGGCACAAATATGGGATACCCTTCTGGGATCTCTGAAGCTAACCGTAATACAATCCCCGTTAATGGACTTGGCCGTCTTACCTAACCAGGGTACCCTCCTTACCATAATAAGCTCATTATGGAGATGGGCCGGGAGGGGTCTGTTCCAGTTAAGCCACTTAACGACTCTACCTTTCAGGGAGCTATAGGTTTCAGTTTCTCCTGTTTCCAGGGCAGGGGCTGCAGCCGAAACCACCATATAGCGATTTGCTTCTGGGGAAGATCAGGCAGGCGAGGTCTGCGGGCTCTAGGTACTTTAATTGGAGACCCGTCTGTACCATCAGTCGTTGGTCCAGATGGACAGGAATTACAAAGTTGGGGTCCAGGGAGTGGTTGTGGGGGAACATTATTACACTGGTTGGAATCTTGATGTACTACTGACTGACCTATAGGAGGACAGGTAGAGTGTTGGGCTACATTAGCTTGTAGAATAGCAGGGATGGTGGGAGTGATTTGTAAGGTATTGGAGCTACTAGGTTTGTTAACATAGGCTAGGATGGAAGCAGTGGTTTTCTCGATGTTAGACGATCTAAGTTCTATCCTTTCCATTTTAGCCTCAAGAGGGAATAGAATTGATTTAAATAGGGTGGCCAAGCTTTCGGTAGATACCTCACTAATAGAGGAAACTGTTGGAAAAATCGTAGGGAGAGGGGTGGGATCGTGTTGGGGCTTTGCTATTTTCGAATTCCTACCAGTTTTCTTGTTATAAGGTCTTTTCCGTTTGGTAGTAGCCCCTTCCTTCACACCCTGAGACATAGAATTATTAACAGTATCTTCGGGTACAGAAACAAAGGAAACATTATTAGTATCTAGAACTAGGTCAATTTCAGGCAGAATTTCGTTCACCATGATATCAAGGTCCACTAAAGCCTGATTATCCACTTCAGGAAGGGGGGGTTGGTCTGCCACTAGAGTGGTGACGGTATCAATTGGTCTTTCAGGTGTTTTTGCATTAGCTAATGTCCCCACGGAGGATCGTTTAATAGACAACAGTTCCTTGGACAAACGTTTCTCAAGAGAATTAATTTCAGTGTCAATGATAGTATTTGCCCTGATGAGGAATTTGTCCATACCTCCAGTTATAGATCCTCCAGCAAGCGAGGACTTACTCCGTGTTTCCCGGGCAGCCATAGAGTCCAATGATACGTACAGGTGGATTAGGATCAAAGTAAGGGAGGTGGTCTGGACCGGTCACTCTTGGTCACGAACGGGTACAAACGGGCCCGCCCTTGGCCCGGGCTTCGCCCGGCGCCGTCCCGCGTGCGCGTGGGAGGGTGAAGTTAAGTAGGAGTGGAAATGGAGAGAGGCGGGGCGGGAAGAGGAGCCAGGTGCGGCTGATGACTCGCCGCTAAGCAGCCTGGCCCTCGCAGTCCCGTCCACAGCAACACTCCTCAGCCCCTCGCCACGAGTCTGCAGGCAATGCCCCGTAGTCAGGAAACAGACAGCTCCACCACAATCCAAAGCCTCGAGCGGCACCCCAACACACATTCAAGCACACACACCTATAGACATACATGTATCACATACAAAGACTAACAATATACTTACCTCTGCTCAAAGACCTAGAGACATACAGAGAGAGAGACATGCACACACACACACGCTAACAGACTCATAGACAACCATGCACATAAACCAACAGACACTCAAGCACACACACCCATAGACATACATGAAGCACTGACCAAAACCAACAGAAATATACTTACCTCTGCTCAAAGCACGAGAGATATACGGATACACACGTGCACACACAGGCATACAAGAACTCGGGCACCCTTGCAAAAATCAGACGTGGGGCACCTATGAACAAATACCACGAAACATCCAGCCAGTATTGAACACAGTTAAAATGATCTTGAGCACACGGACATACAGGTACCCAACAGAGATGACGTCATCCGTACACGCAGCATAAATACAGGTAGCTGCATGTCAAGAGGCAGGCTTAATCTGGAGAATCTGCAGAATATCAGAACATCTTTAAAGGTGAGTGCTAAAAACATTCATGCAATCTTCTCCATTTTATTTGCAGAAGATGAAACTGAACGCTTTAAACTTTACTCCGTTTTTATTTTCCACCACATCTCTGAATATTTAAAACAAGCATTTACAATGCAATGGTTTTGCCTTTGACAAAGTTAGAGCGATTGGCATTGTCAATGACAAATTTTTTATTTATGTGTTTGTTTTGAAAACAGATAAATTAATGCCATTGTCATTTACAATGCCAATAGCATAATCTCACGCAAATGGACGATGGTTACAAAACATTTTGAAAAGTGCTCTATAGAATCAGGAGGAGTTGGGGAGGGATAATGAATAGAGATAGAGCCAAGAAGGAAAAACAAATTAGGGTGAGAGAGAGTGGTGCATTGGAGAGAGTTAGCAGTGTGTTGAAGGGAGAGTGAGTGACGGGATGAGAGAATGAGCAGAAGAAAGAGAGGCAGTGAGAGAAGGAGAGTGTTGTGAAAGGGAAGAGTGAGTGATGGGATGAGAGTATGAGCAGAAGAGAGAGAGGCAGTGAGAGAAGGAGAGTGTGGTGAAAGGGAAGAGTGAGTGACGGGATGAGAGTATGAGCAGAAGAGAGAGAGGCGGTGAGAGAAGGAGAGTGTGGTGAAAGGGAAGAGTGAGTGACGGGATGAGAGTATGAGCAGAAGAGAGAGAGGCGGTGAGAGAAGGAGAGTGTGGTGAAAGGGAAGAGTGAGTGACGGGATGAGAGTATGAGCAGAGGAGAGAGAGTCAGTGAGAGAAGGAGAGTGTGGTGAAAGGGAAGAGTGAGTGACGGGATGAGAGTATGAGCAGAAGAGAGAGAGGCGGTGAGAGAAGGAGAGTGTGGTGAAAGGGAAGAGTGAGTGAAGGGATGAGAGTATGAGCAGAGGAGAGAGAGTCAGTGAGAGAAGGAGAGTGTGGTGAAAGGGAAGAGTGAGTGACGGGATGAGAGTATGAGCAGAAGAGAGAGTCAGTGAGAGAAGGAGAGTGTGGTGAAAGGGAAGAGTGAGTGACGGGATGAGAGTATGAGCAGAAGAGAGAGAGTCGGTGAGAGAAGGAGAGTGTGGTGAAAGGGAAGAGTGAGTGACGGGATGAGAGTATGAGCAGAAGAGAGTCAGTGAGAGAAGGAGAGTGTGGTGAAAGGGAAGAGTGAGTGACGGGCTGCCGAAGATCACACGCGGTCCCTCGCCTCATGATTGGTTTCCCTGTGGCTCACATTACCCAGAGCAGGGCTGCTCCCCAGTGTGAGGGATCGCGGATTGCAGTGGTGCTGGGGGTGGGCGTCTGTGGGGCCCCTCCCCGCCTGCTGCCCCCCCTCCCTGAAGTGTATGCATCTCAGCTGGAGCCGCAGCTTGTCACACTTCACTCCCCCTCCCTCCTGCACCCCCGCCCCAGGCCCTCTCAGCTGGCTCACGTAGTGCCGCACAATCCCGGACAAGGAATGCTTATCGCCGTGCCTGATCTGGAACTGTCGTGGTCCATCACCCTCCCACCCCTGGAAAAACATTGTGTACAGCGCATGCTCACATACAAGAATGTTTTCAAATTTTATGGGAGGGGGGTTATCATTGAAGTATCGTGTTCTGTAAATGTTTAACGACAACTGATAACAAGGAGACTGTTACAGAAGCCAACTGCTCAACGATAATCAGGCGTGCGTACATGTTTTCACTGTATGGCTGACTTCCTAAAGATGCATCTGTTTTACTATACGTCCCAGCGTCACCCTGAAGTGAAATAAAGTAAAACCTGACGAGAGAACATAGAAACTGCTGCCAACATCGACCACACGCAAATATAATACTCTAAAATTCAGATTAAAATACAGAGAAATAATTCTCAGCTTGCACATTGCTCAGACAGAGCGCGGGCCTGCATGTGCCACTTAATAGTACAGAGCATCGAGGCACGCCAAGGAGGGGTTGGACTCAGACACGATTTCAGTTACATCCAACAGTGCTCGCCTCGGAAGCAAAAAAGCACAACACCACGAAGGCATCCCTTAAAGCAGAGGTCTTCAAACTTTTGTAGGTTGAGCCCCCCCAGCTGAATTTCTTAAAATGTAGGGCCCCCCTCCACCTGACAGAAATTTCTGGAATCTGGTACACTCACAATTGACCGCCACCCGCATATCTCGGTACCTGTGCCGGCCCCGGCGGGTGGAGATGGCCAGCCTGCTCAGCCTCACCGAGAGGCAGATCAAGATCTGGTTCCAGAACCGGCGGATGAAATACAAAAAGGACCAGAAGGGCAAGGGGATGATGACGTCATCGGGGGCCAGTCCCCCAGCAGGAGCACGCTGCCCCAGTCGATGGGCAGGGGGTACCTGAACTCCATGCACTCCCTGGTGAACAGCGTGCCCTATGAACCCCAATCGCCCCCGTCCTTCACCAAGTCGCACCAGAACGCCTATAACCTGCACACGTCATATCCGCCTCCCCTCAACAACTGCCCGCCTCCCCAGAAGAGGTACTCTGGACGGCAGCTGTCACGCCGGAGTACGAGGCCCACTCACTGCAGGGCAACAATGGCTATGGAAATCCGCATTTACAGGGAAGCCCCGTCTACGTGGGCAACAGCTATGTGGAAAGCATGACTAACTCGGGGCCCTCCATTTTTGGTTTAACCCATCTCTCCCACCCTTCCTCGGCCAGCATGGACTATGGTGGCCCTGGGTCCATGGCCTCGAGCCACCACCATGGACAGTGCGACCCTCACCCTCACCCCACATACACAGACCTGTCCTCTCACCAGCCTTCTCAGGGAAGAATGCAAGAGGCCCCCAAACTGACTCACCTGTGAAGGACTGTCCCAAGACTCTCTTTATGTACTTATCGTCCAACAACTCCGTTTTATTCAGTTTTTTAAAAATTCTTTGTCAATGCATTTTAAATCGTTTTTTGTGACATAGCAATATATGTTGCTTAAATTGCTCTTTTATTCGTGCCCCCTATGTTTTTTGAACTGTAGCCATGTGACTGTATTTGTCACCAGTTTTCATATTTTACCTTTCAGGATTATTTTTATGATAACAGGGTATGTGTGCAGATTGTTTAAAAAGGATCTCCAACGTAAAGCTGTTCGCACAAACAGGGAAGCAATTTATTAATTTTATTGCACTTCTTTTTAAATTGGAAAAAAAGACACAAATGGACGTATCCCAGGACATCGGTTGTGTGACTTCCTGCAAAGTTTGTACTCTGGTGATCACTCGGACGTATTTATTGTTGACCCTCCATTTCTAACATGAAATAATCATACATGTTAAAATATTATTTATCCCCAACCTGTCATATTTATAAGCAAAATGAAACGGCATTCTGGATAGTATGGAGACAGAGTGTTGGGCCTGGTGATAAACTGCATATTGGAAATACTAGGACATTTTTATTTCAAATACAGTCCGCCCCTGTATTACTATTGCAATAAAAAAACAAAAAGAAAACGAAAAAAAAAAGGAAAAACCAACATCATTGCCAGCTTCACACCATCCCTTTGCAAACCGTGCAATAGTAATTGATGTACGACTGAAACAGTGCAGCCCAGCACTGAAATCCGACAGCACAGAAGGGTTCCAGAGTGGGTGAATGATAACCACGTTGCAGGGCGGCCCTGTAGCATCCAGGACATAAGTGCCAGCCCCCGTCCAACTCCACCTGCCTTGCGCAGCTACGTCTTGAGGCACTTACATTTGGAGGGCGAACTATTACCCGATCCGTTTTGCCACGTAAATATCCTCCATAACCTCCCAATTGTCTCCACCAAGCAGTCCATTCTTCCGTAAGTGAGCACTCGGTAAATTACTTACGCGTCGTTCAGAAAGAGAAAGGGAAACATATCATGGCAATGCAAAAGGAAGCTCCACTAATGAAGGCCAGAATAAAAGCATATTGAAAACCTTACACAGGTGTGTGTGCGGGTGATTTGTTTACGTTTGGTGTGATTGCCATATGTATTGAGTGGTATGAATACTAACGAGGTCATGAGGTCACCTGCAGACAGACTAAAGTGCTTCCCTGCAGTGCAGCAATGCGCAGATAAATCGCTGTGTGCGAGGAGGCTTTTACAAGGCACGCATAATGATCAAAACCTCCGTTATGGCCGATTATCAGCCCAACACCTCTCCAATATTGACTTCCCTGTACACTGGCCCCTCGGCAGAAACCATCCCCTTTTTGCCGATCCTGAAAAGCATCATACTTTCACCCGTGTCTTCCGATGCTGCACACCGCTTCACAGTTAAAGGGGCAGCTCAGCCTCAGGGACACAGCAAAACGTTGCGCACCCGTTCAAAGCACGGCCTGTGTAGGAAGGCGTGTGCCTTCAATGCCGGACCAGATTCGGGGGCGTTCCCGAGACTGACGTCACCAAAAGGGAAAAATTCTCGGGAACGCCCCCGAATCTGGTCCGAGATTGACGGACAGAGCCTTCTCCCAATGGCTAGCCTCCATTTATGGAGCTAGCCAATGGGAGGAGGGGGCAGATACCCGACCCCACATAGAGATATCATTAGATTTTGCTAGCGCATGCGTACTTCGTACGCATTGCGTAGGCAAAACCTAAAAAGATGCAAATGAAATGTGTGCCACCAAGCAAAAACGTTGTACTTTTTGGTGTCTGTTGGCACAGCCAGCCGATGTTGGGGTCTTATCACAGTGGTGCATGGTGAAAGGGGCACAGGAGGCATGAAAGTGGCAGACTGATGGCTGGACCCGCCCTCTCCACTTCCGGCACTCCGGACCGGTGTGTGAGGTCTAACAGAGCCGTGCAATAGAAACAGCTGAAAGCAGCACGTATCCAAGAGTGTCCTTGGCAAGATACGAGCGCCATGTGTGCACCGAGGAGGGCATTAGATCAGGTTTCTAAAGCATTGTCGTGATGTGATACCACTGGCACCATGGTGGCACCGATGCCCTTCACTTAGCACCAGTGCTTTAAATGGGAAAAAATAAGTGCAAGTAATCATTAAAATGAGCTAAAGGTGAGGGGCGTGGCTAGGGGTGGGGCTAAGGACATGACATGATACTTAACAACTTCTATATTAGTTGCAGCACACACTAAAACACATGAGAAATGTGTTTGTATAAACAAAGCAGGCTAACTCATTACACAAAATGAAAGAGAAATGCAATAGTATGTTAACACTTCCTATTTTTGCAATAGTTGCACCTTCTTAACTTCATACTGTTAATTGCTATTTGGCATAATACTATATATTATTGCGCATGCTGGTAGGAAGAAACTGAAATACCCCCATGTCGCACCAAAGCTCTTATGGCTTGGAGCAAATGACCTCTTATGGCACCAAGCAAATGAAGCAACTCATCATGACCCTCCCCAGAAGACATCTCTTGTCTCTTCCAACAATCTATCCATTCATCCTTTCATCCTACCATTTACCTGCTGATGTCCACCCTTTAACCTTTACATTCTATTGTCTATTCAGTCTTTCATCAATCATTCAGATTTTCACCACTCCATCTATCCACCCTTCATATCCAAACCTATCCATCCATCCATCAATCCATCTCCAAACATATCCATTCATCCTTTCACTCATCCAGCTCTTTATCAACCCTTACCCTAATCCATCAATCCTTTAGCTCATCCATCCATCAACACTTTCACTCCTTTATTCCATCCACCTTTTCACTCAATCCCTCCTTCCACTCATCCATCATCCACCTTTTCATCCATTCTCCCTACCTTTTATTCATCCATCCAAACTTTCATGTATCCACCCATCATCTGCTCTTTTATCCAATCATCCACCCTCTTTCACCCATGCATGCTTTCACTCATCCATCTATTCATCATCCACCCATCTATACATCCACCCTTGCTCACTCATCCATCCACTCACTCATCCACTCACTCACTCAACCACCCACCCTCCCTTTTACGTTATTTATGAATCTTTGTCACAGAGCAAACATTTACAAAGTGACACATATATTCTTTAAAATACCTCCCGAGTGTCTTGATTCTCTCCCTCTTTCTTTAGTGGGAGAGGTGTGGCGCCGCGGCCAGGGCGACTGACGCTGGAATCTGGGGACCACAGTTCGATCCCCGGCTCCGGCGGCAGGTTAGCCCAGTACCATGTGACTCTGGGCAATAGCTCGCTTAATCTTCCCGACGGCCCCCAGCGCCTAGAGACCCTTACGGGTGATTGTGCGCTTTACACAAATGTGGACTTCACTTCACTTCTTCTTTCACTTTTTTCTTACAAAAACAGGCATACAAATGCAGGCAAACACACAAAAGACTCAGATATGATAAAAGCCATGTTATACTCTTCACCTACCATGGCTTTTTTAATTGCCACCAGGGCTGGACTGGCCGTAGCCTGATGGCCAATGCCAGGGCACTGACATGATTCCTGTGCTTGCACAAATGCACAGGATAGTGTGAATGTGATTGACAGCACAGGGCCTGAACGGACCCTGCCCAGTCAAACACAGGGTGATGGTGAGCACTGGACATTATTCAAATGAGCGCTGCTGAATAGCTCAGCTGGGGCTCAGATCGGGGCTACAGAAGCGGCGCCTTACAGAGACACATTCCGCTCCTGCTCACCAGCACAGCCAATGAGCCTACCTTTTTATGAGTAACAGTACTCTCCAGGGCAGTACAGAAGTGCTGGTACTCAGAGTGATAAATCAAAGTAGTGCCGGTACTCAGTACCGGTGAGTACCGGCCCATTAAAAGCACTGCTTAGCACACGTCACCAGTGCCCGCTACCGAAAGCGTGGGGTTGGATCTTCACCCCTGACCGACATCCAGCAAGTAGAGCTGAGAAAGTACTAGTGCCCGCTGTTCAGCAGGGCATTTGCTCTTTCTCAAATGCCAGCTGGCTAGCTGGTGCAGTTAAGGCTTCACAGATGCCCGCTGTCTAGCTGGTGCAGTTAAGGCTTCACAGATGCCCGCTGTCTACCCGGTGCAGCTGAGGCTTCACAGATGCCCGCTGTCTAGCTGGTGCAGCTGAGGCTTCACAGATGCCCGCTGTCTAGCTGGTGCAGTTAAGGCTTCACAGATGCCCGCTGTCTAGCCGGTGCAGCTGAGGCTTCACAGATGCCCGCTGTCTAGCTGGTGCAGCTGAGGCTTCACAGATGCCCGCTGTCTAGCTGGTGCAGTTAAGGCTTCACAGATGCCCGCTGTCTAGCCGGTGCAGCTGAGGCTTCACAGATGCCCGCTGTCTAGCCGGTGCAGCTGAGGCTTCACAGATGCCCGCTGTCTAGCCGGTGCAGCTGAGGCTTCACAGATGCCCGCTGTCTAGCTGGTGCAGCTGAGGCTTCACAGATGCCCGCTGTCTAGCCGGTGCAGTTGAGGCTTCACAGATGCCCGCTGTCTAGCCGGTGCAGCTGAGGCTTCACAGATGCCCGCTGTCTAGCCGGTGCAGTTGAGGCTTCACAGATGCCCGCTGTCTAGCCGGTGCAGTTGAGGCTTCACAGATGCCCGCTGTCTAGCCGGTGCAGTTGAGGCACACTATTCATTTGGTTGACAAACTTTAATTGCTCACTCTATGGACATTGGGATTGACACCACCCTGAGGAGGGGATGAAGCCTGGAGCGGTTGCTGCTCAGAAGCAGATTTCAGCTGAGATGGGAAGGGTAGACACCTGGCGATTGAAATCTACAACAGCTATAGAGTTCTCGTGTCACTCGCACACACATAACACAAACAGTAGAATTGGCTATATTATAAGGACGTGGACTTGTTTGATGTGAGTTGGTACTGTTGCATCTTTACACAGATTCCTTTCTGAGCACTCACCTGTGGTGCTAACGAAGAAGCAAACGAGGGCGATACACAAGATCTCTTTGTGGAGACTGAAACTTGAGGCACTGTCCAGACCTCCATTTGTCGCACATGTTCGAGACCTTACCTCCTATTTCTTTGAGGCTGACAGGGACATAGCACAAACCAGGGCTGCAGAATGGGAAGCCTATAAGGCGGTCTTGAGAGGGGAATGCATCTCCCACATTGGAGGAGTTAAAACTGAACTAGAGCAGAAGCTCCGTGATGCAGAGGTGGAGATGGCGAGGCTTGAGATGGTGTCCGACCCGTTGAACTCGCGCAGCCTCATAGAGGGTAAACTGAGGCTATCTGACACATGGAACTGGCTGGATAAGTATACACTTACTACTCACAGGCAGAGACTCTACAGGGAGGGGTGCACATCTGGTCCTCACCAGCCTGGAGCTGAAGAGGAAATGACCTCACACCCACATTTTACGGCTAAACTAGGATGGGGGGGACAGATATTAATTCTGTAGAAGGGGTTAAACAACAAATGTGAGGACAACTTGAAATCGATATACACGCAGATACCACAAATGACCAGAGATTACATGCAGGGATATCTTGCTGGAAGGCACCTGTCCTCTCTGTCCTGGAAACAGGGGTAGCAGCTGGAGGCTCCCCATAGCACAGGAGCTCCTGGAGGTATTACACAGGATGGAATACCAAAAATGACCAGACGCAAATGGTGAGGGAGAAGCTCTTTAAAGTGTTCGTCAAGCACTGATTTAATTGATTCCGAAAAGAGACACCGATCCAACGCTCAGAGCCTCATATCGCGCCCTGTCTATGCTCAGTACTGATGAGAAAATATTAAGCAAGGCCTTGGGTATCAGGATGCTGCTGTCCTGACTACCTTAATCCGCTCTGACCAATCAGGCTTTATACCGGGCAGGAGCTCTATGCACACACCTGACACATGTGATGACCTGTGATGCGGGTGCTCCTAATACATTAGCATGAACTATTCTTAATGTAGAGCAAGCATTCGATAAAGTGTCCTGGTGATACCTGCGGACACCACTGGAGAGCATGGGTTTGGGCCAAGCTTCTGCTCATGGGTACACCTGCTGTATCAGCAGCCAACAGTAGGGGCGAGAACTGAAGTTTGGGTATTGGAGGAAAGGACTCTGGGAAGCGGAACACAACAGGGGTGCCTGCTGTCCCCGATGTTATTTGTGATTGCCCTGGAGCCTTCGGTCTACAGACTGAGTGCATCCGGGTTGGAATGGGGTATAAGCTTTGCTTATACAACTCATGTGATATCGTACTATGCATCATATGAGACGATGGTATAGCTGAGAGCCCCACAACTACTGGTGCCAATACTGTGTCTTGAGTTGACTGCCTTTGGGGCTGAAGATCAACAGTATTAAATTACTAGTATATCCTTTGGGGTATTTTAGAGAGTTTGGCCATGGACAGCTTCTGGAGGTGGTAATTAGATACAATTTGGGATATTTTGGATATTTAAATATTCCGCTGCAAGTAGACCCTAACCCACAATATGACCTAAATATGGGAAGGGTGATGTGGGCACTTGTAGGCCCAGTAGAATTGAAGACGACTTTGTCACTATCCATAATGGGACGGATAGCACTAGCGAAAACTGGTGCTCCTCCCCCAGTACCTATACATGCTACTTAATACAATCTGCCTCTTACTCTCTAAAGTTTGAGAGCTGGATAGATTGCTTGGTTCTTCGGTTTGGGCTTGGAAGTCCAGCCGAGTTGATTGGACATACCCCCTAAAGGGGGAGGGGGGAGGGAGTGCGGGATTACCTGACATTTTTACTCGGTCGCTCTACTACAACACGGTGCACATTGGTTTGACCAGAATTAATGTTGGGAAAAGGCCTTAACGCGGGAACACACACAGTGCAAGCATGGATTGAACCCTTTTACGATGGATTTGGAAAAAGGTGAGTCTGGCCCTCCGAAGTCTGGTCAGGCAAGCAGGATGTTATGGTAAACAGTGATTACTGTTGTCTTGAGAAACCACTCTACAACCCAAACATTCCATTATGGCCCTGCAGCCCTTTAAATATATAAATGATCAGATCACACAGGCTGTAGAGGGCTAGAAGGAGGCTTTATATGGTGGGAGACCTTTATCGAAATAAGCAATTTCTCACATATGATCAAGCGAAGGAGGCCTTTGACCTCGTTCCTGCCCAGTTTTAGTACATATATGTACCGCCTGGACAGCTAGGCGAATATGGGCTGCTTTCCAGATGGCCCTTCCTCAACCTAAGTTATGACAATGCTCCTATGTCCAGCTGAGTGCAGGTGCACGGTTACTAACTTCTGTGCTGCCCTGGTGCCAGATGGGAGTAAGCACAGTGAATGCAAGCGAGGGGGGGTCACAAGCGTGCATGGAATCCGTGACTGATGCTAAGTGGATGAAAGCGTGTGAGCGTGTGACCGAGTGACAAGTCTCTCCACAGATTCAATATTCAAACACATTAAGTTCCATCACCTTCTCATGACCTACCTAACACCTAAAAAGCTAGCTGGAGTTTACACAGCTAACACACCCAGCATGTCCCCGTTTAATGGCTGGGGGCGAACATCCTACATATGGTATGGAGATGGTGCAGACAGGTGGCCTGCCTGGAGAATCCGTGAAACAACGTTTACTGGGAGGGATTTCCTACCACACGACACTTAAAGATGAGAATTGGAAGGCGACATTGGGTACGGTGCTGCCCAAATGCTGAGTAGCTATTCATTGGAAGCCTCCTAGCTCCAGAGCACCACACTTGGAGGAAGGACTTACTGGACCAGGCTGAAGCTGATGAGCAGCATCTGAAGAATTGAAGAAAAGATGAGACACAGCTAGAGGATTCAGCGGATTGGGCTGAAATATTTACAAAACTGAGAGGCCCACCAAATATAAGACCACCTTGAATTTTAAATTAGTGCATATATATATACGTGTACGAATTTCATGGCAGAATATATTAAACTGGAATACAGATATATGATACGGAAGGGGGTGGCGGTAGCAGATGTGGATGACGTGAAAGGGATACATTAGATGTATATGTATGCAGGGAAGCAGGGATGGATACGGGTGGGTTTTGGGGCATTGCGATTAATGGAATGCATATTTCCTTCTTTTTTTTGGTCTGTTTTCACTTATAAGTCAAAAGCAATAAGGTCTATTAAAAAAATCACATTTCCTTCAGGGTGGGAGATTTGTTTTTGCTACAATGAGGGATAAACTTAGAAACTGGTGTTTCGCCACCGATTTCCTCAGTTTAACCAATTCACATAGCGCCATACTTTACCTGGCGAAGGATGAATGGACAAATAGCAGAGGTGCGGGTTTTCTGCAAATCGTCCTGATTCAGAGGGTAACTCCTGATGCTGACCAAATTGGTATCTACTAGGACCTTGCTATGAGGTCCTCTGTGTGCACACACTACAGAGGTTTCACTATGCAAAAGGAAACACTGTTGGTTTTGTCAATGCTTTGTTCCCTTTAACTTCAAAATTGACAAAACCACTCACTGCATTATAATAATATCAAAAGGATGAGCTCTTACTTTCGTTTTTTTTCTTTATTCGATCAGCAGATTGTGGATAATAAAACAAATTTAAAAAATAAGAATTCCTCCTGTAACAGATTGATTTCAAGCTGGTTTAAATCAAAATGCTGGTCTAAAGTGTTTATTTTTCTGAATCACACGATTTACCTTCGCACAGGTAAATATATAAATGATTGCGCTATTGAATATCGAGTACATGAATATTGCGCCACTCTAATATTGTGGAGGTAATATTGAGGGTCAAAATACAGAAAGGTCATCTCCAGAAGGAAGTATAGGTTTACTATTCCTAACTCCACATCTACGTGACTTGGTGATATATTTATTGGGAAGTTAAACAGATGTGCAGATCGAGATAGCCTATGCTATACGAATTTCTAAAGCGCATAGCTACCTGAAGGCTTCACAGCGGCGGTTTAGTCAAAGCGGGCACCTACACTTGCAGCGGTACATATGGAGGGCATGGATTAATGGGGGTAGAGCCCGGTTTTAAGCTGTTTTCTAAACAGTGTCTCATTGTCTTGGTTTCTTAGTTCTGCTGGCATTGTGTTCCACAGCTTAGGGATAAGATATAGAAAACCTATACATACTTATCTTTCAATATTTTGGCCACTATCTTAGTGTCCTATGACGTCCTGGCGATATTCATTAGCCACACCTGCAGAAGTCCAGTATCTGAACTAAACCGAGTTTCAGCTGAAGATCTAGTAAAAGCCTATGGGCCATATTATCAAGAACAGCAATAACATTATGGCCGCTTTAGCGACCGGAAACTGCCACTAAAGCAGCGATAAGGGGCTTGATAATATGCCCTAGAGAAATCCAATGGAAGCCCAGGTTCTGGTGTGAAGGACATCAAACCTGGCCTTCTATGGGAATTCTTAAGGGCATATTATCAAGCCCCTTATCGCCGCTTTAGCTGCAGTTTCCTGCCACTAAAGCGGCGATAATTTTAAGGCCGTTCTTCATAATATGCCCCTTAGTTGGGTGAACCCACATTTCAGCATTGTATGAACCCCGGTTTCAATCTATACCTCTCCCTCTGCCTGACCTTTCATGGCTCTCTCACCATCTCTCCTTCTTTTCCCCTTTCCCCCCAGCCCTCCAGCAGCCCCCCTCTGAGGCAGCAAGTGACCGCCCGACCAGGGGCGGAGCAACCAGAAGGGGATGGCTCTTCCACGCCGATCGAGGTGTCCGCCATCACTGTCCAAACGGACGACGAGCCACCCAAAGCAGGTAAGGATAGTCCTTGTGAGTGGGCATAGAAGGGAAGCAAAGTGCACCTCAGAAAGTAACTATTAAAGAAGCATTGGCAACACCAGTAGAATTGACGAGTGCATGGCGTGTGAACCTATTGACTTTTCTGATGCTTGTTTGGCTTTCCCGCACTGGTAAGTGAGCACAGACAAAAGTATCCGACAAAATGGATGCTACAGAAAAAAGGTTGCTTTGATTGATTTGTTGCTGCTCATTACCACCACACCAGGTACCAACTGATTTGAAATGTAAAATGACCCCTCATGCATTCCAGTAAAGGGGGAAGGACACCTCCAGACAACCAGTAGAAAAACGGTGTAAGTGAAATACTCCTATTGGTGGTTCAAGATGTGATTGACATCAACTCAAGCCAACAGGTGAACATTCCAGAGCCAAAGAAGCCAATGACTGAAGGAGAATGACTTAAAGCCCCTTAAAGTAAACATAGAAAACAATACGTTCACCATATGCATCAAACTCAAAGATGAATCCGGGATAGGCGCTGGGATTGTGGGGGTGGTTGTGGTCAAAGAGGAGCGAAACAAAGCAAACCTCCAACAGCACCCAGTAAATAAGATGGTTGAAAGAAAATGTCCAACTCTCAGTGAAAAAGTGCCATCCACCAAGTCTAAAACCTCTCAGTGGGTTTGAAAAGGACTGTCTGGTTACTATTACGACAGACGCAACCCCCTATGTATGGGGGTCGAAGGGAGCAAGTGGGTGAACCAAGGGTCACTTGTAGAGCCTGGACCAAGAGTTCCTCTAAAATGCTACATTAAAATATATTCCCAGTTCATTGAGTAGTTTAGGCCTTAACTGAAACACGTGGCCCTATAAGCAGCTTGCTAGCCCCAGTGTGTACAGCGCCCCTTTCCGTTTACAGACACTTGTAGATTACACTAGACCCTTCCAGAGAAATATTTAAGAAAACTAAATGTTGTATGTGTTCTCTCTGGCCTGATTAGCGCCAAGACACCATTTAGCGCCAAGACACCATTTGGTATTCATGCACTGTATACATTTTATTAACATTCCCAGCCACGTTTGAGTATTTCCCACGGGCTGCTTGACAGGCTGGGAGAGATGAATAAAGAGACTTTGTAACACAACCCCCCCAGCCTGGACAGCAATAGGGGTGCTGTATATAGACTCTCTGCTCGATCCAAAGGCGGGTGGGAGTTCATTTACTCCACTCTTGGCCTTGCTTAAGGGATGGATGGGGGTGCTCTGGTGCTTAGGTCAACAGAAGGAAGGCAGTTTTACTTTGGGGGTCACCCCCCGCTTCATCTTGACAAAGCGTGAGGGGGAACTGGAAAACCCTCCTCACCTACCCCTTAGGTTGGATGGGGAAGAACATTGCCCCCTCATAAGCCGATGCAGCGGGGGACTGCTAAATCAACATTGCTTTCCCTTCCCTAAAGGTGAGGGGGTGGAATATGTTTGCCCCATTTCCCCCTCAACTTGTTTGAGGACTAGGAGAGAAGATGTCTTACTCTTCCCTCTCACTTCCCGGGCATTGCCCAAGTGCTGGAGAGACTTTCACTGCCCCCTCTCACCTTGCTCAATGGTGGGGGCAACTTTGGAAGAAAAAAAAAAAAAAGTAGGGCAGCTGCCCCGCTGCTCTGGACCACGGAGGAGCGGATAACCAGTATTTGGGACAGAGCGTAGGAGAGGGAGCCAGCTGGCTTCTTCCTTCTAAAGCATTGTGCAGCCCAAGGAGGAACAGGAAACTAGCTGACCCACTTGTGCCATCTCCTGCATCCTGCTGCCATCAGGCATCAGAGCAGATGCCACCTGGCCTGGTTGTCGATGGCCTGCAGAATGCTAGGGGTTATGTAGGTCTGAAGTAACTCTGGCACAGGATTGTGTGAGCCATGGAGGGTTGGTGTGATGGTTTTTTAAACCAACTCTCGCTCTTGGGCAAGGACAGGAGGACATGGGGTCACACACTTGGGCAGGACAAGGGTTGGGGAGATTTTAGACCCACCCCTTGCCCTTAGGCAAGGTGGTGGGAGTCATGGATTCAGATTCTTCCACTGCTCTTGAGCATGACAGGTTACTCATGATTCAACAATCCTCCCAGTGGTGCCATCCGCCAAGATCTAAATTGGGCCCTTTATCTCCCGTGGTTATGAATATCAGAAGAGATTACACTGAGTGTACGGATTAGGCGGCTTAAGAAAAATACCCAGCAATACTTGGGCTCAATTTTTATTTGAAATCATGTAGATATTTTCGCTGACAATGGGAGAGATTTCAAAAGAAGGCAATAGCAACGCCAATGGGTCTGGCTTGAAATTGCATTTTCAGCTACAAGCTGGACTTACAGCTTTGCCAATTTTGGAGGCTTGGGGACAAAGAGAGAGGTTATCGGGGTGTTGCAGGATGGCACAGAGAGGATGCAGGGGTGATGTACAGTGGCACACAGAGGAGTTACAGCAGCAGTCCAGGGTGCCAATGAGATGGACTGCAGAGATAGTGTGGCACACAAATAACCTGCAGATGAGACATTTTCACATAGAGGGGTTTCTCGGGCAAATAGAGAGACTGCAGGTTGGAGGGAGTATAGTTACCATCATACGACAACATACTCACCATCATACGTCAATACACCCATCATCATACGTCAACACACCAATCATCATACGTCAACACACCCACCAACAATCGTCAACACACCCATCTTCATACGTCAACACACCCATCATCATACATCAAAACATCCACCATAATACCTCAACACATCCACCATCATACTTCAACCCACGCATCATCATAAGTCAACACACCCACTATCATATGTCAACACACCCACCAACATCCATCAACAAACACACAACTATACGTCAACCCACCCACCATCATACCTCAACACACCCACCATAATACCTCAACAAATCCACCATCATACGTCAACACACCCATCATCATATCTCAACACACCCATCATCAGAGGTCAACACACCCAACATCATACGTCAACACACCCACTGTAATACATCAACATATCCACCATCATACGTCAGCACACCCACCATAATAAATCAACATATCCACCATCATACGTCAACATACCCACATCATGCCTCAACACACCCACCAACATTCATCAACACACCCACGATTATATTCGAACACACCCACCATCATACAGCAACACATCCATCATCATACGTCCACACATCCACCATCATACATCAACATCCACCAACATACTTAAACACAATCAACATCATTCATAACCCATTCAACATCATATGTAAGAACGAATCATCATACTTCAACTCACCAATCTCAAACATCTCCACGACCACCATCAGATGTCGACACACCAGCACTCATACGTCGACATAACCTCTATCATATTTTTGAATTATTTTCAAAATGTTTTTAAGTTTGCAGAATTCCCTTCTTAAGTCCCAGTCACAATATGTATATGTTTGGAACTATTTCTTTCTCTAATTGCAAACCTAATCCACCTTTTTATTTAAAACTAAATTGAGATGTAAAGTTGTGATGCAGCTCAGAACTGTTCTTTTGAAGGAACGCTACATAATCACCTTGATTACAGTACTAACCATTAAGAGAAAATGTCTCCTCCTCCTGTCCTCCTGCACTAGTTGTGTCCATCCTCTCCTCATACTTCCTTCTTCTGTGCTGCACCGGTGTACCCCTGCCCAGTACTGTTTGCTACGTAGCTAAGTTTACAGTATATAATGTCCATAGCTACATTTAGGGAGGGGAACGCCGTTGGTATTATTTGTGAGCCCACTCTAAGCTTCAGTTTATTTTGTTTGTTTCCACATTCCCACTGTTCGCCAAACCTCCCTGCAAACCATACATTTTTACATCCTTGAACTAAACTCACGACTGCAAAATACTTCATTACCTGTTGCATTTTCTACTGTCGTGAGTACCTTCTGTTTCCCCTGCCCCTGAGTCTCTGAACCAGGACCTGTGTTTTGTAGATGTAGATGATACTTTTTGCACTTCTGCATGAACCTGGGAGTGTCAGAAGCTGTGTAAATAAGCTTCTCTTTCTCTCAACATTCAATTATCTTCAACAAAGTGTGGATCAACTTTCACATGGCAACTTTAAAGCATAAGACCCAGCCAGTATTAAGTCTAAACACATTTTGTGCATATGGTTTCTTATCACCTCTTGAAGCAACCCAACACACAATAGTGTATACATGGTGGTAGAGATTTAGTTGGTATTCTGCATGGAGGTGCTAAATATTTAATAATGTTATAAAATGCTCCACTCTGGTGTACAAAAGTCTCCAAGCTGTTCGCAGAAGATGTCCCCAGCCCCCAGGCTGATAGGCGCTGTTAATGATGAGAAGAATGCCGGGTCTGGTGGCTCAGTGGACTAATGCTTCCATTGCAAGGGCCTGTGTTCGATCTCATGGTCACACGTTCAAATCCCGTCGGGTCCACTCAGCCTTTCATCCATCTGAGGTCGATAAAATGAGTACCATTGAGTTGGGTAACAATGAACATCTGTTATTCAGTGCCAAGAGACCTCTGGGTGAATATGCGCTTTACAAATACACATGTTATGTTAAGTTCAAATGAACCAGAGGTGTGGACTATACATAGGGCACCAGACTGCATATGGTCAAAGTGTCACACAACATCTTGATTCATGGTTGTCTTCTTCCAGATGTCTCCAGCATTGAGCAGCTCAGTGAGGAGGGCGATCCGGCTCGCGGCTGCTCTCGACAACAATTCTACATCTGGTTTGTGAACGTCTCCATCATCTTAGCACTGACGGCTGCTGCTCTCTCCATCTGCCTCATAAGTAAGTCTGAATGTCCATAGGAGACCCTTTGAAGTATCCTCAGTCTCTCTTCAAGAATCCTCAAACTTAACCTGACTCCACTGTGAGGTCAGTCCTGTTCTTCTCCTGGTCGACTACTAATGGATCATAAAACTGTGGGGGACACTGGACATCTCATCCTTTTGCCATCCAATCCCAAATCACAATACTGGCAGGTGAAAGCCCGGCCCTCTCCTTTTCCGATCACAAACCACAACACCGACAGATGAAGAACTGCCCCTTTCTTCGTCCAGTCCTAAATCATAACACTGACAATTGAACATCTGCCCAGCTCTGCATCCAATCCCAAATCACAACCCTGCCTGGACCTTTCCTCATCCAATCTTAATCCACAACACTGACAAGTGAAAATACTCCCTTTCCCCTCCTCCACGACTCCCTTTCCCCATACAATCCCAAGCCATGTCACTGGGAAGTGATGTTAATGCTCTGTGCTCCTCCAAACCTCTCGTGCTCTTGGGGTTGTGATGGGTTGAGCATGTTGGGGGCCACGACAGGAGAAGTGAAGGGAAAATGTAAGTGGCTAATGTTCAACTGCTTATAATGCCAGTAGCATTGGTATGGGTTCAACACCACTTTACAGGGAGTTTTGGTGTTTAAGGGAATGCAGTTACTAATGATGCACAATTAACATCTTAATTCCGCTAGTGTATTTGAAGACCACTTTAATAGAGTTCACCCCCAAAGACTCTGTGTTTTAAGCTCCGAAGAGCCCCATAGACAGAATCCTGGAGCAGCAGCAGGGATTTTCCATGCTCCTCTGGCCCTCATATGGGGCTCTGGTCAAAGTTTCCCATTCATTTTTATACAACAAATGATAATGTTCCTGCGGTCAGTAGCCCAATAATTCATTCAGTTCAAAGTTTCCAACTTCAGGTTGAGGGGTTCCAAGTGGAACCTCAAAAGGTGGTGAGCCCTTGCTGCATTATATCAGATCAACCCCATGTCCTCCTCCCTCCATGACCCAAATTATTGCTACTTCTGCACAGAAAGAATTCAGACAGGTGCCATGAGTTGGGGTACCATCTTACTTCCCTTGTGCAAGTCAGTTTTTCAGCTTGGGTGGAAGTGAAGTTATCCTACGTGACAAGGTTGAGGGAGCCCCCCAACAAGTCAAGTTTAGGTAAGATTATGCACAGGTGCAACTTTCACAGAATGGTCACCTCTAGTCGGCCAGTGGATCTGTTCATGCAGATCTGTATCCCAAAACAGTCTTACCGATTAGGACAGTTCCTTGTCGCGACTTGGCTTTGCTCGTGGTTATAGTCTCCCAGAGGTTGTGCCTCACGCTTACTTGGGTGCAGAAGAGGTGGCTTGGTAGCTGTTAGAGAGGGTGCCCATCGGTGTACACCGTCAGTGTCTTCAGTAGTATCACTTTGACTGCGACAGCGGTCTTGCTTCTCTCTCTTACAGGCCCCTACATGTGTCCACATGGCAGGCTGAACTGGTGAGAGCTTGCCTTCAGCAGGTGTGGCCCTGGGCCAATGCCTCTTGGCAGATACAGTCTCCAGGCCATGGCACAATAACCCTACTTTGATGGCCGACAGCTTCTCTCAAGTGTTTGCCACTCACTGGCAGTGGCAGCACCAGTCATTTACTGTAGAAGGGCCAGGTGGCACAGGCAAATTCAAATGCATTTCATCATACAGTTAATCACTAGAATCACACTTTAGGAGAAGAGACGACCCCCACTGGGTAGTCAGTTTCTTTTGTATGTTTCACGCACTGGAGACATAGCTATCTCCTCCTCCTGGACAGTCACTCAGCCTACAAAGCCAGGCACTCTCCTTCCTTGTCTGAGCAGGCAGGCTACTTGGCTCATGACAGAACCACAGCTTCTTGAGCAGGTTACAGACATCTGATGATGCCCCCTGCCCTCTGGGAGATTGGCATTCGGAAAGACACATGCCCTGGTTGCAAGACACTTTGTGGTTCGCCTTTTGCCTTGGTCAAGAAGAACTTGAAACTGGAACAAAGTTGGGTGGATTGCATCACATTTTTATGCACATTTTGTAGATGGGATGTGGATTCAGTTTGAGGTGGTTCCTTGTCAGGTGTCATTTTCTGGCTGTCGTGCAGAGGCAAAGTTTCTGCAAGGTGATGCCTCTCAAAGCAGGAAGTAATCGATCTGCCCTCATGTAGGACTATCCAAAACCTGGGCACAAAGAAGAGTCAATATCCTGCACCTTGCTGCCGCCTCCCTGAAGTAGTAATCAGGGACAGGCAAAAGGGCAGTTCCTGCCTAGAATCATCCCCACCTTTAATTACTGATCCCCCTCTCCTCCACCATCAACTATACTGCAGAATCACTGCCGGGGGGCAGGTTGTGCAGGTCCATGAAAGACTAGCTACTCCAGTTCAGAGTCCTTGAAGTGCTGGTTTTATAATGGGATAAATAAAACTACAAGTCACAGGCTGCAAAGAAAAGAACCTGGATTAGAGCACCTAGGTACACGTGGATCTAATATCCTTGACAGGGCTGTCACTGTTAGTGTTTTGTGTTTTGCTGTCCATGTAGGCTTATGCATTGCAAACACAGAAGATTTTCTGTGGTTATACTTTCAGTCTACCCTTTTCTTTCTGGTTATGGTCTGGCTTGACAGCGCTACTGTAGCCAGACAATTATGTGAACATCTCCAGGAGAGGCCTAGGTTTTGGCTCTGCCTGAATTCTGGGAGCCAAGAGTACATGTTTTGAATGGGATGAAGTTGTATGCGTCCTTAAAAAAAAGTGCCTTCCCTCCACTCAGTTGTGATCATTATGTTTATTTATTCAGCTACCTTATTTTGAAATTTGAGGGGCACACACATCATTGCAATGCTATGAAAGTGTCTTAGACAACTAAAGAATTGATGGTATTTTCTCTATATGCATTTGGGAGGAGGGGAGTCATTAGCATGCACGGATGTCTAAGTCGGTCTTGACAATGCATTCATAAGCCAGATCTATTGAAATTGCCAATGCTTGTTTTAGTGACATTCTCACTTCTCCTATTATGTTGCCTTACCTGTGGTTCCCCTTTGCATCTCTGTCTGTGCATCTGCATTCTTTGCACCCAAGCCCAGCTCCCTGTGCCCTCTTATGCATGACCTCCGTGGCTCTTGCCTGTACCTCTTAGAAACATAAGAGGGTCCCTGAACCATTACATATAAGTAGAAGAAGGCAAGGTACAGATGAAGAACGACGACGAAAACCTCTCCTTAACATTCAATTACTATTCAGGGATTTCCTCCATCATCAAAAAAATACATTGTCCCACTACTACATTAATTATTCATCTTTTGACTTATCAGAAATATTTATGTTTGATTTTTTATATAGATATATAAATATATTCATTTGTTTTCAAGTTTTTTTACAAAATCTCAACAAGACTGAAGCCCAAAGAGCAAGTAAAATCAATATCTCACAGTGTACTCAAACACCACCAGACACACAACCAACCATCATGCATAACACACTCATACTACATGACATAGCTAAGCTGAACAATTCAATACATATTATAGTTCATTTGATAGATACATGGAACAACCAAAGAAGAGAGTGCCGACACGCGTTTCGGAGTGGGGTGACAACCCCACAGTTCCTATGTCAGGGCGTAGCAGGTCAATAAATCATTAGGTGATCAATTGTCATCCAAAAACTTCCTGGTAGTTTCTTATGTGGTGCGACAGGGCTCTATATAACAATGGTATTTGAACCTTAAAATCAATATTTCAGGACGTAGCAAGATTTAACTATCTAGACCGATAGTAAGTTATATGCCCAGGAGCCTATTTTCTTTCCTCTTAATAAGTAAGACCATAGGTGAAATATTTCAAATTTCATAGGGGTCGATTACAATCTCAACACCGGTTGTGTGGCTGAAGCTTAAAGACTCTCTGCAGAGAATACTGATATCTAGTGGTAGGGGTCCAGAACCCTAAATTGATTATCGTATAACCTCTAGATATTCCAGATTTTACAAAGCATAATATCTGCGGTCCCGCTCCGCATTGATAGGTAAATAAGTAACGGGTCCAAACAATCGGGCGCTATTGAATTCTTTCAATACCACGGACGGGATGACGCCGCCATGTCTACCAAGAGCGGACACACAAGCCAGTACCTCCCCATGCCTTATTGCTCCTCATGCACCATCTTTCCTGTGTTCTGTCTTGGCCTCTGCACTTTTGTCCCTGGTTTTCTGCCCCGCTCATGCCTAGTCTTTTTCTGTCTGCTCATGCCGGTTTATGCCTAGCTGCTTCTGTGCCCCAATGCCACCCATGCCCCCTCTGCTTCTCAACCTCTTTGGCTACACCCCATTGCAACCATCTGCCTACATGCATCTCCTTGCCCCTAAGTGAAACCCCACATGCTCAATCATGCCACTCTTGCTCCAGTTGTGCTGCATTGCTCCTCCTTCCCCTGTGCTTCCATACTGTCTCGCCTACCAGCCTACCCATCATGTGCCCTCTGTGCCTAAATGCCTTGGTCTCCTCTAGTCCTGGATCATCTCCACTTTGGCCCATTCACCATCTAACCCACTCTTCTTCCTTCTTACCCATGTGAACCTATGGTAAAAAACAAGACTAGAAAACCAAGAATGCATCAGGTTGTCATATGAATGCCTAGGAATGGAGAAACAAATGGCCGTAATGACACACACTCCTCTGGTCACTATAACTCCCACCCTCCGGCAACTCAGAAAGAAACTGGAGACACACCTCTTCACAGAGCCCATGTTCTGTATGACCGTAAACACTCTTCAAACATACCTTGGGCTTTTGTAATACACACCTAACTGGGAAGCAGCCGAACAAAAAACAAACCGAATAGAAGAGCAAAAGCCCAAGGTATGTTTGAAGAGTGTTTAGGGTCATACAGAACATGGGCTCTGTGAAGAACTAGTGGCAACAGGTGAGAAGGAGTAGTTTATGTTCTGTAACTCCAGTTCTGTAGTAGAAGTATCTCTGTTATAGTCATAATCTAGTGAATAGTCCCGCCCATGTGCGTGGACCCCGGAACAATCAAAAATAATCTCTTAAGTTGTCAAAACATGCAGAACTGCACAGACACTTAAGAGAAAATTTAAAGACAGATAATGCAGCCTACAGGCTACACTGTCCAGTACTTCAACTAGAAATTCCACCAAAATCTACAAACAGCACAGCCTGTCCAGGTTTCTCCACAGAGAAAAACCTTGCCTTTAACAGCAAAACCCTCTGGAATGATAGAGAGGAAGAAATGGACAGACAAGCCCCATAGGCTGCCATTATGTGGCTCAGAACAGGATACTGTGCCATTAAGAGAACTGTCCAGAAGCCTCACAGTATCCCAGAATGCACTGCAGGTCCCTTTTACTTTCAGTTATTTTTGAAGGAGTAACACGCCAGACCTGTAACATTCCTTACATGAACATATATCTCTCCACCGGGGAGGAGGGCGGGCGCTTATGACTATAACAGAGATACCCTACTACAGAACTGAAGTTACAGGACAGAAACTACTCCTTCTGTAGTAGGGGATCTCTGTGTATAGTCATAATCTAGTAAATAGAATGGCAAGCCCATCCCCACACCAAAGCGGCGGTGGAGTAAAAATTAAATAACACCACTACTGTGCGAACAGATTTCGCAGCGAAGCCTGCCCAACCTGAGCGTCTGTCCGGGCATCAGTGTCCAGACAGTAATGCTTAGCAAAGGTATGGACCGACTTCCAAGTGGCCGCTTTGCAGATTCCTGCAATTGGAACATTACGTAGCAAAGCAGTCGTGGTAGCGTTGCCCCTGGTGGAATGAGCCTTAGGTTTACCCCCAAGGTCTTATTAGCCTTTTGGTAACACAATTGTATACAAGACACAATCCACCTCGAGATGGACTGTTTTGAGGTAGCAAGACCGGTCCTGACTGATCCATAATTGATAAACAATTGGTCTGACCTACGAATATCTTTGGTTTTATCCAGATAAAATTTCAACACCCTCCTGACATCCAGGGAATGCAGACACCTTTCCGCTGGAGATGAAGGATTCTGAAAAAACGTAGGTAAAGTTATGGTCTGGTTAACATGGAAATCAGATATAACCTTTGGAAGAAATTTAGGGTGAGTACGCATAACAACCTTAGCAGCATGAAATACAGTATAAGTTTCTTGGCAACACAACGCCTGAATTTCACTCACCCTGCGGGCCGATGTAATGGCCATGAGGAACGCCTCCTTCCAGGACAGGTGCTGCAACGAAGCCTTATGAATAGGTTCAAAAGGCTCCTTCATCAATCTGGACAGCAGCACGTTCAATTCCCATGAAGGCGAAGGAAGCCGGACAGGAGGGAACACTTTCATTAAGCCTTCCAAAAAATCTTTGATCACAGGGATCTGGAAGAAGGAAGTCTGTGAAGGGCATTTCCTGTAGGCAGTCAGAGGAACCTTAATGGAATGGACAATACGGCCAGACTGCGCCAGATGTAGAAGATACGGAAGGATGACATCTTCCTTACACGTCGTTGGGTTATAGTTCTTGGACTTGCACCAGATGCAAAACCTCTTCCACTTGTAAGCATTAGAAGTCCTAGTGGGAGGTCGCTTAGCCTCCTTCAGTATGTCCATACAATCTTCTGGTAGATTCAAATGGCCATATTGCACTATCTCAGGAGCCATGCCGCCAAACTCAAAGACGAGAGGTTGGGGTGCAACATCTGCCCACCGAACTTCGTAAGAAGGTCCGGCCGGCACGGCAGCCGTATGTGAGGAAGGAGAGACCGGTGAAGCAGGTCCTTGAACCACCACTGCCTGGGCCATTCCGGGGCAATCAGGATCATCCGCGCCCTGGACTGGGACAGCTTGATGAGTACCACCGGAATCAGGGGAATGGGTGGAAAAGCGTACAGAAAGCTGTTCGACCAGTTGATCCATAACGCATTCCCCAGCGTCCCCTGCTGGTAGTACCTGGAGGCGAAGTCTCGGCATTTGCTGTTTTCGGCGGTGGTGAACAGATCTACGTCTGGAGTCTCCTACCTTGCGAAGACTTCTCCTAGTACTTCGTCGTTTATGACCCATTCGTGGTTTTCCTGAATCAGTCTGCTCAGTGCGTCTGCCTGAACATTCTGCACACCTGGCAGATGGGTAGCCGTTATAGTCAGTCCTCTGGCTAGAAGCCAGTGCCAGATCGCCTACGCCTCCTGCGATAGAGTGCGCGATCTCGAACCCCCCTGCTTGTTGAGGTAATACATCGTGGTCGTATTGTCTGTCTGTACAAGCAGAGAGTTGGTCTGGAAGGACGGATGAAAGACCTTCAGTGCCAAGTGAACAGCTCTGAGTTCCAGGAAATTGATGTGATACGTGGACTCTGTCGGGGACCACGTTCCTTGTATCTGTAAGTCTCCGGAGTGCGCCCCCCCAGCCGTGGAGAGACGCATCCGTCACGATAGTCTGTGTGGGAATGTCCTTGTGGAAGGGAACCCCTCTGAGGAGATTCTCCGCTGAACACCACCACTTCAGAGACTAAAGAGCATGCAGAGACAGTCGTATCTTGTCGTCCCAAGATCCTTTCCTCTGATCCCACTGATCCTCCAAGCACTCCTGCAATGGTCTCCTGTGCAGCCGTGCGTGTGGCGTGAGGAAGATACACGAGGCCATCGACCCCAGTAGAGAAGACACTGTCCTCACTGTTGTAGATGGAGCGGTCATAAGAGCCTGAGCCTTCCGAAGGAGTGATAATCGTCTCTCCTCCGAAGGAGACACCCTTGCTGACAGCGTATTGATGGAGGCTCCCAAGTACTGTATGCACTGGACCGGAGTCGGGACAGACTTGGACATGTTGATGTGCAACCCCAGCTTGTTCAAGAGAACGCACGTCTTCTGGAAGTGCGCTTGAGCTTCCGAGAAGGAGGAGGCCTTGATCAACCAATCCTCCAGGTACGGGTAGACAAACACCTTGTTCTTCCTCAGGTGTGCAGCTACCACCGCCATGCGCTTCGAGAATGTTCTGTGCGCAGACTTCAGCCCGAATGGCAGTACTGTGTACTGATAATGATTGGCGCCGACTTGGAATCGCAGGAACTTCCTGTGTTTGTGTGCAATGGGCACATGGAAGTACGCATCCAGTCTATAGCGCAGAGCCAGTCTCCCTGTTGCAGCTGAGGATAAATCTGATGCAACAACAGCATGCAAAATTTCTCTCTGCGAATCCACTTGTTTGCTTGTCACAAATCCAGAATGGGCCTGAACTCGTTCTTGTCCTACTTGCGAACCAGAAAGAACCGGGAATACAGCCCTCTTCCCCTTTGAGACAGAGGTACGTCTTCTATCGCCCTTTTCCTTAACAGGATATCGGCCTCCGCCTGGAGCTCGCGCAGCTGAAACTGCGAGCTGACCAGAGGAATTGCTGGAGGCGGGCTGGTGAACCGAAGAGTGTATCCATTGCAAACAATATTCAGCACCCACTTGTCCTGAGTAATTTTTTCTCCACTCTGCCAGAAAAAATTGAACGCTTCCCCCCACCGGAGTGAGTAACGGATGTAGGGTAACTAACCGCTCAGGGCCGAGACCCAGCCGGGCCTTTGGTCGCTGCGGGGGACTGCTGGCCGCCTCTGCCCTTCTGGCGCTTCTGGAAGGGCCTTCGGAACTGCTGTGGCTGTTGTTGCTGCTATCCAGATGCCTGCCCATGCCCTCTGCCCTGCGCCCCAAACCGCCTCTGGAATGGGTGGTAGGTCTTCTTCTCCTTGGGCTTCTCCCACCCAACAGCCATCAGGGTCTCGGCCTCCGCCTTCATGCGGGCCATCTCGTCATCCGCATGCTTGCCAAACAGGGTTTCCCCTGAGAAAGGCAGATTGGCCACCCGCTGCTGAGCCTCTGGCTTGAGCGACGTAAGGCGAAGCCAAGCGTGGCGTCGCTGGTTGACACCATGACAGTATCCATGTGCAGCCAGAAGAGACTCATCAGCCGCCGCGCTGATGAGTTGGTTAGACACCAGCATCCCCTCCTTCAGAATCTCTTGAAAGTCCTCTTTCTTCTCTCGAGGAAGGAGCTCGGCGAATCGCTGGAGGGACTCCCATAGGGCACGATCGTACCGCCGCCTTCATTGCAGTAGATGCCGTCCCACAGACCTTTCTGCCTGCCGAGTCTATCCAGCGGCTCTCCTTATCAGGAGGGACTGTGGTAGACGGGGTGGTGGCATGCTGCTTCCTAGCCGCCGTCACTATGACAGAGTCCGGTGTCGGATCCATCCGAAGGAAAGCCGGGTCAGAGTCCGGGGCCCGGTACTTCTTAAGGAGCCTGGAGGGAGCAACCTTCGTCACCGCGGGAGTGAGAATCAATTCCTCTGCGGGCTCTACCAATCCTGGTACTAGAGGCAGCAATGGTCGAGACAGGTGCTTTTTATGGAGAGTCTCGAAGATCACAGACGTTTTGGGCGTAGGCACCGTCACCGTGATAACCAACTTCGCTGCCCCCCTCAGCAGAACATCTTGGAACGTGACAATGTCGTCTACGGGCGACACCCTCATCCCAGGGGATTCCGACAGAGTCGGTGAGTAGTCCCTGGTCCCAGAAGAATCCGTGCGGGACCGTGACCTGCGCCTCCTGTGGCGTCGTCTTGATCTCGTCGAAGACCTGTGACGACTCTGCGATCTACCCCTCCGACCGGAGCGAGAGCGTGATTTCCTCAGCTTCGAACGCTCCACAGGCCTCACAGGCATAGGCGACTTCGGCCTGACTGGGGGCCTCGGCCGAGGGGTCCCCTTAGGAGGCGTCGGATGTCGTGGCAGTGAAGCTGTCCTCGGAGGAACCAGAGGCGGTCCGCCAGCTGGGAGCCGAGGAGGAGGATGAGGTTGATACTGAGGCAAAGGCTGAGGTTGAGGATGAGGTGGGAGCGGCGGCAGGGGGAGTCCGCTGCGGAGGCTCCTTGGGCAAGGGAGGTGGAGGTGGAGTGGACCTCGGCTTAGGGGGTGTATACACCTCAGAGTACACCGAGCCCGGTGACTGTCCCTCCTTCCTAGGCTGAGGCGATGGAGAATCCCCTTTCGGCATATGCCGCCGACTAGAATGACTCCTGGCGCCAGAACTCCTTCTGCGCCTCTTCGGCGTCGAAGAACGTCGACCCGACGGTGACCGTCGGCCCCTCGACAGCGAGCGCCTCCTCCTCGACGGCGAACGGCTCCTCTTCGACCGCGAGCGCCTTCGCCTCGACGGCAAGCACCTTCTCCTCGACGGCGAGCTCCTTCGCCTCGACGGCGACCATCGCCTCGACGGCGACCTTTGCCTCGACGGCGACCTTCGCCTCGACGCCGAGCGTCTCCTTGACGACGAACGCCTGCGAGACTTCGACGTCATCCTCGACGGCGAGCGCCGACGCCGGACCACCTCTCTACGTCGATAACTCGACGACGATGTCGACGACAGCGACGATGAAATCGTTACCGGTGATCTCGACGGCGGTCTATTCAGTTCCCTCGACGCCGAGCGTCGATGCCGCTTCGACCCAGAGCCCTGGGGAGACGGGGAACAGATTGCAGTCATCCCTCTCGACGCCGTCGTCGGTGCAATCGACGCCGACGGAGAAAGTGGACGTTTGCTGGTCTTCCTGGCCCTGGGGAGCCCCCCAGAGGCCTCAGCATGGGCAGAGGAAGTCTGCCCAGACCCACCTTGTGCCTTCAGTCTTCTGTCTTCCAGGCCTTGGAGCCTGATCTTCATCCTATCTCTCAGGGTCCTGCTGGAGAAGCCCTGGCAAATGTCACACTCCTCTGGGACATGAGATGAGGGAAGGCAGATGATGCACACCTCGTGTGGGTCAGACCTGGCCTTCTTCCTCGAACACTCTGGGCATTTGTCAAATAAAGCAGGCATTTTGACAATAAAAGGCTGCCCAGAAACACACACAAGGAAGAAAGCAACACATGCTTCAAATGAAATACACTCAAACACTTGAAAAAATGAAAAATCACTAAATAAACCCTTAGAAAGAGAGAGCTCAATGCTCCAGGGTCTTGCTAGCAGGAGCCGGAAAAAAGAACTGAAAGTAAAAGGGACCTGTAGTGCATTCTGGGATACTGTGAGGCTTCTGGAAAGTTCTCTTAAAGGCACAGTATCCTGTTCTGAGCCACATAATGGCAGCCTATGGGGCTTGTCTGTCCATTTCTTCCTCTGTATCATTCCAGAGGGTTTTGCTGTTAAAGGCAAGGTTTTTCTCTGTGGAGAAACCTGGATAGGCTGTGCTGTTTGTGGATTTGGGTGGAATTTCTAGTTGAAGTACTGGACAGTGGAGCCTGTGGATATAGGCTGCATTATCTGTCTTTAAATTCTCTCTTAAGTGTCTGTGCAGTTCTGCATGTTTTGATAACTTAAGAGATTATTTTTGATTGCTCCGGGGTCCACACACATGGGCGGGACTATTCACTAGATTATGACTATAACAGAGATCCCCTACTACAGAAGAGGACGGTGTGAAACCCATGAATGTTTCGAGGGTGTTGATCAATGCTTGCTGTTCCTGATCAACTGTACCAAGGTCAGCTAAGAGGTCAAGCAGGACCATAAGACAGAAGTTTTCATTGACTACTTGGGTAGAGAGTTATCTAGTGCTCTGTGGTGTCTCAAGCTATAGGATGTTGTTCTTGATGATCTGATCCTGTGGATGGGTGCTGCTTTCTCAATTTTTCAGATGAACTCAACTTGAGTGTTGGGTTGATGGTTGATACTTGTCTGGGTCGCCTGGTTCTTGTGTAGGTGTTTTCCAGCAGTGGAATCATCTGTTCTATTTTGAGCTTCTTCAGGAAAGTTCCTTGGCTGATGAAAGGTTATAGGATGGAGGGGTGTACGGGCACCTCAATGAAGATAGGGTTTATGGGTACCTCTTTGAAGATATTACATGTACAGAGATGGCACAATGGTGTCTTGGGAGGGGCTGACTTTGAGTGTGTTGAAGAAGCATGTGAGAGGAGGCACAAAGTTGTCCACTGTTGGACAGAGTGAAGTCTCAAACTTTACGTTCCATGGCCTAAATGCTTTGGGTGGTTCATTCTGCCTCCATGATGATACAAAATGCCTTTGTGGTTTTGAGTTTTGTGGTTACATTCCTACAGTGAGATACGTCTACTTCCCGCCAAGCCAGAAAGCCTGCCCAGATTACGTGGAGCTCTGCATCCTGTCTGAGAACTGCTCAACTCCTGCTGGTGGAAACGGCTGCTCCGCCGCCAAGCAGCAGGCCAACAAGAGCTTCACCTCTGCATCCAGTGAGTAACTGAGCTGAGGCAGGGTGACCCATGTCTACGGTGGGGGGCGGGGTTGTCCTTCTCAAACCTGGCAGGTTCCATGACAGACTGTGCTTCAGAAAGTACAGGAGGAGGTGAGGTACTTATGCCTTTGGACATCCAAAAGGCAATTCCAGTTGGGCAGAGCCAGCTAGGGTGCAAGGATTCTCAGAGACCAAGGCTAAATTATCTTTTGTCCTTTGTCCCCTAGTTACAAGGCCTTTTTTAAGGCTTTGTGGTGTAATTTAGTGCCCTCTTGTGGCCATTTGCCGGGGCAACATAAGGCCTTAAAGTAGCATAGGCCCCAGGGAGAGTCAATTGCATGTCAGGCTCACAAAGGTCAGTACATTGTTGACAGAGTAAGTCACCATGTAATAAGTGTTGGGGATGAGCTAGAATCTGTCCTATGACAAAAGCCATTTTCACTGACTCTAACAATGGGGTGCTCACCACATTCCGTTCTAAGTGACAACACTAAAGTGCCAACATTTCAAGGGGAGGGCAATGGCTGAGGATGACTTGTGAGTGGGGGCAGGTGTTTACTGTGTCAAAAATGCTGCTTTGGAAATTTCTGGATTTTGGCCCAGTTTTGAAGCTGTGTCACTAATATTTCACAAAACACACCTTCCAGGATAGCTGCCAAGGTTTCAGATTGCTTAGTGTGACATTTTCATAATTTCAGTGTAATTATGAGTGACATTCAACGACTATGAGTGACACTTTCTTGCAAACAGTATCATGTCACCCACACTTAGTAGTAGCAAGTCAAAGCCTACAGCATGGGCTGTACACCTGTTGCCAGGCGGGGTGGCAGGGAAGCAATACATTAATCAGAGATTCCCTGCCCTAGCCAACCTGACCTCCCTGGCTGGCAATAAATCAAATTATTGGCATGATCAGATAATGATCAATTGACAGAGTCTGTCCAGGCTCTCTGCCATGTGGGATACCTACAGAGGGAGTCCCTTCCTCTGACAGATGCTTGGTATGGATGCCTACAGAGAGAGGCCCTGTCTTCAACAGGTATTGGAATGGATGCCGACAGAGGGAGGCCAGTCTCTGACAGATGCCTGGTATGGATACCGACAGAGGGAGGCCCTGTCTCTAACAGATGCTTGGTATGGATACCGACAGAGGGAGGCCCTGTCTCCGACAGATAGAGACCCTGTCTCTGACAGATGCTTGGTATGGATACCGACAGAGGGAGGCCCTGTCTCCGACAGATGCTTGGTATGGATACCGACAGAGGGAGGCCCTGTCTCCGACAGATGCTTGGTATGGATACAGACAGAGGGAGGCCCAGTCTCCGACAGATGCTTGGTATGGATACCGACAGAGGGAGGCCCTGTCTCCGACAGATGCTTGGTATGGATACAGACAGAGGGAGGCTCAGTCTCTGACAGATGCTTGGTATGGATACCGACAGAGGGAGGCCCTGTCTCCGACAGATGCTTGGTATGGATACAGACAGAGGGAGGCCCAGTCTCCAACAGATGCTGGTATGGATACCGACAAGATTGAGGCCCTGTCTTCAACAGATTCTCGGTGTAGATACCGACAGTTTGAGGCCCTGTCTCCGACAGATGCTGGTATGGATACTGACAGATGGTGGCCCAGTCTCTGACAGATGCTTGGTATGGATACCGACAGAGGGTGGCCCAGTCTCTGACAGATGCTGGTATGGATACCGGCAGAGGGAGTCCCTGTCTCTGACAGATGCTGGTATGGATACCGACAGATGGTGGCCCAGTCTCTGACAGATGCTTGGTATGGATACCGACAGATGGTGGCCCAGTCTCTGACAGATGCTGGTATGGATACCGGCAGAGGGAGTCCCGGTCTCCTACAGATGCTGGTATGGATACCGACAGATGGTGGCCCAGTCTCTGACAGATGCTGGTATGGATACCAGCAGATGGAGTCCCTGTCTCTGACAGATGCTTGGTATGGATACCGACAGATGGTGGCCCAGTCTCTGACAGATGCTGGTATGGATATCGGCAGAGGGAGTCCCTGTCTCCTACAGATGCTGGTATGGATACCGACAGATGGTGGCCCAGTCTCTGACAGATGCTGGTATGGATACCGACAGATGGTGGCCCAGTCTCTGACAGATGCTGGTATAGATACCGACAGATGGTGGCCCAGTCTCTGACAGATGCTGGTATGGATACCGGTAGAGGGAGTCCCTGTCTCCTACAGATGCTGGTATGGATACCGACAGATGGTGGCCCAGTCTCTGACAGATGCTGGTATGCATACCGACAGATGGTGGCTGTAGGAAGGTAGATCCCTGACTATGGTTGCCCCCAACTTTTTGCCTGGTGTTTTGCTGGTTTTCTGACTTAGTTGACCTGGGGCCCTGCTATTCAGGACCCCAGGCCTACTGCTCTCTCTGTAAAATGGATTCCATGTACCCTAGGTACATATCCAATTGGATACTGAGTCACCTTATCAGTCCCTGTACAGTGTACCTTAGGTACCCAGGGCATAGGTGTACCCAGGGCCTACCAGGGGCTGCAGCATGTATTATGCCACCCCTGGCTGGCCATCCAAATCTGACACAACTGGCTGCTTGACAGCTGGGGCAAGGTGGTGTAATCACCCTTTGCTTTAGATATAGTATACCTATATCTAACCCTAAAATGGACACACAGATCTCCTATCAGTCACTCCTATGGCAGGCCTTAACAATCCTGAAGGCAGAGTGCTTGGAATCGTGTGAGATGGTGCTCTGGCATGAGCTGAGCCTGTCTGCGGCTTTCGGGATCTATCACTTAGCCTTTTCCATGATATCGCATACCATATACTCTTAAGTGCATTATAATCCTCGCGGTTATATGCCAACTCTGGTATCGCTTTATCAAAACATGTCGAGTAAGGTGTCATACGAATTGGAATACTAACCCCTCGCCAATTCTGGCGACGGGGTTAGCATTCCACCCTTCTAGAGGGACACGACATGTATGTAACCCCTAACCCCGGTTAAAGTCAAACAGAGCCTCAGCTCCACAAAATGGATGCTGCCACCGAGACACAAGTCTGCCCTCCTGCTGCTGGGAGTCCTCCCAGAGCAGGAGATAAGGACAAAGGGTTTCCTGCCAGGGGCGGTGCCAGCACCGTCCCAGACAGGATTTTGTGTATCCTAGGTAGGCAGGGCTTCAGAGGAAGGTGACTGCAAGTGGCACCCCGGTGCTCACTGTGCATAGGCCGGCTTGAACCAGTTCCAGGGACACTCCAGACCCTGAGCTGGGGAAAAGCCCGCCAAGGAAGGGGGTGTAACCACCCCCCTCCTGGTCCCACCCATAGGGCAGGACCTAGTCGCGTGCCAGCCCCCTTTTCCCAGATAAAG
Organism: Lissotriton helveticus; assembly: GCF_964261635.1. Lineage (NCBI taxonomy): Eukaryota > Metazoa > Chordata > Amphibia > Caudata > Salamandridae > Lissotriton > Lissotriton helveticus. Next base: position 1,820,307,522 of record NC_136068.1, on the reverse strand, counting down.
GTAGGAGCAGGCCCCCTTCCAAATCAGATCATCTTTGAATCCTGAAACTACTTTCTACGAAAGGAAATCAAGACTTCTTCCTAAGATTTCTCCCTTGTGACTAAGGAGTAGTCACCCTGCATCCGCAGGCACCATCTTAAGAACACTGCGGTCTGCTGCAAGTCCTTCCTCCGGAATCCGACTGCCCAGCTCGACGAGAACCGGCTTCCCTGGCACCTCTGACCTCTACCCACCTCTACAGCCCAGCTGAGAACCGTGGGTGCGACGAGACCTCGAGGGACCGGCCATCTGCAAGACTGCACGACTTCTGCACAGCAAGCCCGCCGAGTAAATTCCTGGTGAGTGCTTTGGGGTCCGAGAAGCCCCGACCCTGAGCAGCTCCAGCACCGAAGTGCAGCCTCCCAGCATCTCCACGATCTGCGTGGGGCCCTTCTGCTTTTTGCTGCTCACCGCGTTGTTTGGCTACTAGCCCGCTGGCTTGTGGCCTTCTGAACGACGCCCGACGACATCACTGCTGCTGGTCTGGTTGCTCCAGACAGGCCCTTGCTCCCTTCCAGAAGAGGAGCACCCCGGACCCTCCTGGTCCACTCAAGACGCCATTTTGAGTCCACTGCGTGGGCTTGAATTAGCCAAGGCTTGTTGCCCAATCCTGGGTAACTTCGACGCCGACAGCTTCATCCATCGTGGGACAGCTCGCCTCTCCATCCTGGTCGCCGACAACGCCTCCTGGTCCGTGAGATCTGCAGAGCCAGCGTCGCCCACTCACCTAGTCGAGGTGACTGCCATCCGGTGCCCTCCTGGTGCCCACTGACTACTGGCTAGTAGTCACGAACTTGGTCCCCTCTGCTTTCAGGTGTCATCCTTCTTCGATCCAGGCTTGGATCACTCGAACAATCTTCACTGGTCGCCTGCCAGCAACTCCTTTCTTCCAGGCTCCTGGTCCGGCAACGAGGATTCCCGACGACTTTTGAGACCTATGCAGCTGCAGCCCCTGGGCTAGGTAACTTCGGCACTTCGGTGTCCCAGCATAGCCTCACTATCCAAGGGTCAGGATCCACTGTCGTTTTCTCCCTACCAGGTCGGGTTCGCCCGTGAACACTAACTTTAACTGTGCTAGCTTCCATAGACTTTGTCCCGCATCCCGCGTGAGAGTGCACACTCTGCACCCGAGTCCCCTGGGCCTCCTAGAAGTAATCTAACGATTCCCTAGTCAAGTCCTAGCGATTCCAAAGCCTATTAGTACTGTACTTACCTGCTAGTAATTTCGCATTCCACTTTTAGAGTATATGGTTTTTCGTGCCCCTCGGGCATTTGTATATACTGTGCTAACTTAAGTATTTTCGTAAGAGTTTTGTTGTGTGCCTAGCACCCTGTCCTCATAAAGAGTACAGGGTTGTTGTGATTCTAATAAATACACTGTTTATTTTCATAACACTTGTGTGGTGTCCTTTCACTGGGTGTTCAAGGGGTAATGTGATGGTAAAACAGCTGGCTTAACACGCCCTCTAGAGTCTTAGCCTTAGACTGCTCGTATCCATGCTACTAGGATAGCTGGTCTATAAGGTTGACTTACAACCAATCATCAGTAAGGGTTGTTTGGACTGATACATAGTGATCACTAGAATAGTGAGCACTGCATATCAGGCCAACTTCTCACAGTGGCCCAGTCTCTGACAGAAGCTTGGTATGGATACCGACAGATGGTGGCCCAGTCTCTGACAGATGCTGGTATGGATACCGGCAGAGGGAGTCCCGGTCTCCTACAGATGCTCGGCGCTGACCCAGGTTGATGAGGACTCTCGTGCAGGGTAGATTGTGATAGATGACGTCTAGGTGTTATTTGGTGCCTGGTTCTGTTCTTGAGGTCCGTTACCCTGCATCTTTGAATACCAGGTACCTCGCTTGGTAGACAGACTATAAGGGATTGAGGCAATAAAGGATCACATTTACCCTAGTAGTAGGGACAATGAGATGCTTACTATGGTGCAGAGAACCAGATGTTCAACCCCCCTCAACTTCCAAAGGGAAAATCTCCCAACTTTAAATCAATCTACAGTGGTTCAGCACCCTAACATATGTGAATCATATCACTTATATTAAATAGGTTCACAAAACTTCTTCAAATAGTTAGCACACACAATACATGTTTTCTACAGTACATAATATCCATTAGACATGTTAGATTAAGAATTGTTTATTCATTTCATTCTTTTGAGAATCCATTCAAACCCGTACCATTCAAGGGTGGCGTAAATATAGGGCAACGCCAAAATAAACACCAAAAATAAATCTGGTCTGAACATGGTGACTCAAGGAGAAATGCTTTATTTCTACTTGCTTTCCTGTTTCCATGTGTGCTGCATTGTGCAGCACAAATGGAAACAGCAAACTGCCATGTATGATTGTTTATGTGCAGGAAGGTGTGTCTTCACATAAACAATAGTTTTAAGAATGACGAATTGCAACTTCTATGTGTGCTGCACAAAACAGACCACATAAAATTTACACATCACCATTTAAGATTGTTTATGTCCAAGAAAAGACACCTTCCTGCACATAAACAATCATTCCCATAACATAACTTACCTGCTTTGGCACTAGGCAGCTGTAATTCGCACCAGTGTGGGGAAATGCAGATCTGCACCGTATTGTTGTAAATATGGTGCAGCCTTGCGTTTCCAAAGTGGCAGAGCGCAGCCTTAACCGCTTCGCCGCGGCTGACATTCCGGCACGGTGCGGCCGTATCTGACGTGTGCGCAGAACGAACGGCAGCCGGCCGTCCTCTGCACAAGATACAATAAATGAAAGAGGGAGAGAGACAAAACAAACAGTCAGAGAGAAAAAGAGGCTTGTGAGAGAGAGACAAATGAAAGAGTGCGCGAGACAAAGACAGGCAGAGTGAGAAAGACTTATGAGATAAAGAATATATGAGGGTGAGAGAGAAAAAGACATAGGGCCCGATTCACAAAACTAACTTAAGACAAAATCCTAAACTTACTACTTTTGGTATTCACGGAAGTTAGGATTTTGTCTTAAGTTTGTCTTAAGAGAGACTTAAGACAGACTTAAGACGAAATCCTAACTTAAGTCTGTCTTAAATCTGTCTTAAGTCTGTCTTAAGACAAACTTAAGACAAAATCCTAACTTCTGTGAATACCAAAAGTAGTAAGTTTAGGATTTTGTCTTAAGTTAGTTCTGTGAATCAGGCACATTGGGCCCAATTCACAGAACTAACTTAAGACAAAATTCTAAACTTACTACTTTTGATATTCACGGAAGTTAGGATTTTGTCTTAAGTTAGTTCTGTGAATCGGGCCCAGAGTGAGAAAGAGAGGCTTATGTGATCGAGAGAGACAAAGACGGTGAGAAAGAGACTTGTGAGGGGGAAACAGACAATAAATGAAAGAACGAGAGAGACACAGGCAGAAAGTGATACTCATTCGAGAGAGACAATAAACGAAGGAGCGCGAGAGACAGACAGAGTGAGAAAGAGACATCTGAAGAGAGGTCATAGACTGAAACGGTCTTCAGATAGAAGTTACCTGAGATGGGACCCCCACCCTCCTTCCAGAGAGACCGGGTGGCCCTGGCACCGAGCTCCCCTCCCTCTCAGAGGTGTCACTTCCATGGGAGAGGGACAGGACAGGACAGGACTGGACATTCAGCTCCCCTCCTGGAGCCTCTCGTGCTGCACGCACGCACGCACGTGCAGGCACGCGCCTACCACCCTTCCTCCCTCCGGCTAACACGCTGCTCCTCCCGCAGGTTACAGGAACCCGGTGCTGCTGCTGGGGGGCAGCTCCCTCCTCCAGGTCTACAACGGGTCCGAGGGCCGCTACTACACCGTGTGCCACGAGGGCTGGGACCCGGCGCACGGCTGGATCACCTGCAGGGAGCTGGGCTTCAACAGGTGAGTGAGGGCGGAGGGGTGAGGGGAGGGAGTGAGAGTGGGGCAATGGCGACCGGGCTACGGGCGCCTCTGGAGGGGCTTCAAGGTGAGTGAGGTGGGGAGGTGTGAGGGGAGAGTGAGACAAGACAATGGTGCCGGCCTGGGGGTGCCTCTGTAGAGACTGCCCTTCAAGGTGAGGGAGGAGGAGGTGAGAGGGGAGACAGTGAGACAAGGACGCCCGGTCCATGGATGCTGTGTAGAGACCTGTCCTCCAAGGTGAGATAGAGAGGAGGTGTGAGGGGAGGGAGTGAGAGCGGGACAATGGCGCCCGGTCTACGGGCGCCTCTGGAGGGGCTTCAAGGTGAGTGAGGTGGGGAGGTGTGAGGGGAGAGTGAGACATGACAATGGTGCCGGCCTGTGGATGTACAGCCCTGTCCTTCAAGGGGAGTGAGGTGTGAAGGGAGAGAGTGAGACAAGTGTGCTGGTCTGTGGATGCTTCTGTAGAGACCTGTCCTTCAAGGGGAGGGAGAGAGGAGGTGTGAGGGGAAACAGAGAGACCATGGATGTCCAGCCTATAAATGCTTCTGTCCATCAAGGTGAGTGAGGCGAGAAGATGTGAGAGAGAGAGAAAGAAGGCACCGGCAAGGAAGGGTGAGACATGCACAGAGATGCATAACCTTGGAGCTTGGTGGGGCTTCAGTCACTGCTCGAGGGGTTCTGTCAGGAGGTGGAACAGAAACCTTCTCACGCTCTGGTCACATTGCACAGGTGTCCCATCCACCATTAACTCTAAACCAGTAAATGGGGGTTTCCGTGTGCCTTTTTCAAATAAGGGCATGTGTACTAGTTAATGCCAGAATTTCTAAGGATTGTGCATGGCTGAAGGCCGGCCTAAGGTAAGTCCGTCTGCGCCCGTCAGCGTCCTTGAAGCGGCCGGCGCCAGCCACTATGTTCCCTGCTAAGAAACTCTAGGGTAAGATTGACATATTCCAAGGAGGAGCTGCTCACCCCTAACATCCAAACTACCCCTTCTAACACACTTCTCCCTCACAAGACAGATCCTGCCCCCCCCCTGCACCCTATGCAGCCTGAAGCTCCAGGTACACCCTTCTAGAGAGGCTTGTGCCGACAAACAAAGCCTTGACCCGATTAAAGCTTTGCTTGGGAACGCGCGGTCCCTGCATAAACATGCAGTATGCGTACATGATATTCTTTGCAATGAGAGAACCAATGTCCTTTCCATTACTGAAACTTGGCTGTCTGCCTCCTCCAAATCTGTCTTGCAATCTGCCCAGGGTTGACTGGCCTAGCAGGCACTCTGCGTTTTCCAGTGTGCCGGAAGGGTGGGGGCTGGTTTTGAAACACTGGGGGTGCTTTCAGGACCGGACTGGGACATGGCCCTGGCACCCTGCTCGACCGGCCCCCCAGGGGTGAGGGGTGGTGCAGCCGAGCAGGTTGCGAGTTGATATTGCCGACTCCCAGGGGCCCAAAACCGTCCCCCAACCTAACGGCCACCGGGGAAACGCCCGGTGCCCACTACGGCCAGTCCGGTCCTGGGTGCTCTTGTTACTAGGGGCCAGATTTTCAGCCATACTGCAATATCGCCCCCTGTAACAAAAGCAGCAGTAGTGTTTCCCACCAGCAACCCCCTCCAGGGCCGGTCCGACTTAACTGCTAGGGCTAGTTTGTGTTCTCAGTTCAGCCGTAAATTCCCTCAATGAAGCGGTGGTACAGGTCTTTCCACGCTTCTCATACTGTCTAATATTAGGTGACTTTAATATTCATTGGGACTCTCCAACTGATAAAGACATACTGGGGGTAATTTACTAACATTTTGTGCCGTGTTTGTGTCACAAAAGTGACACAAATCACCTCAAAATCTTTTTTTCTCTATTTACTTTCCAGTGCTTAACTTGTTTAGCGCTGAAATAACGGAAAAGTAATGCAAAGAACCGCCTAGCGCTGCTTCGCATTACATTGCGCCATTGGGGCAAGGGTGATGCATGGGCATTCCCTTGCAACTTCCTGGCTCGAAACCCAATTTACTAAACAAAGTAAACAGGGTTTTGCTTGAAAAACTGCGTCCTTTCAAAGTAGGCCCAAGGAAGGAGAAATGCTTTCAATTCTACTTCTGTTTCCAACGTTCCATGTGTGCTGCACTGTATAGCACACACGCACATTTGGAAACGGCTTCAAGTTAGTCTAAACATACTATTTTCTTCCAGTACAAAACCTATGCTAGACTCATATGGAGACTCCCTTGCGCCCTGGCGCAAAGGTGTCTCCGTGGCGCGCGGCAGATGATTTTAGTGCCTGTGCAAGGCAGAGGGGAGGAGAGTGCCTTATTTTAGTAAATTGGGCACTCTCCTTCTCTCTCCTTTTCACCCAGTGTGGTGTAGCATTTGCGGCTGCTGCAGTGCGCTACGTGAAAACATAGTACATCTCCCCCACTGAGTCTCTAAGATATTATGGCCCCTCTTGGCCTCTCGAAAATGGTCACCAACCCTACACACTCTTCTCTAATACCATTGTCTGATTCATATTGGATTGCAGATGGCCTTTCATGGAGGTTGTGGAACTTCCTCCACACCTAACAACACTCACCTTTTTCCCACGATCCCTCAGGATAGGCTGCCTAGCACCCTCGAAAGTACTGCGCCAAACTTTCCTGGTCGTCTTCATCTAGACACACATGTATTTGATAATTTAATCTGTTCCTCACTGTAACAGCTAGGCCCCCTCCCCAGAACTCTGACAAGATGAACCAAGCGATCCTAATTTAACGAAACTCTGAGGCAAGAGAAAAAATAATTAAAAATGCCAAAAGTGCTTGGCGCCAAAATTATAGCTTGGTAGGCAAAGCTAAATACAGGTTGCCACTAAAAACCTATACCAATCAAAATAATTACACTAGAAGGATATTGCTTGAGGGAAGGATTGATAGGTTAGAAAACAAGCCCGAAGAGATCTTTAAAATAGTCAAAAAATTCTTAGACCCGGTGGCTTGCCGCCACAGTAAAGCTTCTTCGGCCAAGGGGGGCGAACAAATGGCATTTAAAAAAAAATAACATTTTAGAAATTCAAAAAGGTTTAACCATAATAGGACACCTAGTCATTGATCGACCACCCCAAGGCAATGTTGCCTGCGTACTTTCCTCTTTTGACCCTATCTCAATGATGACTCAAGAGCTGCCATTTTAATCCTTAAATCTGGTTCCCCCTCAGACCCTTGCCCTCCTTTTGTACTTGCTCAGGGAGTAGACATCATCAATCCGGTCCTGAACTCCCTACGAAACAAGTCTCAGTCATCCGGCATTGTCCCTTCTAACTAGAAACAGGCCAAAATTCAGCCTATTTTGAAAAAAACCCAATGCAGACCCAAACATTCCAAGTAACTATAGGCTTATTTCCTTACTGCCTGTCTCATTAAAACATGTGGAGAGGTTTCTAAACTGGCAGATTTGAGACTATATTGAATCCAACTCTTTCCTCCATCTCAGCCAGTCAGGGTTTAGGCCTATATATAGAACAAAGACAGAACTTCTGGGGGTGTCCGAAGTGATAAAATGTATGCTAGATGCAGCAGCAAAGGCAGTCCTGGTACTGCTTGACCACTCTGCCGCATCGGATACAGTTCCGTACTCTAGGCTACTAGCTTGTCTATTTGATACAGGCATCAGAGGCCCAGCACTGAAGTGGTTGAAAACTCCTTCCTCGAAGACAGATACCAAGAGGTTTGGATGCCACCTTACTCGTCCTGCAACAGCAGTGTCTTGGTTGGAGTGCCCCAGGGCTTGGCCCATGGCCCAACCCTGTTTAACATTTATTTGGGGCTAAAATAATCTCATATGCCAATGGCACTCAGCTGCTGCTCTCTTTCAAGAAGGGTGAGCCTATTTCCAATGATGCCATTAAAGCCCTGCCTATCAGCAGTTGTCCACTGGATGAGCATTAACCAGCTTAAATGCAACACCGACAAGACAGAGGTTCTTAGTTATGGCTTACATTTTTCCCTCAACCACCTGCATACCCATTGACCAGATGGAGCTCACCTACCAAACTTGCAAGCTGATGTAGTAAAAAAAAACTTGGGAGTCAAGTTTGACAAATAGCTGACACTACATAAACAAGTTAAAACAGAAGTCGGCACAAGCTTTGGCCTAATGGGAACTGCCGAAACATTTCTACAGATCCTCTCCTTGCCGGTGAGAAAAACTGTGATCCTGGCCTTGATTGTATCCAGGCTGGTTTATGCCAATGCCGTGTATAAATGTGTTCCACAACACCTGTTTAGGAAACTGCAAACGGTCCAGAATGCAGTGGTCCTTCTGGTTCTCAACCTACCTAGGCAAACTTTGGTCTTGTTACACCTGTCAGAACCTGCGCTGGTTCCCTGTTGATAAAAGGATCCTGTTGTCCTTATGCACAGAGCCTTGAGCCACTCTGGCCCAGAATACCTGTCTTCTAGGGTCCATTACTGCACTCCCTTTAGAACTCTTTGTTCTTCCCATGGCCATTTGGCCAAAGTTCCTAGAGTTAGGCTGACAAAAAAGGAGGTTGATCCTCTCTTTGGGGCCCTCAAGCATGGAATAAACTTACCATTGAACTTCGTCAAATTGCAAGCGAGAGGCCTTTCAGAAAACAACTCATCAAGACATGGCTTTTCACCTTCTAACTCTTCAGCCTCTGCTTCTGATTTTCTGTCTTAGTGCCGGGACACTCCTCGGAGTAGCTGTGCGCTCTAGAAATCCTGATATTCATTCATTTATTCATGGCTAGTTGGTGGTCCTAGCAAAACAAGTGATCTGGTTAATTGTTTCTTTTTGCGTCTTGGCTCACAGCTTAATAGCCTTGATTTATTGGCAACCTGTTCTTTTGGTAGTATTCCTCATGCTGATAGTGAAAAACTCACAAAGCTATACACTCTTATGTACTGAGAATTCAATTTACCACTCAAGAACTAAAAAAAACCACTTGACTGAATATCATCAGAACCATATTCCTCTCACAGTCTAGCTTCCTGTTGAAGGCCACCTCATGTAATGCCTTCAAAAACACTGTAAACAAGAGCCCTTCTACAGGGGCTGCCTACTGGTGGGGATGCATGACAGGTAGGGTCTGCATGCACCAGGATCTTGAGCCTTGCGGCGCGTTCGCCTCACTCTACAGGCACTGCTTTTTAGAGCCCCCTCCCTCCCTGATCAAACCTCTCTGAATGGGATGTGTGATATCACCGTTGCCCTTTAAGAACCTCTCCCTGAGGTACAGTCGCGCCAGTTAACGTACATACATGAGAGTGAAATCCTCATGCCACCCTTGCAGAAGTTCTGGGGTGGAAGAGGAACAGACCAGTACTGATGGGGTAAGGAGGCATTTAAGGAAGATCAACGGGGGTCCTTACGTCAAGACGAACGCAAAGTGAGACCCTATGAAAGGACCATCCTTCTCATTGCAACAGTGGGGAATTACATCTGCCCTTGTAGAACCCCAGAGTAAATGGCATTTTGCAGCCTCCCCCCCCTGGCAATGGGGAAAATGTGATACTTCAAGGGGCAATCTGATGAACTTTGCTGGTTGCACCTTAGGCTGCTTTCAAATGCCACCTCAATGGAACACTTCTCAGAGGTGGGCGAGTTGTGTTCTGTGAAAGAAGCCAAACTAGTAAGAGCAGGAGAAAGGGGGAGAGCAAATTAGGCCTAGGATGAGGACCAACTATCCTGGTGTCTCCCCTGTCCCACAATTCTGTCCATTACATACAGTCTCTCATGGTTCCTCCTCTGCCCCACAAATCCCTCTCCTTTCATACTCTATCCTGGTGCCCCTTCTGTCCCACAAATCCCTCCCCTTACATACAATCTATCCTGGTGCCTTTTCTGTACCACAAATCCCTCTCCATCCACATCTGTCCTGGTGCCTCCTCTGCCCCACAAATCCCTCTCCTTCCACGCAGTCTCTCCTGGTGCCCCCTTTGTCCCCCATATCCTTTCCGTCCATGATCTCTATCCTGGTGCCTACTCTCTCCCCTAACTCGAGTATGTCACATGGCCTGTTATGCCAGGGCCAGATCCCATCATGAGTCCCCTTTACTTCATTACACTACCACGGTATCCTATAGGTTCCTTATCGTTAGTTTATTGCATGTCCCTGCGGCTACGCCTTGGGACAGCCTCATAGTAAGATCACAGTCTCGGAGGGCAGTGGGTGTTCCTTTTCTTCTATTGTTTCCAATCCTACAGCCAGACTTCATGCGTCCTTGTGTGTGCATAATGCCGCTTGTCTACGCAGTGGTCACCACAGACCTTCTGTGTATCCACTGCCTCTGGCCGAGACCAAGGGACATAGACTCCTGCTGTGCGCAGTCTGTCCTTGTCTAGATGATGACCACTTAAACTGCTTGAGAGCCGAAACATCATAGACACATGCAGCTACAAAGACGTTTCTGCAAATCAGTTCAACGTAGAGAATAATGGGTGGAATATTATGAACTTCATAGGGGTAGTGCCCTCTGCAATTCTCTTGTTCATAATCTGATGCTGTTCTTCCATAACTCCTTTCTTTGGGCTGTTATCTCTTATCACTAGTACTGTGAATTTACTTTTCACACTGAACACATATAGGTGCGGTGTTTATTATTTAACACCTGTCTATGTCATACAATACAATATATACATTTCATTCACTGCTTATTGTTATCTATCTATCTATTGTTATCTATTGAATATCAATATCTATTGAATACCTCACCATAATTGCTCTTGAATTTCTTTCAATGACAGCTGGTTGGACACTGTTTGTTATATCCTAAGGTTTACATTTATATGTAAATCAGCCTAGGGCCTCCTAACTTCTCAGCCAGAGTGAGAGATGGTGACGAAATGTTGGTGTGACTGTGATGAATGGAATGCCTGGGTACCTGTGTGGATGAGTGGTGACCGTTGGAGAAGGGCTGAGCAGCTAGGAAGGCTGCTCCTGGTGGGGCTGGCATAGGAGATATGGGAGCTGGTGAAAGAGCTGTTACATGGCTGATCCTTGATTGATACCACTTGTCTTGGATTTCATAAAGAAGACTTAGAAACTTACAACATGGCTACAAGTGTCTTCATGTACAGAGTACAACACTGTTGTATATATTATTAAACATGTCCAACTATGGTCTGTGGTTTATAATGTTCTGTACTTCCCTTTCTGCCAGTTATCCACCTCCCGGTGGTGCTCTCACCCTCCTCTCTTCAGCTGATCCTGGAGGTTTCAATGATTGGCTGCAGCAGGAGCCTCTGTGGCACCTCTGCCTGGCCTTCCACAGTGATCCCTGTCCTGGCACCCATCTTCTCTGTTCAGAAAATGGATATTTAGGCTGAAGACAGATCTCTCTCTGGTCAGCAACAATTCATTGCTGTCTCCTTGCTTCTTTTAGTCCATTTCATACCCCAAAATCTGACATTAGAGATCAATGGATTAAAAATCTCGAGGCCTTCCACCACATATCCCAGAAGTTGAAAACCACGCTGTCTTACCTTCCTAGGGCAACTTCTCTTTAGGGTTCTTCATATTTGTGATTTGACCTTTTCATTCTCCCTCATTTTCTCTTTTATTCTTTCCCGTTTTGTGTTTTTTTTTCACCCCCTTGTTTCTGTGTTCTTTTTTTCACTCTTCTTCCGAATGTGGTTTATTTTTTCAGTGTTACCCCCACTTTTGTGGTTTGCTTTTTCAATCTGACAATTTTTGTTATAGACTTTTTGTTACTTTCCCTTTTTAGGTCGAGCATTCAAGACCTTTTGTATATACTTTAGTAAATACTTATATGTGTATGTAGTTTGTGGGCTCTGGAGATCAGCCCTAGGAGTTGTCTGCTCCTGCTTAGCGACTTGGTTTTCTGTTCAACTGCCTCCATTTAACTGTCTTGATAGAAAATGATCAGTAAAGGTCAGTAAAATACCAGAACTGGTTTATACTGAGGGATTTTGTTTTTTATTATTTTTCTGGCAACTCCCTCTATTTAACTTTCTTTATAGAAAACGACCAGCAGAGTTCAGTAAAATACCAGAATCACTTTAGCATTCTCTAGATTCCTATCCATAGAAATCGTCTTCCACAAGCACCCGTAGGCAATAATAATTTTTTCAAATCTTGTATTTTCAGTAATATGACCACCGAAGGCCCCGATTTTATATTAAAAACAGATTTGGATCATACCATTTCCTGCTGAAAGGCAATATTTCTCTCCATGTGTTGCCATACCTGGGGTATCACGCAGTTTGGTGCCTCCATGTTAAAGAACAGTAGATGTTTCAGCACCCAGGCTAATGTGCTGCATGACTAAATACATATAAGGTCTAAAAGGCGAGACCGATTGCATTGCAAATGCTTGTTTGTACTGTTTCTACTCCCTCATTTGTGTCTTTTTCACGCGCACCCTTCCTTCGCTTTGCTATTTTTTACACTTCGCTTTCTTGTATGCTTTATTTACTATTGCCTTCTGTGTTTTGTTTTTTGCACTCTCGTTTGTGTTTTATTGCTTTCATTCTCTCCCTTCTGTGTGCTTTGTATTATCACTCCTAGTCATTGTGTACTGTATTTTTTACCTTTTCCTTCACCTTCTACAGCCACATAGACTCAGAAGCGGTAGATCTGCCTTCTCCGGGGCCTTGGTGCTTGGATGGTTTTGCTTTGGTGAACAGAGGTGGAGACCTGCCCAAAACCATTGACAGCTTCCTGCTTCCAGTGTAAGTTCTGGTCATGTTCAGGGTAAATTCATTCTGGGTCCATTGTGAGAAATACTGTGGCAGAGGTAGGGCTCTGAAACTTTATATATGTAGGATATGTAATATATTTAACAAACATTTATACGGTAAGAATGTACCACAAAAATACAGTTTTTGAGTTTTCCTGCCACCATCTTTGGGGGGTCACTGCACCTTTAGCTCATATATTAGTAGACTGTGTCCATGGAAGCCTTTTCCATTAATAACCTAGTAGTACTAATCCGATCTCTGTCCTCGCTGTCCACTCCCAGGCCCTTCTGCAAAGGCTATTTCTCTAACAAATGCCAGATTCAGCGGTTTAGAAGCAGCCTCCCTAGTTGGCATGGAGCCGGTCATACACAAAGTGTTACATACATACGTACATGTGATTCAAAGATGGGCCCCTATGATTTCCATCTTTTAAACAAATCTTTCTGATACTGCTGTTGACCTCTGTCACCTCTTCTACATATGATCTTATTCTGCTTGGCGGAGGCCATATTGTGCAGCTGGGGGTCGCCATTTTGTTTTCATCTTGCCTCCTGTGAACCAGGATGTGATGCACCTAAGAAGATCAGAGTGCTTCCAGTTCAGGTCACCGCTACTAATGCTCCAGCATTCCTTTGTGAGAAAAAAAGTAATAGAACCACCAGTATTAAGCCTCCTTTTTATGTTTGAAGTTCTGGACAAATGAAGTTCTCTTCCTCCTTCCGACAAACTGCGCGGACTCGCTATTAGGCAGTTGAGCCTCACTTGTTGAAACAATTCTCCCCGAATCTTTACAAGCTTCACAGAGCCTGGGCCTCTAAACCTAGGTTGTGTTTTGGTGAATGCGGCCTTTGCTATGATGGGCATTTTAAGAAAAGCTAATCCGTAGTGTGCCATGTCATGCTTGGTTTGGAGGTGTACAGTTTAGCACCTGCCCATTAAGGCACAGTACAGACGCCCTATAAGCATGCAGAAATCCCAAAGCAGAGGAGGCCATGGTCAAATGAGTGAGCATGGTATCTCAGGGTGTAAGCAAAGGGAGCAGCTCCTCTCTTCCTCTTGGCCTCCAACACCACTTGTGATGACATCTCAACCCTCAACGCATTCTATAGATTGTTTAACTGCATGTGCATATGGACAGATGACGCTAAGCTTTAGTCTCTGACTCCTTGCAGTGCAAACACCCCATCATGTTGTAGTGGCACACCAGCTCTGCACCCGGCTTTGAGAGGGGACTCTGGCCTAAGCTACCACTTGGTCCATCCTACACTGCAGAGGGCTCCATTGAAGCTGTTGGCATAAACCAGCAATTGTTACTGATTCAGCTAAGCAGTGGAATCAGAGTGACCCTTGGGGTGCACAGGCAAGCAGACATTGAAGTCAAGGAGAGTCCTACTATTCATGATTGCAAATGTTGTCTCAATATCCTGTTGCTATGTTGCGAAAAGGTGTATCAGAACTGATAGATGTGTAAGAGGCAGGGGAAACCCAATCAACCCTTGTAGGCTTGGGCACTGAATATTTAAAGTCACAGTGTGCTAAAAGGGACTTATTCAGGAACAGAGAGTCTTAGTTATGAGTCGTACATGCGTAACAAACTCAGGTGTATCTGCAGAGTATCACACTATGTTTTTAACTAGAATCAATCACAGGAAGGATAATAAAAGAGAACACACGGAGAGAATTTATATTTCTGAAAAAATTATTATTCTGTATTCAGTGATGAAACAATGTATTTACATCTTGGGAGACGGGTACATAGAAATAAATCAAAGCAAAAAACTGAGAACAGAGGTATAGTTAATCACACTCCTTCAGTTCACAGCTAAAACATCAACTCCCGGTCAATGTAACATACAACCAAAAATAATTAATAAACAGTGGTCGAATGTTGGTGACAACGCAACACTTTAGGAGATGATGGAGGTGTCAAAACTGATAGATGGCACTGAACCTCCTATAAATGCCACAGCACTGTTTACAATACATGCCTCACCCAAAAGCAGTTACATTTTATAGCAGCAGTTTGACTCCAAGTCTTCCAAGATGAATTGAAGCCATAAGATAGAAGGCTGGGCAAAGTTTTCATCGCAGCCGCACCTCGTCGCAGGTACTTACCCTCCAGAAAGGTGGAAGGCAACACCTGAAAACAAGATCTACTAACTAAAGAAAACTTTCGACCCAGGACTTCCTACTGAAATCTTGCTTCTGAAAGAATGCTTTTTTTCCTGGTGAAAGCTTAGCTTTTTTAACCATGAATTTGAACCCAATATAACTTTTATAAGTTTTTTTGTTTTAACGAGTCAATCTTTTTTTCAACTTTCATAAAATGTTACTGTGTTATTAAAACAGCGCTAACCGTTTAAAGAACTTCTAAGAATGAACAATTGTAGCTATTTTAAAACCAACAAATGTCTATCAATAACGTTTAGAGCTTAAAACAGTGTTTCTAATGTTTGCAGAAAAGGTATATCTTATGGAAGTGTTTTAAAAGGTTATATACGTTATGCTAGTGATTTATATATTTTAAAATAAATATTCTTTTGTTTTAGATAATAAACATTATGTAGGCATTTTTAAAAAGCAATGGCAACTTTTTAATATATTATTAAAAATACAATATGTAAACACAAAACATATTTTACAATTAACTTACAAGCCCTACGAGCTATGATAAATACCCAGATGATTCTGGAATTGAAGTCTCTGCTGCTTTCCAAGTCGAGCTGCTCCTCTCCAGATTGCCTGCTGGCCTTGGAAAATATGGAAACGTCATCATCATCATTATTATCAGTCTCTATTTCGGTAAAAATATCATAAAAGACACAGGGAATCGAGGGACAAATTTTGCACATATTATTATAAATTGGACAATGCTCTTCATTGATAAAAGCAATACAATTAAAAAATATCATTGGATATAAAAATTAAACTAACAGACGTTAAAAGAACAGACATTAGGACCTACCCGGTACTATGTAGCTCTCAGTAATCTTCTTGAGTTTATACCAGCTGGGAAGATAGATATGCAGCCTGAGCAAAGTCCCATTCCAGAAGTAAAGATATGTTTGATTACATTAATTATGTTCGCCAGTGCAACGGGGTGTAGTGTTCATCGCAAATATCATTCCGCAAGAAGGGTTGAAGTGCTAATTTAGCAACGTCCCGCTGCTAAGATGCAGACAAACTATACAAATTTGGCATGAACCAGATTCTAATGCAGATGCCTTGGCTGCTGTTAGTTACATTCTTCAATTAGGCAAATCATTTTTTTTGTTGTTTCAAAAATAAAGTTTATTTAGACCATTTGATCTATAAACCACAGCTCATACATTATCATTTAAAAATCTACACCACAATCATTGTTTCCATCACAGGTTCATGTCCACGTGGAACGTGAATGTGCAAAATCTGGCAAATAACTGTTATTAAAAAAGCAAATGCTAAAGAAATCAGTCACATACGTAATAGAAGCATTAAAACATTTCATACTAACATATAAAAGGACTAAAAAGTATTACTTGCATTTTTAAGTTTGCTGTTCTGTATGGCAAATGTGTTTAATGGGAATTAAGCGTGTACGCTGCTCACAGGGCTGAGCCGGGAGGGAGTCAACGCCCTCCTTCTGATTGCCCATGCATTTCCCAAGTATTTTGCATCCGTGCACACAAATAGGGGTCTGGCATTCGATTTTAGTATGTGCAGAGCCGCTCTAAAGTCTCGGGTACCAAGTTCTCTGCAGACAAGAGAAAGCCATCTGCTCCTAGGTTTGGTGTATGCTTTACATGCAAAGAAGAAGTGTACCATGGATTCTTGTGGACAAGGACACGGCTGTGCTTTGTTATGCAACCAATAATTTGTGAATGCAATAATGGGCAGGCTGCCAAGCCTGAACTGGCTGTGTAGCTTCATATCAGCCGCCACTTTAATGATGTCAAGGCAACATTCGAGGGTACAGCTCTGCTTGAAATCACTGAATTCCTCATTCACTCTCCCCTGATCGCCAGCTAAATAGGCGATGCGCTCAACTCCTTCCCAATAGAGAGATATGATTTGTCTTCAAGCAAGGGGTACTGAGCAACCAATGTCGTGTCCTTCAAGGTCTATGTGTGGCATAAGAATTTTGACATGTTTGGTCCAACCAATTTTGTGCATGGTGTCTAAGGCACAGATCTCCTGGAAGGCAGCAGCATAGGGCAACAGTTCCGGGGTGGAAACAATCCGCTGCCAGAACAGTAGGGGACGGAGCTTCGCTAGGTCGCTTATGGGTTTGATGCCCATGTTGTCGTATCCCCTGGCCTCACAGAACACACGCCAGACGTCGTGGTGTTACCAGGTAACCTTTATTATATTTGCATCATGGTTGGTCATGTAGCGTCCCTCGCCCTGCGACCTCTCGCCCTGAGGTCCAGTCCTTCTGTGTCCCTGATACCTCCCCTGACCGGATGTGGTGTCCGGTGTCCCTCGTCCCTGACCCTCAACTTGCAGGGTCCCAGTGCCACCTGGGCACGACATCTCCCCCTTTCTTGTAAACAACTTTGATTGTCCTTTGCTCCATGTCTCGTGACGGAGAGAGAGAGAGAGAGAGAGAGAGAATTCTCTCACATGTCAGTTCTGGCATCTCCGCCTCCTTACATCTCTTCAATCAGTCTTTTTGTCTTTTTGCATTCTCTCTTTGGTCGCTGGTCCCGGGGGTCTGTTGGTCGCTCCGCCTGCGGCGCATCCCCCGTCTGCAACTTGTTTTGGCCCCTCTTCTTCTTTGGTTCTCAGTTCTTTGAAGTGAGAACTGTTCCGTGTGACATGGTGCTGGCCTGCTGATGCGGTGATCATTGGTCCAGTTATTCTTGTTACTTTTAGCGGTTCTTTGGAGAAAGCGCTGTCTGATTTCCTTGTTTGCTGCTGTCTCACGAGCACCATGTCTCCTTCCTCTATTTTGCTAGTTGTCGCGTGCCTTCTTTGATCGGCATATCTCTTCATCTTCTCCTTCTGTTCCTGGTCTCTTCTGGCAATGTCTTTATGTTCTGCCTTCTCTCTTTCTTTGAGTTGTGGCAATCTTGTTTTACTTGCTCGCCCAAACACCAGCTCAGCGGGACACCTTCCCGTGGAGCTGTGCGGGGTATTTCGATAGTCCCTTAGTACTTGACATAGGGCCTAGCTAATCGATATCTGTGTCAGCTTTGCCCTTTGTACTGTCTTTTTGATGGTCCCCATGAACCGCTCTGCCATCCCATTTGCTTGCGGCCACAGTGGTGTTATTCGCCAGTGGTTTATTCCCAGGTATGCCATGAATTTATTGAACTCTTCCCCTGAGAATGGCGGACCATTGTCTGTTTTAAGTGTGTGAGGTGAGCCCCATGCTTGAAGAACATCGTCTAGCACTGGTAGTGTCACGCTCGCTGAGGTTGATGATATGGGTCTCACTATGGGGAACCTTAAATACTCGTCTATGATCACCAGCAGGGAGCTTCCAGTCTCCAGCGGGCCGTAGAAGTCTGCTGCTAGCTCCGTCCACACCACTGTCGGTAGCGGGGACACTTGTAGCGGTTCTGGTTTGGACATTGACCCCGTTATTTGGCAGACATGACAGTGTGTCACTGTCTCTTCCACCATGTTGTCTAGTCCTGGGAACCATACCTTTTCCCGCAGCATCTTTTTTGTAGCTACCATGCCCCGGTGTGATTCGTGTGCTAGCTCCACGGTTCTTCTACTCAGGGTCCTGGGCATTACGATCCTTGTGCCTCTCATTATTATCCCTTTTTCAATTTCAGATAATTCTTCGTTGACTCTTTTGAAAGCCAGCAGTTCCTCTTTGTCTACTCCCCTCTCCACACTGGTGTTGGCGTTTACGTGTCTCCATCGTTGTGTTTTGGTGATCCTCATTATCTCCTGCATGGTATCGTCTTTTTTTGTTTCATGTTCTAGTTCTTCTAGTGTTATTGTTGCAGGCGTGCTTAGCTTCAATGCGAAATTGAGGTATTCTTCCGCCATTGTTGTTGATTCTGACTTTTTTGGTAAGGGGTGTCGTGACACATAGTCAGCTGGATTTTGCTCCTTTCCGGGCTTGTGGATTATCTTGAAATTGTAATCCATCAGTCTGATCCCCCATCTTTCTATCCTTGGCGGTATTTTTGCATTCGAGTTGCCGTATATTGTTATCAGCGCCTGGTGATCCGTTATGATTGTGAAGGGCTTCCCGTAGATGAACATGTGGTAGTGTTCGCAGGCCCATACCACTGCCAAACTCTCCTTCTCGGGCTGGGAATATCCCTTCTCAATGTCTGACAGGCTCTTGCTTCCATAGGCCACTATGTTTCTTGGGGAGTCTTTTCCTGGTTGGTGCTGTGCCAAGATTGCCCCTAGTTCGACTGGACTCGCATCCACAGTTAGTTCTGTGCACAGCTTGGGGTCAAAGTATGCTAGGTGATCCACCGCCGTTACAGCTCTCCTTATTTCTTCGAACACTTTGTCACACTTCTTTGTCCACACGAAGCTCTGTCCTTGCTTTGTCAGCTCTCGTAGTGGGGCACTTACAGTGGCAAAGTCTTTGATGTAGCGCGCGCAGTAGCTTTCTAGCCCCAGAAATGACCTTACCTCCGCCACATCGGTGGGTTTCCTCGCCTTTTCTAAGGTCTCCACCTTGCTGTGATCCGGCCTCATTCCTCTTTTGGAAAAGATGTGGCCGAAGAATCCAAGTTTGCTCCGCCCCAGTTCACATTTGTCTTCGTTGAGTGTCAAACCCTCATTCTCTGGTTGCGAGCACACTTCTCTGAGTGCTTGGTCGTGCTCCTCATCTGATTTTCCGAATACCAGGATATCGTCGCTGTAATTTAGGCTGTTCTTGACCGGTCTTATTATTTGTCGTATTGTCTCTTGAAAGATTTCTGCTGCGGATGAGATCCCGAAACTCAGGCGCTTGTACCTGAACAGGCCTAGATGAGTGGAGAACGTCGTGATGTATCGCGACTGAGGGTCTAGTTCCAGTTGGTGGTACCCTTTGCATAGATCTAGTTTCGAGAATCTTCTTGTGCCTGTGAGACAGCTGATCCTGTCGTCCAAATGTGGTCCTGGATGACGCTCTCGCTCAATTGCTTTATTTGGGATTCTCATGTCCACACAGATTCTTATTTTTGATTTGTCTTTCTTTGGGACAGCTACTATTGGCGATACCCATGGTGTCGGACCATCTGCGGGCTCTATTATGTCCTGTTTTAGCAGCTCTTCCAGTTCTTCGGCCACTTGTGGCTGCAGGTGTATGGGTACTCTCCTGTGGTGTTGTGCCACTGGCCTGATCGTCTCATCAATGTGCAGTGTTATCTGCCGTCCCTTTAGTTTTCCTAGTCCATTTAGCAGTTTGGGGTATTCTTTCAGAATGCTTTCCCTGCCCGACATGTTGTATGTCATCTCCATCAGCCCCATTACTTGGGCCGTGACGTTGCTCAAAAGGCATGGCGCAGGAATGTCCCCTTTTAGCACTTGTATTTCTTCTCTCAGCCTTTGATCCTTGTATTGTAGTTCTTCTTTGAACTTTCCCAAATTTATTACTGGTGTCTTCGCCCCCCACGTGAACACTTGTACTCTCGATGGCTTCAGGGTTGGTTGCACCTTCATTCTTTTGTATTCGGAGACGCACATGATGTTGCACGTTGCTCCGCTGTCCAAGACGAACTTCGCTTCGTGTGGCCCTACATTTATTGTTACCGATTCAGTCTTTTTTATTTTCGTTTTGTCCACCAGACATATTCTCTCTTCACTTTCTTCTTCTTCTTCTTCTGATTCAGTGGTGATATTTGTCATGAGGTATAGCCGTTCTGTTCTATCTTCCTCACTTTCTTCCCCTGACTCTGCAGACGAACTTCTCACTCCCGCTTCCACATGCCTGATGTGTCTGCTGGTTGGCATCCGTGCTCTTCCAGGTCTTCCGCTGTCATTTCTAAATTGTGTCCCTTGGCACACGCTGGCGTAATGATTCCGCCCGTTGCATTTGCAACATGTCTGGCCGAATCCTGGGCACTGCCCTCTGTGTGGAAACTCCAGTCCACATCTGTAGCAGGTTCCCTCCGGTTGCTTTTTTCCTGCCTGGTCTCCTCTGTCTTTCTTCCAATTTCCTGGCCGATTGTTAGTGGTCATTCGTTGTATCTGTTCTCCTCCTCTTGTCTTACCTCGTTCCATCTCTTTTGCGTGTGCAGTCGCTCTTGCTTCCGCCCTTCCTAGCGCAAGGATGTTCTCTAGGGAGATTGGTTCTTTTAGTACCCTTGCTCTGAATTCTATGTCGCGGCATCCTTCAATGATGCGCAGTCTTATTGCCTGCTCATTGTCGAACTTGTCGAATTCGCAGTGAGTGACCAGTTTCCGCAACCTCGTTGCGTATTCATCCAGGGATTCCTCCGCCTGTTGGAACGCGATCATGAAGCTATACCTCTCAAAGTCCACGTTTCTTTGTGGGTCAAATTTGGCCGTTAGACACTTTATTAGCTTGTCATATGTGTCAATGTCGCCTTTTGGCAGGGTCACTAGCAAATCCTCTATTTCGTCTCCAACTAGATTTATGAAAAGTCCTCGCTTCTTGGCCGCTGTCACATCAGTGGCATCGATGTTATTTTCAAAACGTCTCACCCATTTCTCCCATCTGATCCCAGTCTGGGGTTCAGATAAACGAAATGGTAGTGGCCTCCTATATTGAGCACTTGGTTTTGGGTCTGCCATTTGCACTCCCTCCTTTGTTCTTTTGTCTTGTTTCTTTTATTTGTGGGTGGTGCTCTCTATATAGTGTTTCACCTTTCCTTCTCCCTTTAATGTTCTTTATTTTCCCTTCGCTCCTTATTTTCCATTAAATGCAGTCTTTATATCCACTTTCGTTGTGTTGGCTTTTCCACAGTTTTCTGGCAGTTTTCGTCTTCTTCGCACTTTGCCTGGCCTCAAAATGGCCGCCGCACTTGTTCTCGGTTCCTATTGGCTTGTATAGCCTGACTCTAAGATGGCCGCCGTCTCCTCGCGGGACTTCGCGGCCAATCGCGATGCAGCCTGACTTCAAGATGGCCGCCACTCTTGTTCTTCGTTCCTATTGGCCCTCGCGCCTGGCCCCAATATGGCCGCCGAGACTCTCGCGAGAGTTCGCGCTGGCTTTTTTTAAATTCTTCGAAGCTCGCGCTCTTTGGCTGGCGCTTACCGAAGTTGTTGCTTCTTCGTTCGTGGCGGTCGGGGTGGGCTCCCACGTTGCTGCTTGCTTCTAAATGGCGCTTCACTCTTCCCTCTTTCTCTTGACCACGACGCGATCCAGGGTGGGCTCCTGGTTTTCAAATCGCGATTCCTGCATGCTGGATTCAGATCCCATCCTCGTCGCCAGATGTCGTATCCCCTGGCCTCACAGAACACACGCCAGACGTCGTGGTGTTACCAGGTAACCTTTATTATATTTACATCATGGTTGGTCATGTAGCGCCCCTCGCCCTGTGACCTCTCGCCCTGAGGTCCGGTCCTTCTGTGTCCCTGATCCCTCCCCTGACCGGATGTGGTGTCCGGTGTCCCTCGTCCCTGACCCTCACCTTGCAGGATCCTAGTGCCACCTGGGCACGACACATGTCGAGCAGTATTGGGCGAGTGGGGGTACTCTGTGGCAAAGAAACCAAACCTGTTCTCCAGGGATGTCAGGTCATTTGTTCTTGCCATGTCCCACAGCTCAGCTCCATAGAGTGCACTGCTCATGGCCTTGCAACTATACAGTTTCAATGCTGGTGAAACAGGCTTGGTGTGAGAAAGGCGATGTTCTTTGCGCAGGGCCCCGGTTACCTGGGAGAATTTGAGGAAGGCCTTGTTAAGATGGTGGATCCAGGCATGCTCTTATTCCCAGGTAATTGAAGGAACAGACTCTCTCTAGTAGGACATTCCCTAGGAGCAGATTGCCCTTGAAGGACGTGTGGGGATTTAAAAGCATGAGCTTGGTTTTTGATGTATTAATTTCACACCCCCTCCTATCGCAAAAGAGCTTGAAATTATCAAATAGTTTTTGCAAGCCCTTTGGGGTCTTCAAGACAAGAAGTGTATCGTCTGTGAATAGGCGGGTGGGTATTCTTTGCTTTGCTAAGGACGGGGCATCCACTGGGATGAAAGATAGAACCTCAGCAATGTGGTTGATGTACAATGAGAATAGAGGGCCAGGACACATCCTTGGCGGACTCCCCTTGAAGGGATTGGTGACCTGTCCTTGGCTACCCCACCTGACCCTGGCAAAATTCTCATCATGGAGCCTAATTAGGAGTGCAAGGATGCCCGTAGGCATGCCCATCTCTCTGAGCACCTGCCATAAATTGTCCCTGGGAACAAGATCAAATGCGTTTTTTAAATCGATAAATGCAATGTACAGGCTTCTTTTGCCCAGCAAAACCACCTTCCAGTACAGCATAAACAGTCGAAAGACCTGATCGACTGTACCCGTTTTTCGCCGGAAGCCCACTTCTGTGATTTTGGCTAATAGCAAGCGACAGACAACTAATCGGATGGTAGTTTGCAGGTATAGACCTGATGCCCTTATTGTAGATGGGGATCACTTCAGCCCCTTTCCAAGATTCTGGGATGCTCCCTCCTCCCGCAATATCATTGGCAAGGGTTAGTATGTATGCAGGCCAGTTTTCCCTGTCAGATCTAAAGAGATCCCCTGGGATGCTGTCAGGGCCAGAGGCCTTGGCAGGTGTAATTGCATCCAGTGAGGCCAGTATTTCCTCTCTAGTAAATGTTAGATCGTGTGGTAGTTGCATTAGATCAGGAACTGCAGCTTCCATGGCATAACTTGTGAAGGTTGAGTAGAGAGAGTCAAAGTGTTCCTGCCACAGATGGGCCAGGATGTTGTTAGCTAGAGGTGGGGACCTTTCGCAGTTGCCCTTACCCATGAGTAATCAGAACAGTCGGGCATCTGGACTTGAAATGGACTCGCCAAGTTCTGCCCACCTCCTTTCGTCCCAGTCCCTCTTGGCCTTCACTTGGGCCGATTGGTACAGCCTCCTCAGTCCCCAAATTGTCGGTATATCCCCATGCCGTAGGGCAAGGGACTGCTGTCTTTTTAGGGATCTGCACTCTTTTGAGAACCAGGAGGTAATTTTCTTAATTTTTGCTTTGCTCGACCTAAGTTTGTGTTGGTGGACAATAACATTTATGTCTAGCTGATCAAAAAAAGTCGCTCTAGCTAGCACGTATGGGAAAGTCTCTTGACGGGAATGACAGGAATTCTAGATGGTTCTCGAGATCGCATTTTAAGGTGTCAAGCTTGGATTCGTCCGCCAAAATTGTTGACCATTTTAGCCGGCGATTATCATTGGAGTAGATCACCTCCCTTGTAGAGGGAAGGTCATAGACTGCCTTGGCATTCTCAGCCCTCGGTTGCTCAATTATAAGACTCAGAGGATTGTGGTCGCTTTCGCATGTCTGAATGATAGACATGTCAACTACAAGTGGCCATAGGCAGAGGTCCACAAGAATATAATCGATCCGGCTCGACCATTTGGGCCCAGCAAAAATCATTCCTCCTTCTTTGTCTGATGGGTCCTTCCATTGGCAACCCGTAACCTATGTGAAAGGGTAAGGGAATTTAACTGAATTGCTGCTTGGGACCATTTCTTTATTGGTGGCAAGTCCAATGACGGAACTAAACACATGTTATCCTCCTCGTTGATCTCAAGGATATCTTCCCGGTCGAGGGGCTCAAATGTGATATTAAAATCACCTGTCGCAACTAGGGGAAGTTCAATTTGTCTTGCATCCAGTAACTTGTCTAGTGACTGCAGAGTAGGTGACCTGCCTAGTCTGAAACCCCTTGCATAGACATTTACAATATCTAAGGACTTTCCTTGGGGGCCTTTGAGTCTGACCCAGAGGAGGTCACTTTTGTTGGTGTGAAGTTCCTCTGTTTCATGATTTAGTGCAATTTGGATCAGAATGAGTAGACTCCGGAGAGGTGACCATGTTTAGAGGGAATTGCCGGTTTATAGAACGTGGCAAACCCTAGGATATAAACAGATGTCAGACTCTAGGTTTCTTGCATGATACAAATATTGTGCTGGTTAATTATCCCATGCCAGTGGGGGAGACCTAGTTTCCCCCTGTTTTACGTTTTGTTAGCTCTACCAGTTGCATTGGGCTGAAGGGCGGCGATGCTGCAGCTGGATCAACCATATCGGAGTTCAAGCGGATATGTGTGGATTCATCCACATCCTGGACATTTTCCCCAAGTTGAAAATGAGGTACAGTGAATGGGGTGGGATGGGGCCTTAAAATCACTGCCTCATGCTCCAGGAGATCACCTTCCGGACCTATGTTTGTCGGTGTAGGAATTAGATCGGAATCGAAAGTGGAATTACACGCATAATTCTGAGAGGGATCTGGGAATAGTCAGTCAATCTATGACGCATCTCCTAGCCCTCAAGATGTCATCCTTTATCACTAAATTGACAGCCCCTTACCTGCCTAATCCAATGGATGGCTTTGTTTTTTTGGGCTTCGCCATATTCAGATTTGTTTTTACAGTCGAGCTTTGGTACATTGTTCATGAAGATATTAGACTGAGGAATGACTTTGGAATTGGACGTGGCCTTAGAGATAAAGGGGCCTCGCTACGGCCTTCAGGTCGAGGGAATGGGTCATTCACCTTAGCAGTGTAGGACCCAGTCAGACCCCTACAATGTTCTTTGTAGCCTCCTAGAGTAATATCGTGATTAAGAGAATTGCAACGGTGGCCCCCCTTGCCGCCACCTCGATTATCAACTAGAAGTGCAGGAGTGGTGATTAAAGTGTTAGATATTGCTTGTGTGTTATGAGTATTAGGGTGATTCCTTTATTGATGACCAGGGTTCAATGTTGCTTCTGTACATGCGTTTTATTCAGAAAATCATTTAGAATGCTCTGCAAAGTAAAGAGGGAGTGGCCTTAACAATCTCTAAGTTGTGTTATTGTCTCTTTGTGGCACATGAAGTCAGAGCTGTCCCGCTCAACAAGGCGTCTCCCTGCAGTGCACAGGTAACGCTTCGGAGCCTCACACCTGTTCCTGTGGCCTTGTGTGCTGTGTGTGCTGGGCAACATGCCCAGTTGAGTGTCTTTAACACATATTGGTCGCAGACTATTGTTATTAGTGATGGTCCTCTGAAACCCTGAACCTTGCATGTTGACGGGGTTCGATGGCACTTGCTACATGATGGATGTGACCAAGATTTAGTAACCTTTGCAGATTTATCAGCATACTTTGCTAAATCTTGGCATGGCGGTTGTTCAGAATGAGGTCTTGTGCATGCATTGTGGTAAATAAGATAAGTCCTTGTCTACAGAAGACCTAAACTGCTTTTCAGGTAAATCTCCAGCTTTTCTCTGTAGTTCAGCCTCATCTCAACTCTTGAACCCCTGGGAAGTGGGACTCAGTGGGCCTGGAATCACCCACGCTTACAATTGATGCAGTGTATTCTATCTGTGTGTCCTGTAGTCTGCTGTAGAGGGTGTTATAGGCCTGCTGTTTGTGAGTGGTTCTGAGGTGTTGGAGTGGGGTGTGCTCTGCTGTCCCACCTTGTTACCCTTTCCACACACCCTTTTTTCTACTCCTAGTATCTAGCCCTTGTCTGTCCTTCTGTAGACTGTGGTCGTCGGCCTGAAGTGGGGCAGCGCATCATTGGCGGGTCCCCGTCATCTGAGGGAAGCTGGCCCTGGCAAGTCAGCCTACATTGGGACGGGCAGCATGTTTGCGGCGGTTCCATCATCTCGTCGCAGTGGGTCCTGAGTGCTGCCCACTGCTTTGTGCTGTGAGTATCTCTTTGGATATGTTATGTGAGTAACCTACCCCGGTGCTACAGTTCTCATGTTAGCCTTTGTGCGTTGAGGACCTCCCCTACCCTGATTGATACTCAACTGTCCATTTGTGCTGTGAACATCTCCCTCTTCCAGGTCTGGTCTATGAGTTATAAATATGCTCAGAATATCCTCTAAGTGTTATCTGCTAATTTGTGTCCTTCGTGTACATGTTTTAAGTACCCTTAGTGTACGCGCTGTAACTTTACTCTAAACGTATGTTGAGAATGCACTTCATGTATGACCTCAAGTGTCCTCTGAGTGTATGCTTTGAGTTTCATGACTGAAATTCTCTTCCTTGTTTTACAAACCTTACTAAGTTGGTCTAGACATTCGTCATGGATTTCTCATTCAATAGTCTGTGCTTCCTGCCCACAATCCTCTGGCAAGCTGAGTTATTGCTTTCTACAGCACACATTTTATCAGGAGAATGCTGACAATATTACAATAGTTTTGTCCAGTTTTGCCTCACAAGTCTTTTTTATGGCGGTCAGCTGTGCTGTAAATGATCACCCCCATGTCTGCCATCTTTTCTCTCTCTTTCTGTCCAAGAGTTTTAGGCACTACTCTTACCCGGGTTCATTGAGCCTTGTTCTTGGAGGCCATCTGAATCTATGGGTCAGCTACTAATATTGCCCACCCTCATTCACTAGGCTCAAAACCATTGCCTTTACCTTCTTTAGTTGACATTTCTCATTCAAGCTGATCAAGCATGCGCTATCCTAGATTTTGCAATCTGCCACCCTTGGCTGAAGACCTGGCTCTATGAGGGCCAAGTTTTGACCAGACAAACTATTCACTGGCTGTTTTTCCGTGGTACCAGCAAAAGAACTCACAAAGATAAGTACTTGCTGGTGAGTTCAGATGTGATCTCAAGTCACAAGGCTGGTGTGTCAGAACTTGCTTCAATTTGCACAGGTGCAATTTAACCACAGACCTAGCTTCCCATGGTTAGTTACACTGTCCTTGGAACCCCATGCCAGCATTGTTGCGATTAGTAAAAAGATGATTGCCCTACATTGACCACTCATTCTAAAGCCAAAAGGTAATTTGTCATGGTGAGCCTTGATTATCTGACATAGCATTGATTGCCCTGAGGGTCATGTCTCTTTTGCACCCCATGGTTGTGACTCTTCCTTTGTTCACCCGAGTCCCACCCCACATGCCCCTAAGCAAGGCTGCCTTTAACAAGTAGATCTTTCTACCCTGTATTCCAGGTCCGGCCTGTTTACCGTCAATAACTGGAGGGTCCATGCTGGCTCCACCTTGATTGGGGGATCTGGGATTTATTCAGTGAAAAAAATCTACTACAACGCGCAGTTCTCCACATCTACCACTGACTACGATGTGGCCCTGCTGAAGACATCTATACCTCTACAGTTCTCAGGTGACCTGGCCTCATGTAAGAAGAAAGTGTGATATTAGTTACCACAGGCTGTCTCACTGCTGGAATTCCATGTAAAAACACAGATTGCAATAAGACATATAAAATCTTGACAGTATGTCAATTTAATATAGCCTTATAGCCCGCCGTAGTGGGAAATATCAGCCAATAAAGGCCCGCTCCAGCGTTAAAGGTGAGGGCCTTTAACAAGGGAGCGGACCTTTAATGGCTGGTATAGCCCAGATACAGTGTGCTATAAGCCTTTTAGAACATTCCGCCCCTAGAGGGCAGCATGTTCTAATTTGTAAAATAAAGGCTTCAGGAAGCCAGAGGGGGTTGAAATACCCTTTGGGCTCTGTGAGGCCTTTGTTCACAGAAACAGCTGTGAAAGGCACCAGGCTTTTACCAGCCAATAGAAACCCGGGGCACTCCACCATCTTCAATGGAGCTCCTGACATTCCAAAGTTCTAATGTGAATTTAATTCTTATATCTACCCAAAGTCACATCCCACATATTTGTGTGCTGGTATAATTTTCTTATTCCAAGTCCAGTCCTAGCATATTTGGTGTAAGCAGTTAATAGTGGATTTACATTTTGTAGGGAAATATTTATGCAAGGTTGAGGTGTTGGTAGTCTAACTTTTGGGGTTTATGTTTTGAAGGTTGTGTTTTCACACACACCCCAGGCTTGCAGTGGCCAGCAGTTTTTCACAGTGTTTCTATCGGTTTCTATTCCCCTTGACAATGATGTGTGCACGTAATTGTACACATGCACCATTTAACTCCTTCCTGTCTATTCTGACTCTCCTTTCTCTCACACTCTCCCGCAGCTTCCCCAACATAGTCCCTGCAGCATCTTGTGAGCTCCCTCCATCTTTCCCAGGGGCCCCTGCTCCTGACTTTCTGGGTCTACTAAAAAATCAACCACATTAGTCTACATATTAACCATAAGTGTCTTTAGAAGAAGGAATTGTCCCGGAGGGCTGGAGGGTTGGAAGCAAGCGGTGGTGACTCCACTGATTAAAAAGCCCTCTCTGGACCCGACAATCCCTGCAAACTTTAGACCCATCTCTCTCCTGCCATATCCGGTTAAAATCCTGGAAAAGGCAGTTAGCAGGACTTTATCGTGCTTCTTGGAGGTCAATCATCTGCTTGACAGAGATCAATTTGGGTTTCGCCCAGGTCATGGGACTGAGACGGCTCTGGCCACCATGCTGGACAATCTACGTATGCGAGCCGACAACGGGAATGCTACTGTTCTAGTGCTTCTCGATATGTCGGCCGCGTTCGACACGGTGAGCCACTCAATCTTAGTGGAGAGATTGGAGAAGATAGGGGTGAAGGGGCGGGCGCTGCAATGGCTACAGGCCTATCTAGCGGGGAGACAGCAGGTGGTAACCTTGGCACCGTTTTCCTCCAGCAAATTCCCGGTAGTGCATGGGGTGCCGCAGGGCTCTACGATCAGCCCTATTCTTTTCAATGTCTATTGATGACAATCTTCAGATGGAGTCACAGGCAAGTAAGACCGCCAGTGTATGCTTCTCCCTAATCCGTATGCTACGTCAGATACTCTCACTATTACCAAAAGATTTGCGCTCCCTGTCAGTGAGAAGCACAGTGATAAACAGGCTGGACTACTGCACCTCCCTGTATTTGAGAGCTCCACAGTACATCATTCAGGGGTTGCAGTGAGTCCAATCTGCAGCAGCAAAACTGGTGCTTAATAGGCTGCGTCATTCATCCACCACCATGGCCTTGAGAGATTTACACTGGCTGCCTATTAAGGAAAGGGTCCATTTTAAATCTCTCTGCCTGGTGTTCAGAGCGGTGCACGAGCTGGGTCCAGTCCCACTACAGGAAAAATTCACCTGGTACCAGCCCAAGAGCCAGCTTCGCTTCTCTAGTGCCAGTTTACTGACGATTCCTAGGTCTAAACGTTCTAGGATGGGAGGGAGGGCACTTAATGTGGCTGGTGCCCGTCTATGGAACGAGCTACCCCAAACATCAGACAAACGAATTCCCTGATTGAGTTTTGAAAGAGTCTTAAAACCGGGCTTTTTCCTAGGGTCTGACTTTTTTTCTCTGATATTCTGATCTGATCTATTCTACTCTGGTCAATTTTCTTTAGTCTGAAGCGCCAGGATACCCGTAGGGTGACAGTTTGCGCTATATAAGAATCACATTCATTTAATTCATTCATTTAAAAAAAGTGATGGATGGAATGCTTGAATTAATCTCAGCCACAAGTAAGTACTTTGTTTCCCATACCACCTCAGTTTGGACCCCACTAAACGCATTTCAGTCTTGACCATGCTCCAGAGAGAACAGGCCAGCCCGAGCCGCTACGCCAGGTCCTCACTGAACCGGAACACGGACAAACCCGAACCCGGTTTCACCCTAGTTAGTGCTCATCAGCCAGCTATAGGTTGGTTCCAGTGACACAGTGTGCACAGGACCCATGTCTGGGCATTCCCGTCCCACTTAGGGTTTTACACTGAAGTCTACAAAAAAGTGATTGAAGGAAGGTTTGAGTCACCCTCAGGCACTGGTAATTACTCAGGTCGCATCCCAGCCCATTGTTATTTTGCACACCATTTCACCTCAATGTGGACCCAGTCATATGCAAATCATTCTTGACCATGCTCCAATAGGAACAGTCCACCCGAACTGGACACCTAGGCCAGGTCCTCCCTGAACCGGAACAAAAGCAACCAAGGACTATTTTTGCCCTTATTAGGCCTTAACAATCTGGTTTAGTTTCATTCCAGTGGCACAGTGTGTAAGGGACCCATGTCTAGTCATACCCGCCCCATTTCGGACATCACACTGAAGTATACAAAAAAGTGATCGATGAAAAGCATGAATTAATCTCAGACACTGGTAATTACTCGTGCCCCACCCTAGTCCCTTATATTTTGCACATCACTCCACCTCAGTATAACAAGGACGATGGACTGAGATGCAGCCAGAGTAATTACCAGTGTCTGAGCTTAATTCAGGCATTCCGTCCATCCTTTTTTTTTGTACACTGCAGTACATATTACCCAGAGGTGTCCTTTGCTCAGATAGGGCTGTGAGTGAAACACAATTCAGCACCCCCTCCTTCCACTTGCTATCTTTAATTGTCAGTGCTTTGGGAAACTGAAAAGGTAGAGGAGAAATTGAAGGAGGACAAGAAAAAGGATAAAAACAGAGTTCAGAGCAGTAGTTACTACATGTTTCTTTCAAGCAAAGTTGTAGAGAGACTGCTGCCTGCGGTCCCTGAGCCCCTCTGAAGGTTGGTGCCCTCACGGGGGCCTTGGCCCAGCTCGCCCATGCTTAAGGCAGCCCTGATAGTAACCCAGCTCTCAAGTGTGACCAGTCACTTCAGTAGCAAACCTGTTAAATAGCTGTTGTTGAGAATGTATTATTTATTTATAATTAATAGGTGCTAGTTAAACTGTGTGATGTCATTTTCACCATTTAAAAGATATACTATAACTGTTAAACCACGTGTTAGTCTGATGGTGAGGAGACACACCTCCATTGGTCAGATGGTGACCATGTCTTTGTTATAACGGGTCCTTATGCATCATGTATGATAATCGCAACAACAGCACAGGGACAGGAGTTGCATATCTGGATGTGTCTATACAGCAGGGCACGAGTCGGGGGTGCACGCAGGTGGAGAACGTCCAGCTACTATTTTCACAGGGTGAACGCCGTCCACCCTGCCAAGATTAAGGCCCCACTAAATAATGTGCTGAACTCGTCCTGGTGTAATTTCCAAACGCCATGACACTTTCAGCATCGCCTGCACATTGTATGCTTTCCATCTGCAACAAGCAACAACGTGCAGGTCTGTTGGCTGGGAGTAGTCAGGAGCCTCACACCTAGATACAAATGAAGCGGAGGGGAAACAAATGTTAGCACTTCACACATACTTAACCCCTGCGCCACTGCGCGAATTTCGCTGTGGTGCAGGGGAGGGGCAGGGCGCGGCCCTGCAGTGCTCATGACAGCTCCCGGCCGTCATAAATCATGTTAGGCGTATGCTCATGACGGCCGGTAGCCGTCAGAACTCCGCCCATTGATTAATTTGCCCGCACAGGCGGGGAATTAATTGCGCGTGGGAGGAGCGGCAACGTTCTGACTCACGGCCATCATGAGCACACACCTACCGTGACTCATGACGCCCGGGAGATGTCATGAGCACTGAAGGTGTTAAGAAAGGCAGCTTTTCACTTTGTTTTGACTTGTTCAGTCCCGGTTTACGAGTCATACATGAACTGTAAGAATGTCAAATATGTTGGTCTTTCCCAGTATTTACACATAGCAAGTTACATTTATATAGAGCTTACTACACCTGATGAGGCGTTTTTTCTTGTATAGCCTGTGAGAAGTTGGGCTGGAATATGCTGTCCACTATTCTAGTTGGCACCTTGCACCAGTCCAAACGACCCTTATTGATGGTAGGTTTAACCCTTCTGTGCTCCTGACGGAACCACTCCGTCACGAGCCACGGACACGCTGTGCTGGTGACGGAGTGGTTGTGTAACAGCGCGGCCTCCCTGCCTATGGGGCGTCAATTCCGCGAATGGGCAGCTGTTTTATTGACCGGGCGGGGCCGTGACGGAACCACTCCGTCACAAGCAGAGCGCGCCCGTGGCTCGTGACGTAGTGGTTCTATCACGAGCATGGCGGCGCCGCGCGGGCCCCCTCCCCCCCAAGGCCCCGGCAGATTTACCGCCGCGGACAAGGGGTTAAAGAAAACCTATATAAAGCAGCTTGTTTTACCAGTCTATAATCTCATGGATGACCAAATGAAAGGAGAACCACCCCAGGTATACATATAAAATATATGTATTTATTCTAAACACATCCCTCTAGTCTCTTTATGAGGCTAGAGGCAAAAGTACATTCAGTAAACTTAATTAGCACACAGTAAATTAGCACCATATATGTTTAGCCCTAGGGGCGTACCAAACCATATATTAAGAAAGTGGTATAAGAACCACGACTGACATAGAGACAAGGCCTAGGGCCTTTAGAACAGCTGGGGCCACCAGGAGCCACCCAAGGTAGTGACACAGGGGACCCACGTGGGACGGGTGCAGTGGCTAAACACAGCTGCAAATCACCATTTACTTTTATGGGAAAAGTCGCGGTTGGAATTTTAAAGATTAAGGACACTTAGAAGAGGACCTGGAGCAAACCCCTTTAGAACTAGGAGCTTCTAGCGTCAATACCAACAGGAGCGCTGGATAACTCAAGTTACCTCACCAAGGGAAGCCGGGTGAATAGGTGTCTTTTTGTGTTGGGTTTCGTCATCAATTTCAATGACGATCTGCAGCAAATTGCTGCTGGCGTCCAAGTGGAAAGTGTCCGGGTGGATCCAAGGGTGGATGGGAGGTGTGAAGAACCTGGAAGTAGAGGGGACAGAGTCTGGGTCACTTGCCAGTGACCAGAAAGGCGATGAGCGGATGCCCAACGTTGTCGGGAGATTTCAGGTGAAGAAGGTGAAGCTTGATTCTTCAGCCAGGAGGACCAGGAGGCGTCATTGATGACCAGGAGCTGGATTCGAGCTGTCCCACAAAGGATGTTGAATGCTGCGGTGTCGGTTTCCAGATTGGACCCAACAAGCCTTGGCAACAGCAACCCACGCAGAAAGCAGAGGTTGGCTTCGGTGCAGACCAGCAAGGTCTGAAGGACTCACCACTCGGTGGGGAGTCAGGGCACGTCTGGAGCAACCAGGGAAGCCCAAAGGAAAGAAGAGTTACCTTTGTGGGGACCCACCAGTCGACGGACCAGGGATCGTGAAGGGGCTTCAAGCAGAAATGCTAGAAGCGGGCTCACGGAACACTCGTGGAGAGTAGGTCCACAATCTTCGGTGCAGATGGTGCTCGGGGCTTGGATTACAAGTAGCCCAATGCACAACTTTGGGGAAGCTCGGGAAGTCGATGCACTTGCAAAGTGCACGGTGTCCAGGAGTTCCGGTCCCACGTCACTCGTGAGGGCTGCGGGTCTCAGCTGGGGACCCCAAGGGAGATCCTTCCGTCTTCTAGTCGTGTAGAATGTCGAAGTTTCAGGATATATGTAACAGAGTTTCGTCCAGGTGTAATCTGAAGTCCTAAGGACTGAGGTCCCTTACTTATACTAAGAAAGGGGGATGGACATACTCTGGAGACCAACCTATGAGAGGGTCTGGGAAGAGGGGTGGTTACACCCATTCCCTTTGTCCAGTTTCGCGCCAGAGCAAGGGCTGAGTGCCCCTGCAACCGGTTTGAACTGGAATATGCACAGGGACACCAAGTGTGCCCCTAGCACTGTCTGAAAAGCATTCTCTGAATGCACCCACCCAGCCCCAATACACTAAAACCTGTCTGGGAGGTGGTTACACCTCCATTTGACAGGAAACCTATTGTTCAGGCCTCCCCTGCTTGAGTTTCGTCCAGCAGCAGGAGGTCAGACCCGTGTCTTTGGCTGCAGCATCCATTGTGTGATGCCAGGGCTCTTTTAAACTATTACCGGTTAGACCAGTGTGTACATGTCTCTCCTTCTAGAAGGGTGGTATTCTACCCCCGCCACCAGGATACAGGGGGTGGGGGTAGGATTCCAAAGTGTTTTTACACCAAACAAGACATGTTTCCATGTAGCCATTCCAAAGTTAACATTTACCGCGAGGATATAATGCACTTAAGAGTATATGGTCTAGCTGCATCACAGAACAGCCTCAGAGAATAGGCTCTGAAAGCTGCAGAGGGGTCCTGCTCATGCATGGGCCCCCTCTCACACAAAACCAAGCACTCTGCCTTCAGGATTGATAAGGCCTGCCATAGGAGTGACTTATAGGTTTATATGTGTCAGTGATTAAAGGTAGATATAGGTAGATATAGGTAACCTATATCTTAGTAAGGGGTGCCACCTTACCCAGGCTGCAGTAGCAGACCTGTGGTATCATTTTGGAAGGCTTCCAAGGGGTGGCATGCAATCATTTTAGAGAGGAAGCAGCTAGGCTGGGGTCCTGAATAGCAGGGCCCCAGCCAGACTAAAGTCGAAAAACAGTGAAACACCAGCAAAAAGTGGGGGTAACCATAGTAAGAAATCAAAAAGTCCCTACAACCCAGTATCGGAGAGAAGACTGGTAGCTGATAACAGAACCCACTAGTGCCAGCTAATTGCAGATTTGTATTAAAATAGTACAATTGCAATAAAGGATTGTTCCACAAAAGGTTTATATTAAAACATTTCAATTTAATCTTTTATAAAAAACACAATTAATGCATATAAGTGCCATTACAGTAAAACATTAAAAGCTGTGTGGCTACACAGTACCAAGTTCAAAATACAAAAACACTTGAAAGAAACTAAATTGTCACATTAAAAGCTGTGTGGATACACAGTATCAAATTCAAAATACAAAAACACTTGAAAGAAACTAAAATGTCCAGTTCTCTAATCAAAGGAAACATACAATTATTAATCACATTAACATAATGTTTTACTAGTCTTTACAGATTTTTAAATTATCGAACAATCTTTATCCACTTTTTACATGGCATGCATTATATACTATGTTTCTCAGCTTTTATTGTGAAACAGGTTGTAGGCACTCTACAAGGCATACTAGTGGGTCTATTAGGGGTCAGCTATTCCAGTAGCAACGGAATTATTTTGCAAGATTCATTGTCAGTAGGTGAATATTACTAACAGTTGGACTGATTGTTTTATATATTCCGTCATCAATCCGGACAGAAAAATTGTTATTAATTTTAAGGCAATTACCTCATTTAGATTGTATGCCTTTGCAATTGTACTATTTTAATACAAACCTGCAATTAGCTGGCACTAGTGGGTTCTGTTATCAGCTACCAGTCTTCTCTCCGATACTGGGTTGTAGGGACTTTTTGATTTCTTACTCCTGTCTCTCCTTGTCCCCTGATGGATTGTTAAGGAGACCTCCTTCTGTTTGTACAGGTAACCATAGTAAGCAGGTCCTAATCTCCTACACAACCTCCCCTCTCCCCAAAACGCAGGGACATTAAACTAACCTTGACCAGTTGAGTCTTCATGTTCTAATTGGAAATATCTGAAGAGTCCATCTGCATTGGCATGGTTACTCCCAAGTCTATGTTCTACTGTATAGTACATCCCCTGTAGGGAAATGGACCACCTCAAAAGTTTGGGTTTTTTACCCTTCATCTGTTGTAGCCATAAGAAGGGCTTATGGTCAGTCTGAACAGTGAAGTGAGTGCCAAACAAGTATGGTCTCAGCTTCTTCAGAGCCCAAACCATAGCAAAGGCCTCTCTCTCAATAGCTGGCAAACATTTCTCTCTAGGGGTCAGCCTTCTGCTAATAAAAGCTACTGACTGGTCCTGACCTCTATCATTCATCTGTGATAGCACAGCCCCTACCCCCAACTCAGATGCATCTGTTTGGACAATGAATTCTTTGGAGTAGTTAGGACTTTGCAGAATTGGTGCAGTGCACATGGCCTGCTTCAGGTCATCAAATGCCTTTGACAGCTAACTGTCCACTGAATTTTCTTTGGCATTCTTTTAGAAGTTAATTCATTCAGGGATGTCACAATGGAACCATACCCCTTGACAAATCTTCTGTAGTACCCAGTCAGGCCCAAGAAAGCTCTGACCTGAGTCTGGGTAGTTGGGGCAACCCATTCCATGATGATCTGGATTTTGCTCTGTAATGATTGAGCCAGGCCTCCACCTACAAGGTGGCGCAGGTACACAACCTAACTCTGCCCTATCTGGCACTTATAGTTAGGCCTGCCCTTTGCAGGGCCCCCAAAACATTTCTCAGGTGGACCAGGTGATCCTCCCAGGTAGAGGTAAAGACAGCAATGTCATCCATATATGCTGCACTATAGTCTTCCAGGCCTGTTAGGACTTTGTTCACCAACCTCTTCAAACAAAAGGGCATTACCACAAATTGATAGTGCCCACTAAGGGTAGAAAATGCTGTCTTTGGCTTTGCATCATCAGCTAATCTGATCTGCCAGTAACCAGCTGTAAGATCGAATGTGCTCAGAAATTTGGCTGAGGCCAACATATCTATAAGCTCATCTGCTCTTGGGATTGGATGGTCATCAGTCCTAGTGACTGGATTGAGACCCCTGTAGTCAACACAAAACCTCATCTCTCTCTTACCACCCTGGGTGTGAGGTTTTCGTACCAAGACCACTGGACTAACCCATGGGTTATCTGAGGGTTCAATAACTCCCAAATCCAACACTTTCTGATACAGTACCTGACATGATCAGGTTGCCTGTAAATCCTATTTTTAACAGGCAGATTTTCTCCAGTTTCCACTTCATGAGTGCACCAGGTAGTCTGACTTGGAGTCAGAGAGAACACATGTCTGTACTGATTGAGCACCTGTCTGAAATCAGTTTGCTGCTGGTCAGTGAGGCTGCCTGCCAAGGCTACACCATCTACTGACCCATCATCAGGGTTCTGTGAGAACAGATCAGGGAGTGGATCACTCTCTTCCTCCTGTCCCTCATCAGTGGCCATGAGCAAACCCATGTTGTCAACATATGGTTTCAGTCTGTTGGCATGAAGCACCCTATGGGGGCTCCTGGGAGTTCCAAGGTCCACCAAATAGGTAACCTCTCCCTTCTGTTCAAAAATTGTGTGGGGACCACTCCACTTGTCTTGGAGAGCTGCTGATGCCACAGGCTCCAACACCCACGCTTTCTGTCCTGGCTGGTAAACAGTCAGTACAGCATTTTGGTCATGCCAGGCTTTCTGTAATTCCTGGCTAGCCTCAAGGTTTTTAGTTGCCTTTTTCATGTACTCAGCCATCCTGGAGCGGAGACCAAGCACATAGTCCACAATGTCCTGTTTAGGGGGTTTGAGAGGAAACTTCCATCCCTCCTTCACTAGACACTGTGGGCCTCTTAAAGGATGCCCAAACAGAAGTTCAAAAGAGCTGTAGCCAACCACCTTCTGAGGAACCTCCCTGTATGCAAATATAAGGCAGGGTAGTAGGATTTCCCATCTCCGCCTAAGCTTTTCTGGGAGACCCTTGATCATACCCTTTAAGGTTTTGTTGAATCTTTCAACTAAACCATTGCATTGTGGGTTATAGGGTGTGGTGAATTTGTAGTTCACTCCACACTCCTTCCACATTGCAGTCAAGTAGCTAGACATAAAATGTGCCCCTCTGTCAGAAACTACCTCCTTAGGGAAACCCACTCTTGAGAACACTCCCAAGAGGGCTCTTGCCACCACAGGTGCTGTAGTGGTCCTAAGGGGAATCGCCTCTGGGTACCTAGTGGCATAGTCCACCACCACTAGGATAAACCTGTGCCCAGATGCTGTTTGAGGATCCATTGGTCCAACACTGTCACTCCCCACTCTCTCAAAGGGAATCCCCACCACAGGTAGTGGTATCAGGGGGGCCATTGTGGTGCCACCTGCCTTACCACTGGCTTGACAGGTGACACAGGAGCGACAAAACTCCTTTGTGTCTTCAGACATGTGGGGCCACTGAAAATGAGGGACAATTCTGTCCTAAGTTGTCAATGGAAAAAACACAGTGCGGCTGACCAGGGCTCAGCACCTCAGTTTCTTAAGTAAAAAAACGTTGTATATTGTCCGTGCAATCACATCCGGAGTATGCCGCACTTATACTCCACAGGAGACCAGATAAGAAGATTCACAAGTGGAAGGACGGTGCACCGGGATGAAGTCAAATAGTTCCAAAAGTGTTCCAAAATATATTCTTTATTTAAATTTTTCAAATTCGACATCAGCCAACGTGTTTCGTTCCGAAAGGAACCTTGTCAGGGCTGAAAAAGGTACACAAATAAAAACACACTAAGTGTCTCCTACATGAAACAGCGCATTGACAAATTGACAAAAATATACAACATGTATATAAAACCAAATATAACAACATATAAAAATATGTAAATTTATAACATTGAAAGAAAGGCAGAACAGATCAGTAACAGTGAAATCTCAAAATTTTCCATGGTCTTTATTTATATCCATTCAGAAAAGGGGGTGGTGATGAACAGAGTGTCTGAATTAAGCAGACCACTCTTACCCAGTCCAAAGATCAGGGCTTGATCCATCACCGTTATTTAGCTCACTGCCCCATCCCAGCTCAGAACCTGGCTATATGCAAATTAGTCTGTCCCTGGCCCAGTGCATCATGGGAACAGGGCAGACCAAACTACCAAGCCAATTCTTCACCAGAAAGGAGACAAGCTTCCGGGGACCGGTTTCTGGCATTTCAGCCGTCGTCGGCCCGGCTTGCTTGAATCCTGATGGAGCAGTGAGCAAGGGACTCATGTCTGAGTATACCCTGCCACACCTATAGTGGCCAAAAACGATTCAGAAAAGGGGGTGGTGATGAACAGAGTGTCTGAATTAAGCAGACCACTCTTACCCAGTCCAAAGATCAGGGCTTGATCCATCACCGTTATTTAGCTCACTGCCCCATCCCAGCTCAGAACCTGGCTATATGCAAATTAGTCTGTCCCTGGCCCAGTGCATCATGGGAACAGGGCAGACCAAACTACCAAGCCAATTCTTCACCAGAAAGGAGACAAGCTTCCGGGGACCGGTTTCTGGCATTTCAGCCGTCGTCGGCCCGGCTTGCTTGAATCCTGATGGAGCAGTGAGCAAGGGACTCATGTCTGAGTATACCCTGCCACACCTATAGTGGCCAAAAACGATTCAGAAAAGGGGGTGGTGATGAACAGAGTGTCTGAATTAAGCAGACCACTCTTACCAGTCCAAAGATCAGGGCTTGATCCATCACCGTTATTTAGCTCACTGCCCCATCCCAGCTCAGAACCTGGCTATATGCAAATTAGTCTGTCCCTGGCCCAGTGCATCATGGGAACAGGGCAGACCAAACTACCAAGCCAATTCTTCACCAGAAAGGAGACAAGCTTCCGGGGACCGGTTTCTGGCATTTCAGCTGTCGTCGGCCCGGCTTGCTTGAATCCTGATGGAGCAGTGAGCAAGGGACTCATGTCTGAGTATACCCTGCCACACCTATAGTGGCCAAAAACGATTCAGAAAAGGGGGTGGTGATGAACAGAGGGTCTGAATTAAGCAGACCACTCTTACCCAGTCCAAAGATCAGGGCTTGATCCATCACCGTTATTTAGCTCACTGCCCCATCCCAGCTCAGAACCTAGCTATATGCAAATTAGTCTGTCCCTGGCCCAGTGCATCATGGGAACAGGGCAGACCAAACTACCAAGCCAATTCTTCACCAGAAAGGAGACAAGCTTCCGGGGACCGGTTTCTGGCATTTCAGCCGTCGTCGGCCCGGCTTGCTTGAATCCTGATGGAGCAGTGAGCAAGGGACTCATGTCTGAGTATACCCTGCCACACCTATAGTGGCCAAAAACGATTCAGAAAAGGGGGTGGTGATGAACAGAGTGTCTGAATTAAGCAGACCACTCTTACCCAGTCCAAAGATCAGGGCTTGATCCATCACCGTTATTTAGCTCACTGCCCCATCCCAGCTCAGAACCTGGCTATATGCAAATTAGTCTGTCCCTGACCCAGTGCATCATGGGAACAGGGCAGACCAAACTACCAAGCCAATTCTTCACCAGAAAGGAGACAAGCTTCCGGGGACCGGTTTCTGGCATTTCAGCCGTCGTCGGCCCGGCTTGCTTGAATCCTGATGGAGCAGTGAGCAAGGGACTCATGTCTGAGTATACCCTGCCACACCTATAGTGGCCAAAAACGATTCAGAAAAGGGGGTGGTGATGAACAGAGTGTCTGAATTAAGCAGACCACTCTTACCCAGTCCAAAGATCAGGGCTTGATCCATCACCGTTATTTAGCTCACTGCCCCATCCCAGCTCAGAACCTGGCTATATGCAAATTAGTCTGTCCCTGGCCCAGTGCATTATGGGAACAGGGCAGACCAAACTACCAAGCCAATTCTTCACCAGAAAGGAGACAAGCTTCCGGGGACCGGTTTCTGGCATTTCAGCCGTCGTCGGCCCGGCTTGCTTGAATCCTGATGGAGCAGTGAGCAAGGGACTCATGTCTGAGTATACCCTGCCACACCTATAGTGGCCAAAAACGATTCAGAAAAGGGGGTGGTGATGAACAGAGTGTCTGAATTAAGCAGACCACTCTTACCCAGTCCAAAGATCAGGGCTTGATCCATCACCGTTATTTAGCTCACTGCCCCATCCCAGCTCAGAACCTGGCTATATGCAAATTAGTCTGTCCCTGACCCAGTGCATCATGGGAACAGGGCAGACCAAACTACCAAGCCAATTCTTCACCAGAAAGGAGACAAGCTTCCGGGGACCGGTTTCTGGCATTTCAGCTGTCGTCGGCCCGGCTTGCTTGAATCCTGATGGAGCAGTGAGCAAGGGACTCATGTCTGAGTATACCCTGCCACACCTATAGTGGCCAGAAACGATTCAGAAAAGGGGGTGGTGATGAACAGAGTGTCTGAATTAAGCAGACCACTCTTACCCAGTCCAAAGATCAGGGCTTGATCCATCACCGTTATTTAGCTCACTGCCCCATCCCAGCTCAGAACCTGGCTATATGCAAATTAGTCTGTCCCTGGCCCAGTGCATCATGGGAACAGGGCAGACCAAACTACCAAGCCAATTCTTCACCAGAAAGGAGACAAGCTTCCGGGGACCGGTTTCTGGCATTTCAGCCGTCGTCGGCCCGGCTTGCTTGAATCCTGATGGAGCAGTGAGCAAGGGACTCATGTCTGAGTATACCCTGCCACACCTATAGTGGCCAAAAACGATTCAGAAAAGGGGGTGGTGATGAACAGAGTGTCTGAATTAAGCAGACCACTCTTACCCAGTCCAAAGATCAGGGCTTGATCCATCACCGTTATTTAGCTCACTGCCCCATCCCAGCTCAGAACCTGGCTATATGCAAATTAGTCTGTCCCTGGCCCAGTGCATCATGGGAACAGGGCAGACCAAACTACCAAGCCAATTCTTCACCAGAAAGGAGACAAGCTTCCGGGGACCGGTTTCTGGCATTTCAGCCGTCGTCGGCCCGGCTTGCTTGAATCCTGATGGAGCAGTGAGCAAGGGACTCATGTCTGAGTATACCCTGCCACACCTATAGTGGCCAAAAACGATTCAGAAAAGGGGGTGGTGATGAACAGAGTGTCTGAATTAAGCAGACCACTCTTACCCAGTCCAAAGATCAGGGCTTGATCCATCACCGTTATTTAGCTCACTGCCCCATCCCAGCTCAGAACCTGGCTATATGCAAATTAGTCTGTCCCTGGCCCAGTGCATCATGGGAACAGGGCAGACCAAACTACCAAGCCAATTCTTCACCAGAAAGGAGACAAGCTTCCGGGGACCGGTTTCTGGCATTTCAGCCGTCGTCGGCCCGGCTCCAAACATAAAAGTGCTGTTAGCACAGAAGGAAGAGGGAACAATTGGATACATAATTATATCCTAAACCTAATCCACGAGCGTCAATATGAATAGGTTTCTAATCAAAACAATACTACTAACGCAGTAGGAAGCTCAAAATATTTCTGCTCTTTCGTCACAAGCGATAGAAATAAAAGCTTTGGATACATAGAGAAACCTGTATTCGAAAGTCTTATACAGAGAAAATATACACCAAAGGGTGCAAATTAAAAGGCTCATGTAAAATAATGAGACCGATGTGCAAACAAAGTGAAAAATACCAGATATCCCAAGGATAAAAGAAAACAGACAAGGAAAAAGAGCAAAGGGAAAAGAGAGAAGAATGTTTCTCTCTTGAATACAGTAAGTTAATACACAACACAATATTCATAAATAGACCATCAAGTAGTCTCCCCAAGAATGTCTATGTCTCGTTTGACTCAATCGGTGTCCGACCGTTAGTGGATCCCAAAAGGTTTATTTGTACATGTACAGTAATCTTTGAAGACCTGGATTCTAATTTGGAAAAAAGGTCAAAGCTCTAATCATCGAGTAATCGGCACAATATTGCAACACATATCGTCACAGTTAATCTCATCTGGTTAAAGTAAAATACCAAATATAAATTCAAATGCTGTACCAAAACCATCCAAAAACCCGAAATAAGTCACACACTAGTGTAAAGCTTACCAAAAATCATATACCAGTTACGACGTCATACAGACTTTCAGATGGGTCGTTGGAAAAGTAAAAACCAGGTCTTAGCTGCAAAGGAAACGTCAAGTATAAGATAATGTCACTATATTCTGGAACATTTTCACTAGTGCTGCTATTAAAATTATACATGTGGTTCATCAAAAACAATCTTAACCACCAGTAACTCCAGTCCTATCCATAATACAGGATATGATTTAACTATGGCCAAAAATAAAGTAAGGTCAGACAAAATGCATCGTCTTTCCTTCACATTCAAATCCACCTTCACTAATCTCTTCAAATTTTAAGAAAATCCAAGGGCCAAAATCGCGGCCACGAGTCCTGAATGGAGAGAATAAGTGCTTACATGAGACCCCAGGTTGTTTGCAAAAAGCTAGTAATCGTGCATAGAATATCCAACATTTTCTGGTTTCATTATTCGTAAAGCCAACATCCTGTGCCAAAAATGCACTCCTCATTTAAGGCAGACGACACTAATCGCCATATGCAAAAAGCTACTTATCTCATTAGGTCCGTAGCCCTTAGCCAAAATTGCACTCCTCATTTAAGGCAAGCGACATTAATTGCCATATCAGAAAGAACGGGCATATGTAAGAGGCTACTTTTCCCATTAGGTCCATAGCCCTTATACATATGACAGCTACAGTAAAAGCAAATCCTTATGGCCCATTTACCTGCAAAAAGTTGCAAACTACACGACAGTACCAAAGAATACCTTAAAGGTACATCACAGTCAGGATCATATACATGGAAATTAGTATGTATGTTACTACATTAGCCACGCAACACCGGGACCTAGTATCTAACCCTGCGATAGGGGAGCTACATACAATGGTATGCTAAACAGCCCCCCACCCATCCCGCGCACTTACCTCGTCAATGTTGACGCCTGCACTATTCGTCCCGTATGTGGACTGACAAGAAAAGCTGCCATATCGTCACGGTCTTAAGTAAAGAAAAAATGCCTCGCAATTCGTTTCACATGACCGCATCTATGGTCACGTGTGTTTACTAAGAAGCACAGGCGCCATCTTGGAACAGTGAAATATTGGCAAAAACATAACCACAATAGGTTCATCACCGTATTAATGGAGGACTTGCACCCTCAAGTCAGTAATTTAAAATACTTATTTATTTATTAATTGAATTGAGATTACCCAACATACGAGTAGGCTAGCTATAAATAGAAACGTTGCTGCCTCGTGGCTTACCCCATTTCAAGCCCAATCCAAATATACTTATTCCAAAAAGGCGGGCGCCATATTAGAACTATAGTTCCCAATAGTAAAATTGTCCATATTAATAGAAACCAACACTGAGAGGAAAACTTATAAACGAAAATATGTAAACAAATGTTTGTAGCCAAGAATTTAGAATTAAAATTTATACCAAAGTTCTATTATGTGGCAGTTAATATGTACCATAATATGGAACAACATTTTATATTTCTAA
Organism: Lissotriton helveticus; assembly: GCF_964261635.1. NCBI lineage: Eukaryota > Metazoa > Chordata > Amphibia > Caudata > Salamandridae > Lissotriton > Lissotriton helveticus. Next base: position 1,820,263,146 of record NC_136068.1, on the reverse strand, counting down.
TACACAAACTACACCTTCTATCATTCAGTCACTACTATGGAGGGCCTTCCTCAGGGTAACTATACAACACATCATAGACGTAAAGCCCACACCCCTGTGTCTACATGGTTGCTACACAGACAAGGTACAGACAATAAGGGAACCCATAGAAGTACACAGTAACAATCGAAAGTCCACAACTTCAGAATTGATCTTAAAAAATGTACAGTACCTCTGAACAAATGCAAAAGGACCTCAAGACAAAATCAATAAAGTATGGTTAACTAACTTATGGTCCGTTCACAAACAGTGTTAGCAAAGGATAGACAGGAGGAGACAGCCATAGACCTAACCCCAAATGTAGAAAAAGTGGATCATAGTCAATAGTAGTTTGCAATCCTGATGGTAATCACCCAATGTTTTATATGCAGCACATATCTCATTAAACAATCCCAATGGTAACACGTGTACACTCCTCATATTTCATAAATACAGTAACTTAACCAGCATCTCATATCCAACCAATACGCAACATAACCAACCCGCACCGGCCAGGAAGTGCACTTCAAACATATCTATAGAAAATAATGCATTTCCCCATCGGTGTTATGCCCCAGATGGGTCGCCCTCAATCAGCAAATTCATCTTGACTCCATTTGTCTAAGTAACAGATCCCTGTTACCTCCTCTCGTTTGTAATGGTACGTGGTCTATTACATGGAACCAAAATGTAAGATCATCCGGGTGTTCACTAGAATAGTGATTTGTAATGCGATACCTGTCATCCTTAGATTTAATGGCCCGCCGATGTTCCTGTATTCTCAGCTTGAGGCAGCGAATAGTGCTGCCAACATAAATAATACCACACCTACAGCCCAAAATGTAGACCACGTGTGTGGTGTTGCAGTTCAGAAAGTGGCCTATATTGAATCTTTTCGATGTATTATAGCAGAAATCCACGGTCTTATTTCTACCCAAAGGGCATACATTCCACATTCCACATACATAAAAACCCTTCGGCTTTGCCGGTAGCCATGTGTGTGTTGTCTTAGGTGTAGTCACATAGCTAGGACAGAGAGAGTTTTTTAGAGATACACCCCTCCTGTATGTAACAGAAGGTTTGTTCTCAATAGAGTCCTTAAGTCCCGGAATATCAGTCAATAAGTGCCAATGCCAATGGAAGATGTTAAAGATGGCACCACTATGTACTGTGTAATGAGTTAGAAATCTCGCTTTTGAATTGGCTCTATCAGAAGTTGTTTTTTCCGTAAGTGTATCATTCCTGTTCAAATTACACACCCTTTGTTCAGCTTTGTCAAGGACGCTCTGTGTATATCCCCTTTTGGCAAATCTTTTTTTCAAATCCCTGATGTTGGTTTGAAAGTTCTCTTCATCACTACAAGTCTGACGGATCCTGGTCATCTCGCCAAAGGGTATGTTGTTTTTTAGAACTGGGGTGTGCACTCGTGGCGTGCAATACTGAATTGCAAGAGGTCTCCTTCCTAAAAAGGGAACTATGTATCTGGCCCTGTTGAATATAAAACTGAATGTCAAGGAAGTTGATTTGTTCCTTGTCATACAACATAGTAGACTTCACATTGTAGATGTTATCATTTAGGAAAGTCAGGTATTGATGTAAAAGTTCCACTGAACCGGACCACAAGCAGATAACATCATCGATGTACCTCTCCCAGTACACGATGTAGTTAGTCCAGGGGGAGAAACCTCTGCCCCAAGCATGCTCCCTTTCAAACCACAATGTAAGAGTCTAGCCTGCACTCCTTATTACTACCAAATTTTACAATCATTTATCAGGATAAATGGTCTGTATTGGGAGCTACCCAGTGGTCAGTTGAGCCCACAACTGATTGTAAACTGCTATGTAGAGGCCCAGTATAAACTAGGTCTGGAACCCGGGAGCTCACTCCAAATGTCCCTAAGGTTTCAAGTGTGTTAGTACTGTAATTCAATTTATTCAAATATTTGCAAAGAAATACTTCAATCACCTTGATTTCTGAAAAGTTTAGCTTATTTAGTAACCATTGTTTCAAAGCATATCAACAAGAATATTTCCATAGATGAAATCATGAAAAAATAATAATATCAATTTTGCAATCAAATTGTTCTCCATACATCAAAATACAAAAAACAAAATATTAAACATTTCCCAATGCATTTCGAGTCAAAATTACCCTTCTTCAGGGGAATTACACATGTAGATGTGAATCTGTACTTTAATCAGTGACGCGCATCTCAGTCCGAAGTAAGGCACTGCAATGTTAATAAAAACAATTGTATTCCTCCAGAACATCGAATAATGTACATTTTGAAAATAGAATTAACACTCATTCCCAAGAAAGGTGTGCAATTTTAAAAAAGTTTGTGATCCTCATAAGCATGTAAAAATAAGAATGAGAGAAATTAGAAAAACTGTCAGCTCCCTTCAAGAGAGGTGCACTGTGAAGAAACGTGTGTAATACACAATATAGTGGAAAAGAAGTGCTTAAAAATTTAATTATCCGCACCCTTGTGCCTAAGGGAAATGGCTTTGTGTGAGTCCATGCTTAATCGAACTAGGATATCAAAACAACGAGGAATGTGCATGTCGCTTCGACACATAGGTACAAGTGAATAATGGTAATGAGTCCGACCCTACGTAAAATAATGAAAAGGGCAATCAACGTGAATATTGCTTCCCCGAGTTTAAGTGTCATGAAAGAATAAACTATCTTACCGACAAACTGATGCTGCCAGGTTCTAGGTAAGGTGATAGAAGGAGTCTAAATGAGGCGTCTGCTGTTATAGTGTCCAAACACTGTAAAAATGTTATGGAGACCGTTACCATTATAGCCGCACATGCGGAAAAAATCAACAGCCGTGAGGGAAGCTGATGAGTTATCTTACCGCTACTCAGCTGTTAGCATTATCCGATAATCTCTCCCTCGGTTCTAAATGAGCCTGTTTTCAAGACGACCTGATATAAAGGAACAAGAGGGGAAGAGTAAGAATAGAGCCTACCCGCTTAACTATTAACTGGTAAGAAAATGTCGAACAAGCGCCATGAAGGCGCGAGCGCCTACCTTGCTTCTCTGACGAGTCGCGACCTCTGACACCACATTACTTCCGGTATAAACATCCGGAACGAGCAATAATACTTTAAATACTGAGGCGTGACGTGAAAACAAACGTCTCCGTGTTACGAACGTGAGCCATGAACAATGTATGATGTTTATGTGCCTAAAAATCTAGAACTTCATAAACAGTTAAAGATCAAAAAGAGTGCCGTGAAAGCGTAAAAATAATAGCGTGAAAATAAAACGATAAAAGAAAAGTGGATAAAAGTGAGAAGGTCATGTTAAGAGCATGTGCCCATATAAAAATAAAAATAAAAGTAAGAGTAGTGTAGGAATGCAATGTCAATCCTGTACAGTGATAGTGGACAACAATCACAAGAATAAAAAGTCGACGTTGTGACCACACGATTCAATATTAGCTCAGATGATGTTTGATTTATATGTTATAATTGTGCAACATTATAAAAAACATATCATCTCATACTGGTCATTAAGCCCACCTGGCATCAACGTACCCAACCTTTTAATCCAAAATGTCTCTCTACGAGCCAGAGCTACATTGTGGTCTACGCCCTTGTGTTTCTCTACCACTTCTAGAATGGTAAATCTGAGTTGGGGTATTGAATGATTGGACCTAGTCCAGTGTGTGGCTAAACAAGATGTTGTTGACCTGTTGCGTATAGTACTTTTGTGCTTGATGATTCGAGTTTTAACTTTACGCGAGGTTCTTCCCACATAGGTAAGTCCACATGGGCATAGTATGGCATAAATTACGCCTGTAGTGTTACAATCACCACTGTGTTTCAGACGGATTGCTTTGCCTGTGTGAGGATGCTTGAATTCTTTACTCACAATTGCATTGTTACATTGTCCACAATTATAACATTTCCTCATCCCTTTGTAATTGACTTTTGGATGATGTTGAGGACTCTTCAATATTTCTCTGATGTTTTTTGCTCTTGTGTGTGCTATAATTGGAAAAGTCTTGAATAGGTTGGCAAAATCAGGCTCATTAGCTATCATCTCCCATCGCTTTCTAAGGATCTGTTTTATCCTTTGTGATTGAGTTGAATGCTTCATCACAAAAACTATTCGGTCGTTAGGAGATTTTTCTGTTTTCCTCAGTAAGGTATTTCTATCCATAGTGGAAACCTTTTGCACTGAAGTTTCCAATATTTCTGTCGGGTAACCTCGAGCAATGTATCTTTCCACCTGTTCTTCAATCATGGTTTGACAATTGGTTGATTCAGAGGATATCCGTTTGATCCTTATTAATTGTGAAGTCGGTAAATGATCTTTCAAGTTTTTTGGGTGGGCACTTGTGTAGTGTAATGCATTGTTTACATCCGTAGGTTTACGGTAAATTGTAGTTGAAATGCCTTCAGGTGATTTTTTTATCTCAATGTCCAAAAATTGTATTTGTTGTTCCTGGATGTTATGGGTGAATTGTATTCTAGGGTTACAATCATTCAGTTCCATGATTAATGTTTCCAACTCTGTCTTAGTACCACGCCAAATTATCAAAATGTCATCAATGAATCGTAGAAACAAAATTAAATTTGCCGTCCACCTGTTGTTAGATAAAATGTACTGTTGCTCAAAATGGGCCATGAAGGTATTAGCGTATGCAGGCGCGCCTGAAAATCCCATTGACGTGCCGGTCTTTTGCAAAAAGAATTTAGATTTCCAAGAGAAGTAGCTGTGATACAAAGAAAAATGTAAGAGTTCTAACAAAAAGATCCCCAATGGCTGGTCCACATCAGATTGTAACAGTCTCCATTCTATGGCTTCCAAGCCCTCTGTATGTACTATGGAAGTATAAAGTGCCACCACGTCAATGGTGCACAGTAGTGTGGTTTCTCCGATGAGGTGGTTAACTTCTTTAAGTTTCAATAAACAGTCTGTCGTGTCTTTTAAGTACGTATCCCAAGACTGAACCAATGGTTGTAAGTGATGATCGATAAAGCGTCCTACAGGTTCATGGATAGAACCACACCCTGCCACGATGGGTCTAAAAGGAGGATCAGTAATGCTCTTATGTATCTTGGGTAGCATATATATATGCGGTACTTGCGGTGTATTGGTTCTAAGGTATCTGCCAGCATTATTGTTAATGATGCCCGAATTCTCTGCCTGGGTGATGATTGTATCCAATATTTTGCTGAAATCATCAGTGGGGTCCTGATCCATTTGTATATATGTTTCGGGATCCAAAACATGCTCATCCACTTTACGTTCATAAAAAGTTGTATCCATCATCACCAGTGCACCCCCCTTATCCGCCGGTTGGAATGTAATTGACGTGTCTTGTTTAAGGTCATTGAGGATTCTCTTTTGTTTAATGGACAAGTTCTGTTTTTTGGGTGATACGTATTGAATTGTTTCTAGGTCCTTTTTCACTAGAGTTTCAAAGTTATCCAGAATTTTGTGTGAAATTGGAGACATGAATTTACTTTTGGGTTTGAATTTTTCATGAGTCCTTGTAGTCCCATCCGTCATGGTAGTTGAAAAAAACCATTTCAATCTTAACTTGCGTAGAAATTTAAAAAGGGCAATCTCTGTTTCTAAGCCAGTTGATACATAGGTTGGTACAAATGATGTCCCCTTATTGAGAACTTTCTCTTCTTCAGGTGTTAATCTCCTGCTGGAGATGTTGACTATCAGGTTGTTTTTTTGACTTGTCTCTGTGGTCGTCCTGTCTCCGTGGGTTTTAAATGTGGTGTCAGAGGTCGCGACTCGTCAGAGAAGCAAGGTAGGCGCTCGCGCCTTCATGGCGCTTGTTCGACATTTTCTTACCAGTTAATAGTTAAGCGGGTAGGCTCTATTCTTACTCTTCCCCTCTTGTTCCTTTATATCAGGTCGTCTTGAAAACAGGCTCATTTAGAACCGAGGGAGAGATTATCGGATAATGCTAACAGCTGAGTAGCGGTAAGATAACTCATCAGCTTCCCTCACGGCTGTTGATGTTTTCCGCATGTGCGGCTATAATGGTAACGGTCTCCATAACATTTTTACAGTGTTTGGACACTATAACAGCAGACGCCTCATTTAGACTCCTTCTATCACCTTACCTAGAACCTGGCAGCATCAGTTTGTCGGTAAGATAGTTTATTCTTTCATGACACTTAAACTCGGGGAAGCAATATTCACGTTGATTGCCCTTTTCATTATTTTACGTAGGGTCGGACTCATTACCATTATTCACTTGTACCTATGTGTCGAAGCGACATGCACATTCCTCGTTGTTTTGATATCCTAGTTCGATTAAGCATGGACTCACACAAAGCCATTTCCCTTAGGCACAAGGGTGCGGATAATTAATTTTTTAAGCACTTCTTTTCCACTATATTGTGTATTACACACGTTTCTTCACAGTGCACCTCTCTTGAAGGGAGCTGACAGTTTTTCTAATTTCTCTCATTCTTATTTTTACATGCTTATGAGGATCACAAACTTTTTTTAAATTGCACACCTTTCTTGGGAATGAGTGTTAATTCTATTTTCAAAATGTACATTATTCGATGTTCTGGAGGAATACAATTGTTTTTATTAACATTGCAGTGCCTTACTTCGGACTGAGATGCGCGTCACTGATTAAAGTACAGATTCACATCTACATGTGTAATTCCCCTGAAGAAGGGTCATTTTGACTCGAAATGCATTGGGAAATGTTTAATATTTTGTTTTTTGTATTTTGATGTATGGAGAACAATTTGATTGCAAAATTGATATTATTATTTTTTCATGATTTCATCTATGTAAATATTCTTGTTGATATGCTTTGAAACAATGGTTACTAAATAAGCTAAACTTTTCAGAAATCAAGGTGATTGAAGTATTTCTTTGCAAATATTTGAATAAATTGAATTACAGTACTAACACACTTGAAACCTTAGGGACATTTGGAGTGAGCTCCCGGGTTCCAGACCTAGTTTATACTGGGCCTCTACATAGCAGTTTACAATCAGTTGTGGGCTCAACTGACCACTGGGTAGCTCCCAATACAGACCATTTATCCTGATAAATGATTGTAAAATTTGGTAGTAATAAGGAGTGCAGGCTAGACTCTTACATTGCAGTTTAACTACAGCCCCACACTAGACTGCACCCACAGTACAATTGATAATGGCCTCTTTTCATGAAATAGCTAACCTCACTTTGAAACAAGCAGAAATTAAGGTATATGGCACAGATGAAGCAGCCTCAATCTACTCTTTGATCGAACAAGTACGCACATTCAGCACGTCTAAGGGCACTACCACCCAGATGTTAAAACAACTTGAATACATCATGCGCAAGGAAGTAAACCAACGTTTGCACGCCACGACTCTAATCGAGTATCATAAAGTAAAAAGAATTCCAAGGGGTCTACGAATTGCTTTGAAACCAATGTTGTTCAAATTTAACAAAGCATTTATCGTCAAATGGCAAGCGATCTTGAACAAATGCTCGTTAGACCTTATATTACTGATTATAGAGGAACTCTCACAAATACTTAATGATCTAAAGGAAGACATCTTTAAATTACAACAAGAACTATCCAAAACCCTCCCTGAGGAGGATTGGACAAAGATACTTGAGGATATTAACAACAGATTGGATGTCCATGCTAAGGAGGTCCACGACCGCAAGATTCGCAAATTTCGTAGAGATACGATTGATTATAAACTGGATGAGGTTTACACATGGGCGGAGGCCTATGCACATAAAAGATTCCCCAGTAAACCATCAAGGAATTCCTCTTCAGAGGAAAGTGTGGTACAGGACGAGGATCTTTCACTACAAAGACCACCAGCACCCATTTCAGCAATCGCAGTCACACAACAAGCAACAACATCTGGAATTTCGCAGCACTTGCAACCTTCTTTTTTAGCGGAGGGCCAAGCAGCAGTCCACCCACCAGACCAATCTACAGAGTCAAGAACAGACGTACCCGTAGGGGACAAGGTCACAAAAAAACCCACGGAGACAGGACGACCACAGAGACAAGTCAAAAAAACAACCTGATAGTCAACATCTCCAGCAGGAGATTAACACCTGAAGAAGAGAAAGTTCTCAATAAGGGGACATCATTTGTACCAACCTATGTATCAAATGGCTTAGAAACAGAGATTGCCCTTTTTAAATTTCTACGCAAGTTAAGATTGAAATGGTTTTTTTCAACTACCATGACGGATGGGACTACAAGGACTCATGAAAAATTCAAACCCAAAAGTAAATTCATGTCTCCAATTTCACACAAAATTCTGGATAACTTTGAAACTCTAGTGAAAAAGGACCTAGAAACAATTCAATACGTATCACCCAAAAAACAGAACTTGTCCATTAAACAAAAGAGAATCCTCAATGACCCTAAACAAGACACGTCAATTACATTCCAACCGGCGGATAAGGGGGGTGCACTGGTGATGATGGATACAACTTTTTATGAACGTAAAGTGGATGAGCATGTTTTGGATCCCGAAACATATATACAAATGGATCAGGACCCCACTGATGATTTCAGCAAAATATTGGATACAATCATCACCCAGGCAGAGAATTCGGGCATCATTAACAATAATGCTGGCAGATACCTTAGAACCAATACACCGCAAGTACCGCATATATATATGCTACCCAAGATACATAAGAGCATTACTGATCCTCCTTTTAGACCCATCGTGGCAGGGTGTGGTTCTATCCATGAACCTGTAGGACGCTTTATCGATCATCACTTACAACCATTGGTTCAGTCTTGGGATACGTACTTAAAAGACACGACAGACTGTTTATTGAAACTTAAAGAAGTTAACCACCTCATCGGAGAAACCACACTACTGTGCACCATTGACGTGGTGGCACTTTATACTTCCATAGTACATACAGAGGGCTTGGAAGCCATAGAATGGAGACTGTTACAATCTGATGTGGACCAGCCATTGGGGATCTTTTTGTTAGAACTCTTACATTTTTCTTTGTATCACAGCTACTTCTCTTGGAAATCTAAATTCTTTTTGCAAAAGACCGGCACGTCAATGGGATTTTCAGGGGCGCCTGCATACGCTAATACCTTCATGGCCCATTTTGAGCAACAGTACATTTTATCTAACAACAGGTGGACGGCAAATGTAATTTTGTTTCTACGATTCATTGATGACATTTTGATAATTTGGCGTGGTACTAAGACAGAGTTGGAAACATTAATCATGGAACTGAATGATTGTAACCCTAGAATACAATTCACCCATAACATCCAGGAACAACAAATACAATTTTTGGACATTGAGATAAAAAAATCACCTGAAGGCATTTCAACTACAATTTACCGTAAACCTACGGATGTAAACAATGCATTACACTACACAAGTGCCCACCCAAAAAACTTGAAAGATCATTTACCGACTTCACAATTAATAAGGATCAAACGGATATCCTCTGAATCAACCAATTGTCAAACCATGATTGAAGAACAGGTGGAAAGATACATTGCTCGAGGTTACCCGACAGAAATATTGGAAACTTCAGTGCAAAATGTTTCCACTATGGATAGAAATACCTTACTGAGGAAAACAGAAAAATCTCCTAACGACCGAATAGTTTTTGTGATGAAGCATTCAACTCAATCACAAAGGATAAAACAGATCCTTAGAAAGCGATGGGAGATGATAGCTAATGAGCCTGATTTTGCCAACCTATTCAAGACTTTTCCAATTATAGCACACACAAGAGCAAAAAACATCAGAGAAATATTGAAGAGTCCTCAACATCATCCAAAAGTCAATTACAAAGGGATGAGGAAATGTTATAATTGTGGACAATGTAACAATGCAATTGTGAGTAAAGAATTCAAGCATCCTCACACAGGCAAAGCAATCCGTCTGAAACACAGTGGTGATTGTAACACTACAGGCGTAATTTATGCCATACTATGCCCATGTGGACTTACCTATGTGGGAAGAACCTCGCGTAAAGTTAAAACTCGAATCATCGAGCACAAAAGTACTATACGCAACAGGTCAACAACATCTTGTTTAGCCACACACTGGACTAGGTCCAATCATTCAATACCCCAACTCAGATTTACCATTCTAGAAGTGGTAGAGAAACACAAGGGCGTAGACCACAATGTAGCTCTGGCTCGTAGAGAGACATTTTGGATTAAAAGGTTGGGTACGTTGATGCCAGGTGGGCTTAATGACCAGTATGAGATGATATGTTTTTTATAATGTTGCACAATTATAACATATAAATCAAACATCATCTGAGCTAATATTGAATCGTGTGGTCACAACGTCGACTTTTTATTCTTGTGATTGTTGTCCACTATCACTGTACAGGATTGACATTGCATTCCTACACTGCTCTTACTTTTATTTTTATTTTTATATGGGCACATGCTCTTAACATGACCTTCTCACTTTTATCCACTTTTCTTTTATCGTTTTATTTTCACGCTATTATTTTTACGCTTTCACAGCACTCTTTTTGATCTTTAACTGTTTATGAAGTTCTAGATTTTTAGGCACATAAACATCATACATTGTTCATGGCTCACGTTCGTAACACGGAGACGTTTGTTTTCACGTCACGCCTCAGTATTTAAAGTATTATTGCTCGTTCCGGATGTTTATACCGGAAGTAATGTGGTGTCAGAGGTCGGGACTCATCAGAGAAGCAAGGTAGGCGCTCGCGCCTTCATGGCGCTTGTTCGACATTTTCTTACCAGTTAATAGTTAAGCGGGTAGGCTCTATTCTTACTCTTCCCCTCTTGTTCCTTTATATCAGGTCGTCTTGAAAACAGGCTCATTTAGAACCGAGGGAGAGATTATCGGATAATGCTAACAGCTGAGTAGCGGTAAGATAACTCATCAGCTTCCCTCACGGCTGTTGATTTTTTCCGCATGTGCGGCTATAATGGTAACGGTCTCCATAACATTTTTACAGTGTTTGGACACTATAACAGCAGACGCCTCATTTAGACTCCTTCTATCACCTTACCTAGAACCTGGCAGCATCAGTTTGTCGGTAAGATAGTTTATTCTTTCATGACACTTAAACTCGGGGAAGCAATATTCACGTTGATTGCCCTTTTCATTATTTTACGTAGGGTCGGACTCATTACCATTATTCACTTGTACCTATGTGTCGAAGCGACATGCACATTCCTCGTTGTTTTGATATCCTAGTTCGATTAAGCATGGACTCACACAAAGCCATTTCCCTTAGGCACAAGGGTGCGGATAATTAATTTTTTAAGCACTTCTTTTCCACTATATTGTGTATTACACACGTTTCTTCACAGTGCACCTCTCTTGAAGGGAGCTGACAGTTTTTCTAATTTCTCTCATTCTTATTTTTACATGCTTATGAGGATCACAAACTTTTTTAAAATTGCACACCTTTCTTGGGAATGAGTGTTAATTCTATTTTCAAAATTTACATTATTCGATGTTCTGGAGGAATACAATTGTTTTTATTAACATTGCAGTGCCTTACTTCGGACTGAGATGCGCGTCACTGATTAAAGTACAGATTCACACCTACATGTGTAATTCCCCTGAAGAAGGGTCATTTTGACTCGAAATGCATTGGGAAATGTTTAATATTTTGTTTTTTGTATTTTGATGTATGGAGAACAATTTGATTGCAAAATTGATATTATTATTTTTTCATGATTTCATCTATGTAAATATTCTTGTTGATATGCTTTGAAACAATGGTTACTAAATAAGCTAAACTTTTCAGAAATCAAGGTGATTGAAGTATTTTTTTGCAAATATTTGAATAAATTGAATTACAGTACTAACACACTTGAAACCTTAGGGACATTTGGAGTGAGCTCCCGGGTTCCAGACCTAGTTTATACTGGGCCTCTACATAGCCCTTTCAAACCACCCCATAAAGAGGCAGGCGTAAGAGGGAGCAAACCTGGAGACCATTGCAGTACCATGCACCTGTTGGAACCAGCAATTATCAAAAAGGAAAAAAATTGTTAGATAGGGTAATGTCAATCATGGTGACAATCATTTCATTGTAGTCAAAGAGTCCCGCGTCCTCCCTATCCAGAAAGGACTGGACCGCTTTGATTCCGAAGTTCTTATCTATGCACGTGGAGAGACTCTCTACATCAAAGGTCACAAACATAAGGTCTTCAGACCAAACAAAATCCTTAAACTTCATGAGAATATCTTTACTGTCCCTAATATAGGATGGTAAATTAGGGACGTGTTTCTGGAGTCTCAAGTCCACGTATTGGGACAATTTCACCGTCGGTGATCCTACACCAGAAATAATGGGTCTACCTAGGGGAAATCGCTCACCCTTATGTATCTTAGGCAAGACCTAAATGCAAGGAAAGGTTAGACAGTCCACCTACATTCGTCTTCTGTCAGAAAGCCAAATTCCTTCCATTCTGATAGCTTAGCGTTAAGTATGCTGATGATGGTTGGGAAAGGATTGGTCGTGACTTCACGATAATACAGTTTATTATTGAGTTGTCTAGAAATTTCCCGCATATAGTCAGTGTGGTTCATCACGACTACATTCCCCCCTTTATCAGCCTCTGTGATTACAATATTTGGGTCCTTATTAAGTCTTCTAAGGGCCATCCTTTCTGAAGCTGTGATGTTATAGGGTACTTTAGAGGTGAACTTATTCGGCGATTCTAAGTCATATAGGTCTTCCCTGACTTTTCCATAAAAGGTATCAATATTGTGATGGTAGTAATGCATGGGTAAAAACTTTGACTTGGGATGGAGTCCACTATCAATATTTACATTTAGGGGAATATCAAGGTCTCTAAAGACAGAGGTAATGTTGTGGTCCTCCTCATTGTCAAGGGTCAGTAAGCAATGTACATCACGAACATCGCGAATAGTATGAGTGCGAACAGTACCAGATGTCCCCCCTGGGTCGTGAGGCTTGTTTGAAAAATAATCCTTTAGTTTAAGGACCCTGATGAATTTATACAGGTCCACATGTGCATTGACAAAGTCACCCTCCTGAGTGGGGCAGAAATTAAGTCCCTTGCTCAAAATATTGACTTCACTACTGTCCAAACCTTTATTAGAAAGTTTAACAATTTTAAGGTCAGTATTCACACTTTGGTTGACATTGCAATTAGGTACATTACAGTTATTTCTTCTATTTCATGCCCAAATTTGTTTTGTTCACTGAGCCCCCTCTTGTACCTGCCCATTGTCCTCCTCCCTCCCCTTCTTGTTTTTATGGATCTCTTTTTTTGTTGTAGGCGATTGCTTATTCTTAATTTCGACAATTCTTTTTGAAAGGAGGAGGCCCCTTCCCCTAAAGGTACCTCAGGCACTACAGTTTTTGGAAGTGGAGCTGCTCACTGATGAAACGGATAAATTACTATTAGAGCCCATTTCCTCACTTTCCTCTCAGTCGTCTCTTGTTCTCTTTTTATTTCCATCCTCAAGTCCCTGTACCCCGTCAACTTTTTTTGCCAAAGGTATAGACCCTACCATCCTTAGTCTTTATCGTCCTTTTGTATTTTTCTGAGTTTTTTATCCTTCAGATACAACTGATGGTTTTCAATCACCTGCTTCAAAATTGCATAATTGTTTTCAATCAGATCTTTCTGTGACATACTATTTATTTCCTTTTCAAGTATCTCAATTTCTGCCTGTAATTTCTCCCCTTTTTCAGCAGCGTGTTTTACTAAGATCTTCATCATAATTATTGATGTCCCTTCCAAAGTGCATTCCCATTCTTTCAATAAGTTACTACTTAAATCCTCAAAGGTGGGAAAGATCAGTATCAGCAAGCCCCTTGGGGTCTTGCCATTTTTCATATACTGCTCTAAGGTCACCCTGTCTCACCATCTACTAAATTTTTGTTTACTTAGCCGTTCTTAAGACTTGTCTTAAGACTTGTCACACTATTTGCTGCTTGGGCAGTTACATTATCTTTTGAGGTGCTAGCCCCCAAAAAATCCAAGGCTAGTTCCTCATGACCATTCAAAAATCTAGGGATCTTGCACAGAAAATCGAATTCTAAATCTAGTACATTTATATATAATAATGGACACGAGTGCCAAACAGTCCAAAAGTACACAATGAAAAAAACCACAGTGCGGCTGACCAGGGCTCAGCACCTCCGTTTCTTAAGGAAAAACGTTGTATATTGTCCGTGCACTCACATCCAGAGTATGCCGCACTTATACTCCACTGGAGACCAGATAAGAAGATTCCCACCGGGATGAAGTCAAATAGTTCCAAAAGTGTTCCAAAATATATTCTTTATTTAAATTTTTCAGTTTAAAATTCGGACATCGGACATCAGCCAACGCGTTTCATTCCAAAAGGAACTTCGTCAGGGCTGAATAAGGTATACAAATAAAAACACACAAAGTTGCTCCTACATGAAACAGCACACTGACAAATTGACAAAAATATACGATATGTATATAAAACCAAATATAACAACATATAAAAACAAACTTTTATAACATTGAAAGAACGGCAAAATGGAACAGTAACAGTGAAATCTCAAAATATTCCATGGTCATTATTTATATGCATACATAAAAGTGCTGTTAGCACAGATGGAAGAAGGATCAATTGGATATATAATTATATCCTAAACCTAATCCACAAGCGTCAATATGAATAGGTTTCTAATCAAAACAATACTACTAACACAGTAGGAAGCTCAAAATATTTCTGATCTTTCGTCACAAGCGATAGAAATAAAAGCTTTGGATACATAGAGAAACCTATATTTTCGAAAGCCTTATACAGAGAAAATATACACCAAAGGGTGCAAATTAAAAGGCTCATGTAAAATAATGAGACCGATGTGCAAACAAAGTGAAAAATACCAGATATCCCAAGGATAAAAGAAAACAGAGAAGGAAAAAGAGCAAAGGGAAAAGAGAGAAGAATGTTCCTCTCTTGAATACAGTAAGTTAATACACAACACAATATTCATAAATAGACCATCAAGTAGTCTCACCAAGAATGTCTATGTCTCGTTTGACTCAATCGGTGTCCGACCGTTAATGGATCCCAAAAGGTTTATTTGTACATTTACAGTAATCTTTGAAGACCTGGATTCTAATTTGGAAAAAAGGTCAAAGCTCTAATCATCGAGTAATCGGCACAATATCGCCAACACATATCGTCACAGTTAATCTCATCTGGTTAAAGTAAAATACCAGATATAAAATCAAATGCTGTACCAAAACCATCCAAAAACCTGATATAAGTCACACACTAGTGTAAAGCTTACCAAAAATCATGTACCAGTTACGACGTCCTACAGACTTCCAGATGGGTCGTTGGAAAAGTAAAAACCAGGTCCTAGCCGCAAAGGAAACGTCAAGTATAAGATAATGCCACTATATTCTTGAACATTTTCACTAGGGCTGCTATTAAAATTATTTATTCATTGAATTGAGATTACCCAACATATGATTAGGCCAGCTATAAATAAAAACGTTCCTGCCTCGTGGCTTACCCCATTTCAAGCCCAATCCAAATATACTTATTCCAAAAAGGCGGGCGCCATATTAGAACTATAGTTCCCAATGGTAAAATCGTACCTAACCAATGATTGTCCATATTAATAGAAACAAACACTAAGAAGAAAATGTATAAACGTAAATATGTAAACAAATGTTTGTAGCCCAGAATTTAGAATTAAAATTTATACCTAAGTTCTATTATGTCGCAATTAATATGTACCAGACTATGGAACAACATTTTATATTTCAAATACAGGAACTACTCCTTCTATCATTTAGTCACTACTACGGAAGGCCTTCCTCAAGGTCACTATACAACACAGCATAGACGTAATGCCCATACCCTTGTGTCCACAAGGTTGCTCCACAGACAAGGCACAGACAATAATGGAACCCAGAGAAGAACACCGAAGCAATCGAAAGTCCACAACTTCAGAATTGATCTTAAAAAATTACAGTACCTCTGAGCAAATGCACATGGACCCAACGACAAAATCAATAAAGTATGGTTAACTAACTTATGCTCCGTTCACAAACAGTGTTAGCAAAGGATAGACTGGAGGAGACAGCGATAGACCTATCCCCAAATGTAGAAAAAGTGGACCATAGTCAATAGCAGCTTGCAATCCTGATGGAGGCCCCCAGAGTTAGGTGTCACTCCTATCCCGGTATCTGAGGTTAAAAACATAGGTGTCTGGTTAGACCCTGCCCTCAGTTTCTGTAGCCACACAAAAAAAGTGGCAGCTATTTGCTTCGGGATTTTGCGTGGATTGAGGCCCATTTTAAAATTCTTTGATGCCCCTACTAGGCAGCTGATCATTCAGGCAACCATTCGATCTCGGCTTGACTACGCCAGCTCGCTCCTGCTGGGGGCCAATCAGGCGGAAATTGCCCGGTTACAGCGTGCACAGAACGCTGCGGCTAGGGCCCTGGTCGGCCTACCGAGGTTCTGTTCTGTAAAAGAAACTATTCGTGCACTCCATTGGTTACCGGTGGCGCAAAGGATTGACTTTAAGACCTTATGTCTTTCCTTTAAGATTCTCAAACGGTCTTCCCCTCAGATTCTTGAGAATCTCCTTACGCCCTATGTTCCTTCTCGATCTTTGAGGTCTCTTGGTCAAAATCTGGTTGTAGTCCCACGGTTTAAGCTCTGCAGAGCAGGTGGGCGATCCTTTCGTGTTTTACCTGCTAAACTCTGGAATACACTTCCATCCCATATTCGTGCTCTTGATGACGTACTTGATTTTAGGAGGGCCATTAAAACTTACCTGTTCCCTCCTGCATCTTAGTATTTTGTCTTCTCTGGTTTTTCTGATGTTTCTGTAGTGTTGTGTTTCTTCTGCCTGTCCTAAGCGCTGGGACGCCCCTTTTCTGGGGCAGCTGTGCGCTATAGAAGTCTTATTAACATAACATAACATAACATAACATAACATGGTAATCACCCAATGTTTTATATGAGGCACATATCTCATTAAACAAACCCAATGGTAACACGTGTACGCTCCCCATATTTCATAAATGCAGTAACTTAACTAGCATCTCATATCTAACCAATACGCAACATAACCAACCTCGCACCGGCCAGGAAGTGCAATTCAAACACATCTATAGAAAATAATGCATTTTCCCATCGGTGTTATGCCCCAGACGAGTCGCCCTCAATCGGCAAATCCATCTTGACTCCATTTGTCTAAGTAACAGATCCTTGTTACCTCCTCTCGTTTGTACTGGTCCGTGATCTATTGCATGGAACCAAAATGTAAGATCATCAGGGTGTTCACTAGAATAGTGATTTGTAATGGGATACCTGTCATCCTTAGATTTAATGGCCCGCCGGTGTTCCTATATTCTCAACTTGAGGCAGCGAATAGTGCTGCCAACATAAATATTACCACACCTACAGCCCAAATTGTAGACCACGTGTGTGGTGTTGCAGTTCAGAAAGTGGCCTATATTGAATCCTTTCGCTGTATTATAGCAGAAATCCACTGTCCTATTTCTACCCAAAGGGCATACATTACACATTAAACATACATAAAAACCCTTCAGCTTTGCCGGTAGCCATGTGTGTGTTGTCTTAGGTGTAGTCACATAGCTAGGACAGAGAGAGTTTTTTAGAGATTCACCTCTCCTGTATGTAACGGAAGGTTTGTTCTTAATAGAGTCCTTAAGTCCCGGAATAATTGTCAATGAGTGCCAATGCCTACGGAAGATGTTAAAGATGGCACCACTATGTACTGTGTACTGAGTTATTTTGAATTGCCTCTATCAGAAGTTGGTTTTTCCGTAAGTGTATCATTCCTATTCAAATTACACACCCTTTGTTCAGGTTTGTCAAGGACGCTCTGTGTATATCTCCTTTTGGCGAATCTATTTTTCAAATCCCTGATGTTGGTTTGAAAGTTCTCTTCTTCACTACAAGGCCGCTGGATCCTGGTCATCGCACCAAAGGGTATGTTGTTTTTTACAGAACTGGGGTGTGCACTCGTGGCGTGCAATACAGAATTGCAAGAGGTCTCCTTCCTAAAAAGGGTACTATGTATCTGGCCCTGTTGAATATAAAACTGAATGTCAAGGAAGTTGATACGTTCCTTGTCATACAACATAGTAAACTTCACATTGTAGTTGTTATCATTTAGGAAAGTCAGGTATTGATGTAAAAGTTCCACTGAACCAGACCACAAGCAGATAACATCATTAATGTACCTCCCCCAGTAGACCATGAAGTTAGTCCATGGGGAGGCACCTCTGCCCCAAGCATGCTCCCTCTCAAACCACCCCATAAAGAGGCAGGCGTAAGAGGGAGCAAACTTGGAGCCCATTGCAGTACCATGCACTTGTTGGAACCAGCAATTTTCAAAAAGGAAAAAAAATTGTTAGATAGGATAATGTCATTCATGATGACAATCATTCCATTGTAGTCAAAGAGTCCCGCGTCCTCCCTATCCAGAAAAGACTGGACCACTTTGATTCCGAAGTTCTTATCTATGCACATGTGAAGACTCTCTACATTGAAGGTCACAAACATAAGGTCTTCAGACCAATCGAAATCCTTAAACTTCATGAGAATATCTTAACTGTCTCTATTATAGGATGGTAAATTAGCGACGTGTTTCTGGAGTCTCAAGTCCACGTATTGGGACAATTTCTCAGTCGGCGATCCTATGCCAGAAATAATGGGTCTACCTGGGGGAAACTGCCCACCCTTATGTATCTTAGGCAAGACATAAATGCAAGGAAAGGTTGGACAGTCTACCCACAGGTACCTACATTCATCTTCTGTCAGAAGGCCAATTTTGTTCCAATCTTGATAGCTTGGTTTTAATCATGCTGGTGATGGTTGGGGCAGGATTGTTCGTGACTTCACGATAATATAGTTTATTATTGAGTTCTCTAGAAATTCCCTGCATATAGTCAGTGCGGTTCATCACAACCACATTTCCCCCCTTTATCAGCCTCTCTAATTACAATATTTGGGTCCTTATTAAGTCTTCTAAGGGTCATCCTTTCTGAAGCTGTGATGTTATGGGGTACTTTAGAGGTGAACTTATTAGGCGATTCTAAATCATATAGGTCTTCCGTAACTTTTCCATAAAAGGTATCAATATTGTGATGGTAGGAATGCATGGGTAAAAACTTTGACTTGGGATGGAGTCCACTGTCAATAGTTACATTTAGGGGAATATCAAGGCCTCTAAGGACAAAGGTAATGTTGTGTTCCTCCTCATTGTCAAGGGTCAGTAAGCAATGCACATCACGAACATTGCGAATAGTGTGAGTCTCAGGGAAACCAGTACTAGATGTCCCCCCTGGGTCATGAGGCCTGTTTGAAAAATAATCCTTTAGTTTAAGGTCCCTGATTAATTTATACAGGTCCACTTGTGCATTGACAAAGTCACCCTCCTGAGTGGGGCAGAAATGAAGTACCTTGTTTAAAATATTGACTTCATTACTGTCCAAAACATTATTAGAAAGATTAACAATTTTAAGGTCAGTATTCACACGTTGGTTGACATTGCAATTAGATACAACACATGAGTTCATTACAGTTATGTCTTCGATTTCATTCCCAAATTCATTTTGTTCACTGAGCCCCCTCTTTTATCTGCCATTTGTCAGCCTCCTTGTTTTGATAGATCTCTTTTGTTGTAGGCGATTGCTTATTCTTAATTTCGCCAATTCTTTTTGAAAGGAGGGGGCCTTCTGAACTTCGCAGGCTCTTTCCAGTGCAGTTATCCGTTTGTGGATGTCATCCCCACTTTGGTAGTGAGGGACAATCTTGTTTAGGTTTCTATGGTCATAATACCTTTCCCTACCACTAGGGAAATTGCTGCCACCATGGGGCTCTAGCCCCATCTTTTTCCTAGCTTTTCCAAGCTCTAGGGACTCCCTTTCTAAGGCTACTTTCTGTCTCCTTATCCTCAGTTGAGCTTCTTCAAGTCTCATCTGTTTCTCTCTCTTCTCCTGGGAGGTGTCCCTCCTATGAGGAGAGACAGAGGTCCCTATAGATGTGTCAGAACGGTTAGATTACGGTGAAGGAGATCTTGACCTTCTAGGCACACCCCCAACTCTTCCTGGTGGGACAAAGACAGGGTCACTTTGGCCTTCTTCATCTCCAGTTGGAGCTGGATTGTCAAGGTCTCGGTCATTGTTACCTGCCTGGTCAGCATCAAGTCTGAGTCCTGGTGGTTTGGACCACCGGCCCTTCTTCCTCCGCTGTTCCCACCCTACTGCCTACCCTCTCAGGGTAATGGGTGCATGCACCACCTTACCCAGGCTGCTGTAGCAGGCCTGTGGTGCCATTTTGGAAGGCTTTCCAGGGGTGGCCCCTGGTAGGCCTCTGGGGTACCTATGCCCTTGGTACCTAAGGTACCATATACTAGGGACTCACAAGGGTAACTTAGTAGCCAATCTGGAGTGTACCTAAAGTACATGCAATCATTTTAGAGAGGAAACAGCTAGGCTGGGTCCTGAATAGCAGGGCCACAGCCAGACTAAAGTCGAAAAACAGTGAAACACCAGCAAAAAGTGGGTGTAACCTTAGTAAGCAGATCCTACTCTCCTACTCAGCCCTACTCATCCCAATGCAGGGTGTCAGAGCGCTTTACATCAACACGCACATATTACATGTACAATACATTATATACATTTGTAAGTGAATGTACAGGATGTGTTACATAAAACTGGGGGATTGCAAGGTGTAGAAGTCACATATCATCATCCATAGTTCACTGTGCTATTATCCTCGCAATGCACTGAAAAGTACAAATGATAGACCTGCTAAACAGATATGTGAGGGCTTTAGATCTGATGTCACTTCTTGCGATGCTTCTTCCTGTAAAGTCATGGATTTCGATGCCACTTTCTATGATGTCAAGGCCTGTGATGCCATGTGTAATGTCGTGTGGTGATGTTGTGCGCTGTGATGTAGTGCGCGGTGATGTCGCACACCATGATGTCGCATGCCATGATGTCAATTGCATACTACCTAACTAGGTTATTCGGCCCACTTCTTTTTAGGGCGAGCCTGAGTCAGCGCGCCTGCGCTGCTTGGCGAGACTTGTTGAGGTGGAGTATGTAAGTGCCCACTCTACACACATATTTTTCATTGGCTTGTGTCATTGTCCTTACTAAACGCTGGCTTGCGAGTTGTTGTTAGGGTAGTTAGTCCCTCCTTGGTACCACCTTGTCTGCATTTGTAAACACCCATGGCGACTTGCTGCTTTACTTCGGGTACGACACAGCATGCCTTATTTATTTTGTAAGCACTCTTTTCTTTAATGGGTTTCTCCTACTGCTAGCACGGCGTGCTTTCCTCGCCATGCCCGCTTTCACTTTCAAGCAGCTTGGGACAATGGTGGCTAAGGTCTTGCATTTAGAAGAGTTTGAGCTATTGCCATTGTAAATGACAGTAGCTTAAACTCTCATAAATGCGAGATGTATTGTATTGCAAATGCTTGTTTTAGGACTTTGTGCCTTGCTATGGCCCACGTCTGCCACAAAACTCTACCGCATTCACTGTATCAAAGCAATTATTATGAGGGCACAAGAAAAAATTGAAACATCCACCTTCAACAATTCATAGGAAAGTCTATGTAAGCCTAAAAGTCCATAATCCCTTCTAAAGATGTGAAGAAAGCTGTCACTGTCATAGATGTAATATTTTGGAGGATCGG